>NC_090928.1:12500000-15000000 GCF_040938575.1 Ambystoma mexicanum | reverse complement strand
GGGTCTTCAGAATACATTTGTAAAGAGCAGTATTCTGATGCTGTTATTTGTGTGGGTCTTTCATCATACCTTCCTCCTTTTCCAGTAGGAAAGAGCAGAGGAAAGGCTTGTGCTTCTACACTTTTTTCCCATATGCTGATTGGAGATCCTTTGGCTTGTCGCATTTGGTAAATTTCCAGTGTATCATCTATGGTGTCTTTAGAGTGCAATGGGTGAATTGTATAATGGTCTAAAATATTGGATTCTGTAGTAAGATCTAGAAGTTGAAATTGGCCAGTTCCTAACGAGTCTTGAATTATTTCAGTGGTTTCCCTCATGTTTTCTTCGATGTTTATTTCTTTGTAGTATTCATTGTTGTCTTTTAGATATTGCAGGGCTTCTATAACTTTATGTAAGTCAACTAGTTGCTGCCAATTCTTTTTGTCTTTTGTAGGTACGCCATTTACCAGGATAATCAAAGATTGATCTACTGGACGTTGCACTCCCAGAGTGTGTACATTTTCTTTGAGATCTAATGGCAAATAAACTACGTTGCCACAAATGACTTTGAGTAATTCAGAGGGAGGTAGTTTTGCTGTTTTTGGTTCAAGGTGTATTATTGCTTGAAATGGGTGCACTGTTTGAATTATATATGCTCTCATACAAGTTAAGTTGATGCAGTGGTTTTGGTAGTGGGAATATTTCCAAGTTATTAGTGATAGCACGTGAAGATATTTGGTTGTTATCAAGTTTTGCAGTGCAGTAACTGCAAAGTATTAAGTGGTAGTTTTGTATTTGTTTTATGCTATAAGATAGAAAGCTAATTGGAACCACTTGGAATCTTCATTGTCTTCTATTTTGTACATTATGTCTACAGTTTCTGTGCTATTCTTATAAAAAGCCCTGCGGCAACACACATACACACGGTTTGGTACTTAAGCAGATGTGCTTTTAAACTTTTGTATTTCTTTTGTGTATGTGTGTAGTAGAAGGTTGTCATCTGTAAAGTTGTTGCTAGTTTGTTCTAAAGATATTAGGCCTCATTAAAAGTGTGGCAGCCACGGAATGAACGGTGCAGGTAAGGGACCGGCACCGTTCATTCCGGGCCGCCACATTACGAGGTCTGCAGTGGGTCCCGCTCTGGACGCCTGGCCAGACCAGACGTGCAGAGCGGGACCCGCTAGCAGTCCAGGATGCTAACAACGTGCCCGTCATTAACGGGCCCGTTGTTAGCATCCTCCCCATTTCCATTGAGCCCTATGGGGGCTCAAATGGGAATGGGGACGTACCAGGACCGGGTCCCACGTAAGGGAATTACCAGGCCCTCCAAGGTTGGAATGGCCGGTAAGTCCCCTTTTGCGGGACCCGGACCCCAGTTTGGGGTAGCCATGCTGCTAAAAATGGCATGGCTACCTCCAAACTCGTAATGAGGCCCATTTAATTTTGTAAATGGCTTTCAATTTCAAAATATTTTTTCTGGATGAGGTCTATTTATTCGAGTAGTTCTATTGCTGTACCATGTAGAAGAATGTTATTTAAATTGGACAGTGCTAAAGCAGGAATTTTGGCATAGTCGAGTTTTCTTACAGTTGAATGGTGTGTTCCTATAATTTTGATTTTGTGGAAGGTTCTTTTGCAAATAGGTCCAGAAATGCAGGCTAATTAATGTCTTGCGTATTTTCGCACTGGACAGGAGTCCATAGTTTGTTATAGTTTTATTTTCAATTTGTCTTTGCCTTTCAAATACTGATTGAGGAAGTGGCGTAAAGATGTGAAAGCTTTTTTGCCTAGGTTACACATTGATGTGCACGGCCATTCGTAGACTGGACGTACTGGTTCAGTGGAATGGAGAGTTGATACTAAGTTTGCTGGGGATATTTTTGTGAGCAGCGTTTCTTGTTCCATAATGGTATTATTAACCTTTTCATATCCTCATCCACTGCTACGTATGGCAATTGGGTTTCTTTGCTTTTGTTTGTGTGCATCTTCATTGAAATATGGTTCTGTGCTGGTGGTGTGACTCCATTCACCTCCACAGATGTTTGCATAGCTATCTTTGCTGATATTCCGTTTATTGAGAAGTCTTTTTTGTAGTTTAGTAGTTAGTTTTGTTAGTGGTTTCATTCTGTTTAAAACTAAAATAAATAATTTTCTTTTGAGAAGGATTGCACTGTCTATGAGAGCTTCCCGGATTCATTTTCTAAGGTGGGTTTTAAGGGTACAACATCCTTTCATCACGGGATGTTTTTTTCGTGGGTTTTTTTACCATGATTTTTGCCAAAAAAACTCATTGAATTTTTTGGGGGGGTTTTGAAAAATATATACATTGGGTATGCGTGTTTGGGGATATATAAAAAAATAAATGGGATGGCGGGATTGCGGGGGGGACCCCCCAAAAAAAGAAATTCAATGAGTTTGTTCGTAAAAGAATCAGCTGTAAAAAAGCCCGCGAAAAAACATCCTGTGATGAAATGACAGGTTCTGAAGGACTCTGTGGCAGAACATTTTTTGAAAAATAATGTTTTTGGTATGTTTACTTGTGGCTACATTGAGATTTATAGGTGCAGTGTTAGCACTAGTGGTAGCTGCAGTCATTTTAATAACTTTCTGTTTAGTTTTACATTTTGAAAGAGGAGTCAAAGTTTCTTTACTGGAAGCTGATTTTGTTTCACTTAGTGACTATATTAGCTGTTTTATTTTAACTTTTTGTATAAATTCTGGTAGAGTTGGATGCTTATTTTGTACAATTTTTTTATTTGCTCCACTTCTGCGTTGTTTTCTACAGAGTTGCTTTTTGGTAGGCATTCTTTAGGGTCTGTTGGAGAAAAAAGAAAGTGTGGGTTGGGACGTTGTGCAATGTATGTGTGCATTGTTCATGAGTGTCTGAGTATGATGGTAGACATGTATGTAGAGGTGTGTGATTGTGAAATGGGCTGTTACTTCAGGTTGGGAAGGCTATTCTCGTATTTGTGTGCTACTATACTGGTGTTCAGATGACAATAATACAAAATGTGCACCTGCTGAGGTGCAATCAGTAATACTGAATCTAATGCTGCAGGGACAATACAATTGTTTGTTTTACAATACTAGAATTCTACAGTGTTTGGGTAACAGGTAGAACATTATGGTAGTATTGCACTTACTTTTTTGGATGTAAAGAGTAGGTTTCTTCTGAGTTCTCTTTTGTACTTCAGACGCTGATAGTTTTCAGGAGAGTGGTCTTCACTGCAATTGTGAAAGAAAGAAGTTAGTACATATGTGTGTTAATAGCACTGTTGTTAATGTAGACATGTATTTGTTTGTTTTTGTAGTAATAGTGCTTTCGGTTAATTGTGCATAGCATGTACATGCAGTTTCCTTTATGTATGTGCATTCTGGATATGTTACTTAGAATCTGTCAGTTGCCTTAGAAATTATTACAATAGTAAGCACACAGAGCACACTTATCTTTTTAAGGCAGTGTTATTTGATGTTAGGAGATAGGAGAAATAACAGTATGCTTGTCTTGCTAGTTGTTCAGGGTAAATGGCAGGAACTCTGGTGAAAAGCATGCAATTTATGTATTAACATTGCAGGGTACCTGCTACTTACCCTGTATAACTAGTAAAACTGACATGCTGTCATTTCTCTCATCTGCTATGATCAAGTGTCACTTTCAATGGAGTATGTTTTCCAGGTTTTCATTTACCCATATCACAACACAAAACAGGAATCCATACATTGCATGCATTTGAATATGGTTCTTGACATTTACAATCATACTGTTATTTCTCCCATCTTTAACATGAAATGACACTTTGTTAGATAGCTGTGTGTGCTGTGTCTGATTACTATTGTAATCATTTCTAAAGCAAGTTCAAATGATAGATTCTATGTAAAATGCCCAGAATGTACACAAAGGAAACTGTATGTACATCCTATGCACTATAATGCATGAAGTGCTGTTATGCTTGAAATGTGGCTAAATAGGTGGCAGTGGTTACAAAAATGACAGAATGAATGAAGAAAATAACAGTTTGTACATTACAATTAGTAATAAGGGAAAATGAAAATTTAGAAAGCACACAGCATTGCAAGTGACACTTGATCATAGCAGATGGGAGAAATGACAGTAAGCTTTTTTTGCAGGTTATACAGGGTAAGTGGCAGTTACCCTGTTCACATGCATTTATACAAGAGTTGTACATGTACTGTGCAAAAAATATTCATACCCGTAGTTTGTGTTCATGCATGTGGATGGGCATGAATCTGCAAGCAGAAATCTTGGAGAGCTTTAGAGTAGTTATTGCTGTAGGTGCTTTGCAATCACAGCAGAATTGTACTCAGAGTGATCAACAGTACATCTAAAGTGCTGAACTGTGATGATAGAGATAGATGTAGACTTCTTGATGTGATTGGTGGATGATTGTGTGACTGCTTAACAGTAGCCAATGAGGGAATGGTGCAGAGAGTGAAGTGGAAAGGGTAGAAGGGCTGCCCCAGTGTTACACGCTCTGGGGACAATGCAGCTGGTCGTGGACAGGGCGTGCCACATCCAAGTCTTCTCAGCATATCTGGCATGGAAAGAGGACTAGGGTAATTAGCCAATCAGGTGCTGAGGGTGTCATTCATAGGGAGAGAGGGTAATCATTTTTGTCATTGCTGTATGCTGTGAAGAAGGCTGTGGTTGCTGAAATGGACAGAGTTAGAGTGTGGATAGTGGGAGATGGTTATATCACTAATCTGCAGTGGTATGAAAACATGTGTGGCATTTCAGACAATGTTGGAATGCAGGGAGTGGAGGCTACTTGGTGTGATGTGCCAGGGAGAAATCGGCAAGGTGTTTTTAGAAATATGGCTTATTCTAACACTCCTGATATCCTGGTGGTAAATTGTGGAGGGATGTATTTGGGCTATCTGAGTGCAATAAGTTTGCAGGGTGCACTGAAGCAGTTGCTAAAGGAACTGATGCACCTATTTCCATCTGCAAAGATAATTTTTTCCCATATACCACCTAGGACTGCATGGATGCCTTGTCATGTATTTAACCCTCAAGAAGACATAGCAAGATGTCTTGTTAATAAAGGAATATCTTGTTTTATGTATTCTGTGGGCATGTCACCATTCCAAAATGAGAACCTTTTGGAAGATGATGCAATTTTTTTTGTGATGAAATGACTTTCACAGATTTTGGTCGTGCAATATTTCTTAGTAATATGCAGAACTCAATCAGGAAGTTGTTGTGAAGTCATGTAATAAACAAAATCTGAAAAAAACCTCAGAAATGCTACAAAGAAATAAAAAAAATAAAAAGGCTGTTTTCAGAGCCAGCGTCAAAGGGGAAGTGGAGTACACTATTTCAATTTTATTCCCCACTCTCATATTTTTTACGATATGTCCGCGGACACCACAGCTGTTCACGGAGCAAGCGTGTTACATACAGGGATTTTGAGGCGGCGAGGCATGTAAATGAGATTGTGCAGGCCAAGTGATTTGTCACTAGGTTTTGCTGGGTGTGATGTGTAAGGAGAGACTTTCGCAGAAAGTCTGTTTCTGAGAGGAGAGCAGATAGCTGAGGCTGTGTCTTTCAGAAGGCAGATTGTCTGGATTTTGGGTGACTCATTGATAAATTGGTTGGAGGTGCATGCAGATCGCTGTGACGTGGCTGCACATCTTGGATTCCTTCATTGGATGTGCACTGGCATGGAGTGCGCAGAATGAAGTGGCTGGATTTGGTTCCTCTTTGTGCTACTTTGGTGACACAGCGTCATCCAGACATTATTATTATTCATTGTTGAGGGAACAGTTTAGGACATGTCTCTGGAATCTCCTTGCAATTTGCAATGAAAGAAGGACTTGGGAAAGTCATGGATATGTTTCCAAACTCCCGAGTAATTTTTTCTCGTATTGTGCATAGACAAATGTGGCTGCATTCTTCTTCATTTGGTCCACAAATGGAGAAAGCAAGGCACAATGTCAACAAGGCTGTTTGCGCTTTTTTGAGAGGTGTTGGTATGTCATCTTTTCACAATGAAAATATTATATTTCGTAGCACACAAATTTTTCATAGAGATGGAGTCCATCTTACTGATGCTGGAAATCAGATAAAACTATAATATACAAAATGCATTGCAACCTTTTTTGGAAGTATAACAATCCTTTTCCAGTAGCTGTTGACTCCCTGACCTTTTTGAAACTCAAAATAAACACCAAAAAAGGCTATTTTCAGTGCCACCACTTACTCCCGTAGAAGAGTGCAATGGTTTTGATAGTGCAGTACCCCAAAAATATCAATGCCCGTGAACTGTCCACGGACTTCTAAAAATGCACAGGGCCCTGCAGCATTTCATTGCCACTTCTAATTTTAAACTGTGAAAAGTGCTCTGAAAAATTTGTTTTGTTTTTTGGATGTTTTGTTTTTTTTTGTTTTTTTTTACCAAGACACACAGGAACAGAAGGGAAGGGAGGGTAAGGAAGGGGTGCCAACCACAGGGATAAGAAAGGGCATGTGGAGAGATGAAGATGTACGGTGGGCCTTAATCAGGTAGTGGGCAGCCCTTCTCATGCTCCCGGACCACAGCCTCGAAAACACAGTCTCCCCCCTGCAGAGTACTGCGTCGTAGTACATACACAATACTGTAACCCTTGAAAGGTAGGGGTCTACTGTTTCGCATATGGCCTGCGACACAGCTTGAGGGATGCGCTGCCCCACAGGAGTGTCTCTTGTGGTGGCAGGATTTGAAACAGGGAATTGCCCCAGTGTGGAACGACCTTAGGTGTCGCTTCATAGAGGTAGTACCGTAACTGTACAAACCTGGTTTGCCACGACTGAGCACCATCTGGCACTCAGTGCAGCGCACCTTGTTTGCATGAGCCTTGGGTTCTCCTCCAACAGTGGCAAACAACCTCCACACCCAAGATTTACTGGGGCTATGAGTAGTAGGGACTTCCACTACCCCAACCTCGTCATCCTCTTCATCCATCTCTGCATCCTCATGCCTGTTCCCCTCTCCAGGACCTTGGGAAGGTGGTGGTGGTGGAGGGGGTGCTGAAGCTGAGGCAACTGCACAGGTGGAAGCCATGGTTGCCATCTGGAATGTAGCACAGCAGGCAGAGGAATGGCACAGCAGACACTGCACGCACAGGACAGCAGGCAGATGTCAGCAGCCAATGCAGTGTAGATAGCACAGCACACCAGTATTGAGCAATGCTCTCTCTGGTAGCCAGAAACAGAATGAGGAGCAGTTCTGGGGTGTGGCTTTTTATAGGGGCGCTGGCGCACACTTTGAAGAGAGCCGCTCTGTCCGCGAACACTTCGAACACCAAAAAGGGCTCAAAAAGTTAAAAAAAATATCCAGATTGCTAGGGACATGGTCTGGGACATGTGCAAGAGTGAAGTTTCACTGTAAAATACCTTGAATTGTTCAGAAAAGCACTTTTTCGGTGTCTGGGGGCCTGGACTCTGTCCGCGGACAAGGACCCGCGCTTAGTGTGGGTGCGGTCACATGATGACATTGTGGACATGTTCACGAATGGTACGGCTGTCCGTAGGACACCGAATATGCAGGGTCGGTTGTGCGCATGCGCACTAGTGTTCTACGGACAGTGATTGGGTTCCCAAACTAATTAAAAGTGTGACACACCTGCGGTGGAGATTTACGAACAGGCGCGATGTTCGTAGGATCCATGGGTGGGATGCGCATGTGCACAAGTGTCCAATGGACAGGGTTTGGGTCACCGAACTAATTAAAAGTGTGTCACAACTTTGCGGACATGCGGACGGGTTATGTGTTCTACTGACACATTCACTCTGGTTGCAGACAAAATGAACAGAGGGGATAATCTTCAGACACCCTATTTTGACTAATAGCGGCCAGGCTGACAGATTTGTGTCCTACGGACACCTCCATTTTGATTGCGGACAGTGCGAACAGGCATAGTGTCCCTAGGACACCCCCATTTTGGGTAATTACGGACATCCCGGACAGTCGCGCTGTCCGCGAACACCCAAACAGCCTTAAAAGAAAAACACAGAGAAATATAGGAACAGTATACATAATATTTTATTATTGTACACAAATATAGGAATTATGCAAGAGAGGGGGAAGCAGACATTTTTGGGGATGGTTGACTGGGACATGGAGAATGGGTACATTGCACTGCACGTGGGACAGTGATATTTTATTTTTTCCATGATAGTGTTTTCTACAAAGTTTTTTTAAAATAATGAAATAGGTCATTAATTGATCAATTCGTTGTTCTAAACATTGTAGATGATTTTCCACAGTGTATGTTTGTTCTTCCATTAGTACATGATGTATTGTTTCAGTATTATTCTCATTTTTTGTATGTTCTTTTAATGAAAAATAAATGTGTTAGGTACACACAAAATAATGTCTATTAATTAGCTTACATAGAAAAGTGCAGTGTCTACCATTAGTATCACTGTTTTCACTCATTTCATCCTTGGGAACATTTTCTTCAAGCCACTGCAAAGTACTAGACATTTCTGTGTAAAAAAAAAGATACATTATTTTTTAGTGTATCGTACGACAGAAAGTTTATAAATATAGGAATTAATGTAGTGTACTTACCAGTTTGTTTTTTAGTTTTCCTGTTACTGCTATGTAGGTGTGCTGTTGATAGTTGTTGTGTAGTTTCTGTATAAAGCATCAGTGAGTTAATTCTTTTGGAGGCACATGTTATTTCATTACCTTTAACAAAGTTTTTTCACTGAATATATATATACATATATATTGTACCATCCTAACCTGGCTCAGAGTGTGTAAACACCTTAGAGTGGAGACCGTGACAAGAAAAGAGGGACAGCTATTAAGTCACACAAATTATCATTTGCCCTTCCTCTTAAGATAAGTGATCACTTTGTACTGGGAATTATACATTGGTTGCTGCCATTCTAGCTTAAGATTCATATCCAAATCCGCTGTCAAACATGAGCACATAGGACGGTATTACAATACATTGTGACTGACATCTTAAGTCACTGATCTCAAAGCCGCCTTTACCGTAGAGTCTCACCTTTATTAAAAATCAAGCATATGCACATGAGAAGTGTAGCATCTATGCTCTGCATTTCAACATCTAGACTCCGCATTTCAGCATTCACATTTTAGCGAGGGTTCAAACTTTAACTAGAGCCAAGCGTGTGAGACATTGCTGGACGCAAGAGTATGAGTCTCAGGCTGAATTTAAATAGATGCCAATGCACAGAGCACATAACACAACATTATCACTTTGCTCCATGATGCTATTTTAATGAGCTGAGTTGCATTAAAAAATAACACTAACATGAATCTAATGTACTAATTAACCCAACCCCATTTAACATGTAACAGATTGCCATAATAACATTAGTGCAAATTAGTCCATGAAATAAGCTGGATGCAGATTGAGCAAAATGCATGAAGCTCTGAAAATGGGAAAGAAAAATGATTTAAATGTGCAGACTGAATTGTACTGTATTGTAGGATGAGGAATGTTAAGATCCGCTCCTAAAGACATATCATTGCATTGGAGCAGGAAGCGCAAGAAAAATGTGGCAAGTTCTATTTACCAATGCAGTGTGTGCTTCGGCTTAAAAGCACAGAGGAAATTGTGTGATGTTTTAGTGGGAGGATTTGGTGTTCTTGACTGACAAGGGGTTTGAGGAAAAGGGTTTGAGGCAGAGTTAGAGAGGCATTCCTTTTCTTGCACTGACTGACGAAGGAGGCAGAATTGCTGGTTCCTGGGCAGACTGACTTCCGTGCTTGCAAGCTGACTAGGACTGAAGCTGTCTCTCTCCTGGGTTGGCAATCTTTTAGAGCTGCAAAATCTCAAATGACCTTAGCTGTGAATAACCCTGGAACACTGCCAAGCTGAGTATGGGAATGTCACCAGGCTAATCTAGGTAATTATGATGTTAATTGCGGGGCTGGTGAAGTGAATGATACTACCTAGCATAGATTAGATAATTCAGTTTAGATTTAGGCGCTGCATTAGAGATTCAAATTTAAATGTGAATTTCAAAGTGTATTTTTGTTTCTCAAAGTCTTACTGTTATTCAGTGTATGTTTCCTGCCAAGTTTTGTGCAAAGCCAACGTTCATTTGGCAGAGCTCGGCATATTATCACAGATAGCGCATTGAAAGCCATTGCAAGAAATATTTCACTCACATTGTGAATTATAACGTGGATGTACATGTCACTCTGTGTAACTTGCATAATTCTAGTTTGTGATAAAGAACAAGTTCAAAGAGGTCATTTAGTCTCATTGTATTTCTTCTGAATTCAGTCTCTTTGATTTGACATGCATAGAGAGATAAACGTGCAGTAAGAAATATCGCAAGGCAAAGTAGCCGCAGTGAATAGTTTTACTTAGAGAGGCTGAATGAATGTTTGTATTTCAATTGCATGCTTTATATTTGTTGAAACACGGCCAAAAGGGCATAGCGTGATGTTGTAACTAAAGCATCACACGAGAGCATGAGCCATTTATTCAGAGTGTATTAAGTGCAGTATTTGTGTGTTGTTAGTGACCCTGGTGAAATAATTATTAGGCAGTAGATTAGTCTCACCACTATGAAATTAGTCTCACCACTATATAAATACCACAAAAATACCACCATAGCAAAGTACAGCAAACTATCACAAAAATGCCACCATACACAATTACCACAAAAATACCACAAAATCCTAAATATAACCCCAAAATATATCCTACGGATGGTTTCTATGCAAAAATAAACATGCAGCGCTCGGAAATGTGCATGAGTGCCAAAACACATATGTGCTCTCATTTTAAATTATGTCTAGCTAAGATTCCTTTCGTGCTGGCGCCTCTGGTAATGAAGTATTTGTGGCTTGCGCAGAGATGCGCTATGTGCTAGCTGCAACATATAATACCATCAATAGCCTCCATGTTTCTTATTATGTTTAATCAATGTATAGAGCCATTGTTCATATGGAACTCTTTGTATAACAGTGAAAGGCTAGCTTCGCTTTCTGCCGCTCTTTTGGCGTTTATAAAAGCAAAGATAGGTAAATCAGATGGATTAGGTGCAAACGCCACACGACTAGGTTCCAAATGCGTTGCATTACAATAAGTTGCAATAATAGTGATATTAAAGTTAAGCCTGTGCACAAAGAAGAATATTAATCATATACTAGTCCTCACTTGGAAGTATTTGAATACATCTGGGGGCAGATTATCAAACATTTGCAAGAGTTCTAAAAAGTGAGCAAATGCTTTGATAATATAGAATGCAGCAAACATAGTATCTAAAAACATTTGCACTGGGGCAAACATAAATCATACTGTTTTTGGTATTATGTTTGCTGCATAACATAACCCATGTTTGCTACATTTATTTTCATATTACTCATCAAACATAGTAAATGAAACAGCCTGCTTCATTTTTGCACTTGTGAAGACATGTTTAGGTAATACCAAATGGGGCTAAATCAGTTTGCTCGATTCCCAATGATCTAAGCAGCAAAATTGGAACTAAATTCATTTGCTCCACTTTTTTGCACCAGTGCAAAGCTTTCATAATCTCTGGTCTGAGGAGCAAAGGATGTATGTTTCTGCTGTCTAAATCTTAGAACTCCATGAAATATGCTTCCACGTTACAAATTGACATAGGGCCTGATTTACAAAAGCATTTTACAATGTTGGAATCCCATTGAAAAATGCTTTGTAAATCAGGCCCATAGTCGCTTTGTGAAAGCTGATCAACAACAGTTGTCTCCTTGGCACGCCTTAAACTTCTATTTGACTTAACAAACAGCCCTGAAGTGGCTATAGTATCTCAAACCATCTATTCGACTCCCAGCTATGCCTGCAAATTCTATACAAATGTACTTTTAAAAAAATGTCTGAATGGCAGATTGGTATTTGACCAAGACTCGACCATGTGATCATGTCACTGCTACATGCAACCTTTAGGCTGCTCCAGAGCACACATTGGCATGCGAGGCAATAAGGGGCAATCATAACAGATTGGTATGTATATCAGTGCACATCCATGGGGAGGGGGCTATTGTCTTCCAACTTTTCTTATGCATGAAGGACATCATAGACAAAATCTATGTCTTTTCCATTTTTAGATATAATGAGTTGTGCTTAATCAATGTGTAACTGTTTGAAAGTTTGAAAAGGTTTTGTTGGTGTTCTTCCTATTTTCACAAACAGCTGAAAGAAATTGTAGTGCTGACTACATTACTTCCCTTCAATCTATACCACCCATGTCCTGGGCTGCCTTTCATCTTTATGGTTTTTCATTTACTCAGGTACAACCTCCAGGCGTTTCACAGGAGTAAATCAGACATACCAGAAGTTTAATTGAAAGTAGCAACATCTGAAAGGCATGCAGGGAATGCTGTGTCATTATACCAGGTGTTCAACAACAATGTCCTTTGGAATGGTACATAAGGGCTGATTAATGGATGTCACGTGTCTATATATGCATACCACTCTCTGATTTACAAATTGTTGCTTCCATTTTAGGGGGTGTTTAAACCTACATTTTACTTAATTGAATTAGATTATCTATGGGTAATTCATTATTCAACAATAAATACTATATTGTGCAGCACAGGTAGTGATTAAACCACATATATCATCGTCAAAACAATCAAATACATAAATCAATGTATGGCATACATCACAATAGTGTTAAATCATTTCCTCAATACAATCCAGTAATGCTTGCATATTGTCCTTCTGAATTAAAATACACTGGATAGACTTGTTCTACTAATAAAGGTAGGAAATTAATTGGGAACAGAGGGGAAGTGCCCTGGGCTCTGCATGCTTGTAAGCTTTCTAAGTGTGAAATATAGGAGGCATCAAAGGCTTTTTGTTATGTTATGTTATGTTATTTTGCATTTATATAGCGCCTTATATACCATTGGTATGGTCTGAAGGCGCTGGTAGGTTGAACGCCCTTGGGAACCGAAGTTCAGGTCAGTATAGAGAGTAGAGGGAGTCCAAAAGTGCGTGTGCGCACCAGGTATGTGTGCAGCTGGTGCGGAAATCGAGTGGTAGCTGCTTCTTAGCTGTAGGTGTGGTGGTTGAGAGGTCAGGAGTATGTGTTCGCTCTGGTCGGTTTTACCCAGAACGAGTGTGGCTGCGTTAGGCCTGAGGAGAACGCCTGGCTGGGGGGTGTGAATCCAGCAATGATTACTTAGAGTGATGTGGAGTAAGCGGGAGATGTAGATATGAGAACAGTTATACCGAATGGTGTCATAGTATCTCTGTGTTCTAGATGAGTGGTGGTGTAAGGGGGAGAGTAAGCGTGGGGTGTGGTATGATGTATGTTTTCAAGTGTTTCCTTCATTCCAAAGCATATTAAGTATCGTCCGTTGCACATATTCGTCCGTTCCTCATACTCGTCCGCTCCACACATTCGTCCAGTCATTATCATCGTCTAGTTCACACCCTCGTACACTTCTAAAACGCTGTTGGGAACAATTCTGAATTCAACTTTCACAGAGAGGCTATTGGGTGCAACTTTCAAGTGTAACTGGGTACACTTCTAAAATGCTATTGGGTACACTTCTAAATGCAGGTGGGAACAGTTTTAAAATCAACTTTCAGATAAGCTATTGGGTGCAGCTTCTAAATGCAATTGGGTATACTTCTAAAATGCTGTTGGATACACTTCTAATTGCAAGAGGGAACAATTCTAAATCAACTTTCTCAGAGAGGCTATTGGGTGCAAACTTTCAGGTGCAACTGGGTACACTTCTAAATGCAAGTGGGAACAGTTCTAAATTCAGCTTTCACAGAGAGGCTATTGGGTGCAGTTTCTGAATGCAATTGGGTACACTTCTAAATGCCGTTGGGTACGTTTCTACATGCAAGAGGGAACAATTCTAATTCAACTTTCTCAGTGAGGCTATCCGGCGCAACTTCCAACTGCAATTGGGTACACTTCTAGGTGCAGGTGGGAACAGTTCTAATGCGGGTGGTAACGGATTTAAATTCAACTTTCGCAGAGAGGCTATTGGGCGCAGCTTCTAAATGCAATTGGGTACAATTCTAATGCAGGTGGGGACAATTCTAAATTCAACTTTCACAGAGAGGCTAATTGGGCGCAGCTTCTAAATGCAGTTGGGTACAATTCTAAAGCAGGTGGGGACAATTCTAAATTCAACTTTCTCAGAGAGGCTATTGGGTGCAGCTTCTAAATGCAATTGGGTACACTTCTAAATGCCGTTGGGTACACTTCTACATGCAAGAGGGAACAATTTTAATTCAACTTTCTCAGAGAGGCTATCCGGCGCAACTTCCAACTGCAATTGGGTACACTTATAAATGGAGGTGGGAACAGTTCTAATGTGGGTGGTAACAGATCTAAATTCAACTTTCACAGAGAGGCTATCGGGCACAGCCTCTAAATGCAACTGAGTACACTTCTAAATGCAGGTGGGAACAATTCTAATGCAGGTGGGGACAATTCTAAATTCAACTTTCACAGAGGCTAATTGGGGGCAGCTTATAAATGCAAACAATTCTAGTGTATCTTTCTCAGAGGGCTATCCCGCGTACTTCTAAATGCGATTGGGAACAGTTCTAGATTCAATTTTCATAGAGAGGTTGTTAGAGATTCCATATAAGTGTGGCGTATGCTAGCAATCATTAGTTGACGTTATACAGAGGGGAAGTGCCCTGGGCTCTGCATGCTTGTAAGCTTTCTAAGTGTGAAATATAGGAGGCATCAAAGGCTTTTTGTTCACAATGGGTTCTTGGGCCTGTATTGCAGGTTTGTGTTGCAGTTAGAGGTGTACGTTTGTGATGTTTCAAGTATGAGGCGAGTGCATTTTTTTAAAACTCATTTGTGAGTGGCTGGTTTGCATTTGTGCGTAAGGTGCAGAGAAATTGAAGGTTAGTCAAAGGTGCGGGTGTTCTTTAGGTTTACGTAGGGCTTTCGAATTATTGGTCTTGCTGTCGGTTGCATTATGGCAAAAGGTGTTTGACCTTAATGCCTGATCCGTGAAGATGTCACTCTTGGAGGTTGATATTCTGGAAGACAGGAAAGGCGTTCTCTTAAGGTGTTTGGTGTGTCTTGATGTGATGTCTTCCATTCGTGTTAGTTTCCTGACTGAAATGCAAGGCTTTCTAGGCAGAAGGTCAGGGGCAAGTTTACTGTTCCCTTAGGTTGTGTCCATGCATGAAAGTCAAACTATTGAGGAGTGTAATGTTCGCTAGCTTCATGGTGTAGGTTAAACTTTCTTTCTGTTAAGCATTAAAGAACAAGGTTTTTAGACTTTTCCTGGATTTCAGTTGCTTCATTAGGGTGAAGATTTCCTTTGATAGCATATTCCAGTGTTAGACCACCATAGTGGAACGTGTGGAGCCTACGTTCCTATCTCTGCACATCTGGTTTCTAAAGGTATGCCATGTTTTAATCGGAGGTCTCTGGCTGGTTGGAAGAGTGATATTTTACTTTGTAGGAATTCTGCTCCCTAAACTTCAAGTGCTCTGTGGGTGATGAACAAGGCTTTAAACGTTATCATTTTTGTTTTGCCGCATTTATCACTAATACCATTGCTACAGAAAAGAGCGAGATTAAAGGGATGCCAGAAAGTAGGCTTTGTGGTTAGCATGACAACTGGAAATGATGTGGCTTTATCGGTTGACACTCTAAGGGCCCGATTCATGGAATGTTTTGCATGGTTCAAAGTGACTTTGCACTGCTGAAAAGTGACTTTGGACTGCCAACACAAACCCTCATTCAATGAACTGCGCAAAGTGTATTTTTGCAGTGTAAAGTCAGTGTAAAGTCATGGGCCTCATTACAACCCTGGCGGTAGCCGTGCCTGTAAAACAGACACGGCTGCCGCCAGAGCTGCATTTTTTCCGGCCCCTGGCAATGGGGATGCACAAGACCATTCCGACCTTGGCGGACCCTGTATGCCCTCATTGCCAGGGGCTGGAATCCATTACTCCCCATTCCCATTTGAGCCCAATAGGGCTCAATGGGAATAGGGAGGTTGGATGCACCAGCACCGTTTTGTAACGGTGCCGGTGCATCCGACATGCTGTGCTCACGAGTTCTGCCCGCCAGGTCTATCTGGCCGGCAGAATGCCACCTCGTAGTTTGCCAGTCCGGGAACTACTCGTCATCGATCTAATCTGCATGTGCTGAACTTCTTCTTCTTGACTTGTTTCCGAATGGGTTGGGGGTTTGTCGGTCTCACCAGCGTAGGCTTTCACATCACCTAGATAGATCCATGCTCATCCTCCTAGGACTTTGACTGCTGATGGAGTGACATCTTCCATGACAAAAGGACAGTTGAACCGAGGCTCGTGCCACCTCAGGGTAAAGTTCCTTTTTAGGACCTGATCACTAAGAAAGAGTCTTGGTATAGGTAATTTCAGAATGTCAGTTGTTTTATGGTTTTCATCTGTGTTCTGAGACCATCACCCCGCCTGCCTGACTTGATCTGAAATGACAGAGATACTAGCTGTCATACATGTTAAGTAATCACGTAACTAAGCACCTAATAATTCTGCAGTCGTCTGCGCATCACTCCAAGTCCTCGACAGAGGAGTTAGAGGTGTTCTCATTTGCCTCCCTGTGACTAGCTCGTGGGGTGTGAGTTGGTGGTCTGAGCCAAGCTTATTTCTCAATGCATATAATATACAAGGGGCTGGCAATGCAGCCACCCCTTCTTCAAGGTCAGTTTCAACTTTACTATTCTTTCTTTGAGCTGACCGTTGAGGACCTCACATATCCCATTCGCTTGCGGGTGATAAGCAGAAGAAAACGTATGTTTTATACTGAGCAACAAACTGATTTGCTCGAAAACCTCATTCACAAAATGGGGGGTATTATCTGATCTCAGCACCTCACATACTCCCCACCTAGGAAATACTTCTCGAACTAAGAACTTTGCAGCACAATTGGCATATGGGTGTGTGCATGGACCTGCCTCAATCCACCTTGAGAAGGTGCACACTACCACTGTCATATTCCTGTATCCATTACAAATCTGCAGCATGTCAACATAGTCAATATGTAAATGCTGAAATGCACCATTCGGTCGAGGTATAACTCTGACTGTTCGCAGCGTGTTGTCAAGATCCGAGTCTACCTCCCCTTTCTCCTCACCTGACTCCCCTGAGGTAAATCCTTGAAGGTCAGTCTCGGTCTTCTGGGGTATCCTCTTCGTCCTTGACCCTTTGACTCCAGGTGCTCGAACCTTCTTTTCGTGTTGGTAAGGTCTGGCCCCTCCGGAGGCCACCTTGGCAGAGGACAAGACCTGCCCTAGGGGAACGCCAGGGGGCCAGCCTCAGTTCTAGGGAAAAAGCTCAAAGGCAGAAAAAACCCTAGTCCATAGATGGGTTCAGATGTTGAGTTCAAGAGATGGCACAGATCTTCAGGTACAATGTCCGGGATAATAGTAATTGTGGATTACACAATCCGAAGAGAGGATACTGATTACAATGGGTAAAGAGAAAAAGGAGAGAGTGAGGAAGAACAACAACAAAAGTAAGGAAGAAGGAATAACGAAGAAAGGGGCGGAATACAAAGAATGAAGAAAGTAACAGAGAGCAGACTACACGGAGGAAGTAAGTTAACGGTAAAAGCAAAAGAAAGACAACGCCTTATTAAGCTCCGCTGAACGCGGCGCAGAGAGGACGACACCGAGGCGGTCAGCAAGAAGGAGGCAGGAAGCCAAGTGGACAGGGAGGTAAGCAAGGAGTACAGAAGGGTTCCGTGAAAGGGGAGCAGACGCCGACTACACAGAGCGGTAGGCGAGCTCGTGTAGCCAGAAGGAGAGGAGGGAAACCAACAGCCGGAAAAGTAAGGTAGGTGGAATAATAGAAGTACGGAAATAAGAAGGATAGGTAGAAAGAGAGGGAAAATAACGTAGTACAGGATACTACAGGAGGGCTATAGAGGCAACAACAGCACGGGAAGGAAGTACGAGTACACAGGTCTCGGAGCGTGAATGAAAACAAACACAGATACAACGTGCCAAGTAGTGGGGGGGGGCCTAGATTTATAGGCACCGGCGCTATGTTGGGGCGAGGACTAGAAAGTTCATCGAAGTCGGAACTTCCAGCGACTCCAGCATTTCCAATCCTGGTTCCTGACACGTGTGCCCAGCGGTAAACTTTTGACATACGATGAGATTTACAACATAAAAAGCAACGTGTTCTAACAGGTTTGGTACAAACCAAACCTCTGCAATGGTTGCTGCAAGGCTCTCCCTAGTGATGTACGCAAGGTAGTGTAGCTGCTCTAACGCCACCCTTAATAAGGCTACAGGCATCACCAGTTTTCTAGTGCTGTCTTGCAGCCAGAGTGCTTCGGTGGGGGATAAAAAAACACCCCCTTCCGTATACACTAGTCCTTCACTTGCTGTGGAGCTTCACCTTGAATTTCCATTAGCTGAGTTTTCAGCAAATGATTAAAACCTTCTTTCATTATTACAGCCATGATTTCTCCCTTGCTTATGTAAAGAGTCTCAAAATTCAAAATGTCTGAAAAGTTGCAACTCTCTTGGCTTCTTCGTCTGCGGCTTGGTTTCCGCATGAAATAAAGTCAGTTCTCTTAGTATGTGCTGCCCATTTAACTATTGCTATGGCTGGTAGAAGCTGTAGTGCTTTTATGAGTCTATGCAATAGCACAGCATGTTGCACTGGAGTGCCATCCGCTCAGAGGTAGCTTCTCCTTCTCCAACGTGCTAATCCTGCATGGACGGTTGACATCACATAGGCAGAGTCACTGTACACTGTCACTTCCTCTCCTTTGTATTTTTCTAGCGCGATAATAAGCACTACCAATTCTGCAGCCTATGCTGAAAAGTGAGATGGCAGCCGTATGCATGCCACAATGTCAAACTCCCCATTCTCTCTCTACCTCACTGCAGCTGAACCAGTCTTTCCCGGTTACTTTGATTAATTTTTGAAGAATCATCCATAAAGAGGGTTTCTCCTTCAGGTAACGTGTTTTCTTTTACAAGCGGTACGTTTTCATACACATATTTTTTTTTTTTTTTAATTTTTATACGGTTTATACAAACCTTTAAAAAGATAACGACAACCCAAAGAGAGACCAAGGAAGCAACAATCAACACAGCTGACCTCGAGTTAAACCCCCTCCATGTATCTTCGAGTCTCCTATGATTAGTCCTTTTACTGTTGCGAATTATCATCATTACACAGAAAGTGAGAGTGATGCCTCCTTGAAGTGTCATTGAATATGGGATTCCGAGACCGCTGTTTCCAAGTCTGTTTTTAGATGTTTATTCAGTTCGTCGAGAAATGTTATTAAAGCAAACATCAGCGGACGGTTTGATCCTTCGAATATCCCTTTCCACCAATCATCCGCACACCGTGTCTGTATTTTTGCAAACACCGGACCAAACGTGCGAGTTCTTAGTGTGCGTAGGTTAGAACAGAAAAGTGTAAGGTGTTTCAACGTCTCGTTTCCGGTTTTGCAAAAGCGACACAATAACTCTGTAGTAGAGTTGTGTCCATAGCGGCGTTATTTAGTGTCCATTAAGTTTAGTCTGAATCTTAGATAGGTAGATCTAGCTGACACATTAGGAAATAGCGTCAAGTAAGCTTGCAAACTCCCATGCGCTCTGGCCTCTCCTGGGACATCAGCCATCATTCTGCAGTTCCGTCTTTGTTCGCATGTTAAATGCCAGTCCGTGCTCCATACTTTTTTCTTCGCTAGCATCGGATTTTCCAATAACGTTGCTAACTTAATATCATACAGTTCTAGTATCTCAGTACAGTACTTTTTCCACAGTACTAAGGTGGTACAACCGAGATCCTGTTTTGTTTTTAGTATTTCGTACTGCAGCACAGGTGTGTTTACTGAGCATTTCCTAAGGAGGCATAGAATGTTCCAACTCACCCTGGCGTGGATAGATATTAGCCCCAGTTCATATCTAATACAGACTGTTGGCGTGCCACGGGGTAAGTGTAACACTCTTACCCAAAAAATGTTTTCTAGAGTGTTCCAGAGCTTGTGGGAGCATCCTAGGGCGTTTTCGGCCCCATAAATTATCGCTGGGATAGCTTTTTGTCGATAGAAGTCAATCGTTGGTTTTAGCGAAAATTTTCCAAACTGTCTATTAATGATTGCTGCTTGGCATGCTAATTGTCTGCATTTTGATTTTGCTACCTCTGCCCAAGGTGCATCATCTAGTTTGGAACTTATTCTCATGCCCAAGTATCGTGTGTCACAGACAGTGTTTAACTTCGTCTTTTCAATGTACCAATTTTGTTTACTTTGGTTTTTCTTCACAGATCTTAAGTTTTGGAGTGTTATTGTCTCACACTTTTGCTTGTTAATCACCAGTCCGTTTCGACGTACGTATGTTTCCAGGGCATCTAGTTTTCGTTGAAGACCGATGTAAGTCATGTCTAAGAGTATGAGATCATCCGCGTATACAAGCCAACTTACATGAGTGCCGTTCATCTTTGGTGGAAAAGAGGAGATTTCACTAAAGGCTTCTCCTACATCGGACAAAAACAAATTAAAAATTACTGCGGCCAGAGGACAACCTTGTTTCACGCCTTTAAAGGTTTTTATAGGCTTTGATAAGGTCCCCTGCCGGTCCAGACGTATTTTGATGTTTGTGTTAGAGTGCAATTCCTTAATTGCTTCGACCAAACTTTCAGGACACTTCCAAGCTCTTAGTTTTTTCCATAGAATTCCTCTATCAATGCTGTCAAAAGCATGGGAAAAGTCTATGAGGGATAGATGTATTTTTGTGTTTCGTCTTATTGCTTCCATCTTAAACAGGTTCAATATTAGCAAATTTAGACCACACCCGACGCCCTTCACAAACCCGGCTTGTCTATGATCAATATGGTTGTTTTCGCCTGCCCACCTTACCAGCATCTGTTGTAGTTGTGTCGCGTAGATTTTACCAATTACATCTAACAAGGCGATAGGTCTATAATCCCCAGGGTTGGCTCTGTTGCCTTTTTTGAATATTGGCACCACTATGGCACTTTTCCACGATGTTGGAGATAGTCGCTTATCGGCTACTCTTTGGAACAGGGTCATGCAGAAATTGGACCAAGCCTCTGGATTGCGCTTGATGGTATAGTTCATGAGGCCATCAGGGCCTGGTGCTCTCGATCCGTTTGCTTGCTTTATTGTAGTTAGAATGTCGTGCCGGTCAAACTTTAAGTCCCAGGTCACTAGATCTGAGTGGTCATCATCTTTCACAGGCCCATTCGCACTAAACATGTTGGTATAGAAGGAAATCCAAGTTTCTTCTGAGATAACATTTTCCTGCGTGGAGTCCTGCGGAGCAAATTTGCTGTTTATAGTTTTCCAAAAGTTCGCAGAATTTTTGTTTCGTAAATTTGTCATCATAGCCTCCGAGTCATTCTGAAACATAGTTGCTTTGTGAGACTTGCACCAGTTCTTATAAGTTTGTTTGATTGTTTTTTTCTTTAAGGCCATTGCGTCTTTATCCCCAGCCACTATGTTTCGCAGATCATAACGCATCAGTCTTTTGCGCTGTTGCATCTTTAGGTCAAAGCTATGTCTATGTTTACATTTTTTATTCTTCAGACCTTGTTTATGTTCTGTGAAGTCGGTCAGTAGATGACAGTATTCTACCTCATTTACTGCTAAGTTTAAATTGGACACAATTTTGTTTACCTCTGCGTCTGCAAGTTCAAGCCGTATTCTGCACGATCAAACTAATACGGGCCATGGCCAGTACTCAGGCAGTGTCATACGTGATACATTTAGATTCATTACCACCATATCATGATCACTATAGGCCATCGGTTTAACTTCAAACCTAGTTGTTCGTAGGTGAAGGCCTCTGACACAAACATGTAGTCCAAAACAGATTGTTGATTTAGTCTGTTCCATGTGGCGTTCGCTGGGATGTCACCTGTCACATTTCCATTCAGCATAAACATGCTTCTAGCTTCCATTTCCTGGGACCATTTTGTCGCTATTTTTTTGCAGACGTTGGTTACTACTTTCCCTTCATCTTTCAGATCTTCACGCTTTAAGCAGTTTATGTTAAAGTCTCCGCAGATAATCAAATTTGGAGTTTCTATGACTTCAAAGAGGGCGTCTATTATAGTTGTTATTTGATCAATAAAGTGTAGCGTTCCTGTCATAGCATGATTCCAACAGATATTAATGATGTTCAAAACATCTGATTCTTTGTTAGTGCCGTTTAGGAGTGAAACCTTAGCTGTCTGAATGAATGGTGAAACATTAGTTGCCGAGACAATTCGCAGGCCCGTCGCTTTTCTTACCGCAATCAACAAACCAGCCATTGGTCTTCCTTTGGCTTGTTTTATTGCGGGATTGAGTACAGTTTCGAAATCTTGCAAGATGGGGGTGTCAGATAGCCACGTTTCCTGCAAGCAGATCAGGTCCAGATCTTGTGTCCAAGGTGTGTGAAAGAGGTGACTAAAACCTCTTGTATTCCAAGATCCTAGTTTAATTGACTCTTTTTTATCGCGCACCTGGCATTATAGATTTGACTTACCATTTAATGCAGCCGCCATCCAATCCCATTCGTTCCTCCCGTTATTCTTTTTTGGATTGACCTCCGAGCCACCTTTAGCAATAGATGACCCATCAATTGTTATTTGTATTTGACGACCTTGCTTAAGACGTGCTTCTTCCTTGTTGTTAATCTCAGGGGTATTTATCTGTGCGTCTTTGCAGTTATCTTTAACATTTGTTATTTCGAGAGTATATTTATTACACGCAGACCTTTGAGCAGTCAACTGTAGTTGTTGCATTTCTTCGTCGCCTTGCTCACAGGTCCTATAGATGTCAAACCCCAGTGATAGTAAAGTGGAGCTGGCTTCCAGTATGATCTCAGAGATTATTTTTGACTGCATATGTAGAGTCACTTTGTCGTTCCTTTTTTCGTCGCAAAATTCCACGATTTTCAAATCGTCAGAGTGAATCGTTCTTAGGCTAGGAATTAGTTGGAACAAGTACAGCACATTGTGACGGTTTAGAATCAAGTTGTCTACATTTTCGATTCTTTCCAAAGTCACTTTGTGAGGACTGAACCATTCTGTTTTGTCCACTGAAACTTTCTGGGCGTTCTTTCGCGGGCCCACATATCTCTTCATGTTCTTGCTTGGTGTCAATTTAGGAGAGTTGGTGACAATGTGTAATTTCTCGTAAGGCGGTTTCGTGGCGATTTTCATGTCGTTTATTGCAGTACTGAGTTTAGGTAACCTATTTCGTTTTTCCTCCATTGTTAGAAATCTAGGTGAATGAGCCACTGCCATTACAGCGCTGATGTCAGCTTCTTCAGTTATTATACAAATGCGCTGATTATTTTGGGGTTTCAGTTCCTCTTGATTGGTCTTCCCATCGTCTGAAAAACACTCTTCTTCTGCCATTTCTGCATTAGGCTTTGCGGTCTCCAACAGTTCGATAGCCTGGGACAGTGCGTCATCGTCGTATGTTGACAGGTTTATCTGTTCGAGTTGCTCAGCCGCCTGCTCTTCGGTTGACTCCACGTTATTCTCAGGTTTGTTTTTCTGCAAACAAACTTGCGGTCGCTCGTTCCGGTCATTTGTATTCACAGTGACGTTTACAGTTTTCAGATTGCGCAAGAATTTTCTGGAGTTGTTGGTCTGTTTCGTTTTTTTTGAGAGTTGGTTCTTTGTTTTCTTTGTCATCTGCTTGTTGACAGCCAAGGATGCCAGGGTTGGACGACCCAGCCCCTGTAAGTTCTTAAAGATGTCAAATACAGTGGGGTGCTCTGTGTCTGAGTTAATAGTTACTTGACCAGAGCTAGGTGCATCTGTTACCAGTGTCCTTGGCTCAGCAAGTGGTGTAGGAGCGGCTCGAGTAGAAGCCCCTGCCGTATCTTTCTTTGCACACCTCTCATCAAGTGGTTGATTACCCACGTGTTGATCATCTGACGTTGAGGCAATCTGTGGGTTTACGAGGGCCGGATTGTCCGCGGCCTTACTAGCGCTCAGCGCTTCATCAAACGAGCTGGTTTCGATAGGCTTTTGGAATTTAACACCTTTATGTTCAATACTCTGGTTTTGGGCTTTCAGTGATTTGGCTAATTGCTTGCAGGTGATTGTCGTAGCCTTTGTTTTGTTCATGTCTTTGTCACTCATATAGTCAAGTACTGTAATGGGTTTAGTCGTCGTGGTTTTTAGGATGTCATGATTACTTGGAGCCTCTGAATCCATCGGCTCAGTGGGGCAAACCGCACTGCTTGTGCAGCGTGATTGCGTCACTTCTTCTGTAATGTGTTTGTGTTTAAAGATACTCAAAGCCTCCCTTGCCACTTCTGCCAGGAGTTTTTTGTCCATGTTATTGTTTTTTAATTGGGCCGTTATTGCAGTCATCATGTGATCTTGCTTAAGGGCTAGGTCATGTTGAGCAACTTTTGTCAGGTCGCAATTAGATTCCACGGCTACTATTTTTGTGTTCAAAATAGCGACCAATGTTGATAGATCTTTAGTGTTTTCATTTAAATGTTCATATAGTTTTGTGAAGGGGGCCAAAGAAATGGCCATGGACGATATAATGGTTGCTTGAATATCACTTAGCCAATTGGTATTTATTGCAGGGGAAACCCTGTTGTGATCTCGGACTCGCCTTTCTTGCGAGGCAGTTTTAGTTCTGTGACCCTTTGCCTGAGGTCGTTCCTTTAAATAAGGTTCGTCCACTGAAGAGTCAGTGGATACGGAGGAGGAAGTCGAATCTTGTGTGTCCAAGTTAATGTTTACATTGCTGTTCCTTGGTAATCTTTCTGCGAAGGGCGATGACCGCTTCACAGTGCTGTCCCATTTCGATTTTTTTCTTTGGGAACATCTTAAGCTTTCTATACTGCTTACATCTCTTCTACTTCGTTTTGTAAGCGCCGTTCGTTGAATAGTAGTGAATGACGACCGTTCTTCACATATGGAATTGTCCAAACGTGAGTTTCCTGTAATTTGTGGTGTAGTTATTGACAACATGTTTGTGTCACACTTCAGAGCATGTGCTTTGTTAATTCGAGTTAGGTCAGACAGAAGTTTGTTTACTACTTCAAGTGAATTGCGACGATTTTCAGTTACGTCCTGCTTTCGGGGTGTAGTCAAGAGCCTATGGACGTCAACGTTTGTCGTCTTGTTTGGTACTACTGTGACTGTACTTGGCGCATTTGAATACGGTAAAAACACCTCCTCATCTAAGTGAGCTAATGCGTCGTCGTTGAGTGTCTGTTTAAAGTGTGCTTTATCACTTTGGCTTTCCATTGTGCTGTAGTAGACTGATCTAGTCTTTAACGGTCCTATAGATAAGGTGATACTGAGAGGATCTGGCTGTCACATGCATGGATTGCGTGCCAAGCTCTTGACATTGTGTTTGGTTAACAGGATCTTCCTGTTGTATACCATTCATTTCTGTTAAGGTTTTGTAGCAGGACCAAGCTAGGGTCTTTAACGCTGGGACCTTGCGTTGTCCAAGGATAGCGATTTTGCCATGCTCGTCACTACTTGGAATATCAGTGAAAGTCAGTTGGCTACGGTGTCCACTATTTCCACATTTCCCCTCTGTTGTTTGAGTGTTTCCAATTACAACAGGCCCAGCGTGGCAGAAGGATCGAATGTATCCTTGCTCACAAAAAGGGTGAGATATGTCATAATCGACTTCTCCTATTTGAGCCATGTTAGCACTATTTAAATTCACACCATTCATCAGTGTATGTGGGCATGTGGCAAGATTGTGAATAGTAACCGGAACAGGCATCAACGGGATAACATTTACCTTTGTGTTTTCATGGATTCCTTTTGGTAACTTGACACTTGTACTTTCAGCATCCATCACGTGTGTGTCACCACTATGTATTTGTAACGGGCTGCTTGGTGGTGATATGCTTACTGGATAGCTTACCTGGTCTGCAAGTGCGTCAACCAGCTGCACCAGATCTTCTGTGTCTTCCACTGAATGCGACAACGTAGTCCAGTTTTTACGTTGGGCTCGGGTTTTCGGCCGTTTAAGTGGGCTTGTCCCAGATATTTCAGTTCTGCGACTCATTCTAGCAGCTTTCGCAGGATTGAGGGTTGCGGGCTGCGACCAAATCCAACTCGCTTCCCTGCAGCCGGTAACCCCTGTCCTGGCCGCACTCCACGCACAACAGCACAACAGAGACGACTCGCCCTTTAGCCGAGGGCTTACGCTGCAAGGGCGTTGAGGCGGCCTTGATAAGGGCGGCTGCAGGAGTCAGCTGACTCTCCCTTAAAGGCACACGCACCTCGCAGTCTTGGTCTCCGTAGATGTTCCAATTAGAATTTCACGGCGTTAGTGTTATCGTTAGTCCACAGCACAATTGCAGCAGCACAACAGAGACGACTCGCCCTTTAGCCGAGGGCTTACGCCACAAGGGCGTTGAGGCGGCCTTGATAAGGGCGGCTGCAGGAGTCAGCTGACTCTCCCTTAAAGGCACACGCACCTCGCAGTCTTGGTCTCCGTAGATGTTCCAATTAGAATTTCACGGCGTTAGTGTTATCGTTAGTCCACAGCACAATTGCAGCAGCACAACAGAGACGACTCGCCCTTTCGCCGAGGGCTTACGCCGCAAGGGCGTTGAGGCGGCCTTGATAAGGGCGGCTGCAGGAGTCAGCTGACTCTCCCTTAAAGGCACACGCACCTCGCAGTCTTGGTCTCCGTAGATGTTCCAATTAGAATTTCACGGCGTTAGTGTTATCGTTAGTCCACAGCACAATTGCAGCAGCACAACAGAGACGACTCGCCCTTTCGCCGAGGGCTTACACATATTCACCCTCTGCCACAGGTTCAGCTACAAATGTGGCAGGGTTCACTTTCCTGCATCTAACTAGCTTAATGGCAGGATTCGATATGACCACCTCGTAAGCAGAGGATCTTTGAGATGTCAGCGTGCCCTTAGGTTTCTCAGAAACAGCAAACAAAGCATGCTCGACAAATAAAGTCATGGAGCATCACATCACTATGCTTGCAGATTTATCAATCATGAACACGGCTGCAGCCAAAGATTGTTCGTAATGGAACTGACCCCCTCATTACTGAGGGCCTCATCACAAGTCTGGCGGTAACCCTTAAATGAGGCGGTAGCGCTATTACCGCCGCATTTAAGGGTCCGCCAGATCATGGTCTTGGCGGATTTCCCCCAGCTGTAAGCTGGGGGGAAATCTGTGGCAAATTTGCTGATTTTCGGTGCTATTACCGCCGGTGGGAAATCAACCAGCGGTAATAGCGTGAATTTTCCCCATTGGGCCCAATGGGGCATGAGGAATTCCCGAATGGGCCCAATGGGCAATGGGCACTAACCGGTCCGCCAAACATGTGATCCAGCGCTAATAGCGCCGGGGGGTTTGGCGGTAGGGCTAATAGCACCAGCGGTAATAGCGCCGGTATTACCGCCCAACTCGTGATGAGGCCCTGAGTCTAAAATCCCACTGTAATATGCCAAGGGCTTATACCACAATGTAGTTCTCTGTGTGAGCACTTCTGTCATAATTGTTCCATTCATGTACGAGAATAAAAAGAACTCCTCAGAATAATTGGGAATTCCTAAAACTGGAGCTGTATAAATAGCTTTTTTCAACTCATCAAACCCCTCCTCCATCTCCTCAGTCCATTCAGTCTTTTCCTTATTACCCTGTGCCTTCTTTAGGGCTTGCAACAAGGGTCTTGTATATGATCTATAATCAAATACCCATGCTCTCACATAATTACACAATCCCAAAAATTGCTGCATTTGCTTAATCGTGTGCGGTTTTGATGTTTTGATAGTGGCCTCAGCTCTTTCAGGTGTAACCTTCTTTCCTTCATGCAAAATTTGCTGTCCTATGTATTGCACCTCTTCCTGACAATATTGCAGTTTCTCCTTGTCCTCCTTGTCTGTTAGGGTGATCATTAACTGAATAGAGTCTTGTCTGCACTCTTCCTCTGTCGTGCTGCAAACTAAAATGTCATCTACTTATTGCAGCACAACACTCAGCAAAACAATATTGCTAAAATCCATCTGCAGGACCCTGTTAAAAATCGATGGAGACTCACAGTACCCCTGAGGAAAAGCGTGTGCTTTTCAGCCTCGTCTGATGAAACATAAATGATGTATGGTATTGGGAGTATTTATGCAACAGGATTGAGAAAAAAGCCTTTTTCAAGTCAATCACTGTAAACAAATCTTGCTTCTGGGGGTATACTGCACAGAATTGTCGCCGGGTTTGCAACTAAAGGAAACTCAGCCTCTACAATCTGGTTAATTGGCCTCATGTCCTGAATTAAACATCACAACCCCCTTTTGATTTTTTGAGAGGATACACTGCGGTATTACATGATGACTCTGACATCACTAAAATGCCTTGTTCCATCATAGCTGATATAGTCTTAAAAATCCCCTCATCTGCCTCTCGAGATAAAAAAAATCCCCTCATCTTGCTCGAGGTAAAATCGCTCCTGGATTCAACTTAATCTTGACTTCTCCCACCCCCTTTAATAGGCCTATGTCAAAGGGGCCCATACTCCATAAGGAGATTGGTATTTTCTCCATGTCCTCGTCAAAAAAAATGGGACGCTACCGTGCTATCACCATTCTCTGTGCGACCTCTTGCTTTTCTGTCCTTATCCAATAAGTGATGCTCATTTCAAACACTAGTTCATCGTCTGACGGGTCATCTCTAAACATATCCTCGTCAGTGACGTCAGTCAATCTATATCCTTCTCCAATGGCAATCACTGTTCTCCATTGCCTACCCTTATCCCATCCTTCAAGCATGGCCAATTCCCCTCACACTATGGGTGCCTGTAATTCCAAAGGGAAAACCCATCCCCCCTCTTCATCCATAGGTATCTGTGGCCTGAAAAGAAATTCATCGGGAATTCTCACAACCTTGTCAACTTAACCAGGTAGCTATGTTAACAAAATGCATATCCCATAGTTATAAACCTCAGGCTCTAGTGGCTATTTGCCCTGTGAATGCCATGATAAACTCACTACACTCAAATAATGTATTCCTGGTGGTGAACACACTAAACCTTCATCAGTAAATGAAATCATCATATTTAACTTTGTCATCTTGCCCAGTATGTTAACTGGAGCCTGTTTCGAATACAACAATGGAACAGACATGTCACATTCTCCTATAGAGACTGGCAATTTCTCAGTAAAAGGAACTCTACTTGTAGGTCCTGAGAACCCTTGAGCATTACGACACAACATGTTTTTCCTCTCGTATACATGAATGAGTTGCCCCAGTGTCAACTGAAAAAGATAAGGATTTGCCTCCATTCGTGATGTCAACCCTTGTTTTCTCTTGAGGATTGGGCGTCACAGACAGTAATGAACACATCAAGTCACCCAGTGAGCTTTCCTATTGTGGGTACATACTTATCCCCCTACCTGTGAAAGGATTCCCACCCTCATTGGTGACACCTCCTACTCTGGGAGTCAACAACTGTGCTGTGTTTGCATTCTGCTGAATCTGCATGGGTGAGTGCTGTGATTGCCCTTGCGGCGGATTCAATGGTGCTTGCTGTGATTGCAAAGCCTGCTGTGTTTGCAGTGCTTGTGTCTGATACACTGTCTGATCATGGGCAAATCCATCCCTGCTTTGTGAGCTATACGCTGGAGGAGGAGCTGTCCCCCCTCTTGAGAATTGCCTATTCTGGACATACCCTTGGCTCCCGCATGATTACGCTATATGTCCTGTCATTCCACATGTCCACCATACATGAGGGAATCTTCTAACCTGTCCTCCCTGCATGCCTTGGTTATCATTCTGTAAATTTTGAAAACCGCCTTGGTTATTCTAGAAGCCTCCCTGATTATTCTGAAAGCCTCCCCTTCCCCTAAACCCTGTTCCTCTGCTGCGTGGTATAAACCTGTTTCCCCCTTGATCCGACTGCCGTTGGTTATTCACCTGCGAATACTTGCTGTCTGTTGTGATCCAGACCCTTCTCCGCTGGTTAACATTGCCCTTCCAAAGCATACTTGGATATTTTTTTCTGTACTATTTTAGATTCCTCAATCTTTCTAGTGTCCTCTTTCTTCCAATTTTTCTCTTGCAGCAATTGGCAGTGATGCACAATGGTCAGCTTTATTTCTGGCCATGGCTTTGCTTCAATGCCACCAGCTTCTTAAGATGTCTCTGTACCTGTTCTGGCAATCCCTGACATAATATATTATAGAACACTGGTATAGATTTTCCCCACGGCTCTTGAGTTTCAAGGGACTACTGCGCTTGAAGATTTTGACTGTAAGCAAGCAGAACTTCGCCATCCTGCATTTTGCGTGCCATTATAGCTCCCACATCTGACATATCAGGATACTGTACTCTAATCGCTTTCCAGACAGCCGCTCTACAATTATTAAACGGTGCCCCATCATGTGCTTTGTTCTGTGCTGTAACACCTGCATATCCTGCTCTCGTCCAAATGTCATCAGCCCTCTCCCCAAGGATTGCTGCTAGGAGACCCTTAATGACCCCTATAGCGAGAGTATTCCCTTCGGTCATTTTTTTTAACTCGTATATCCACTTTCCCGCACCCCACATTAAGCTGGATAATTGACATCTTAATTGTCTTTATCCATCCGAGGCCATGGTATAAACTGCGGCCTAGCCCCTCCTTTCTCTAACAAAGGGATTTGTGAAATCCCAAAATCGCAATCGGCTCCCATTGTCTGCCTATCCATAGTAGGGACAATGGTTCCTGATCTCCTTCTTCCTGGCAATGACCTTAGTCTGCTCATGTATGACGGCAATTCCCCCTCTCACTATGGGATCGCCCTTTATATCGTTTCATGCATGCCACAGGCTCTGGTGTTCTTTCTTTAGGAAGGTCCAGATCCGACCACCTAACTTCCTTGTCTGCCTGAAAACATCCCTCTGACCCCCATGCACCAGCTACCTCCTCCCCACAGAAGGTTTCCCTTTCTTCGTCTGACACATCTTGTCCCCAACTCGTATGGATGTCCTCTCTTTCGTCCCTATTTCGAGTCAGCCTGTCCAAAGACAAAGCTTGGTGCTCTATGCTAAATGGACTTTCCTCTTTGCCTCGTGACTGGGAAATCTCAATTGATCATCTTTCCCTATGCCTTTAATTCACTCTTTGTTTTCATCTCGTGATATGCTTTTGCGGTTCCATCTCCTATATTTCCTATCTCAAAATCCTCCTCTAGGTTTATCCTAGAGGGTCCTGGCATTGGCTCTTGCGGTGGGAAGAACTCTTCTATGTCCTCCCATGCTATTACTGGATTTGGTTCCATTAGCTCTTTTTCAATGTGATCAATGTCACGTGCTGTCTGTCTTCTTTTTCTTTCTATTTCCTCATCAAATGCCCTTCAATTTTTCACTTCTTCTCTAGCCCTTTCTTCCTCCTGCCTCTTCACTTCTCTCCTCTCATTTACCCTACGCACCTATTCGTCTTTGCATCTTTGCATTCTTTTCTCCCTTTATTTCTGTTCTTCCTCCTCTTCTTTCTTTTTTCTAGCCTGTCTTGTTCTTCGATCACTCTCTGCCTATTATCATACATCCATTGCTCTTCTGCTCTTTTTTCCTTTCTTAACTGTTCTTCTTGATACAGTTGTTCTCATCTTTGTCTACTCTTTCGTTTAACCTCATCTTCTTTCAATCGTTTATCCCATTCCCAGTCTTTTTTATCTTGCTCGCCCTCATCTTCCCTTTGCTGTACTTCCTCAATGCTCTTTCCATCAAGTTTGAGCAATATCTGGCCACCCATCCACTCGTTCTGTATGAGCGCCATCTCATCAGTTTTTTTTCTTTCTCTCCTTTCCATCTTTTGATTTCTCTTTCTATGTCTAAGGTCACATTTGACCGTTTGCTTCTCTCTTTGTCCCGTGGGACTTTAGAGATCACGTCTTTCTCTGGGGCTTTCTCTGGGCTCTCATCACTGCTATAAGCAGGCGGTTCATACGTCAGATTACTATATCCTGCCGCTGCTTTAAGCTCTCTTAGCGGATATACTCCTTCATCTTTTGCACTATCGCCGTTTACTTCAGGCGCAGTGGGAGGAGAAGATGGCTCAACAACCCCCTCTTTGCACTGATTAAGCTTCCAGTCTTCAGGAGGCGGATCTTCCCTTTCCTCCTAGTATATCTTCCAGAGCTCTAAACTCGCTAACCTTTTTTCCAATTTCTTTCCTGTGTACGCAGCATGCAAGTTCATAGTCATGTGTTGCAAAACTGCCTTTGACAGCGATCCCTCTTGTGGCCATGGCATGAACATTGTGTCTGCTGTGCCCTTAAACCATTCTGCACTATACTGCTTAAGTGTGGGTGCGTGTTTGGGTAAATGTTTGCACAAGTGTATAAGCAGAGTAACATCATCCATCTTAATCGACTGTCAATACTTACCATTCTTTACACAGAAATATGCTTTTTAGAAAAAAAATACAATATGAGCGTGCACCAATCATCGCTGCTCCAAACCTCTATGTCTCACTTTACTTCAATCTACCTACGCAATCAATACTCTGAACAACTAAATAAATAAATAATGTTTTACTTTCATCTCTTAAAACACAATCTACTTATTCGTCGCTCTTCGACATTTCACTTTTCACTTTACATATACAAATACATAACATACAATACACACAGAAGAACTGGCCTGCCCACATATATCTCTGACAACGCTCCACGTGGCTACTCTCTGCCCCTAATGTGACTCCTGATGGGGAGTGTAAACTGTTTTCTTTAACAAAATCTATTTTGTTCATTGCCTTAATATCCGCTTCAGGTTTTAAAACAGTTTCTCCTAAACGTCCCTTGACGTAGGTTCTCTGGGCTATCTTATGGATCGCTCCTCGTGCATATACTTTCACTTAAACACTTTCTATCATTATTCTTAACACCCAACCAACTCTCCGTTACTTTTTTCCCATTTATCATTTTTCCCATGTGCCGCGCGTTTGCCATTTTTCCATTCACCATTTGCTTTTTCAGCTCTCGACCCTCGAAATGGTCTCCACCTCAAATGTCCACTGTAGCGTTTGGCCCCCTCAGCTGCCTGTAGAAACCGGGAGGAGATTCTGTAAAAGAGGGACCCATCCCACCAATATATAGTGACTTGCAAGTTTCTTAGTGGCTGCTATCCACAGGGAGCTTTGCGGCCCTCCAGCTAAAGGGCAGAGGACGCTCGATATTCCGAGACCCTAAAGCTTACTAGGTATATGGGTCTTTTAAACCATCCTACCTCTGCTACCACATGAACTGAAGGACCTGAGTCCTTTAAGACGAGGCAACAATACTTAGAGGTGGACGGGGATGCAGAAATTACTCAAACATCAATAATCAAAACCACTCACAAAGTTGGCAAAGTTTGGTTCTGTATTAATATCAATAATCTAAAACAGGGAGTTACAACAGACATCATCCAACGTCGCAAAGCACAGTCTCAACATGATTTAGATAAAGCACAACTTTTATATCAAATAATTGTCATCACTGATGTCATGTTATTTGGCAAACAATAACAACCTAGTAATGGTGGTTGGCTTTCAGGGAACATCTAAGTATGCGTTCTATATAGCCGAGGGTAGTGATTGGGTGTCTAAGTCAGGTGGGCAATTAAGCCCATCCCAAGTGAAGGGTCATCTACATCATCACTAAATACACGACGATCCATTGGTTACACAAACCATAGGGATCCTAACTACGTGGCCCTCTATAATTGGTTTTACACACTTGTACCCTTCTGGAATATTCCACACGCTAGCAGCACGCAGGCTAGCATCCAAGGCGCATGGAAGGTTGGCGTGGTCTTGGCTCCCGACCAATTAGCCCAACATCCATCATCACTCCTACAGTTTGCCAGTCAATTAAGGCTTTGAACTCGCCCTTGCAGAAGCTGCATGTGCCTGAGAAATAAACGGACTGTGGCCTTGTTCTTTCTCCTGGTATCGGTGTAACTTGGCCCAGGCTATTTTCGATCTCAACCATGACTGGAGACCACTCTTTTGAGCCTTTTGCTGTATTTAATTCTATTAAATGATGGACTCTTGACAAATTCAGTGTTTTTTCATGCTGCATCAAACAAAGTTTGTTCTTTTCTCACATTTGTTGTAGCCTTTTGACAGGCACCCAATTTCAGTGTTGCCTTGTCTTCTTGGTGCTGGGCCAGCCAAGCCTTTCTCTAAATTCTCCTTCACCATCAGTTTTAAATCAATCTGAGCCACACAGAAATCTTCTCCAAGCATGAGTTTTCAAGCCTTGTTAAAGTGCATTGTGGAATATCCAGGTTCTGTACATTCCTATATGTGTACATTGGCGCATCGCTGCATCTAATTCACTGCATAGCCAGCCTTTATGATTACTTTTCCCTACTTGCGTTGCTGCATCTGTACAGGTGCAAAATGACTTTGCATTTTATTCAGTGCTTCTTTGCACGAGCATCTTCATTTCGATCCGGAAATGTTGCTAGACTTCTATACTTCATCTTTGGTTTGTATAGAATGTCTAGTTTCTTTCTTCATTAACAATTCTTCTGGGCACGTCAGTTCTTACTTGGTATGACGTCACCAGTCTCGTTTCTCACTCAAATGCATACTTCTTCCGGAACCCCAGCCAGAAAAGCACTATTTCTTTGTGCATGTTTGTAGGGTTTTCTCAATGCATACCTTGTCTCAAAGATTCTTTGTGGCATAGGCATCCCCACTGGCACTGCTCGTGCAGTCATCTCTGCTCCCAACATATAGGCAACTTGGGGGCAGAGCTTTTGATGGGGGCGCTTGGCTCCCTCTCTACACTACTGTCTCCACAGCCCTGGTTATCTCCAGGCTGGACTACTGCAATTGCTTCTTTCTCAAACTTCCTGCTTCTGATCCGCACCCTCTATGACTCATGCAGAACATGACCGCAAGACTTATCCTTGGCCTCAAGACCAGGGACCGCATCTGTCTGGCACTGATATCCCTCCACTGGCTACCCGTGGATGCAAGGGTCAAATTGAAGAAACTATGCATTGTCCACAAGGCTTTGTGGGGCCTGGGACCTACCTATCTGCCTACCTTTCTGCAACGATTCATACCTAAATACTGTCCCTCCCGAGCCCTCTCCTTGTGTACCTCCAACCTTCTTCGAGTGAGCCAATTCTCGAAGAAGAGATTTGTAGGAAGATTTTTATCCTCAGCAGGGTCCTCCCTGAGTTCAATTTAAGTGCTCACAATCGTGAACAATGGTTATAAACCACAATTCCCACTATGCACAGTAATAGGTACCACACGTCATCACGCTTTCATGCAATGACGTGCTTATATTTATCCCTATAGAAGGTCGCAGCATCCCGTCGTCATTGGCAACAACAGTTGCTGCAGATGTGGACACGCCGCCCGACCTTCTGCACAAGAATACACATGCTTTCAGTAGAGTAAGTGAACAGAGCCGCTTTCCCTGATGAAATAGCGCCGCACTAGTCCTTTCACGATTGGACTATTGTAACGCCCTGTATCTCGCTCAGCCGGTGGGCCTTCTCCAGCGTCTCCAACGCATGCAAAACCTGGCAGCTAGACTGGCCACAGGCTCTCTTTATGGAGCACATATTTCGCCAGTGCTTCGCCAACTTCACTGGCTCCCAGTGGCTCAGCGAGTTAAATTCAAATCACTGTGTATTGTCCACCGGGCAATCCAGGGCCAAGGAGCGAAGTTTTTTCAATCCAAATTTGTCCGATATATCCCGGAACGCAATCTTCGCTCCTCGACCACCAACCTTTTGGTGGTTCCCAGGTACAACCGGGAAAGACTCAGTGGCAGAGCTTTTTCCATCGCTGCGGCCAGGTTGTGGAACACCCTCCCACCGCCACTCAAGTCTACCTCTAACCACCTGGCTTTCAGGAAAGCCCTGAAAACAACTCTTTTTTAGCTCCCTGCCCACTATTGTTCTTCCTGCTCGGTAGCTTCCTCATCAGCGCCATGATGCCTTCGGGCGACCGTGCGCTTTACAATTGAAGGTAACATAACATATTGTTCAGAACAGCAGCATTTTTTGCTAGAGTTATTCAATAAGACAAGGAAGCCTGCTACCCGTCCCTGTTTGCTCTTTGCAAATCACACGTGTGCAACAAGACTTTCACCCACGGTACAACTGAAGCCCATTGAAGGTAAGCGAAGTTCAGTGAAAGTGATATGGCATAACCAAGTATATAATTCAGTTACATAGCTCAGTTTATTGATATGCAATACACAACATGACACATTTACCAATACGAGCATCTTTCTCTGCACACAAGGTTGAAGAAGCCTAAATGCAGCACCAGCACACCACGGCTGACGCTCTTACCCTCTTGCAGGCACAGAATATACCTACATAAGTAGAGGTAAGTTGCTCCCAGCTAATATACTGTAGCACATTATTGTATCCAACAATGAGTACAATTCATGAAAGTGGTTCCTTAACGAACATGAATTAGAATATGGTATTTTTTACTCTCAATAGAAATACCAGAGAGAGAAGGCGACCATCAGTCTTTGCATCATGTCTGCCATATAGCGGGTTTCCTGCATTTGAATACAAGACAGGTGTTCTCGACTAAAATCAAGGTATCAGACTCAATTCCGGTGAAGAGTTGCCAGATAAACTGATAGTATATATAGAGATTGTCATCCTGGAACAACTATTTTGCTTTGTTTTGTCCACAGTATAAAGCAAGTGTGCAAAGATGTCTGATTAAATCAGGACAAGGAAAGATATATTGAAAATGAGTTTGAAATCCAAATAGACATGGGGCCTCATTATGGCTCTGCCGGTCCGGAAAGAATGGTGGTGGTAAAACCGCCACCACCGTTCTTTCCGGACCGGCTGATTAAGAGACCTGAAGGCGGGAGGTGTCACTCCCGCCAGGTCTGACCTGGCGGGTTTAACACCACCCGCCTGCAGGCGGAAATGGAAACACTGGCTCTGTCATAGAAGGAACCAGTGTTTTCATTGTCCCCATACCTATGGAGTCCTACAGGACTCCATGGGAATGGGGACTTACACAATTCCGCTTCCGGAATTCCCGGGTCACTGGGGTCGTAATGCCCTGGTAATTCCGGGAATCACAGTGGCGGAATGGTAATACGAGTCCGGCGGTAACCTGCTGGTTTTTTCTGCAGGGTTACCGCGGACCGGTAATGAGGCCCATGATCTTTTTTTGACAGGTACGTTTTATTTTTGTGAAGTTGTTAATCTCTTTAGTGTTTGATACTTGAAATGGGAAGCAAGAGCAAAAGAGGTTCATTAACCTCTTATAATAATAATAATTAATAATAATAATTTAGCATTTATATAACGCTACTAGCCCTCGGGTATCTGAGCGCTGCTTATTATTACCCACAATGTGTGGTGCTCATTTATCAACCTTGGAAGAATGAAAGGCTGAGTTTGGCCCTGCCGGGATTCGAACCTGCATCAGCAGGCTCTGCACAAGTGTCAAAGCGAGCACTCTACTCGCTGTGCTATCGGACCGGACATAATCTGTTAATTTGTTTTAGAGCCCGCCCTGATGAAGGACAAAGTGCCCGAAAATGCATCGGCTAATGGCCTCTGCTGATGAACATTGAATTAAAATTACATTGATTATTTGAAAACCTAAATGAATGTGAACACCATTATTTCTTCAATCACTTCAGGTTGAATGAACAAATTCATACAAATCAAATAATTGGATACCAAAGATATTAACTTGTGACGTAGTATTCACTACAATACCAGGCATCTCGAAGCTCAGTGAGAGCCTCACTAAGCAATTATCTTCTTCCATTTGGAATAGCCTCCCTGTCGCCCTCTGTATGAAGCCTGATCTCCTTACGTTCCTGGAACTCCTAAGGAGTTTCCTTTTCTACTCTTCCTCCTGTCTCCCTCTTCCCTGCTAACCTATCCCTCTGCTATCTCCAACTTTCCCTCCTATTTTCCTTACAGCTCGATGACTGGCCGCCTGATGTACCTCAGGATCTCACAGGTCGATGGCACCTTCAGCAGTGTTTTGCACACTTGCCTCTGGGACCTGCACTAGCCTCATCATCACTGCATTTGGTGAATGACCCTAGAGAGTTGCAGCTCTCTGCACTTACCCCTGCCTCCACTGACTGGATGCACTTGAACCACCCCCTGAACTTGTTCCCACCCTCCATCACTCCCCTGCAAACGTCTGCGCACTTGCTCTTTCTGATTGCACCATGCCTGTAGATCGTCTGTCTGTTCCACCCTGTCCTCGCTCCCTGCATGGTGGCACATTCATGCACTTGGTAAAACTGTAGAATCATCGGTAAACCTATTCACTGTTACCTCCCCTGTTAATTGTATAATATGAACTTACTCTGCCTGTACAGACTATTATGGTTTCTGAAATTCAAGGGCTCTGAATGAGTGTTATTTTTCCCCTTGTTCCATGCATCCTTGAGCGCTTTAAGACACTTGCCTTGTGTATCGGACCTTTATGAATATACTTTTACATAACATGACATACCATAACACAGTCTAATGATCATTTTACATGACATATGGGATGGTTTGGATGACACAGAGGTGATTTAATGGATTGTTTGGCATGGTGGTAGTGGCGTACCCCCTCTTCAATGTGTTCCTTTTGGCAACACAAAATGACACGTCTTTTATTTCTAGGGGATGCACACAATGTAGCTCTTCCAAGGGGTACATTGTCATCATCATCACTGAATGGCACCTGGTATGTAGTGGCCTCATGTGCTCTCCACGGGGGGGCAGGGTTTAGTTGAAATACGTTGGCACAAGCTGGGTACGTGCAGCCTCTCCTCGTGCCCTTTGCCCAGCCATATGCAAGCGGCCGGCCTGTGGGTGTGGAAGGGGTGCCACCACCATGTCCACTGGGACACCACGCCATGTTGCAACGCTGTGTAGGGCACATGTTGCCACAATGATCCTGCAGACTAGTGATGGTGCATATAGCAACACACCATCAGAGTGGTCAAGGGGGCGGAAACGTGACTTGAGCACACCGAATGTGCACTCCACTATGGCCCGAGTTGCAATATGGGCAGTGTTGTATCTTATCTGGGTAGGTGTGTTGGGGTTGCGTATTGGCATCATCATGTAGGTGCTCAGAGGGTAGGCACTGTCCCCTGTAGAGGTGAGAATGTTTGTCATTCTTGAAAGTGTATATATGTAGGTGTACGACATGCATGCATGTGCATGACCATTCATACTCACCAATGAGCCATGTGTTGCCATGCTTCCCAGGTTCCAGGGCCCAGTCTAAGGGGGACATCCTGAAGATGTAACTATCATGGGTGCTGCCAGGATAGTTGCCATAGACTGAAGTAGCGATGCCCTTGGCATCAAACACAACCTGAATGTTGATGGAGTGTCTATGTTTTCGGTTGCGGTATATATGCTCTGTTCCTCGAGGTGGACGTAGAGCAACATGGGTGCAATCGATGGCTGTGAAATGCCTCCAAATATGGTGGTGGTCCGCTGGAATAAGCCATTGGCCACAAAATGCAGTAAAGTGAGCATCTTTTGCAGGGGGCTCAGTCAGTACTTGAGAGCACAGGGTGGGTGATGTGAGGTCTTCTTCCTACTCCGTGACCAGGTCTAAGATGATATGAGCGGGGAACCTATACCTGGCATACACCTGGTCATCAGACATCCCAAAAAGGGTTGTCTTTGGATGGAAGATCTGGGCCCTGGCCATCCTCCTCCTGCGGTGTCCCACGTTCACTTCTGCAACAAATGGTACATTCACCATAGCTGTATACGTGCATTTGTTCATCGCTGTTAGGCAGAAACCTGTACAGTTCCCTTAGGGAACACTGCAAAAGATTTAAGACTACAGGTGTTAGCAGTAAACCCACTTGGTAGCAGTCTGTACCACCCAGATTTACCTGGTAGCTGTGGCTGAGCCGTCAGACTTCCCTCAAGAAGAGTTGGGCAGTATGCAAAGAATACACAATGGGCACTGAGACACAATAATACAAGCAAACACTGACCAGAGGTTTGGTATCAAAGTATATAATTATTTATTTAAAAACACACTGTTTGAAACACTCCAGCACTCTTATTGTAAAAACACTCTAAACACAGTTACTATTATAATATATACACCCCTTATTCCTTATCAGATAAGTCTTAGTAAAACACCACTTATTTTCATACAGAGGTGAGCGCTTAACTAGATGGCACTCCAATAAGTTTGTGAAACAGGGAGGGAAAAAGACAGAATATGGAAAGGTACACCACTCTAAGATTTAGGAACACTGTTAGCAAGGCAGAAGAGCAAAAGTCACTGGTGAACCAAAGTCCAAAGGCTGGGCCCACTCTTAGAGAGAGCAGAGCACAAATGCGCCCAAGATCACACAGTTACACTAGGCTTAGAAAGTCTTGCAGAGAGTTCAAAAAGAGTTTAGAGAGGTTCAGAAAAGTTTAGCCAGGGTGTCCCAGGCTAACCCAGGTTCGAAAGCCGGGGGCTAAATCTACCCATACAGTCGGTGGCAAGGGAAGCCAGGCGGGACACGGTACCTTAAGTGGGAAGGATCCTCCAGCGGTGGCAGTTGTTCCTGGCAGTGGGTGCAAGTCGCGTCGTCGTCCAGGGGAAGAGAAGATATCGAATTGGAGGAAAGATGAAGGTCGTTGCACTGCCAGAAAAGAAACCAGCCGCGGAGTTTTCCGGTTAAAGCTGGTACCTTTTAATTCGCGGTCGTGGTAAAACATGGTATCCCGGTTGCGGGGGTGCTTGACACAGGCAAGGCGGCCACGAGTTACGTCGGGAAGGCGAAAAGACAGTGAAACTGGTTATCCCCACCAGTCAAAGGAAGAAGACTCTCCGGTGGGAGATCTCCTCTGTCGTTGGGAAAACTGGTGAGACGGTCCAGCAGGACTCCACCGGTAGTGTCTTCGTGGCAGGTCGGCTCAGCTTCTCCCTCGTCAGATTCTTAGGTCCTGTGGCGACTTCTGAAGTTCCAGTCCCCAAAGCCCTGCTTTTATGCAGAAAACCCCCATTCACTCAGCCTAGCTGTCACTCAAACATGCTAAGTGGTGAGCCGGCCAGCTCACCACTTGGGCCAATCAGGACGGAGTGCGACTCAGTCCAGGGTGCCTAAATCCACCCCTCCTAAGTACCCCAGACAGAGTGGCACCACTTTGGAGGGCTTCTGTGGAGAAGCCCGCCAAAAAGTGGAACAAAGGGCTTGACTTGGGTTGGAGTCACAGAAGAGAACACAAACGCCATTTTAGAATCAAGTTTTGGCAAAAAATACCAACCGGAGAATTAATAATAAATAAATAAACCGGCGGTATGTTCGAGCCTACCGTAAATAATTAAATAAAGATAGTAGCCTAAAACAATGGGAAATCCCATAAGAAAATATTTGCGGTTGAATATAAAAAGTATCCACTGCCACCAGCCAAAACTCGATCAGGGGGGACGGAGACGTGCCCCCTCGACTAACAGACCCCGGGGCAATTGAATTGCCCCAGCCAGTACATCCACAATATGATGGTTTGTACTGGTTCTGTTCAGAATTTGAGACTAGTAAAGTGAATGGTGACTTTACATGCCCTGGGAGACAGTAGCCAGTCCCAGGATATGGAGTCTATACTGGGAGGTCACTATGACACCCCTGTGTTACTGCACTGAAGGTGCTGTGTAACACACATCACAAAAACACATGAAGACCTATGGGGTAAAAGACCCCATAGCCCATTAAGCACATCTAGATTCAAAGAAACACACTCAAATCATGCCCAAGAGTGAGGGTAAAAGAGTCTCACTCTTGGCAGGAGAAAAAAATAAACCCCCAAAAATCCAGCAAAGCTGCTGGGGGACTCACTAGGTTAGGAAATTCAGCCTAAACAGAGAATTCTCCCTAACACTCGCTCTCCCCCAGACTAAGGGACAGGAGGATTTAATCCACTCCTGGATGAACCTCATACCTCTAGTCAATGACATACATCCTAGAGAGTCCATCAGCATTTTGATGGTGACACCTTGACCTATGTTCTAGGGCCCAAGCAAAGGTTTTCCTTTGTAAGCTATATGACCTACAAACCTTTTGAAGAACATCAGTCTTTTTAAAGTTATAGGGGATCTGGTTGACCAGTCCCTCAGAACTTGGTACAACTTCTGAACCTGTGTTAGGCTTTTTCAAGGGGTCCTTATAAGGGATTCCCTTAGATCTAGAGGGGCCTCCAAGGTTCCTCACCACCTCTCTTGTGGGAGCAGGTTGGGTCTTAGGCCTCTTGGTTGGAGGGGTTGGGGTTAGGCAATGTACCTGCTTCCCCTTCCTCTTAGATCTAACCTTACCTACTTTAGGAGTCTCCCCCCTAATATTAGGATTTTGGTTGGAGTCTTCAGTAGAAGGTCCAACAGTCTGAAGGTTTTTGGCCTTAGACCTTTCTTTCCTGGTTTTCCACCAGCATTGAGAATTACCAGTTCTCTCAGGCCTAGGTAAGGGTCCAGTAGGTCTATCCTCCTCTTCCTCAGAAGCAGGGGGAGTCACAGACTCTGAAACTGGGGGAACAATGATGGAGCTTGGTTGGGGCTCCCATTTCCCTAATGTACTAGCCTGAAATGTGCCTGGGTTAGAGGTCAACTTACTAACACCAGGGCTTGTAGTGGGGGTCTCGGTAGAGGTTCCCACAGGCTTAGAGTGGTCCCTTAAGGTGGCCTCTCTAGCCAATTTGGTTAGGTTCTGGTTCTCCATACTGGGAGGCCTGGGGGTATGTGACACTACTCTTAGAGTTCTCAGGTCATTCCCCAACAGGACTTTCCCAGGCACCTCAGTCTGCACACTGACAGGGATCCTCACTGTCTGTTGTTACACTGAATGAGGGCTGGTAGAATAGGAACCATTTGGACAGGGCCTCCAGACATCTTAGTGGGACCTTTGGGTGCTTTTGCTACATCCTCAGGTTGAAAGAAGCTTTCATCCACTACTGTTCTGCTGGCCCCAGTGTCTCTCCTGGAAGGAGTATCCTGGCCATTGACAAGAACACTGTCCATGTAATAAACTTTAGAGTTAACAGGTAGGGAGTTATACACAACCCTATTCTGGGGACTAACCAGACCCATAGGCTCTAAGTTTACAGTTGCTTGAAGACCCAAGGGTTCTTCAGCAAAGAGTTCAAAGTGGGCACTAGCCATCTGTACTTCATCCTCAGGAGTGAAGGCTAAGGAGACTGTGCTGATCCCTGCAGGTTTACCCTTGCATCTGGGATCCCCTTTGATATGGTCAGTAGCCTTACAGCTATAGCATTGTCCAAATGCTCTCTGAAAGGGTGGCTTGTTCTGACCTCCTTCTGGTTGTTGACCAGAAGGTACATTAGCCTGATTCAGTTTACCCTGGGGCTTACCCTGGTTATTTTGTTGTTTGTGGCCCTCTTTGGTATGGGAGGTATTAGAATTCTCTGGATTCACTTTAGGTGGCTGCTTTCCCTCATCCTTTTTCTGAGTTACCCCAGAATCCTTGTGAGTGGCCCTGTTGGCAACCCACAAGTCAGCAGCCTTAGCTAGTTTTCTGGAATCTAATTCCTTTGAATCAGCCAAGTGCTGTCTGAGATCAGGAGAGCAGGCATCATAAATTGACTCCAACATAAAAAGATTTTTCATACCCTCATAAGTGTTCACCTTGTAACCCTTAATCCATCCCTCTAAGTTTTTCAAACATTCCCTCACCCAGGTAGCCCAAGGGGTACCATCATTCTTTTTGAGGGTTCTAAACCTCTTAAGATACTGGGAAGGGGTCTTCCCAAATCTAGCTATCAGAGCTAGTTTCACACATTCATACTCTTTCCTATCCTCCTCCCCCAACTCCATTACCACATCAGTTGCAACAGGGGGAAGCCTAGAGAACAACCAGGTGAGTAAGTCATTTCCTGTGATGTTCTGGAGCCCATGATTATATTCAAACAGAGACAGCCAATCCAACACATCCAACTTAGGCTCATACATACCAACCAATTCTTTAGGCATCCGGGGTCTTTTAGGACTGGAACTTCTAGAGGAGCCAGAGAGAGAAGCATTCTCAACAGATCATTTCTTCATTTCTAGCTCATGCTTGAGCTCCATTTCCCTTAGCCTTAGTTCTTGATTCAGTTCCTGGTGTCTCTGTTCAGCCTGAGTATTCAGTCGCTTGAACTCTAGTTCAAGTTTCATTTTCTCTAATTCAAGATATTGAGGACTAAGTGTGGGACTTGGCAAAGGCCCATTAGGTACAGCAGGTAGAGCAGACAGAGGCCTAGGGGGGACAGTCACAGCAGCCTCACCCTCCTCTTCTGACTCTTCCTCAAGATTATCAACATTTCGATCAACATCAATCTCTATACTGTTATCTACATTTTCTGGCATGGTAGGTTCCTCTGAACCATCATCCAGACTTTGGTTAGCTAACAACCTTTCTATCAATTCCATTTTCTTGCCTTTAGTCAGGAGATTCTTATGCTTACAGAGAACTCTTAAACAATCAGCAGTTTTTGTAGCAAGGGACTCTTGACTATAATTTTCCATAGTTGACATGTTAGAAAGATTACTTTTTCAGTGCTAAGCTTTGTGGTTAGTTGTACTAAGGTATCCTAAAGCACTCTAAAATGTATACTCAATACAGATCCCACCGCTGTACACCAGTGTTAGGCAGAAACCTGTGCAGTTCCCTTAGGGAACACTGCAAAAGATTTAGGACTACAGGTGTTAGCAGTAAACCCACTTGGTAGCAGTCTGTACCACCCAGATTTACCTGCTAGCTGTGGCTGAGCAGTCAGACTTCCCTCAAGAAGAGTTGGGCAGTATGCAAAGTATACACAATAGGCACTCAGACACAATAATACAAGCAAACACTGACCAGAGCTTTGGTATCAAAGTATATAATTATTTATTTAAAAACACACTGTTTGAAACACTCCAGCACTCTTATTGTAAAAACACTCTAAACACAGTTACTATTATAATATATACACCCCTTATTCCTTATCAGATAAGTCTTAGTAAAACACCACTTATTTTCATACAGAGGTGAGCGCTTAACTAGATGGCACTCCAATAAGTTTGTGAAACAGGGAGGGAAAAAGACAGAATATGGAAAGGTACACCACTCTAAGATTTAGGAACACTGTTAGCAAGGCAGAAGAGCAAAAGTCACTGGTGAGCCAAAGTCCAAAGTCTGGGCCCACTCTTAGAGAGAGCAGAGCACAAATGCGCCCAAGATCACACAGTTACACTAGGCTTAGAAAGTCTTGCAGAGAGTTCAAAAAGAGTTTAGAGAGGCTCAGAAAAGTTTAGCCAGGGTGTCCCAGGCTAACCCAGGTTCGAAAGCCGGGGGCTAAATCTACCCCGTACAGTCGGTGGCAAGGGAAGCCAGGCGGGACACGGTACCTTAAGTGGGAAGGATCCTCCAGCGGTGGCAGTTGTTCCTGGCAGTGGGCGCAAGTCGCGTTGTCGTCCAGGGGAAGAGAAGATCTCGACTTGGAGGAAAGATGAAGGTCGTTGCACTGCCAGGGAAGAAACCAGCCGCAGAGTTTTCTGGTTAAAGGTGGTACCTTTTAATTCGCGGTCATGGTAAAACGTGGTATCCCGGTTGCCGGGGTGCTTGGCACAGGCAAGGCTGCCACGAGGTACGTCGGGAAGGCAAAAAGACGGTGAAACTGGTTATCCCCACCAGTCAAAGGAAAGAAAACTCTCCGGCGGGAGATCTCCTCTGTCGTTGGGAAAAGTGGTGAGACGGTCCAGCAGGGCTCCACCGGTGGTGTCGTCGTGGCAGGTCGGCTCAGCTTCTCCCTCGTCAGATTCTTAGGTCCTGCGGCGACTTCTGAAGTTCCAGTCCCCAAAGCCCTGCTTTTATGCAGAAAACCCCCATTCACTCAGCCTAGCTGTCACTCAAACATGCTAAGTGGTGAGCCGGCCGGCTCACCACTTGGGCCAATCAGGACGGAGTGCGACTTGAGTTGCCTAGGCAACTCAGTCCAGGGTGCCTAAATCCCCCTCCACCCCTCCAAAGTACCCCAGACAGAGTGGCACCACTTTGGAGGGCTTCTGTGGAGAAGCCCACCAAAAAGTGGAACAAAGGGCTCGACTTGGGTTGGAGTCACAGAAGAGAACACAACCGCCATTTTAGAATCAAGTTTTGGCAAAAAAATACCAACCGGAGAATTAATAATAAATAAATAAATCGGCGGTATGTTCAAGGCTACCGTAAATAATTAAATAAAGATAGTAGCCTAAAACAATGGGAAATCCCATAGGAAAATATTCGCGGTTGAATATAAAAAGTAGTATCCACTGCCACCAGCCAAAACTCGATCAGGGGGGACAGAGACGTGCCCCCTCGACTAACAGACCCCGGGGCAATTGAATTGCCCCAGCCAATACGTCCACAATATGATGGTTTGTACTGGTTCTGTTCAGAATTTGAGACTAGTAAAGTCAATGGTGACTTTACATGCCCTGGGAGACAGTAGTCAGTCCCAGGGTATGGAGTCTATACTGGGAGGTCACTATGACACCCCTGTGTTACTGCACTGAAGGTGCTGTGTAACACACATCAAAAAAACACATGAAGCCCTATGGGGTAAAAGACCCCATAGCCAATTAAGCACATCTAGATTCAAAGAAACACACTCAAATCATGCCCAAGAGTGAGGGTAAAAGAGTCTCACTCTTGGCAGGAGAAAAAAATAAACCCCCAAAAATCCAGCAAAGCTGCTGGGGGACTCACTAGGTTAGGAAATTCAGCCTAAACAGAGAATTCTCCCTAACAATCGCATGTACTTTGTATGCATTTCTTTTAGTGTACGCATTGACGTTTATGCCTGCTATCGAGTGGCGTAGTTGTTTCGGGATTTGCACGTGCTTTTGTGCGCGCCGTAGATCCCTGTTAAATCCCATGAATATGGTTGGTTTGCACACGTATGGTGGGTGTAATTGTTTGACTGTGGAAGGTCTCTGTCATGTCCCTCTTTTATTGTTACCTCACACGAGGTAAAGGAGCCAAGTCTCCTTTCTATTGTGTTGATTGTTGGTGGGCTGCGACCCACATGTTAAGAGGCGGGGTTTCCACCAAAGAGTTCAGCTACAGTCTGATTAAAGTGAAGTTCAGACGTACGCATCTGATCTCCGTGTTTTATTTAACCTCGTCATCCTTGCATGCTGTTTGTGGCACGGCGCCACTACTAGAAATTTAACAATGGCGACAAGGTTTCGAATGTGACCTGTGAGCATTTACAAAAGAACCAAGTGCTCCGAACGGTTCCCCGGTCTGATCCGTGCAAGCAGACTACCTTAATCATACGGCAGACATTCCGGAGCAGCAAACACGTGGTCAGAAGAAGCTCCGACACAGATAAGCATTGCGCGCTGTGAGAAAGGAAGCACGACAGCCGCTCAATGCTAATGAACCCTCCGACGCATTAGTACATGCCTCAGCCGGAAAGTGACCACATGCGTGTCACCAGCTCTAAAGACTGCCTTTCAGCGCGAGCATTCCCAACACACGCTGGGCAAGGAAAACAAGAAGTGTAACGCTACGGCAATACGAATTTCAAATTTCAAATCTGCAAACATCTCAGTATTGCCACAAATCTGCAAATATGCACAATGGACATATTTAAATAACAATAAAGCCACAAAACAAAAAAGAAAAAAAAAATCCATACAGAGTGCCAGGAGTCACACAGACAACAATCTGCCACAGTAAGTGCTGGATTATTTATCTGCTAATCTTCACTTTGACTGCACGCTAGCCTGAAACATTATAATCCCTCTGAATACTGGGCACACAACTGCACCATGTCTGAAAGCAACGCTGACAGCGGTTTGGAGAGCCCACAGTCCAGCTCCGCACCACGCTATATCACTCCAAGAGATGATGGAGACACAGAGTCCCTAAAATTGCAAGCCATTCCTCATTTTGACATGTCTGACACTAACAGTTTGGCTCCTGGGTGGGCCAGATGGCTGAAAGAGCTTCACATCTATATTGACGCAGCAGGTGTGAGGGAAGAACGCAGATTGCGCGCCATATTATTGCATTCACTAGGTCCCACAGTACGTGAGATCATATTTGAAATGCCAGAATCCAGCACAGACTCATTTCAAGGAATAATTGACTCATTAAACACGTATTTTGCACCATTGAGAAATGTTGACTATGAAAGACACATTTTCCACACAACTACGCAGGATAGTGGTGAAAAGATGGACAACTTTGTCATGAGACTAAGGAAAAGAGCCAAATATTGTGATTTCGACAAATATTCGACAGATGAAGCCCTCAAATCACAAGCCGTTGCTGGCTGTGGATCACCTGATTTTCGCAAAAAATTCCTACAAAAAAGCATGACACTTGATGAAATCCTTCAGATAGCAAGAGCCGACTCAGCGCTAGCACTACAGACAGAATCACTCGGTACCATAAAAATGACGCAGTCTAATGCAATGGCCACGGTGTGCCCCATTCGCACCCCGACTGATGCTGCTGAACAAAGAAAATGTTACAGGTGTGGATTCAAATTCCCACATGTAGGCCCGTGTCTTGCAATAGGGCATCAATGTGACAAATTTTCAATCTGTCTGTAAAAACATTAGATTCTTTCAGTCATCCGATTCCAACAAAGACACCTGGAGGCAAGATGGTCGATATTCAAGGCGGGAAAGCCAGCGCCCTCGCACGAGACACGTATCCACCACCAGCAGGAGGCGATCTCATAGCTCATCACGAGACCACTCACACCACACCAGATGACATGATGAAAGGAGAGACAGCTCCAGCCACCACAGGAACAGGCATGAGTTGCAACGCAGAAATTCAAGACAAAAGATCAGATACCTCAATGAGTCACCTCTAGAGAGGCACAGATCACAATCATCTTCCTCCAGTGGAGAGCGCAAGAGAGGATACGTGCACGCCATTGGAAACATCACAGCTATTGAATATAGCCCGACGTTCTTGCTACAACTCAACTGACAAAATCAAGAATTTCTAATTGACACAGGTGCCACCGTAAACGTAATCAACGATGCAGTTTACCGATCACTCACCACAAAGAAGGATTTAAAACAAGCTGACAAACTCATATACCCATATGGATCGAACAAACCACTAAATTGCCAAGGGATGTTCACTGCAATGTGTCAATACAAGGACAAATATCAGAAAGTAAAAATCTACGTCATCAAGAGAGAAGTACCAGGAGGCAGCATATTAAGATTTAAATCAGCCATACAGATGGGCCTCATTCACATCATGTATCAAATCATGTCTACCTACACCACCAGTCCAAAGGACATGATACACAAAATGTTTCCAGCCCTCTACACAGGCTTGGGAAAACTAAAAGGCAAACAGGTCAAACTTCACATAAACCCACACACGCCACCTACGGTTCAACATTACAGGGGCATTCCCCTCAACACCCAGGGGCAAGTAGAGGATGAAATCCAATCCTTACTACAACAAGATATCATAGAACCAGCATCCGGGCCAACACCATGGGTCTCTCCAATTGTGCCTGTGCCCAAAAGGACAATAAATCCAGCATCCGCATCTGTGTGGACATGCGAGCCCCAAATGTGGCCATTGAAAGGGAACGTCATCTTGCCCCAAGAATGACCGATATGATGCACCTACTCCATGGATCAAAAGTGTTTTCTAAATTGGACCTTAACAAAGGTTATCACCAGTTGGAACTGCATGCATAATCAAGATATATCACCACTTTCTCGACCCATCTGGGCCTCTTCAGATATAAAAGACTTAGTTTCGGAGTGTCATCTGCTGCCGAAATTTTCCACAACGCAATTCATCAGCTAATTAAACACATTCCCAATTGCCTAAATTACAGTGAGGACATCTTAATCTTTGGCACTGCTCAAGAAGCAAACGATGACACCCTCAGACGAGTATGCATTGCGCTTGAAGATGCACAACTCACATTCAACCCGGATAAATGCAAGATCAGTAAATCCACTCTAAAATTCTTTGGACACATTTTCTCCAGCAACGGCCCACAACCGGATCCTGAAAAGGTGCAGGCACTGGTGGAAGCTCCCACCCCCACATCAACATCTGCAGTCCGCTCTTTTCTAGGAATGGCCAGTTATTGCACATGTTATATTCAGGACTTTGCGTCTGTAAGTACACCCTTCAGACTATTCACGGGAAAGCATCAGGAATTCCACTGGTCACATGAATGTGAAGACTCCTTCTAGGAAATCAAAAAGCGGATTGCGTCAGCCTCATGCATGGCATATTATGACCCTAGCTACGACACGGAAGTGACAGTTGATGCCAGTCCAGTGGGACTAGGGGTGATTTTGGCGCAGTCAAAACCAGGAGCACCACTGGACTCCCCCAGACGATAGTGGCATATGCGAGTCGCAGTTTATCACCAACCGAATGTGCTTACTAGCAGCCTGAAAAGGAAAGTCTAGCAGTTTTATGGGCATGCAAACATTACCATCTATTCCTATACGGATCATCACTGGCATCAGGCTCTCACCACCATATACGGAAAACCCACAGCCAAAATGCCACCACGAATAGCCAGATGGGGGCTGAGGCTACAGGAATATTCATTTAAAATAATTCACCACCCAGGCAAGGACAGCAACCCTGCGGATTTCCTGTCCAGATATCCACTCCCTGCTCAAGACGAATGTCAATCAACCAAGGCAAACCAATATGTGAACTACATCATCGGAAATGCACTTCCAAAGTCCATCACGACAGCTCAAATCATAGAAGTGACACAGAGAGACCATCTGCTCCAAACTGTACAGGAATGTCTAAAAACAGGGCATTGGCACGGAAGACGACAAAATGTACACCAGCTATCGCCTGAAGATGAGGCTCATTTACACACTTTCAAACTCATCCGGCACACTCTCTCCATGTCACCCGATGGCCTCCTACTGAAGGAAAACAGACTCGTCATACTGTGCTGTCTGCAACAACAAGTGCTCAACATAGCCCACACAGGACATCGGGGAGTAGTGTCAACAAAAAGACCACTCCGAACCAAGGTGTGGTTTCCCTAAATGGACGAGAAGGTAGAGTCCCTCCTGAGCAAGTGCCTTGCATGTCAAGCCGTCGCCCCGCGCACTTTTCCAGAACCGTTGAAACCATCTACCATGCAGCAACAAGTCTGGGACGAAGTGGCGATAGATATGTTTGGTCCACTAGCAAACAGCAAATATGCGCTTGTAATCATTAACGAGATGTCTCGATTCCCCGAAGTCCATCTCATTCATTCTACGAGTGCTCAGGCTGTAATACCAGCCCTAGATAAAACTTTCGCAGACTATGGCATCCCATCGATCGTCAAATCAGACAATGGACCACCCTTCAATGGACATGATTTTGCCATGTTTACAGAACACCTGGGCTTCCAACACAGAAAAATCACACCACTATGGCTGCAAGCCAATGGGATGGCTGAGAAATTCATGAGCAATCTCAAACGTGCACTACAAATCTATTCCATCACAAAGGGATCATACATGGAAGCCATTTGCATATTACTACGAGAATATCGCAATACGCCACACAGCACAACGGGTGAATGTCCATCAGCTCTCATGCACCATGCTGCCACACAACCCGCGAGCCATCCTCCCCACCACGTGTGTCGACAGCACACGAATGAAGGACAAAGCAAGCAGAATGAAAATGAAGCAATATGCGGATCATCGCAGGCAAGCCATGCCAAGCCTCATTCAAATAGGTGACCAAGTCCTGGTCAGACAAAGTCAAAACACCAAAGATGCACCGGCATTCAAACCAGAACCTCTAACAGTAACCCACATTCCTGGATCCATGATCATGGCTGCCAGCTCGCAAGGAACCATCACCAGAAACTCATTGTTCTTCAGAACACTCGACGGACATCAAGAATCGGTGGACACTAATGGAGAGATGACTGATGAGTCTTCTAACATAAACTCTGAATACAGAGCGGAGGACAGAGATGCAGATGACAGCGACAGCCCCGGCTTGTCCTTGCCGCTATCCCCACGCAGCCCATCATGGAGAACAATACGGAAACCGAGTCGCTGGATAGAAGTAAGTAATGCCAGTTAAATGTTTAAGCAAAGGAGAGATGTCATGTCCCTCTTTTATTGTTACCTCACTCGAGGTAAAGGAGCCGAGTCTCCTTTCTATTGTGTTGATTGTTGGTGGGCTGTGACCCACGTGTTAAGAGGCGGTGTTACCTCCAAAGAGTTCAGTTACAGTCTGATTAAAGTGAAATTCAGACGTACGCATCTGATCTCCATGTTTTATTTAACTGCGTCATCCTTGCATGCTGTTTGTGGCACAGCGCCACTACTAGAAATTTAACAGTCTCTCGCAACGCCCACATTTTCGCTTGTTCTTCCCCATTCCATGTTTTCCGCCCCCTTTTTAGGTAGCTACTGTTGGGCATGGGAAATGGACAGGGCCCCTTTAAGAGAAAGGAATGGACAGAGGGAACGGGGGGCGGGACAAAGGGGAGGGAGAAGCGGGAAAGCGGGGAAGTAGGCAGTTCTGTATTAATAAAGCTAGAGTGAAGATGTGCCGAGTGTCGCAGCGTCTTTTGTAGGCCGGCGGCCCTATAACAACTGGCGACGGAGACGACGGACCGCGCACACGTAGAAAAGGCCCAGACAGGGAGCACGCGAGGCAAGGAGGAGCCAGCGCGCCCGAAGAAGATATCCGAAGCAGCATAAGGACCCGCCGCCGAGGACTGGACGCGAGGGACGGAGGATCCTACGCGCACGAAGGTACGCACGCGAGCGAGGAGGAGCGGGAGCCCAGCGCAACGGGAGGACCCGACGCCGGAGGCGCATACACACGCGAGTAAACAGCCGGAGCCGAGGAGGGACCCGCGGAAGGACGGAAAGGAAACGCACGCCGAGGACAGCGGAACAGCCCTAGAGGTCGTGAGGTGCCAAGAGCACACGCGAGTACTGCATGAAACCCACAGGTCCAGGAAAAGGAGGTAGGCACGGCAAAGCAACACAAGCCACTTGAAAGCGAGGAACTGTCGCAATTAATGAGCCACTTGAAAGCGAGGAACTGTCGCAATTAATGAGCCACTTGAAAGCGAGGAACTGACGAAATTAATGAGCCACTTGAAAGCGAGGAACTGCGCGCACGTGTGAGCGTTGAAAGCGAGGACCTGACGCAATTATTCAGCCACTTGAAAGCGAGGAACAGACGCACCCAATGAGCCACTTGAAAGCGAGGAACTGAGTGCATGTGTGAGCGTGTTAACGGCCACTCGAAAGCGAGGAAAGCGCCACTCGAAAACGAGGAACTGCATACGCGTACGAGTGTACGAGAGCAGTAACGGCCACTTGAAAGCGAGGAACGTCACGCGCAAGCGAGCACGACCAAGAGAAAGCGCCCACCCGGGAGCAAGGGAAATAAAACACGCACACCAACAGACACTCAACCCCACCAGCCATGTCGCAACAAGGAAGTGGTGGAAGCGCAGCGGGAGACAACACGGCACCTGCCACGCCTGGCGTGACGCCCACAAATCCAGTCTCCTTCCTACGCCGCCCAAACCCATTCTCGCTGGAACCACAAGAAAACCAAGGACAAAGGTGGCAAGAATGGATGGACGAATTCGAGGAATTCATGAGGGCGGTAGGTAACCAAAACGCCCCGAACAAACTAGACATGTTCACTAACTTGGTCGGGAAAGACATAAAAAGCGTCATCAAGACCATCCCTGCAGCAGAAAGGGACACATACCAAAAACTCATCGAAGCGATCGACGGTCGGCTGATAATAGTCCCGAACAGAGACTACGAGCGCTACATCTTTAATCAATGCACCCAACTACCCCAGGAAACAATTGGCCAATTCATATTACGCCTGCAAAGGAAAATAGCATACTGTGATTTCGCCAACTTCAACGATGACGAGGCCATCCGCCTGAGAGTGATAGAGGGATGCCTGTCATCCATTTTCCGCAAACATCTTCTAAAAAAACCCCTCCCTCTGAAAGAAATTGCTGAACTCGCCAGAGTATATGAAAGAGTGGACGCTCAGGCTGCACACATGGAGAACCCAAGAAAGATAGACTCCATCGCGGCCGTCACCACCAATCAAATCAGCCGGCAACACAACAACACGTACAGACAAGACCAATGGAACAACGCAAGACGCCCACCACCTGAAAGACAATGTTACCGATGCGGGTTTGAATTTCCCCACAGAGGCCAATGCCCCGCAATTGGCCAGATGTGCTTGAGGTGCGGACAAGAGAACCACTTTCAGAGCATGTGTCGGGAGAAGACACCCCCACTGTCAACATACAGACCACACAGCCAGCAACCGGTCACAAAGAAGTTCGAGCCGCGACCCGAGCCAATACGACCACCCAACCCAAGACCGTATGCGGAACGAGAATACGCCAAACCAGCCGTCAACCCCAGAGCACCAAACAACTCTGGGTTCATCAGAGCGGTCGAAAATCTACAAGTGGACCAAGCAGATGCACCCTATGCCAACCATGAACAAATATATCACATGCAAGCATACCCTGAAGAGGAGATCCGGAGGGAAGACAACAATAGAGACCCATACGAAAACCCGCCAGTGGAAGAACACCCTGCCGAATACCTACCCTATGCCGAATACGACCGATACAGCAGGGAATATGTCCGACTCATCTCGGAAGCCTCCGACGACAGCGCGGCACCCAGAGTGACGGTACACCTGGGTGAGATAGACACACCGTTCCTAGTGGACACCGGCGCAACCGTGAATGTCATGAGCTACATAGCATACGAACATCTAGCAGACAAGTTTCCCTTACAACCATCCTACGCCCACATATTTCAATGGGGCGCAACACAGCCACTGACCTCAAAAGGACAATTCACATGTGATCTCATACACAGGGGCAAGAGAGCAACGACCACGATACACGTCATCCTCAGCCAGGCGACTGCCAGATGCCTGCTCAGCCACAAGACGGCCACAGCCCTAGGCCTCATCGACTTTCACTACGAAATGTCAGAAGTGATACAAGGCGTCCCACCTAATTCCGGTGTCATACAAGCCATTCATCACAGTGCCCCGAACATAGAAAATCTGAAACTGGCGTACCCAGCCCTATTTCAAGGTGTCGGCAGACTGAAGGACAACGTCATCACACTACATGTTGATCCCAAGATCCAGCCAGTACCACAACACCCCAGGAGGGTAGGGTTCCACCTGCAGGCGAAGGTGTCGCACGAGTTACAAACACTACTGGACAATGACATCATAGAGAGGGCAACAGGACCCACCCCGTGGGTTTCCCCACTGGTAGTCGTCCCCAAAGCAGATGGACGCCTCCGCCTCTGTGTGGACATGAGAATCCCCAATACCGCCATTCAACGGGAAAGACACCCGGGCCCCAACATAGAGGACATGCTAATCAGGCTCAACCAAGCCACTAAATTCTCAAAGCTGGATCTCAACCAGGGATATCACCAGCTAGTAATTGACCCGGCATCGAGGCCCATCACGACATTCACCACCCATGAGGGCCTATTCCGCTACAAGCGACTCAACTTTGGAATCTCGTCCGCTGCCGAGATATTTCAGGAAACAATACACAGACTGATTTGCTCCGTCCCCAATGCATTCAACTACAGCGATGACATCCTCATCTTTGGCGCCACACAGGACCAGCATGACACAGCCCTACACCAAGTGTGCCGCATCCTACAAGACGCCGGACTGACACTCAACAGTCAGAAGTGCGAAATCAACACACGCACCCTATGTTTCTTCGGCCACATCTTCTCGGACCAAGGAATAAAAGCCGACCCGGACAAGATCCGCGCCATTACCAACCTGCCTAGTCCGCAAGACACCTCCGAACTCCGCTCGTTTCTGGGCATGGCGGGATACTGCGCCCGCTATCTCCCACAATATGCGTCACTAACATGCCCCCTGCGGCACCTGCTAAAAAAGGACCAACCCTTCCAGTGGACGGACCAATGCCAACAGGCATTCGCCTCGATTAAACAAGAGCTTGCGGCCAATCGCCAACTGGCGTACTTCAACCCGAGCTGGCGGACAGAAATTACTGCAGACGCTAGCCCAGTGGGGCTGGGTGCCATCCTGGCTCAAACAGACCCACAAGACAACTCCAAAACTAACATAGTGGCGTACGCCAGTCGCGCACTCAACTCCACCGAACAAGCCTACTCACAGGCAGAGCGGGAGAGCCTGGCGGCAGTGTGGGCGTGCGAAAAATTTCACCACTTCGTTATCGGACAAAAGTTCACCCTCATCACGGACCACCAGGCCTTACTGGCCCTGTTTGGCAACCCGAGAATTAAGATGCCCCCACGCATCGAACGATGGGGTATCCGCCTCCAGGAATACGATTATACCATCATCCACAAACCTGGTGGCGACGCAAACCCAGCAGACTATCTATCACGGCACCCAGATGGCGCTCCAGACACCGCGATGCAAGGAGAAGCCGATGAATATATCGCATACCTATCACACAATGCTCTTCCCCCAGCCATCACCGCTGAACTATTTGCAGAAAAGAGCAGAGCTGACCCCACCATTAGAGCGGCCGTCCACCTCACCAACACCAACAAGTGGCGACAGGCTGCCAACCAACACTTCGAAGAAGGGGAAGGGGGAGAAGTAGACAGAAGAGACCTGGCCAGAATGGAGAAGATACACAACGAACTGGCCACAACAGACCAAGGCACACTACTCAGAGGGAACCGCCTGGTAGCACCCAAGAGTCTTAGAAAGCCACTAGTTATGATCGCCCACGAGGGTCACCGGGGCGCGGCGAATACAAAAAAAATACTCAGAAACCAGGTGTGGTTCCCCCACATGGACACCATTGTAGACGACATACTAAGGCACTGCAACTCTTGCCAGATAAATGTGGCCGGATCACCACCCTGCCCCCTGCGCATAGTTCCGCTCCCGGACGGACCGTGGCAACGAGTAGCACTTGATTTCTACGGCCCACTCGAAGAAGGGGGTCACTTGCTCGTGGCCATAGATGAATACTCCCGATTCCCATTAGTAAAACACGTACAATCCACAGCCTTCCACCACGTGGTAGGCCCGATAGACGAAGTATTCAGCGAATGGGGCGTCCCCAACGTAGTGAAGACGGATAATGGATCCCCATTCCAAGGACAAGAGTTTAAGAAATTCGCGGCGCATCTTGGATTCCACCACCAGAAGATCACACCACTATGGCCCCAAGCCAACGGGATGGTGGAGCGATTCATGGCGAACATTAAGCGCACACGCCAAAAGGCGGCGACAGACCAAGCTGCGATGCCACAAGCCATCTCACAGATGCTACGAAGCTACCGGCATACCCCCCACGAGGCAACCGGACACACCCCAGCTGCACTCATGATCAAATATAAACCAAGGACCAGGCTTCCCCAACTCGAGGACTACACGCCGGAGGAGGATGACGAGATCCGACGGCGAGAAGCAGAGAGGAGACAGAAGGCCAAAGAATGGACTGACCGGAAAAGGAAAGCCAAGGAACCCCTGATCCCTGTGGGAGAAACGGTGCTAGTCAGGCAGGCCCAACGCTGCAAAACGGACTCAAGACATCAACCCGAGTCCATGATAGTGACAGAAGTGAAAGGATCCATGATCACCGCCCTAGGAGACCGGGGCGAAATAACCCGCAATGCGTCATACTTCAGGCGAATGGTCCAAGGAGACATATCGGAAGGCATGCCTCTGGAGGAAGAAGACCCCATAGACTCAGAGACCCCTCCCGACCCGCCCGAGGCGCCGCCACCGGCAATCCAGGAGGGCGAACGAGAAGAGCGAGTCGAGCGGCCCCACCAGCTAGCCAGACGGCCCCCCCGGCTCATCGAAGAGATGTGAGGACAGACTTCAATGATAAGTAAGGGGGGGGTGTTGGGCATGGGAAATGGACAGGGCCCCTTTAAGAGAAAGGAATGGACAGAGGGAACGGGGGGCGGGACAAAGGGGAGGGAGAAGCGGGAAAGCGGGGAAGTAGGCAGTTCTGTATTAATAAAGCTAGAGTGAAGATGTGCCGAGTGTCGCAGCGTCTTTTGTAGGCCGGCGGCCCTATAACAGCTACGCAGACCCAGCCGGCCCTTCACTTGGAGTCTTGCGCAAGGTGTATTTGGTGTCGCAATGACGTGTTGGACAGGCGCGGATTCTTCGCAAAACCCATGTAAGCCCTGCACATTGTGTTCCATGAATCGACGAACAGGGACTTGCGCGCGATTTTCTTTGCAAATTATTCTATGCGTCAGGCCCTTAGTGTTTAACAACTGCCCGCTTTTCTTCTTTTTATTGCTGAGTTTAATGGGGCTGTGAATACCTCTCTGCTCTGGTGCGTGCTGTCAGGGGCTGCTGTCGTGTTTGAGCCCATCACAAAAGTGTTCCATATTGGCTCAGCACACCCTGAGCTTGTCTCTGATGTGCTGAGCAACTTCCAGCAGACCAATTCAAAAATTAAGGTGGTCTGGTAACCTTTTGAGCCTCGTTTTTCTGACACCTATTTTCTGCTATGATGCTATGATTTCAAGGTGGGAAGATACCTGACTTCAGCTACAAAGTTAATCGGGCACTGAATCTGCATCATCTTTGTTGAGCCGCCCCTCACCAGGCTTGTCTACCCCACTGCTGGCAACTTCTCTAAGCATTTTCCTCTCCCAGCTTCTGCTATTTCTTTCTTTTACCATTTTGTTTAGCTGCTGCTGTTTCCCTTTTCATCCCTCACACTTTCTTCTTCCTTTTCTGTTTTTTTAAACCCTTTAACTTTTTTTGTCCCGCAGTTTCCTGGGCTTTTCTGTCTTGGCAACCTGAGAACCCCACACCCCCACAACTGATTTCCCTCCCCACCCTGTGTATCTATTCAGAAACCCCCGTGCCGCCTCCTTCTACCCTCATGTGCAAGTCTTACAACTTCACACACACACATACTCTCACACTAGTGTTGCATGCACACAAACTCACACACTTTTATCATACTCACTGTTGCACACACCCTCACACCCTTGTATACCCACTCTACCTCTTTTCCATTCACTCTCGCACCTGCTGGCTGGTTGGTACGTTCACAGGTTCTCACATCATCCTAACACATTTCTCTTGCACCGTCCCGGCTTACTCCTTTCCATCACATGCATCCTGGGCCTCAGACTGTCAGAGCTGCTCAATGTGTCTATCAGCCCTTCTTTTTTCAGCCACTCTTCCTCATTTTTGGCACACTGTTCCCTTCACATCTCCATTCGTGCATTAATATTAACACCATGTGCCATATTCGTATTCCACCGTCATGTGCTGCCCGCATGCCCTGTCTGCCCCCTTCTCTCATGAGCACTCCCTCACAAGGGCTACCCATCGTATTGCCAGCAATTTCTTTGCTCCTTCCTCTGTCGGTTACTCCCGTTTCCCTCTTTTCACCCCTCTGCTTACCTGACTCATTTCTCTATTCACTGCCACATTTCTTATCGGCAATCCTACTTTTTTGACACCCTTTCCCGGTACCTCTCTGAAGCCCCATATGCCCCCCTTTCCTTGTGGATAGTTTTTTTTTTTTAAAGATTTATTTAATATTTTCAGTTACAACAATGGGAACCCCTGGCCGTTCCCCAACTCCCCCCTACTCCCACCCCCCTCCCACCCCGGAAGGTTCTCGTTAGTTCTTCGTTTCTGAGCAAGTCTATGTTCTCAATATGTCCAATATTCTTATATTATGGGGGCACCATTGCTCCATGTAATCTGATTGCAGATATTCGAGTATCTCTCCCCATTCCTTTGCAAAGGTCTCTTTCGTTCCTTGTAATGTGTGTGTTAACTTTTCCATGGTCAGTTGTGTCCATACTTTCTGCAGCCAAGTGAACATTTGTGGGGGTTCTTGTTTTTTCCAGTTTTGGGCGATTGTCGCCCAGGCGGGTATTAGTAGACCCATGAAGCCTCTCCATTGTGATTTCCTGAATTTCTTAGCTGCCTGATCTTTGATTCCGCATAACCATACTTTTTCGCCCAAGAATTCCGCTTCTGGAAATATTTTTATAATTTCCACCTTTAGTTCCGACCAGAAGGGTTTGATGTCCCGGCAGTCCCACCAGATGTGTTTCCACGTGCCCACCTCCAAGCAGCCTCTCCAGCACGTGTTTGTTGTTTGTGGGTACATGGCGTGCAGCCTTTCTGGAGTGTAGTGCCATTGGGTTACGATTTTTAGCCACATTTCTCTTTTTTGGACTGATCGGGTCATTTTCGGTATGGTGTTCCATAGGTCTTCCCACTGGCGTTTGTGGATTTCCTCCCCCAATGTTTTCGTCCACTTGACCATATATGCCCATTTGAGTTCCTCCCCTGTGGAGTTGATAAATGTGTAGAGCGAGGAGACTAATTTCCTAGATCCTGAGTTGGTAATTAGAAACTTCTCGAATGGCTTGAGATCCCTTGTGGCTGCTGTTTTGATTTCTGAGGTTGTGAGCCAGTGCCTTAGCTGTCCATATTTGTATTTGTCTGCTTCCGTTAGTTTCAATATTTCTCTGCATTCTTTGAAGGTCCTTATTTCTTCATCTTGGAACATTTCGCCTATCTTTGTGTATCCTGCTGCCTCCCATTTCTCATAGGCTCCCTGTTCCATCCCCGGTGGGAACTGAGGGTTCCGACAGATGGGTGTGAACGGCCCCTCCACTGTGGTCATGATGCCCTTCCGTGTCTGCTCATCCCAGGCCTCTAGGGTGGTTTTCATGATTTCGCTTATGCGGAGGTTGGGGTGCCTATGTTGTTTTGCTTTCCATAGGGTTTCCTCCAGAGGGGATCTGGCTACCGCTCTGTCCTGAGACACCCAAATTGTTTGTTGATTGTCTCCCAGCCATTCTCTCAGGACCCAAAGCTGCGCAGCCATGTAGTATTTGCGAAAGTGTGGTAGGGCCATTCCCCCCTCCTTTGTTGGGGCAGTAAGGGTCGCTCTGGCAATCCTCGGGGGCTTTTTGTTCCATATATAGGACGAGATTGCTTTGGTCAGTGCTCTAAAGAACGATTTGGGGACCCTGATAGGGAGAGCCTGAAAGTGGTATAGCATTTTGGGGAGGATGATCATCTTTACTGCTTGAATTCTACCCCACCATGAGACCATTAGGGGGTTCCAGCGGTCCAGGTCTCTCTTTACCCGTTCCAGTAAGGGGGGGGTAGTTCTCGTTATAAAGTGTTTCTATCTTACGTGTTAAGGTGATCCCTAAGTATTTAATTCCTTTATCGGCTATTTTCAGGTTTTGCGAGATTGCTATTCTTTCCCATTCCGGCCTCCCTCCTGCTAAAAATAAGAGTTCTGATTTGTTCTTGTTAATTTTGAGGCCCGATATCGCCCCAAAGGTTTCTAGCTCTCTAATGGCATGGGGAAGTGCTATTCCCGGCTTCGTAAGGGCTAACAGCATGTCGTCTGCGTAAGCTATTACTTTGTGTTGTGAGCCTCCCATTTCTATTCCCGTTATGTCTTCTGTCTCCCTTATTCTAGTTAGAAGTGGTTCCAGGAAAATGGCATATAGCAGAGGGGACAGTGGGCATCCCTGTTTGGTGCCTCGTGTTATTTCTATTTTGTCCGTGACCGCTCCATTAATGGCTATCCTGATTGTCGGGGAGGTGTAGTTGGCTTTCACCATTTTTATAAACTGGTCTCCAAATCCCATATGTTTTAGTGTTTTAAATAATATTGTCCACTCCACCCGATCGAAAGCCTTTTCAGTGTCTAGTGAGAGTAGGGCTGCTTGTGTTTGGGTGATCTCGGTCTTCTCGACCAGGTGTATTATTCTTCTCAGGTTATCATGCGTTAGTCTCCCTGGGATAAATCCTGATTGGTCTGGGTTTATTAGAGACGGGAGAAGTGGGGATAACCTGTTCGCCAGAATTTTAGTGTATATTTTTGCATCAATATTAATCAGTGCTATGGGACGGTATGAACTGGGGAGGGATGGGTCTTTCCCTTTTTTATGGAACACCAGGACCTTTGCTTCATTCATTGATTGGGTCACATTGCCCTGTTCTTTAAAGGTGTTTAGAAGTCTCGTGAGGACGGGGATGAGTATATCTGCGTATTTTTTATAGAAGGGGGCGGTAAAGCCGTCTGGGCCGGGTGCCTTGTCTGTCGGGAGTGCCGCTATTGCCTTTTTGATTTCCTCCTCCGATATCGGGTTCTCTAGTGCTATTCTGTCTTCCTCTGGGATTTTCTTTATAGGGAGGGTTTGCAAATAAGCGTCTTGGTCTACTTCGTTCGGGTGTTCTGTGGTGTAGAGATTTTGGTAAAAGTCCTGGAAGATCCTCCCTATGTTTGAGGTTTGTGTATGTAGTTCTCCCTGCTTGTCCTGCATACTCATTATGTTTATTGACTTTTGTTTTTCTCGCAGCTGTCTTGCTAAGAGTCTGTCCGCCTTATTTGCTTTTATATATAGCCGTTGTTTAAGAAATTGGAGGGATCTTTCGGCTCCTTTTGTGCGAAGCATTTCCAGTTGCCCCTGTGTGTGTTTTAGGGCCTTCTTTAAGGCTCTGGTTGGGTGGGATATAATTTCTTCCTGTATGTCCGTTATTTTCTTTTCGAGTTCTTTTTCCCAGCGGTATCTTAGGTTTTCTTTGGAGGCTTTCAGGGCTATAAAGTTGCCTCTGGTCACTGCTTTGAATGCCTCCCAGACCGTGCTGAGTTGGACCTCACCTGTGTCGTTTTGTGAGAAGTATTCCGTTATCTTGTCCCTAATCGATTCTCCCATTACTGGGTCCTGGAGGATATCCTGTGGGAGCCGCCAGCGCCACAGCCCTCCTCCTTTTTCTGGGGTTGTTAATTCTAGCCAGAGTGGGGCGTGGTCAGACAGGGATATTGACCCCGTTTCTATATCTTGGATTTTTCCCATAAGGCCCACCGACACCCAAAAATAGTCTATTCTTGACATCGTGTTGTAAACGTGTGAGAAATAAGTGTAGCCTCTCTGCTGGCCCTTTTGCTGTCTCCATACATCGCAGAGTGCGAGTTGATCCATTTTTTGTTTGAGTTGTTTGGAGGGGGCGCCCTGTGTGGAGGGGCCCGCAGTGCTCCTGTCTATTTGTGGCTGCCATGCGAGGTTTAGGTCTCCTCCCAGGATCACCTCTCCCTTCGCGAATCCCTCTAGCTTCTCCAGAGCCTCTCGAATGAATCCGTCTTGTCCCGTGTTTGGTGCATAGATTGTGGCCAGAGTTAGATGGGATCCGTCCAGGTGAACATTGACCATTGCTAGTCTCCCTTCTTTATCCGTGTGCCTGTCCGTTAGAGTGACCTTTGCTCCTTCTTTGATTGCTATCAGGACTCCTGCTTTTTTGTCCGTGGCATTCGATTGTGCCCATATCCGATATCCCCTGAGGCGTATTTTCTGCTTGTCCTGTGCTTTGATGTGCGTTTCTTGAAGCAGGAGGATGTTCGCCTTTTCTCTCCTCAGCAGGGACTCCACTTTCTTTCTCTTTATCGGGGAGTTCAGGCCTCGTATGTTGTATGTTAGGATTCTAAGTTTTCCCATTTCGTACTCTCAGATTGGGAGATTCCCCTTTCCTTAAGATGTGAGAACATTGCCTCTTCCGGTATCTTTCCCTCCCCCCCTCCCTCTAAGTCCCCCCAACTTCAAACTTTTGAACGTATAACTTCCCGAGGAGGGCCCGGGTACCTATGGTTGCTAGGGCGTTGCGCCTATCGCTCCCGGCCCTCATCGTGCTCGGTAACAGCTTCGCGGGGGGTCCTATACCCCGCATGACCTCAGACTTTCCTGAGTTTCAATTCCAAGGGGCCCTTCCCGGGCCGCCAATTAGTGTTTTCCGTGGACTGATGTTGGGTTGTATGTCTACCCATTTTACTTCTTCCTTTTCCGTATCTCTTCCCATCCTCTCGGCCTTTTTTGGAGACCGCCTCTCGTTCTGTCGTGCGCTCCCTCCGGATCCTCTGTTTGTATGTCCATAATTTGCAGTCCTTCATCGCATGTTGTCACTCTTCGCTGTTTGCCTTCCCAGCTGAACAGAAGGCCGAATGGGAACGTCCATTTGTATCTTATTTCCTTTGACACCAGTACCTTGATTAGCGGTGCCATATCTCTCCTTTTTTGTAGTGTGATCGAGGCCAGATCTTGGTACAGTTGGATGTCCGTCCCGTTCATCCTGATGTGGTCCAATTGTCGCGCCTTCCTTAATATGTGTTCTTTTTGTGGGTATGATGATAGGGCTGCTAGGACATCTCTAGGTCTTTCTCCGGGCGCCCCTGTTCTTTTTGGGCCCACTCTGTGGATTCTGTCTATCCCTATGGTTTCTGTGTCCTGTGCCTCCAAAATGTCTCTGAAGACTTCCTGGACTGCATTCTTGAGGTCCTTGTCGAGTACTGCCTCCGTGATGTTCTTGATCCGGATGTTAGATCTGCGTGAACGGTTTTCTAAGTCCTCGCACTGGATCTCTAGGTTGTGGGTTAGGCGTGCTAAGTGTTCCTGGGTCTCACTGTTTTGGGTTGTCTCTTCTTCTAGGTTTTGTATGATTTTCTCCACCGTGTCGGTTCTCTCTTCCAGTTGAGCGATGTCTCTCTTCACTTCTTGGACCACCTGTTTCATTTCGTTTCTCATTGAGGTGAACTGGTCCTGGACCGTGGTCATGAACCTCTCCTGTAGTTCCGCCCACCATGAGTGCATGTCTTCCCTTGATGGAAGCGATGGGGTTGCGTTGGTGCGGTTGCGGTCCTCTGGGGAGTCTTCCCGGGGTCTCCCCCTGGTATGGATCTGGGATTCAGCCGACCACATTTGGACCAGGTTCGCATCTTGTTTAGAGGACTGCGAGTTTGGGAGTACCATACTCCCCTTCCCCTTTGCTTTCGACATGCCTTCCTTGGGGAATTCTTTTCTCCTGCGGGTAAGGGGTAGAACAGAGTGCTTTTGGGAGGTCCCGGAAGGTGTGTCTTGCTTGTATTCCTCACTGGCTATCCCCCTGTTATGTGGGGTTGTTGGTGGGGTTGAGGGTCTTCCTGCGTGAGACGGGTGCTCTCGATAGGGCTTCGTCTGTGGCCGAGCCTAGTTTGTCCTTGTTTCCCCTTTCGGCCCTCCCCCACTCTCTTCTGCCCTGGAGTTGGGCTTATATGATGTCCGGCGTATGGCCCCCCGTGTCTATTAGCGTTGTGGGGGGGGGGGCGCACTCAACTTGTGCGCCTCCGGGCGGCCGATGTCGTGTTTCGTGGTGTTCTGGCCTCTGCTTCTTCGGAGCGGGCCGCGCGGTGTTTTGCTGTTATGCGCGCCTCGCCACCGCTCGTCTCCTCTTTGGTGGTGGGGGGGGCGTATGGGCTCCAAGGGTGTGGGCACCTTCTCTCTCCCTCATGTGCTTTGTCCGGGTGGTGCCGCGCTGAGGACAGGGTGTAGCTGCAGCGGCCGGTGTCTCCCTGGTGGTTCCCCTCTTCCGCGGGAGCTCGCGAGTAGCTCCGGAGGGGGAGGGGCGGCCGCTCCGCTCTGCCTCCGTAAGCCTAGTCTGGTAATCTCCGCCGATGCGAAGTCGACTCCCGCTGCCGAGTGCTGCCCTGCACGTATCGGGTAGGTTTTTGTGGCTTTCTCCACGGTTCTGAGCTGCTTTATTATCAATTCAGTGGCGGCCCGGGCGGAGAGCGAACTATGTGCGTCTCCCTATCTCGGCGGCCATCTTGGATCTCCCCTTGTGGATAGTTTGACCATCATATTCCTCTTCCATCATGTGCACCGGTTCTTCGTGTACACACTCTCACTCTTACACTCACTTCCTTGCACATACCTTCTATTTGAAACAGAATTGACTTACTGTATAAGCGCCTAATAAAAGCACAATAGATACATAAATACTCATCACATGCAGTCTCACAAGGACCCTCTAATACATGCTATGTAATATTGTCACATATTTGCTCCCTCTGGCTTTGCATCATTGGCTACAGTGCCAGCGCTGGTCCATCAACACCACCACCCAGAGCTGCAGAGACATTGGTGCCATCACCATCCAGGACCTCAGCAGCAGCACTGACCCCACTCCTGTCACCACCCCCATCAAAGGCCCAGTGCAAACAACACACTACCACACAGGGCCTAGCAGGCACCACCAAATATATCAATCATGCCCTCAGTGGTCATGCCAACATCACCAACCATGCCCTCAGCAGCAGCACTGGCAATACCAACAGTGCTTTCTGTAGAGGATGCCTCAGCCCCTTTACCAACGCCACCTTCACATACATTACTGGGACTGCAACCAACAACATAACCCAGGGCCTAAAAGGCAGTGCCACGACCAGCCATGAGCAGCACTACTGGTGCACATGGGCGTAATTTTAGGAGGGGACAGGGGAGTTTGTCCCCCCAACTTTCATGCCACTCAATTTTGTCCCCATTCATTTGGCTGGGGCACCTTTTCTTCAGATGTCATGTCCCCCCAACATTTTCAGCAAAGTTACTCCACTGCTGGTGCACCAACACCACTGCTCTGGGAAGTAGAGGCAGCGCCACCCCCAGAACCACCAAGGACCTCAGTGGCAGCACTAGACCCACTGTCACCAACACCACAATACCCAACCATGACCCGTTTAACCAACATCACCAGCTAATGCCTGCATGCCCATCACCACCACACAGGGCCTTACAGGCAGCACCACATGCACCAATCATGCCTTTATTGTCTATTCCACCGTCGCCAAACGTGCCCTCAGCTGCAGTTGGACATACTAATAACATCACTGTTGCTTCCAGGTGTAGTACTACCATCACCAATCATGCTGCCAGAGGAAGTGTCACTCCCACCAACACTGCCATGCATGCCACCAGTTTTAGCCTCACTAACACCATAATCACTACTACCACCTAGGGCCTCAGCTGCAGCACCAACCACATGACCAAAACCCTAACCCCTCAGAGGCCTTTCTAGGAGTGCGGCCAACATCACCTAGGGCCTAACATACAGCACCACCACCCATGGTTTTATCAGCAACACTAGCCCCACCACCACCACCATCACCTGGGCCTCAGCGGCAGCACATGCTCCAGGTTCAACATCACCAGTACCACTCAAGCCATTGATGAGAGAGCATACAAAACATAACCAAGGGCCTTAACAGGCAGTGCCACCACCACTCATGGTCTCAGCAGCACCACTGGTCCAACACCACCACCACACTGGGCTGCAGAGTCACTGTACATTCATTGCTGCATTATCCTTGCGGGTCTAACTGTTACTATGCAACCTATTCTTTTTTTAGAGAGGTGCAGTACCACTGACAATAAACAGATGTCCTTATTCTTATGAGGACATTTGTATGTTTTCAGAGCTACTGCAACTCTCCAATAAAATAATTTGTGAGGACATCTGTAAGTTGAAGCTGTAGCTGTCGCTCTTTCCGCCTTGCGCTATTGCTCCTTTTCCTTCTTGTACTGTCCCTCCACCCCCGTTGTGCTGTTCCTTCTACCTCCCCTTACACTGTCCCTTCTCCCTCACTTAAACTGTCCCTCCTCACCCCCTTGTGCTTTCCCTCTTCCACCATTCCACTGTCCCTCCTCCTCCTTGTGCTGTCCTTCTATCCCCCTGGCACTGTTCTTCCTTCCCCCTTGCCCTGCCACTCCGCCCACCCTTGCACTGTTGCTCCTCCCCATGCACATTTTGCTCCTTGCCCCTCTAGTGCGGTTCTGCGCTCACCTTTTGATTAGCCCCTTTTATGCTGTTGCACCACTTCCCTTTGCCATTTAATTCCTCCCCCCACCATGTGCACTCTCACTCCTTCCTTCAAATGTTGTACAAAGCTCATGTGCACTGTTGCTAGCCTAGCCTTTTTTATTCTCCATCGTACTGCCATGTATTTCTTATTTCTCCCCCCACAGTGCTTTGCTCACCTCCTGGTGCTGCCCTTCATTCCCCATGCTGTCCTTTCATCCTCCCTGTGCTGTCATTCCTCATTCCTTACTCCATGCTAAATGTAAAATGAATAAACAACTACAATCATCAAAACTATTGGCATTACCAGTGCTTTTTTTGATTGGCAGCCAGTGAAGTGCTCGGAGAGCCATTGTTATTTATTCCCTCCTGTTGAATATGAGTAGGAGTCTGGCTTCTGTGTTTTGGATCCCTGGAAGTATCTTTGTGAGGTAATCCAGCATACCTAGTTAAATGCTATTTGTGTAGTTGATTCCTGAAAGAACCATGGAGATGATGGCCAGCCCTCTCTGAGAGAGGTGGGGCATAATCGGCCAGATAGAACAAAGATAGTAGAAGAACTTTTGATGATTGCGTTGACTTGAGGTTCGAGTGTGGGTCTCATGTCCATCAATATACCTAGATGGTTAGGACAGTACAGTGATGAATCGGCGGATTCAGTCACTTCTCCGCAGTGGGGATCATTTCCTTGTGAGGCTAGAGAGGTGAGCCATAATTCCCCTAGGGGTAGAGGCAGGCAGGACCGCACAGGGAGAGACTCCCCTCTTGTGGACAAGGGCTCCCATTCCACAAAAGGGCTCCTTAAAACATTTCTTTTGGAACAACAGTAACATCACAGCTTCAGAAAAATCCATCAAACCAAGCTACTGTCTGTTATTATGCCATAAGACCCAAGATCCAACCTAAAGAAATATATGGTAAAACTAACGTGAAGAAGAAGAAGGGTGAGGGAGTAATATCTATCACTCTGTGGTTGGAAACCAGCAATACTGTGATGAGGAAGAATGAGCGAGTAATGGAGAGTGCTCAACTGTAAGAGAAAATAGACTATAATCTTCTGCTGGGGAGAACCCATCAATGTATCTTAAAAAGGTAAGAAGGACTACTGTCAGAGAAAAGTGAAACCTGAAAGTTTCAAATCAGCAGAGTTGTGGAGCTGACCGACACTGGGAGATCTTACATCGGGAAGAAGCAACAAGGTGCTGTGTGCGAGAAGCACCGACGGAGCAAGAGGTTGGTAGAACCGGGGAAGAAAACCCCAAGAGAGAGAGCCAGTCATGAGTGGTAGTGTGACCAGTGAAAGGTGGACTTTTCAGTCTGTCAACAACACAGAGGCTGCTATTACGCTGGCCCTGGGGAGACACGGACAAGAAGCAGAGAGAGTCGGAGTGAAATGCAAAGCCTTCCGGACTGCAAGTGAAGTCCCTCTAGTGCAAGCAGGCCCGGTGATGCCCACCCATGGGAAGCTACGTAATGGGGACGACCGCAGACCTGGGAGGGAACACAGGAATAAAGATTACCATCAGCATACTCGTCTCAGTGAGTTGCCAGAAATTAAGAAGAGTGAGAAACATTCAGGGACTTAGCCTATTCATCCCAGTAAATGTTCAGAAATTTAGAAGGATAAGAAACATTCAGGGACTCAGCCTACTGGTCCCAGTGAATGACCAGATATTAAGAAGAGTGAGAAACATTCATGGACTCAGCCTACTTGTCCCAATGAATGTCCAGATATGAAGAATAGTGAGAAACATTCAGGGTGTCAGCCTACTCACCCCTGTGAATGACTAGATATTAAGAAAAGTGAGAAACATTTGGGGACTCTGCCAACTCATCCCACCCAGGGAATTGCCAGATAGTAAGAGGAGCAAGAATCCTTCAGGGGCTCAACCTACCTGTTTTAGAGAACAGCCATAACTATTGGATCTACTATACTTGCCCAAAAGAGAAAATCAATCAACCAGAAAAGGAGGATCTTGATATCAAATATATTATTCATAAGGAGCTAACAAACCATGGGCATATAGAGAATAAGATACAAGTAGAGAGAGATCCAATATCCTTAGAAACATTGGAGAAAGAGAGACTTTCAGAGACACTTCAGAAAGACATTGAATGTGAGATTCCAAAGCCAAGAAACCAGAGGAGGAGAAGCCTACAATGAGAGCAGAAAGGGGGAACCAACGAATGGAAAAGTCCCCTAGAAGAACTGAATAAGCTAATCCAAGAGATAGACAAAACTATCTTAAAATGATCTACTAAAGATGGGGAAGCCTATCCAAAAGAAGGGAGACATTCTATTGGGCTTTTGCTGTGTTGTCATAGTGGTAGGATCAGTGCAGCTTAGTTTTGGACAGAGGACAGACTGATTACTTTTGACTTCACAACAGATGACGCGCACCTTATTGCATAGTAAGGCCTTTTTACTTATAAGATCAATAAAGGATTTGCAAGAATAGCCAAAACAGGTTTGTCAACTTCTTCTGACCTTCCTCAGTACCCATTTCCAAGGTCATGTATGAGTTGTTTCAGGTGTGGCATGATGTGAAATTATTATTATGGGTTTTAGGTAGTTGTCTATTATCCATTCATATATTCACATGAGGTAGCTGCTGAGGGTAGTGCTGGGGTTTCCGTCATCTGTCATTTTGTACATGATTTGCGTGTCAACTTCATTGTTGTAACAGGTGAGCCCATAAAATAATATGACCTTCATCAAAGGAGTCCTATGTTTGTTTGTTTGTTTATTTATTTATTAATGCGCTCCAAGCCCGTGGGCAGTCGGGCGCAGCAAAACAAGTAGATTCGAAACTTAGTTACAGAGGCCTGAACACAGCCTATTACAAAAACAGTGGTAATTTACAGCAAGTGATACTTTACAGCAGGTGATACAGGTGAGGCAGTACATGTAGGATCAGCAGGAGGAAGCGCAGAGGAATGTTGTCTTAACAGGTGTTGCAATCGTTGTTGTGCAGCCATTTGATGGCATTAGATCTAAATCTAGTGTAAGGTAGGGGGCGTCTAAGGTCAAGTGGGAGTGTGTTCCATGCTTGGGCAGCTCTGACTGGGAAGCTAGATCCACCCGCCGTGGTGAGTTTAAATCTAGGGACTTCAAGTAAGTAGGTGTTGGCAGATCTTGTCGATCGGTTAGAGGACCTCCATAGGATTCTTTCAGCTAGGTATGGGGGTGCTTGGTTGTTAAGGCATTTGGCTGTGAGAGAGATGGTTTTGAGGAAGATTCTGTCCTTGATCTTGAGCCAGTGTGCCTCGGTCCGATGTTTGGAAATGTGCTCTCTACGTGGGATATTCAGGGCTGCTCTAAGAGCATTATTCTGTAATCTTTGTAGTTTGTCTGTGACCGCCTTGTTTGCACCTGAATATAGGGCGTTGCAATAGTCCAGTCTGGACATGACAAGAGCATTGGCCAAGGTGAGGCAGCTGGCACTTGACAGGAAGGGTCTGGCAGCACGGATAAGTTTACACGTGTAAGTGGTTGTGGAGGCTAGGGAGTTCACTTGCTTTTTGAGGGAGAGAGCTGAATCGAGGTAAAAACCTAGAGTTTTAACCTCGCGCATAACCTTAATAGTATTATTGTCGATGTTGAATGAGGCATAGTCCGGGGTGAGTTTAGAAAGGTTATGGTCTGAGCCGAGGAGCAATATTTCAGTTTTATCGTCGTTCAGGCAGAGGCCATGGGTGGCCATCCATGCCTGAATGAGGATGTAGATTTTATTCACCAAAGCCAGGTCCGCTCCATAGTTGCCCGAAAGGGGTATGAGGATCTGGGTGTCATCTGCGTAATTTGTATAGGTGACACCCAGTCTGTCCAACTTGTCAAACAGTGGCTTGGTGAAGATATTGTACATGGTGGGTGAGACACAGGAGCCCTGAGGGACTCCACATGTAATTTGGATGGGGTCGGCACAGGTGGATGTGGAAAACACTCTCATGGTGCGGTTGGCTAGAAAGGATTGTACCCATGCTATAGCTTCTCCTGTGAAGTTGGCAGCGAGCTTGAGGTGGTTGCATAAGACTGCATGATCCACCAGATCAAAAGCTGCTGACAGGTCCAGTAGGAGCAGCAGCGCTGTTTTACCACTATCCTTAAATTCATCCATTTTAGTTTTAAGATCTATTAAGGCTGTTTCGGTGCCATGGAGGGGGCGGAAGCCCGATTGGCGTGAGCCAAGTAGATGGTTGAATTCTAAGTAATCTTGAATTTGGAGATAGGCCACTCTATCGATGATTTTTAGTAGAAAGGGTACAGTGGTGATAGGCCTATAGTTAGTCGGGATGGAAGGGTCAAGGGTTTGTTTTTTAAGAAGGGGGAGGACCCACGATTCTTTTAGGTTGGCTGGCACTGTGTTGGATTTGAAGGAGGAGTTAATGAGCTTCGAGATAAATGGGGCTAAATCTCTAGCTGCGTCCTTTATTATTTGGGCAGGGCAACTGTCACCCTTGCAGTTGGAAGGCTTCAGAGAGAGTATAACCTTCTCAGTGTCGATGATAGAGATAGGTTTAAAGCTAAAAGGGGGGATAGTATTGGGTTCAGTCACTAGTGGTACTTGTTGAACAGTGGGAGAGAGGGTGTCCTTTTTATTAGTTATTTTAAGTTGGAGGGTGGCAATTTTATTTGATAGGGCATTCTGGATATTCGTGCACCATATCTTGTCTTTGGGAATTGTATCAGTAGGTTGGATGGGAGATTCCATTTCCCTGAGGATGGCAAAGAGTTCCTTAGTATTAGATTTGGCATTGGTAATTCTGTTATTGAATACATTTTTTTTAGTGTTGATAATTTCAGACTTGTAAAGTTTAGTAAATTGGGTTAAGTTAGCCTTGTTGTCGTCGGTGGGCGAGTTACGCCAGATAGTTTGGAGTTTTCGTTTCTGATTTCTCAGGTCTTTAAGCTGGGGGGTGAACCAAGCATTAAGGTGGGCTTCTTGTTTAGCTTTACGTAGTTTTGGGGGTGCAATCGTGTCTAGAGCATGAGACATGGCTTTATTAAAGGTGTCTACTAAGGTGTCTGGGTCAGTGTTGTCTTTCAGGCCATTGATAGTGGGGAGGAGAAGGGGGATAAGTTTTTCTGTGGTAATGTCTTTTTTACTTCTAGTGGGAAGTGGTGGTATCATTTTGATAATTTTAGGGCTGAGCAGGTCAAGTGTGGCAGTGAAGTTTATTAGGTGGTGGTCGGTCCATAGTTGAGGGGTGATGTCAGTAATGACTATGTTGCAGTTAAGTTCAGATACCCAGTCAAGGGTCCGTCCTTTAGTATGTGTGGGGGAGAGGACTTTTTGTGTAAGGCCGTGGTCATTTAGAATAGCTGTTATGGCGAGGGCATTTTTGTTGTCTGGCTCATTAAAGCCGATGTTGAAGTCGCCCAGCATCAGCATTTGCGAATGATTTTGGTTATTGTTTGCTATGAGGGTAGTGAGATCGTCTTCAAAGGTTCCCATGGGGCCAGGGGGCCTATAGATCAGGTGAATGGATAGCGTACGGTTATTGGAAAGTTGCACTTTAGCTGATAGTACTTCACAGGAAGTACATGGGGGAGAGGTGGTGAGTCTGATGGGCAGAGTAGTTTTGGTAATGATGGCTAAGCCACCGCCTTTAGCGTTAGGTCTGTCTACTCTATGGATCTGGTAATTCTCAGGTATGGCTAGCATCAGGGAGGGTCCTGCTGCCTCGTGGAGCCATGTTTCTGTTACGGCAAGGAGGTCAATGCTACTAGTGTTTAGTATGTCAGCGATCTCAGTTGCATGGGCTACCATGGATCTTGCATTAATCAAGGATCCTGTAAGAGGTAAGGTGTTCTTAGTGGTGGGATAGCTTACCTATAGATGTTGAAGAGGAGTGACAAGAGGCTTGATACCTGTTGGACTCCACAAGTAATGGGTCGCAGTTATGAAGTGGAAGGGAGGAGCCAGGAGATTTCTGTTCTGTCCTTTAGGAACACTCTCATCCATTGTAGAGTTGTGTTATTGAGTCCGGTTTCTTCAAGCCTCTTCGAGCAATCTAGCAAGTTATTACACTCTACATGCTGCAGGATTTGGCTGTATAGATAGCTCAAGCATTTTGTCTGGGTATGGCATGTTTGAGATACGACAAAAGTTGGAAGTGTCTTCTGGGTTTCCAGTGGTGTTTTTTAGAAGTGGTTTGACGTATGCGGTCTGAAAATATTTGGTACAATTTGTGTTTCAAGCAAGCAGTTAATTAATTTGCAAAAGTAGAATACTGGTATCTCCATGTTTAGGATTTGTTTGTAGATGTTCGGCGGGCAGGGGTCAATGCTAAGTTTCACCAACTTTTCAAAATTGGGTTTGGTTAGTGATTTAAAGCTGTTCATCAGTGAGGTTTTAGGCTGAATGTCATTGGTTGAAGGCAGTTTGATTGTTTCTTCCAATTATGTTCCTTACTGCTGCATTGATGGATTTCTGTATATTTACTACTTTACTACTGAAATGGTTGGTGATATCATCACATAGTTTTTGGGTAAGTGAAGGTACTTTGCTGCAGGAAGTGGGGTTTTTCATCTCATCAATGATTTGGTAAAGTTATTTTTCTGGATGGGGTGCGTTAATGATTTGTTCAGCATAGTAATGTTTCTTCGCTTTAATGATTTATGTTTTGTAGCAGTGGAAATGTTTTGGATAGTTGATCTTGTATTGTGGATTGTAGAGTTTCCTCAATTCTTTTTCAAGTATTCAATTTCTTTTTTTAGGGCTTGTAGGTGTGGGATGTGAACCCTCTTGCTGCTGACTTTTTTTCTAAGAGGGTGCCCTTTAGTAGCGGGAGGGTGTGTATTGCTTTGTTTATCCAGGTTTCTAGTTTATTTAACATTTCTTTGAGCAGTAAGAGTTCTGGATCGTAAGGGTTGGGCTTGGTCTCTTCTGAAAGATGTGCAAGTTTCTCCAGGTTTAGAGTTTTCCAGCTTCTCTTGGTGTAGTTTTATGTCCTTTGGGAGGTGGGAACTGACCCTTTGGTGTATTGGTAGTAAAATGATTAATTAGATGATCACTCCAGAATACCTGAATGGGTGGGGAGATGATTGTTAGGCTTGCTTCACAAAATAGTATGTTGTGGGTGTTGCGTGTCCCTCCTTTGAACATTTATTGGTGGTGAAAGCTGGCCATGTCAGAGCCCAGGATTTTGGGTGCTGATTCTGTTCGCTCCTCAATCCAAAGTTGGATGCTTCTGAGGGCTGTTAGATGTTTGTGTTTTACCACTAGGTTAGCAAATACATCCGCACATTATTCAGCAAAGGATGGGTTACATGATCATGGTCTGTGAATAAGTAGGAAGGAAGGGCTGGTTTGGTGGTTGAGTGTAAAGTGAATCAGGAGTTCTTCACAGTCTGGGAAGTCCACGTGGTGTGAAGTAGATATTTGTAGGTGTTCTTTGTGTGCCACATGTGACCAATTTAGAATCGGTACAGAGGGCCCACAGCAAAACTACTGTCTTACCTCTTGTCTCTGTGGTCTTCAATAGGGGACTAGTCCATCTATTTCTTTGTAATATTGCATAAGGGCATAGTTAAAGGAATTGGAGCATTGTCTCTGTGGAGGTCTGGTCACATCTGCATTCTATCTCAATCACCTCCACTCCTTCAAAGGCAGGATCCTCAGTTTCAGAAATTATTTATTCAGTTTAGTTCTATTTATTTTTTATAGATTAGAGTTTTTGTGAAATGATACATACTTTTTTGTAGGGGAGCTGATTGTTCCCTAGACCCTTACACCACCATAGGGAAACTGGTCATATAATTTCAAACAGCAATCCTTTCTGTGAGATAGACAGCCAATGGGAAATGCTCAATCTCCAGAAACCCTTGTGTCTTCCAGAAATGACAGGTGGACATGACTAGTCTTAGTAGTGTGACCAATGATTCAGCTGCTTATAACTGGATATTCAACTGGATGATTAAGTCCTGAGTTTCAAGCATAACTTTCCCCGCACAATACTGGGCTTTTATCAGTAAATTGTAATATCTCCCCTCAGCAAAAAATACAAAGCATGCTTTTCTACTTGCTCACACCCTATATCGATGAATAAAATGCTGCATTTGTCATTGAATTGAATTAGGCAACATAGAGAACTCCTTTGTACTTCAAATTAAGTTTTATTCAATTTTCTATGGCTCCCCTTTTTCTCAGACCCTACTATGACTTGTGTCATAAACATCTTACAAGTCTACAATCCTATATTCCTTTCCTCTGAGTTATTTTATCATTTGCTCTCCTTTGTGTTCAAGGTCCCAGGTTCTCATGTGATCTTCACATTTTTGTGCAAAATATCATGATCAGACATCCATCAAGTGTTCTTTCTCTCAGCTGGATGAGCTCTCAAAATCTACCATTACTGGCACATCTCAACTCTCTGCAGCTGATCCACTGATGACTGTGAGTACCGACATTCTTTTATCTGGATCAATACACTGGTACCATTTTAAAAAAATGATGGATCCTTTCTGTTGTCCTCTCTTCTCTTGTGTCTTAACAACTCTGTATAAAATGACACCACCCACTCTCATTGTCAGGTCATACAACATGCCTAAAACTCCTATGATACTCAGCTATCTTTTAATATTACCGATGATAACCAATGACAGCATTAGTTGCAGAGAAAATGTTTAAACAGAACACAAATATGTTCTTTTTGAGTGAGCTGGTGAATTAGGCAAAGTGGACAGCCTCTGTGACCACTTTGCCAATGAAGGTTATACTTGTACGATCATCATTGTGATGAATTGACTTCTACCCTGCAGGAGTAGAAGCATACAGAGAGGCTAAAGTACCCACTCAGCCCTAACACTTCTACAAACCAAGAGCCAATGCACTCCTAAAGGTAAAACAGACACTGTTAAGGGATATAGCTCCTTTGCCTTTTGCGGTGTCATGGGACAAGGGAAGGTTATACTCGCATGAGGGGTGTGAATGTGAAACCGTACAATCCAAACAGTGAAGTATACCAGTCCGAAATAAAGGAATATCCAATCAAAGGTTTATAAAAATATATGTACTTTAATTAACCACAATATATGCAACAATAACTAAATAGAAACACTATGCAACCTTTAGCCCCGTTCAAAGAACACAGAATATGCAAGATAGCAAGATGCAGCACTCTGGGTAAAAACACAATAACAACCACAAAGTTCTTGTAACAAATTTGTTCTTGACGTGCAACAGGGATTAAAGTGACATAGCCAGACTCTAGGGCCCAAGATGGACCAGAAGGGTAGTTTACAGGTAATCACCCTGTTCCTGCTTCATTTCCTCACTCAAATAAATTCTTACACACTCTTAATGTTTTACCTACAAGCCTCCCTGGAACTCAGGAGTCAAGTCCTAGCGGCACTTGAACAAAACAAAGATGACTTTCAGTTCACCTTAATGCAATTGCATCAAAATGAATAGACTGTCACAATGGACTTGTCATGTGTCAGGAATAGGAAGATAAGCTAAATCTCGGACGAGCCCCCAATTTGTAACAGTTTATTGAGAAGCCACCCTCAACATATAGCAGCAATGACACCACCAATTTTACAATCTTGGGGAAGTACCCTGCAATAATCCGTGCCACTAGGATTGGACAGTTACCCTTCTCTCTCCTCCCAAATCCAGCCTCCAAGGCAGGATTGGTTTAGGGGTCTGGATTAACATATGTCAATTCTCATGTCTGTGAAATTTTTCTGTGAGCATTGATATTTTTTCACTTTTACTATTTTTAAATGTTTTTATTTGCACACACCTGTGCAGGCCGTTTTTGTTTTCAATGTGTAAACTTCTTGTTTTCAATGTAACAGGGATCTTTGATTCCTCCTTCTTTTGTAAATTAGAATGCTGCTTGTCCATTGGTAATGACAGGTAGGCCCCATTCAACATGGCTCTTTAATTTACTTGAAAAACAACAACAAAGGCCAGGTCGTTTTTGTTTCAGTATTTAAAATCTTGCTATTCATGTTAAAGGGACTTCTGTTTGTGGCCTTTAAATGCACCCCACAATTGGTTCTCCTGCTCTTTTTAGTGGACATAGGTTCGGTCCCCCAGACAGCGTGGTGCCTCCGGCCCTCAAGTTTGGTGAAACTGGTGGAGGTGCACAGGGGGCTGGTTCACTGTGGGGAAGCTCTCACGACATTATGCCTCTGGGTCCCGGTGCACTCGCAATTAGAAGTGCACTGTGATGCTGATAATGTGTCATGATGAACAGAAATGTGCTCGAAAAGAATAGCCATGAGTTCTGCTGGTCGTGCCAATTAAACTGCATTCATTCCATGCACCTTGCTCCCAGCTTTGCATAGCAGCAGGGGAAAATGTATTGGCTTCTTTCTGCCTGAGTCAAAGAAAGCTTCACATGTTCTCTACAGAGCTATGCTTAACTATCTCAATGCATTTGGATGCATAATAAATATTGATCTAATGTGCCATACTTACAAACAACCTGTGACTTTTTACTACTACTTGGCTTTGCTCTTACTCTGCTGAGAGCACTATTTGAGCAGTACAGAATGGCCCGGGGTGCTGGTAAGTGACTAGGAAGCTTGGGCGCTTTCATCAAATCCATGGCTAAAACGCTGCGCTCTGATGCTCATCCCGAGCCTGCAGTACTGAACCTACCCTCCGCAGGGGTGTGAGTCCCAGATATGCAGTAGCTCTACCAGAACACGCAGGAGGGATTCATCCTCCATCAACTCTATGGTCAATGACATCACCAGTAACTTAAATGCTTTGAGCTCAAAGTTCGACAAGAAAAGCAATCAAAAAACGGAAGCGGAGAACACAATTATTCAAGCTGAAGGTGGCTTCATCGAAATTCGCTCTACTTCTGGGTACACGGATAAAAAAACTCAAAATAGTAAAGGCATAATATGAGGACTTGGAATGTCATTCTCATCGCAACATACCTACAGTTGGGATCCTGGAAAATACGCCACTGAACAACATGGAGAAATTTGTGGAGAGCCTGCTCGGAAACTTGCTTGAAAATCCCCTCCCTCTCGCTGTGTACTTGTTGGTTGAGTATGCCCACCGCTCTTTGAAATTCAAACCAAGATGTGAGACACATCATTGGCCAATGATTGGCTATATCCTAAATTGCAGAGGCTGGGATGTACTCTTAAAATATACAAGGGTGGTCCACCAAAAATACAGCAAAGTGTTTGTATACCCATACTTCTCAACTTCTGTACAGAACAAAGAGAAGAACGTCCTGAGGATTAAGGATCTACTACACGAAAGGGTCATCAAATAGTCAATACTATTTCCAACAGAACTTCATTGTCAGTTTAAAGACAAAACATATGTTTTCAAAGCTCCAGAGGAAGCAATGTTGATTCTAAAGCTTAATATACCTGTGCCATGAGATATATTAATTACCACCTCTTTATTTTGTCATGTTTGTTTCATTATCATGTCAACAGTTTTTGTATTCTGCAAATCAGGCAACCAAGCGCAGTTTATTTTCTACTCAACTATACTAAATGAGTGCAGAGATGTATTTTATGTTTGCTTAGTGGCTGCATTATCCTAGCTAGTTTCACCCAGGCAACATATGTTTAAATATGGTGCAGAAGTTAGCTTCAATGACACTCTCCACTTGTGCAAGCACACAATGTTTTGATGTTTTGTTTTCCTGTGTTTAATGGTTACACTATAATATTTCAGGTTGCGCAGGGAGAGGGGGTAGGTTTGGAGTGGTGCATACTTTAATATCCACTTGGCAAGATACTAGCATGCCTCAAATACATTGTCAACATATAATCAGTAGGAGCCGATTATATCTCAGTAAACAGGCCTGCATGCATAATAGTCATAGGTTGACACTATGGGATGCAATCTAATCTTCATTAGTTGGAATCAGAGTGGTTTGAACAACCCAATTAAAGCACTTAAGATCCTTTTATATATTGAGCGACATGAAGTACACATTTCCTTACTCTAGGAAACGCATGGTACTAGATGGGTTCATGAGTCCTTTGCAAAATAATTGAGAAAATATAGGTATTAGACTGCCATTCAAACTTTTTTACTCAGTTGTTGACCCATTGGGGTGATTCACCATACTGCATTGTATGTGCTGGGGTCTTCATCTCCTAAGTATAAACATGTGTGACCCCGGCTTTTACATGCATGCAATTTCACTTTGAGATATAAAAAGGCTTCAGCGCATGTAATATGGGGTGGGGATCTAAGTACGATATTGAATGTTGAATGGCTCTGTGTACTGTATGGGATTGGCACATAAAAACTTAACCAAATTCGCCCAGGTGGTTTTAGATGGCATTGCTGACAGAAAATGGGTCACTGCTTTGGGTTCCTCACATCCTGACAACAGTGTACACTTTTTATATGTCAGTCCATGGCATTCCTCCCTGTATCCCAACCCCTTGTGGGCTTAGTACAATCATGCAATATTCTTTCTGGCAAATTCTCAGATCACTTCCCTATCGTGTTGGACCTAGGTCGAGGGTCTGGTCTCATTGGAAGAATGCAATGGAAGTTTTGGCCTGATTCACTATTTAGATCCAGTGCTCCAGTCCAAATTTTAGGAACATATCCAAATGTTCTTCGATCTAAATGTCGGGTCAGTGGCGAGGTGGGCACACTGTGGTATGCGTTTAAAGTTTACGTCTCTGGAATCGCCATATCTACAGAATGTGGCATTCACTGCAATATGCCTAAAGATCTTAGGGCCTAATTCATGGAGTGTTTAGAGTGGAGCAAAGTGACTTTGCACTGCTAATAAACATGTTCCACTGGGCCTAATTCAAAGAGCGGTGCATTCTGTACTTTTGCAGAGTGTTAGGGAGAATTCTCATAAATGTGCTAATTCTCTCCACCTTAGAGACCGCCAGCAACTTTGCTGGATTTTGAGGACTTGATTTTTTTTACCTGGGGAGAGTGTGATCCTTTTTACCCACTCTCTCATGTATTTTTATGTGTGTTTTACTCTTGTGTTCTTTGATTGTGGAGTTTTAGAAAACTCCATAGGCATCATCTTTTCATGTGTGTCACACAGCACCCTCAGTGCAGTGACATAGGGAAGCCTTTTTGGCTGTCCCAATGTTTAAATACCTTCTCTGGGATAAACTACTGTTTCCCAGAGAAAGTAAAGTGAAATTGATTTTACTAGTCTTTCCAAATTCCTAGACCCAGCACACACTATCTTACAATAGAGTGCTGGAGGAGTTACTTAGTATCCCCTATGTCTAGAAACTCATGTAGCATTCAAATGCTACACTTCCCTCTCGAAATGGCTGGTGGCAGTGGTTTTGCAACGAAGTACCATGCCCGAACCTCTAGCAGACTTCCTAAAACACAGGCATCCTCTTGATTTCTACGTTTTATAAAATGGTTGCTAAATAGCAAGTCATCCGACTCTAAGTGACAAATGGGCAAATTAGGAAGTGGACATCAGTTGTAAGAAATGAGGCAAGCTGGCAATATACACAGGATCCGTGTTATCCTGTTCAGACTTATGACTGGAATCGTTCATAATGCTTCTTCGGTGGAACACTAAAATACCCAAAGCAATGTCTCAATTTCTACATCGTGGCCTCTGCTTGCTAAGAGAGGCTTCGTTCTTCGTTCTCTGGGAACAGCGGATTCCTCCTGCTATTTTGGAAAGCCGGCTAAATGATTTGACTTGGATTTATACTAATGAGTTGTATAAATATGGCTCTACTGCCTGCCGTCAATCACGCCAAATACATGTGGACACATGATCAGACTTATGTTTTGGCTTATAAAAGCAACCAATAGCGCAGCTAGTTTTGAGTCATGTTTTGTATCTGATACTCATGCCTTATTGCATATTGTGATATCATGTTTACATTGAATACTTACTGTCTACCTTGTGATTACATTTGGAATAATTTTAATGCCATGTACACTTTGCCAAGTGATCAAAATAAAGTATCAAATAAAGAAAATGGTTCAGTGCAATGTAACATATGTGAACATATTTCCAAGAATGTGCATGCATGGTGAGACATCATGGAAGATTTTAAGAAGACCCGATAGAAAACATTTAATCTGGGACAACAACAGATGTTGACACTTACTTCGAAATATGCACGATCCTTTGATCTTGTGCATAAAATAACACTACCATATGGAACAGCTTTCAGTTATGGGATAATCTACCCACTACGGAACTTAATGACTATATTGCAAGCTACCGATGATATCTGTCATAAAATTGAGGAACACGGTTGAAAGCAGGCCCAGTGGGCACCTGTAAATATTATTATAAAGATACAATTTCCCGTGGCAAATACAAGATACGTCATGAGTAGGCCACTGCTGTGGTTAAATTAGGGTTCTTTAAAGATGTTGGTGGCCATGTAATGGCTACATTAGGAGCTATAACTGAGGAGTTAGTGGGGGTTTGTTCCTTTGACAAATATTTTTCACTGAATTTCAATGTTTTCTTAGGGAAAGCCTAACCATAACCTCCTTTCAAATATGTTTTAATGAAGTACATATCATACGTTTTATACCTAGTGGGCACTCACAGCCACGGCAGGATCCCGCTATATAAAATATCAAACCGGTAACATTGGGGAAAATTCACAAAACTGTTTTGTTCACTTGCTGTGCACGTGCATACTCACTGTTATTAATCAGCGGCATGAAGAGGGCGTGCTAGAGAAAAGGCCTCCAAAGTTACTAACTGTCTCATAACTGCCCAAGTCGGGTAGGGACAGGGGGAGGTAAATATGTAGGCATACAGGGCCAAGGGAAACGTGCATTGCATTTCTTGTGTTCGCAAATGTTTCTGAATTGGCCCCGTTTTTTTCTCAGCTTGATAAGCACTCTAAATAAGAAAAAACCTGTAATATGATTAGAATGAGCTCTGTGCGCATATAGCTGCAGTCCGTGTCGAAATTGCAGGGCGCGTCTGTGAAGCAATGTGATCACTCTCCTTTGTTTAATCAGCTGTCTACCATCAGAGAACATGTTCACAAGCTAGCAAGTATAAACATGCCCGCCATTAGCCGCACACTCAGCGAACAGCTGTGAAAACCAAATACTTCTAAAAAATAAAATCTTGAAAATCTGCAGAATGTCGGTCCATACAAAGACGGTGTAAGATTTAACATCTCGTATAAAACATATATATATATATATATATATATATATATATATATATATATATATATATATAATGGTCAGCATGGGTGTTACGATCCATGGTAAAATCTCTGGTTTCACGCGATATTTACAAACTACTTTGCTTTCGTTGACATAGTTTATAGTGTCACCTGATCCCCTCGGTGGCATTATAGAGTACATGATTATACAAGCACACACAGACACGTTTCTAGACGATTCCATTTGTACGAGTTGGAAAACTCATTATTAACTTGTCACTATATAAATCTTGAGGTTGGTCTTCAACAGAAATATTGCTATAGAATTGACATGTTTATAATTGTTGCTCAAAATATGTTTCTAACTTTTCATTAGCATGTTGTTTTGGTTAATTGTTGCCCCTTTAAAAACAGATTTCCTTGTTAGTGTGTTCTTGAACTAAGGGAAATTTCGGAAGACCAATATCACAACATAATGTTTTCTTGAAATACTTTTCGAATCAAGATGCAACGTGTGAAGTATCTGCAAAAGTTGGGACATTTCTGTAATGTCTACTGATCGCCGAGCAGTCACTGAAATACACAAGCACGAGCACCCTTGTAATAACTATCACTCGATCTGTCAGATGCATTTTTTTTAATGTTCTATGTTTACATAAGTGAAAATGTGTGTAGCGTGTATCCTTAAATGCTCTGCTACATTGTTAGCATGTCAATGACACATATGCAATATTATACATGTACAACTATACACGAAACAGACAAAAGTGCTGCATACGGTACGGCAGGCTTACCTGTAAACGGATTTGATCCCTTCAAACATCACCGTGGACGACCAACTATCTTCGTCAGTCCATTCCAGTCACAAACGTTCGAACATTATTATTCAACGGCCAAACAAGTGCCGTATGCTTGGTATATTATTTTCTGTATAGTCCGGCAGGGTAATCAGACATTCCCTTCAGTCTTTCAGCTGTGAGAAAGCCCCACTGCACTCTCACGTTGAGCAAAGCTACTTGCATTAGCTGCTTGATGTAGGGAGTCTCCTATTTATCATGTACTCCCTCCCACTTTTTTTTAGTGGTCAATTCTGTCAGGCCACGTCATACAAAAAAAACACTGTTGTAAATGTTTTGGCGCCCATTACAGAGCTGAATGTGAGAAAGCAAATGCCAGCGGAAAAGCCAATAAAGATTTGCAAAGATAGAACGCATGTGGAAAAAGATTTGCTCAAACTTTCGAAACACTTATAGCACTGTGCACCATATGAATCACCGCTGGCGTGCCACGTAAAACACGCAGTTTTTTTATTCGAATCTGAGAACATGCTTTCATTATTGTCAGAAATCGTTCACCTGAAGGTTGCTTTCATAGAAAAATGAATTTAGATCAATTTTTACCAGCGAGAATATTTCGAATGGAGCTTATGAGAAAATAACTGGAACTGTTTATGGTGGCTCAAGTCCTTTTTAGTTTTGGCTATTTACACCTCTACATGTCCCTCCCCAAAACACATCCTACTGCGATCTCTTTGAGATCGATTTATCAAGCAGTACCATACCGTCAACGCTTCTGCTGTAAGTGCCTTCCAGTGTTATTTCAGAGCAGTCTTCAGAGAGTTAATGGCTTTATTAAAGTTATAGAGGCATTACTGGTGTAATAAAAATGTATCAACCTTCAGCCACTCGATTTATAAGCGGTATGTGTGTATCTACTCTGAAGTCTTGATAAAAAACAAGCATCGGCAAAGTCAACAGTTTTGGCTTTTGTATAAGTGTCAGATAGATATTTGCCAGGCACTGGTATCATATGCCCAGGTGCTCAAACCATTTTGAAACTATTACCATTTTATGGTCAACAAGTACCATTGTGGCAGTAACAGTTAAATATTGTTGCCTTTGCCAATGCTTGTTTATAAGGTTCTTGGACCTTGTCAACTGCTTTCATTCATAAATGAAGCCTGATTGATTTGCACTGAATTCAATACATGAATGACAATTACACATGATTAGAAGTTAAAATACCACCCAGGCAAACACTGCTTAACCAGTTTTCACAGTCCCTTTAAAGTTCTTTAAGGCACTCAATACATGGCCTTGAAGCAAGTGGTATTTGCCTTCTGACATCATACCAAAAGTGCTTTATGCTAAAGGAAGTGGAAGAGACAGGAAGGCAATAGAGATAGAGAAAGAAACAAGATGGTGGAATCCTCCAACTATGCTGAGCTCAGTCGACACTAACTCTGCACTTACCTTGTCAATAGCATCAAAGGCTGTTTTGGTATGGGGCACCCTGGTGTGAGGCTAGTCCTTTAGTGGGTGGATGTGTCCTTAGATTCCGGTTTCCCAGGCCAGCACCTGCTATGTGGCTACCCTGCTTAAGAGAAGTGAAACCAAGTCTTATAAAGGATTGAAAGGAGAGGTTCAGCCATTCAGGCTCCTGCCCTGCAGTGGCAGAGCAAGGCTGTCTAACAAGAATAAGCACAATCTTTCCACAGCTGGCCTGGGCGAACAGTGCTGACACATATTTGATATTATTTCCGATGTGACGTTTTATGGTTATGTGAATTACTATCCACCATACCCTAAGCACAGTCATGGCTTTATATTTTACGATTACACCGCCACCAGAATAGTAATTCCTCATACATGATTTTAGAACAGAGGAAAAGACTTCATATGCAGACACTGCACTGAAGTGGACACATGTGCCCGCTGAACCTGCTCTGTGCCACTGGAGAGCAGGGGCTGTAGATTAGGGTACTGATTCAGTAGGGCACAGATGTCCAACATGCTTCTGGAATGGAGCTTGTCAAATGGTAATCTGATCAGCAGATTTCCTTTCCTGAAATTGAATTACCTGCATCATTTTACTAACTAATAAAAAAAAGTAATTATGCTATCACTCTTTGACTTTCTACTTTGCCAGCTTGCAAGGGTGCCCCTTGCTAGATGTAAATTCCTCATTCTTGTCCCAAACATCTGGAAGCATCGCGCCATGCATCGAGCTGATCCAGTGGCTACCAAATGACTCAAACCGACTCAACATCGAGTTGCTGCCTCTTTGAACAACACAACGAATCACCAGGATCATAGGTTCGAACCATCCCCGGATTACCCCTCAAACTGCTGGAGTGTGTCACACCGATCCCAACCAGCATTACCACATCTGGAACTGGACCCGATCTTCAAGCCGATCCTGATAAGCCCTCTGAACTGCATATCTGGAACACGGCAATGGAAATGTTCTGAGCTACCGTTTGGAACTAGCTCAAAGCCTGTACACCCTTTAGGCCTACACAACCTGCTACACCCAAACTTGGCTCAATCAGCTCACATATCATCAAGATGCCTGGTTCGATGCTGTCGAACCACCATAAACTACATAAAGGTATTATTGACTAATAACTGCCAGTTGGTCTAACTTTGGGCCTCAGAGACTGGTTAGGTCACAGTAATACAGTAGCATATGGTAGCATGACTTATGTGCAGGGCCCTTATGTATCCACAGGGCCCTGACATCCCACATCTCTCATCCAAGCTGCTGTCTTTTCACTGCACCCACTTAGGCTCACCCTCCCTAAGGGAGGTTGCACTTATGTTTTTCTCTTCATAGCACTTCCCTGTGAGCGCTTCTGCATGAGCACCACCGCACCCATCCCTTACCCCCTCCCCTCTGAACTTGCACGTTCTGAACACTCACAAGGCATAATAGGTTTGTCTCCCCTCGCTGTTATTCTCATTATTTGTTTTTACTTTTTTTTCAATTATTTATCTTTGTTGTAATTCATTGTCTACCATCCCCTGTACCCACCCTGTTGCCCTGTGGGCGCTTTGAAACATTTTTGCTAATTGTAAAAGCACCTAACAAGTGACCATTAAATAAAATATATATATAATCTCTTTTGCCGAAAGGAGCATATCCTTTCAAAGAATGCTGTGGTAATTATTTTCCTTTCACACCTGATTCATTACTCAAAGTGCTTCATTTTGCAATCTTTCCATATTCTGTGTTATTTCCTCTGAAGTGTGTTTAATAAAAACATTTTTTTCTTTTTTTATTACTTGGTTTAATTGATTTACAATTTTTACAAGATTGTTTCCTTTAGGACTATCTTCTATTTAAAATCTAAAGTTTACTTAAAACGTCCAAGTCGTTCTCTACTTTGATAATACGTTCTTCTTTTGCTTTCTCCGCAGAATTATTTCACTTCCTGTTTAATTGTTGCTCCAAGCCCATATTCTGGAAAGAAAGTGCTACAGCTATCACCCAGGATGTTTTATCACCACTCATAAATCTTGACCACCAGTCCTTTTCATCTTAGGTCTGAAAAGCATTTAAGTGGTGGCCTAGGTAGGTTTCTTTTGCTTTAGTGGTTCCTGGATATACCAGCAATACATGTCTTGCTGTTTCCACCTGGTCCACAGTTGTTAGTACTGGATATCCCTCTGATGGGCAAAACTTCATTAGGTTTTAAGAGGTTTAGGCGGACTCGCAGATAAATATTCCGCAATGATCTATTAGGGAATTTCGCCAGGTATCCCATAACTTGGTTTACTTTTTGTGTGTTTATGGGAAGATTCAGGGTTAGTTTGTTTTTAGACGCTGCTTCACGCGATTTTATCCAATTCCAGTCTTTTTTTTTTTACCTTGTTTGGGTTTTATTGCAGTTCTTCTTCAGTACTACCCATTTCATTCAAAAGGATTTTGTTCTCATTTGACCATTTATTTAGCATTTTGTTTTTCCCCCCTTCGATCAAAATATTTATTTGCATGTAACCTTGATTGGACATTCCCTTTATGTTCGACTGTTATGCTTTGCTGTTTGGATTGTAACTGGATCACAGTCACATCCCTCCTGAGAGCAGAGCCTTCCCTCTGGCCATGTCGCCACAAAAGGTGAAGGAGGTATATCTCTTAGCTGTGCAAGTTCTGCCTTTATGATTGGGTTCACTTTTGTTTTGTAGAAGTGTGAGAGCTCAGTAGGTGCTTTAGCCACTGTTCACTCCTGAACTCCTGCAGGGCAGATGTCAATTAATCACACAGGTGCAACACAGTAGTATATATCCTTTGTGTCTTTGGGTAGCTGGGGCCAAGGGCAGTCTGTACTCTTAGAAGGAGTGTGAGCTGGCAAAGTAGAGAACCAAACAGTAATAGTATAATGACCCCAAAAATGAAAGAATGTCCAAGTTCTTGCAAAATAGTGACCTTTAAATATATTTTAAAATTGTAAGCAAATAAAAAAACATTAATAGTTGCTAAGTGTAGTTGAACACAGATGTGAAATGGCAATCTTATGTTCGCACTTATTCAAGCTTTACCCTGGAGACCACTGCAATATGGTACATATAAAATCATACTAAACAAAATTATACCTGCCTACCTGCCTATATAAATCTCTCTCTTACAAGTCCACAAAGGTATCCACTTTCAATCACAACAATCTACATACATATGCCCTATCCTTATACATGCTAAACATACATTCTACTTTACATGGGTTTCTCTATGAAAATATGTTCTTTTCAATGGATCTTTTCACATAAGAGAAATAGGGTTAACACGTTAGATTTTCTCCGACATCAAGACAGTTATGGTGCTGGAAAAATGGACATTACTTGCATTGAAATATTTATCGATGCACAAACTCTCATGTGTAAATGGAAGGTAGTGAATGCTTTAGCTATGTGTAGGCAAGAATGTTTTAGCTGTATATAGGCAAGGGCCAGCTCGGATGGGCAATATGTTAAGCCATTTGCATGCAAAAGTCAACATGTTTGCATTGGCTGTTGAAGCTGGCATTCACAAATACTGTCCTTGGGAATCTATATGATCTACTCTGAACCCACACGTATCCTATGTTTCCTGTGGGGGGGGGGGGGTGTGGGTGTGTGTGTGTGTGTGTGTGTGTGTGTGTGTGTGTGTGTGTGTGTGTGTGTGTGTGTGTGTGTGTGTGTGTGTGTGTGTGTGTGTGTGTGTGTGTGTGCGCGCGCAAATATTGAAAGTTGTGGGTAAAGTTGGAAAAACTGGAGGAGAGAGAGAAGGAAAGGTCTAGCCACTAGGGGAGGAGAAAGAACTGCATGTGTGGCTGGAAGTGAAAAGAAGGCAGAGGTTGAATGTGAACAGCAAAAGGTGTCTAGAGTTGAGCAGCAGGAGGTTGGGAAAGGTGTAAGGCATGAGATGGCTGAAGTTGAGCAAAAGTAAGTGATTGAAGATGAAAAGCAAGAGGTGGTTGAACGTGAAGGGCAGGAAGTGGTTGGAGGTGAACAACAGAAGGTGGAGGAAGGAGTTAGTGATCAGGAGGAGGCAGAAGTGAAATATTGGAAGATCTAAGAACGGCCTTAGCTACATAGCCTAGGAAGGACAGAGTGGGAGATCTTGGCCCAAGGTAGGGGGTACAGGAAAAGCCCAGTCTGAAGGGGTTAACCCCATGGTGAAAGGAGGAATGAGAGCATGGCACAATGATCAGGATGTAAAGGACAATCACAGGAGCAAATAGGGGCAGGAGAAATCATCCGGTCATTGCAGAAGTTCTCCAAACCAGCGTTCCTTGACCACATCTGAGACACACCATCTGTACCCGTTTCCTTGGGCAGCAATTACAGGCAGAAGATCAGAGAACAGAATTGCCTGCCAGGAGAATGCGTGAACCCCGTTAAAGCCGGTTGAGTAAACAATGGGATTGACCCATGGTAGGTGAAGAAGTGTGCAGGGAAGCTCTTAAACCCAAGACTGCGATTCAAAAGATTTAACTTTTATGCTGTTGTTTTCCTTATATTTTGGTTATGTAAATAAGCTTTGTTTGACTCAAGATGTGGGTGCTATCTCTTTGAGCGTAATACTTGGCTACATAAGATACATTTGACATCCCTAATATGACATAATATCTATTTTGAAAATGTAACTAACATTAAACAAGCGCTGTAAAGGTGTGGTCTACATGCTGTAGTAGAGATGGACTACTTGCTAATTTGATGACCGTGGATCATTGAATATTTATTTCTACTACATTGTTCTCTCTTTCCTGTCGTTATGCACATCACCTCTGGTGACACAAAACTCCTCATCTCTCCCAAAATCTCTTTTGGAGGTGTAATATCAAGATAATCACAAGCTATCAATGCAGATGAATCTGAATTTATTTTACTATATTAAAACACCAAGTTTGCAATGATTTTGACATTACCATTATCACACACTATTCATTTGAGGACCTGATCACAATTACCATCACATATCTATGAGGGGATTCAATATCACACATGATTACAGTGGGGATTTTAACGTCCTTATTATCACATACAATGTCCCTGGGGCACATCAACATTGCCATTTTCACACACACTTGTATATAAAATATAATTGTATATTGTATACTAAGTACTATACAGTAAGCATTTTTTAATTTGCTCATTATGCATTCCATCCCAAATAAGAATAATGTAATAAGTCCCCATAAGGATGGTAACACACGTTCAAGTCCCCGCAAAGATGGTACCAAACACGCGACTAAAAATACGTATTTTTGCATATTTTAACACATTTCCAGAACATTGGGAAAGGTTAGTCCCCACAAGGCTGGTTTCCACACATAGTCCCCACAAGGTAGGTAAAATGTGTGTGTGTGGGTGTGTGTTTTAGTATGGTTTTCCTTGCACATATAAAGGTTTCTTTCTATGCAGAACATGCACAATTTTAAAAGGGCCTGCTTTTAAGGCATTTGCCCTCTTTATATTATGGGCCTGGAGATATACTATTATCTAGTTTGATATATTTAGTTGAAAATTCTCTTCCCTCCGACACTACAGCTGATTCCTAACCTAGTGAGTCCCCCAGCAGCTTTGCTGGATTCCTGGAGTTTGTTTTTGTCATCCTGCCAAGAGTGAGACTCTTTTCCTCCCACTCTTGGACATGAATGTGGTTGATTCCTTTGAATGTCAATGTGTTCTATGGGCTATGGGGTCTTTTACTCCATAGGGCCTCATGTGTTTTGCTATGTGTGTTACACTGCACCCTCCGTGCCGTAACACTGGGGTGTCCTAGAGGATCCCCACCATAGACTCCATACCCTGGGACTGACTACTGTCTCCCAGGGCATGTAAAGTCACCATTGGCTTTACTAGACCTAAATTTACTAACAGAACCCGTACAAACCATCCTATTGTGGGCGTACTGGTAGGGTAATTTGATTACCCCTGGTCTGTTGTTCGAGGGGGCACTGTCCCGTCCCCCCTCGTCGAGTTTTGGCTGGTGGCAGTGGAAACTACTTTTTATATTCGACCCCGAATATATTCCTATGGGATTCTTCCCATTGTTGGAGGCTAATACTTTTTCACATTAGTCTCTAACATACCGCCGGTTTATTTATCTTAAATAAATCCACCGGGTGGTATTTTCTGCCAAGAGTCGGTTTTTAAAATGGCATATGTGTTCGCCTCTGTAACTCCGAACCAAAGGTTGAGCCCTTTGTTCCACTTTTGGCGGGCTTCTGCACAGAAGCCCTCCAAAGTGGTGCCATTCTGTCTGGGTACCACAGAGGGTGTGGGAGGGGGTTTAGGCACCCTGGACTGAGTTGCCTTGCCAACTCAAGTCGCACTCTGGTGTGATTGGCCCAAGTGGTTAATTGCGGTACTGTACTTACCGCGAAGGTCCCTTTGCGGGTCCCTACTTTAACGGCTGGTCTAGACCAGCCGCTAAGGTCGGGTCCCGCAAAGGGACCTCGTAATTAGGCGCTAATGGGTTAATGGCGCAGCAGCCTTTTACGGGGCCGTTAACCCATTAGCGCCAGGGTCGTAATGAGGCCCATTGTCTGCCTCACACTTTAACATCTTTCCCTCATAAGTGATAAGGCACGTGCACGTGCTACTTAAAAAGGATACATCTTACTGCCACATCTTGGCATCTACCAAAAGTCTTCTACTCTGGGGGATCTTCGCTTCCTGTTTTCTCTCCCCCGGTAACACTTCTAACTAGCAGAGTCCAGCATTCTCCTTAATGACTCCATTAGCTCTAACCGACTAGTTTACATTCCGCTTCAAATTGCACGACATCTTCGTGCAAGCACAGTCAATCTTCCCTTTCCAATGCATACTCGGAACTATCGGTTCGTTGCAATCATCTTCCACAGTCCCCTTTTCCACAATAATTCCAGTAGCAAATCGGATCACTTCCTGGGTTTCACTTCATCGCTTCCTGTGGACACAAACGCTTTCTCCTTTCTGCCATCTTCCGATGTTTACAGCACCTTACGTATGAAGGTCCTTTCCTCATATCACGTAGACCTTCATGTTCTCCTATATTACGGAGCCTTTAGATTACTTCTTTATGCACTGCCGTTGGATCAGAACGCCAGCTGATCATCATTCTACCTGATCGCCATCTCCCCACCAACCTGCTGTGATGTCCTCAGTCACTTTCTTACAACAGGGGGACACTGATCTCTTGCTACCAACGGTCAATCAACCGTAGCATCACACGCCATCACTGCCAGACATTGCTACAGTCCGCAATAGCTCCGTACCATTCAGCATACGGTACCTGATAACTTCAAACACACGTTATCTTTTTTTTTTTCATGCGCACTGAACATTAAAACGTACTCTTCCTGGCACTCTTGCTCCACTGTTTTCTTTTTGTAAACGTTTCTATTCTCTGCTTTCTCACTTCTTGCATTTCTCTTACAACATCACCAATTATCTTGTTCTTTCAGGTCAATTGAAAACGAAACTTCGAGCGTGGGACTCTTTATGCTCTTCTTAAGCACTTAACTTCAACTTCTCTCCTTTTTACTGCTCGAAGCGCAAGACATTGGTTTCTCTCATCAAGTCATTGCGCCGCTGGAAAAATCCCAATTACTGCTGCGCCTTAAACTGTCAACCTTTCCACTTGTAATCTGCATAGGCACTTATTCTTAACTATCGGATTCTGAGTTATGCTTCTTCCTGCCCATGGATGTTAGGCTATTACTCCCTCTATTTATTGCCCTGTGTGATGGGACTTACTTCTGTGCTTCTGGTCCTTTGACGGGCAGTGGTTCCGCCTTTCTTCTGCTGCTCCCCCCTCAGCAGACTGCTTCCTTTTCCTTTTTAGCACGCGTGCTCCTGGTTTCAGTTTTCCTCGTCGCCAATGAAGTAATGTAGCTCTGTACACTTAGCTGGTTCTATACTTGAGCTTTATTCTTAGTTACATAGGTATACAGTAAGAACACTTGAGGAACACCACTGGGTTCCATCACCCGGGCTGGCACACAGACTCACAGGACAACATTCCACAACAGGACACCAACGTTCTCACAGGTCATGCTTTCACAGACAAGTACTTTACAACATATCTCCCTCTCTTACTGCAGGCACACACACACACAATCAAATCTGCATCACAACAATATTGACTGGGCTTGTCAGTACATCTTATTTACAAGTTGCTCAGGTGGGGGGATCCTCACACAGAACTGTGTCTGGTGGTAGAGATCCAGTATTCTGCAAACTGTTTAACTACTTGTTTCTCTCCTGTGTCTGGTGTTGGTTAACATTATTATTAGATGTGAATGTTATCACAACTGTCGCCAGTTGGTGCATTTTAAAGGAGTCAAGAGTGAATTGTGGTATCACAGAGATAGTTTATATATTTATCATTACAGAATTGCCTGAGCACAAAGTGTGTTATTGTGTGTGTATATAACTTGAACCTTATTTATATAAAGAGCTCTGTTATCACTAACATAGTGTGTGGACATTCCTTTGTGGGTGCTTGGGGACTACACTGTACTTAAGAACCAGCCCGCATCACATCCTGAGAGCTTAAGCCTTGATTGCTCGTCCACGATACCATGTAGAAAATCTTAGCTGGGCTTCTCTGTGCTTCTACTCTGCCATATAGAGGGCAGGAGTACAGAGACCCCCCTCCAGTCTTTACACTGGTGGCAGCGGTGGGATGCTAATGGTTTTAAGAATAGTGTGTAACCTTGCCACTTACAAAATATCCACACTTTGTGAAATTAAGGTTTAGTTTTGTACTAGATAACTACATTATACGCAATGGAATCTATTGCAAATGGTAAACTGACTCGGATGTGCTTAGAGGCTCTCCAGAGTGCTTGTGAAGCCAGGGAGTTAGACTTTGAGGATAAGTCTAGGGCTGAGCTGATAGCTGCCCTGATGGACTACCAGACTGATTGTGAAAGTCTTGATGAGGGGGGGGGGTGCAACCATTGGGGATCCTTCCCCTGGGGTTGTTACTGAATCTGTGTCTGGGATTGCCACCTCTCCTGATGCCTCTATTTCTAAACCCTGCACTGCTCTTCAGGGGGAGGCCCTGAAGATTGAACTTTTAAATTTGGAGCTACAACGGGAAAAGTTAGCCTTTAAATACAAAACGTTGGAAACTGAAGCAGAGTTGAAGAAAATGGAGTTGGCTCAGCATGTGATACTCAAAGATAGGAACACTGAGCACCACACCAGAAAATCCATCTGGAGAGAGCTAGAGTGGAGACTTCAGTGAAACCAGTTGAGAGGGTCAGGTCCCCTGCCACCAAGTTAATGAAAGATTTGGTTGGTGTGTATGCGGAGGGTTCGGGAATCCTCCAATGGATTGAAGCATTTGAAATGGCTTGTGGAATCCATGATGTTGATAAAAGAGATTGGGCTAAGTGTTTGTTAAGTAGAGTGCCTCAGACTGGTTATGACAGTATTCTGAAAGTGAGTATGGAAGAAAGGGGTCAGTGTGTGTGCAAGAAGTCTGCTTTGATTGCCAAGTTTGGCAAGACACCTACCCAATACCTTAGGAGGTTCAGGGAATTTAAGAAAAGAGAGAATGGGCCTCATTATGATTTTTAAGGTAGCCATGCCGTTTTTAGCGGCATGGCTACCCCCAAACTCGGGTCCAGGTCCCACAAAATGGGAATTACCGGGCCATTCCGACCTTTGTGCGCCCAGTAATTCCCATTCGCGGGACCCGGACCCAGTACGTCCCCATTCCCATTGAGCCCCAAAAGGGCTCAATGGGAATGGGCAGGATGCTATCAATGGACCCGTTAATGATGGGTCCGTTGTTAGCATCCTGTTCTGCTAGCGGGTGCCGCTCTGCACGTCTGGGCTGGCCAGGCGTACAGAGCGGTACCCGCTGCAGAACTCGTAATGTGGTGGCCCGGTATGACCGGCACCGTTCATACCGTGGCCACCACATTCGTAATGAGGCCCTGTGTCTTAAATTGACTGGGTGAGTGCTGCACACATGAACATGATGGGGTGGATTGATGGTTACAAAGTGAAAACGTTTCTTGAATTGTCACACCTTTTATTTTTTAAGCATTTTGCGGAAGCTTGTTCACCAGAGCTGCATCAGTATGTTGCTGACCAGAACATTTTGTATCCCTTCAAGCTGGCCAGGCTGGCTGACAAGTGGGTCTCCCACCGGGTGTCCCCTAAGAAACCCAGTGGGAAGGACAAGGACAAAGAGAAGGGGGCCTGTCGGTAACGCTTACCTCTGGTGCCCTGCAGAGAGTGCCTGGTCCAGACTGTTCTAATGTGTTGCCCCCACTGAATGACTATCCCAGCCACTCCTTTCCCCACTGATCTGCTGGTGAATCAAATCCCAGAAGACAGTGAGGTTGGGAGGGGCCTGGATGAACTTGGAACCTCTGGTAAGTGGTGCTCGGGCGTCTGTATGAAGACCGAGAGGTAAGTAAGTACAAGTATTCAGTATTTTGCTTCTCTCTGCTTTTCTTCCCACCTCCCTCTTATCCCTAGGTAGGCTGGAGATCACCATATAAAATGAAGAAAGTAGACCGGTGATGTCCGGTAAGCATCCGACTCTAGTTACTTCACTAAAGGTAGTGGTCCAGGCCGGCTGCGACTCACTGGATGCTGGAAATATGAAGGTGAGTTCTTGTAAAATGATATTCTGAAGCCTTGGCCGCTTTAGATGTGAAGTGTGGCTTGGTTTGTGCTGTTTTTTGTCTTTAGTGATGCAATGCGCTTTATTTAGTCTCCTTCTCTCTTTCTTTCCAGGAGCGGAATAAACTTCAGGAATTGCTTCAGAGCGCTGGAATAAGTAATGCGGGTGAACTCAGACACAGGTGAGTTGGCGCTAAAAAGGGAGCAGGGAATGGAAGTTAGGTGGTATTGCTGTCTCTTACTATTGTCTTTCTCCGCTTTCTCATTCTCAGGAGCTGCAATTGCTGTGGACTTCAATCAGAGATCAGGAACTCGAACATAACATGTGCAAGGGATAAAGTCATCTGGTTAGGCGACTACCAATTTGCGATGATCCAGGTAGGTGTTGGAACAGAAGCAAGAAGTGGAAGTGCTGGGCTGATGCTTTCAATCTTCAGTTGAGTATGCTGCAAACAAGCGTGAAGTTTCATCGCACGTGGAGGAACAGGAGCGATAAATGTTACACTGCTCTGGTAGGTAGCAGACGAAATGCTAAGCACAGGATGTGGCCCGGCACGTGGATTTATAGCCTCGGCCGTGCCTTGTCAACACTAGACCACTAGTGATTTCAGATCCTTTTATCTGCCAGGTGCTATCTTAGGTTCCATAGGGGGTTCGCTATTGGCAGCCATGTTGCTGTGGGTCAATGCTACGCTCATTGAATGCCTATGCCAGCCAGCCACCTTACTAATCCACCTCCTCCCTGTATTGTCCTGGGGGATGTACTCCCAGTCCTAACCCACCTGCCTTGTGCCCGTACTGGAAGAGGGGATGTACTCCTAGTCCTAGCCCTCCTGCCTTGTGCCTGTGCTGGAATCGTGACAGCACTCCCCTCCAAAGCCCCCCAAAGGAGAGCCACCTCAGGTCTTGGTTTGGTAGGATAATTGCGATGATAACCGGCTAGTATGCGAAGTGCATGAATGTTTTCTGCTGGTTCCCATGTCCTATCTAACACACTGTATCCCTTCCAGTTGACCAGGTAATGTAATCTTTTTCTGATAATTTTGGAATCCATTGTGTCCCGTACCTCATATTCCCTTTTCCCCATCTAGGATTTCCACTGGAGGAGGATTGTGTATGGAGTTTTGTGTGCGGGGGGGAACTGGCTTAATTAGTGATACGTGGAAGATAGGGTGTATCTTTAATGCTGGGGGTAATTCAAGTTTGATGACGACAGGGTTAAGGATTGATACCAAAGGATTGGAACCAATAAACTTGGTATGGAACCTTTTGGGACCTTTTAGTTGAATGTGTTTGGTTGAGACCCAGTCCTTTTCACTTACTTGGTATACCGGCGTGTCACCCCTTTTCTTATCAGCAAAGCACTTATGGGCAGCTTTGATGTCATGCAGGGTTTTGGTGGCTTTCTTTAATGTGTCTTGAATACTGGTATGCAAGGATGTTACGGCAGGCATTTCCAAAGGCATTGGCGGGTCGAGAGCTGTGGTACGTGGATCCCTTCCATACAGGTGATAGAAAGGTGAGAACCCAGTGGAACTGTGGACACTATTGTTGTACACTTATTCAGCTGCCCAAAGAAGGTCGACCCAACTGTCTGGTTGGACGAACATGCAGCGCAGGTATTTCTCTAGGGTTTGATTAGTCCTTTCAGTTTGACCATCGGTTTATGGATGATGGCTGGTGGACAACCTGATTTCGATTTGGGCTTTGTCACAACAGTCTTTCCAAATCTTGGATACAAATTGGCTTCCCCAGTCTGAGATGATTTCAGATGGGAATCCATGCAATTGAACAAGGATTGTCAGGAAGGTTTGAGCAAGAATCACAGCATTTGGTAGGCCTTTTTGAGCAACGAAGTGTGCCATTTTGGTTAGAATATCCACAACTACCAGGATGGTATTGTATCCATTACAAGGAGGGAATTCAGTAATGAATTCCAGTGATATCGTGTGCCATGGGGCTGGTGGAATGGACAATGGGTGAAGTAGCCCTGGTGGTTTAGTCTTTGAAGCCTTGTTGCGGGCACACACATCACATGTATTTACATATTGCATAACGTCTGTGCGCCATGTCAGCCACCAAAAATGTTGTCTGACTTTTACCAAGGTTTTGGTGATTCCTGGATGACCAGCTGTTAAAGTATCGTGATAGTTGTGTAAAACCTTGCTTTGCATCAACGGGTCTGGTTTATACAAACGTCCTTGGTAGTAAGGTAGTCTGTCTGCTATGGTACGTTGAGGATCCTGAGAGACCCAAGCATGTAATTGTTCTGGTTTTAGAAATTGTCTGACTTCGGCCCAAAGCTGGTCCAATGGGGGTAGAGTGGAGCTTGTCAAACCCAGCAATTTACTGCCAGGTATTATGGCTCCAGGTTCTGGAGCTGCATACGCATCTTTTCCTTCCAGATTCCACCCTATGTGGGACAGGGCGTCCGCCTTTCCATTTTTGACTCCCGGATGGAATGCTACAGTGAAATCATATTCCGAGAAGAATTGGGCTCATCTGAGTTGATGTGGCAATTGTGCTTGTGCCGTCCATAAATATTGCAGATTGCGGTGGTCTGTGTACACAGTGATCGTATGTCGTGTGCCTAACAAGTGGTGACGCCATACTTTAAAAGCAGCTTTGATGGCAAGCAACTCTTTATCAGTTATTGCGTAGTTCAACTCAGCTGGGGAGAATTCTCAGGAACAGAATGCCACAGGATGCAATTGATTGATTGGTTATCAGATCTCGTTGTGATAAACCCCCATTGCCACACTGGAAGCATCAGTTTCGACTAGGAATGGCAGTTTGGGATCTGGATGTCTTAATATGGGCGCGGAGGTAAACTGCTCTTTGAGTTGTTTAAAAGCCTGTTCCGCTTCTGCGGTCCACACAAAGGTTTTGTGCTTTTTAAGTAATGAGGTAATTGGATGTGCAATATTCGTGAAATTGGGTATAAATCGTCTATAAAAGTTAACGAACCCTAAAAAACTTTGTACTGTTTTGACAGATGTAGGTGAGGGTCATTTCAAGATCGCTTCTATCTTGCAGTTGTCCATTTGGATGCCTTGCGGGGGTTAAGATGAAGGCCAGGAACTCTACATTAGTCACATGAAAATAACATTTCTATAATTTTGTGTACAACCGGTGTTGTCTTAGTTTCTCCAAGACAGCGCTAACATAATGTACATGTTCCTCTTCGGTGATCGAATAGATCAATATATCATCAATGCCATGGCGCAGACATCTAGGAGCTCTCATAGGACATCGGTCACAAAGAATTGGAAGGCCGCCAGTGCGTTACACAGGCCAAAGGGCATCGCAGTATATTCGAAGAGCCCGAACTTGATGCGAAAGGCGGTCTTCCACTCGTTGCCTTCTTTTACGCTGACTAAATGATACGCCTACGTAGGTCCAATTTGGTGTATATCTTCGCATTCTTTACCTGGTCTAATAGCACTGGAATTAAAGGTAGTGGGTATCTATTTTTCACAGTGATTTTATTAAGCCCTCTATAATCGATGCAGGTTCTGAGGTCCCTTTCCTTCTTTGGTATGAAAAAGAGAGCTGAGGAGGTGGGAGACTTTGAAGGTGTAATGAATCCATTTGCAAGGTATTGATCCAGATACTCCCCTAAATGCTGATTTTCTTTTTTCTGTGAGAGCGTTAATGTGGCTGCACGGAACCTGTGATCCTGGTATTAAATCAATTTGGCAGTCATACGGCCTATGAGAGGGTAGTGTATTGGCCTGTTCTTTTTGAAACACATCTTCGTACTCTTCGTATATGGCGGGTAATTGTCTGCTAAGCAGCACTGCAGCTCCCAGCTTTAGAGCCCTAGACACAGTCGCTTTGGTCACGGTAGGTACGAATGGGTAACAGGTGCGAAGAGACTCTGATGGGAAGATCACCATATGGGCTTTCCAATTAATAACTGGATTGTGGTACTCCAACCAGGGCATGCCGAATATGAGCTGAAACTGAGGCGCATTTATCAGATCGAAGGTTATGCGCTCTCGATGACCGTGTCTGCACAATAATTCAACCTCTTCAGTACACTGAGTTACAGGCCCTGATGATAGTTGTGAGCCATCTACTGATACTATGTTGTCTAGCTTCTCTCTTTGTTGTCCTGGTATGCCAATCCTCTGGGCGACCTTCAAGTCTAAGTAGTTGCTGATTGCTCCACAGTTGATATAGGCTTCCATGGCATACATCTTCTGAGGTGGCCCTGGATTGATGAGGATTACGGGTATGGTAATTTGTGAGACCATGGTTGATTTTTCTTCTCTCGACAATCCGATCCCTACTCTTGTCGAGTCACAGAGTTTTCCGATGATTGTTTGGGATCCTGTGAGTCCACTGAGAGCACATCAATTGCACAGTCCTTCAGAAAGTGGCCTGCTTTGCCACAGTGCAAACACAACTGTTGCTGTCGACACCTCTCTAGATCCTCCTTGGACAGCATCCCTCCCACACTACCCAGCTGCATGGGTTCTGGTGAACTCTCCAGGGAACGTGATTGTGCTTCGCCTGAGCGTACGTACAAAGGCTGCCCTTCTGAGCGAGTGCGGTCTGTCTTTCTTAACTGTAATTAGTGGTTTTGTTGTACCACTAAGTCTATATATTCCGAGTAACGCTCAGGAGGTTTGACTACTTGTGCTAACACATCCTTAAACTCGCCACGAAGACCTCAGTAGAAGAGAGTAGTTCTATTTTCTTCTGGCCAATTTGTTTCGGCAATTAGTCAATTAAATGCAGTGATGTATACCGGTAAGTCTTGTGGTCTTTGCTGTAAGGCCAACAGTTCCCCATCCAAGGCTTGCCGCCGACTTCTGCGTGCAAAGAGCTTGCCTAGCTCACGCTGGAAACCTGCAAAATTATGCAAGATGGGGTAATCCCGATTCACTAAGGGCACTGACCAATTGGCTGCATGACCTCCCAAATATGATAAAATTAAGGCCACCTTAGTTTTGTCTGTAGGAAAGGCCCCGGCCGGCACAAGAGGTGTAGTCTACACTGGTTCATAAAGATAGCATACATCTGCGGGTCCCCTAGAAATCGCTCGGGAGGAACCAGAGGAACAGTATCTGGAGTGGTTACCTGGATATGGGGCGGCCCAGCTACTGCACCATCAGATGGGTCAGGTAGTAGGAACTGACCTGCTTGTGCCACCATCAGGCGATTTGCCAGGTCCTCTGTTCTTTCTCTGTTGACCACTACTTCTTTTCTCATGGCGTTGGTCTCTGAACAGGCTGCACGCACTTCTGTGCGCAAATCCCCCAAAAGGGCCGGTAACTGGTCTACCCCTGATTCCATGACACTCAGGCAGGGCTTATGACGTGGGCTCAGTGTTCTGTAACGCTTACCTCTAGTGCCCTGCAGGAGTGCCTGGTCCGGACTGTTCGGACTCGTTGCCCCCAAGGAATAACTCTATTAGGATGAATATCCCAGCCACTCCTTTCCCCACTGATCTGCTGGTGAATCGAATCCCAGAAGACAGTGAGGTTGGAAGGGGCCTGGATGAACTTGGAACCTCTGCTAACTGGTGCTCGGGGGTCTAGATGAAGACCTAGAGGTAAGTAAGCACAAGTATTCAGTATTTTGCTTCTCTCTGCTTTCCTTCCCACCTCCCTCTTATCCCTCTAGGTAGGCTGGCTGGTGCGCAGATGATGGAGCTCACCATATGAAAGGAAGAAAGTAGACCAGTGATGCCTGGTAAGCATCCGACTCCAGTTACTTCACTGAAGGTAGTGGTCCAGGCTGGCTGCGATGCACTCGATGGTGGAAATATGAAGGTGAGTTCTTGTAGAATGGTATTCTGAAGCCTTGGCCACTTTAGATGAGAAGCGCGGCTTGGTTTTTGCTGTTTTCTTGTCTTTAGTGATGCGATGCGCTTTAATTAGTCTCTTTCTCTCTTTCATTCCATGAGCGGAATAAACAAAATTCTGTTGCAGGAACTGCTTCAGAGCGTTGGAATGAGTAATGCGGGTGAACTCGGACACAGGTGAGTTGGCACTAAAAAGGGAGCTGGGAATGGAAGTCGGGTGGTATTGCAGTCTCTTACTATTGTCGTTCTCCACTTTCTCATTCTCAGGAGCTACGGTTGCTGTGGACTTCAATCAGAGATCAGGAACTCGAATAGAACTTGTGCAAGGGATAAAGTCATCTGGTTAATCGTCTACCAGTTTTGCGATGATCCAGGTAGTTGTTGGAACAGAAGCGAGAAGTGGAAGTCCTGCACTGATGCTTTCAATCTTCCAGTGAGTATGCTGCAAACAAGCGTGAAGGTTCATCACACGTGGAGGAACAGGAGCGATAAACCTTACACAGCTCTGGTAGGTAGCCGACAAAATGCTAAGCACAGGGTGTGGCCTGGGTGTGGTTTTATAGCCTCGGGCTGCGCCCTGTCAACACTAGACCACAAGTGATTTCAGATCCTTGCATCTGCCAGGTGCCATCTAAGGTTCCATAGGGGGTTCACTCTTGGCAGCCATGTTGGTGTGAGGCAATGCTATGCTCATTGAACGCCTATGCCAGCCAGCCACCTTACTAGTCCACCTTCTCCCTACATTGTTCTGTGGGGATGTACTCCAACTCCTAACCCACCTGCCTTGTGCCTGTACTGGAAGAGGGGATGTACTCCTAGTCCTAGCCCTCCAGCATTGTGCCTGTGCTGGAATCGTGACACTGCCAGAAGTCTGATGAGTCCCAAAAGCAGTCACGGTCGACTAAACCAGAACCTTCCTCTGCTAAGTCCCAAACATCTAGTGGGGATAAGTCCTATGTGGCTGGGAGTAAGAGTAGTGGCCCGCCTGCTGCAAAGCAGAGTCCCAGGGGCTCCAGTACCATACCCTGCATTCCTGGCACTTGTTGGGACTGTGGGGCTCTGGACCACAAGAAGGGTGACCCCAAGTGTAAAGTTAAGGCACTTGGAGTCAGCCTGACTGTCATGTTGCCTACCCCAGGCAGCTGGACCAAGCCCATCCGCCCCGGAAGCAGGCATCCGGACATCTGTTTAAACCTCAGAAGCCCCGGCTAGGGGCTATCTGGGTTCAGTCCTGGCGCCTTAGGCGCCAGGCTCATAGTAGAAATCAGTCCTGGTGCCTAAGGCGCCAGGCTCATAGTCATCACTTACCTCAGGCAGACCATGATGCACATGCACCCAGGCCAACGTGAGACCTGGAGGGACTATTTTTCCACAAGGACTACTTTTCACTCGGGTGTGGTTCTTGGAACTTCTTACCTGGGACTACTTTTAAAGCTATTTAAACCACGCCCGATCTTCAACACACGCTTCGCGTTATTCTGCATTTAGCAGCATAATGCTCACCATGTCTGCAAACCTGCATCCAGCCTTCTGCCACGCCCGCCTCGAACACGGAGCCCCTAGGAGAGAAAGGAAAATAGAAGAAGAGGTTAGATTTCAGACTTTAATCTGATTCCTCACCTGATTTCGGATCCTGCATCACTCCGAGCCTGAAGGGACATTCTTCCGGCACGCGTCCCGTCCCAGCTGCAGCGCCGCTCCATTTTCACCAGCCCACAGCATCTCCGACTCGGCGCTCCCTCCGTCACTTTTTCAGTGATTTTCAACACCTGGGGAAAAGACAAGAAAAAGCAAGGTGAGCCTAAAGAGACTAAAAGGACAATCACTTATATTACAAGACTTACCTGGCTATCACCGGAGGCTTCATCCTTCAATACGCCGCATCTAGGAAAAAAGGAAAAGACAGTGAGCTAATCTCACGCACCTTTACAGGATAGTTTGGGTAATACAGACTCTTACCTGAACGCCGCCAGCAACCTCCAGACATAATTTGCCGCCGCAAATCAACAGGGGAGTGCAAGAGTGAACTTTGGACATTTTGAACTCTTTAAAAACTTGCCAAACTCCAGACTCAATAACCGTCCAGAACCCCAACTCCTAAAACCAGTGAAGTAACTGGTATCTACGCGCCCCTGCATACCACGCAGGATGGAGAGCTCACCAATCAAAAACATAAGGTGAGGACACTGACTGGGAATATCAGAGGTGGCAAGTGGGAAGAACGGGAGCAGGGAGGGGGGTCTGCATTCACATCCACGGGGCTAAATACCTTTCTCCATCTACAGGAGAATACTTCTACGAGTCAAGCTTACAAGACTGAGGGGGTCCGACCAGACAGTCATCTTTGCCTTACGCTTCACGCTGGTGGAGGCCGCAGCTGTCCGGGTTCGGTCTACGCTCCTGTGGGAACCAGGTGAGCGTAACACTGACCTACCCTTACCTACCCCTACCCTACTCTTACTTCATGCCTGAGGTGGAGGCCACTGTCCTCCCCTCCTCTGCCGGAATCATATTCAGTGGAGATTTCCCTAGTGTCCCTTGTGGCCTGGGACCAGTACGCATAAATACTCTCTACAATCCCACTCAGCACCCACAGATTATTTAGAAGTGTCCTCCTGAATGTCCAGCCTTCTACTGGTTTGAGAGACACTGGGGCAAGCATGACAGTGGTGGACAGGACCCTGCTCAGGACAGAGGACTATGTGGGTGCTCCTCTGAGAATACCAGGTTAGCTGGTGGGCCTCCCAAATGATTGCCTGTAGCCTTAGTCACAATCATGATTGGAGACAAGACAGTAAAGCTTCCTGTCCTATTTCAGGACAATGTACCTGCTAACATTCTGCTAGGCAATGATCTAGTGAAGTTGGAGTCACTAGGTCACAGGTAACACTGGGTCTGACTGTGAGTCAAGTACCCAAGCCAACGGGGAGACACAAGGCAAGAAGGAAGAGCAAGAAGGCCACCTCTGGGAAGGGGGCTCCTTCTCTTCCTGCTGCTTCGGAAGCACCCACTGGGATTCATTCTCTGGACGGGCTAGGTCCAGTGGTAAACCCAAACTCAACTCCTGACGGAGAGGTGCCAGAAGACCCTCCTGCGGGAGAGGTGCTCAACCAGGAGGATTACCCCGACCTTCAATCCCTGCTGGCTAAAGGGGGTCCCTCTAGGGGCGACTTCTGTAAGGGTCAGAGAGAGTGCCACTCTCTCGAAAGTCTGAGGAAACAGGCCCTGGCCCAGGCACAAGGTGAAGTGCCTAGGTCTTTCAAGATTTATTGGGAGGGTGAGCTTCTTTGTAGTGAGCCCACTAAACCTGAACCTGGTGCCCTCAAGAGGTTGGTGGTACCCCAGGTTTACAGGCCCCTCCTGTTGTGGTTGGCACATGAGGTGCCCTTAGCTGGTCATGTTGGTACCAAGAAGACTAAGCAGAGGCTCTCTGCAGATTTATACGGCACCGGATGGGAGTAGAAGTGGAGTGCCACTGCAAGACCTGTCCCACTTGTCAGTTGTCTGGCAAGATTGGAGGCAGGTCATTGCCCTACTGCAGCCGTTGCCAGTGGTTGCGCACCATTTGAGACGGGGGCATCGACATCATCAGTCCCCTTGACTCTCCCGCTTCAGGTAGATATCGGTACATCCAGGTAGATCGTGCCGCAGGTACCATGAGGCTATACCCCTTCGGACCGTGGCTGCCAAGGTGGTTGCCAGGGCTCTCTTGGGCATTTTTACCAGATTTGGTTTCCCTAAAGAGGTTGTCTCTGCCAGAGGATCCAACTTCATGGCGAGTTACATGAAAGCGATGTGGAAAGAGTACAGAGTAACCTACAAGTTCTCCACCTCCTACCATAGCCAGACCAATGGTCTGATTGAGAGTTTTAATACAACTCTCAAGGAAATGCTGGGTGCTTTGGAAGAGCCTCTAAGGAGGAAATGGGTTATCCTCCAGCCAACCCTGCATAGAAGTACCTCAAGAGGGTGTTGGTTTCAGCCCCTTTGAGTTTAGTTTAGTTTAGTTTAGTTTATTATTTGTATAGCACCACCTGGCCCCGCTTGACAAGGTTACATAGTTAATGCAGTGAGGTAAACATAGTTAAGAGCAGTAATCAATACAATACAATACGGAAGGGTTAATACAAAGCAGCACATGTTCAGGTTGTAGAGATCTATGTACAGCGGGTGAAAGCCTAGAAAATTATCCGGGAGGGTCAATATGTACAGGGAGTGGGAAATGAATACTCCTAGTTGCCTATTGAGTATAGCTGTTGTCTTTCATTCTAAAGAAGCCATGCTTTGACTCCGCTTCTGAAGCGGTAAAAGGAGGGTTCAGCTCTGAGCATGGTGGGAAGGGAGTTCCAGAGCTTAGATGCGAGTACGGTGAAGCTGCTGCCACATGCTTTTTGTACCTTGAACCTAGGGATGATTAAGGTTTGTGTTGAGACTGATCTGGTTAGGCGGGATGGAGTGTGGAACGAGAAGTTGTCTGATAGGTATCTGGGTGCTTGGTTGTGTAGACACTTGTGTGTAAGGGAGAGCATTTTGTAATCGATTCTTTGAGGTATGGATAACCATTGATTAGAGCGTCTGATGTTTGATATGTGGTCATACTTGGGGAGGTTCACTGCTGATCTAAGTGCATGGTTTTGGATTATTTGAAGTTTGTTGATGTTCTTAATGCTTGTGCCCAGATATAGGGCGTTGCAGTAGTCGACTTTCGAGAGTACAAGTGCTCTGGCTAGCGTAATGCATTTAGGGGTCGAGAGGTAGGGTCTACACGCATTGATAAGCTTACAAGTGTAGGCAGTGGCGGAGGAGGTGGCATTGATTTGTCTGGTCAGAGTGAGGGAGGAGGCGAGATAAATTCCTAAAGTTTTGACATTGTTGGAGGTTGGGATGTTGTTGCCGTCAATAGAGAAAGATTGGTATGATTTGTTGAGGTTGTTGAGTCTGGTTTGAGATCCTAGGAGAAGCAGTTCAGTTTTGTCGTCGTTGAGGCATAAGCCGTGGTTAGCCATCCATTCTTGTATGATGGAGTACATGTTATTAAGTACAGCGTTGGCAGTGGCGTAGTCTCCAGTTAGTGGTATGAGTATTTGGGTGTCGTCTGTGTAATTAGTATATATGACGCCTAGTTGGTTCAGTATGTCGAATAAGGGTTTTTTGAAGACATTGTAGAGTGTGGGGGAGACACATGAGCCCTGGGGGACGCCGCATGTGACGGGGCTGGGTGGGCGGCTGCTGTAGGAGCGAAGACCCTCATGGATCGGTTATTCAGGAAAGACTGGATCCATGAGTTTGCTTTGTCCGAGAAGTTGGCTGCTGAGGTCAGGTGTTGGCATAGTATGTTGTGGTTTACCAGGTTGAAGACGGCAGAAAGGTCAAGAAGCAGAAGGAGGGCTAGTTTGCCTTTGTCTTTGAGATTGTCCATTTGGGTCTTGAGGTCGATAAGGGCTGTCTCTGTGCCGTGTTTGGGTCGGAAACATGATTGCCTAAGTCCTAATAGGTTGTTTTTTTCAAGATGGTCCTGTATTTGCAAGTAAGCCGCTCTGTCGAGGATTTTTAGTAGGAAGGGAACGGTAGTGATGGGTCTGTAGTTTGTGGGAATGCTGGGGTCTAGAGTAGGTTTCTTGAGGAGAGGTAGTACCCACGAGTCCTTTAGGTTGTTGGGAACTATGCTTGAAGTGAAGGAGGAATTGATGAGCGAGGTGATGAACGGGGCAAGATTTTTGGCCGCCTCTTTAATGATATCGGCTGGGCAAATGTCTCCTTGACATTTAGAAAGTTTGAGTGAGTTTATTATGTCTTCAACCTCCTTGATAGTGATGGTTGAGAATTCGAATGGGTTGTTTTTGGCTTGGCAGGTAGAATTAGTGGGTGATGTGAGGTTGTTTATGAGGGGGAGGCTTGCTTTTTTAGACTCAATTTTGGATCGTAGCATGGCGATTTTGCCCAGGAGGGCTTCTTGTATTTTGGTGCACCAGGCATTGTCTTTGGTGCAGGTGTTGGGTATGGGAGATGGGGCCTCAAGATCTCGGAGAATATTAAACAGCTCTTTGGTGTTGGATTTGGCTTTGCTAATTCTGTCGTTATACATGGTTTTTTTTGTTTGTATAATGGATGACTTGTAGGTGATGGAGGCAATTGAATAGGCGGTTTTGTTGTTAAAGGAGGGAGATTGTTTCCAGGTTAGTTCGGCTAGCCTTTTATTTTTTGGGGAGAATTTTCAATTCAGGTGTGAACCATGAATTAAGGTGTGCTTGTGATTTGGGTTTGCGTAATTTAAGGGGAGCTATGGTATTGATGGCCTTTGTGGTAGTTGAGTTTCATAGGTCGACTAGGTTGGTGGGATTAGTGAGGGTGAGCGGGAAGTCGATAATGGGTTGGAGTAGTGGGATGAGTTTCTCAACTGTGATGTTTTTGCTGTTTCTTGTGAAAGTGGGAGGTGCAATGGGCATCGGTGTTGGAGGTGTTTGTCTTTGTTAATGGTGAAGGTGATGAGATGGTGATCGTTCCATGCGCATGGTGTATTAGCAAGGATGAGTGTGTTACAATTCAAGTCTGCGATGCAGTCGAGTGTACGACCTTTGTTGTGTGTAGGCTGGGTGACCTGATGGGTAAATCCTGGTTCAGAAATGGTATTTGCTACCAAGCTGTCTTTATCATCTTTCTCATCGTTAAGGCCTAGGTTGAAATCGCCAAGAATAAGTATCTGTGTGTTGGGTTTGACGTTCGTAGAAAGTAGGAGCGCTATGTCTTCATTGAATGAGGAGATGGGGCCTGGAGGTCTGTATATGAGGTGGATGGTGATGGTGCTAGAGTGAGTGGCAGATAGTTTAATGGTGAGTAGTTTAGCAGACGGTAGGGTTTGGTTTGATATGTGTCTTATGTTGATCGAACTTCTTGCTATGATTGCTTCACCTCTGCCTTTGGCAGATTGTCTGTCCGAGCGGTAGATGGTGTAGTCATTAGGGATGGCTAGAGCTAGTGTAGGGCCTGCAGCTGCACAGAGCCAAGTCTCGGTGATGGCTAAGAAGTCTAGACCGTTGAGCGAAATGATAACAGCAATGTCTAAGGCGTGGGCGACTAAGGATCTTGCATTGATTAGAGTGTGAGCGTATCAGTAATGGGTTGGCAGGTTTTTCTGGTGGAGGAATGAGTGAGTGCAGCAATGAGGTGGGAAGTGGTTTGTTGTGGAGTTGCTTTTGTATGTGGAAGATGGGGGGTAGTTTTGCCTTTCCTTACGTTCAGTGTTGAGTTGGGCATGCACAGAGTGATGTGTGTCCTGGTTCTGAGGCGATTGCGTCTCGGAATGCCTGTGCAGGGATGCGAGTTTGATATGGGATTGCTGTTTGGGGTGGGCAAGGGGTCGAGTGTGGATTCAATGGGGGTGTCTGAGTTTGTGCTATTGGTAGTTTGATTGTGCCTGGTTGGGAATGGGGAGAGGTTGGGTAAGAAGGGTGTGGGACATGGGATGGTGTGGTGCCTGTGGCAGACTGGCCTGCTGAGCCTGTTGGGGTGTGACAGGAAGTGTGCTCCTGTGCATGGCAAGTCAATTGGTACCAGGCAGAAGGGAAACATAATGATGATGAACTAGACTGGCATGATTTGGCGCCAAGGTGTGTGGGTGTGTTGGATCTGGATGCAGGTTTGACTGCAAGGGTGGGCAATACATGCTGACGCTAGTGCGTAGCAAGAAGGGAGAGACCTAGATACAGTTTTTAGATGTAGTCGGTCTAAACAATCTGGGGCATTGTCGGTAACAATATGATAGAGGTCACCTAGATGCGATTTTCAAAGTATGGGCAGTAAATGCAAACTAAGCCCTTTGGAAAAACAATGGAATAAGATCACCTAGATACAAATTTCCAGATATGGCCAGTAAGTGCAAGCTAAAATCACTTTTGAAAACAATGAAATAAGGTCACCTAGATGTAAGTTTCAAGATATGGCCAGTAAATGCAAGCTAAAAACACTTTTGAAAACAGTGGGATAGGGTCACCTAGATACAAATTTCAAGATATGGCCAGTAAATACAAGCTAAAAACACTTTTGAAAACAATGGAATAGAGGTCGCCTGGAAGCAGTTTTCAGAGTGTGGGCCGTATATGCAGGCTAAAACACTTTGGAGAACAGTTGGGTAAGTGTCATCTAGATGCAATTTCCCAAATATTGGGTGAAAAGTGCGCGCAGTGCGAGTTTTGCAAATAACTAGAATTGTCGTATTAAAGTCCACAGGGGCGATTGGCATCAGTGAATCTCGCCTAGATTCGGTTTGCAGATTAGTTTGGCAAAGATAACGTGCACATTGAGCAGTGTAAAGCAGCTTCGAGCACTGTTATCGGTGGCACCACACCTGGGTGGCAATATGCGTTGCTGGACAGTGTATTAGTTATTGTTAAATGCACATAAAGGCTAGTAGTGGGCAGAAGAGTGCTGCAAGTTGGAGGACTATGGTTGTAAGGGGTACCAATCTCAATGGAAACGGTTGGACAATTATCACTAAATGGCACAATAGTAGAGAACTCTGAGTGAGCTAGAGAACATATGGGGGTGCATAGTGTTAGATAAATGTGGCACATCATAGCACTAGGTAGACAGGCATTGTATGTTGTCGGTAGCCGTAAGGCCAGTATGCGAATCATAGAAACACATTTAAACAGGGGTGCAAAATGATACTAAACAGGGCGTAATGCAGAGCAATAAGGTGGCAGTGTAATGCGAGCAGCAGTCAAGATACAAAAGCGGTAGAACGTAACGTCACACAATGAACTTACTGCGTGTTATGTTGCGTGATACAATAACGCGGAATAGGGCCCAGCTGATTATTAGGCACGTTAGAACAGTTTGGATGAACATGCGAATAGAGCGAATAATGCAGGCGAGGGGAACAGTCACATACTGATTCTGCAACACGAATAAGGCATACACATATGTGAGAGTGGAAGGGGGGAGACGTTGTGGCTGCTGATGATGCAGGGATACAAGTAGAGAGGGAGTCTTACTCTGTGGTAGGCGATGTATGGTGCCACCTAGGTGTAACGGCAGCCAAGCAGAGAGTCTGGAAAGTCGGGTGATGGGGAGCTCAGGGTGGCCGCCTCGTTTGCTCAGGGTAGGATTTGTGGCAAATGGCAACGGAGGCTGCAGACAGGCTGAAGACAGGAGTCAGCCTTGGACATCCTTGTGAGGGGACCCCTTGCCTTAATCAGAGGTTTGGAAGCCACCCCTGCAGGTCCTGCAATGCAAGTGGGGGACTATGTGTTAGGCCTCAGATGGAGGATGACACAGATGATGGGCCAGGTGACAGCAAATCTTAAGGCAAGCCAGGAATTGAACAAATGTTGGCTGTTAGGCAGAATTGCATGCAGTACCCTTTGGGAACACTACACACAATTAAGACTACAGGTGTAAGCACAATCTTAATGTTGGTACAAGCCTGTACTACACAGTTATGTGGTAGCAGTGGCTGGGCAGCCAGACGTATCTCAAGAGGGATGTGACCAGTACAAGATGTCACACAAAGGACTTGCAATCACAGTAGTTCAAACAAACACTTACTCGAGGTTTCTTGGTAAAAATGGATATACATTTATGTACACATTTGATTAGACAACATTCCACTAGTAATAAGCAGCTCAATATCAAACTATAATACACTACAGTACTCACCAATAAGTTTCTGAACAAGTTAGGCTCCCCTAAAGTGGGAGCAAAATGGCACTTCAGTAACTTTCAAAAAGGGGAAAAAGACAAAGGTTATAAGAATCAACACACAGTTACTTTCATATGCAGGGTAAATAGTTTCAGTTCACTACAAGAGGCAGTTCAATTAAATAGGCCTGGGTTCAGTGTCTTGAATAGGATGTCACAGTTCTGGTAGTTAACACTTAAGCCTTTGCCAATGTTCTTAGAAGGAGTTTGCAAGAAAAAGAGTTATATGTCGGATTAGGAGCGAACAAGAGTCCAAAATTGGGAAAGTTTCACAAACTTTCACCACGGCAGAAAGCATTTCCTGACTGCATGTGCACAGTACCTTAGGTATGAAGAAAAGCGGTAGTTGAGGTAGTTGTTCCCGGCAGTTCCTGCAGATCTCGCTGTTCCTGAGCTTCAGTCATGGGGACAAGAAGGAGGACATCGGGAGGTTCCCGCACTGCCCAGGGAAGAAGCCACAAGCTTGGCAAAACATTGGTTTAAGGTGTGAGTGCCTTAAAGTCCACAAACTAGTATCCTTCTCATTGGCTACCCAGTTTCCAACAGCACTCTGATGAAAATTTGACCAGTATGGAGATGGTGTCCAGGTGGCTTAGGAGTTGGCTGTTCCCACCAGTTTAAGGAAAGAAGTCATCCTTGAAGGGGTTTCTCTGGTGAGGGAGTTTGAGCCAATTCAAACCCGCAGCAGGGCTTCACCGGGCAAACCAATGGTCCAGGAGTTGCAGCAGTCGTCTTCCTTCAGCTCGCCTTCGGTTCTTTCATTCCAGTGGTCGACTCTGCCTTCCAAGTCCCAGAGACCTGCTTTTAAACAGTTTTCTCCCATTTATTCCAGCCTAGCTGTCACTCACAGAGCAGGGTGGCTGTCCTTGCGGGACAGTCAGCCAGCCAATCACGCCAAAGTGCATTCAGGTCTCCTAGGAGACTAAGCACAGGGAGTTTTGGGCACCTCCCTCACATCCTGTCCACCCCAGACACTCAGGCACCAGAGGAGGGCTTCAGCACTGAAGCCCCCCAAAGGCCAACGAACAAAGGGACCACACCTGGTTTGGCGTGCAGAGACAAACACTAGAAGGACCTTTCCTAAAAGAAACAGCAAAAAAAGATGACTGCAGTCTGTTTTTACGGAGGGGTCTTGGGCGCCATATTGAAAAACATGGCAGACCCGATTTTTAGCTACCGGTGTTTGCGGTCGGGAAAAATCATGTTAGTTCGTTCTAAAACCCCTGCCAACCATTTCAAGAGGAAAGGGTAACATTTGACTGTTACATGAGTGTTTAGACACAGGGGATGCTAGGCAACCCCTCCAGCACTCTATAGGAAGATAGTGTGTGCTGGGTCTTTGAATTTAAAAGACTAGCAAAGTCAATTTAACTTTACATGCTCCGGGAGACAGTAGTCAGTCCCCGAGAAGGTATGTAAACTTTGTGAAGTCTGAAAGACATCCCTTTGCCACTGCACTGAAGGTGCTGTGTGACACACAAGAAAAATATGATACCTATGGAGTTGTTTAAAACCCCATATCCAAAGAACACAAAAGTAAAACCCACATCAAAATACATGAAAAAGTGGGAAAAAAGGCTCACACTCTTTCCAGGTAAATATTTAAATCCTAGGAATCCAGAAAAGTTGCTGGGGGTCTCAAAAAGTAAGGCAAATTAGCACATTCTTGAGAATACTCCCTAACACTGGCATGACCTTAAAGCACCACAAGTGGATTGGACTCCAGCACAGGAGATCCTTGTGATGGAGCCTACCAAACCTAGACCTTTGGCAGATAAGTGGACTGGACCATTCAGGATAATCTCCAAGATGGGAAAACTCATTTATCTGGTTGACATGGGAGTCCCTGGGGTAGAGGATGAGAGTGAGCCCTTCCTGATTTGCTGCATAGCAACCCTCAGGATGGCTCAGTGGAGGGACTGCATCTCTCTTCATATCTGACAAACGAGCAGCAGAGGGCCTGCAGGGCTATGCTCCGGCAGTATGCCCCTCTGTTCTCACTGAAACCAGGCCTCACCCCGTGGTGTAGGCACGAAATTGACATTGGTGACAGTGTGCCTGTCAAAATCAGGTGCTATCGGATGTCAGACACTGTAAAGAACCACATCCAGGCTGAGGTCGCCAAGATGTTGGATCTGGGTTTTATTGAACCCTCAACCAGTCCCTGGTCCAGTCCAGTGGTCCTTGTTCCTATAGCATGAGATGTGATATCCAACTCCTTCCCTTTCCAATCCTGAGACCCTTCCTATAGCATGAGATGATATCCAACTCCTTCCCATTCCAATCCTGAGACCCTTCCTATAGCATATGTGATGCTCAATGCTTCTACCAAACCTGAGATCCTTCCTATAGCATGAGATGTGATATTCAACTCCTTCCCATTCCAATCCTGAGACCCGTCCGATAGGATGAGATTTATTATCTCACTCCTTCAAATACCAAACTTGATTCCCTTCCTAACGGATGAGATCTGATATCTCAGTGCTTCTGATACCAAACCTGTGTCCCTTCCTATAACATGAGATGTGATATCCAACTCCTTCCCATTCCAATCATGAGGCCCTTCCTGTAGCATGAGATGTGATATCTCAATGCTTCTACCAATCCTGAGACAGTTCCTATAGCATGAGATGTGATATCTCAATGCTCTTAATACCAAACCTGGGATCATTCCTATAGCATGAGATGTGATATCTAACTCCTTCCCATTCCAATTTTGAGACCCGTCCTATACCATGAGATGTTATATCTCAATGCTTCTAATACCAAACCTGAGACCCTTCCTATAATATGAGATGTGATGTCCAAGTCCTTCCCATTCCAATCCTGAGACCCTTCCTATAACATGAGATGTGATATCCAATGTCTTCCCAATCCAATCCTCAGACCCTTCCGATAGCATGAGATATGATATCTCAATGCTTCTAATACCAAACCACAGACCCGTCCTATAACTTGAGATGTGATATCCAAATCCTTCCCCTTCCAAACCTGAGTCCGTTCCTATAACATGAGATGTGATATCCAACTCCTTCCCATTCCAATCATGAGGCCCTTCCTATAGCATGAGACGTGATATATCAATGCTTCTACCAAACCTGAGACCCTTCCTATAGCATGAGATGTGATATCCAACTCCTTCCCGATCCAATCCTGAGACCCTTCCTATAGCATGAGATGTGATATCTCAATGCTCTTAATACCAAACCTGCGATCATTCCTATAACATGAGATGTGATATCCAACTCCTTCCCATTCCAATCCTGAGCCCCTTCCATGAGATGTGCTATCTCAATGCTTCTAATACCAAAGTTGGACCGTTCCTATAGCATGAGATGTGATATCCAACTCCTTCCCATTCCAATCCTGCGTCCCTTCATTTAGCATGAGATTTGATATCTCAGTGCTTCTAATACCAAACCTGAGACCCTTCCTATAACATGAGATGTTATATCCAACTCCTTCCGATTCCAATCCTGAGACCCTTCCTATACCATGAGATGAGATATCTCAATGTTTCTAATACCAAACCTGAGACCCTTCCTATTGCAAGAGATGTGATATCCAAACCCTTCCCATTCCAAACCTGAGACCTTTCCTATTGCATGAGATGTGATATCCAACTCCTTCCCAATCCAATCCTGAGACCCTTCCGATAGCATTAGATGTGATATCTCAATGTTTCTAATATAAAACCTGAGACCCTCCCTATAGCATGAGATATGATATCCAACTCCTTCCCATTCCAATCCTGAGACCCTTCCGATAGCATGAGACGTGATATCCAACTCCTTCGAATTCCAACCTGTGACCCTTCCTATAGCATGAGATGGGATATCCAACTCCTTCCCAATCCAATCCTGAGACCCTTCCGATAGCATGAGATGTGATATCTTAATGCTTCTACCAAACCTGAGACCTTCCTATGGCATGAGGTGTGATATCTCAATGTTTCTAATAAAAAACCTGACACCCTTCCTATAGCAAGAGATGTGATATCCAAATCCTTCCCATTCCAAACCTGAGACCCTTCCGATAGCATGAGATGTGATATCCAACTCCTTCCAATTCCAACCTGTGACCCTTCCTATAGCATGAGATGGGATATCCAACTCCTTCCCAATCCAATCCTGAGACCCTTCCGATAGCATGAGATGTGGTATCTTAATGCTTCTACCAAACCTGAGACCTTCCTATGGCATGAGATGTGATATCCAACTCCTTCCCATTCCAATCCTGAGACCTGTCCTATACCATGAGATGTGATATCTCAATGCTTCTAATACCAAACCTGAGACTGTCCTATAACATGAGATGTGATATCTCAATGCTTCTAATAACCAACCTGAGACCCTTCCTATAACGAGATGTGATATCCAAATCCTTCCCAATCCAATCCTGAGACCCTTCCGATAGCATGAGATATGATATCTCGATGCTTCTAATACCAAACCACAGACGCGTCCTATAACTTGAGATGTGATATCCAAATCCTCCCCTTCCAAACCTGAGACCCTTCCTTTAGCATCATATGTGATATCCAACTCCTTTCCATTCCATTCCTGAGACCCTTCCTATAGCATGAGATGTGATATCCCAATGCTTCTACCAAACCTGAGACCCTTCCTATAGCATGAGATGTGATATCTAACTCCTTCCCATTCCAATCCTGAGACCCGTCCTATATCATGAGATGTTATATCTCAATGCTTCTAATACCAAACCTGAGACTGCCCTATATCATGAGATGTGATATCTCAATGCTTCTAATAACAAACCTGAGACCCTTCCTATAACTTGAGATGTGATATCCAACTCCTTCCCAATCCAATCCTGAGACCCTTCCGATAGCATGAGATATGATATCTCAATGCTTCTAATACCAAACCACAGACCCGTCCTATGACTTGAGATGTGATATCCAAATCCTTCCCCTTCCAAACCTGAGACCCTTCCTTTAGCATCAGATGTGATATCCAACTCCTTTCCATTCCATTCCTGAGACCCGTCCTATATCATGAGATGTTATATCTCAATGCTTCTAATACCAAACCTGAGACTGTCCTATAACTTGAGATGCAATATCCAACTCCTTCCCAATCCAATCCTGAGACCCTTCCTATAGCATGAGATGTGATATCCCAATGCTTCTACCAAACCTGAGACCTTTCCGATAGCATGAGATGTGATATCTAACTCCTTCCCATTCCAATCATGAGGCCCTTCCTATAGCATGAGATGTGATATCTCAATGCTTCTACCAAATCTGAGACCCTTCCTATAGCATGAAATGTGATATCCAACTCCTTCCCATTCAATCCTGAGGCCCTTCCTATAGCATGACATGTGATATCTCAATGCTTCTACCAAATCTGAGACCCTTCCTATAGCATGAAATGTGATATCCAACTCCTTCCCATCCAATCCTGAGATCCTTCCTATAGCATGAGATGTGATATTCAACTCCTTCCCATTCCAATCCTTAGACCCTTCCGATAGGATGAGATTTATTATCTCACTCCTTCAAATACCAAACTTGAGTCCCTTCCTAAAGGATGAGATCTGATATCTCAGTGCTTCTAATACCAAACCTGAGTCCCTTCCTATTACATGAGATGTGATATCCAACTCCTTCCCATTCAAATCATGAGGCCCTTCCTATAGCATGAGATGTGATATCTCAATGCTTCTACCAAACCTGAGACCCTTCCTATAGCATGAGATGTGATATCCAACTCCTTCCCTTTCCAATCCTGAGACCCTTCCTATAGCATGAGATGTGATATCTCAATGCTCTTAATACCAAACCTTGGATCATTCCTATTGCAAGAGATGTGATATCCAAATGCTTCCCATTCCAAACCTGAGACCCTTCCTATAGGATGAGATGTGATATCCAACACCTTCCCATTCCAATCCTGAGACCCTTCCTATAGCATGAGATGATATCCAACTCCTTCCCATTCCAATCCTGAGACCCTTCCTATATCATATGTGATATCTCAATGCTTCTACCAAACCTGAGATCCTTCCTATAGCATGAGATGTGATATTCAACTCCTTCCCATTCCAATCCTGAGACCCGTCCGATAGGATGAGATTTATTATCTCACTCCTTCAAATACCAAACTTGATTCCCTTCCTAACGGATGAGATCTGATATCTCAGTGCTTCTAATACCAAACCTGAGTCCCTTCCTATAACATGAGATGTGATATCCAACTCCTTCCCATTCCAATCATGAGGCCCTTCCTGTAGCATGAGATGTGATATCTCAATGCTTCTACCAATCCTGAGACAGTTCCTATAGCATGAGATGTGATATCTCAATGCTCTTAATACCAAACCTGGGATCATTCCTATAGCATGAGATGTGATATCTAACTCCTTCCCATTCCAATTTTGAGACCCGTCCTATACCATGAGATGTTATATCTCAATGCTTCTAATACCAAACCTGAGACCCTTCCTATAATATGAGATGTGATGTCCAAGTCCTTCCCATTCCAATCCTGAGACCCTTCCTATAACATGAGATGTGATATCCAATTTCTTCCCAATCCAATCCTCAGACCCTTCCGATAGCATGAGATATGATATCTCAATACTTCTAATACCAAACCACAGACCCGTCCTATAACTTGAGATGTGATATCCAAATCCTTCCCCTTCCAAACCTGAGTACGTTCCTATAACATGAGATGTGATATCCAACTCCTTCCCATTCCAATCATGAGGCCCTTCCTATAGCATGAGACGTGATATATCAATGCTTCTACCAAACCTGAGACCCTTCCTATAGCATGAGATGTGATATCCAACTCCTTCCCGATCCAATCCTGAGACCCTTCCTATAGCATGAGATGTGATATCTCAATGCTCTTAATACCAAACCTGTGATCATTCCTATAACATGAGATGTGATATCCAACTCCTTCCCATTCCAATCCTGAGCCCCTTCCATGAGATGTGCTATCTCAATGCTTCTAATACCAAAGTTGGACCGTTCCTATAGCATGAGATGTGATATCCAACTCCTTCCCATTCCAATCTTGCGTCCCTTCATATAGCATGAGATTTGATATCTCAGTGCTTCTAATACAAAACCTGAGACCCTTCCTATAACATGAGATGTGATATCCAACTCCTTCCGATTCCAATCCTGAGACCCTTCCTATACCATGAGATGTGATATCTCAATGTTTCTAATACCAGACCTGAGACCCTTCCTATTGCAAGAGATGTGATATCCAAACCCTTCCCATTCCAAACCTGAGACCTTTCCTATTGCATGAGATGTGATATCCAACTCCTTCCCAATCCAATCCTGAGACCCTTCCGATAGCATTAGATGTGATATCTCAATGTTTCTAATATAAAACCTGAGACCCTCCCTATAGCATGAGATGTGATATCCAACTCCTTCCCATTCCAATCCTGAGACCCTTCCGATAGCATGAGATGTGATATCCAACTCCTTCGAATTCCAACCTGTGACATTTCCTATAGCATGAGATGGGATATCCAACTCCTTCCCAATCCAATCCTGAGACCCTTCCGATAGCATGAGATGTGATATCCAACTCCTTCGAATTCCAACCTGTGACCCTTCCTATAGCATGAGATGGGATATCCAACTCCTTCCCAATCCAATCCTGAGACCCTTCCGATAGCATGAGATGTGATATCTTAATGCTTGTACCAAACCTGAGACCTTCCTATGGCATGAGGTGTGATATCTCAATGTTTCTAATAAAAAACCTGACACCCTTCCTATAGCAAGAGATGTGATATCCAAATCCTTCCCATTCCAAACCTGAGACCCTTCCGATAGCATGAGATGTGATATCCAACTCCTTCCAATTCCAACCTGTGACCCTTCCTATAGCATGAGATGGGATATCCAACTCCTTCCCAATCCAATCCTGAGACCCTTCCGATAGCATGAGATGTGGTATCTTAATGCTTCTACCAAACCTGAGACCTTCCTATGGCATGAGATGTGATATCCAACTCCTTCCCATTCCAATCCTGAGACCTGTCCTATACCATGAGATGTGATATCTCAATGCTTCTAATACCAAACCTGAGACTGTCCTATAACATGAGATGTATTATCTCAATGCTTCTAATAACCAACCTGAGACCCTTCCTATAACGAGATGTGATATCCAAATCCTTCCCAATCCAATCCTGAGACCCTTCCGATAGCATGAGATATGATATCTCGATGCTTCTAATACCCAACCACAGACGCGTCCTATAACCAGTGGTCGAAGTGGGCGGGAGCGGACGGGAGCGGTGCTCCTCTACTTCTTTTAATGAAGTTTTACCGTTCCTATACTTTTATTTTAAAAAGAAACCGTTCCGGAACGGTTTTGTTTTAAAATAAAAGTGTAGGAAGCAGTTGAAACTTGCACTTTCAGTGCAGTGCACTGAACATTCCCTTAAACTGCAGGCGCATGCATTTGGGGGTTTATATTGTGCATGGGAGGGGGTATGGCGATGGGGTTTGCGGGGAGTGGTGCAGACCAGTAGGGAACATAGCTCCACTACTTCTTTTCGTGCACTTCGACCACTGCCTATAACTTGAGATGTGATATCCAAATCCTCCCCTTCCAAACCTGAGACCCTTCCTTTAGCATCATATGTGATATCCAACTCCTTTCCATTCCATTCCTGAGACCCTTCCTATAGCATGAGATGTGATATCCCAATGCTTCTACCAAACCTGAGACCCTTCCTATAGCATGAGATGTGATATCTAACTCCTTCCCATTCCAATCCTGAGACCCGTCCTATATCATGAGATGTTATATCTCAATGCTTCTAATACCAAACCTGAGACTGCCCTATATCATGAGATGTGATATCTCAATGCTTCTAATAACAAACCTGAGACCCTTCCTATAACTTTAGATGTGATATCCAACTCCTTCCCAATCCAATCCTGAGACCCTTCCGATAGCATGAGATATGATATCTCAATGCTTCTAATACCAAACCACAGACCCGTCCTATGACTTGAGATGTGATATCCAAATCCTTCCCCTTCCAAACCTGAGACCCTTCCTTTAGCATCAGATGTGATATCCAACTCCTTTCCATTCCATTCCTGAGACCCGTCCTATATCATGAGATGTTATATCTCAATGCTTCTAATACCAAACCTGAGACTGTCCTATAACTTGAGATGCAATATCCAACTCCTTCCCAATCCAATCCTGAGACCCTTCCTATAGCATGAGATGTGATATCCCAATGCTTCTACCAAACCTGAGACCTTTCCGATAGCATGAGATGTGATATCTAACTCCTTCCCATTCCAATCATGAGGCCCTTCCTATAGCATGAGATGTGATATCTCAATGCTTCTACCAAATCTGAGACCCTTCCTATAGCATGAAATGTGATATCCAACTCCTTCCCATTCAATCCTGAGGCCCTTCCTATAGCATGACATGTGATATCTCAATGCTTCTACCAAATCTGAGACCCTTCCTATAGCATGAAATGTGATATCCAACTCCTTCCCATCCAATCCTGAGATCCTTCCTATAGCATGAGATGTGATATTCAACTCCTTCCCATTCCAATCCTTAGACCCTTCCGATAGGATGAGATTTATTATCTCACTCCTTCAAATACCAAACTTGAGTCCCTTCCTAAAGGATGAGATCTGATATCTCAGTGCTTCTAATACCAAACCTGAGTCCCTTCCTATTACATGAGATGTGATATCCAACTCCTTCCCATTCCAATCATGAGGCCCTTCCTATAGCATGAGATGTGATATCTCAATGCTTCTACCAAACCTGAGACCCTTCCTATAGCATGAGATGTGATATCCAACTCCTTCCCTTTCCAATCCTGAGACCCTTCCTATAGCATGAGATGTGATATCTCAATGCTCTTAATACCAAACCTTGGATCATTCCTATTGCAAGAGATGTGATATCCAAATGCTTCCCATTCCAAACCTGAGACCCTTCCTATAGGATGAGATGTGATATCCAACACCTTCCCATTCCAATCCTGAGACCCTTCCTATAGCATGAGATGATATCCAACTCCTTCCCATTCCAATCCTGAGACCCTTCCTATAGCAAATGTGATATCTCAATGCTTCTACCAAACCTGAGATCCTTCCTATAGCATGAGATGTGATATTCAACTCCTTCCCATTCCAATCCTGAGACCCGTCCGATAGGATGAGATTTATTATCTCACTCCTTCAAATACCAAACTTGATTCCCTTCCTAACGGATGAGATCTGATATCTCAGTGCTTCTAATACCAAACCTGAGTCCCTTCCTATAACATGAGATGTGATATCCAACTCCTTCCCATTCCAATCATGAGGCCCTTCCTGTAGCATGAGATGTGATATCTCAATGCTTCTACCAATCCTGAGACAGTTCCTATAGCATGAGATGTGATATCTCAATGCTCTTAATACCAAACCTGGGATCATTCCTATAGCATGAGATGTGATATCTAACTCCTTCCCATTCCAATTTTGAGAGCCGTCCTATACCATGAGATGTTATATCTCAATGCTTCTAATACCAAACCTGAGACCCTTCCTATAATATGAGATGTGATGTCCAAGTCCTTCCCATTCCAATCCTGAGACCCTTCCTATAACATGAGATGTGATATCCAATTTCTTCCCAATCCAATCCTCAGACCCTTCCGATAGCATGAGATATGATATCTCAATGCTTCTAATACCAAACCACAGACGTGTCCTATAACTTGAGATGTGATATCCAAATCCTTCCCCTTCCAAACCTGAGACCCTTCCTTTAGCATCAGATGTGATATCCAACTCCTTTCCATTCCATTCCTGAGACCCTTCCTATAGCATGAGATGTGATATCCCAATGCTTCTACCAAACCTGAGACCCTTCCTATAGCATGAGATGTGATATCTAACTCCTTCCCATTCCAATCCTGAGACCCATCCTATATCATGAGATGTTATATCTCAATGCTTCTAATACCAAACCTGAGACTGTCCTATATCATGAGATGTGATATCTCAATGCTTCTAATAACAAACCTGAGACCCTTCCTATAACTTGAGATGTGATATCCAACTCCTTCCCAATCCAATCCTGAGACCCTTCCGATAGCATGAGATATGATATCTCAATGCTTCTAATGCCAAACCACAGACCCGTCCTATGACTTGAGATGTGATATCCAAATCCTTCCCCTTCCAAACCTGATACCCTTCCTTTAGCATCAGATGTGATATCCAACTCCTTTCCATTCCATTCCTGAGACCCGTCCTATATCATGAGATGTTATATCTCAATGCTTCTAATACCAAACCTGAGACTGTCCTATAACTTGAGATGCAATATCCAACTCCTTCCCAATCCAATGCTGAGACCCTTCCTATAGCATGAGATGTGATATCCCAATGCTTCTACCAAACCTGAGACCTTTCCGATAGCATGAGATGTAATATCTAACTGCTTCCCATTCCAATCATGAGGCCCTTCCTATAGCATGAGATGTGATATCTCAATGCTTCTACCAAATCTGAGACCCTTCCTATAGCATGAAATGTGATATCCAACTCCTTCCCATTCAATCCTGAGGCCCTTCCTATAGCATGACATGTGATATCTCAATGCTTCTACCAAATCTGAGACCCTTCCTATAGCATGAAATGTGATATCCAACTCCTTCCCATCCAATCCTGAGATCCTTCCTATAGCATGAGATGTGATATTCAACTCCTTCCCATTCCAATCCTTAGACCCTTCCGATAGGATGAGATTTATTATCTCACTCCTTCAAATACCAAACTTGAGTCCCTTCCTAAAGGATGAGATCTGATATCTCAGTGCTTCTAATACCAAACCTGAGTCCCTTCCTATTACATGAGATGTGATATCCAACTCCTTCCCATTCCAATCATGAGGCCCTTCCTATAGCATGAGATGTGATATCTCAATGTTTCTACCAAACCTGAGACCCTTCTGACAGTCCCCTTGTGACTGTCTTTTTTTAATATAATGGTTTTGTAGCTTGGGATCACCTGGGATCATTCCTATAACATGTGATGTGATATCCAACTCCTTCCCATTCCAATCCAGAGACCCTTCCTATAGCATGAGATGTGATATCTCAATGCTCTTAATACCAAACCTGGGATCATTCCGATAACATGAGATGTGATATCCAACTCCTTCCCATTCCAATCCTGAGCCCCTTCCATGAGATGTGATATCTCAATGCTTCTAATACCAAAGTGGGACCGTTCCTATAGCATGAGATGTTATATCCAACTCCTTCCCATTCCAATCCTGTGTCCCTTCATTTAGCATGAGATTTGATATCTCAGTGCTTCTAATACCAAACCTCAGACCCAAACCACAGACCCGTCCTATAACTTGAGATGTGATATCCAAATCCTTCCCCTTCCAAACCTGAGACCTGTCCTTTAGCATGAGATGTGATATTCAACTCCTTCCCATTCCAATCCTGAGACCCTTCATATAGCATGAGATGTGATATCCCAATGCTTCTACCAAACCTGAGACCTTTCCGATAGCATCAGATGTGATATCCAACTCCTTCCCATTCCAATCATGAGGCCCTTCCGATAGCCTGAGATGTGATATCCAACTCCTTCCCATTCCAATCATGAGGCCCTTCCTATAGCATGAGATGAGATATCTCAATGCTTCTACCAAACCTGATACCCTTCCTATAGCATATGTGATATCCAACTCCTTCCCATTCCAATCCTGAGACCCTTCCTATAGCATGAGATGTGATATCTCAATGCTCTTAATACCAAACCTGGGATCATTCCTATTGCAAGAGATGTGATATCCAAATGCTTCCCATTCCAAACCTGAGACCCTTCCTATAGGATGAGATATGATATCCAACTCCTTCCCATTCCAATCCTGAGACCCTTCCTGTAGCATGAGATGATATCCAACTCCTTCCCATTCCAATCCTGAGACCCTTCCGATAGGATGAGATTTATTATCTCACTCCTTCAAATACCAAACTCGAGTCCCTTCCTAAAGGATGAGATCTGATATCTCAGTGCTTCTAATACGAAACCTGAGTCCCATCCTATAACATGAGATGTGATATCCAACTCCTTCCCATTCCAATCATGAGGCCCTTCCTATTGCATGAGATGTGATATCTCAATGCTTCTACCAAACCTGAGACCCTTCCTATAGCATGAGATGTGATATCCAACTCCTTCCCATTCCAATCCTGAGACCCTTCCATGAGATGTGATATCTCAATGCTCTTATTACCAAACCCGGGATCATTCCTATAACACGAGATGTGATATCCAACTCCTTCCCATTCCAATCCTGAGCCCCTTCCATGAGATGTGATATCTCAATGCTTCTAATACCAAAGTTGGACCGTTCCTATACCATGAGATGTGATATCCAACTCCTTCCCATTCCAATCCTGCGTCCCTTCATTTAGCAATTGGATTTGAGATCTCAGTGCTTCTAATACCAAACCTGAGACACTTCCTATATAACATGAGATGTTATATCCAACTCCTTCCGATTCCAATCCTGAGACCCTTCCTATACCATGAGATGAGATATCTCAATGTTTCTAATACCAAACATGAGACCCTTCCTATTGCAAGAGATGTGATATCCAAATCCTTCCCATTCCAAACCTTGGACCCTTCCTATAGCATGAGATGTGATATCTCAATGTTTCTAGTACCAAACCTAAGACCCTTCCTATTGCAAGAGATGTGATATGCAAATGCGCCCCATTCCAAACCTGCGACCCTTCCTATAGGATGAGATGTGATATCCAACTCCTTCCCATTCCAATCCTGAGACCCTTCCTATAGCATATGATATCCAACTCCTTCCCATTCCAATCCTGAGACCCTTCCTATAGCATGAGATGTGATATCTCAATGCTTCTACCAAACCTGATATCGTTCCTATAGCGTAAGATTTGATATTCAACACCTTCCCATTCCAATCCTGAGACCCTTCCGATAGCATGAGATGTGATATCTCAGTGCTTCTAATACCAAACCTGAGACCCTTCCTATGGCATGACATGTGATATCCATCTCCTTCCCTTTCCAATCCTGAGACTCAGATCTCCCTAACTTCTCACCACTCCTAGCTCCCGGATTGATCCTGTTCGCTGTCTCGTCTCTCCCTTCTTCGGCTTTCTTCTTCCATTAACCTACAGGTTCCTGACCTGGACTCTAACAAAATATGCAACTCTGGCCCTACACACTGCAGCGAATACTCTGGATTTTCTGGTCTCGGACCTCTAATTTAGACCCGAGTTCCCTGCCTTCTCTCTTCTTCCCGCTGCCTTCAAAACAACAAATGAGATCCAAAAGATACACAGTGCTCAGAATGCTTTATAACACCCATTATTCAACTTATAGCCGTAACCCGCTAGACGTATTGAAACGTGCTAAAAACTAGCAAAAACAGCTAGAAAATGTACTTTCCTCGCGTTTTGGTAAATGCTAATTCTGTTGCGTTTCCTGTTTGTACAGTGTACGTGCGTTTGTTCTGTCGAACCTGATGTTTTTAACCACTCGTCTCCCATACAAGGGGGATCAAAATGTACTTTGTTTACAGGCTGAAGGTATACTGCTGAAATCTTCAATGCATTATCAGCTTTCCTTACTGTTCTGGAACGTGTATTTGCCATCTGTTAATCCAGTCACCATGTGTGCCTTCTAGTTTACAAGCTTCACTCCCCTGATGATCCCGTTCTCTCCAAAGTAGGCTAATTCAGTTGCTCCTCCTCAGAGGCATTCTTCTTTCTTTTCCTGTTTCCTGCAGTTTCGCGTTGCAAGTACTCGCTTCCCAGCTCTGGTTTAGACGCGTGTTCGCTGCCTTCTCTCCACTTCCCGAGGCCTTCAAAACAACAAATGAGCTCAATAAGATACACAGTGCTCAGAATGCTTTATAACACCTATTATTCAATTTATAGCCGTAACCCGCTAGACGTATTGAAACGTGGTAAAAACTAGCAAAACCAGCTAGAAAATGTACTTTCCTCGCGTTTTGGTAAATTCTTATTCTGTTGCGTTTCCTGTTTGTACAGTGTCCGTGCGTTTGTTCAGTCGAACCTGATGTTTTTATCGTCTCCTATACAAGGGGGATCAAAATGTACTTTGTTTACAGGCTGAAGGTATACTGCTGAAATCTTCAATGCATTATCTGCTTTCCTGACTGTTCTGGAACGTGTATTTGCCATCTGTTAATCCAGTCACCATGTGTCCCTTCTAGTTTACAGGCTTCACTCCCCTGATGATCCCGTTCTCTCCAAAGTAGGCTAATCCAATTGCTCCTCCTCAGAGGCGTTCTTCTTTTCTTTTACTCTTCCCTGCAGTTTCGCGTTGCAAGTGCTCGCTTCCCAGCTCTGGTTTGGACGCGTGTTCGCTGCCTTCTCTCCACTTCCCGAGGCCTTCAAAACAACAAATGAGCTCAATAAGATACACAGTGCTCAGAATGCTTTATAACACCTATTATTCAACTTATAGCCGTAACCCGCTAGACGTATTGAAGCGTGCTAAAAACTAGCAAAACCAGCGAGAAAATGTACTTTCCTCGCGCTTTGGTAAATGCTAATTCTGTTTCGTTTCCTGTTTGTAGTGTCCGTGCGTTAGTTCAGTTGAACCTGATGTTTTTAACCACTCGTCTCCCATACAAGGAGGATCAACATGTACTTTGTTTACAGGCTGAAGGTATACTGCTGAAATCTTCAATGCATTATCAGCTATCCTGACTGTTCTGGAACGTGTATTTGCCATCTGTTAATCCAGTCACCATCGTCCCTTCTAGTTAACAGGCTGCACTCCCCTGGTGATCCCGTTCTCGCCAAAGTAGGCTAATCCAGTTGCTCCTACTCAGAGGCGTTCTTCCTCTCTGTCTGAATGAGCTCCATATGATACACATTGCTCAGAATGCTTTATAACACACATTATTCAACTTATAGCCGTAACCCGCTAGACGTATTGAAACGTGCTAAAAACTAGCAAAACCAGCTAGAAAATGTCTTTCCTCGCGTTGTGGTAAATGCTAATTCTGTTTTGTTTCCTGTTTGTAGTGTCCGTGCGTTAGTTCAGTTGAACCTGATGTTTTTAACCACTCGTCTCCCATACAAGGAGGATCAAAATGTACTTTGTTTACAGGCTGAAGGTATACTGCTGAAATCTTCAATACACGTTCCAGAACAGTCAGGATAGCTGATAATGCATTGAAGATTTCAGCAGTATACCTTCAGCCTGTAAACAAAGTACATTTTGATCCTCCTTGTATGCGAGACGAGTGGTTAAAAACATCAGGTTCAACCGAACTAACGCACGGACACTACAAACAGGAAACGAAACAGAATTAGCATTTACCAAAACGCGAGGAAAGTACATTTTCTAGCTGGTTTTGCTAGGTTTTAGCACTTTTCAATACGTCTAGCGGGTTACGGCTATAAATTGAATAATAGGTGTTATAAAGCATTCTGAGCACTGTGTATCTTATTGAGCTCATTTGTTGTTTTGAAGGCCTCGGGAAGTGGAGAGAAGGCAGCGAACACGCGTCCAAACCAGAGCTGGGAAGCGAGCACTTGCAACGCGAAATTGCAGGGAACAGTAAAAGAAAGGAATAACGCCTCTGAGGAGGAGCAACTGGATTAGCCTACTTTGGAGAGAACGGGATCATCAGGGGAGTGCAGCCTGTAAACTAGAAGGGACACGTGGTGACTGGATTAACAGATGGCAAATACACGTTCCAGAACAGTCAGGAAAGCAGATAATGCATTGAAGATTTCAGCAGTATACCTTCAGCCTGTAAACAAAGTACATTTTGATCCCCCTTGTATAGGAGACGATTAAAACATCAGGTTCGACTGACAAACGCACGGACACTGTACAAACAGGAAACGCAACAGAATTAGCATTTACCAAAACGCGAGGAAAGTACATTTTCTAGCTGGTTTTGCTAGTTTTTACCACGTTTCAATACGTCTAGCGGGTTACGGCTATAAGTTGAATAATAGGTGTTATAAAGCATTCTGAGCACTGTATCTTATTGAGCTCATTTGTTGTTTTGAAGGCCTCGGGAAGTGGAGAGCTAGAGGAAGGGTCACAGGTTGGAATTGGAAGGAGTTGGATATCACATCTCATGCTATCAGAAGGGACTCAGGTTTGGAATGGGAAGGATTTGGATATCACATCTCTTGCTATAGGAAGGGTGTCAGGTTTTTTATTAGAAACATTGAGATATCACATCTCATGTCATAGGAAGGTCTCAGGTTTGGTAGAAGCATTAAGATATCACATCTCATGCTATCGGAAGGGTCTCAGGATTGGATTGGGAAGGAGTTGGATATCCCATTTCATGCTATAGGAAGGGTCACAGGTTGGAATTCGAAGGAGTTGGATATCACATCTCATGCTATCCGAAGGGTCTCCGGATTGGAATGGGAAGGAGTTGGATATCACATCTCATGCTATAGGGAGGGTCTCAGGATTGGAATGGGAAGGAGTTGGATATCACATCTCATCCTATAGGAAGGGTCGCAGGTTTGGAATGGGGCGCATTTGGATATCACATCTCTTGCAATAGGAAGGGTCTTAGGTTTGGTACTAGAAACATTGAGATATCACATCTCATGCTATAGGAAGGGTCAAAGGTTTGGAATGGGAAGGATTTGGATATCACATCTCTTGCAATAGGAAGGGTCTCATGTTTGGTATTAGAAACATTGAGATATCTCATCTCATGGTATAGGAAGGGTCTCAGGATTGGAATCGGAAGGAGTTGGATATAACATCTCATGTTATAGGAAGTGTCTCAGGTTTGGTATTAGAAGCACTGAGATCTCAAATCCAATTGCTAAATGAAGGGACGCAGGATTGGAATGGGAAGGAGTTGGATATCACATCTCATGGTATAGGAACGGTCCAACTTTGGTATTAGAAGCATTGAGATAGCACATCTCATGGAAGGGGCTCAGGATTGGAATGGGAAGGAGATGGATATCACATCTCATGTTACAGGAATGATCGCAGGTTTGGTATTAAGAGCATTGAGATATCACATCTCATGCTATAGGAAGGGTCTCAGGATTGGATCGGGAAGGAGTTGGATATCACATCTCATGCTATAGGAAGGGCCTCAGGTTTGGTAGAAGCATTGAGATATCACATCTCATGCTATAGGAAGGGCCTCATGATTGGAATGGGAAGGAGTTGGATATCACATCTCATGTAATAGGAAGGGACTCAGGTTTGGTATTAGAAGCACTGAGATATCAGATCTCATCCTTTAGGAAGGGACTCAAGTTTGGTATTTGAAGGAGTGAGATAATAAATCTCATCCTATCGGAAGGGTCTAAGGATTGGAATGGGAAGGAGTTGAATATCACATCTCATGCTATAGGAAGGATCTCAGGATTGGATGGGAAGGAGTTGGATATCACATTTCATGCTATAGGAAGGGTCTCAGGTTTGGTAGAAGCATTGAGATATCACATCTCATGCTATAGGAAGGGCCTCATGATTGGAATGGGAAGGAGTTAGATATCACATCTCATGCTATCGGAAAGGTCTCAGGTTTGGTAGAAGCATTGGGATATCACATCTCATGCTATAGGAAGGGTCTCAGGATTGGATTGGGAAGGAGTTGGATATCACATCTCAAGTTATCGGAAGGGTCTCAGGTTTGTTATTAGAAGCATTGAGATATCACATCTCATGATATAGGACAGTCTCAGGTTTGGTATTAGAAGCATTGAGATATAACATCTCATGATATAGGATGGGTCTCAGGATTGGAATGGGAAGGAGTTAGATATCACATCTCATGCTATAGGAAGGGTCTCAGGAATGGAATGGAAAGGAGTTGGATATCACATCTGATGCTAAAGGAAGGGTCTCAGGTTTGGAAGGGGAAGGATTTGGATATCACATCTCAAGTTATAGGACGCGTCTGTGGTTTGGTATTAGAAGCATTGAGATATCATATCTCATGCTATCGGAAGGGTCTCAGGATTGGATTGGGAAGGATTTGGATATCACATATCGTTATAGGAAGGGTCTCAGGTTGGTTATTAGAAGCATTGAGATATCACATCTCATGTTATAGGACAGTCTCAGGTTTGGTATTAAAAGCATTGAGATATCACATCTCATGGTATAGGACAGGTCTCAGGATTGGAAATGGAAGGAGTTGGATATCACATCTCATGCCATAGGAAGGTCTCAGGTTTGGTAGAAGCATTAAGATACCACATCTCATGCTATCGGAAGGGTCTCAGGATTGGATTGGGAAGGAGTTGGATATCCCATCTCATGCTATAGGAAGGGTCACAGGTTGGAATTGGAAGGAGTTGGATATCACATCTCATGCTATCGGAAGGGTCTCAGGTTTGGAATGGGAAGGGTTTGGATATCACATCTCTTGCTATAGGAAGGGTGTCAGGTTTTTTATTAGAAACATTGAGATATCACATCTCATGCCATAGGAAGGTCTCAGGTTTGGTAGAAGCATTAAGATATCACATCTCATGCTATCGGAAGGGTCTCAGGATTGGATTGGGAAGGAGTTGGATATCCCATCTCATGCTATAGGAAGGGTCACAGGTTGGAATTCGAAGGAGTTGGATATCACATCTCATGCTATCGGAAGGGTCTCAGGATTGGAATGGGAAGGAGTTGGATATCACATCTCATGCTATAGGGAGGGTCTCAGGTTTTATATTAGAAACATTGAGATATCACATCTAATGCTATCGGAAGGGTCTCAGGATTGGATTGGGAAGGAGTTGGATATCACATTTCATGCAATAGGAAAGGTCTCAGGTTTGGAATGGGAAGGGTTTGGATATCACATCTCTTGCAATAGGAAGGGTCTCAGGTCTGGTATTAGAAACATTGAGATATCTCATCTCATGGTATAGGAAGGGTCTCAGGATTGGAATCGGAAGGAGTTGGATATCACATCTCATGTTATAGGAAGGGTCTCAGGTTTTGTATTAGAAGCACTGAGATATCAAATCTCATGCTATATGAAGAGACGCAGGATTGGAATGGGAAGAAGTTGGATATCACATCTCATGCTATAGGAAGGGACTCAGGTTTGGAATGGGAAGGATTTGGATATCACATCTCTTGCAATAGGAAGGGTCTCAGGTTTGGTATTAGAAACATTGAGATATCTCATCTCATGGTATAGGAAGGGTATCAGGATTGGAATCGGAAGGAGTTGGATATAACATCTCATGTTATAGGAAGGGTCTCAGGTTTGGTATTAGAAGCACTGAGATATCAAATCTGATGCTAAATGAAGGGACGCAGGATTGGAATGGGAAGGAGTTGGATATCACATCTCATGCTATAGGAACGGTCCAACTTTGGTATTAGAAGCATTGAGATAGCACATCTCATGGAAGGGGCTCAGGATTGGAATGGGAAGGAGTTGGATATCACATCTCATGTTATAGGAATGATCGCAGGTTTGGTATTAAGAGCATTGAGATATCACATCTCATGCTATAGGAAGGGTCTCAGGATTGGATCGGGAAGGAGTTGGATATCACATCTCATGCTATAGGAAGGGCCTCAGGTTTGGTAGAAGCATTGAGATATCACATCTCATGCTATAGGAAGGGCCTCATGATTGGAATGGGAAGGAGTTGGATATCACATCTCATGTAATAGGAAGGGACTCAGGTTTGGTATTAGAAGCACTGAGATATCAGATCTCATCCTTTAGGAAGGGACTCAAGTTTGGTATTTGAAGGAGTGAGATAATAAATCTCATCCTATCGGAAGGGTCTAAGGATTGGAATGGGAAGGAGTTGAATATCACATCTCATGCTATAGGAAGGATCTCAGGATTGGATGGGAAGGAGTTGGATATCACATTTCATGCTATAGGAAGGGTCTCAGATTTGGTAGAAGCATTGAGATATCACATCTCATGCTATAGGAAGGGCCTCAGGATTGGATGGGAAGGAGTTGGATATCACATTTCATGCTATAGGAAGGGTCTCAGATTTGGTAGAAGCATTGAGATATCACATCTCATGCTATAGGAAGGGCCTCATGATTGGAATGGGAAGGAGTTAGATATCACATCTCATGCTATCGGAAAGGTCTCAGGTTTGGTAGAAGCATTGGGATATCACATCTCATGCTATAGGAAGGGTCTCAGGATTGGATTGGGAAGGAGTTGGATATCACATCTCAAGTTATAGGACAGTCTCAGGTTTGGTATTAGAAGCATTGAGATATAACATCTCATGATATAGGACGGGCCTCAGGAATGGAATGGAAAGGAGTTGGATATCACATCTGATGCTAAAGGAAGGGTCTCAGGTTTGGAAGGGGAAGGATTTGGATATCACATCTCAAGTCATAGGACGGGTCTGTGGTTTGGTATTAGAAGCATTGAGATATCATATCTCATGCTATCGGAAGGGTCTCAGGATTGGATTGGGAAGGAGTTGGATATCACATCTCAAGTTATCGGAAGCGTCTCAGGTTTGTTATTAGAAGCATTGAGATATCACATCTCATGATATAGGATGGGTCTCAGGATTGGAATGGGAAGGAGTTAGATATCACATCTCATGCTATAGGAAGGGTCTCAGGTTTGGTAGAAGCATTGGGATATCACATCTCATGCTATAGGAAGGGTCTCAGGAATGGAATGGAAAGGAGTTGGATATCACATCTGATGCTAAAGGAAGGGTCTCAGGTTTGGAAGGGGAAGGATTTGGATATCACATCTCAAGTTATAGGACGCGTCTGTGGTTTGGTATTAGAAGCATTGAGATATCATATCTCATGCTATCGGAAGGGTCTCAGGATTGGATTGGGAAGGATTTGGATATCACATCTCGTTATAGGAAGGGTCTCAGGTTGGTTATTAGAAGCATTGAGATATCACATCTCATGTTATAGGACAGTCTCAGGTTTGGTATTAGAAGCATTGAGATATCACATCTCATGGTATAGGACAGGTCTCAAGATTGGAATGGGAAGGAGTTGGATATCACATCTCATGCCATAGGAAGGTCTAAGGTTTGGTAGAAGCATTAAGATACCACATCTCATGCTATCGGAAGGGTCTCAGGATTGGATTGGGAAGGAGTTGGATATCCCATCTCATGCTATAGGAAGGGTCACAAGTTGGAATTGGAAGGAGTTGGATATCACATCTCATGCTATCGGAAGGGTCTCAGGTTTGGAATGGGAAGGGTTTGGATATCACATCTCTTGCTATAGGAAGGGTGTCAGGTTTTTTATTAGAAACATTGAGATATCACATCTCATGCCATAGGAAGGTCTCAGGTTTGGTAGAAGCATTAAGATATCACATCTCATGCTATCGGAAAGGTCTCAGGATTGGATTGGGAAGGAGTTGGATATCCCATCTCATGCTATAGGAAGGGTCACAGGTTGGAATTCGAAGGAGTTGGATATCACATCTCATGCTATCGGAAGGGTCTCAGGATTGGAATGGGAAGGAGTTTGATATCACATCTCATGCTATAGGGAGGGTCTCAGGTTTTATATTAGAAACATTGAGATATCACATCTAATGCTATCGGAAGGGTCTCAGGATTGGATTGGAAAGGACTTGGATATCACATTTCATGCAATAGGAAAGGTCTCAGGTTTGGAATGGGAAGGGTTTGGATATCACATCTCTTGCAATAGGAAGGGTCTCAGGTCTGGTATTAGAAACATTGAGATATCTCATCTCATGGTATAGGAAGGGTCTCAGGATTGGAATCGGAAGGAGTTGGATATCACATCTCATGTTATAGGAAGGGTCTCAGGTTTTGTATTAGAAGCACTGAGATATCAAATCTCATGCTATATGAAGAGACGCAGGATTGGAATGGGAAGAAGTTGGATATCACATATGCTATAGGAAGGGACTCAGGTTTGGAATGGGAAGGATTTGGATATCACATCTCTTGCAATAGGAAGGGTCTCAGGTTTGGTATTAGAAACATTGAGATATCTCATCTCATGGTATAGGAAGGGTATCAGGATTGGAATGGGAAGGAGTTGGATATCACATCTCATGCTATAGGAACGGTCCAACTTTGGTATTAGAAGCATTGAGATAGCACATCTCATGGAAGGGGCTCAGGATTGGAATGGGAAGGAGTTGGATATCACATCTCATGTTATAGGAATGATCGCAGGTTTGGTATTAAGAGCATTGAGATATCACATCTCATGCTATAGGAAGGGTCTCAGGATTGGATCGGGAAGGAGTTGGATATCACATCTCATGCTATAGGAAGGGTCTCAGGTTTGGTAGAAGCATTGATATATCACATCTCATGCTATAGGAAGGGCCTCATGATTGGAATGGGAAGGAGTTGGATATCACATCTCATGTTATAGGAACGGACTCAGGTTTGGAAGGGGAAGGATTTGGATATCACATCTGAAGTTATAGGACGGGTCTGTGGTTTGGTATTAGAAGCATTGAGATATCATATCTCATGCTATCGGAAGGGTCTGAGGATTGGATTGGGAAGAAATTGGATATCACATCTCATGTTATAGGAAACGTCTCAGGTTTGTTATTAGAAGCATTGAGATATCACATCTCATGTTATAGGACAGTCTCAGGTTTGGTATTAGAAGCATTGAGATATAACATCTCATGGTATAGGACGGGTCTCAGGATTGGAATGGGAAGGAGTTAGATATCACATCTCATGCTATAGGAATGATCCCAGGTTTGGTATTAAGAGCATTGAGATATCACATCTCATGCTATAGGAAGGGTCTCAGGTTTGGTAGAAGCATTGAGATATCACATCTCATGCTACAGGAAGGGCCTCATGATTGGAATGGGAAGGAGTTGGATATCACATCTCATGTTATAGGAAGGGACTCAGGTTTGGTATTAGAAGCACTGAGATATCAGATCTCATCCGTTAGGAAGGGACTCAAGTTTGGTATTTGAAGGAGTGAGATAATAAATCTCATCCTATCGGCCGGGTCTCAGGATTGGAATGGGAAGGAGTTGAATATCACATCTCATGCTATAGGAAGGATCTCAGGTTTGGTAGAAGCATTGAGATATCACATATCCTATAGGAAGGGTCTCAGGATTGGAATGGGAAGGAGTTGGATATCATCTCATGCTATAGGAAGGGTCTCAGGATTGGAATGGGAAGGTGTTGGATATCACATCTCATCCTATAGGAAGGGTCTCAGGTTTGGAATGGGAAGCATTTGGATATCACATCTCTTGCAATAGGAATGATCTAAGGTTTGGTATTAAGAGTGTTAAGACGGATTTCTGAACTCTGTCCTGGCGGAGCAGAAGTTCAGAAGGCCAACCTAATTACTTGGAACAGGGTAACTTCTTGTCAAGCCAGACCAATCAAGGTAGCGATCGCGGCGGTCAAGACTAGGTCTCAAGAGGGGTGAGGGTGACTGAAAGCCCGCGATGAGCACACAAAGCAAGAGCGCTTACAAACTACTCCAAACAGGTGTTATATCAAAAATATAAACACATTTATTTTAAGGCCTTTAAAACAACGACCGTAGCGAGAAAATCACAATAACACAGTATTAAGCCAACACATACCAAATCAACACAATATATATACAAATACACAGTCGCAAGCGTTTAAAGCACGAAATATGTAGTCCACCTGCAAGGGAAGGAAAACAGGCAGTGCGATAATGCTTTCGACTCAGTTCGCCTTCAGAGGCATCTAACTAGATGGAAGTCCAAGCCCTGCGAAGAGTGGAGCCTAGTGCTCAATGTACCTGCACGCGCTGGTGCCAACGGGCAAAAGGAGAAGCTCTTCGGAGGACGTCAGGCAGTTCGTGTTAGTGCACAGCAGAAGAAGAACAGGGCCCGCAACTCAAGCGCAGCCTCCACAGCGAGCAGAAGCAGAGCGCGAGTACGGGCGAAAAGGGTGCTGTTTTACACAGCGGGGAAAAGCAATGGGTACTGCAGGAGGGCGACCAGATCCTAGATATACTACTCACCGGTCCCCGAAGCAAGCGGTCCCAGACTCCTCCACGTTAGTTTCAGCAGCTGGCAGGTTTAGAAGAACAGGGAATGCTTTGTAGTCGTGTAGATCAGAAAGACGTCCCAATCGACGAAACCGGCACAGTTTGTTGCCGCAGCAGGACAACGGAGCGGCCGTGCGTATATGAGTCAGAAGTACACTCCTCCCTTCAGACCGAGGAACGCCAAGGGCACGACGCGGGGGAGAGTGACAAGGACTCGAGATACGGCACAACCTGGCGGCGGTTACAGAGCAAGGCTCCCTTGTAAGCTGGTCAGTCAACTGGATGGCCCAGAGACGCTTCCGAAGGCTTACTTGGCAGGAGATGATGTAGATGCCGGGAATAGCTGTTCCTGCTATTCCAAAGGTCGAAGCACCAGTACAGGCCTTCTGGTTCGATCAAAGGAGGACAGTGGCTCTCAGGACGACAGCAGTGCAAAGGAGGATTCCTTCAGCGGGTCACCAGCGATTCCTCGGTCCAGCCTCTTGGTTGCAGGATACTTGGCTCCTGTATTCCTTCGTTCGTGAGAACTCAGGAGATCGACATGGTAGTGGTGTTTCCAGCCCCCTCTTATCCACGGTTCCCTTCGCGCCAAAAACGGAGGGGGACCAATGGGAGATCCGCTCATCAAAACACATACCATACGTGGACCAATCACGGACCACGGTGGTCCCAGGCATTCACACCACCCTAGACTCTCTGGCACCCAGGATGTGTATTGGGACCAGACATCCCAGCCCACACCCTGGAGGCACACAAACGACATGTAGAAGCCCGCGAAAGCAACCACGTTTCGCGGGAAAGTACATGCCCAAATAAGGAAGGCCCCGGGTCGCTTCGACCTGGGGAAGGTGAAGGGAGCAAGACGGTCAGTGGACAAGACAAAGGAGCCTCGTGGTCTGGCCATTTTAGGAGCCAGGCCACCATTTTGGGTTCAGTGCAAAAACGTGCTCAGAACGGCAAAAGGAGCTCAAAATATTCAATACGGTCGCTGCCACCATTCCAGTCCCTGAATGACTTGCACCGATCAAATACCATCCTAAAAGAGTATCTAGGGCCTGTAGAAGGCTAGAGACCCAAGGGAGCTGTAACTTAGCTTACAGTGCCCTCTTGTGTCGTGTTGCACTAAAGCTGCGACACGATAGAAGAAACTACGGGAAACAACGTTCCCCGGTACTGACTGTCTTAAGGGCATGTCAGTTTCCCCGTAAGAAAGGAGCGAAAGCCCAGGGAAGTGCGGCAGAAGGCTGTACTTCCCTGGCAAAGTCAAGATCAAGGTTAAAAACAATAGCAAAAAGTTTAGGGGTTGCCACATGGAAGGAAATTTCCCTACAATAACGAAATCTTTCCTAACAAAGAGCATTGAGATATCACATCTCATGCTATAGGAAGGGTCTCAGGATTGGAAAGGGAACGAGTTGGATATCACATCTCATGCTATAGGAAGGGTCTCAGGTTTGGTAGAAGCATTGAGATATCACATCTCATGCTATAGGAAGGTCCTCATGATTGGAATGGGAGGAGTTGGATATCACATCTCAGGCAATCGGAAGGGACTCAGGATTGGAATGGGAAGGAGTTGGATATCACATCTCATGCTATAGGGAGGGTCTCAGGTTTGGTATTAATAGCATTGAGATATCACTTCTCATGCTATAGGAAGGGTCTCAGGATTGGAATGGGAAGGAGTTGGATATCATCTCATGCTATAGGACGGGTCTCAGGATTGGAATGGGAAGGTGTTGGATATCACATCTCATCCTATAGGAAGGGTCTCATGTTTGGAATGGGAAGCATTTGGATACCACATCTCTTGCAATAGGAATGATCCAAGGTTTTGTATTAAGAGCATTGAGATATCACATCTCATGCTATAGGAAGGGTCTCGGGATTGGAACAGGAAGGAGTTGGATATCACATCTCATGCTATAGGAAGGGTCTCAGGTTTGGTAGAAGCATTGAGATATCACATCTCATGCTATAGGAAGGGCCTCATGATTGGAATGGGAGGAGTTGGATATCACATCTCAGGCTATCGGAAGGGACTCAGGATTGGAATGGGAAGGAGTTGGATATCACATCTCATGCTATAGGGAGGGTCTCAGGTTTGGTATTAATAACATTGAGATATCACTTCTCATGCTATAGGAAGGGTCTCAGGATTGGATGGGAATAAGTTGGATATCACATTTCATGCTATAGGAAGGGTCTCAGATTTGGTAGAAGCATTGAGATATCACATCTCATGCTATAGGAAGGGCCTCATGATTGGAATGGGAAGGAGTTGGATATCACATCTCATGCCATCGGAAAGGTCTCAGGTTTGGTAGAAGCATTGGGATATCACATCTCATGCTATAGGAAGGGTCTCAGGATTGGAATGTGAAGGAGTTGGACATCACATCTCATGGCAAAGGAAATGTCTCAGGTTTGGAAGGGGAAGGATTTGGATATCACATCTCAAGTTATAGAACGGGTCTGTGGTTTGGTATTAGAAGCATTGAGATATATCTCATGGTATAGTATGGGTCTCAGGATTGGAATGGGAAGGAGTTTGATATCACATCTCATGCTATAGGAAGGGTCTCAGGATTGGAATGGGAAGGACTTGGACATCACATCTCATGTTATAGGAAGGGTCTCAGGTTTGTTATTAGAAGGATTGAGATATCACATCTCATGTTATAGGACAGTCTCAGGTTTGGTATTAGAAACATTGAGATATCACATCTCATGGTATAGGACGTGTCTCAGGATTGGAATGGGAAGGAGTTGGATATCACATCTCATGCTATAGGAATGGTCACAGGTTGGAATTCGAAGGAGTTGGATATCACATCTCATGCTATCGGAAGGGTCTCAGGATTGGAATGGGAAGGAGTTGGATATCACATCTCATGCTATAGGGAGGGTCTCAGGTTTTATATTAGAAACATTGAGATATCACAGCTAATGCTATCGGAAGGGTCTCAGGATTGGATTGGGAAGGAGTTGGATATCACATTTCATGCAATAGGAAAGGTCTCAGGTTTGGAATGGGAAGGGTTTGGATATCACATCTCTTGCAATAGGAAGGGTCTCAGGTCTGGTATTAGAAACATTGAGATATCACATCTCATGGTATAGGAAGGGTCGCAGGATTGGAATCGGAAGGAGTTGGATATCACATCTCATGTTATAGGAAGGGTCTCAGGTTTTGTATTAGAAGCACTGAGATATCAAATCTCATGCTATATGAAGAGACGCAGGATTGGAATGGGAAGAAGTTGGATATCACATCTCATGCTATAGGAAGGGACTCAGGTTTGGAATGGGAAGGATTTGGATATCACATCTCTTGCAATAGGAAGGGTCTCAGGTTTGGTATTAGAAACATTGAGATATCTCATCTCATGGTATAGGAAGGGTCTCAGGATTGGAATCGGAAGGAGTTGGATATAACATCTCATGTTATAGGAAGGGTCTCAGGTTTGGTATTAGAAGCACTGAGATATCAAATCTCATGCTAAATAAAGGGACGCAGGATTGGAATGGGAAGGAGTTGGATATCACATCTCATGCTATAGGAACGGTCCAACTTTGGTATTAGAAGCATTGAGATAGCACATCTCATGGAAGGGGCTCAGGATTGGAATGGGAAGGAGTTGGATATCACATCTCATGTTATAGGAATGATCGCAGGTTTGGTATTAAGAGCATTGAGATATCACATCTCATGCTATAGGAAGGGTCTCAGGATTGGATCGGGAAGGAGTTGGATATCACATCTCATGCTATAGGAAGGGCCTCATGATTGGAATGGGAAGGAGTTGGATATCACATCTCATGTTATAGGAATGGACTCAGGTTTGGAAGGGGAAGGATTTGGATATCACATCTCAAGTTATAGGACGGGTCTGTGGTTTGGTATTAGAAGCATTGAGATATATCTCATGCTATCGGAAGGGTCTAAGGATTGGATTGGGAAGAAATTGGATATCACATCTCATGTTATAGGAAGGGTCTCAGGATTGGAATGGGAAGGACTTGGACATCACATCTCATGTTATAGGAAACGTCTCAGGTTTGTTATTAGAAGCATTGAGATATCACATCTCATGTTATAGGACAGTCTCAGGTTTGGTATTAGAAGCATTGAGATATAACATCTCATGGTATAGGACGGGTCTCAGGATTGGAATGGGAAGGAGTTAGATATCACATCTCATGCTATAGGAATGATCCCAGGTTTGGTATTAAGAGCATTGAGATATCACATCTCATGCTATAGGAAGGGTCTCAGGTTTGGTAGAAGCATTGAGATATCACATCTCATGCTACAGGAAGGGCCTCATGATTGGAATGGGAAGGAGTTGGATATCACATCTCATGTTATAGGAAGGGACTCAGGTTTGGTATTAGAAGCACTGAGATATCAGATCTCATCTTTTAGGAAGGGACTCAAGTTTGGTATTTGAAGGAGTGAGATAATAAATCTCATCCTATCGGCCGGGTCTCAGGATTGGAATGGGAAGGAGTTGAATATCACATCTCATGCTATAGGAAGGATCTCAGGTTTGGTAGAAGCATTGAGATATCACATATGCTATAGGAAGGGTCTCAGGATTGGAATGGGAAGGAGTTGGATATCATCTCATGCTATAGGAAGGGTCTCAGGATTGGAATGGGAAGGTGTTGGATATCACATCTCATCCTATAGGAAGGGTCTCAGGTTTGGAATGGGAAGCATTTGGATATCACATCTCTTGCAATAGGAATGATCCAAGGTTTGGTATTAAGAGCATTGAGATATCACATCTCATGCTATAGGAAGGGTCTCAGGATTGGAAAGGGAAGGAGTTGGATATCACATCTCATGCTATAGGAAGGGTCTCAGGTTTGGTAGAAGCATTGAGATATCACATCTCATGCTATAGGAAGGTCCTCATGATTGGAATGGGAGGAGTTGGATATCACATCTCAGGCAATCGGAAGGGACTCAGGATTGGAATGGGAAGGAGTTGGATATCAATCTCATGCTATAGGGAGGGTCTCAGGTTTGGTATTAATAGCATTGAGATATCACTTCTCATGCTATAGGAAGGGTCTCAGGATTGGAATGGGAAGGAGTTGGATATCATCTCATGCTATAGGACGGGTCTCAGGATTGGAATGGGAAGGTGTTGGATATCACATCTCATGCTATAGGAAGGGTCTCAGGTTTGGTAGAAGCATTGAGATATCACATCTCATGCTATAGGAAGGGCCTCATGATTGGAATGGGAGGAGTTGGATATCACATCTCAGGCTATCGGAAGGGACTCAGGATTGGAATGGGAAGGAGTTGGATATCACATCTCATGCTATAGGGAGGGTCTCAGGTTTGGTATTAATAACATTGAGATATCACTTCTCATGCTATAGGAAGGGTCTCAGGATTGGATGGGAATAAGTTGGATATCACATCTCATGCCATCGGAAAGGTCTCAGGTTTGGTAGAAGCATTGGGATATCACATCTCATGCTATAGGAAGGGTCTCAGGATTGGAATGGGAAGGAGTTGGACATCACATCTCATGGCAAAGGAAATGTCTCAGGTTTGGAAGGGGAAGGATTTGGATATCACATCTCAAGTTATAGGATGGGTCTGTGGTTTGGTATTAGTAGCATTGAGATATATCTCATGGTATAGTATGGGTCTCTTGATTGGAATGGGAAGGAGTTGGATATCACATCTCATGTTATAGGAAGGGTCTCAGGTTTGTTATTAGAAGGATTGAGATATCACATCTCATGTTATAGGACAGTCTCAGGTTTGGTATTGGAAGCATTGAGATATCACATCTCATGGTATAGGACGGGTCTCAGTATTGGAATGGGAAGGAGTTGGATATCACATCTCATGCTATAGGAAGGGTCACAGGTTGGAATTCGAAGGAGTTGGATATCACATCTCATGCTATCGGAAGGGTCTCAGGATTGGAATGGGAAGGAGTTGGATATCATATCTCATGCTATAGGGAGGGTCTCAGGTTTGATATTAGAAGCATTGAGATATCACATCTAATGCTATCAGAAGGGTCTCAGGATTGGATTGGGAAGGAGTTGGATATCACATCTCATGCAATAGGAAAGGTCTCAGGTTTGTAATGTGAAGGATTTGGATATCACATCTCTTGCAATAGGAAGGGTCTCAGGTCTGGTATTAGAAACATTGAGATATCACATCTCATGGTATAGGAAGGGATCACATCTCATGCTATAGGAAGGGTCTCAGGATTGGAATGGGAAGGAGTTGGATATCACATCTCAAGCTATAGGAAGGGTCTCAGGATTGGAATTGGAAGGAGTTTGATATCACATCTCATGCCATAGTATGGGTCTCAGGTTTGGTAGAAGCATTGGGATATCACATATCATGCTATCGGAAGGGTATCAGGATTGGATTTGGAAGGAGTTGGATATCCCATCTCATGCTGTAGGAAGGGTCTCAGGTTGGAATGGGAAGGAGTTGGATATCACATCTCTGCTATCGGAAGTGTCTCATGATTGGGATGGGAAGAAGTTGGATATCACATCTCATGCTATACAAAGTATCTCAGATTTGGAATGGGAAGGAGTTGGATATCCCATCTCATGTTATAGGACGGGTCTCAGGTTTGGTATTAGAAGCATTGCCATATCACATCGCATGCTGTAGGAAGGGTCTCAGGTTTGGAATGGGAAGGAATTGGATATTACATTCTTGCTATAGGAAGGGTCTCATGTTTGGAACGGGAAGGAGTTGGATATCACATATGCTATAGGAAGGGTCTCAGGTTTGGAATGGGAAGGAGTTGGGTATCACATCTCATGTTATAGGAAGGGTCTCAGGTTTGGTATAAGCATTGAGATGTCACGTCTCATGCTATAGGAAGGGTCTCAGGATTGCAATAGGAAGGAGTTGGATATCACATCTCATGCTATATGAAGGGACTCAGGTTTGGTATTACAAGCATTGTGATATTACATCTCATGCTATAGTAAGGGTCTCAGGATTGGATTGGGAAGGAGTCGGATATCACATCTCATGCTATAGGAAGGGTCTCAGGTTTGGAATGGGAAGGATTTGTATATCACATCTTGCTATAGGAAGGGCCTCAGGTTTGGTATGAGAAACATTGACATATCACATCTCATGGTATAGGAAGGATCTCAGGATTGGAATGGGAAGGAGTTGGATATCCCATCTCATGTTATAGGAAGGATATCAGGTTTGGTATTAGAAGCATTGAGATATCACATCTCATGCTATAGGAAGGGTCTCAGGATTGGAATGGGAAGGAGTTGGATATCAAATCTCATGCTATAGGAAGGGTCTCAGGTTTGGTAGAAGCATTGAGATATCACATCTCATGCTATAGGCAGGGTCTCAGGATTGGAATGGGAAGGAGTAGTATATGACATCTCATGTCATAGGAAGGGTCTCAGGTTTGGTATAAGCATTGATATGTCACATCTCTGCTATTGGAAGGGTCTCGGGATTGGAATGGGAAGGAGTTGGATATCCCATCTCATGTTATAGGAAGGGTCTCAGGTTTGGTATTAGAAGCATTGAGATATAACATCTCATGTTATAGGAATGGTCTCAGGATTGAAATGGGAAGTACTTGGATATCACATCTCATGCTATAGGGAGGGTCTCAGGTTTGATATTAGAAGCATTGAGATATCACATCTCATGCTATCGGAAGGGTCTCAGGATTGGAATGGGAAGGAGTTGGATATCACATCTCATGCTATAGGAAGGGTCTCAGGTTTGGTAGAAGCATTGAGATATCACATCTCATGCTATAGGCAGGGTCTCAGGATTGGAATGGGAAGGAGTAGTATATGACATCTCATGTCATAAGAAGGGTCTCAGGTTTGGTATAAGCATTGATATATCACATCTCTGCTATCGGAAGGGTCTCGGGATTGGAATGGGAAGGAGTTGGATATCCCATCTCATGTTATAGGAAGGGTCTCAGGTTTGGTATTAGAAGCATTGAGATATAACATCTCATGTTATAGGAAGGGTCTCAGGATTGGAATGGGAAGGGCTTGGATATCACATCTCATGCTATAGGAAGGATGTCAGGATTGGATGGGAAGGAGTTGGATATCACATTTCATGCTATAGGAAGGGTCTCAGATTTGGTAGAAGCATTGAGATATCACATCTCATGCTATAGGAAGGGCCTCAGGATTGGATGGGAAGAAGTTGGATATCACATTTCATGCTATAGGAAGGGTCTCAGATTTGGTAGAAGCATTGAGATATCACATCTCATGCTATAGGAAGGGCCTCATGATTGGAATGGGAAGGAGTTAGATATCACATCTCATGCTATCAGTCTCAGGTTTGGTAGAAGCATTGAGATATCACATCTCATGCTATAGGAAGGTCCTCATGATTGGAATGGGAGGAGTTGGATATCACATCTCAGGCAATCGGAAGGGACTCAGGATTGGAATGGGAAGGAGTTGGATATCACATCTCATGCTATAGGGAGGGTCTCAGGTTTGGTATCAATAGCATTGAGATATCACTTCTCATGCTATAGGAAGGGTCTCAGGATTGGAATGGGAAGTAGTTGGATATCATCTCATGCTATAGGACGGGTCTCAGGATTGGAATGGGAAGGTGTTGGATATCACATCTCATCCTATAGGAAGGGTCTCATGTTTGGAATGGGACGCATTTGGATATCACATCTCTTGCAATAGGAATGATCCAAGGTTTGGTATTAAGAGCATTGAGATATCACATCTCATGCTATAGGAAGGGTCTCAGGATTGGAACGGGAAGGAGTTGGATATCACATCTCATGCTATAGGAAGGGTCTCAGGCTTGGTAGAAGCATTGAGATATCACATCTCATGCTATAGGAAGGGCCTCATGATTGGAATGGGAGGAGTTGGATATCACATCTCAGGCTATCGGAAGGGACTCAGGATTGGAATGGGAAGGAGTTGGATATCACATCTCATGCTATAGGGAGGGTCTCAGGTTTGGTATTAATAGCATTGAGTTATAGGAAGGGTCTCAGGATTGGAATGGGAAGTAGTTTGATATCACATCTCATGCCATAGTAAGGTCTCAGGTATGGTAGAAGCATTAAGATATCACATCTCATGCTATCGGAAGGGTCTCAGGATTGGATTGGGAAGGAGTTGGATATCCCATCTCATGCTATAGTAAGGGTCACAGGTTGGAATTGGAAGGAGTTGGATATCACATCTCATGCTATCGGAAGGGTCTCAGGATTGGAATGGGAAGGAGTTGGATATCACATCTCATGCTATAGGGAGGGTCTCAGGTTTGATATTAGAAGCATTGAGATATCATATCTCATGCTATCGGAAGGGTCTCAGGATTGGATTGGGAAGGAGTTGGATATCACATCTCATGTTATAGGAAGGGTCTCAGGATTGGATGGGAAGAGTTGGATATCACATCTCATGCTACAGGAAGGGTCTCAGGTTTGGTAGAAGCATTGGGATATTACATCTCATGCTATAGGAAGGGTCTCAGGATTGGAATGGGAAGGAGTTGGATATCACATCTCATGATAAAGTAAGGGTCTCAGGTTTGGAAGGTGAAGGATTTGGATATCACATCTCAAGTTATAGGACGGGTCTGTGGTTTGCTATTAGAAGCATTGAGATATCATATCTCATGCTATCGGAAGGGTCTCAGGATTGGATTGGGAAGGAGTTGGATATCACATCTCACGTTATAGGAAGGGCCTCAAGATTGGAATGGGAAGGACTTGGATATCACATCTCATGTTATAGGAAGGGTCTCAGGTTTGTTATTAGAAGCATTGAGATATCACATCTCATGTTATAGGACAGTCTCAGGTTGGGTATTAGAAGCATTGAGATATCATATCTCATGGTATAGGACGGGTCTCAGGATTGGAATGGGAAGGAGTTGGATATCACATCTCATGCTATAGGAAGGGTCTCAGGATTGGAATGGGAAGGATTTGGATATCACATCTCTTGCAATAGGAAGGGTCTCATGTTTGATATTAGAAACATTGAGATATCTCATCTCATGGTATAGGAAGGGTCTCAGGATTGGAATGGGAAGTAGTTTGATATCACATCTCATGCCATAGGAAGGTCTCAGGTATGGTAGAAGCATTAAGATATCACATCTCATGCTATCGGAAGGGTCTCAGGATTGGATTGGGAAGGAGTTGGATATCCCATCTCATGCTATAGTAAGGGTCACAGGTTGGAATTGGAAGGAGTTGGATATCACATCTCATGCTATCGGAAGGGTCTCAGGATTGGAATGGGAAGGAGTTGGATATCACATCTCATGCTATAGGAAGGGTCTCAGGATTGGAATGGGAAGGTGTTGGATATCACATCTCATCCTATAGGAAGGGTCTCAGGTTTGGAATGGGAAGGTGTTGGATATATGAAAAATGTAGTTCCTATTGGTAATAGGAACTCACCGTCCCCTGCACACCATTCAAATATGGAAAAATAATTTTCCAAACAAATCTCAATGTTGTTTCGTGATTTTTAAATAGTTATTCTGTCATGCAGTCTCGAAAACAGTTTTTTTATCCCCATTCAACCTCAACATGTTACCAAATTACAGTTTACAATTCAATCCACAGCTTTTACACTTTTCAAATAATTTGATTTTTAATAAATTTTTCAATTTTTACTCAAAATATATCTAGCATGCATTTGTTATTTTCTTTTGAGTTCACTTCACTCAAATAACTTTAGTTATGCAAGTAACGAAACAAAAATTAGTTGTTTTCACCAATGCCACAAAATTAAAAAGGTAGCTCAACGCGTTTCGAGAGGTTTGACTCTCTTCTTCAGGAGCACTAACACTATTTTCTTCAAACTCTAATCTCTCATTTTCTGATTCTTCATGATAATGTCCAAACAATAATATAATGACTTTAAAAAAGCGAACTTCATCCCTCTTTAATAAATGAACACTCCTTCGTCAGTTTCTGTTGCGACTATTCCATTGTGAAATGATGGAAACGTCATCCTTCTAGGTTTCCCAATTCGTTTTTGATTATCTGTAAATGATAGGATATGTTTATGTGTTACTTAATGTCCTCAGTATTGTCAAATACTGTGTAATTATACTTCAAACCATGTAATATCCAATCGTACCTGTGTGTTCCTGTCGGAACGGATAACACCTCTTCCCAGATTTCAAATGCCAGTTATATTTCTTAACACAATTCCGACTTGGTATTCTGCTGAATGTTCAATCGACTTCACGGTGCTAATCCCTCTCTCTTCGTGTATAACCGTTTCCTCCCTGTGTTATAACCATAATTTACGTCAATACATTATCTAGCTTACCCGTATTTACATATGTTACAAAGAATAATTGATTAATTCAAGGAACTTCCTCTGTTTACCTGAACCAGTAGCAAAATGCCGCCGTGAACGTTCCTTTACTCAACACTCCTATTCTCTCCTTTGGCTGTGTCTCCGTGAATATCTCTATCTGTTGAGGATGTTCACTGTTAGTATAGTTTAAACATCTTGTCTATTATGCACTTAACAAGTCCAAATTACGATACCAAATCGTTTTAATTTTACCTGAACTGACTTTTCCACCGTCCCCGCACTGCTTCTTCCTGTTTCCAAGTTAGCCTGGTTGCCTGGCAACTAGTACCTTTGTACTCATGTGATCATGTCACCTGATTCTTTGGAATTATGGGAATCGTAGTTTACATTTTCTCATGGGATGCGGATTCAAGCTCAAACGTGGTAAAAGGTGAGCGTTATGGGAGAAATAAACGTTCTAAGTACATGTATTGACTGTTTCTATTGAGTTTAACTTAAGACCCATCATACTAGGGTCGTGAGAATCTATGCTCCTGTTCCTTATTATCATTAGTATTGACGTGATCTGCTCACATAATTCTACGGAATTACGGGAATCATAATTTTTGAAGTTAAACCTTTTTCTTTTTCATATCTGGGATTCAATCCTATGACTTAAATACCTGAACGTTGTATACAAGGTGTCCGTGCTTGCATTAATTATGTCTGTGGAATATAACCCGACAAGAATGGTCATGTTTGTACGTAATAGTGCATTATGGAACTCGAAGTCCCTATGGGTTGTTCTCTTTTCTAACTATGTTACAGAGTCTCTTCCCCCAGGTGCATTTGTTTGTGACATTAGTTGATAATTTTACCTTTTCTCCCCAATGTTCCGGATCATTTTTCCATCAGATCACAATGTAATTTACATTTTTGTTGCTCATCTTTTCCAACACATTTATATATTTCACCGACTTTATGTAGTACCGCCCCCATTTCTAGTTGTGATTTATAGGGCTGCTCAATGCCCTAATCTTATACATCTTTTTCATAGAAATGAGCTTAAGCTGTATTCCTCATTCATTCCTTTCGGTTCCAGGGCATCTAACTTATGAATCCAGAACATTTCTCTGCATGTTAATATTTGTTCTAGATTCCCACCTCTGGGTGGTCTCATAATTGTTTCCAAAATTACAAATTTTAATTGTGAGATTGTGTGATCTCGTTCTTTGAAATGTCTTGCCACAGGTGATTTTATATTGCCAGTTCTGATATTAGATTTATGTTCTGAAATGCGGTCTTTGGCACGTCTGATAGTTTGCCCCACATAGTATTTGCCACACGGACAAATTAATCCATATATGACACATTTACTTTCACATGTTGCATAATGTTGTAAGTTTATTTTTTGTCCTGTGTATGGATGTCTTATTGTCGGACCCTTTTGTACGTTATTACATTGACTGCAATTCAAGCAGGGGAACGTACCCGCGATCCAGCAATTCACTTTTTGGACGTGAAAATATTCCCAGAACAAAGAAAATTACATACAACAGTGTTTAGGAAACCAACAGATGTGAATAACAGCTTGTTTTTTACAAGTCATCATCCACATCATTTAAAAAAGAATTTACCATTAAGCCAACTCCAAAGAATAAAACAAATTATTTCGAAAGAAGATACATATGAAGACACTGAGAAGGAACAGATAGAGAGATTCAAAGAGAGGGGATTTCCAGAAATGATTTTATCTCAAGCCAAAGAGAAATGTAAACTGAAGAAAAGGACAGAACTCCTAAAACAACAACGGAAGGAATATAGAAGTAATCCTCCATTGATCTACCTTACAAAATTTTCAACAAAGAGTGCACACATCAAAAGGACGCTACAAAAAAACTGGAAAATCACAAGGTTAGACCCACAAATTAGTGGTCTCTTTCCAGAACCACCACTAATGGCATATACCAGAGGAAAGAACCTACGAGATTCACTAGTTAAAGCAGAAAGGGTTAGCAAGATACAACAAAGATTTCTTGGGAAACCAAAGAAGGGTACGTTCCCCTGCTTGAATTGCAGTCAATGTAATAACGTACAAAAGGGTCCGACAATAAGACATCCATACACAGGACAAAAAATAAACTTACAACATTATGCAACATGTGAAAGTAAATGTGTCATATATGGATTAATTTGTCCGTGTGGCAAATACTATGTGGGGCAAACTATCAGACGTGCCAAAGACCGCATTTCAGAACATAAATCTAATATCAGAACTGGCAATATAAAATCACCTGTGGCAAGACATTTCAAAGAACGAGATCACACAATCTCACAATTAAAATTTGTAATTTTGGAAACAATTATGAGACCACCCAGAGGTGGGAATCTAGAACAAATATTAACACGCAGAGAAATGTTCTGGATTCATAAGTTAGATGCCCTGGAACCGAAAGGAATGAATGAGGAATACAGCTTAAGCTCATTTCTATGAAAAAGATGTATAAGATTAGGGCATTGAGCAGCCCTATAAATCACAACTAGAAATGGGGGCGGTACTACATAAAGTCGGTGAAATATATAAATGTGTTGGAAAAGATGAGCAACAAAAATGTAAATTACATTGTGATCTGATGGAAAAATGATCCGGAACATTGGGGAGAAAAGGTAAAATTATCAACTAATGTCACAAACAAATGCACCTGGGGGAAGAGACTCTGTAACATAGTTAGAAAAGAGAACAACCCATAGGGACTTCGAGTTCCATAATGCACTATTACGTACAAACATGACCATTCTTGTCGGGTTATATTCCACAGACATAATTAATGCAAGCACGGACACCTTGTATACAACGTTCAGGTATTTAAGTCATAGGATTGAATCCCAGATATGAAAAAGAAAAAGGTTTAACTTCAAAAATTATGATTCCCGTAATTCCGTAGAATTATGTGAGCAGATCACGTCAATATTAATGATAATAAGGAACAGGAGCATAGATTCTCACGACCCTAGTATGATGGGTCTTAAGTTAAACTCAATAGAAACAGTCAATACATGTACTTAGAACGTTTATTTCTCCCATAACGCTCACCTTTTACCACGTTTGAGCTTGAATCCGCATCCCATGAGAAAATGTAAACTACGATTCCCATAATTCCAAAGAATCAGGTGACATGATCACATGAGTACAAAGGTACTAGTTGCCAGGCAACCAGGCTAACTTGGAAACAGGAAGAAGCAGTGCGGGGACGGTGGAAAAGTCAGTTCAGGTAAAATTAAAACGATTTGGTATCGTAATTTGGACTTGTTAAGTGCATAATAGACAAGATGTTTAAACTATACTAACAGTGAACATCCTCAACAGATAGAGATATTCACGGAGACACAGCCAAAGGAGAGAATAGGAGTGTTGAGTAAAGAAACGTTCACGGCGGCATTTTGCTACTGGTTCAGGTAAACAGAGGAAGTTCCTTGAATTAATCAATTATTCTTTGTAACATATGTAAATACGGGTAAGCTAGATAATGTATTGACGTAAATTATGGTTATAACACAGGGAGGAAACGGTTATACACGAAGAGAGAGGGATTAGCACCGTGAAGTCGATTGAACATTCAGCAGAATACCAAGTCGGAATTGTGTTAAGAAATATAACTGGCATTTGAAATCTGGGAAGAGGTGTTATCCGTTCCGACAGGAACACACAGGTACGATTGGATATTACATGGTTTGAAGTATAATTACACAGTATTTGACAATACTGAGGACATTAAGTAACACATAAACATATCCTATCATTTACAGATAATCAAAAACGAATTGGGAAACCTAGAAGGATGACGTTTCCATCATTTCACAATGGAATAGTCGCAACAGAAACTGACAAAGGAGTGTTCATTTATTAAAGAGGGATGAAGTTCGCTTTTTTAAAGTCATTATATTATTGTTTGGACATTATCATGAAGAATCAGAAAATGAGAGATTAGAGTATGAAGAAAATAGTGTTAGTGCTCCTGAAGAAGAGAGTCAAACCTCTCGAAACGCGTTGAGCTACCTTTTTAATTTTGTGGCATTGGTGAAAACAACTAATTTTTGTTTCGTTACTTGCATAACTAAAGTTATTTGAGTGAAGTGAACTCAAAAGAAAATAACAAATGCATGCTAGATATATTTTGAGTAAAAATTGAAAAATTTATTAAAAATCAAATTATTTGAAAAGTGTAAAAGCTGTGGATTGAATTGTAAACTGTAATTTGGTAACATGTTGAGGTTGAATGGGGATAAAAAAACTGTTTTCGAGACTGCATGACAGAATAACTATTTAAAAATCACGAAACAACATTGAGATTTGTTTGGAAAATTATTTTTCCATATTTGAATGGTGTGCAGGGGACGGTGAGTTCCTATTACCAATAGGAACTACATTTTTCTTATACTCTTTTTTTGACTTTTAGATACCAGAGTCATATCTTTTCTCCCCGGCACCCAGAAAGAACCGTTTACTAGAAGAGTAAAAAAAACACAAAAACGCTCCTCAATAAATCACACAGAAGATAGGGTGTGCTTTCCTCATTCTATTGTTTTAAGGTGTTGGATATCACATCTCATGCTATAGGAAGGATCTCAGGTTTGGTAGAAGCATTGAGATATCACATATGCTATAGGAAGGGTCTCAGGATTGGAATGGGAAGGAGTTGGATATCATCTCATGCTATAGGAAGGGTCTCAGGATTGGAATGGGAAGGTGTTGGATATCACATCTCATCCTATAGGAAGGGTCTCAGGTTTGGAATGGGAAGCATTTGGATATCACATCTCTTGCAATAGGAATGATCCAAGGTTTGGTATTAAGAGCATTGAGATATCACATCTCATGCTATAGGAAGGGTCTCAGGATTGGAAAGGGAAGGAGTTGGATATCACATCTCATGCTATAGGAAGGGTCTCAGGTTTGGTAGAAGCATTGAGATATCACATCTCATGCTATAGGAAGGGACTCATGATTGGAATGGGAAGGAGTTGGATATCACATCTCATGTAATAGGAAGGGACTCAGGTTTGGTATTAGAAGCACTGAGATATCAGATCTCATCCTTTAGGAAGGGACTCAAGTTTGGTATTTGAAGGAGTGAGATAATAAATCTCATCCTATCGGAAGGGTCTAAGGATTGGAATGGGAAGGAGTTGAATATCACATCTCATGCTATAGGAAGGATCTCAGGATTGGATGGGAAGGAGTTGGATATCACATTTCATGCTATAGGAAGGGTCTCAGATTTGGTAGAAGCATTGAGATATCACATGTCATGCTATAGGAAGGGCCTCAGGATTGAATGGGAAGGAGTTGGATATCACATTTCATGCTATAGGAAGGGTCTCAGATTTGGTAGAAGCATTGAGATATCACATCTCATGCTATAGGAAGGGCCTCATGATTGGAATGGGAAGGAGTTAGATATCACATCTCATGCTATCGGAAAGGTCTGAGGTTTGGTAGAAGCATTGGGATATCACATCTCATGCTATAGGAAGGGTCTCAGGATTGGATTGGGAAGGAGTTGGATATTGCATCTCAAGTTATAGGATATCACATCTCATGCTATAGGGAGGGTCTCAGGTTTGGTATTAATAACATTGAGATATCACTTCTCATGCTATAGGAAGGGTCTCAGGATTGGATGGGAATAAGTTGGATATCACATTTCATGCTATAGGAAGGGTCTCAGATTTGGTAGAAGCATTGAGATATCACATCTCATGCTATAGGAAGGGCCTCATGATTGGAATGGGAAGGAGGTGGATATCACATCTCATGCCATCGGAAAGGTCTCAGGTTTGGTAGAAGCATTGGGATATCACATCTCATGCTATAGGAAGGGTCTCAGGATTGGAATGTGAAGGAGTTGGACATCACATCTCATGGCAAAGGAAATGTCTCAGGTTTGGAAGGGGAAGGATTTGGATATCACATCTCAAGTTATAGAACGGGTCTGTGGTTTGGTATTAGAAGCATTGAGATATATCTCATGGTATAGTATGGGTCTCAGGATTGGAATGGGAAGGAGTTTGATATCACATCTCATGCTATAGGAAGGGTCTCAGGATTGGAATGGGAAGGGTTTGGATATCACATCTCTTGCAATAGGAAGGGTCTCAGGTCTGGTATTAGAAACATTGAGATATCACATCTCATGGTATAGGAAGGGTCTCAGGATTGGAATCGGAAGGAGTTGGATATCACATCTCATGTTATAGGAAGGGTCTCAGGTTTTGTATTAGAAGCACTGAGATATCAAATCTCATGCTATATGAAGAGACGCAGGATTGGAATGGGAAGAAGTTGGATATCACATCTCATGCTATAGGAAGGGACTCAGGTTTGGAATGGGAAGGATTTGGATATCACATCTCTTGCAATAGGAAGGGTCTCAGGTTTGGTATTAGAAACATTGAGATATCTCATCTCATGGTATAGGAAGGGTCTCAGGATTGGAATCGGAAGGAGTTGGATATAACATCTCATGTTATAGGAAGGGTCTCAGGTTTGGTATTAGAAGCACTGAGATATCAAATCTCATGCTAAATGAAGGGACGCAGGATTGGATTGGGAAGAAATTGGATATCACATCTCATGTTATAGGAAGGGTCTCAGGATTGGAATGGGAAGGACTTGGACATCACATCTCATGTTATAGGAAACGTCTCAGGTTTGTTATTAGAAGCATTGAGATATCACATCTCATGTTATAGGACAGTCTCAGGTTTGGTATTAGAAGCATTGAGATATAACATCTCATGGTATAGGACGGGTCTCAGGATTGGAATGGGAAGGAGTTAGATATCACATCTCATGCTATAGGAATGATCCCAGGTTTGGTATTAAGAGCATTGAGATATCACATCTCATGCTATAGGAAGCGTCTCAGGTTTGGTAGAAGCATTGAGATATCACATCTCATGCTACAGGAAGGGCCTCATGATTGGAATGGGAAGGAGTTGGATATCACATCTCATGTTATAGGAATGGACTCAGGTTTGGTATTAGAAGCACTGAGATATCAGATCTCATCCGTTAGGAAGGGACTCAAGTTTGGTATTTGAAGGAGTGAGATAATAAATCTCATCCTATCGGCCGGGTCTCAGGATTGGAATGGGAAGGAGTTGAATATCACATCTCATGCTATAGGAAGGATCTCAGGTTTGGTAGAAGCATTGAGATATCACATATGCTATAGGAAGGGTCTCAGGATTGGAATGGGAAGGAGTTGGATATCATCTCATGCTATAGGAAGGGTCTCAGGATTGGAATGGGAAGGTGTTGGATATCACATCTCATCCTATAGGAAGGGTCTCAGGTTTGGAATGGGAAGCATTTGGATATCACATCTCTTGCAATAGGAATGATCCAAGGTTTGGTATTAAGAGCATTGAGATATCACATCTCATGCTATAGGAAGGGTCTCAGGATTGGAAAGGGAAGGAGTTGGATATCACATCTCATGCTATAGGAAGGGTCTCAGGTTTGGTAGAAGCATTGAGATATCACATCTCATGCTATAGGAAGGTCCTCATGATTGGAATGGGAGGAGTTGGATATCACATCTCAGGCAATCGGAAGGGACTCAGGATTGGAATGGGAAGGAGTTGGATATCACATCTCATGCTATAGGGAGGGTCTCAGGTTTGGTATTAATAGAATTGAGATATCACTTCTCATGCTATAGGAAGGGTCTCAGGATTGGAATGGGAAGGAGTTGGATATCATCTCATGCTATAGGACGGGTCTCAGGATTGGAATGGGAAGGTGTTGGATATCACATCTCATGCTATAGGAAGGGTCTCAGGTTTGGTAGAAGCATTGAGATATCACATCTCATGCTATAGGAAGGGTCTCAGGATTGGAATGGGAAGGAGTTGGATATCATCTCATGCTATAGGACGGGTCTCAGGATTGGAATGGGAAGGTGTTGGATATCACATCTCATGCTATAGGAAGGGTCTCAGGTTTGGTAGAAGCATTGAGATATCACATCTCATGCTATAGGAAGGGCCTCATGATTGGAATGGGAGGAGTTGGATATCACATCTCAGGCTATCGGAAGGGACTCAGGATTGGAATGGGAAGGAGTTGGATATCACATCTCATGCTATAGGGAGGGTCTCAGGTTTGGTATTAATAACATTGAGATATCACTTCTCATGCTATAGGAAGGGTCTCAGGATTGGATGGGAATAAGTTGGATATCACATCTCATGCCATCGGAAAGGTCTCAGGTTTGGTAGAAGCATTGGGATATCACATCTCATGCTATAGGAAGGGTCTCAGGATTGGAATGGGAAGGAGTTGGACATCACATCTCATGGCAAAGGAAATGTCTCAGGTTTGGAAGGGGAAGGATTTGGATATCACATCTCAAGTTATAGGACGGGTCTGTGGTTTGGTATTAGAAGCATTGAGATATATCTCATGGTATAGTATGGGTCTCAGGATTGGAATGGGAAGGAGTTGGATATCACATCTCATGCTATAGGAAGGGTCTCAGGATTGGAATGGGAAGGACTTGGACATCACATCTCATGTTATAGGAAGGGTCTCAGGTTTGTTATTAGAAGGATTGAGATATCACATCTCATGTTATAGGACAGTCTCAGGTTTGGTATTGGAAGCATTGAGATATCACATCTCATGGTATAGGACGGGTCTCAGTATTGGAATGGGAAGGAGTTGGATATCACATCTCATGCTATAGGAAGGGTCACAGGTTGGAATTCGAAGGAGTTGGATATCACATCTCATGCTATCGCAAGGGTCTCAGGATTGGAATGGGAAGGAGTTGGATATCACATCTCATGCTATAGGGAGGGTCTCAGGTTTGATATTAGAAGCATTGAGATATCACATCTAATGCTATCAGAAGGGTCTCAGGATTGGATTGGGAAGGAGTTGGATATCACATCTCATGCAATAGGAAAGGTCTCAGGTTTGTAATGGGAAGGATTTGGATATCACATCTCTTGCAATAGGAAGGGTCTCAGGTCTGGTATTAGAAACATTGAGATATCACATCTCATGGTATAGGAAGGGATCACATCTCATGCTATAGGAAGGGTCTCAGGATTGGAATGGGAAGGAGTTGGATATCACATCTCAAGCTATAGGAAGGGTCTCAGGATTGGAATGGGAAGGAGTTTGATATCACATCTCATGCCATAGTATGGGTCTCAGGTTTGGTAGAAGCATTGGGATATCACATCTCATGCTATCGGAAGGGTATCAGGATTGGATTTGGAAGGAGTTGGATATCCCATCTCATGCTGTAGGAAGGGTCTCAGGTTGGAATGGGAAGGAGTTGGATATCACATCTCTGCTATCGGAAGTGTCTCATGATTGGGATGGGAAGGAGTTGGATATCACATCTCATGCTATACAAAGTATCTCAGATTTGGAATGGGAAGGAGTTGGATATCCCATCTCATGTTATAGGACGGGTCTCAGGTTTGGTATTAGAAGCATTACGATATCACATTGCATGCTGTAGGAAGGGTCTCAGGTTTGGAATGGGAAGGAATTGGATATTACATTCTTGCTATAGGAAGGGTCTCATGTTTGGAATGGGAAGGATTTGGATATCACATATGCTATAGGAAGGGTCTCAGGTTTGGAATGGGAAGGAGTTGGGTATCACATCTCATGTTATAGGAAGGGTCTCAGGTTTGGTATAAGCATTGAGATGTCACGTCTCATGCTATAGGAAGGGTCTCAGGATTGCAATAGGAAGGAGTTGGATATCACATCTCATGCTATATGAAGGGACTCAGGTTTGGTATTACAAGCATTGTGATATTACATCTCATGCTATAGGAAGGGTCTCAGGATTGGATTGGGAAGGAGTCGGATATCACATCTCATGCTATAGGAAGGGTCTCAGGTTTGGAATGGGAAGGATTTGTATATCACATCTTGCTATAGGAAGGGCCTCAGGTTTGGTATGAGAAACATTGACATATCACATCTCATGGTATAGGAAGGATCTCAGGATTGGAATGGGAAGGAGTTGGATATCCCATCTCATGTTATAGGAAGGATATCAGGTTTGGTATTAGAAGCATTGAGATATCACATCTCATGCTATAGGAAGGGTCTCAGGATTGGAATGGGAAGGAGTTGGATATCAAATCTCATGCTATAGGAAGGGTCTCAGGTTTGGTAGAAGCATTGAGATATCACATCTCATGCTATAGGCAGGGTCTCAGGATTGGAATGGGAAGGAGTAGTATATGACATCTCATGTCATAGGAAGGGTCTCAGGTTTGGTATAAGCATTGATATATCACATCTCTGCTATCGGAAGGGTCTCGGGATTGGAATGGGAAGGAGTTGGATATCCCATCTCATGTTATAGGAAGGGTCTCAGGTTTGGTATTAGAAGCATTGAGATATAACATCTCATGTTATAGGAATGGTCTCAGGATTGAAATGGGAAGTACTTGGATATCACATCTCATGCTATAGGGAGGGTCTCAGGTTTGATATTAGAAGCATTGAGATATCACATCTCATGCTATCGGAAGGGTCTCAGGATTGGAATGGGAAGGAGTTGGATATCACATCTCATGCTAAAGGAAGGGTCTCAGGCTTGGAAGGGGAAGGATTAGGATATTACATCTCATGTTATAGGACTGGTCTCAGGTTTAGTATTAGAAGCATTGAGATATCACATCTCATGGTATAGGAAGGGTCTCAGGATTGGAATGGGAAGGAGTTTGATATCACATCTCATGCCATAGGAAGGGTCTCAAGTTTGGTAGAAGCATTGAGATATCACATCTCATGCTATCGGAAGGGTCTCAGGATTGGATTGGGAAGGAGTTGGATATCCCATCTCATGCTATAGGAAGGGTCTCAGGTTTGGTATTAGAAGCATTGAGATATCACATCTCATGCTATAGGAAGGGTCTCAGGATTGGAATGGGAAGGAGTTGGATATCACATCTCATGCTATAAGAAGGGTCTCAGGTTTCGTATTAGAAGCATTGCGATATCAAGTCTCATGGTATAGGAAGGGTCTCAGAATTGGAATGGGAAGGAGTTTGATATCACATCTCATGCCATAATATGGGTCTCAGGTTTGGTAGAAGCATTGAGATATCACATCTCATGCTATCGGAACAGTCTCAGGATTGGATTTGGATGGAGTTGGATATCCCATCTCATGCTATAGGAAGGGTCTCAGGTTGGAATGGGAAGGAGTTGGATATCACATCTCATTTTATAGGAAGGGTCTCAGGATTGGAATGGGAAGGACTTGGATATCACATCTCATGCTATAGGAAGGCTCTCAGGTTTGGAATGGGAAGGATTTGTATATCACATCTTGCTATAGGAAGGGCCTCAGGTTTGGTATGAGAAACATTGACATATCACATCTCATGGTATAGGAAGGATCTCAGGATTGGAATGGGAAGGAGTTGGATATCCCATCTCATGTTATAGGAAGGATATCAGGTTTGGTAGTAGAAGCATTGAGATATCACATCTCATGCTATAGGAAGGGTCTCAGGATTGGAATGGGAAGGAGTTGGATATCACATCTCATGCTATAGGAAGGGTCTCAGGTTTGGTAGAAGCATTGAGATATCACATCTCATGCTATAGGCAGGGTCTCAGGATTGGAATGGGAAGGAGTAGTATATGACATCTCATGTCATAGGAAGGGTCTCAGGTTTGGTATAAGCATTGATATATCACATCTCTGCTATCGGAAGGGTCTCGGGATTGGAATGGGAAGGAGTTGGATATCCCATCTCATGTTATAGGAAGGGTCTCAGGTTTGGTATTAGAAGCATTGAGATATAACATCTCATGTTATAGGAAGGGTCTCAGGATTGGAATGGGAAGGACTTGGATATCACTTCTCATGCTATAGGGAGGTCTCAGGTTTGATATTAGAAGCATTGAGATATCAGATCTCATGCTATCGGAAGGGTCTCAGGATTGGAATGGGAAGGAGTTGGATATCCCTTCTCATGCTATAGGAAGGGTCTCAGGTTGGAATGGGAAGGATTTGGATATCACATCTCATGTTATAGGAAGGGTCTCAGGATTCAAATGGGAAGGATTTGGATATCACATCTCTTGCTATAGGAAGGGTCTCAGGTTTTTTATTAGAAACATTGAGATATCACATGTCATGCTATAGGAAGGGTTTCAGGATTGGAATGGGAAGGAGTTGGATATCACATCTCATGTTATAGAAAGGGTCTCAGGATTGGAATGGGAAGGATTTGGATATCACATCTCTTGCTATAGGATGGGTCTCAGGTTTTTTATTAGAAGCATTGAGATATCACATCTCATGCTATCGGATGGGTCTCAGGATTGGAATGGGAAGGAGTTGGATATCACATCTCATGCTATAGGAAGGGTCTCAGGTTTGGAACTGGAAGGAGTTGGACATCATATCTCATTTTATAGGAAGCGTCTCAGGTTTGGTATAAGCATTGAGATATCATATCTGTGCTATTGGAAGTGTCTAAGGATTGGAATGGGAAGGAGTTGGATATCACATCTCATGCTATAGGTAGGCTCTCAGGTTTGGAAAGGGAAGGAGTTGGATATCACATTTCATGTTACAGGAAGGATCTCAGGTTTGGTATTAGAGGCATTGAGATATCACATCTCATGCTATAGGAAGGGTCTCAGGATTGGAATTCGAAGGAGTTGGATATCACATCTCATGCTATAGGAAGGGTCTCAGGTTTGGTATAAGCATTGGGATATCACATCTCATGCTATAGGAAGGGTCTCAGGATTGGAATGGGAAGGAGTTGGATATCACATCTCAAGCTATAGGAAGGGTCTCAGGATTGGAATGGGAAGGAGTTGGATATCACATCTCATGCCATAGTATGGGTCTCAGGTTTGGTAGAAGCATTGGGATATCACATCTCATGCTATCGGAAGGGTATCAGGATTGGATTTGGAAGGAGTTGGATATCCCATCTCATGCTATAGGAAGGGTCTCAGGTTGGAATGGGAAGGAGTTGGATATCACATCTCATGCCATAGTATGGGTCTCAGGTTTGGTATAAGCATTGAGATATCACATTTCTGCTATTGGAAGGGTCTCAGGATTGGAATGGGAAGGAGTTGGATATCACATCTCAAGCTATAGGAAGGGTCTCAGGTTTGGTATTAGAAGCATTGAGATATCACATCTCATGCTATAGGAAGGGTCTCAGGATTGGAATGGGAAGGACTTGGATATCCCATCTCATGTTATTGGACGGGTCTCAGGTGTGGTATTAGAAGCATTGAGATATCACATTGCATGCTGTAGGAAGAGTCTCAGGTTTGGAATGGGAAGGAATTGGATATCACATCTCATCTCATAGGAAGGATCTCAGGTTTGCTATTAGAAGCATTGAGATATCACATCTCATGCTATAGGAATGGTCTCAGGATTGGAATGAGAAGGAGTTGGATATTACATTCTTGCTATAGGATGGGTCTCAGGTTTGGAACGGGAAGGAGTTGGATATCACATCTCATGCTTTAAGAAGGGTCTCAGTTTTGGTATTAGAAGCATTGAGATATCACATCTCATGCTATAGGAAGGGTCTCAGGTTTGGTATTACAAGCATTGTCATATTACATCTCATGCTATAGGAAGGGTCTCAGGATTGGATTGGGAAGGAGTCGGATATCACAGCTCACGCTATAGGAAGGGTCTCAGGTTTGGAATGGGAAGGATTTGTATATCACATCTCTTGCTATAGGAAGGGCCTCAGGTTTGGTATGAGAAACATTGAGATATCACATCTCATGGTATAGGAAGGATCTCAGGATTGGAATAGGAAGGAGTTGGATATCACATCTCATATTATAGGAAGGATATCAGGTTTGGTATTAGAAGCATTGAGATGTCACGTCTCATGCTATATGAAGGGTCTCAGGATTGGAATAGGAAGGAGTTGGATATCACATCTCATGCTACATGAAGGGACTCAGGTGTGGTATTACAAGCATTGTGATATTACATCTCATGCTATAGGAAGGGTCTCAGGATTGGATTGGGAAGGAGTCGGATATCACATCTCATGCTATAGGAAGGGTCTCAGGTTTGGAATGGGAAGGAATTGGATACACATCTCATGTTATAGGAAGGATCTCAGGTTTGGTATTAGAAGCATTGAGATATCACATATCATGCTATAGGAAGGGTCTCAGGATTGGAATGGGAAAGAGTTGGATATCACATCTCATGCTAAAGGAAAGGTCTCGGGTTTGGAAGGGGAAGGATTTGGATCTCACATATGTATTAGGACGGGTCTCAGGTTTGGTATTAGAAGCATTGAGATATCACATCTCATGGTATAGGAAGGGTCTCGGGATTGGAATGGGAAGGAGTTGGATAGTACATCTCAAGCTATCTCAGGATTGGAATGGGAAGGAGTTTGATATCACATCTCAAGCTATAGGAAGGGTCTCAGGTTTGGAAAGGGAATGATTTGGATTTCACATCTCATGTTATAGGATGGTTCTCATGTTTGGTTTTAGAAGCATTGAGATATCACATCTCATGCTATCGGAAGGGTCTCAGGTTTGGAATGGGAAGGAGTTGGATATCACATCTCATGTTATAGGAAGGAACTCAGGTTTGGTATTGGAAGCATTGAGATATCACATCTCATGCTATAGGAAGGGTCTCAGGATTGGAATGGGAAGGAGTTGGATATCACATCTCATGCTATAGGAAGGATCTCAGGTTTGGTATTAGAAGCATTGAGATATCACATCTCATACTATCGGAAGGATCTCAGGTTTGGTATTAGAAGCATTGAGATATCACATCTCATGCTATCAGAAGGGTCTCAGGATTGGAATAGGAAGGATCGGATATCACATCTCATGCTAAAGGGAGGATCTCAGATTTGGAAGTGGATGGATTTGGATATCACATCTCATGTTTTAGGAAGGATCTCAGGTTTGGTATTAGAAGCATTGAGATATCACATCTCATGCTATTGGAAGGATCTCAGGTTTGGTATTAGAAGCATTGAGATATCACATCTCATGCTATCTGAAGGGTCTCAGGATTGGAATGGGAAGGAGTCGGATATCACATCTCATGTTATAGGAAGGGTCTCAGGATTGGATGGGGAGAGTTGGATATCACATCTCATGTTATAGGACGGGTCTGTGGTTTGGTATTAGAAGCATTGAGATATATCTCATGGTATAGTATGGGTCTCAGGATTGGAATGGGAAGGAGTTGGATATCACATCTCATGCTATAGGAAGGGTCTCAGGATTGGAATGGGAAGGACTTGGACATCACATCTCATGTTATAGGAAGGGTCTCAGGTTTGTTATTAGAAGGATTGAGATATCACATCTCATGTTATAGGACAGTCTCAGGTTTGGTATTAGAATCATTGAGATATCACACCTCATGGTATAGGAAGTGTTTCAGGATTGGAATGGGGAGGAGTTGGATATCATATCTCATGCTATAGGAAGGGTCTCAGGATTGGAATGGGAAGGAGTTTGATATCAAATCTCATGCCATAGGAAGGGTCTCAGGTTTGGTATTAGAAGCATTGAGATATCACAGATCATGCTATAGAAAGTGTCTGAGGATTGGAATGGGAAGGAGTTGGATATCACATCTCATGCTATAGGAAGGGTTTCTGGTTTGGTAGAAGCATTGAGATATCACATCTCATGCTATAGGAAGAGTCTCAGGATTGGAATGGGAAGGAGTTGGATATCACGTCTCATGTTATAGGAAAGGTCTCATGTTTGGTAGTAGAAACATTGAGATTTCAAATCTCATGCTATAGGAAGGGACGCAGGATTGGAATGGGACAGGGTTTTATATCACATCTCATGCCATAGTATGGGTCTCAGGTTTGGTAGAAGCATTGGGATATCACATCTCATGCTATCGGAAGGGTATCAGGATTGGATTTGGAAGGAGTTGGATATCCCATCTCATGCTGTAGGAAGGGTCTCAGGTTGGAATGGGAAGGAGTTGGATATCACATCTCTTCTATCGGAAGTGTCTCATGATTGGGATGGGAAGGAGTTGGATATCACATCTCATGTTATAGGACGGGTCTCAGGTTTGGTATTAGAAACATTGCGATATCACATCGCATGCTGTAGGAAGGGTCTCAGGTTTGGAATGGGAAGGAATTGGATATCACATCTCATGTCATAGGAAGGATCTCAGGTTTGGTATTAGAAGCATTGAGATATCACATCTCATGCTATAGGAATGGTCTCAGGATTGGAATGGGAAGGAGTTGGATATTACATTCTTGCTATAGGAAGGGTCTCATGTTTGGAATGGGAAGGAGTTGGATATCACATATGCTATAGGAAGGGTCTCAGGTTTGGAATGGGAAGGAGTTGGGTATCACATCTGTTAGGAAAGATTTCGTTATTGTAGGGAAATTTCCTTCCATGTGGCAACCCCTAAACTTTTTGCTATTGTTTTTAACCTTGTTCTTGACTTTGCCAGGGAAGTACAGCCTTCTGCCGCACTTCCCTGGGCTTTCGCTCCTTTCTTACGGGGAAACTGACATGCCCTTAAGACAGTCAGTACCGGGGAACGTTGTTTCCCGTAGTTTCTTCTATCGTGTCGCAGCTTTAGTGCAACACGACACAAGAGGGCACTGTAAGCTAAGTTACAGCTCTCTTGGGTCTCTAGCCTTCTACAGGCCCTAGATACTCTTTTAGGATGGTATTTGATCGGTGCAAGTCATTCAGGGACTGGAATGGTGGCAGCGATCGTATTGAATATTTTGAGCTCCTTTTGCCGTTCTGAGGACGTTTTTGCACTGAACCCAAAATGGTGGCCTGGCTCCCAAAATGGCCAGACCACGAGGCTCCTTTGTCTTGTCCACTGACCGTCTTGCTCCCTTCACCTTCCCCAGGTCGTAGCGACCCGGGGCCTTCCTTATTTGGGCATGTACTTTCCCGCGAAACGTGGTTGCTTTCGCGGGCTTCTACATGTCATTTGTGTGCCTCCAGGGTGTGGGCTGGGATGTCTGGTCCCAATACACATCCTGGGTGCCAGAGAGTCTAGGGTGGTGTGAATGCCTGGGACCACCGTGGTCCGTGATTGGTCCACGTATGGTATGTGTTTTGATGAGCGGATCTCCCATTGGTTCCCCTCCGTTTTTGGCGCGAAGGGAACCGTGGATAAGAGGGGGCTGGAAACACCACTACCATGTCGATCTCCTGAGTTCTCACGAACGAAGGAATACAGGAGCCAAGTATCCTGCAACCAAGAGGCTGGACCGAGGAATCGCTGGTGACCCGCTGAAGGAATCCTCCTTTGCACTGCTGTCGTCCTGAGAGCCACTGTCCTCCTCTGATCGAACCAGAAGGCCTGTACTGGTGCTTCGACCTTTGGAATAGCAGGAACAGCTATTCCCGGCATCTACATCCTCTCCTGTCAAGTAAGCCTTCGGAAGCGTCTCTGGGCCATCCAGTTGACTGACCAGCTTACAAGGGAGCCTTGCTCTGTAACCGCCGCCAGGTTGTGCCGTATCTCAAGTCCTTGTCACTCTCCCCCGCTTCGTGCCCTTGGCGTTCCTCGGTCTGAAGGGAGGAGTGTACTTCTGACTCACATACGCACGGCCGCTCCGTTGTCCTGCTGCGGCAACAAACTGTGCCGGTTTCGTCGATTGGGACGTCTTTTTGATCTACACGACTACAAAGCATTCCCTGTTCTTCTAAACCTGCCAGCTGCTGAAACTAACGTGGAGGAGTCTGGGACCGCTTGCTTCGGGGACCGGTGAGTAGTATATCTAGGATCTGGTCGCCCTCCTGCAGTACCCATTGCTTTTCCCCGCTGTGTAAAACAGCACCCTTTTCGCCCGTACTCGCGCTCTGCTTCTGCCCGCTGTGGAGGCTGCGCTTGAGTTGCGGGCCCTGTTCTTCTTCTGCTGTGCACTAACACGAACTGCCTGACGTCCTCCGAAGAGCTTCTCCTTTTGCCCGTTGGCACCAGCGCGTGCAGGTACATTGAGCACTAGGCTCCACTCTTCGCAGGGCTTGGACTTCCATCTAGTTAGGTGCCTCTGAAGGCGAACTGGGTCGAAAGCATTATCCCACTGCCTGTTTTCCTTCCCTTGCAGGTGGACTACATATTTCGTGCTTTAAACGCTTGCGACTGTGTATTTGTATATATATTGTGTTGATTTGGTATGTGTTGGCTTAATACTGTGTTATTGTGATTTTCTCGCTACGGTCGTTGTTTTAAAGGCCTTAAAATAAATGTGTTTATATTTTTGATATAACACCTGTTTGGAGTAGTTTGTAAGCGCTCTTGCTTTGTGTGCTCATCGCGGGCTTTCAGTCACCCTCACCCCTCTTGAGACCTAGTCTTGACCGCCGCGATCGCTACCTTGATTGGTCTGGCTTGTCCAGAGGTTACCCTGTTCCAAGTAATTAGGTTGGCCTTCTGAACTTCTGCTCCACCAGGACAGAGTTCAGAAATCCGTCTTAACAAATTGGTGTACAGCGGTGGGATACGACTGAAGGTATCCGGTGTTGCGCACGGGCTAGGGCATTTCAGGTTATTCCAAACAGTATACGTAGTGAATTGTTTTAATATAACTTTAAAAAGGCCATAGTCCTATCACACAGTATGGAAACAAGTACGTTGTTAACTTTAAATGCTTCCAAATCAGAAACGCTGAAAAAGATGTGTGCGGAGAGAGGTGTTTCCTCTCAAGGCACAAAATTGGAAATGATCCAAAGAATCGTGGCGTGGCAAGAAGCGCAGCTTGACGCTATTACTTCTGAGGACAGTGCGGAAGGTGGTGGGGCTGCTCTCACTGGCAGAACCGACGGTTCTGTCGCCGCACTGTTCCACCGCGACCACGAGGACAGGGAGGACGAGATGTCTAATGTTTCCTCTGCCAGTGCTGACGGGGAGGATAGGCTTGAATTCAAGAAGCAAGAGCTGCGGTTTAGGCAGCAGGAGCTTGAATTCAGCATAGCCAAACTGAAAATCGAACAGGCAGAAAAACAAAAAGACAGGGATCACCAGTTGGAACTGGCCAAGCTTCAGGTTGCAAATGGGTCCACGGGTCCTGGACATGGGTCTGGGGCCTCCTCTCATCCACGGTTTCCTAAAGATCTGCTCAGTGTGTATGAGGAACGGAATGACATTATGGACTGGCTGAATGCGTTTGAGTATGCATGCGAAGTTCAGAAAGTTGACAATGCTGACAAGATTGCGTGGCTGCTCAGTAGACTGCCCCATTCTGGCTGTAGTGCCATTATGGAGATGTCGAAGGCTGAGCGAGCTGATTTCGCAATGTTGAAGCAGACTCTCATTTTAAAGTTTGGGAAGACTCCGGCCCAATATTTAAAGCGTTTTCGAGAGTATAAGAAAAAGGAAGGTGGTACTTGGGTATCTTATGTCACTGAATCTTTGAAAAACTTAACTGGCTGGGTCGAAGGCTATAAGGTTTCTACCTTCGCCGGCATTATAAATCTTGTCATGCTGGAACACATTTTTGCTTCTTCTTCCCCGGAGCTTAAGCAGCACTTGGCCGATTCGAAGGAGATAGATCCTAAGAAGCTGGCCATGGCCGCCGACTTATGGGTGTCACATCGAGTGTCCCATAAGGACAAAACTCATCCTGGTAAGCAGGAGGAAGGGAAAAAGTCCAAAGATATGGAGGGTGGAGAATCTGCTAAATCTTCTTCCCAAAAGGGCCACAAAAAGAAAAGCAAGGGTAAGACACAAGAGAACTCACAGGGTAGTAGAGGTCCGCCTCCGAAACAGAACTCTGGTTACAATAAGCCTCCCTATGTAAACAGACCCATAGGATCTTGTTTTGCTTGTGGAGCAACTGACCATGTGAAGGGGGATCCCCGTTGTAAGGTTAGACCTTTGGGGGTCCACTCCGCTAATCTGGCCTTCTCCTCCTACGAGGAAGAAGAGATTACAGGAGCATCCTTCTCCTCAGACTCATTTCCCAGCGGAATAGAGGCTGAGGTAGTTTTAGTGTCCCTGGGTTCCTGGGAGCCTAAAGTCGCCGAGGCGTATGCTAGGATTCCGGATAATACCAAGCACTACTTTAAAGACAGTGTGCTGATCAATGGAGTAGATACTCCAGCTCTTAGGGATAGTGGGTGCAGTCGCACTGTAGTGGATTCTACCTTGGTAGACTCAGAGGAAGTTGCCAGAGCTACTCTGATGCCCACTAAGTTGGCTGACGGCCCCCTCCGTATGTTTCCCGTGATCCCTGTTAATCTTACTTTAAATGGTACAGCAGTCAGGATTCCAGTGAGCATTCAGAGAAACGTCCCGGGAAAGGTCTTACTAGGTAATGATCTCAGAGCTTTAGGGCTCGTAGGAGACACTGCCGAACGACCCTACACACGGTCTCAAGCACGGGCAGCATTGGCCAAGTCCAATACGCCGCCCCAGCCGAAGGGGAAACCCAAGGCGAAAGGAGTCAACAAGTCAAGACGAGGGAAAGAGAATATTCCCCCGAGCTCGCCTACCACTGCGGTGGAGGAAGTTGGTCAATCGCCCGGGCCTGACGAGGAAGTGGCGATGCCTGAAGTATTCGACCCCAACGATCATCCTGAACTAAACGACTTGTTAGTTGAAGGAGGTCCTGATAGGGACGAATTCAGTAAAGGCCAACGTGAGTGCCCATCTCTGGAAGGCCTAAGGAGACAGGCCTGCTCCCAGCTTGAGGGTGAACCTCATGGGACGCATAGGATTTATTGGGAAGGTGGACTCCTGTATAGTGAGCCCACAGAGTCTACAGAAGGAGACCATAGGAGGTTGGTGGTTCCCCTTGCTGTTAGGCCCTTCCTCCTGCAGTTGGCGCATGAAGTTCCCCTTGCTGGTCACCTTGGTATGAAGAGGACCAAGCAAAGGTTATCCATGCACTTCTACTGGCCCAAGATGGGGGTGCAAGTAGAAAGTCACTGCAGGAGTTGTGCCTCCTGCCAGTTGTCTGGTAAGGTTGGCGCGACAATCCAAGCTCCGTTGGTACCGCTCCCAGTTGTGGGGGTACCATTTGAAAGGGTAGGGATCGACATCGTCGGTCCCCTTGACCCGCAAACATCCTCAGGCAATAGGTTTATCCTGGTGCTGGTCGACCATGCAACCAGGTATCCTGAGGCCATCCCATTAAAAACTGTAACTGCCAAGTCAGTTGCAAAAGCTTTACTCGGCATATTTACTAGGGTTGGCTTCCCTAAAGAAGTTGTGTCAGATCGTGGCAGCAACTTTATGTCGAAGTATATGCAGGCTATGTGGAAAGAATGTGGGGTCACCTACAAGTTCTCTTCTGCATACCACCCCCAGACCAATGGTCTGGTAGAACGCTTCAACAGAACGTTAAAGAGCATGATTGGGGCTCTGGAGGAGCCCCAGAGAAGAAAATGGGATCTTCTTTTACCATGTTTACTGTTTGCCTACCGAGAGGTACCACAGGAGGGTGTTGGCTTCAGCCCCTTCGAACTTCTGTTCGGTCATCCCGTACGGGGACCCTTAGCCATCGTCAAAGAGGGATGGGAGATGCCCACTCCCCCTGTTACTACCAATGTAGTTGATTATGTGCTGGGGCTCAGAAAACGGATGGTACTTCTGATGGGCTTGGCTAGTGATAAATTGAAGGCAGGGCAAGCGCTGGTGAAACATTGGTACGACCAGAAAGCTTCCCTCATCAACTTTACACCTGGTCAGCAAGTCCTGATCATGAATCCCATAAGGCCTCGAGCTTTACAGGACAAATGGTCAGGCCCTTACACAGTGGTGGAGCCCCTGGGTGAGGTAAACTATTTAGTGGACCTTGGAAGGCCTGGACAGGCTCCAAAAGTGTTCCACGTGAATAGGCTGAAGGCTTTCGTCCCAAGAGTCGAAATCGCAGCACTGCTACTGGCTTCAGACGTTGAGGAAGAGGAGTCTGAACCTCTCCCCGACCTGTTCCAAGGCGGTCCTTCAGATAGCTCCTTTGAGGGTGTCCGTGTGGCCCCTCACCTGACTTCTGATCAGCAGGCTGAGGTGAAAAGTTTGCTTCGGCAGTTTTCCCCCCTGTTTTCACAGTCGCCTGGTTTGACACCTTGGTGCAAACATAACATTGACACAGGAGACAGTGTACCTACCAAAAGTAGGGGATACAGAATGTCGGATAAAGTACGGTCTTATATTAAGACCGAGGTCAACAAAATGTTAGACCTTGGGGTGATTGAACCCTCTAGTAGTCCTTGGTCCAGCCCTGTGGTTTTGGTTCCAAAGGCAGGCACTTCTGAATTGAGGTTCTGCGTGGATTACAGGGCTCTGAATGCTGTCACCAAGACAGATGCACACCCCTTGCCTCGAACAGATGAGCTGGTGGATACTTTGGGTGCCTCCAAGTACCTCAGCACGTTTGACCTTACTGCTGGCTATTGGCAAATAGCGCTAGCAGAACATGCTAAGGAGAAGACAGCATTTTCTACTCCAGACGGCCTTTACCAATTCCGGGTAATGCCGTTCGGGTTGAAGAATGCACCTGCCACTTTCCAGAGGCTTGTGAATCATGTGTTGAATGGGTTGGACGAATTCTGTCTCGCATATCTGGACGATATAGCAGTTTTCAGTGCCACCTGGGAAGACCATGTGAAACACCTCGGGATTGTGCTCCAGGCTCTTCAGAAAGCCCACTTGACCATAAAGGCTAGTAAATGCCAGATTGGACAAGGCTCAGTGGTTTACCTTGGACATGAAGTAGGTGGAGGGAGGATACAGCCTCTACCCAGTAAAGTACAAGCAGTACAAGACTGGCCTACCCCCACTACGCAAACCCAGGTGAGAGCCTTCTTAGGACTCACGGGGTATTATCGGAATTTTATGGCAGACTATGGCACCATAGCTGCTCCTCTGACTGCCCTCACAACTCCGAAGAAACCCAAGAAGGTAACTTGGACTGACGAGTGTGAGAAGGCCTTCAATGGCTTGAAAGACTCCTTGTGCCAGGCCCCTGTCCTCAGGGCCCCTGATTATCAAAGACCTTTTATCGTGCAGACGGACGCCTCTGACACTGGGATAGGAGCTGTACTATCACAAGTAGATGAGAAGGGTAAGGAACACCCTATCGGTTTTATTAGTCGCCAGCTTAAGGACAGAGAGCTCAGATGGTCCACGGTAGAGAAAGAATGTTTCTCTGTTGTGTGGGCCCTAAGGAAGCTGAGGCCCTACCTCTATGGGACCCACTTCACTGTGCAAACTGACCATAAGCCGTTAAAGTGGCTAATGAACATGAAGGGGGAGAATCCAAAGTTGCTTAGGTGGTCCATAAGTCTACAAGGCTTCGACTTCACTATTGAGCATAGGCCAGGTGTCCAACATAGCAATGCTGATGGGTTGTCCAGAATGTTTAACCGACCTGAACATGAGACTCATCCAGGGGTGGATTAGTTCCCCCTGTCCATAGTCTGGGAGGGGCGAGTGTTAGGAAAGATTTCGTTATTGTAGGGAAATTTCCTTCCATGTGGCAACCCCTAAACTTTTTGCTATTGTTTTTAACCTTGTTCTTGACTTTGCCAGGGAAGTACAGCCTTCTGCCGCACTTCCCTGGGCTTTCGCTCCTTTCTTACGGGGAAACTGACATGCCCTTAAGACAGTCAGTACCGGGGAACGTTGTTTCCCGTAGTTTCTTCTATCGTGTCGCAGCTTTAGTGCAACACGACACAAGAGGGCACTGTAAGCTAAGTTACAGCTCTCTTGGGTCTCTAGCCTTCTACAGGCCCTAGATACTCTTTTAGGATGGTATTTGATCGGTGCAAGTCATTCAGGGACTGGAATGGTGGCAGCGATCGTATTGAATATTTTGAGCTCCTTTTGCCGTTCTGAGCACGTTTTTGCACTGAACCCAAAATGGTGGCCTGGCTCCCAAAATGGCCAGACCACGAGGCTCCTTTGTCTTGTCCACTGACCGTCTTGCTCCCTTCACCTTCCCCAGGTCGAAGCGACCCGGGGCCTTCCTTATTTGGGCATGTACTTTCCCGCGAAACGTGGTTGCTTTCGCGGGCTTCTACATGTCATTTGTGTGCCTCCAGGGTGTGGGCTGGGATGTCTGGTCCCAATACACATCCTGGGTGCCAGAGAGTCTAGGGTGGTGTGAATGCCTGGGACCACCGTGGTCCGTGATTGGTCCACGTATGGTATGTGTTTTGATGAGCAGATCTCCCATTGGTTCCCCTCCGTTTTTGGCGCGAAGGGAACCGTGGATAAGAGGGGGCTGGAAACACCACTACCATGTCGATCTCCTCAGTTCTCACGAACGAAGGAATACAGGAGCCAAGTATCCTGCAACCAAGAGGCTGGACCGAGGAATCGCTGGTGACCCGCTGAAGGAATCCTCCTTTGCACTGCTGTCGTCCTGAGAGCCACTGTCCTCCTTTGATCGAACCAGAAGGCCTGTACTGGTGCTTCGACCTTTGGAATAGCAGGAACAGCTATTCCCGGCATCTACATCCTCTCCTGTCAAGTAAGCCTTCGGAAGCGTCTCTGGGCCATCCAGTTGACTGACCAGCTTACAAGGGAGCCTTGCTCTGTAACCGCCGCCAGGTTGTGCCGTATCTCGAGTCCTTGTCACTCTCCCCCGCTTCGTGCCCTTGGCGTTCCTCGGTCTGAAGGGAGGAGTGTACTTCTGACTCACATACGCACGGCCGCTCCGTTGTCCTGCTGCGGCAACAAACTGTGCCGGTTTCGTCGATTGCGACGTCTTTTTGATCTACACGACTACAAAGCATTCCCTGTTCTTCTAAACCTGCCAGCTGCTGAAACTAACGTGGAGGAGTCTGGGACCGCTTGCTTCGGGGACCGGTGAGTAGTATATCTAGGATCTGGTCGCCCTCCTGCAGTACCCATTGCTTTTCCCAGCTGTGTAAAACAGCACCCTTTTCGCCCGTACTCGCGCTCTGCTTCTGCCCGCTGTGGAGGCTGCGCTTGAGTTGCGGGCCCTGTTCTTCTTCTGCTGTGCACTAACACGAACTGCCTGACGTCCTCCGAAGAGCTTCTCCTTTTGCCCGTTGGCACCAGCGCGTGCAGGTACATTGAGCACTAGGCTCCACTCTTCGCAGGGCTTGGACTTCCATCTAGTTAGGTGCCTCTGAAGGCGAACTGGGTCGAAAGCATTATCGCACTGCCTGTTTTCCTTCCCTTGCAGGTGGACTACATATTTCGTGCTTTAAACGCTTGCGACTGTGTATTTGTATATATATTGTGTTGATTTGGTATGTGTTGGCTTAATACTGTGTTATTGTGATTTTCTCGCTACGGTCGTTGTTTTAAAGGCCTTAAAATAAATGTGTTTATATTTTTGATATAACACCTGTTTGGAGTAGTTTGTAAGCGCTCTTGCTTTGTGTGCTCATCGCGGGCTTTCAGTCACCCTCACCCCTCTTGAGACCTAGTCTTGACCGCCGCGATCGCTACCTTGATTGGTCTGGCTTGTCCAGAGGTTACCCTGTTCCAAGTAATTAGGTTGGCCTTCTGAACTTCTGCTCCACCAGGACAGAGTTCAGAAATCCGTCTTAACAACATCTCATGTTATAGGAAGGGTCTCAGGTTTGGTATAAGCATTGAGATATCACATCTCCGCTATCGGAAGTGTCTCAGGATTGGAATCGGAAGGAGTTGGATATCCCATCTCATGTTATAGGAAGGGTCTCAGGTTTGGTATTAGAAGCATTGAGATGTCACGTCTCATGCTATAGGAAGGGTCTCAGGATTGCAATAGGAAGGAGTTGGATATCACATCTCATGCTATATGAAGGGTCTCAGGTTTGGTATTACAAGCATTGTGATATTACATCTCATGCTATAGGAAGGGTCTCAGGATTGGATTGGGAAGGAGTCGGATATCACATCTCATGCTATAGGAAGGGTCTCAGGTTTGGAATGGGAAGGATTTGTATATCACATCTTGCTATAGGAAGGCCTCAGGTTTGGTATGAGAAACATTGACATATCACATCTCATGGTATAGGAAGGATCTCAGGATTGGAATGGGAAGGAGTTGGATATCCCATCTCATGTTATAGGAAGGATATCAGGTTTGGTATTAGAAGCATTGAGATATCACATCTCATGCTATAGGAAGGGTCTCAGGATTGGAATGGGAAGGAGTTGGATATCACAACTCATGCTATAGGAAGGGTCTCAGGTTTGGTGGAAGCATTGAGATATCACATCTCATGCTATAGGCAGGGTCTCAGGATTGGAATGGGAAGGAGTAGTATATGACATCTCATGTCATAGGAAGGGTCTCAGGTTTGGTATAAGCATTGATATATCACATCTCTGCTATCGGAAGGGTCTCGGAATGGGAAGGAGTTGGATATCCCATCTCATGCTATAGGAAGGGTCTCAGGTTTGGTATTAGAAGCATTGAGATATAATATCTCATGTTATAGGAAGGGTCTCAGGATTGGAATGGGAAGGACTTGGATATCACATCTCATGCTATAGGGAGGGTCTCAGGTTTGATATTAGAAGCATTGAGATATCACATCTCATGCTATCGGAAGGGTCTCAGGATTGGAATGGGAAGGAGTTGGATATCACATCTCATGCTAAAGGAAGGGTCTCAGGCTTGGAAGGGGAAGGATTAGGATATTACATCTCATGTTATAGGACGGGTCTCAGGTTTAGTATTAGAAGAATTGAGATATCACATCTCATGGTATAGGAAGGGTCTCAGGATTGGAATGGGAAGGAGTTTGATATCACATCTCATGCCATAGGAAGGGTCTCAAGTTTGGTAGAAGCATTGAGATATCACATCTCATGCTATCGGAAGGGTCTCAGGATTGGATTGGGAAGGAGTTGGATATCCCATCTCATGCTATAGGAAGGGTCTCAGGTTTGGTATTAGAAGCATTGAGATATCACATCTCATGCTATAGGAAGGGTCTCACGATTGGAATGGGAAGGAGTTGGATATCACATCTCATGCTATAGGAAGGGTCTCAGGTTTCGTATTAGAAGCATTGAGATATCAAGTCTCATGGTATAGGAAGGGTCTCAGAATTGGAATGGGAAGGAGTTGGATATCACATCTCAAGCTATAGGAAGGGTCTCAGGATTGGAATGGGAAGGAGTTTGATATCACATCTCATGCCATAATATGGGTCTCAGGTTTGGTAGAAGCATTGAGATATCACATCTCATGCTATCGGAACGGTCTCAGGATTGGATTTGGATGGAGTTGGATATCCCATCTCATGCTATAGGAAGGGTCTCAGGTTGGAATGGGAAGGAGTTGGATATCAAATCTCATTTTATAGGAAGGGTCTCAGGATTGGAATGGGAAGGACTTGGATATCACATCTCATGCTATAGGAAGGCTCTCAGGTTTGGAATGGGAAGGATTTGTATATCACATCTTGCTTTAGGAAGGGCCTCAGGTTTGGTATGAGAAACATTGACATATTACATCTCATGGTACAGGAAGGATCTCAGGATTGGAATGGGAAGGAGTTGGATATCCCATCTCATGTTATAGGAAGGATATCAGGTTTGGTATTAGAAGCATTGAGATATCACATCTCATGCTATAGGAAGGGTCTCAGGATTGGAATGGGAAGGAGTTGGATATCACATCTCATGCTATAGGAAGGGTCTCAGGTTTGGTAGAAGCATTGAGATATCACATCTCATGCTATAGGCAGGGTCTCAGGATTGGAATGGGAAGAAGTAGTATATGACATCTCATGTCATAGGAAGGGTCTCAGGTTTGGTATAAGCATTGATATATCACATCTCTGCTATCGGAAGGGTCTCGGGATTGGAATGGGAAGGAGTTAGATATCCCATCTCATGTTATAGGAAGGGTCTCAGGTTTGGTATTAGAAGCATTGAGATATAACATCTCATGTTATAGGAAGGGTCTCAGGATTGGAATGGGAAGGACTTGGATATCACATCTCATGCTATAGGGAGGTCTCAGGTTTTATATTAGAAGCATTGAGATATCACATCTCATGCTATCGGAAGGGTCTCAGGATTGGAATGGGAAGGAGTTGGATATGATATGATATGATATGGCATTTGTAACGCGCCTATACACAAGTGTTTCAAGGCGCGACGAGGCAGGGAGGGGGGAACAGGGGGAGGACAGACAACGATCCTACTAGGCCAGGTGTCATTCAGACCGGGCAAGTGCAGGGGTAGGGGGAAGGGAAAAGTGCAGTACAAGGTAAGTAGAATAGAAATAAATAGATAAATAAATAAATAGGGCCAGCTGGTGGCAAGTGCAAGGTAAGTGCAGACAAGTGCTGGGAAGGGGGGTCTGTAGGGATACAGAGACAGTCCCGCAGTGCAGGGGTTGCCGGAGAGGCAGTGCAAGTGGAGAGTGGCTGGGCCCAGGACCGAGGTCGGTGAGAGTGGCCAAGTTTCAGATTCAGTGCAGAATTTAGTGAAGAATTTAGCAGGGGAGAGGGAGAGAAAAAGCAGAAGCAAAGAGGAAGGTTTTGAGGTGCTTCCGGAACCGGAGATGGTTCTCCTCAAGTTTCAGGGAGGCAGGAAGGCTGTTCCAGAGGGAGGCTCCTGCCGCGGAGAGAGATCTACCCCCAGCTCATTGCTTCGAGAAGCGGCTGACCCTGAGGGAGTTGGAGACGGATGAGCGAAGGGCTCGGGAAGGAAGATATTTAGGAAGAGAGAGTTGCAGGTATTTAGGCCCCAGGCCCCAGAAGGCCTTGTGGACAATGCAGAGGGTTTTGAACTTAATCCTCGCAGCCACTGGGAGCCAGTGTAGAGATTTCAGTCCTGGAGAGATACGGTCCCTGGGCTTGAGGCCAAGGACAAGTCTCGCAGTTCTGTTCTGGATGAGTTGCAGAGGGCGGAGAGTGGAGGCAGGCAGATTAAGATAGAGACTGTTACAGTAGTCCAGCTTCGAGAGAACCAGGGCTCGGGAGACAGTGAGCTTCTGGGGGAAGGAGAGGAAGGGAAGAATACCTCTAAGGAGGTGCAGCTGGTAGTGTGACTTCTTAGAGACGTCAGATATATGAGGAGAGAAGGAGAGTGTGGAGTCAAAGATGACCCCGAGGTTTTTTGCCTTGCAGGTAGAAGCAGGAAGAGGCCCAAGAGAGGCTGGCCAGAGAGCTGCAGGGAAGGAGGGAGTGGGTGTGCCGATGAGTAGAATCTCAGTCTTACTAGCATTAAGGCGGAGGTCGTTAGCAGCACACCATTCCTGGATAGCAGACAGACAGTCAGAGATGAGGGCAGGAGAAGAGGAGGCCGAGGGTAGCCTGAAAATGAGCTGGGTATCGTCCGCATAGCACTGAAAGTTGGGGCAGAGGGCGGCGATGCGGTGGGCAAGAAGTGCCAGATACTGGTTGGTCACATCTCATGCTATAGGAAGGGTCTCAGGTTTGGAACTGGAAGGAGTTGGATATCACATCTCATGCTATAGGGAGGGTCTCAGGTTTGGAAGGGGATTTGGATATCACATCTCATGTTGTAGGAAGGATCTCAAGTTTGGTATTAGAAGCATTGAGATATCACATCTCATGCTATAGGATGGGTCTCAGGATTGGAATGGGAAGGAGTTGGATATCACATCTCATGCTATCGGAAGTGTCTCAGGATTGGAATGGGAAGGAGTTGGATATCACATCTCATGCTATAGGAAGGGTCTCAGGTTTGGAACTGGAAGGAGTTGGATATCACATCTCATGTTATAGGAAGCGTCTCAGGTTTGGTATAAGCATTGAGATATCATATCTCTGCTATCGGAAGTGTCTCAGGATTTGAATGGGAAGGAGTTGGATATCCCATCTCATGTTATAGGACGGGTCTCAGGTTTGGTATTAGAATCATTGAGATATCACATTGCATGCTGTAGGAAGGGTCTAAAGATTGGAATGGGAAGGACTTGGATATCACATCTCATGCTATAGGTAGGCTCTCAGGTTTGGAAAGGGAAGGAGTTGGATATCACATTTCATGTTAGAGGAAGGATCTCAGGTTTGGTATTAGAGGCATTGAGATATCACATCTCATGCCATAGGAAGGGTCTCCGGATTGGAATGGGAAGGACTTGGACATCACATCTCATGTTATAGGAAGGGTCTCAGGTTTGTTATTAGAAGGATTGAGATATCACATCTCATGTTATAGGACAGTCTCAGGTTTGGTATTAGAATCATTGAGATATCACACCTCATGGTATAGGAAGTGTTTCAGGATTGGAATGGGGAGGAGTTGGATATCATATCTCATGCTATAGGAAGGGTCTCAGGATTGGAATGGGAAGGAGTTTGATATCAAATCTCATGCCATAGGAAGGGTCTCAGGTTTGGTATTAGAAGCATTGAGATATCACAGATCATGCTATAGAAAGTGTCTGAGGATTGGAATGGGAAGGAGTTGGATATCACATCTCATGCTATAGGAAGGGTTTCTGGTTTGGTAGAAGCATTGAGATATCACATCTCATGCTATAGGAAGAGTCTCAGGATTGGAATGGGAAGGAGTTGGATATCACGTCTCATGTTATAGGAAAGGTCTCATGTTTGGTAGTAGAAACATTGAGATTTCAAATCTCATGCTATAGGAAGGGACGCAGGATTGGAATGGGACAGGGTTTTATATCACATCTCATGCCATAGTATGGGTCTCAGGTTTGGTAGAAGCATTGGGATATCACATCTCATGCTATCGGAAGGGTATCAGGATTGGATTTGGAAGGAGTTGGATATCCCATCTCATGCTGTAGGAAGGGTCTCAGGTTGGAATGGGAAGGAGTTGGATATCACATCTCTTCTATCGGAAGTGTCTCATGATTGGGATGGGAAGGAGTTGGATATCACATCTCATGTTATAGGACGGGTCTCAGGTTTGGTATTAGAAACATTGCGATATCACATCTCATGCTATCTGAAGGGTCTCAGGATTGGAATGGGAAGGAGTCGGATATCACATCTCATGTTATAGGAAGGGTCTCAGGATTGGATGGGAAGAGTTGGATATCACATCTCATGTTATAGGACGGGTCTGTGGTTTGGTATTAGAAGCATTGAGATATATCTCATGGTATAGTATGGGTCTCAGGATTGGAATGGGAAGGAGTTGGATATCACATCTCATGCTATAGGAAGGGTCTCAGGATTGGAATGGGAAGGACTTGGACATCACATCTCATGTTATAGGAAGGGTCTCAGGTTTGTTATTAGAAGGATTGAGATATCACATCTCATGTTATAGGACAGTCTCAGGTTTGGTATTAGAATCATTGAGATATCACACCTCATGGTATAGGAAGTGTTTCAGGATTGGAATGGGGAGGAGTTGGATATCATATCTCATGCTATAGGAAGGGTCTCAGGATTGGAATGGGAAGGAGTTTGATATCAAATCTCATGCCATAGGAAGGGTCTCAGGTTTGGTATTAGAAGCATTGAGATATCACAGATCATGCTATAGAAAGTGTCTGAGGATTGGAATGGGAAGGAGTTGGATATCACATCTCATGCTATAGGAAGGGTTTCTGGTTTGGTAGAAGCATTGAGATATCACATCTCATGCTATAGGAAGAGTCTCAGGATTGGAATGGGAAGGAGTTGGATATCACGTCTCATGTTATAGGAAAGGTCTCATGTTTGGTAGTAGAAACATTGAGATTTCAAATCTCATGCTATAGGAAGGGACGCAGGATTGGAATGGGACAGGGTTTTATATCACATCTCATGCCATAGTATGGGTCTCAGGTTTGGTAGAAGCATTGGGATATCACATCTCATGCTATCGGAAGGGTATCAGGATTGGATTTGGAAGGAGTTGGATATCCCATCTCATGCTGTAGGAAGGGTCTCAGGTTGGAATGGGAAGGAGTTGGATATCACATCTCTTCTATCGGAAGTGTCTCATGATTGGGATGGGAAGGAGTTGGATATCACATCTCATGTTATAGGACGGGTCTCAGGTTTGGTATTAGAAACATTGCGATATCACATCGCATGCTGTAGGAAGGGTCTCAGGTTTGGAATGGGAAGGAATTGGATATCACATCTCATGTCATAGGAAGGATCTCAGGTTTGGTATTAGAAGCATTGAGATATCACATCTCATGCTATAGGAATGGTCTCAGGATTGGAATGGGAAGGAGTTGGATATTACATTCTTGCTATAGGAAGGGTCTCATGTTTGGAATGGGAAGGAGTTGGATATCACATATGCTATAGGAAGGGTCTCAGGTTTGGAATGGGAAGGAGTTGGGTATCACATCTGTTAGGAAAGATTTCGTTATTGTAGGGAAATTTCCTTCCATGTGGCAACCCCTAAACTTTTTGCTATTGTTTTTAACCTTGTTCTTGACTTTGCCAGGGAAGTACAGCCTTCTGCCGCACTTCCCTGGGCTTTCGCTCCTTTCTTACGGGGAAACTGACATGCCCTTAAGACAGTCAGTACCGGGGAACGTTGTTTCCCGTAGTTTCTTCTATCGTGTCGCAGCTTTAGTGCAACACGACACAAGAGGGCACTGTAAGCTAAGTTACAGCTCTCTTGGGTCTCTAGCCTTCTACAGGCCCTAGATACTCTTTTAGGATGGTATTTGATCGGTGCAAGTCATTCAGGGACTGGAATGGTGGCAGCGATCGTATTGAATATTTTGAGCTCCTTTTGCCGTTCTGAGGACGTTTTTGCACTGAACCCAAAATGGTGGCCTGGCTCCCAAAATGGCCAGACCACGAGGCTCCTTTGTCTTGTCCACTGACCGTCTTGCTCCCTTCACCTTCCCCAGGTCGAAGCGACCCGGGGCCTTCCTTATTTGGGCATGTACTTTCCCGCGAAACGTGGTTGCTTTCGCGGGCTTCTACATGTCATTTGTGTGCCTCCAGGGTGTGGGCTGGGATGTCTGGTCCCAATACACATCCTGGGTGCCAGAGAGTCTAGGGTGGTGTGAATGCCTGGGACCACCGTGGTCCGTGATTGGTCCACGTATGGTATGTGTTTTGATGAGCGGATCTCCCATTGGTTCCCCTCCGTTTTTGGCGCGAAGGGAACCGTGGATAAGAGGGGGCTGGAAACACCACTACCATGTCGATCTCCTGAGTTCTCACGAACGAAGGAATACAGGAGCCAAGTATCCTGCAACCAAGAGGCTGGACCGAGGAATCGCTGGTGACCCGCTGAAGGAATCCTCCTTTGCACTGCTGTCGTCCTGAGAGCCACTGTCCTCCTCTGATCGAACCAGAAGGCCTGTACTGGTGCTTCGACCTTTGGAATAGCAGGAACAGCTATTCCCGGCATCTACATCCTCTCCTGTCAAGTAAGCCTTCGGAAGCGTCTCTGGGCCATCCAGTTGACTGACCAGCTTACAAGGGAGCCTTGCTCTGTAACCGCCGCCAGGTTGTTCCGTATCTCGAGTCCTTGTCACTCTCCCCCGCTTCGTGCCCTTGGCGTTCCTCGGTCTGAAGGGAGGAGTGTACTTCTGACTCACATACGCACGGCCGCTCCGTTGTCCTGCTGCGGCAACAAACTGTGCCGGTTTCGTCGATTGAGACGTCTTTTTGATCTACACGACTACAAAGCATTCCCTGTTCTTCTAAACCTGCCAGCTGCTGAAACTAACGTGGAGGAGTCTGGGACCGCTTGCTTCGGGGACCGGTGAGTAGTATATCTAGGATCTGGTCGCCCTCCTGCAGTACCCATTGCTTTTCCCCGCTGTGTAAAACAGCACCCTTTTCGCCCGTACTCGCGCTCTGCTTCTGCCCGCTGTGGAGGCTGCGCTTGAGTTGCGGGCCCTGTTCTTCTTCTGCTGTGCACTAACACGAACTGCCTGACGTCCTCCGAAGAGCTTCTCCTTTTGCCCGTTGGCACCAGCGCGTGCAGGTACATTGAGCACTAGGCTCCACTCTTCGCAGGGCTTGGACTTCCATCTAGTTAGGTGCCTCTGAAGGCGAACTGGGTCGAAAGCATTATCGCACTGCCTGTTTTCCTTCCCTTGCAGGTGGACTACATATTTCGTGCTTTAAACGCTTGCGACTGTGTATTTGTATATATATTGTGTTGATTTGGTATGTGTTGGCTTAATACTGTGTTATTGTGATTTTCTCGCTACGGTCGTTGTTTTAAAGGCCTTAAAATAAATGTGTTTATATTTTTGATATAACACCTGTTTGGAGTAGTTTGTAAGCGCTCTTGCTTTGTGTGCTCATCGCGGGCTTTCAGTCACCCTCACCCCTCTTGAGACCTAGTCTTGACCGCCGCGATCGCTACCTTGATTGGTCTGGCTTGTCCAGAGGTTACCCTGTTCCAAGTAATTAGGTTGGCCTTCTGAACTTCTGCTCCACCAGGACAGAGTTCAGAAATCCGTCTTAACAAATTGGTGTACAGCGGTGGGATACGACTGAAGGTATCCGGTGTTGCGCACGGGCTAGGGCATTTCAGGTTATTCCAAACAGTATACGTAGTGAATTGTTTTAATATAACTTTAAAAAGGCCATAGTCCTATCACACAGTATGGAAACAAGTACGTTGTTAACTTTAAATGCTTCCAAATCAGAAACGCTGAAAAAGATGTGTGCGGAGAGAGGTGTTTCCTCTCAAGGCACAAAATTGGAAATGATCCAAAGAATCGTGGCGTGGCAAGAAGCGCAGCTTGACGCTATTACTTCTGAGGACAGTGCGGAAGGTGGTGGGGCTGCTCTCACTGGCAGAACCGACGGTTCTGTCGCCGCACTGTTCCACCGCGACCACGAGGACAGGGAGGACGAGATGTCTAATGTTTCCTCTGCCAGTGCTGACGGGGAGGATAGGCTTGAATTCAAGAAGCAAGAGCTGCGGTTTAGGCAGCAGGAGCTTGAATTCAGCATAGCCAAACTGAAAATCGAACAGGCAGAAAAACAAAAAGACAGGGATCACCAGTTGGAACTGGCCAAGCTTCAGGTTGCAAATGGGTCCACGGGTCCTGGACATGGGTCTGGGGCCTCCTCTCATCCACGGTTTCCTAAAGATCTGCTCAGTGTGTATGAGGAACGGAATGACATTATGGACTGGCTGAATGCGTTTGAGTATGCATGCGAAGTTCAGAAAGTTGACAATGCTGACAAGATTGCGTGGCTGCTCAGTAGACTGCCCCATTCTGGCTGTAGTGCCATTATGGAGATGTCGAAGGCTGAGCGAGCTGATTTCGCAATGTTGAAGCAGACTCTCATTTTAAAGTTTGGGAAGACTCCGGCCCAATATTTAAAGCGTTTTCGAGAGTATAAGAAAAAGGAAGGTGGTACTTGGGTATCTTATGTCACTGAATCTTTGAAAAACTTAACTGGCTGGGTCGAAGGCTATAAGGTTTCTACCTTCGCCGGCATTATAAATCTTGTCATGCTGGAACACATTTTTGCTTCTTCTTCCCCGGAGCTTAAGCAGCACTTGGCCGATTCGAAGGAGATAGATCCTAAGAAGCTGGCCATGGCCGCCGACTTATGGGTGTCACATCGAGTGTCCCATAAGGACAAAACTCATCCTGGTAAGCAGGAGGAAGGGAAAAAGTCCAAAGATATGGAGGGTGGAGAATCTGCTAAATCTTCTTCCCAAAAGGGCCACAAAAAGAAAAGCAAGGGTAAGACACAAGAGAACTCACAGGGTAGTAGAGGTCCGCCTCCGAAACAGAACTCTGGTTACAATAAGCCTCCCTATGTAAACAGACCCATAGGATCTTGTTTTGCTTGTGGAGCAACTGACCATGTGAAGGGGGATCCCCGTTGTAAGGTTAGACCTTTGGGGGTCCACTCCGCTAATCTGGCCTTCTCCTCCTACGAGGAAGAAGAGATTACAGGAGCATCCTTCTCCTCAGACTCATTTCCCAGCGGAATAGAGGCTGAGGTAGTTTTAGTGTCCCTGGGTTCCTGGGAGCCTAAAGTCGCCGAGGCGTATGCTAGGATTCCGGATAATACCAAGCACTACTTTAAAGACAGTGTGCTGATCAATGGAGTAGATACTCCAGCTCTTAGGGATAGTGGGTGCAGTCGCACTGTAGTGGATTCTACCTTGGTAGACTCAGAGGAAGTTGCCAGAGCTACTCTGATGCCCACTAAGTTGGCTGACGGCCCCCTCCGTATGTTTCCCGTGATCCCTGTTAATCTTACTTTAAATGGTACAGCAGTCAGGATTCCAGTGAGCATTCAGAGAAACGTCCCGGGAAAGGTCTTACTAGGTAATGATCTCAGAGCTTTAGGGCTCGTAGGAGACACTGCCGAACGACCCTACACACGGTCTCAAGCACGGGCAGCATTGGCCAAGTCCAATACGCCGCCCCAGCCGAAGGGGAAACCCAAGGCGAAAGGAGTCAACAAGTCAAGACGAGGGAAAGAGAATATTCCCCCGAGCTCGCCTACCACTGCGGTGGAGGAAGTTGGTCAATCGCCCGGGCCTGACGAGGAAGTGGCGATGCCTGAAGTATTCGACCCCAACGATCATCCTGAACTAAACGACTTGTTAGTTGAAGGAGGTCCTGATAGGGACGAATTCAGTAAAGGCCAACGTGAGTGCCCATCTCTGGAAGGCCTAAGGAGACAGGCCTGCTCCCAGCTTGAGGGTGAACCTCATGGGACGCATAGGATTTATTGGGAAGGTGGACTCCTGTATAGTGAGCCCACAGAGTCTACAGAAGGAGACCATAGGAGGTTGGTGGTTCCCCTTGCTGTTAGGCCCTTCCTCCTGCAGTTGGCGCATGAAGTTCCCCTTGCTGGTCACCTTGGTATGAAGAGGACCAAGCAAAGGTTATCCATGCACTTCTACTGGCCCAAGATGGGGGTGCAAGTAGAAAGTCACTGCAGGAGTTGTGCCTCCTGCCAGTTGTCTGGTAAGGTTGGCGCGACAATCCAAGCTCCGTTGGTACCGCTCCCAGTTGTGGGGGTACCATTTGAAAGGGTAGGGATCGACATCGTCGGTCCCCTTGACCCGCAAACATCCTCAGGCAATAGGTTTATCCTGGTGCTGGTCGACCATGCAACCAGGTATCCTGAGGCCATCCCATTAAAAACTGTAACTGCCAAGTCAGTTGCAAAAGCTTTACTCGGCATATTTACTAGGGTTGGCTTCCCTAAAGAAGTTGTGTCAGATCGTGGCAGCAACTTTATGTCGAAGTATATGCAGGCTATGTGGAAAGAATGTGGGGTCACCTACAAGTTCTCTTCTGCATACCACCCCCAGACCAATGGTCTGGTAGAACGCTTCAACAGAACGTTAAAGAGCATGATTGGGGCTCTGGAGGAGCCCCAGAGAAGAAAATGGGATCTTCTTTTACCATGTTTACTGTTTGCCTACCGAGAGGTACCACAGGAGGGTGTTGGCTTCAGCCCCTTCGAACTTCTGTTCGGTCATCCCGTACGGGGACCCTTAGCCATCGTCAAAGAGGGATGGGAGATGCCCACTCCCCCTGTTACTACCAATGTAGTTGATTATGTGCTGGGGCTCAGAAAACGGATGGTACTTCTGATGGGCTTGGCTAGTGATAAATTGAAGGCAGGGCAAGCGCTGGTGAAACATTGGTACGACCAGAAAGCTTCCCTCATCAACTTTACACCTGGTCAGCAAGTCCTGATCATGAATCCCATAAGGCCTCGAGCTTTACAGGACAAATGGTCAGGCCCTTACACAGTGGTGGAGCCCCTGGGTGAGGTAAACTATTTAGTGGACCTTGGAAGGCCTGGACAGGCTCCAAAAGTGTTCCACGTGAATAGGCTGAAGGCTTTCGTCCCAAGAGTCGAAATCGCAGCACTGCTACTGGCTTCAGACGTTGAGGAAGAGGAGTCTGAACCTCTCCCCGACCTGTTCCAAGGCGGTCCTTCAGATAGCTCCTTTGAGGGTGTCCGTGTGGCCCCTCACCTGACTTCTGATCAGCAGGCTGAGGTGAAAAGTTTGCTTCGGCAGTTTTCCCCCCTGTTTTCACAGTCGCCTGGTTTGACACCTTGGTGCAAACATAACATTGACACAGGAGACAGTGTACCTACCAAAAGTAGGGGATACAGAATGTCGGATAAAGTGCGGTCTTATATTAAGACCGAGGTCAACAAAATGTTAGACCTTGGGGTGATTGAACCCTCTAGTAGTCCTTGGTCCAGCCCTGTGGTTTTGGTTCCAAAGGCAGGCACTTCTGAATTGAGGTTCTGCGTGGATTACAGGGCTCTGAATGCTGTCACCAAGACAGATGCACACCCCTTGCCTCGAACAGATGAGCTGGTGGATACTTTGGGTGCCTCCAAGTACCTCAGCACGTTTGACCTTACTGCTGGCTATTGGCAAATAGCGCTAGCAGAACATGCTAAGGAGAAGACAGCATTTTCTACTCCAGACGGCCTTTACCAATTCCGGGTAATGCCGTTCGGGTTGAAGAATGCACCTGCCACTTTCCAGAGGCTTGTGAATCATGTGTTGAATGGGTTGGACGAATTCTGTCTCGCATATCTGGACGATATAGCAGTTTTCAGTGCCACCTGGGAAGACCATGTGAAACACTTTGGGATTGTGCTCCAGGCTCTTCAGAAAGCCCACTTGACCATAAAGGCTAGTAAATGCCAGATTGGACAAGGCTCAGTGGTTTACCTTGGACATGAAGTAGGTGGAGGGAGGATACAGCCTCTACCCAGTAAAGTACAAGCAGTACAAGACTGGCCTACCCCCACTACGCAAACCCAGGTGAGAGCCTTCTTAGGACTCACGGGGTATTATCGGAATTTTATGGCAGACTATGGCACCATAGCTGCTCCTCTGACTGCCCTCACAACTCCGAAGAAACCCAAGAAGGTAACTTGGACTGACGAGTGTGAGAAGGCCTTCAATGGCTTGAAAGACTCCTTGTGCCAGGCCCCTGTCCTCAGGGCCCCTGATTATCAAAGACCTTTTATCGTGCAGACGGACGCCTCTGACACTGGGATAGGAGCTGTACTATCACAAGTAGATGAGAAGGGTAAGGAACACCCTATCGGTTTTATTAGTCGCCAGCTTAAGGACAGAGAGCTCAGATGGTCCACGGTAGAGAAAGAATGTTTCTCTGTTGTGTGGGCCCTAAGGAAGCTGAGGCCCTACCTCTATGGGACCCACTTCACTGTGCAAACTGACCATAAGCCGTTAAAGTGGCTAATGAACATGAAGGGGGAGAATCCAAAGTTGCTTAGGTGGTCCATAAGTCTACAAGGCTTCGACTTCACTATTGAGCATAGGCCAGGTGTCCAACATAGCAATGCTGATGGGTTGTCCAGAATGTTTAACCGACCTGAACATGAGACTCATCCAGGGGTGGATTAGTTCCCCCTGTCCATAGTCTGGGAGGGGCGAGTGTTAGGAAAGATTTCGTTATTGTAGGGAAATTTCCTTCCATGTGGCAACCCCTAAACTTTTTGCTATTGTTTTTAACCTTGTTCTTGACTTTGCCAGGGAAGTACAGCCTTCTGCCGCACTTCCCTGGGCTTTCGCTCCTTTCTTACGGGGAAACTGACATGCCCTTAAGACAGTCAGTACCGGGGAACGTTGTTTCCCGTAGTTTCTTCTATCGTGTCGCAGCTTTAGTGCAACACGACACAAGAGGGCACTGTAAGCTAAGTTACAGCTCTCTTGGGTCTCTAGCCTTCTACAGGCCCTAGATACTCTTTTAGGATGGTATTTGATCGGTGCAAGTCATTCAGGGACTGGAATGGTGGCAGCGATCGTATTGAATATTTTGAGCTCCTTTTGCCGTTCTGAGCACGTTTTTGCACTGAACCCAAAATGGTGGCCTGGCTCCCAAAATGGCCAGACCACGAGGCTCCTTTGTCTTGTCCACTGACCGTCTTGCTCCCTTCACCTTCCCCAGGTCGAAGCGACCCGGGGCCTTCCTTATTTGGGCATGTACTTTCCCGCGAAACGTGGTTGCTTTCGCGGGCTTCTACATGTCATTTGTGTGCCTCCAGGGTGTGGGCTGGGATGTCTGGTCCCAATACACATCCTGGGTGCCAGAGAGTCTAGGGTGGTGTGAATGCCTGGGACCACCGTGGTCCGTGATTGGTCCACGTATGGTATGTGTTTTGATGAGCGGATCTCCCATTGGTTCCCCTCCGTTTTTGGCGCGAAGGGAACCGTGGATAAGAGGGGGCTGGAAACACCACTACCATGTCGATCTCCTCAGTTCTCACGAACGAAGGAATACAGGAGCCAAGTATCCTGCAACCAAGAGGCTGGACCGAGGAATCGCTGGTGACCCGCTGAAGGAATCCTCCTTTGCACTGCTGTCGTCCTGAGAGCCACTGTCCTCCTTTGATCGAACCAGAAGGCCTGTACTGGTGCTTCGACCTTTGGAATAGCAGGAACAGCTATTCCCAGCATCTACATCCTCTCCTGTCAAGTAAGCCTTCGGAAGCGTCTCTGGGCCATCCAGTTGACTGACCAGCTTACAAGGGAGCCTTGCTCTGTAACCGCCGCCAGGTTGTGCCGTATCTCGAGTCCTTGTCACTCTCCCCCGCTTCGTGCCCTTGGCGTTCCTCGGTCTGAAGGGAGGAGTGTACTTCTGACTCACATACGCACGGCCGCTCCGTTGTCCTGCTGCGGCAACAAACTGTGCCGGTTTCGTCGATTGGGACGTCTTTTTGATCTACACGACTACAAAGCATTCCCTGTTCTTCTAAACCTGCCAGCTGCTGAAACTAACGTGGAGGAGTCTGGGACCGCTTGCTTCGGGGACCGGTGAGTAGTATATCTAGGATCTGGTCGCCCTCCTGCAGTACCCATTGCTTTTCCCCGCTGTGTAAAACAGCACCCTTTTCGCCCGTACTCGCGCTCTGCTTCTGCCCGCTGTGGAGGCTGCGCTTGAGTTGCGGGCCCTGTTCTTCTTCTGCTGTGCACTAACACGAACTGCCTGACGTCCTCCGAAGAGCTTCTCCTTTTGCCCGTTGGCACCAGCGCGTGCAGGTACATTGAGCACTAGGCTCCACTCTTCGCAGGGCTTGGACTTCCATCTAGTTAGGTGCCTCTGAAGGCGAACTGGGTCGAAAGCATTATCGCACTGCCTGTTTTCCTTCCCTTGCAGGTGGACTACATATTTCGTGCTTTAAACGCTTGCGACTGTGTATTTGTATATATATTGTGTTGATTTGGTATGTGTTGGCTTAATACTGTGTTATTGTGATTTTCTCGCTACGGTCGTTGTTTTAAAGGCCTTAAAATAAATGTGTTTATATTTTTGATATAACACCTGTTTGGAGTAGTTTGTAAGCGCTCTTGCTTTGTGTGCTCATCGCGGGCTTTCAGTCACCCTCACCCCTCTTGAGACCTAGTCTTGACCGCCGCGATCGCTACCTTGATTGGTCTGGCTTGTCCAGAGGTTACCCTGTTCCAAGTAATTAGGTTGGCCTTCTGAACTTCTGCTCCACCAGGACAGAGTTCAGAAATCCGTCTTAACAACATCTCATGTTATAGGAAGGGTCTCAGGTTTGGTATAAGCATTGAGATATCACATCTCCGCTATCGGAAGTGTCTCAGGATTGGAATCGGAAGGAGTTGGATATCCCATCTCATGTTATAGGAAGGGTCTCAGGTTTGGTATTAGAAGCATTGAGATGTCACGTCTCATGCTATAGGAAGGGTCTCAGGATTGCAATAGGAAGGAGTTGGATATCACATCTCATGCTATATGAAGGGTCTCAGGTTTGGTATTACAAGCATTGTGATATTACATCTCATGCTATAGGAAGGGTCTCAGGATTGGATTGGGAAGGAGTCGGATATCACATCTCATGCTATAGGAAGGGTCTCAGGTTTGGAATGGGAAGGATTTGTATATCACATCTTGCTATAGGAAGGCCTCAGGTTTGGTATGAGAAACATTGACATATCACATCTCATGGTATAGGAAGGATCTCAGGATTGGAATGGGAAGGAGTTGGATATCCCATCTCATGTTATAGGAAGGATATCAGGTTTGGTATTAGAAGCATTGAGATATCACATCTCATGCTATAGGAAGGGTCTCAGGATTGGAATGGGAAGGAGTTGGATATCACATCTCATGCTATAGGAAGGGTCTCAGGTTTGGTGGAAGCATTGAGATATCACATCTCATGCTATAGGCAGGGTCTCAGGATTGGAATGGGAAGGAGTAGTATATGACATCTCATGTCATAGGAAGGGTCTCAGGTTTGGTATAAGCATTGATATATCACATCTCTGCTATCGGAAGGGTCTCGGAATGGGAAGGAGTTGGATATCCCATCTCATGCTATAGGAAGGGTCTCAGGTTTGGTATTAGAAGCATTGAGATATAATATCTCATGTTATAGGAAGGGTCTCAGGATTGGAATGGGAAGGACTTGGATATCACATCTCATGCTATAGGGAGGGTCTCAGGTTTGATATTAGAAGCATTGAGATATCACATCTCATGCTATCGGAAGGGTCTCAGGATTGGAATGGGAAGGAGTTGGATATCACATCTCATGCTAAAGGAAGGGTCTCAGGCTTGGAAGGGGAAGGATTAGGATATTACATCTCATGTTATAGGACGGGTCTCAGGTTTAGTATTAGAAGAATTGAGATATCACATCTCATGGTATAGGAAGGGTCTCAGGATTGGAATGGGAAGGAGTTTGATATCACATCTCATGCCATAGGAAGGGTCTCAAGTTTGGTAGAAGCATTGAGATATCACATCTCATGCTATCGGAAGGGTCTCAGGATTGGATTGGGAAGGAGTTGGATATCCCATCTCATGCTATAGGAAGGGTCTCAGGTTTGGTATTAGAAGCATTGAGATATCACATCTCATGCTATAGGAAGGGTCTCACGATTGGAATGGGAAGGAGTTGGATATCACATCTCATGCTATAGGAAGGGTCTCAGGTTTCGTATTAGAAGCATTGAGATATCAAGTCTCATGGTATAGGAAGGGTCTCAGAATTGGAATGGGAAGGAGTTGGATATCACATCTCAAGCTATAGGAAGGGTCTCAGGATTGGAATGGGAAGGAGTTTGATATCACATCTCATGCCATAATATGGGTCTCAGGTTTGGTAGAAGCATTGAGATATCACATCTCATGCTATCGGAACGGTCTCAGGATTGGATTTGGATGGAGTTGGATATCCCATCTCATGCTATAGGAAGGGTCTCAGGTTGGAATGGGAAGGAGTTGGATATCAAATCTCATTTTATAGGAAGGGTCTCAGGATTGGAATGGGAAGGACTTGGATATCACATCTCATGCTATAGGAAGGCTCTCAGGTTTGGAATGGGAAGGATTTGTATATCACATCTTGCTTTAGGAAGGGCCTCAGGTTTGGTATGAGAAACATTGACATATTACATCTCATGGTACAGGAAGGATCTCAGGATTGGAATGGGAAGGAGATGGATATCCCATCTCATGTTATAGGAAGGATATCAGGTTTGGTATTAGAAGCATTGAGATATCACATCTCATGCTATAGGAAGGGTCTCAGGATTGGAATGGGAAGGAGTTGGATATCACATCTCATGCTATAGGAAGGGTCTCAGGTTTGGTAGAAGCATTGAGATATCACATCTCATGCTATAGGCAGGGTCTCAGGATTGGAATGGGAAGAAGTAGTATATGACATCTCATGTCATAGGAAGGGTCTCAGGTTTGGTATAAGCATTGATATATCACATCTCTGCTATCGGAAGGGTCTCGGGATTGGAATGGGAAGGAGTTAGATATCCCATCTCATGTTATAGGAAGGGTCTCAGGTTTGGTATTAGAAGCATTGAGATATAACATCTCATGTTATAGGAAGGGTCTCAGGATTGGAATGGGAAGGACTTGGATATCACATCTCATGCTATAGGGAGGTCTCAGGTTTTATATTAGAAGCATTGAGATATCACATCTCATGCTATCGGAAGGGTCTCAGGATTGGAATGGGAAGGAGTTTTATATCACATCTCATGCCATAGGAAGGGTCTCAGGTTTGGTAGAAGCATTGAGATATCACATCTCATGCTATCGGAAGGGTCTCAGGATTGGATTGGGAAGGAGTTGGATATCCCATCTCATGCTATAGGAAGGGTCTCAGGTTTGGTATTAGAAGCATTGAGATATCACATCTTATGCTATAGGAAGGGTCTCAGGATTGGAATGGGAAGGAGTTGGATATCACATCTCATGCTATAGGAAGGGTCTCAGGTTTCGTATTAGAAGCATTGAGATATCAAGTCTCATGGTATAGGAAGGGTCTCAGAATTGGAATGGGAAGGAGTTGGATATCACATCTCAAGCTATAGGAAGGGTCTCAGGATTAGAATGGGAAGGAGTTTGATATCACATCTCATGCCATAGTATGGGTCTCAGGTTTGGTAGAAGCATTGAGATATCACATCTCATGCTATCGGAACGGTCTCAGGATTGGATTTGGATGGAGTTGGATATCCCATCTCATGCTATAGGAAGGTTCTCAGGTTGGAATGGGAAGGAGTTGGATATCACATCTTATGTTATAGGAAGGGTCTCAGGATTGGAATGGGAAGGACATGGATATCACATCTCATGCTATAGGAAGGCTCTCAGGTTTGGAAAGGGAAGGAGTTGGATATCACATTTTATATTAGAGGAAGGATCTCAGGTTTGGTATTTGAGGCATTGAGATATCACATCTCATGCTATCGGAAGGGTCTCAGGATTGGAATGGGAAGGAGTTGGATATGATATGATATGATATGGCATTTGTAACGCGCCTATACACAAGTGTTTCAAGGCGCGACGAGGCAGGGAGGGGGGAACAGGGGGAGGACAGACAACGATCCTACTAGGCCAGGTGTCATTCAGACCGCGCAAGTGCAGGGGTAGGGGGAAGGGAAAAGTGCAGTACAAGGTAAGTAGAATAGAAATAAATAGATAAATAAATAAATAGGGCCAGCTGGTGGCAAGTGCAAGGTAAGTGCAGACAAGTGCTGGGAAGGGGGGTCTGTAGGGATACAGAGACAGTCCCGCAGTGCAGGGGTTGCCGGAGAGGCAGTGCAAGTGGAGAGTGGCTGGGCCCAGGACCGAGGTCGGTGAGAGTGGCCAAGTTTCAGATTCAGTGCAGAATTTAGTGAAGAATTTAGCAGGGGAGAGGGAGAGAAAAAGCAGAAGCAAAGAGGAAGGTTTTGAGGTGCTTCCGGAACCGGAGATGGTTCTCCTCAAGTTTCAGGGAGGCAGGAAGGCTGTTCCAGAGGGAGGCTCCTGCCGCGGAGAGAGATCTACCCCCAGCTCGTTGCTTCGAGAAGCGGCTGACCCTGAGGGAGTTGGAGACAGATGAGCGAAGGGCTCGGGAAGGAAGATATTTAGGAAGAGAGAGTTGCAGGTATTTAGGCCCCAGGCCCCAGAAGGCCTTGTGGACAATGCAGAGGGTTTTGAACTTAATCCTCGCAGCCACTGGGAGCCAGTGTAGAGATTTCAGTCCTGGAAAGATACGGTCCCTGGGCTTGAGGCCAAGGACAAGTCTCGCAGTTCTGTTCTGGATGAGTTGCAGAGGGCGGAGAGTGGAGGCAGGCAGATTAAGATAGAGACTGTTACAGTAGTCCAGCTTCGAGAGAACCAGGGCTCGGGAGACAGTGAGCTTCTGGGGGAAGGAGAGGAAGGGAAGAATACCTCTAAGGAGGTGCAGCTGGTAGTGTGACTTCTTAGAGACGTCAGATATATGAGGAGAGAAGGAGAGTGTGGAGTCAAAGATGACCCCGAGGTTTTTTGCCTTGCAGGTAGAAGCAGGAAGAGGCCCAAGAGAGGCTGGCCAGAGAGCTGCAGGGAAGGAGGGAGTGGGTGTGCCGATGAGTAGAATCTCAGTCTTACTAGCATTAAGGCAGAGGTCGTTAGCAGCACACCATTCCTGGATAGCAGACAGACAGTCAGAGATGAGGGCAGGAGAAGAGGAGGCCGAGGGCAGCCTGAAAATGAGCTGGGTATCGTCCGCATAGCACTGAAAGTTGGGGCAGAGGGCGGCGATGCGGTGGGCAAGAAGTGCCAGATACTGGTTGGTCACATCTCATGCTATAGGAAGGGTCTCAGGTTTGGAACTGGAAGGAGTTGGATATCACATCTCATGCTATAGGGAGGGTCTCAGGTTTGGAAGGGGATTTGGATATCACATCTCATGTTGTAGGAAGGATCTCAAGTTTGGTATTAGAAGCATTGAGATATCACATCTCATGCTATAGGATGGGTCTCAGGATTGGAATGGGAAGGAGTTGGATATCACATCTCATGCTATCGGAAGTGTCTCAGGATTGGAATGGGAAGGAGTTGGATATCACATCTCATGCTATAGGAAGGGTCTCAGGTTTGGAACTGGAAGGAGTTGGATATCACATCTCATGTTATAGGAAGCGTCTCAGGTTTGGTATAAGCATTGAGATATCATATCTCTGCTATCGGAAGTGTCTCAGGATTTGAATGGGAAGGAGTTGGATATCCCATCTCATGTTATAGGACGGGTCTCAGGTTTGGTATTAGAATCATTGAGATATCACATTGCATGCTGTAGGAAGGGTCTAAAGATTGGAATGGGAAGGACTTGGATATCACATCTCATGCTATAGGTAGGCTCTCAGGTTTGGAAAGGGAAGGAGTTGGATATCACATTTCATGTTAGAGGAAGGATCTCAGGTTTGGTATTAGAGGCATTGAGATATCACATCTCATGCCATAGGAAGGGTCTCCGGATTGAAATGGGAAGGAGTTGGATATCACATCTCATGCTATAGGAAGGGTCTCAGGTTTGGTATAAGCATTGAGCTATCACATCTCATGCTATAGGAATGGTCTCAGGATTGGAATGGGAAGGAGTTGGATATCACATCTCAAGCTATAGGAAGGGTCTCAGGATTGGAATGGAAAGGAGTTTGATATCACATCTCATGCCATAGTATGGTTCTCAGGTTTGGTAGAAGCATTGGGATATCACATCTCATGCTATCGGAAGGGTATCAGGATTGGATTTGGAAGGAGTTGGATATCCCATCTCATTCTATAGGAAGGGTCTCAGGTTGGAATGGGAAGGAGTTGTATATCACATCTCATGTTATAGGAAGGGTCTCAGGATTGGAATGGGAAGGACTTGGATATCACATCTCATGCTATAGGAAGGCTCTCAGGTTTGGAAAGGGAAGGAGTTGGATATCACATTTCATGTTTAAGGTAGGATCTCAGGTTTGGTATTAGAGGCATTGAGATATCACATCTTATGCTATCAGAAGGGTCTCAGGCTTGGAATGGGAAGGAATTGGATATCACATCTCATGCTAAAGGGAGGGTCTCAGGTTTGGAAGGGGAAGGAGTTGGATATCACATTTCATGTTAGAGGAAGGATCTCAGGTTTGGTATTAGAGGCATTGAGATATCACATCTCATGCTATTGGAAGGGTCTCAGGATTGGAATGGGAAGGAGTTGGATATCACATCTCATGCTATAGGAAGGGTCTCAGGTTTGGAACTGGAAGGAGTTGGATATCACATCTCATGCTATAGGAAGGGTCTCAGGATTGGAATGGGAAGGACTTGGATATCCCATCTCATGTTATTGGACGGGTCTCAGGTGTGGTATTAGAAGCATTGAGATATCACATCGCATGCTGTAGGAAGGGTCTCAGGTTTGGAATGGGAAGGAATTGGATATCACATCTCATGTCATAGGAAGGATCTCAGGTTTGCTATTAGAAGCATTGAGATATCACATCTCATGCTATAGGAATGGTCTCAGGATTGGAATGAGAAGGAGTTGGATATTACATTCTTGCTATAGGATGGGTCTCAGGTTTGTAATGGGAAGGAGTTGGATATCACATATGCTATAGGAAGGGCCTCAGGTTTGGAACGGGAAGGAGTTGGATATCACATCTCATGCTTTAAGAAGGGTCTCAGTTTTGGTATTAGAAGCATTGAGATATCACATCTCATGCTATAGGAAGGGTCTCAGGTTTGGTATTACAAGCATTGTGATATTACATCTCATGCTATAGGAAGGGTCTCAGGATTGGATTGGGAAGGAGTCGGATATCACAGCTCACGCTATAGGAAGGGTCTCAGGTTTGGAATGGGAAGGATTTGTATATCACATCTCTTGCTATAGGAAGGGCCTCAGGTTTGGTATTAGAAGCATTGAGATATCATATTTCATGGCATAGGAAGGATCTCAGGATTGGAATAGGAAGGAGTTGGATATCACACCTCATGTTATAGGAAGGATATCAGGTTTGGTATTAGAAGCATTGAGATATCACATCTCATGCTATAGGAAGGGTCTCAGGATTGGAATGGGAAGGAGTTGGATATCACATCTCATGCTATAGGAAGGGTCTCAGGTTTGGTAGAAGCATTGAGATATCACATCTTATGCTATAGGAAGGGTCTCAGGATTGGAATGGGAAGGAGTTGGATATCACATCTCATGCTATAGGAAGGGTCTCAGGTTTGGTATTAGAAGCATTGAGATATCAAGTCTCATGGTATAGGAAGGGTCTCAGAATTGGAATGGGAAGGAGTTGGATATCACATCTCAAGCTATAGGAAGGGTCTCAGGATTGGAATGGGAAGGAGTTTGATATCACATCTCATGCCATAGTATGGGTCTCAGGTTTGGTAGAAGCATTGAGATATCACATCTCATGCTATCGGAACGGTCTCAGGATTGGATTTGGATGGAGTTGGATATCCCATCTCATGCTATAGGAAGGTTCTCAGGTTGGAATGGGAAGGAGTTGGATATCACATCTTATGTTATAGGAAGGGTCTCAGGATTGGAATGGGAAGGACTTGGATATCACATCTCATGCTATAGGAAGGCTCTCAGGTTTGGAAAGGGAAGGAGTTGGATATCACATTTCATATTAGAGGAAGGATCTCAGGTTTGGTATTTGAGGCATTGAGATATCACATCTCATGCTATCGGAAGGGTCTCAGGATTGGAATGGGAAGGAGTTGGATATGATATGATATGATATGGCATTTGTAACGCGCCTATACACAAGTGTTTCAAGGCGCGACGAGGCAGGGAGGGGGTAACAGGGGGAGGACAGACAACGATCCTACTAGGCCAGGTGTCATTCAGACCGCGCAAGTGCAGGGGTAGGGGGAAGGGAAAAGTGCAGTACAAGGTAAGTAGAATAGAAATAAATAGATAAATAAATAAATAGGGCCAGCTGGTGGCAAGTGCAAGGTAAGTGCAGACAAGTGCTGGGAAGGGGGGTCTGTAGGGATACAGAGACAGTCCCGCAGTGCAGGGGTTGCCGGAGAGGCAGTGCAAGTGGAGAGTGGCTGGGCCCAGGACCGAGGTCGGTGAGAGTGGCCAAGTTTCAGATTCAGTGCAGAATTTAGTGAAGAATTTAGCAGGGGAGAGGGAGAGAAAAAGCAGAAGCAAAGAGGAAGGTTTTGAGGTGCTTCCGGAACCGGAGATGGTTCTCCTCAAGTTTCAGGGAGGCAGGAAGGCTGTTCCAGAGGGAGGCTCCTGCCGCGGAGAGAGATCTACCCCCAGCTCGTTGCTTCGAGAAGCGGCTGACCCTGAGGGAGTTGGAGACGGATGAGCGAAGGGCTCGGGAAGGAAGATATTTAGGAAGAGAGAGTTGCAGGTATTTAGGCCCCAGGCCCCAGAAGGCCTTGTGGACAATGCAGAGGGTTTTGAACTTAATCCTCGCAGCCACTGGGAGCCAGTGTAGAGATTTCAGTCCTGGAGAGATACGGTCCCTGGGCTTGAGGCCAAGGACAAGTCTCGCAGTTCTGTTCTGGATGAGTTGCAGAGGGCGGAGAGTGGAGGCAGGCAGATTAAGATAGAGACTGTTACAGTAGTCCAGCTTCGAGAGAACCAGGGCTCGGGAGACAGTGAGCTTCTGGGGGAAGGAGAGGAAGGGAAGAATACCTCTAAGGAGGTGCAGCTGGTAGTGTGACTTCTTAGAGACGTCAGATATATGAGGAGAGAACGAGAGTGTGGAGTCAAAGATGACCCCGAGGTTTTTTGCCTTGCAGGTAGGAGCAGGAAGAGGCCCAAGAGAGGCTGGCCAGAGAGCTGCAGGGAAGGAGGGAGTGGGTGTGCCGATGAGTAGAATCTCAGTCTTACTAGCATTAAGGCGGAGGTCGTTAGCAGCACACCATTCCTGGATAGCAGACAGACAGTCAGAGATGAGGGCAGGAGAAGAGGAGGCCGAGGGTAGCCTGAAAATGAGCTGGGTATCGTCCGCATAGCACTGAAAGTTGGGGCAGAGGGCGGCGATGCGGTGGGCAAGAAGTGCCAGATACTGGTTGGTCACATCTCATGCTATAGGAAGGGTCTCAGGTTTGGAACTGGAAGGAGTTGGATATCACATCTCATGCTATAGGGAGGGTCTCAGGTTTGGAAGGGGATTTGGATATCACATCTCATGTTGTAGGAAGGATCTCAAGTTTGGTATTAGAAGCATTGAGATATCACATCTCATGCTATAGGATGGGTCTTAGGATTGGAATGGGAAGGAGTTGGATATCACATCTCATGCTATCGGAAGTGTCTCAGGATTGGAATGGGAAGGAGTTGGATATCACATCTCATGCTATAGGAAGGGTCTCAGGTTTGGAACTGGAAGGAGTTGGATATCACATCTCATGTTATAGGAAGCGTCTCAGGTTTGGTATAAGCATTGAGATATCATATCTCTGCTATCGGAAGTGTCTCAGGATTTGAATGGGAAGGAGTTGGATAGCCCATCTCATGTTATAGGACGGGTCTCAGGTTTGGTATTAGAATCATTGAGATATCACATTGCATGCTGTAGGAAGGGTCTAAGGATTGGAATGGGAAGGACTTGGATATCACATCTCATGCTATAGGTAGGCTCTCAGGTTTGGAAAGGGAAGGAGTTGGATATCACATTTCATGTTAGAGGAAGGATCTCAGGTTTGGTATTAGAGGCATTGAGATATCACATCTCATGCCATAGGAAGGGTCTCAGGATTGAAATGGGAAGGAGTTGGATATCACATCTCATGCTATAGGAAGGGTCTCAGGTTTGGTATAAGCATTGAGCTATCACATCTCATGCTATAGGAATGGTCTCAGGATTGGAATGGGAAGGAGTTGGATATCACATCTCAAGCTATAGGAAGGGTCTCAGGATTGGAATGGAAAGGAGTTTGATATCACATCTCATGCCATAGTATGGTTCTCAGGTTTGGTAGAAGCATTGGGATATCACATCTCATGCTATCGGAAGGGTATCAGGATTGGATTTGGAAGGAGTTGGATATCCCATCTCATTCTATAGGAAGGGTCTCAGGTTGGAATGGGAAGGAGTTGTATATCACATCTCATGTTATAGGAAGGGTCTCAGGATTGGAATGGGAAGGACTTGGATATCACATCTCATGCTATAGGAAGGCTCTCAGGTTTGGAAAGGGAAGGAGTTGGATATCACATTTCATGTTTAAGGTAGGATCTCAGGTTTGGTATTAGAGGCATTGAGATATCACATCTTATGCTATCAGAAGGGTCTCAGGCTTGGAATGGGAAGGAATTGGATATCACATCTCATGCTAAAGGGAGGGTCTCCGGTTTGGAAGGGGAAGGAGTTGGATATCACATTTCATGTTAGAGGAAGGATCTCAGGTTTGGTATTAGAGGCATTGAGATATCACATCTCATGCTATTGGAAGGGTCTCAGGATTGGAATGGGAAGGAGTTGGATATCACATCTCATGCTATAGGAAGGGTCTCAGGTTTGGAACTGGAAGGAGTTGGATATCACATCTCATGCTATAGGAAGGGTCTCAGGATTGGAATGGGAAGGACTTGGATATCCCATCTCATGTTATTGGACGGGTCTCAGGTGTGGTATTAGAAGCATTGAGATATCACATTGCATGCTGTAGGAAGGGTCTCAGGTTTGGAATGGGAAGGAATTGGATATCACATCTCATGTCATAGGAAGGATCTCAGGTTTGCTATTAGAAGCATTGAGATATCACATCTCATGCTATAGGAATGGTCTCAGGATTGGAATGAGAAGGAGTTGGATATTACATTCTTGCTATAGGATGGGTCTCAGGTTTGTAATGGGAAGGGGTTGGATATCACATATGCTATAGGAAGGGCCTCAGGTTTGGAACGGGAAGGAGTTGGATATCACATCTCATGCTTTAAGAAGGGTCTCAGTTTTGGTATTAGAAGCATTGAGATATCACATCTCATGCTATAGGAAGGGTCTCAGGTTTGGTATTACAAGCATTGTGATATTACATCTCATGCTATAGGAAGGGTCTCAGGATTGGATTGGGAAGGAGTCGGATATCACAGCTCACGCTATAGGAAGGGTCTCAGGTTTGGAATGGGAAGGATTTGTATATCACATCTCTTGCTATAGGAAGGGCCTCAGGTTTGGTATTAGAAGCATTGAGATATCATATTTCATGGCATAGGAAGGATCTCAGGATTGGAATAGGAAGGAGTTGGATATCACACCTCATGTTATAGGAAGGATATCAGGTTTGGTATTAGAAGCATTGAGATATCACATCTCATGCTATAGGAAGGGTCTCAGGATTGGAATGGGAAGGAGTTGGATATCACATCTCATGCTATAGGAAGGGTCTCAGGTTTGGTAGAAGCATTGAGATATCACATCTTATGCTATAGGAAGGGTCTCAGGATTGGAATGGGAAGGAGTTGGATATCACATCTCATGCTATAGGAAGGGTCTCAGGTTTCGTATTAGAAGCATTGAGATATCAAGTCTCATGGTATAGGAAGGGTCTCAGAATTGGAATGGGAAGGAGTTGGATATCACATCTCAAGCTATAGGAAGGGTCTCAGGATTGGAATGGGAAGGAGTTTGATATCACATCTCATGCCATAGTATGGGTCTCAGGTTTGGTAGAAGCATTGAGATATCACATCTCATGCTATCGGAACGGTCTCAGGATTGGATTTGGATGGAGTTGGATATCCCATCTCATGCTATAGGAAGGATATCAGGTTTGGTAGTAGAAGCATTGAGATATCACATCTCATGCTATAGGAAGGGTCTCAGGATTGGAATGGGAAGGAGTTGGATATCACATCTCATGCTATCGGAACGGTCTCAGGATTGGTAGAAGCATTGAGATATCATATCTCATGCTATAGGAAGGGTCTCAGGATTGGAATGGGAAGGAGAAGTATATGACATCTCATGCCATAGGAAGGGTCTCAGGTTTGGTATAAGCATTGAGATATCACATCTCTGCTATCGGAAGGGTCTCGGGATTGGAATGGGAAGGAGTTGGATATCTCATCTCATGCTATAGGAAGGGTCTCAGGTTTTGTATTAGAAGCATTGAGATGTCACGTCTCATGCTATAGGAAGGGTCTCAGGATTGGAATAGGAAGGAGTTGGATATCACATCTCATGCTATATGAAGGGACACAGGTGTGGTATTAAAAGCATTGTGATATTACATCTCATGCTATAGGAAGGGTCTCAGGATTGGATTGGGAAGGAGTCGGATATCACATCTCATGCTATAGGAAGGGTCTCAGGTTTGGAATGGGAAGGAGTTGGATACACATCTCATGTTATAGGAAGGATCTCAGGTTTGGTATTAGAAGCATTGAGATATCACATATTGTTAAGACGGATTTCTGAACTCTGTCCTGGCGGCGCAGAAGTTCAGAAGGCCAACCTAATTACTTGGAACAGGGTAACCTCTGGACGAGCCAGACCAATCAAGGTAGCGATCGCGGCGGTCAAGACTAGGTCTCAAGAGGGGTGAGGGTGACTGAAACCCCGCAATGAGCACACAAAGCAAGATCACTTACAAACTACTCCAAACAGGTGTTATATAAAAAATATATACACATTTATTTTAAGGCCTTGAAAACAACGACCGTAGCGAGAAAATCACAATATCACAATATTAAACACATACCATATCAACCCAATATATATACAAATACGACAGTCGCAAGCGTTATATGCACGAAATGTGTAGTCCACCTGAAAGGGAAGGAAAACAGGCAGTGCGATACAATGCTTTAGACTCAGTTCGCCTTCAGAGACACCTAACTAGATGGAAGTCGGAGCCCTGCGAAGAGTGGAGCCTTGTGCTCAAAGTACCTGCACGCGCTAGTGCCAACGGGCAAAAGGAGAAGCTCTTCGAAGGAAGTCAGGCAGTTCAGTTCAGTGCACAAAAGAAGAAGAACAGGTTCCGTGACTCAAGCGCAGCCTCCACAGTGGGCAGAAGCAGAGCGCGAGTACGGACAAGGGTGCTGTTTTACACAGCGGGGAAAAGCAATGGGCTCCTGCAGGAGGGCGACCAGATCCTAGCTATGCTACTCACCGGTCCCCGATGCAAGCAGACCCAGGCTTCTCCGCGTCAGTTTCAGCAGCTGGCAGGTTCAGAAGAGCAGGGAACGCCTCGTCGTCGTGTTGAGTAAAAAGACGTCCCAATCGAAGAAACCCGCACAGTTTTGTCACCACAGCAGGGCAACGGAGCGGCCTTATGTATCTGAGCCAAATGTACACTACTCACTTCAGACCTGGGAACGCCAAGTGTACGAAGCGTGTGAGAGTGACAAGGACTCGAAATACTACACAACCTGGCGGCGGTTACAGAGCAAGACTCCCGTGTAAGCTGGTCAGTCAACTGGATGGCCCAGAGACGCTTCCGAAGGCTTACTGGCAGGAGTTGGTGAAGATGCCGAGAATAGCTGTTCCCGCTATTCCAAGGGTCGAAGTACCAGTACAGGCCTTCTGGTTCGATCAAAGGTGAAAAGGGTTTCACAAGGCGACAGCAGTGCAAAAGAGGAGTCCTTCAGCGGGTCACCAGCGATTCCTCGGTCCAGCCTCTTGGTTGCAGGATACTTGGCTCCTGTATTCCTTCGTTCGTGAGAACTCAGGAGATCGACATGGTAGGGGTGTTTCCAGCCCCCTCTTATCCACGGTTCCCTTCGCGCCAAAACGGAGGGGACCCAATGGGAGATCCGCTCATCAACACTCACACCATTCGTGGACCAATCATGGACCACGGTGGTCCCAGGCATTCACACCACCCTAGACTCTCTGGCACCCAGGATGTGTATTGGGACCAGACATCCCAGCCCACATCCTGGAGGCACACATACGACATGTAGAAGCCCGCGAAAGCATCCTTGTTTCGCGGGAAAGTAGATGCCCAAATAAGGAAGGCCCCGGGTCGGCTCGACCCGGGGAAGGTGAAGGGAGCAAGACGGTCAGCGGACAGGACAAAGGAGCCTCGTGGTCTGGCCATTTTGGGAGCCAGGCCACCATTTTGGGTTAAGCGCGAGAAACGCGCTTAGAACGCCAAAAGGAGCTCAAAACACAAGAAAACGATCGCTGCCACCATTCTCGTCCCTGAATTACTTGCACCGATCAAATACAATCCTAAACGAGTATCTAGGGCCTGTAGAAGGCTAGAGACCCAAGAGAGCTGTAACTTAGCTTACAGTGCCCTCTTGTGTCATGTTGCACTAAAGCCGCAACATGATAAAAGAAACTACGGGAAACAGCGTTCCCCGGTACTGACTGTCTTAAGGGCATGTCAGTTTCCCCGTAAGAAAGGAGCGAAAGCCCAGAGGAGTGCGGCAGAAGGCTGCACTTCTCTGGCAAAGTCAAGAACAAGGTGAAAAACAACAGCAAAAAGTTTAGGGGTTGTCACATGGAAGGAAAATTACCTACAATTACGAAATCTTTCCTAACACATATCATGCTATAGGAAGGGTCTCAGGATTGGAATGGGAAGGAGTTGGATATCACATCTCATGCTAAAGGAAAGGTCTCGGGTTTGGAAGGGGAAGGATTTGGATCTCACATATGTATTAGGACGGGTCTCAGGTTTGGTATTAGAAGCATTGAGATATCAAATCTCATGGTATAGGAAGGGTCTCGGGATTGGAATGGGAAGGAGTTGGATAGCACATCTCAAGCTATCTCAGGATTGGAATGGGAAGGAGTTTGATATCACATCTCAAGCTATAGGAAGGGTCTCAGGTTTGGAAAGGGAATGATTTGGATTTCACATCTCATGTTATAGGATGGTTCTCATGTTTGGTTTTAGAAGCATTGAGATATCACATCTCATGCTATCGGAAGGGTCTCAGGTTTGGAATAGGAAGGAGTTGGATATCACATCTCATGTTATAGGAAGGAACTCAGGTTTGGTATTGGAAGCATTGAGATATCACATCTCATGCTATAGGAAGGGTCTCAGGATTGGAATGGGAAGGATTTGGATATCCCATCTCATGCTATAAGAAGGGTCTCAGGTTGGAATGGGAAAGAGTTGGATATCACATCTCAAGCTATAGGAAGGGTCTCAGGTTTGGTATTAGAAGCATTGAGATATCAAGTCTCATGGTATAGGAAGGGTCTCAAAATTGGAATGGGAAGGAGTTGGGTATCACATCTCAAGCTATAGGAAGGGTCTCAGGATTGGAATGGGAAGGAGTTGTATATGACATCTCATGCCATAGGAAAGGTCTCAGGTTTGGTATAAGCATTGAGATATCACATCTCTGCTATCGGAAGGGTCTCAGGATTGGAATGGGAAGGAGTTGGATATCCCATCTCATGTTATAGGAAGGGTCTCAGGTGTGGTATTAGAAGCATTGAGATATCACATCGCATGCTGTAGGAAGGGTCTCAGGTTTGGAATGGGAAGGAATTGGATATCACATCTCATGTCATAGGAAAGATCTCAGGTTTGCTATTAGAAGCATTGAGATATCACATCTCATGCTATAGGAATGGTCTCAGGATTGGAATGAGAAGGAGTTGGATATTACATTCTTGCTATAGGATATGTCTCAGGTTTGGAATGGGATGGAGTTGGATATCACATGTGCTATAGGAAGGGCCTCAGGTTTGGAACGGGAAGGAGTTGGATATCACATCTCATGCTTTAAGAAGGGTCTAAGTTTTGGTATTAGAAGCATTGAGATATCACATCTCATGCTATAGGAAGGGTCTCAGGTTTGGTATTACAAGCATTGTGATATTACATCTCATGCTATAGGAAGGGTCTCAGGATTGGATTGGGAAGGAGTCGGATATCACAGCTCATGCTATAGGAAGGGTCTAAGGTTTGGAATGGGAAGGATTTGTATATCACATCTCTTGCTATAGGAAGGGCCTCAGGTTTGGTATGAGAAACATTGAGATATCACATCTCATGGTATAGGAAGGATCTCAGGATTGGAATAGGAAGGAGTTGGATATCACATCTCATGTTATAGGAAGGATATCAGGTTTGGTATTAGAAGCATTGAGATATCACATCTCATGCTATAGGAAGGGTCTCAGGATTGGAATGGGAAGGAGTTGGATATCACATCTCATGCTATAGGAAGGGTCTCAGGTTTGGTAGAAAGAAGCATTGAGATATCACATCTCATGCTATAGGAAGGGTCTCAGGATTGGAATGGGAAGGAGAAGTAAATGACATCTCATGCCATAGGAAGGGTTTCAGGTTTGGTATAAGCATTGAGATATCACATCTCTGCTATCGGAAGGGTCTCGGGATTGGAATGGGAAGGAGTTGGATATCCCATCTCATGCTATAGGAAGGGTCTCAGGTTTGGTATTAGAAGCATTGAGATGTCACGTCTCATGCTATAGGAAGGGTCTCAGGATTGGAATAGGAAGGAGTTGGATATCACATCTCATGCTATATGAAGGGACTCAGGTGTGGTATTACAAGCATTGTGATATTACATCTCATGCTATAGGAAGTTTCTCAGGATTGGATTGGGAAGGAGTCGGATATCACATCTCATGCTATAGGAAGGGTCTCAGGTTTGGAATGGGAAGGATTTGTATATCACATCTCTTGCTATAGGAAGGGCCTCAGGTTTGGTATGAGAAACATTGAGATATCACATCTCATGGTATAGGAAGGATCTCAGGATTGGAATGGGAAGGAGTTGGATATCCCATCTCATGTTATAGGAAGGATATCAGGTTTGGTATTAGAAGCATTGAGATATCACATCTCATGCTATAGGAAGGGTCTCAGGATTGGAATGGGAAGGAGTTGGATATCACATCTCATGCTATAGGAAGGGTCTCAGGTTTGGTAGAAGCATTGAGATATCACATCTCATGCTATAGGAAGGGTCTCAGGATTGGAATGGGAAGTAGTAGTATATGACATCTCATGTCATAGGAAGGGTCTCAGGTTTGGTATAAGCATTGATATATCACATATCTGCCATCGGAAGGGTCTCGGGATTGGAATGGGAAGGAGTTGGATATCCTATCTCATGTTATAGGAAGGGTCTCAGGTTTCACATTAGAAGCATTGAGATATCACATCTCATGTTATAGGAAGGGTCCCAGGATTGGAATGGGAAGGAGTTGGAAATCACATCTCATGCTAAAGGAAGGGTCTCAGGCTTGGAAGGGGAAGGATTAGGATATTACATCTCATGTTATAGGACGGGTCTCAGGTTTAGTATTAGAAGCATTGAGATATCACATCTCATGGTATAGGAAGGGTCTCAGGATTGGATTGGGAAGGAGTTGGATATCCCATCTCATGCTATAGGAAGGGTCTCAGGTTTGGTATTAGAAGCATTGAGATATCACATCTCATGCCATAGGAAGGGTCTCAGGTTTCGTATTTGAAGCATTGAGATATCAAGTCTCATGGTATAGGAAGTGTCTCAGAATTGGAATGGAAGGAGTTTTATATCACATCTCATGCCATAGTATGGGTCTCAGGTTTGGTAGAAGCATTGAGATTTCACATCTCATGCTATCGGAAGGGTCTCAGGATTGGAATGGGAAGGAGTTGGATATCACATCTCATGTTATAGGAAGGGTCTCAGGATTGGAATGGGAAGGACTTGGATATCACATCTCATGCTATAGGAAGGCTCTCAGGTTTGGAAAGGGAAGGAGTTGGATATCACATTTCATGTTAGAGGAAGGATCTCAGGTTTGGTATTAGAGGCATTGAGATATCACATCTCATGCTATGGGAAGGGTCTCAGGATTGGAATGGGAAGGAGTTGGATATCACATCTCATGCTATAGGAAGGGTCTCAGGTTTGGAACTGGAAGGAGTTGGATATCACATCTCATGAGATCCTTCCTATGGCAGGTTTGGTAGAGAAACGTGAGATGTGATATCCAAATCCGTCCACTTCCAAACCTCAGACCCTCCCTTTAGCATGAGATGTGATATCCAACTCCTTCCCATTCCAAACCTGAGACCCTTCCTATAGCTTGAGATGTGATATCAAACTCCTTCCCATTCCAATCCTGAGATAGCTTGAGATGTGCTATCCATTCCAATCCTGAGACCCTTCCTATAACATGAGATGTGATATCCAATTCCTTCCCAATCCAATCCTGAGACCCTTCCAATATCATGAGATATGATATCTCAATGCTTCTAATACCAAACCACAGACCCGTCCTATAACTTGAGATGTGATATCCAAATCCTTCCCCTTCCAAACCTGAGTCCGTTCCTATAACATGAGATGTGATATCCAACTCCTTCCCATTCCAATCATGAGGCCCTTCCTATAGCATGAGATGTGATATCTCAATGCTTCTACCAAACCTGAGACCCTTCCTATAGCATGAGATGTGATATCCAACTCCTTCCCGAACCAATCCTGAGACCCTTCCTATAGCATGAGATGTGATATCTCAATGCTCTTAATACCAAACCTGCGATCATTCCTATAACATGAGCTGTGCTATCCAACTCCTTCCCATTCCAATCCTGAGCCCCTTCCATGAGATGTGCTATCTCAATGCTTCTAATACCAAAGTTGGACCGTTCCTATAGCATGAGATGTGATATCCAACTCCTTCCCATTCCAATCCTGCGTCCCTTCATTTAGCATGAGATTTGATATCTCAGTGCTTCTAATACCAAACCTGAGACCCTTCCTATAACATGAGATGTCATATCCAACTCCTTCCGATTCCAATCCTGAGACCCTTCCTATACCATGAGATGAAATATCTCAATGTTTCTAATACCAAACCTGAGACCCTTCCTATTGCAAGAGATGTGATATCCAAATCCTTCCCATTCCAAACCTGAGTCCCTTCCTATAGCATGAGATATGATATCCAACTTCTTCCCATTCCAATCCTGCGTCTCATCATATAGCATGATATTTGATATCTCAGTGCTTCTAATACAAAACCTGAGACCCTTCCTATAACATGAGATGTGATATCCAACTCCTTCCGATTCCAATCCTGAGACCCTTCCTATACCATGAGATGTGATATCTCAATGTTTCTAATACCAGACCTGAGACCCTTCCTATTGCAAGAGATGTGATATCCAAACCCTTCCCATTCCAAACCTGAGACCTTTCCTATTGCATGAGATGTGATATCCAACTCCTTCGAATTCCAACCTGTGACCCTTCCTATAGCATGAGATGGGATATCCAACTCCTTCCCAATCCAATCCTGAGACCCTTCCGATAGCATGAGATGTGATATCTTAATGCTTCTACCAAACCTGAGACCTTCCTTATAGGAAGCGTCTCAGGTTTGGTATAAGCATTGAGATATCATATCTCTGCTATTGGAAGTGTCTGAGGATTGGAATGGGAAGGAGTTGGATATCACATCTCATGCTATAGGTAGGCTCTCAGGTTTGGAAAGGGAAGGAGTTGGATATCACATTTCATGTTAGAGGAAGGATCTCAGGTTTGGTATTAGAGGCATTGAGATATCACATCTCATGCTATAGGAAGGGTCTCAGGATTGGAATGGGAAGGAGTTGGATATCACATCTCATGCTATAGGAAGGGTCTCAGGTTTGGTATAAGCATTGAGATATCACATCGCATGCTGTAGGAATGGTCTAAGGATTGGAATGGGAAGGACTTGGATATCACATCTCAAGCCATAGGAAATGTCTCAGGTTTGGTATTAGAAGCATTGAGATATCAAGTCTCATGGTATAGGAAGGGTCTCAGAATTGGAATGGGAAGGAGTTGGGTATCACATCTCAAGCTATAGGAAGGGTCTCAGGATTGGAATGGGAAGGCGTTGTATATGACATCTCATGCCATAGGAAAGGTCTCAGGTTTGGTATAAGCATTGAGATATCACATCTCTGCTATCGGAAGGGTCTCAGGATTGGAATGGGAAGGAGTTGGATATCCCATCTCATGTTATAGGAAGGGTCTCAGGTTTGGTATTAGAAGCATTGAGATATCACATCTCATGCTATAGGAAGGGTCTCAGGATTGGAATGTGAAGGACTTGGATATCCCATCTCATGTTATTGGACGGGTCTCAGGTGTGGTATTAGAATCATTGAGATATCACATCGCATGCTGTAGGAAGGGTCTCAGGTTTGGAATGGGAAGGAATTGGATACCACATCACATGTCATAGGAAGGATCTCAGGTTTGCTATTAGAAGCATTGAGATATCACATCTCATGCTATAGGAATGGTCTCAGGATTGGAATGAGAAGGAGTTGGATATTACATTCTTGCTATAGGATGGGTCTCAGGTTTGGAATGGGAAGGAGTTGGATATCACATATGCTATAGGAAGGGCCTCAGGTTTGGAACGGGAAGGAGTTGGATATCACATCTCATGCTTTAAGAAGGGTCTCAGTTTTGGTATTAGAAGCATTGAGATATCACATCTCATGCTATAGGAAGGGTCTCAGGTTTGGTATTACAAGCATTGTGATATTACATCTCATGCTATAGGAAGGGTCTCAGGATTGGATTGGGAAGGAGTCGGATATCAAAGCTCACGCTATAGGAAGGGTCTCAGGTTTGGAATGGGAAGGATTTGTATATCACATCTCTTGCTATAGGAAAGGCCTCAGGTTTGGTATGAGAAACATTGAGATATCACATCTCATGGTATAGGAAGGATCTCAGGATTGGAATAGGAAGGAGTTGGATATCACATCTCATGTTATAGGAAGGATATCAGGTTTGGTATTAGAAGCATTGAGATATCACATCTCATGCTATAGGAAGGGTCTCAGGATTGGAATGGGAAGGAGTTGGATATCACATCTCATGCTATACGAAGGGTCTCAGGTTTGGTAGAAGCATTGAGATATCACATCTCATGCTATAGGAAGGGTCTCAGGATTGGAATGGGAAGGAGAAGTATATGACACTCATGCCATAGGAAGGGTCTCAGGTTTGGTATAAGCATTGAGATATCACATCTCTGCTATCGGAAGGGTCTCGGGATTGGAATGGGAAGGAGTTGGATATCCCATCTCATGCTATAGGAAGGGTCTCAGGTTTGGTATTAGAAGCATTGAGATGTCACGTCTCATGCTATAGGAAGGGACTCAGGTGTGGTATTACAAGCATTGCGATATTACATCTCATGCTATAGGAAGGGTCTCAGGATTGGATTGGGAAGGAGTCGGATATCAAATCTCATGCTATAGGAAGGGTCTCAGGTTTGGAATGGGAAGGATTTGTATATCACATCTCTTGCTATAGGAAGGGCCTCAGGTTTGGTATGAGAAATATTGAGATATCACATCTCATGGTATAGGAAGGATCTCAGGATTGGAATGGGAAGGAGTTGGATATCCCATCTCATACTATTGGAAGGGTCTCAGGTTTGGTAGAAGCATTGCGATTTCACATCTCATGCTATAGGAAGGGTCTCAGGATTGGAATGGGAAGGAGTTGGATATCCTAGCTCATGTTATAGGAAGGGTCTCAGATTTGGTATTAGAAGCATTGAGATATCACATCTCATGTTATAGGAAGGGTCTCAGGATTGGAATGGGAAGGACTTGGATATCACATCTCATGCTATAGGGAGGGTCTCAGGTTTCATATTAGAAGCATTGAGATATCACATCTCATGCTATCGGAAGGGTCTCAGGATTGGAATGGGAAGGAGTTGGATATCACATCTCATGCTAAAGGAAGGGTCTCAGGCTTGGAAGGGGAAGGATTGGGATTTTACATCTCATGTTATAGGACGGGTCGCAGGTTTAGTATTAGAAGCATTGAGATATCACATCTCATGGTATAGGAAGGGTCTCAGGATTGGATTGGGAAGGAGTTGGATATCCCATCTCATGCTATAGGAAGGGTCTCAGGTTTGGTATTAGAAGCATTGAGATATCACATCTCATGCTATAGGAAGGGTCTCAGGTTTCGTATTAGAAGCATTGAGATATCAAGTCTCATGGTATAGGAAGGGTCTCAGAATTGGAATGGGAAGGAGTTAGATATCACATCTCAAGCTATAGGAAGGGTCTCAGGATTGGAATGGGAAGGAGTTTGATATCACATCTCATGCCATAGTATGGATCTCAGGTTTGGTAGAAGCATTGAGATATCACATCTCATGCTATCGGAAGGGTCTCAGGATTGGATATGGATGGAGTTGGATATCCCATCTCATGCTATAGGAAGGGTCTCAGGTTTGGAATGGGAAGAAATTGGATATCACATCTCATGTCATAGGAAGGATCTCAGGTTTGCTATTAGAAGCATTGAGATATCACATCTCATGCTATAGGAAGGGTCTCAGGATTGGAATGGGAAGGACTTGGATATCCCATCTCATGTTATTGGACGGGTCTCAGGTTTGGTATTAGAAGCATTGAGATATCACATCTCATGCTATAGGAAGGGTCTCAGGATTGGAATGGGAAGGACTTGGATATCCCATCTCATGTTATTGGACGGGTCTCAGGTATGGTATTAGAGGCATTGAGATATCACATCGCATGCTGTAGGAAGGGTCTCAGGTTTGGAACGGGAAGGAATTGGATATCACATCTCATGTCATAGGAAGGATCTCAGGTTTGCTATTAGAAGCATTGAGATATCACATCTCATGCTATAGGAATGGTCTCAGGATTGGAATGAGAAGGAGTTGGATATTACATTTTTGCTATAGGATGGGTCTCAGGTTTGGAATGGGAAGGAGTTGGATATCACATATGCTATAGGAAGGGCCTCAGGTTTGGAACGGGAAGGAGTTGGATATCACATCTCATGCTTTAAGAAGGGTCTCAGTTTTGGTATTAGAAGCATTGAGATATCACATCTCATGCTATAGGAAGGGTCTCAGGTTTGGTATTACAAGCATTGTGATATTACATCTCATGCTATAGGAAGGGTCTCAGGATTGGATTGGGAAGGAGTCGGATATCACAGCTCACGCTATAGGAAGGGTCTCAGGTTTGGAATGGGAAGGATTTGTATATCACATCTCTTGCTATAGGAAGGGCCTCAGGTTTGGTATTAGAAGCATTGGGATATCATATTTCATGGCATAGGAAGGATCTCAGGATTGGAATAGGAAGGAGTTGGATATCACATCTCATGTTATAGGGAGGATATCAGGTTTGGTATTAGAAGCATTGAGATATCACATCTCATGCTATAGGAAGGGTCTCAGGATTGGAATGGGAAGGAGTTGGATATCACATCTCATGCTATAGGAAGGGTCTCAGGTTTGGTAGAAGCATTGAGATATCATATCTCATGCTATAGGAAGGGTCTCAGGATTGGAATGGGAAGGAGAAGTATATGACATCTCATGCCATAGGAAGGGTCTCAGGTTTGGTATAAGCATTGAGATATCACATCTCTGCTATCGGAAGGGTCTCGGGATTGGAATGGGAAGGAGTTGGATATCCCATCTCATGCTATAGGAAGAGTCTCAGGTTTTGTATTAGAAGCATTGAGATGTCACGTCTCATGCTATAGTAAGGGTCTCAGGATTGGAATAGGAAGGAGTTGGATATCACATCTCATGCTATATGAAGGGACTCAGGTGTGGTATTAAAAGCATTGTGATATTACATCTCATGCTATAGGAAGGGTCTCAGGATTGGATTGGGAAGGAGTCGGATATCACATCTCATGCTATAGGAAGGGTCTCAGGTTTGGAATGGGAAGGAGTTGGATACACATCTCATGTTATAGGAAGGATCTCAGGTTTGGTATTAGAAGCATTGAGATATCACATATCATGCTATAGGAAGGGTCTCAGGATTGGAATGGGAAGGAGTTGGATATCACATCTCATGCTAAAGGAAAGGTCTCGGGTTTGGAAGGGGAAGGATTTGGATCTCACATATGTATTAGGATGGGTCTCAGGTTTGGTATTAGAAGCATTGAGATATCACATCTCATGGTATAGGAAGGGTCTCGGGATTGGAATGGGAAGGAGTTGAATAGCACATCTCAAGCTATCTCAGGATTGGAATGGGAAGGAGTTTGATATCACATCTCAAGCTATAGGAAGGGTCTCAGGTTTGAAATAGGAAGGAGTTGGATATCACATCTCATGTTATAGGAAGGAACTCAGGTTTGGTATTGGAAGCATTGAGATATCACATCTCATGCTATAGGAAGGGTCTCAGGATTGGAATGGGAAGGAGTTGGATATCACATCTCATGCTATAGGAAGGATCTCAGGTTTGGTATTAGAAGCATTGAGATATCACATCTCATGCTATCGGAAGGATCTCAGGTTTGGTATTAGAAGCATTGAGATATCACATCTCATGCTATCAGAAGAGTCTCAGGATTGGAATGGGAAGGATCGGATATCACATCTCATGCTAAAGGGAGGGTCTCAGGTTTGGAAGTGGATGGATTTGGATATCACATCTCATGTTTTAGGAAGGATCTCAGGTTTGGTATTAGAAGCATTGAGATATCACATCTCATGCTATTGGAAGGATCTCAGGTTTGGTATTAGAAGCATTGAGATATCACATCTCATGCTATCAGAAGGGTCTCAGGATTGGAATGGGAAGGAGTCGGATATCACATCTCATGCTAAAGGGAGGGTCTCAGGTTTGGAAGTGGAAGGATTTGGATATCACATCTCATGTTATAGGAAGGATCTCAGGTTTGGTATTAGAAGCATTGAGATATCACATTTCATGCTATCGGGAGGGTCTCAGGATTGGAATGGGAAGGAGTTGGATATCACATCTCATGCTAAAGGAAGGGTCTCAGTTTTGGTAGAAGCATTGAGATATCACATCTCATGCTATAGGAAGGGTATCAGGATTGGAATGGGAAGGAGTTGGATATCACATCTCATGCCATAGGAAGGGTCTCAGGTTTCATATAAGCATTGAGATATCACATCTCTGCTATCGGAAGGATCTCAGGATTGGAATGGGAAGGACTTAGCTATCACATCGCATGCTATAAGGAGGGTCTCAGTTTTGATATTAGAAGCATTGAGATATCACATCTCATGCTATCGGAAGGGTCTCAGGATTGGAATGGGAAGGAGCTGGATATCACATCTCATGCTAAAGGAAGGGTCTCAGTTTTGGAAGGGGAAGGATTTGGATATCACATCTCATGTTATAAGACGGGTCTCAGGTTTGGTATTAGAAGCATTGAGATATCACACCTCATGGTATAGGAAGGGTTTCCGGATTGGAATGGGGAGGAGTTGGATATCATATCTCATGCTATAGGAAGGGTCTCAGGTTTTGTATTAGAAGCATTGAGATATCACATCTCATGCTATAGAAAGTGTCTGAGGATTGGAATGGGAAGGAGTTGGATATCACATCTCATGCTATAGGAAGGGTCTCAGGTTTGGTAGAAGCATTGAGATATCACTTCTCATGCTATAGGAAGAGTCTCAGGATTGGAATGGGAAGGAGTTGGATATCACGTCTCATGTTATAGGAAAGGTCTCAGGTTTGGTAGTAGAAACATTGAGATATCAAATCTCATGCTATAGGAAGGGACGCAGGATTGGAATGGGACGGAGTTTATATCACATCTCATGCTATAGGAAGGATCCAGGTTTGGTATTAGAAGCATTGAGATATCACATCTCATGCTATACGAAGGGTCTCAGATTTGGAATGGGAAGGAGTTGGATATCCCATCTCATGTTATAGGAAGGGTCTCAGGATTGGAATTGGAAGGAGTTAGATATCACATCTCATGTTATACGAAGGGTCTCAGGATTGGAATGGGAAGGACTTGGATATCACATCTCATGCTATAGGAAGGCTCTCAGGTTTGGAAATGGAAGGAGTTGGATATCACATTTCATGTTAGAGGAAGGATCTCAGGTTTGGTATTAGAGGCATTGAGATATCACATCTCATGCTATTGGAAGGATCTCAGGATTGGAATGGGAAGGAGTTGGATATCACATCTCATGCTATAGGAAGGGTCCCAGGTTTGGAACTGGAAGGAGTTGGATATCACATCTCATGCTATAGGGAGGGTCTCAGGTTTGGAAGGTGATTTGGATATCACATCTCATGTGATAGGAAGGATCTCAGGTTTGGTATTAGAAGCATTGAGATATCACATCTCATGCTATCGGATGGGTCTCAGGATTGGAATGGGAAGGAGTTGGATATCACATCTCATGCTATAGGAAGGGTCTCATGTTTGGAACTGGAAGGAGTTGGATATCACATCTCATGTTATAGGAAGCGTCTCTGGTTTGGTATAAGCATTGAGATATCATATCTCTGCTATTGGAAGTGTCTCAGGATTGGAATGGGAAGGAGTTGGATATCACATCTCATGCTATAGGTAGGCTCTCAGGTTTGGAAAGGGAAGGAGTTGGATATCACATTTCATGTTAGAGGAAGGATCTCAGGTTTGGTATTAGAGGCATTGAGATATCACATCTCATGCTATAGGAAGGGTCTCAGGATTGGAATGGGAAGGAGTTGGATATCACATCTCATGCTATAGGAAGGGTCTCAGGTTTGGTATAAGCATTGAGATATCACATTGCATGCTGTAGGAAGGGTCTAAGGATTGGAATGGGAAGGACTTGTATATCACATCTCATGCTATAGGTAGGATCTCAGGTTTGGAAAGGGAAGGAGTTGGATATCACATTTCATGTTAGAGGAAGGATCTCAGGTTTGGTATTAGAGGCATTGAGATATCACATCTCATGCTATAGGAAGGGTCTCAGGATTGGAATGGGAAGGAGTTGGATATCACATCTCATGCTATAGGAAGGGTCTCAGGTTTGGTATAAGCATTGAGATGTCACATCTCATGCTATAGGAAGGGTCTCAGGATTGGAATGGGAAGGAGTTGGATATCACATCTCAAGCTATAGGAAGGGTCTCAGGATTGGAATGGGAAGGAGTTTGATATCACATCTCATGCCATAGTATGGGTCTCAGGTTTGGTAGAAGCATTGGGATATCACATCTCATGCTATCGGAAGGGTATCAGGATTGGATTTGGAAGGAGTTGGATATCCCATCTCATGCTATAGGAAGGGTCTCAGGTTGGAATGGGAAGAAGTTGGATATCACATCTCAAGCCATAGGAAGGGTCTCAGGTTTGGTATTAGAAGCATTGAGATATCAAGTCTCATGGTATAGGAAGGGTCTCAGAAATGGGATGGGAAGGAGTTGGGTATCATATCTCATGCCATAGGAAGGGTCTCAGGTTTGGTATTAGAACCATTGAGATATCACATCTCATGCTATAGGAAGGGTCTCAGGATTGGAATGGGAAGGAGTTGGATATCACATCTCATGCCATAGGAAGGGTCTCAGGTTTCGTATAAGCATTGAGATATCACATCTCTGCTATCGGAAGGAGCTCAGGATTGGAATGGGAAGGACTTAGATATCACATCTCATGCTATAAGGAGGGTCTCAGTTTTGATATTAGAAGAATTGAGATATCACATCTCATGCTATCGGAAGGGTCTCAGGATTGGAATGGGAAGGAGCTGGATATCACATCTCATGGTAATGGAAGGGTCTCAGGTTTGGAAGGGGAAGGATTTGGATATCACATTTCCTGTTATAGGTTGGGTCTCAGGTTTGGTATTAGAAGCATTGAGATATCACACCTCATGGTATAGGAAGGGTTTCAGGATTGGAATGGGGAGGAGTTGGATATCATATCTCATGCCATAGGAAGGGTCTCAGGTTTGGTATTAGAACCATTGAGATATCACATCTCATGCTATAGAAAGTGTCTGAGGATTGGAATGGGAAGGAGTTGGATATCACATCTCATGCTATAGGAAGGGTCTCAGGTTTGGTAGAAGCATTGAGATATCACATCCCATGCTATAGGAAGAGTCTCAGGATTGGAATGGGAAGGAGTTGGAAATCACATCTCATGTTATAGGAAAGGTCTCAGGTTTGGTAGTAGAAACATTGAGATATCAAATCTCATGCTATAGGAAGGGACGCAGGATTGGAATGGGACGGAGTTTTATATCACATCTCATGCTATATGAAGGATCCAGTTTTGGTATTAGAAGCATTGAGATATCACATCTCATGCTATAGGAAGAGTCTCAGGATTGGAATGGGAAGGAGTTGGATATCACATCTCATGCCATAGGAAGGGTCTCAGGTTTGGTATAAGCATTGAGATATCACATCTCTGCTATCGGAAGTGTCTCATGATTGTGATGGGAAGGAGTTGGATATCACATCTCATGCTATACGAAGGGTCTCAGATTACTCCTTCCCATTCCAATCCTGAGATCCTTCTGATAGCATGAGATGAGATATCTCAATGTTTCTAATACCAAACCTGAGACCCTTCCTATAGCATGAGATGGGATATCCAACTCCTTCCCAATCCAATCCTGAGACTCTTCCGATAGAATGAGATATGATATCTCAATGCTTCTAATACCAAACCACAGACCCGTCCTATAACTTGAGATGTGATATCCAAATCCTTCCCCTTCCAAACCTGAGACCCTTCCTTTAGCATGAGATGTGATATCCAACTCCTTTCCATTCCAATCCTGAGACCCTTCCTATAGCATGAGATGTGATATCCCAATGCTTCTACCAAACCTGAGACCCTTCCTATAGCATGAGATGTGATATCTAACTCCTTCCCATTCCAATCCTGAGACCCGTCCTATACCATGAGATGTTATATCTCAATGCTTCTAATACCAAACCTGAGACTGTCCTATAACATGAGATATGATATCTCAATGCTTCTAATAACAAACCTGAGACCCTTCCTATAACATGAGATGTGATATCCAACTCCTTCCCAATCCAATCCTGAGACCCTTCCGATAGGATGAGATATGATAACTCAATGCTTCTAATACCAAACGACAGACCCGTGCTATAACTTGAGATGTGATATCCAAATCCTTCCCCTTCCAAACCTGAGACCTTTCCTTTAGCATGATATGTGATATCCAACTCCTTCCCATTCCAATCCTGAGACCATTCCGATAGCATGAGATACGATATCCAACTCCTACCCATTCCAATCATGAGGCCCTTCCTATAGCATGAGATGTGATATCTCAATGCTTGTACCAAATCTGAGACCCTTCCTATAGCATGAAATGTGATATCCAACTTCTTCCCATCCAATCCTGAGACCCTTCCTATAGCATGAGATGTGATATCTAAATGCTATTAATACCAAACCTGAGACCCTCCCTATAGCATGATATGTGATATCCAACTCCTTCCCATTCCATTCCTGAGACCCTTCCGATAGCCTGAGATGTGATATCCAACTCCTTCCCATTCCAATCATGAGGCCCTTCCTATAGCATGAGATGTGATATCTCAATGCTTCTATCAAACCTGAGACCCTTCCTATAGCATGAGATGTGATATCCAACTCCTTCCCATTCCAATCCTGAGACCCTTCCTATAGCATGAGATGTGATATATCAATGCTCTTAATACCAAACCTGGGATCATTCCTATTGCGAGAGATGTGATATCCAAATGCTTCCCATTCCAAACCTGAGACCCTTCCTATAGGATGAGATGTGATATCCAACTCCTTCCCATTCCAATCCTGAGACCCTTCCTATAGCATGAGATGATATCCAACTCCTTCCCATTCCAATCCTGAGACCCTTCCTATAGCATGAGATGTGATATCTCAATGCTTCTACCAAACCTGAGATCCTTCCTATAGCATGAGATGTGAAATTCAACTCCTTCCCATTCCAATCCTGAGACCCTTCCGATAGGATGAGATTTATTATCTCACTCCTTCAAATACCAAACTTGAGTCCCTTCCTAAAGGATGAGATCTGTTATCTCGGTGCTTCTAATACCAAACCTGAGTCCCTTCCTATAACATGAGATGTGATATCCAACTCCTTCCCATTCCAATCTTTCAGGCCCTTCCAATAGCATGAGATGTGATATCTCAATGCTTCTACCAAACCTGAGACCCTTCCTATAGCATGAGATGTGATATCCAACTCCTTCCCATTCCAATCCTGAGACCCTTCCTATAGCATGAGATGTGATATCTCAATGCTCTTAATACCAAACCTGCGATCATTCCTATAACATGAGATGTGATATCCAACTCCTTCCCATTCCAATCCTGAGCCCTTTCCATGAGATGTGCTATCTCAATGCTTCTAATACCAAAGTTGGACCGTTCCTATAGCATGAGATGTGATATCCAACTCCTTCCCATTCCAATCCTGTGTCCCTTCATTTAGCATGAGAAGTGATATCTCAATGCTATTAATACCAAACCTGAGACCCTCCCTATAGCATGAGATGTGATATCCAACTCCTTCGAATTCCAACCTATGACCCTTCCTATAGCATGAGATGGGATATCCAACTCCTTCCCAATCCAATCCTGAGACCCTTCCTATAGCATGAGATGTGATATCCAACTCCTTCGAATTCCAACCTATGACCCTTCCTATAGCATGAGATGGGATATCCAACTCCTTCCCAATCCAATCCTGAGACCCTTCCGATAGCATGAGATGTGATATCTTAATGCTTCTACCAAACCTGAGACCTTCCTATTGCATGAGATGTGATATCAAACTCCTTCCCATTCCAATCCTGAAACCCTTCCTATAGCATGAGATGTGATATCCAACTCCTTCCCATTCCCATCCTGAGACCCTTCCTATACCATGAGATGTGATATCTCAATGCTTCTAATACCAAACCTGAGATTGTCCAATAACATGAGATGTGATATCTCAATCCTTCTAATAACAAACCTGAGACCCTTCCTATAACATGAGATGTGATGTCCAAGTCCTTCCCATTCCAATCCTGAGACCTTTCCTATAGCATGAGATGTGATATCCAACTCCTTCCCATTCCAATCCTGAGACCCATACTATACCATGAGATATATCTCAATGCTTCTAATACCAAACCACAGACCCGTCCTATAACTTGAGATGTGATATCCAAATCCTTCCCCTTCCAAACCTGAGACCTTTCCTTTAACATGAGATGTGATATCCAACTCCTTCCCATTCCAATCATGAGACCCTTCCTATAGCATGAGATGTGATATCCCAATGCTTCTAAAAACCTGAGACCTTTCCGATAGCATGAGATGTGATATCTAACTCCTTCCCATTCCAATCATGAGGCCCTTCCTATAGCATGAGATGTGATATCTCAATGCTTCTACCAAATCTGAGACCCTTCCTATAGCATGAAATGTGATATCCAACTCCTTCCCATCCAATCCTGAGACCCTTCCTATAGCATGAGATGTGATGTCTAAATGCTGTTAATACCAAACCTGAGACCCTCCCTATAGCATGAGATGTGATATCCAACTCCTTCCCATTCCAATCCTGAGACCCTTCCGATAGCCTGAGATGTGATATCCAACTCCTTCCCATTCCAATCATGAGACCCTTCCGATAGCATGAGATGTGATATCCAACTCCTTCCAATTCCAACCTGTGACCCTTCCTATAGCATGAGATGGGATATCCAACTCCTTCCCAATGCAATCCTGAGACCCTTCCGATAGCATGAGATGTGATATCTTAATGCTTCTACCAAACATGAGACCTTCCTATGGCATGAGATGTGATATCAAACTCCTTCCCATTCCAATCCTGAGACCCTTCCTATAGCATGAGATGTGATATCCAACTCCTTCCCATTCCAATCCTGAGACCTGTCCTATACCATGAGGTGTGATATCTCAATGCTTCTAATACCAAACCTGAGACTGTCCTATAACATGAGATGTGATATCTCAATGCTTCTAATAACCAACCTGAGACCCTTCCTATAACGAGATGTGATATCCAAATCCTTGCCAATCCAATCCTGAGACCCTTCCGATAGCATGAGATATGATATCTCAATGCTTCGAATACCAAACCACAGACCCGTCCTATAACTTGAGATGTGATATCCAAATCCTTCCCCTTCCAAACCTGAGACCCTTCCTTTAGCATGAGATGTGATATCCAACTCCTTTCCATTCCAATCCTGAGACCGTTCCTATAGCATGAGATGTGATATCCCAATGCTTCTACCAAAAATGAGACCCTTCCTATAGCATGAGATGTGATATCTAACTCCTTCCCATTCAAATCCTGAGACCCGTCCTATACCATGAGATGTTATATCTCAATGCTTCTAATACCAAACCTGAGACTGTCCTATAACATGAGATGTGATGTCCAATTCCTTCCCATTCCAATCCTGAGACCCTTTCTATAACATGAGGTGTGATATCCAACTCCTTCCCAATCCAATCCTGAGACCCTTCCGATTGCATGAGATATGATATCTCAATGCTTCTAATACCAAACCACAGACCCGTCCTATAACTTGAGATGTGATATCCAAATCCTTCCCCTTCCAAACCTGAGACCTTTCCGATAGCATGAAATGTGATATCCAACTCCTTCCCATCCAATCCTGAGACCCTTCCTATAGCATGAGATGTGATATCTAAATGCTATTAATACCAAACCTGAGACCGTCCCTATAGCATGAGATGTGATATCCAACTCCTTCCCATTCCAATCCTGAGACCCTTCCGATAGCCTAAGATGTGATATCCAACTCCTTTCCATTCCAATCATGAGGCCCTTCCTATAGCATGAGATGCGATATCTCAATGCTTCTACCAAACCTGAGACCCTTCCTATAGGATGAGATGTGATATCCAACTCCTTGCCATTCCAATCCTGAGACCCTTCCTATAGCATGAGATGATATCCAACTCCTTCCCATTCCAATCCTGAGACCCTTCCTATAGCATGAGATGAGATATCTCAATGCTTCTACCAAACCTGAGATCCTTCCTATAGCATGAGATGTGATATTCAACTCCTTCCCATTCCAATCCTGAGACCCTTCCGATAGGATGATATTTATTATCTCACTCCTTCAAATACCAAACTTGAGTCCCTTCCTAAAGGATGAGATCTGATATCTCAGTGCTTCTAATACCAAACCTGAGTCCCTTCCTATAACATGTGATGTGATATCCAACTCCTTCCCATTCCAATCATGAGGCCCTTCCTATAGCATGAGATGTGATATCTCAATGCTTCTACCAAACCTGAGACCCTTCCTATAACATGAGATGTGATATCCAACTCCTTCCCGATCCAATCCTGAGACACTTCCTATAGCATGAGATGTGATATCTCAATGCTCTTAATACCAAACCTCCGATCATTCCTATAACATGAGATGTGATATCCAACTTCTTCCTATTCCAATCCTGCGTCTCTTCATATAGCATGAGATTTGATATCTCAGTGCTTCTAATACCAAACATGAGACTGTCCTATAACATGAGATATGATATCTCAATGCTTCTAATACAAAACCACAGACCTGCCTATAACTTGAGATGTGATATCCAATTCCTTCCCCTTCCAAACCTGAGACCCTTCCTATAACATGAGATGTGATATACAAGTCCTTCCCATTCCAATCCTGAGACCCTTCCTATAACATGAGATGTGATATCCAACTCCTTATCAATCCAATCCTGAGACCCTTCCCATAGCATGAGATATGATATCTCAATGCTTCTAATACCAAACCACAGACCCGTCCTATAACTTGAGATGTGATATCTAACTCCTTCTCATTCCAATCCTGAGACCCTTCCGATAGCATGAGATGTGATATCCATCTCCTTCCAATTCCAACCTGTGACCCTTCCTATAGCATGAGATGGGATATCCAACTCCTTCCCAATGCAATCCTGAGACCCTTCCGATAGCATGAGATGTGATATCTTAATGCTTCTACCAAACATGAGACCTTCCTATGGCATGAGATGTGATATCAAACTCCTTCCCATTCCAATCCTGAGACACTTCCTATAGCATGAGATGTGATATCCAACTCCTTCCCATTCCAATCCTGAGACCTGTCCTATACCATGAGGTGTGATATCTCAATGCTTCTAATACCAAACCTGAGACTGTCCTATAACATGAGATGTGATATCTCAATGCTTCTAATAACCAACCTGAGACCCTTCCTATAACGAGATGTGATATCCAAATCCTTCCCAATCCAATCCTGAGACCCTTCCGATAGCATGAGATATGATATCTCAATGCTTCAAATACCAAACCACAGACCCGTCCTATAACTTGAGATGTGATATCCAAATCCTTCCCCTTCCAAACCTGAGACCCTTCCTTTAGCATGAGATGTGATATCCAACTCCTTTCCATTCCAATCCTGAGACCGTTCCTATAGCATGAGATGTGATATCCCAATGCTTCTACCAAAAATGAGACCCTTCCTATAGCATGAGATGTGATATCTAACTCCTTCCCATTCAAATCCTGAGACCCGTCCTATACCATGAGATGTTATATCTCAATGCTTCTAATACCAAACCTGAGACTGTCCTATAACATGAGATGTGATATCTCAATGCTTCTAATAACAAACCTGAGACCCTTCCTATAACATGAGATGTGATGTCCAATTCCTTCCCATTCCAATCCTGAGACCCTTCCTATAACATGAGGTGTGATATCCAACTCCTTCCCAATCCAATCCTGAGACCCTTCCGATTGCATGAGATATGATATCTCAATGCTTCTAATACCAAACCACAGACCCGTCCTATAACTTGAGATGTGATATCCAAATCCTTCCCCTTCCAAACCTGAGACCTTTCCGATAGCATGAAATGTGATATCCAACTCCTTCCCATCCAATCCTGAGACCCTTCCTATAGCATGAGATGTGATATCTAAATGCTATTAATACCAAACCTGAGACCCTCCCTATAGCATGAGATGTGATATCCAACTCCTTCCCATTCCAATCCTGAGACCCTTCCGATAGCCTAAGATGTGATATCCAACTCCTTTCCATTCCAATCATGAGGCCCTTCCTATAGCATGAGATGCGATATCTCAATGCTTCTACCAAACCTGAGACCCTTCCTATAGGATGAGATGTGATATCCAACTCCTTGCCATTCCAATCCTGAGACCCTTCCTATAGCATGAGATGATATCCAACTCCTTCCCATTCCAATCCTGAGACCCTTCCTATAGCATGAGATGTGATATCTCAATGCTTCTACCAAACCTGAGACCCTTTCTATAACATGAGATGTGATATCCAACTCCTTCCCATTCCAACCTGAGATCCTTCCTATAGCATGAGATGGGATATCCAACTCCTTCCAAATCCAATCCTGATACCCTTCCGATAGCATGGGATGTGATATCCCAATGCTTCTACCAAACCTGAGACCCATACTATGGCATGAGATGTGATATCAAACTCCTTTCCATTCCAATCCTGAGACCCTTCCTATAGCTTGAGATGTGATATCCAACTCCTTCCCATTCCAATCCTGAGACCCTTCCTATAGCATGAGATGTGATATCTCAATGCTTATACCAAACCTGAGACCCTTCCTATAGCATGAGATGGGATATCCAACTCCTTCCCATTCCAATCCTGAGACCCTTCCTATAGCATGAGATGTGATATCTCAATGCCTCTAATACCAAACCTGAGATCCTTCCTCTAACATTAAATGTGATATCCAAGTCCTTCCCATTCCAATCCTTAGACCCTTCCTACAGCATGCGATGTGATATCTCAATGATTCTAATACCAAACCTGAGACCCGTCCTATAACATGAGATGGGATATCCAACTCCTTCCCATTCCAATCCTGAGACACTTCCGATAGCAGAGATATGATATCTCAATGCTTATACCAAACCTGAGAAGCTTCCTATAACATGAGATGTGATATCCAACTCCTTCCAGTTCCAAACCTGAGACCCTTCCTATAGCATGAGATGTGATATCCAACTCCTTCCCATTCCAATCCTGAGACCCATACTATACCATGAGATATATCTCAATGCTTCTAATACCAAACCTGAGATCCTTCCTACAACATGAGATGTGATATCCAAATCCCCTTAAAAACCTGAGACCCTCCCTATAGCATGAGATGTGATATCCAACTCCTTCCAGTTCCAAACCTGAGACCCTTCCTATAGCATGAGATGTGATATCCAACTCCTTCCCATTCCAATCCTGAGACCCTTCCGATAGAATGAGATGTGATATCTCAATGCCTCAAATACCAAACCTGAGATCCTTCCTCTAACATGAAATGTGATATCCAACTCCTTCCCTTTGCAAACCTGAGAGCCTTCCTATAGCATGAGATGTGATATCCAACTCCTTCCCATTCCAATCCTGAGACCCGTCCTATACCATGAGATGTGATATCTCAATGCTTCTAATACCAAACCTGAGACTGTCCTATAACATGAGATGTGATATCTCAATCCTTCTAATAAGAAACCTGGGACTGTCCTATAGCATGAGATGTGATATCCAACTCCTTCCCATTCCAATCCTGAGACCTGTCCTATACCATGAGGTGTGATATCTCAATGCTTTTAATACCAAACCTGAGACTGTCCTATAACATGAGATGTGATATCTCAATGCTTCTAATAACCAACCTGAGACCCTTCCTATAACGAGATGTGATATCCAAATCCTTCCCAATCCAATCCTGAGACCCTTCCGATAGCATGAGATATGATATCTCAATGCTTCGAATACCAAACCACAGACCCGTCCTATAACATGAGATGTGATATCCAAATTCTTCCCCTTCCAAACCTGAGACCCTTCCTTTAGCATGAGATGTGATATCCAACTCCTTTCCATTCCAATCCTGAGACCCTTCCTATAGCATGAGATGTGATATCCCAATGCTTCTACCAAACCTGAGACCCTTCCTATAGCATGAGATGTGATATCTAACTCCTTCCCATTCAAATCCTGAGACCCGTCCTATACCATGAGATGTTATATCTCAATGCTTCTAATACCAAACCTGAGACTGTCCTATAACATGAGATGTGATATCTCAATGCTTCTAATAACAAACCTGAGACCCTTCCTATAACATGAGATGTGATGTCCAATTCCTTCCCATTCCAATCCTGAGACCCTTCCTATAACATGAGGTGTGATATCCAACTCCTTCCCAATCCAATCCTGAGACCCTTGCGATTGCATGAGATATGATATCTCAATGCTTCTAATACCAAACCACAGACCCGTCCTATAACTTGAGATGTGATATCCAAATCCTTCCCCTTCCAAACCTGAGACCTTTCCTTTAGCATGAGATGTGATATCCAACTCCTTCCCATTCCAATCATGAGACCCTTCCTATAGCATGAGATGTGATGTCCCAATGCTTCTACCAAACCTGAGACCTTTCCGATAGCATGAAATGTGATATCCAACTCCTTCCCATCCAATCCTGAGACCCTTCCTATAGCATGAGATGTGATATCTAAATGCTATTAATACCAAACCTGAGACCCTCCCTATAGCATGAGATGTGATATCCAACTCCTTCCCATTCCAATCCTGAGACGCTTCCGATAGCCTGAGATGTGATATCCAACTCCTTTCCATTCCAATCATGAGGCCCTTCCTATAGCATGAGATGTGATATCTCAATGCTTCTACCAAACCTGAGACACTTCCTATAGGATGAGATGTGATATCCAACTCCTTGCCATTCCAATCCTGAGACCCTTCCTATAGCATGAGATGATATCCAACTCCTTCCCATTCCAATCCTGAGACCCTTCCTATAGCTTGAGATGTGATATCCCACTCCTTCCCATTCCAATCCTGAGACCCTTCCTATAGCATGAGATGTGATATCTCAATGCTTATACCAAACCTGAGACCCTTCCTATAGCATGAGATGGGATATCCAACTCCTTCCCATTCCAATCCTGAGACCCTTCCGATTGCATGAGATATGATATCTCAATGCTTCTAATACCAAACCACAGACCCGTCCTATAACTTGAGATGTGATATCCAAATCCTTCCCCTTCCAAACCTGAGACCTTTCCGATAGCATGAAATGTGATATCCAACTTCTTCCCATCCAATCCTGAGACCCTTCCTATAGCATGAGATGGGATATCCAACTCCTTCCCATTCCAATCCTGAGACCCTTCCTATAGCATGAGATGTGATATCTCAATGCCTCTAATACCAAACCTGAGATCCTTCCTCTAACATGAAATGTGATATCCAAGTCCTTCCCATTCCAATCCTTAGACCCTTCCTACAGCATGCGATGTGATATCTCAATGATTCTAATACCAAACCTGAGACCCGTCCTATAACATGAGATGGGATATCCAACTCCTTCCCATTCCAATCCTGAGACACTTCCGATAGCAGAGATATGATATCTCAATGCTTATACCAAACCTGAGAAGCTTCCTATAACATGAGATGTGATATCCAACTCCTTCCAGTTCCAAACCTGAGACCCTTCCTATAGCATGAGATGTGATATCCAACTCCTTCCCATTCCAATCCTGAGACCAATACTATACCATGAGATATATCTCAATGCTTCTAATACCAAACCTGAGATCCTTCCTACAACATGAGATGTGATATCCAAATCCCCTTAAAAACCTGAGACCCTCCCTATAGCATGAGATGTGATATCCAACTCCTTCCAGTTCCAAACCTGAGACCCTTCCTATAGCATGAGATGTGATATCCAACTCCTTCCCATTCCAATCCTGAGACCCTTCCGATAGAATGAGATGTGATATCTCAATGCCTCAAATACCAAACCTGAGATCCTTCCTCTAACATGAAATGTGATATCCAACTCATTCCCTTTGCAAACCTGAGAGCCTTCCTATAGCATGAGATGTGATATCCAACTCCTTCCCATTCCAATCCTGAGACCCGTCCTATACCATGAGATGTGATATCTCAATGCTTCTAATACCAAACCTGAGACTGTCCTATAACATGAGATGTGATATCTCAATCCTTCTAATAAGAAACCTGGGACTGTCCTATAGCATGAGATGTGATATCCAACTCCTTCCCATTCCAATCCTGAGACCTGTCCTATACCATGAGGTGTGATATCTCAATGCTTCTAATACCAATCCTGAGACTGTCCTATAACATGAGATGTGATATCTCAATGCTTCTAATAACCAACCTGAGACCCTTCCTATAACGAGATGTGATATCCAAATCCTTCCCAATCCAATCCTGAGACCCTTCCGATAGCATGAGATATGATATCTCAATGCTTCGAATACCAAACCACAGACCCGTCCTATAACATGAGATGTGATATCCAAATCCTTCCCCTTCCAAACCTGAGACCCTTCCTTTAGCATGAGATGTGATATCCAACTCCTTTCCATTCCAATCCTGAGACCCTTCCTATAGCATGAGATGTGATATCCCAATGCTTCTACCAAACCTGAGACCCTTCCTATAGCATGAGATGTGATATCTAACTCCTTCCCATTCAAATCCTGAGACCCGTCCTATACCATGAGATGTTATATCTCAATGCTTCTAATACCAAACCTGAGACTGTCCTATAACATGAGATGTGATATCTCAATGCTTCTAATAACAAACCTGAGACCCTTCCTATAACATGAGATGTGATGTCCAATTCCTTCCCATTCCAATCCTGAGACCCTTCCTATAACATGAGGTGTGATATCCAACTCCTTCCCAATCCAATCCTGAGACCCTTCCGATTGCATGAGATATGATATCTCAATGCTTCTAATACCAAACCACAGACCCGTCCTATAACTTGAGATGTGATATCCAAATCCTTCCCCTTCCAAACCTGAGACCTTTCCTTTAGCATGAGATGTGATATCCAACTCCTTCCCATTCCAATCATGAGACCCTTCCTATAGCATGAGATGTGATGTCCCAATGCTTCTACCAAACCTGAGACCTTTCCGATAGCATGAAATGTGATATCCAACTCCTTCCCATCCAATCCTGAGACCCTTCCTATAGCATGAGATGTGATATCTAAATGCTATTAATACCAAACCTGAGACCCTCCCTATAGCATGAGATGTGATATCCAACTCCTTCCCATTCCAATCCTGAGACCCTTCCGATAGCCTGAGATGTGATATCCAACTCCTTTCCAATCCAATCATGAGGCCCTTCCTATAGCATGAGATGTGATATCTCAATGCTTCTACCAAACCTGAGACACTTCCTATAGGATGAGATGTGATATCCAACTCCTTGCCATTCCAATCCTGAGACCCTTCCTATAGCATGAGATGATATCCAACTCCTTCCCATTCCAATCCTGAGACCCTTCCTATAGCATGAGATGTGATATCTCAATGCTTCTACCAAACCTGAGACCCTTTCTATAACATGAGATGTGATATCCAACTCCTTCCCATTCCAACCTGAGACCCTTCCTATAGCATGAGATGGGATATCCAACTCCTTCCAAATCCAATCCTGATACCCTTCCGATAGCATGAGATGTGATATCCCAATGCTTCTACCAAACCTGAGACCCATACTATGGCATGAGATGTGATATCAAACTCCTTTCCATTCCAATCCTGAGACCCTTCCTATAGCTTGAGATGTGATATCCCACTCCTTCCCATTCCAATCCTGAGACCCATCCTATAGCATGAGATGTGATATGTCAATGCTTATACCAAACCTGAGACCCTTTCTATAGCATGAGATGGGATATCCAACTCCTTCCCATTCCAATCCTGAGACCCTTCCTATAGCATGAGATGTGATATCTCAATGCCTCTAATACCAAACCTGAGATCCTTCCTCTAACATGAAATGTGATATCCAAGTCCTTCCCATTCCAATCCTTAGACCCTTCCTACAGCATGCGATGTGATATCTCAATGATTCTAATACCAAACCTGAGACCCGTCCTATAACATGAGATGGGATATCCAACTCCTTCCCATTCCAATCCTGAGACACTTCCGATAGCATGAGATGTGATATCCAACTCCTTCCCATTCCAATCCTGAGACCCATACTATACCATGAGATATATCTCAATGCTTCTAATACCAAACCTGAGATCCTTCCTACAACATGAGATGTGATATCCAAATCCCCTTAAAAACCTGAGACCCTCCCTATAGCATGAGATGTGATATCCAACTCCTTCCAGTTCCAAACCTGAGACCCTTCCTATAGCATGAGATGTGATATCCAACTCCTTCCCGTTCCAATCCTGAGACCCTTCCGATAGAATGAGATGTGATATCTCAATGCCTCAAATACCAAACCTGAGATCCTTCCTCTAACATGAAATGTGATATCAAACTCCTTCCCTTTGCAAACCTGAGAGCCTTCCTATAGCATGAGATGTGATATCCAACTCCTTCCCATTCCAATCCTGAGACCAGTCCTATACCATGAGATGTGATATCTCAATGCTTCTAATACCAACCCTGAGACTGTCCTATAACATGAGATGTGATATCTCAATCCTTCTAATAAGAAACCTGAGACCCTTCCTATAACATGAGATGTGATGTCCAAGTCCTTCCCATTCCAATCCTGAGACCCTTCCTATAGCATGAGATGTGATATCCAACTCCTTCCCATTCCAATCCTGAGACCCATACTATACCATGAGATATATCTCAATGCTTCTAATACCAAACCACAGACCCGTCCTATAACTTGAGATGTGATATCCAAATCCTTCCCCTTCCAAACCTGAGACCTTTCCTTTGCCATGTGATGTGATATCCAACTCCTTCCCATTCCAATCCTGAGACCCTTCCTATAGCATGAGACGTGATATCCCAATACTTCTACCAAACCTGAGACCTTTCCGATGGCATGAGATGTGATATCCAACTCCTTCCCATTCCAATCATGAGGCCCTTCCTATAGCATGAAATGTGAGATCTCAATGCTTCTACCAAATCTGAGACCCTTCCTATAGCATGAAATGTGATATCCAACTTATTCCCATCCAATCCTGAGACCCTTCCTATAGCATGAGAAGTGATATCTCAATGCTATTAATACCAAACCTGAGACCCTCCCTATAGCATGAGATGTGATATCCAACTCCTTCCCATTCCAATCCTGAGACCCTTCCGATAGCATGAGATGTGATATCCAACTCCTTCGAATTCCAACCTGTGACCCTTCCTATAGCATGAGATGGGATATCCAACTCCTTCCCAATCCAATCCTGAGACCCTTCCGATAGCATGAGATGTGATATCTTAATGCTTCTACCAAACCTGAGACCTTCCTATGGCATGAGATGTGATATCAAACTCCTTCCCATTCCAATCCTGAGACCCTTCCTATAGCATGAGATGTGATATCCAACTCCTTCCCATTCCAATCCTGAGACCCGTCCTATACCATGAGATGTGATATCTCAATGCTTCTAATACCAAACCTGAGACTGTCCTATAACATGAGATATCTCAATCCTTCTAATAACAAACCTGAGACCCTTCCTATAACATGAGATGTGATGTCCAAGTCCTTCCCATTCCAATCCTGAGACCCTTCCTATAGCATGAGATGTGATATCCAACTCCTTCCCATTCCAATCCTGAGACCCATACTATACCATGAGATATATCTCAATGCTTCTAATACCGAACCACAGACCCGTCCTATAACTTGAGATGTGATATCCAAATCCTTCCCCTTCCAAACCTGAGACTTTTCCTTTAGCATGAGATGTGATATCCAACTCCTTCCGATTCCAATCATGAGACCCTTCCTATAGCATGAGATGTGATATCCCAATGCTTCTACCAAACCTGAGACCTTTCCGATAGCATGAGATGTGATATCTAACTCCTTCCCATTCCAATCATGAGGCCCTTCCTATAGCATGAGATGTGATATCTCAATGCTTCTACCAAATCTGAGACCCTTCCTATAGCATGAAATGTGATATCCATCTCCTTCCCATCCAATCCTGAGACCCTTCCTATAGCATGAGATGTGATATCTAAATGTTGTTAATACCAAACCTGAGACCCTCCCTATAGCATGAGATGTGATATCCAACTCCTTCCCATTCCAATCCTGAGACCCTTCCGATAGCCTGAGATGTGATATCCAACTCCTTCCCATTCCAATCATGAGGCCCTTCCTATAGCATGAGATGTGATATCTCAATGCTTCTACCAAACCTGAGACCCTTCCTATAGGATGAGATGTGATATCCAACTCCTTGCCATTCCAATCCTGAGACCCTTCCTATAGCATGAGATGATATCCAAGTCCTTCCCATTCCAATCCTGAGACCCTTCCTATAGCATGAGATGTGATATCCAACTCCTTCCCATTCCAATCCTGAGACCCATACTATACCATGAGATATATCTCAATGCTTCTAATACCAAACCACAGACCCGTCCTATAACTTGAGATGTGATATCCAAATCCTTCCCCTTCCAAACCTGAGACCTTTCCTTTGCCATGTGATGTGATATCCAAATCCTTCCCATTCCAATCCTGAGACCCTTCCTATAGCATGAGATGTGATATCCCAATACTTCTACCAAACCTGAGACCTTTCCGATGGCATGAGATGTGATATCCAACTCCTTCCCATTCCAATCATGAGGCCCTTCCTATAGCATGAGATATGATATCTCAATGCTTCTACCAAATCTGAGACCCTTCCTATAGCATGAAATGTGATATCCAACTTATTCCCATCCAATCCTGAGACCCTTCCTATAGCATGAGAAGTTATATCTCAATGCTATTAATACCAAACCTGAGACCCTCCCTATAGCATGAGATGTGATATCCAACTCCTTCCCATTCCAATCCTGAGACCCTTCCGATAGCATGAGATGTGATATCCAACTCCTTCGAATTCCAACCTGTGACCCTTCCTATAGCATGAGATAGGATATCCAACTCCTTCCCAATCCAATCCTGAGACCCTTCCGATAGCATGAGATGTGATATCTTAATGCTTCTACCAAACCTGAGACCTTCCTATGGCATGAGATGTGATATCAAACTCCTTCCCATTCCAATCCTGAGACCCTTCCTATAGCATGAGATGTGATATCCAACTCCTTCCCATTCCAATCCTGAGACCCGTCCTATACCATGAGATGTGATATCTCAATGCTTCTAATACCAAATCTGAGACTGTCCTATAACATGAGATGTGATATCTCAATCCTTCTAATAACAAACCTGAGACCCTTCCTATAACATGAGATGTGATGTCCAAGTCCTTCCCATTCCAATCCTGAGACCCTTCCTATAGCATGAGATGTGATATCCAACTCCTTCCCATTCCAATCCTGAGACCCATACTATACCATGAGATATATCTCAATGCTTCTAATACCAAACCACAGACCCGTCCTATAACTTGAGATGTGATATCCAAATCCTTCCCCTTCCAAACCTGAGACCTTTCCTTTAGCATGAGATGTGATATCCAACTCCTTCCGATTCCAATCATGAGACCCTTCCTATAGCATGAGATGTGATATCCCAATGCTTCTACCAAACCTGAGACCTTTCCGATAGCATGAGATGTGATATCTAACTCCTTCCCATTCCAATCATGAGGCCCTTCCTATAGCATGAGATGTGATATCTCAATGCTTCTACCAAATCTGAGACCCTTCCTATAGCATGAAATGTGATATCCAACTCCTTCCCATCCAATCCTGAGACCCTTCCTATAGCATGAGATGTGATATCTAAATGCTGTTAATACCAAACCTGAGACCCTCCCTATAGCATGAGATGTGATATCCAACTCCTTCCCATTCCAATCCTGAGACCCTTCCGATAGCCTGAGATGTGATATCCAACTCCTTCCCATTCCAATCATGAGGCCCTTCCTATAGCATGAGATGTGATATCTCAATGCTTCTACCAAACCTGAGACCCTTCCTATAGGATGAGATGTGATATCCAACTCCTTGCCATTCCAATCCTGAGACCCTTCCTATAGCATGAGATGATATCCAACTCCTTCCGATTCCAATCCTGAGACCCTTCCTATAGCATGAAATGTGATATCCCAATGCTTCTACCAAATCTTTGTTTTTGCTATGTCACCCCGAGTGGGACGGGTATGCCCAGACGTGGGTCCCTGCCTGCTGGGCCTAGAGACCCAAGCTACTCCTCACTGATGAGCCCCAACAAGGGCGAAACATGTTTGGGGATGCTTGTGGTCTCGTGCAGAAGGGATGTGGCCTAGCAGTTCGGGCTGGACTGCCCCTTTTGGGGTGGGGCCAAGCCTGATTTGCATATGGTCTTTCCCTTCTGTAATGGCTTGGCAGGCGAAGAACGGTGGTCTGGAGGGTTGCCCAGAGCATTGCCAGTGGTTAAGATTAAGTCTAAACCTTCCAGCCATCACCTCTTTGTTTTTGCTATGTCACCCCGAGTGGGACGGGTATGCCCAGACGTGGGTCCCGTGCCTGCTGGGCCTAGAGACCCAAGCTACTCCTCACTGATGAGCCCCAACAAGGGCGAAACATGTTTGGGGATGCTTGTGGTCTCGTGCAGAAGGGATGTGGCCTAGCAGTTCGGGCTGGACTGCCCCTTTTGGGGTGGGGCCAAGCCTGATTTGCATATGGTCTTTCCCTTCTGTAATGGCTTGGCAGGCGAAGAACGGTGGTCTGGAGGGTTGCCCAGAGCATTGCCAGTTGTTAAGATTAAGTCTAAACCTTCCAGCCATCACCTCTTTGTTTTTGCTATGTCACCCCGAGTGGGACGGGTATGCCCAGACGTGGGTCCCGTGCCTGCTGGGCCTAGAGACCCAAGCTACTCCTCACTGATGAGCCCCAACAAGGGCGAAACATGTTTGGGGATGCTTGTGGTCTCGTGCAGAAGGGATGTGGCCTAGCAGTTCGGGCTGGACTGCCCCTTTTGGGGTGGGGCCAAGCCTGATTTGCATATGGTCTTTCCCTTCTGTAATGGCTTGGCAGGCGAAGAACGGTGATCTGGAGGGTTGCCCAGAGCATTGCCAGTGGTTAAGATTAAGTCTAAACCTTCCAGCCATCACCTCTTTGTTTTTGCTATGTCACCCCGAGTGGGACGGGTATGCCCAGACGTGGGTCCCGTGCCTGCTGGGCCTAGAGACCCAAGCTACTCCTCACTGATGAGCCCCAACAAGGGCGAAACATGTTTGGGGATGCTTGTGGTCTCGTGCAGAAGGGATGTGGCCTAGCAGTTCGGGCTGGACTGCCCCTTTTGGGGTGGGGCCAAGCCTGATTTGCATATGGTCTTTCCCTTCTGTAATGGCTTGGCAGGCGAAGAACGGTGGTCTGGAGGGTTGCCCAGAGCATTGCCAGTGGTTAAGATTAAGTCTAAACCTTCCAGCCATCACCTCTTTGTTTTTGCTATGTCACCCCGAGTGGGACGGGTATGCCCAGACGTGGGTCCCGTGCCTGCTGGGCCTAGAGACCCAAGCTACTCCTCACTGATGAGCCCCAACAAGGGCGAAACATGTTTGGGGATGCTTGTGGTCTCGTGCAGAAGGGATGTGGCCTAGCAGTTCGGGCTGGACTGCCCCTTTTGGGGTGGGGCCAAGCCTGATTTGCATATGGTCTTTCCCTTCTGTAATGGCTTGGCAGGCGAAGAACGGTGGTCTGGAGGGTTGCCCAGAGCATTGCCAGTGGTTAAGATTAAGTCTAAACCTTCCAGCCATCACCTCTTTGTTTTTGCTATGTCACCCCGAGTGGGACGGGTATGCCCAGACGTGGGTCCCGTGCCTGCTGGGCCTAGAGACCCAAGCTACTCCTCACTGATGAGCCCCAACAAGGGCGAAACATGTTTGGGGATGCTTGTGGTCTCGTGCAGAAGGGATGTGGCCTAGCAGTTCGGGCTGGACTGCCCCTTTTGGGGTGGGGCCAAGCCTGATTTGCATATGGTCTTTCCCTTCTGTAATGGCTTGGCAGGCGAAGAACGGTGGTCTGGAGGGTTGCCCAGAGCATTGCCAGTGGTTAAGATTAAGTCTAAACCTTCCAGCCATCACCTCTTTGTTTTTGCTCTACCAAACCTGAGACCTTTCCGATAGCATGAGATGTGATATCTAACTCCTTCCCATTCCAATCATGAGGCCCTTCCTATAGCATGAGATGTGATATCTCAATGCTTCTACCAAATCTCAGACCCTTCCTATAGCATGAAATGTGATATCCAACTCCTTCCCATCCAATCCTGAGACCCTTCCTATAGCATGAGATGTGATATCTAAATGCTGTTAATACCAAACCTGAGACCCTCCCTATAGCATGAGATGTGATATCCAACTCCTTCCCATTCCAATCCTGAGACCCTTCCGATAGCCTGAGATGTGATATCCAACTCCTTCCCATTCCAATCATGAGGCCCTTCCTATAGCATGAGATGTGATATCTCAATGCTTCTACCAAACCTGAGACCCTTCCTATAGGATGAGATGTGATATCCAACTCCTTGCCATTCCAATCCTGAGACCCTTCCTATAGCATGAGATGATATCCAACTCCTTCCCATTCCAATCCTGAGACCCTTCCTATAGCATGAGATGTGATATCTCAATGCTTCTACCAAACCTGAGATCCTTCCTATAGCATGAGATGTGATATTCAACTCCTTCCCATTCCAATCCTGAGACCCTTCCGATAGGATGATATTTATTATCTCACTCCTTCAAATACCAAACTTGAGTCCCTTCCTAAAGCATGAGATCTGATATCTCAGTGCTTCTAATACCAAACCTGAGTCCCTTCCTATAACATGGGATGTGATATCCAACTCCTTCCCATTCCAATCATGAGGCCCTTCCTATAGCATGAGATGTGATATCTCAATGCTTCTACCAAACCTGAGACCCTTCCTATAGCATGAGATGTGATATCCAACTCCTTCCCGATCCAATCCTGAGACCCTTCCTATAGCATGAGATGTGATATCTCAATGCTCTTAATACCAAACCTGCGATCATTCCTATAACATGAGATGTGATATCCAACTCCTTCCCATTCCAATCCTGAGCCCCTTCCATGAGATGTGCTATCTCAATGCTTCTAATACCAAAGTTGGACTGTTCCTATAGCATGAGATGTGATATCCAACTCCTTCCCATTCCAATCATGCGTCCCTTCATTTAGCATGAGATTTGATATCTCAGTGCTTCTAATACCAAACATGAGACTGTCCTATAACATGACATATGATATCTCAATGCTTCTAATACCAAACCACAGACCTGCCTATAACTTGAGATGTGATATCCAAATCCTTCCCCTTCCAAACCTGAGACCCTTCCTATAACATGAGATGTGATATACAAGTCCTTCCCATTCCAATCCTGAGACCCTTCCTATAACATGAGATGTGATATCCAACTCCTTATCAATCCAATCCTGAGACCCTTCCGATAGCATGAGATATGATATCTCAATGCTTCTAATACCAAACCACAGACCCGTCCTATAACTTGAGATGTGATATCTAACTCCTTCCCATTCCAATCCTGAGACCCTTCCGATAGCATGAGATGTGATATCTTAATGCTTCTACCAAACATGAGACCTTCCTATGGCATGAGATGTGATATCAAACTCCTTCCCATTCCAATCCTGAGACCCTTCCTATAGCATGAGATGTGATATCCAACTCCTTCCCATTCCAATCCTGAGACCTGTCCTATACCATGAGATGTGATATCTCAATGCTTCTAATACCAAACCTGAGACTGTCCTATAACATGAGATGTGATATCTCAATGCTTCTAATAACCAACCTGAGACCCTTCCTATAGTGAGATGTGATATCCAAATCCTTCCCAATCCAATCCTGAGACCCTTCCGATAGCATGAGATATGATATCTCAATGCTTCTAATACCAAACCACAGACCCGTCCTATAACTTGAGATGTGATATCCAAATCCTTCCCCTTCCAAACCTGAGACCCTTCCTTTAGCATGAGATGTGATATCCATCTCCTTTCCATTCCAATCCTGAGACCCTTCCTATAGCATGAGATGTGATATCCCAATGCTTCTACCAAACCTGAGACCCTTCCTATAGCATGGGATGTGATATCTAACTCCTTCCCATTCAAATCCTGAGACCCGTCCTATACCATGAGATGTTAAATCTCAATGCTTCTAATACCAAAATTGAGACTGTCCTATAACATGAGATGTGATATCTCAATGCTTCTAATAACAAACCTGAGACCCTTCCTATAACATGAGATGTGATGTCCATGTCCTTCCCATTCCAATCCTGAGACCCTTCCTATAACATGAGATGTGATATCCAACTCCTTCCCAATCCAATCCTGAGACCCTTCCGATAGCATGAGATATGATATCTCAATGCTTCTAATACCAAACCACAGACCCGTCCTATAACTTGAGATGTGACATCCAAATCCTTCCCCTTCCAAACCTGAGACCTTTCCTTTAGCATGAGATGTGATATCCAACTCCTTCCCATTCCAATCATGAGTCCCTTCCTATAGCATGAGATGTGATATCCCAATGCTTCTACCAAACCTGAGACCTTTCCGATAGCATGAAATGTGATATCCAACTCCTTCCCATCCAACCCTGAGACTCTTCCTATAGCATGAGATGTGATATCTAAATGCTATTAGTACCTAACCTGAGACCCTCCCTATAGCATGAGATGTGATATCCAACTCCTTCCCATTCCAATCCTGAGACCATTCCGATAGCCTGAGATGTGATATCCAACTCCTTTCCATTCCAATCATGAGGCCCTTCCTATAGCATGAGATGTGATATCTCAATGCTTCTACCAAACCTGAGACCCTTCCTATAGGATGAGATGTGATATCCAACTCCTTGCCATTCCAATCCTGAGACCCTTCCTATAGCATGAGATGATATCCAACTCCTTCCCATTCCAATCCTGAGACCCTTCCTATAGCATGAGATGTGATATCTCAATGCTTCTACCAAACCTGAGACCCTTTCTATAACATGAGATGTGATATCCAACTCCTTCCCATTCCAACCTGAGACCCTTCCTATAGCATGAGATGGGATATCCAACTCCTTCCAAATCCAATCCTGATACCCTTCCGATAGCATGAGATGTGATATCCCAATGCTTCTACCAAACCTGAGACCCATAATATGGCATGAGATGTGATATCCAACTCCTTCCCATTCCAATCCTGAGACCCTTCCTATAGCATGAGATGTGATATCTCAATGCTTATACCAAACCTGAGACCCTTCCTATAGCATGAGATGTGATATCCAACTCCTTCCCATTCCAATCCTGAGACCCTTCCTATAGCATGAGATGTGATATCTCAATGCCTCTAATACCAAACCTGAGATCCTTCCTCTAACATGAAATGTGATATCAAACTCCTTTCCATTCCAATCCTGAGACCCTTCCTATAGCTTGAGATGTGATATCCAACTCCTTCCCATTCCAATCCTGAGACCCTTCCTATAGCATGAGATGTGATATCTCAATGCTTATACCAAACCTGAGACCCTTCCTATAGCATGAGATGTGATATCCAACTCCTTCCCATTCCAATCCTGAGACCCTTCCTATAGCATGAGATCTGATATCTCAATGCCTCTAATACCAAACCTGAGATCCTTCCTCTAACATGAAATGTGATATCCAACTCCTTCCCTTTCCAAACCTGAGAGCCTACCTATAGCATGAGATGTGATATCCAAGTCCTTCCCATTCCAATCCTTAGACCCTTCCTACAGCATGCGATGTGATATCTCAATGATTCTAATACCAAACCTGAGACCCGTCCTATAACATGAGATGGGATATCCAACTCCTTCCCATTCCAATCCTGAGACACTTCCGATAGCAGAGATATGATATCTCAATGCTTATACCAAACCTGAGACGCTTCCTATAACATGAGATGTGATATCCAACTCCTTCCAGTTCCAAACCTGAGACCCTTCCTATAGCTTGAGATGTGATATCCAACTCCTTCCCATTCCAATCCTGAGACCCATCCGATAGCATGAGATGTGATATCTCAATGCTTCTAATATCAAACCTGAGATCCTTCCTACAACATGAGATGTGATATCCAAATCCCCTTAAAAACCTGAGACCCTCCCTATAGCTTGAGATGTGATATCCAACTCCTTCCAGTTCCAAACCTGAGACCCTTCCTATAGCATGAGATGTGATATCCAACTCCTTCCCATTCCAATCCTGAGACCCTTCCGATAGCATGAGATGTGATATCTCAATGCCTCAAATACCAAACCTGAGATCCTTCCTCTAACATGAAATGTGATATCCAACTCCTTCCCTTTGCAAACCTGAGAGCCTTCCTATAGCATGAGATGTGATATCCAAGTCCTTCCCATTCCAATCCTGAAACCCTTCCTATAACATGAGATGTGATATCCAACTCCTTCCCATTCCAACCTGAGACCCTTCCTATAGCATGAGATGGGATATCCAACTCCATCCAAATCCAATCCTGAGACCGTTCCGATAGCATGAGATGTGATATCTCAATGCTTCTACCAAACCTGAGGCCCATACTATGGCATGAGATGTGATATCAAACTCCTTCACATTCCAATCCTGAGACCCTTCCTATAGCTTGAGATGTGATATCCAACTCCTTCCCATTCCAATTCTGAGACCCTTCCTATAACATGAGATGTGATGTCCAAGTCCTTCCCATTCCAATCCTGAGACCCTTCCTATAACATGAGATGTGATATCCAACTCCTTCCCAATCCAATCCTGAGACCCTTCCGATAGCATGAGATATGATATCTCAATGCTTCTAATACCAAACCACAGACCCGTCCTATAACTTGAGATGTGACATCCAAATCCTTCCCCTTCCAAACCTGAGACCTTTCCTTTAGCATGAGATGTGATATCCAACTCCTTCCCATTCCAATCATGAGTCCCTTCCTATAGCATGAGATGTGATATCCCAATGCTTCTACCAAACCTGAGACCTTTCCGATAGCATGAAATGTGATATCCAACTCCTTCCCATCCAACCCTGAGACTCTTCCTATAGCATGAGATGTGATATCTAAATGCTATTAGTACCTAACCTGAGACCCTCCCTATAGCATGAGATGTGATATCCAACTCCTTCCCATTCCAATCCTGAGACCATTCCGATAGCCTGAGATGTGATATCCAACTCCTTTCCATTCCAATCATGAGGCCCTTCCTATAGCATGAGATGTGATATCTCAATGCTTCTACCAAACCTGAGACCCTTCCTATAGGATGAGATGTGATATCCAACTCCTTGCCATTCCAATCCTGAGACCCTTCCTATAGCATGAGATGTGATATCTCAATGCTTATACCAAACCTGAGACCCTTCCTATAGCATGAGATGTGATATCCAACTCCTTCCCATTCCAATCCTGAGACCCTTCCTATAGCATGAGATGTGATATCTCAATGCCTCTAATACCAAACCTGAGATCCTTCCTCTAACATGAAATGTGATATCAAACTCCTTTCCATTCCAATCCTGAGACCCTTCCTATAGCTTGAGATGTGATATCCAACTCCTTCCCATTCCAATCCTGAGACCCTTCCTATAGCATGAGATGTGATATCTCAATGCTTATACCAAACCTGAGACCCTTCCTATAGCATGAGATGTGATATCCAACTCCTTCCCATTCCAATCCTGAGACCCTTCCTATAGCATGAGATGTGATATCTCAATGCCTCTAATACCAAACCTGAGATCCTTCCTCTAACATGAAATGTGATATCCAACTCCTTCCCTTTCCAAACATGAGAGCCTACCTATAGCATGAGATGTGATATCCAAGTCCTTCCCATTCCAATCCTTAGACCCTTCCTATAACATGAGATGTGATATCCAACTCCTTCCCATTCCAACCTGAGACCCTCCCTATAGCATGAGATGGGATATCCAACTCCATCCAAATCCAATCCTGAGACCGTTCCGATAGCATGAGATGTGATATCTCAATGCTTCTACCAAACCTGAGAGCCTACCTATAGCATGAGATGTGATATCCAAGTCCTTCCCATTCCAATCCTTAGACCCTTCCTACAGCATGCAATGTGATATCTCAATGATTCTAATACCAAACCTGAGACCCGTCCTATAACATGAGATGGGATATCCAACTCCTTCCCATTCCAATCCTGAGACACTTCCGATAGCAGAGATATGATATCTCAATGCTTATACCAAACCTGAGACGCTTCCTATAACATGAGATGTGATATCCAACTCCTTCCAGTTCCAAACCTGAGACCCTTCCTATAGCATGAGATGTGATATCCAACTCCTTCCCATTCCAATCCTGAGACACTTCCGATAGCTTGAGATGTGATATCCAACTCTTTCCCATTCCAATCCTGAGACCCATCCGATAGCATGAGATGTGATATCTCAATGCTTCTAATATCAAACCTGAGATCCTTCCTACAACATGAGATGTGATATCCAAATCCCCTTAAAAACCTGAGACCCTCCCTATAGCTTGAGATGTGATATCCAACTCCTTCCAGTTCCAAACCTGAGACCCTTCCTATAGCATGAGATGTGATATCCAACTCCTTCCCATTCCAATCCTGAGACCCTTCCGATAGCATGAGATGTGATATCTCAATGCCTCAAATACCAAACCTGAGATCCTTCCTCTAACATGAAATGTGATATCCAACTCCTTCCCTTTGCAAACCTGAGAGCCTTCCTATAGCATGAGATGTGATATCCAAGTCCTTCCCATTCCAATCCTGAAACCCTTCCTATAACATGAGATGTGATATCCAACTCCTTCCCATTCCAACCTGAGACCCTTCCTATAGCATGAGATGGGATATCCAACTCCATCCAAATCCAATCCTGAGACCGTTCCGATAGCATGAGATGTGATATCTCAATGCTTCTACCAAACCTGAGGCCCATACTATGGCATGAGATGTGATATCAAACTCCTTCACATTCCAATCCTGAGACCCTTCCTATAGCTTGAGATGTGATATCCAACTCCTTCCCATTCCAATTCTGAGACCCTTCCTATACCATGAGACTTGATATCTCAATGCTTCTAATACGAAACATGAGACCCTTCCTATAGCATGAGATGTGATATCCAACTCCTTCCCATTCCAATCCTGAGACCCTTCCTATAGCATGAGATGTGATATCTCAATGCTTCTAATACCAAACCTGAGACCCTTCCTATAGCATGAGATGGGATATCCAACTCCTTCCCAATCCAATCCTGAGACCCTTCCGATAGCATGAGATGTGATATCTAAATGCTTCTACCAAACCTGAGACCCTTCCTATGGCATGAGATGTGATATCAAACTCCTTCCCATTCCAATCCTGAGACCCTTCCTATACCATGAGATGTGATATCTCAATGCTTCTAATTCTAAACCTGAGACCCGTCCTATAACATGAGATGCAATATCCTAATCCTTCCCCTTCCAAGCCTGAGACCCTTCCTTTAGCATGAGATGTGATATCCAACTCCTTCCCATTCCAATCCTGAGACCCTTCCGATAGCATGAGATGTGATATCTCAATGCTTCTAATATCAAACCTGAGACCCTCCCTCTAGCATGAGATGTGATATCCAAGTCCTTCCCATTCCAATCCTGAGACCCTTCCTACAACATGAGATGTGATATCTCAATGCTTCTAATACCAAACCTGAGACCCTTCCTATAACATGAGATGGGATATCCAACTCCTTCCCATTCCAATCCTGAGACCCTTCCGATAGCAGAGATGTGATATATCAATGCTTATACCAAACCTGAGACCCTTCCTATGACATGAGATGTCATATACTACTCCTTCCCATTCCAATCCTGAGACCCTGCCTATAGCATGATATGTGATATCTCAATGCTTCTACCAAACCTGAGGCCCATACTATGGCATGAGATGTGATATCAAACTCCTTCACATTCCAATCCTGAGACCCTTCCTATAGCTTGAGATGTGATATCCAACTCCTTCCCATTCCAATTCTGAGACCCTTCCTATACCATGAGACTTGATATCTCAATGCTTCTAATACCAAACATGAGACCCTTCCTAAAGCATGAGATGTGATATCCAACTCCTTCCCATTCCAATCCTGAGACCCTTCCTATAGCATGAGATGTGATATCTCAATGCTTCTAATACCAAACCTGAGACCCTTCCTATAGCATGAGATGGGATATCCAACTCCTTCCCAATCCAATCCTGAGACCCTTCCGATAGCATGAGATGTGATATCTAAATGCTTCTACCAAACCTGAGACCCTTCCTATGGCATGAGATGTGATATCAAACTCCTTCCCATTCCAATCCTGAGACCCTTCCTATACCATGAGATGTGATATCTCAATGCTTCTAATTCTAAACCTGAGACCCGTCCTATAACATGAGATGCAATATCCTAATCCTTCCCCTTCCAAGCCTGAGACCCTTCCTTTAGCATGAGATGTGATATCCAACTCCTTCCCATTCCAATCCTGAGACCCTTCCGATAGCATGAGATGTGATATCTCAATGCTTCTAATATCAAACCTGAGACCCTCCCTCTAGCATGAGATGTGATATCCAAGTCCTTCCCATTCCAATCCTGAGACCCTTCCTACAACATGAGATGTGATATCTCAATGCTTCTAATACCAAACCTGAGACCCTTCCTATAACATGAGATGGGATATCCAACTCCTTCCCATTCCAATCCCAAGACCCTTCCGATAGCAGAGATGTGATATATCAATGCTTATACCAAACCTGAGACCCTTCCTTTGACATGAGATGTCATATACTACTCCTTCCCATTCCAATCCTGAGACCCTGCCTATAGCATGATATGTGATATCTCAATGCTTCTACCAAACCTGAGACCCTTCCTATAGCATGAAATGTGATATCCAACTCCTTCCCATTCCAATCCTGAGACCCTTCCTATAGCATGAGATGTGATATCTCAATGCTTCTAATACCAAACCTGATATCCTTCCTATAACATGAGATGGGATATCCAACTCCTTCCCATTCCAATCCTGAGATCCTTCCTATACCATGAGATGTGATATCTCAATGTTTCTCATACCAAACCTGAGGCCCTTCCTATAGCAAGATGAGATATACAAATCCTTCCCATTCCAAACCTGAGACCCTTCATATAGCATGAGATGTGATATCCGACTCCTTCCCAATCCAATCCTGAGACCCTTCCTATAGCATGCGATGTAATACCACACTGCTTGTAATACCAAACCTGAGTCCCTTCATATAGCATGAGATGTGATATCCAACTCCTTCCTATTCCAATCCTGAGACCCTTCCTATAGCATGAGACGTGACATCTCAATGCTTCTAATACCAAACCTGAGACTCTTCCTATAGCATGAGATGGGATATCCAACTCCTTCCCATTCCAATCCTGAGACACTTCCGATAGCAGAGATGTGATATCTCAATGCTTATACCAAACCTGAGACCCTTCCTATAACATGAGATGTGATACCCAACTCCTTCCCGTTCCAAACCTGAGACCCTTCCTATAGCATGAGATGTGATATCCAACTCCTTCCCATTCCAATCCTGAGACCCATCCGATAGCATGAGATGTGATATCTCAATGCTTCTAATACCAAACCTGAGACCCTTCCTATAGCATGAGATGGGATATCCAACTCCTTCCCATTCCAATCCTGAGACACTTCCGATAGCAGAGATGTGATATCTCAATGCTTATACCAAACCTGAGACCCTCCCTATAACATGAGATGTGATACCCAACTCCTTCCCGTTCCAAACCTGAGACCCTTCCTATAGCATGAGATGTGATATCCAACTCCTTCCCATTCCAATCCTGAGACCCTTCCTATAGCATGAGATGTGATATCCAACTCCTTCCCATTCCAATCCTGAGACCCTTCCGATAGCCTGAGATGTGATATCCAACTCCTTTCCATTCCAATCATGAGGCCCTTCCTATAGCATGAGATGTGATATCTCAATGCTTGTACCAAACCTGAGACCCTTCCTATAGGATGAGATGTGATATCCAACTCCTTGCCATTCCAATCCTGAGACCCTTCCTATAGCATGAGATGATATCCAACTCCTTCCCATTCCAATCCTGAGACCCTTCCTATAGCATGAGATGTGATATCTCAATGCTTCTACCAAACCTGAGACCCTTTCTATAACATGAGATGTGATATCCAACTCCTTCCCATTCCAACCTGAGACCCTTCCTATAGCATGAGATGGGATATCCAACTCCTTCCAAATCCAATCTGATACCCTTCCGATAGCATGAGATGTGATATCCCAATGCTTCTACCAAACCTGAGACCCATACTATGGCATGAGATGTGATATCAAACTCCTTTCCATTCCAATCCTGAGACCCTTCCTATAGCTTGAGATGTGATATCCAACTCCTTCCCATTCCAATCCTGAGACCCTTCCTATAGCATGAGATGTGCTATCTCAATGCTTATACCAAACCTGAGACCCTTCCTATAGCATGAGATGGGATATCCAACTCCTTCGCATTCCAATCCTGAGACCCTTCCTATAGCATGAGATGTGATATCTCAATGCCTCTAATACCAAACCTGAGATCCTTCCTCTAACATGAAATGTGATATCCAACTCCTTCCCATTCCAATCCTGAGACCCTTCCTATAGCATATGTGATATCTCAATGCTTCTACCAAACCTGAGATCCTTCCTATAGCATGAGATGTGATATTCAACTCCTTCCCATTCCAATCCTGAGACCCGTCCGTTAGGATGAGATTTATTATCTCACTCCTTCAAATACCAAACTTGATTCCCTTCCTAACGGATGAGATCTGATATCTCAGTGCTTCTAATACCAAACCTGAGTCCCTTCCTATAACATGAGACTTGATATCCAACTCCTTCCCATTCCAATCCTGAGACTCTTCCTATAGCATGAGATGTTTTGGTATAAGCATTGAGATATCATATCTGTGCTATTGGAAGTGTCATGAGATGTGATATTGAGATATCACATCTCATGCTATCGGAATGGTCTCAGGATTGGATTTGGATGGAGTTGGATATCCCATCTCATGCTATAGGAAGGGTCTCAGGTTGGAATGGGAAGGAGTTGGATATCACATCTCATGTTATAGGAAGGGTCTCAGGGTTGGAATGGGAAGGTGTTGGATATCACATCTCATTCTATAGGAAGGGTCTCAGGTTTGGAATGGGAAGCATTTGGATATCACATCTCTTGCAATAGGAATGATCCAAGGTTTGGTATTAAGAGTATTGAGATATCACATCTCATGCTATAGGAAGGGTCTCAGGATTGGAAAGGGAAGGAGTTGGATATCACATCTCATGCTATAGGAAGGGTCTCAGGTTTGGTAGAAGCATTGAGATATCACATCTCATGCTATAGGAAGGTCCTCATGATTGGAATGGGAGGAGTTGGATATCACATCTCAGGCAATCGGAAGGGACTCAGGATTGGAATGGGAAGGAGTTGGATATCACATCTCATGCTATAGGGAGGGTCTCAGGTTTGGTATCAATAGCATTGAGATATCACTTCTCATGCTATAGGAAGGGTCTCAGGATTGGAATGGGAAGGAGTTGGATATCATCTCATGCTATAGGACGGGTCTCAGGATTGGAATGGGAAGGTGTTGGATATCACATCTCATCCTATAGGAAGGGTCTCATGTTTGGAATGGGAAGCATTTGGATATCACATCTCTTGCAATAGGAATGATCCAAGGTTTGGTATTAAGAGCATTGAGATATCACATCTCATGCTATAGGAAGGGTCTCAGGATTGGAACGGGAAGGAGTTGGATATCACATCTCATGCTATAGGAAGGGTCTCAGGCTTGGTAGAAGCATTGAGATATCACATCTCATGCTATAGGAAGGGCCTCATGATTGGAATGGGAGGAGTTGGATATCACATCGCAGGCTATCGGAAGGGACTCAGGATTGGAATGGGAAGGAGTTGGATATCACATCTCATGCTATAGGGAGGGTCTCAGGTTTGGTATTAATAGCATTGAGTTATAGGAAGGGTCTCAGGATTGGAATGGGAAGTAGTTTGATATCACATCTCATGCCATAGGAAGGTCTCAGGTATGGTAGAAGCATTAAGATATCACATCTCATGCTATCGGAAGGGTCTCAGGATTGGATTGGGAAGGAGTTGGATATCCCATCTCATGCTATAGTAAGGGTCACAGGTTGGAATTGGAAGGAGTTGGATATCACATCTCATGCTATCGGAAGGGTCTCAGGATTGGAATGGGAAGGAGTTGGATATCACATCTCATGCTATAGGGAGGGTCTCAGGTTTGATATTAGAAGCATTGAGATATCATATCTCATGCTATCGGAAGGGTCTCAGGATTGGATTGGGAAGGAGTTGGATATCACATCTCATGTTATAGGAAGGGTCTCAGGATTGGATGGGAAGAGTTGGATATCACATCTCATGCTATAGGAAGGGTCTCAGGTTTGGTAGAAGCATTGGGATATCACATCTCATGCTATAGGAAGGGTCTCAGGATTGGAATGTGAAGGAGTTGGATATCACATCTCATGATAAAGTAAGGGTCTCAGGTTTGGAAGGTGAAGGATTTGGATATCACATCTCAAGTTATAGGACGGGTCTGTGGTTTGCTATTAGAAGCATTGAGATATCATATCTCATGCTATCGGAAGGGTCTCAGGATTGGATTGGGAAGGATTTGGATATCACATCTCACGTTATAGGAAGGGCCTCAAGATTGGAATGGGAAGGACTTGGATATCACATCTCATGTTATAGGAAGGGTCTCAGGTTTGTTATTAGAAGCATTGAGATATCACATCTCATGTTATAGGACAGTCTCAGGTTGGGTATTAGAAGCATTGAGATATCATATCTCATGGTATAGGACGGGTCTCAGGATTGGAATGGGAAGGAGTTGGATATCACATCTCATGCTATAGGAAGGGTCTCAGGATTGGAATGGGAAGGATTTGGATATCACATCTCTTGCAATAGGAAGGGTCTCATGTTTGATATTAGAAACATTGAGATATCTCATCTCATGGTATAGGAAGGGTCTCAGGATTGGAATGGGAAGTAGTTTGATATCACATCTCATGCCATAGGAAGGTCTCAGGTATGGTAGAAGCATTAAGATATCACATCTCATGCTATCGGAAGGGTCTCAGGATTGGATTGGGAAGGAGTTGGATATCCCATCTCATGCTATAGTAAGGGTCACAGGTTGGAATTGGAAGGAGTTGGATATCACATCTCATGCTATCGGAAGGGTCTCAGGATTGGAATGGGAAGGAGTTGGATATCACATCTCATGCTATAGGGAGGGTCTCAGGTTTGATATTAGAAGCATTGAGATATCATATCTCATGCTATCGGAAGGGTCTCAGGATTGGATTGGGAAGGAGTTGGATATCACATCTCATGTTATAGGAAGGGTCTCAGGATTGGATGGGAAGAGTTGGATATCACATCTCATGCTATAGGAAGGGTCTCAGGTTTGGTAGAAGCATTGGGATATCACATCTCATGCTATAGGAAGGGTCTCAGGATTGGAATGGGAAGGAGTTGGATATCACATCTCATGATAAAGGAAGGGTCTCAGGTTTGGAAGGTGAAGGATTTGGATATCACATCTCAAGTTATAGGACGGGTCTGTGGTTTGCTATTAGAAGCATTGAGATATCATATTACATGCTATCGGAAGGGTCTCAGGATTGGATTGGGAAGGAGTTGGATATCACATCTCACGTTATAGGAAGGGCCTCAAGATTGGAATGGGAAGGACTTGGATATCACATCTCATGTTATAGGAAGGGTCTCAGGTTTGTTATTAGAAGCATTGAGATATCACATCTCATGTTATAGGACAGTCTCAGGTTGGGTATTAGAAGCATTGAGATATCATATCTCATGGTATAGGACGGGTCTCAGGATTGGAATGGGAAGGAGTTGGATATCACATCTCTTGCAATAGGAAGGGTCTCATGTTTGGTATTAGAAACATTGAGATATCTCATCTCATGGTATAGGAAGGGTCTCAGGATTGGAATCAGAAGGAGTTGGATATAACATCTCATGTTATAGGAAGTGTCTCAGGTTTGGTATTAGAAGCACTGAGATCTCAAATCCCATGCTAAATGAAGGGACGCAGGATTGGAATGGGAAGGAGTTGGATATCACATCTCATGGTATAGGAACGGTCCAACTTTGGTATTAGAAGCATTGAGATATCACATCTCATGGAAGGGGCTCAGGATTGGAATGGGAAGGAGTTGGATATCACATCTCGTGTTATAGGAATGATCCCAGGTTTGGTAATAAGAGCATTGAGATATCACATCTCATGCTATAGGAAGGGTCTCAGGATTGGAATGGGAAGGAGTTGGATATCACATCTCATGTTATAGGAAGGGACTCAGGTTTAGTATTAGAAGCACTGAGATATCAGATCTCATCCTTTAGGAAGAGACTCAAGTTTGGTATTTGAAGGAGTGAGATAATAAATCTCATGGAAGGGGCTCAGGATTGGAATGGGAAGGAGTTGGATATCACATCTCGTGTTATAGGAATGATCCCAGGTTTGGTAATAAGAGCATTGAGATATCACATCTCATGCTATAGGAAGGGGCTCAGGATTGGAATGGGAAGGAGTTGGATATCACATCTCGTGTTATAGGAATGATCCCAGGTTTGGTAATAAGAGCATTGAGATATCACATCTCATGCTATAGGAAGGGTCTCAGGATTGGAATGGGAAGGAGTTGGATATCACATCTCATGCTATAGGAAGGATCTCAGGTTTGGTAGAAGCATTGAGATATCACATCTCATGCTATAGGAAGGGTCTCAGGATTGGAATGGGAAGGAGTTGGATATCATCTCATGCTATAGGAAGGGTCTCAGGATTGGAATGGGAAGGAGTTGGATATCATATCTCATGCTATAGGAAGGGTCTCAGGTTTGGTAGAAGCATTGAGATATCTCATCTCATGCTATAGGAAGGGCCTCATGATTGGAATGGGAAGGAGTTGGATATCACATCTCAGGCTATCGGAAGGGTCTCAGGATTGGAATGGGAAGGAGTTGGATATCACATCTCATGCTATAGGGAGGGTCTCAGGTTTAGTATTATTAGCATTGAGATATCACTTCTCATGCTATAGGAAGGGTCTCAGGATTGGATGGGAATAAGTTGGATATCACATTTCATGCTATAGGAAGGGTCTCAGATTTGGTAGAAGCATTGAGATATCACATCTCATGCTATAGGAAGGGCCTCATGATTGGAATGGGAAGGAGTTGGATATCACATCTCATGCTATTGGAAAGGTCTCAGGTTTGGTAGAAGCATTGGGATATCACATCTCATGCTATATGAAGGGTCTCAGGATTGGAATGGGAAGGAGTTGAATATCACATCTCATGCTAAAGGACAGGTCTCAGGTTTGGAAGGGGAAGGATTTGGATATCACATCTCAAGTTATAGGACGGGTCTGTGGTTTGGTATTAGAAGCATTGAGATATCACATCTCATGCTATAGGGAGGGTCCCAGGTTTGGTATTAAGAGCATTGATATATCACATCTCATGCTATAGGAAGGGTCTCAGGATTGGAATGGGAAGGAGTTGGATATCACATCTCAAGCTATAGGAAGGGTCTCAGGTTTGGTAGAAGCATTGAGATATCTCATCTCATGCTATAGGAAGGGCCTCATGATTGGAATGGGAAGGAGTTGGATATCACATCTCAGGCTATCGGAAGGGTCTCAGGATTGGAATGGGAAGGAGTTGGATATCACATCTCATGCTATAGGGAGGGTCTCAGGTTTAGTATTATTAGCATTGAGATATCACTTCTCATGCTATGGGAAGGGTCTCAGGATTGGATGGGAATAAGTTGGATAGAACATTTCATGCTATAGGAAGGGTCTCAGATTTGGTAGAAGCATTGAGATATCACATCTCATGCTATAGGAAGGGCCTCATGATTGGAATGGGAAGGAGTTGGATATCACATCTCATGCTATCGGAAAGGTCTCAGGTTTGGTAGAAGCATTGGGATATCACATCTCATGCTATATGAAGGGTCTCAGGATTGGAATGGGAAGGAGTTGAATATCACATCTCATGCTAAAGGACAGGTCTCAGGTTTGGAAGGGGAAGGATTTGGATATCACATCTCAAGTTATAGGACGGGTCTGTGGTTTGGTATTAGAAGCATTGAGATATCACATCTCATGCTATAGGGAGGTTCTCAGGTTTGGTATTAATAGCATTGAGATATCACTTCTCATGCTATAGGAAGGGTCTCAGGATTGGATGGGAATAAGATGGATATCACATTTCATGCTATAGGAAGGGTCTCAGATTTGGTAGAAGCATTGAGATATCACATCTCATGCTATAGGAAGGGCCTCATGATTGGAATGGGAAGGAGTTGGATATCACATCTCATGCTATCGGAAAGGTCTCAGGTTTGGTAGAAGCATTGGGATATCACATCTCATGCTATAGGAAGGGTCTCAGGATTGGAATGGAAGGAGTTGGATATCACATCTCATGTTATAGGAAGGGTCTCAGGATTGGAATGGGAAGGACTTGGACATCACATCTCATGTTATAGGAAGGGTCTCAGGTTTGTTATTAGAAGCATTGAGATATAACATCTCTTGGTTTAAGACGGGTCTCAGGATTGGAATGGGAAGGAGTTTGATGTCACATCTCATGCCTTAGGAAGGTCTCAGGTTTGGTAGAAGCATTAAGATATCACATCTTCTGCTATCGGAAGGGTCTCAGGATTGGATTGGGAAGGAGTTGAATATCCCATCTCATGCTATAGGAAGGGTCACAGGTTGGAATTGGAAGGATTTGGATATCACATCTCATGTTATAGGAAGGGTATCAGGATTGGAATGGGAAGGACTTTGATATCACATCTCGCTATAGGGAGGGTCTCAGGTTTGGTATTAGAAGCATTGAGATATCACATCTCATGCTATAGGAAGGGCCTCAGGATTGGAATGGGAAGGTGTTGCTTATCATATCTCATGATATAGGAAGGGTCTCAGGTTTGGAATGGGAAGTCGTTGGATATCACATCTCATGTTATAGGAATGATCTCAGGTTTGGTATTAGAAGCACTGAGATATCAAATCTCATGCTAAATGAAGGGACGCAAGATTGGAATGGGAAGGAGTTGGATATCACATCTCATGCTATAGGAACGGTCCAACTTTGGTATTAGAAGCATTGAGATATCACATCTCATGGAAGGGGCTCAGGATTGGAATGGGAAGGAGTTGGATATCACATCTCATGTTATAGGAATGATCCCAGGTTTGGTATTAAGAGCATTGAGATATCACATCTCATGCTATAGGAAAGGTCTCGGGATTGGAATGGGAAGGAGTTGGATATCACATCTCATGCTATAGGAAGGGTCTCAGGTTTGGTAGAAGCATTGAGATATCTCATCTCATGCTATAGGAAGGGCCTCATGATTGGAATGGGAAGGAGTTGGATATCACATCTCAGGCTATTGGAAGGGTCTCAGGATTGGAATGGGAAGGAGTTGGATATCACATCACATGCTATAGGGAGGGTCTCAGGTTTAGTATTATTAGCATTGAGATATCACTTCTCATGCTATAGGAAGGGTCTCAGGATTGGAATGGGAAGGAGTTTGATATCACATCTCATGCCATAGTATGGGTCTCAGGTTTGGTAGAAGCATTTGGATATCACATCTCATGCTATCGGAAGGGTATCAGGATTGGATTTGGAAGGAGTTGGATATCCCATCTCATGCTGTAGGAAGGGTCTCAGGTTGGAATGGGAAGGAGTTGGATATCACATCTCTGCTATCGGAAGTGTCTCATGATTGGGATGGGAAGGAGTTAGATATCACATCTCATGCTATACAAAGTATCTCAGATTTGGAATGGGAAGGAGTTGGATATCCCATCTCATGTTATAGGACGGGTCTCAGGTTTGGTATTAGAAGCATTGCGATATCACATCGCATGCTGTAGGAAGGGTCTCAGGTTTGGAATGGGAAGGAATTGGATATTACATTCTTGCTATATGAAGGGTCTCATGTTTGGAATGGGAAGGAGTTGGATATCACATATGCTATAGGAAGGGTCTCAGGTTTGGAATGGGAAGGAGTTGGGTATCACATCTCATGTTATAGGAAGGGTCTCAGGTTTGGTATAAGCATTGAGATGTCACTTCTCATGCTATAGGAAGGGTCTCAGGATTGCAATAGGAAGGAGTTGGATATCACATCTCATGCTATATGAAGGGACTCAGGTTTGGTATTACAAGCATTGTGATATTACATCTCATGCTATAGGAAGGGTCTCAGGATTGGATTGGGAAGGAGTCGGATATCACATCTCATGCTATAGGAAGGGTCTCAGGTTTGGAATGGGAAGGATTTGTATATCACATCTTGCTATAGGAAGGGCCTCAGGTTTGGTATGAGAAACATTGACATATCACATCTCATGGTATAGGAAGGATCTCAGGATTGGAATGGGAAGGAGTTGGATATCCCATCTCATGTTATAGGAAGGATATCAGGTTTGGTATTAGAAGCATTGAGATATCACATCTCATGCTATAGGAAGGGTCTCAGGTTTGGTAGAAGCATTGAGATATCACATCTCATGCTATAGGCAGGGTCTCAGGATTGGAATGGGAAGGAGTAGTATATGACATCTCATGTCATAGGAAGGGTCTCAGGTTTGGTATAAGCATTGATATATCACATCTCTGCTATCGGAAGGGTCTCGGGATTGGAATGGGAAGGAGTTGGATATCCCATCTCATGTTATAGGAAGGGTCTCAGGTTCGGTATTAGAAGCATTGAGATATAACATCTCATGTTATAGGAATGGTCTCAGGATTGAAATGGGAAGTACTTGGATATCACATCTCATGCTATAGGGAGGGTCTCAGGTTTGATATTAGAAGCATTGAGATATCACATCTCATGCTATCGGAAGGGTCTCAGGATTGGAATGGGAAGGAGTTGGATATCACATCTCATGCTAAAGGAAGGGTCTCAGGCTTGGAAGGGGAAGGATTAGGATATTACATCTCATGTTATAGAACTGGTCTCAGGTTTATTATTAGAAGCATTGAGATATCACATCTCATGGTATAGGAAGGGTCTCAGGATTGGAATGGGAAGGAGTTTGATATCACATCTCATGCCATAGGAAGGGTCTCAGGTTTGGTAGAAGCATTGAGATATCACATCTCATGCTATCGGAAGGGTCTCAGGATTGGATTGGGATGGAGTTGGATATCCCATCTCATGCTATAGGAAGGGTCTCAGGTTTGGTATTAGAAGCATTGAGATATCACATCTCATGCTATAGGAAGGGTCTCAGGATTGGAATGGGAAGGAGTTGGATATCACATCTCATGCTATAAGAAGGGTCTCAGGTTTCGTATTAGAAGCATTGCGATATCAAGTCTCATGGTATAGGAAGGGTCTCAGAATTGGAATGGGAAGGAGTTGGATATCACATCTCAAGCTATAGGAAGGGTCTCAGGATTGGAATGGGAAGGAGTTTGATATCACATCTCATGCCATAATATGGGTCTCAGGTTTGGTAGAAGCATTGAGATATCACATCTCATGCTATCGGAACAGTCTCAGGATTGGATTTGGATGGAGTTGGATATCCCATCTCATGCTATAGGAAGGGTCTCAGGTTGGAATGGGAAGGAGTTGGATATCACATCTCATTTTATAGGAAGGGTCTCAGGATTGGAATGGGAAGGACTTGGATATCACATCTCATGCTATAGGAAGGCTCTCAGGTTTGGAATGGGAAGGATTTGTATATCACATCTTGCTATAGGAAGGGCCTCAGGTTTGGTATGAGAAACATTGACATATCACATCTCATGGTATAGGAAGGATCTCAGGATTGGAATGGGAAGGAGTTGGATATCCCATCTCATGTTATAGGAAGGATATCAGGTTTGGTATTAGAAGCATTGAGATATCACATCTCATGCTATAGGAAGGGTCTCAGGATTGGAATGGGAAGGAGTTGGATATCACATCTCGTGCTATCGGAAGGGTCTCAGGTTTGGTAGAAGCATTGAGATATCACATCTCATGCTATAGGCAGGGTCTCAGGATTGGAATGGGAAGGAGTAGTATATGACATCTCATGTCATAGGAAGGGTCTCAGGTTTGGTATAAGCATTGATATATCACATCTCTGCTATCGGAAGGGTCTCGGGATTGGAATGGGAAGGAGTTGGATATCCCATCTCATGTTATAGGAAGGGTCTCAGGTTTGGTATTAGAAGCATTGAGATATAACATCTCATGTTATAGGAAGGGTCTCAGGATTGGAATGGGAAGGACTTGGATATCACTTCTCATGCTATAGGGAGGTCTCAGGTTTGATATTAGAAGCATTGAGATATCAGATCTCATGCTATAGGAAGGGTCTCAGGTTGGAATGGGAAGGAGTTGGATAGTACATCTCAAGCTATCTCAGGATTGGAATGGGAAGGAGTTTGATATCACATCTCAAGCTATAGGAAGGGTCTCAGGTTTGGAAAGGGAATGATTTGGATTTCACATCTCATGTTATAGGATGGTTCTCATGTTTGGTTTTAGAAGCATTGAGATATCACATCTCATGCTATCGGAAGGGTCTCAGGTTTGGAATGGGAAGGAGTTGGATATCACATCTCATGTTATAGGAAGGAACTCAGGTTTGGTATTGGAAGCATTGAGATATCACATCTCATGCTATAGGAAGGGTCTCAGGATTGGAATGGGAAGGAGTTGGATATCACATCTCATGCTATAGGAAGGATCTCAGGTTTGGTATTAGAAGCATTGAGATATCACATCTCATACTATCGGAAGGATCTCAGGTTTGGTATTAGAAGCATTGAGATATCACATCTCATGCTATCAGAAGGGTCTCAGGATTGGAATGGGAAGGATCGGATATCACATCTCATGCTAAAGGGAGGATCTCAGATTTGGAAGTGGATGGATTTGGATATCACATCTCATGTTTTAGGAAGGATCTCAGGTTTGGTATTAGAAGCATTAAGATATCACATCTCATGCTATTGGAAGGATCTCAGGTTTGGTATTAGAAGCATTGAGATATCACATCTCATGCTATCAGAAGGGTCTCAGGATTGGAATGGGAAGGAGTCGGATATCACATCTCATGTTATAGGAAGGGTCTCAGGATTGGATGGGAAGAGTTGGATATCACATCTCATGTTATAGGACGGGTCTGTGGTTTGGTATTAGAAGCATTGAGATATATCTCATGGTATAGTATGGGTCTCAGGATTGGAATGGGAAGGAGTTGGATATCACATCTCATGCTATAGGAAGGGTCTCAGGATTGGAATGGGAAGGACTTGGACATCACATCTCATGTTATAGGAAGGGTCTCAGGTTTGTTATTAGAAGGATTGAGATATCACATCTCATGTTATAGGACAGTCTCAGGTTTGGTATTAGAATCATTGAGATATCACACCTCATGGTATAGGAAGGGTTTCAGGATTGGAATGGGGAGGAGTTGGATATCATATCTCATGCTATAGGAAGGGTCTCAGGATTGGAATGGGAAGGAGTTTGATATCAAATCTCATGCCATAGGAAGGGTCTCAGGTTTGGTATTAGAAGCATTGAGATATCACAGATCATGCTATAGAAAGTGTCTGAGGATTGGAATGGGAAGGAGTTGGATATCACATCTCATGCTATAGGAAGGGTTTCTGGTTTGGTAGAAGCATTGAGATATCACATCTCATGCTATAGGAAGAGTCTCAGGATTGGAATGGGAAGGAGTTGGATATCACGTCTCATGTTATAGGAAAGGTCTCAGGATTGGAATGGGAAGGAGTTTGATATCACATCTCATGCCATAATATGGGTCTCAGGTTTGGTAGAAGCATTGAGATATCACATCTCATGCTATAGGAAGGGAAGCAGGATTGGAATGGGACAGGGTTTTATATCACATCTCATGCCATAGTATGGGTCTCAGGTTTGGTAGAAGCATTGGGATATCACATCTCATGCTATCGGAAGGGTATCAGGATTGGATTTGGAAGGAGTTGGATATCCCATCTCATGCTGTAGGAAGGGTCTCAGGTTGGAATGGGAAGGAGTTGGATATCACATCTCTACTATCGGAAGTGTCTCATGATTGGGATGGGAAGGAGTTGGATATCACATCTCATGCTATACGAAGTATCTCAGATTTGGAATGGGAAGGAGTTGGATATCCCATCTCATGTTATAGGACGGGTCTCAGGTTTGGTATTAGAAACATTGCGATATCACATCGCATGCTGTAGGAAGGGTCTCAGGTTTGGAATGGGAAGGAATTGGATATCACATCTCATGTCATAGGAAGGATCTCAGGTTTGGTATTAGAAGCATTGAGATATCACATCTCATGCTATAGGAATGGTCTCAGGATTGGAATGGGAAGGAGTTGGATATTACATTCTTGCTATAGGAAGGGTCTCATGTTTGGAATGGGAAGGAGTTGGATATCACATATGCTATAGGAAGGGTCTCAGGTTTGGAATGGGAAGGAGTTGGGTATCACATCTCATGTTATAGGAAGGGTCTCAGGTTTGGTATAAGCATTGAGATATCACATCTCTGCTATCGGAAGTGTCTCAGGATTGGAATCGTAAGGAGTTGGATATCCCATCTCATGTTATAGGAATGGTCTCAGGTTTGGTATTAGAAGCATTGAGATGTCACGTCTCATGCTATAGGAAGGGTCTCAGGATTGCAATAGGAAGGAGTTGGATATCACATCTCATGCTATATGAAGGGTCTCAGGTTTGGTATTACAAGCATTGTGATATTACATCTCATGCTATAGGAAGGGTCTCAGGATTGGATTGGGAAGGAGTCGGATATCACATCTCATGCTATAGGAAGGGTCTCAGGTTTGGAATGGGAAGGATTTGTATATCACATCTTGCTATAGGAAGGCCTCAGGTTTGGTATGAGAAACATTGACATATCACATCTCATGGTATAGGAAGGATCTCAGGATTGGAATGGGAAGGAGTTGGATATCCCATCTCATGTTATAGGAAGGATATCAGGTTTGTTATTAGAAGCATTGAGATATCACATCTCATGCTATAGGCAGGGTCTCAGGATTGGAATGGGAAGGAGTAGTATATGACATCTCATGTCATAGGAAGGGTCTCAGGTTTGGTATAAGCATTGATATATCACATCTCTGCTATCGGAAGGGTCTCGGAATGGGAAGGAGTTGGATATCCCATCTCATGCTATAGGAAGGGTCTCAGGTTTGGTATTAGAAGCATTGAGATATAATATCTCATGTTATAGGAAGGGTCTCAGGATTGGAATGGGAAGGACTTGGATATCACATCTCATGCTATAGGGAGGGTCTCAGGTTTGATATTAGAAGCATTGAAATATCACATCTCATGCTATCGGAAGGGTCTCAGGATTGGAATGGGAAGGAGTTGGATATCACATCTCATGCTAAAGGAAGGGTCTCAGGCTTGGAAGGGGAAGGATTAGGATATTACATCTCATGTTATAGGACGGGTCTCAGGTTTAGTATTAGAAGAATTGAGATATCACATCTCATGGTATAGGAAGGGTCTCAGGATTGGAATGGGAAGGAGTTTGATATCACATCTCATGCCATAGGAAGGGTCTCAAGTTTGGTAGAAGCATTGAGATATCACATCTCATGCTATCGGAAGGGTCTCAGGATTGGATTGGGAAGGAGTTGGATATCCCATCTCATGCTATAGGAAGGGTCTCAGGTTTGGTATTAGAAGCATTGAGATATCACATCTCATGCTATAGGAAGGGTCTCACGATTGGAATGGGAAGGAGTTGGATATCACATCTCATGCTATAGGAAGGGTCTCAGGTTTCGTATTAGAAGCATTGAGATATCAAGTCTCATGGTATAGGAAGGGTCTCAGAATTGGAATGGGAAGGAGTTGGATATCACATCTCAAGCTATAGGAAGGGTCTCAGGATTGGAATGGGAAGGAGTTTGATATCACATCTCATGCCATAATATGGGTCTCAGGTTTGGTAGAAGCATTGAGATATCACATCTCATGCTATCGGAACGGTCTCAGGATTGGATTTGGATGGAGTTGGATATCCCATCTCATGCTATAGGAAGGGTCTCAGGTTGGAATGGGAAGGAGTTGGATATCAAATCTCATTTTATAGGAAGGGTCTCAGGATTGGAATGGGAAGGACTTGGATATCACATCTCATGCTATAGGAAGGCTCTCAGGTTTGGATTGGGAAGGATTTGTATATCACATCTTGCTTTAGGAAGGGCCTCAGGTTTGGTATTAGAAGCATTGAGATATCACATCTCATGCTATCAGAAGGGTCTCAGGATTGGAATGGGAAGGATCGGATATCACATCTCATGCTAAAGGGAGGATCTCAGATTTGGAAGTGGATGGATTTGGATATCACATCTCATGTTTTAGGAAGGATCTCAGGTTTGGTATTAGAAGCATTGAGATATCACATCTCATGCTATTGGAAGGATCTCAGGTTTGGTATTAGAAGCATTGAGATATCACATCTCATGCTATCAGAAGGGTCTCAGGATTGGAATGGGAAGGAGTCGGATATCACATCTCATGTTATAGGAAGGGTCTCAGGATTGGATGGGAAGAGTTGGATATCACATCTCATGTTATAGGACGGGTCTGTGGTTTGGTATTAGAAGCATTGAGATATATCTCATGGTATAGTATGGGTCTCAGGATTGGAATGGGAAGGAGTTGGATATCACATCTCATGCTATAGGAAGGGTCTCAGGATTGGAATGGGAAGGACTTGGACATCACATCTCATGTTATAGGAAGGGTCTCAGGTTTGTTATTAGAAGGATTGAGATATCACATCTCATGTTATAGGACAGTCTCAGGTTTGGTATTAGAATCATTGAGATATCACACCTCATGGTATAGGAAGGGTTTCAGGATTGGAATGGGGAGGAGTTGGATATCATATCTCATGCTATAGGAAGGGTCTCAGGATTGGAATGGGAAGGAGTTTGATATCAAATCTCATGCCATAGGAAGGGTCTCAGGTTTGGTATTAGAAGCATTGAGATATCACAGATCATGCTATAGAAAGTGTCTGAGGATTGGAATGGGAAGGAGTTGGATATCACATCTCATGCTATAGGAAGGGTTTCTGGTTTGGTAGAAGCATTGAGATATCACATCTCATGCTATAGGAAGAGTCTCAGGATTGGAATGGGAAGGAGTTGGATATCACGTCTCATGTTATAGGAAAGGTCTCATGTTTGGTAGTAGAAACATTGAGATTTCAAATCTCATGCTATAGGAAGGGAAGCAGGATTGGAATGGGACAGGGTTTTATATCACATCTCATGCCATAGTATGGGTCTCAGGTTTGGTAGAAGCATTGGGATATCACATCTCATGCTATCGGAAGGGTATCAGGATTGGATTTGGAAGGAGTTGGATATCCCATCTCATGCTGTAGGAAGGGTCTCAGGTTGGAATGGGAAGGAGTTGGATATCACATCTCTACTATCGGAAGTGTCTCATGATTGGGATGGGAAGGAGTTGGATATCACATCTCATGCTATACGAAGTATCTCAGATTTGGAATGGGAAGGAGTTGGATATCCCATCTCATGTTATAGGACGGGTCTCAGGTTTGGTATTAGAAACATTGCGATATCACATCGCATGCTGTAGGAAGGGTCTCAGGTTTGGAATGGGAAGGAATTGGATATCACATCTCATGTCATAGGAAGGATCTCAGGTTTGGTATTAGAAGCATTGAGATATCACATCTCATGCTATAGGAATGGTCTCAGGATTGGAATGGGAAGGAGTTGGATATTACATTCTTGCTATAGGAAGGGTCTCATGTTTGGAATGGGAAGGAGTTGGATATCACATATGCTATAGGAAGGGTCTCAGGTTTGGAATGGGAAGGAGTTGGGTATCACATCTCATGTTATAGGAAGGGTCTCAGGTTTGGTATAAGCATTGAGATATCACATCTCTGCTATCGGAAGTGTCTCAGGATTGGAATCGTAAGGAGTTGGATATCCCATCTCATGTTATAGGAATGGTCTCAGGTTTGGTATTAGAAGCATTGAGATGTCACGTCTCATGCTATAGGAAGGGTCTCAGGATTGCAATAGGAAGGAGTTGGATATCACATCTCATGCTATATGAAGGGTCTCAGGTTTGGTATTACAAGCATTGTGATATTACATCTCATGCTATAGGAAGGGTCTCAGGATTGGATTGGAAAGGAGTCGGATATCACATCTCATGCTATAGGAAGGGTCTCAGGTTTGGAATGGGAAGGATTTGTATATCACATCTTGCTATAGGAAGGCCTCAGGTTTGGTATGAGAAACATTGACATATCACATCTCATGGTATAGGAAGGATCTCAGGATTGGAATGGGAAGGAGTTGGATATCCCATCTCATGTTATAGGAAGGATATCAGGTTTGGTATTAGAAGCATTGAGATATCACATCTCATGCTATAGGCAGGGTCTCAGGATTGGAATGGGAAGGAGTAGTATATGACATCTCATGTCATAGGAAGCGTCTCAGGTTTGGTATAAGCATTGATATATCACATCTCTGCTATCGGAAGGGTCTCGGAATGGGAAGGAGTTGGATATCCCATCTCATGCTATAGGAAGGGTCTCAGGTTTGGTATTAGAAGCATTGAGATATAATATCTCATGTTATAGGAAGGGTCTCAGGATTGGAATGGGAAGGACTTGGATATCACATCTCATGCTATAGGGAGGGTCTCAGGTTTGATATTAGAAGCATTGAAATATCACATCTCATGCTATCGGAAGGGTCTCAGGATTGGAATGGGAAGGAGTTGGATATCACATCTCATGCTAAAGGAAGGGTCTCAGGCTTGGAAGGGGAAGGATTAGGATATTACATCTCATGTTATAGGACGGGTCTCAGGTTTAGTATTAGAAGAATTGAGATATCACATCTCATGGTATAGGAAGGGTCTCAGGATTGGAATGGGAAGGAGTTTGATATCACATCTCATGCCATAGGAAGGGTCTCAAGTTTGGTAGAAGCATTGAGATATCACATCTCATGCTATCGGAAGGGTCTCAGGATTGGATTGGGAAGGAGTTGGATATCCCATCTCATGCTATAGGAAGGGTCTCAGGTTTGGTATTAGAAGCATTGAGATATCACATCTCATGCTATAGGAAGGGTCTCACGATTGGAATGGGAAGGAGTTGGATATCACATCTCATGCTATAGGAAGGGTCTCAGGTTTCGTATTAGAAGCATTGAGATATCAAGTCTCATGGTATAGGAAGGGTCTCAGAATTGGAATGGGAAGGAGTTGGATATCACATCTCAAGCTATAGGAAGGGTCTCAGGATTGGAATGGGAAGGAGTTTGATATCACATCTCATGCCATAATATGGGTCTCAGGTTTGGTAGAAGCATTGAGATATCACATCTCATGCTATCGGAACGGTCTCAGGATTGGATTTGGATGGAGTTGGATATCCCATCTCATGCTATAGGAAGGGTCTCAGGTTGGAATGGGAAGGAGTTGGATATCAAATCTCATTTTATAGGAAGGGTCTCAGGATTGGAATGGGAAGGACTTGGATATCACATCTCATGCTATAGGAAGGCTCTCAGGTTTGGATTGGGAAGGATTTGTATATCACATCTTGCTTTAGGAAGGGCCTCAGGTTTGGTATGAGAAACATTGACATATCACATCTCATGGTATAGGAAGGATCTCAGGATTGGAATGGGAAGGAGTTGGATATCCCATCTCATGTTATAGGAAGGATATCAGGTTTGGTATTAGAAGCATTGAGATATCACATCTCATGCTATAGGAAGGGTCTCAGGATTGGAATGGGAAGGAGTTGGATATCACATCTCATGCTATAGGAAGGGTCTCAGGTTTGGTAGAAGCATTGAGATATCACATCTCATGCTATAGGCAGGGTCTCAGGATTGGAATGGGAAGAAGTAGTATATGACATCTCATGTCATAGGAAGGGTCTCAGGTTTGGTATAAGCATTGATATATCACATCTCTGCTATCGGAAGGGTCTCGGGATTGGAATGGGAAGGAGTTGGATATCCCATCTCATGTTATAGGAAGGGTCTCAGGTTTGGTATTAGAAGCATTGAGATATAACATCTCATGTTATAGGAAGGGTCTCAGGATTGGAATGGGAAGGACTTGGATATCACATCTCATGCTATAGGGAGGTCTCAGGTTTGATATTAGAAGCATTGAGATATCACATCTCATGCTATCGGAAGGGTCTCAGGATTGGAATGGGAAGGAGTTTTATATCACATCTCATGCCATAGGAAGGGTCTCAGGTTTGGTAGAAGCATTGAGATATCACATCTCATGCTATCGGAAGGGTCTCAGGATTGGATTGGGAAGGAGTTGGATATCCCATCTCATGCTATAGGAAGGGTCTCAGGTTTGGTATTAGAAACATTGAGATATCACATCTCATGCTATAGGAAGGGTCTCAGGATTGGAATGGGAAGGAGTTGGATATCACATCTCATGCTATAGGAAGGGTCTCAGGTTTCGTATTAGAAGCATTGAGATATCAAGTCTCATGGTATAGGAAGGGTCTCAGAATTGGAATGGGAAGGAGTTGGATATCACATCTCAAGCTATAGGAAGGGTCTCAGGATTGGAATGGGAAGGAGTTTGATATCACATCTCATGCCATAGTATGGGTCTCAGGTTTGGTAGAAGCATTGAGATATCACATCTCATGCTATCGGAACGGTCTCAGGATTGGATTTGGATGGAGTTGGATATCCCATCTCATGCTATAGGAAGGTTCTCAGGTTGGAATGGGAAGGAGTTGGATATCACATCTTATGTTATAGGAAGGGTCTCAGGATTGGAATGGGAAGGACTTGGATATCACATCTCATGCTATAGGAAGGCTCTCAGGTTTGGAAAGGGAAGGAGTTGGATATCACATTTCATATTAGAGGAAGGATCTCAGGTTTGGTATTTGAGGCATTGAGATATCACATCTCATGCTATCGGAAGGGTCTCAGGATTGGAATGGGAAGGAGTTGGATATGATATGATATGATATGGCATTTGTAACGCGCCTATACACAAGTGTTTCAAGGCGCGACGAGGCAGGGAGGGGGGAACAGGGGGAGGACAGACAACGATCCTACTAGGCCAGGTGTCATTCAGACCGCGCAAGTGCAGGGGTAGGGGGAAGGGAAAAGTGCAGTACAAGGTAAGTAGAATAGAAATAAATAGATAAATAAATAAATAGGGCCAGCTGGTGGCAAGTGCAAGGTAAGTGCAGACAAGTGCTGGGAAGGGGGGGCTGTAGGGATACAGAGACAGTCCCGCAGTGCAGGGGTTGCCGGAGAGGCAGTGCAAGTGGAGAGTGGCTGGGCCCAGGACCGAGGTCGGTGAGAGTGGCCAAGTTTCAGATTCAGTGCAGAATTTAGTGAAGAATTTAGCAGGGGAGAGGGAGAGAAAAAGCAGAAGCAAAGAGGAAGGTTTTGAGGTGCTTCCGGAACCGGAGATGGTTCTCCTCAAGTTTCAGGGAGGCAGGAAGGCTGTTCCAGATGGAGGCTCCTGCCGCGGAGAGAGATCTACCCCCAGCTCGTTGCTTCGAGAAGCGGCTGACCCTGAGGGAGTTGGAGACGGATGAGTGAAGGGCTCGGGAAGGAAGATATTTAGGAAGAGAGAGTTGCAGGTATATAGGCCCCAGGCCCCAGAAGGCCTTGTGGACAATGCAGAGGGTTTTGAACTTAATCCTCGCAGCCACTGGGAGCCAGTGTAGAGATTTCAGTCCTGGAGAGATACGGTCCCTGGGCTTGAGGCCAAGGACAAGTCTCGCAGTTCTGTTCTGGATGAGTTGCAGAGGGCGGAGAGTGGAGGCAGGCAGATTAAGATAGAGACTGTTACAGTAGTCCAGCTTCGAGAGAACCAGGGCTCGGGAGACAGTGAGCTTCTGGGGGAAGGAGAGGAAGGGAAGAATACCTCTAAGGAGGTGCAGCTGGTAGTGTGACTTCTTAGAGACGTCAGATATATGAGGAGAGAAGGAGAGTGTGGAGTCAAAGATGACCCCGAGGTTTTTTGCCTTGCAGGTAGGAGCAGGAAGAGGCCCAAGAGAGGCTGGCCAGAGAGCTGCCGGGAAGGAGGGAGTGGGTGTGCCGATGAGTAGAATCTCAGTCTTACTAGCATTAAGGCGGAGGTCATTAGCAGCACACCATTCCTGGATAGCAGACAGACAGTCAGAGATGAGGGCAGGAGAAGAGGAGGCCGAGGGTAGCCTGAAAATGAGCTGGGTATCGTTCGCATAGCACTGAAAGTTGGGGCAGAGGGCGGCGATGCGGTGGGCAAGAAGTGCCAGATACTGGTTGGTCACATCTCATGCTATAGGAAGGGTCTCAGGTTTGGAACTGGAAGGAGTTGGATATCACATCTCATGCTATAGGGAGGGTCTCAGGTTTGGAAGGGGATTTGGATATCACATCTCATGTTGTAGGAATGATCTCAAGTTTGGTATTAGAAGCATTGAGATATCACATCTCATGCTATAGGATGGGTCTCAGGATTGGAATGGGAAGGAGTTGGATATCACATCTCATGCTATCGGAAGTGTCTCAGGATTGGAATGGGAAGGAGTTGGATATCACATCTCATGCTATAGGAAGGGTCTCAGGTTTGGAACTGGAAGGAGTTGGATATCACATCTCATGTTATAGGAAGTGTCTCAGGTTTGGTATAAGCATTGAGATATCATATCTCTGCTATCGGAAGTGTCTCAGGATTGGAATGGGAAGGAGTTGGATATCCCATCTCATGTTATAGGACGGGTCTCAGGTTTGGTATTAGAATCATTGAGATATCACATTGCATGCTGTAGGAAGGGTCTAAGGATTGGAATGGGAAGGACTTGGATATCACATCTCATGCTATAGGTAGGCTCTCAGGTTTGGAAAGGGAAGGAGTTGGATATCACATTTCATGTTAGAGGAAGGATCTCAGGTTTGGTATTAGAGGCATTGAGATATCACATCTCATGCCATAGGAAGGGTCTCAGGATTGAAATGGGAAGGAGTTGGATATCACATCTCATGCTATAGGAAGGGTCTCAGGTTTGGTATAAGCATTGAGCTATCACATCTCATGCTATAGGAAGGGTCTCAGGATTGGAATGGGAAGGAGTTGGATATCACATCTCAAGCTATAGGAAGGGTCTCAGGATTGGAATGGAAAGGAGTTTGATATCACATCTCATGCCATAGTATGGTTCTCAGGTTTGGTAGAAGCATTGGGATATCACATCTCATGCTATAGGAAGGGTATCAGGATTGGATTTGGAAGGAGTTGGATATCCCATCTCATTCTATAGGAAGGGTCTCAGGTTGGAATGGGAAGGAGTTGTATATCACATCTCATGTTATAGGAAGGGTCTCAGGATTGGAATGGGAAGGACTTGGATATCACATCTCATGCTATAGAAAGGCTCTCAGGTTTGGAAAGGGAAGGAGTTGGATATCACATTTCATGTTTAAGGTAGGATCTCAGGTTTGGTATTAGAGGCATTGAGATATCACATCTTATGCTATCAGAAGGGTCTCAGGCTTGGAATGGGAAGGAAATGGATATCACATCTCATGCTAAAGGGAGGGTCTCAGGTTTGGAAGGGGAAGGAGTTGGATATCACATTTCATGTTAGAGGAAGGATCTCAGGTTTGGTATTAGAGGCATTGAGATATCACATCTCATGCTATTGGAAGGGTCTCAGGATTGGAATGGGAAGGAGTTGGATATCACATCTCATGCTATAGGAAGGGTCTCAGGTTTGGAACTGGAAGGAGTTGGATATCACATCTCATGCTATAGGAAGGGTCTCAGGATTGGAATGGGAAGGACTTGGATATCCCATCTCATGTTATTGGACGGGTCTCAGGTGTGGTATTAGAAGCAATGAGATATCACATCGCATGCTGTAGGAAGGGTCTCAGGTTTGGAATGGGAAGGAATTGGATATCACATCTCATGTCATAGGAAGGATCTCAGGTTTGCTATTAGAAGCATTGAGATATCACATCTCATGCTATAGGAATGGTCTCAGGATTGGAATGAGAAGGAGTTGGATATTACATTCTTGCTATAGGATGGGTCTCAGGTTTGGAATGGGAAGGAGTTGGATATCACATATGCTATAGGAAGGGCCTCAGGTTTGGAACGGGAAGGAGTTGGATATCACATCTCATGCTTTAAGAAGGGTCTCAGTTTTTGTATTAGAAGCATTGAGATATCACATCTCATGCTATAGGAAGGGTCTCAAGTTTGGTATTACAAGCATTGTGATATTACATCTCATGCTATAGGAAGGGTCTCAGGATTGGATTGGGAAGGAGTCGGATATCACAGCTCACGCTATAGGAAGGGTCTCAGGTTTGGAATGGGAAGGATTTGTATATCACATCTCTTGCTATAGGAAGGGCCTCAGGTTTGGTATTAGAAGCATTGAGATATCATATTTCATGGCATAGGAAGGATCACAGGATTGGAATAGGAAGGAGTTGGATATCACACCTCATGTTATAGGAAGGATATCAGGTTTGGTATTAGAAGCATTGAGATATCACATCTCATGCTATAGGAAGGGTCTCAGGATTGGAATGGGAAGGAGTTGGATATCACATCTCATGCTATAGGAAGGGTCTCAGGTTTGGTAGAAGCATTGAGATATCATATCTCATGCTATAGGAAGGTCTCAGGATTGGAATGGGAAGGAGAAGTATATGACATCTCATGACATAGGAAGGGTCTCAGGTTTGGTATAAGCATTGAGATATCACATCTCTGCTATCGGAAGGGTCTCGGGATTAGAATGGGAAGGAGTTGGATATCTCATCTCATGCTATAGGAAGGGTCTCAGGTTTTGTATTAGAAGCATTGAGATGTCACGTCTCATGCTATAGGAAGGGTCTCAGGATTGGAATAGGAAGGAGTTGGATATCACATCTCATGCTATATGAAGGGACTCAGGTGTGGTATTAAAAGCATTGTGATATTACATCTCATGCTATAGGAAGGGTCTCAGGATTGGATTGGGAAGGAGTCGGATATCACATCTCATGTTATAGGAAGGATCTCAGGTTTGGTATTAGAAGCATTGAGATATCACATATCATGCTATAGGAAGGGTCTCAGGATTGGAATGGGAAGGAGTTGGATATCACATCTCATGCTAAAGGAAAGGTCTCGGGTTTGGAAGGGGAAGGATTTGGATCTCACATATGTATTAGGACGGGTCTCAGGTTTGGTATTAGAAGCATTGAGATATCACATCTCATGGTATAGGAAGGGTCTCGGGATTGGAATGGGAAGGAGTTGGATAGCACATCGCAAGCTATCTCAGGATTGGAATGGGAAGGAGTTTGATATCACATCTCAAGCTATAGGAAGGGTCTCAGGTTTGGAAAGGGAATGATTTGGATTTCACATCTCATGTTATAGGATGGTTCTCATGTTTGGTTTTAGAAGCATTGAGATATCACATCTCATGCTATCGGAAGGGTCTCAGGTTTGAAATAGGAAGGAGTTGGATATCACATCTCATGTTATAGGAAGGAACTCAGGTTTGGTATTGGAAGCATTGAGATATCACATCTCATGCTACAGGAAGGGTCTCAGGATTGGAATGGGAAGGAGTTGGATATCACATCTCATGCTATAGGAAGGATCTCAGGTTTGGTATTAGAAGCATTGAGATATCACATCTCATGCTATCGGAAGGATCTCAGGTTTGGTATTAGAAGCATTGAGATATCACATCTCATGCTATCAGAAGGGTCTCAGGATTGGAATGGGAAGGATCGGATATCACGTCTCATGCTAAAGGGAGGGTCTCAGGTTTGGAAGTGGATGGATTTGGATATCACATCTCATGTTTTAGGAAGGATCTCAGGTTTGGTATTAGAAGCATTGAGATATCACATCTCATGCTATTGGAAGGATCTCAGGTTTGGTATTAGAAGCATTGAGATATCACATCTCATGCTATCAGAAGGGTCTCAGGATTGGAATGGGAAGGAGTCGGATATCACATCTCATGCTAAAGGGAGGGTCTCAGGTTTGGAAGTGGAAGGATTTGGATATCACATCTCATGTTATAGGAAGGATCTCAGGTTTGGTATTAGAAGCATTGAGATATCACATCTCATGCTATAGGAAGGGTCTCAGGATTGGAATGGGAAGGAGTTGGATATCACATCTCGTGCTAAAGGAAGGGTCTCAGTTTTGGTAGAAGCATTGAGATATCACATCTCATGCTATAGGAAGGGTATCAGGATTGGAATGGGAAGGAGTTGGATATCACATCTCATGCCATAGGAAGGGTCTCAGGTTTCATATAAGCATTGAGATATCACATCTCTGCTATCGGAAGGATCTCAGGATTGGAATGGGAAGGACTTAGCTATCACATCGCATGCTATAAGGAGGGTCTCAGTTTTGATATTAGAAGCATTGAGATATCACATCTCATGCTATCGGAAGGGTCTCAGGATTGGAATGGGAAGGAGCTGGATATCACATCTCATGCTAAAGGAAGGGTCTCAGTTTTGGAAGGGGAAGGATTTGGATATCACATCTCATGTTATAGGACGGGTCTCAGGTTTGGTATTAGAAGCATTGAGATATCACACCTCATGGTATAGGAAGGGTTTCCGGATTGGAATGGGGAGGAGTTGGATATCATATCTCATGCTATAGGAAGGGTCTCAGGATTGGAATGGGAAGGAGTTTGATATCACATCTCATGTTATAGGACGGGTCTCAGGTTTGGTATTAGAAGCATTGAGATATCACATCTCATGCTATAGAAAGTGTCTGAGGATTGGAATGGGAAGGAGTTGGATATCACATCTCATGCTATAGGAAGGGTCTCAGGTTTGGTAGAAGCATTGAGATATCACTTCTCATGCTATAGGAAGAGTCTCAGGATTGGAATGGGAAGGAGTTGGCTATCACGTCTCATGTTATAGGAAAGGTCTCAGGTTTGGTAGTAGAAACATTGAGATATCAAATCTCATGCTATAGGAAGGGACGCAGGATTGGAATGGGACGGAGTTTATATCACATCTCATGCTATAGGAAGGATCCAGGTTTGGTATTAGAAGCATTGAGATATCACATCTCATGCTATACGAAGGGTCTCAGATTTGGAATGGGAAGGAGTTGGATATCCCATCTCATGTTATAGGAAGGGTCTCAGGATTGGAATTGGAAGGAGTTAGATATCACATCTCATGTTATACGAAGGGTCTCAGGATTGGAATGGGAAGGACTTGGATATCACATCTCATGCTATAGGAAGGCTCTCAGGTTTGGAAAGGGAAGGAGTTGGATATCACATTTCATGTTAGAGGAAGGATCTCAGGTTTGGTATTAGAGGCATTGAGATATCACATCTCATGCTATTGGAAGGATCTCAGGATTGGAATGGGAAGGAGTTGGATATCACATCTCATGCTATAGGAAGGGTCTCAGGTTTGGAACTGGAAGGAGTTGGATATCACATCTCATGCTATAGGGAGGGTCTCAGGTTTGGAAGGTGATTTGGATATCACATCTCATGTGATAGGAAGGATCTCAGGTTTGGTATTAGAAGCATTGAGATATCACATCTCATGCTATCGGATGGGTCTCAGGATTGGAATGGGAAGGAGTTGGATATCACATCTCATGCTATAGGAAGGGTCTCAGGTTTGGAACTGGAAGGAGTTGGATATCACATCTCATGTTATAGGAAGCGTCTCTGGTTTGGTATAAGCATTGAGATATCATATCTCTGCTATTGGAAGTGTCTCAGGATTGGAATGGGAAGGAGTTGGATATCACATCTCATGCTATAGGTAGGCTCTCAGGTTTGGAAAGGGAAGGAGTTGGATATCACATTTCATGTTAGAGGAAGGATCTCAGGTTTGGTATTAGAGGCATTGAGATATCACATCTCATGCTATAGGAAGGGTCTCAGGATTGGAATGGGAAGGAGTTGGATATCACATCTCATGCTATAGGAAGGGTCTCAGGTTTGGTATAAGCATTGAGATATCACATCGCATGCTGTAGGAAGGGTCTAAGGATTGGAATGGGAAGGACTTGTATATCACATCTCATGCTATAGGTAGGCTCTCAGGTTTGGAAAGGGAAGGAGTTGGATATCACATTTCATGTTAGAGGAAGGATCTCAGGTTTGGTATTAGAGGCATTGAGATATCACATCTCATGCTATAGGAAGGGTCTCAGGATTGGAATGGGAAGGAGTTGGATATCATCTCATGCTATAGGAAGGGTCTCAGGATTGGAATGGGAAGGAGTTGGATATCATATCTCATGCTAAAGGACAGGTCTCAGGTTTGGAAGGGGAAGGATTTGGATATCACATCTCAAGTTATAGGACGGGTCTGTGGTTTGGTATTAGAAGCATTGAGATATCACATCTCATGCTATAGGGAGGGTCCCAGGTTTGGTATTAAGAGCATTGAGATATCACATCTCATGCTATAGGAAGGGTCTCAGGATTGGAATGGGAAGGAGTTGGATATCACATCTCATGCTATAGGAAGGGTCTCAGGTTTGGTAGAAGTATTGAGATATCTCATCTCATGCTATAGGAAGGGCCTCATGATTGGAATGGGAAGGAGTTGGATATCACATCTCAGGCTATCGGAAGGGTCTCAGGATTGGAATGGGAAGGAGTTGGATATCACATCTCATGCTATAGGGAGGGTCTCAGGTTTAGCATTATTAGCATTGAGATATCACTTCTCATGCTATGGGAAGGGTCTCAGGATTGGATGGGAATAAGTTGGATATCACATTTCATGCTATAGGAAGGGTCTCAGATTTGGTAGAAGCATTGAGATATCACATCTCATGCTATAGGAAGGGCCTCATGATTGGAATGGGAAGGAGTTGGATATCACATCTCATGCTATCGGAAAGGTCTCAGGTTTGGTAGAAGCATTGGGATATCACATCTCATGCTATATGAAGGGTCTCAGGATTGGAATGGGAAGGAGTTGAATATCACATCTCATGCTAAAGGACAGGTCTCAGGTTTGGAAGGGGAAGGATTTGGATATCACATCTCAAGTTATAGGACGGGTCTGTGGTTTGGTATTAGAAGCATTGAGATATCACATCTCATGCTATAGGGAGGGTCTCAGGTTTGGTATTAATAGCATTGAGATATCACATTTCATGCTATAGGAAGGGTCTCAGATTTGATAGAAGCATTGAGATATCACATCTCATGCTATAGGAAGGGCCTCATTATTGGAATGGGAAGGAGTTGGATATCACATCTCATGCTATCGGAAAGGTCTCAGGTTTGGTAGAAGCATTGGGATATCACATCTCATGCTATAGGAAGGGTCTCAGGATTGGAATGGAAGGAGTTGGATATCACATCTCATGTTATAGGAAGGGTCTCAGGATTGGAATGGGAAGGACTTGGACATCACATCTCATGTTATAGGAAGGGTCTCAGGTTTGTTATTAGAAGCATTGAGATATAACATCTCTTGGTTTAAGACGGGTCTCAGGATTGGAATGGGAAGGAGTTTGATGTCACATCTCATGCCTTAGGAAGGTCTCAGGTTTGGTAGAAGCATTAAGATATCACATCTTCTGCTATCGGAAGGGTCTCAGGATTGGATTGGGAAGGAGTTGAATATCCCATCTCATGCTATAGGAAGGGTCACAGGTTGGAATTGGAAGGATTTGGATATCACATCTCATGTTATAGGAAGGGTATCAGGATTGGAATGGGAAGGACTTTGATATCACATCTCGCTATAGGGAGGGTCTCAGGTTTGGTATTAGAAGCATTGAGATATCACATCTCATGCTATAGGAAGGGTCTCAGGATTGGAATGGGAAGGTGTTGCTTATCATATCTCATGATATAGGAAGGGTCTCAGGTTTGGAATGGGAAGTCGTTGGATATCACATCTCATGTTATAGGAACGATCTCAGGTTTTGTATTAGAAACATTGAGATATCTCATCTCATGGTATAGGAAGGGTCTCAGGATTGGAATCGGAAGGAGTTGGATATAACGTCTCATGTTATAGTAAGGGTCTCAGGTTTGGTATTAGAAGCACTGAGATATCAAATCTCATGCTAAATGAAGGGACGCAAGATTGGAATGGGAAGGAGTTGGATATCACATCTCATGCTATAGGAACGGTCCAACTTTGGTATTAGAAGCATTGAGATATCACATCTCATGGAAGGGGCGCAGGATTGGAATGGGAAGGAGTTGGATATCACATCTCATGTTATAGGAATGATCCCAGGTTTGGTATTAAGAGCATTGAGATATCACATCTCATGCTATAGGAAAGGTCTCGGGATTGGAATGGGAAGGAGTTGGATATCACATCTCATGCTATAGGAAGGGTCTCAGGTTTGGTAGAAGCATTGAGATATCTCATCTCATGCTATAGGAAGGGCCTCATGATTGGAATGGGAAGGAGTTGGATATCACATCTCAGGCTATCGGAAGGGTCTCAGGATTGGAATGGGAAGGAGTTGGATATCACATCTCATGCTATAGGGAGGGTCTCAGGTTTAGTATTATTAGCATTGAGATATCACTTCTCATGCTATAGGAAGGGTCACAGGATTGGATGGGAATAAGTTGGATATCACATTTCATGCTATAGGAAGGGTCTCAGATTTGGTAGAAGCATTGAGATATCACATCTCATGCTATAGGAAGGGCCTCATGATTGGAATGGGAAGGAGTTGGATATCACATCTCATGCTATCGGAAAGGTCTCAGGTTTGGTAGAAGCATTGGGATATCACATCTCATGCTATATGAAGGGTCTCAGGATTGGAATGGGAAGGAGTTGAATATCACATCTCATGCTAAAGGACAGGTCTCAGGTTTGGAAGGGGAAGGATTTGGATATCACATCTCAAGTTATAGGACGGGTCTGTGGTTTGGTATTAGAAGCATTGAGATATCACATCTCATGCTATAGGGAGGGTCTCAGGTTTGGTATTAATAGCACTGAGATATCACTTCTCATGCTATAGGAAGGGTCTCAGGATTGGATGGGAATAAGATGGATATCACATTTCATGCTATAGGAAGGGTCTCAGATTTGGTAGAAGCATTGAGATATCACATCTCATGCTATAGGAAGGGCCTCATGATTGGAATGGGAAGGAGTTGGATATCACATCTCATGCTATCGGAAAGGTCTCAGGTTTGGTAGAAGCATTGGGATATCACTATCACATCTCATGCTATAGGAAGGGTCTCAGGATTGGAATGGAAGGAGTTGGATATCACATCTCATGTTATAGGAAGGGTCTCAGGATTGGAATGGGAAGGACTTGGACATCACATCTCATGTTATAGGAAGGGTCTCAGGTTTGTTATTAGAAGCATTGAGATATAACATCTCTTGGTTTAAGACAGGTCTCAGGATTGGAATGGGAAGGAGTTTGATATCACATCTCATGCCTTAGGAAGGTCTCAGGTTTAGTAGAAGCATTAAGATATCACATCTTCTGCTATCGGAAGGGTCTCAGGATTGGATTGGGTAGGAGTTGGATATCCCATCTCATGCTATAGGAAGGGTCACAGGTTGGAATTGGAAGGATTTGGATATCACATCTCATGTTATAGGAAGGGTATCAGGATTGGAATGGGAAGGACTTTGATATCACATCTCGCTATAGGGAGGGTCTCAGGTTTGGTATTAGAAGCATTGAGATATCACATCTCATGCTAATGGAAGGGTCTCAGGATTGGAATGGGAAGGTGTTGCTTATCATATCTCATGATATAGGAAGGGTCTCAGGTTTGGAATGGGAAGTCGTTGGATATCACATCTCATGTTATAGGAATGATCTCAGGTTTGGTATTAGAAACATTGAGATATCTCATCTCATGGTATAGGAAGGGTCTCAGGATTGGAATCGGAAGGAGTTGGATATAACATCTCATGTTATAGTAAGGGTCTCAGGTTTGGTATTAGAAGCACTGAGATATCAAATCTCATGCTAAATGAAGGGACGCAGGATTGGAATGGGAAGGAGTTGGATATCACATCTCATGCTATAGGAACAGTCCAACTTTGGTATTAGAAGCATTGAGATATCACATCTCATGGAAAGGGCTCAGGATTGGAATGCGAAGGGGTTGGATATCACATCTCAAGCTATAGGAAGGGTCTCAGGATTGGAATGGGAAGGAGTTGGATATCACATCTCATGCTATAGGAAGGGTCTCAGGTTTGGTAGAAGCATTGAGATATCACATCTCATGCTATAGGAAGGGCCTCATGATTGGAATGGGAAGGAGTTGGATATCACATCTCAGGCTATGGGAAGGGTCAAAGGATTGGAATGGGAAGGAGTTGGATATAACATCTCATGCTATAGGGAGGGTCTCACGTTTGGTATTAAAAGCATTGAGATATCACATCTCATGCTACAGGAAGGGTCTCAGGATTGGATGGGAAGGAGTGGATTTCACATTTCATGCTATAGGAAGGGTCTCACGTTTGGTAGAAGCATTGAGATATCACATCTCATGCTATAGGAAGGTCCTCATGATTGGAATGGGAAGGAGTTGGATATCACATCACATGCTATCGGAAAGGTCTCAGGTTTGGTAGAAGCATTGGGATATCACATCTCATGCTATCGGAAGGGTCTCAGGATTGGATTCCTTAAGATAGCATGAGATGTGATATCTCAATGCTTCTAATACCAAACCTGAGACCCTCCCTATAGCGTGAGATGTGATATCAAAGTCCTTCCCATTCCAATCCTGATTCCCTTCCTATAACATGAGATGTGATATCCAACTCTTCCCATCCAATCCTGAGACCCTTCCTATAACATGAGATGTTATATCCAACTCCTTCCCATCCAATCCTGAGACCCTTCCTATAACATGAGATGTTATATCCAACTCCTTCCCAATCCAATCCTGAGACCCTCCCTATAACGTGAGATGTGATATCAAAGTCCTTCCCATTCCAATTCTGATACCCTTCCTATAACATGAGATGTGATATACAACTCCTTCCAATTTCAACCTGTAACCCTTCCTATAGCATGAGATGCGATATCCAACTCCTTCCCAATCCAATCCTGAGACCCTTCCGATAGCATGAGATGTGATATCTTAATGCTTCTAGCAAACCTGAAACCTTCCCATGGCATGAGATGTGATATCAAACTCCTTCCCATTCCAATCCTGAGACCCTTCCTATAGCATGAGATGTGATATCCAACTCCTTCCCATTCCAATCCTGAGACCCGTCCTATACTATGAGATGTTATATCTCAATGCTTCTAATAACAAACCTGAGACTGTCCTATAACATGAGATGTGATATCTCAATGCTTCTAATAACAAACATGAGACCCTTCCTATAACATGAGATGTGATATCCAAGTCCTTCCGATTCCAATCTTGAGACCCTTCCTATAACATGAGATGTGATATCCAACTCCTTCCCATTCCAATCCTGAGACCCTTCCGATAGCATGAGATATGATATCTCAATGCTTCTAATACCAAACCACAGACCCGTCCTATAACTTGAGATGTGATATCCAAATCCTTCCCTTTCCAAACCTGAGACCCTTCCTTTATCATGAGATGTGATATCCAACTCCTTCCCATTCCAATCCTGAGACCCTTCCTATAGCATGAGATGTGATATCTCAATGCTTCTACCAAACCTGAGACCCCTCCTATAGCATGAGATGTGATATCCAACTCTTCCCATCCAATCCTGAGACCCTTCCTATAACATGAGATGTGATATCCAACTCCTTCCCAATCCAATCCTGAGACCCTTCCGATAGCATGAGATATGATATCTCAATGCTTCTAATATCAAACCTAAGACCCTCCCTATAGCATGAGAGATGATATCCAACTCCTTCCCATTCCAATCCTGAGACCCTTCCGATAGCATGAGATGTGATATCCAACTTCTTCCAATTCCAACCTGTGACCCTTCCTATAGCATGAGATGGGATATCCAACTCCTTCCCAATCCAATCCTGAGACCCTTCCGATAGCATGAGATGTGATATCTTAATGCTTCTACCATACCTGAGACCTTCCTATGGCATGAGATGTGATATCAAACTCCTTCCCATTCCAATCCTGAGACCCTTCCTATAGCATGAGATGTGATATCTCAATGCTTCTAATACCAAACCTGAGACTGTCCTATAACATGAGATGTGATATCTCAATGCTTCTAATACCAAACCTGAGACTGTCCTATAACATGAGATGTGATATCTCAATGCTTCTAATAACAAACCTGAGACCCTTCATATAACATGAGATGTGATATCCAAATCCTTCCCATTCCAATCCTGAGACCCTTCCTATAGCATGAGATGTGATATCCAACTCCTTCCGATTCCAATCCTGAGACCCGTCCTATACCATGAGATATGATATCTCAATGCCTCTAATGCCAAACCTGAGACTGTCCTATAACATGAGATGTGATATCTCAATGCTTCTAATAACAAACCTGAGACCCTTCCTATAACATGAGATGTGATATCCAAGTCCTTCCCATTCCAATCCTGAGACCCTTCCTATAGCATGAGATGTGATATCCTAATGCTTCTACCAAACCTTCCTTTAGCATGATATGTGATATCCAACTCCTTCCCATTCCAATCCTGAGACCCTTCCTATAGCATGAGATGTGATATCTCAATGCTTCTAATATCAAACCTGAGACCCTCCCATTAGCATGAGATGTGATATCCAACTCCTTCCCATTCCAAACCTGAGACCCTTCCTATATCATGAGATATGATATCCACCTCCTTCCCATTCCAATCCTGAGACCCTTCCTATAGCATGAGATATGATATCTCAATGCTTGTAATACAAAACTTGAGACCCTTCCTATAGCATGAGATGTGATATCCAACTCATTCCCATTCCTATCCTGAGACCCTTCTGATAGCATGAGATGTGATATCTCAATGCTTCTAATACCAAACCTGAGACCCTCCCTATAGCGTGAGATGTGATATCAAAGTCCTTCCCATTCCAATCCTGATACCCTTCCTATAACATGAGATGTGATATCCAACTCTTCCCATCCAATCCTGAGACCCTTCCTATAACATGAGATGTGATATCCAACTCCTTCCCAATCCAATCCTGAAACCCTTCCGATATCATGAGATGTGATATCTCAATGCTTCTAATACAAAACCTGAGACCCTCCCTATAGCGTGAGATGTGATATGAAAGTCCTTCCCATTCCAATCCTGATACCCTTCCTATAACATGAGATGTGATATCCAACTCCTTCCAATTCCAACCTGTGTCCCTTCCTATAGCATGAGATGCGATATCCAACTCCTTCCCAATCCAATCCTGAGACCCTTCCTATAGCATGAGATGTGATATCCAACTCATTCCCATTCCTATCCTGAGACCCTTCTGATAGCATGAGATGTGATATCTCAATGCTTCTAATACCAAACCTGAGACCCTCCCTATAGCGTGAGATGTGATATCAAAGTCCTTCCCATTCCAATCCTGATACCCTTCCTATAACATGAGATGTGATATCCAACTCTTCCCATCCAATCCTGAGACCCTTCCTATAACATGAGATGTGATATCCAACTCCTTCCCAATCCAATCCTGAGACCCTTCCGATATCATGAGATGTGATATCTCAATGCTTCTAATACCAAACCTGAGACCCTCCCTATAGCGTGAGATGTGATATGAAAGTCCTTCCCATTCCAATCCTGATACCCTTCCTATAACATGAGATGTGATATCCAACTCCTTCCAATTCCAACCTGTGTCCCTTCCGATAGCATGAGATGTGATATCTTAATGCTTCTAGCAAACCTGAGACCTTCCCATGGCATGAGATGTGATATCAAACTCCTTCCCATTCCAATCCTGAGACCCTTCCTATAGCATGAGATGTGATATCCAACTCCTTCCCATTCCAATCCTGAGACCCGTCCTATACTATGAGATGTTATATCTCAATGCTTCTAATACCAAACCTGAGACTGTCCTATAACATGAGATGTGATATCTCAATGCTTCTAATAACTAACCTGAGACCCTTCCTATAACATGAGATGTGATATCCAAGTCCTTCCCATTCCAATCTTCAGACCCTTCCTATAACATGAGATGTGATATCCAAATCCTTCCCAATCCAATCCTGAGACCCTTCTGATAGCATGAGATATGATATCTCAATGCTTCTAATACCAAACCACAGACCCGTCCTATAACTTGGGATGTGATATCCAAATCCTTCCCCTTCCAAACCTCAGACCCTTTCTTTATCATGAGATGTGATATCCAACTCCTTTCCATTCCAATCCTGAGACCCTTCCTATAACATGAGATGTGATATCCAACTCCTTCCCAATCCAATCTTGAGACCCTTCCTATAACATGAGATGTGATATTCAACTCCTTCCCAATCCAATCCTGAGACCCTTCCGATAGCATGAGATGTGATATCCAACTCCTTCCAATTCCAACCTGTGACCCTTCCTATAGCATGAGATATGATACCCAACCCCTTCCCATTCCAATCCTGAGACCCTTCCTGTAACATGAGATGTGATATCCAACTCCTTCCCAATCCAATCCTGAGACCCTTCCGATAGCATGAGATGTGATATCCCAATGCTTCTACCAAACCTGAGACCCTTCCTATAGCATGAGATGTGATATCCAACACTTCCCATCCAATCCTGAGACCCTTCCTATAACATGAGATGTGATATCCAACTCCTTCCCAATCCAATCCTGAGACCCATCCGATAGCATGAGATATGATATCTCAATGCTTCTAATATCAAACCTGAGACCCTCCCTATAGCATGAGATGTGATATCCAACTCCTTCCCATTCCAATCCTGAGACCCTTCCGATAGCATGAGATGTGATATCCAACTCCTTCCAATTCCAACCTGTGACCCTTCCTATAGCATGAAATATGATATCCAACTCCTTCCCATTCCAATCCTGAGACCCTTCCTGTAACATGAGATGTGATATCCAACTCCTTCCCAATCCAATCCTGAGACCCTTCCGATAGCATGAGATATGATATCTCAATGCTTCTAATAACAAACCTGAGACCCTTCCTATAACATGAGATGTGATATCCAAATCCTTCCCATTCCAATCCCGAGACCCTTCCTATAACATGAGATGTGATATCCAACTCCTTCCCAATCCAATCCTGAGACCCTTCCGATAGCATGAGATGTGATATCTCAATGCTTCTAATACGAAACCACAGACCCGTCCTATAAATTGAGATGTGATATCCAAATCTTCCCGTTCCAAACCTGAGACCCTTCCTTTAGCATGAGATGTGATATCCAACTCCTTCCCATTCCAATCCTGAGACCCTTCCTATAGCATGAGATGTGATATCCTAATGCTTCTACCAAACCTGAGACCCTTCCTATAGCATTGAGATATCACTTCTCATGCTATAGGAAGAGTCTCAGGATTGGAATGGGAAGGAGTTGGATATCACGTCTCATGTTATAGGAAAGGTCTCAGGTTTGGTAATAGAAACATTGAGATATCAAATCTCATGCTATAGGAAGGGACGCAGGATTGGAATGGGACGGAGTTTTATATCACATCTCATGCTATAGGAAGGATCCAGGTTTGGTATTAGAAGCATTGAGATATCACATCTCATGCTATACGAAGGGTCTCAGATTTGGAATGGGACGGAGTTGGATATCCCATCTCATGTTATAGGACGGGTCTCAGGTTTTGTATTAGAAGCATTGAGATATGACATCGCATGCTGTAGGAAGGGTCTCAGGTTGGAATGGGAAGGAGTTGGATATCACATCTCATGTTATAGGAAGGGTCTCAGGTTGGAATGGGAAGGAGTTGGATATCACATCTCATGTTATAGGAAGGGTCTCAGGATTGGAATGGGAAGGACTTGGATATCACATCTCATGCTATAGGAAGGCTCTCAGGTTTGGAAATGGAAGGAGTTGGATAGCACATTTCACGTTAGAGGTAGGATCTCAGGTTTGGTATTAGAGGCATTGAGATATCACATCTCATGCTATCAGAAGGGTCTCAGGCTTGGAATGGGAAGGAGTTGGATATCACATCTCATGCTAAAGGGAGGGTCTCAGGTTTGGAAGGGGAAGGATTTGGATATCACATCTCATGTTATAGGAAGGGTCTCAGGATTGGAATGGGAAGGATTTGGATATCACATCTCTTGCTATAGGAAGGGTCTCAGGTTTTTTATTAGAAATATTGAGATATCACATCTCATGCTATAGGAAGGGTTTCAGGATTGGAATGGGAAGGATTTGGATATCACATCTCATGCTAAAGGAAGGGTCTCAGGTTTGGAAGGGGAAGGATTTGGATATCATATCTCATGTTATAGGACGGGTCCCAGGTTTGGTATTAGAAGCATTGAGATATCACATCTCATGGTATAGGAAGGGTCTCAGGATTGGAATGGGAAGGAGTTGGATATCACATCTCATCCAATAGGAAGGGTCTCAGGTTTGGAATGGGAAGGAATTGGATATCACATTTCATGTTATAGAAAGGGTCTCAGGATTGTAATGGGAAGGATTTGGATATCAGATCTCTTGCTATAGGAAGGGTCTCAGATTTTTTTATTAGAAACATTGAGATATCACATCTCATGCTATAGGAAGGGTTTCAGGATTGGAATGGGAAGGATTTGGATATCACATCTCATGCTAAAGGAAGGGTCTCAGCTTTGGAAGGGAGGGATTTGGATATCATATTTCATGTTATAGGACGAGTCCAGGTTTGGTATTAGAAGCATTGAGATATCACATCTCATGGTATAGGAAGGGTCTCAGGATTGGAATGGGAAGGAGTTGGATATCCCTTCTCATACTATAGGAAGGGTCTCAGGTTTTTTATTAGAAACATTGAGATATCAAATCTCATGCTATAGGAAGGGTTTCAGGATTGGAATGGGAAGGAGTTGGATATCACATCTCATGTTATAGAAAGGGTCTCAGGATTGGAATGGGAAGGATTTGGATATCACATCTCATGCTATAGGATGGGTCTCAGGTTTTTTATTAGAAGCATTGAGATATCACATCTCATGCTATCGGATGGGTCTCAGGATTGGAATGGGAAGGAGTTGGATATCACATCTCATGCTATAGGAAGGGTCTCAGGTTTGGAACTGGAAGGAGTTGGATATCACATCTCATGTTATAGGAAGCGTCTCAGGTTTGGTATAAGCATTGAGATATCATATCTGTGCTATTGGAAGTGTCTAAGGATTGGAATGGGAAGGAGTTGGATATCACATCTCATGCTATAGGTAGGCTCTCAGGTTTGGAAAGGGAAGGAGTTGGATATCACATTTCATGATAGAGGAAGGATCTCAGGTTTGGTATTAGAGGCATTGAGATATCACATCTCATGCTATAGGAAGGGTCTCAGGTTTGGTATAAGCATTGGGATATCACATTTCATGCTATAGGAAGGGTCTCAGGTTGGAATGGGAAGGAGTTGGATATCACATCTCAAGCCATAGGAAGGGTCTCAGGATTGGAATGGGAAGGAGTTGTATATGACATCTCATGCCATAGTACGGGTCTCAGGTTGGTATAAGCATTGAGATATCACATTTCTGCTATCAGAAGGGTCTCAGGATTGGAATGGGAAGGAGTTGGATATCCCATCTCCTGTTATAGGAAGGGTCTCAGGTTTGGTATTAGAAGCATTGAGATATCCCATCTCATGTTATTGGACGGGTCTCAGGTGTGGTATTAGAAGCATTGAGATATCACATTGCATGCTGTAGGAAGGGTCTCAGGTTTGGAATGGGAAGGAATTGGATATCACATCTCATGTCATAGGAAGGATCTCAGGTTTGCTATTAGAAGCATTGAGATATCACATCTTATGCTATAGGAATGGTCTCAGGATTGGAATGAGAAGGATTTGGATATTACATTCTTGCTATAGGATGGGTCTCAGGTTTGGAACGGGAAGGAGTTGGATATCACATCTCATGCTTTAAGAAGGGTCTCAGTTTTGGTATTAGAAGCATTGAGATATCACATCTCATGCTATAGGAAGGGTCTCAGGTTTGGTATTACAAGCATTGTGATATTACATCTCCTGCTATAGGAAGGGTCTCAGGATTGGATAGGGAAGGAGTCGGATATCACAGCTCACGCTATAGGAAGGGTCTCAGGTTTGGAATGGGAAGGATTTGTATATCACATCTCTTGCTATAGGAAGGGCCTCAGGTTTGGTATCAGAAACATTGAGATATCACATCTCATGGTATAGGAAGGATCTCAGGATTGGAATAGGAAGGAGTTGGATATCACATCTCATGTTATAGGAAGGATATCAGGTTTGGTATTAGAAGCATTGAGATATCACATCTCATGCTATAGGAAGGGTCTCAGGATTGGAATGGTAAGGAGTTGGATATCCCATCTCATGCTATAGGAAGGGTCTCAGGTTTGGTATTAGAAGCATTGAGATGTCACGTCTCATGCTATAGGAAGGGTCTCAGGATTGGAATAGGAAGGAGTTGGATATCACATCTCATGCTATATGAAGGGACTCAGGTGTGGTATTACAAGCATTGTGATATTACATTCCATGCTATAGGAAGGGTCTCAGGATTGGATTGGGAAGGAGTCGGATATCACATCTCATGCTATAGGAAGGGTCTCAGGTTTGGAATGGGAAGGAGTTGGATTCACATCTCATGTTATAGGAAGGATCTCAGGTTTGGTATTAGAAGCATTGAGATATCACATATCATGCTATGGGAAGGGTCTCAGGATTGGAATGGGAAAGAGTTGGATATCACATCTCATGCTAAAGGAAAGGTCTCGGGTTTGGAAGGGGAAGGATTTGGATCTTACATATGTATTAGGGCGGGTCTCAGGTTTGGTATTAGAAGCATTTAGATATCACATCTCATGGTATAGGAAGGGTCTCGGGATTGGAATGGGAAGGAGTTGGATAGTCCATCTCAAGCTATCTCAGGATTGGAATGGGAAGGAGTTTGATATCACATCTCATGTTATAGGATGGTTCTCATGTTTGGTTTTAGAAGCATTGAGATATCACATATGCTATAGGAAGGGTCTCAGGTTTGGAATGGGAAGGAGTTGGGTATCACATCTCATGTTATAGGAAGGATCTCAGGTTTGGTATTAGAAGCATTGAGATATCACATCGCATGCTGTAGGAAGGGTCTCAGGTTTGGAATGGGAAGGAATTGGATATCACATCTCATGTCATAGGAAGGATCTCAGGTTTGGTATTAGAAGCATTGAGATATCACATCACATGCTATAGGAATGGTCTCAGGATTGGAATGGGAAGGAGTTGGATATTACATTCTTGCTATAGGAAGGGTCTCATGTTTGGAATGGGAAGGAGTTGGATATCACATATGCCATAGGAAGTGTCTCAGGTTTGGAACGGGAACGAGTTGGGTATCACATCTCATATTATAGGAAGGGTCTCAGGTTTGGTATAAGCATTGAGATATCACATCTCTGCTATCAGAAGTGTCTCAGGATTGGAATGGGAAGGAGTTGGATATCCCATCTCATGCTATAGGCAGGGTCTCAGGTTTGGTATTAGAAGCATTGAGATGTCACGTCTCATGCTATAGGAAGGGTCTCAGGATTGGAATAGGAAGGAGTTGGATATCACATCTCATGCTATATGAAGGGACTCAGGTTTGGTATTACAAGCATTGTGATATTACATCTCTTGCTATAGGAAGGGCCTCAGGATTGGATTGGGAAGGAGTCGGATATCACATCTCATGCTATAGGAAGGGTCTCAGGTTTGGAATGGGAAGGATTTGTATATCACATCTTGCTATAGGAAGGGCCTCAGGTTTGGTATGAGAAACATTGAGATATCACATCTCATGGTATAGGAAGGATCTCAGGATTGTAATGGGAAGGAGTTGGATATCACATCTCATGTTATAGGAAGGATATCAGGTTTTATTATTAGAAGCATTGAGATATCACATCTCATGCTATAGGAAGGGTCTCAGGATTGGAATGGGAAGGAGTTGGAAATCACATCTCATGCTATAGGAAGGGTCTCAGATTTGGTAGAAGCATTGAGATATCACATCTCATGCTATAGACAGGGTCTCAGGATTGGAATGGGAAGGAGCAGTATATGACATCTCATGTCATAGGAAGGGTCTCAGGATTGGAATGGGAAGGAGTTGAAAATCACATCTCATGCTATAGGAAGGGTCTCAGATTTGGTAGAAGCATTGAGATATCACAACTCATGCTATAGACAGGGTCTCAGGATTGGAATGGGAAGGAGTTGGATATCACATCTCATGCTAAAGGAAGGGTCTCAGGCTTGGAAGGGGAAGGATTAGGATATTACATCTCATGTTATAGGACGGGTCTCAGGTTTAGTATTAGAAGCATTGAGATATCACATCTCATGGTATAGGAAGGGTCTCAGGTTTGGAATGGGAAGGAATTGGATATCACATCTCATGTCATAGGAAGGATCTCAGGTTTGGTATTAGAAGCATTGAGATATCACATCACATGCTATAGGAATGGTCTCAGGATTGGAATGGGAAGGAGTTGGATATTACATTCTTGCTATCGGAAGGGTCTCATGTTTGGAATGGGAAGGAGTTGGATATCACATATGCCATAGGAAGTGTCTCAGGTTTGGAACGGGAACGAGTTGGGTATCACATCTCATATTATAGGAAGGGTCTCAGGTTTGGTATAAGCATTGAGATATCACATCTCTGCTATCAGAAGTGTCTCAGGATTGGAATGGGAAGGAGTTGGATATCCCATCTCATGCTATAGGCAGGGTCTCAGGTTTGGTATTAGAAGCATTGAGATGTCACGTCTCATGCTATAGGAAGGGTCTCAGGATTGGAATAGGAAGGAGTTGGATATCACATCTCATGCTATATGAAGGGACGCAGGTTTGGTATTACAAGCATTGTGATATTACATCTCTTGCTATAGGAAGGGCCTCAGGATTGGATTGGGAAGGAGTCGGATATCACATCTCATGCTATAGGAAGGGTCTCAGGTTTGGAATGGGAAGGATTTGTATATCACATCTTGCTATAGGAAGGGCCTCAGGTTTGGTATGAGAAACATTGAGATATCACATCTCATGGTATAGGAAGGATCTCAGGATTGTAATGGGAAGGAGTTGGATATCACATCTCATGTTATAGGAAGGATATCAGGTTTTGTTATTAGAAGCATTGAGATATCACATCTCATGCTATAGGAAGGGTCTCAGGATTGAAATGGGAAGGAGTTGGAAATCACATCTCATGCTATAGGAAGGGTCTCAGATTTGGTAGAAGCATTGAGATATCACATCTCATGCTATAGACAGGGTCTCAGGATTGGAATGGGAAGGAGCAGTATATGACATCTCATGTCATAGGAAGGGTCTCAGGATTGGAATGGGAAGGAGTTGAAAATCACATCTCATGCTATAGGAAGGGTCTCAGATTTGGTAGAAGCATTGAGATATCACAACTCATGCTATAGACAGGGTCTCAGGATTGGAATGGGAAGGAGTTGGATATCACATCTCATGCTAAAGGAAGGGTCTCAGGCTTGGAAGGGGAAGGATTAGGATATTACATCTCATGTTATAGGACGGGTCTCAGGTTTAGTATTAGAAGCATTGAGATATCACATCTCATGGTATAGGAAGGGTCTCAGGATTGGATTGGAAAGGAGTTGGATATCCCGTCTCATGCTATAGGAAGGGTCTCAGGTTTGGTATTAGCAGCATTGAGACATCACATCTCATGCTATAGGAAGGGTCTCAGAATTGGAATGGGAAGGAGTTGGATAGCACATCTCAGGCTATAGGAAGGGTCTCAGGTTTCGTATTAGAAGCATTGAAATATCAAGTCTCATGGTATAGGAAGGGTCTCAGAATTGGAATTTGAAGGAGTTGGATATCACATCTCAAGCTATAGGAAGGGTCTCAGGATTGGAATGGGAAGGAGTTTGATATCACATCTCATGCCATAGTATGGGTCTCAGGTTTGGTAGAAGCATTGAGATATCACATCTCATGCTATCGGAACGGTCTCAGGATTGGATTTGGAAGGAGTTGGATATCACATCTCATGCTATAGGAAGGCTCTCAGGTTTGGAAAGGGAAAGAGTTGGATATCAGATTTTATGTTAGAGGAAGGATCTCAGGTTTGGTATTAGAGGCATTGAGATATCACACCTCATGCTATCGGAAGGGTCTCAGGATTGGAATGGGAAGGAGTTGGATATCACATCTCATGCTATAGGAAGGGTCTCAGGTTTGGAACTGGAAGGAGTTGGATATCACATCTCATGCTATAGGGAGGGTCTCAGGTTTGGAAGGGGATTTGGATATCACATCTCATGTTATAGGAAGGATCTCAGGTTTGGTATTAGAAGCATTGAGATATCACATCTCATGCTATCGGATGGGTCTCAGGATTGGAATGGGAAGGAGTCGGATATCACATCTCATGCTATAGGAAGGGTCTCAGGTTTGGAACTGGAAGGAGTTGGATATCACATCTCATGTTATAGGAAGCGTCTCAGGTTTGGTATAAGCATTGCGATATCACATCTCTGCTATCGGAAGTGTCTCAGGATTGGAATGGGAAGGAGTTGGATATCCCATCTCATGTTATAGGACGGGTCTCAGGTTTGGTATTAGAATCATTGAGATATCACATCGCATGCTGTAGGAAGGGTCTAAGGATTGGAATGGGAAGGACTTGGATATCACATCTCATGCTATAGGTAGGCTCTCAGGTTTGGAAAGGGAAGGAGTTGGATATCACATTTCATGTTAGAGGAAGGATCTCAGGTTTGGTATTAGAAGCATTGAGATATCACATCTCATGCTATAGGAAGGGTCTCAGGATTGGAATGGGAAGGAGTTGGATATCACATCTCATGCTATAGGAAGGGTCTCAGGTTTGGTATAAGCATTGAGATATCACATCTCATGCTATAGGAAGGGTCTCAGGATTGGAATGGGAAGGAGTTGGATATCACATCTCAAGCTATAGGAAGGGTCTCAGGATTGGAATGAGAAGGAGTTTGATATCACATCTCATGCCATAGTATGGATCTCAGGTTTGGTAGAAGCATTGGGATATCACATCTCATGCTATCGGAAGGGTATCAGGATTGGATTTGGAAGGAGTTGGATATCCCATCTCATGCTATAGGAAGGGTCTCAGGTTGGAATGGGAAGGAGTTGGATATCACATCTCATGTTATAGGAAGGGTCTCAGGATTGGAATGGGAAGGACTTGGATATCACATCTCATGCTATAGGAAGGCTCTCAGGTTTGGAAAGGAAAGGAGTTGGATATCACATTTCATGTTAGAGGTAGGATCTCAGGTTTGGTATTAGAGGCATTGAGATATCACATCTCATGCTATCAGAAGGGTCTCAGGCTTGGAATGGGAAGGAGTTGGATATCACATCTCATGCTAAAGGGAGGGTCTCATGTTTGGAAGAGAAGGATTTGGATATCACATCTCATGTTATAGGAAGGATCTCAGGTTTGGTATTAGAAGCATTGAGATATCACATCTCATGCTATCGGAAGGATCTCAGGTTTGGTATTAGAGGCATTGAGATATCACATCTCATGCGATCAGAAGGGTCTCAGGATTGGAATGGGAAGGAGTTGGATATCACATCTCATGCTAAAGGGAGGGTCTCAGGTTTGGAAGGGGAAGGATTTGGATATCACATCACATGTTATAGGAAGGATCTCAGGTTTGGTATTAGAAGCATTGAGATATCACATCTCATGCTATAGGAAGGGTCTCAGATTTGGTAGAAGCATTGAGATATCACATCTCATGCTATAGACAGGGTCTCAGGATTGGAATGGGAAGGAGCAGTATATGACATCTCATGTCATAGGAAGGGTCTCAGGATTGGAATGGGAAGGAGTTGAAAATCACATCTCATGCTATAGGAAGGGTCTCAGATTTGGTAGAAGCATTGAGATATCACAACTCATGCTATAGACAGGGTCTCAGGATTGGAATGGGAAGGAGTTGGATATCACATCTCATGCTAAAGGAAGGGTCTCAGGCTTGGAAGGGGAAGGATTAGGATATTACATCTCATGTTATAGGACGGGTCTCAGGTTTAGTATTAGAAGCATTGAGATATCACATCTCATGGTATAGGAAGGGTCTCAGGATTGGATTGGAAAGGAGTTGGATATCCCGTCTCATGCTATAGGAAGGGTCTCAGGTTTGGTATTAGCAGCATTGAGACATCACATCTCATGCTATAGGAAGGGTCTCAGAATTGGAATGGGAAGGAGTTGGATAGCACATCTCAGGCTATAGGAAGGGTCTCAGGTTTCGTATTAGAAGCATTGAAATATCAAGTCTCATGGTATAGGAAGGGTCTCAGAATTGGAATTTGAAGGAGTTGGATATCACATCTCAAGCTATAGGAAGGGTCTCAGGATTGGAATGGGAAGGAGTTTGATATCACATCTCATGCCATAGTATGGGTCTCAGGTTTGGTAGAAGCATTGAGATATCACATCTCATGCTATCGGAACGGTCTCAGGATTGGATTTGGAAGGAGTTGGATATCACATCTCATGCTATAGGAAGGCTCTCAGGTTTGGAAAGGGAAAGAGTTGGATATCAGATTTTATGTTAGAGGAAGGATCTCAGGTTTGGTATTAGAGGCATTGAGATATCACACCTCATGCTATCGGAAGGGTCTCAGGATTGGAATGGGAAGGAGTTGGATATCACATCTCATGCTATAGGAAGGGTCTCAGGTTTGGAACTGGAAGGAGTTGGATATCACATCTCATGCTATAGGGAGGGTCTCAGGTTTGGAAGGGGATTTGGATATCACATCTCATGTTATAGGAAGGATCTCAGGTTTGGTATTAGAAGCATTGAGATATCACATCTCATGCTATCGGATGGGTCTCAGGATTGGAATGGGAAGGAGTTGGATATCACATCTCATGCTATAGGAAGGGTCTCAGGTTTGGAACTGGAAGGAGTTGGATATCACATCTCATGTTATAGGAAGCGTCTCAGGTTTGGTATAAGCATTGCGATATCACATCTCTGCTATCGGAAGTGTCTCAGGATTGGAATGGGAAGGAGTTGGATATCCCATCTCATGTTATAGGACGGGTCTCAGGTTTGGTATTAGAATCATTGAGATATCACATCGCATGCTGTAGGAAGGGTCTAAGGATTGGAATGGGAAGGACTTGGATATCACATCTCATGCTATAGGTAGGCTCTCAGGTTTGGAAAGGGAAGGAGTTGGATATCACATTTCATGTTAGAGGAAGGATCTCAGGTTTGGTATTAGAAGCATTGAGATATCACATCTCATGCTATAGGAAGGGTCTCAGGATTGGAATGGGAAGGAGTTGGATATCACATCTCATGCTATAGGAAGGGTCTCAGGTTTGGTATAAGCATTGAGATATCACATCTCATGCTATAGGAAGGGTCTCAGGATTGGAATGGGAAGGAGTTGGATATCACATCTCAAGCTATAGGAAGGGTCTCAGGATTGGAATGAGAAGGAGTTTGATATCACATCTCATGCCATAGTATGGATCTCAGGTTTGGTAGAAGCATTGGGATATCACATCTCATGCTATCGGAAGGGTATCAGGATTGGATTTGGAAGGAGTTGGATATCCCATCTCATGCTATAGGAAGGGTCTCAGGTTGGAATGGGAAGGAGTTGGATATCACATCTCATGTTATAGGAAGGGTCTCAGGATTGGAATGGGAAGGACTTGGATATCACATCTCATGCTATAGGAAGGCTCTCAGGTTTGGAAAGGAAAGGAGTTGGATATCACATTTCATGTTAGAGGTAGGATCTCAGGTTTGGTATTAGAGGCATTGAGATATCACATCTCATGCTATCAGAAGGGTCTCAGGCTTGGAATGGGAAGGAGTTGGATATCACATCTCATGCTAAAGGGAGGGTCTCATGTTTGGAAGAGAAGGATTTGGATATCACATCTCATGTTATAGGAAGGATCTCAGGTTTGGTATTAGAAGCATTGAGATATCACATCTCATGCTATCGGAAGGATCTCAGGTTTGGTATTAGAGGCATTGAGATATCACATCTCATGCGATCAGAAGGGTCTCAGGATTGGAATGGGAAGGAGTTGGATATCACATCTCATGCTAAAGGGAGGGTCTCAGGTTTGGAAGGGGAAGGATTTGGATATCACATCACATGTTATAGGAAGGATCTCAGGTTTGGTATTAGAAGCATTGAGATATCACATCTCATGCTATAGGAAGAGTCTCAGGATTGGAATGGGAAGGAGTTGGATATCACATCTCATGTTATAGGAAAGGTCTCAGGTTTGGTAGTAGAAACATTGAGATATCAAATCTCATGCTATAGGAAGGGACGCAGGATTGGAATGGGAAAGAGTTGGATATCACATCTCTTGCCATAGGAAGGGTCTCAGGTTTGTTATTAGAAGCATTGAGATATCACATCGCATGCTGTAGGAAGGGTCTCAGGTTTGGAATGGGAAGGAATTGGATATCACATCTCATGTCATAGGAAGGATCTCAGGTTTGGTATTAGAAGCATTGAGATATCACATCTCATGCTATAGGAATGGTCTCAGGATTGGAATGGGAAGGAGTTGGATATTACATTCTTGCTATAGGAAGGGTCTCATGTTTGGAATGGGAAGGAGTTGGATATCACAGGTTATAGGAAGGGTCTCAGGTTTGGAACGGGAAGGAGTTGGGTATCACATCTCATGGTATAGGAAGGGTCTCAGGTTTGGTATAAGCATTGAGATATCACATCTCTGCTATCAGAAGTGTCTCAGGATTGGAATGGGAAGGAGTTGGATATCCCATCTTATGCTATAGGAAGGGTCTCAGGTTTGGTATTAGAAGCATTGAGATGTCACGTCTCATGCTATAGGAAGGGTCTCAGGATTGGAATAGGAAGGAGTTGGATATCACATCTCATGCTATATGAAGGGACTCAGGTTTGGTATTACAAGCATTGTGATATTACATCTCATGCTATAGGAAGGGTCTCAGGATTGGATTGGGAAGGAGTCGGATATCACATCTCATGCTATAGGAAGGGTCTCAGGTTTGGTATGAGAAACATTGAGATATCACATCTCATGGTGTAGGAAGGATCTCAGGATTGGAATGGGAAGGAGTTGGATACCCCATCTCATGTTATAGGAAGGATATCAGGTTTGGTATTAGAAGCATTGAGATATCACATATCATGCTATAGGAAGGGTCTCAGGATTGGAATGGGAAGGAGTTGGATATCACATCTCATGTTATAGGAAGCATATCAGGTTTGGTATTAGAAGCATTGAGATATCACATATCATGCTATAGGAAGGGTCTCAGGATTGGAATGGGAAGGAGTTGGATATCACATCTCATGCTATAGGAAGGGTCTCAGGTTTCGTATTAGAAGCATTGAAATATCAAGTCTCATGGTATAGGAAGGGTCTCAGAATTGGAATTTGAAGGAGTTGGATATCACATCTCAAGCTATAGGAAGGGTCTCAGGATTGGAATGGGAAGGAGTTTGATATCACATCTCATGCCATAGTATGGGTCTCAGGTTTGGTAGAAGCATTGAGATATCACATCTCATGCTATCGGAACGGTCTCAGGATTGGATTTGGAAGGAGTTGGATATCACATCTCATGCTATAGGAAGGCTCTCAGGTTTGGAAAGGGAAGGAGTTGGATATCAGATTTTATGTTAGAGGAAGGATCTCAGGTTTGGTATTAGAGGCATTGAGATATCACACCTCATGCTATCGGAAGGGTCTCAGGATTGGAATGGGAAGGAGTTGGATATCACATCTCATGCTATAGGAATGGTCTCAGGTTTGGAACTGGAAGGAGTTGGATATCACATCTCATGCCATATGGAGGGTCTCAGGTTTGGAAGGGGATTTGGATATCACATCTCATGTTATAGGAAGGCTCTCAGGTTTGGAAAGGGAAGGAGTTGGATATCAGATTTTATGTTAGAGGAAGGATCTCAGGTTTGGTATTAGAGGCATTGAGATATCACACCTCATGCTATCGGAAGGGTCTCAGGATTGGAATGGGAAGGAGTTGGATATCACATCTCATGCTATAGGAATGGTCTCAGGTTTGGAACTGGAAGGAGTTGGATATCACATCTCATGCCATATGGAGGGTCTCAGGTTTGGAAGGGGATTTGGATATCACATCTCATGTTATAGGAAGGATCTCAGGTTTGGTATTAGAATCATTGAGATATCACATCTCATGCTATCGGATGGGTCTCAGGATTGGAATGGGAAGGAGTTGGATATCACATCTCATGCTATAGGAAGGGTCTCAGGTTTGGAACTGGAAGGAGTTGGATATCACATCTCATGTTATAGGAAGCGTCTCAGGTTTGGTATAAGCATTGCGATATCACATCTCTGCTATCGGAAGTGTCTCAGGATTGGAATGGGAAGGAGTTGGATATCCCATCTCATGTTATAGGACGGGTCTCAGGTTTGGTATTAGAATCATTGAGATATCACATCGCATGCTGTAGGAAGAGTCTAAGGATTGGAATGGGAAGGACTTGGATATCACATCTCATGCTATAGGTAGGCTCTCAGGTTTGGAAAGGGAAGGAGTTGGATATCACATTTCATGTTAGAGGAAGGATCTCAGGTTTGGTATTAGAAGCATTGAGATATCACATCTCATGCTATAGGAAGGGTCTCAGGATTGGAATGGGAAGGAGTTGGATATCACATCTCATGCTATAGGAAGGGTCTCACGTTTGGTATAAGCATTGAGATATCACATCTCATGCTATAGGAAGGGTCTCAGGATTGGAATGGGAAGGAGTTGGATATCACATCTCAAGCTATAGGAAGGGTCTCAGGATTGGAATGGGAAGGAGTTTGATATCACATCTCATGCCATAGTATGGATCTCAGGTTTGGTAGAAGCATTGGGATATCACATCTCATGCTATCGGAAGGGTATCAGGATTGGATTTGGAAGGAGTTGGATATCCCATCTCATGCTATAGGAAGGGTCTCAGGTTGGAATGGGAAGGAGTTGGATATCACATCTCATGTTATAGGAAGGGTCTCAGGATTGGAATGGGAAGGACTTGGATATCACATCTCATGCTATAGGAAGGCTCTCAGGTTTGGAATGGAAAGGAGTTGGATATCACATTTCATGCTAAAGGGAGGGTCTCATGTTTGGAAGAGAAGGATTTGGATATCACATCTCATGTTATAGGAAGGATCTCAGGTTTGGTATTAGAAGCATTGAGATATCACATCTCATGCTATCGGAAGGATCTCAGGTTTGGTATTAGAGGCATTGAGATATCACATCTCATGCGATCAGAAGGGTCTCAGGATTGGAATGGGAAGGAGTTGAATATCACATCTCATGCTAAAGGGAGGGTCTCAGGTTTGGAAGGGGAAGGATTTGGATATCACATCACATGTTATAGGAAGGATCTCAGGTTTGGTATTAGAAGCATTGAGATATCACATCTCATGCTATAGGAAGGGTCTCAGGTTTGGTAGAAGCATTGAGATATCACATCTCATGCTATAGGAAGAGTCTCAGGATTGGAATGGGAAGGATTTGGATATCACATCTCATGTTATAGGAAAGGTCTCAGGTTTGGTAGTAGAAACATTGAGATATCAAATCTCATGCTATAGGAAGGGACGCAGGATTGGAATGAGAAGGATTTGTATATCACATCTTGCTATAGGAAGGGCCTCAGGTTTGGTATGAGAAACATTGACATATCACATCTCATGGTATAGGAAGGATCTCAGGATTGGAATGGGAAGGAGTTGGATATCCCATCTCATGTTATAGGAAGGATATCAGGTTTGGTATTAGAAGCATTGAGATATCACATCGCATGCTGTAGGAAGGGTCTCAGGTTTGGAATGGGAAGGAATTGGATATCACATCTCATGTCATAGGAAGGATCTCAGGTTTGGTATTAGAAGAATTGAGATATCACATCTCATGCTATAGGAATGGTCTCAGGATTGGAATGGGAAGGAGTTGGATATTACATTCTTGCTATAGGAAGGGTCTCATGTTTGGAATGGGAAGGAGTTGGATATCACATATGTTATAGGAAGGGTCTCAGGTTTGGAACGGGAAGGAGTTGGGTATCACATCTCATGGTATAGGAAGGGTCTCAGGTTTGGTATAAGCATTGAGATATCACATCTCTGCTATCGGAAGTGTCTCAGGATTGGAATGGAAAGGAGTTGGATATCCCATCTCATGCTATAGGAAGGGTCTCAGGTTTGGTATTAGAAGCATTGAGATGTCACGTCTCATGCTACAGGAAGGGTCTCAGGATTGGAATAGGAAGGAGTTGGATATCACATCTCATGCTATATGAAGGGACTCAGGTTTGGTATTACAAGCATTGTGATATTACATCTCATGCTATAGGAAGGGTCTCAGGATTGGATTGGGAAGGAGTCGGATATCACATCTCATGCTATAGGAAGGGTCTCAGGTTTGGTATGAGAAACATTGAGATATCACATCTCATGGTGTAGGAAGGATCTCAGGATTGGAATGGGAAGGAGTTGGATATCCCATCTCATGTTATAGGATGGATCTCAGGTTTGGTAGAAGCATTGGGATATCACATCTCATGCTATCGGAAGGGTATCAGGATTGGATTTGGAAGGAGTTGGATATCCCATCTCATGCTATAGGAAGGGTCTCAGTTTGGAATGGGAAGGAGTTGGATATCACATCTCATGTTATAGGAAGGGTCTCAGGATTGGAATGGGAAGGACTTGGATATCACATCTCATGCTATAGGAAGGCTCTCAGGTTTGGAAAGGAAAGGAGTTGGATATCACATTTCATGTTAGAGGTAGGATCTCAGGTTTGGTATTAGAGGCATTGAGATATCACATCTCATGCTACAAGAAGGGTCTCAGGCTTGGAATGGGAAGGAGTTGGATATCACATCTCATGCTAAAGGGAGGGTCTCATGTTTGGAAGAGAAGGATTTGGATATCACATCTCATGTTATAGGAAGGATCTCAGGTTTGGTATTAGAAGCATTGAGATATCACATCTCATGCTATCGGAAGGATCTCAGGTTTGGTATTAGAGGCATTGAGATATCACATCTCATGCGATCAGAAGGGTCTCAGGATTGGAATGGGAAGGAGTTGAATATCACATCTCATGCTAAAGGGAGGGTCTCAGGTTTGGAAGGGGAAGGATTTGGATATCACATCACATGTTATAGGAAGGATCTCAGGTTTTTTATTAGAAGCATTGAGATATCACATCTCATGCTATAGGAAGGGTCTCAGGTTTGGTAGAAGCATTGAGATATCACATCTCATGCTATAGGAAGAGTCTCAGGATTGGAATGGGAAGGAGTTGGATATCACATCTCATGTTATAGGAAAGGTCTCAAGTTTGGTAGTAGAAAATTTGAGATATCAAATCTCATGCTATAGGAAGGGACGCAGGATTGGAATGGGAAGGATTTGTATATCACATCTTGCTATAGGAAGGGCCTCAGGTTTGGTATGAGAAACATTGACATATCACATCTCATGGTATAGGAAGGATCTCAGGATTGGAATGGGAAGGAGTTGGATATCCCATCTCATGTTATAGGAAGGATATCAGGTTTGGTATTAGAAGCATTGAGATATCACATCGCATGCTGTAGGAAGGGTCTCAGGTTTGGAATGGGAAGGAATTGGATATCACATCTCATGTCATAGGAAGGATCTCAGGTTTGGTATTAGAAGCATTGAGATATCACATCTCATGCTATAGGAATGGTCTCAGGATTGGAATGGGAAGGAGTTGGATATTACATTCTTGCTATAGGAAGGGTCTCATGTTTGGAATGGGAAGGAGTTGGATATCACATATGTTATAGGAAGGGTCTCAGGTTTGGAACGGGAAGGAGTTGGGTATCACATCTCATGGTATAGGAAGGGTCTCAGGTTTGGTATAAGCATTGAGATATCACTTCTCTGCTATCGGAAGTGTCTCAGGATTGGAATGGGAAGGAGTTGGATATCCCATCTCATGCTATAGGAAGGGTCTCAGGTTTGGTATTAGAAGCATTGAGATGTCACGTCTCATGCTATAGGAAGGGTCTCAGGATTGGAATAGGAAGGAGTTGGATATCACATCTCATGCTATATGAAGGGACTCAGGTTTGGTATTACAAGCATTGTGATATTACATCTCATGCTATAGGAAGGGTCTCAGGATTGAATTGGGAAGGAGTCGGATATCACATCTCATGCTATAGGAAGGGTCTCAGGTTTGGTATGAGAAACATTGAGATATCACATCTCATGGTGTAGGAAGGATCTCAGGATTGGAATGGGAAGGAGTTGGATATCCCATCTCATGTTATAGGAAGGATATCAGGTTTGGTATTAGAAGCATTGAGATATCACATATCATGCTATAGGAAGGGTCTCAGGATTGGAATGGGAAGGAGTTGGATATCACATCTCATGTTATAGGAAGCATATCAGGTTTGGTATTAGAAGCATTGAGATATCACATATCATGCTATAGGAAGGGTCTCAGGATTGGAATGGGAAGGAGTTGGATATCACATCTCATGCTATAGGAAGGGTCTCAGGTTTCGTATTAGAAGCATTGAAATATCAAGTCTCATGGTATAGGAAGGGTCTCAGAATTGGAATTTGAAGGAGTTGGATATCACATCTCAAGCTATAGGAAGGGTCTCAGGATTGGAATGGGAAGGAGTTTGATATCACATCTCATGCCATAGTATGGGTCTCAGGTTTGGTAGAAGCATTGAGATATCACATCTCATGCTATCGGAACGGTCTCAGGATTGGATTTGGAAGGAGTTGGATATCACATCTCATGCTATAGGAAGGCTCTCAGGTTTGGAAAGGGAAGGAGTTGGATATCAGATTTTATGTTAGAGGAAGGATCTCAGGTTTGGTATTAGAGGCATTGAGATATCACACCTCATGCTATCGGAAGGGTCTCAGGATTGGAATGGGAAGGAGTTGGATATCACATCTCATGCTATAGGAATGGTCTCAGGTTTGGAACTGGAAGGAGTTGGATATCACATCTCATGCCATATGGAGGGTCTCAGGTTTGGAAGGGGATTTGGATATCACATCTCATGTTATAGGAAGGCTCTCAGGTTTGGAAAGGGAAGGAGTTGGATATCAGATTTTATGTTAGAGGAAGGATCTCAGGTTTGGTATTAGAGGCATTGAGATATCACACCTCATGCTATCGGAAGGGTCTCAGGATTGGAATGGGAAGGAGTTGGATATCACATCTCATGCTATAGGAATGGTCTCAGGTTTGGAACTGGAAGGAGTTGGATATCACATCTCATGCCATATGGAGGGTCTCAGGTTTGGAAGGGGATTTGGATATCACATCTCATGTTATAGGAAGGATCTCAGGTTTGGTATTAGAATCATTGAGATATCACATCTCATGCTATCGGATGGGTCTCAGGATTGGAATGGGAAGGAGTTGGATATCACATCTCATGCTATAGGAAGGGTCTCAGGTTTGGAACTGGAAGGAGTTGGATATCACATCTCATGTTATAGGAAGCGTCTCAGGTTTGGTATAAGCATTGCGATATCACATCTCTGCTATCGGAAGTGTCTCAGGATTGGAATGGGAAGGAGTTGGATATCCCATCTCATGTTATAGGACGGGTCTCAGGTTTGGTATTAGAATCATTGAGATATCACATCGCATGCTGTAGGAAGGGTCTAAGGATTGGAATGGGAAGGACTTGGATATCACATCTCATGCTATAGGTAGGCTCTCAGGTTTGGAAAGGGAAGGAGTTGGATATCACATTTCATGTTAGAGGAAGGATCTCAGGTTTGGTATTAGAAGCATTGAGATATCACATCTCATGCTATAGGAAGGGTCTCAGGATTGGAATGGGAAGGAGTTGGATATCACATCTCATGCTATAGGAAGGGTCTCAGGTTTGGTATAAGCATTGAGATATCACATCTCATGCTATAGGAAGGGTCTCAGGATTGGAATGGGAAGGAGTTGGATATCACATCTCAAGCTATAGGAAGGGTCTCAGGATTGGAATGAGAAGGAGTTTGATATCACATCTCATGCCATAGTATGGATCTCAGGTTTGGTAGAAGCATTGGGATATCACATCTCATGCTATCGGAAGGGTATCAGGATTGGATTTGGAAGGAGTTGGATATCCCATCTCATGCTATAGGAAGGGTCTCAGGTTGGAATGGGAAGGAGTTGGATATCACATCTCATGTTATAGGAAGGGTCTCAGGATTGGAATGGGAAGGACTTGGATATCACATCTCATGCTATAGGAAGGCTCTCAGGTTTGGAAAGGAAAGGAGTTGGATATCACATTTCATGTTAGAGGTAGGATCTCAGGTTTGGTATTAGAGGCATTGAGATATCACATCTCATGCTATCAGAAGGGTCTCAGGCTTGGAATGGGAAGGAGTTGGATATCACATCTCATGCTAAAGGGAGGGTCTCATGTTTGGAAGAGAAGGATTTGGATATCACATCTCATGTTATAGGAAGGATCTCAGGTTTGGTATTAGAAGCATTGAGATATCACATCTCATGCTATCGGAAGGATCTCAGGTTTGGTATTAGAGGCATTGAGATATCACATCTCATGCGATCAGAAGGGTCTCAGGATTGGAATGGGAAGGAGTTGGATATCACATCTCATGCTAAAGGGAGGGTCTCAGGTTTGGAAGGGGAAGGATTTGGATATCACATCACATGTTATAGGAAGGATCTCAGGTTTGGTATTAGAAGCATTGAGATATCACATCTCATGCTATAGGAAGGGTCTCAGATTTGGTAGAAGCATTGAGATATCACATCTCATGCTATAGACAGGGTCTCAGGATTGGAATGGGAAGGAGCAGTATATGACATCTCATGTCATAGGAAGGGTCTCAGGATTGGAATGGGAAGGAGTTGAAAATCACATCTCATGCTATAGGAAGGGTCTCAGATTTGGTAGAAGCATTGAGATATCACAACTCATGCTATAGACAGGGTCTCAGGATTGGAATGGGAAGGAGTTGGATATCACATCTCATGCTAAAGGAAGGGTCTCAGGCTTGGAAGGGGAAGGATTAGGATATTACATCTCATGTTATAGGACGGGTCTCAGGTTTAGTATTAGAAGCATTGAGATATCACATCTCATGGTATAGGAAGGGTCTCAGGATTGGATTGGAAAGGAGTTGGATATCCCGTCTCATGCTATAGGAAGGGTCTCAGGTTTGGTATTAGCAGCATTGAGACATCACATCTCATGCTATAGGAAGGGTCTCAGAATTGGAATGGGAAGGAGTTGGATAGCACATCTCAGGCTATAGGAAGGGTCTCAGGTTTCGTATTAGAAGCATTGAAATATCAAGTCTCATGGTATAGGAAGGGTCTCAGAATTGGAATTTGAAGGAGTTGGATATCACATCTCAAGCTATAGGAAGGGTCTCAGGATTGGAATGGGAAGGAGTTTGATATCACATCTCATGCCATAGTATGGGTCTCAGGTTTGGTAGAAGCATTGAGATATCACATCTCATGCTATCGGAACGGTCTCAGGATTGGATTTGGAAGGAGTTGGATATCACATCTCATGCTATAGGAAGGCTCTCAGGTTTGGAAAGGGAAAGAGTTGGATATCAGATTTTATGTTAGAGGAAGGATCTCAGGTTTGGTATTAGAGGCATTGAGATATCACACCTCATGCTATCGGAAGGGTCTCAGGATTGGAATGGGAAGGAGTTGGATATCACATCTCATGCTATAGGAAGGGTCTCAGGTTTGGAACTGGAAGGAGTTGGATATCACATCTCATGCTATAGGGAGGGTCTCAGGTTTGGAAGGGGATTTGGATATCACATCTCATGTTATAGGAAGGATCTCAGGTTTGGTATTAGAAGCATTGAGATATCACATCTCATGCTATCGGATGGGTCTCAGGATTGGAATGGGAAGGAGTTGGATATCACATCTCATGCTATAGGAAGGGTCTCAGGTTTGGAACTGGAAGGAGTTGGATATCACATCTCATGTTATAGGAAGCGTCTCAGGTTTGGTATAAGCATTGCGATATCACATCTCTGCTATCGGAAGTGTCTCAGGATTGGAATGGGAAGGAGTTGGATATCCCATCTCATGTTATAGGACGGGTCTCAGGTTTGGTATTAGAATCATTGAGATATCACATCGCATGCTGTAGGAAGGGTCTAAGGATTGGAATGGGAAGGACTTGGATATCACATCTCATGCTATAGGTAGGCTCTCAGGTTTGGAAAGGGAAGGAGTTGGATATCACATTTCATGTTAGAGGAAGGATCTCAGGTTTGGTATTAGAAGCATTGAGATATCACATCTCATGCTATAGGAAGGGTCTCAGGATTGGAATGGGAAGGAGTTGGATATCACATCTCATGCTATAGGAAGGGTCTCAGGTTTGGTATAAGCATTGAGATATCACATCTCATGCTATAGGAAGGGTCTCAGGATTGGAATGGGAAGGAGTTGGATATCACATCTCAAGCTATAGGAAGGGTCTCAGGATTGGAATGAGAAGGAGTTTGATATCACATCTCATGCCATAGTATGGATCTCAGGTTTGGTAGAAGCATTGGGATATCACATCTCATGCTATCGGAAGGGTATCAGGATTGGATTTGGAAGGAGTTGGATATCCCATCTCATGCTATAGGAAGGGTCTCAGGTTGGAATGGGAAGGAGTTGGATATCACATCTCATGTTATAGGAAGGGTCTCAGGATTGGAATGGGAAGGACTTGGATATCACATCTCATGCTATAGGAAGGCTCTCAGGTTTGGAAAGGAAAGGAGTTGGATATCACATTTCATGTTAGAGGTAGGATCTCAGGTTTGGTATTAGAGGCATTGAGATATCACATCTCATGCTATCAGAAGGGTCTCAGGCTTGGAATGGGAAGGAGTTGGATATCACATCTCATGCTAAAGGGAGGGTCTCATGTTTGGAAGAGAAGGATTTGGATATCACATCTCATGTTATAGGAAGGATCTCAGGTTTGGTATTAGAAGCATTGAGATATCACATCTCATGCTATCGGAAGGATCTCAGGTTTGGTATTAGAGGCATTGAGATATCACATCTCATGCGATCAGAAGGGTCTCAGGATTGGAATGGGAAGGAGTTGGATATCACATCTCATGCTAAAGGGAGGGTCTCAGGTTTGGAAGGGGAAGGATTTGGATATCACATCACATGTTATAGGAAGGATCTCAGGTTTGGTATTAGAAGCATTGAGATATCACATCTCATGCTATAGGAAGAGTCTCAGGATTGGAATGGGAAGGAGTTGGATATCACATCTCATGTTATAGGAAAGGTCTCAGGTTTGGTAGTAGAAACATTGAGATATCAAATCTCATGCTATAGGAAGGGACGCAGGATTGGAATGGGAAAGAGTTGGATATCACATCTCTTGCCATAGGAAGGGTCTCAGGTTTGTTATTAGAAGCATTGAGATATCACATCGCATGCTGTAGGAAGGGTCTCAGGTTTGGAATGGGAAGGAATTGGATATCACATCTCATGTCATAGGAAGGATCTCAGGTTTGGTATTAGAAGCATTGAGATATCACATCTCATGCTATAGGAATGGTCTCAGGATTGGAATGGGAAGGAGTTGGATATTACATTCTTGCTATAGGAAGGGTCTCATGTTTGGAATGGGAAGGAGTTGGATATCACAGGTTATAGGAAGGGTCTCAGGTTTGGAACGGGAAGGAGTTGGGTATCACATCTCATGGTATAGGAAGGGTCTCAGGTTTGGTATAAGCATTGAGATATCACATCTCTGCTATCAGAAGTGTCTCAGGATTGGAATGGGAAGGAGTTGGATATCCCATCTTATGCTATAGGAAGGGTCTCAGGTTTGGTATTAGAAGCATTGAGATGTCACGTCTCATGCTATAGGAAGGGTCTCAGGATTGGAATAGGAAGGAGTTGGATATCACATCTCATGCTATATGAAGGGACTCAGGTTTGGTATTACAAGCATTGTGATATTACATCTCATGCTATAGGAAGGGTCTCAGGATTGGATTGGGAAGGAGTCGGATATCACATCTCATGCTATAGGAAGGGTCTCAGGTTTGGTATGAGAAACATTGAGATATCACATCTCATGGTGTAGGAAGGATCTCAGGATTGGAATGGGAAGGAGTTGGATACCCCATCTCATGTTATAGGAAGGATATCAGGTTTGGTATTAGAAGCATTGAGATATCACATATCATGCTATAGGAAGGGTCTCAGGATTGGAATGGGAAGGAGTTGGATATCACATCTCATGTTATAGGAAGCATATCAGGTTTGGTATTAGAAGCATTGAGATATCACATATCATGCTATAGGAAGGGTCTCAGGATTGGAATGGGAAGGAGTTGGATATCACATCTCATGCTATAGGAAGGGTCTCAGGTTTCGTATTAGAAGCATTGAAATATCAAGTCTCATGGTATAGGAAGGGTCTCAGAATTGGAATTTGAAGGAGTTGGATATCACATCTCAAGCTATAGGAAGGGTCTCAGGATTGGAATGGGAAGGAGTTTGATATCACATCTCATGCCATAGTATGGGTCTCAGGTTTGGTAGAAGCATTGAGATATCACATCTCATGCTATCGGAACGGTCTCAGGATTGGATTTGGAAGGAGTTGAATATCACATCTCATGCTATAGGAAGGCTCTCAGGTTTGGAAAGGGAAGGAGTTGGATATCAGATTTTATGTTAGAGGAAGGATCTCAGGTTTGGTATTAGAGGCATTGAGATATCACACCTCATGCTATCGGAAGGGTCTCAGGATTGGAATGGGAAGGAGTTGGATATCACATCTCATGCTATAGGAATGGTCTCAGGTTTGGAACTGGAAGGAGTTGGATATCACATCTCATGCCATATGGAGGGTCTCAGGTTTGGAAGGGGATTTGGATATCACATCTCATGTTATAGGAAGGCTCTCAGGTTTGGAAAGGGAAGGAGTTGGATATCAGATTTTATGTTAGAGGAAGGATCTCAGGTTTGGTATTAGAGGCATTGAGATATCACACCTCATGCTATCGGAAGGGTCTCAGGATTGGAATGGGAAGGAGTTGGATATCACATCTCATGCTATAGGAATGGTCTCAGGTTTGGAACTGGAAGGAGTTGGATATCACATCTCATGCCATATGGAGGGTCTCAGGTTTGGAAGGGGATTTGGATATCACATCTCATGTTATAGGAAGGATCTCAGGTTTGGTATTAGAATCATTGAGATATCACATCTCATGCTATCGGATGGGTCTCAGGATTGGAATGGGAAGGAGTTGGATATCACATCTCATGCTATAGGAAGGGTCTCAGGTTTGGAACTGGAAGGAGTTGGATATCACATCTCATGTTATAGGAAGCGTCTCAGGTTTGGTATAAGCATTGCGATATCACATCTCTGCTATCGGAAGTGTCTCAGGATTGGAATGGGAAGGAGTTGGATATCCCATCTCATGTTATAGGACGGGTCTCAGGTTTGGTATTAGAATCATTGAGATATCACATCGCATGCTGTAGGAAGAGTCTAAGGATTGGAATGGGAAGGACTTGGATATCACATCTCATGCTATAGGTAGGCTCTCAGGTTTGGAAAGGGAAGGAGTTGGATATCACATTTCATGTTAGAGGAAGGATCTCAGGTTTGGTATTAGAAGCATTGAGATATCACATCTCATGCTATAGGAAGGGTCTCAGGATTGGAATGGGAAGGAGTTGGATATCACATCTCATGCTATAGGAAGGGTCTCACGTTTGGTATAAGCATTGAGATATCACATCTCATGCTATAGGAAGGGTCTCAGGATTGGAATGGGAAGGAGTTGGATATCACATCTCAAGCTATAGGAAGGGTCTCAGGATTGGAATGGGAAGGAGTTTGATATCACATCTCATGCCATAGTATGGATCTCAGGTTTGGTAGAAGCATTGGGATATCACATCTCATGCTATCGGAAGGGTATCAGGATTGGATTTGGAAGGAGTTGGATATCCCATCTCATGCTATAGGAAGGGTCTCAGGTTGGAATGGGAAGGAGTTGGATATCACATCTCATGTTATAGGAAGGGTCTCAGGATTGGAATGGGAAGGACTTGGATATCACATCTCATGCTATAGGAAGGCTCTCAGGTTTGGAAAGGAAAGGAGTTGGATATCACATTTCATGCTAAAGGGAGGGTCTCATGTTTGGAAGAGAAGGATTTGGATATCACATCTCATGTTATAGGAAGGATCTCAGGTTTGGTATTAGAAGCATTGAGATATCACATCTCATGCTATCGGAAGGATCTCAGGTTTGGTATTAGAGGCATTGAGATATCACATCTCATGCGATCAGAAGGGTCTCAGGATTGGAATGGGAAGGAGTTGAATATCACATCTCATGCTAAAGGGAGGGTCTCAGGTTTGGAAGGGGAAGGATTTGGATATCACATCACATGTTATAGGAAGGATCTCAGGTTTGGTATTAGAAGCATTGAGATATCACATCTCATGCTATAGGAAGGGTCTCAGGTTTGGTAGAAGCATTGAGATATCACATCTCATGCTATAGGAAGAGTCTCAGGATTGGAATGGGAAGGATTTGGATATCACATCTCATGTTATAGGAAAGGTCTCAGGTTTGGTAGTAGAAACATTGAGATATCAAATCTCATGCTATAGGAAGGGACGCAGGATTGGAATGAGAAGGATTTGTATATCACATCTTGCTATAGGAAGGGCCTCAGGTTTGGTATGAGAAACATTGACATATCACATCTCATGGTATAGGAAGGATCTCAGGATTGGAATGGGAAGGAGTTGGATATCCCATCTCATGTTATAGGAAGGATATCAGGTTTGGTATTAGAAGCATTGAGATATCACATCGCATGCTGTAGGAAGGGTCTCAGGTTTGGAATGGGAAGGAATTGGATATCACATCTCATGTCATAGGAAGGATCTCAGGTTTGGTATTAGAAGAATTGAGATATCACATCTCATGCTATAGGAATGGTCTCAGGATTGGAATGGGAAGGAGTTGGATATTACATTCTTGCTATAGGAAGGGTCTCATGTTTGGAATGGGAAGGAGTTGGATATCACATATGTTATAGGAAGGGTCTCAGGTTTGGAACGGGAAGGAGTTGGGTATCACATCTCATGGTATAGGAAGGGTCTCAGGTTTGGTATAAGCATTGAGATATCACATCTCTGCTATCGGAAGTGTCTCAGGATTGGAATGGAAAGGAGTTGGATATCCCATCTCATGCTATAGGAAGGGTCTCAGGTTTGGTATTAGAAGCATTGAGATGTCACGTCTCATGCTACAGGAAGGGTCTCAGGATTGGAATAGGAAGGAGTTGGATATCACATCTCATGCTATATGAAGGGACTCAGGTTTGGTATTACAAGCATTGTGATATTACATCTCATGCTATAGGAAGGGTCTCAGGATTGGATTGGGAAGGAGTCGGATATCACATCTCATGCTATAGGAAGGGTCTCAGGTTTGGTATGAGAAACATTGAGATATCACATCTCATGGTGTAGGAAGGATCTCAGGATTGGAATGGGAAGGAGTTGGATATCCCATCTCATGTTATAGGATGGATCTCAGGTTTGGTAGAAGCATTGGGATATCACATCTCATGCTATCGGAAGGGTATCAGGATTGGATTTGGAAGGAGTTGGATATCCCATCTCATGCTATAGGAAGGGTCTCAGTTTGGAATGGGAAGGAGTTGGATATCACATCTCATGTTATAGGAAGGGTCTCAGGATTGGAATGGGAAGGACTTGGATATCACATCTCATGCTATAGGAAGGCTCTCAGGTTTGGAAAGGAAAGGAGTTGGATATCACATTTCATGTTAGAGGTAGGATCTCAGGTTTGGTATTAGAGGCATTGAGATATCACATCTCATGCTACAAGAAGGGTCTCAGGCTTGGAATGGGAAGGAGTTGGATATCACATCTCATGCTAAAGGGAGGGTCTCATGTTTGGAAGAGAAGGATTTGGATATCACATCTCATGTTATAGGAAGGATCTCAGGTTTGGTATTAGAAGCATTGAGATATCACATCTCATGCTATCGGAAGGATCTCAGGTTTGGTATTAGAGGCATTGAGATATCACATCTCATGCGATCAGAAGGGTCTCAGGATTGGAATGGGAAGGAGTTGAATATCACATCTCATGCTAAAGGGAGGGTCTCAGGTTTGGAAGGGGAAGGATTTGGATATCACATCACATGTTATAGGAAGGATCTCAGGTTTTTTATTAGAAGCATTGAGATATCACATCTCATGCTATAGGAAGGGTCTCAGGTTTGGTAGAAGCATTGAGATATCACATCTCATGCTATAGGAAGAGTCTCAGGATTGGAATGGGAAGGAGTTGGATATCACATCTCATGTTATAGGAAAGGTCTCAAGTTTGGTAGTAGAAAATTTGAGATATCAAATCTCATGCTATAGGAAGGGACGCAGGATTGGAATGGGAAGGATTTGTATATCACATCTTGCTATAGGAAGGGCCTCAGGTTTGGTATGAGAAACATTGACATATCACATCTCATGGTATAGGAAGGATCTCAGGATTGGAATGGGAAGGAGTTGGATATCCCATCTCATGTTATAGGAAGGATATCAGGTTTGGTATTAGAAGCATTGAGATATCACATCGCATGCTGTAGGAAGGGTCTCAGGTTTGGAATGGGAAGGAATTGGATATCACATCTCATGTCATAGGAAGGATCTCAGGTTTGGTATTAGAAGCATTGAGATATCACATCTCATGCTATAGGAATGGTCTCAGGATTGGAATGGGAAGGAGTTGGATATTACATTCTTGCTATAGGAAGGGTCTCATGTTTGGAATGGGAAGGAGTTGGATATCACATATGTTATAGGAAGGGTCTCAGGTTTGGAACGGGAAGGAGTTGGGTATCACATCTCATGGTATAGGAAGGGTCTCAGGTTTGGTATAAGCATTGAGATATCACATCTCTGCTATCGGAAGTGTCTCAGGATTGGAATGGGAAGGAGTTGGATATCCCATCTCATGCTATAGGAAGGGTCTCAGGTTTGGTATTAGAAGCATTGAGATGTCACGTCTCATGCTATAGGAAGGGTCTCAGGATTGGAATAGGAAGGAGTTGGATATCACATCTCATGCTATATGAAGGGACTCAGGTTTGGTATTACAAGCATTGTGATATTACATCTCATGCTATAGGAAGGGTCTCAGGATTGAATTGGGAAGGAGTCGGATATCACATCTCATGCTATAGGAAGGGTCTCAGGTTTGGTATGAGAAACATTGAGATATCACATCTCATGGTGTAGGAAGGATCTCAGGATTGGAATGGGAAGGAGTTGGATATCCCATCTCATGTTATAGGAAGGATATCAGGTTTGGTATTAGAAGCATTGAGATATCACATATCATGCTATAGGAAGGGTCTCAGGATTGGAATGGGAAGGAGTTGGATATCACATCTCATGTTATAGGAAGCATATCAGGTTTGGTATTAGAAGCATTGAGATATCACATATCATGCTATAGGAAGGGTCTCAGGATTGGAATGGGAAGGAGTTGGATATCACATCTCATGCTATAGGAAGGGTCTCAGGTTTCGTATTAGAAGCATTGAAATATCAAGTCTCATGGTATAGGAAGGGTCTCAGAATTGGAATTTGAAGGAGTTGGATATCACATCTCAAGCTATAGGAAGGGTCTCAGGATTGGAATGGGAAGGAGTTTGATATCACATCTCATGCCATAGTATGGGTCTCAGGTTTGGTAGAAGCATTGAGATATCACATCTCATGCTATCGGAACGGTCTCAGGATTGGATTTGGAAGGAGTTGGATATCACATCTCATGCTATAGGAAGGCTCTCAGGTTTGGAAAGGGAAGGAGTTGGATATCAGATTTTATGTTAGAGGAAGGATCTCAGGTTTGGTATTAGAGGCATTGAGATATCACACCTCATGCTATCGGAAGGGTCTCAGGATTGGAATGGGAAGGAGTTGGATATCACATCTCATGCTATAGGAATGGTCTCAGGTTTGGAACTGGAAGGAGTTGGATATCACATCTCATGCCATATGGAGGGTCTCAGGTTTGGAAGGGGATTTGGATATCACATCTCATGTTATAGGAAGGCTCTCAGGTTTGGAAAGGGAAGGAGTTGGATATCAGATTTTATGTTAGAGGAAGGATCTCAGGTTTGGTATTAGAGGCATTGAGATATCACACCTCATGCTATCGGAAGGGTCTCAGGATTGGAATGGGAAGGAGTTGGATATCACATCTCATGCTATAGGAATGGTCTCAGGTTTGGAACTGGAAGGAGTTGGATATCACATCTCATGCCATATGGAGGGTCTCAGGTTTGGAAGGGGATTTGGATATCACATCTCATGTTATAGGAAGGATCTCAGGTTTGGTATTAGAATCATTGAGATATCACATCTCATGCTATCGGATGGGTCTCAGGATTGGAATGGGAAGGAGTTGGATATCACATCTCATGCTATAGGAAGGGTCTCAGGTTTGGAACTGGAAGGAGTTGGATATCACATCTCATGTTATAGGAAGCGTCTCAGGTTTGGTATAAGCATTGCGATATCACATCTCTGCTATCGGAAGTGTCTCAGGATTGGAATGGGAAGGAGTTGGATATCCCATCTCATGTTATAGGACGGGTCTCAGGTTTGGTATTAGAATCATTGAGATATCACATCGCATGCTGTAGGAAGAGTCTAAGGATTGGAATGGGAAGGACTTGGATATCACATCTCATGCTATAGGTAGGCTCTCAGGTTTGGAAAGGGAAGGAGTTGGATATCACATTTCATGTTAGAGGAAGGATCTCAGGTTTGGTATTAGAAGCATTGAGATATCACATCTCATGCTATAGGAAGGGTCTCAGGATTGGAATGGGAAGGAGTTGGATATCACATCTCATGCTATAGGAAGGGTCTCAGGTTTGGTATAAGCATTGAGATATCACATCTCATGCTATAGGAAGGGTCTCAGGATTGGAATGGGAAGGAGTTGGATATCACATCTCAAGCTATAGGAAGGGTCTCAGGATTGGAATGGGAAGGAGTTTGATATCACATCTCATGCCATAGTATGGATCTCAGGTTTGGTAGAAGCATTGGGATATCACATCTCATGCTATCGGAAGGGTATCAGGATTGGATTTGGAAGGAGTTGGATATCCCATCTCATGCTATAGGAAGGGTCTCAGGTTGGAATGGGAAGGAGTTGGATATCACATCTCATGTTATAGGAAGGGTCTCAGGATTGGAATGGGAAGGACTTGGATATCACATCTCATGCTATAGGAAGGCTCTCAGGTTTGGAAAGGAAAGGAGTTGGATATCACATTTCATGCTAAAGGGAGGGTCTCATGTTTGGAAGAGAAGGATTTGGATATCACATCTCATGTTATAGGAAGGATCTCAGGTTTGGTATTAGAAGCATTGAGATATCACATCTCATGCTATCGGAAGGATCTCAGGTTTGGTATTAGAGGCATTGAGATATCACATCTCATGCGATCAGAAGGGTCTCAGGATTGGAATGGGAAGGAGTTGAATATCACATCTCATGCTAAAGGGAGGGTCTCAGGTTTGGAAGGGGAAGGATTTGGATATCACATCACATGTTATAGGAAGGATCTCAGGTTTGGTATTAGAAGCATTGAGATATCACATCTCATGCTATAGGAAGGGTCTCAGGTTTGGTAGAAGCATTGAGATATCACATCTCATGCTATAGGAAGAGTCTCAGGATTGGAATGGGAAGGATTTGGATATCACATCTCATGTTATAGGAAAGGTCTCAGGTTTGGTAGTAGAAACATTGAGATATCAAATCTCATGCTATAGGAAGGGACGCAGGATTGGAATGAGAAGGATTTGTATATCACATCTTGCTATAGGAAGGGCCTCAGGTTTGGTATGAGAAACATTGACATATCACATCTCATGGTATAGGAAGGATCTCAGGATTGGAATGGGAAGGAGTTGGATATCCCATCTCATGTTATAGGAAGGATATCAGGTTTGGTATTAGAAGCATTGAGATATCACATCGCATGCTGTAGGAAGGGTCTCAGGTTTGGAATGGGAAGGAATTGGATATCACATCTCATGTCATAGGAAGGATCTCAGGTTTGGTATTAGAAGCATTGAGATATCACATCTCATGCTATAGGAATGGTCTCAGGATTGGAATGGGAAGGAGTTGGATATTACATTCTTGCTATAGGAAGGGTCTCATGTTTGGAATGGGAAGGAGTTGGATATCACATATGTTATAGGAAGGGTCTCAGGTTTGGAACGGGAAGGAGTTGGGTATCACATCTCATGGTATAGGAAGGGTCTCAGGTTTGGTATAAGCATTGAGATATCACATCTCTGCTATCGGAAGTGTCTCAGGATTGGAATGGGAAGGAGTTGGATATCCCATCTCATGCTATAGGAAGGGTCTCAGGTTTGGTATTAGAAGCATTGAGATGTCACGTCTCATGCTACAGGAAGGGTCTCAGGATTGGAATAGGAAGGAGTTGGATATCACATCTCATGCTATATGAAGGGACTCAGGTTTGGTATTACAAGCATTGTGATATTACATCTCATGCTATAGGAAGGGTCTCAGGATTGGATTGGGAAGGAGTCGGATATCACATCTCATGCTATAGGAAGGGTCTCAGGTTTGGTATGAGAAACATTGAGATATCACATCTCATGGTGTAGGAAGGATCTCAGGATTGGAATGGGAAGGAGTTGGATATCCCATCTCATGTTATAGGATGGATCTCAGGTTTGGTAGAAGCATTGGGATATCACATCTCATGCTATCGGAAGGGTATCAGGATTGGATTTGGAAGGAGTTGGATATCCCATCTCATGCTATAGGAAGGGTCTCAGGTTGGAATGGGAAGGAGTTGGATATCACATCTCATGTTATAGGAAGGGTCTCAGGATTGGAATGGGAAGGACTTGGATATCACATCTCATGCTATAGGAAGGCTCTCAGGTTTGGAAAGGAAAGGAGTTGGATATCACATTTCATGTTAGAGGTAGGATCTCAGGTTTGGTATTAGAGGCATTGAGATATCACATCTCATGCTACAAGAAGGGTCTCAGGCTTGGAATGGGAAGGAGTTGGATATCACATCTCATGCTAAAGGGAGGGTCTCATGTTTGGAAGAGAAGGATTTGGATATCACATCTCATGTTATAGGAAGGATCTCAGGTTTGGTATTAGAAGCATTGAGATATCACATCTCATGCTATCGGAAGGATCTCAGGTTTGGTATTAGAGGCATTGAGATATCACATCTCATGCGATCAGAAGGGTCTCAGGATTGGAATGGGAAGGAGTTGAATATCACATCTCATGCTAAAGGGAGGGTCTCAGGTTTGGAAGGGGAAGGATTTGGATATCACATCACATGTTATAGGAAGGATCTCAGGTTTGGTATTAGAAGCATTGAGATATCACATCTCATGCTATAGGAAGGGTCTCAGGTTTGGTAGAAGCATTGAGATATCACATCTCATGCTATAGGAAGAGTCTCAGGATTGGAATGGGAAGGAGTTGGATATCACATCTCATGTTATAGGAAAGGTCTCAAGTTTGGTAGTAGAAAATTTGAGATATCAAATCTCATGCTATAGGAAGGGACGCAGGATTGGAATGGGAAGGATTTGTATATCACATCTTGCTATAGGAAGGGCCTCAGGTTTGGTATGAGAAACATTGACATATCACATCTCATGGTATAGGAAGGATCTCAGGATTGGAATGGGAAGGAGTTGGATATCCCATCTCATGTTATAGGAAGGATATCAGGTTTGGTATTAGAAGCATTGAGATATCACATCGCATGCTGTAGGAAGGGTCTCAGGTTTGGAATGGGAAGGAATTGGATATCACATCTCATGTAATAGGAAGGATCTCAGGTTTGGTATTAGAAGCATTGAGATATCACATCTCATGCTATAGGAATGGTCTCAGGATTGGAATGGGAAGGAGTTGGATATTACATTCTTGCTATAGGAAGGGTCTCATGTTTGGAATGGGAAGGAGTTGGATATCACATATGTTATAGGAAGGGTCTCAGGTTTGGAACGGGAAGGAGTTGGGTATCACATCTCATGGTATAGGAAGGGTCTCAGGTTTGGTATAAGCATTGAGATATCACATCTCTGCTATCGGAAGTGTCTCAGGATTGGAATGGGAAGGAGTTGGATATCCCATCTCATGCTATAGGAAGGGTCTCAGGTTTGGTATTAGAAGCATTGAGATGTCACGTCTCATGCTACAGGAAGGGTCTCAGGATTGGAATAGGAAGGAGTTGGATATCACATCTCATGCTATATGAAGGGACTCAGGTTTGGTATTACAAGCATTGTGATATTACATCTCATGCTATAGGAAGGGTCTCAGGATTGAATTGGGAAGGAGTCGGATATCACATCTCATGCTATAGGAAGGGTCTCAGGTTTGGTATGAGAAACATTGAGATATCACATCTCATGGTGTAGGAAGGATCTCAGGATTGGAATGGGAAGGAGTTGGATATCCCATCTCATGTTATAGGAAGGATATCAGGTTTGGTATTAGAAGCATTGAGATATCACATCTCATGCTATAGGAAGGGTTTCAGGATTGGAATGGGACGGAGTAGTATATGACATCTCATGTCATAGGAAGGGTCTCAGGTTTGGTATAAGCATTGATATATCACATCTCTGCTATCGGAAGGGTCTAAGGATTGGAATGGGAAGGACTTGGATATCGCATCTCATGCTATAGGTAGGCTCTCAGGTTTGCAAAGGGAAGGAGTTGGATATCACATTTCATGTTAGAGGAAGGATCTCAGGTTTGGTATTAGAGGCATTGAGATATCACACCTCATGCTATCGGAAGGGTCTCAGGATTGGAATGGGAAGGAGTTGGATATCACATCTCATGCTATAGGAAGGGTCTCAGGTTTGGAACTGGAAGGAGTTGGATATCACATCTCATGCTATAGGGAGGGTCTCAGGTTTGGAAGGGGATTTGGATATCACATCTCATGTTATAGGAAGGATCTCAGGTTTGGTATTAGAAGCATTGAGATATCACATCTCATGCTATCGGATGGGTCTCAGGATTGGAATGGGAAGGAGTTGGATATCACATCTCATGCTATAGGAAGGGTCTCAGGTTTGGAACTGGAAGGAGTTGGATATCACATCTCATGTTATAGGAAGCGTCTCAGGTTTGGTATAAGCATTGCGATATCACATCTCTGCTATCGGAAGTGTCTCAGGATTGGAATGGGAAGGAGTTGGATATCCCATCTCATGTTATAGGACGGGTCTCAGGTTTGGTATTAGAATCATTGAGATATCACATCGCATGCTGTAGGAAGGGTCTAAGGATTGGAATGGGAAGGACTTGGATATCACATCTCATGCTATAGGTAGGCTCTCAGGTTTGGAAAGGGAAGGAGTTGGATATCACATTTCATGTTAGAGGAAGGATCTCAGGTTTGGTATTAGAAGCATTGAGATATCACATCTCATGCTATAGGAAGGGTCTCAGGATTGGAATGGGAAGGAGTTGGATATCACATCTCATGCTATAGGAAGGGTCTCAGGTTTGGTATAAGCATTGAGATATCACATCTCATGCTATAGGAAGGCTCTCAGGATTGGAATGGGAAGGAGTTGGATATCACATCTCAAGCTATAGGAAGGGTCTCAGGATTGGAATGAGAAGGAGTTTGATATCATATCTCATGCCATAGTATGGATCTCAGGTTTGGTAGAAGCATTGGGATATCACATCTCATGCTATCGGAAGGGTATCAGGATTGGATTTGGAAGGAGTTGGATATCCCATCTCATGCTATAGGAAGGGTCTCAGGTTGGAATGGGAAGGAGTTGGATATCACATCTCATGTTATAGGAAGGGTCTCAGGATTGGAATGGGAAGGACTTGGATATCACATCTCATGCTATAGGAAGGCTCTCAGGTTTGGAAAGGAAAGGAGTTGGATATCACATTTCATGTTAGAGGTAGGATCTCAGGTTTGGTATTAGAGGCATTGAGATATCACATCTCATGCTATCAGAAGGGTCTCAGGCTTGGAATGGGAAGGAGTTGGATATCACATCTCATGCTAAAGGGAGGGTCTCATGTTTGGAAGAGAAGGATTTGGATATCACATCTCATGTTATAGGAAGGATCTCAGGTTTGGTATTAGAAGCATTGAGATATCACATCTCATGCTATCGGAAGGATCTCAGGTTTGGTATTAGAGGCATTGAGATATCACATCTCATGCGATCAGAAGGGTCTCAGGATTGGAATGGGAAGGAGTTGGATATCACATCTCATGCTAAAGGGAGGGTCTCAGGTTTGGAAGGGGAAGGATTTGGATATCACATCACATGTTATAGGAAGGATCTCAGGTTTGGTATTAGAAGCATTGAGATATCACATCTCATGCTATAGGAAGAGTCTCAGGATTGGAATGGGAAGGAGTTGGATATCACATCTCATGTTATAGGAAAGGTCTCAGGTTTGGTAGTAGAAACATTGAGATATCAAATCTCATGCTATAGGAAGGGACGCAGGATTGGAATGGGAAAGAGTTGGATATCACATCTCTTGCCATAGGAAGGGTCTCAGGTTTGTTATTAGAAGCATTGAGATATCACATCGCATGCTGTAGGAAGGGTCTCAGGTTTGGAATGGGAAGGAATTGGATATCACATCTCATGTCATAGGAAGGATCTCAGGTTTGGTATTAGAAGCATTGAGATATCACATCTCATGCTATAGGAATGGTCTCAGGATTGGAATGGGAAGGAGTTGGATATTACATTCTTGCTATAGGAAGGGTCTCATGTTTGGAATGGGAAGGAGTTGGATATCACATATGTTATAGGAAGGGTCTCAGGTTTGGAACGGGAAGGAGTTGGGTATCACATCTCATGGTATAGGAAGGGTCTCAGGTTTGGTATAAGCATTGAGATATCACATCTCTGCTATCAGAAGTGTCTCAGGATTGGAATGGGAAGGAGTTGGATATCCCATCTCATGCTATAGGAAGGGTCTCAGGTTTGGTATTAGAAGCATTGAGATGTCACGTCTCATGCTATAGGAAGGGTCTCAGGATTGGAATAGGAAGGAGTTGGATATCACATCTCATGCTATATGAAGGGACTCAGGTTTGGTATTACAAGCATTGTGATATTACATCTCATGCTATAGGAAGGGTCTCAGGATTGGATTGGGAAGGAGTCGGATATCACATCTCATGCTATAGGAAGGGTCTCAGGTTTGGTATGAGAAACATTGAGATATCACATCTCATGGTGTAGGAAGGATCTCAGGATTGGAATGGGAAGGAGTTGGATACCCCATCTCATGTTATAGGAAGGATATCAGGTTTGGTATTAGAAGCATTGAGATATCACATATCATGCTATAGGAAGGGTCTCAGGATTGTAATGGGAAGGAGTTGGATATCACATCTCATGTTATAGGAAGGATATCAGGCTTGGTATTAGAAGCATTGAGATATCACATATCATGCTATAGGAAGGGTCTCAGGATTGGAATGGGAAGGAGTTGGATATCACATCTCAAGCTATAGGAAGGGTCTCAGGATTGGAATGGGAAGGAGTTTGATATCACATCTCATGCCATAGTATGGGTCTCAGGTTTGGTAGAAGCATTGAGATATCACATCTCATGCTATCGGAACGGTCTCAGGATTGGATTTGGAAGGAGTTGGATATCACATCTCATGCTATAGGAAGGCTCTCAGGTTTGGAAAGGGAAGGAGTTGGATATCAGATTTTATGTTAGAGGAAGGATCTCAGGTTTGGTATTAGAGGCATTGAGATATCACACCTCATGCTATCGGAAGGGTCTCAGGATTGGAATGGGAAGGAGTTGGATATCACATCTCATGCTATAGGAATGGTCTCAGGTTTGGAACTGGAAGGAGTTGGATATCACATCTCATGCCATATGGAGGGTCTCAGGTTTGGAAGGGGATTTGGATATCACATCTCATGTTATAGGAAGGATCTCAGGTTTGGTATTAGAATCATTGAGATATCACATCTCATGCTATCGGATGGGTCTCAGGATTGGAATGGGAAGGAGTTGGATATCACATCTCATGCTATAGGAAGGGTCTCAGGTTTGGAACTGGAAGGAGTTGGATATCACATCTCATGTTATAGGAAGCGTCTCAGGTTTGGTATAAGCATTGCGATATCACATCTCTGCTATCGGAAGTGTCTCAGGATTGGAATGGGAAGGAGTTGGATTTCCCATCTCATGTTATAGGACGGGTCTCAGGTTTGGTATTAGAATCATTGAGATATCACATCGCATGCTGTAGGAAGAGTCTAAGGATTGGAATGGGAAGGACTTGGATATCACATCTCATGCTATAGGTAGGCTCTCAGGTTTGGAAAGGGAAGGAGTTGGATATCACATTTCATGTTAGAGGAAGGATCTCAGGTTTGGTATTAGAAGCATTGAGATATCACATCTCATGCTATAGGAAGGGTCTCAGGATTGGAATGGGAAGGAGTTGGATATCACATCTCATGCTATAGGAAGGGTCTCAGGTTTGGTATAAGCATTGAGATATCACATCTCATGCTATAGGAAGGGTCTCAGGATTGGAATGGGAAGGAGTTGGATATCACATCTCAAGCTATAGGAAGGGTCTCAGGATTGGAATGGGAAGGAGTTTGATATCACATCTCATGCCATAGTATGGATCTCAGGTTTGGTAGAAGCATTGGGATATCACATCTCATGCTATCGGAAGGGTATCAGGATTGGATTTGGAAGGAGTTGGATATCCCATCTCATGCTATAGGAAGGGTCTCAGGTTGGAATGGGAAGGAGTTGGATATCACATCTCATGTTATAGGAAGGGTCTCAGGATTGGAATGGGAAGGACTTGGATATCACATCTCATGCTATAGGAAGGCTCTCAGGTTTGGAAAGGAAAGGAGTTGGATATCACATTTCATGCTAAAGGGAGGGTCTCATGTTTGGAAGAGAAGGATTTGGATATCACATCTCATGTTATAGGAAGGATCTCAGGTTTGGTATTAGAAGCATTGAGATATCACATCTCATGCTATCGGAAGGATCTCAGGTTTGGTATTAGAGGCATTGAGATATCACATCTCATGCGATCAGAAGGGTCTCAGGATTGGAATGGGAAGGAGTTGAATATCACATCTCATGCTAAAGGGAGGGTCTCAGGTTTGGAAGGGGAAGGATTTGGATATCACATCACATGTTATAGGAAGGATCTCAGGTTTGGTATTAGAAGCATTGAGATATCACATCTCATGCTATAGGAAGGGTCTCAGGTTTGGTAGAAGCATTGAGATATCACATCTCATGCTATAGGAAGAGTCTCAGGATTGGAATGGGAAGGAGTTGGATATCACATCTCATGTTATAGGAAAGGTCTCAGGTTTGGTAGTAGAAACATTGAGATATCAAATCTCATGCTATAGGAAGGGACGCAGGATTGGAATGAGAAGGATTTGTATATCACATCTTGCTATAGGAAGGGCCTCAGGTTTGGTATGAGAAACATTGACATATCACATCTCATGGTATAGGAAGGATCTCAGGATTGGAACGGGAAGGAGTTGGATATCCCATCTCATGTTATAGGAAGGATATCAGGTTTGGTATTAGAAGCATTGAGATATCACATCGCATGCTGTAGGAAGGGTCTCAGGTTTGGAATGGGAAGGAATTGGATATCACATCTCATGTCATAGGAAGGATCTCAGGTTTGGTATTAGAAGCAGTGAGATATCACATCTCATGCTATAGGAATGGTCTCAGGATTGGAATGGGAAGGAGTTGGATATTACATTCTTGCTATAGGAAGGGTCTCATGTTTGGAATGGGAAGGAGTTGGATATCACATATGTTATAGGAAGGGTCTCAGGTTTGGAACGGGAAGGAGTTGGGTATCACATCTCATGGTATAGGAAGGGTCTCAGGTTTGGTATAAGCATTGAGATATCACATCTCTGCTATCGGAAGTGTCTCAGGATTGGAATGGGAAGGAGTTGGATATCCCATCTCATGCTATAGGAAGGGTCTCAGGTTTGGTATTAGAAGCATTGAGATGTCACGTCTCATGCTACAGGAAGGGTCTCAGGATTGGAATAGGAAGGAGTTGGATATCACATCTCATGCTATATGAAGGGACTCAGGTTTGGTATTACAAGCATTGTGATATTACATCTCATGCTATAGGAAGGGTCTCAGGATTGGATTGGGAAGGAGTCGGATATCACATCTCATGCTATAGGAAGGGTCTCAGGTTTGGTATGAGAAACATTGAGATATCACATCTCATGGTGTAGGAAGGATCTCAGGATTGGAATGGGAAGGAGTTGGATATCCCATCTTATGTTATAGGATGGATCTCAGGTTTGGTAGAAGCATTGGGATATCACATCTCATGCTATCGGAAGGGTATCAGGATTGGATTTGGAAGGAGTTGGATATCCTATCTCATGCTATAGGAAGGGTCTCAGGTTGGAATGGGAAGGAGTTGGATATCACATCTCATGTTATAGGAAGGGTCTCAGGATTGGAATGGGAAGGACTTGGATATCACATCTCATGCTATAGGAAGGCTCTCAGGTTTGGAAAGGAAAGGAGTTGGATATCACATTTCATGTTAGAGGTAGGATCTCAGGTTTGGTATTAGAGGCATTGAGATATCACATCTCATGCTATCAGAAGGGTCTCAGGCTTGGAATGGGAAGGAGTTGGATATCACATCTCATGCTAAAGGGAGGGTCTCATGTTTGGAAGAGAAGGATTTGGATATCACATCTCATGTTATAGGAAGGATCTCAGGTTTGGTATTAGAAGCATTGAGATATCACATCTCATGCTATCGGAAGGATCTCAGGTTTGGTATTAGAGGCATTGAGATATCACATCTCATGCGATCAGAAGGGTCTCAGGATTGGAATGGGAAGGAGTTGAATATCACATCTCATGCTAAAGGGAGGGTCTCAGGTTTGGAAGGGGAAGGATTTGGATATCACATCACATGTTATAGGAAGGATCTCAGGTTTGGTATTAGAAGCATTGAGATATCACATCTCATGCTATAGGAAGGGTCTCAGGTTTGGTAGAAGCATTGAGATATCACATCTCATGCTATAGGAAGAGTCTCAGGATTGGAATGGGAAGGAGTTGGATATCACATCTCATGTTATAGGAAAGGTCTCAAATTTGGTAGTAGAAACATTGAGATATCAAATCTCATGCTATAGGAAGGGACGCAGGATTGGAATGGGAAGGATTTGTATATCACATCTTGCTATAGGAAGGGCCTCAGGTTTGGTATGAGAAACATTGACATATCACATCTCATGGTATAGGAAGGATCTCAGGATTGGAATGGGAAGGAGTTGGATATCCCATCTCATGTTATAGGAAGGATATCAGGTTTGGTATTAGAAGCATTGAGATATCACATCGCATGCTGTAGGAAGGGTCTCAGGTTTGGAATGGGAAGGAATTGGATATCACATCTCATGTCATAGGAAGGATCTCAGGTTTGGTATTAGAAGCATTGAGATATCACATCTCATGCTATAGGAATGGTCTCAGGATTGGAATGGGAAGGAGTTGGATATTACATTCTTGCTATAGGAAGGGTCTCATGTTTGGAATGGGAAGGAGTTGGATATCACATATGTTATAGGAAGGGTCTCAGGTTTGGAACGGGAAGGAGTTGGGTATCACATCTCATGGTATAGGAAGGGTCTCAGGTTTGGTATAAGCATTGAGATATCACATCTCTGCTATCGGAAGTGTCTCAGGATTGGAATGGGAAGGAGTTGGATATCCCATCTCATGCTATAGGAAGGGTCTCAGGTTTGGTATTAGAAGCATTGAGATGTCACGTCTCATGCTACAGGAAGGGTCTCAGGATTGGAATAGGAAGGAGTTGGATATCACATCTCATGCTATATGAAGGGACTCAGGTTTGGTATTACAAGCATTGTGATATTACATCTCATGCTATAGGAAGGGTCTCAGGATTGAATTGGGAAGGAGTCGGATATCACATCTCATGCTATAGGAAGGGTCTCAGGTTTGGTATGAGAAACATTGAGATATCACATCTCATGGTGTAGGAAGGATCTCAGGATTGGAATGGGAAGGAGTTGGATATCCCATCTCATTTTATAGGAAGGATATCAGGTTTGGTATTAGAAGCATTGAGATATCACATCTCATGCTATAGGAAGGGTTTCAGGATTGGAATGGGACGGAGTAGTATATGACATCTCATGTCATAGGAAGGGTCTCAGGTTTGGTATAAGCATTGATATATCACATCTCTGCTATCGGAAGGGTCTAAGGATTGGAATAGGAAGGACTTGGATATCGCATCTCATGCTATAGGTAGGCTCTCAGGTTTGCAAAGGGAAGGAGTTGGATATCACATTTCATGTTAGAGGAAGGATCTCAGGTTTGGTATAAGCATTGAGATATCACATCTCATGCTATAGGAAGGGTCTCAAGATTGGAATGGGAAGGAGTTGGATATCACATCTCAAGCTATAGGAAGGGTCTCAGGATTGGAATGGGAAGGAGTTTGATATCACATCTCATGCCATAGTATGGGTCTAAGGTTTGGTAGAAGCATTGGGATATCACATCTCATGCTATCGGAAGGGTATCAGGATTGGATTTGGAAGGAGTTGGATATCCCATCTCATGCTGTAGGAAGGGTCTCAGGTTGGAATGGGAAGGAGTTGGATATCACATCTCTGCTATCGGAAGTGTCTCATGATTGGGATGGGAAGGAGTTGGATATCACATCTCATGCTATACAAAGTATCTCAGATTTGGAATGGGAAGGAGTTTGATATCACATCTCATGCCATGGGAAGGTCTCAGGTTTGCTAGAAGCATTAAGATATCACATCTCATGCTATCGGAAGGGTCTCAGGATTGGATTGGGAAGGAGTTGGATATCGCATCTCATGCTATAGGAAGGGTCACAGGTTGGAATTGGAAGGAGTTGGATATCACATCTCATGTTATAGGAAGGGTATCAGGATTGGAATGGGAAGGACTTTGATATCACATCTCACGCTATAGGGAGGGTCTCAGGTTTGGTATTAGAAGCATTGAGATATCACATCTCATGATATCGGAAGGGTCTCAGGATCGGATTGGGAAGGAGTTGGATATCACATCTCATGTTATAGGAAGGGTCTCAGGATTGGATGGGAAGAGTTGGATATCACATCTCATGTTATATGAAGGGTATCAGGATTGGAATGGGAAGGACTTTGATATCACATCTCACGCTATAGGGAGGGTCTCAGGTTTGGTATTAGAAGCATTGAGATATAACATCTTATGCTATCAGAAGGGTCTCAGGATAGGAATGGGAAGGAGTTGGATATCACATCTCATGCTATAGGAAGGGTCTCAAGTTTTGTATTACAAGCATTGAGATATCATATCTCATGCTATAGGAAGGGTCTCAGGATTGGAATGGGAAGGAGTTGGATATCATATCTCATGATATAGGAAGGGTCTCAAGTTTGGAATGGGAAGGAGTTGGATATCACATCTCATGCTAATGGGAGGGTCTCAGGTTTGATATTAGAAGCATTGAGATATCACATCTCATGCTATAGGAAGGGTCTCAGGATTGGAATGGGAAGGAGTTGAATATCACATATCATGCTAAAGGAAGGGTCTCAGGTTTGGTAGAAGCATTAGGATATCACATCTCATGCTATAGGAAGGGTCTCAGGATTGGAATGGGAAGGACTTGGATATCACATCTCATGTTATAGGAAGGGTCTCAGGTTTGTTATTAGAAGCATTGAGATATCACATCTCACGTTATAGGACAGTCTCAGGTTTGGTATTAGAAGCATTGAGATATCATATCTCATGGTATAGGACGGGTCTCAGGATTGGAATGGGAAGGAGTTGGATATCAAATCTCATGCTATAGGAAGGGTCTCAGGATTGGAATGGGAAGGATTTGGATATCACATCTCATGTTATAGGAAGGGTCTCAGGTTTGTTATTAGAAGCATTGAGATATCACATCTCATGTTATAGGACAGTCTCAGGTTTGGTATCAGAAGCATTGAGAAATCACATCTCATGGTATAGGACGGGTCTCAGGATTGGAATGGGAAGGAGTTGGATATCACATCTCATGCTATAGGAAGGGTCTCAGGATTGGAATGGGAAGGAGTTTGATATCACATCTCATGCCATAGGAAGGTCTCAGGTATGGTAGAAGCATTAAGATATCACATCTCATGCTATCGGAAGGGTCTCAGGATTGGATTGGGAAGGAGTTGGATATCCCATCTCATGCTATAGGAAGGGTCACAGGTTGGAATTGGAAGGAGTTGGATATCACATCTCATGCTATCGGAAGGGTCTCAGGATTGGAATGGGAAGGAGTTGGATATCACCTCTCATGCTATAGGGAGGGTCTCAGGTTTGATATTAGAAGCATTGAGATATCATATCTCATGCTATCGGAAGGGTCTCAGGATTGGATTGGGAAGGAGTTGGATATCACATCTCATGTTATAGGAAGGGTCTCAGGATTGGATGGGAAGAGTTGGATATCACATCTCATGCTATAGGAGGGGTCTCAGGTTTGGTAGAAGCATTGAGATATCACATCTCATGCTATAGGAAGGGTCTCAGGATTGGAATAGGAAGGAGTTGGATATCACATCTCATGATAAAGGAAGGGTCTCAGGTTTGGAAGGGGAAGGATTTGGATATCACATCTCAAGTTATAGGACGGGTCTGTGGTTTGGTATTAGAAGAATTGAGATATCATATCTCATGCTATCGGAAGGGTCTCAGGATTGGATTGGGAAGGAGTTGGATATCACATCTCATGTTATAGGAAGGGTCTCAAGATTGGAATCGGAAGGACTTGGATATCACATCTCATGTTATAGGAAGGGTCTCATGTTTGTTATTAGAAGCATTGAGATATTACATCTCATGTTATAGGACAGTCTCAGGTTTGTTATTAGAAGCATTGAGATATAACATCTCATAGTATAGGACGGGTCTCAGGATTGGAATGGGAAGGAGTTGGATATCACATCTCATGCTATAGGAAGGGTCTCAGGATTGGAATGGGAAGGAGTTTGATATCACATCTCATGCCATGGGAAGGTTTCAGGTTTGCTAGAAGCATTAAGATATCACATCTCATGCTATCGGAAGGATCTCAGGATTGGATTGGGAAGGAGTTGGATATCGCATCTCATGCTATAGGAAGGGTTACAGGTTGGAATTGGAAGGAGTTGTATATCACATCTCATGTTATAGGAAGGGTATCAGAATTGGAATGGGAAGGACTTTGATATCACATCTCACGCTATAGGGAGGGTGTCAGGTTTGGTATTAGAAGCATTGAGATATCACATCTCATGCTATCGGAAGGGTCTCAGGATTGGATGGGAAGAGTTGGATATCACATCTCATGTTATAGGAAGGGAATCAGGATTGGAATGGGAAGGACTTTGATATCACATCTCACGCTATAGGGAGGGTCTCAGGTTTGGTATTAGAAGCATTGAGATGTCACATCTCATGCTATCTTAAGGAATCCAATCCTGAGACCCTTCCGATAGCATGAGATGTGATATCCCAATGCTTCTACCAAACCTGAGACCTTTCCGATAGCATGTGATGTGATATCCAACTCCTTCCCATTCCAATCATGAGGACCTTCCTATAGCATGAGATGTGATATCTCAATGCTTCTACCAAACGTGAGACCCTTCCTATAGCATGAAATGTGAAATCCACTCCTTCCCATCCAATCCTGAGACCCTTCCTATAGCATGAGATGTGATATCTCAATGCTTTTAATACCAAACGTGAGACCCTCCCTATAGCATGAGATGTGATATCCAACTCCTTCCCATTCCAATCCTTTGACCCTTCCCATAGCCTGAGATGTGATATCCAACTCCTTCCCATTCCAATCATGAGGCCCTTCCTATAGCATGAGATGTGATATCTCAATGCTTCTACCAAACCTGAGACCCTTCCTATAGCATGAGATGTGATATCCAACTCCTTCCCATTCCAATCCCGAGACCCTTCCTATAGCATGAGATGTGATATCTCAATGCTCTTAATACCAAACCTGGGATCATTCCTATAACATGAGATGTGATATCCAACTCCTTCGCATTCCAATCCTGAGCCCCTTCCATGAGATGTGATATCTCAATGCTTCTAATACCAAAGTTGGACCGTTCCTATAGCATGAGATGTGATATCCAACTCCTTCCCATTCCAATCCTGCGTCCCTTCATTTAGCATGAGATTTGATATCTCAGTGCTTCTAATACCAAACCTGAGACCCTTACTATAACATGAGATGTTATATCCAACTCCTTCCGATTCCAATCCTGAGACCCTTCCTATACCATGAGATGAGATATCTCAATGTTTCTAATACCAAACCTGAGATCATTCCTATAACATGAGATGTGATATCCAACGACTTCCCATTCCAAACCTGAGACCCTTCCTATATCATGAGATATGATAAGCAACACCTTCCCATTCCAATCCTGAGACCCTTCTATTAGCATGAGATGTGATATCTCAATGCTTCTAATACCAAACCTGAGACCCTCCCTATAGCGAGATATGATATCAAAGTCCTTCCCATTCCAATCCTGATACCCTTCCTATAACATGAGATGTGATATCCAAATCCTTCCAATTCCAACCTGTGACCCTTCCTATAGCATGAGATGGGATATCCAACTCCTACCCAATCCAATCCTGAGACCCTTCCGATAGCAGAAGATGTGATATCTTAATGCTTCTACCAAACCTGAGACCTTCCTAAGGCATGAGATGTGATATCAAACTCCTTCCCATTCCAATCCTGAGACCCGTCTTAAACCAAGAGATGTTATATCTCAATGCTTCTAATAACAAACCTGAGACCCTTCCTATAACATGAGATGTGATGTCCAAGTCCTTCCCATTCCAATCCTGAGACCCTTCCTATAACATGAGATGTGATATCCAACTCCTTCCATTCCAATCCTGAGACCCTTCCTATAGCATGAGATGTGATATCCCAATGCTTCTACCAAACCTGAGACCCTTCCTATAACATGAGATGTGATATCCAACTCCTTCCATTCCAATCCTGAGACCCTTCCTATAGCATGAGATGTGATATCCCAATGCTTCTACCAAACCTGAGACCTTTCCGATAGCATGAGATGTGATATCCAACTCCTTCCCATTCCAATCATGAGGCCCTTCCTATAGCATGAGATGTGATATCTCAATGCTTCTACCAAATCTGAGACCCTTCCTATAGCATGAAATGTGATATCCATCTTATTCCCATCCAATCCTGAGACCCTTCCTATAGCATGAGAAGTGATATCTCAATGCTATTAATACCAAACCTGAGACCCTCCCTATAGCATGAGATGTGATATCTCAATGCTTCTAATACCAAACCACAGACCCGTCCTATAACTTGAGATGTGATATCCAAATCCTTCCCCTTCCAAACCTGAGACCTGTCCTTTAGCAGGAGATGTGATATTCAACTCCTTCCCATTCCAATCCTGAGACCCTTCATATAGCATGAGATGTGATATCCCAATGCTTCTACCAAACCTGAGACCTTTCCGATAGCATGAGATGTGATATCCAACTCCTTCCCATTCCAATCATGAGGCCCTTCCTATAGCATGAGATGTGATATCTCAATGCTTCTACCAAATCTGAGACCCTTCCTATAGCATGAAATGTGATATCCAATTTATTCCCATCCAATCCTGAGACCCTTCCCATAGCATGAGAAGTGATATCTCAATGCTAATAATACTAAACCTGAGACCCTCCCTATAGCATGAGATGTGATATCCAACTCCTTCCCATTCCAATCCTGAGACCCTTCCGATAGCCTGAGATGTGATATCCAACTCCTTCCCATTCCAATCATGAGGCCCTTCCTATAGCATGAGATGAGATATCTCAATGCTTCTACCAAACCTGAGACCCTTCCTATAGCATGAGATGTGATATCCAACTCCTTCCCATTCCAATCCTGAGACCCTTCCTATAGCATGAGATGTGATATCTCAATGCTCTTAATACCAAACCTGGGACCCTCCCTATAGCATGAGATGTGATATCTCAATGCTTCTAATACCAAACCACAGACCCGTCCTATAACTTGAGATGTGATATCCAAATCCTTCCCCTTCCAAACCTGAGACCTGTCCTTTAGCATGAGATGTGATATTCAACTCCTTCCCATTCCAATCCTGAGACCCTTCATATAGCATGAGATGTGATATCCCAATGCTTCTACCAAACCTGAGACCTTTCCAATAGCATGAGATGTGATATCCAACTCCTTCCCATTCCAATCATGAGGCCCTTCCTATAGCATGAGATGAGATATCTCAATGCTTCTACCAAACCTGAGACCCTTCCTATAGCATGAGATATGATATCCAACTCCTTCCCATTCCAATCCTGAGACCCTTCCTATAGCATGAGATGATATCCAACTCCTTCCCATTCCAATCCTGAGACCCTTCCTATAGCATGAGATGTGATATCTCAATGCTTCTACCAAACCTGAGATCCTTCCTATAGCATGAGATGTGATATTCAACTCCTTCCCATTCCAATCCTGAGACCCTTCCGATAGGATGAGATTTATTATCTCACTCCTTCAAATACCAAACTTGAGTCCCTTCCTAAAGGATGAGATCTGATATCTCAGTGCTTCTAATACTAAACCTGAGTCCCTTCCTATAACATGAGATGTGATATCCAACTCCTTCCCATTCCAATCATGAGGCCCTTCCTATAGCATGAGATGTGATATCTCAATGCTTCTACCAAACCTGAGACCCTTCCTATAGCATGAGATGTGATATCCAACTCCTTCCCATTCCAATCCTGAGACCCTTCCTATAGCATGAGATGTGATATCTCAATGCTCTTATTACCAAACCTGGGATCATTCCTATAACACGAGATGTGATATCCAAATCCTTCCCCTTCCAAACCTTAGACCCTTCCTTTATCATGAGATGTGATATCCAACTCCTTCCCATTCCAATCCTGAGACCCTTCCGATATCATGAGATGTGATATCTCAAAGCTTCTAATATCAAACTTGAGACCCTCCCTATAGCATGAGATGTGATATCCAAGTCCTTCCCATTCCAATCCTGAGACCCTTCCTATAGCATGAGATGTGATATCTCAATGCTTCTAATACCAAACCTGAGACCCTTCCTATTACATGAGATGGGAATATCCAACTCCTTCCCATTCCAATCCTGAGACCCTTCCGATAGCAGAGATGTGATATCTCAATGCTTATACCAAACCTGAGACCCTTCGTATGGCATGAGATGTGATATCCAACTCCTTGCCATTCAAATCCTGAGACCCTTCCATGAGATGTGATATCTCAATGCTTCTAATACCAAAGTTGGACCGTTCCTATACCATGAGATGTGAGATCCAACTCCTTCCCATTCCAAACCTGCGTCCCTTCATTTAGCATGGGATTTGAGATCTCAGTGCTTCTAATACCAAACCTGAGACACTTCCTATGGCATGAGATGTTATATCCAACTCCTTCCGATTCCAATCCTGAGACCCTTCCTATACCATGAGATGAGATATCTCAATGTTTCTAATACCAAACATGAGACCCTTCCTATTGCAAGAGATGTGATATCCAAATACTTCCCATTCCAATCCTGAGACCCTTCCTATAGCATGAGATGTGATATCCAACTCCTTCCCATTCCAATCCTGAGACCCGTCTTATACCATGAGATATGATATCTCAATGCTTCTAATACCCAACCTGAGACTGTCCTATAACATGAGATGTGATATCTCAATGCTTCTAATAACAAACCTGAGACCCTTCCTATTGCAAGAGATGTGATATCCAAGTCCTTCCCATTCCAATCTTGAGGCCCTTCCTATAACGTGAGATGTGATATCCAACTCCTTCCCAATCCAATCCTGAGACCCTTCCGATAGCATGAGATATGATATCTCAATGCTTCTAATAGCAAACCACAGACCCGTCCTATAACTTGAGATGTGATATCCAAATCCTTCACCTTCCAAACCTGAGACCCTTCCTTTATCATGAGATGTGATATCCAACTCCTTCCCATTCCAATCCTGAGACCCTTCCTATAGCATGAGATGTGATATCCCAATGCTTCTACCAAACCTGAGACCCTTCCTATAGCATGAGATGTGATATCCAACTCTTCCCATCCAATCCTGAGACCCTTCCTATAACATGAGATGTGATATCCAACTCCTTCCCAATCCAATCCTGAGACCCTTCCGATAGCATGAGATATGATATCTCAATGCTTCTAATATCAAACCTGAGACCCTCCCTATAGCATGAGATGTGATATCCAACTCCTTCCCATTCCAATCCTGAGACCCTTCCGATAGCATGAGATGTGATATCCAACTCCTTCCAATTCCAACCTGTGACCCTTACTATAGCATGAGATGGGATATCCAACTCCTTCCCAATCCAATCCTGAGACCCTTCCAATAGCATGAGATGTGATATCTTAATGCTTCTACCATACCTGAGACCTTCCTATGGCATGAGATGTGATATCAAACTACTTCCCATTCCAATCCTGAGACCCTTGCTATAACTCAATGCTATTAATACCAAGCCTGAGACCCTCCCTATAGCATGAGATGTGATATCCAACTCCTTCCCATTCCAATCCTGAGTCCCTTCCGATAGCCTGAGATGTGATATCCAACTCCTCCCATTCCAATCATGAGGCCCTTCCTATAGCATGAGATGTGATATCTCAATGCTTCTACCAAGCCTGAGACCCTTCCTATAGCATGAGATGTGATATCCAACTCCTTCCCGTTCCAATCCTGAGACCCTTCCTATAGCATGAGATGTGATATCTCAATGCTCTTAATACCAAACCTTGGATCATTCCTATTGCAAGAGATGTGATATCCAAATGCTTCCCATTCCAAACATGAGACCCTTCCTATAGGATGAGATGTGATATCCAACACCTTCCCATTCCAATCCTGAGACCCTTCCTATAGCATGAGATGATATCCAACTCCTTCCCATTCCAATCCTGAGACCCTTCCTATAGCATGAGAAGTGATATCTCAATGCTATTGATACCAAACCTGAGACCCTCCCTATAGCATGAGATGTGATATCCAACTCCTTCCCATTCCAATCCTGAGTCCCTTCCGATTGCCTGAGATGTGATATCCAACTCCTCCCATTCCAATCATGAGGACCTTCCTATAGCATGAGATGTGATATCTCAATGCTTCTACCAAACCTGAGACCCTTCCTATAGCATGAGATGTGATATCCAACTCCTTCCCTTTCCAATCCTGAGACCCTTCCTATAGCATGAGATGATATCCAACTCCTTCCCATTCCAATCCTGAGACCCTTCCTATAGCATATGTGATATCTCAATGCTTCTACCAAACCTGAGATCCTTCCTATAGCATGAGATGTGATATTCAACTCCTTCCCATTCCAATCCTGAGACCCGTCCGATAGGATGAGATTTATTATCTCACTCCTTCAAATACCAAACTTGATTCCCTTCCTAACGGATGAGATCTGATATCTCAGTGCTTCTAATACCAAACCTGAGTCCCTTCCTATAACATGAGATGTGATATCCAACTCCTTCCCATTCCAATCATGAGGCCCTTCCTGTAGCATGAGATGTGATATCTCAATGCTTCTACCAATCCTGAGACAGTTCCTATAGCATGAGATGTGATATCCAATTTCTTCCCAATCCAATCCTCAGACCCTTCCGATAGCATGAGATATGATATCTCAATGCTTCTAATACCAAACCACAGACCCGTCCTATAACTTGAGATGTGATATCCAAATCCTTCCCCTTCCAAACCTGAGTCCGTTCCTATAACATGAGATGTGATATCCAACTCCTTCCCATTCCAATCATGAGGCCCTTCCTATAGCATGAGACGTGATATATCAATGCTTCTACCAAACCTGAGACCCTTCCTATAGCATGAGATGTGATATCCAACTCCTTCCCGATCCAATCCTGAGACCCTTCCTATAGCATGAGATGTGATATCTCAATGCTCTTAATACCAAACCTGCGATCATTCCTATAACATGAGATGTGATATCCAACTCCTTCCCATTCCAATCCTGAGCCCCTTCCATGAGATGTGCTATCTCAATGCTTCTAATACCAAAGTTGGACCGTTCCTATAGCATGAGATGTGATATCCAACTCCTTCCCATTCCAATCCTGCGTCCCTTCATTTAGCATGAGATTTGATATCTCAGTGCTTCTAATACCAAACCTGAGACCCTTCCTATAACATGAGATGTTATATCCAACTCCTTCCGATTCCAATCCTGAGACCCTTCCTATACCATGAGATGAGATATCTCAATGTTTCTAATACCAAACCTGAGACCCTTCCTATTGCAAGAGATGTGATATCCAAATCCTTCCCATTCCAAACCTGAGTCCCTTCCTATAGCATGAGATGTGATATCCAACTTCTTCCCATTCCAATCCTGCGTCTCTTCATATAGCATGAGATTTGATATCTCAGTGCTTCTAATACAAAACCTGAGACCCTTCCTATAACATGAGATGTGATATCCAACTCCTTCCGATTCCAATCCTGAGACCCTTCCTATACCATGAGATGTGATATCTCAATGTTTCTAATACCAGACCTGAGACCCTTCCTATTGCAAGAGATGTGATATCCAAACCCTTCCCATTCCAAACCTGAGACCTTTCCTATTGCATGAGATGTGATATCCAACTCCTTCCCAATCCAATCCTGAGACCCTTCCGATAGCATTAGATGTGATATCTCAATGTTTCTAATATAAAACCTGAGACCCTCCCTATAGCATGAGATGTGATATCCAACTCCTTCCCATTCCAATCCTGAGACCCTTCCGATAGCATGAGATGTGATATCCAACTCCTTCGAATTCCAACCTGTGACCCTTCCTATAGCATGAGATGGGATATCCAACTCCTTCCCAATCCAATCCTGAGACCCTTCCGATAGCATGAGATGTGATATCTTAATGCTTCTACCAAACCTGAGACCTTCCTATGGCATGAGGTGTGATATCTCAATGTTTCTAATAAAAAACCTGACACCCTTCCTATAGCAAGAGATGTGATATCCAAATCCTTCCCATTCCAAACCTGAGACCCTTCCGATAGCATGAGATGTGATATCCAACTCCTTCCAATTCCAACCTGTGACCCTTCCTATAGCATGAGATGGGATATCCAACTCCTTCCCAATCCAATCCTGAGACCCTTCCGATAGCATGAGATGTGGTATCTTAATGCTTCTACCAAACCTGAGACCTTCCTATGGCATGAGATGTGATATCCAACTCCTTCCCATTCCAATCCTGAGACCTGTCCTATACCATGAGATGTGATATCTCAATGCTTCTAATACCAAACCTGAGACTGTCCTATAACATGAGATGTGATATCTCAATGCTTCTAATAACCAACCTGAGACCCTTCCTATAACGAGATGTGATATCCAAATCCTTCCCAATCCAATCCTGAGACCCTTCCGATAGCATGAGATATGATATCTCGATGCTTCTAATACCAAACCACAGACGCGTCCTATAACTTGAGATGTGATATCCAAATCCTCCCCTTCCAAACCTGAGACCCTTCCTTTAGCATCATATGTGATATCCAACTCCTTTCCATTCCATTCCTGAGACCCGTCCTATATCATGAGATGTTATATCTCAATGCTTCTAATACCAAACCTGAGACTGCCCTATATCATGAGATGTGATATCTCAATGCTTCTAATAACAAACCTGAGACCCTTCCTATAACTTGAGATGTGATATCCAACTCCTTCCCAATCCAATCCTGAGACCCTTCCGATAGCATGAGATATGATATCTCAATGCTTCTAATACCAAACCACAGACCCGTCCTATGACTTGAGATGTGATATCCAAATCCTTCCCCTTCCAAACCTGAGACCCTTCCTTTAGCATCAGATGTGATATCCAACTCCTTTCCATTCCATTCCTGAGACCCGTCCTATATCATGAGATGTTATATCTCAATGCTTCCAATACCAAACCTGAGACTGTCCTATAACTTGAGATGCAATATCCAACTCCTTCCCAATCCAATCCTGAGACCCTTCCTATAGCATGAGATGTGATATCCCAATGCTTCTACCAAACCTCAGACCTTTCCGATAGCATGAGATGTGATATCTAACTCCTTCCCATTCCAATCATGAGGCCCTTCCTATAGCATGAGATGTGATATCTCAATGCTTCTACCAAATCTGAGACCCTTCCTATAGCATGAAATGTGATATCCAACTCCTTCCCATTCAATCCTGAGGCCCTTCCTATAGCATGACATGTGATATCTCAATGCTTCTACCAAATCTGAGACCCTTCCAATAGCATGAAATGTGATATCCAACTCCTTCCAATCCAATCCTGAGATCCTTCCTATAGCATGAGATGTGATATTCAACTCCTTCCCATTCCAATCCTTAGACCCTTCCGATAGGATGAGATTTATTATCTCACTCCTTCAAATACCAAACTTGAGTCCCTTCCTAAAGGATGAGATCTGATATCTCAGTGCTTCTAATACCAAACCTGAGTCCCTTCCTATTACATGAGATGTGATATCCAACTCCTTCCCATTCCAATCATGAGGCCCTTCCTATAGCATGAGATGTGATATCTCAATGCTTCTACCAAACCTGAGACCCTTCCTATAGCATGAGATGTGATATCCAACTCCTTCCCTTTCCAATCCTGAGACCCTTCCTATAGCATGAGATGTGATATCTCAATGCTCTTAATACCAAACCTTGGATCATTCCTATTGCAAGAGATGTGATATCCAAATGCTTCCCATTCCAAACCTGAGACCCTTCCTATAGGATGAGATGTGATATCCAACACCTTCCCATTCCAATCCTGAGACCCTTCCTATAGCATGAGATGATATCCAACTCCTTCCCATTCCAATCCTGAGACCCTTCCTATAGCATATGTGATATCTCAATGCTTCTACCAAACCTGAGATCCTTCCTATAGCATGAGATGTGATATCCAACACCTTCCCATTCCAAACCTGAGACCCTTCCTATAGGATGAGATGTGATATCCAACACCTTCCCATTCCAATCCTGAGACCCTTCCTATAGCATGAGATGTGATATCCAACTCCTTCCCATTCCAATCCTGAGACCCTTCCGATAGCATGAGATGTGATATCCAACTCCTTCCAATTCCAACCTGTGACCCTTACTATAGCATGAGATGGGATATCCAACTCCTTCCCAATCCAATCCTGAGACCCTTCCGATAGCATGAGATGTGATATCTTAATGCTTCTACCATACCTGAGACCTTCCTATGGCATGAGATGTGATATCAAACTACTTCCCATTCCAATCCTGAGACCCTTCCTATACCATGAGATGAGATATCTCAATGTTTCTAATATCAAACATGAGACCCTTCCTATTGCAAGAGATGTGATATCCAAATCCTTCCCATTCCAATCCTGAGACCCTTCCTATAGCATGAGATGTGATATCCAACTCCTTCCCATTCCAATCCTGAGACCCGTCCTATACCATGAGATATGATATCTCAAAGCTTCTAATACCCAACCTGAGACTGTCCTATAACATGAGATGTGATATCTCAATGCTTCTAATAACAAACCTGAGACCCTTCCTATAACATGAGATGTGATATCCAAGTCCTTCCCATTCCAATCTTGAGGCCCTTCCTATAACCTGAGATGTGATATCCAACTCCTTCCCAATCCAATCCTGAGACCCTTCCGATAGCATGAGATATGATATCTCAATGCTTCTAATAGCAAACCACAGACCCGTCCTATAACTTGAGATGTGATATCCAAATCCTTCACCTTCCAAACCTGAGACCCTTACTTTATCATGAGATGTGATATCCAACTCCTTCCCATTCCAATCCTGAGACCCTTCCTATAGCATGAGATCTAATATCCCAATGCTTCTACCAAACCTGAGACCCTTCCTATAGCATGAGATGTGATATCCAACTCTTCCCATCCAATCCTGAGACCCTTCCTATAACATGAGATGTGATATCCAACTCCTTCCCAATCCAATCCTGAGACCCTTCCGATAGCATGAGATATGATATCTCAATGCTTCTAATATCAAACCTGAGACCCTCCCTATAGCATGAGATGTGATATCCAACTCCTTCCCATTCCAATCCTGAGACCCTTCCGATAGCATGAGATGTGATATCCAACTCCTTCCAATTCCAACCTGTGACCCTTACTATAGCATGAGATGGGATATCCAACTCCTTCCCAATCCAATCCTGAGACCCTTCCGATAGCATGAGATGTGATATCTTAATGCTTCTACCATACCTGAGACCTTCCTATGGCATGAGATGTGATATCAAACTACTTCCCATTCCAATCCTGAGACCCTTCCTATAACTCAATGCTATTAATACCAAACCTGAGACCCTCCCTATAGCATGAGATGTGATATCCAACTCCTTCCCATTCCAATCCTGAGTCCCTTCCGATAGCCTGAGATGTGATATCCAACTCCTCCCATTCCAATCATGAGGCCCTTCCTATAGCATGAGATGTGATATCTCAATGCTTCTACCAAGCCTGAGACCCTTCCTATAGCATGAGATGTGATATCCAACTCCTTCCCGTTCCAATCCTGAGACCCTTCCTATAGCATGAGATGTGATATCTCAATGCTCTTAATACCAAACCTTGGATCATTCCTATTGCAAGAGATGTGATATCCAAATGCTTCCCATTCCAAACATGAGACCCTTCCTATAGGATGAGATGTGATATCCAACACCTTCCCATTCCAATCCTGAGACCCGTCCTATAGCATGAGATGATATCCAACTCCTTCCCATTCCAATCCTGAGACCCTTCCTATAGCATGAGAAGTGATATCTCAATGCTATTGATACCAAACCTGAGACCCTCCCTATAGCATGAGATGTGATATCCAACTCCTTCCCATTCCAATCCTGAGTCCCTTCCGATTGCCTGAGATGTGATATCCAACTCCTCCCATTCCAATCATGAGGACCTTCCTATAGCATGAGATGTGATATCTCAATGCTTCTACCAAACCTGAGACCCTTCCTATAGCATGAGATGTGATATCCAACTCCTTCCCTTTCCAATCCTGAGACCCTTCCTATAGCATGAGATGTGATATCTCAATGCTCTTAATTCCAAACCTTGGATCATTCCTATTGCAAGAGATGTGATATCCAAATGCTTCCCATTCCAAACCTGAAACCCTTCCTATAGGATGAGATGTGATATCCAACACCTTCCCATTCCAATCCTGAGACCCTTCCTATAGCATGAGATGATATCCAACTCCTTCCCATTCCAATCCTGAGACCCTTCCTATAGCATATGTGATATCTCAATGCTTCTACCAAACCTGAGATCCTTCCTATAGCATGAGATGTGATATTCAACTCCTTCCCATTCCAATCCTGAGACCCGTCCGACTGGATGAGATTTATTATCTCACTCCTTCAAATACCAAACTTGATTCCCTTCCTAACGGATGAGATCTGATATCTCAGTGCTTCTAATACCAAACCTGAGTCCCTTCCTATAACATGAGATGTGATATCCAACTCCTTCCCTTTCCAATCATGAGGCCCTTCCTGTAGCATGAGATGTGATATCTCAATGCTTCTACCAATCCTGAGACAGTTCCTATAGCATGAGATGTGATATCTCAATGCTCTTAATACCAAACCTGGGATCATTCCTATAGCATGAGATGTGATATCTAACTCCTTCCCATTCCAATTTTGAGACCCGTCCTATACCATGAGATGTTATATCTCAATGCTTCTAATACCAAACCTGAGACCCTTCCTATAATATGAGATGTGATGTCCAAGTCCTTCCCATTCCAATCCTGAGACCCTTCCTATAACATGAGATGTGATATCCAATTTCTTCCCAATCCAATCCTCAGACCCTTCCGATAGCATGAGATATGATATCTCAATGCTTCTAATACCAAACCACAGACCCGTCCTATAACTTGAAATGTGATATCCAAATCCTTCCCCTTCCAAACCTGAGTCCGTTCCTATAACATGAGATGTGATATCCAACTCCTTCCCATTCCAATCATGAGGCCCTTCCTATAGCATGAGACGTGATATATCAATGCTTCTACCAAACCTGAGACCCTTCCTATAGCATGAGATGTGATATCCAACTCCTTCCCGATCCAATCCTGAGACCCTTCCTATAGCATGAGATGTGATATCTCAATGCTCTTAATACCAAACCTGCGATCATTCCTATAACATGAGATGTGATATCCAACTCCTTCCCATTCCAATCCTGAGCCCCTTCCATGAGATGTGCTATCTCAATGCTTCTAATACCAAAGTTGGACCGTTCCTATAGCATGAGATGTGATATCCAACTCCTTCCCATTCCAATCCTGCGTCCCTTCATTTAGCATGAGATTTGATATCTCAGTGCTTCTAATACCAAACCTGAGACCCTTCCTATAACATGAGATGTTATATCCAACTCCTTCCGATTCCAATCCTGAGACCCTTCCTATACCATGAGATGAGATATCTCAATGTTTCTAATACCAAACCTGAGACCCTTCCTATTGCAAGAGATGTGATATCCAAATCCTTCCCATTCCAAACCTGAGTCCCTTCCTATAGCATGAGATGTGATATCCAACTTCTTCCCATTCCAATCCTGCGTCTCTTCATATAGCATGAGATTTGATATCTCAGTGCTTCTAATACAAAACCTGAGACCCTTCCTATAACATGAGATGTGATATCCAACTCCTTCCGATTCCAATCCTGAGACCCTTCCTATACCATGAGATGTGATATCTCAATGTTTCTAATACCAGACCTGAGACCCTTCCTATAGCATGAGATGGGATATCCAACTCCTTCCCAATCCAATCCTGAGACCCTTCCGATAGCATGAGATGTGATATCCAACTCCTTCGAATTCCAACCTGTGACCCTTCCTATAGCATGAGATGGGATATCCAACTCCTTCCCAATCCAATCCTGAGACCCTTCCGATAGCATGAGATGTGATATCTTAATGCTTCTACCAAACCTGAGACCTTCCTATGGCATGAGGTGTGATATCTCAATGTTTCTAATAAAAAACCTGACACCCTTCCTATAGCAAGAGATATGATATCCAAATCCTTCCCATTCCAAACCTGAGACCCTTCCGATAGCATGAGATGTGATATCCAACTCCTTCCAATTCCAACCTGTGACCCTTCCTATAGCATGAGATGGGATATCCAACTCCTTCCCAATCCAATCCTGAGACCCTTCTGATAGCATGAGATGTGGTATCTTAATGCTTCTACCAAACCTGAGACCTTCCTATGGCATGAGATGTGATATCCAACTCCTTCCCATTCCAATCCTGAGACCTGTCCTATACCATGAGATGTGATATCTCAATGCTTCTAATACCAAACCTGAGACTGTCCTATAACATGAGATGTGATATCTCAATGCTTCTAATAACCAACCTGAGACCCTTCCTATAACGAGATGTGATATCCAAATCCTTCCCAATCCAATCCTGAGACCCTTCCGATAGCATAAGATATGATATCTCAATGCTTCTAATACCAAACCACAGACATGTCCTATAACTTGAGATGTGATATCCAAATCCTTCCCCTTCCAAACCTGAGACCCTTCCTTTAGCATCAGATGTGATATCCAACTCCTTCCCATTCCAATCCTGAGACCCATCCTATATCATGAGATGTTATATCTCAATGCTTCTAATACCAAACCTGAGACTGTCCTATATCATGAGATGTGATATCTCAATGCTTCTAATAACAAACCTGAGACCCTTCCTATAACTTGAGATGTGATATGCAACTCCTTCCCAATCCAATCCTGAGACCCTTCCGATAGCATGAGATATGATATCTCAATGCTTCTAATACCAAACCACAGACCCGTCCTATGACTTGAGATGTGATATCCAAATCCTTCCCCTTCCAAACCTGAGACCCTTCCTTTAGCATCAGATGTGATATCCAACTCCTTTCCATTCCATTCCTGAGACCCGTCCTATATCATGAGATGTTATATCTCAATGCTTCTAATACCAAACCTGAGACTGTCCTATAACTTGAGATGCAATATCCAACTCCTTCCCAATCCAATCCTGAGACCCTTCCTATAGCATGTGATGTGATATCCCAATGCTTCTACCAAACCTGAGACCTTTCCGATAGCATGAGATGTGATATCTAACTGCTTCCCATTCCAATCATGAGGCCCTTCCTATAGCATGAGATGTGATATCTCAATGCTTCTACCAAATCTGAGACCCTTCCTATAGCATGAAATGTGATATCCAACTCCTTCCCATTCAATCCTGAGGCCCTTCCTATAGCATGACATGTGATATCTCAATGCTTCTACCAAATCTGAGACCCTTCCTATAGCATGAAATGTGATATCCAACTCCTTCCCATCCAATCCTGAGATCCTTCCTATAGCATGAGATGTGATATTCAACTCCTTCCCATTCCAATCCTTAGACCCTTCCGATAGGATGAGATTTATTATCTCACTCCTTCAAATACCAAACTTGAGTCCCTTCCTAAAGGATGAGATCTGATATCTCAGTGCTTCTAATACCAAACCTGAGTCCCTTCCTATTACATGAGATGTGATATCCAACTCCTTCCCATTCCAATCATGAGGCCCTTCCTATAGCATGAGATGTGATATCTCAATGTTTCTACCAAACCTGAGACCCTTCTGACAGTCCCCTTGTGACTGTCTTTTTTTAATATAATGGTTTTGTAGCTTGGGATCACCTGGGATCATTCCTATAACATGTGATGTGATATCCAACTCCTTCCCATTCCAATCCAGAGACCCTTCCTATAGCATGAGATGTGATATCTCAATGCTCTTAATACCAAACCTGGGATCATTCCGATAACATGAGATGTGATATCCAACTCCTTCCCATTCCAATCCTGAGCCCCTTCCATGAGATGTGATATCTCAATGCTTCTAATACCAAAGTGGGACCGTTCCTATAGCATGAGATGTTATATCCAACTCCTTCCCATTCCAATCCTGTGTCCCTTCATTTAGCATGAGATTTGATATCTCAGTGCTTCTAATACCAAACCTCAGACCCAAACCACAGACCCGTCCTATAACTTGAGATGTGATATCCAAATCCTTCCCCTTCCAAACCTGAGACCTGTCCTTTAGCATGAGATGTGATATTGAACTCCTTCCCATTCCAATCCTGAGACCCTTCATATAGCATGAGATGTGATATCCCAATGCTTCTACCAAACCTGAGACCTTTCCGATAGCATCAGATGTGATATCCAACTCCTTCCCATTCCAATCATGAGGCCCTTCCGATAGCCTGAGATGTGATATCCAACTCCTTCCCATTCCAATCATGAGGCCCTTCCTATAGCATGAGATGAGATATCTCAATGCTTCTACCAAACCTGATACCCTTCCTGTAGCATATGTGATATCCAACTCCTTCCCATTCCAATCCTGAGAACCTTCCGATAGGATGAGATTTATTATCTCACTCCTTCAAATACCAAACTTGAGTCCCTTCCTAAAGGATGAGATCTGATATCTCAGTGCTTCTAATACGAAACCTGAGTCCCATCCTATAACATGAGATGTGATATCCAACTCCTTCCCATTCCAATCATGAGGCCCTTCCTATTGCATGAGATGTGATATCTCAATGCTTCTACCAAACCTGAGACCCTTCCTATAGCATGAGATGTGATATCCAACTCCTTCCCATTCCAATCCTGAGACCCTTCCTATAGCATGAGATGTGATATCTCAATGCTCTTATTACCAAACCCGGGATCATTCCTATAACACGAGATGTGATATCCAACTCCTTCCCATTCCAATCCTGAGCCCCTTCCATGAGATGTGATATCTCAATGCTTCTAATACCAAAGTTGGACCGTTCCTATACCATGAGATGTGATATCCAACTCCTTCCCATTCCAATCCTGCGTCCCTTCATTTAGCAATTGGATTTGAGATCTCAGTGCTTCTAATACCAAACCTGAGACACTTCCTATAACATGAGATGTTATATCCAACTCCTTCCGATTCCAATCCTGAGACCCTTCCTATACCATGAGATGAGATATCTCAATGTTTCTAATACCAAACATGAGACCCTTCCTATTGCAAGAGATGTGATATCCAAATCCTTCCCATTCCAAACCTTGGACCCTTCCTATAGCATGAGATGTGATATCTCAATGTTTCTAGTAGCAAGAGATGTGATATGCAAATGCACCCCATTCCAAACCTGCGACCCTTCCTATAGGATGAGATGTGATATCCAACTCCTTCCCATTCCAATCCTGAGACCCTTCCTATAGCATGAGATGTGATATCTCAATGCTTCTACCAAACCTGATATCGTTCCTATAGCGTAAGATTTGATATTCAACACCTTCCCATTCCAATCCTGAGACCCTTCCGATAGCATGAGATGTGATATCTCAGTGCTTCTAATACCAAACCTGAGACCCTTCCTATGGCATGACATGTGATATCCATCTCCTTCCCTTTCCAATCCTGAGACTCAGATCTCCCTAACTTCTCACCACTCCTAGCTCCCGGATTGATCCTGTTCGCTGTCTCGTCTCTCCCTTCTTCGGCTTTCTTCTTCCATTAACCTACAGGTTCCTGACCTGGACTCTAACGAAATATGCAACTCTGGCCCTACACACTGCAGCGAATACTCTGGATTTTCTGGTCTCGGACCTCTAATTTAGACCCGAGTTCCCTGCCTTCTCTCTTCTTCCCGCTGCCTTCAAAACAACAAATGAGATCCAAAAGATACACAGTGCTCAGAATGCTTTATAACACCCATTATTCAACTTATAGCCGTAACCCGCTAGACGTATTGAAACGTGCTAAAAACTAGCAAAAACAGCTAGAAAATGTACTTTCCTCACGTTTTGGTAAATGCTAATTCTGTTGCGTTTCCTGTTTGTACAGTGTACGTGCGTTTGTTCTGTCGAACCTGATGTTTTTAACCACTCTTCTCCCATACAAGGGGGATCAAAATGTACTTTGTTTACAGGCTGAAGGTATACTGCTGAAATCTTCAATGCATTATCAGCTTTCCTTACTGTTCTGGAACGTGTATTTGCCATCTGTTAATCCAGTCACCATGTGTGCCTTCTAGTTTACAAGCTTCACTCCCCTGATGATCCCGTTCTCTCCAAAGTAGGCTAATCCAGTTGCTCCTCCTCAGAGGCGTTCTTCTTTCTTTTCCTGTTTCCTGCAGTTTCGCGTTGCAAGTACCCGCTTCCCAGCTCTGGTTTAGACGCGTGTTCGCTGCCTTCTCTCCACTTCCCGAGGCCTTCAAAACAACAAATGAGCTCAATAAGATACACAGTGCTCAGAATGCTTTATAACACCTATTATTCAACTTATTTTGCAAAGGTAGCGGGCGCCCCTCTCTCGACAGAACAAGGCCTGATAACCTGTTCAGTGGTTATTAACCACTTGAGAGTTCGCAGCCACTGCTTTTACTCACTGTGCCTTTCACAGATGGGAAATATCCATTTGCATATCAGTCTTTGTCCTGCCCAGGGGCAGTCCAGCACCGAAATGCAATGGCAATTCCAACCTGAACGAGAGTACCACCAGCAACCCCATACACGTGTTTCACCCTTGTTGGGGATCATCAGTGAGGTGAAGCTGATGCCTCTCTAAGCACAGTGAGAGGGAGACCACGTCTGGTTGCCCCCAGGAGACCTAGGGTTACCAATCCCAGGTTCCTTGAAATTTAATTTGCAAAGGTAGCGGGCGCCCCTCTCTCGACAGAACAAGGCCTGATAACCTGTTCAGTGGTTATTAACCACTTGAGAGTTCGCAGCCACTGCTTTTACTCACTGTGCCTTTCACAGATGGGAAATATCCATTTGCATATCAGTCTTTGTCCTGCCCAGGGGCAGTCCAGCACCGAAATGCAATGGCAATTCCAACCTGAACGAGAGTACCACCAGCAACCCCATACACGTGTTTCACCTTTGTTGGGGATCATCAGTGAGGTGAAGCTGATGCCTCTCTAAGCAGGACAAAGACTGATATGCAAATGGATATTTCCCATCTGTGAAAGGCACAGTGAGTAAAAGCAGTGGCTGCGAACTCTCAAGTGGTTAATAACCACTGAACAGGTTATCATGTCTGTTCTTGCGAGAGAGGGGCGCCCGCTACCTTTGTAAAACTATTTTTTAAGGAACCTGGGATTGGTAACCTTAGGTCTCCTGGGGGCAACCAGACGTGGTCTCCCTCTCACTGTGCTTAGAGAGGCATCAGCTTCACCTCACTGATGATCCCCAACAAGGGTGAAACACGTGTATGGGGTTGCTGGTGGTACTCTCGTTCAGATTGGAATTGCCATTGTATTTCGGTGCTGGACTGCCCCTGGGCAGGACAAAGACTGATATGCAAATGGATATTTCCCATCTGTGAAAGGCACAGTGAGTAAAAGCAGTGGCTGCGAACTCTCAAGTGGTTAATAACCACTGAACAGGTTATCATGTCTGTTCTTGTGAGAGAGGGGCGCCCGCTACCTTTGTAAAACTATTTTTTAAGGAACCTGGGATTGGTAACCTTAGGTCTCCTGGGGGCAACCAGACGTGGTCTCCCTCTCACTGTGCTTAGAGAGGCATCAGCTTCACCTCACTGATGATCCCCAACAAGGGTGAAACACGTGTATGGGGTTGCTGGTGGTACTCTCGTTCAGATTGGAATTGCCATTGTATTTCGGTGCTGGACTGCCCCTGGGCAGGACAAAGACTGATATGCAAATGGATATTTCCCATCTGTGAAAGGCACAGTGAGTAAAAGCAGTGGCTGCGAACTCTCAAGTGGTTAATAACCACTGAACAGGTTATCATGTCTGTTCTTGCGAGAGAGGGGCGCCCGCTACCTTTGTAAAACTATTTTTTAAGGAACCTGGGATTGGTAACCTTAGGTCTCCTGGGGGCAACCAGACGTGGTCTCCCTCTCACTGTGCTTAGAGAGGCATCAGCTTCACCTCACTGATGATCCCCAACAAGGGTGAAACACGTGTATGGGGTTGCTGGTGGTACTCTCGTTCAGATTGGAATTGCCATTGTATTTCGGTGCTGGACTGCCCCTGGGCAGGACAAAGACTGATATGCAAATGGATATTTCCCATCTGTGAAAGGCACAGTGAGTAAAAGCAGTGGCTGCGAACTCTCAAGTGGTTAATAACCACTGAACAGGTTATCATGTCTGTTCTTGCGAGAGAGGGGCGCCCGCTACCTTTGTAAAACTATTTTTTAAGGAACCTGGGATTGGTAACCTTAGGTCTCCTGGGGGCAACCAGACGTGGTCTCCCTCTCACTGTGCTTAGAGAGGCATCAGCTTCACCTCACTGATGATCCCCAACAAGGGTGAAACACGTGTATGGGGTTGCTGGTGGTACTCTCGTTCAGATTGGAATTGCCATTGTATTTCGGTGCTGGACTGCCCCTGGGCAGGACAAAGACTGATATGCAAATGGATATTTCCCATCTGTGAAAGGCACAGTGAGTAAAAGCAGTGGCTGCGAACTCTCAAGTGGTTAATAACCACTGAACAGGTTATCATGTCTGTTCTTGCGAGAGAGGGGCGCCCGCTACCTTTGTAAAACTATTTTTTAAGGAACCTGGGATTGGTAACCTTAGGTCTCCTGGGGGCAACCAGACGTGGTCTCCCTCTCACTGTGCTTAGAGAGGCATCAGCTTCACCTCACTGATGATCCCCAACAAGGGTGAAACACGTGTATGGGGTTGCTGGTGGTACTCTCGTTCAGATTGGAATTGCCATTGTATTTCGGTGCTGGACTGCCCCTGGGCAGGACAAAGACTGATATGCAAATGGATATTTCCCATCTGTGAAAGGCACAGTGAGTAAAAGCAGTGGCTGCGAACTCTCAAGTGGTTAATAACCACTGAACAGGTTATCATGTCTGTTCTTGCGAGAGAGGGGCGCCCGCTACCTTTGTAAAACTATTTTTTAAGGAACCTGGGATTGGTAACCTTAGGTCTCCTGGGGGCAACCAGACGTGGTCTCCCTCTCACTGTGCTTAGAGAGGCATCAGCTTCACCTCACTGATGATCCCCAACAAGGGTGAAACACGTGTATGGGGTTGCTGGTGGTACTCTCGTTCAGATTGGAATTGCCATTGTATTTCGGTGCTGGACTGCCCCTGGGCAGGACAAAGACTGATATGCAAATGGATATTTCCCATCTGTGAAAGGCACAGTGAGTAAAAGCAGTGGCTGCGAACTCTCAAGTGGTTAATAACCACTGAACAGGTTATCATGTCTGTTCTTGCGAGAGAGGGGCGCCCGCTACCTTTGTAAAACTATTTTTTAAGGAACCTGGGATTGGTAACCTTAGGTCTCCTGGGGGCAACCAGACGTGGTCTCCCTCTCACTGTGCTTAGAGAGGCATCAGCTTCACCTCACTGATGATCCCCAACAAGGGTGAAACACGTGTATGGGGTTGCTGGTGGTACTCTCGTTCAGATTGGAATTGCCATTGTATTTCGGTGCTGGACTGCCCCTGGGCAGGACAAAGACTGATATGCAAATGGATATTTCCCATCTGTGAAAGGCACAGTGAGTAAAAGCAGTGGCTGCGAACTCTCAAGTGGTTAATAACCACTGAACAGGTTATCATGTCTGTTCTTGCGAGAGAGGGGCGCCCGCTACCTTTATAAAACTATTTTTTAAGGAACCTGGGATTGGTAACCTTAGGTCTCCTGGGGGCAACCAGACGTGGTCTCCCTCTCACTGTGCTTAGAGAGGCATCAGCTTCACCTCACTGATGATCCCCAACAAGGGTGAAACACGTGTATGGGGTTGCTGGTGGTACTCTCGTTCAGATTGGAATTGCCATTGTATTTCGGTGCTGGACTGCCCCTGGGCAGGACAAAGACTGATATGCAAATGGATATTTCCCATCTGTGAAAGGCACAGTGAGTAAAAGCAGTGGCTGCGAACTCTCAAGTGGTTAATAACCACTGAACAGGTTATCATGTCTGTTCTTGCGAGAGAGGGGCGCCCGCTACCTTTGTAAAACTATTATTCAACTTATAGCCGTAACCCGCTAGACGTATTGAAACGTGGTAAAAACTAGCAAAACCAGCTAGAAAATGCACTTTCCTCGCGTTTTGGTAAATGCTAATTCTGTTGCGTTTCCTGTTTGTACAGTGTCCGTGCGTTTGTTCAGTCGAACCTGATGTTTTTATCGTCTCCTATGCAAGGGGGATCAAAATGTACTTTGTTTACAGGCTGAAGGTATACTGCTGAAATCTTCAATGCATTATCTGCTTTCCTGACTGTTCTGGAACGTGTATTTGCCATCTGTTAATCCAGTCACCATGTGTCCCTTCTAGTTTACAGGCTTCACTCCCCTGATGATCCCGTTCTCTCCAAAGTAGGCTAATCCAGTTGCTCCTCCTCAGAGGCGTTCTTCTTTTCTTTTACTCTTCCCAGCAGTTTCGCGTTGCAAGTGCTCGCTTCCCAGCTCTGGTTTGGACGCGTGTTCGCTGCCTTCTCTCCACTTCCCGAGGCCTTCAAAACAACAAATGAGCTCAATAAGATACACAGTGCTCAGAATGCTTTATAACACCTATTATTCAACTTATAGCCGTAACCCGCTAGACGTATTGAAACGTGGTAAAAACTAGCAAAACCAGCTAGAAAATGTACTTTCCTCGCGTTTTGGTAAATGCTAATTCTGTTGCGTTTCCTGTTTGTACAGTGTCCGTGCGTTAGTTCAGTTGAACCTGATGTTTTTATCGTCTCCTATACAAGGAGGATCAAAATGTACTTTGTTTACAGGCTGAAGGTATACTGCTGAAATCTTCAATGCATTATCAGCTATCCTGACTGTTCTGGAACGTGTATTTGCCATCTGTTAATCCAGTCACCATCGTCCCTTCTAGTTAACAGGCTGCACTCCCCTGGTGATCCCGTTCTCGCCAAAGTAGGCTAATCCAGTTGCTACTACTCAGAGGCGTTCTTCCTCTCTGTCTGAATGAGCTCCATATGATACACATTGCTCAGAATGCTTTATAACACACATTATTCAACTTATAGCCGTAACCCGCTAGACGTATTGAAACGTGCTAAAAACTAGCAAAACCAGCTAGAAAATGTCTTTCCTCGCGTTGTGGTAAATGCTAATTCTGTTTCGTTTCCTGTTTGTAGTGTCCGTGCGTTAGTTCAGTTGAACCTGATGTTTTTAACCACTCGTCTCCCATACAAGGAGGATCAAAATGTACTTTGTTTACAGGCTGAAGGTATACTGCTGAAATCTTCAATGCATTATCAGCTATCCTGACTGTTCTGGAACGTGTATTTGCCATCTGTTAATCCAGTCACCATCGTCCCTTCTAGTTAACAGGCTGCACTCCCCTGGTGATCCCGTTCTCGCCAAAGTAGGCTAATCCAGTTGCTCCTACTCAGAGGCGTTCTTCCTCTCTGTCTGAATGAGCTCCATATGATACACATTGCTCAGAATGATTAACAGATGGCAAATACACGTTCCAGAACAGTCAGGATAGCTGATAATGCATTGAAGATTTCAGCAGTATACCTTCAGCCTGTAAACAAAGTACATTTTGATCCTCCTTGTATGCGAGACGAGTGGTTAAAAACATCAGGTTCAACCGAACTAACGCACGGACACTACAAACAGGAAACGCAACAGAATTAGCATTTACCAAAACGCGAGGAAAGTACATTTTCTAGCTGGTTTTGCTAGTTTTTACCACGTTTCAATACGTCTAGCGGGTTACGGCTATAAGTTGAATAATAGGTGTTATAAAGCATTCTGAGCACTGTATCCTATTGAGCTCATTTGTTGTTTTGAAGGCCTCGGGAAGTGGAGAGCTAGAGGAAGGGTCACAGGTTGGAATTGGAAGGAGTTGGATATCACATCTCATGCTATCAGAAGGGACTCAGGTTTGGAATGGGAAGGATTTGGATATCACATCTCTTGCTATAGGAAGGGTGTCAGGTTTTTTATTAGAAACATTGAGATATCACATCTCATGCCATAGGAAGGTCTCAGGTTTGGTAGAAGCATTAAGATATCACATCTCATGCTATCGGAAGGGTCTCAGGTTGGAATTCGAAGGAGTTGGATATCACATCTCATGCTATCCGAAGGGTCTCCGGATTGGAATGGGAAGGAGTTGGATATCACATCTCATCCTATAGGAAGGGTCGCAGGTTTGGAATGGGGCGCATTTGGATATCACATCTCTTGCAATAGGAAGGGTCTTAGGTTTGGTACTAGAAACATTGAGATATCACATCTCATGCTATAGGAAGGGTCAAAGGTTTGGAATGGGAAAGATTTGGATATCACATCTCATGCTATCCGAAGGGTCTCCGGATTGGAATGGGAAGGAGTTGGATATCACATCTCATGCTATAGGGAGGGTCTCAGGATTGGAATGGGAAGGAGTTGGATATCACATCTCATCCTATAGGAAGGGTCGCAGGTTTGGAATGGGGCGCATTTGGATATCACATCTCTTGCAATAGGAAGGGTCTTAGGTTTGGTACTAGAAACATTGAGATATCACATCTCATGCTATAGGAAGGGTCAAAGGTTTGGAATGGGAAGGATTTGGATATCACATCTCTTGCAATAGGAAGGGTCTCATGTTTGGTATTAGAAACATTGAGATATCTCATCTCATGGTATAGGAAGGGTCTCAGGATTGGAATCGGAAGGAGTTGGATATAACATCTTATGTTATAGGAAGTGTCTCAGGTTTGGTATTAGAAGCACTGAGATCTCAAATCCAATTGCTAAATGAAGGGACGCAGGATTGGAATGGGAAGGAGTTGGATATCACATCTCATGGTATAGGAACGGTCCAACTTTGGTATTAGAAGCATTGAGATAGCACATCTCATGGAAGGGGCTCAGGATTGGAATGGGAAGGAGTTGGATATCACATCTCATGTTATAGGAATGATCGCAGGTTTGGTATTAAGAGCATTGAGATATCACATCTCATGCTATAGGAAGGGTCTCAGGATTGGATCGGGAAGGAGTTGGATATCACATCTCATGCTATAGGAAGGGCCTCAGGTTTGGTAGAAGCATTGAGATATCACATCTCATGCTATAGGAAGGGCCTCATGATTGGAATGGGAAGGAGTTGGATATCACATCTCATGTAATAGGAAGGGACTCAGGTTTGGTATTAGAAGCACTGAGATATCAGATCTCATCCTTTAGGAAGGGACTCAAGTTTGGTATTTGAAGGAGTGAGATAATAAATCTCATCCTATCGGAAGGGTCTAAGGATTGGAATGGGAAGGAGTTGAATATCACATCTCATGCTATAGGAAGGATCTCAGGATTGGATGGGAAGGAGTTGGATATCACATTTCATGCTATAGGAAGGGTCTCAGATTTGGTAGAAGCATTGAGATATCACATCTCATGCTATAGGAAGGGCCTCATGATTGGAATGGGAAGGAGTTAGATATCACATCTCATGCTATCGGAAAGGTCTCAGGTTTGGTAGAAGCATTGGGATATCACATCTCATGCTATAAGAAGGGTCTCAGGATTGGATTGGGAAGGAGTTGGATATCACATCTCAAGTTATAGGACAGTCTCAGGTTTGGTATTAGAAGCATTGAGATATAACATCTCATGATATAGGACGGGCCTCAGGAATGGAATGGAAAGGAGTTGGATATCACACCTGATGCTAAAGGAAGGGTCTCAGGTTTGGAAGGGGAAGGATTTGGATATCACATCTCAAGTCATAGGACGGGTCTGTGGTTTGGTATTAGAAGCATTGAGATATCATATCTCATGCTATCGGAAGGGTCTCAGGATTGGATTGGGAAGGAGTTGGATATCACATCTCATGCTATAGGAAGGGTCTCAGGTTTGTTATTAGAAGCATTGAGATATCACATCTCATGATATAGGACAGTCTCAGGTTTGGTATTAGAAGCATTGAGATATAACATCTCATGATATAGGATGGGTCTCAGGATTGGAATGGGAAGGAGTTAGATATAACATCTCATGCTATAGGAAGGGTCTCAGGTTTGGTAGAAGCATTGGGATATCACATCTCATGCTATAGGAAGGGTCTCAGGAATGGAATGGAAAGGAGTTGGATATCACATCTGATGCTAAAGGAAGGGTCTCAGGTTTGGAAGGGGAAGGATTTGGATATCACATCTCAAGTTATAGGACGCGTCTGTGGTTTGGTATTAGAAGCATTGAGATATCATATCTCATGCTATCGGAAGGGTCTCAGGATTGGATTGGGAAGGATTTGGATATCACATATCGTTATAGGAAGGGTCTCAGGTTGGTTATTAGAAGCATTGAGATATCACATCTCATGTTATTGGACATTCTCAGGTTTGGTATTAAAATCATTGAGATATCACATCTCATGGTATAGGACAGGTCTCAGGATTGGAATGGGAAGGAGTTGGATATCACATCTCATGCCATAGGAAGGTCTCAGGTTTGGTAGAAGCATTAAGATACCACATCTCATGCTATCGGAAGGGTCTCAGGATTGGATTGGGAAGGAGTTGGATATCCCATCTCATGCTATAGGAAGGGTCACAGGTTGGAATTGGAAGGAGTTGGATATCACATCTCATGCTATCGGAAGGGTCTCAGGTTTGGAATGGGAAGGGTTTGGATATCACATCTCTTGCTATAGGAAGGGTGTCAGGTTTTTTATTAGAAACATTGAGATATCACATCTCATGCCATAGGAAGGTCTCAGGTTTGGTAGAAGCATTAAGATATCACATCTCATGCTATCGGAAGGGTCTCAGGATTGGATTGGGAAGGAGTTGGATATCCCATCTCATGCTATAGGAAGGGTCACAGGTTGGAATTCGAAGGAGTTGGATATCACATCTCATGCTATCGGAAGGGTCTCAGGATTGGAATGGGAAGGAGTTGGATATCACATTTCATGCTATAGGAAGGGTCTCAGATTTGGTAGAAGCATTGAGATATCACATCTCATGCTATAGGAAGGGCCTCATGATTGGAATGGGAAGGAGTTAGATATCACATCTCATGCTATCGGAAAGGTCTCAGGTTTGGTAGAAGCATTGGGATATCACATCTCATGCTATAGGAAGAGTCTCAGGATTGGATTGGGAAGGAGTTGGATACCACATCTCAAGTTATAGGACAGTCTCAGGTTTGGTATTAGAAGCATTGAGATATAACATCTCATGATATAGGACGGGCCTCAGGAATGGAATGGAAAGGAGTTGGATATCACATCTGATGCTAAAGGAAGGGTCTCAGGTTTGGAAGGGGAAGGATTTGGATATCACATCTCAAGTCATAGGACGGGTCTGTGGTTTGGTATTAGAAGCATTGAGATATCATATCTCATGCTATCGGAAGGGTCTCAGGATTGGATTGGGAAGGAGTTGGATATCACATCTCATGCTATAGGAAGGGTCTCAGGTTTGTTATTAGAAGCATTGAGATATCACATCTCATGATATAGGACAGTCTCAGGTTTGGTATTAGAAGCATTGAGATATAACATCTCATGATATAGGATGGGTCTCAGGATTGGAATGGGAAGGAGTTAGATATCACATCTCATGCTATAGGAAGGGTCTCAGGTTTGGTAGAAGCATTGGGATATCACATCTCATGCTATAAGAAGGGTCTCAGGAATGGAATGGAAAGGAGTTGGATATCACATCTGATGCTAAAGGAAGGGTCTCAGGTTTGGAAGGGGAAGGATTTGGATATCACATCTCAAGTTATAGGACGCGTCTGTGGTTTGGTATTAGAAGCATTGAGATATCATATCTCATGCTATCGGAAGGGTCTCAGGATTGGATTGGGAAGGATTTGGATATCACATATCGTTATAGGAAGGGTCTCAGGTTGGTTATTAGAAGCATTGAGATATCACATCTCATGTTATAGGACAGTCTCGGGTTTGGTATTAAAAGCATTGAGATATCACATCTCATGGTATAGGACAGGTCTCAGGATTGGAATGGGAAGGAGTTGGATATCACATCTCATGCCATAGGAAGGTCTCAGGTTTGGTAGAAGCATTAAGATACCACATCTCATGCTATCGGAAGGGTCTCAGGATTGGATTGGGAAGGAGTTGGATATCCCATCTCATGCTATAGGGAGGGTCACAGGTTGGAATTGGAAGGAGTTGGATATCACATCTCATGCTATCGGAAGGGTCTCAGGTTTGGAATGGGAAGGGTTTGGATATCACATCTCTTGCTATAGGAAGGGTGTCAGGTTTTTTATTAGAAACATTGAGATATCACATCTCATGCCATAGGAAGGTCTCAGGTTTGGTAGAAGCATTAAGATATCACATCTCATGCTATCGGAAGGGTCTCAGGATTGGATTGGGAAGGAGTTGGATATCCCATCTCATGCTATAGGAAGGGTCACAGGTTGGAATTCGAAGGAGTTGGATATCACATCTCATGCTATCGGAAGGGTCTCAGGATTGGAATGGGAAGGAGTTGGATATCACATCTCATGCTATAGGGAGGGTCTCAGGTTTTATATTAGAAACATTGAGATATCACATCTAATGCTATCGGAAGGGTCTCAGGATTGGATTGGGAAGGAGTTGGATATCACATTTCATGCAATAGGAAAGGTCTCAGGTTTGGAATGGGAAGGGTTTGGATATCACATCTCTTGCAATAGGAAGGGTCTCAGGTCTGGTATTAGAAACATTGAGATATCTCATCTCATGGTATAGGAAGGGTCTCAGGATTGGAATCGGAAGGAGTTGGATATCACATCTCATGTTATAGGAAGGGTCTCAGGTTTTGTATTAGAAGCACTGAGATATCAAATCTCATGCTATATGAAGAGACGCAGGATTGGAATGGGAAGAAGTTGGATATCACATCTCATGCTATAGGAAGGGACTCAGGTTTGGAATGGGAAGGATTTGGATATCACATCTCTTGCAATAGGAAGGGTCTCAGGTTTGGTATTAGAAACATTGAGATATCTCATCTCATGGTATAGGAAGGGTATCAGGATTGGAATCGGAAGGAGTTGGATATAACATCTCATGTTATAGGAAGGGTCTCAGGTTTGGTATTAGAAGCACTGAGATATCAAATCTCATGCTAAATGAAGGGACGCAGGATTGGAATGGGAAGGAGTTGGATATCACATCTCATGTTATAGGAATGATCGCAGGTTTGGTATTAAGAGCATTGAGATATCACATCTCATGCTATAGGAAGGGTCTCAGGATTGGATCGGGAAGGAGTTGGATATCACATCTCATGCTATAGGAAGGGCCTCAGGTTTGGTAGAAGCATTGAGATATCACATCTCATGCTATAGGAAGGGCCTCATGATTGGAATGGGAAGGAGTTGGATATCACATCTCATGTAATAGGAAGGGACTCAGGTTTGGTATTAGAAGCACTGAGATATCAGATCTCATCCTTTAGGAAGGGACTCAAGTTTGGTATTTGAAGGAGTGAGATAATAAATCTCATCCTATCGGAAGGGTCTAAGGATTGGAATGGGAAGGAGTTGAATATCACATCTCATGCTATAGGAAGGATCTCAGGATTGGATGGGAAGGAGTTGGATATCACATTTCATGCTATAGGAAGGGTCTCAGATTTGGTAGAAGCATTGAGATATCACATCTCATGCTATAGGAAGGGCCTCATGATTGGAATGGGAAGGAGTTAGATATCACATCTCATGCTATCGGAAAGGTCTCAGGTTTGGTAGAAGCATTGGGATATCACATCTCATGCTATAAGAAGGGTCTCAGGATTGGATTGGGAAGGAGTTGGATATCACATCTCAAGTTATAGGACAGTCTCAGGTTTGGTATTAGAAGCATTGAGATATAACATCTCATGATATAGGACGGGCCTCAGGAATGGAATGGAAAGGAGTTGGATATCACATCTGATGCTAAAGGAAGGGTCTCAGGTTTGGAAGGGGAAGGATTTGGATATCACATCTCAAGTCATAGGACGGGTCTGTGGTTTGGTATTAGAAGCATTGAGATATCATATCTCATGCTATCGGAAGGGTCTCAGGATTGGATTGGGAAGGAGTTGGATATCACATCTCATGCTATAGGAAGGGTCTCAGGTTTGTTATTAGAAGCATTGAGATATCACATCTCATGATATAGGACAGTCTCAGGTTTGGTATTAGAAGCATTGAGATATAACATCTCATGATATAGGATGGGTCTCAGGATTGGAATGGGAAGGAGTTAGATATAACATCTCATGCTATAGGAAGGGTCTCAGGTTTGGTAGAAGCATTGGGATATCACATCTCATGCTATAGGAAGGGTCTCAGGAATGGAATGGAAAGGAGTTGGATATCACATCTGATGCTAAAGGAAGGGTCTCAGGTTTGGAAGGGGAAGGATTTGGATATCACATCTCAAGTTATAGGACGCGTCTGTGGTTTGGTATTAGAAGCATTGAGATATCATATCTCATGCTATCGGAAGGGTCTCAGGATTGGATTGGGAAGGATTTGGATATCACATATCGTTATAGGAAGGGTCTCAGGTTGGTTATTAGAAGCATTGAGATATCACATCTCATGTTATTGGACATTCTCAGGTTTGGTATTAAAATCATTGAGATATCACATCTCATGGTATAGGACAGGTCTCAGGATTGGAATGGGAAGGAGTTGGATATCACATCTCATGCCATAGGAAGGTCTCAGGTTTGGTAGAAGCATTAAGATACCACATCTCATGCTATCGGAAGGGTCTCAGGATTGGATTGGGAAGGAGCTGGATATCCCATCTCATGCTATAGGAAGGGTCACAGGTTGGAATTGGAAGGAGTTGGATATCACATCTCATGCTATCGGAAGGGTCTCAGGTTTGGAATGGGAAGGGTTTGGATATCACATCTCTTGCTATAGGAAGGGTGTCAGGTTTTTTATTAGAAACATTGAGATATCACATCTCATGCCATAGGAAGGTCTCAGGTTTGGTAGAAGCATTAAGATATCACATCTCATGCTATCGGAAGGGTCTCAGGATTGGATTGGGAAGGAGTTGGATATCCCATCTCATGCTATAGGAAGGGTCACAGGTTGGAATTCGAAGGAGTTGGATATCACATCTCATGCTATCGGAAGGGTCTCAGGATTGGAATGGGAAGGAGTTGGATATCACATCTCATGCTATAGGAAAGGTCTCAGGTTTGGAATGGGAAGGGTTTGGATATCACATCTCTTGCAATAGGAAGGGTCTCAGGTCTGGTATTAGAAACATTGAGATATCTCATCTCATGGTATAGGAAGGGTCACAGGATTGGAATCGGAAGGAGTTGGATATCACATCTCATGTTATAGGAAGGGTCTCAGGTTTTGTATTAGAAGCACTGAGATATCAAATCTCATGCTATATGAAGAGACGCAGGATTGGAATGGGAAGAAGTTAGATATCACATCTCATGCTATAGGAAGGGTCTCAGGTTTGGTAGAAGCATTGGGATATCACATCTCATGCTATAGGAAGGGTCTCAGGAATTGAATGGAAAGGAGTTGGATATCACATCTGATGCTAAAGGAAGGGTCTCAGGTTTGGAATGGGAACGAGTTAGATATCACATCTCATGCTATAGGAAGGGTCTCAGGTTTGGTAGAAGCATTGGGATATCACATCTCATGCTATAGGAAGGGTCTCAGGAATGGAATGGAAAGGAGTTGGATATCACATCTGATGCTAAAGGAAGGGTCTCAGGTTTGGAAGGGGAAGGATTTGGATATCACATCTCAAGTTATAGGACGCGTCTGTGGTTTGGTATTAGAAGCATTGAGATATCATATCTCATGCTATCGGAAGGGTCTCAGGATTGGATTGGGAAGGATTTGGATATCACATCTCGTTATAGGAAGGGTCTCAGGTTGGTTATTAGAAGCATTGAGATATCACATCTCATGTTATAGGACAGTCTCAGGTTTGGTATTAGAAGCATTGAGATATCACATCTCATGGTATAGGACAGGTCTCAGGATTGGAATGGGAAGGAGTTGGATATCACATCTCATGCCATAGGAAGGTCTCAGGTTTGGTAGAAGCATTAAGATACCACATCTCATGCTATCGGAAGGGTCTCAGGATTGGATTGGGAAGGAGTTGGATATCCCATCTCATGCTATAGGAAGGGTCACAGGTTGGAATTGGAAGGAGTTGGATATCACATCTCATGCTATCGGAAGGGTCTCAGGTTTGGAATGGGAAGGGTTTGGATATCACATCTCTTGCTATAGGAAGGGTGTCAGGTTTTTTATTAGAAACATTGAGATATCACATCTCATGCCATAGGAAGGTCTCAGGTTTGGTAGAAGCATTAAGATATCACATCTCATGCTATCGGAAGGGTCTCAGGATTGGATTGGGAAGGAGTTGGATATCCCATCTCATGCTATAGGAAGGGTCACAGGTTGGAATTCGAAGGAGTTGGATATCACATCTCATGCTATCGGAAGGGTCTCAGGATTGGAATGGGAAGGAGTTGGATATCACATTTCATGCTATAGGAAGGGTCTCAGATTTGGTAGAAGCATTGAGATATCACATCTCATGCTATAGGAAGGGCCTCATGATTGGAATGGGAAGGAGTTAGATATCACATCTCATGCTATCGGAAAGGTCTCAGGTTTGGTAGAAGCATTGGGATATCACATCTCATGCTATAGGAAGAGTCTCAGGATTGGATTGGGAAGGAGTTGGATACCACATCTCAAGTTATAGGACAGTCTCAGGTTTGGTATTAGAAGCATTGAGATATAACATCTCATGATATAGGACGGGCCTCAGGAATGGAATGGAAAGGAGTTGGATATCACATCTGATGCTAAAGGAAGGGTCTCAGGTTTGGAAGGGGAAGGATTTGGATATCACATCTCAAGTCATAGGACGGGTCTGTGGTTTGGTATTAGAAGCATTGAGATATCATATCTCATGCTATCGGAAGGGTCTCAGGATTGGATTGGGAAGGAGTTGGATATCACATCTCATGCTATAGGAAGGGTCTCAGGTTTGTTATTAGAAGCATTGAGATATCACATCTCATGATATAGGACAGTCTCAGGTTTGGTATTAGAAGCATTGAGATATAACATCTCATGATATAGGATGGGTCTCAGGATTGGAATGGGAAGGAGTTAGATATCACATCTCATGCTATAGGAAGGGTCTCAGGTTTGGTAGAAGCATTGGGATATCACATCTCATGCTATAAGAAGGGTCTCAGGAATGGAATGGAAAGGAGTTGGATATCACATCTGATGCTAAAGGAAGGGTCTCAGGTTTGGAAGGGGAAGGATTTGGATATCACATCTCAAGTTATAGGACGCGTCTGTGGTTTGGTATTAGAAGCATTGAGATATCATATCTCATGCTATCGGAAGGGTCTCAGGATTGGATTGGGAAGGATTTGGATATCACATATCGTTATAGGAAGGGTCTCAGGTTGGTTATTAGAAGCATTGAGATATCACATCTCATGTTATAGGACAGTCTCGGGTTTGGTATTAAAAGCATTGAGATATCACATCTCATGGTATAGGACAGGTCTCAGGATTGGAATGGGAAGGAGTTGGATATCACATCTCATGCCATAGGAAGGTCTCAGGTTTGGTAGAAGCATTAAGATACCACATCTCATGCTATCGGAAGGGTCTCAGGATTGGATTGGGAAGGAGTTGGATATCCCATCTCATGCTATAGGGAGGGTCACAGGTTGGAATTGGAAGGAGTTGGATATCACATCTCATGCTATCGGAAGGGTCTCAGGTTTGGAATGGGAAGGGTTTGGATATCACATCTCTTGCTATAGGAAGGGTGTCAGGTTTTTTATTAGAAACATTGAGATATCACATCTCATGCCATAGGAAGGTCTCAGGTTTGGTAGAAGCATTAAGATATCACATCTCATGCTATCGGAAGGGTCTCAGGATTGGATTGGGAAGGAGTTGGATATCCCATCTCATGCTATAGGAAGGGTCACAGGTTGGAATTCGAAGGAGTTGGATATCACATCTCATGCTATCGGAAGGGTCTCAGGATTGGAATGGGAAGGAGTTGGATATCACATCTCATGCTATAGGGAGGGTCTCAGGTTTTATATTAGAAACATTGAGATATCACATCTAATGCTATCGGAAGGGTCTCAGGATTGGATTGGGAAGGAGTTGGATATCACATTTCATGCAATAGGAAAGGTCTCAGGTTTGGAATGGGAAGGGTTTGGATATCACATCTCTTGCAATAGGAAGGGTCTCAGGTCTGGTATTAGAAACATTGAGATATCTCATCTCATGGTATAGGAAGGGTCTCAGGATTGGAATCGGAAGGAGTTGGATATCACATCTCATGTTATAGGAAGGGTCTCAGGTTTTGTATTAGAAGCACTGAGATATCAAATCTCATGCTATATGAAGAGACGCAGGATTGGAATGGGAAGAAGTTGGATATCACATCTCATGCTATAGGAAGGGACTCAGGTTTGGAATGGGAAGGATTTGGATATCACATCTCTTGCAATAGGAAGGGTCTCAGGTTTGGTATTAGAAACATTGAGATATCTCATCTCATGGTATAGGAAGGGTATCAGGATTGGAATCGGAAGGAGTTGGATATAACATCTCATGTTATAGGAAGGGTCTCAGGTTTGGTATTAGAAGCACTGAGATATCAAATCTCATGCTAAATGAAGGGACGCAGGATTGGAATGGGAAGGAGTTGGATATCACATCTCATGCTATAGGAACGGTCCAACTTTGGTATTAGAAGCATTGAGATAGCACATCTCATGGAAGGGGCTCAGGATTGGAATGGGAAGGAGTTGGATATCACATCTCATGTTATAGGAATGATCGCAGGTTTGGTATTAAGAGCATTGAGATATCACATCTCATGCTATAGGAAGGGTCTCAGGATTGGATCGGGAAGGAGTTGGATATCACATCTCATGCTATAGGAAGGGCCTCAGGTTTGGTAGAAGCATTGAGATATCACATCTCATGCTATAGGAAGGGCCTCATGATTGGAATGGGAAGGAGTTGGATATCACATCTCATGTAATAGGAAGGGACTCAGGTTTGGTATTAGAAGCACTGAGATATCAGATCTCATCCTTTAGGAAGGGACTCAAGTTTGGTATTTGAAGGAGTGAGATAATAAATCTCATCCTATCGGAAGGGTCTAAGGATTGGAATGGGAAGGAGTTGAATATCACATCTCATGCTATAGGAAGGATCTCAGGATTGGATGGGAAGGAGTTGGATATCACATTTCATGCTATAGGAAGGGTCTCAGATTTGGTAGAAGCATTGAGATATCACATCTCATGCTATAGGAAGGGCCTCAGGATTGGATGGGAAGGAGTTGGATATCACATTTCATGCTATAGGAAGGGTCTCAGATTTGGTAGAAGCATTGAGATATCACATCTCATGCTATAGGAAGGGCCTCATGATTGGAATGGGAAGGAGTTAGATATCACATCTCATGCTATCGGAAAGGTCTCAGGTTTGGTAGAAGCATTGGGATATCACATCTCATGCTATAGGAAGGGTCTCAGGATTGGATTGGGAAGGAGTTGGATATCACATCTCAAGTTATAGGACAGTCTCAGGTTTGGTATTAGAAGCATTGAGATATAACATCTCATGATATAGGACGGGCCTCAGGAATGGAATGGAAAGGAGTTGGATATCACATCTGATGCTAAAGGAAGGGTCTCAGGTTTGGAAGGGGAAGGATTTGGATATCACATCTCAAGTCATAGGACGGGTCTGTGGTTTGGTATTAGAAGCATTGAGATATCATATCTCATGCTATCGGAAGGGTCTCAGGATTGGATTGGGAAGGAGTTGGATATCACATCTCAAGTTATAGGAAGGGTCTCAGGTTTGTTATTAGAAGCATTGAGATATCACATCTCATGATATAGGATGGGTCTCAGGATTGGAATGGGAAGGAGTTAGATATCACATCTCATGCTATAGGAAGGGTCTCAGGTTTGGTAGAAGCATTGGGATATCACATCTCATGCTATAGGAAGGGTCTCAGGAATGGAATGGAAAGGAGTTGGATATCACATCTGATGCTAAAGGAAGGGTCTCAGGTTTGGAAGGGGAAGGATTTGGATATCACATCTCAAGTTATAGGACGCGTCTGTGGTTTGGTATTAGAAGCATTGAGATATCATATCTCATGCTATCGGAAGGGTCTCAGGATTGGATTGGGAAGGATTTGGATATCACATCTCGTTATAGGAAGGGTCTCAGGTTGGTTATTAGAAGCATTGAGATATCACATCTCATGTTATAGGACAGTCTCAGGTTTGGTATTAGAAGCATTGAGATATCACATCTCATGGTATAGGACAGGTCTCAGGTTTGGTAGAAGCATTAAGATACCACATCTCATGCTATCGGAAGGGTCTCAGGATTGGAATGGGAAGGAGTTGGATATCACATCTCATGCTATAGGAAGGTCTCAGGTTTGGTAGAAGCATTAAGATACCACATCTCATGCTATCGGAAGGGTCTCAGGATTGGATTGGGAAGGAGTTGGATATCCCATCTCATGCTATAGGAAGGGTCACAGGTTGGAATTGGAAGGAGTTGGATATCACATCTCATGCTATCGGAAGGGTCTCAGGTTTGGAATGGGAAGGGTTTGGATATCACATCTCTTGCTTTAGGAAGGGTGTCAGGTTTTTTATTAGAAACATTGAGATATCACATCTCATGCCATAGGAAGGTCTCAGGTTTGGTAGAAGCATTAAGATATCACATCTCATGCTATCGGAAGGGTCTCAGGATTGGATTGGGAAGGAGTTGGATATCCCATCTCATGCTATAGGAAGGGTCACAGGTTGGAATTCGAAGGAGTTGGATATCACATCTCATGCTATCGGAAGGGTCTCAGGATTGGAATGGGAAGGAGTTTGATATCACATCTCATGCTATAGGGAGGGTCTCAGGTTTTATATTAGAAACATTGAGATATCACATCTAATGCTATCGGAAGGGTCTCAGGATTGGATTGGGAAGGAGTTGGATATCACATTTCATGCAATAGGAAGGGTCTCAGGTCTGGTATTAGAAACATTGAGATATCTCATCTCATGGTATAGGAAGGGTCTCAGGATTGAAATCGGAAGGAGTTGGATATCACATCTCATGTTATAGGAAGGGTCTCAGGTTTGGTATTAGAAGCACTGAGATATCAAATCTCATGCTATATGAAGAAACGCAGGATTGGAATGGGAAGAAGTTGGATATCACATATGCTATAGGAAGGGACTCAGGTTTGGAATGGGAAGGATTTGGATATCACATCTCTTGCAATAGGAAGGGTCTCAGGTTTGGTATTAGAAACATTGAGATATCTCATCTCATGGTATAGGAAGGGTATCAGGATTGGAATCGGAAGGAGTTGGATATAACATCTCATGTTATAGGAAGGGTCTCAGGTTTGGTATTAGAAGCACTGAGATATCAAATCTCATGCTAAATGAAGGGACGCAGGATTGGAATGGGAAGGAGTTGGATATCACATCTCATGCTATAGGAACGGTCCAACTTTGGTATTAGAAGCATTGAGATAGCACATCTCATGGAAGGGGCTCAGGATTGGAATGGGAAGGAGTTGGATATCACATCTCATGTTATAGGAATGATCGCAGGTTTGGTATTAAGAGCATTGAGATATCACATCTCATGCTATAGGAAGGGTCTCAGGATTGGATCGGGAAGGAGTTGGATATCACATCTCATGCTATAGGAAGGGTCTCAGGTTTGCTGTTAGGAAAGATTTCGTAATTGTAGGTAATTTTCCTTCCATGTGGCAACCCCTAAACTTTTTGCTATTGTTTTTAACCTTGTTCTTGACTTTGCCAGAGAAGTGCAGCCTTCTGCCGCACTCCTCTGGGCTTTCGCTCCTTTCTTACGGGGAAACTGACATGCCCTTAAGACAGTCAGTACCGGGGAACGCTGTTTCCCGTAGTTTCTTTTATCGTGTTGCAGCTTTAGTGCAACATGACACAAGAGGGCACTGTAAGCTAAGTTACAGCTCTCTTGGGTCTCTAGCCTTCTACAGGCCCTAGATACTCTTTTAGGATGGTATTTGATCGGTGCAAGTCATTCAGGGACTGGAATGGTGGCAGCGATCGTTTTGTATATTTTGAGCTCCTTTTGGCGTTCTGAGCACGTTTTTGCACTGAACCCAAAATGGTGGCCTGGCTCCCAAAATGGCCAGACCACGAGGCTCCTTTGTCTTGTCCACTGACCGTCTTGCTCCCTTCACCTTCCCCGGGATGAGCTGACCCGGGGCCTTCCTTATTTGGGCATGTACTTTCCCGCGAAACACGGATGCTTTCGCGGGCTTCTACATGTCGTTTGTGTGCCTCCAGGGTGTGGGCTGGGATGTCTGGTCCCAATACACATCCTGGGTGCCAGAGAGTCTAGGGTGGTGTGAATGCTTGGGACCACCGTCGTCCGTGATTGGTCCACGTATGGTATGTGTGTTGATGAGCGGATCTCCCATTGGCTCCCCTCCGTTTTGGCGCGAAGGGAACCGTGGATAAGAGGGGGCTGGAAACACCACTACCATGTCGATCTCCTGAGTTCTCACGAACGAAGGAATACAGGAGCCAAGTATCCTGCAACCAAGAGGCTGGACCGAGGAATCGCTGGTGTCCCGCTGAAGGAATCCTCCTTTGCACTGCTGTCGTCCTGAGAGCCCCCGTCCTCCTTTGATCGAACCAGAAGGCCTGTACTGGTGCTTCGACCTATTGGAATAGCAGGAACAGCTATTCCCGGCATCTTCATCATCTCCTGCCAAGTAAGCCTTCGGAAGCGTCTCTGGGCCATCCAGTTGACTGACCAGCTTACAAGGGAGCTCTGCTCTGTAACCGCCGCCAGGTTGTGCCGTATCTCGAGTCCTTGTCACTCTCCCACGCTTCGTGCACTTGGCGTTTCCAGGTCTGAAGGGAGGAGTGTACTTTTGACTCAGATACGCACGGCCGCTCCGTTGTCCTGCTGCGGCAACAAACTGTGCCGGTTTCGTCGATTGGGACGTCTTTTTGATCTACACGACCACGAGGCGTTCCTTGCTCTTCTGAACCTGCCAGCTGCTGAAACTAACATGGAGAAGCCTGGGTCTGCTTGCTTCGGGGACCGGTGAGTAGTATAGCTAGGATCTGGTCGCCCTCCTGCAGTAGCCCATTGCTTTTCCCCGCTGTGTAAAAACAGCACCCTTTTCGTCCGTACTCGCGCTTTGCTTCTGCTAGCTGTGGAGGCTGCGCTTGAGTTGCGGAACCTGTTCTTCTTCTGCTGTGCACTAACACGAACTGCCTGACTTCCTCCGAAGAGCTTCTCCTTTTGCCCGTTGGCACCAGCGCGTGCAGGTACTTTGAGCACAAGGCTCCACTCTTCGCAGGGCTTGGACTTCCATCTAGTTAGGTGCCTCTGAAGGCGAACTGAGTCGAAAGCATTATCGCACTGCCTGTTTTCCTTCCCTTTCAGGTGGACTACATATTTCGTGCTTTAAACGCTTGCGACTGTGTATTTGTATATATATTGTGTTGATATGGTATGTGTTGGTTTAATATTGTGATATTGTGATTTTCTCGCTACGGTCGTTGTTTTAAAGGCCTTAAAATAAATGTGTTTATATTTTTGATATAACACCTGTTTGGAGTAGTTTGTAAGCGCTCTTGCTTTGTGTGCTCATTGCAGGCTTTCAGTCACCCTCACCCCTCTTGAGACCTAGTCTTGACCACCGCGATCGCTACCTTGATTGGTCTGGCTCGTCCAGAGGTTACCCTGTTCCAAGTAATTAGGTTGGCCTTCTGAACTTCTGCGCCACCAGGACAGAGTTCAGAAATCCGTCTTAACAAATTGGTGTACAGCGGTGGGATACGACTGAAGGTATCCAGTGTTGCGCACGAACTAGGGCATTTCAGGTTATTCCAACCAGTACACGTAGTGAATTGTTGTAGCATAACTTTAAAAAGGCCATAGTCCTATCACACAGTATGGAAACAAGTACGTTGTTAACTTTAAATGCTTCCAAATCAAAAACGCTGAAAAAGATGTGTGCGGAGAGAGGTGTTTCCTCTCAAGGCACAAAATTGGAAATGATCCAGAGAATCGTGGCGTGGCAAGAAGCGCAGCTTGACGCTATAACTTCTGAGGACAGTGCGGAAGGTGGTGGGGCTGCTCTCACTGGCAGAACCGACGGTTCTGCCGCCGCACTGATCCACCGCGACCACGAGGACAGGGAGGACGAGATGTCTAATGTTTCCTCTGCCAGTGCTGATGGGGAGGCTATGCTTGAATTCAAGAAGCAAGAGCTGCGGTTTAGGCAGCAGGAGCTTGAATTCAGCATAGCCAAACTAAAAATCGAACAGGCAGAAAAACAAAAAGACAGGGATCACCAGTTGGAACTGGCCAAGCTTCAGGTTGCAAATGGGTCCACGGGTCCTGGACATGGGTCTGGGGCCTCCTCTCATCCACGGTTTCCAAAAGATCTGCTCAGTGTGTATGAGGAGCGGAATGACATTATGGACTGGCTGAATGCGTTTGAGTATGCATGCGAAGTTCAGAAAGTTGACAATGCTGATAAGATTGCGTGGTTACTCAGCAGACTGCCCCATTCTGGCTGTAGTGCCATTATGGAGATGTCGAAGGCTGAGCGAGCTGATTTCGCAATGTTGAAGCAAACTCTCATTTTAAAGTTTGGGAAGACTCCGGCCCAATATTTAAAACGTTTTAGAGAGTAAAAGAAAAAGGAAGGTGGTACTTGGGTATCTTATGTCACTGAATCCTTGAAAAACTTAACTGGCTGGGTCGAAGGCTATAAGGTCTCTACCTTCGCCGGCATGATAAATCTTGTCATGCTGGAACACATTTTTGCTTCTTCTTCCCCGGAGCTTAAGCAGCACTTGGCCGATTCAAAGGAGATAGATCCTAAGAAGCTGGCCATGGCCGCCGACTTATGGGTGTCACATCGAGTGTCCCATAAGGACAAAACTCATCCTGGTAAACAGGAGGAAGGGAAAAAGTCCAAAGATATGGAGGGTGGAGAATCTGCTAAATCTTCTTCCCAAAAGGGCCACAAAAAGAAAAACAAGGGTAAGACACAAGAGAACTCACAGGGTAGTGGAGGTCCGCCTCCGAAACAGAACTCTGGTTACAATAAGCCTCCCTATGTAAACAGACCCATTGGATCTTGTTTTGCTTGTGGAGCAACTGACCATGTGAAGGGGGATCCCCGTTGTAAGGTTAGACCTTTGGGGGTCCACTCCGCTAATCTGGCCTTCTCCTCCTACGAGGAAGAAGAGATTACAGGAGCATCCTTCTCCTCAGACTCATTTCCCAGCGGAATAGAGGCTGAGGTAGTTTTAGTGTCCCTGGGTTCCTGGGAGCCTAAAGTCGCAGAGGCGTATGCTAGGATTCCGGATAATACCAAGCACTACTTTAAAGACAGTGTGCTGATCAATGGAGTAGATACTCCAGCTCTTAGGGATAGTGGGTGCAGTCGCACTGTAGTGGATTCTACCTTGGTAGACTCAGAGGAAGTTGCCAGAGCTACTCTGATGCCCACTAAGTTGGCTGACGGCCCCCTCCGTATGTTTCCCGTGATCCCTGTAAATCTTACTTTAAATGGTACAGCAGTCAGGATTCCAGTGAGCATTCAGAGAAACGTCCCGGGAAAGGTCTTGTTAGGTAATGATCTCAGAGCTTTAGGGCTCGTAGGAGACACTGCCGAAAGACCCTACACACGGTCTCAAGCACGGGCAGCATTGGCCAAGTCCAATACGCCGCCCCAGCCGAAGGGGAAACCCAAGGCGAAAGGAGTCAACAAGTCACGACGAGGGAAAGAGAATATTCCCCCGAGCTCGCCTACCACTGCGGTGGAGGAAGTTGGTCAATCGCCCGGGCCTGACGAGGAAGTGGCGATGCCTGAAGTATTCGACCCCAACGATCATCCTGAACTAAAAGACTTGTTAGTTGAAGGAGGTCCCGATAGGGACGAATTCAGTAAAGGCCAACGTGAGTGCCCATCTCTGGAAGGCCTAAGGAGACAGGCCTGCTCCCAGCTTGAGGGTGAACCTCATGGGACGCATAGGATTTATTGGGAAGGTGGACTCCTGTATAGTGAGCCCACAGAGTCTACAGAAGGAGACCATAGGAGGTTGGTGGTTCCCCTTGCTGTTAGGCCCTTCCTCCTGCAGTTGGCGCATGAAGTTCCCCTTGCTGGTCACCTTGGTATGAAGAGGACCAAGCAAAGGTTATCCATGCACTTCTACTGGCCCAAGATGGGGGTGCAAGTAGAAAGTCACTGCAGGAGTTGTGCCTCCTGCCAGTTGTCTGGTAAGGTTGGCGCGACAATCCAAGCTCCGTTGGTACTGCTCCCAGTTGTGGGGGTACCATTTGAAAGGGTAGGGATCGACATCGTTGGTCCCCTTGACCCGCAAACATCCTCGGGCAATAGGTTTATCCTGGTGCTGGTCGACCATGCAACCAGGTATCCTGAGGCCATCCCATTAAAAACTGTAACTGCCAAGTCAGTTGCAAAAGCTTTACTCGGCATATTTACTAGGGTTGGCTTCCCTAAAGAAGTTGTGTCAGATCGGGCAGCAACTTTATGTCGAAGTATATGCAGGCTATGTGGAAAGAATGTGGGGTCACCTACAAGTTCTCTTCTGCATACCACCCCCAGACCAATGGTCTGGTGGAACGTTTCAACAGAACGTTAAAGAGCATGATTGGGGCTCTGGAGGAGCCCCAGAGAAGAAAATGGGATCTTCTTTTACCATGTTTACTGTTTGCCTACCGAGAGGTACCACAGGAGGGTGTTGGCTTCAGCCCCTTCGAACTTCTGTTCGGTCATCCCGTACGGGGACCCTTAGCCATCGTCAAAGAGGGATGGGAGATGCCCACTCCCCCTGTTACTACCAATGTAGTTGATTATGTGCTGGGGCTCAGAAAACGGGTGGTACTTCTGATGGGCTTGGCTAGTGATAAATTGAAGGCAGGGCAAGCGCTGGTGAAACATTGGTACGACCAGAAAGCTTCCCTCATCAACTTTACACCTGGTCAGCAAGTCCTGATCATGAATCCCATAAGGCCTCGAGCTTTACAGGACAAATGGTCAGGCCCTTACACAGTGGTGGAGCCCCTGGGTGAGGTGAACTATTTAGTGGACCTTGGAAGGCCTGGACAGGCTCCAAAAGTGTTTCACGTGAATAGGCTGAAGGCTTTCGTCCCAAGAGTCGAAATCGCAGCACTGCTACTGGCTTCAGACGTTGAGGAAGAGGAGTCTGAACCTCTCCCCGACCTGTTCCAAGGCGGTCCTTCAGATAGCTCCTTTGAGGGTGTCCGTGTGGCCCCTCACCTGACTTCTGATCAGCAGGCTGTGGTGAAAAGTTTGCTTCGGCAGTTTTCCCCCCTGTTTTCACAGTCGCCTGATTTGACACCTTGGTGCAAACATAACATTGACACAGGAGACAGTGTACCTACCAAAAGTAGGGGATACAGGATGTCGGATAAAGTACGGTCTTATATTAAGACCGAGGTCAACAAGATGTTAGACCTTGGGGTGATTGAACCCTCTAGTAGTCCTTGGTCCAGCCCTGTGGTTTTGGTTCCAAAGGCAGGCACTTCTGAATTGAGGTTCTGCGTGGATTACAGGGCTCTGAATGCTGTCAACAAGACAGATGCACACCCCTTGCCTCGAACAGATGAGCTGGTGGATACTTTGGGTGCCTCCAAGTACCTCAGCACGTTTGACCTCACTGCTGGCTATTGGCAAATAGCTTTAGCAGAACATGCCAAGGAGAAGACAGCATTTTCTACTCCAGACGGCCTTTAACAATTCTGGGTAATGCCGTTCGGGTTGAAGAATGCACCTGCCACTTTCCAGAGGGTTGTGAATCATGTGTTGAATGGGTTGGACGAATTCTGTCTCGCATATCTGGACGATATAGCAGTTTTCAGTGCCACCTGGGAAGACCATGTGAAACACCTTGGGATTGTGCCCCAGGCTCTTCAGAAAGCCCACTTGACCATAAAGGCTAGTAAATGCCAGATTGGACAAGGCTCAGTGGTTTACCTTGGACATGAAGTAGGTGGAGGGAGGATACAGCCTCTACCCAGTAAAGTACAAGCAGTACAAGACTGGCCTACCCCCACTACGCAAACCCAAGTGAGAGCCTTCTTAGGACTCACGGGGTATTATCGCAATTTTATGGCAGACTATGGCACCATAGCTGCTCCTCTGACTGCCCTCACAACTCCGAAGAAACCCAAGAAGGTAACTTGGACCGACGAGTGTGAGAAGGCCTTCAATGGCTTGAAAGACTCCTTGTGCCAGGCCCCTGTCCTCAGGGCCCCTGATTATCAAAGACCTTTTATCGTGCAGACGGACGCCTCTGACCCTGGGATAGGAGCTGTACTATCACAAGTAGATGAGAAGGGTAAGGAACACCCTATCGGTTTTATTAGTCGCCAGCTTAAGGACAGAGAGCTCAGATGGTCCACGGTAGAGAAAGAATGTTTCTCTGTTGTGTGGGCCCTAAGGAAGCTGAGGCCCTACCTCTATGGGACCCACTTCACTGTGCAAACTGACCATAAGCCGTTAAAGTGGCTAATGAACATGAAGGGGGAGAATCCAAAGTTGCTTAGGTGGTCCATAAGTCTACAAGGCTTCGACTTCACTATTGAGCATAGGCCAGGTGTCCAACATAGCAATGCTGATGGGTTGTCCAGAATGTTTAACCGACCTGAACAAGAGACTCATCCAGGGGTGGATTAGTTCTCCCTGTCCATAGTCTGGGAGGGGCGAGTGTTAGGAAAGATTTCGTAATTGTAGGTAATTTTCCTTCCATGTGGCAACCCCTAAACTTTTTGCTATTGTTTTTAACCTTGTTCTTGACTTTGCCAGAGAAGTGCAGCCTTCTGCCGCACTCCTCTGGGCTTTCGCTCCTTTCTTACGGGGAAACTGACATGCCCTTAAGACAGTCAGTACCGGGGAACGCTGTTTCCCGTAGTTTCTTTTATCGTGTTGCAGCTTTAGTGCAACATGACACAAGAGGGCACTGTAAGCTAAGTTACAGCTCTCTTGGGTCTCTAGCCTTCTACAGGCCCTAGATACTCTTTTAGGATGGTATTTGATCGGTGCAAGTCATTCAGGGACTGGAATGGTGGCAGCGATCGTTTTGTATATTTTGAGCTCCTTTTGGCGTTCTGAGCACGTTTTTGCACTGAACCCAAAATGGTGGCCTGGCTCCCAAAATGGCCAGACCACGAGGCTCCTTTGTCTTGTCCACTGACCGTCTTGCTCCCTTCACCTTCCCCGGGTCGAGCTGACCCGGGGCCTTCCTTATTTGGGCATGTACTTTCCCGCGAAACACGGATGCTTTCGCGGGCTTCTACATGTCGTTTGTGTGCCTCCAGGGTGTGGGCTGGGATGTCTGGTCCCAATACACATCCTGGGTGCCAGAGAGTCTAGGGTGGTGTGAATGCCTGGGACCACCGTGGTCCGTGATTGGTCCACGTATGGTATGTGTGTTGATGAGCGGATCTCCCATTGGCTCCCCTCCGTTTTGGCGCGAAGGGAACCGTGGATAAGAGGGGGCTGGAAACACCACTACCATGTCGATCTCCTGAGTTCTCACGAACGAAGGAATACAGGAGCCAAGTATCCTTCAACCAAGAGGCTGGACCGAGGAATCGCTGGTGACCCGCTGAAGGAATCCTCCTTTGCACTGCTGTCGTCCTGAGAGCCCCCGTCCTCCTTTGATCGAACCAGAAGGCCTGTACTGGTGCTTCGACCTATTGGAATAGCAGGAACAGCTATTCCCGGCATCTTCATCATCTCCTGCCAAGTAAGCCTTCGGAAGCGTCTCTGGGCCATCCAGTTGACTGACCAGCTTACAAGGGAGCTCTGCTCTGTAACCGTTGCCAGGTTGTGCCGTATCTCGAGTCCTTGTCACTCTCCCACGCTTCGTGCACTTGGCGTTCCCAGGTCTGAAGGGAGGAGTGTACTTTTGACTCAGATACGCACGGCCGCTCCGTTGTCCTGCTGCGGCAACAAACTGTGCCGGTTTCGTCGATTGGGACGTCTTTTTGATCTACACGACCACGAGGCGTTCCCTGCTCTTCTGAACCTGCCAGCTGCTGAAACTAACGCTTAGACCCAGTTCGCCTTCAGAGGCACCTAACTAGATAGAAGTCCGAGCCCTGCGAAGAGTGGAGCCTTGTGCTCAAAAGTACCTGCACGCGCTGGTGCCAACGGGCAAAAGGAGAAGCTCTTCGAGGGAAATCAGGCAGTTCAGTTTAGTGCACAAAAGAAGAAGAACAAGTTCCGTGACTCAAGCGCAGCCTCTACAGTGGGCAGAAGCAGAGCGCGAGTACGGACAAGGGTGCTGTTTTGACACAGCGGGGAAAAGCAATGGGCTCCTGCAGGAGGGCGACCAGATCCTAGCTATGCTACTCACCGGTCCCCGATGCAAGCAGACCCAGGCTTCTCTGCGTCAGTTTCAGCAGTTGGCAGGTTCAGAAGAGCAGGGAACGCCTCGTTGTCGTGTTGAGTAAAAAGACGTCCCAATCGAAGAAACCCGCACTGTTTGTTACCACAGCAGGGCAACGGAGCGGCCGTGTGTACCTGAGCCAAATGTACACTACTCACTTCAGACCTGGGAACGCCAAGTGTACGAAGCGTGTGAGAGTGACAAGGACTCCAAATACTACACAACCTGGCGGCGGTTACAGAGCAAGACTCCCGTGTAAGCTGGTCAGTCAGCTGGATGGCCCAGATACGCTTCCGAAGGCTTACTGGCAGGAGATGGTGAAGATGCCGAGAATAGCTGTTCCCGCTATTCCAAGGGTCGAAGTACCAGTACAGGCCTTCTGGTTCGATCAAAGGTGAAAAGGGTTTCACAAGGCGACAGCAGTGCAGAGGAGAAGTCCTTCAGCGGGTCACCAGCGATTCCTCGGTCCAGCCTCTTGGTTGCAGGATACTTGGCTCCTGTATTCCTTCGTTCGTGAGAACTCAGGAGATCGACATGGTAGTGGTGTTTCTAGCCCCCTCTTATCCACGGTTCCCTGCGTGCCAAAACGGAGGGGACCCAATGGGAGATCCGCTCATCAACACTCACACCATTCGTGGACCAATCACGGACCACGGTGGTCCCAGGCATTCACACCACCCTAGACTCTCTGGCACCCAGGATGTGTATTGGGACCAGACATCCCAGCCCACATCCTGGAGGCACACACAAGACATGTAGAAGCCCGCGAAAGCATCCGTGTTTTGCGGGAAAGTACATGCCCAAATAAGGAAGGCCCCGGGTCGGCTCGACCTGGGGAAGGTGAAGGGAGCAAGACGGTCAGCGGACAGGACAAAGGAGCCTCGTGGTCTGGCCATTTTGGGAGCCAGGCCACCATTTTGGGTTAAGCGCGAGAAACGCGCTTAGAACGCCAAAAGGAGCTCAAAACACAAGAAACGATCGCTGCCACCATTCCCGTCCCTGAATCACTTGCACCGATCAGATACAATCCTAAACGAGTATCTAGGGCCTGTAGAAGGCTAGAGACCCAAGAGAGCTGTAACTTAGCTTACAGTGCCCTCTTGTGTCATGTTGCACGAAAGCCGCAACATGATAAAAGAAACTACGGGAAACAGCGTTCCCCGGTACTGACTGTCTTAAGGGCATGTCAGTTTCACCGTAAGAAAGGAGCGAAAGCCCAGAGGAGTGCGGCAGAAGGCTGCACTTCTCTGGCAAAGTCAAGAACAAGGTGAAAAACAACAGCAAAAAGTTTAGGGGTTGCCACATGGAAGGAAAATTACCTACAATTACGATATCTTTCCTAACACTCGCCCCTCCCAGACTATGGACAGGGGGAACTAATCCACCCCTGGATGAGTCTCTTGTTCAGGTCGGTTAAACATTCTGGACAACCCATCAGCATTGCTATGTTGGACACCTGGCCTATGCTCAATAGTGAAGTCGAAGCCTTGTAGACTTATGGACCACCTAAGCAACTTTGGATTCTCCCCCTTCATGTTCATTAGCCACTTTAAGGGCTTATGGTCAGTTTGCACAGTGAAGTGGGTCCCATAGAGGTAGGGCCTCAGCTTCCTTAGGGCCCACACAACAGAGAAACATTCTTTCTCTACCGTGGACCATCTGAGCTCTCTGTCCTTAAACTGGCGGCTAATAAAACCAATAGGGTATTCCTTACCCTTCTCATCTACTTGTGATAGTACAGCTCCTATCCCAGTGTCAGAGGCGTCCGTCTGCACGATAAAAGGTCTTTGATAATCAGGGGCCCTGAGGAGAGGGGCCTGGCACAAGGAGTCTTTTAAGCCATTGAAGGCCTTCTCACACTCGTCGGTCCAAGTTACCTTCTTGGGTTTCTTCGGAGTTGTGAGGGCAGTCAGAGGGGCAGCTATGGTGCCATAGTCTGCCACAAAATTGCAGTAATACCCCGTGAGTCCTAAGAAGGCTCTCACTTGGGTTTGCGTAGTGGGGGTAGGCCAGTCTTGTACTGCTTGTACTTTACTGGGAAGAGGCTGTATCCTCCCTCCACCTACTTCATGTCCAAGGTAAACCACTGAGCTTTGTCCAATCTGGCATTTACTAGCCTTTATGATCAGGTGTGCTTTCTGAAGAACTTATAGAAGGAGGAAGCCCGGTATACAAAAGGCTAAGGGTAGTTAGCAATGTATACTTTGTCTATGCCCGGGTGGACAATGATCCATTTTAATAGAGTGAGACAAAGCTAGATGCCAGAAAACACAAAATTCCCCGGATTGGAGTACCATAAGGGGACCAGTCACAGTTAAATAGGACACGCCTTTGTCCGCGACTGACCCCCGGTCTTCTACCTCCTACGACCTTTCAGTAGAGAGCACCCACAGGCATCAATGGAGATGCTACGAAATTTTCATTGTTAATATCTGTCTTCAATTGTTAACTTGGTTACGTGGTCATCTATGTACTTCCTGATGAATGTTCCATACTAATTCTAGGAACTGAAACATGTCGAGATAGCTCTCTGTATTTTAACCAGAGATACTAATTTACGACACATTGACTCTAACTGTTGTAGGGTACTATACCCTTGATTTGATATGTACCGTTTTGTGTTTTGTGTGTTTATTTTGATACACTGGTAACTAGCTAGCCAAGCTTGTCACGTAACTTCTGTTCGAGTTTGTTTTTTGTTCAATTGTTTGTACTGTGGACCGCATTATTTAATTAGTTTTTATCTTTGTGACCTAATAAACTTGATACTTATCTTTTAACTGTGACTGGTCCCCTTGTGGTACTCCAATCCTGGGAGTTTTGTGTTTTCTGGCATCTAGCTTTGTCTCACTCTATTAAAATGGTGCTTTCTGAAGAGCCTGGAGCACAATCCCGAGGTGTTTCACATGGTCTTTCCAGGTGGCAATGAAAACTGCGATATCGTCCAGATATGCAAGACAGAATTCGTCCAACCCATTCAAAACATGATTCACAAGCCTCTGGAAAGTGGCAGGTGCATTCTTCAACCCGAACGGCATTACCCGGAATTGGTAAAGGCCGTCTGGAGTAGAAAATGCTGTCTTCTCCTTGGCATGTTCTGCTAAAGCTATTTGCCAATAGCCAGCAGTGAGGTCAAATGTGCTGAGGTACTTGGAGGCACCCAAAGTATCCACCAGCTCATCTGTTCGAGGCAAGGGGTGTGCATCTGTCTTGGTGACAGCATTCAGAACCCTGTAATCCACGCAGAACCTCAATTCAGAAGTGCCTGCCTTTGGAACCAAAACCACAGGGCTGGACCAAGGACTACTAGAGGGTTCAATCACCCCAAGGTCTAACATCTTGTTGACCTCGGTCTTAATATAAGACCGTACTTTGTCTGACATCCTGTATCCCCTACTTTTGGTAGGTACACTGTCTCCTGTGTCAATGTTATGTTTGCACGAAGGTGTCAAACCAGGCGACTGTGAAAACAGGGGGGAAAACTGCCTAAGCAAACTTTTCACCTCAGCCTGCTGATCAGAAGTCAGGTGAGGGGCCACTCGGACACCCTCAAAGGAGCTATCTGAAGGACCGCTTTGGAACAGGTCGGGGAGAGGTTCAGACTCCTCTTCCTCAGCGTCTGAAGCCAGTAGCAGTGCTGCGATTTCGACTCTTGGGACGAAAGCCTTCAGCCTATTCACGTGAAACACTTTTGGAGCCTGTCCAGGCCTTCCAAGGTCCACTAAATAGTTAACCTCACCCAGGGGCTCCACCACTGTGTAAGGGCCTGACCATTTGTCCTGTAAAGCTCGAGGCCTTATGGGATTCATGATCAGGACTTGCTGACCAGGTGTAAAGTTGATGAGGGAAGCTTTCTGGTCGTACCAATGTTTCACCAGCGCTTGTCCTGCCTTCAATTTATCACTAGCCAAGCCCATCAGAAGTACCATCCGTTTTCTGAGCCCTAGCACATAATCAACTACGTTGGTAGTAACAGGGGGAGTGGGCATCTCCCATCCCTCTTTGACGATGGCTAAGGGTCCCCGTACGGGATGACCGAACAGAAGTTTGAAGGGGCTGAAGCCAACACCCTCCTGTGGTACCTCTCGGTAGGCAAACAGTAAGCATGGTAAAAGAAGATCCCATTTTATTCTCTGAGGTTCCTCCAGAGCCCCAATCATGCTCTTTAACGTTCTGTTGAAACGTTCCACCAGACCATTGGTCTGGGGGTGGTATGCAGAAGAGAACTTGTAGGTGACCCCACATTCTTTCCACATAGCCTGCATATACTTCGACATAAAGTTGCTGCCACGATCCGACACAACTTCTTTAGGGAAGCCAACCCTAGTAAATATGCCAAGTAAAGCTTTTGCAACTGACTTGGCAGTTACAGTTTTCAATGGGATGGCCTCAGGATACCTGGTTGCATGGTCGACCAGCACCAGGATAAACCTATTGCCCGAGGATGTTTGCGGGTCAAGGGGACCAACGATGTCGATCCCTACCCTTTCAAATGGTACCCCCACAACTGGGAGCGGTGCCAACGGAGCTTGGATTGTCGCGACAACCTTACCAGACAACTGGCAGGAGGCACAACTCCTGCAGTGACTTTCTACTTGCACCCCCATCTTGGGCCAGTAGAAGTGCATGGATAACCTTTGCTTGGGCCTCTTCATACCAAGGTGACCAGCAAGGGGAACTTCATGCGCCAACTGCAGGAGGAAGGGCCTAACAGCAAGGGGAACCACCAACCTCCTATGGTCTCCTTCTGTAGACTCTGTGGGCTCACTATACAGGAGTCCACCTTCCCAATAAATCCTATGCGTCCCAGAAGGTTCACCCTCAAGCTGGGAGCAGGCCTGTCTCCTTAGGCCTTCCAGAGATGGGCACTCACGTTGGCCTTTACTGAATTCGTCCCTATCAGGACCTCCTTCAACTAACAAGTCTTTTAGTTCAGGATGATCGTTGGGGTCAAATACTTCAGGCATCGCCACCTCCTCGTCAGGCCCAGGCGATTGACCAACTTCCTCCACCGCAGTGGTAGGCGAGCTCGGGGGAATATTCTCTTTCCCTCGTCTTGACTTGTCGACTCCTTTCGCCTTGGGTTTCCCCTTCGGCTGGGGCGGCGTATTGGTCTTGGCCAATGCTGCCCGTGCTTGAGACCGTGTGTAGGGTCTTTCGGCAGTGTCTCCTACGAGCCCTAAAGCTCTGAGATCATTACCTAACAAGACCTTTCCCGGGACGTTTCTCTGAATGCTCACTGGAATCCTGACTGCTGTACCATTTAAAGTAAGATTTACAGGTATTACTGGAAACATACGGAGGGGGCCGTCAGCCAACTTAGTGGGCATCAGAGTAGCTCTGGCAACTTCCTCTGAGTCTACCAAGGTAGAATCCACTACAGTGCGACTGCACCCACTATCCCTAAGAGCTGGAGTATCTACTCCATTGATCAGCACACTGTCTTTAAAGTAGTGCTTGGTATTATCCGGAATCCTAGCATAAGCCTCTGCGACTTTAGGCTCCCAGGAACCCAGGGACACTAAAACTACCTCAGCCTCTATCCCGCTGGGAAATGAGTCTGAGGAGAAGGATGTTCCTGTAATCTCTCCTTCCTCGTAGGAGGAGAAGGCCAGATTAGCGGAGTGGACCCCCAAAGGTCTAACCTTACACGGGGATCCCCCTTCATGTGGTCAGTTGCTCCACAAGCAAAACAAGATCCATTGGGTCTGTTTACATAGGGAGGCTTATTGTAACCAGAGTTCTGTTTCGGAGGCTGACCTCCACTACCCTGTGAGTTCTCTTGTGTCTTACCCTTATTTTTCTTTTTGTGGCCCTTATGAGAAGAAGATTTATCAGATTCTCCACCCTCCATATCTTTGGACTTTTTCCCTTCCTCCTGCTTACCAGGATGAGTTTTGTCCTTATGGGACACTCGATGTGACACCCATAAGTCGGCTGCAATGGCCAGCTTCTTAGGATCTATCTCCTTTGAATCGGCCAAATGCTGCTTAAGCTCCGGGGAAGAAGATGCAAAAATGTGTTCCAGCATGACAAGATTTATCATGCCTTCGAAGGTAGAAACCTTATAACCTTCGACCCAGCCAGTTAAGTTTTTCAAGGATTCAGTGACATAAGATACCCAAGTACCACCTTCCTTTTTCTTATACTCTCTGAAACGTTTCAAATATTGGGCCGGAGTCTTCCCAAACTTTAAAATGAGAGTTTGCTTTAACATTGCGAAATCCGCTCGCTCAGCCTTCGACATTTCCATAATGGCACTACAGCCAGAATGGGGCAGTCTGCTGAGTAACCAGGCAATCTTATCAGCATTGTCAACTTGTTGAACTTCGCATGCATACTCAAACGCATTCAGCCAGTCCATAATGTCATTCCTTTCTTCATACACACTGAGCAGATCTTTCGGAAACCGTGGATGAGAGGAGGCCCCAGACCCATGTCCAGGACCCTTTGACCCATTTGCAACCTGAAGCATGGCCAGTTCCAACTGGTGATCCCTGTCTTTTTGTTTTTCTGCCTGTTCGATTTTTAGTTTGGCTATGCTGAATTCAAGCTCCTGCTGCCTAAACCGCAGCTCTTGCTTCTTGAATTCAAGCATAGCCTCCCCATCAGCACTGGCAGAGGAAACATTAGACATCTCGTCCTCCCTGTCCTCGTGGTCGCGATGGATCAGTGCAGTTGCAGAACTGTCGGTTCTACCAGTGAGAGCAGCCCCACCACCTTCCGCACTGTCCTTAGAAGTTATAGCGTCAAGCTGCGCTTCTTGCCACGCCACGATTCTTTGGATCATTTCCAATTTCGTGCCTTGAGAGGAAACCCCTCTCTCCGCACACATCTTTTTCAATGTTTCTGATTTGGAAGCATTTAAAGTTAACAAGGTATTTGTTTCCATACTGTTAGATAGAACTATGGCCTTTTTAAAGTTATACTACAACAATTCACTACGTGTCCTGGTTGGAATAATCTGAAATGCCTTAGTTCGTGCACAACACTGGATACCTTCAGTCGTATCCCACCGTTGTACACCAATTTGTTAAGACGGATTTCTGAACTCTGTCCTGGTGGCGCAGAAGTTCAGAGGCCAACCTAATTACTTGGAACAAGGTAACCTCTGGACGAGCCAGACCAATCAAGGTAGCGATCGCGGCGGTCAAGACTAGGTCTCAAGAGGGGTGAGGGTGACTGAAAGCCCGCAATGAGCACACAAAGCAAGAACACTTACAAACTACTCCAAACAGTTGTTATATTAAAAATATATACACATTTATTTCAAGGCCTTTAAAACAATGACCGTAGCGAGAAAATCACAATATAACGATAGTAAACCAACACATACCATATCAACACAATATATATACAAATACGACAGTCTCAAGCGTTATATGCACGAAATGGGTAGTCCACCTAAAAGGGAAGGAAGACAGGCAGTGCAAAATAATGCTTAGACCCAGTTCGCCTTCAGAGGCACCTAACTAGATGGAAGTCCGAGCCCTGCGAAGAGTGGAGCCTTGTGCTCAAAAGTACCTGCACGCGCTGGTGCCAACGGGCAAAAGGAGAAGCTCTTCGAGGGAAATCAGGCAGTTCAGTTTAGTGCACAAAAGAAGAAGAACAAGTTCCGCGACTCAAGCGCAGCCTCCACAGTGGGCAGAAGCAGAGCGCGAGTACGGACAAGGGTGCTGTTTTGACACAGTGGGGAAAAGCAATGGGCTTCTGCAGGAGGGCGGCCAGATCCTAGCTATGCTACTCACCGGTCCTCGATGCAAGCAGACCCAGGCTTCTCCGCGTCAGTTTCAGCAGCTGGCAGGTTCAGAAGAGCAGGGAACGCCTCGTTGTCGTGTTGAGTAAAAAGACGTCCCAATCGAAGAAACCCGCACAGTTTGTTACCACAGCAGGGCAACGGAGCGGCCGTGTGTATCTGAGCCAAATGTACACTACTCACTTCAGACCTGGGAACGCCAAGTGTACGAAGCGTGTGAGAGTGACAAGGACTCGAAATACTACACAACCTGGCGGCGGTTACAGAGCAAGACTCCCGTGTAAGCTGGTCAGTCAGCTGGATGGCCCAGAGACGCTTCCGAAGGCTTACTGGCAGGAGATGGTGAAGATGCCGAGAATAGCAGTTCCCGCTATTCCAAGGGTCGAAGTACCAGTACAGGCCTTCTGGTTCGATCAAAGGTGAAAACGGTTTCACAAGGCGACAGCAGTGCAGAGGAGAAGTCCTTCAGCGGGTCACCAGTGATTCCTCGGTCCAGCCTCTTGGTTGCAGGATACTTGGCTCCTGTATTCCTTCGTTCGTGAGAACTCAGGAGATCGACATGGTAGTGGTGTTTCCAGCCCCCTCTTATCCACGGTTCCCTTCGCGCCAAAACGGAGGGGACCCAATGGGAGATCCGCTCATCAACACTCACACCATTCGTGGACCAATCACGGACCACGGTGGTCCCAGGCATTCACACCACCCTAGACTCTCTGGCACCCAGGATGTGTATTGGGACCAGACATCCCAGCCCACATCCTGGAGGCACACACAAGACATGTAGAAGCCCGCGAAAGCATCCGTGTTTCGCGGGAAAGTACATGCCCAAATAAGGAAGGCCCCGGGTCGGCTTGACCTGGGGAAGGTGAAGGGAGCAAGACGGTCAGCGGACAGGACAAAGGAGCCTCGTGGTCTGGCCATTTTGGGAGCCAGGCCACCATTTTGGGTTAAGCGCGAGAAACGCGCTTAGAACGCCAAAAGGAGCTCAAAACACAAGAAACGATCGCTGCCACCATTCCCGTCCCTGAATCACTTGCACCGATCAGATACAATCCTAAACGAGTATCTAGGGCCTGTAGAAGGCTAGAGACCCAAGAGAGCTGTAACTTAGCTTACAGTTCCCTCTTGTGTCATGTTGCACGAAAGCCGCAACATGATAAAAGAAACTACGGGAAACAGCGTTCCCCGGTACTGACTGTCTTAAGGGCATGTCAGTTTCCCCGTAAGAAAGGAGCGAAAGCCCAGAGGAGTGCGGCAGAAGGCTGCACTTCTCTGGCAAAGTCAAGAACAAGGTGAAAAACAACAGCAAAAAGTTTAGGGGTTGCCACATGGAAGGAAAATTACCTACAATTAAAATATCTTTCCTAACACATGCTATCGGAAGGGTCTCAGGATTGGAATGGGAAGGAGCTGGATATCACATCTCATGCTAAAGGAAGGGTCTCAGGTTTGGAAGGGGAAGGATTTGGATATCACATCTCATGTTATAGGACAGGTCTCAGGTTTGGTATTAGAAGCATTGAGATATCACACTTCATGGTATAGGAAGGGTTTCAGGATTGTAATGGGGAGGAGTTGGATATCATATCTCATGCTATAGTTAGGGTCTCAGGATTGGAAATGGGAAGGAGTTTGATATCAAATCTCATGCCATAGGAAGGGTCTCAGGTTTGGTATTAGAAGCATTGAGATATCACATCTCATGCTATAGAAAGTGTCTGAGGATTGGAATGGGAAGGAGTTGGATATCACATCTCATGCTATAGGAAGGGTCTCTGGTTTGGTAGAAGCATTGAGATATCACATCTCTGCTATCGGAAGTGTCTCAGGATTGGAATGGGAAGGAGTTGGATATCCCATCTCATGTTATAGGAAGGGTCTCAGGTTTGGTAGTAGAAACATTGAGATATCAAATCTCATGCTATAGGAAGGGACGCAGGATTGGAATGGGACAGAGTTTTATATCACATCTCATGCTATAGGAAGGATCCAGGTTTGGTATTAGAAGCATTGAGATATCACATCTCATGCTATAGGAAGAGTCTCAGGATTGGAATGGGAAGGAGTTGGATATCACATCTCATGCCATAGGGTCTCAGGTTTGGTATAAGCATTGAGATATCACATCTCTGCTATCGGAAGTGTCTCATGATTGGGATGGGAAGGAGTTGGATATCACATCTCATGCTATACGAAGGGTCTCAGATTTGGAATGGGAAGGAGTTGGATATCACATCTCATGTCATAGGAAGGATCTCAGGTTTGGTATTAGAAGCATTGAGATATCACATCTCATGCTATAGGAATGGTCTCAGGATTGGAATGGGAAAGAGTTGGATATTACATTCTTGCTATAGGGAAGGGTCTCATGTTTGGAATGGGAAGGAGTTGGATATCACATATGCTATAGGAAGGGTCTCAGGTTTGGAACGGGAAGGAGTTGGGTATCACATCTCATGTTATAGGGAGGGTCTCAGGTTTGGTATAAGCATTGAGATATCACATCTCTGCTATCGGAAGTGTCTCAGGATTGGAATGGGAAGGAGTTGGATATCCCATCTCATGCTATAGGAAGGGTCTCAGGTTTGGTATTAGAAGCATTGAGATGTCACGTCTCATGCTATAGGAAGGGTCTCAGGATTGGAATAGGAAGGAGTTGGATATCACATCTCATGCTATATGAAGGGACTCAGGTTTGGAATTACAAGCAGTGTGGTATTACATCTCATGCTATAGGAAGGGTCTCAGGTTTGGAATGGGAAGGATTTGTATATCACATCTTGCTATAGGAAGGGCCTCAGGTTTGGTATGAGAAACATTGAGATATCACATCTCATCGTATAGGAAGGATCTCAGGATTGGAATGGGAAGGAGATGGATATCCCATCTCATGTTATAGGAAGGATATCAGGTTTGGTATTAGAAGCATTGAGATATCACATCTCATGCTATAGGAAGGGTCTCAGGATTGGAATGGGAAGGAGTTGGATATCACATCTCATGCTATAGGAAGGGTCTCAGGTTTGGTAGAAGCATTGAGATATCACATATCATGCTATAGGCAGGGTCTCAGGATTGGAATGGGAAGGAGTAGTATATGACATCTCATGTCATAGGAAGGGTCTCAGGTTTGGTATAAGCATTGATATATCACATCTCTGCTATTGGAAGGGTCTTGGGATTGGAATGGGAAGGAGTTGGATATCCCATCTCATGTTATAGGAAGGGTCTCAGGTTTGGTATTAGAAGCATTGAGATATCACATCTCATGTTGTAGAAAGGGTCTCAGGATTGGAATGGGAAGGACTTGGATATCACATCTCATGCTAGAGGGAGGGTCTCAGGTTTGATATTAGAAGCATTGAGATATCACATCTCATGCTATCGGAAGGGTCTCAGGATTGGAATGGGAAGGAGTTGGATATCACATCTCATGCTAAAGGAAGGGTCTCAGGCTTGGAAGGGGAAGGATTAGGATATCACATCTCATGCTATAGGGAGGGTCTCAGGTTTTTAAGGGGATTTGGATATCACATCTCATGTTGTAGGAAGGATCTCAGGTTTGGTATTAGAAGCATTGAGATATCACATCTCATGCTATCGGCTGGGTCTCAGGATTGGAATGGGAAGGAGTTGGATATCACATCTCATGCTATAGGAAGGGTCTCAGGTTTGGAACTGGAAGGAGTTGGATATCACATCTCATGTTATAGGAAGCTTCTCAGGTTTGGTATAAGCATTGAGATATCATATCTCTGCTATCGGAAGTGTCTCAGGATTGGAATGGGAAGGAGTTGGATATCCCATCTCATGTTATAGGACGGGTCTCAGGTTTGGTATTAGAATCATTGAGATATCACATCGCATGCTGTAGGAAGGGTCTAAGGATTGGAATGGGAAGGACTTGGATATCACATCTCATGCTATAGGCAGGCTCTCAGGTTTGGAAAGGGAAGGAGTTGGATATCACATTTCATGTTAGAGGAAGGATCTCAGGTTTGGTATTAGAGGCATTGAGATATCACATCTCATGCTATAGGAAGGGTCTCAGGATTGGAATGCGAAGGAGTTGGATATCCCATCTCATGCTATAGGAAGGGTCTCAGGTTTGGTATAAGCATTGAGATATCACATCTCATGCTATAGGAAGGGTCTCAGGATTGGAATGGGAAGGAGTTGGATATCACATCTCAAGCTATAGGAAGGGTCTCAGGATTGGAATGGAAAGGAGTTTGATATCACATCTCATGCCATAGTATGGGTCTCAGGTTTGGTAGAAGCATTGGGATATCACATCTCATGCTATCGGAAGGGTATCAGATTGGATTTGGAAGGAGTTGGATATCCCATCTCATGCTATAGGAAGGGTCTCAGGTTGGAATGGGAAGGAGTTGGATATCACATCTCATGTTATAGAAAGGGTCTCAGGTTTGGTAGAAGCATTGAGATATCACATCACATGCTATAGGAAGGGTCTCAGGATTGGAATGGGAAGGAGTTGGATATCATCTCATGCTATAGGAAGGGTCTCAGGATTGGAATGGCAAGGAGTTGGATATCACATCTCATCCTATAGGAAGGGTCTCAGGTTTGGTAGAAGCATTGAGATATCACATCTCATGCTATAGGAAGGGCCTCATGATTGGAATGGAAAGGAGTTGGATATCACATCTCAGGCTATCGGAAGGGTCTCAGGATTGGAATGGGAAGGAGTTGGATATCACATCTCATGCTATAGGAAGGGACTCAGGATTGGAATGGGAAGGAGTTGGATATCACATCTCATGCTATAGGAAGGGTCTCAGGTTTGGAACGGGAAGGAGTTGGGTATCACATCTCATGTTATAGGGAGGGTCTCAGGTTTGGTATAAGCATTGAGATATCACATCTCTGCTATCGGAAGTGTCTCAGGATTGGAATGGGAAGGAGTTGGATATCCCATCTCATGCTATAGGAAGGGTCTCAGGTTTGGTATTAGAAGCATTGAGATATCACATCTCATGCTATCGGATGGGTCTCAGGATTGGAATGGGAAGGATTGGATATCACATCTCATGCTATAGGAAGGGTCTCAGGTTTGGAACGGGAAGGAGTTGGAATGGGAAGGATTGGATATCACATCTCATGTTATAGGGAGGGTCTCAGGTTTGGTATAAGCATTGAGATATCACATCTCTGATATCGGAAGTGTCTCAGGATTGGAATGGGAAGGAGTTGGATATCCCATCTCATGCTATAGGAAGGGTCTCAGGTTTGGTATTAGAAGCATTGAGATGTCACGTCTCATGCTATAGGAAGGGTCTCAGGATTGGAATAGGAAGGAGTTGGATATCACATCTCATGCTATATGAAGGGACTCAGGTTTAGTATTACAAGCAGTGTGGTATTACATCGCATGCTATAGGAAGGGTCTCAGGATTGGATTGGGAAGGAGTCGGATATCACATCTCATGCTATATGAAGGGTCTCAGGTTTGGAATGGGAAGGATTTGGATATCACATCTCAGGCTATCGGAAGGGTCTCAGGAGGGTCTCGGAAGGCTATAGGAAGGGTCTCAGGTTTGGAACGGGAAGGAGTTGGGTATCACATCTCATGTTATAGGGAGGGTCTCAGGTTTGGTATAAGCATTGAGATATCACATCTCTGCTATCGGAAGTGTCTCAGGATTGGAATGGGAAGGAGTTGGATATCCCATCTCATGCTATAGGAAGGGTCTCAGGTTTGGTATTAGAAGCATTGAGATGTCACATCTCTGCTATCGGAAGTGTCTCAGGATTGGAATGGGAAGGAGTCGGATATCACATCTCATGCTATATGAAGGGTCTCAGGTTTGGAATGGGAAGGATTTGTATATCACATCTTGCTATAGGAAGGGCCTCAGGTTTGGTATGAGAAACATTGAGATATCACATCTCATGGTATAGGAAGGATCTCAGGATTGGAATGGGAAGGAGTTGGATATCCCATCTCATGTTATAGGAAGGATATCAGGTTTGGTATTAGAAGCATTGAGATATCACATCTCATGCTATAGGAAGGGACTCAGGATTGGAATGGGAAGGAGTTGGATATCACATCTCATGCTATAGGAAGGGTCTCAGGTTTGGTAGAAGCATTGAGATATCACATATCATGCTATAGGCAGGGTCTCAGGATTGGAATGGGAAGGAGTAGTATATGACATCTCATGTCATAGGAAGGGTCTCAGGTTTGGTATAAGCATTGATATATCACATCTCTGCTATCGGAAGGGTCTTGGGTTTGGAATGGGAAGGAGTTGGATATCCCATCTCATGTTATAGGAAGGGTCTCAGGTTTGGTATTAGAAGCATTGAGATATCACATCTCATGTTGTAGGAAGGGTCTCAGGATTGGAATGGGAAGGACTTGGATATCACATCTCATGCTAGAGGGAGGGTCTCAGGTTTGATATTAGAAGCATTGAGATATCACATCTCATGCTATCGGAAGGGTCTCAGGATTGGAATGGGAAGGAGTTGGATATCACATCTCATGCTAAAGGAAGGGTCTCAGGCTTGGAAGGGGAAGGATTAGGATATTGCATCTCATGTTATAGGACGGGTCTCAGGTTTAGAATTAGAAGCATTGAGATATCACATCTCATGGTATAGGAAGGGTCTCAGGATTGGAACTGGAAGGAGTTGGATATCACATCTCATGTTATAGGAAGCTTCTCAGGTTTGGTATAAGCATTGAGATATCATATCTCTGCTATCGGAAGTGTCTCAGGATTGGAATGGGAAGGAGTTGGATATCCCATCTCATGTTATAGGACGGGTCTCAGGTTTGGTATTAGAATCATTGAGATATCACATCGCATGCTGTAGGAAGGGTCTAAGGATTGGAATGGGAAGGACTTGGATATCACATCTCATGCTATAGGCAGGCTCTCAGGTTTGGAAAGGGAAGGAGTTGGATATCACATTTCATGTTAGAGGAAGGATCTCAGGTTTGGTATTAGAGGCATTGAGATATCACATCTCATGCTATAGGAAGGGTCTCAGGATTGGAATGCGAAGGAGTTGGATATCCCATCTCATGCTATAGGAAGGGTCTCAGGTTTGGTATAAGCATTGAGATATCACATCTCATGCTATAGGAAGGGTCTCAGGATTGGAATGGGAAGGAGTTGGATATCACATCTCAAGCTATAGGCAGGGTCTCAGGATTGGAATGGAAAGGAGTTTGATATCACATCTCATGCCATAGTATGGGCCTCAGGTTTGGTAGAAGCATTGAGATATCACATATCATGCTATAGGCAGGGTCTCAGGATTGGAATGGGAAGGAGTAGTATATGACATCTCATGTCATAGGAAGGGTCTCAGGTTTGGTATAAGCATTGATATATCACATCTCTGCTATCGGAAGGGTCTTGGGATTGGAATGGGAAGGAGTTGGATATCCCATCTCATGTTATACGAAGGGTCTCAGGTTTGGTATTAGAAGCATTGAGATATCACATCTCATGTTGTAGGAAGGGTCTCAGGATTGGAATGGGAAGGACTTGGATATCACATCTCATGCTAGAGGGAGGGTCTCAGGTTTGATATTAGAAGCATTGAGATATCACATCTCATGCTATCGGAAGGGTCTCAGGATTGGAATGGGAAGGAGTTGGATATCACATCTCATGCTAAAGGAAGGGTCTCAGGCTTGGAAGGGGAAGGATTAGGATATTGCATCTCATGTTATAGGACGGGTCTCAGGTTTAGAATTAGAAGCATTGAGATATCACATCTCATGGTATAGGAAGGGTCTCAGGATTGGAACTGGAAGGAGTTGGATATCACATCTCATGTTATAGGAAGCTTCTCAGGTTTGGTATAAGCATTGAGATATCATATCTCTGCTATCGGAAGTGTCTCAGGATTGGAATGGGAAGGAGTTGGATATCCCATCTCATGTTATAGGACGGGTCTCAGGTTTGGTATTAGAATCATTGAGATATCACATCGCATGCTGTAGGAAGGGTCTAAGGATTGGAATGGGAAGGACTTGGATATCACATCTCATGCTATAGGCAGGCTCTCAGGTTTGGAAAGGGAAGGAGTTGGATATCACATTTCATGTTAGAGGAAGGATCTCAGGTTTGGTATTAGAGGCATTGAGATATCACATCTCATGCTATAGGAAGGGTCTCAGGATTGGAATGCGAAGGAGTTGGATATCCCATCTCATGCTATAGGAAGGGTCTCAGGTTTGGTATAAGCATTGAGATATCACATCTCATGCTATAGGAAGGGTCTCAGGATTGGAATGGGAAGGAGTTGGATATCACATCTCAAGCTATAGGAAGGGTCTCAGGATTGGAATGGAAAGGAGTTTGATATCACATCTCATGCCATAGTATGGGTCTCAGGTTTGGTAGAAGCATTGGGATATCACATCTCATGCTATCGGAAGGGTATCAGATTGGATTTGGAAGGAGTTGGATATCCCATCTCATGCTATAGGAAGGGTCTCAGGTTGGAATAGGAAGGAGTTGGATATCACATCTCATGTTATAGAAAGGGTCTCAGGTTTGGTAGAAGCATTGAGATATCACATCACATGCTATAGGAAGGGTCTCAGGATTGGAATGGGAAGGAGTTGGATATCATCTCATGCTATAGGAAGGGTCTCAGGATTGGAATGGCAAGGAGTTGGATATCACATCTCATCCTATAGGAAGGGTCTCAGGTTTGGTAGAAGCATTGAGATATCACATCTCATGCTATAGGAAGGGCCTCATGATTGGAATGGAAAGGAGTTGGATATCACATCTCAGGCTATCGGAAGGGTCTCAGGATTGGAATGGGAAGGAGTTGGATATCACATCTCATGCTATAGGAAGGGACTCAGGATTGGAATGGGAAGGAGTTGGATATCACATCTCATGCTATAGGAAGGGTCTCAGGTTTGGAACGGGAAGGAGTTGGGTATCACATCTCATGTTATAGGGAGGGTCTCAGGTTTGGTATAAGCATTGAGATATCACATCTCTGCTATCGGAAGTGTCTCAGGATTGGAATGGGAAGGAGTTGGATATCCCATCTCATGCTATAGGAAGGGTCTCAGGTTTGGTATTAGAAGCATTCAGATATCACATCTCATGCTATCGGATGGGTCTCAGGATTGGAATGGGAAGGATTGGATATCACATCTCATGCTATAGGAAGGGTCTCAGGTTTGGAACGGGAAGGAGTTGGAATGGGAAGGATTGGATATCACATCTCATGTTATAGGGAGGGTCTCAGGTTTGGTATAAGCATTGAGATATCACATCTCTGCTATCGGAAGTGTCTCAGGATTGGAATGGGAAGGAGTTGGATATCCCATCTCATGCTATAGGAAGGGTCTCAGGTTTGGTATTAGAAGCATTGAGATGTCACGTCTCATGCTATAGGAAGGGTCTCAGGATTGGAATAGGAAGGAGTTGGATATCACATCTCATGCTATATGAAGGGACTCAGGTTTGGTATTACAAGCAGTGTGGTATTACATCGCATGCTATAGGAAGGGTCTCAGGATTGGATTGGGAAGGAGTCGGATATCACATCTCATGCTATATGAAGGGTCTCAGGTTTGGAATGGGAAGGATTTGGATATCACATCTCAGGCTATCGGAAGGGTCTCAGGTTTGGTATTAGAAACATTGAGATATCACATCTCATGGTATAGGAAGGATCTCAGGATTGGAATGGGAAGGAGTTGGATATCCCATCTCATGTTATAGGAAGGATATCAGGTTTGGTATTAGAAGCATTGAGATATCACATCTCATGCTATAGGAAGGGACTCAGGATTGGAATGGGAAGGAGTTGGATATCACATCTCATGCTATAGGAAGGGTCTCAGGTTTGGTATTAGAAGCATTGAGATGTCACGTCTCATGCTATAGGAAGGGTCTCAGGATTGGAATAGGAAGGAGTTGGATATCACATCTCATGCTATATGAAGGGACTCAGGTTTGGTATTACAAGCAGTGTGGTATTACATCGCATGCTATAGGAAGGGTCTCAGGATTGGATTGGGAAGGAGTCGGATATCACATCTCATGCTATATGAAGGGTCTCAGGTTTGGAATGGGAAGGATTTGTATATCACATCTTGCTATAGGAAGGGCCTCAGGTTTGGTATGAGAAACATTGAGATATCACATCTCATGGTATAGGAAGGATCTCAGGATTGGAATGGGAAGGAGTTGGATATCCCATCTCATGTTATAGGAAGGATATCAGGTTTGGTATTAGAAGCATTGAGATATCACATCTCATGCTATAGGAAGGGACTCAGGATTGGAATGGGAAGGAGTTGGATATCACATCTCATGCTATAGGAAGGGTCTCAGGTTTGGTAGAAGCATTGAGATATCACATATCATGCTATAGGCAGGGTCTCAGGATTGGAATGGGAAGGAGTAGTATATGACATCTCATGTCATAGGAAGGGTCTCAGGTTTGGTATAAGCATTGATATATCACATCTCTGCTATCGGAAGGGTCTTGGGATTGGAATGGGAAGGAGTTGGATATCCCATCTCATGTTATAGGAAGGGTCTCAGGTTTGGTATTAGAAGCATTGAGATATCACATCTCATGTTGTAGGAAGGGTCTCAGGATTGGAATGGGAAGGACTTGGATATCACATCTCATGCTAGAGGGAGGGTCTCAGGTTTGATATTAGAAGCATTGAGATATCACATCTCATGCTATCGGAAGGGTCTCAGGATTGGAATGGGAAGGAGTTGGATATCACATCTCATGCTAAAGGAAGGGTCTCAGGCTTGGAAGGGGAAGGATTAGGATATTGCATCTCATGTTATAGGACGGGTCTCAGGTTTAGAATTAGAAGCATTGAGATATCACATCTCATGGTATAGGAAGGGTCTCAGGATTGGAATGGGAAGGAGTTTGATATCACATCTCATGCCATAGGAAGGGTCTCAGGTTTGGTATTAGAAGCATTGAGATATCACATCTCATGCTATAGGAAGGGTCTCAGGATTGGAATGGGAAGGAGTTGGATATCACATGTCATGCTATAGGAAGGGTCTCAGGATTGGATTGGGAAGGAGTTGGATATCCCATCTCATGCTATAGGAAGGGTCTCAGGTTTGGTATTAGAAGCATTGAGATATCACATCTCATGCTATAGGAAGGGTCTCAGGATTGGATTGGGAAGGAGTTGGATATCCCATCTCATGCTATAGGAAGGGTCTCAGGTTTGGTATTAGAAGCATTGAGATATCACATCTCATGCTATAGGAAGGGTCTCAGGATTGGAATGGGAAGGAGTTGGATATCACATGTCATGCTATAGGAAGGGTCTCATGTTTCGTATTAGAAGCATTGAGATATCAAGTCTCATGGTATAGGAAGGGTCTCAGAATTGGAATGGGAAGGAGTTGGATATCACATCTCAAGCTATAGGAAGGGTCTCAGGATTGGAATGTGAAGGAGTTTGATATCACATCTCATGCCATAGTATGGGCCTCAGGTTTGGTAGAAGCATTGAGATATCACATATCATGCTATAGGCAGGGTCTCAGGATTGGAATGGGAAGGAGTAGTATATGACATCTCATGTCATAGGAAGGGTCTCAGGTTTGGTATAAGCATTGATATATCACATCTCTGCTATCGGAAGGGTCTCAGGATTGGAATGGGAAGGAGTTGGATATCCCATCTCATGTTATAGGAAGGGTCTCAGGTTTGGTATTAGAAGCATTGAGATATCACATCTCATGTTGTAGGAAGGGTCTCAGGATTGGAATGGGAAGGACTTGGATATCACATCTCATGCTAGAGGGAGGGTCTCAGGTTTGATATTAGAAGCATTGAGATATCACATCTCATGCTATCGGAAGGGTCTCAGGATTGGAATGGGAAGGAGTTGGATATCACATCTCATGCTAAAGGAAGGGTCTCAGGCTTGGAAGGGGAAGGATTAGGATATTGCATCTCATGTTATAGGACGGGTCTCAGGTTTAGAATTAGATGCATTGAGATATCACATCTCATGGTATAGGAAGGGTCTCAGGATTGGAATGGGAAGGAGTTTGATATCACATCTCATGCCATAGGAAGGGTCTCAGGTTTGGTAGAAGCATTTAGATATCACATCTCATGCTATCGGAAGGGTCTCAGGATTGGATTGGGAAGGAGTTGGATATCCCATCTCATGCTATAGGAAGGGTCTCAGGTTTGGTATTAGAAGCATTGAGATATCACATCTCATGCTATAGGAAGGGTCTCAGGATTGGAATGGGAAGGAGTTGGATATCACATGTCATGCTATAGGAAGGGTCTCATGTTTCGTATTAGAAGCATTGAGATATCAAGTCTCATGGTATAGGAAGGGTCTCAGAATTGAAATGGGAAGGAGTTGGATATCACATCTCAAGCTATAGGAAGGGTCTCAGGATTGGAATGTGAAGGAGTTTGATATCACATCTCATGCCATAGTATGGGCCTCAGGTTTGGTAGAAGCATTGAGATATCACATATCATGCTATAGGCAGGGTCTCAGGATTGGAATGGGAAGGAGTAGTATATGACATCTCATGTCATAGGAAGGGTCTCAGGTTTGGTATAAGCATTGATATATCACATCTCTGCTATCGGAAGGGTCTCAGGATTGGAATGGGAAGGAGTTGGATATCCCATCTCATGTTATAGGAAGGGTCTCAGGTTTGGTATTAGAAGCATTGAGATATCACATCTCATGTTGTAGGAAGGGTCTCAGGATTGGAATGGGAAGGACTTGGATATCACATCTCATGCTAGAGGGAGGGTCTCAGGTTTGATATTAGAAGCATTGAAATATCACATCTCATGCTATCGGAAGGGTCTCAGGATTGGAATGGGAAGGAGTTGGATATCAAATCTCATGCTAAAGGAAGGGTCTCAGGCTTGGAAGGGGAAGGATTAGGATATTGCATCTCATGTTATAGGACGGGTCTCAGGTTTAGAATTAGAAGCATTGAGATATCACATCTCATGGTATAGGAAGGGTCTCAGGATTGGAACTGGAAGGAGTTGGATATCACATCTCAGGCTATCGGAAGGGTCTCAGGATTGGAATGGGAAGGAGTTGGATATCACATCTCATGCTATAGGGAGGGTCTCAGGTTTGGTATTAACAGCATTTAGATATCACATCTCATGCTATAGGAAGGGTCTCAGGATTGGTTGGGAAGGAGTTGGATATCACATTTCATGCTATAGGAAGGGTCTCAGATTTGGTAGAAGCATTGAGATATCACATCTCATGCTATAGGAAGGGCCTCATGATTGGAATGGGAAGGAGTTAGATATCACATCTCATGCCATCGGAAAGGTCTCAGGTTTGGTAGAAGCATTGGGATATCACATCTCATGCTATAGGAAGGGCCTCATGATTGGAATGGGAAGGAGTTGGATATCACATCTCATGCCATCGGAAAGGTCTCAGGTTTGGTAGAAGTATTGGGATATCACATCTCATGCTATAGGAAGGGTCTCAGGATTGGAATGGGAAGGAGTTGGATATCACATCACATGGCAAAGGAAAGGTCTCAGGTTTGGAAGGGGAAGGATTTGGATATCACATCTCAAGTTATAGGACGGGTCTGTGGTTTGGTATTAGAAGCATTGGGATATATCTCATGGTATAGTATGGGTCTCAGGATTGGAAGGGGAAGGAGTTGGATATCACATCTCATGCTATAGGAAGGGTCTCAGGATTGGAATGGGAAGGACTTGGACATCACATCTCATGTTATAGGAAGGGTCTCAGGTTTCTTATTAGAAGGATTGAGATATCACATCTCATGTTATAGGACAGTCTCAGGTTTGGTATTAGAAGCATTGAGATATCACATCTCATGGTATAGGACGGGTCTCAGGATTGGAATGGGAAGGAGTTGTATATCACATCTCATGCTATAGGAAGGCTCTCAGGTTTGCAAAGGGAAGGAGTTGGATATCACATTTCATGTTAGAGGTAGGATCTCAGGTTTGGTATTTGAGGCATTGAGATATCACATCTCATTCTATCGGAAGGGTCTCAGGATTGGAATGGGAAGGAGTTGGATATCCCATCTCATGCTATAGGAAGGGTCTCAGGTTTGGTATAAGCATTGAGATATCACATCTCATGCTATAGGAAGGGTCTCAGGATTGGAATGGGAAGGAGTTGGATATCACATCTCAAGCTATAGGAAGGGTCTCAGGATTGGAATGGAAAGGAGTTTGATATCACATCTCATGCCATAGTATGGGTCTCAGGTTTGGTAGAAGCATTGGGATATCACATCTCATGCTATCGGAAGGGTATCAGGATTGGATTTGGAAGGAGTTGGATATCCCATCTCATGCTATAGGAAGGGTCTCAGGTTGGAATGGGAAGGAGTTGGATATCACATCTCATGTTATAGAAAGGGTCTCAGGTTTGGTAGAAGCATTGAGATATCACATCTCATGCTATAGGAAGGGTCTCAGGTTTGCAAAGGGAAGGAGTTGGATATCACATTTCATGTTAGAGGAAGGATCTCAGGTTTGGTATTTGAGGCATTGAGATATCACATCTCATGCTATCGGAAGGGTCTCAGGATTGGAATGGGAAGGAGTTGGATATCACATCTCATGCTATAGGAAGGGTCTCAGGTTTGGAACTGGAAGGAGTTGGATATCACATCTCAAGCTATAGGGAGGGTCTCAGGTTTTTAAGGGGATTTGGATATCACATCTCATGTTGTAGGAAGGATCTCAGGTTTGATATTAGAAGCATTGAGATATCACATCTCATGCTATCGGATGGGTCTCAGGATTGGAATGGGAAGGAGTTGGATATCACATCTCAAGCTATAGGAAGGGTCTCAGGTTTGGAACTGGAAGGAGTTGGATATCACATCTCATGTTATAGGAAGCGTCTCAGGTTTGGTATAAGCATTGAGATATCATATCTCTGCTATCGGAAGTGTCTCAGGATTGGAATGGGAAGGAGTTGGATATCCCATCTCATGTTATAGGACGGGTCTCAGGTTTGGTATTAGAATCATTGAGATATCACATTGCATGCTGTAGGAAGGGTCTAAGGATTGGAATGGGAAGGACTTGGATATCACATCTCATGCTATAGGTAGGCTCTCAGGTTTGGAAAGGGAAGGAGTTGGATATCACATTTCATGTTAGAGGAAGGATCTCAGGTTTGGTATTAGAGGCATTGAGATATCACATCTCATGCTATAGGAAGGGTCTCAGGATTGGAATGGGAAGGAGTTGGATATCACATCTCATGCTATAGGAAGGGTCTCAGGTTTGGTATAAGCATTGAGATATCACATCTCATGCTATAGGAAGGGTCTCAGGATTGGAATGGGAAGGAGTTGGATATCACATCTCAAGCTATAGGAAGGGTCTCAGGATTGGAATGGAAAGGAGTTTGATATCACATTTCATGTTATAGGGAGGGTCTCAGGTTTGGTATAAGCATTGAGATATCACATCTCTGCTATCGGAAGTGTCTCAGGATTGGAATGGGAAGGAGTTGGATATCCCATCTCATGCTATAGGAAGGGTCTCAGGTTTGGTATTAGAAGCATTGAGATGTCACGTCTCATGCTATAGGAAGGGTCTCAGGATTGGAATAGGAAGGAGTTGGATATCACATCTCATGCTATATGAAGGGACTCAGGTTTGGTATTACAAGCAGTGTGGTATTACATCGCATGCTATAGGAAGGGTCTCAGGATTGGATTGGGAAGGAGTCGGATATCACATCTCATGCTATATGAAGGGTCTCAGGTTTGGAATGGGAAGGATTTGGATATCACATCTCAGGCTATCGGAAGGGTCTCAGGAGGGTCTCGGAAGGCTATAGGAAGGGTCTCAGGTTTGGAACGGGAAGGAGTTGGGTATCACATCTCATGTTATAGGGAGGGTCTCAGGTTTGGTATAAGCATTGAGATATCACATCTCTGCTATCGGAAGTGTCTCAGGATTGGAATGGGAAGGAGTTGGATATCCCATCTCATGCTATAGGAAGGGTCTCAGGTTTGGTATTAGAAGCATTGAGATGTCACGTCTCATGCTATAGGAAGGGTCTCAGGATTGGAATAGGAAGGAGTTGGATATCACATCTCATGCTATATGAAGGGACTCAGGTTTGGTATTACAAGCAGTGTGGTATTACATCGCATGCTATAGGAAGGGTCTCAGGATTGGATTGGGAAGGAGTCGGATATCACATCTCATGCTATATGAAGGGTCTCAGGTTTGGAATGGGAAGGATTTGTATATCACATCTTGCTATAGGAAGGGCCTCAGGTTTGGTATGAGAAACATTGAGATATCACATCTCATGGTATAGGAAGGATCTCAGGATTGGAATGGGAAGGAGTTGGATATCCCATCTCATGTTATAGGAAGGATATCAGGTTTGGTATTAGAAGCATTGAGATATCACATCTCATGCTATAGGAAGGGACTCAGGATTGGAATGGGAAGGAGTTGGATATCACATCTCATGCTATAGGAAGGGTCTCAGGTTTGGTAGAAGCATTGAGATATCACATATCATGCTATAGGCAGGGTCTCAGGATTGGAATGGGAAGGAGTAGTATATGACATCTCATGTCATAGGAAGGGTCTCAGGTTTGGTATAAGCATTGATATATCACATCTCTGCTATCGGAAGGGTCTTGGGATTGGAATGGGAAGGAGTTGGATATCCCATCTCATGTTATAGGAAGGGTCTCAGGTTTGGTATTAGAAGCATTGAGATATCACATCTCATGTTGTAGGAAGGGTCTCAGGATTGGAATGGGAAGGACTTGGATATCACATCTCATGCTAGAGGGAGGGTCTCAGGTTTGATATTAGATGCATTGAGATATCACATCTCATGCTATCGGAAGGGTCTCAGGATTGGAATGGGAAGGAGTTGGATATCACATCTCATGCTAAAGGAAGGGTCTCAGGCTTGGAAGGGGAAGGATTAGGATATTGCATCTCATGTTATAGGGCGGGTCTCAGGTTTAGAATTAGAAGCATTGAGATATCACATCTCATGGTATAGGAAGGGTCTCAGGATTGGAATGGGAAGGAGTTTGATATCACATCTCATGCCATAGGAAGGGTCTCAGGTTTGGTAGAAGCATTTAGATATCACATCTCATGCTATCGGAAGGGTCTCAGGATTGGATTGGGAAGGAGTTGGATATCCCATCTCATGCTATAGGAAGGGTCTCAGGTTTGGTATTAGAAGCATTGAGATATCACATCTCATGCTATAGGAAGGGTCTCAGGATTGGAATGGGAAGGAGTTGGATATCACATGTCATGCTATAGGAAGGGTCTCATGTTTCGTATTAGAAGCATTGAGATATCAAGTCTCATGGTATAGGAAGGGTCTCAGAATTGGAATGGGAAGGAGTTGGATATCACATCTCAAGCTATAGGAAGGGTCTCAGGATTGGAATGTGAAGGAGTTTGATATCACATCTCATGCCATAGTATGGGCTTCAGGTTTGGTAGAAGCATTGAGATATCACATATCATGCTATCGGAACGGTCTCAGGATTGGATTTGGATGGAGTTGGATATCCCATCTCATGCTATAGGAAGGGTCTCAGGTTGGAATGGGAAGGAGTTGGATATCACATCTCATGTTATAGGAATGATCGCAGGTTTGGTATTAAGAGCATTGAGATATCACATCTCATGCTATAGGAAGGGTCTCAGGATTGGATCGGGAAGGAGTTGGATATCACATCCCATGTTATAGGAAGGGACTCAGGTTTGGTATTAGAAGCACTGAGATATCAGAACTCATCCTTTAGGAAGGGACTCAAGTTTGGTATTTGAAGGAGTGAGATAATAAATATCATCCTATCGGAAGGGTCTCAGGATTGGAATGGGAAGGAGTTGAATATCACATCTCTTGCTATAGGAAGGATCTCAGGTTTGGTAGAAGCATTGAGATATCACATCTCATGCTATAGGAAGGGTCTCAGGATTGGAATGGCAAGGAGTTGGATATCACATCTCATCCTATAGGAAGGGTCTCAGGTTTGGTAGAAGCATTGAGATATCACATCTCATGCTATAGGAAGGGCCTCATGATTGGAATGGGAAGGAGTTGGATATCACATCTCAGGCTATCGGAAGGGTCTCAGGATTGGAATGGGAAGGAGTTGGATATCACATCTCATGCTATAGGGAGGGTCTCAGGTTTGGTATTAACAGCATTTAGATATCACATCTCATGCTATAGGAAGGGTCTCAGGATTGGTTGGGAAGGAGTTGGATATCACATTTCATGCTATAGGAAGGGTCTCAGATTTGGTAGAAGCATTGAGATATCACATCTCATGCTATAGGAAGGGCCTCATGATTGGAATGGGAAGGAGTTAGATATCACATCTCATGCCATCGGAAAGGTCTCAGGTTTGGTAGAAGCATTGGGATATCACATCTCATGCTATAGGAAGGGCCTCATGATTGGAATGGGAAGGAGTTGGATATCACATCTCATGCCATCGGAAAGGTCTCAGGTTTGGTAGAAGTATTGGGATATCACATCTCATGCTATAGGAAGGGTCTCAGGATTGGAATGGGAAGGAGTTGGATATCACATCACATGGCAAAGGAAAGGTCTCAGGTTTGGAAGGGGAAGGATTTGGATATCACATCTCAAGTTATAGGACGGGTCTGTGGTTTGGTATTAGAAGCATTGAGATATATCTCATGGTATAGTATGGGTCTCAGGATTGGAAGGGGAAGGAGTTGGATATCACATCTCATGCTATAGGAAGGGTCTCAGGATTGGAATGGGAAGGACTTGGACATCACATCTCATGTTATAGGAAGGGTCTCAGGTTTCTTATTAGAAGGATTGAGATATCACATCTCATGTTATAGGACAGTCTCAGGTTTGGTATTAGAAGCATTGAGATATCACATCTCATGGTATAGGACGGGTCTCAGGATTGGAATGGGAAGGAGTTGGATATCACATCTCATGCTATAGGAAGGCTCTCAGGTTTGCAAAGGGAAGGAGTTGGATATCACATTTCATGTTAGAGGAAGGATCTCAGGTTTGGTATTTGAGGCATTGAGATATCACATCTCATTCTATCGGAAGGGTCTCAGGATTGGAATGGGAAGGAGTTGGATATCCCATCTCATGCTATAGGAAGGGTCTCAGGTTTGGTATAAGCATTGAGATATCACATCTCATGCTATAGGAAGGGTCTCAGGATTGGAATGGGAAGGAGTTGGATATCACATCTCAAGCTATAGGAAGGGTCTCAGGATTGGAATGGAAAGGAGTTTGATATCACATCTCATGCCATAGTATGGGTCTCAGGTTTGGTAGAAGCATTGGGATATCACATCTCATGCTATCGGAAGGGTATCAGGATTGGATTTGGAAGGAGTTGGATATCCCATCTCATGCTATAGGAAGGGTCTCAGGTTGGAATGGGAAGGAGTTGGATATCACATCTCATGTTATAGAAAGGGTCTCAGGTTTGGTAGAAGCATTGAGATATCACATCTCATGCTATAGGAAGGGTCTCAGGTTTGCAAAGGGAAGGAGTTGGATATCACATTTCATGTTAGAGGAAGGATCTCAGGTTTGGTATTTGAGGCATTGAGATATCACATCTCATGCTATCGGAAGGGTCTCAGGATTGGAATGGGAAGGAGTTGGATATCACATCTCATGCTATAGGAAGGGTCTCAGGTTTGGAACTGGAAGGAGTTGGATATCACATCTCAAGCTATAGGGAGGGTCTCAGGTTTTTAAGGGGATTTGGATATCACATCTCATGTTGTAGGAAGGATCTCAGGTTTGATATTAGAAGCATTGAGATATCACATCTCATGCTATCGGATGGGTCTCAGGATTGGAATGGGAAGGAGTTGGATATCACATCTCAAGCTATAGGAAGGGTCTCAGGTTTGGAACTGGAAGGAGTTGGATATCACATCTCATGTTATAGGAAGCGTCTCAGGTTTGGTATAAGCATTGAGATATCATATCTCTGCTATCGGAAGTGTCTCAGGATTGGAATGGGAAGGAGTTGGATATCCCATCTCATGTTATAGGACGGGTCTCAGGTTTGGTATTAGAATCATTGAGATATCACATTGCATGCTGTAGGAAGGGTCTAAGGATTGGAATGGGAAGGACTTGGATATCACATCTCATGCTATAGGTAGGCTCTCAGGTTTGGAAAGGGAAGGAGTTGGATATCACATTTCATGTTAGAGGAAGGATCTCAGGTTTGGTATTAGAGGCATTGAGATATCACATCTCATGCTATAGGAAGGGTCTCAGGATTGGAATGGGAAGGAGTTGGATATCACATCTCATGCTATAGGAAGGGTCTCAGGTTTGGTATAAGCATTGAGATATCACATCTCATGCTATAGGAAGGGTCTCAGGATTGGAATGGGAAGGAGTTGGATATCACATCTCAAGCTATAGGAAGGGTCTCAGGATTGGAATGGAAAGGAGTTTGATATCACATTTCATGTTATAGGGAGGGTCTCAGGTTTGGTATAAGCATTGAGATATCACATCTCTGCTATCGGAAGTGTCTTAGGATTGGAATGGGAAGGAGTTGGATATCCCATCTCATGCTATAGGAAGGGTCTCAGGTTTGGTATTAGAAGCATTGAGATGTCACGTCTCATGCTATAGGAAGGGTCTCAGGATTGGAATAGGAAGGAGTTGGATATCACATCTCATGCTATATGAAGGGACTCAGGTTTGGTATTACAAGCAGTGTGGTATTACATCGCATGCTATAGGAAGGGTCTCAGGATTGGATTGGGAAGGAGTCGGATATCACATCTCATGCTATATGAAGGGTCTCAGGTTTGGAATGGGAAGGATTTGGATATCACATCTCAGGCTATCGGAAGGGTCTCAGGAGGGTCTCGGAAGGCTATAGGAAGGGTCTCAGGTTTGGAACGGGAAGGAGTTGGGTATCACATCTCATGTTATAGGGAGGGTCTCAGGTTTGGTATAAGCATTGAGATATCACATCTCTGCTATCGGAAGTGTCTCAGGATTGGAATGGGAAGGAGTTGGATATCCCATCTCATGCTATAGGAAGGGTCTCAGGTTTGGTATTAGAAGCATTGAGATGTCACGTCTCATGCTATAGGAAGGGTCTCAGGATTGGAATAGGAAGGAGTTTGATATCACATCTCATGCTATATGAAGGGACTCAGGTTTGGTATTACAAGCAGTGTGGTATTACATCGCATGCTATAGGAAGGGTCTCAGGATTGGATTGGGAAGGAGTGGGATATCACATCTCATGCTATATGAAGGGTCTCAGGTTTGGAATGGGAAGGATTTGTATATCACATCTTGCTATAGGAAGGGCCTCAGGTTTGGTATGAGAAACATTGAGATATCACATCTCATGGTATAGGAAGGATCTCAGGATTGGAATGGGAAGGAGTTGGATATCCCATCTCATGTTATAGGAAGGATATCAGGTTTGGTATTAGAAGCATTGAGATATCACATCTCATGCTATAGGAAGGGACTCAGGATTGGAATGGGAAGGAGTTGGATATCACATCTCATGCTATAGGAAGGGTCTCAGGTTTGGTAGAAGCATTGAGATATCACATATCATGCTATAGGCAGGGTCTCAGGATTGGAATGGGAAGGAGTAGTATATGACATCTCATGTCATAGGAAGGGTCTCAGGTTTGGTATAAGCATTGATATATCACATCTCTGCTATCGGAAGGGTCTTGGGATTGGAATGGGAAGGAGTTGGATATCCCATCTCATGTTATAGGAAGGGTCTCAGGTTTGGTATTAGAAGCATTGAGATATCACATCTCATGTTGTAGGAAGGGTCTCAGGATTGGAATGGGAAGGACTTGGATATCACATCTCATGCTAGAGGGAGGGTCTCAGGTTTGATATTAGATGCATTGAGATATCACATCTCATGCTATCGGAAGGGTCTCAGGATTGGAATGGGAAGGAGTTGGATATCACATCTCATGCTAAAGGAAGGGTCTCAGGCTTGGAAGGGGAAGGATTAGGATATTGCATCTCATGTTATAGGGCGGGTCTCAGGTTTAGAATTAGAAGCATTGAGATATCACATCTCATGGTATAGGAAGGGTCTCAGGATTGGAATGGGAAGGAGTTTGATATCACATCTCATGCCATAGGAAGGGTCTCAGGTTTGGTAGAAGCATTTAGATATCACATCTCATGCTATCGGAAGGGTCTCAGGATTGGATTGGGAAGGAGTTGGATATCCCATCTCATGCTATAGGAAGGGTCTCAGGTTTGGTATTAGAAGCATTGAGATATCACATCTCATGCTATAGGAAGGGTCTCAGGATTGGAATGGGAAGGAGTTGGATATCACATGTCATGCTATAGGAAGGGTCTCATGTTTCGTATTAGAAGCATTGAGATATCAAGTCTCATGGTATAGGAAGGGTCTCAGAATTGGAATGGGAAGGAGTTGGATATCACATCTCAAGCTATAGGAAGGGTCTCAGGATTGGAATGTGAAGGAGTTTGATATCACATCTCATGCCATAGTATGGGCCTCAGGTTTGGTAGAAGCATTGAGATATCACATATCATGCTATAGGCAGGGTCTCAGGATTGGAATGGGAAGGAGTAGTATATGACATCTCATGTCATAGGAAGGGTCTCAGGTTTGGTATAAGCATTGATATATCACATCTCTGCTATCGGAAGGGTCTCAGGATTGGAATGGGAAGGAGTTGGATATCCCATCTCATGTTATAGGAAGGGTCTCAGGTTTGGTATTAGAAGCATTGAGATATCACATCTCATGTTGTAGGAAGGGTCTCAGGATTGGAATGGGAAGGACTTGGATATCACATCTCATGCTAGAGGGAGGGTCTCAGGTTTGATATTAGAAGCATTGAGATATCACATCTCATGCTATCGGAAGGGTCTCAGGATTGGAATGGGAAGGAGTTGGATATCACATCTCATGCTAAAGGAAGGGTCTCAGGCTTGGAAGGGGAAGGATTAGATTATTGCATCTCATGTTATAGGACGGGTCTCAGGTTTAGAATTAGAAGCATTGAGATATCACATCTCATGGTATAGGAAGGGTCTCAGGATTGGAATGGGAAGGAGTTTGATATCACATCTCATGCCATAGGAAGGGTCTCAGGTTTGGTAGAAGCATTTAGATATCACATCTCATGCTATCGGAAGGGTCTCAGGATTGGATTGGGAAGGAGTTGGATATCCCATCTCATGCTATAGGAAGGGTCTCAGGTTTGGTATTAGAAGCATTGAGATATCACATCTCATGCTATAGGAAGGGTCTCAGGATTGGAATGGGAAGGAGTTGGATATCACATCTCATGCTATAGGAAGGGTCTCATGTTTCGTATTAGAAGCATTGAGATATCAAGTCTCATGGTATAGGAAGGGTCTCAGAATTGGAATGGGAAGGAGTTGGATATCACATCTCAAGCTATAGGAAGGGTCTCAGGATTGGAATGTGAAGGAGTTTGATATCACATCTCATGCCATAGTATGGGCTTCAGGTTTGGTAGAAGCATTGAGATATCACATCTCATGCTATCGGAACGGTCTCAGGATTGGATTTGGATGGAGTTGGATATCCCATCTCATGCTATAGGAAGGGTCTCAGGTTGGAATGGGAAGGAGTTGGATATCACATCTCATGTTATAGGAATGATCGCAGGTTTGGTATTAAGAGCATTGAGATATCACATCTCATGCTATAGGAAGGGTCTCAGGATTGGATCGGGAAGGAGTTGGATATCACATCCCATGTTATAGGAAGGGACTCAGGTTTGGTATTAGAAGCACTGAGATATCAGAACTCATCCTTTAGGAAGGGACTCAAGTTTGGTATTTGAAGGAGTGAGATAATAAATATCATCCTATCGGAAGGGTCTCAGGATTGGAATGGGAAGGAGTTGAATATCACATCTCTTGCTATAGGAAGGATCTCAGGTTTGGTAGAAGCATTGAGATATCACATCTCATGCTATAGGAAGGGTCTCAGGATTGGAATGGGAAGGAGTTGTATATGACATCTCATGCCGTAGGAAGGGTCTCAGGTTTGGTATAAGCATTGAGATATCACATCTCATGCTATAGGAAGGGTCTCAGGATTGGAATGGGAAGGAGTTGGATATCACATCTCATGCTATAGGAAGGGTCTCAGGTTTGGTATAAGCATTGAGATATCACATCTCATGCTATAGGAAGGGTCTCAGGATTGGAATGGGAAGGAGTTGTATATGACATCTCATGCCGTAGGAAGGGTCTCAGGTTTGGTATAAGCATTGAGATATCACATCTCATGTTGTAGGAAGGGTCTCAGGATTGGAATGGGAAGGACTTGGATATCACATCTCATGCTAGAGGGAGGGTCTCAGGTTTGATATTAGAAGCATTGAGATATCACATCTCATGCTATCGGAAGGGTCTCAGGATTGGAATGGGAAGGAGTTGGATATCACATCTCATGCTAAAGGAAGGGTCTCAGGCTTGGAAGGGGAAGGATTAGGATATTGCATCTCATGTTATAGGACGGGTCTCAGGTTTAGAATTAGAAGCATTGAGATATCACATCTCATGGTATAGGAAGGGTCTCAGGATTGGAATGGGAAGGAGTTTGATATCACATCTCATGCCATAGGAAGGGTCTCAGGTTTGGTAGAAGCATTTAGATATCACATCTCATGCTATCGGAAGGGTCTCAGGATTGGATTGGGAAGGAGTTGGATATCCCATCTCATGCTATAGGAAGGGTCTCAGGTTTGGTATTAGAAGCATTGAGATATCACATCTCATGCTATAGGAAGGGTCTCAGGATTGGAATGGGAAGGAGTTGGATATCACATCTCATGCTATAGGAAGGGTCTCATGTTTCGTATTAGAAGCATTGAGATATCAAGTCTCATGGTATAGGAAGGGTCTCAGAATTGGAATGGGAAGGAGTTGGATATCACATCTCAAGCTATAGGAAGGGTCTCAGGATTGGAATGTGAAGGAGTTTGATATCACATCTCATGCCATAGTATGGGCTTCAGGTTTGGTAGAAGCATTGAGATATCACATCTCATGCTATCGGAACGGTCTCAGGATTGGATTTGGATGGAGTTGGATATCCCATCTCATGCTATAGGAAGGGTCTCAGGTTGGAATGGGAAGGAGTTGGATATCACATCTCATGTTATAGGAATGATCGCAGGTTTGGTATTAAGAGCATTGAGATATCACATCTCATGCTATAGGAAGGGTCTCAGGATTGGATCGGGAAGGAGTTGGATATCACATCCCATGTTATAGGAAGGGACTCAGGTTTGGTATTAGAAGCACTGAGATATCAGAACTCATCCTTTAGGAAGGGACTCAAGTTTGGTATTTGAAGGAGTGAGATAATAAATATCATCCTATCGGAAGGGTCTCAGGATTGGAATGGGAAGGAGTTGAATATCACATCTCTTGCTATAGGAAGGATCTCAGGTTTGGTAGAAGCATTGAGATATCACATCTCATGCTATAGGAAGGGTCTCAGGATTGGAATGGGAAGGAGTTGGATATCATCTCATGCTATAGGAAGGGTCTCAGGATTGGAATGGCAAGGAGTTGGATATCACATCTCATCCTATAGGAAGGGTCTCAGGTTTGGTAGAAGCATTGAGATATCACATCTCATGCTATAGGAAGGGCCTCATGATTGGAATGGGAAGGAGTTGGATATCACATCTCAGGCTATCGGAAGGGTCTCAGGATTGGAATGGGAAGGAGTTGGATATCACATCTCATGCTATAGGGAGGGTCTCAGGTTTGGTATTAACAGCATTTAGATATCACATCTCATGCTATAGGAAGGGTCTCAGGATTGGTTGGGAAGGAGTTGGATATCACATTTCATGCTATAGGAAGGGTCTCAGATTTGGTAGAAGCATTGAGATATCACATCTCATGCTATAGGAAGGGCCTCATGATTGGAATGGGAAGGAGTTAGATATCACATCTCATGCCATCGGAAAGGTCTCAGGTTTGGTAGAAGCATTGGGATATCACATCTCATGCTATAGGAAGGGCCTCATGATTGGAATGGGAAGGAGTTGGATATCACATCTCATGCCATCGGAAAGGTCTCAGGTTTGGTAGAAGTATTGGGATATCACATCTCATGCTATAGGAAGGGTCTCAGGATTGGAATGGGAAGGAGTTGGATATTACATCACATGGCAAAGGAAAGGTCTCAGGTTTGGAAGGGGAAGGATTTGGATATCACATCTCAAGTTATAGGACGGGTCTGTGGTTTGGTATTAGAAGCATTGAGATATATCTCATGGTATAGTATGGGTCTCAGGATTGGAATGGGAAGGAGTTGGATATCACATCTCATGCTATAGGAAGGGTCTCAGGATTGGAATGGGAAGGACTTGGATATCATCTCATGCTATAGGAAGGGTCTCAGGATTGGAATGGCAAGGAGTTGGATATCACATCTCATGCTATCGGAAGGGTCTCAGGATTGGAATGGGAAGGAGTTGGATATCACATCTCATGCTATAGGGAGGGTCTCAGGTTTGGTATTAATAGCATTGAGATATCACTTCTCATGCTATAGGAAGGGTCTCAGGATTGGATGGGAATAAGTTGGATATCACATTTCATGCTATAGGAAGGGTCTCAGATTTGGTAGAAGCATTGAGATATCACATTTCATGCTATAGGAAGGGCCTCATGATTGGAATGGGAAGGAGTTGGATATCACATCTCATGCCATAGGAAAGGTCTCAGGTTTGGTAGAAGTATTGGGATATCACATCTCATGCTATAGGAAGGGTCTCAGGATTGGAATGGGAAGGAGTTGGATATCACATCACATGGCAAAGGAAAGGTCTCAGGTTTGGAAGGGGAAGGATTTGGATATCACATCTCAAGTTATAGGACGGGTCTGTGGTTTGGTATTAGAGGCATTGAGATATATCTCATGGTATAGTATGGGTCTCAGGATTGGAAGGGGAAGGAGTTGGATATCACATCTCATGCTATAGGAAGGGTCTCAGGATTGGAATGGGAAGGACTTGGACATCACATCTCATGTTATAGGAAGGGTCTCAGGTTTCTTATTAGAAGGATTGAGATATCACATCTCATGTTATAGGACAGTCTCAGGTTTGGTATTAGAAGCATTGAGATATCACATCTCATGGTATAGGACGGGTCTCAGGATTGGAATGGGAAGGAGTTGGATATCACATCTCATGCTATAGGAAGGTTCTCAGGTTTGCAAAGGGAAGGAGTTGGATATCACATTTCATGTTAGAGGAAGGATCTCAGGTTTGGTATTTGAGGCATTGAGATATCACATCTCATTCTATCGGAAGGGTCTCAGGATTGGAATGGGAAGGAGTTGGATATCCCATCTCATGCTATAGGAAGGGTCTCAGGTTTGGTATAAGCATTGAGATATCACATCTCATGCTATAGGAAGGGTCTCAGGATTGGAATGGGAAGGAGTTGGATATCACATCTCAAGCTATAGGAAGGGTCTCAGGATTGGAATGGAAAGGAGTTTGATATCACATCTCATGCCATAGTATGGGTCTCAGGTTTGGTAGAAGCATTGGGATATCACATCTCATGCTATCGGAAGGGTCTCAGGATTGGAATGGGAAGGAGTTGGATATCACATCTCATGCTATAGGGAGGTTCTCAGGTTTGGTATTAATAGCATTGAGATATCACTTCTCATGCTATAGGAAGGGTCTCAGGATTGGATGGGAATAAGTTGGATATCACATTTCATGCTATAGGAAGGGTCTCAGATTTGGTAGAAGCATTGAGATATCACATTTCATGCTATAGGAAGGGCCTCATGATTGGAATGGGAAGGAGTTGGATATCACATCTCATGCCATCGGAAAGGTCTCAGGTTTGGTAGAAGTATTGGGATATCACATCTCATGCTATAGGAAGGGTCTCAGGATTGGAATGGGAAGGAGTTGGATATCACATCACATGGCAAAGGAAAGGTCTCAGGTTTGGAAGGGGAAGGATTTGGATATCACATCTCAAGTTATAGGACGGGTCTGTGGTTTGGTATTAGAAGCATTGAGATATATCTCATGGTATAGTATGGGTCTCAGGATTGGAAGGGGAAGGAGTTGAATATCACATCTCATGCTATAGGAAGGGTCTCAGGATTGGAATGGGAAGGACTTGGACATCACATCTCATGTTATAGGAAGGGTCTCAGGTTTCTTATTAGAAGGATTGAGATATCACATCTCATGTTATAGGACAGTCTCAGGTTTGGTATTAGAAGCATTGAGATATCACATCTCATGGTATAGGACGGGTCTCAGGATTGGAATGGGAAGGAGTTGGATATCACATCTCATGCTATAGGAAGGCTCTCAGGTTTGCAAAGGGAAGGAGTTGGATATCACATTTCATGTTAGAGGAAGGATCTCAGGTTTGGTATTTGAGGCATTGAGATATCACATCTCATTCTATCGGAAGGGTCTCAGGATTGGAATGGGAAGGAGTTGGATATCCCATCTCATGCTATAGGAAGGGTCTCAGGTTTGGTATAAGCATTGAGATATCACATCTCATGCTATAGGAAGGGTCTCAGGATTGGAATGGGAAGGAGTTGGATATCACATCTCAAGCTATAGGAAGGGTCTCAGGATTGGAATGGAAAGGAGTTTGATATCACATCTCATGCCATAGTATGGGTCTCAGGTTTGGTAGAAGCATTGGGATATCACATCTCATGCTATCGGAAGGGTATCAGGATTGGATTTGGAAGGAGTTGGATATCCCATCTCATGCTATAGGAAGGGTTTCAGGTTGGAATGGGAAGGAGTTGGATATCACATCTCATGTTATAGAAAGGGTCTCAGGTTTGGTAGAAGCATTGAGATATCACATCTCATGCTATAGGAAGGGTCTCAGGTTTGCAAAGGGAAGGAGTTGGATATCACATTTCATGTTAGAGGAAGGATCTCAGGTTTGGTATTTGAGGCATTGAGATATCACATCTCATGCTATCGGAAGGGTCTCAGGATTGGAATGGGAAGGAGTTGGATATCACATCTCATGCTATAGGAAGGGTCTCAGGTTTGGAACTGGAAGGAGTTGGATATCACATCTCAAGCTATAGGGAGGGTCTCAGGTTTTTAAGGGGATTTGGATATCACATCTCATGTTGTAGGAAGGATCTCAGGTTTGATATTAGAAGCATTGAGATATCACATCTCATGCTATCGGATGGGTCTCAGGATTGGAATGGGAAGGAGTTGGATATCACATCTCAAGCTATAGGAAGGGTCTCAGGTTTGGAACTGGAAGGAGTTGGATATCACATCTCATGTTATAGGAAGCGTCTCAGGTTTGGTATAAGCATTGAGATATCATATCTCTGCTATCGGAAGTGTCTCAGGATTGGAATGGGAAGGAGTTGGATATCCCATCTCATGTTATAGGACGGGTCTCAGGTTTGGTATTAGAATCATTGAGATATCACATTGCATGCTGTAGGAAGGGTCTAAGGATTGGAATGGGAAGGACTTGGATATCACATCTCATGCTATAGGTAGGCTCTCAGGTTTGGAAAGGGAAGGAGTTGGATATCACATTTCATGTTAGAGGAAGGATCTCAGGTTTGGTATTAGAGGCATTTAGATATCACATCTCATGCTATAGGAAGGGTCTCAGGATTGGAATGGGAAGGAGTTGGATATCACATCTCATGCTATAGGAAGGGTCTCAGGTTTAGTATAAGCATTGAGATATCACATCTCATGCTATAGGAAGGGTCTCAGGATTGGAATGGGAAGGAGTTGGATATCACATCTCAAGCTATAGGAAGGGTCTCAGGATTGGAATGGAAAGGAGTTTGATATCACATTTCATGTTAGAGGAAGGATCTCAGGTTTGGTATTAGAGGCATTGAGATATCACATCTCATGCTATAGGAAGGGTCTCAGGATTGGAATGGGAAGGAGTTGGATATCACATCTCATGCTATAGGAAGGGTCTCAGGTTTGGTATAAGCATTGAGATATCACATCTCATGCTATAGGAAGGGTCTCAGGATTGGAATGGGAAGGAGTTGGATATCACATCTCATGCCATAGTATGGGTCTCAGGTTTGGTAGAAGCATTGGGATATCACATCTCATGCTATCGGAAGGGTATCAGGATTGGATTTGGAAGGAGTTGGATATCCCATCTCATGCTATAGGAAGGGTCTCAGGTTGGAATGGGAAGGAGTTGGATATCACATCTCATGTTATAGAAAGGGTCTCAGGTTTGGTAGAAGCATTGAGATATCACATCTCATGCTATAGGAAGGGTCTCAGGATTGGAATGGGAAGGAGTTGGATATCATCTCATGCTATAGGAAGGGTCTCAGGATTGGAATGGCAAGGAGTTGGATATCACATCTCATCCTATAGGAAGGGTCTCAGGTTTGGTAGAAGCATTGAGATATCACATCTCATGCTATAGGAAGGGCCTCATGATTGGAATGGAAAGGAGTTGGATATCACATCTCAGGCTATCGGAAGGGTCTCAGGATTGGAATGGGAAGGAGTTGGATATCACATCTCATGCTATAGGGAGGGTCTCAGTTTAGGTACTAATAGCATTTAGATATCACATCTCATGCTATAGGAAGGGTCTCAGGGTTGGATGGGAAGGAGTTGGATATCACATTTCATGCTATCGGAAAGGTCTCAGGTTTGGTAGAAGCATTGGGATATCACATCTCATGCTATAGGAAGGGACTCATGATTGGAATGGGAAGGAGTTGGATATCACATCTCATGCTAAAGGAAAGGTCTCAGGTTTGGAAGGGGAAGGATTTGGATGTCACATCTCAAGTTATAGGATAGTCTGTGGTTTGGTATTAGAAGCATTGAGATATCATATCTCATGCTGTCGGAAGGGTCTCAGGATTGGATTGGGAAGGAGTTGGATATCACATCTCATGTTATAGGAAGGATCTCAGGATTGGAATGGGAAGGACTTGGACATCACATCTCATGTTATAGGAAGGGTCTCAGGTTTGTTATTAGAAGCATTGAGATATCACATCTCATGTTATAGGACAGTCTCAATGTTGGTATTAGAAGCATTGAGATTTAACATCTCATGGTATAGGACGGGTCTCAGGATTTGAATGGGAAGGAGTTAGATATCACATCCCATGCTATAGTAAGGGTCTCAGGTTTGGTAGAAGCATTGGGATATCACATCTCATGCTATAGGAAGGGTCTCAGGATTGGAATGGGAAGGAGTTGGATATCACATCTCAAGCTATAGGAAGGGTCTCAGGATTGGAATGGAAAGGAGTTTGATATCACATCTCATGCCATAGTATGGGTCTCAGGTTTGGTAGAAGCATTGGGATATCACATCGCATGCTATCGGAAGGGTATCAGGATTGGATTTGGAAGGAGTTGGATATCCCATCTCATGCTATAGGAAGGGTCTCAGGTTGGAATGGGAAGGAGTTGGATATCACATCTCATGTTATAGAAAGGGTCTCAGGTTTGGTAGAAGCATTGAGATATCACATCTCATGCTATAGGAAGGGTCTCAGGTTTGCAAAGGGAAGGAGTTGGATATCACATTTCATGTTAGAGGAAGGATCTCAGGTTTGGTATTTGAGGCATTGAGATATCACATCTCATGCTATCGGAAGGGTCTCAGGATTGGAATGGGAAGGAGTTGGATATCACATCTCATGCTATAGGAAGGGTCTCAGGTTTGGAACTGGAAGGAGTTGGATATCACATCTCAAGCTATAGGGAGGGTCTCAGGTTTTTAAGGGGATTTGGATATCACATCTCATGTTGTAGGAAGGATCTCAGGTTTGATATTAGAAGCATTGAGATATCACATCTCATGCTATCGGATGGGTCTCAGGATTGGAATGGGAAGGAGTTGGATATCACATCTCAAGCTATAGGAAGGGTCTCAGGTTTGGAACTGGAAGGAGTTGGATATCACATCTCATGTTATAGGAAGCGTCTCAGGTTTGGTATAAGCATTGAGATATCATATCTCTGCTATCGGAAGTGTCTCAGGATTGGAATGGGAAGGAGTTGGATATCCCATCTCATGTTATAGGACGGGTCTCAGGTTTGGTATTAGAATCATTGAGATATCACATCGCATGCTGTAGGAAGGGTCTAAGGATTGGAATGGGAAGGACTTGGATATCACATCTCATGCTATAGGTAGGCTCTCAGGTTTGGAAAGGGAAGGAGTTGGATATCACATTTCATGTTAGAGGAAGGATCTCAGGTTTGGTATTAGAGGCATTGAGATATCACATCTCATGCTATAGGAAGGGTCTCAGGATTGGAATGGGAAGGAGTTGGATATCACATCTCATGCTATAGGAAGGGTCTCAGGTTTGGTATAAGCATTGAGATATCACATCTCATGCTATAGGAAGGGTCTCAGGATTGGAATGGGAAGGAGTTGGATATCACATCTCAAGCTATAGGAAGGGTCTCAGGATTGGAATGGAAAGGAGTTTGATATCACATTTCATGTTAGAGGAAGGATCTCAGGTTTGGTATTAGAGGCATTGAGATATCACATCTCATGCTATAGGAAGGGTCTCAGGATTGGAATGGGAAGGAGTTGGATATCACATCTCATGCTATAGGAAGGGTCTCAGGTTTGGTATAAGCATTGAGATATCACATCTCATGCTATAGGAAGGGTCTCAGGATTGGAATGGGAAGGAGTTGGATATCACATCTCATGCCATAGTATGGGTCTCAGGTTTGGTAGAAACATTGGGATATCACATCTCATGCTATCGGAAGGGTATCAGGATTGGATTTGGAAGGAGTTGGATATCCCATCTCATGCTATAGGAAGGGTCTCAGGTTGGAATGGGAAGGAGTTGGATATCACATCTCATGTTATAGAAAGGGTCTCAGGTTTGGTAGAAGCATTGAGATATCACATCTCATGCTATAGGAAGGGTCTCAGGATTGGAATGGGAAGGAGTTGGATATCATCTCATGCTATAGGAAGGGTCTCAGGATTGGAATGGCAAGGAGTTGGATATCACATCTCATCCTATAGGAAGGGTCTCAGGTTTGGTAGAAGCATTGAGATATCACATCTCATGCTATAGGAAGGGCCTCATGATTGGAATGGAAAGGAGTTGGATATCACATCTCAGGCTATCGGAAGGGTCTCAGGATTGGAATGGGAAGGAGTTGGATATCACATCTCATGCTATAGGGAGGGTCTCAGGTTAGGTACTAATAGCATTTAGATATCACATCTCATGCTATAGGAAGGGTCTCAGGGTTGGATGGGAAGGAGTTGGATATCACATTTCATGCTATCGGAAAGGTCTCAGGTTTGGTAGAAGCATTGGGATATCACATCTCATGCTATAGGAAGGGACTCATGATTGGAATGGGAAGGAGTTGGATATCACATCTCATGCTAAAGGAAAGGTCTCAGGTTTGGAAGGGGAAGGATTTGGATGTCACATCTCAAGTTATAGGACGGGTCTGTGGTTTGGTATTAGAAGCATTGAGATATCATATCTCATGCTATCGGAAGGGTCTCAGGATTGGATTGGGAAGGAGTTGGATATCACATCTCATGTTATAGGAAGGATCTCAGGATTGGAATGGGAAGGACTTGGACATCACATCTCATGTTATAGGAAGGGTCTCAGGTTTGTTATTAGAAGCATTGAGATATCACATCTCATGTTATAGGACAGTCTCAATTTTGGTATTAGAAGCATTGAGATTTAACATCTCATGGTATAGGACGGGTCTCAGGATTTGAATGGGAAGGAGTTAGATATCACATCCCATGCTATAGTAAGGGTCTCAGGTTTGGTAGAAGCATTGGGATATCACATCTCATGCTATAGGAAGGGTCTCAGGATTGGAATGGAAAGGAGTTGGATATCACATCTCATGCTAAAGGAAGGGTCTCAGGTTTGGAAGGGGAAGGATTTGGATATCACATCTCAAGTTATAGGACGGGTCTGTGGTTTGGTATTAGAAGCATTGAGATATCATATCTCATGCTATCGGAAGGGTCTCAGGATTGGATTGGGAAGGATTTGGATATCACATCTCGTTATAGGAAGGGTCTCAGGTTGGTTATTAGAAGCATTGAGATATCACATCTCATGTTATAGGACAGTCTCAGGTTTGGTATTAGAAGCATTGAGATATCACATCTCATGGTATAGGACAGGTCTCAGGATTGGAATGGGAAGGAGTTGGATATCACATCTCATGCTATAGGAAGGGTCTCAGGATTGGAATGCGAAGGAGTTTGATATCACATCTCATGCCATAGGAAGGTCTCATGTTTGGTAGAAGCATTAAGATATCACATCTCATGCTATCGGAAGGGTCTCAGGATTGGAATGGGAAGGAGTTAGATATCACATCTCAAGTTATAGGACGGGTCTGTGGTTTGGTATTAGAAGCATTGAGATATCATATCTCATGCTATCGGAAGGGTCTCAGGATTGGATTGAGAAGGAGTTGGATATCACATCTCATGTTATAGGAAGGGTCTCAGGATTGGAATGGGAAGGACTTGTATATCACATCTCATGTTATAGGAAGGGTCTCAGGTTTGGAAGGGGAAGGATTTGGATATCACATCTCAAGTTATAGGCAGGTCTGTGGTTTGGTATTAGAAGCATTGAGATATCATATCTCATGTTATAGGACAGTCTCATGTTTGGTATTAGAAGCACTGAGATATCAAATCTCATGCTATATGAAGAGACGCAGGATTGGAATGGGAAGAAGTTGGATATCACATCTCATGCTATAGGAAGGGACTCAGGTTTGGAACGGGAAGGAGTTGGGTATCACATCTCATGTTATAGGGAGGGTCTCAGGTTTGGTATAAGCATTGAGATATCACATCTCTGCTATCGGAAGTGTCTCAGGATTGGAATGGGAAGGAGTTGGATATCCCATCTCATGCTATAGGAAGGGTCGCAGGTTTGGTATTAGAAGCATTGAGATGTCACGTCTCATGCTATAGGAAGGGTCTCAGGATTGGAATAGGAAGGAGTTGGATATCACATCTCATGCTATATGAAGGGACTCAGGTTTGGAATTACAAGCAGTGTGGTATTACATCTCATGCTATAGGAAGGGTCTCAGGTTTGGAATGGGAAGGATTTGTATATCACATCTTGCTATAGGAAGGGCCTCAGGTTTGGTATGAGAAACATTGAGATATCACATCTCATCGTATAGGAAGGATCTCAGGATTGGAATGGGAAGGAGATGGATATCCCATCTCATGTTATAGGAAGGATATCAGGTTTGGTATTAGAAGCATTGAGATATCACATCTCATGCTATAGGAAGGGTCTCAGGATTGGAATGGGAAGGAGTTGGATATCACATCTCATGCTATAGGAAGGGTCTCAGGTTTGGTAGAAGCATTGAGATATCACATATCATGCTATAGGCAGGGTCTCAGGATTGGAATGGGAAGGAGTAGTATATGACATCTCATGTCATAGGAAGGGTCTCGGGTTTGGTATAAGCATTGATATATCACATCTCTGCTATTGGAAGGGTCTTGGGATTGGAATGGGAAGGAGTTGGATATCCCATCTCATGTTATAGGAAGGGTCTCAGGTTTGGTATTAGAAGCATTGAGATATCACATCTCATGTTGTAGAAAGGGTCTCGGGATTGGAATGGGAAGGACTTGGATATCACATCTCATGCTAGAGGGAGGGTCTCAGGTTTGATATTAGAAGCATTGAGATATCACATCTCATGCTATCGGCTGGGTCTCAGGATTGGAATGGGAAGGAGTTGGATATCACATCTCATGCTATAGGAAGGGTCTCAGGTTTGGAACTGGAAGGAGTTGGATATCACATCTCATGTTATAGGAAGCTTCTCAGGTTTGGTATAAGCATTGAGATATCATATCTCTGCTATCGGAAGTGTCTCAGGATTGGAATGGGAAGGAGTTGGATATCCCATCTCATGTTATAGGACGGGTCTCAGGTTTGGTATTAGAATCATTGAGATATCACATCGCATGCTGTAGGAAGGGTCTAAGGATTGGAATGGGAAGGACTTGGATATCACATCTCATGCTATAGGCAGGCTCTCAGGTTTGGAAAGGGAAGGAGTTGGATATCACATTTCATGTTAGAGGAAGGATCTCAGGTTTGGTATTAGAGGCATTGAGATATCACATCTCATGCTATAGGAAGGGTCTCAGGATTGGAATGCGAAGGAGTTGGATATCCCATCTCATGCTATAGGAAGGGTGTCAGGTTTGGTATAAGCATTGAGATATCACATCTCATGCTATAGGAAGGGTCTCAGGATTGGAATGGGAAGGAGTTGGATATCACATCTCAAGCTATAGGAAGGGTCTCAGGATTGGAATGGAAAGGAGTTTGATGTCACATCTCATGCCATAGTATGGGTCTCAGGTTTGGTAGAAGCATTGGGATATCACATCTCATGCTATCGGAAGGGTATCAGATTGGATTTGGAAGGAGTTGGATATCCCATCTCATGCTATAGGAAGGGTCTCAGGTTGGAATGGGAAGGAGTTGGATATCACATCTCATGTTATAGAAAGGGTCTCAGGTTTGGTAGAAGCATTGAGATATCACATCACATGCTATAGGAAGGGTCTCAGGATTGGAATGGGAAGGAGTTGGATATCATCTCATGCTATAGGAAGGGTCTCAGGATTGGAATGGCAAGGAGTTGGATATCACATCTCATCCTATAGGAAGGGTCTCAGGTTTGGTAGAAGCATTGAGATATCACATCTCATGCTATAGGAAGGGCCTCATGATTGGAATGGAAAGGAGTTGGATATCACATCTCAGGCTATCGGAAGGGTCTCAGGATTGGAATGGGAAGGAGTTGGATATCACATCTCATGCTATAGGAAGGGACTCAGGATTGGAATGGGAAGGAGTTGGATATCACATCTCATGCTATAGGAAGGGTCTCAGGTTTGGAACGGGAAGGAGTTGGGTATCACATCTCATGTTATAGGGAGGGTCTCAGGTTTGGTATAAGCATTGAGATATCACATCTCTGCTATCGGAAGTGTCTCAGGATTGCAATGGGAAGGAGTTGGATTTCCCATCTCATGCTATAGGAAGGGTCTCAGGTTTGGTATTAGAAGCATTGAGATATCACATCTCATGCTATCGGATGGGTCTCAGGATTGGAATGGGAAGGATTGGATATCACATCTCATGCTATAGGAAGGGTCTCAGGTTTGGAACGGGAAGGAGTTGGAATGGGAAGGATTGGATATCACATCTCATGTTATAGGGAGGGTCTCAGGTTTGGTATAAGCATTGAGATATCACATCTCTGCTATCGGAAGTGTCTCAGGATTGGAATGGGAAGGAGTTGGATATCCCATCTCATGCTATAGGAAGGGTCTCAGGTTTGGTATTAGAAGCATTGAGATGTCACGTCTCATGCTATAGGAAGGGTCTCAGGATTGGAATAGGAAGGAGTTGGATATCACATCTCATGCTATATGAAGGGACTCAGGTTTGGTATTACAAGCAGTGTGGTATTACATCGCATGCTATAGGAAGGGTCTCAGGATTGGATTGGGAAGGAGTCGGATATCACATCTCATGCTATATGAAGGGTCTCAGGTTTGGAATGGGAAGGATTTGGATATCACATCTCAGGCTATCGGAAGGGTCTCAGGAGGGTCTCGGAAGGCTATAGGAAGGGTCTCAGGTTTGGAACGGGAAGGAGTTGGGTATCACATCTCATGTTATAGGGAGGGTCTCAGGTTTGGTATAAGCATTGAGATATCACATCTCTGCTATCGGAAGTGTCTCAGGATTGGAATGGGAAGGAGTTGGATATCCCATCTCATGCTATAGGAAGGGTCTCAGGTTTGGTATTAGAAGCATTGAGATGTCACGTCTCATGCTATAGGAAGGGTCTCAGGATTGGAATAGGAAGGAGTTGGATATCACATCTCATGCTATATGAAGGGACTCAGGTTTGGTATTACAAGCAGTGTGGTATTACATCGCATGCTATAGGAAGGGTCTCAGGATTGGATTGGGAAGGAGTCGGATATCACATCTCATGCTATATGAAGGGTCTCAGGTTTGGAATGGGAAGGATTTGTATATCACATCTTGCTATAGGAAGGGCCTCAGGTTTGGTATGAGAAACATTGAGATATCACATCTCATGGTATAGGAAGGATCTCAGGATTAGAATGGGAAGGAGTTGGATATCCCATCTCATGTTATAGGAAGGATATCAGGTTTGGTATTAGAAGCATTGAGATATCACATCTCATGCTATAGGAAGGGACTCAGGATTGGAATGGGAAGGAGTTGGATATCACATCTCATGCTATAGGAAGGGTCTCAGGTTTGGTAGAAGCATTGAGATATCACATATCATGCTATAGGCAGGGTCTCAGGATTGGAATGGGAAGGAGTAGTATATGACATCTCATGTCATAGGAAGGGTCTCAGGTTTGGTATAAGCATTGATATATCACATCTCTGCTATCGGAAGGGTCTTGGGATTGGAATGGGAAGGAGTTGGATATCCCATCTCATGTTATAGGAAGGGTCTCAGGTTTGGTATTAGAAGCATTGAGATATCACATCTCATGTTGTAGGAAGGGTCTCAGGATTGGAATGGGAAGGACTTGGATATCACATCTCATGCTATCGGAAGGGTCTCAGGATTGGAATGGGAAGGAGTTGGATATCACATCTCATGCTAAAGGAAGGGTCTCAGGCTTGGAAGGGGAAGGATTAGGATATTGCATCTCATGTTATAGGACGGGTCTCAGGTTTAGAATTAGAAGCATTGAGATATCACATCTCATGGTATAGGAAGGGTCTCAGGATTGGAACTGGAAGGAGTTGGATATCACATCTCATGTTATAGGAAGCTTCTCAGGTTTGGTATAAGCATTGAGATATCATATCTCTGCTATCGGAAGTGTCTCAGGATTGGAATGGGAAGGAGTTGGATATCCCATCTCATGTTATAGGACGGGTCTCAGGTTTGGTATTAGAATCATTGAGATATCACATCGCATGCTGTAGGAAGGGTCTAAGGATTGGAATGGGAAGGACTTGGATATCACATCTCATGCTATAGGCAGGCTCTCAGGTTTGGAAAGGGAAGGAGTTGGATATCACATTTCATGTTAGAGGAAGGATCTCAGGTTTGGTATTAGAGGCATTGAGATATCACATCTCATGCTATAGGAAGGGTCTCAGGATTGGAATGCGAAGGAGTTGGATATCCCATCTCATGCTATAGGAAGGGTCTCAGGTTTGGTATAAGCATTGAGATATCACATCTCATGCTATAGGAAGGGTCTCAGGATTGGAATGGGAAGGAGTTGGATATCACATCTCAAGCTATAGGAAGGGTCTCAGGATTGGAATGGAAAGGAGTTTGATATCACATCTCATGCCATAGTATGGGTCTCAGGTTTGGTAGAAGCATTGGGATATCACATCTCATGCTATCGGAAGGGTATCAGATTGGATTTGGAAGGAGTTGGATATCCCATCTCATGCTATAGGAAGGGTCTCAGGTTGGAATGGGAAGGAGTTGGATATCACATCTCATGTTATAGAAAGGGTCTCAGGTTTGGTAGAAGCATTGAGATATCACATCACATGCTATAGGAAGGGTCTCAGGATTGGAATGGGAAGGAGTTGGATATCATCTCATGCTATAGGAAGGATCTCAGGATTGGAATGGCAAGGAGTTGGATATCACATCTCATCCTATAGGAAGGGTCTCAGGTTTGGTAGAAGCATTGAGATATCACATCTCATGCTATAGGAAGGGCCTCATGATTGGAATGGAAAGGAGTTGGATATCACATCTCAGGCTATCGGAAGGGTCTCAGGATTGGAATGGGAAGGAGTTGGATATCACATCTCATGCTATAGGAAGGGACTCAGGATTGGAATGGGAAGGAGTTGGATATCACATCTCATGCTATAGGAAGGGTCTCAGGTTTGGAACGGGAAGGAGTTGGGTATCACATCTCATGTTATAGGGAGGGTCTCAGGTTTGGTATAAGCATTGAGATATCACATCTCTGCTATCGGAAGTGTCTCAGGATTGGAATGGGAAGGAGTTGGATATCCCATCTCATGCTATAGGAAGGGTCTCAGGTTTGGTATTAGAAGCATTGAGATATCACATCTCATGCTATCGGATGGGTCTCAGGATTGGAATGGGAAGGATTGGATATCACATCTCATGCTATAGGAAGGGTCTCAGGTTTGGAACGGGAAGGAGTTGGAATGGGAAGGATTGGATATCACATCTCATGTTATAGGGAGGGTCTCAGGTTTGGTATAAGCATTGAGATATCACATCTCTGCTATCGGAAGTGTCTCAGGATTGGAATGGGAAGGAGTTGGATATCCCATCTCATGCTATAGGAAGGGTCTCAGGTTTGGTATTAGAAGCATTGAGATGTCACGTCTCATGCTATAGGAAGGGTCTCAGGATTGGAATAGGAAGGAGTTGGATATCACATCTCATGCTATATGAAGGGACTCAGGTTTGGTATTACAAGCAGTGTGGTATTACATCGCATGCTATAGGAAGGGTCTCAGGATTGGATTGGGAAGGAGTCGGATATCACATCTCATGCTATATGAAGGGTCTCAGGTTTGGAATGGGAAGGATTTGTATATCACATCTTGCTATAGGAAGGGCCTCAGGTTTGGTATGAGAAACATTGAGATATCACATCTCATGATATAGGAAGGATCTCAGGATTGGAATGGGAAGGAGTTGGATATCCCATCTCATGTTATAGGAAGGATATCAGGTTTGGTATTAGAAGCATTGAGATATCACATCTCATGCTATAGGAAGGGACTCAGGATTGGAATGGGAAGGAGTTGGATATCACATCTCATGCTATAGGAAGGGTCTCAGGTTTGGTAGAAGCATTGAGATATCACATATCATGCTATAGGCAGGGTCTCAGGATTGGAATGGGAAGGAGTAGTATATGACATCTCATGTCATAGGAAGGGTCTCAGGTTTGGTATAAGCATTGATATATCACATCTCTGCTATCGGAAGGGTCTTGGGATTGGAATGGGAAGGAGTTGGATATCCCATCTCATGTTATAGGAAGGGTCTCAGGTTTGGTATTAGAAGCATTGAGATATCACATCTCATGTTGTAGGAAGGGTCTCAGGATTGGAATGGGAAGGACTTGGATATCACATCTCATGCTAGAGGGAGGGTCTCAGGTTTGATATTAGAAGCATTGAGATATCACATCTCATGCTATCGGAAGGGTCTCAGGATTGGAATGGGAAGGAGTTGGATATCACATCTCATGCTAAAGGAAGGGTCTCAGGCTTGGAAGGGGAAGGATTAGGATATTGCATCTCATGTTATAGGACGGGTCTCAGGTTTAGAATTAGATGCATTGAGATATCACATCTCATGGTATAGGAAGGGTCTCAGGATTGGAATGGGAAGGAGTTTGATATCACATCTCATGCCATAGGAAGGGTCTCAGGTTTGGTAGAAGCATTTAGATATCACATCTCATGCTATCGGAAGGGTCTCAGGATTGGATTGGGAAGGAGTTGGATATCCCATCTCATGCTATAGGAAGGGTCTCAGGTTTGGTATTAGAAGCATTGAGATATCACATCTCATGCTATAGGAAGGGTCTCAGGATTGGAATGGGAAGGAGTTGGATATCACATGTCATGCTATAGGAAGGGTCTCATGTTTCGTATTAGAAGCATTGAGATATCAAGTCTCATGGTATAGGAAGGGTCTCAGGATTGGAATGTGAAGGAGTTTGATATCACATCTCATGCCATAGTATGGGCCTCAGGTTTGGTAGAAGCATTGAGATATCACATATCATGCTATAGGCAGGGTCTCAGGATTGGAATGGGAAGGAGTAGTATATGACATCTCATGTCATAGGAGGGGTCTCAGGTTTGGTATAAGCATTGATATATCACATCTCTGCTATCGGAAGGGTCTCAGGATTGGAATGGGAAGGAGTTGGATATCCCATCTCATGTTATAGGAAGGGTCTCAGGTTTGGTATTAGAAGCATTGAGATATCACATCTCATGTTGTAGGAAGGGTCTCAGGATTGGAATGGGAAGGACTTGGATATCACATCTCATGCTAGAGGGAGGGTCTCAGGTTTGATATTAGAAGCATTGAAATATCACATCTCATGCTATCGGAAGGGTCTCAGGATTGGAATGGGAAGGAGTTGGATATCAAATCTCATGCTAAAGGAAGGGTCTCAGGCTTGGAAGGGGAAGGATTAGGATATTGCATCTCATGTTATAGGACGGGTCTCAGGTTTAGAATTAGAAGCATTGAGATATCACATCTCATGGTATAGGAAGGGTCTCAGGATTGGAACTGGAAGGAGTTGGATATCACATCTCATGTTATAGGAAGCTTCTCAGGTTTGGTATAAGCATTGAAATATCATATCTCTGCTATCGGAAGTGTCTCAGGATTGGAATGGGAAGGAGTTGGATATCCCATCTCATGTTATAGGACGGGTCTCAGGTTTGGTATTAGAATCATTGAGATATCACATCGCATGCTGTAGGAAGGGTCTAAGGATTGGAATGGGAAGGACTTGGATATCACATCTCATGCTATAGGCAGGCTCTCAGGTTTGGAAAGGGAAGGAGTTGGATATCACATTTCATGTTAGAGGAAGGATCTCAGGTTTGGTATTGGAGGCATTGAGATATCACATCTCATGCTATAGGAAGGGTCTCAGGATTGGCATGCGAAGGAGTTGGATATCCCATCTCATGCTATAGGAAGGGTCTCAGGATTGGAATGGGAAGGAGTTGGATATCACATCTCAAGCTATAGGAAGGGTCTCAGGATTGGAATGGAAAGGAGTTTGATATCACATCTCATGCCATAGTATGGGTCTCAGGTTTGGTAGAAGCATTGGGATATCACATCTCATGCTATCGGAAGGGTATCAGATTGGATTTGGAAGGAGTTGGATATCCCATCTCATGCTATAGGAAGGGTCTCAGGTTGGAATGGGAAGGAGTTGGATATCACATCTCATGTTATAGAAAGGGTCTCAGGTTTGGTAGAAGCATTGAGATATCACATCACATGCTATAGGAAGGGTCTCAGGATTGGAATGGGAAGGAGTTGGATATCATCTCATGCTATAGGAAGGGTCTCAGGATTGGAATGGCAAGGAGTTGGATATCACATCTCATCCTATAGGAAGGGTCTCAGGTTTGGTAGAAGCATTGAGATATCACATCTCATGCTATAGGAAGGGCCTCATGATTGGAATGGAAAGGAGTTGGATATCACATCTCAGGCTATCGGAAGGGTCTCAGGATTGGAATGGGAAGGAGTTGGATATCACATCTCATGCTATAGGAAGGGACTCAGGATTGGAATGGGAAGGAGTTGGATATCACATCTCATGCTATAGGAAGGGTCTCAGGTTTGGAACGGGAAGGAGTTGGGTATCACATCTCATGTTATAGGGAGGGTCTCAGGTTTGGTATAAGCATTGAGATATCACATCTCTGCTATCGGAAGTGTCTCAGGATTGGAATGGGAAGGAGTTGGATATCCCATCTCATGCTATAGGAAGGGTCTCAGGTTTGGTATTAGAAGCATTGAGATATCACATCTCATGCTATCGGATGGGTCTCAGGATTGGAATGGGAAGGATTGGATATCACATCTCATGCTATAGGAAGGGTCTCAGGTTTGGAACGGGAAGGAGTTGGAATGGGAAGGATTGGATATCACATCTCATGTTATAGGGAGGGTCTCAGGTTTGGTATAAGCATTGAGATATCACATCTCTGCTATCGGAAGTGTCTCAGGATTGGAATGGGAAGGAGTTGGATATCCCATCTCATGCTATAGGAAGGGTCTCAGGTTTGGTATTAGAAGCATTGAGATGTCACGTCTCATGCTATAGGAAGGGTCTCAGGATTGGAATAGGAAGGAGTTGGATATCACATCTCATGCTATATGAAGGGACTCAGGTTTGGTATTACAAGCAGTGTGGTATTACATCGCATGCTATGGGAAGGGTCTCAGGATTGGATTGGGAAGGAGTCGGATATCACATCTCATGCTATATGAAGGGTCTTAGGTTTGGAATGGGAAGGATTTGGATATCACATCTCAGGCTATCGGAAGGGTCTCAGGAGGGTCTCGGAAGGCTATAGGAAGGGTCTCAGGTTTGGAACGGGAAGGAGTTGGGTATCACATCTCATGTTATAGGGAGGGTCTCAGGTTTGGTATAAGCATTGAGATATCACATCTCTGCTATCGGAAGTGTCTCAGGATTGGAATGGGAAGGAGTTGGATATCCCATCTCATGCTATAGGAAGGGTCTCAGGTTTGGTATTAGAAGCATTGAGATGTCACGTCTCATGCTATAGGAAGGGTCTCAGGATTGGAATAGGAAGGAGTTGGATATCACATCTCATGCTATATGAAGGGACTCGGGTTTGGTATTACAAGCAGTGTGGTATTACATCGCATGCTATAGGAAGGGTCTCAGGATTGGATTGGGAAGGAGTCGGACATCACATCTCATGCTATATGAAGGGTCTCAGGTTTGGAATGGGAAGGATTTGTATATCACATCTTGCTATAGGAAGGGCCTCAGGTTTGGTATGAGAAACATTGAGATATCACATCTCATGGTATAGGAAGGATCTCAGGATTGGAATGGGAAGGAGTTGGATATCCCATCTCATGTTATAGGAAGGATATCAGGTTTGGTATTAGAAGCATTGAGATATCACATCTCATGCTATAGGAAGGGACTCAGGATTGGAATGGGAAGGAGTTGGATATCACATCTCATGCTATAGGAAGGGTCTCAGGTTTGGTAGAAGCATTGAGATATCACATATCATGCTATAGGCAGGGTCTCAGGATTGGAATGGGAAGGAGTAGTATATGACATCTCATGTCATAGGAAGGGTCTCAGGTTTGGTATAAGCATTGATATATCACATCTCTGCTATCGGAAGGGTCTTGGGATTGGAATGGGAAGGAGTTGGATATCCCATCTCATGTTATAGGAAGGGTCTCAGGTTTGGTATTAGAAGCATTGAGATATCACATCTCATGTTGTAGGAAGGGTCTCAGGATTGGAATGGGAAGGACTTGGATATCACATCTCATGCTATCGGAAGGGTCTCAGGATTGGAATGGGAAGGAGTTGGATATCACATCTCATGCTAAAGGAAGGGTCTCAGGCTTGGAAGGGGAAGGATTAGGATATTGCATCTCATGTTATAGGACGGGTCTCAGGTTTAGAATTAGAAGCATTGAGATATCACATCTCATGGTATAGGAAGGGTCTCAGGATTGGAACTGGAAGGAGTTGGATATCACATCTCATGTTATAGGAAGCTTCTCAGGTTTGGTATAAGCATTGAGATATCATATCTCTGCTATCGGAAGTGTCTCAGGATTGGAATGGGAAGGAGTTGGATATCCCATCTCATGTTATAGGACGGGTCTCAGGTTTGGTATTAGAATCATTGAGATATCACATCGCATGCTGTAGGAAGGGTCTAAGGATTGGAATGGGAAGGACTTGGATATCACATCTCATGCTATAGGCAGGCTCTCAGGTTTGGAAAGGGAAGGAGTTGGATATCACATTTCATGTTAGAGGAAGGATCTCAGGTTTGGTATTAGAGGCATTGAGATATCACATCTCATGCTATAGGAAGGGTCTCAGGATTGGAATGCGAAGGAGTTGGATATCCCATCTCATGCTATAGGAAGGGTCTCAGGTTTGGTATAAGCATTGAGATATCACATCTCATGCTATAGGAAGGGTCTCAGGATTGGAATGGGAAGGAGTTGGATATCACATCTCAAGCTATAGGAAGGGTCTCAGGATTGGAATGGAAAGGAGTTTGATATCACATCTCATGCCATAGTATGGGTCTCAGGTTTGGTAGAAGCATTGGGATATCACATCTCATGCTATCGGAAGGGTATCAGATTGGATTTGGAAGGAGTTGGATATCCCATCTCATGCTATAGGAAGGGTCTCAGGTTGGAATGGGAAGGAGTTGGATATCACATCTCATGTTATAGAAAGGGTCTCAGGTTTGGTAGAAGCATTGAGATATCACATCACATGCTATAGGAAGGGTCTCAGGATTGGAATGGGAAGGAGTTGGATATCATCTCATGCTATAGGAAGGATCTCAGGATTGGAATGGCAAGGAGTTGGATATCACATCTCATCCTATAGGAAGGGTCTCAGGTTTGGTAGAAGCATTGAGATATCACATCTCATGCTATAGGAAGGGCCTCATGATTGGAATGGAAAGGAGTTGGATATCACATCTCAGGCTATCGGAAGGGTCTCAGGATTGGAATGGGAAGGAGTTGGATATCACATCTCATGCTATAGGAAGGGACTCAGGATTGGAATGGGAAGGAGTTGGATATCACATCTCATGCTATAGGAAGGGTCTCAGGTTTGGAACGGGAAGGAGTTGGGTATCACATCTCATGTTATAGGGAGGGTCTCAGGTTTGGTATAAGCATTGAGATATCACATCTCTGCTATCGGAAGTGTCTCAGGATTGGAATGGGAAGGAGTTGGATATCCCATCTCATGCTATAGGAAGGGTCTCAGGTTTGGTATTAGAAGCATTGAGATATCACATCTCATGCTATCGGATGGGTCTCAGGATTGGAATGGGAAGGATTGGATATCACATCTCATGCTATAGGAAGGGTCTCAGGTTTGGAACGGGAAGGAGTTGGAATGGGAAGGATTGGATATCACATCTCATGTTATAGCGAGGGTCTCAGGTTTGGTATAAGCATTGAGATATCACATCTCTGCTATCGGAAGTGTCTCAGGATTGGAATGGGAAGGAGTTGGATATCCCATCTCATGCTATAGGAAGGGTCTCAGGTTTGGTATTAGAAGCATTGAGATGTCACGTCTCATGCTATAGGAAGGGTCTCAGGATTGGAATAGGAAGGAGTTGGATATCACATCTCATGCTATATGAAGGGACTCAGGTTTGGTATTACAAGCAGTGTGGTATTACATCGCATGCTATAGGAAGGGTCTCAGGATTGGATTGGGAAGAGTCGGATATCACATCTCATGCTATATGAAGGGTCTCAGGTTTGGAATGGGAAGGATTTGGATATCACATCTCAGGCTATCGGAAGGGTCTCAGGAGGGTCTCGGAAGGCTATAGGAAGGGTCTCAGGTTTGGAACGGGAAGGAGTTGGGTATCACATCTCATGTTATATGGAGGGTCTCAGGTTTGGTATAAGCATTGAGATATCACATCTCTGCTATCGGAAGTGTCTCAGGATTGGAATGGGAAGGAGTTGGATATCCCATCTCATGCTATAGGAAGGGTCTCAGGTTTGGTATTAGAAGCATTGAGATGTCACGTCTCATGCTATAGGAAGGGTCTCAGGATTGGAATAGGAAGGAGTTGGATATCACATCTCATGCTATATGAAGGGACTCAGGTTTGGTATTACAAGCAGTGTGGTATTACATCGCATGCTATAGGAAGGGTCTCAGGATTGGATTGGGAAGGAGTCGGATATCACATCTCATGCTATATGAAGGGTCTCAGGTTTGGAATGGGAAGGATTTGTATATCACATCTTGCTATAGGAAGGGCCTCAGGTTTGGTATGAGAAACATTGAGATATCACATCTCATGATATAGGAAGGATCTCAGGATTGGAATGGGAAGGAGTTGGATATCCCATCTCATGTTATAGGAAGGATATCAGATTTGGTATTAGAAGCATTGAGATATCACATCTCATGCTATAGGAAGGGACTCAGGATTGGAATGGGAAGGAGTTGGATATCACATCTCATGCTATAGGAAGGGTCTCAGGTTTGGTAGAAGCATTGAGATATCACATATCATGCTATAGGCAGGGTCTCAGGATTGGAATGGGAAGGAGTAGTATATGACATCTCATGTCATAGGAAGGGTCTCAGGTTTGGTATAAGCATTGATATATCACATCTCTGCTATCGGAAGGGTCTTGGGATTGGAATGGGAAGGAGTTGGATATCCCATCTCATGTTATAGGAAGGGTCTCAGGTTTGGTATTAGAAGCATTGAGATATCACATCTCATGTTGTAGGAAGGGTCTCAGGATTGGAATGGGAAGGACTTGGATATCACATCTCATGCTAGAGGGAGGGTCTCAGGTTTGATATTAGAAGCATTGAGATATCACATCTCATGGTATAGGAAGGGTCTCAGGATTGGAATGGGAAGGAGTTTGATATCACATCTCATGCCATAGGAAGGGTCTCAGGTTTGGTAGAAGCATTTAGATATCACATCTCATGCTATCGGAAGGGTCTCAGGATTGGATTGGGAAGGAGTTGGATATCCCATCTCATGCTATAGGAAGGGTCTCAGGTTTGGTATTAGAAGCATTGAGATATCACATCTCATGCTATAGGAAGGGTCTCAGGATTGGAATGGGAAGGAGTTGGATATCACATGTCATGCTATAGGAAGGGTCTCATGTTTCGTATTAGAAGCATTGAGATATCAAGTCTCATGGTATAGGAAGGGTCTCAGAATTGGAATGGGAAGGAGTTGGATATCACATCTCAAGCTATAGGAAGGGTCTCAGGATTGGAATGTGAAGGAGTTTGATATCACATCTCATGCCATAGTATGGGCCTCAGGTTTGGTAGAAGCATTGAGATATCACATATCATGCTATAGGCAGGGTCTCAGGATTGGAATGGGAAGGAGTAGTATATGACATCTCATGTCATAGGAAGGGTCTCAGGTTTGGTATAAGCATTGATATATCACATCTCTGCTATCGGAAGGGTCTCAGGATTGGAATGGGAAGGAGTTGGATATCCCATCTCATGTTATAGGAAGGGTCTCAGGTTTGGTATTAGAAGCATTGAGATATCACATCTCATGTTGTAGGAAGGGTCTCAGGATTGGAATGGGAAGGACTTGGATATCACATCTCATGCTAGAGGGAGGGTCTCAGGTTTGATATTAGAAGCATTGAAATATCACATCTCATGCTATCGGAAGGGTCTCAGGATTGGAATGGGAAGGAGTTGGATATCAAATCTCATGCTAAAGGAAGGGTCTCAGGCTTGGAAGGGGAAGGATTAGGATATTGCATCTCATGTTATAGGACGGGTCTCAGGTTTAGAATTAGAAGCATTGAGATATCACATCTCATGGTATAGGAAGGGTCTCAGGATTGGAACTGGAAGGAGTTGGATATCACATCTCATGTTATAGGAAGCTTCTCAGGTTTGGTATAAGCATTGAAATATCATATCTCTGCTATCGGAAGTGTCTCAGGATTGGAATGGGAAGGAGTTGGATATCCCATCTCATGTTATAGGACGGGTCTCAGGTTTGGTATTAGAATCATTGAGATATCACATCGCATGCTGTAGGAAGGGTCTAAGGATTGGAATGGGAAGGACTTGGATATCACATCTCATGCTATAGGCAGGCTCTCAGGTTTGGAAAGGGAAGGAGTTGGATATCACATTTCATGTTAGAGGAAGGATCTCAGGTTTGGTATTGGAGGCATTGAGATATCACATCTCATGCTATAGGAAGGGTCTCAGGATTGGCATGCGAAGGAGTTGGATATCCCATCTCATGCTATAGGAAGGGTCTCAGGTTTGGTATAAGCATTGAGATATCACATCTCATGCTATAGGAAGGGTCTCAGGATTGGAATGGGAAGGAGTTGGATATCACATCTCAAGCTATAGGAAGGGTCTCAGGATTGGAATGGAAAGGAGTTTGATATCACATCTCATGCCATAGTATGGGTCTCAGGTTTGGTAGAAGCATTGGGATATCACATCTCATGCTATCGGAAGGGTATCAGATTGGATTTGGAAGGAGTTGGATATCCCATCTCATGCTATAGGAAGGGTCTCAGGTTGGAATGGGAAGGAGTTGGATATCACATCTCATGTTATAGAAAGGGTCTCAGGTTTGGTAGAAGCATTGAGATATCACATCACATGCTATAGGAAGGGTCTCAGGATTGGAATGGGAAGGAGTTGGATATCATCTCATGCTATAGGAAGGGTCTCAGGATTGGAATGGCAAGGAGTTGGATATCACATCTCATCCTATAGGAAGGGTCTCAGGTTTGGTAGAAGCATTGAGATATCACATCTCATGCTATAGGAAGGGCCTCATGATTGGAATGGAAAGGAGTTGGATATCACATCTCAGGCTATCGGAAGGGTCTCAGGATTGGAATGGGAAGGAGTTGGATATCACATCTCATGCTATAGGAAGGGACTCAGGATTGGAATGGGAAGGAGTTGGATATCACATCTCATGCTATAGGAAGGGTCTCAGGTTTGGAACGGGAAGGAGTTGGGTATCACATCTCATGTTATAGGGAGGGTCTCAGGTTTGGTATAAGCATTGAGATATCACATCTCTGCTATCGGAAGTGTCTCAGGATTGGAATGGGAAGGAGTTGGATATCCCATCTCATGCTATAGGAAGGGTCTCAGGTTTGGTATTAGAAGCATTGAGATGTCACGTCTCATGCTATAGGAAGGGTCTCAGGATTGGAATAGGAAGGAGTTGGATATCACATCTCATGCTATATGAAGGGACTCAGGTTTGGTATTACAAGCAGTGTGGTGTTACATCGCATGCTATAGGAAGGGTCTCAGGATTGGATTGGGAAGGAGTCGGATATCACATCTCATGCTATATGAAGGGTCTCAGGTTTGGAATGGGAAGGATTTGTATATCACATCTTGCTATAGGAAGGGCCTCAGGTTTGGTATGAGAAACATTGAGATATCACATCTCATGGTATAGGAAGGATCTCAGGATTGGAATGGGAAGGAGTTGGATATCCCATCTCATGTTATAGGAAGGATATCAGGTTTGGTATTAGAAGCATTGAGATATCACATCTCATGCTATAGGAAGGGACTCAGGATTGGAATGGGAAGGAGTTGGATATCACATCTCATGCTATAGGAAGGGTCTCAGGTTTGGTAGAAGCATTGAGATATCACATATCATGCTATAGGCAGGGTCTCAGGATTGGAATGGGAAGGAGTAGTATATGACATCTCATGTCATAGGAAGGGTCTCAGGTTTGGTATAAGCATTGATATATCACATCTCTGCTATCGGAAGGGTCTTGGGATTGGAATGGGAAGGAGTTGGATATCCCATCTCATGTTATAGGAAGGGTCTCAGGTTTGGTATTAGAAGCATTGAGATATCACATCTCATGTTGTAGGAAGGGTCTCAGGATTGGAATGGGAAGGACTTGGATATCACATCTCATGCTAGAGGGAGGGTCTCAGGTTTGATATTAGAAGCATTGAGATATCACATCTCATGCTATCGGAAGGGTCTCAGGATTGGAATGGGAAGGAGTTGGATATCACATCTCATGCTAAAGGAAGGGTCTCAGGCTTGGAAGGGGAAGGATTAGGATATTGCATCTCATGTTATAGGACGGGTCTCAGGTTTAGAATTAGAAGCATTGAGATATCACATCTCATGGTATAGGAAGGGTCTCAGGATTGGAACGGGAAGGAGTTTGATATCACATCTCATGCCATAGGAAGGTTCTCAGGTTTGGTAGAAGCATTTAGATATCACATCTCATGCTATCGGAAGGGTCTCAGGATTGGATTGGGAAGGAGTTGGATATCCCATCTCATGCTATAGGAAGGGTCTCAGGTTTGGTATTAGAAGCATTGAGATATCACATCTCATGCTATAGGAAGGGTCTCAGGATTGGAATGGGAAGGAGTTGGATATCACATGTCATGCTATAGGAAGGGTCTCATGTTTCGTATTAGAAGCATTGAGATATCAAGTCTCATGGTATAGGAAGGGTCTCAGAATTGGAATGGGAAGGAGTTGGATATCACATCTCAAGCTATAGGAAGGGTCTCAGGATTGGAATGTGAAGGAGTTTGATATCACATCTCATGCCATAGTATGGGCCTCAGGTTTGGTAGAAGCATTGAGATATCACATATCATGCTATAGGCAGGGTCTCAGGATTGGAATGGGAAGGAGTAGTATATGACATCTCATGTCATAGGAAGGGTCTCAGGTTTGGTATAAGCATTGATATATCACATCTCTGCTATCGGAAGGGTCTCAGGATTGGAATGGGAAGGAGTTGGATATCCCATCTCATGTTATAGGAAGGGTCTCAGGTTTGGTATTAGAAGCATTGAGATATCACATCTCATGTTGTAGGAAGGGTCTCAGGATTGGAATGGGAAGGACTTGGATATCACATCTCATGCTAGAGGGAGGGTCTCAGGTTTGATATTAGAAGCATTGAGATATCACATCTCATGCTATCGGAAGGGTCTCAGGATTGGAATGGGAAGGAGTTGGATATCACATCTCATACTAAAGGAAGGGTCTCAGGCTTGGAAGGGGAAGGATTAGGATATTGCATCTCATGTTATAGGACGGGTCTCAGGTTTAGAATTAGAAGCATTGAGATATCACATCTCATGGTATAGGAAGGGTCTCAGGATTGGAATGGGAAGGAGTTTGATATCACATCTCATGCCATAGGAAGGGTCTCAGGTTTGGTAGAAGCATTTAGATATCACATCTCATGCTATCGGAAGGGTCTCAGGATTGGATTGGGAAGGAGTTGGATATCCCATCTCATGCTATAGGAAGGGTCTCAGGTTTGGTATTAGAAGCATTGAGATATCACATCTCATGCTATAGGAAGGGTCTCAGGATTGGAATGGGAAGGAGTTGGATATCACATCTCATGCTATAGGAAGGGTCTCATGTTTCGTATTAGAAGCATTGAGATATCAAGTCTCATGGTATAGGAAGGGTCTCAGAATTGGAATGGGAAGGAGTTGGATATCACATCTCAAGCTATAGGAAGGGTCTCAGGATTGGAATGTGAAGGAGTTTGATATCACATCTCATGCCATAGTATGGGCTTCAGGTTTGGTAGAAGCATTGAGATATCACATCTCATGCTATCGGAACAGTCTCAGGATTGGATTTGGATGGAGTTGGATATCCCATCTCATGCTATAGGAAGGGTCTCAGGTTGGAATGGGAAGGAGTTGGATATCACATCTCATGTTATAGGAATGATCGCAGGTTTGGTATTAAGAGCATTGAGATATCACATCTCATGCTATAGGAAGGGTCTCAGGATTGGATCGGGAAGGAGTTGGATATCACATCCCATGTTATAGGAAGGGACTCAGGTTTGGTATTAGAAGCACTGAGATATCAGAACTCCTCCTTTAGGAAGGGACTCAAGTTTGGTATTTGAAGGAGTGAGATAATAAATATCATCCTATCGGAAGGGTCTCAGGATTGGAATGGGAAGGAGTTGAATATCACATCTCTTGCTATAGGAAGGATATCAGGTTTGGTAGAAGCATTGAGATATCACATCTCATGCTATAGGAACGGTCTCAGGATTGGAATGGGAAGGAGTTGGATATCATCTCATGCTATAGGAAGGGTCTCAGGATTGGAATGGCAAGGACTTGGATATCACATCTCATCCTATAGGAAGGGTCTCAGGTTTGGTAGAAGCATTGAGATATCACATCTCATGCTATAGGAAGGGCCTCATGATTGGAATGGGAAGGAGTTGGATATCACATCTCAGGCTATCGGAAGGGTCTCAGGATTGGAATGGGAAGGAGTTGGATATCACATCTCATGCTATAGGGAGGGTCTCAGGTTTGGTATTAACAGCATTTAGATATCACATCTCATGCTATAGGAAGGGTCTCAGGATTGGTTGGGAAGGAGTTGGATATCACATTTCATGCTATAGGAAGGGTCTCAGATTTGGTAGAAGCATTGAGATATCACATCTCATGCTATAGGAAGGGCCTCATGATTGGAATGGGAAGGAGTTAGATATCACATCTCATGCCATCGGAAAGGTCTCAGGTTTGGTAGAAGCATTGGGATATCACATCTCATGCTATAGGAAGGGCCTCATGATTGGAATGGGAAGGAGTTGGATATCACATCTCATGCCATCGGAAAGGTCTCAGGTTTGGTAGAAGTATTGGGATATCACATCTCATGCTATAGGAAGGGTCTCAGGATTGGAATGGGAAGGAGTTGGATATCACATCACATGGCAAAGGAAAGGTCTCAGGTTTGGAAGGGGAAGGATTTGGATATCACATCTCAAGTTATAGGACGGGTCTGTGGTTTGGTATTAGAAGCATTGAGATATATCTCATGGTATAGTATGGGTCTCAGGATTGGAATGGGAAGGAGTTGGATATCACATCTCATGCTATAGGAAGGGTCTCAGGATTGGAATGGGAAGGACTTGGATATCATCTCATGCTATAGGAAGGGTCTCAGGATTGGAATGGCAAGGAGTTGGATATCACATCTCATGCTATCGGAAGGGTCTCAGGATTGGAATGGGAAGGAGTTGGATATCACATCTCATGCTATAGGGAGGGTCTCAGGTTTGGTATTAATAGCATTGAGATATCACTTCTCATGCTATAGGAAGGGTCTCAGGATTGGATGGGAATAAGTTGGATATCACATTTCATGCTATAGGAAGGGTCTCAGATTTGGTAGAAGCATTGAGATATCACATTTCATGCTATAGGAAGGGCCTCATGATTGGAATGGGAAGGAGTTGGATATCACATCTCATGCCATCGGAAAGGTCTCAGGTTTGGTAGAAGTATTGGGATATCACATCTCATGCTATAGGAAGGGTCTCAGGATTGGAATGGGAAGGAGTTGGATATCACATCACATGGCAAAGGAAAGGTCTCAGGTTTGGAAGGGGAATGATTTGGATATCACATCTCAAGTTATAGGACGGGTCTGTGGTTTGGTATTAGAAGCATTGAGATATATCTCATGGTATAGTATGGGTCTCAGGATTGGAAGGGGAAGGAGTTGGATATCACATCTCATGCTATAGGAAGGGTCTCCGGATTGGAATGGGAAGGACTTGGACATCACATCTCATGTTATAGGAAGGGTCTCAGGTTTCTTATTAGAAGGATTGAGATATCACATCTCATGTTATAGGACAGTCTCAGGTTTGGTATTAGAAGCATTGAGATATCACATCTCATGGTATAGGACGGGTCTCAGGATTGGAATGGGAAGGAGTTGGATATCACATCTCATGCTATAGGAAGGTTCTCAGGTTTGCAAAGGGAAGGAGTTGGATATCACATTTCATGTTAGAGGAAGGATCTCAGGTTTGGTATTTGAGGCATTGAGATATCACATCTCATTCTATCGGAAGGGTCTCAGGATTGGAATGGGAAGGAGTTGGATATCCCATCTCATGCTATAGGAAGGGTCTCAGGTTTGGTATAAGCATTGAGATATCACATCTCATGCTATAGGAAGGGTCTCAGGATTGGAATGGGAAGGAGTTGGATATCACATCTCAAGCTATAGGAAGGGTCTCAGGATTGGAATGGAAAGGAGTTTGATATCACATCTCATGCCATAGTATGGGTCTCAGGTTTGGTAGAAGCATTGGGATATCACATCTCATGCTATCGGAAGGGTCTCAGGATTGGAATGGGAAGGAGTTGGATATCACATCTCATGCTATAGGGAGGGTCTCAGGTTTGGTATTAATAGCATTGAGATATCACTTCTCATGCTATAGGAAGGGTCTCAGGATTGGATGGGAATAAGTTGTATATCACATTTCATGCTATAGGAAGGGTCTCAGATTTGGTAGAAGCAATGAGATATCACATTTCATGCTATAGGAAGGGCCTCATGATTGGAATGGGAAGGAGTTGGATATCACTTCTCATGCTATAGGAAGGGTCTCAGGATTGGATGGGAATAAGTTGGATATCACATTTCATGCTATAGGAAGGGTCTCAGATTTGGTAGAAGCATTGAGATATCACATTTCATGCTATAGGAAGGGCCTCATGATTGGAATGGGAAGGAGTTGGATATCACATCTCATGCCATCGGAAAGGTCTCAGGTTTGGTAGAAGTATTGGGATATCACATCTCATGCTATAGGAAGGGTCTCAGGATTGGAATGGGAAGGAGTTGGATATCACATCACATGGCAAAGGAAAGGTCTCAGGTTTGGAAGGGGAATGATTTGGATATCACATCTCAAGTTATAGGACGGGTCTGTGGTTTGGTATTAGAAGCATTGAGATATATCTCATGGTATAGTATGGGTCTCAGGATTGGAAGGGGAAGGAGTTGGATATCACATCTCATGCTATAGGAAGGGTCTCAGGATTGGAATGGGAAGGACTTGGACATCACATCTCATGTTATAGGAAGGGTCTCAGGTTTCTTATTAGAAGGATTGAGATATCACATCTCATGTTATAGGACAGTCTCAGGTTTGGTATTAGAAGCATTGAGATATCACATCTCATGGTATAGGACGGGTCTCAGGATTGGAATGGGAAGGAGTTGGATATCACATCTCATGCTATAGGAAGGTTCTCAGGTTTGCAAAGGGAAGGAGTTGGATATCACATTTCATGTTAGAGGAAGGATCTCAGGTTTGGTATTTGAGGCATTGAGATATCACATCTCATTCTATCGGAAGGGTCTCAGGATTGGAATGGGAAGGAGTTGGATATCCCATCTCATGCTATAGGAAGGGTCTCAGGTTTGGTATAAGCATTGAGATATCACATCTCATGCTATAGGAAGGGTCTCAGGATTGGAATGGGAAGGAGTTGGATATCACATCTCAAGCTATAGGAAGGGTCTCAGGATTGGAATGGAAAGGAGTTTGATATCACATCTCATGCCATAGTATGGGTCTCAGGTTTGGTAGAAGCATTGGGATATCACATCTCATGCTATCGGAAGGGTCTCAGGATTGGAATGGGAAGGAGTTGGATATCACATCTCATGCTATAGGGAGGGTCTCAGGTTTGGTATTAATAGCATTGAGATATCACTTCTCATGCTATAGGAAGGGTCTCAGGATTGGATGGGAATAAGTTGGATATCACATTTCATGCTATAGGAAGGGTCTCAGATTTGGTAGAAGCAATGAGATATCACATTTCATGCTATAGGAAGGGCCTCATGATTGGAATGGGAAGGAGTTGGATATCACATCTCATGCCATCGGAAAGGTCTCAGGTTTGGTAGAAGTATTGGGATATCACATCTCATGCTATAGGAAGGCTCTCAGGATTGGAATGGGAAGGAGTTGGATATCACATCACATGGCAAAGGAAAGGTCTCAGGTTTGGAAGGGGAAGGATTTGGATATCACATCTCAAGTTATAGGACGGGTCTGTGGTTTGGTATTAGAAGCATTGAGATATATCTCATGGTATAGTATGGGTCTCAGGATTGGAAGGGGAAGGAGTTGGATATCACATCTCATGCTATAGGAAGGGTCTCAGGATTGGAATGGGAAGGACTTGGACATCACATCTCATGTTATAGGAAGGGTCTCAGGTTTCTTATTAGAAGGATTGAGATATCACATCTCATGTTATAGGACAGTCTCAGGTTTGGTATTAGAAGCATTGAGATATCACATCTCATGGTATAGGACGGGTCTCAGGATTGGAATGGGAAGGAGTTGGATATCACATCTCATGCTATAGGAAGGCTCTCAGGTTTGCAAAGGGAAGGAGTTGGATATCACATTTCATGTTAGAGGAAGGATCTCAGGTTTGGTATTTGAGGCATTGAGATATCACATCTCATTCTATCGGAAGGGTCTCAGGATTGGAATGGGAAGGAGTTGGATATCCCATCTCATGCTATAGGAAGGGTCTCAGGTTTGGTATAAGCATTGAGATATCACATCTCATGCTATAGGAAGGGTCTCAGGATTGGAATGGGAAGGAGTTGGATATCACATCTCAAGCTATAGGAAGGGTCTCAGGATTGGAATGGAAAGGAGTTTGATATCACATCTCATGCCATAGTATGGGTCTCAGGTTTGGTAGAAGCATTGGGATATCACATCGCATGCTATCGGAAGGGTATCAGGATTGGATTTGGAAGGAGTTGGATATCCCATCTCATGCTATAGGAAGGGTCTCAGGTTGGAATGGGAAGGAGTTGGATATCACATCTCATGTTATAGAAAGGGTCTCAGGTTTGGTAGAAGCATTGAGATATCACATCTCATGCTATAGGAAGGGTCTCAGGTTTGCAAAGGGAAGGAGTTGGATATCACATTTCATGTTAGAGGAAGGATCTCAGGTTTGGTATTTGAGGCATTGAGATATCACATCTCATGCTATCGGAAGGGTCTCAGGATTGGAATGGGAAGGAGTTGGATATCACATCTCATGCTATAGGAAGGGTCTCAGGTTTGGAACTGGAAGGAGTTGGATATCACATCTCAAGCTATAGGGAGGGTCTCAGGTTTTTAAGGGGATTTGGATATCACATCTCATGTTGTAGGAAGGATCTCAGGTTTGATATTAGAAGCATTGAGATATCACATCTCATGCTATCGGATGGGTCTCAGGATTGGAATGGGAAGGAGTTGGATATCACATCTCAAGCTATAGGAAGGGTCTCAGGTTTGGAACTGGAAGGAGTTGGATATCACATCTCATGTTATAGGAAGCGTCTCAGGTTTGGTATAAGCATTGAGATATCATATCTCTGCTATCGGAAGTGTCTCAGGATTGGAATGGGAAGGAGTTGGATATCACATCTCATGTTATAGGACGGGTCTCAGGTTTGGTATTAGAATCATTGAGATATCACATCGCATGCTGTAGGAAGGGTCTAAGGATTGGAATGGGAAGGACTTGGATATCACATCTCATGCTATAGGTAGGCTCTCAGGTTTGGAAAGGGAAGGAGTTGGATATCACATTTCATGTTAGAGGAAGGATCTCAGGTTTGGTATTAGAGGCATTGAGATATCACATCTCATGCTATAGGAAGGGTCTCAGGATTGGAATGGGAAGGAGTTGGATATCACATCTCATGCTATAGGAAGGGTCTCAGGTTTGGTATAAGCATTGAGATATCACATCTCATGCTATAGGAAGGGTCTCAGGATTGGAATGGGAAGGAGTTGGATATCACATCTCAAGCTATAGGAAGGGTCTCAGGATTGGAATGGAAAGGAGTTTGATATCACATTTCATGTTAGAGGAAGGATCTCAGGTTTGGTATTAGAGGCATTGAGATATCACATCTCATGCTATAGGAAGGGTCTCAGGATTGGAATGGGAAGGAGTTGGATATCACATCTCATGCTATAGGAAGGGTCTCAGGTTTGGTATAAGCATTGAGATATCACATCTCATGCTATAGGAAGGGTCTCAGGATTGGAATGGGAAGGAGTTGGATATCACATCTCATGCCATAGTATGGGTCTCAGGTTTGGTAGAAGCATTGGGATATCACATCTCATGCTATCGGAAGGGTATCAGGATTGGATTTGGAAGGAGTTGGATATCCCATCTCATGCTATAGGAAGGGTCTCAGGTTGGAATGGGAAGGAGTTGGATATCACATCTCATGTTATAGAAAGGGTCTCAGGTTTGGTAGAAGCATTGAGATATCACATCTCATGCTATAGGAAGGGTCTCAGGATTGGAATGGGATGGAGTTGGATATCATCTCATGCTATAGGAAGGGTCTCAGGATTGGAATGGCAAGGAGTTGGATATCACATCTCATCCTATAGGAAGGGTCTCAGGTTTGGTAGAAGCATTGAGATATCACATCTCATGCTATAGGAAGGGCCTCATGATTGGAATGGAAAGGAGTTGGATATCACATCTCAGGCTATCGGAAGGGTCTCAGGATTGGAATGGGAAGGAGTTGGATATCACATCTCATGCTATAGGGAGGGTCTCAGGTTAGGTACTAATAGCATTTAGATATCACATCTCATGCTATAGGAAGGGTCTCAGGGTTGGATGGGAAGGAGTTGGATATCACATTTCATGCTATCGGAAAGGTCTCAGGTTTGGTAGAAGCATTGGGATATCACATCTCATGCTATAGGAAGGGACTCATGATTGGAATGGGAAGGAGTTGGATATCACATCTCATGCTAAAGGAAAGGTCTCAGGTTTGGAAGGGGAAGGATTTGGATGTCACATCTCAAGTTATAGGACGGGTCTGTGGTTTGGTATTAGAAGCATTGAGATATCATATCTCATGCTATCGGAAGGGTCTCAGGATTGGATTGGGAAGGAGTTGGATATCACATCTCATGTTATAGGAAGGATCTCAGGATTGGAATGGGAAGGACTTGGACATCACATCTCATGTTATAGGAAGGGTCTCAGGTTTGTTATTAGAAGCATTGAGATATCACATCTCATGTTATAGGACAGTCTCAATTTTGGTATTAGAAGCATTGAGATTTAACATCTCATGGTATAGGACGGGTCTCAGGATTTGAATGGGAAGGAGTTAGATATCACATCCCATGCTATAGTAAGGGTCTCAGGTTTGGTAGAAGCATTGGGATATCACATCTCATGCTATAGGAAGGGTCTCAGGATTGGAATGGAAAGGAGTTGGATATCACATCTCATGCTAAAGGAAGGGTCTCAGGTTTGGAAGGGGAAGGATTTGGATATCACATCTCAAGTTATAGGACGGGTCTGTGGTTTGGTATTAGAAGCATTGAGATATCATATCTCATGCTATCGGAAGGGTCTCAGGATTGGATTGGGAAGGATTTGGATATCACATCTCGTTATAGGAAGGGTCTCAGGTTGGTTATTAGAAGCATTGAGATATCACATCTCATGTTATAGGACAGTCTAAGGTTTGGTATTAGAAGCATTGAGATATCACATCTCATGGTATAGGACAGGTCTCAGGATTGGAATGGGAAGGAGTTGGATATCACATCTCATGCTATAGGAAGGGTCTCAGGATTGGAATGCGAAGGAGTTTGATATCACATCTCATGCCATAGGAAGGTCTCATGTTTGGTAGAAGCATTAAGATATCACATCTCATGCTATCGGAAGGGTCTCAGGATTGGAATGGGAAGGAGTTAGATATCACATCTCAAGTTATAGGACGGGTCTGTGGTTTGGTATTAGAAGCATTGAGATATCATATCTCATGCTATCGGAAGGGTCTCAGGATTGGATTGAGAAGGAGTTGGATATCACATCTCATGTTATAGGAAGGGTCTCAGGATTGGAATGGGAAGGACTTGTATATCACATCTCATGTTATAGGAAGGGTCTCAGGTTTGGAAGGGGAAGGATTTGGATATCACATCTCAAGTTATAGGCAGGTCTGTGGTTTGGTATTAGAAGCATTGAGATATCATATCTCATGTTATAGGACAGTCTCATGTTTGGTATTAGAAGCACTGAGATATCAAATCTCATGCTATATGAAGAGACGCAGGATTGGAATGGGAAGAAGTTGGATATCACATCTCATGCTATAGGAAGGGACTCAGGTTTGGAATGGGAAGAATTTGGATATCACATCTCTTGCAATAGGAAGGGTCTCAGGTTTGGTATTAGAAACATTGAGATATCTCATCTCATGGTATAGGAAGGGTCTCAGGATTGGAATCGGAAGGAGTTGGATATAACATCTCATGATATAGGAAGGGTCTCAGGTTTGGTATTAGAAGCACTGAGATATCAAATCTCATGCTAAATGAAGGGACGCAGGATTGGAATGGGAAGGAGTTTGATATCACATCTCATGCTATAGGAACAGTCCAACTTTGGTATTAGAAGCATTGAGATAGCACATCTCATGGAAGGGGCTCAGGATTGGAATGGAAGGAGTTGGATATCACATCTCATGTTATAGGAATGATCGCAGGTTTGGTATTAAGAGCATTGAGATATCACATCTCATGCTATACAAAGGGTCTCAGGATTGGATCGGGAAGGAGTTGGATATCACATCTCATGCTATAGGAAGGGTCTCAGGTTTGGTAGAAGCATTGAGATATCACATCTCATGCTATAGGAAGGGCCTCATGATTGGAATGGGAAGGAGTTGGATATCACATCCCATGTTATAGGAAGGGACTCAGGTTTGGTATTAGAAGCACTGAGATATCAGATCTCATCCTTTAGGAAGGGACTCAAGTTTGGTATTTGAAGGAGTGAGATAATAAATATCATCCTATCGGAAGGGTCTCAGGATTGGAATGGGAAGGAGTTGAATATCACATCTCTTGCTATAGGAAGGATCTCAGGTTTGGTAGAAGCATTGAGATATCACATCTCATGCTATAGGAAGGGTCTCAGGATTGGAATGGGAAGGAGTTGGATATCATCTCATGCTATAGGAAGGGTCTCAGGATTGGAATGGCAAGGAGTTGGATATCACATCTCATCCTATAGGAAGGGTCTCAGGTTTGGTAGAAGCATTGAGATATCACATCTCATGCTATAGGAAGGGCCTCATGATTGGAATGGGAAGGAGTTGGATATCACATCTCAGGCTATCGGAAGGGTCTCAGGATTGGAATGGGAAGGAGTTGGATATCACATCTCATGCTATAGGGAGGGTCTCAGGTTTGGTATTAACAGCATTTAGATATCACATTTCATGCTATAGGAAGGGTCTCAGATTTGGTAGAAGCATTGAGATATCACATCTCATGCTATAGGAAGGGCCTCATGATTGGAATGGGAAGGAGTTGGATATCACATCTCATGCCATCGGAAAGGTCTCAGGTTTGGTAGAAGTATTGGGATATCACATCTCATGCTATAGGAAGGGTCTCAGGATTGGAATGGGAAGGAGTTGGATATCACATCACATGGCAAAGGAAAGGTCTCAGGTTTGGAAGGGGAAGGATTTGGATATCACATCTCAAGTTATAGGACGGGTCTGTGGTTTGGTATTAGAACCATTGAGATATATCTCATGGTATAGTATGGGTCTCAGGATTGGAATGGGAAGGAGTTGGATATCACATCTCATGCTATAGGAAGGGTCTCAGGATTGGAATGGGAAGGACTTGGATATCATCTCATGCTATAGGAAGGGTCTCAGGATTGGAATGGCAAGGAGTTGGATATCACATCTCATGCTATCGGAAGGGTCTCAGGATTGGAATGGGAAGGAGTTGGATATCACATCTCATGCTATAGGGAGGGTCTCAGGTTTGGTATTAATAGCATTGAGATATCACTTCTCATGCTATAGGAAGGGTCTCAGGATTGGATGGGAATAAGTTGGATATCACATTTCATGCTATAGGAAGGGTCTCAGATTTGGTAGAAGCATTGAGATATCACATTTCATGCTATAGGAAGGGCCTCATGATTGGAATGGGAAGGAGTTGGATATCACATCTCATGCCATCGGAAAGGTCTCAGGTTTGGTAGAAGTATTGGGATATCACATCTCATGCTATAGGAAGGGTCTCAGGATTGGAATGGGAAGGATTTGGATATCACATCTCAAGTTATAGGACGGGTCTGTGGTTTGGTATTAGAAGCATTGAGATATATCTCATGGTATAGTATGGGTCTCAGGATTGGAAGGGGAAGGAGTTGGATATCACATCTCATGCTATAGGAAGGGTCTCAGGATTGGAATGGGAAGGACTTGGACATCACATCTCATGTTATAGGAAGGGTCTCAGGTTTCATATTAGAAGGATTGAGATATCACATCTCATGTTATAGGACAGTCTCAGGTTTGGTATTAGAAGCATTGAGATATCACATCTCATGGTATAGAACGGGTCTCAGGATTGGAATGGGAAGGAGTTGGATATCACATCTCATGCTATAGGAAGGCTCTCAGGTTTGCAAAGGGAAGGAGTTGGATATCACATTTCATGTTAGAGGAAGGATCTCAGGTTTGGTATTTGAGGCATTGAGATATCACATCTCATTCTATCGGAAGGGTCTCAGGATTGGAATGGGAAGGAGTTGGATATCCCATCTCATGCTATAGGAAGGGTCTCAGGTTTGGTATAAGCATTGAGATATCACATCTCATGCTATAGGAAGGGTCTCAGGATTGGAATGGGAAGGAGTTGGATATCACATCTCAAGCTATAGGAAGGGTCTCAGGATTGGAATGGAAAGGAGTTTGATATCACATCTCATGCCATAGTATGGGTCTCAGGTTTGGTAGAAGCATTGGGATATCACATCTCATGCTATCGGAAGGGTATCAGGATTGGATTTGGAAGGAGTTGGATATCCCATCTCATGCTATAGGAAGGGCCTCATGATTGGAATGGAAAGGAGTTGGATATCACATCTCAGGCTATCGGAAGGGTCTCAGGATTGGAATGGGAAGGAGTTGGATATCACATCTCATGCTATAGGGAGGGTCTCAGGTTAGGTACTAATAGCATTTAGATATCACATCTCATGCTATAGGAAGGGTCTCAGGGTTGGATGGGAAGGAGTTGGATATCACATTTCATGCTATCGGAAAGGTCTCAGGTTTGGTAGAAGCATTGGGATATCACATCTCATGCTATAGGAAGGGACTCATGATTGGAATGGGAAGGAGTTGGATATCACATCTCATGCTAAAGGAAAGGTCTCAGGTTTGGAAGGGGAAGGATTTGGATGTCACATCTCAAGTTATAGGACGGGTCTGTGGTTTGGTATTAGAAGCATTGAGATATCATATCTCATGCTATCGGAAGGGTCTCAGGATTGGATTGGGAAGGAGTTGGATATCACATCTCATGTTATAGGAAGGATCTCAGGATTGGAATGGGAAGGACTTGGACATCACATCTCATGTTATAGGAAGGGTCTCAGGTTTGTTATTAGAAGCATTGAGATATCACATCTCATGTTATAGGACAGTCTCAATTTTGGTATTAGAAGCATTGAGATTTAACATCTCATGGTATAGGACGGGTCTCAGGATTTGAATGGGAAGGAGTTAGATATCACATCCCATGCTATAGTAAGGGTCTCAGGTTTGGTAGAAGCATTGGGATATCACATCTCATGCTATAGGAAGGGTCTCAGGATTGGAATGGAAAGGAGTTGGATATCACATCTCATGCTAAAGGAAGGGTCTCAGGTTTGGAAGGGGAAGGATTTGGATATCACATCTCAAGTTATAGGACGGGTCTGTGGTTTGGTATTAGAAGCATTGAGATATCATATCTCATGCTATCGGAAGGGTCTCAGGATTGGATTGGGAAGGATTTGGATATCACATCTCGTTATAGGAAGGGTCTCAGGTTGGTTATTAGAAGCATTGAGATATCACATCTCATGTTATAGGACAGTCTCAGGTTTGGTATTAGAAGCATTGAGATATCACATCTCATGGTATAGGACAGGTCTCAGGATTGGAATGGGAAGGAGTTGGATATCACATCTCATGCTATAGGAAGGGTCTCAGGATTGGAATGCGAAGGAGTTTGATATCACATCTCATGCCATAGGAAGGTCTCATGTTTGGTAGAAGCATTAAGATATCATATCTCATGCTATCGGAAGGGTCTCAGGATTGGAATGGGAAGGAGTTAGATATCACATCTCAAGTTATAGGACGGGTCTGTGGTTTGGTATTAGAAGCATTGAGATATCATATCTCATGCTATCGGAAGGGTCTCAGGATTGGATTGAGAAGGAGTTGGATATCACATCTCATGTTATAGGAAGGGTCTCAGGATTGGAATGGGAAGGACTTGTATATCACATCTCATGTTATAGGAAGGGTCTCAGGTTTGGAAGGGGAAGGATTTGGATATCACATCTCAAGTTATAGGCAGGTCTGTGGTTTGGTATTAGAAGCATTGAGATATCATATCTCATGTTATAGGACAGTCTCATGTTTGGTATTAGAAGCACTGAGATATCAAATCTCATGCTATATGAAGAGACGCAGGATTGGAATGGGAAGAAGTTGGATATCACATCTCATGCTATAGGAAGGGACTCAGGTTTTGAATGGGAAGAATTTGGATATCACATCTCTTGCAATAGGAAGGGTCTCAGGTTTGGTATTAGAAACATTGAGATATCTCATCTCATGGTATAGGAAGGGTCTCAGGATTGGAATCGGAAGGAGTTGGATATAACATCTCATGATATAGGAAGGGTCTCAGGTTTGGTAGAAGCATTGGGATATCACATCGCATGCTATCGGAAGGGTATCAGGATTGGATTTGGAAGGAGTTGGATATCCCATCTCATGCTATAGGAAGGGTCTCAGGTTGGAATGGGAAGGAGTTGGATATCACATCTCATGTTATAGAAAGGGTCTCAGGTTTGGTAGAAGCATTGAGATATCACATCTCATGCTATAGGAAGGGTCTCAGGTTTGCAAAGGGAAGGAGTTGGATATCACATTTCATGTTAGAGGAAGGATCTCAGGTTTGGTATTTGAGGCATTGAGATATCACATCTCATGCTATCGGAAGGGTCTCAGGATTGGAATGGGAAGGAGTTGGATATCACATCTCATGCTATAGGAAGGGTCTCAAGTTTGGAACTGGAAGGAGTTGGATATCACATCTCAAGCTATAGGGAGGGTCTCAGGTTTTTAAGGGGATTTGGATATCACATCTCATGTTGTAGGAAGGATCTCAGGTTTGATATTAGAAGCATTGAGATATCACATCTCATGCTATCGGATGGGTCTCAGGATTGGAATGGGAAGGAGTTGGATATCACATCTCAAGCTATAGGAAGGGTCTCAGGTTTGGAACTGGAAGGAGTTGGATATCACATCTCATGTTATAGGAAGCGTCTCAGGTTTGGTATAAGCATTGAGATATCATATCTCTGCTATCGGAAGTGTCTCAGGATTGGAATGGGAAGGAGTTGGATATCCCATCTCATGTTATAGGACGGGTCTCAGGTTTGGTATTAGAATCATTGAGATATCACATCGCATGCTGTAGGAAGGGTCTAAGGATTGGAATGGGAAGGACTTGGATATCACATCTCATGCTATAGGTAGGCTCTCAGGTTTGGAAAGGGAAGGAGTTGGATATCACATTTCATGTTAGAGGAAGGATCTCAGGTTTGGTATTAGAGGCATTGAGATATCACATCTCATGCTATAGGAAGGGTCTCAGGATTGGAATGGGAAGGAGTTGGATATCACATCTCATGCTATAGGAAGGGTCTCAGGTTTGGTATAAGCATTGAGATATCACATCTCATGCTATAGGAAGGGTCTCAGGATTGGAATGGGAAGGAGTTGGATATCACATCTCAAGCTATAGGAAGGGTCTCAGGATTGGAATGGAAAGGAGTTTGATATCACATTTCATGTTAGAGGAAGGATCTCAGGTTTGGTATTAGAGGCATTGAGATATCACATCTCATGCTATAGGAAGGGTCTCAGGATTGGAATGGGAAGGAGTTGGATATCACATCTCATGCTATAGGAAGGGTCTCAGGTTTGGTATAAGCATTGAGATATCACATCTCATGCTATAGGAAGGGTCTCAGGATTGGAATGGGAAGGAGTTGGATATCACATCTCATGCCATAGTATGGGTCTCAGGTTTGGTAGAAGCATTGGGATATCACATCTCATGCTATCGGAAGGGTATCAGGATTGGATTTGGAAGGAGTTGGATATCCCATCTCATGCTATAGGAAGGGTCTCAGGTTGGAATGGGAAGGAGTTGGATATCACATCTCATGTTATAGAAAGGGTCTCAGGTTTGGTAGAAGCATTGAGATATCACATCTCATGCTATAGGAAGGGTCTCAGGATTGGAATGGGATGGAGTTGGATATCATCTCATGCTATAGGAAGGGTCTCAGGATTGGAATGGCAAGGAGTTGGATATCACATCTCATCCTATAGGAAGGGTCTCAGGTTTGGTAGAAGCATTGAGATATCACATCTCATGCTATAGGAAGGGCCTCATGATTGGAATGGAAAGGAGTTGGATATCACATCTCAGGCTATCGGAAGGGTCTCAGGATTGGAATGGGAAGGAGTTGGATATCACATCTCATGCTATAGGGAGGGTCTCAGGTTAGGTACTAATAGCATTTAGATATCACATCTCATGCTATAGGAAGGGTCTCAGGGTTGGGTGGGAAGGAGTTGGATATCACATTTCATGCTATCGGAAAGGTCTCAGGTTTGGTAGAAGCATTGGGATATCACATCTCATGCTATAGGAAGGGACTCATGATTGGAATGGGAAGGAGTTGGATATCACATCTCATGCTAAAGGAAAGGTCTCAGGTTTGGAAGGGGAAGGATTTGGATGTCACATCTCAAGTTATAGGACGGGTCTGTGGTTTGGTATTAGAAGCATTGAGATATCATATCTCATGCTATCGGAAGGGTCTCAGGATTGGATTGGGAAGGAGTTGGATATCACATCTCATGTTATAGGAAGGATCTCAGGATTGGAATGGGAAGGACTTGGACATCACATCTCATGTTATAGGAAGGGTCTCAGGTTTGTTATTAGAAGCATTGAGATATCACATCTCATGTTATAGGACAGTCTCAATTTTGGTATTAGAAGCATTGAGATTTAACATCTCATGGTATAGGACGGGTCTCAGGATTTGAATGGGAAGGAGTTAGATATCACATCCCATGCTATAGTAAGGGTCTCAGGTTTGGTAGAAGCATTGGGATATCACATCTCATGCTATAGGAAGGGTCTCAGGATTGGAATGGAAAGGAGTTGGATATCACATCTCATGCTAAAGGAAGGGTCTCAGGTTTGGAAGGGGAAGGATTTGGATATCACATCTCAAGTTATAGGACGGGTCTGTGGTTTGGTATTAGAAGCATTGAGATATCATATCTCATGCTATCGGAAGGGTCTCAGGATTGGATTGGGAAGGATTTGGATATCACATCTCGTTATAGGAAGGGTCTCAGGTTGGTTATTAGAAGCATTGAGATATCACATCTCATGTTATAGGACAGTCTCAGGTTTGGTATTAGAAGCATTGAGATATCACATCTCATGGTATAGGACAGGTCTCAGGATTGGAATGGGAAGGAGTTGGATATCACATCTCATGCTATAGGAAGGGTCTCAGGATTGGAATGCGAAGGAGTTTGATATCACATCTCATGCCATAGGAAGGTCTCATGTTTGGTAGAAGCATTAAGATATCACATCTCATGCTATCGGAAGGGTCTCAGGATTGGAATGGGAAGGAGTTAGATATCACATCTCAAGTTATAGGACGGGTCTGTGGTTTGGTATTAGAAGCATTGAGATATCATATCTCATGCTATCGGAAGGGTCTCAGGATTGGATTGAGAAGGAGTTGGATATCACATCTCATGTTATAGGAAGGGTCTCAGGATTGGAATGGGAAGGACTTGTATATCACATCTCATGTTATAGGAAGGGTCTCAGGTTTGGAAGGGGAAGGATTTGGATATCACATCTCAAGTTATAGGCAGGTCTGTGGTTTGGTATTAGAAGCATTGAGATATCATATCTCATGTTATAGGACAGTCTCATGTTTGGTATTAGAAGCACTGAGATATCAAATCTCATGCTATATGAAGAGACGCAGGATTGGAATGGGAAGAAGTTGGATATCACATCTCATGCTATAGGAAGGGACTCAGGTTTGGAATGGGAAGAATTTGGATATCACATCTCTTGCAATAGGAAGGGTCTCAGGTTTGGTATTAGAAACATTGAGATATCTCATCTCATGGTATAGGAAGGGTCTCAGGATTGGAATCGGAAGGAGTTGGATATAACATCTCATGATATAGGAAGGGTCTCAGGTTTGGTATTAGAAGCACTGAGATATCAAATCTCATGCTAAATGAAGGGACGCAGGATTGGAATGGGAAGGAGTTTGATATCACATCTCATGCTATAGGAACAGTCCAACTTTGGTATTAGAAGCATTGAGATAGCACATCTCATGGAAGGGGCTCAGGATTGGAATGGAAGGAGTTGGATATCACATCTCATGTTATAGGAATGATCGCAGGTTTGGTATTAAGAGCATTGAGATATCACATCTCATGCTATAGAAAGGGTCTCAGGATTGGATCGGGAAGGAGTTGGATATCACATCTCATGCTATAGGAAGGGTCTCAGGTTTGGTAGAAGCATTGAGATATCACATCTCATGCTATAGGAAGGGCCTCATGATTGGAATGGGAAGGAGTTGGATATCACATCCCATGTTATAGGAAGGGACTCAGGTTTGGTATTAGAAGCACTGAGATATCAGATCTCATCCTTTAGGAAGGGACTCAAGTTTGGTATTTGAAGGAGTGAGATAATAAATATCATCCTATCGGAAGGGTCTCAGGATTAGAATGGGAAGGAGTTGAATATCACATCTCTTGCTATAGGAAGGATCTCAGGTTTGGTAGAAGCATTGAGATATCACATCTCATGCTATAGGAAGGGTCTCAGGATTGGAATGGGAAGGAGTTGGATATCATCTCATGCTATAGGAAGGGTCTCAGGATTGGAATGGCAAGGAGTTGGATATCACATCTCATCCTATAGGAAGGGTCTCAGGTTTGGTAGAAGCATTGAGATATCACATCTCATGCTATAGGAAGGGCCTCATGATTGGAATGGGAAGGAGTTGGATATCACATCTCAGGCTATCGGAAGGGTCTCAGGATTGGAATGGGAAGGAGTTGGATATCACATCTCATGCTATAGGGAGGGTCTCAGGTTTGGTATTAACAGCATTTAGATATCACATTTCATGCTATAGGAAGGGTCTCAGATTTGGTAGAAGCATTGAGATATCACATCTCATGCTATAGGAAGGGCCTCATGATTGGAATGGGAAGGAGTTAGATATCACATCTCATGCCATCGGAAAGGTCTCAGGTTTGGTAGAAGCATTGGGATATCACATCTCATGCTATAGGAAGGGCCTCATGATTGGAATGGGAAGGAGTTGGATATCACATCTCATGCCATCGGAAAGGTCTCAGGTTTGGTAGAAGTATTGGGATATCACATCTCATGCTATAGGAAGGGTCTCAGGATTGGAATGGGAAGGAGTTGGATATCACATCACATGGCAAAGGAAAGGTCTCAGGTTTGGAAGGGGAAGGATTTGGATATCACATCTCAAGTTATAGGACGGGTCTGTGGTTTGGTATTAGAACCATTGAGATATATCTCATGGTATAGTATGGGTCTCAGGATTGGAATGGGAAGGAGTTGGATATCACATCTCATGCTATAGGAAGGGTCTCAGGATTGGAATGGGAAGGACTTGGATATCATCTCATGCTATAGGAAGGGTCTCAGGATTGGAATGGCAAGGAGTTGGATATCACATCTCATGCTATCGGAAGGGTCTCAGGATTGGAATGGGAAGGAGTTGGATATCACATCTCATGCTATAGGGAGGGTCTCAGGTTTGGTATTAATAGCATTGAGATATCACTTCTCATGCTATAGGAAGGGTCTCAGGATTGGATGGGAATAAGTTGGATATCACATTTCATGCTATAGGAAGGGTCTCAGATTTGGTAGAAGCATTGAGATATCACATTTCATGCTATAGGAAGGGCCTCATGATTGGAATGGGAAGGAGTTGGATATCACATCTCATGCCATCGGAAAGGTCTCAGGTTTGGTAGAAGTATTGGGATATCACATCTCATGCTATAGGAAGGGTCTCAGGATTGGAATGGGAAGGATTTGGATATCACATCTCAAGTTATAGGACGGGTCTGTGGTTTGGTATTAGAAGCATTGAGATATATCTCATGGTATAGTATGGGTCTCAGGATTGGAAGGGGAAGGAGTTGGATATCACATCTCATGCTATAGGAAGGGTCTCAGGATTGGAATGGGAAGGACTTGGACATCACATCTCATGTTATAGGAAGGGTCTCAGGTTTCTTATTAGAAGGATTGAGATATCACATCTCATGTTATAGGACAGTCTCAGGTTTGGTATTAGAAGCATTGAGATATCACATCTCATGGTATAGAACGGGTCTCAGGATTGGAATGGGAAGGAGTTGGATATCACATCTCATGCTATAGGAAGGCTCTCAGGTTTGCAAAGGGAAGGAGTTGGATATCACATTTCATGTTAGAGGAAGGATCTCAGGTTTGGTATTTGAGGCATTGAGATATCACATCTCATTCTATCGGAAGGGTCTCAGGATTGGAATGGGAAGGAGTTGGATATCCCATCTCATGCTATAGGAAGGGTCTCAGGTTTGGTATAAGCATTGAGATATCACATCTCATGCTATAGGAAGGGTCTCAGGATTGGAATGGGAAGGAGTTGGATATCACATCTCAAGCTATAGGAAGGGTCTCAGGATTGGAATGGAAAGGAGTTTGATATCACATCTCATGCCATAGTATGGGTCTCAGGTTTGGTAGAAGCATTGGGATATCACATCTCATGCTATCGGAAGGGTATCAGGATTGGATTTGGAAGGAGTTGGATATCCCATCTCATGCTATAGGAAGGGCCTCATGATTGGAATGGAAAGGAGTTGGATATCACATCTCAGGCTATCGGAAGGGTCTCAGGATTGGAATGGGAAGGAGTTGGATATCACATCTCATGCTATAGGGAGGGTCTCAGGTTAGGTACTAATAGCATTTAGATATCACATCTCATGCTATAGGAAGGGTCTCAGGGTTGGATGGGAAGGAGTTGGATATCACATTTCATGCTATCGGAAAGGTCTCAGGTTTGGTAGAAGCATTGGGATATCACATCTCATGCTATAGGAAGGGACTCATGATTGGAATGGGAAGGAGTTGGATATCACATCTCATGCTAAAGGAAAGGTCTCAGGTTTGGAAGGGGAAGGATTTGGATGTCACATCTCAAGTTATAGGACGGGTCTGTGGTTTGGTATTAGAAGCATTGAGATATCATATCTCATGCTATCGGAAGGGTCTCAGGATTGGATTGGGAAGGAGTTGGATATCACATCTCATGTTATAGGAAGGATCTCAGGATTGGAATGGGAAGGACTTGGACATCACATCTCATGTTATAGGAAGGGTCTCAGGTTTGTTATTAGAAGCATTGAGATATCACATCTCATGTTATAGGACAGTCTCAATTTTGGTATTAGAAGCATTGAGATTTAACATCTCATGGTATAGGACGGGTCTCAGGATTTGAATGGGAAGGAGTTAGATATCACATCCCATGCTATAGTAAGGGTCTCAGGTTTGGTAGAAGCATTGGGGTATCACATCTCATGCTATAGGAAGGGTCTCAGGATTGGAATGGAAAGGAGTTGGATATCACATCTCATGCTAAAGGAAGGGTCTCAGGTTTGGAAGGGGAAGGATTTGGATATCACATCTCAAGTTATAGGACGGGTCTGTGGTTTGGTATTAGAAGCATTGAGATATCATATCTCATGCTATCGGAAGGGTCTCAGGATTGGATTGGGAAGGATTTGGATATCACATCTCGTTATAGGAAGGGTCTCAGGTTGGTTATTAGAAGCATTGAGATATTACATCTCATGTTATAGGACAGTCTCAGGTTTGGTATTAGAAGCATTGAGATATCACATCTCATGGTATAGGACAGATCTCAGGATTGGAATGGGAAGGAGTTGGATATCACATCTCATGCTATAGGAAGGGTCTCAGGATTGGAATGCGAAGGAGTTTGATATCACATCTCATGCCATAGGAAGGTCTCATGTTTGGTAGAAGCATTAAGATATCATATCTCATGCTATCGGAAGGGTCTCAGGATTGGAATGGGAAGGAGTTAGATATCACATCTCAAGTTATAGGACGGGTCTGTGGTTTGGTATTAGAAGCATTGAGATATCATATCTCATGCTATCGGAAGGGTCTCAGGATTGGATTGAGAAGGAGTTGGATATCACATCTCATGTTATAGGAAGGGTCTCAGGATTGGAATGGGAAGGACTTGTATATCACATCTCATGTTATAGGAAGGGTCTCAGGTTTGGAAGGGGAAGGATTTGGATATCACATCTCAAGTTATAGGCAGGTCTGTGGTTTGGTATTAGAAGCATTGAGATATCATATCTCATGTTATAGGACAGTCTCATGTTTGGTATTAGAAGCACTGAGATATCAAATCTCATGCTATATGAAGAGACGCAGGATTGGAATGGGAAGAAGTTGGATATCACATCTCATGCTATAGGAAGGGACTCAGGTTTGGAATGGGAAGAATTTGGATATCACATCTCTTGCAATAGGAAGGGTCTCAGGTTTGGTATTAGAAACATTGAGATATCTCATCTCATGGTATAGGAAGGGTCTCAGGATTGGAATCGGAAGGAGTTGGATATAACATCTCATGATATAGGAAGGGTCTCAGGTTTGGTATTAGAAGCACTGAGATATCAAATCTCATGCTAAATGAAGGGACGCAGGATTGGAATGGGAAGGAGTTGGATATCACATCTCATGCTATAGGAACAGTCCAACTTTGGTATTAGAAGCATTGAGATAGCACATCTCATGGAAGGGGCTCAGGATTGGAATGGGAAGGAGTTGGATATCACATCTCATGTTATAGGAATGATCGCAGGTTTGGTATTAAGAGCATTGAGATATCACATCTCATGCTATAGGAAGGGTCTCAGTATTGGATCGGGAAGGAGTTGGATATCACATCTCATGCTATAGGAAGGGTCTCAGGTTTGGTAGAAGCATTGAGATATCACATCTCATGCTATAGGAAGGGCCTCATGATTGGAATGGGAAGGAGTTGGATATCACATCCCATGTTATAGGAAGGGACTCAGGTTTGGTATTAGAAGCACTGAGATATCAGATCTCATCCTTTAGGAAGGGACTCAAGTTTGGTATTTGAAGGAGTGAGATAATAAATATCATCCTATCGGAAGGGTCTCAGGATTGGAATGGGAAGGAGTTGAATATCACATCTCTTGCTATAGGAAGGATCTCAGGTTTGGTAGAAGCATTGAGATATCACATCTCATGCTATAGGAAGGGTCTCAGGATTGGAATGGGAAGGAGTTGGATATCATCTCATGCTATAGGAAGGGTCTCAGGATTGGAATGGCAAGGAGTTGGATATCACATCTCATCCTATAGGAAGGGTCTCAGGTTTGGTAGAAGCATTGAGATATCACATCTCATGCTATAGGAAGGGCCTCATGATTGGAATGGGAAGGAGTTGGATATCACATCTCAGGCTATCGGAAGGGTCTCAGGATTGGAATGGGAAGGAGTTGGATATCACATCTCATGCTATAGGGAGGGTCTCAGGTTTGGTATTAACAGCATTTAGATATCACATTTCATGCTATAGGAAGGGTCTCAGATTTGGTAGAAGCATTGAGATATCACATCTCATGCTATAGGAAGGGCCTCATGATTGGAATAGGAAGGAGTTAGATATCACATCTCATGCCATCGGAAAGGTCTCAGGTTTGGTAGAAGCATTGGGATATCACATCTCATGCTATAGGAAGGGCCTCATGATTGGAATGGGAAGGAGTTGGATATCACATCTCATGCCATCGGAAAGGTCTCAGGTTTGGTAGAAGTATTGGGATATCACATCTCATGCTATAGGAAGGGTCTCAGGATTGGAATGGGAAGGCGTTGGATATCACATCACATGGCAAAGGAAAGGTCTCAGGTTTGGAAGGGGAAGGATTTGGATATCACATCTCAAGTTATAGGACGGGTCTGTGGTTTGGTATTAGAACCATTGAGATATATCTCATGGTATAGTATGGGTCTCAGGATTGGAATGGGAAGGAGTTGGATATCACATCTCATGCTATAGGAAGGGTCTCAGGATTGGAATGGGAAGGACTTGGATATCATCTCATGCTATAGGAAGGGTCTCAGGATTGGAATGGCAAGGAGTTGGATATCACATCTCATGCTATCGGAAGGGTCTCAGGATTGGAATGGGAAGGAGTTGGATATCACATCTCATGCTATAGGGAGGGTCTCAGGTTTGGTATTAATAGCATTGAGATATCACTTCTCATGCTATAGGAAGGGTCTCAGGATTGGATGGGAATAAGTTGGATATCACATTTCATGCTATAGGAAGGGTCTCAGATTTGGTAGAAGCATTGAGATATCACATTTCATGCTATAGGAAGGGCCTCATGATTGGAATGGGAAGGAGTTGGATATCACATCTCATGCCATCGGAAAGGTCTCAGGTTTGGTAGAAGTATTGGGATATCACATCTCATGCTATAGGAAGGGTCTCAGGATTGGAATGGGAAGGAGTTGGATATCACATCACATGGCAAAGGAAAGGTCTCAGGTTTGGAAGGGGAAGGATTTGGATATCACATCTCAAGTTATAGGACGGGTCTGTGGTTTGGTATTAGAAGCATTGAGATATATCTCATGATATAGTATGGGTCTCAGGATTGGAAGGGGAAGGAGTTGGATATCACATCTCATGCTATAGGAAGGGTCTCAGGATTGGAATGGGAAGGACTTGGACATCACATCTCATGTTATAGGAAGGGTCTCAGGTTTCTTATTAGAAGGATTGAGATATCACATCTCATGTTATAGGACAGTCTCAGGTTTGGTATTAGAAGCATTGAGAGATCACATCTCATGGTATAGGACGGGTCTCAGGATTGGAATGGGAAGGAGTTGGATATCACATCTCATGCTATAGGAAGGCTCTCAGGTTTGCAAAGGGAAGGAGTTGGATATCACATTTCATGTTAGAGGAAGGATCTCAGGTTTGGTATTTGAGGCATTGAGATATCACATCTCATTCTATCGGAAGGGTCTCAGGATTGGAATGGGAAGGAGTTGGATATCCCATCTCATGCTATAGGAAGGGTCTCAGGTTTGGTATAAGCATTGAGATATCACATCTCATGCTATAGGAAGGGTCTCAGGATTGGAATGGGAAGGAGTTGGATATCACATCTCAAGCTATAGGAAGGGTCTCAGGATTGGAATGGAAAGGAGTTTGATATCACATCTCATGCCATAGTATGGGTCTCAGGTTTGGTAGAAGCATTGGGATATCACATCTCATGCTATCGGAAGGGTATCAGGATTGGATTTGGAAGGAGTTGGATATCCCATCTCATGCTATAGGAAGGGCCTCATGATTGGAATGGAAAGGAGTTGGATATCACATCTCAGGCTATCGGAAGGGTCTCAGGATTGGAATGGGAAGGAGTTGGATATCACATCTCATGCTATAGGGAGGGTCTCAGGTTAGGTACTAATAGCATTTAGATATCACATCTCATGCTATAGGAAGGGTCTCAGGGTTGGATGGGAAGGAGTTGGATATCACATTTCATGCTATCGGAAAGGTCTCAGGTTTGGTAGAAGCATTGGGATATCACATCTCATGCTATAGGAAGGGACTCATGATTGGAATGGGAAGGAGTTGGATATCACATCTCATGCTAAAGGAAAGGTCTCAGGTTTGGAAGGGGAAGGATTTGGATGTCACATCTCAAGTTATAGGACGGGTCTGTGGTTTGGTATTAGAAGCATTGAGATATCATATCTCATGCTATCGGAAGGGTCTCAGGATTGGATTGGGAAGGAGTTGGATATCACATCTCATGTTATAGGAAGGATCTCAGGATTGGAATGGGAAGGACTTGGACATCACATCTCATGTTATAGGAAGGGTCTCAGGTTTGTTATTAGAAGCATTGAGATATCACATCTCATGTTATAGGACAGTCTCAATTTTGGTATTAGAAGCATTGAGATTTAACATCTCATGGTATAGGACGGGTCTCAGGATTTGAATGGGAAGGAGTTAGATATCACATCCCATGCTATAGTAAGGGTCTCAGGTTTGGTAGAAGCATTGGGATATCACATCTCATGCTATAGGAAGGGTCTCAGGATTGGAATGGAAAGGAGTTGGATATCACATCTCATGCTAAAGGAAGGGTCTCAGGTTTGGAAGGGGAAGGATTTGGATATCACATCTCAAGTTATAGGACGGGTCTGTGGTTTGGTATTAGAAGCATTGAGATATCATATCTCATGCTATCGGAAGGGTCTCAGGATTGGATTGGGAAGGATTTGGATATCACATCTCGTTATAGGAAGGGTCTCAGGTTGGTTATTAGAAGCATTGAGATATCACATCTCATGTTATAGGACAGTCTCAGGTTTGGTATTAGAAGCATTGAGATATCACATCTCATGGTATAGGACAGGTCTCAGGATTGGAATGGGAAGGAGTTGGATATCACATCTCATGCTATAGGAAGGGTCTCAGGATTGGAATGCGAAGGAGTTTGATATCACATCTCATGCCATAGGAAGGTCTCATGTTTGGTAGAAGCATTAAGATATCACATCTCATGCTATCGGAAGGGTCTCAGGATTGGAATGGGAAGGAGTTAGATATCACATCTCAAGTTATAGGACGGGTCTGTGGTTTGGTATTAGAAGCATTGAGATATCATATCTTATGCTATCGGAAGGGTCTCAGGATTGGATTGAGAAGGAGTTGGATATCACATCTCATGTTATAGGAAGGGTCTCAGGATTGGAATGGGAAGGACTTGTATATCACATCTCATGTTATAGGAAGGGTCTCAGGTTTGGAAGGGGAAGGATTTGGATATCACATCTCAAGTTATAGGCAGGTCTGTGGTTTGGTATTAGAAGCATTGAGATATCATATCTCATGTTATAGGACAGTCTCATGTTTGGTATTAGAAGCACTGAGATATCAAATCTCATGCTATATGAAGAGACGCAGGATTGGAATGGGAAGAAGTTGGATATCACATCTCATGCTATAGGAAGGGACTCAGGTTTGGAATGGGAAGAATTTGGATATCACATCTCTTGCAATAGGAAGGGTCTCAGGTTTGGTATTAGAAACATTGAGATATCTCATCTCATGGTATAGGAAGGGTCTCAGGATTGGAATCGGAAGGAGTTGGATATAACATCTCATGATATAGGAAGGGTCTCAGGTTTGGTATTAGAAGCACTGAGATATCAAATCTCATGCTAAATGAAGGGACGCAGGATTGGAATGGGAAGGAGTTGGATATCACATCTCATGCTATAGGAACAGTCCAACTTTGGTATTAGAAGCATTGAGATAGCACATCTCATGGAAGGGGCTCAGGATTGGAATGGGAAGGAGTTGGATATCACATCTCATGTTATAGGAATGATCGCAGGTTTGGTATTAAGAGCATTGAGATATCACATCTCATGCTATAGGAAGGGTCTCAGTATTGGATCGGGAAGGAGTTGGATATCACATCTCATGCTATAGGAAGGGTCTCAGGTTTGGTAGAAGCATTGAGATATCACATCTCATGCTATAGGAAGGGCCTCATGATTGGAATGGGAAGGAGTTGGATATCACATCCCATGTTATAGGAAGGGACTCAGGTTTGGTATTATAAGCACTGAGATATCAGATCTCATCCTTTAGGAAGGGACTCAAGTTTGGTATTTGAAGGAGTGAGATAATAAATATCATCCTATCGGAAGGGTCTCAGGATTGGAATGGGAAGGAGTTGAATATCACATCTCTTGCTATAGGAAGGATCTCAGGTTTGGTAGAAGCATTGAGATATCACATCTCATGCTATAGGAAGGGTCTCAGGATTGGAATGGGAAGGAGTTGGATATCATCTCATGCTATAGGAAGGGTCTCAGGATTGGAATGGCAAGGAGTTGGATATCACATCTCATCCTATAGGAAGGGTCTCAGGTTTGGTAGAAGCATTGAGATATCACATCTCATGCTATAGGAAGGGCCTCATGATTGGAATGGGAAGGAGTTGGATATCACATCTCAGGCTATCGGAAGGGTCTCAGGATTGGAATGGGAAGGAGTTGGATATCACATCTCATGCTATAGGGAGGGTCTCAGGTTTGGTATTAACAGCATTTAGATATCACATCTCATGCTATAGGAAGGGTCTCAGGATTGGTTGGGAAGGAGTTGGATATCACATTTCATGCTATAGGAAGGGTCTCAGATTTGGTAGAAGCATTGAGATATCACATCTCATGCTATAGGAAGGGCCTCATGATTGGAATGGGAAGGAGTTAGATATCACATCTCATGCCATCGGAAAGGTCTCAGGTTTGGTAGAAGCATTGGGATATCACATCTCATGCTATAGGAAGGGCCTCATGATTGGAATGGGAAGGAGTTGGATATCACATCTCATGCCATCGGAAAGGTCTCAGGTTTGGTAGAAGTATTGGGATATCACATCTCATGCTATAGGAAGTGTCTCAGGATTGGAATGGGAAGGAGTTGGATATCACATCACATGGCAAAGGAAAGGTCTCAGGTTTGGAAGGGGAAGGATTTGGATATCACATCTCAAGTTATAGGACGGGTCTGTGGTTTGGTATTAGAACCATTGAGATATATCTCATGGTATAGTATGGGTCTCAGGATTGGAATGGGAAGGAGGTGGATATCACATCTCATGCTATAGGAAGGGTCTCAGGATTGGAATGGGAAGGACTTGGATATCATCTCATGCTATAGGAAGGGTCTCAGGATTGGAATGGCAAGGAGTTGGATATCACATCTCATGCTATCGGAAGGGTCTCAGGATTGGAATGGGAAGGAGTTGGATATCACATCTCATGCTATAGGGAGGGTCTCAGGTTTGGTATTAATAGCATTGAGATATCACTTCTCATGCTATAGGAAGGGTCTCAGGATTGGATGGGAATACGTTGGATATCACATTTCATGCTATAGGAAGGGTCTCAGATTTGGTAGAAGCATTGAGATATCACATTTCATGCTATAGGAAGGGCCTCATGATTGGAATGGGAAGGAGTTGGATATCACATCTCATGCCATCGGAAAGGTCTCAGGTTTGGTAGAAGTATTGGGATATCACATCTCATGCTATAGGAAGGGTCTCAGGATTGGAATGGGAAGGAGTTGGATATCACATCACATGGCAAAGGAAAGGTCTCAGGTTTGGAAGGGGAAGGATTTGGATATCACATCTCAAGTTATAGGACGGGTCTGTGGTTTGGTATTAGAAGCATTGAGATATATCTCATGGTATAGTATGGGTCTCAGGATTGGAAGGGGAAGGAGTTGGATATCACATCTCATGCTATAGGAAGGGTCTCAGGATTGGAATGGGAAGGACTTGGACATCACATCTCATGTTATAGGAAGGGTCTCAGGTTTCTTATTAGAAGGATTGAGATATCACATCTCATGTTATAGGACAGTCTCAGGTTTGGTATTAGAAGCATTGAGATATCACATCTCATGGTATAGGACGGGTCTCAGGATTGGAATGGGAAGGAGTTGGATATCACATCTCATGCTATAGGAAGGCTCTCAGGTTTGCAAAGGGAAGGAGTTGGATATCACATTTCATGTTAGAGGAAGGATCTCAGGTTTGGTATTTGAGGCATTGAGATATCACATCTCATTCTATCGGAAGGGTCTCAGGATTGGAATGGGAAGGAGTTGGATATCCCATCTCATGCTATAGGAAGGGTCTCAGGTTTGGTATAAGCATTGAGATATCACATCTCATGCTATAGGAAGGGTCTCAGGATTGGAATGGGAAGAAGTTGGATATCACATCTCAAGCTATAGGAAGGGTCTCAGGATTGGAATGGGAAGGAGTTGGATATCACATCTCATGCTAAAGGAAGGGTCTCAGGTTTGGAAGGGGAAGGATTTGGATATCACATCTCAAGTTATAGGACGGGTCTGTGGTTTGGTATTCGAAGCATTGAGATATCATATCTCATGCTATCGGAAGGGTCTCAGGATTGGATTGGGAAGGATTTGGATATCACATCTCGTTATAGGAAGGGTCTCAGGTTGGTTATTAGAAGCATTGAGATATCACATCTCATGTTATAGGACAGTCTCAGGTTTGTTATTAGAAGCATTGAGATATCACACCTCATGGTATAGGACAGGTCTCAGGATTGGAATGGGAAGGAGTTGGATATCACATCTCATGCTATAGGACAGTCTCAGGTTTCTTATTAGAAGGATTGAGATATCACATCTCATGTTATAGGACAGTCTCAGGTTTGGTATTAGAAGCATTGAGATATCACATCTCATGGTATAGGACGGGTCTCAGGATTGGAATGGGAAGGAGTTGGATATCACATCTCATGCTATAGGAAGGCTCTCAGGTTTGCAAAGGGAAGGAGTTGGATATCACATTTCATGTTAGAGGAAGGGTCTCAGGTTTGGTATTTGAGGCATTGAGATATCACATCTCATTCTATCGGAAGGGTCTCAGGATTGGAATGGGAAGGAGTTGGATATCACATCTCATGCTATAGGAAGGGTCTCAGGTTTGGAACTGGAAGGAGTTGGATATCACATCTCATGCTATAGGGAGGGTCTCAGGTTTTTAAGGGGATTTGGATATCACATCTCATGTTGTAGGAAGGATCTCAGGTTTGGTATTAGAAGCATTGAGATATATCTCATGGTATAGTATGGGTCTCAGGATTGGAATGGGAAGGAGTGGATATCACATCTCATGCTATAGGAAGGGTCTCAGGTTTGGAACTGGAAGGAGTTGGATATCACATCTCATGTTATAGGAAGCTTCTCAGGTTTGGGATAAGCATTGAGATATCATATCTCTGCTATCGGAAGTGTCTCAGGATTGGAATGGGAAGGAGTTGGATATCCCATCTCATGTTATAGGACGGGTCTCAGGTTTGGTATTAGAATCATTGAGATATCACATCGCATGCTGTAGGAAGGGTCTAAGGATTGGAATGGGAAGGACTTGGATATCACATTTCATGTTAGAGGAAGGATCTCAGGTTTGGTATTAGAGGCATTGAGATATCACATCTCATGCTATAGGAAGGGTCTCAGGATTGGAATGGGAAGGAGTTGGATATCCCATCTCATGCTATAGGAAGGGTCTCAGGTTTGGTATAAGCATTGAGATATCACATCTCATGCTATAGGAAGGGTCTCAGGATTGGAATGGGAAGGAGTTGGATATCACATCTCAAGCTATAGGAAGGGTCTCAGGATTGGAATGGAAAGGAGTTTGATATCACATCTCATGCCATAGTATGGGTCTCAGGTTTGGTAGAAGCATTGGGATATCACATCTCATGCTATCGGTAGGGTATCAGGATTGGATTTGGAAGGAGTTGCATATCCCATCTCATGCTATAGGAAGGGTCTCAGGTTGGAATGGGAAGGAGTTGGATATCACATCTCATGTTATAGAAAGGGTCTCAGGTTTGGTAGAAGCATTGAGATATCACATCTCATGCTATAGGAAGGGTCTCAGGATTGGAATGGGAAGGAGTTGGATATCATCTCATGCTATAGGAAGGGTCTCAGGATTGGAATGGCAAGGAGTTGGATATCACATCTCATCCTATAGGAAGGGTCTCAGGTTTGGTAGAAGCATTGAGATATCACATCTCATGCTATAGGAAGGGCCTCATGATTGGAATGGAAAGGAGTTGGATATCACATCTCAGGCTATCGGAAGGGTCTCAGGATTGGAATGGGAAGGAGTTGGATATCACATTTCATGCTATAGGGAGGGTCTCAGGTTTGGTATTAATAGCATTTAGATATCACATCTCATGCTATAGGAAGGGACTCAGGATTGGATGGGAAGGAGTTGGATATCACATTTCATGCTATCGGAAAGGTCTCAGGTTTGGTAGAAGCATTGGGATATCACATCTCATGCTATAGGAAGGGTCTCATGATTGGAATGGGAAGGAGTTGGATATCACATCTCATGCTAAAGGAAAGGTCTCAGGTTTGGAAGGGGAAGGATTTGGATATCACATCTCAAGTTATAGGATGGGTCTGTGGTTTGGTATTAGAAGCATTGAGATATCATATCTAATGCAATCGGAAGGGTCTCAGGATTGGATTGGGAAGGAGTTGGATATCACACCTCATGTTATAGGAAGGGTCTCAGGATTGGAATGGGAAGGAATTGGACATCACATCTCATGTTATAGGAAGGGTCTCAGGTTTGTTATTAGAAGCATTGAGATATCACATCTCATGTTATAGGACAGTCTCAGGTTTGGTATTAGAAGCATTGAGATATAACATCTCATGGTATAGGACGGGTCTCAGGATTTGAATGGGAAGGAGTTAGATATCACATCTCATGCTATAGGAAGGGTCTCATTTTTGGTAGAAGCATTGGGATATCACATCTCATGCTATAGGAAGGGTCTCAGGATTGGAATGGAAAGGAGTTGGATATCACATCTCATGCTAAAGGAAGGCTCTCAGGTTTGGAAGGGGAAGGATTTGGATATCACATCTCAAGTTATAGGACGGGTCTGTGGTTTGGTATTCGAAGCATTGAGATATCATATCTCATGCTATCGGAAGGGTCTCAGGATTGGATTGGGAAGGATTTGGATATCACATCTCGTTATAGGAAGGGTCTCAGGTTGGTTATTAGAAGCATTGAGATATCACATCTCATGTTATAGGACAGTCTCAGGTTTGGTATTAGAAGCATTGAGATATCACACCTCATGGTATAGGACAGGTCTCAGGATTGGAATGGGAAGGAGTTGGATATCACATCTCATGCTATAGGAAGGGTCTCAGGATTGGAATGGGAAGGAGTTTGATATCACATCTCGTGCCATAGGAAGGTCTCATGTTTGGTAGAAGCATTAAGATATCACATCTCATGCTATAGGAAGGGTCTCAGGATTGCATTGGGAAGGAGTTGGATATCCCATCTCATGCTATAGGAAGGGTCACAGGTTGGAATTGGAAGGAGTTGGATATCACATCTCATGCTATCGGAAGGGTCTCAGGATTGGAATGGGAAGGAGTTAGATATCACATCTCAAGTTATAGGACGGGTCTGTGGTTTGGTATTAGAAGCATTGAGATATCATATCTCATGCTATCGGAAGGGTCTCAGGATTGGATTGATAAGGAGTTGGATATCACATCTCATGTTATAGGAAGGGTCTCAGGATTGGAATGGGAAGGACTTGTATATCACATCTCATGTTATAGGAAGGGTCTCAGGTTTGGAAGGGGAAGGATTTGGATATCACATCTCAAGTTATAGGCAGGTCTGTGGTTTGGTATTAGAAGCATTGAGATATCATATCTCATGTTATAGGACAGTCTCATGTTTGGTATTAGAAGCACTGAGATATCAAATCTCATGCTATATGAAGAGACGCAGGATTGGAATGGGAAGAAGTTGGATATCACATCTCATGCTATAGGAAGGGACTCAGGTTTGGAATTGGAAGGATTTGGATATCACATCTCTTGCAATAGGAAGGGTCTCAGGTTTGGTATTAGAAACATTGAGATATCTCATCTCATGGTATAGGAAGGGTATCAGGATTGGAATCGGAAGGAGTTGGATATAACATCTCATGATATAGGAAGGGTCTCAGGTTTGGTATTAGAAGCACTGAGATATCAAATCTCATGCTAAATGAAGGGACGCAGGATTGGAATGGGAAGGAGTTGGATATCACATCTCATGCTATAGGAAGGTCTCAGGTTTGGTAGGAGCATTAAGATATCAGATCTCATGCTTTAGGAAGGGATTCAAGTTTGGTATTTGAAGGAGTGAGATAATAAATATCATCCTATCGGAAGGGTCTCAGGATTGGAATGGGAAGGAGTTGAATATCACATCTCATGCTATAGGAAGGATCTCAGGTTTGGTAGAAGCATTGAGATATCACATCTCATGCTATAGGAAGGGTCTCAGGATTGGAATGGGAAGGAGTTGGATATCATCTCATGCTATAGGAAGGGTCTCAGGATTGGAATGGCAAGGAGTTGGATATCACATCTCAGGCTATCGGAAGGGTCTCAGGATTGGAATGGGAAGGAGTTGGATATCACATTTCATGCTATAGGGAGGGTCTCAGGTTTGGTATTACCAGCATTTAGATATCACATCTCATGCTATAGGAAGGGTCTCAGGATTGGATGGGAAGGAGTTGGATATCACATTTCATGCTATAGGAAGGGTCTCAGATTTGGTAGAAGCATTGAGATATCACATCTCATGCTATAGGAAGGGCCTCATGATTGGAATGGGAAGGAGTTAGATATCACATCTCATGCTATCGGAAAGGTCTCAGGTTTGGTAGAAGCATTGGGATATCACATCTCATGCTATAGGAAGGGTCTCAGGATTGGAATCGGAAGGAGTTGGATATCATCTCATGCTATAGGAAGGGTCTCAGGATTGGAATGGCAAGGAGTTGGATATCACATCTCATCCTATAGGAAGGGTCTCAGGTTTGGTAGAAGCATTGAGATATCACATCTCATGCTATAGGAAGGGCCTCATGATTGGAATGGGAAGGAGTTGGATATCACATCTCAGGCTATCGGAAGGGTCTCAGGATTGGAATGGGAAGGAGTTGGATATCACATCTCATGCTATAGGGAGGGTCTCAGGTTTGGTATTAACAGCATTTAGATATCACATCTCATGCTATAGGAAGGGTCTCAGGATTGGATGGGAAGGAGTTGGATATCACATTTCATGCTATAGGAAGGGTCTCAGATTTGGTAGAAGCATTGAGATATCACATCTCATGCTATAGGAAGGGCCTCATGATTGGAATGGGAAGGAGTTAGATATCACATCTCATGCTATCGGAAAGGTCTCAGGTTTGGTAGAAGCATTGAGATATCACATCTCATGCTATAGGAAGGGCCTCATGATTGGAATGGGAAGGAGTTGGATATCACATCTCAGGCTATCGGAAGGGTCTCAGGATTGGAATGGGAAGGAGTTGGATATCACATCTCATGCTATAGGGAGGGTCTCAGGTTTGGTATTAACAGCATTTAGATATCACATCTCATGCTATAGGAAGGGTCTCAGGATTGGATGGGAAGGAGTTGGATATCACATTTCATGCTATAGGAAGGGTCTCAGATTTGGTAGAAGCATTGAGATATCACATCTCATGCTATAGGAAGGGCCTCATGATTGGAATGGGAAGGAGTTAGATATCACATTTCATGCTATCGGAAAGGTCTCAGGTTTGGTAGAAGCATTGGGATATCACATCTCATGCTATAGGAAGGGTCTCAGGATTGGAATCGGAAGGAGTTGGATATCATCTCATGCTATAGGAAGGGTCTCAGGATTGGAATGGCAAGGAGTTGGATATCACATCTCATCCTATAGGAAGGGTCTCAGGTTTGGTAGAAGCATTGAGATATCACATCTCATGCTATAGGAAGGGCCTCATGATTGGAATGGGAAGGAGTTGGATATCACATCTCAGGCTATCGGAAGGGTCTCAGGATTGGAATGGGAAGGAGTTGGATATCACATCTCATGCTATAGGGAGGGTCTCAGGTTTGGTATTAACAGCATTTAGATATCACATCTCATGCTATAGGAAGGGTCTCAGGATTGGATGGGAAGGAGTTGGATATCACATTTCATGCTATAGGAAGGGTCTCAGATTTGGTAGAAGCATTGAGATATCACATCTCATGCTGTAGGAAGGGCCTCATGATTGGAATGGGAAGGAGTTAGATATCACATCTCATGCTTTCGGAAAGGTCTCAGGTTTGGTAGAAGCATTGGGATATCACATCTCATGCTATAGGAAGGGTCTCATGATTGGAATCGGAAGGAGTTGGATATCACATCTCATGCTAAAGGAAAGGTCTCAGGTTTGGAACGGGAAGGATTTGGATATCACATCTCAAGTTATAGGACGGGTCTGTGGTTTGGTATTAGAAGCATTGAGATATATCTCATGGTATAGTATGGGTCTCAGGATTGGAATGGGAAGGAGTTGGATATCACATCTCATGCTATAGGAAGGGTCTCAGGATTGGAATGGGAAGGACTTGGACATCACATCTCATGTTATAGGAAGGGTCTCAGGTTTGTTATTAGAAGGATTGAGATATCACATCTCATGTTATAGGACAGTCTCAGGTTTGGTATTAGAAGCATTGAGATATCACATCTCATGGTATAGGACGGGTCTCAGGATTGGAATGGGAAGGAGTTGGATATCACATCTCATGCTATAGGAAGGGTCTCACGATTGGAATGGGAAGGAGTTTGATATCACATCTCATGCCATAGGAAGGTCTCAGGTTTGGTAGAAGCATTAAGATATCACATCTCATGCTATAGGAAGGGTCTCAGGATTGGTATTTGAAGGAGTGAGATAATAAATATCATCCTATCGGAAGGGTCTCAGGATTGGAATGGGAAGGAGTTGAATATCACATCTCATGCTATAGGAAGGATCTCAGGTTTGGTAGAAGCATTGAGATATCACATCTCATGCTATAGGAAGGGTCTCAGGATTGGAATGGGAAGGAGTTGGATATCATCTCATGCTATAGGAAGGGTCTCAGGATTGGAATGGCAAGGAGTTGGATATCACATCTCAGGCTATCGGAAGGGTCTCAGGATTGGAATGGGAAGGAGTTGGATATCACATCTCATGCTATAGGGAGGGTCTCAGGTTTGGTATTAACAGCATTTAGATATCACATCTCATGCTATAGGAAGGGTCTCAGGATTGGATGGGAAGGAGTTGGATATCACATTTCATGCTATAGGAAGGGTCTCAGATTTGGTAGAAGCATTGAGATATCACATCTCATGCTATAGGAAGGGCCTCATGATTGGAATGGGAAGGAGTTAGATATCACATCTCATGCTATCGGAAAGGTCTCAGGTTTGGTAGAAGCATTGGGATATCACATCTCATGCTATAGGAAGGGTCTCAGGATTGGAATCGGAAGGAGTTGGATATCATCTCATGCTATAGGAAGGGTCTCAGGATTGGTATTAACAGCATTTAGATATCACATCTCATGCTATAGGAAGGGTCTCAGGATTGGATGGGAAGGAGTTGGATATCACATTTCATGCTATAGGAAGGGTCTCAGATTTGGTAGAAGCATTGAGATATCACATCTCATGCTATAGGAAGGGCCTCATGATTGGAATGGGAAGGAGTTAGATATCACATCTCATGCTATCGGAAAGGTCTCAGGTTTGGTAGAAGCATTGGGATATCACATCTCATGCTATAGGAAGGGTCTCCTGATTGGAATCGGAAGGAGTTGGATATCACATCTCATGCTAAAGGAAAGGTCTCAGGTTTGGAAGGGGAAGGATTTGGATATCACATCTCAAGTTATAGGACGGGTCTGTGGTTTGGTATTAGAAGCATTGAGATATATCTCATGGTATAGTATGGGTCTCAGGATTGGAATGGGAAGGAGTTGGATATCACATCTCATGCTATAGGGAGGGTCTCAGGTTTGGTATTAATAGCATTGAGATATCACTTCTCATGCTATAGGAAGGGTCTCAGGATTGGATGGGAATAAGTTGGATATCACATTTCATGCTATATGAAGGGTCTCAGATTTGGTAGAAGCATTGAGATATCACATTTCATGCTATAGGAAGGGCCTCATGATTGGAATGGGAAGGAGTTGGATATCACATCTCATGCCATCGGAAAGGTCTCAGGTTTGGTAGAAGTATTGGGATATCACATCTCATGCTATAGGAAGGGTCTCAGGATTGGAATGGGAAGGAGTTGGATATCACATCACATGGCAAAGGAAAGGTCTCAGGTTTGGAAGGGGAAGGATTTGGATATCACATCTCAAGTTATAGGACGGGTCTGTGGTTTGGTATTAGAAGCATTGAGATATATCTCATGGTATAGTATGGGTCTCAGGATTGGAAGGGGAAGGAGTTGGATATCACATCTCATGCTATAGGAAGGGTCTCAGGATTGGAATGGGAAGGACTTGGACATCACATCTCATGTTATAGGAAGGGTCTCAGGTTTCTTATTAGAAGGATTGAGATATCACATCTCATGTTATAGGACAGTCTCAGGTTTGGTATTAGAAGCATTGAGATATCACATCTCATGGTATAGGACGGGTCTCAGGATTGGAATGGGAAGGAGTTGGATATCACATCTCATGCTATAGGAAGGCTCTCAGGTTTGCAAAGGGAAGGAGTTGGATATCACATTTCATGTTAGAGGAAGGATCTCAGGTTTGGTATTTGAGGCATTGAGATATCACATCTCATTCTATCGGAAGGGTCTCAGGATTGGAATGGGAAGGAGTTGGATATCCCATCTCATGCTATAGGAAGGGTCTCAGGTTTGGTATAAGCATTGAGATATCACATCTCATGCTATAGGAAGGGTCTCAGGATTGGAATGGGAAGGAGTTGGATATCACATCTCAAGCTATAGGAAGGGTCTCAGGATTGGAATGGGAAGGAGTTGGATATCACATCTCATGCTAAAGGAAGGGTCTCAGGTTTGGAAGGGGAAGGATTTGGATATCACATCTCAAGTTATAGGACGGGTCTGTGGTTTGGTATTCGAAGCATTGAGATATCATATCTCATGCTATCGGAAGGGTCTCAGGATTGGATTGGGAAGGATTTGGATATCACATCTCGTTATAGGAAGGGTCTCAGGTTGGTTATTAGAAGCATTGAGATATCACATCTCATGTTATAGGACAGTCTCAGGTTTGTTATTAGAAGCATTGAGATATCACACCTCATGGTATAGGACAGGTCTCAGGATTGGAATGGGAAGGAGTTGGATATCACATCTCATGCTATAGGACAGTCTCAGGTTTCTTATTAGAAGGATTGAGATATCACATCTCATGTTATAGGACAGTCTCAGGTTTGGTATTAGAAGCATTGAGATATCACATCTCATGGTATAGGACGGGTCTCAGGATTGGAATGGGAAGGAGTTGGATATCACATCTCATGCTATAGGAAGGCTCTCAGGTTTGCAAAGGGAAGGAGTTGGATATCACATTTCATGTTAGAGGAAGGATCTCAGGTTTGGTATTTGAGGCATTGAGATATCACATCTCATTCTATCGGAAGGGTCTCAGGATTGGAATGGGAAGGAGTTGGATATCACATCTCATGCTATAGGAAGGGTCTCAGGTTTGGAACTGGAAGGAGTTGGATATCACATCTCATGCTATAGGGAGGGTCTCAGGTTTTTAAGGGGATTTGGATATCACATCTCATGTTGTAGGAAGGATCTCAGGTTTGGTATTAGAAGCATTGAGATATATCTCATGGTATAGTATGGGTCTCAGGATTGGAATGGGAAGGAGTGGATATCACATCTCATGCTATAGGAAGGGTCTCAGGTTTGGAACTGGAAGGAGTTGGATATCACATCTCATGTTATAGGAAGCTTCTCAGGTTTGGGATAAGCATTGAGATATCATATCTCTGCTATCGGAAGTGTCTCAGGATTGGAATGGGAAGGAGTTGGATATCCCATCTCATGTTATAGGACGGGTCTCAGGTTTGGTATTAGAATCATTGAGATATCACATCGCATGCTGTAGGAAGGGTCTAAGGATTGGAATGGGAAGGACTTGGATATCACATTTCATGTTAGAGGAAGGATCTCAGGTTTGGTATTAGAGGCATTGAGATATCACATCTCATGCTATAGGAAGGGTCTCAGGATTGGAATGGGAAGGAGTTGGATATCCCATCTCATGCTATAGGAAGGGTCTCAGGTTTGGTATAAGCATTGAGATATCACATCTCATGATATAGGAAGGGTCTCAGGATTGGAATGGGAAGGAGTTGGATATCACATCTCAAGCTATAGGAAGGGTCTCAGGATTGGAATGGAAAGGAGTTTGATATCACATCTCATGCCATAGTATGGGTCTCAGGTTTGGTAGAAGCATTGGGATATCACATCTCATGCTATCGGTAGGGTATCAGGATTGGATTTGGAAGGAGTTGCATATCCCATCTCATGCTATAGGAAGGGTCTCAGGTTGGAATGGGAAGGAGTTGGATATCACATCTCATGTTATAGAAAGGGTCTCAGGTTTGGTAGAAGCATTGAGATATCACATCTCATGCTATAGGAAGGGTCTCAGGATTGGAATGGGAAGGAGTTGGATATCATCTCATGCTATAGGAAGGGTCTCAGGATTGGAATGGCAAGGAGTTGGATATCACATCTCATCCTATAGGAAGGGTCTCAGGTTTGGTAGAAGCATTGAGATATCACATCTCATGCTATAGGAAGGGCCTCATGATTGGAATGGAAAGGAGTTGGATATCACATCTCAGGCTATCGGAAGGGTCTCAGGATTGGAATGGGAAGGAGTTGGATATCACATCTCATGCTATAGGGAGGGTCTCAGGTTTGGTATTAATAGCATTTAGATATCACATCTCATGCTATAGGAAGGGACTCAGGATTGGATGGGAAGGAGTTGGATATCACATTTCATGCTATCGGAAAGGTCTCAGGTTTGGTAGAAGCATTGGGATATCACATCTCATGCTATAGGAAGGGTCTCATGATTGGAATGGGAAGGAGTTGGATATCACATCTCATGCTAAAGGAAAGGTCTCAGGTTTGGAAGGGGAAGGATTTGGATATCACATCTCAAGTTATAGGACGGGTCTGTGGTTTGGTATTAGAAGCATTGAGATATCATATCTAATGCAATCGGAAGGGTCTCAGGATTGGATTGGGAAGGAGTTGGATATCACACCTCATGTTATAGGAAGGGTCTCAGGATTGGAATGGGAAGGAATTGGACATCACATCTCATGTTATAGGAAGGGTCTCAGGTTTGTTATCAGAAGCATTGAGATATCACATCTCATGTTATAGGACAGTCTCAGGTTTGGTATTAGAAGCATTGAGATATAACATCTCATGGTATAGGACGGGTCTCAGGATTTGAATGGGAAGGAGTTAGATATCACATCTCATGCTATAGGAAGGGTCTCATTTTTGGTAGAAGCATTGGGATATCACATCTCATGCTATAGGAAGGGTCTCAGGATTGGAATGGAAAGGAGTTGGATATCACATCTCATGCTAAAGGAAGGCTCTCAGGTTTGGAAGGGGAAGGATTTGGATATCACATCTCAAGTTATAGGACGGGTCTGTGGTTTGGTATTCGAAGCATTGAGATATCATATCTCATGCTATCGGAAGGGTCTCAGGATTGGATTGGGAAGGATTTGGATATCACATCTCGTTATAGGAAGGGTCTCAGGTTGGTTATTAGAAGCATTGAGATATCACATCTCATGTTATAGGACAGTCTCAGGTTTGGTATTAGAAGCATTGAGATATCACACCTCATGGTATAGGACAGGTCTCAGGATTGGAATGGGAAGGAGTTGGATATCACATCTCATGCTATAGGAAGGGTCTCAGGATTGGAATGGGAAGGAGTTTGATATCACATCTCATGCCATAGGAAGGTCTCATGTTTGGTAGAAGCATTAAGATATCACATCTCATGCTATCGGAAGGGTCTCAGGATTGCATTGGGAAGGAGTTGGATATCCCATCTCATGCTATAGGAAGGGTCACAGGTTGGAATTGGAAGGAGTTGGATATCACATCTCATGCTATCGGAAGGGTCTCAGGATTGGAATGGGAAGGAGTTAGATATCACATCTCAAGTTATAGGACGGGTCTGTGGTTTGGTATTAGAAGCATTGAGATATCATATCTCATGCTATCGGAAGGGTCTCAGGATTGGATTGATAAGGAGTTGGATATCACATCTCATGTTATAGGAAGGGTCTCAGGATTGGAATGGGAAGGAGTTGAATATCACATCTCATGCTATAGGAAGGATCTCAGGTTTGGTAGAAGCATTGAGATATCACATCTCATGCTATAGGAAGGGTCTCAGGATTGGAATGGGAAGGAGTTGGATATCATCTCATGCTATAGGAAGGGTCTCAGGATTGGAATGGCAAGGAGTTGGATATCACATCTCAGGCTATCGGAAGGGTCTCAGGATTGGAATGGGAAGGAGTTGGATATCACATTTCATGCTATAGGGAGGGTCTCAGGTTTGGTATTACCAGCATTTAGATATCACATCTCATGCTATAGGAAGGGTCTCAGGATTGGATGGGAAGGAGTTGGATATCACATTTCATGCTATAGGAAGGGTCTCAGATTTGGTAGAAGCATTGAGATATCACATCTCATGCTATAGGAAGGGCCTCATGATTGGAATGGGAAGGAGTTAGATATCACATCTCATGCTATCGGAAAGGTCTCAGGTTTGGTAGAAGCATTGGGATATCACATCTCATGCTATAGGAAGGGTCTCAGGATTGGAATCGGAAGGAGTTGGATATCATCTCATGCTATAGGAAGGGTCTCAGGATTGGAATGGCAAGGAGTTGGATATCACATCTCATCCTATAGGAAGGGTCTCAGGTTTGGTAGAAGCATTGAGATATCACATCTCATGCTATAGGAAGGGCCTCATGATTGGAATGGGAAGGAGTTGGATATCACATCTCAGGCTATCGGAAGGGTCTCAGGATTGGAATGGGAAGGAGTTGGATATCACATCTCATGCTATAGGGAGGGTCTCAGGTTTGGTATTAACAGCATTTAGATATCACATCTCATGCTATAGGAAGGGTCTCAGGATTGGATGGGAAGGAGTTGGATATCACATTTCATGCTATAGGAAGGGTCTCAGATTTGGTAGAAGCATTGAGATATCACATCTCATGCTATAGGAAGGGCCTCATGATTGGAATGGGAAGGAGTTAGATATCACATCTCATGCTATCGGAAAGGTCTCAGGTTTGGTAGAAGCATTGAGATATCACATCTCATGCTATAGGAAGGGCCTCATGATTGGAATGGGAAGGAGTTGGATATCACATCTCAGGCTATCGGAAGGGTCTCAGGATTGGAATGGGAAGGAGTTGGATATCACATCTCATGCTATAGGGAGGGTCTCAGGTTTGGTATTAACAGCATTTAGATATCACATCTCATGCTATAGGAAGGGTCTCAGGATTGGATGGGAAGGAGTTGGATATCACATTTCATGCTATAGGAAGGGTCTCAGATTTGGTAGAAGCATTGAGATATCACATCTCATGCTATAGGAAGGGCCTCATGATTGGAATGGGAAGGAGTTAGATATCACATCTCATGCTATCGGAAAGGTCTCAGGTTTGGTAGAAGCATTGGGATATCACATCTCATGCTATAGGAAGGGTCTCAGGATTGGAATCGGAAGGAGTTGGATATCATCTCATGCTATAGGAAGGGTCTCAGGATTGGAATGGCAAGGAGTTGGATATCACATCTCATCCTATAGGAAGGGTCTCAGGTTTGGTAGAAGCATTGAGATATCACATCTCATGCTATAGGAAGGGCCTCATGATTGGAATGGGAAGGAGTTGGATATCACATCTCAGGCTATCGGAAGGGTCTCAGGATTGGAATGGGAAGGAGTTGGATATCACATCTCATGCTATAGGGAGGGTCTCAGGTTTGGTATTAACAGCATTTAGATATCACATCTCATGCTATAGGAAGGGTCTCAGGATTGGATGGGAAGGAGTTGGATATCACATTTCATGCTATAGGAAGGGTCTCAGATTTGGTAGAAGCATTGAGATATCACATCTCATGCTATAGGAAGGGCCTCATGATTGGAATGGGAAGGAGTTAGATATCACATCTCATGCTATCGGAAAGGTCTCAGGTTTGGTAGAAGCATTGGGATATCACATCTCATGCTATAGGAAGGGTCTCATGATTGGAATCGGAAGGAGTTGGATATCACATCTCATGCTAAAGGAAAGGTCTCAGGTTTGGAACGGGAAGGATTTGGATATCACATCTCAAGTTATAGGACGGGTCTGTGGTTTGGTATTAGAAGCATTGAGATATATCTCATGGTATAGTATGGGTCTCAGGATTGGAATGGGAAGGAGTTGGATATCACATCTCATGCTATAGGAAGGGTCTCAGGATTGGAATGGGAAGGACTTGGACATCACATCTCATGTTATAGGAAGGGTCTCAGGTTTGTTATTAGAAGGATTGAGATATCACATCTCATGTTATAGGACAGTCTCAGGTTTGGTATTAGAAGCATTGAGATATCACATCTCATGGTATAGGACGGGTCTCAGGATTGGAATGGGAAGGAGTTGGATATCACATCTCATGCTATAGGAAGGGTCTCAGGATTGGAATGGGAAGGAGTTTGATATCACATCTCATGCCATAGGAAGGTCTCAGGTTTGGTAGAAGCATTAAGATATCACATCTCATGCTATAGGAAGGGTCTCAGGATTGGTATTTGAAGGAGTGAGATAATAAATATCATCCTATCGGAAGGGTCTCAGGATTGGAATGGGAAGGAGTTGAATATCACATCTCATGCTATAGGAAGGATCTCAGGTTTGGTAGAAGCATTGAGATATCACATCTCATGCTATAGGAAGGGTCTCAGGATTGGAATGGGAAGGAGTTGGATATCATCTCATGCTATAGGAAGGGTCTCAGGATTGGAATGGCAAGGAGTTGGATATCACATCTCAGGCTATCGGAAGGGTCTCAGGATTGGAATGGGAAGGAGTTGGATATCACATCTCATGCTATAGGGAGGGTCTCAGGTTTGGTATTAACAGCATTTAGATATCACATCTCATGCTATAGGAAGGGTCTCAGGATTGGATGGGAAGGAGTTGGATATCACATTTCATGCTATAGGAAGGGTCTCAGATTTGGTAGAAGCATTGAGATATCACATCTCATGCTATAGGAAGGGCCTCATGATTGGAATGGGAAGGAGTTAGATATCACATCTCATGCTATCGGAAAGGTCTCAGGTTTGGTAGAAGCATTGGGATATCACATCTCATGCTATAGGAAGGGTCTCAGGATTGGAATCGGAAGGAGTTGGATATCATCTCATGCTTTAGGAAGGGTCTCAGGATTGGTATTAACAGCATTTAGATATCACATCTCATGCTATAGGAAGGGTCTCAGGATTGGATGGGAAGGAGTTGGATATCACATTTCATGCTATAGGAAGGGTCTCAGATTTGGTAGAAGCATTGAGATATCACATCTCATGCTATAGGAAGGGCCTCATGATTGGAATGGGAAGGAGTTAGATATCACATCTCATGCTATCGGAAAGGTCTCAGGTTTGGTAGAAGCATTGGGATATCACATCTCATGCTATAGGAAGGGTCTCCTGATTGGAATCGGAAGGAGTTGGATATCACATCTCATGCTAAAGGAAAGGTCTCAGGTTTGGAAGGGGAAGGATTTGGATATCACATCTCAAGTTATAGGACGGGTCTGTGGTTTGGTATTAGAAGCATTGAGATATATCTCATGGTATAGTATGGGTCTCAGGATTGGAATGGGAAGGAGTTGGATATCACATCTCATGCTATAGGAAGGGTCTCAGGATTGGAATGGGAAGGACTTGGACATCACATCTCATGTTATAGGAAGGGTCTCAGGTTTGTTATTAGAAGGATTGAGATATCACATCTCATGCTATAGGAAGGGCCTCATGATTGGAATGGGAAGGAGTTAGATATCACATCTCATGCTATCGGAAAGGTCTCAGGTTTGGTAGAAGCATTGGGATATCACATCTCATGCTATAGGAAGGGTCTCATGATTGGAATCGGAAGGAGTTGGATATCACATCTCATGCTAAAGGAAAGGTCTCAGGTTTGGAAGGGGAAGGATTTGGATATCACATCTCAAGTTATAGGACGGGTCTGTGGTTTGGTATTAGAAGCATTGAGATATATCTCATGGTATAGTATGGGTCTCAGGATTGGAATGGGAAGGAGTTGGATATCACATCTCATGCTATAGGAAGGGTCTCAGGATTGGAATGGGAAGGACTTGGACATCACATCTCATGTTATAGGAAGGGTCTCAGGTTTGTTATTAGAAGGATTGAGATATCACATCTCATGTTATAGGACAGTCTCAGGTTTGGTATTAGAAGCATTGAGATATCACATCTCATGGTATAGGACGGGTCTCAGGATTGGAATGGGAAGGAGTTGGATATCACATCTCATGCTATAAGAAGGGTCTCAGGATTGGAATGGGAAGGAGTTTGATATCACATCTCATGCCATAGGAAGGTCTCAGGTTTGGTAGGAGCATTAAGATATCAGATCTCATGCTTTAGGAAGGGACTCAAGTTTGGTATTTGAAGGAGTGAGATAATAAATATCATCCTATCGGAAGGGTCTCAGGATTGGAATGGGAAGGAGTTGAATATCACATCTCATGCTATAGGAAGGATCTCAGGTTTGGTAGAAGCATTGAGATATCACATCTCATGCTATAGGAAGGGTCTCAGGATTGGAATGGGAAGGAGTTGGATATCATCTCATGCTATAGGAAGGGTCTCAGGATTGGAATGGCAAGGAGTTGGATATCACATCTCAGGCTATCGGAAGGGTCTCAGGATTGGAATGGGAAGGAGTTGGATATCACATCTCATGCTATAGGGAGGGTCTCAGGTTTGGTATTAACAGCATTTAGATATCACATCTCATGCTATAGGAAGGGTCTCAGGATTGGATGGGAAGGAGTTGGATATCACATTTCATGCTATAGGAAGGGTCTCAGATTTGGTAGAAGCATTGAGATATCACATCTCATGCTATCGGAAGGGTCTCAGATTTGGTAGAAGCATTGAGATATCACATCTCATGCTATAGGAAGGGCCTCATGATTGGAATGGGAAGGAGTTAGATATCACATCTCATGCTATCGGAAAGGTCTCAGGTTTGGTAGAAGCATTGAGATATCACATCTCATGCTATAGGAAGGGCCTCATAATTGAAATGGGAAGGAGTTGGATATCACATCTCAGGCTATCGGAAGGGTCTCAGGATTGGAATGGGAAGGAGTTGGATATCACATCTCATGCTATAGGGAGGGTCTCAGGTTTGGTATTAACAGCATTTAGATATCACATCTCATGCTATAGGAAGGGTCTCAGGATTGGATGGGAAGGAGTTGGATATCACATTTCATGCTATAGGAAGGGTCTCAGATTTGGTAGAAGCATTGAGATATCACATCTCATGCTATAGGAAGGGCCTCATGATTGGAATGGGAAGGAGTTAGATATCACATCTCATGCTATCGGAAAGGTCTCAGGTTTGGTAGAAGCATTGGGATATCACATCTCATGCTATAGGAAGGGTCTCAGGATTGGAATCGGAAGGAGTTGGATATCATCTCATGCTATAGGAAGGGTCTCAGGATTGGAATGGCAAGGAGTTGGATATCACATCTCATCCTATAGGAAGGGTCTCAGGTTTGGTAGAAGCATTGAGATATCACATCTCATGCTATAGGAAGGGCCTCATGATTGGAATGGGAAGGAGTTGGATATCACATCTCAGGCTATCGGAAGGGTCTCAGGATTGGAATGGGAAGGAGTTGGATATCACATCTCATGCTATAGGGAGGGTCTCAGGTTTGGTATTAACAGCATTTAGATATCACATCTCATGCTATAGGAAGGGTCTCAGGATTGGATGGGAAGGAGTTGGATATCACATTTCATGCTATAGGAAGGGTCTCAGATTTGGTAGAAGCATTGAGATATCACATCTCATGCTATAGGAAGGGCCTCATGATTGGAATGGGAAGGAGTTAGATATCACATCTCATGCTATCGGAAAGGTCTCAGGTTTGGTAGAAGCATTGGGATATCACATCTCATGCTATAGGAAGGGTCTCATGATTGGAATCGGAAGGAGTTGGATATCACATCTCATGCTAAAGGAAAGGTCTCAGGTTTGGAAGGGGAAGGATTTGGATATCACATCTCAAGTTATAGGACGGGTCTGTGGTTTGGTATTAGAAGCATTGAGATATATCTCATGGTATAGTATGGGTCTCAGGATTGGAATGGGAAGGAGTTGGATATCACATCTCATGCTATAGGAAGGGTCTCAGGATTGGAATGGGAAGGACTTGGACATCACATCTCATGTTATAGGAAGGGTCTCAGGTTTGTTATTAGAAGGATTGAGATATCACATCTCATGTTATAGGACAGTCTCAGGTTTGGTATTAGAAGCATTGAGATATCAAATCTCATGGTATAGGACGGGTCTCAGGATTGGAATGGGAAGGAGTTGGATATCACATCTCATGCTATAGGAAGGGTCTCAGGATTGGAATGGGAAGGAGTTTGATATCACATCTCATGCCATAGGAAGGTCTCAGGTTTGGTAGAAGCATTAAGATATCACATCTCATGCTATCGGAAGGGTCTCAGGATTGGATTGGGAAGGAGTTGGATATCCCATCTCATGCTATAGGAAGGGTCACAGGTTGGAATTCGAAGGAGTTGGATATCACATCTCATGCTATCGGAAGAGTCTCAGGATTGGAATGGGAAGGAGTTGGATATCACATCTCATGCTATAGGGAGGGTCTCAGGTTTGGTATTAATAGCATTGAGATATCACTTTGCTATAGGAAGGGTCTCAGATTTGGTAGAAGCATTGAGATATCACATCTCATGCTATAGGAAGGGCCTCATGATTGGAATCGGAAGGAGTTGGATATCACATCTCATGCCATCGGAAAGGTCTCAGGTTTGGTAGAAGTATTGGGATATCACATCTCATGGCAAAGGAAAGGTCTCAGGTTTGGAAGGGGAAGGATTTGGATATCACATCTCAAGTTATAGGACGGGTCTGTGGTTTGGTATTAGAAGCCTTGAGATATATCTCATGGTATAGTATGGGTCTCAGGATTGGAATGGGAAGGAGTTGGATATCACATCTCATGCTATAGGAAGGGTCTCAGGATTGCAATGGGAAGGACTTGGATATCATCTCATGCTATAGGAAGGGTCTCAGGATTGGAATGGCAAGGAGTTGGATATCACATCTCATCCTATAGGAAGGGTCTCAGGTTTGGTAGAAGCATTGAGATATCACATCTCATGCTATAGGAAGGGCCTCATGATTGGAATGGGAAGGAGTTGGATATCACATCTCAGGCTATCGGAAGGGTCTCAGGATTGGAATGGGAAGGAGTTGGATATCACAACTCATGCTATAGGGAGGGTCTCAGGTTTGGTATTAACAGCATTTAGATATCACATCTCATGCTATAGGAAGGGTCTCAGGATTGGATGGGAAGGAGTTGGATATCACATTTCATGCTATAGGAAGGGTCTCAGATTTGGTAGAAGCATTGAGATATTACATCTCATGCTATAGGAAGGGCCTCATGATTGGAATGGGAAGGAGTTAGATATCACATCTCATGCTATCGGAAAGGTCTCAGGTTTGGTAGAAGCATTGGGATATCACATCTCATGCTATAGGAAGGGTCTCATGATTGGAATCGGAAGGAGTTGGATATCACATCTCATGCTAAAGGAAAGGTCTCAGGTTTGGAAGGGGAAGGATTTGGATATCACATCTCAAGTTATAGGACGGGTCTGTGGTTTGGTATTAGAAGCATTGAGATATCATATCTCATGCAATCGGAAGGGTCTCAGGATTGGATTGGGAAGGAGTTGGATATCACACCTCATGTTATAGGAAGGGTCTCAGGATTGGAATGGGAAGGAATTGGACATCACATCTCATGTTATAGGAAGGGTCTCAGGTTTGTTATTAGAAGCATTGAGATATATCATCTCATGGTATAGGATGGGTCTCAGGATTTGAATGGGAAGGAGTTAGATATCACATCTCATGCTATAGGAAGGGTCTCATTTTTGGTAGAAGCATTGGGATATCACATCTCATGCTATAGGAAGGGTCTCAGGATTGGAATGGAAAGGAGTTGGATATCACATCTCATGCTAAAGAAAGGCTCTCAGGTTTGGAAGGGGAAGGATTTGGATATCACATCTCAAGTTATAGGACGGGTCTGTGGTTTGGTATTCGAAGCATTGAGATATCATATCTCATGCTATCGGAAGGGTCTCAGGATTGGATTGGGAAGGATTTGGATATCACATCTCGTTATAGGAAGGGTCTCAGGTTGGTTATTAGAAGCATTGAGATATCACATCTCATGTTATAGGACAGTCTCAGGTTTGGTATTAGAAGCATTGAGATATCAAACCTCATGGTATAGGACAGGTCTCAGGATTGGAATGGGAAGGAGTTGGATATCACATCTCATGCTATAGGAAGGGTCTCAGGATTGGAATGGGAAGGAGTTTGATATCACATCTCATGCCATAGGAAGGTCTCATGTTTGGTAGAAGCATTAAGATATCACATCTCATGCTATCGGAAGGGTCTCAGGATTGCATTGGGAAGGAGTTGGATATCCCATCTCATGCTATAGGAAGGGTCACAGGTTGGAATTGGAAGGAGTTGGATATCACATCTCATGCTATCGGAAGGGTCTCAGGATTGGAATGGGAAGGAGTTAGATATCACATCTCAAGTTATAGGACGGGTCTGTGGTTTGGTATTAGAAGCATTGAGATATCATATCTCATGCTATCGGAAGGGTCTCAGGATTGGATTGATAAGGAGTTGGATATCACATCTCATGTTATAGGAAGGGTCTCAGGATTGGAATGGGAAGGACTTGTATATCACATCTCATGTTATAGGAAGGGTCTTAGGTTTGGAAGGGGAAGGATTTGGATATCACATCTCAAGTTATAGGCAGGTCTGTGGTTTGGTATTAGAAGCATTGAGATATCATATCTCATGTTATAGGACAGTCTCATGTTTGGTATTAGAAGCACTGAGATATCAAATCTCATGCTATATGAAGAGACGCAGGATTGGAATGGGAAGAAGTTGGATATCACATCTCATGCTATAGGAAGGGACTCAGGTTTGGAATGGGAAGGATTTGGATATCACATCTCTTGCAATAGGAAGGGTCTCAGGTTTGGTATTAGAAACATTGAGATATCTCATCTCATGGTATAGGAAGGGTCTCAGGATTGGAATCGGAAGGAGTTGGATATAACATCTCATGATATAGGAAGGGTCTCAGGTTTGGTATTAGAAGCACTGAGATATCAAATCTCATGCTAAATGAAGGGACGCAGGATTGGAATGGGAAGGAGTTGGATATCACATCTCATGCTATAGGAACAGTCCAACTTTGGTATTAGAAGCATTGAGATAGCACATCTCATGGAAGGGGCTCAGGATTGGAATGGGAAGGAGTTGGATATCACATCTCATGTTATAGGAATGATCGCAGGTTTGGTATTAAGAGCATTGAGATATCACATCTCATGCTATAGGAAGGGTCTCAGGATTGGATCGGGAAGGAGTTGGATATCACATCTCATGCTATAGGAAGGGTCTCAGGTTTGGTAGAAGCATTGAGATATCACATCTCATGCTATAGGAAGGGCCTCATGATTGGAATGGGAAGGAGTTGGATATCACATCTCAGGCTATCGGAAGGGTCTCAGGATTGGAATGGGAAGGAGTTGGATATCACATCTCATGCTATAGGGAGGGTCTCAGGTTTGGTATTAACAGCATTTAGATATCACATCTCATGCTATAGGAAGGGTCTCAGGATTGGATGGGAAGGAGTTGGATATCACATTTCATGCTATAGGAAGGGTCTCAGATTTGGTAGAAGCATTGAGATATCACATCTCATGCTATAGGAAGGGCCTCATGATTGGAATGGGAAGGAGTTAGATATCACATCTCATGCTATCGGAAAGGTCTCAGGTTTGGTAGAAGCATTGGGATATCACATCTCATGCTATAGGAAGGGTCTCATGATTGGAATCGGAAGGAGTTGGATATCACATCTCATGCTATAGGAAGGGTCTCAGGATTGGAATGGGAAGGAGTTGGATATCACATCACATGGCAAAGGAAAGGTCTCAGGTTTGGAAGGGGAAGGATTTGGATATCACATCTCAAGTTATAGGACGGGTCTGTGGTTTGGTATTAGAAGCATTGAGATATATCTCATTGTATGGTATGGGTCTCAGGATTGGAATGGGAAGGAGTTGGATATCACATCTCATGCTATAGGAAGGGTCTCAGGATTGGAATGGGAAGGACTTGGACATCACATCTCATGTTATAGGAAGGGTCTCAGGTTTCTTATTAGAAGGATTGAGATATCACATCTCATGTTATAGGACAGTCTCAGGTTTGGTATTAGAAGCATTGAGATATACATCTCATGGTATAGGACTGGTCTCAGGATTGGAATGGGAAGGAGTTGGATATCACATCTCATGCTATAGGAAGGCTCTCAGGTTTGCAAAGGGAAGGAGTTTGATATCACATTTCATGTTAGAGGAAGGATCTCAGGTTTGGTATTTGAGGCATTGAGATATCACATCTCATTCTATCGGAAGGGTCTCAGGATTGTAACGGGAAGGAGTTGGATATCACATCTCATGCTATAGGAAGGGTCTCAAGTTTGGAACTGGAAGGAGTTGGATATCACATCTCATGCTATAGGGAGGGTCTCAGGTTTTTAAGGGGATTTGGATATCACATCTCATGTTGTAGGAAGGATCTCAGGTTTGGTATTAGAAGCATTGAGATATATCTCATGGTATAGTATGGGTCTCAGGATTGGAATGGGAAGGAGTTGGATATCACATCTCATGCTATCGGAAGTGTCTCAGGATTGGAATGGGAAGGAGTTGGATATCCCATCTCATGTTATAGGACGGGTCTCAGGTTTGGTATTAGAATCATTGAGATATCACATCGCATGCTGTAGGAAGGGTCTAAGGATTGGAATGGGAAGGACTTGGATATCACATTTCATGTTAGAGGAAGGATCTCAGGTTTGGTATTAGAGGCATTGAGATATCAAATCTCATGCTATAGGAAGGGTCTCAGGATTGGAATGGGAAGGAGTTGGATATCCCATCTCATGCTATAGGAAGGGTCTCAGGTTTGGTATAAGCATTGAGATATAACATCTCATGCTATAGGAAGGGTCTCAGGATTGGAATGGGAAGGAGTGGGATATCACATCTCAAGCTATAGGAAGGGTCTCAGGATTGGAATGGAAAGGAGTTTGATATCACATCTCATGCCATAGTATGGGTCTCAGGTCTGGTAGAAGCATTGGGATATCAAATCTCATGCTATCGGAAGGGTATCAGGATTGGATTTGGAAGGAGTTGGATATCCCATCTCATGCTATAGGAAGGGTCTCAGGTTGGAATGGGAAGGAGTTGGATATCACATCTCATGTTATAGAAAGGGTCTCAGGTTTGGTAGAAGCATTGAGATATCACATCTCATGCTATAGGAAGGGTCTCAGGATTGGAACGGGAAGGAGTTGGATATCATCTCATGCTATAGGAAGGGTCTCAGGATTGGAATGGCAAGGAGTTGGATATCACATCTCATCCTATAGGAAGTGTCTCAGGTTTGGTAGAAGCATTGAGATATCACATCTCATGCTATAGGAAGGGCCTCATGATTGGAATGGAAAGGAGTTGGATATCACATCTCAGGCTATCGGAAGGGTCTCAGGATTGGAATGGGAAGGAGTTGGATATCACATCTCATGCTATAGGGAGGGTCTCAGGTTTGGTATTAATAGCATTTAGATATCACATCTCATGCTATAGGAAGGGTCTCAGGATTGGATGGGAAGGAGTTGGATATCACATTTCATGCTATCGGAAAGGTCTCAGGTTTGGTAGAAGCATTGGGACATCACATCTCATGCTATAGGAAGGGTCTCATGATTGGAATGGGAAGGAGTTGGATATCACATCTCATGCTAAAGGAAAGGTCTCAGGTTTGGAAGTGGAAGGATTTGGATATCACATCTCAAGTTATAGGACGGGTCTGTGGTTTGGTATTAGAAGCATTGAGATATCATATCTCATGCAATCGGAAGGGTCTCAGGATTGGATTGGGAAGGAGTTGGATATCACACCTCATGTTATAGGAAGGGTCTCAGGATTGGAATGGGAAGGAATTGGACATCACATCTCATGTTATAGGAAGGGTCTCAGGTTTGTTATTAGAAGCATTGAGATATCACATCTCATGTTATAGGACAGTCTCAGGTTTGGTATTAGAAGCATTGAGATATAACATCTCATGGTATAGGACGGGTCTCAGGATTTGAATGGGAAGGAGTTAGATATCACATCTCATGCTATAGGAAGGGTCTCAGGTTTGGTAGAAGCATTGGGATATCACATCTCATGCTATAGGAAGGGTCTCAGGATTGGAATGGAAAGGAGTTGGATATCACATCTCATGCTAAAGGAAGGGTCTCAGGTTTGGAAGGGGAAGGATTTGGATATCACATCTCATGTTATAGGACGGGTCTGTGGTTTGGTATTCGAAGCATTGAGATATCATATCTCATGCTATCGGAAGGGTCTCAGGATTGGATTGGGAAGGATTTGGATATCACATCTCGTTATAGGAAGGGTCTCAGGTTGGTTATTAGAAGCATTGAGATATCACATCTCATGTTATAGGACAGTCTCAGGTTTGGTATTAGAAGCATTGAGATATCACACCTCATGGTATAGGACAGGTCTCAGGATTGGAATGGGAAGGAGTTGGATATCACATCTCATGCTATAGGACAGTCTCAGGTTTCTTATTAGAAGGATTGAGATATCACATCTCATGTTATAGGACAGTCTCAGGTTTGGTAGAAGCATTAAGATATCACATCTCATGCTATCGGAAGGGTCTCAGGATTGCATTGGGAAGGAGTTGGATATCCCATCTCATGCTATAGGAAGGGTCACAGGTTGGAAATGGAAGGAGTCGGATATCACATCTCATGCTATCGGAAGGGTCTCAGGATTGGAATGGGAAGGAGTTAGATATCACATCTCAAGTTATAGGACGGGTCTGTGGTTTGGTATTAGAAGCATTGAGATATCATATCTCATGCTATCGGAAGGGTCTCAGGATTGGATTGATAAGGAGTTGGATATCACATCTCATGTTATAGGAAGGGTCTCAGGATTGGAATGGGAAGGACTTGTATATCACATCTCATGTTATAGGAAGGGTCTCAGGTTTGGAAGGGGAAGGATTTGGATATCACATCTCAAGTTATAGGCAGGTCTGTGGTTTGGTATTAGAAGCATTGAGATATCATATCTCATCTTATAGGACAGTCTCATGTTTGGTATTAGAAGCACTGAGATATCAAATCTCATGCTATATGAAGAGACGCAGGATTGGAATGGGAAGAAGTTGGATATCACATCTCATGCTATAGGAAGGGACTCAGGTTTGGAATGGGAAGGATTTGGATATCACATCTCTTGCAATAGGAAGGGTCTCAGGTTTGGTATTAGAAACATTGAGATATCTCATCTCATGGTATAGGAAGGGTCTCAGGATTGGAATCGGAAGGAGTTGGATATAACATCTCATGATATAGGAAGGGTCTCAGGTTTGGTATTAGAAGCACTGAGATATCAAATCTCATGCTAAATGAAGGGACGCAGGATTGGAATGGGAAGGAGTTGGATATCACATCTCATGCTATAGGAACAGTCCAACTTTGGTATTAGAAGCATTGAGATAGCACATCTCATGGAAGGGGCTCAGGATTGGAATGGGAAGGAGTTGGATATCACATCTCATGTTATAGGAATGATCGCAGGTTTGGTATTAAGAGCATTGAGATATCACATCTCATGCTATAGGAAGGGTCTCAGGATTGGATCGGGAAGGAGTTGGATATCACATCTCATGCTATAGGAAGGGTCTCAGGTTTGGTAGAAGCATTGAGATATCACATCTCATGCTATAGGAAGGGCCTCATGATTGGAATGGGAAGGAGTTGGATATCACATCCCATGTTATAGGAAGGGACTCAGGTTTGGTATTAGAAGCACTGAGATATCAGATCTCATGCTTTAGGAAGGGACTCAAGTTTGGTATTTGAAGGAGTGAGATAATAAATATCATCCTATCGGAAGGGTCTCAGGATTGGAATGGGAAGGAGTTGAATATCACATCTCATGCTATAGGAAGGATCTCAGGTTTGGTAGAAGCATTGAGATATCACATCTCATGCTATAGGAAGGGTCTCAGGATTGGAATGGGAAGGAGTTGGATATCATCTCATGCTATAGGAAGGGTCTCAGGATTGGAATGGCAAGGAGTTGGATATCACATCTCATCCTATAGGAAGGGTCTCAGGTTTGGTAGAAGCATTGAGATATCACATCTCATGCTATAGGAAGGGCCTCATGATTGGAATGGGAAGGAGTTGGATATCACATCTCAGGCTATCGGAAGGGTCTCAGGATTGGAATGGGAAGGAGTTGGATATCACATCTCATGCTATAGGGAGGGTCTCAGGTTTGGTATTAACAGCATTTAGATATCACATCTCATGCTATAGGAAGGGTCTCAGGATTGGATGGGAAGGAGTTGGATATCACATTTCATGCTATAGGAAGGGTCTCAGATTTGGTAGAAGCATTGAGATATCACATCTCATGCTATAGGAAGGGCCTCATGATTGGAATGGGAAGGAGTTAGATATCACATCTCATGCTATCGGAAAGGTCTCAGGTTTGGTAGAAGCATTGGGATATCACATCTCATGCTATAGGAAGGGTCTCATGATTGGAATCGGAAGGAGTTGGATATCACATCTCATGCTATAGGAAGGGTCTCAGGATTGGAATGGGAAGGAGTTGGATATCACATCACATGGCAAAGGAAAGGTCTCAGGTTTGGAAGGGGAAGGATTTGGATATCACATCTCAAGTTATAGGACGGGTCTGTGGTTTGGTATTAGAAGCATTGAGATATATCTCATTGTATGGTATGGGTCTCAGGATTGGAATGGGAAGGAGTTGGATATCACATCTCATGCTATAGGAAGGGTCTCAGGATTGGAATGGGAAGGACTTGGACATCACATCTCATGTTATAGGAAGGGTCTCAGGTTTCTTATTAGAAGGATTGAGATATCACATCTCATGTTATAGGACAGTCTCAGGTTTGGTATTAGAAGCATTGAGATATACATCTCATGGTATAGGACTGGTCTCAGGATTGGAATGGGAAGGAGTTGGATATCACATCTCATGCTATAGGAAGGCTCTCAGGTTTGCAAAGGGAAGGAGTTTGATATCACATTTCATGTTAGAGGAAGGATCTCAGGTTTGGTATTTGAGGCATTGAGATATCACATCTCATTCTATCGGAAGGGTCTCAGGATTGTAACGGGAAGGAGTTGGATATCACATCTCATGCTATAGGAAGGGTCTCAAGTTTGGAACTGGAAGGAGTTGGATATCACATCTCATGCTATAGGGAGGGTCTCAGGTTTTTAAGGGGATTTGGATATCACATCTCATGTTGTAGGAAGGATCTCAGGTTTGGTATTAGAAGCATTGAGATATATCTCATGGTATAGTATGGGTCTCAGGATTGGAATGGGAAGGAGTTGGATATCACATCTCATGCTATCGGAAGTGTCTCAGGATTGGAATGGGAAGGAGTTGGATATCCCATCTCATGTTATAGGACGGGTCTCAGGTTTGGTATTAGAATCATTGAGATATCACATCGCATGCTGTAGGAAGGGTCTAAGGATTGGAATGGGAAGGACTTGGATATCACATTTCATGTTAGAGGAAGGATCTCAGGTTTGGTATTAGAGGCATTGAGATATCAAATCTCATGCTATAGGAAGGGTCTCAGGATTGGAATGGGAAGGAGTTGGATATCCCATCTCATGCTATAGGAAGGGTCTCAGGTTTGGTATAAGCATTGAGATATAACATCTCATGCTATAGGAAGGGTCTCAGGATTGGAATGGGAAGGAGTGGGATATCACATCTCAAGCTATAGGAAGGGTCTCAGGATTGGAATGGAAAGGAGTTTGATATCACATCTCATGCCATAGTATGGGTCTCAGGTCTGGTAGAAGCATTGGGATATCAAATCTCATGCTATCGGAAGGGTATCAGGATTGGATTTGGAAGGAGTTGGATATCCCATCTCATGCTATAGGAAGGGTCTCAGGTTGGAATGGGAAGGAGTTGGATATCACATCTCATGTTATAGAAAGGGTCTCAGGTTTGGTAGAAGCATTGAGATATCACATCTCATGCTATAGGAAGGGTCTCAGGATTGGAACGGGAAGGAGTTGGATATCATCTCATGCTATAGGAAGGGTCTCAGGATTGGAATGGCAAGGAGTTGGATATCACATCTCATCCTATAGGAAGTGTCTCAGGTTTGGTAGAAGCATTGAGATATCACATCTCATGCTATAGGAAGGGCCTCATGATTGGAATGGAAAGGAGTTGGATATCACATCTCAGGCTATCGGAAGGGTCTCAGGATTGGAATGGGAAGGAGTTGGATATCACATCTCATGCTATAGGGAGGGTCTCAGGTTTGGTATTAATAGCATTTAGATATCACATCTCATGCTATAGGAAGGGTCTCAGGATTGGATGGGAAGGAGTTGGATATCACATTTCATGCTATCGGAAAGGTCTCAGGTTTGGTAGAAGCATTGGGACATCACATCTCATGCTATAGGAAGGGTCTCATGATTGGAATGGGAAGGAGTTGGATATCACATCTCATGCTAAAGGAAAGGTCTCAGGTTTGGAAGTGGAAGGATTTGGATATCACATCTCAAGTTATAGGACGGGTCTGTGGTTTGGTATTAGAAGCATTGAGATATCATATCTCATGCAATCGGAAGGGTCTCAGGATTGGATTGGGAAGGAGTTGGATATCACACCTCATGTTATAGGAAGGGTCTCAGGATTGGAATGGGAAGGAATTGGACATCACATCTCATGTTATAGGAAGGGTCTCAGGTTTGTTATTAGAAGCATTGAGATATCACATCTCATGTTATAGGACAGTCTCAGGTTTGGTATTAGAAGCATTGAGATATAACATCTCATGGTATAGGACGGGTCTCAGGATTTGAATGGGAAGGAGTTAGATATCACATCTCATGCTATAGGAAGGGTCTCAGGTTTGGTAGAAGCATTGGGATATCACATCTCATGCTATAGGAAGGGTCTCAGGATTGGAATGGAAAGGAGTTGGATATCACATCTCATGCTAAAGGAAGGGTCTCAGGTTTGGAAGGGGAAGGATTTGGATATCACATCTCATGTTATAGGACGGGTCTGTGGTTTGGTATTCGAAGCATTGAGATATCATATCTCATGCTATCGGAAGGGTCTCAGGATTGGATTGGGAAGGATTTGGATATCACATCTCGTTATAGGAAGGGTCTCAGGTTGGTTATTAGAAGCATTGAGATATCACATCTCATGTTATAGGACAGTCTCAGGTTTGGTATTAGAAGCATTGAGATATCACACCTCATGGTATAGGACAGGTCTCAGGATTGGAATGGGAAGGAGTTGGATATCACATCTCATGCTATAGGACAGTCTCAGGTTTCTTATTAGAAGGATTGAGATATCACATCTCATGTTATAGGACAGTCTCAGGTTTGGTAGAAGCATTAAGATATCACATCTCATGCTATCGGAAGGGTCTCAGGATTGCATTGGGAAGGAGTTGGATATCCCATCTCATGCTATAGGAAGGGTCACAGGTTGGAAATGGAAGGAGTCGGATATCACATCTCATGCTATCGGAAGGGTCTCAGGATTGGAATGGGAAGGAGTTAGATATCACATCTCAAGTTATAGGACGGGTCTGTGGTTTGGTATTAGAAGCATTGAGATATCATATCTCATGCTATCGGAAGGGTCTCAGGATTGGATTGATAAGGAGTTGGATATCACATCTCATGTTATAGGAAGGGTCTCAGGATTGGAATGGGAAGGACTTGTATATCACATCTCATGTTATAGGAAGGGTCTCAGGTTTGGAAGGGGAAGGATTTGGATATCACATCTCAAGTTATAGGCAGGTCTGTGGTTTGGTATTAGAAGCATTGAGATATCATATCTCATCTTATAGGACAGTCTCATGTTTGGTATTAGAAGCACTGAGATATCAAATCTCATGCTATATGAAGAGACGCAGGATTGGAATGGGAAGAAGTTGGATATCACATCTCATGCTATAGGAAGGGACTCAGGTTTGGAATGGGAAGGATTTGGATATCACATCTCTTGCAATAGGAAGGGTCTCAGGTTTGGTATTAGAAACATTGAGATATCTCATCTCATGGTATAGGAAGGGTCTCAGGATTGGAATCGGAAGGAGTTGGATATAACATCTCATGATATAGGAAGGGTCTCAGGTTTGGTATTAGAAGCACTGAGATATCAAATCTCATGCTAAATGAAGGGACGCAGGATTGGAATGGGAAGGAGTTGGATATCACATCTCATGCTATAGGAACAGTCCAACTTTGGTATTAGAAGCATTGAGATAGCACATCTCATGGAAGGGGCTCAGGATTGGAATGGGAAGGAGTTGGATATCACATCTCATGTTATAGGAATGATCGCAGGTTTGGTATTAAGAGCATTGAGATATCACATCTCATGCTATAGGAAGGGTCTCAGGATTGGATCGGGAAGGAGTTGGATATCACATCTCATGCTATAGGAAGGGTCTCAGGTTTGGTAGAAGCATTGAGATATCACATCTCATGCTATAGGAAGGGCCTCATGATTGGAATGGGAAGGAGTTGGATATCACATCCCATGTTATAGGAAGGGACTCAGGTTTGGTATTAGAAGCACTGAGATATCAGATCTCATGCTTTAGGAAGGGACTCAAGTTTGGTATTTGAAGGAGTGAGATAATAAATATCATCCTATCGGAAGGGTCTCAGGATTGGAATGGGAAGGAGTTGAATATCACATCTCATGCTATAGGAAGGATCTCAGGTTTGGTAGAAGCATTGAGATATCACATCTCATGCTATAGGAAGGGTCTCAGGATTGGAATGGGAAGGAGTTGGATATCATCTCATGCTATAGGAAGGGTCTCAGGATTGGAATGGCAAGGAGTTGGATATCACATCTCATCCTATAGGAAGGGTCTCAGGTTTGGTAGAAGCATTGAGATATCACATCTCATGCTATAGGAAGGGCCTCATGATTGGAATGGGAAGGAGTTGGATATCACATCTCAGGCTATCGGAAGGGTCTCAGGATTGGAATGGGAAGGAGTTGGATATCACATCTCATGCTATAGGGAGGGTCTCAGGTTTGGTATTAACAGCATTTAGATATCACATCTCATGCTATAGGAAGGGTCTCAGGATTGGATGGGAAGGAGTTGGATATCACATTTCATGCTATAGGAAGGGTCTCAGATTTGGTAGAAGCATTGAGATATCACATCTCATGCTATAGGAAGGGCCTCATGATTGGAATGGGAAGGAGTTAGATATCACATCTCATGCTATCGGAAAGGTCTCAGGTTTGGTAGAAACATTGGGATATCACATCTCATGCTATAGGAAGGGTCTCAGGATTGGAATCGGAAGGAGTTGGATATCATCTCATGCTATAGGAAGGGTCTCAGGATTGGAATGGCAAGGAGTTGGATATCACATCTCATCCTATAGGAAGGGTCTCAGGTTTGGTAGAAGCATTGAGATATCACATCTCATGCTATAGGAAGGGCCTCATGATTGGAATGGGAAGGAGTTGGATATCACATCTCAGGCTATCGGAAGGGTCTCAGGATTGGAATGGGAAGGAGTTGGATATCACATCTCATGCTATAGGGAGGGTCTCAGGTTTGGTATTAACAGCATTTAGATATCACATCTCATGCTATAGGAAGGGTCTCAGGATTGGATGGGAAGGAGTTGGATATTACATTTCATGCTATAGGAAGGGTCTCAGATTTGGTAGAAGCATTGAGATATCACATCTCATGCTATAGGAAGGGCCTCATGATTGGAATGGGAAGGAGTTAGATATCACATCTTGCTATCGGAAAGGTCTCAGGTCTGGTAGAAGCATTGGGATATCACATCTCATGCTATAGGAAGGGTCTCATGATTGGAATCGGAAGGAGTTGGATATCACATCTCATGCTAAAGGAAAGGTCTCAGGTTTGGAAGGGGAAGGATTTGGATATCACATCTCAAGTTATAGGACGGGTCTGTGGTTTGGTATTAGAAGCATTGAGATATATCTCATGGTATAGTATGGGTCTCAGGATTGGAATGGGAAGGAGTTGGATATCACATCTCATGCTATAGGAAGGGTCTCAGGATTGGAATGGGAAGGACTTGGACATCACATCTCATGTTATAGGAAGGGTCTCAGGTTTGTTATTAGAAGGATTGCGATATCACATCTCATGTTATAGGACAGTCTCAGGTTTGGTATTAGAAGCATTGAGATATCACATCTCATGGTATAGGACGGGTCTCAGGATTGGAATGGGAAGGAGTTGGATATCACATCTCATGCTATAGGAAGGGTCTCAGGATTGGAATGGGAAGGAGTTTGATATCACATCTCATGCCATAGGAAGGTCTCAGGTTTGGTAGAAGCATTAAGATATCACATCTCATGCTATCGGAAGGGTCTCAGGATTGGATTGGGAAGGAGTTGGATATCCCATCTCATGCTATAGGAAGGGTCACAGGTTGGAATTCGAAGGAGTTGGATATCACATCTCATGCTATCGGAAGGGTCTCAGGATTGGAATGGGAAGGAGTTGGATATCACATCTCATGCTATAGGGAGGGTCTCAGGTTTGGTATTAATAGCATTGAGATATCACTTCTCATGCTATAGGAAGGGTCTCAGGATTGGATGGGAATAAGTTGGATATCACATTTCATGCTATAGGAAGGGTCTCAGATTTGGTAGAAGCATTGAGATATCACATCTCATGCTATAGGAAGGGCGTCATGATTGGAATCGGAAGGAGTTGGATATCACATCTCATGCCATCGGAAAGGTCTCAGGTTTGGTAGAAGTATTGGGATATCACATCTCATGCTATAGGAAGGGTCTCAGGATTGGAATGGGAAGGAGTTGGATATCACATCACATGGCAAAGGAAAGGTCTCAGGTTTGGAAGGGGAAGGATTTGGATATCACATCTCAAGTTATAGGACGGGTCTGTGGTTTGGTATTAGAAGCATTGAGATATATCTCATGGTATAGTATGGGTCTCAGGATTGGAATGGGAAGGAGTTGGATATCACATCTCATGCTATAGGAAGGGTCTCAGGATTGGAATGGGAAGGACTTGGATATCATCTCATGCTATAGGAAGGGTCTCAGGATTGGAATGGCAAGGAGTTGGATATCACATCTCATCCTATAGGAAGGGTCTCAGGTTTGGTAGAAGCATTGAGATATCACATCTCATGCTATAGGAAGGGCCTCATGATTGGAATGGGAAGGAGTTGGATATCACATCTCAGGCTATCGGAAGGGTCTCAGGATTGGAATGGGAAGGAGTTGGATATCACATCTCATGCTATAGGGAGGGTCTCAGGTTTGGTATTAACAGCATTTAGATATCACATCTCATGCTATAGGAAGGGTCTCAGGATTGGATGGGAAGGAGTTGGATATCACATTTCATGCTATAGGAAGGGTCTCAGATTTGGTAGAAGCATTGAGATATCACATCTCATGCTATAGGAAGGGCCTCATGATTGGAATGGGAAGGAGTTAGATATCACATCTCATGCTATCGGAAAGGTCTCAGGTTTGGTAGAAGCATTGGGATATCACATCTCATGCTATAGGAAGGGTCTCATGATTGGAATCGGAAGGAGTTGGATATCACATCTCATGCTATAGGAAGGGTCTCAGGATTGGAATGGGAAGGAGTTGGATATCACATCACATGGCAAAGGAAAGGTCTCAGGTTTGGAAGGGGAAGGATTTGGATATCACATCTCAAGTTATAGGACGGGTCTGTGGTTTGGTATTAGAAGCATTGAGATATATCTCATGGTATAGTATGGGTCTCAGGATTGGAATGGGAAGGAGTTGGATATCACATCTCATGCTATAGGAAGGGTCTCAGGATTGGAATGGGAAGGACTTGGACATCACATCTCATGTTATAGTAAGGGTCTCAGGTTTCTTATTAGAAGGATTTAGATATCACATCTCATGTTACAGGACAGTCTCAGGTTTGGTATTAGAAGCATTGAGATATCACATCTCATGGTATAGGACGGGTCTCAGGATTGGAATGGGAAGGAGTTGGATATCACATCTCAAGCTATAGGAAGGGTCTCAGGATTGGAATGGAAAGGAGTTTGATATCACATCTCATGCCATAGTATGGGTCTCAGGTTTGGTAGAAGCATTGGGATATCAAATCTCATGCTATCGGAAGGGTATCAGGATTGGATTTGGAAGGAGTTGGATATCCCATCTCATGCTATAGGAAGGGTCTCAGGTTGGAATGGGAAGGAGTTGGATATCACATCTCATGTTATAGAAAGGGTCTCAGGTTTGGTAGAAGCATTGAGATATCACATCTCATGCTATAGGAAGGGTCTCAGGATTGGAATGGGAAGGAGTTGGATATCATCTCATGCTATAGGAAGGGTCTCAGGATTGGAATGGCAAGGAGTTGGATATCACATCTCATCCTATAGGAAGTGTCTCAGGTTTGGTAGAAGCATTGAGATATCACATCTCATGCTATAGGAAGGGCCTCATGATTGGAATGGAAAGGAGTTGGATATCACATCTCAGGCTATCGGAAGGGTCTCAGGATTGGAATGGGAAGGATTTGGATATCACATCTCATGCTATAGGGAGGGTCTCAGGTTTGGTATTAATAGCATTTAGATATCACATCTCATGCTATAGGAAGGGTCTCAGGATTGGATGGGAAGGAGTTGGATATCACATTTCATGCTATCGGAAAGGTCTCAGGTTTGGTAGAAGCATTGGGACATCACATCTCATGCTATAGGAAGGGTCTCATGATTGGAATGGGAAGGAGTTGGATATCACATCTCATGCTAAAGGAAAGGTCTCAGGTTTGGAAGGGGAAGGATTTGGATATCACATCTCAAGTTATAGGACGGGTCTGTGGTTTGGTATTAGAAGCATTGAGATATCATATCTCATGCAATCGGAAAGGTCTCAGGATTGGATTGGGAAGGAGTTGGATATCACACCTCATGTTATAGGAAGGGTCTCAGGATTGGAATGGGAAGGAATTGGACATCACATCTCATGTTATAGGAAGGGTCTCAGGTTTGTTATTAGAAGCATTGAGATATCACATCTCATGTTATAGGACAGTCTCAGGTTTGGTATTAGAAGCATTGAGATATAACATCTCATGGTATAGGACGAGTCTCAGGATTTGAATGGGAAGGAGTTAGATATCACATCTCATGCTATAGGAAGGGTCTCAGGTTTGGTAGAAGCATTGGGATATCACATCTCATGCTATAGGAAGGGTCTTAGGATTGGAATGGAAAGGAGTTGGATATCACATCTCATGCTAAAGGAAGGGTCTCAGGTTTGGAAGGGGAAGGATTTGGATATCACATCTCATGTTATAGGACGGGTCTGTGGTTTGGTATTCGAAGCATTGAGATATCATATCTCATGCTATCGGAAGGGTCTCAGGATTGGATTGGGAAGGATTTGGATATCACATCTCGTTATAGGAAGGGTCTCAGGTTGGTTATTAGAAGCATTGAGATATCACATCTCATGTTATAGGACAGTCTCAGGTTTGGTATTAGAAGCATTGAGATATCACACCTCATGGTATAGGACAGGTCTCAGGATTGGAATGGGAAGGCGTTGGATATCACATCTCATGCTATAGGACAGTCTCAGGTTTCTTATTAGAAGGATTGAGATATCACATCTCATGTTATAGGACAGTCTCAGGTTTGGTATTAGAAGCATTGAGATATCACATCTCATGGTATAGGACGGGTCTCAGGATTGGAATGGGAAGGAGTTGGATATCACATCTCATGCTATAGGAAGGCTCTCAGGTTTGCAAAGGGAAGGAGTTGGATATCACATTTCATGTTAGAGGAAGGATCTCAGGTTTGGTATTTGAGGCATTGAGATATCACATCTCATTCTATCGGAAGGGTCTCAGGATTGGAATGGGAAGGAGTTGGATATCACATCTCATGCTATAGGAAGGGTCTCAGGTTTGGAACTGGAAGGAGTTGGATATCACATCTCATGCTATAGGGAGGGTCTTAGGTTTTTAAGGGGATTTGGATATCACATCTCATGTTGTAGGAAGGATCTCAGGTTTGGTATTAGAAGCATTGAGATATATCTCATGGTATAGTATGGGTCTCAGGATTGGAATGGGAAGGAGTTGGATATCACATTTCATGCTATAGGAAGGGTCTTAGGTTTGGAACTGGAAGGAGTTGGATATCACATCTCATGTTATAGGAAGCTTCTCAGGTTTGGTATAAGCATTGAGATATCATATCTCTGCTATCGGAAGTGTCTCAGGATTGGAATGGGAAGGAGTTGGATATCCCATCTCATGTTATAGGACGGGTCTCAGGTTTGGTATTAGAATCATTGAGATATCACATCGCATGCTGTAGGAAGGGTCTAAGGATTGGAATGGGAAGGACTTGGATATCACATTTCATGTTAGAGGAAGGATCTCAGGTTTGGTATTAGAGGCATTGAGATATCACATCTCATGCTATAGGAAGGGTCTCAGGATTGGAATGGGAAGGAGTTGGATATCCCATCTCATGCTATAGGAAGGGTCTCAGGTTTGGTATAAGCATTGAGATATCACATCTCATGCTATAGGAAGGGTCTCAGGATTGGAATGGGAAGGAGTTGGATATCACATCTCAAGCTATAGGAAGGGTCTCAGGATTGGAATGGAAAGGAGTTTGATATCACATCTCATGCCATAGTATGGGTCTCAGGTTTGGTAGAAGCATTGGGATATCACATCTCATGCTATCGGAAGGGTATCAGGATTGGATTTGGAAGGAGTTGGATATCCCATCTCATGCTATAGGAAGGATCTCAGGTTGGAATGGGAAGGAGTTGGATATCACATCTCATGTTATAGAAAGGGTCTCAGGTTTGGTAGAAGCATTGAGATATCACATCTCATGCTATAGGAAGGGTCTCAGGATTGGAATGGGAAGGAGTTGGATATCATCTCATGCTATAGGAAGGGTCTCAGGATTGGAATGGCAAGGAGTTGGATATCACATCTCATCCTATAGGAAGGGTCTCAGGTTTGGTAGAAGCATTGAGATATCGCATCTCATGCTATAGGAAGGGCCTCATGATTGGAATGGAAAGGAGTTGGATATCACATCTCAGGCTATCGGAAGGGTCTCAGGATTGGAATGGGAAGGAGTTGGATATCACATCTCATGCTATAGGGAGGGTCTCAGGTTTGGTATTAATAGCATTTAGATATCACATCTCATGCTGTAGGAAGGGTCTCAGGATTGGATGGGAAGGAGTTCGATATCACATTTCATGCTATCGGAAAGGTCTCAGGTTTGGAAGGGGAAGGATTTGGATATCACATCTCAAGTTATAGGACGGGTCTGTGGTTTGGTATTAGAAGCATTGAGATATCATATCTCATGCAATCGGAAGGGTCTCAGGATTGGATTGGGAAGGAGTTGGATATCACACCTCATGTTATAGGAAGGGTCTCAGGATTGGAATGGGAAGGAATTGGACATCACATCTCATGTTATAGGAAGGGTCTCAGGTTTGTTATTAGAAGCATTGAGATATAACATCTCATGGTATAGGACAGTCTCAGGTTTGGTATTAGAAGCATTGAGATATCACACCTCATGGTATAGGACAGGTCTCAGGATTGGAATGGGAAGGAGTTAGATATCACACCTCATGCTATAGGAAGGGTCTCATTTTCGGTAGAAGCATTGGGATATCACATCTCATGCTATAGGAACGGTCTCAGGATTGGAATGGAAAGGAGTTGGATATCACATCTCATGCTAAAGGAAGGGTCTCAGGTTTGGAAGGGGAAGGATTTGGATATCACATCTCAAGTTATAGGACGGGTCTGTGGTTTGGTATTCGAAGCATTGAGATATCATATCTCATGCTATCGGAAGGGTCTCAGGATTGGATTGGGAAGGATTTGGATATCACATCTCGTTATAGGAAGGGTCTCAGGTTGGTTATTAGAAGCATTGAGATATCACATCTCATGTTATAGGACAGTCTCAGGTTTGGTATTAGAAGCATTGAGATATCACACCTCATGGTATAGGACAGGTCTCAGGATTGAAATGGGAAGGAGTTGGATATCACATCTCATGCTATAGGAAGGGTCTCAGGATTGGAATGGGAAGGAGTTTGATATCACATCTCATGCCATAGGAAGGTCTCATGTTTGGTAGAAGCATTAAGATATCACATCTCATGCTATCGGAAGGGTCTCAGGATTGCATTGGGAAGGAGTTGGATATCCCATCTCATGCTATAGGAAGGGTCACAGGTTGGAATTGGAAGGAGTTGGATATCACATCTCATGCTATCGGAAGGGTCTCAGGATTGGAATGAGAAGGAGTTAGATATCACATCTCAAGTTATAGGACGGGTCTGTGGTTTGGTATTAGAAGCATTGAGATATCATATCTCATGCTATCGGAAGGGTCTCAGGATTGGATTGATAAGGAGTTGGATATCACATCTCATGTTATAGGAAGGGTCTCAGGATTGGAATGGGAAGGACTTGTATATCACATCTCATGTTATAGGAAGGGTCTCAGGTTTGGAAGGGGAAGGATTTGGATATCACATCTCAAGTTATAGGCAGGTCTGTGGTTTGGTATTAGAAGCATTGAGATATCATATCTCATGTTATAGGACAGTCTCATGTTTGGTATTAGAAGCACTGAGATATCAAATCTCATGCTATATGAAGAGACGCAGGATTGGAATGGGAAGAAGTTGGATATCACATCTCATGCTATAGGAAGGGACTCAGGTTTGGAATGGGAAGGATTTGGATATCACATCTCTTGCAATAGGAAGGGTCTCAGGTTTGGTATTAGAAACATTGAGATATCTCATCTCATGGTATAGGAAGGGTCTCAGGATTGGAATCAGAAGGAGTTGGATATAACATCTCATGATATAGGAAGGGTCTCAGGTTTGGTATTAGAACACTGAGATATCAAATCTCATGCTAAATGAAGGGACGCAGGATTGGAATGGGAAGGAGTTGGATATCACATCTCATGCTATAGGAACAGTCCAACTTTGGTATTAGAAGCATTGAGATAGCACATCTCATGGAAGGGGCTCAGGATTGGAATGGGAAGGAGTTGGATATCACATCTCATGTTATAGGAATGATCGCAGGTTTGGTATTAAGAGCATTGAGATATCACATCTCATGCTATAGGAAGTGTCTCAGGATTGGATCGGGAAGGAGTTGGATATCACATCTCATGTTATAGGAAGGGTCTCAGGTTTGGTAGAAGCATTGAGATATCACATCTCATGCTATAGGAAGGGCCTCATGATTGGAATGGGAAGGAGTTGGATATCACATCCCATGTTATAGGAAGAACTCATGTTTGGTATTAGAAGCACTGAGATATCAAATCTCATGCTATATGAAGAGACGCAGGATTGGAATGGGAAGAAGTTGGATATCACATCTCATGCTATAGGAAGGGACTCAGGTTTGGAATGGGAAGGATTTGGATATCACATCTCTTGCAATAGGAAGGGTCTCAGGTTTGGTATTAGAAACATTGAGATATCTCTTCTCATGGTATAGGAAGGGTCTCAGGATTGGAATCAGAAGGAGTTGGATATAACATCTCATGATATAGGAAGGGTCTCAGGTTTGGTATTAGAACACTGAGATATCAAATCTCATGCTAAATGAAGGGACGCAGGATTGGAATGGGAAGGAGTTGGATATCACATCTCATGCTATAGGAACAGTCAAACTTTGGTATTAGAAGCATTGAGATAGCACATCTCATGGAAGGGGCTCAGGATTGGAATGTGAAGAAGTTGGATATCACATCTCATGTTATAGGAATGATCGCAGGTTTGGTATTAAGAGCATTGAGATATCACATCTCATGCTATAGGAAGTGTCTCAGGATTGGATCGGGAAGGAGTTGGATATCACATCTCATGTTATAGGAAGGGTCTCAGGTTTGGTAGAAGCATTGAGATATCACATCTCATGCTATAGGAAGGGCCTCATGATTGGAATGGGAAGGAGTTGGATATCACATCCCATGTTATAGGAAGAACTCAGGTTTGGTATTAGAAGCACTGAGATATCAGATCTCATCCTTTAGGAAGGGACTCAAGTTTGGTATTTGAAGGAGTGAGATAATAAATATCATCCTATCGGAAGGGTCTCAGGATTGGAATGGGAAGGAGTTGAATATCACATCTCATGCTATAGGAAGGATCTCAGGTTTGGTAGAAGCATTGAGATATCACATCTCATGCTATAGGAAGGGTCTCAGGATTGGAATGGGAAGGAGTTGGATATCATCTCATGCTATAGGAAGGGTCTCAGGATTGGAATGGCAAGGAGTTGGATATCACATCTCATCCTATAGGAAGGGTCTCAGGTTTGGTAGAAGCATTGAGATATCACATCTCATGCTATAGGAAGGGCCTCATGATTGGAATGGGAAGGAGTTGGATATCACATCTCATGCTATAGGGAGGGTCTCAGGTTTGGTATTAACAGCATTTAGACATCACATCTCATGCTATAGGAAGGGTCTCAGGATTGGATGGGAAGGAGTTGGATATCACATTTCATGTTATAGGAAGGGTCTCAGATTTGGTAGAAGCATTGAGATATCACATCTCATGCTATAGGAAGGGCCTCATGATTGGAATGGGAAGGAGTTAGATATCACATCTCATGCTATCGGAAAGGTCTCAGGTTTGGTAGAAGCATTGGGATATCACATCTCATGCTATAGGAAGGGTCTCATGATTGGAATCGGAAGGAGTTGGATATCACATCTCATGCTAAAGGAAAGGTCTCAGGTTTGGAAGGGGAAGGATTTGGATATCACATCTCAAGTTATAGGACGGGTCTGTGGTTTGGTATTAGAAGCATTGAGATATATCTCATGGTATAGTATGGGTCTCAGGATTGGAATGGGAAGGAGTTGGATATCACATCTCATGCTATAGGAAGGGTCTCAGGATTGGAATGAGAAGGACTTGGACATCACATCTCATGTTATAGGAAGGGTCTCAGGTTTGTTATTAGAAGGATTGAGATATCACATCTCATGTTATAGGACAGTCTCAGGTTTGGTATTAGAAGCATTGAGATATCACATCTCATGGTATAGGACGGGTCTCAGGATTGGAATGGGAAGGAGTTGGATATCACATCTCATGCTATAGGAAGGGTCTCAGGATTGGAATGGGAAGGAGTTTGATATCACATCTCATGCCATAGGAAGGTCTCAGGTTTGGTAGAAGCATTAAGATATCACATCTCATGCTATCGGAAGGGTCTCAGGATTGGATTGGGAAGGAGTTGGATATCCCATCTCATGCTATAGGAAGGGTCACAGGTTGGAATTCGAAGGAGTTGGATATCACATCTCATGCTATCGGAAGGGTCTCAGGATTGGAATGGGAAGGAGTTGGATATCACATCTCATGCTATAGGGAGGGTCTCAGGTTTGGTATTAATAGCATTGAGATATCACTTCTCATGCTATAGGAAGGGTCTCAGGATTGGATGGGAATAAGTTGGATATCACATTTCATGCTATAGGAAGGGTCTCAGATTTGGTAGAAGCATTGAGATATAACATATCATGCTATAGGAAGGGCCTCATGATTGGAATGGGAAGGAGTTGGATATCACATCTCATGCCATCGGAAAGGTCTCAGGTTTGGTAGAAGTATTGGGATATCACATCTCATGCTATAGGAAGGGTCTCAGGATTGGAATGGGAAGGAGTTGGATATCACATCACATGGCAAAGGAAAGGTCTCAGGTTTGGAAGGGAAAGGATTTGGATATCACATCTCAAGTTATAGGACGGGTCTGTGGTTTGGTATTAGAAGCATTGAGATATATCTCATGGTATAGTATGGGTCTCAGGATTGGAATGGGAAGGAGTTGGATATCACATCTCATGCTATAGGAAGGGTCTCAGGATTGGAATGGGAAGGACTTGGACATCACATCTCATGTTATAGTAAGGGTCTCAGGTTTCTTATTAGAAGGATTTAGATATCACATCTCATGTTACAGGACAGTCTCAGGTTTGGTATTAGAAGCATTGAGATATCACATCTCATGGTATAGGACGGGTCTCAGGATTGGAATGGGAAGGAGTTGGATATCACATCTCATGCTATAGGAAGGCTCTCAGGTTTGCAAAGGGAAGGAGTTGGATATCACATTTCATGTTAGAGGAAGGATCTCAGGTTTGGTATTAACAGCATTTAGATATCACATCTCATGCTATAGGAAGGGTCTCAGGATTGGAATGGGAAGGAGTTGGATATCACATCTCATGCTATAGGAAGGGTCTCAGGTTTGGAACTGGAAGGAGTTGGATATCACATCTCATGCTATAGGGAGGGTCTCAGGTTTTTAAGGGGATTTGGATATCACATCTCATGTTGTAGGAAGGATCTCAGGTTTGGTATTAGAAGCATTGAGATATATCTCATGGTATAGTATGGGTCTCAGGATTGGAATGGGAAGGAGTTGGATATCACATCTCATGCTATAGGAAGGGTCTCAGGTTTGGAACTGGAAGGAGTTGGATATCACATCTCATGTTATAGGAAGCTTCTCAGGTTTGGCATAAGCATTGAGATATCATATCTCTGCTATCGGAAGTGTCTCAGGATTGGAATGGGAAGGAGTTGGATATCCCATCTCATGCTATAGGAAGGGTCTCAGGATTGGAATGGGAAGGACTTGGACATCACATCTCATGTTATAGTAAGGGTCTCAGGTTTCTTATTAGAAGGATTTAGATATCACATCTCATGTTACAGGACAGTCTCAGGTTTGGTATTAGAAGCATTGAGATATCACATCTCATGGTATAGGACGGGTCTCAGGATTGGAATGGGAAGGAGTTGGATATCACATCTCATGCTATAGGAAGGCTCTCAGGTTTGCAAAGGGAAGGAGTTGGATATCACATTTCATGCTATCGGAAAGGTCTCAGGTTTGGTAGAAGCATTGGGATATCACATCTCATGCTATAGGAAGGGTCTCATGATTGGAATCGGAAGGAGTTGGATATCACATCTCATGCTAAAGGAAAGGTCTCAGGTTTGGTAGAAGCATTGGGATATCACATCTCATGCTATAGGAAGGGTCTCATGATTGGAATCGGAAGGAGTTGGATATCACATCTCATGCTAAAGGAAAGGTCTCAGGTTTGGAAGGGGAAGGATTTGGACATCACATCTCAAGTTATAGGACGGGTCTGTGGTTTGGTATTAGAAGCATTGAGATATATCTCATGGTATAGTATGGGTCTCAGGATTGGAATGGGAAGGAGTTGGATATCACATCTCATGCTATAGGAAGGGTCTCAGGATTGGAATGAGAAGGACTTGGACATCACATCTCATGTTATAGGAAGGGTCTCAGGTCTGTTATTAGAAGGATTGAGATATCACATCTCATGTTATAGGACAGTCTCAGGTTTGGTATTAGAAGCATTGAGATATCACATCTCATGGTATAGGACGGGTCTCAGGATTGGAATGGGAAGGAGTTGGATATCACATCTCATGCTATAGGAAGGGTCTCAGGATTGGAATGGGAAGGAGTTTGATATCACATCTCATGCCATAGGAAGGTCTCAGGTTTGGTAGAAGCATTCAGATATCACATCTCATGCTATCGGAAGGGTCTCAGGATTGGATTGGGAAGGAGTTGGATATCCCATCTCATGCTATAGGAAGGGTCACAGGTTGGAATTCGAAGGAGTTGGATATCACATCTCATGCTATCGGAAGGGTCTCAGGATTGGAATGGGAAGGAGTTGGATATCACATCTCATGCTATAGGGAGGGTCTCAGGTTTGGTATTAATAGCATTGAGATATCACTTCTCATGCTATAGGAAGGGTCTCAGGATTGGAATGGGAAGGAGTTGGATATCACATCTCATGCCATCGGAAAGGTCTCAGGTTTGGTAGAAGTATTGGGATATCACATCTCATGCTATAGGAAGGGTCTCAGGATTGGAATGGGAAGGAGTTGGATATCACATCACATGGCAAAGGAAAGGTCTCAGGTTTGGAAGGGGAAGGATTTGGATATCACATCTCAAGTTATAGGACGGGTCTGTGGTTTGGTATTAGAAGCATTGAGATATATCTCATGGTATAGTATGGGTCTCAGGATTGGAATGGGAAGGAGTTGGATATCACATCTCATGCTATAGGAAGGGTCTCAGGATTGGAATGGGAAGGACTTGGACATCACATCTCATGTTATAGTAAGGGTCTCAGGTTTCTTATTAGAAGGATTTAGATATCACATCTCATGTTACAGGACAGTCTCAGGTTTGGTATTAGAAGCATTGAGATATCACATCTCATGGTATAGGACGGGTCTCAGGATTGGAATGGGAAGGAGTTGGATATCACATCTCATGCTATAGGAAGGCTCTCAGGTTTGCAAAGGGAAGGAGTTGGATATCACATTTCATGTTAGAGGAAGGATCTCAGGTTTGGTATTTGAGGCATTGAGATATCACATCTCATTCTATCAGAAGGGTCTCAGGATTGGAATGGGAAGGAGTTGGATATCACATCTCATGTTATAGGAAGGGTCTCAGGTTTGGAACTGGAAGGAGTTGGATATCACATCTCATGCTATAGGGAGGGTCTCAGGTTTTTAAGGGGATTTGGATATCACATCTCATGTTGTAGGAAGGATCTCAGGTTTGGTATTAGACGCTTTGAGATATATCTCATGGTATAGTATGGGTCTCAAGATTGGAATGGGAAGGAGTTGGATATCACATCTCATGCTATAGGAAGGGTCTCAGGTTTGGAACTGGAAGGAGTTGGATATCACATCTCATGTTATAGGAAGCTTCTCAGGTTTGGCATAAGCATTGAGATATCATATCTCTGCTATCGGAAGTGTCTCAGGATTGGAATGGGAAGGAGTTGGATATCCCATCTCATGTTATAGGACGGGTCTCAGGTTTGGTATTAGAATCATTGAGATATCACATCGCATGCTGTAGGAAGGGTCTAAGGATTGGAATGGGAAGGACTTGGATATCACATTTCATGTTAGAGGAAGGATCTCAGGTTTGGTATTAGAGGCATTGAGATATCACATCTCATGCTATAGGAAGGGTCTCAGGATTGGAATGGGAAGGAGTTGAATATCACATCTCATGCTATAGGAAGGATCTCAGGTTTGGTAGAAGCATTGAGATATCACATCTCATGCTATAGGAAGGGTCTCAGGATTGGAATGGGAAGGAGTTGGATATCATCTCATGCTATAGGAAGGGTCTCAGGATTGGAATGGCAAGGAGTTGGATATCACATCTCATCCTATAGGAAGGGTCTCAGGTTTGGTAGAAGCATTGAGATATCACATCTCATGCTATAGGAAGGGCCTCATGATTGGAATGGGAAGGAGTTGGATATCACATCTCAGGCTATCGGAAGGGTCTCAGGATTGGAATGGGAAGGAGTTGGATATCACATCTCATGCTATAGGGAGGGTCTCAGGTTTGGTATTAACAGCATTTAGACATCACATCTCATGCTATAGGAAGGGTCTCAGGATTGGATGGGAAGGAGTTGGATATCACATTTCATGTTATAGGAAGGGTCTCAGATTTGGTAGAAGCATTGAGATATCACATCTCATGCTATAGGAAGGGCCTCATGATTGGAATGGGAAGGAGTTAGATATCACATCTCATGCTATCGGAAAGGTCTCAGGTTTGGTAGAAGCATTGGGATATCACATCTCATGCTATAGGAAGGGTCTCATGATTGGAATCGGAAGGAGTTGGATATCACATCTCATGCTAAAGGAAAGGTCTCAGGTTTGGAAGGGGAAGGATTTGGACATCACATCTCAAGTTATAGGACGGGTCTGTGGTTTGGTATTAGAAGCATTGAGATATATCTCATGGTATAGTATGGGTCTCAGGATTGGAATGGGAAGGAGTTGAATATCACATCTCATGCTATAGGAAGGATCTCAGGTTTGGTAGAAGCATTGAGATATCACATCTCATGCTATAGGAAGGGTCTCAGGATTGGAATGGGAAGGAGTTGGATATCATCTCATGCTATAGGAAGGGTCTCAGGATTGGAATGGCAAGGAGTTGGATATCACATCTCATCCTATAGGAACGGTCTCAGGTTTGGTAGAAGCATTGAGATATCACATCTCATGCTATAGGAAGGGCCTCATGATTGGAATGGGAAGGAGTTGGATATCACATCTCAGGCTATCGGAAGGGTCTCAGGATTGGAATGGGAAGGAGTTGGATATCACATCTCATGCTATAGGGAGGGTCTCAGGTTTGGTATTAACAGCATTTAGACATCACATCTCATGCTATAGGAAGGGTCTCAGGATTGGATGGGAAGGAGTTGGATATCACATTTCATGTTATAGGAAGGGTCTCAGATTTGGTAGAAGCATTGAGATATCACATCTCATGCTATAGGAAGGGCCTCATGATTGGAATGGGAAGGAGTTAGATATCACATCTCATGCTATCGGAAAGGTCTCAGGTTTGGTAGAAGCATTGGGATATCACATCTCATGCTATAGGAAGGGTCTCATGATTGGAATCGGAAGGAGTTGGATATCACATCTCATGCTAAAGGAAAGGTCTCAGGTTTGGAAGGGGAAGGATTTGGACATCACATCTCAAGTTATAGGACGGGTCTGTGGTTTGGTATTAGAAGCATTGAGATATATCTCATGGTATAGTATGGGTCTCAGGATTGGAATGGGAAGGAGTTGGATATCACATCTCATGCTATAGGAAGGGTCTCAGGATTGGAATGAGAAGGACTTGGACATCACATCTCATGTTATAGGAAGGGTCTCAGGTCTGTTATTAGAAGGATTGAGATATCACATCTCATGTTATAGGACAGTCTCAGGTTTGGTATTAGAAGCATTGAGATATCACATCTCATGGTATAGGACGGGTCTCAGGATTGGAATGGGAAGGAGTTGGATATCCCATCTCATGCTATAGGAAGGGTCACAGGTTGGAATTCGAAGGAGTTGGATATCACATCTCATGCTATCGGAAGGGTCTCAGGATTGGAATGGGAAGGAGTTGGATATCACATCTCATTCTATAGGGAGGGTCTCAGGTTTGGTATTAATAGCATTGAGATATCACTTCTCATGCTATAGGAAGGGTCTCAGGATTGGATGGGAATAAGTTGGATATCACATTTCATGCTATAGGAAGGGTCTCAGATTTGGTAGAAGCATTGAGATATCACATCTCATGCTATAGGAAGGGCCTCATGATTGGAATGGGAAGGAGTTGGATATCACATCTCATGCCATCGGAAAGGTCTCAGGTTTGGTAGAAGTATTGGGATATCACATCTCATGCTATAGGAAGGGTCTCAGGATTGGAATGGGAAAGAGTTGGATATCACATCACATGGCAAAGGAAAGGTCTCAGGTTTGGAAGGGGAAGGATTTGGATATCACATCTCAAGTTATAGGACGGGTCTGTGGTTTGGTATTAGAAGCATTGAGATATATCTCATGGTATAGTATGGGTCTCAGGATTGGAATGGGAAGGAGTTGGATATCACATCTCATGCTATAGGAAGGGTCTCAGGATTGGAATGGGAAGGACTTGGACATCACATCTCATGTTATAGTAAGGGTCTCAGGTTTCTTATTAGAAGGATTTAGATATCACATCTCATGTTACAGGACAGTCTCAGGTTTGGTATTAGAAGCATTGAGATATCACATCTCATGGTATAGGACGGGTCTCAGGATTGGAATGGGAAGGAGTTGGATATCACATCTCATGCTATAGGAAGGCTCTCAGGTTTGCAAAGGGAAGGAGTTGGATATCACATTTCATGTTAGAGGAAGGATCTCAGGTTTGGTATTTGAGGCATTGAGATATCACATCTCATTCTATCGGAAGGGTCTCAGGATTGGAATGGGAAGGAGTTGGATATCACATCTCATGCTATAGGAAGGGTCTCAGGTTTGGAACTGGAAGGAGTTGGATATCACATCTCATGCTATAGGGAGGGTCTCAGGTTTTTAAGGGGATTTGGATATCACATCTCATGTTGTAGGAAGGATCTCAGGTTTGGTATTAGAAGCATTGAGATATATCTCATGGTATAGTATGGGTCTCAGGATTGGAATGGGAAGGAGTTGGATATCACATCTCATGCTATAGGAAGGGTCTCAGGTTTGGAACTGGAAGGAGTTGGATATCACATCTCATGTTATAGGAAGCTTCTCAGGTTTGGCATAAACATTGAGATATCATATCTCTGCTATCGGAAGTGTCTCAGGATTGGAATGGGAAGGAGTTGGATATCCCATCTCATGTTATAGGACGGGTCTCAGGTTTGGTATTAGAATCATTGAGATATCACATCGCATGCTGTAGGAAGGGTCTAAGGATTGGAATGGGAAGGACTTGGATATCACATTTCATGTTAGAGGAAGGATCTCAGGTTTGGTATTAGAGGCATTGAGATATCACATCTCATGCTATAGGAAGGGTCTCAGGATTGGAATGGGAAGGAGTTGGATATCCCATCTCATGCTATAGGAAGGGTCTCAGGTTTGGTATAAGCATTGAGATATCACATCTCATGCTATAGGAAGGGTCTCAGGATTGGAATGGGAAGGAGTTGGATATCACATCTCAAGCTATAGGAAGGGTCTCAGAATTGGAATGGAAAGGAGTTTGATATCACATCTCATGCCATAGTATGGGTCTCAGGTTTGGTAGAAGCATTGGGATATCACATCTCATGCTATCGGAAGGGTATCAGGATTGGATTTGGAAGGAGTTGGATATCCCATCTCATGCTATAGGAAGGGTCTCAGGTTGGAATGGGAAGGAGTTGGATATCACATCTCATGTTATAGAAAGGGTCTCGGGTTTGGTAGAAGCATTGAGATATCACATCTCATGCTATAGGAAGGGTCTCAGGATTGGAATGGGAAGGAGTTGGATATCATCTCATGCTATAGGAAGGGTCTCAGGATTGGAATGGCAAGGAGTTGGATATCACATCTCATCCTATAGGAAGGGTCTCAGGTTTGGTAGAAGCATTGAGATATCACATCTCATGCTATAGGAAGGGTCTCAGGATTGGAATGGGAAGGAGTTGGATATCCCATCTCATGCTATAGGAAGGGTCTCAGGTTTGGTATAAGCATTGAGATATCACATCTCTGCTATCGGAAGGGTCTCGGGATTGGAATGGGAAGGAGTTGGATATCCTAGCTCATGTTATAGGAAGGGTCTCAGGTTTGGTATTAGAAGCATTGAGATATAACATCTCATGGTATAGGACGGGTCTCAGGATTGGAATGGGAAGGAGTTAGATATCACATCTCATGCTATAGGAATGATCCCAGGTTTGGTATTAAGAGCATTGAGATATCACATCTCATGCTATAGGAAGGGTCTCAGGTTTGGTAGAAGCATTGAGATATCACATCTCATGCTACAGGAAGGGCCTCATGATTGGAATGGGAAGGAGTTGGATATCACATCTCATGTTATAGGAAGGGACTCAGGTTTGGTATTAGAAGCACTGAGATATCAGATCTCATCCGTTAGGAAGGGACTCAAGTTTGGTATTTGAAGCAGTGAGATAATAAATCTCATCCTATCGGCCGGGTCTCAGGATTGGAATGGGAAGGAGTTGAATATCACATCTCATGCTATAGGAAGGATCTCAGGTTTGGTAGAAGCATTGAGATATCACATATGCTATAGGAAGGGTCTCAGGATTGGAATGGGAAGGAGTTGGATATCATCTCATGCTATAGGAAGGGTCTCAGGATTGGAATGGGAAGGTGTTGGATATCACATCTCATCCTATAGGAAGGGTCTCAGGTTTGGAATGGGAAGCATTTAGATATCACATCTCTTGCAATAGGAATGATCCAAGGTTTGGTATTAAGAGCATTGAGATATCACATCTCATGCTATAGGAAGGGTCTCAGGATTGGAAAGGGAAGGAGTTGGATATCACATCTCATGCTATAGGAAGGGTCTCAGGTTTGGTAGAAGCATTGAGATATCACATCTCATGCTATAGGAAGGTCCTCATGATTGGAATGGGAGGAGTTGGATATCACATCTCAGGCAATCGGAAGGGACTCAGGATTGGAATGGGAAGGAGTTGGATATCACATCTCATGCTATAGGGAGGGTCTCAGGTTTGGTATTAATAGCATTGAGATATCACTTCTCATGCTATAGGAAGGGTCTCAGGATTGGAATGGGAAGGAGTTGGATATCATCTCATGCTATAGGACGGGTCTCAGGATTGGAATGGGAAGGTGTTGGATATCACATCTCATGCTATAGGAAGGGTCTCAGGTTTGGTAGAAGCATTGAGATATCACATCTCATGCTATAGGAAGGGCCTCATGATTGGAATGGGAGGAGTTGGATATCACATCTCAGGCTATCGGAAGGGACTCAGGATTGGAATGGGAAGGAGTTGGATATCACATCTCATGCTATAGGGAGGGTCTCAGGTTTGGTATTAATAACATTGAGATATCACTTCTCATGCTATAGGAAGGGTCTCAGGATTGGATGGGAATAAGTTGGATATCACATCTCATGCCATCGGAAAGGTCTCAGGTTTGGTAGAAGCATTGGGATATCACATCTCATGCTATAGGAAGGGTCTCAGGATTGGAATGGGAAGGAGTTGGACATCACATCTCATGGCAAAGGAAATGTCTCAGGTTTGGAAGGGGAAGGATTTGGATATCACATCTCAAGTTATAGGACGGGTCTGTGGTTTGGTATTAGAAGCATTGAGATATATCTCATGGTATAGTATGGGTCTCAGGATTGGAATGGGAAGGAGTTGGATATCACATCTCATGCTATAGGAAGGGTCTCAGGATTGGAATGGGAAGGACTTGGACATCACATCTCATGTTATAGGAAGGGTCTCAGGTTTGTTATTAGAAGGATTGACATATCACATCTCATGTTATAGGACAGTCTCAGGTTTGGTATTAGAAGCATTGAGATATCACATCTCATGGTATAGGACGGGTCTCAGGATTGGAATGGGAAGGAGTTGGATATCACATCTCATGCTATAGGAAGGGTCACAGGTTGGAATTCGAAGGAGTTGGATATCACATCTCATGCTATCGGAAGGGTCTCAGGATTGGAATGGGAAGGAGTTGGATATCACATCTCATGCTATAGGGAGGGTCTCAGGTTTGATATTAGAAGCATTGAGATATCACATCTAATGCTATCAGAAGGGTCTCAGGATTGGATTGGGAAGGTGTTGGATATCACATCTCATGCAATAGGAAAGGTCTCAGGTTTGTAATGGGAAGGATTTGGATATCACATCTCTTGCAATAGGAAGGGTCTCAGGTCTGGTATTAGAAACATTGAGATATCACATCTCATGGTATAGGAAGGGATCACATCTCATGCTATAGGAAGGGTCTCAGGATTGGAATGGGAAGGAGTTGGATATCACATCTCAAGCTATAGGAAGGGTCTCAGGATTGGAATGGGAAGGAGTTTGATATCACATCTCATGCCATAGTATGGGTCTCAGGTTTGGTAGAAGCATTGGGATATCACATCTCATGCTATCGGAAGTGTCTCATGATTGGGATGGGAAGGAGTTGGATATCACATCTCATGCTATACAAAGTATCTCAGATTTGGAATGGGAAGGAATTGGATATCCCATCTCATGTTATAGGACGGGTCTCAGGTTTGGTATTAGAAGCATTGCGATATCACATCGCATGCTGTAGGAAGGGTCTCAGGTTTGGAATGGGAAGGAATTGGATATTACATTCTTGCTATAGGAAGGGTCTCATGTTTGGAATGGGAAGGAGTTGGATATCACATATGCTATAGGAAGGGTCTCAGGTTTGGAATGGGAAGGAGTTGGGTATCACATCTCATGTTATAGGAAGGGTCTCGGGTTTGGTATAAGCATTGAGATGTCACGTCTCATGCTATAGGAAGGGTCTCAGGATTGCAATAGGAAGGAGTTGGATATCACATCTCATGCTATATGAAGGGACTCAGGTTTGGTATTACAAGCATTGTGATATTACATCTCATGCTATAGGAAGGGTCTCAGGATTGGATTGGGAAGGAGTCGGATATCACATCTCATGCTATAGGAAGGGTCTCAGGTTTGGAATGGGAAGGATTTGTATATCACATCTTGCTATAGGAAGGGCCTCAGGTTTGGTATGAGAAACATTGACATATCACATCTCATGGTATAGGAAGGATCTCAGGATTGGAATGGGAAGGAGTTGGATATCCCATCTCATGTTATAGCAAGGATATCACGTTTGGTATTAGAAGCATTGAGATATCACATCTCATGCTATAGGAAGGGTCTCAGGATTGGAATGGGAAGGAGTTGGATATCAAATCTCATGCTATAGGAAGGGTCTCAGGTTTGGTAGAAGCATTGAGATATCACATCTCATGCTATAGGCAGGGTCTCAGGATTGGAATGGGAAGGAGTAGTATATGACATCTCATGTCATAGGAAGGGTCTCAGGTTTGGTATAAGCATTGATATATCACATCTCTGCTATCGGAAGGGTCTCGGGATTGGAATGGGAAGGAGTTGGATATCCCATCTCATGTTATAGGAAGGGTCTCAGGTTTGGTATTAGAAGCATTGAGATATAACATCTCATGTTATAGGAATGGTCTCAGGATTGAAATGGGAAGTACTTGGATATCACATCTCATGCTATAGGGAGGGTCTCAGGTTTGATATTAGAAGCATTGAAATATCACATCTCATGCTATCGGAAGGGTCTCAGGATTGGAATGGGAAGGAGTTGGATATCACATCTCATGCTAAAGGAAGGGTCTCAGGCTTGGAAGGGGAAGGATTAGGATATTACATCTCATGTTATAGGACTGGTCTCAGGTTTAGTATTAGAAGCATTGAGATATCACATCTCATGGTATAGGAAGGGTCTCAGGATTGGAATGGGAAGGAGTTTGATATCACATCTCATGCCATAGGAAGGGTCTCAAGTTTGGTAGAAGCATTGAGATATCACATCTCATGCTATCGGAAGGGTCTCAGGATTGGATTGGGAAGGAGTTGGATATCCCATCTCATGCTATAGGAAGGGTCTCAGGTTTGGTATTAGAAGCATTGAGATATCACATCTCATGCTATAGGAAGGGTCTCAGGATTGGAATGGGAAGGAGTTGGATATCACATCTCATGCTATAGGAAGGGTCTCAGGTTTCGTATTAGAAGCATTGCGATATCAAGTCTCATGGTATAGGAAGGGTCTCAGAATTGGAATGGGAAGGAGTTGGATATCACATCTCAAGCTATAGGAAGGGTCTCAGGATTGGAATGGGAAGGAGTTTGATATCACATCTCATGCCATAATATGGGTCTCAGGTTTGGTAGAAGCATTGAGATATCACATCTCATGCTATCGGAACAGTCTCAGGATTGGATTTGGATGGAGTTGGATATCCCATCTCATGCTATAGGAAGGGTCTCAGGTTGGAATGGGAAGGAGTTGGATATCACATCTCATTTTATAGGAAGGGTCTCAGGATGGGAATGTGAAGGACTTGGATATCACATCTCATGCTATAGGAAGGCTCTCAGGTTTGGAATGGGAAGGATTTGTATATCACATCTTGCTATAGGAAGGGCCTCAGGTTTGGTATGAGAAACATTGACATATCACATCTCATGGTATAGGAAGGATCTCAGGATTGGAATGGGAAGGAGTTGGATATCCCATCTCATGTTATAGGAAGGATATCAGGTTTGGTATTAGAAGCATTGAGATATCACATCTCATGCTATAGGAAGGGTCTCAGGATTGGAATGGGAAGGAGTTGGATATCACATCTCATGCTATAGGAAGGGTCTCAGGTTTGGTAGAAGCATTGAGATATCACATCTCATGCTATAGGCAGGGTCTCAGGATTGGAATGGGAAGGAGTAGTATATGACATCTCATGTCATAGGAAGGGTCTCAGGTTTGGTATAAGCATTGATATATCACATCTCTGCTATCGGAAGGGTCTCGGGATTGGAATGGGAAGGAGTTGGATATCCCATCTCATGTTATAGGAAGGGTCTCAGGTTTGGTATTAGAAGCATTGAGATATAACATCTCATGTTATAGGAAGGGTCTCAGGGTTCGAATGGGAAGGACTTGGATATCACTTCTCATGCTATAGGGAGGTCTCAGGTTTGATATTAGAAGCATTGAGATATCAGATCTCATGCTATCGGAAGGGTCTCAGGATTGGAATGGGAAGGAGTTGGATATCCCTTCTCATGCTATAGGAAGGGTCTCAGGTTGGAATGGGAAGGATTTGGATATCACATCTCATGTTATAGGAAGGGTCTCAGGATTCAAATGGGAAGGATTTGGATATCACATCTCTTGCTATAGGAAGGGTCTCAGGTTTTTTATTAGAAACATTGAGATATCACATCTCATGCTATAGGAAGGGTTTCAGGATTGGAATGGGAAGGAGTTGGATATCACATCTCATGTTATAGAAAGGGTCTCAGGATTGGAATGGGAAGGATTTGGATATCACATCTCTTGCTATAGGATGGGTCTCAGGTTTTTTATTAGAAGCATTGAGATATCACATCTCATGCTATCGGATGGGTCTCAGGATTGGAATGGGAATGAGTTGGATATCACATCTCATGCTATAGGAAGGGTCTCAGGTTTGGAACTGGAAGGAGTTGGACATCACATCTCATTTTATAGGAAGCGTCTCAGGTTTGGTATAAGCATTGAGATATCATATCTGTGCTATTGGAAGTGTCTAAGGATTGGAATGGGAAGGAGTTGGATATCACATCTCATGCTATATGTAGGCTCTCAGGTTTGGAAAGGGAAGGAGTTGGATATCACATTTCATGTTAGAGGAAGGATCTCAGGTTTGGTATTAGAGGCATTGAGATATCACATCTCATGCTATAGGAAGGGTCTCAGGATTGGAATTCGAAGGAGTTGGATATCACATCTCATGCTATAGGAAGGGTCTCAGGTTTGGTATAAGCATTGGGATATCACATCTCATGCTATAGGAAGGGTCTCAGGATTGGAATGGGAAGGAGTTGGATATCACATCTCAAGCTATAGGAAGGGTCTCAGGATTGGAATGGGAAGGAGTTTGATATCACATCTCATGCCATAGTATGGGTCTCAGGTTTGGTAGAAGCATTGGGATATCACATCTCATGCTATAGGAAGGGTCTCAGGATTGGATTGGGAAGGAGTCGGATATCACATCTCATGCTATAGGAAGGGTCTCAGGATTGGAATGGGAAGGAGTTGGATATCACATCTCATGCCATAGTATGGGTCTCAGGTTTGGTATAAGCATTGAGATATCACATTTCTGCTATTGGAAGGGTCTCAGGATTAGAATGGGAAGGAGTTGGATATCACATCTCAAGCTATACGAAGGGTCTCAGGTTTGGTATTAGAAGCATTGAGATATCACATCTCATGCTATAGGAAGGGTCTCAGGATTGGAATGGGAAGGACTTGGATATCCCATCTCATGTTATTGGACGGGTCTCAGGTGTGGTATTAGAAGCATTGAGATATCACATTGCATGCTGTAGGAAGAGTCTCAGGTTTGGAATGGGAAGGAATTGGATATCACATCTCATCTCATAGGAAGGATCTCAGGTTTGCTATTAGAAGCATTGAGATATCACATCTCATGCTATAGGAATGGTCTCAGGATTGGAATGAGAAGGAGTTGGATATTACATTCTTGCTATAGGATGGGTCTCAGGTTTGGAACGGGAAGGAGTTGGATATCACATCTCATGCTTTAAGAAGGGTCTCAGTTTTGGTATTAGAAGCATTGAGATATCACATCTCATGCTATAGGAAGGGTCTCAGGTTTGGTATTACAAGCATTGTCATATTACATCTCATGCTATAGGAAGGGTCTCAGGATTGGATTGGGAAGGAGTCGGATATCACAGCTCACGCTATAGGAAGGGTCTCAGGTTTGGAATGGGAAGGATTTGTATATCACATCTCTTGCTATAGGAAGGGCCTCAGGTTTGGTATGAGAAACATTGAGATATCACATCTCATGGTATAGGAAGGATCTCAGGATTGGAATAGGAAGGAGTTGGATATCACATCTCATGTTATAGGAAGGGTCTCAGGATTGGAATGGGAAGGAGTTGGATATCCCATCTCATGCTATAGGAAGGGTCTCAGGTTTGGTATTAGAAGCATTGAGATGTCACGTCTCATGCTATAGGAAGGGTCTCAGGATTGGAATAGGAAGGAGTTGGATATCACATCTCATGCTACATGAAGGGACTCAGGTGTGGTATTACAAGCATTGTGATATTACATCTCATGCTATAGGAAGGGTCTCAGGATTGGATTGGGAAGGAGTCGGATATCACATCTCATGCTATAGGAAGGGTCTCAGGATTGGAATGGGAAGGAGTTGGATATCCCACCTCATGCTATAGGAAGGGTCTCAGGTTTGGTATTAGAAGCATTGAGATGTCACGTCTCATGCTATAGGAAGGGTCTCAGGATTGGAATAGGAAGGAGTTGGATATCACATCTCATGCTACATGAAGGGACTCAGGTGTGGTATTACAAGCATTGTGATATTACATCTCATGCTATAGGAAGGGTCTCAGGATTGGATTGGGAAGGAGTCGGATATCACATCTCATGCTATAGGAAGGGTCTCAGGTTTGGAATGGGAAGGAATTGGATACACATCTCATGTTATAGGAAGGATCTCAGGTTTGGTATTAGAAGCATTGAGATATCACATATCATGCTATAGGAAGGGTCTCAGGATTGGAATGGGAAAGAGTTGGATATCACATCTCATGCTAAAGGAAAGGTCTCGGGTTTGGAAGGGGAAGGATTTGGATCTCACATATGTATTAGGACGGGTCTCAGGTTTGGTATTAGAAGCATTGAGATATCACATCTCATGGTATAGGAAGGGTCTCGGGATTGGAATGGGAAGGAGTTGGATAGTACATCTCAAGATATCTCAGGATTGGAATGGGAAGGAGTTTGATATCACATCTCAAGCTATAGGAAGGGTCTCAGGTTTGGAAAGGGAATGATTTGGATTTCACATCTCATGTTATAGGATGGTTCTCATGTTTGGTTTTAGAAGCATTGAGATATCACATCTCATGCTATCGGAAGGGTCTCAGGTTTGGAATGGGAAGGAGTTGGATATCACATCTCATGTTATAGGAAGGAACTCAGGTTTGGTATTGGAAGCATTGAGATATCACATCTCATGCTATAGGAAGGGTCTCAGGATTGGAATGGGAAGGAGTTGGATATCACATCTCATGCTATAGGAAGGATCTCAGGTTTGGTATTAGAAGCATTGAGATATCACATCTCATACTATCGGAAGGATCTCAGGTTTGGTATTAGAAGCATTGAGATATCACATCTCATGCTATCAGAAGGGTCTCAGGATTGGAATGGGAAGGATCGGATATCACATCTCATGCTAAAGGAAGGATCTCAGATTTGGAAGTGGATGGATTTGGATATCACATCTCATGTTTTAGGAAGGATCTCAGGTTTGGTATTAGAAGCATTGAGATATCACATCTCATGCTATTGGAAGGATCTCAGGTTTGGTATTAGAAGCATTGAGATATCACATCTCATGCTATCAGAAGGGTCTCAGGATTGGAATGGGAAGGAGTCGGATATCACATCTCATGTTATAGGAAGGGTCTCAGGATTGGATGGGAAGAGTTGGATATCACATCTCATGTTATAGGACGGGTCTGTGGTTTGGTATTAGAAGCATTGAGATATATCTCATGGTATAGTATGGGTCTCAGGATTGGAATGGGAAGGAGTTGGATATCACATCTCATGCTATAGGAAGGGTCTCAGGATTGGAATGGGAAGGACTTGGACATCACATCTCATGTTATAGGAAGGGTCTCAGGTTTGTTATTAGAAGGATTGAGATATCACATCTCATGTTATAGGACAGTCTCAGGTTTGGTATTAGAATCATTGAGATATCACACCTCATGGTATAGGAAGGGTTTCAGGATTGGAATGGGGAGGAGTTGGATATCATATCTCATGCTATAGTAAGGGTCTCAGGATTGGAATGGGAAGGAGTTTGATATCAAATCTCATGCCATAGGAAGGGTCTCAGGTTTGGTATTAGAAGCATTGAGATATCACAGATCATGCTATAGAAAGTGTCTGAGGATTGGAATGGGAAGGAGTTGGATATCACATCTCATGCTATAGGAAGGGTTTCTGGTTTGGTAGAAGCATTGAGATATCACATCTCATGCTATAGGAAGAGTCTCAGGATTGGAATGGGAAGGAGTTGGATATCACGTCTCATGTTATAGGAAAGGTCTCATGTTTGGTAGTAGAAACATTGAGATTTCAAATCTCATGCTATAGGAAGGGACGCAGGATTGGAATGGGACAGGGTTTTATATCACATCTCATGCCATAGTATGGGTCTCAGGTTTGGTAGAAGCATTGGGATATCACATCTCATGCTATCGGAAGGGTATCAGGATTGGATTTGGAAGGAGTTGGATATCCCATCTCATGCTGTAGGAAGGGTCTCAGGTTGGAATGGGAAGGAGTTGGATATCACATCTCTGCTATCGGACGTGTCTCATGATTGGGATGGGAAGGAGTTGGATATCACATCTCATGCTATACGAAGTATCTCAGATTTGGAATGGGAAGGAGTTGGATATCCCATCTCATGTTATAGGACGGGTCTCAGGTTTGGTATTAGAAACATTGCGATATCACATCTCATGCTGTAGGAAGGGTCTCAGGTTTGGAATGGGAAGGAATTGGATATCACATCTCATGTCATAGGAAGGATCTCAGGTTTGGTATTAGAAGCATTGAGATATCACATCTCATGCTATAAGAATGGTCTCAGGATTGGAATGGGAAGGAGTTGGATATTACATTCTTGCTATAGGAAGGGTCTCATGTTTGGAATGGGAAGGAGTTGGATATCACATATGCTATAGGAAGGGTCTCAGGTTTGGAATGGGAAGGAGTTGGGTATCACATCTCATGTTATAGGAAGGGTCTCAGGTTTGGTATAAGCATTGAGATATCACATCTCTGCTATCGGAAGTGTCTCAGGATTGGAATCGGAAGGAGTTGGATATCCCATCTCATGTTATAGGAAGGGTCTCAGGTTTGGTATTAGAAGCTTTGAGATGTCACGTCTCATGCTATAGGAAGGGTCTCAGGATTGCAATAGGAAGGAGTTGGATATCACATCTCATGCTAAATGAAGGGTCTCAGGTTTGGTATTACAAGCATTGTGATATTACATCTCATGCTATAGGAAGGGTCTCAGGATTGGATTGGGAAGGAGTCGGATATCACATCTCATGCTATAGGAAGGGTCTCAGGTTTGGAATGGGAAGGATTTGTATATCACATCTTGCTATAGGAAGGCCTCAGGTTTGGTATGAGAAACATTGACATATCACATCTCATGGTATAGGAAGGATCTCAGGATTGGAATGGGAAGGAGTTGGATATCCCATCTCATGTTATAGGAAGGATATCAGGTTTGGTATTAGAAGCATTGAGATATCACATCTCATGCTATAGGAAGGGTCTCAGGATTGGAATGGGAAGGAGTTGGATATCACATCTCATGCTATAGGAAGGGTCTCAGGTTTGGTAGAAGCATTGAGATATCACATCTCATGCTATAGGCAGGGTCTCAGGATTGGAATGGGAAGGAGTAGTATATGACATCTCATGTCATAGGAAGGGTCTCAGGTTTGGTATAAGCATTGATATATCACATCTCTGCTATCGGAAGGGTCTCGGAATGGGAAGGAGTTGGATATCCCATCTCATGCTATAGGAAGGGTCTCAGGTTTGGTATTAGAAGCATTGAGATATAATATCTCATGTTATAGGAAGGGTCTCAGGATTGGAATGGGAAGGACTTGGATATCACATCTCATGCTATAGGGAGGGTCTCAGGTTTGATATTAGAAGCATTGAGATATCACATCTCATGCTATCGGAAGGGTCTCAGGATTGGAATGGGAAGGAGTTGGATATCACATCTCATGCTAAAGGAAGGGTCTCAGGCTTGGAAGGGGAAGGATTAGGATATTACATCTCATGTTATAGGACGGGTCTCAGGTTTAGTATTAGAAGAATTGAGATATCACATCTCATGGTATAGGAAGGGTCTCAGGATTGGAATGGGAAGGAGTTTGATATCACATCTCATGCCATAGGAAGGGTCTCAAGTTTGGTAGAAGCATTGAGATATCACATCTCATGCTATCGGAAGGGTCTCAGGATTGGATTGGGAAGGAGTTGGATATCCAATCTCATGCTATAGGAAGGGTCTCAGGTTTGGTATTAGAAGCATTGAGATATCACATCTCATGCTATAGGAAGGGTCTCACGATTGGAATGGGAAGGAGTTGGATATCACATCTCATGCTATAGGAAGGGTCTCAGGTTTCGTATTAGAAGCATTGAGATATCAAGTCTCATGGTATAGGAAGGGTCTCAGAATTGTAATGGGAAGGAGTTGGATATCACATCTCAAGCTATAGGAAGGGTCTCAGGATTGGAATGGGAAGGAGTTTGATATCACATCTCATGCCATAATATGGGTCTCAGGTTTGGTAGAAGCATTGAGATATCACATCTCATGCTATCGGAACGGTCTCAGGATTGGATTTGGATGGAGTTGGATATCCCATCTCATGCTATAGGAAGGGTCTCAGGTTGGAATGGGAAGGAGTTGGATATCAAATCTCATTTTATAGGAAGGGTCTCAGGATTGGAATGGGAAGGACTTGGATATCACATCTCATGCTATAGGAAGGCTCTCAGGTTTGGAATGGGAAGGATTTGTATATCACATCTTGCTTTAGGAAGGGCCTCAGGTTTGGTATGAGAAACATTGACATATCACATCTCATGGTATAGGAAGGATCTCAGGATTGGAATGGGAAGGAGTTGGATATCCCATCTCATGTTATAGGAAGGATATCAGGTTTGGTATTAGAAGCATTGAGATATCACATCTCATGCTATAGGAAGGGTCTCAGGATTGGAATGGGAAGGAGTTGGATATCACATCTCATGCTATAGGAAGGGTCTCAGGTTTGGTAGAAGCATTGAGATATCACATCTCATGCTATAGGCAGGGTCTCAGGATTGGAATGGGAAGAAGTAGTATATGACATCTCATGTCATAGGAAGGGTCTCAGGTTTGGTATAAGCATTGATATATCACATCTCTGCTATCGGAAGGGTCTCGGGATTGGAATGGGAAGGAGTTGGATATCCCATCTCATGTTATAGGAAGGGTCTCAGGTTTGGTATTAGAAGCATTGAGATATAACATCTCATGTTATAGGAAGGGTCTCAGGATTGGAATGGGAAGGACTTGGATATCACATCTCATGCTATAGGGAGGTCTCAGGTTTGATATTAGAAGCATTGAGATATCACATCTCATGCTATTGGAAGGGTCTCAGGATTGGAATGGGAAGGAGTTTTATATCACATCTCATGCCATAGGAAGGGTCTCAGGTTTGGTAGAAGCATTGAGATATCACATCTCATGCTATCGGAAGGGTCTCAGGATTGGATTGGGAAGGAGTTGGATATCCCATCTCATGCTATAGGAAGGGTCTCAGGTTTGGTATTAGAAGCATTGTGATATCACATCTCATGCTATAGGAAGGGTCTCAGGATTGGAATGGGAAGGAGTTGGATATCACATCTCATGCTATAGGAAGGGTCTCAGGTTTCGTATTAGAAGCATTGAGATATCAAGTCTCATGGTATAGGAAGGGTCTCAGAATTGGAATGGGAAGGAGTTGGATATCACATCTCAAGCTATAGGAAGGGTCTCAGGATTGGATTGGGAAGGAGTTGGATATCCCATCTCATGCTATAGGAAGGGTCTCAGGTTTGGTATTAGAAGCATTGTGATATCACATCTCATGCTATAGGAAGGGTCTCAGGATTGGATTTGGATGGAGTTGGATATCCCATCTCATGCTATAGGAAGGTTCTCAGGTTGGAATGGGAAGGAGTTGGATATCACATCTTATGTTATAGGAAGGGTCTCAGGATTGGAATGGGAAGGACTTGGATATCACATCTCATGCTATAGGAAGGCTCTCAGGTTTGGAAAGGGAAGGAGTTGGATATCACATTTCATATTAGAGGAAGGATCTCAGGTTTGGTATTTGAGGCATTGAGATATCACATCTCATGCTATCGGAAGGGTCTCAGGATTGGAATGGGAAGGAGTTGGATATGATATGATATGATATGGCATTTGTAACGCGCCTATACACAAGTGTTTCAAGGCGCGACGAGGCAGGGAGGGGGGAACAGGGGGAGGACAGACAACGATCCTACTAGGCCAGGTGTCATTCAGACCGCGCAAGTGCAGGGGTAGGGGGAAGGGAAAAGTGCAGTACAAGGTAAGTAGAATAGAAATAAATAGATAAATAAATAAATAGGGCCAGCTGGTGGCAAGTGCAAGGTAAGTGCAGACAAGTGCTGGGAAGGGGGGGCTGTAGGGATACAGAGACAGTCCCGCAGTGCAGGGGTTGCCGGAGAGGCAGTGCAAGTGGAGAGTGGCTGGGCCCAGGACCGAGGTCGGTGAGAGTGGCCAAGTTTCAGATTCCGTGCAGAATTTAGTGAAGAATTTAGCAGGGGAGAGGGAGAGAAAAAGCAGAAGCAAAGAGGAAGGTTTTGAGGTGCTTCCGGAATCGGAGATGGTTCTCCTCAAGTTTCAGGGAGGCAGGAAGGCTGTTCCAGAGGGAGGCTCCTGCCGCGGAGAGAGATCTACCCCCAGCTCGTTGCTTCGAGAAGCGGCTGACCCTGAGGGAGTTGGAGACGGATGAGCGAAGGGCTCGGGAAGGAAGATATTTAGGAAGAGAGAGTTGCAGGTATTTAGGCCCCAGGCCCCAGAAGGCCTTGTGGACAATGCAGAGGGTTTTGAACTTAATCCTCGCAGCCACTGGGAGCCAGTGTAGAGATTTCAGTCCTGGAGAGATACGGTCCCTGGGCTTGAGGCCAAGGACAAGTCTCGCAGTTCTGTTCTGGATGAGTTGCAGAGGGCGGAGAGTGGAGGCAGGCAGATTAAGATAGAGACTGTTACAGTAGTCCAGCTTCGAGAGAACCAGGGCTCGGGAGACAGTGAGCTTCTGGGGGAAGGAGAGGAAGGGAAGAATACCTCTAAGGAGGTGCAGCTGGTAGTGTGACTTCTTAGAGACGTCAGATATATGAGGAGAGAAGGAGAGTGTGGAGTCAAAGATGACCCCGAGGTTTTTTGCCTTGCAGGTAGGAGCAGGAAGAGGCCCAAGAGAGGCTGGCCAGAGAGCTGCAGGGAAGGAGGGAGTGGGTGTGCCGATGAGTAGAATCTCAGTCTTACTAGCATTAAGGCGGAGGTCGTTAGCAGCACACCATTCCTGGATAGCAGACAGACAGTCAGAGATGAGGGCAGGAGAAGAGGAGGCCGAGGGTAGCCTGAAAATGAGCTGGGTATCGTCCGCATAGCACTGAAAGTTGGGGCAGAGGGCGGCGATGCGGTGGGCAAGAAGTGCCAGATACTGGTTGGTCACATCTCATGCTATAGGAAGGGTCTCAGGTTTGGAACTGGAAGGAGTTGGATATCACATCTCATGCTATAGGGAGGGTCTCAGGTTTGGAAGGGGATTTGGATATCACATCTCATGTTGTAGGAAGGATCTCAAGTTTGGTATTAGAAGCATTGAGATATCACATCTCATGCTATAGGATGGGTCTCAGGATTGGAATGGGAAGGAGTTGGATATCACATCTCATGCTATCGGAAGTGTCTCAGGATTGGAATGGGAAGGAGTTGGATATCACATCTCATGCTATAGGAAGGGTCTCAGGTTTGGAACTGGAAGGAGTTGGATATCACATCTCATGTTATAGGAAGCGTCTCAGGTTTGGTATAAGCATTGAGATATCATATCTCTGCTATCGGAAGTGTCTCAGGATTGGAATGGGAAGGAGTTGGATATCCCATCTCATGTTATAGGACGGGTCTCAGGTTTGGTATTAGAATCATTGAGATATCACATTGCATGCTGTAGGAAGGGTCTAAGGATTGGAATGGGAAGGACTTGGATATCACATCTCATGCTATAGGTAGGCTCTCAGGTTTGGAAAGGGAAGGAGTTGGATATCACATTTCATGTTAGAGGAAGAATCTCAGGTTTGGTATTAGAGGCATTGAGATATCACATCTCATGCCATAGGAAGGGTCTCAGGTTGGAATGGGAAGGAGTTGGATATCACATCTCATTTTATAGGAAGGGTCTCAGGATTGGAATGGGAAGGACTTGGATATCACATCTCATGCTATAGGAAGGCTCTCAGGTTTGGAATGGGAAGGATTTGTATATCACATCTTGCTTTAGGAAGGGCCTCAGGTTTGGTATGAGAAACATTGACATATCACATCTCATGGTATAGGAAGGATCTCAGGATTGGAATGGGAAGGAGTTGGATATCCCATCTCATGTTATAGGAAGGATATCAGGTTTGGTATTAGAAGCATTGAGATATCACATCTCATGCTATAGGAAGGGTCTCAGGTTGGAATGGGAAGGAGTTGGATATCAAATCTCATTTTATAGGAAGGGTCTCAGGATTGGAATGGGAAGGACTTGGATATCACATCTCATGCTATAGGAAGGCTCTCAGGTTTGGAATGGGAAGGATTTGTATATCACATCTTGCTTTAGGAAGGGCCTCAGGTTTGGTATGAGAAACATTGACATATCACATCTCATGGTATAGGAAGGATCTCAGGATTGGAATGGGAAGGAGTTGGATATCCCATCTCATGTTATAGGAAGGATATCAGGTTTGGTATTAGAAGCATTGAGATATCACATCTCATGCTATAGGAAGGGTCTCAGGATTGGAATGGGAAGGAGTTGGATATCACATCTCATGCTATAGGAAGGGTCTCAGGTTTGGTAGAAGCATTGAGATATCACATCTCATGCTATAGGCAGGGTCTCAGGATTGGAATGGGAAGAAGTAGTATATGACATCTCATGTCATAGGAAGGGTCTCAGGTTTGGTATAAGCATTGATATATCACATCTCTGCTATCGGAAGGGTCTCGGGATTGGAATGGGAAGGAGTTGGATATCCCATCTCATGTTATAGGAAGGGTCTCAGGTTTGGTATTAGAAGCATTGAGATATAACATCTCATGTTATAGGAAGGGTCTCAGGATTGGAATGGGAAGGACTTGGATATCACATCTCATGCTATAGGGAGGTCTCAGGTTTGATATTAGAAGCATTGAGATATCACATCTCATGCTATTGGAAGGGTCTCAGGATTGGAATGGGAAGGAGTTTTATATCACATCTCATGCCATAGGAAGGGTCTCAGGTTTGGTAGAAGCATTGAGATATCACATCTCATGCTATCGGAAGGGTCTCAGGATTGGATTGGGAAGGAGTTGGATATCCCATCTCATGCTATAGGAAGGGTCTCAGGTTTGGTATTAGAAGCATTGTGATATCACATCTCATGCTATAGGAAGGGTCTCAGGATTGGAATGGGAAGGAGTTGGATATCACATCTCATGCTATAGGAAGGGTCTCAGGTTTCGTATTAGAAGCATTGAGATATCAAGTCTCATGGTATAGGAAGGGTCTCAGAATTGGAATGGGAAGGAGTTGGATATCACATCTCAAGCTATAGGAAGGGTCTCAGGATTGGATTGGGAAGGAGTTGGATATCCCATCTCATGCTATAGGAAGGGTCTCAGGTTTGGTATTAGAAGCATTGTGATATCACATCTCATGCTATAGGAAGGGTCTCAGGATTGGATTTGGATGGAGTTGGATATCCCATCTCATGCTATAGGAAGGTTCTCAGGTTGGAATGGGAAGGAGTTGGATATCACATCTTATGTTATAGGAAGGGTCTCAGGATTGGAATGGGAAGGACTTGGATATCACATCTCATGCTATAGGAAGGCTCTCAGGTTTGGAAAGGGAAGGAGTTGGATATCACATTTCATATTAGAGGAAGGATCTCAGGTTTGGTATTTGAGGCATTGAGATATCACATCTCATGCTATCGGAAGGGTCTCAGGATTGGAATGGGAAGGAGTTGGATATGATATGATATGATATGGCATTTGTAACGCGCCTATACACAAGTGTTTCAAGGCGCGACGAGGCAGGGAGGGGGGAACAGGGGGAGGACAGACAACGATCCTACTAGGCCAGGTGTCATTCAGACCGCGCAAGTGCAGGGGTAGGGGGAAGGGAAAAGTGCAGTACAAGGTAAGTAGAATAGAAATAAATAGATAAATAAATAAATAGGGCCAGCTGGTGGCAAGTGCAAGGTAAGTGCAGACAAGTGCTGGGAAGGGGGGGCTGTAGGGATACAGAGACAGTCCCGCAGTGCAGGGGTTGCCGGAGAGGCAGTGCAAGTGGAGAGTGGCTGGGCCCAGGACCGAGGTCGGTGAGAGTGGCCAAGTTTCAGATTCCGTGCAGAATTTAGTGAAGAATTTAGCAGGGGAGAGGGAGAGAAAAAGCAGAAGCAAAGAGGAAGGTTTTGAGGTGCTTCCGGAATCGGAGATGGTTCTCCTCAAGTTTCAGGGAGGCAGGAAGGCTGTTCCAGAGGGAGGCTCCTGCCGCGGAGAGAGATCTACCCCCAGCTCGTTGCTTCGAGAAGCGGCTGACCCTGAGGGAGTTGGAGACGGATGAGCGAAGGGCTCGGGAAGGAAGATATTTAGGAAGAGAGAGTTGCAGGTATTTAGGCCCCAGGCCCCAGAAGGCCTTGTGGACAATGCAGAGGGTTTTGAACTTAATCCTCGCAGCCACTGGGAGCCAGTGTAGAGATTTCAGTCCTGGAGAGATACGGTCCCTGGGCTTGAGGCCAAGGACAAGTCTTGCAGTTCTGTTCTGGATGAGTTGCAGAGGGCGGAGAGTGGAGGCAGGCAGATTAAGATAGAGACTGTTACAGTAGTCCAGCTTCGAGAGAACCAGGGCTCGGGAGACAGTGAGCTTCTGGGGGAAGGAGAGGAAGGGAAGAATACCTCTAAGGAGGTGCAGCTGGTAGTGTGACTTCTTAGAGACGTCAGATATATGAGGAGAGAAGGAGAGTGTGGAGTCAAAGATGACCCCGAGGTTTTTTGCCTTGCAGGTAGGAGCAGGAAGAGGCCCAAGAGAGGCTGGCCAGAGAGCTGCAGGGAAGGAGGGAGTGGGTGTGCCGATGAGTAGAATCTCAGTCTTACTAGCATTAAGGCGGAGGTCGTTAGCAGCACACCATTCCTGGATAGCAGACAGACAGTCAGAGATGAGGGCAGGAGAAGAGGAGGCCGAGGGTAGCCTGAAAATGAGCTGGGTATCGTCCGCATAGCACTGAAAGTTGGGGCAGAGGGCGGCGATGCGGTGGGCAAGAAGTGCCAGATACTGGTTGGTCACATCTCATGCTATAGGAAGGGTCTCAGGTTTGGAACTGGAAGGAGTTGGATATCACATCTCATGCTATAGGGAGGGTCTCAGGTTTGGAAGGGGATTTGGATATCACATCTCATGTTGTAGGAAGGATCTCAAGTTTGGTATTAGAAGCATTGAGATATCACATCTCATGCTATAGGATGGGTCTCAGGATTGGAATGGGAAGGAGTTGGATATCACATCTCATGCTATCGGAAGTGTCTCAGGATTGGAATGGGAAGGAGTTGGATATCACATCTCATGCTATAGGAAGGGTCTCAGGTTTGGAACTGGAAGGAGTTGGATATCACATCTCATGTTATAGGAAGCGTCTCAGGTTTGGTATAAGCATTGAGATATCATATCTCTGCTATCGGAAGTGTCTCAGGATTGGAATGGGAAGGAGTTGGATATCCCATCTCATGTTATAGGACGGGTCTCAGGTTTGGTATTAGAATCATTGAGATATCACATTGCATGCTGTAGGAAGGGTCTAAGGATTGGAATGGGAAGGACTTGGATATCACATCTCATGCTATAGGTAGGCTCTCAGGTTTGGAAAGGGAAGGAGTTGGATATCACATTTCATGTTAGAGGAAGAATCTCAGGTTTGGTATTAGAGGCATTGAGATATCACATCTCATGCCATAGGAAGGGTCTCAGGATTGAAATGGGAAGGAGTTGGATATCACATCTCATGCTATAGGAAGGGTCTCAGGTTTGGTATAAGCATTGAGCTATCACATCTCATGCTATAGGAAGGGTCTCAGGATTGGAATGGGAAGGAGTTGGATATCACATCTCAAGCTATAGGAAGGGTCTCAGGATTGGAATGGAAAGGAGTTTGATATCACATCTCATGCCATAGTATGGTTCTCAGGTTTGGTAGAAGCATTGGGATATCACATCTCATGCTATCGGAAGGGTATCAGGATTGGATTTGGAAGGAGTTGGATATCCCATCTCATTCTATAGGAAGGGTCTCAGGTTGGAATGGGAAGGAGTTGTATATCACATCTCATGTTATAGGAAGGGTCTCAGGATTGGAATGGGAAGGACTTGGATATCACATCTCATGCTATAGGAAGGCTCTCAGGTTTGGAAAGGGAAGGAGTTGGATATCACATTTCATGTTTAAGGTAGGATCTCAGGTTTTGTATTAGAGGCATTGAGATATCACATCTTATGCTATCAGAAGGGTCTCAGGCTTGGAATGGGAAGGAATTGGATATCACATCTCATGCTAAAGGGAGGGTCTCAGGTTTGGAAGGGGAAGGAGTTGGATATCACATTTCATCATGTTAGAGGAAGGATCTCAGGTTTGGTATTAGAGGCATTGAGATATCACATCTCATGCTATTGGAAGGGTCTCAGGATTGGAATGGGAAGGAGTTGGATATCACATCTCATGCTATAGGAAGGGTCTCAGGTTTGGAACTGGAAGGAGTTGGATATCACATCCCATGCTATAGGAAGGGTCTCAGGATTGGAATGGGAAGGACTTGGATATCCCATCTCATGTTATTGGACGGGTCTCAGGTGTGGTATTAGAAGCATTGAGATATCACATCGCATGCTGTAGGAAGGGTCTCAGGTTTGGAATGGGAAGGAATTGGATATCACATCTCATGTCATAGGAAGGATCTCAGGTTTGCTATTAGAAGCATTGAGATATCACATCTCATGCTATAGGAATGGTCTCAGGATTGGAATGAGAAGGAGTTGGATATTACATTCTTGCTATAGGATGGGTCTCAGGTTTGGAATGGGAAGGAGTTGGATATCACATATGCTATAGGAAGGGCCTCAGGTTTGGAACGGGAAGGAGTTGGATATCACATCTCGTGCTTTAAGAAGGGTCTCAGTTTTGGTATTAGAAGCATTGAGATATCACATCTCATGCTATAGGAAGGGTCTCAGGTTTGGTATTACAAGCATTGTGATATTACATCTCATGCTATAGGAAGGGTCTCAGGATTGGATTGGGAAGGAGTCGGATATCACAGCTCACGCTATAGGAAGGGTCTCAGGTTTGGAATGGGAAGGATTTGTATATCACATCCCTTGCTATAGGAAGGGCCTCAGGTTTGGTATTAGAAGCATTGAGATATCATATTTCATGGCATAGGAAGGATCTCAGGATTGGAATAGGAAGGAGTTGGATATCACACCTCATGTTATAGGAAGGATATCAGGTTTGGTATTAGAAGCATTGAGATATCACATCTCATGCTATAGGAAGGGTCTCAGGATTGGAATGGGAAGGAGTTGGATATCACATCTCATGCTATAGGAAGGGTCTCAGGTTTGGTAGAAGCATTGAGATATCATATCTCATGCTATAGGAAGGGTCTCAGGATTGGAATGGGAAGGAGAAGTATATGACATCTCATGCCATAGGAAGGGTCTCAGGTTTGGTATAAGCATTGAGATATCACATCTCTGCTATCGGAAGGGTCTCGGGATTGGAATGGGAAGGAGTTGGATATCCCATCTCATGCTATAGGAAGGGTCTCAGGTTTTGTATTAGAAGCATTGAGATGTCACGTCTCATGCTATAGGAAGGGTCTCAGGATTGGAATAGGAAGGAGTTGGATATCACATCTCATGCTATATGAAGGGACTCAGTTGTGGTATTAAAAGCATTGTGATATTACATCTCATGCTATAGGAAGGGTCTCAGGATTGGATTGGGAAGGAGTCGGATATCACATCTCATGCTATAGGAAGGGTCTCAGGTTTGGAATGGGAAGGAGTTGGATACACATCTCATGTTATAGGAAGGATCTCAGGTTTGGTATTAGAAGCATTGAGATATCACATATTGTTAAGACGGATTTCTGAACTCTGTCCTGGCGGCGCAGAAGTTCAGAAGGCCAACCTAATTACTTGGAACAGGGTAACCTCTGGACGAGCCAGACCAATCAAGGTAGCGATCGCGGCGGTCAAGACTAGGTCTCAAGAGGGGTGAGGGTGACTGAAAGCCTGCAATGAGCACACAAAGCAAGATCACTTACAAACTACTCCAAACAGGTGTTATATAAAAAATATATACACATTTATTTTAAGGCCTTTAAAACAACGACCGTAGCGAGAAAATCACAATATCACAATATTAAACACATACCATATCAACCCAATATATATACAAATACGACAGTCGCAAGCGTTATATGCACGAAATGTGTAGTCCACCTGAAAGGGAAGGAAAACAGGCAGTGCGATACAATGCTTTAGACTCAGTTCGCCTTCAGAGACACCTAACTAGATGGAAGTCGGAGCCCTGCGAAGAGTGGAGCCTTGTGCTCAAAGTACCTGCACGCGCTAGTGCCAACGGGCAAAAGGAGAAGCTCTTCGAAGGAAGTCAGGCAGTTCAGTTCAGTGCACAAAAGAAGAAGAACAGGTTCCGTGACTCAAGCGCAGCCTCCACAGTGGGCAGAAGCAGAGCGCGAGTACGGACAAGGGTGCTGTTTTACACAGCGGGGAAAAGCAATGGGCTCCTGCAGGAGGGCGACCAGATCCTAGCTATGCTACTCACCGGTCCCCGATGCAAGCAGACCCAGGCTTCTCCGCGTCAGTTTCAGCAGCTGGCAGGTTCAGAAGAGCAGGGAACGCCTTGTCGTCGTGTTGAGTAAAAAGACGTCCCAATCGAAGAAACCCGCACAGTTTTGTCACCACAGCAGGGCAACGGAGCGGCCGTGTGTATCTGAGCCAAATGTACACTACTCACTTCAGACCTGGGAACGCCAAGTGTACGAAGCGTGTGAGAGTGACAAGGACTCGAAATACTACACAACCTGGCGGCGGTTACAGAGCAAGACTCCCGTGTAAGCTGGTCAGTCAACTGGATGGCCCAGAGACGCTTCCGAAGGCTTACTGGCAGGAGTTGGTGAAGATGCCGAGAATAGCTGTTCCCGCTATTCCAAGGGTCGAAGTACCAGTACAGGCCTTCTGGTTCGATCAAAGGTGAAAAGGGTTTCACAAGGCGACAGCAGTGCAAAGGAGGAGTCCTTCAGCGGGTCACCAGCGATTCCTCGGTCCAGCCTTTTGGTTGCAGGATACTTGGCTCCTGTATTCCTTCGTTCGTGAGAACTCAGGAGATCGACATGGTAGGGGTGTTTCCAGCCCCCTCTTATCCACGGTTCCCTTCGCGCCAAAACGGAGGGGACCCAATGGGAGATCCGCTCATCAACACTCACACCATTCGTGGACCAATCACGGACCACGGTGGTCCCAGGCATTCACACCACCCTAGACTCTCTGGCACCCAGGATGTGTATTGGGACCAGACATCCCAGCCCACATCCTGGAGGCACACATACGACATGTAGAAGCCCGCGAAAGCATCCTTGTTTCGCGGGAAAGTAGATGCCCAAATAAGGAAGGCCCCGGGTCGGCTCGACCCGGGGAAGGTGAAGGGAGCAAGACGGTCAGCGGACAGGACAAAGGAGCCTCGTGGTCTGGCCATTTTGGGAGCCAGGCCACCATTTTGGGTTAAGCGCGAGAAACGCGCTTAGAACGCCAAAAGGAGCTCAAAACACAAGAAAACGATCGCTGCCACCATTCTCGTCCCTGAATTACTTGCACCGATCAAATACAATCCTAAACGAGTATCTAGGGCCTGTAGAAGGCTAGAGACCCAAGAGAGCTGTAACTTAGCTTACAGTGCCCTCTTGTGTCATGTTGCACTAAAGCCGCAACATGATAAAAGAAACTACGGGAAACAGCGTTCCCCGGTACTGACTGTCTTAAGGGCATGTCAGTTTCCCCGTAAGAAAGGAGCGAAAGCCCAGAGGAGTGCGGCAGAAGGCTGCACTTCTCTGGCAAAGTCAAGAACAAGGTGAAAAACAACAGCAAAAAGTTTAGGGGTTGTCACATGGAAGGAAAATTACCTACAATTACGAAATCTTTCCTAACACATATCATGCTATAGGAAGGGTCTCAGGATTGGAATGGGAAGGAGTTGGATATCACATCTCATGCTAAAGGAAAGGTCTCGGGTTTGGAAGGGGAAGGATTTTGATCTCACATATGTATTAGGACGGGTCTCAGGTTTGGTATTAGAAGCATTGAGATATCGCATCTCATGGTATAGGAAGGGTCTCGGGATTGGAATGGGAAGGAGTTGGATAGCACATCTCAAGCTATCTCAGGATTGGAATGGGAAGGAGTTTGATATCACATCTCAAGCTATAGGAAGGGTCTCAGGTTTGGAAAGGGAATGATTTGGATTTCACATCTCATGTTAGAGGATGGTTCTCATGTTTGGTTTTAGAAGCATTGAGATATCACATCTCATGCTATCGGAAGGGTCTCAGGTTTGGAATGGGAAGGAGTTGGATATCACATCTCATGTTATAGGAAGGAACTCAGGTTTGGTATTGGAAGCATTGAGATATCACATCTCATGCTATAGGAAGGGTCTCAGGATTGGAATGGGAAGGAGTTGGATATCCCATCTCATGCTATAGGAAGGGTCTCAGGTTGGAATGGGAAAGAGTTGGATATCACATCTCATGCTATAGGAAGGGTCTCAGGTTTGGTATTAGAAGCATTGAGATATCAAGTCTCATGGTATAGGAAGGGTCTCAGAATTGGAATGGGAAGGAGTTGGGTATCACATCTCAAGCTATAGGAAGGGTCTCAGGATTGGAATGGGAAGGAGTTGTATATGACATCTCATGCCATAGGAAAGGTCTCAGGTTTGGTATAAGCATTGAGATATCACATCTCTGCTATCGGAAGGGTCTCAGGATTGGAATGGGAAGGAGTTGGATATCCCATCTCATGTTATAGGAAGGGTCTCAGGTGTGGTATTAGAAGCATTGAGATATCACATCGCATGCTGTAGGAAGGGTCTCAGGTTTGGAATGGGAAGGAATTGGATATCACATCTCATGTCATAGGAAAGATCTCAGGTTTGCTATTAGAAGCATTGAGATATCACATCTCATGCTATAGGAATGGTCTCAGGATTGGAATGAGAAGGAGTTGGATATTACATTCTTGCTATAGGATATGTCTCAGGTTTGGAATGGGAAGGAGTTGGATATCACATGTGCTATAGGAAGGGCCTCAGGTTTGGAACGGGAAGGAGTTGGATATCACATCTCATGATTTAAGAAGGGTCTAAGTTTTGGTATTAGAAGCATTGAGATATCACATCTCATGCTATAGGAAGGGTCTCAGGTTTGGTATTACAAGCATTGTGATATTACATCTCATGCTATAGGAAGGGTCTCAGGATTGGATTGGGAAGGAGTCGGATATCACAGCTCATGCTATAGGAAGGGTCTAAGGTTTGGAATGGGAAGGATTTGTATATCACATCTCTTGCTATAGGAAGGGCCTCAGGTTTGGTATGAGAAACATTGAGATATCACATCTCATGGTATAGGAAGGATCTCAGGATTGGAATAGGAAGGAGTTGGATATCACATCTCATGTTATAGGAAGGATATCAGGTTTGGTATTAGAAGCATTGAGATATCACATCTCATGCTATAGGAAGGGTCTCAGGATTGGAATGGGAAGGAGTTGGATATCACATCTCATGCTATAGGAAGGGTCTCAGGTTTGGTAGAAAGAAGCATTGAGATATCACATCTCATGCTATAGGAAGGGTCTCAGGATTGGAATGGGAAGGAGAAGTAAATGACATCTCATGCCATAGGAAGGGTTTCAGGTTTGGTATAAGCATTGAGATATCACATCTCTGCTATCGGAAGGGTCTCGGGATTGGAATGGGAAGGAGTTGGATATCCCATCTCATGCTATAGGAAGGGTCTCAGGTTTGGTATTAGAAGCATTGAGATGTCACGTCTCATGCTATAGGAAGGGTCTCAGGATTGGAATAGGAAGGAGTTGGATATCACATCTCATGCTATATGAAGGGACTCAGGTGTGGTATTACAAGCATTGTGATATTACATCTCATGCTATAGGAAGTTTCTCAGGATTGGATTGGGAAGGAGTCGGATATCACATCTCATGCTATAGGAAGGGTCTCAGGTTTGGAATGGGAAGGATTTGTATATCACATCTCTTGCTATAGTAAGGGCCTCAGGTTTGGTATGAGAAACATTGAGATATCACATCTCATGGTATAGGAAGGATCTCAGGATTGGAATGGGAAGGAGTTGGATATCCCATCTCATGTTATAGGAAGGATATCAGGTTTGGTATTAGAAGCATTGAGATATCACATCTCATGCTATAGGAAGGGTCTCAGGATTGGAATGGGAAGGAGTTGGATATCACATCTCATGCTATAGGAAGGGTCTCAGGTTTGGTAGAAGCATTGAGATATCACATCTCATGCTATAGGAAGGGTCTCAGGATTGGAATGGGAAGTAGTAGTATATGACATCTCATGTCATAGGAAGGGTCTCAGGTTTGGACTAAGCATTGATATATCACATATCTGCCATCGGAAGGGTCTCGGGATTGGAATGGGAAGGAGTTGGATATCCTATCTCATGTTATAGGAAGGGTCTCAGGTTTCACATTAGAAGCATTGAGATATCACATCTCATGTTATAGGAAGGGTCTCAGGATTGGAATGGGAAGGAGTTGGAAATCACATCGCATGCTAAAGGAAGGGTCTCAGGCTTGGAAAGGGAAGGATTAGGATATTACATCTCATGCTATAGGACGGGTCTCAGGTTTAGTATTAGAAGCATTGAGATATCAAATCTCATGGTATAGGAAGGGTCTCAGGATTGGATTGGGAAGGAGTTGGATATCCCATCTCATGCTATAGGAAGGGTCTCAGGTTTGGTATTAGAAGCATTGAGATATCACATCTCATGCTATAGGAAGGGTCTCAGGTTTCGTATTTGAAGCATTGAGATATCAAGTCTCATGGTATAGGAAGTGTCTCAGAATTGGAATGGGAAGGAGTTGGATATCACATCTCAAGCTATAGGAAGGGTCTCAGGATTGGAATGGGAAGGAGTTTTATATCACATCTCATGCCATAGTATGGGTCTCAGGTTTGGTAGAAGCATTGAGATTTCACTTCTCATGCTATCGGAAGGGTCTCAGGATTGGAATGGGAAGGAGTTGGATAGCACATCTCATGTTATAGGAAGGGTCTCAGGATTGGAATGGGAAGGACTTGGATATCACATCTCATGCTATAGGAAGGCTCTCAGGTTTGGAAAGGGAAGGAGTTGGATATCACATTTCATGTTAGAGGAAGGATCTCAGGTTTGGTATTAGAGGCATTGAGATATCACATCTCATGCTATCGGAAGGGTCTCAGGATTGGAATGGGAAGGAGTTGGATATCACATCTCATGCTATAGGAAGGGTCTCAGGTTTGGAACTGGAAGGAGTTGGATATCACATCTCATGAGATCCTTCCTATGGCAGGTTTGGTAGAGAAACGTGAGATGTGATATCCAAATCCGTCCACTTCCAAACCTCAGACCCTCCCTTTAGCATGAGATGTGATATCCAACTCCTTCCCATTCCAAACCTGAGACCCTTCCTATAGCTTGAGATGTGATATCAAACTCCTTCCCATTCCAATCCTGAGATAGCTTGAGATGTGCTATCCATTCCAATCCTGAGACCCTTCCTATAACATGAGATGTGATATCCAATTCCTTCCCAATCCAATCCTGAGACCCTTCCAATAGCATGAGATATGATATATCAATGCTTCTAATACCAAACCACAGACCCGTCCTATAACTTGAGATGTGATATCCAAATCCTTCCCCTTCCAAACCTGAGTCCGTTCCTATAACATGAGATGTGATATCCAACTCCTTCCCATTCCAATCATGAGGCCCTTCCTATAGCATGAGATGTGATATCTCAATGCTTCTACCAAACCTGAGACCCTTCCTATAGCATGAGATGTGATATCCAACTCCTTCCCGAACCAATCCTGAGACCCTTCCTATAGCATGAGATGTGATATCTCAATGCTCTTAATACCAAACCTGCGATCATTCCTATAACATGAGATGTGCTATCCAACTCCTTCCCATTCCAATCCGAGCCCCTTCCATGAGATGTGCTATCTCAATGCTTCTAATACCAAAGTTGGACCGTTCCTATAGCATGAGATGTGATATCCAACTCCTTCCCATTCCAATCCTGCGTCCCTTCATTTAGCATGAGATTTGATATCTCAGTGCTTCTAATACCAAACCTGAGACCCTTCCTATAACATGAGATGTCATATCCAACTCCTTCCGATTCCAATCCTGAGACCCTTCCTATACCATGAGATGAAATATCTCAATGTTTCTAATACCAAACCTGAGACCCTTCCTATTGCAAGAGATGTGATATCCAAATCCTTCCCATTCCAAACCTGAGTCCCTTCCTATAGCATGAGATGTGATATCCAACTTCTTCCCATTCCAATCCTGCGTCTCTTCATATAGCATGATATTTGATATCTCAGTGCTTCTAATACAAAACCTGAGACCCTTCCTATAACATGAGATGTGATATCCAACTCCTTCCGATTCCAATCCTGAGACCCTTCCTATACCATGAGATGTGATATCTCAATGTTTCTAATACCAGACCTGAGACCCTTCCTATTGCAAGAGATGTGATATCCAAACCCTTCCCATTCCAAACCTGAGACCTTTCCTATTGCATGAGATGTGATATCCAACTCCTTCGAATTCCAACCTGTGACCCTTCCTATAGCATGAGATGGGATATCCAACTCCTTCCCAATCCAATCCTGAGACCCTTCCGATAGCATGAGATGTGATATCTTAATGCTTCTACCAAACCTGAGACCTTCCTTATAGGAAGCGTCTCAGGTTTGGTATAAGCATTGAGATATCATATCTCTGCTATTGGAAGTGTCTGAGGATTGGAATGGGAAGGAGTTGGATATCACATCTCATGCTATAGGTAGGCTCTCAGGTTTGGAAAGGGAAGGAGTTGGATATCACATTTCATGTTAGAGGAAGGATCTCAGGTTTGGTATTAGAGGCATTGAGATATCACATCTCATGCTATAGGAAGGGTCTCAGGATTGGAATGGGAAGGAGTTGGATATCACATCTCATGCTATAGGAAGGGTCTCAGGTTTGGTATAAGCATTGAGATATCACATCGCATGCTGTAGGAATGGTCTAAGGATTGGAATGGGAAGGACTTGGATATCACATCTCATGCTATAGGTAGGCTCTCAGATTTGGAAAGGGAAGGAGTTGGATATCACATTTCATGTTAGAGGAAGGATCTCAGGTTTGGTATTAGAGGCATTGAGATATCACATCACATGCTATAGGAAGGGTCTCAGGATTGGAATGGAAACTAGTTGGATATCACATCTCATGCTATAGGAAGGGTCTCAGGTTTGGTATAAGCATTGAGATATCACATCTCAAGCTATAGCAAGGGTCTCAGGATTGGAATGGGAAGGAGTTGGATATCACATCTCAAGCTATAGCAAGGGTCTCAGGATTGGAATGGGAAGGAGTTTGATATCACATCTCATGCTATCGGAAGGGTATCAGGATTGGATTTGGAAGGAGTTGGATATCCCATCTCATGCTATAGGAAGGGTCTCAGGTTGGAATGGGAAGGAGTTGGATATCACATCTCAAGCCATAGGAAATGTCTCAGGTTTGGTATTAGAAGCATTGAGATATCAAGTCTCATGGTATAGGAAGGGTCTCAGAATTGGAATGGGAAGGAGTTGGGTATCACATCTCAAGCTATAGGAAGGGTCTCAGGATTGGAATGGGAAGGAGTTGTATATGACATCTCATGCCATAGGAAAGGTCTCAGGTTTGGTATAAGCATTGAGATATCACATCTCTGCTATCGGAAGGGTCTCAGGATTGGAATGGGAAGGAGTTGGATATCCCATCTCATGTTATAGGAAGGGTCTCAGGTTTGGTATTAGAAGCATTGAGATATCACATCTCATGCTATAGGAAGGGTCTCAGGATTGGAATGTGAAGGACTTGGATATCCCATCTCATGTTATTGGACGGGTCTCAGGTGTGGTATTAGAAGCATTGAGATATCACATCGCATGCTGTAGGAAGGGTCTCAGGTTTGGAATGGGAAGGAATTGGATACCACATCACATGTCATAGGAAGGATCTCAGGTTTGCTATTAGAAGCATTGAGATATCACATCTCATGCTATAGGAATGGTCTCAGGATTGGAATGAGAAGGAGTTGGATATTACATTCTTGCTATAGGATGGGTCTCAGGTTTGGAATGGGAAGGAGTTGGATATCACATATGCTATAGGAAGGGCCTCGGGTTTGGAACGGGAAGGAGTTGGATATCACATCTCATGCTTTAAGAAGGGTCTCAGTTTTGGTATTAGAAGCATTGAGATATCACATCTCATGTTATAGGAAGGGTCTCAGGTTTGGTATTACAAGCATTGTGATATTACATCTCATGCTATAGGAAGGGTCTCAGGATTGGATTGGGAAGAAGTCGGATATCAAAGCTCACGCTATAGGAAGGGTCTCAGGTTTGGAATGGGAAGGATTTGTATATCACATCTCTTGCTATAGGAAAGGCCTCAGGTTTGGTATGAGAAACATTGAGATATCACATCTCATGGTATAGGAAGGATCTCAGGATTGGAATAGGAAGGAGTTGGATATCACATCTCATGTTATAGAAGGATATCAGGTTTGGTATTAGAAGCATTGAGATATCACATCTCATGCTATAGGAAGGGTCTCAGGATTGGAATGGGAAGGAGTTGGATATCACATCTCATGCTATACGAAGGGTCTCAGGTTTGGTAGAAGCATTGAGATATCACATCTCATGCTATAGGAAGGGTCTCAGGATTGGAATGGGAAGGAGAAGTATATGACATCTCATGCCATAGGAAGGGTCTCAGGTTTGGTATAAGCATTGAGATATCACATCTCTGCTATCGGAAGGGTCTCGGGATTGGAATGGGAAGGAGTTGGATATCCCATCTCATGCTATAGGAAGGGTCTCAGGTTTGGTATTAGAAGCATTGAGATGTCACGTCTCATGCTATAGGAAGGGACTCAGGTGTGGTATTACAAGCATTGCGATATTACATCTCATGCTATAGGAAGGGTCTCAGGATTGGATTGGGAAGGAGTCGGATATCAAATCTCATGCTATAGGAAGGGTCTCAGGTTTGGAATAGGAAGGATTTGTATATCACATCTCTTGCTATAGGAAGGGCCTCAGGTTTGGTATGAGAAATATTGAGATATCACATCTCATGGTATAGGAAGGATCTCAGGATTGGAATGGGAAGGAGTTGGATATCCCATCTCATACTATTGGAAGGGTCTCAGGTTTGGTAGAAGCATTGAGATTTCACATCTCATGCTATAGGAAGGGTCTCAGGATTGGAATGGGAAGGAGTAGTATATGACATCTCATGTCATAGGAAGGGTCTCAGGTTTGGTATAAGCATTGATATATCACATCTCTGCTATCGGAAGAGTCTCGGGATTGGAATGGGAAGGAGTTGGATATCCTAGCTCATGTTATAGGAAGGGTCTCAGGTTTGGTATTAGAAGCATTGAGATATCACATCTCATGTTATAGGAAGGGTCTCAGGATTGGAATGGGAAGGACTTGGATATCACATCTCATGCTATAGGGAGGGTCTCAGGTTTCATATTAGAAGCATTGAGATATCACATCTCATGCTATCGGAAGGGTCTCAGGATTGGAATGGGAAGGAGTTGGATATCACATCTCATGCTAAAGGAAGGGTCTCAGGCTTGGAAGGGGAAGGATTGGGATTTTACATCTCATGTTATAGGACGGGTCGCAGGTTTAGTATTAGAAGCATTGAGATATCACATCTCATGGTATAGGAAGGGTCTCAGGATTGGATTGGGAAGGAGTTGGATATCCCATCTCATGCTATAGGAAGGGTCTCAGGTTTGGTATTAGAAGCATTGAGATATCACATCTCATGCTATAGGAAGGGTCTCAGGTTTCGTATTATAAGCATTGAGATATCAAGTCTCATGGTATAGGAAGGGTCTCAGAATTGGAATGGGAAGGAGTTAGATATCACATCTCAAGCTATAGGAAGGGTCTCAGGATTGGAATGGGAAGGAGTTTGATATCACATCTCATGCCATAGTATGGGTCTCAGGTTTGGTAGAAGCATTGAGATATCACATCTCATGCTATCGGAAGGGTCTCAGGATTGGATATGGATGGAGTTGGATATCCCATCTCATGCTATAGGAAGGGTCTCAGGTTTGGAATGGGAAGAAATTGGATATCACATCTCATGTCATAGGAAGGATCTCAGGTTTGCTATTAGAAGCATTGAGATATCACATCTCATGCTATAGGAATGGTCTCAGGATTGGATGAGAAGGAGTTGGATATTACATTTTTGCTATAGGATGGGTCTCAGGTTTGGAATGGGAAGGAGTTGGATATCACATATGCTATAGGAAGGGCCTCAGGTTTGGAACGGGAAGGAGTTGGATATCACATCTCATGCTTTAAGAAGGGTCTCAGTTTTGGTATTAGAAGCATTGAGATATCACATCTCATGCTATAGGAAGGATATCAGGTTTGGTATTAGAAGCATTGAGATATCACATCTCATGCTATAGGAAGGGTCTCAGGATTGGAATGGGAAGGAGTTGGATATCACATCCCATGCTATAGGAAGGGTCTCAGGTTTGGTAGAAGCATTGAGATATCATATCTCATGCTATTGGAAGGGTCTCAGGATTGGAATGGGAAGGAGAAGTATATGACATCTCATGCCATAGGAAGGGTCTCAGGTTTGGTATAAGCATTGAGATATCACATCTCTGCTATCGGAAGGGTCTCGGCATTGGAATGGGAAGGAGTTGGATATCCCATCTCATGCTATAGGAAGGGTCTCAGGTTTTGTATTAGAAGCATTGAGATGTCACGTCTCATGCTATAGTAAGGGTCTCAGGATTGGAATAGGAAGGAGTTGGATATCACATCTCATGCTATATGAAGGGACTCAGGTGTGGTATTAAAAGCATTGTGATATTACATCTCATGCTATAGGAAAGGTCTCAGGATTGGATTGGGAAGGAGTCGGATATCACATCTCATGCTATAGGAAGGTTCTCAGGTTTGGAATGGGAAGGAGTTGGATACACATCTCATGTTATAGGAAGGATCTCAGATTTGGTATTAGAAGCATTGAGATATCACATATCATGCTATAGGAAGGGTCTCAGGATTGGAATGGGAAGGAGTTGGATATCACATCTCATGCTAAAGGAAAGGTCTCGGGTTTGGAAGGGGAAGGATTTGGATCTCACATATGTATCAGGACGGGTCTCAGGTTTGGTATTAGAAGCATTGAGATATCACATCTCATGGTATAGGAAGGGTCTCGGGATTGGAATGGGAAGGAGTTGGATAGCACATCTCAAGCTATCTCAGGATTGGAATGGGAAGGAGTTTGATATCACATCTCAAGCTATAGGAAGGGTCTCAGGTTTGGAAAGGGAATGATTTGGATTTCACATCTCATGTTATAGGATGGTTCTCATGTTTGGTTTTAGAAGCATTGAGATATCACATCTCATGCTATCAGAAGGGTCTCGGGTTTGAAATAGGAAGGAGTTGGATATCACATCTCATGTTATAGGAAGGAACTCAGGTTTGGTATTGGAAGCATTGAGATATCACATCTCATGCTATAGGAAGGGTCTCAGGATTGGAATGGGAAGGAGTTGGATATCACATCTCATGCTATAGGAAGGATCTCAGGTTTGGTATTAGAAGCATTGAGATATCACATCTCATGCTATCGGAAGGATCTCAGGTTTGGTATTAGAAGCATTGAGATATCACATCTCATGCTATCAGAAGGGTCTCAGGATTGGAATGGGAAGGATCGGATATCACATCTCATGCTAAAGGGAGGGTCTCAGGTTTGGAAGTGGATGGATTTGGATATCACATCTCATGTTTTAGGAAGGATCTCAGGTTTGGTATTAGAAGCATTGAGATATCACATCTCATGCTATTGGAAGGATCTCAGGTTTGGTATTAGAAGCATTGAGATATCACATCTCATGCTATCAGAAGGGTCTCAGGATTGGAATGGGAAGGAGTCGGATATCACATCTCATGCTAAAGGGAGGGTCTCAGGTTTGGAAGTGGAAGGATTTGGATATCACATCTCATGTTATAGGAAGTATCTCAGGTTTGGTATTAGAAGCATTGAGATATCACATCTCATGCTATAGGAAGGGTCTCAGGATTGGAATGGGAAGGAGTTGGATATCACATCTGATGCTAAAGGAAGGGTCTCAGTTTTGGTAGAAGCATTGAGATATCACATCTCATGCTATAGGAAGGGTATCAGGATTGGAATGGGAAGGAGTTGGATATCACATCTCATGCCATAGGAAGGGTCTCAGGTTTCATATAAGCATTGAGATATCACATCTCTGCTATCGGAAGGATCTCAGGATTGGAATGGGAAGGACTTAGCTATCACATCGCATGCTATAAGGAGGGTCTCAGTTTTGATATTAGAAGCATTGAGATATCACATCTCATGCTATCGGAAGGGTCTCAGGATTGGAATGGGAAGGAGCTGGATATCACATCTCATGCTAAAGGAAGGGTCTCAGTTTTGGAAGGGGAAGGATTTGGATATCACATCTCATGTTATAGGACGGGTCTCAGGTTTGGTATTAGAAGCATTGAGATATCACACCTCATGGTATAGGAAGGGTTTCCGGATTGGAATGGGGAGGAGTTGGATATCATATCTCATGCTATAGGAAGGGTCTCAGGATTGGAATGGGAAGGAGTTTGATATCAAATCTCATGCCATAGGAAGGGTCTCAGGTTTGGTATTAGAAGCATTGAGATATCACATCTCATGCTATAGAAAGTGTCTGAGGATTGGAATGGGAAGGAGTTGGATATCACATCTCATGCTATAGGAAGGGTCTCAGGTTTGGTAGAAGCATTGAGATATCACTTCTCATGCTATAGGAAGAGTCTCAGGATTGGAATGGGAAGGAGTTGGATATCACGTCTCATGTTATAGGAAAGGTCTCAGGTTTGGTAGTAGAAACATTGAGATATCAAATCTCATGCTATAGGAAGGGACGCAGGATTGGAATGGGACGGAGTTTATATCACATCTCATGCTATAGGAAGGATCCAGGTTTGGTATTAGAAGCATTGAGATATCACATCTCATGCTATACGAAGGGTCTCAGATTTGGAATGGGAAGGAGTTGGATATCCCATCTCATGTTATAGGAAGGGTCTCAGGATTGGAATTGCAAGGAGTTAGATATCACATCTCATGTTATACGAAGGGTCTCAGGATTGGAATGGGAAGGACTTGGATATCACATCTCATGCTATAGGAAGGCTCTCAGGTTTGGAAAGGGAAGGAGTTGGATATCACATTTCATGTTAGAGGAAGGATCTCAGGTTTGGTATTAGAGGCATTGAGATATCACATCTCATGCTATTGGAAGGATCTCAGGATTGGAATGGGAAGGAGTTGGATATCACATCTCATGCTATAGGAAGGGTCTCAGGTTTGGAACTGGAAGGAGTTGGATATCACATCTCATGCTATACTGAGGGTCTCAGGTTTGGAAGGTGATTTGGATATCACATCTCATGTGATAGGAAGGATCTCAGGTTTGGTATTAGAAGCATTGAGATATCACATCTCATGCTATCGGATGGGTCTCAGGATTGGAATGGGAAGGAGTTGGATATCACATCTCATGCTATAGGAAGGGTCTCAGGTTGGAATGGGAAGAAGTTGGATATCACATCTCAAGCCATAGGAAGGGTCTCAGGTTTGGTATTAGAAGCATTGAGATATCAAGTCTCATGGTATAGGAAGGGTCTCAGAATTGGGATGGGAAGGAGTTGGGTATCATATCTCATGCCATAGGAAGGGTCTCAGGTTTGGTATTAGAACCATTGAGATATCACATCTCATGCTATAGGAAGGGTCTCAGGATTGGAATGGGAAGGAGTTGGATATCACATCTCATGCCATAGGAAGGGTCTCAGGTTTCGTATAAGCATTGAGATATCACATCTCTGCTATCGGAAGGAGCTCAGGATTGGAATGGGAAGGACTTAGATATCACATCTCATGCTATAAGGAGGGTCTCAGTTTTGATATTAGAAGAATTGAGATATCACATCTCATGCTATCGGAAGGGTCTCAGGATTGGAATGGGAAGGATCTGGATATCACATCTCATGCTAATGGAAGGGTCTCAGGTTTGGAAGGGGAAGGATTTGGATATCACATTTCCTGTTATAGGTTGGGTCTCAGGTTTGGTATTAGAAGCATTGAGATATCACACCTCATGGTATAGGAAGGGTTTCAGGATTGGAATGGGGAGGAGTTGGATATCATATCTCATGCCATAGGAAGGGTCTCAGGTTTGGTATTAGAACCATTGAGATATCACATCTCATGCTATAGAAAGTGTCTGAGGATTGGAATGGGAAGGAGTTGGATATCACATCTCATGCTATAGGAAGGGTCTCAGGTTTGGTAGAAGCATTGAGATATAACATCCCATGCTATAGGAAGAGTCTCAGGATTGGAATTTGAAGGAGTTGGAAATCACGTCTCATGTTATAGGAAAGGTCTCAGGTTTGGTAGTAGAAACATTGAGATATCAAATCTCATGCTATAGGAAGGGACGCAGGATTGGAATGGGACGGAGTTTTATATCACATCTCATGCTATATGAAGGATCCAGGTTTGGTATTAGAAGCATTGAGATATCACATCTCATGCTATAGGAAGAGTCTCAGGATTGGAATGGGAAGGAGTTGGATATCACATCTCATGCCATAGGAAGGGTCTCAGGTTTGGTATAAGCATTGAGATATCACATCTCTGCTATCGGAAGTGTCTCATGATTGTGATGGGAAGGAGTTGGATATCACATCTCATGCTATACGAAGGGTCTCAGATTACTCCTTCCCATTCCAATCCTGAGACCCTTCTGATAGCATGAGATGTGATATCTCAATGTTTCTAATACCAAACCTGAGACCCTTCCTATAGCATGAGATGGGATATCCAACTCCTTCCCAATCCAATCCTGAGACTCTTCCGATAGAATGAGATATGATATCTCAATGCTTCTAATACCAAACCACAGACCCGTCCTATAACTTGAGATGTGATATCCAAATCCTTCCCCTTCCAAACCTGAGACCCTTCCTTTAGCATGAGATGTGATATCCAACTCCTTTCCATTCCAATCCTGAGACCCTTCCTATAGCATGAGATGTGATATCCCAATGCTTCTACCAAACCTGAGACCCTTCCTATAGCATGAGATGTGATATCTAACTCCTTCCCATTCCAATCCTGAGACCCGTCCTATACCATGAGATGTTATATCTCAATGCTTCTAATACCAAACCTGAGACTGTCCTATAGCATGAGATATGATATCTCAATGCTTCTAATAACAAACCTGAGACCCTTCCTATAACATGAGATGTGATGTCCAAGCCCTTCCCATTCCAATCCTGAGACCCTTCCTATAACATGAGATGTGATATCCAACTCCTTCCCAATCCAATCCTGAGACCCTTCCGATAGCATGAGATATGATAACTCAATGCTTCTAATACCAAACGACAGACCCGTCTTATAACTTGAGATGTGATATCCAAATCCTTCCCCTTCCAAACCTGAGACCTTTCCTTTAGCATGATATGTGATATCCAACTCCTTCCCATTCCAATCCTGAGACCATTCCGATAGCATGAGATACGATATCCAACTCCTTCCCATTCCAATCATGAGGCCCTTCCTATAGCATGAGATGTGATATCTCAATGCTTCTACCAAATCTGAGACCCTTCCTATAGCATGAAATGTGATATCCAACTCCTTCCCATCCAATCCTGAGACCCTTCCTATAGCATGAGATGTGATATCTAAATGCTATTAATACCAAACCTGAGACCCTCCCTATAGCATGAGATGTGATATCCAACTCCTTCCCATTCCATTCCTGAGACCCTTCCGATAGCCTGAAATGTGATATCCAACTCCTTCCCATTCCAATCATGAGGCCCTTCCTATAGCATGAGATGTGATATCTCAATGCTTCTACCAAACCTGAGACCCTTCCTATAGCATGAGATGTGATATCCAACTCCTTCCCATTCCAATCCTGAGACCCTTCCTATAGCATGAGATGTGATATATCAATGCTCTTAATACCAAACCTGGGATCATTCCTATTGTGAGAGATGTGATATCCAAATGCTTCCCATTCCAAACCTGAGACCCTTCCTATAGGATGAGATGTGATATCCAACTCCTTCCCATTCCAATCCTGAGACCCTTCCTATAGCATGAGATGATATCCAACTCCTTCCCATTCCAATCCTGAGACCCTTCCTATAGCATGAGATGTGATATCTCAATGCTTCTACCAAACCTGAGATCCTTCCTATAGCATGAGATGTGAAATTCAACTCCTTCCCATTCCAATCCTGAGACCCTTCCGATAGGATGAGATTTATTATCTCACTCCTTCAAATACCAAACTTGAGTCCCTTCCTAAAGGATGAGATCTGTTATCTCGGTGCTTCTAATACCAAACCTGAGCCCCTTCCTATAACATGAGATGTGATATCCAACTCCTTCCCATTCCAATCTTTCAGGCCCTTCCAATAGCATGAGATGTGATATCTCAATGCTTCTACCAAACCTGAGACCCTTCCTATAGCATGAGATGTGATATCCAACTCCTTCCCATTCCAATCCTGAGACCCTTCCTATAGCATGAGATGTGATATCTCAATGCTCTTAATACCAAACCTGCGATCATTCCTATAACATGAGATGTGATATCCAACTCCTTCCCATTCCAATCCTGAGCCCTTTCCATGAGATGTGCTATCTCAATGCTTCTAATACCAAAGTTGGACCGTTCCTATAGCATGAGATGTGATATCCAACTCCTTCCCATTCCAGTCCTGTGTCCCTTCATTTAGCATGAGAAGTGATATCTCAATGCTATTAATACCAAACCTGAGACCCTCCCTATAGCATGAGATGTGATATCCAACTCCTTCCCATTCCAATCCTTAGACCCTTCCGATAGCATGAGATGTGATATCCAACTCCTTCGAATTCCAACCTATGACCCTTCCTATAGCATGAGATGGGATATCCAACTCCTTCCCAATCCAATCCTGAGACCCTTCCGATAGCATGAGATGTGATATCTTAATGCTTCTACCAAACCTGAGACCTTCCTATTGCATGAGATGTGATATCAAACTCCTTCCCATTCCAATCCTGAAACCCTTCCTATAGCATGAGATGTGATATCCAACTCCTTCCCATTCCAATCCTGAGACCCGTCCTATACCATGAGATGTGATATCTCAATGCTTCTAATACCAAACCTGAGACTGTCCTATAACATGAGATGTGATATCTCAATCCTTCTAATAACAAACCTGAGACCCTTCCTATAACATGAGATGTGATGTCCAAGTCCTTCCCATTCCAATCCTGAGACCTTTCCTATAGCATGAGATGTGATATCCAACTCCTTCCCATTCCAATCCTGAGACCCATACTATACCATGAGATATATCTCAATGCTTCTAATACCAAACCACAGACCCGTCCTATAACTTGAGATGTGATATCCAAATCCTTCCCCTTCCAAACCTGAGACCTTTCCTTTAACATGAGATGTGATATCCAACTCCTTCCCATTCCAATCATGAGACCCTTCCTATAGCATGAGATGTGATATCCCAATGCTTCTACCAAACCTGAGACCTTTCCGATAGCATGAGATGTGATATCTAACTCCTTCCCATTCCAATCATGAGGCCCTTCCTATAGCATGAGATGTGATATCTCAATGCTTCTACCAAATCTGAGACCCTTCCTATAGCATGAAATGTGATATCCAACTCCTTCCCATCCAATCCTGAGACCCTTCCTATAGCATGAGATGTGATATCTAAATGCTATTAATACCAAACCTGAGACCCTCCCTATAGCATGAGATGTGATATCCAACTCCTTCCCATTCCAATCCTGAGACCCTTCCGATAGCCTGAGATGTGATATACAACTCCTTCCCATTCCAATCATGAGGCCCTTCCTATAGCATGAGATGTGATATCTCAATGCTTCTACCAAACCTGAGACCCTTCCTATAGGATGAGATGTGATATCCAACTCCTTGCCATTCCAATCCGGAGACCCTTCCTATAGCATGATATGATATCCAACTCCTTCCCATTCCAATCCTGAGACCCTTCCTATCGCATGAGATGTGATTTCTCAATGCTTCTACCAAACCTGAGATCCTTCCTATAGCATGAGATGGATATTCAACTCGTTCCCATTCCAATCCTGAGACCCTTCCGATAGGATGAGATTTATTATCTCACTCCTTCCAATACCAAACTTGAGTCCCTTCCTAAAGGATGAGATCTGATATCTCAGTGCTTCTAATACCAAACCTGAGTCCCTTCCTATAACATGGGATGTGATATCCAACTCCTTCCCATTCCAATCATGAGGCCCTTCCTCTAGCATGATATGTGATATCTCAATGCTTCTACCAAACCTGAGACCCTTCCTATAGCATGAGATGTGATATCCAACTCCTTCACGATCCAATCCTGAGACCCTTCCTATAGCATGAGATGTGATATCTCAATGCTCTTAATACCAAACCTATGATCATTCCTATAACATGAGATGTGATATCCAACTCCTTCCCATTTCAATCCTGAGCCCCTTCCATGAAATGTGCTATCTCAATGATTCTAATACCAAAGTTGGACTGTTCCTATAGCATGAGATGTGATATCCAACTCCTTCCCATTCCAATCCTGCGTCCCTTCATTTAGCATGAGATTTGATATCTCAGTGCTTCTAATACCAGACCTGAGACCCTTCCTATATCATGAGATGTTATATCCAACTCCTTCCGATTCCAATCCTGAGACCCTTCCTATACCATGAGATGAGATATCTCAATGTTTCTAATACCAAACCTGAGACCCTTCCTATTGCAAGAGATGTGATATCCAAATCCTTCCCATTCCAAACCTGAGTCCCTTCCTATAGCATGAGATGTGATATCCAACTTCTTCCCATTCCAATCCTGCGTCTCTTCATATAGCATGAGATTTGATATCTCAGTGCTTCTAATACCAAACATGAGACAGTCCTATAACATGAGATATGATATCTCAATGCTTCTAATACCAAACCACAGACCTGCCTATAACTTGAGATGTGATATCCAAATCCTTCCCCTTCCAAACCTGAGACCCTTCCTATAACATGAGATGTGATATACAAGTCCTTCCCATTCCAATCCTGAGACCATTCCTATAACAAGAGATGTGATATCCAACTCCTTATCAATCCAATCCTGAGACCCTTCCGATAGCATGAGATATGATATCTCAATGCTTCTAATACCAAACCACAGACCCGTCCTATAACTTGAGATGTGATTTCCAAATCCTTCCCCTTCCAAACCTGAGACCCTTCCTTTAGCCTGAGATGTGATATCCAACTCCTTTCCATTCCAATCATGAGGCCCTTCCTATAGCATGAGATGTGATATCTCAATGCTTCTACCAAACCTGAGACCCTTCCTATAGGATGAGATGTGATATCCAACTCCTTGCCATTCCAATCCTGAGACCCTTCCTATAGCATGAGATGATATCCAACTCCTTCCCATTCCAATCCTGAGACCCTTCCTATAGCATGAGATGTGATATCTCAATGCTTCTACCAAACCTGAGACCCTTTCTATAACATGAGATGAGATATCCAACTCCTTCCCATTCCAACCTGAGACCCTTCCTATAGCATGAGATGGGATATCCAACTCCTTCCAAATCCAATCCTGATACCCTTCCGATAGCATGAGATGTGATATCCCAATGCTTCTACCAAACCTGAGACCCATACTATGGCATGAGATGAGATATAAAACACGTTTCCATTCCAATCCTGAGACCCTTCCTATAGCTTGAGATGTGATATCCAACTCCTTCCCATTCCAATCCTGAGACCCTTCCTATAGCATGAGATGTGATATCTCAATGCTTATACCAAACCTGAGACCCTTTCTATAGCATGAGATGGGATATCCAACTCCTTCCCATTCCAATCCTGAGACCCTTCCTATAGCATGAGATGTGATATCTCAATGCCTCTAATACCAAACCTGAGATCCTTCCTCTAACATGAAATGTGATATCCAAGTCCTTCCCATTCCAATCCTTAGACCCTTCCTACAGCATGCGATGTGATATCTCAATGATTCTAATACCAAACCTGAGACCCGTCCTATAACATGAGATGGGATATCCAACTCCTTCCCATTCCAATCCTGAGACACTTCCGATAGCAGAGATATGATATCTCAATGCTTATGCCAAACCTGAGAAGCTTCCTATAACATGAGATGTGATATCCAACTCCTTCCAGTTCCAAACCTGAGACCCTTCCTATAGCATGAGATGTGATATCCAACTCCTTCCCATTCCAATCCTGAGACCCATACTATACCATGAGATATATCTCAATGCTTCTAATACCAAACCTGAGATCCTTCCTACAACATGAGATGTGATATCCAAATCCCCTTAAAAACCTAAGACCCTCCCTATAGCATGAGATGTGATATCCAACTCCTTCCAGTTCCAAACCTGAGACCCTTCCTATAGCATGAGATGTGATATCCAACTCCTTCCCATTCCAATCCTGAGACCCTTCCGATAGAATGAGATGTGATATCTCAATGCCTCTAATACCAAACCTGAGATCCTTCCTCTAACATGAAATGTGATATCCAAGTCCTTCCCATTCCAATCCTTAGACCCTTCCTACAGCATGCAATGTGATATCTCAATGATTCTAATACCAAACCTGAGACCCGTCCTATAACATGAGATGGGATATCCAACTCCTTCCCATTCCAATCCTGAGACACTTCCGATAGCAGAGATATGATATCTCAATGCTTATACCAAACCTGAGAAGCTTCCTATAACATGAGATGTGATATCCAACTCCTTCCAGTTCCAAACCTAAGACCCTTCCTATAGCATGAGATGTGATATCCAACTCCTTCCCATTCCAATCCTGAGACCCATACTATACCATGAGATATATCTCAATGCTTCTAATACCAAACCTGAGATCCTTCCTACAACATGAGATGTGATATCCAAATCCCCTTAAAAACCTGAGACCCTCCCTATAGCATGAGATGTGATATCCAACTCCTTCCAGTTCCAAACCTGAGACCCTTCCTATAGCATGAGATGTGATATCCAACTCCTTCCCATTCCAATCCTGAGACCCTTCCGATAGAATGAGATGTGATATCTCAATGCCTCAAATACCAAACCTGAGATCCTTCCTCTAACATGAAATGTGATATCCAACTCCTTCCCTTTGCAAACCTGAGAGCCTTCCTATAGCATGAGATGTGATATCCAACTCCTTCCCATTCCAATCCTGAGACCCGTCCTATACCATGAGATGTGATATCTCAATGCTTCTAATACCAAACCTGAGACTGTCCTATAACATGAGATGTGATATCTCAATCCTTCTAATAAGAAACCTGAGACTGTCCTATAGCATGAGATGTGATATCCAACTCCTTCCCATTCCAATCCTGAGACCTGTCCTATACCATGAGGTGTGATATCTCAATGCTTCTAACACCAAACCTGAGACTGTCCTATAACATGAGATGTGATATCTCAATGCTTCTAATAACCAACCTGAGACCCTTCCTATAATGAGATGTGATATCCAAATCCTTCCCAATCCAATCCTGAGACCCTTCCGATAGCATGAGATATGATATCTCAATGCTTCGAATACCAAACCACAGACCCGTCCTATAACATGAGATGTGATATCCAAATCCTTCCCCTTCCAAACCTGAGACCCTTCCTTTAGCATGAGATGTGATATCCAACTCCTTTCCATTCCAATCCTGAGACCCTTCCTATAGCATGAGATGTGATATCCCAATGCTTCTACCAAACCTGAGACCCTTCCTATAGCATGAGATGTGATATCTAACTCCTTCCCATTCAAATCCTGAGACCTGTCCTATACCATGAGATGTTATATCTCAATGCTTCTAATACCAAACCTGAGACTGTCCTATAACATGAGATGTGATATCTCAATGCTTCTAATAACAAATCTGAGACCCTTCCTATAACATGAGATGTGATGTCCAATTCCTTCCCATTCCAATCTTGAGACCCTTCCTATAACATGAGGTGTGATATCCAACTCCTTCCCAATCCAATCCTGAGACCCTTCCGATTGCATGAGATATGATATCTCAATGCTTCTAATACCAAACCACAGACCCGTCCTATAACTTGAGATGTGATATCCAAATCCTTCCCCTTCCAAACCTGAGACCTTTCCTTTAGCATGAGATGTGATATCCAACTCCTTCCCATTCCAATCATGAGACCCTTCCTATAGCATGAGATGTGATGTCCCAATGCTTCTACCAAACCTGAGACCTTTCCGATAGCATGAAATGTGATATCCAACTCCTTCCCATCCAATCCTGAGACCCTTCCTATAGCATGAGATGTGATATCTAAATGCTATTAATACCAAACCTGAGACCCTCCCTATAGCATGAGATGTGATATCCAACTCCTTCCCATTCCAATCCTGAGACCCTTCCGATAGCCTGAGATGTGATATCCAACTCCTTTCCATTCCAATCATGAGGCCCTTCCTATAGCATGAGATGTGATATCTCAATGCTTCTACCAAACCTGAGACACTTCCTATAGGATGAAATGTGATATCCAAGTCCTTCCCATTCCAATCCTTAGACCCTTCCTACAGCATGCGATGTGATATCTCAATGATTCTAATACCAAACCTGAGACCCGTCCTATAACATGAGATGGATATCCAACTCCTTCCCATTCCAATCCTGAGACACTTCCGATAGCATGAGATGTGATATCCAACTCCTTCCCATTCCAATCCTGAGACCCATACTATACCATGAGATATATCTCAATGCTTCTAATACCAAACCTGAGATCCTTCCTACAACATGAGATGTGATATCCAAATCCCCTTAAAAACCTGAGACCCTCCCTATAGCATGAGATGTGATATCCAACTCCTTCCAGTTCCAAACCTGAGACCCTTCCTATAGCATGAGATGTGATATCCAAATCCTTCCCGTTCCAATCCTGAGACCCTTCCGATAGAATGAGATGTGATATCTCAATGCCTCAAATACCAAACCTGAGATCCTTCCTCTAACATGAAATGTGATATCAAACTCCTTCCCTTTGCAAACCTGAGAGCCTTCCTATAGCATGAGATGTAATATCCAACTCCTTCCCATTCCAATCCTGAGACCAGTCCTATACCATGAGATGTGATATCTCAATGCTTCTAATACCAAACCTGAGACTGTCCTATAACATGAGATGTGATATCTCAATCCTTCTAATAAGAAACCTGAGACCCTTCCTATAACATGAGATGTGATGTCCAAGTCCTTCCCATTCCAATCCTGAGACCCTTCCTATAGCATGAGATGTGATATCCAACTCCTTCCCATTCCAATCCTGAGACCCATACTATACCATGAGATATAACTCAATGCTTCTAATACCAAACCACAGACCCGTCCTATAACTTGAGATGTGATATCCAAATCCTTCCCCTTCCAAACCTGAGACCTTTCCTTTGCCATGTGATGTGATATCCAACTCCTTCCCATTCCAATCCTGAGACCCTTCCTATAGCATGAGACGTGATATCCCAATACTTCTACCAAACCTGAGACCTTTCCGATGGCATGAGATGTGATATCCAACTCCTTCCCATTCCAATCATGAGGCCCTTCCTATAGCATGAAATGTGATATCTCAATGCTTCTACCAAATCTGAGACCCTTCCTATAGCATGAAATGTGATATCCAACTTATTCCCATCCAATCCTGAGACCCTTCCTATAGCATGAGAAGTGATATCTCAATGCTATTAATACCAAACCTGAGACCCTCCCTATAGCATGAGATGTGATATCCAACTCCTTCCCATTCCAATCCTGAGACCCTTCCGATAGCATGAGATGTGATATCCAACTCCTTCGAATTCCAACCTGTGACCCTTCCTATAGCATGAGATGGGATATCCAACTCCTTCCCAATCCAATCCTGAGACCCTTCCGATAGCATGAGATGTGATATCTTAATGCTTCTACCAAACCTGAGACCTTCCTATGGCATGAGATGTGATATCAAACTCCTTCCCATTCCAATCCTGAGACCCTTCCTATAGCATGAGATGTGATATCCAACTCCTTCCCATTCCAATCCTGAGACCCGTCCTATACCATGAGATGTGATATCTCAATGCTTCTAATACCAAACCTGAGACTGTCCTATAACATGAGATGTGATATCTCAATCCTTCTAATAACAAACCTGAGACCCTTCCTATAACATGAGATGTGATGTCCAAGTCCTTCCCATTCCAATCCTGAGACCCTTCCTATATCATGAGATGTGATATCCAACTCCTTCCCATTCCAATCCTGAGACCCATACTATACCATGAGATATATCTCAATGCTTCTAATACCGAACCACAGACCCGTCCTATAACTTGAGATGTGATATCCAAATCCTTCCCCTTCCAAACCTGAGACCTTTCCTTTAGCATGAGATGTGATATCCAACTCCTTCCGATTCCAATCATGAGACCCTTCCTATAGCATGAGATGTGATATCCCAATGCTTCTACCAAACCTGAGACCTTTCCGATAGCATGAGATGTGATATCTAACTCCTTCCCATTCCAATCATGAGGCCCTTCCTATAGCATGAGATGTGATATCTCAATGCTTCTACCAAATCTGAGACCCTTCCTATAGCATGAAATGTGATATCCAACTCCTTCCCATCCAATCCTGAGACCCTTCCTATAGCATGAGATGTGATATCTAAATGCTGTTAATACCAAACCTGAGACCCTTCCTATAGCATGAGATGTGATATCCAACTCCTTCCCATTCCAATCCTGAGACCCTTCCGATAGCCTGAGATGTGATATCCAACTCCTTCCCATTCCAATCATGAGGCCCTTCCTATAGCCTGAGATGTGATATCTCAATGCTTCTACCAAACCTGAGACCCTTCCTATAGGATGAGATGTGATATCCAACTCCTTGCCATTCCAATCCTGAGACCCTTCCTATAGCATGAGATGATATCCAAGTCCTTCCCATTCCAATCCTGAGACCCTTCCTATAGCATGAGATGTGATATCCAACTCCTTCCCATTCCAATCCTGAGACCCATACTATACCATGAGATATATCTCAATGCTTCTAATACCAAACCACAGACCCGTCCTATAACTTGAGATGTGATATCCAAATCCTTCCCCTTCCAAACCTGAGACCTTTCCTTTGCCATGTGATGTGATATCCAACTCCTTCCCATTCCAATCCTGAGACCCTTCCTATAGCATGAGATGTGATATCCCAATACTTCTACCAAACCTGAGACCTTTCCGATGGCATGAGATGTGATATCCAACTCCTTCCGATTCCAATCATGAGGCCCTTCCTATAGCATGAGATGTGATATCTCAATGCTTCTACCAAATCTGAGACCCTTCCTATAGCATGAAATGTGATATCCAACTTATTCCCATCCAATCCTGAGACCCTTCCTATAGCATGAGAAGTGATATCTCAATGCTATTAATACCAAACCTGAGACCCTCCCTATAGCATGAGATGTGATATCCAACTCCTTCCCATTCCAATCCTGAGACCCTTCCGATAGCATGAGATGTGATATCCAACTCCTTCGAATTCCAACCTGTGACCCTTCCTATAGCATGAGATGGGATATCCAACTCCTTCCCAATCCAATCCTGAGACCCTTCCGATAGCATGAGATGTGATATCTTAATGCTTCTACCAAACCTGAGACCTTCCTATGGCATGAGATGTGATATCAAACTCCTTCCCATTCCAATCCTGAGACCCTTCCTATAGCATGAGATGTGATATCCAACTCCTTCCCATTCCAATCCTGAGACCCGTCCTATACCCTGAGATGTGATATCTCAATGCTTCTAATACCAAACCTGAGACTGTCCTATAACATGAGATGTGATATCTCAATCCTTCTAATAACAAACCTGAGACCCTTCCTATAACATGAGATGTGATGTCCAAGTCCTACCCATTCCAATCCTGAGACCCTTCCTATAGCATGAGATGTGATATCCAACTCCTTCCCATTCCAATCCTGAGACCCATACTATACCATGAGATATATCTCAATGCTTCTAATACCAAACCACAGACCCTTCCTATAACTTGAGATGTGATATCCAAATCCTTCCCCTTCCAAACCTGAGACCTTTCCTTTAGCATGAGATGTGATATCCAACTCCTTCCGATTCCAATCATGAGACCCTTCCTATAGCATGAGATGTGATATCCCAATGCTTCTACCAAACCTGAGACCTTTCCGATAGCATGAGAAGTGATATCTAACTCCTTCCCATTCCAATCATGAGGCCCTTCCTATAGCATGAGATGTGATATCTCAATGCTTCTACCAAATCTGAGACCCTTCCTATAGCATGAAATGTGATATCCAACTCCTTCCCATCCAATCCTGAGACCCTTCCTATAACATGAGATGTGATATCTAAATGCTGTTAATACCAAACCTGAGACCCTCCCTATAGCATGAGATGTGATATCCAACTCCTTCCCATTCCAATCCTGAGACCCTTCCGATAGCCTGAGATGTGATATCCAACTCCTTCCCATTCCAATCATGAGGCCCTTCCTATAGCATGAGATGTGATATCTCAATGCTTCTACCAAACCTGAGACCCTTCCTATAGGATGAGATGTGATATCCAACTCCTTGCCATTCCAATCCTGAGACCCTTCCTATAGCATGAGATGATATCCAACTCCTTCCGATTCCAATCCTGAGACCCTTCCTATAGCATGAGATGTGATATCCCAATGCTTCTACCAAACCTGAGACCTTTCCGATAGCATGAGATGTGATATCTAACTCCTTCCCATTCCAATCATGAGGCCCTTCCTATAGCATGAGATGTGATATCTCAATGCTTCTACCAAATCTGAGACCCTTCCTATAGCATGAAATGTGATATCCAACTCCTTCCCATCCAATCCTGAGACCCTTCCTATAGCATGAGATGTGATATCTAAATGCTGTTAATACCAAACCTGAGACCCTCCCTATAGCATGAGATGTGATATCCAACTCCTTCCCATTCCAATCCTGAGACCCTTCCGATAGCCTGAGATGTGATATCCAACTCCTTCCCATTCCAATCATGAGGCCCTTCCTATAGCATGAGATGTGATATCTCAATGCTTCTACCAAACCTGAGACCCTTCCTATAGGATGAGATGTGATATCCAACTCCTTGCCATTCCAATCCTGAGACCCTTCCTATAGCATGAGATGATATCCAACTCCTTCCCATTCCAATCCTGAGACCCTTCCTATAGCATGAGATGTGATATCTCAATGCTTCTACCAAACCTGAGATCCTTCCTATAGCATGAGATGTGATATTCAACTCCTTCCCATTCCAATCCTGAGACCCTTCCGATAGGATGATATTTATTATCTCACTCCTTCAAATACCAAACTTGAGTCCCTTCCTAAAGCATGAGATCTGATATCTCAGTGCTTCTAATACCAAACCTGAGTCCCTTCCTATAACATGGGATGTGATATCCAACTCCTTCCCATTCCAATCATGAGGCCCTTCCTATAGCATGAGATGTGATATCTCAATGCTTCTACCAAACCTGAGACCCTTCCTATAGCATGAGATGTGATATCCAACTCCTTCCCGATCCAATCCTGAGACCCTTCCTATAGCATGAGATGTGATATCTCAATGCTCTTAATACCAAACCTGCGATCATTCCTATAACATGAGATGTGATATCCAACTCCTTCCCATTCCAATCCTGAGCCCCTTCCATGAGATGTGCTATCTCAATGCTTCTAATACAAAAGTTGGACTGTTCCTATAGCATGAGATGTGATATCCAACTCCTTCCCATTCCAATCCTGAGAACCTTCCGATAGCCTGAGATGTGATATCCAACTCCTTCCCATTCCAATCATGAGGCCCTTCCTATAGCATGAGATGTGATATCTCAATGCTTCTACCAAACCTGAGACCCTTCCTATAGGATGAGATATGATATCCAACTCCTTGCCATTCCAATCCTGAGACCCTTCCTATAACATGAGATGATATCCAACTCCTTCCGATTCCAATCCTGAGACCCTTCCTATAGCATGAGATGTGATATCCCAATGCTTCTACCAAACCTGAGACCTTTCCGATAGCATGAGATGTGATATCTAACTCCTTCCCATTCCAATCATGAGGCCCTTCCTATAGCATGAGATGTGATATCTCAATGCTTCTACCAAATCTGAGACCCTTCCTATAGCATGAAATGTGATATCCAACTCCTTCCCATCCAATCCTGAGACCCTTCCTATAGCATGAGATGTGATATCTAAATGCTGTTAATACCAAACCTGAGACCCTCCCTATAGCAAGAGATGTGATATCCAACTCCTTCCCATTCCAATCCTGAGACACTTCCGATAGCCTGAGATGTGATATCCAACTCCTTCCCATTCCAATCATGAGGCCCTTCCTATAGCATGAGATGTGATATCTCAATGCTTCTACCAAACCTGAGACCCTTCCTATAGGATGAGATGTGATATCCAACTCCTTGCCATTCCAATCCTGAGACCCTTCCTATAGCATGAGATGATATCCAACTCCTTCCCATTCCAATCCTGAGACCCTTCCTATAGCATGAGATGTGATATCTCAATGCTTCTACCAAACCTGAGATCCTTCCTATAGCATGAGATGTGATATTCAACTCCTTCCCATTCCAATCCTGAGACCCTTCCGATAGGATGATATTTATTATCTCACTCCTTCAAATACCAAACTTGAGTCCCTTCCTAAAGCATGAGATCTGATATCTCAGTGCTTCTAATACCAAACCTGAGTCCCTTCCTATAACATGGGATGTGATATCCAACTCCTTCCCATTCCAATCATGAGGCCCTTCCTATAGCATGAGATGTGATATCTCAATGCTTCTACCAAACCTGAGACCCTTCCTATAGCATGAGATGTGATATCCAACTCCTTCCCGATCCAATCCTGAGACCCTTCCTATAGCATGAGATGTGATATCTCAATGCTCTTAATACCAAACCTGCGATCATTCCTATAACATGAGATGTGATATCCAACTCCTTCCCATTCCAATCCTGAGCCCCTTCCATGAGATGTGCTATCTCAATGCTTCTAATACCAAAGTTGGACTGTTCCTATAGCATGAGATGTGATATCCAACTCCTTCCCATTCCAATCCTGCGTCCCTTCATTTAGCATGAGATTTGATATCTCAGTGCTTCTAATACCAAACCTGAGACCCTTCCTATATCATGAGATGTTATATCCAACTCCTTCCGATTCCAATCCTGAGACCCTTCCTATACCACGAGATGAGATATCTGAATGTTTCTAATACCAAACCTGAGACCCTTCCTATTGCAAGAGATGTGATATCCAAATCCTTCCCATTCCAAACCTGAGTCCCTTCCTATAGCATGAGATGTGATATCCAACTTCTTCCCATTCCAATCCTGCGTCTCTTCATATAGCATGAGATTTGATATCTCAGTGCTTCTAATACCAAACATGAGACTGTCCTATAACATGAGATATGATATCTCAATGCTTCTAATACCAAACCACAGACCTGCCTATAACTTGAGATGTGATATCCAAATCCTTCCCCTTCCAAACCTGAGACCCTTCCTATAACATGAGATGTGATATACAAGTCCTTCCCATTCCAATCCTGAGACCCTTCCTATAACATGAGATGTGATATCCAACTCCTTATCAATCCAATCCTGAGACCCTTCCGATAGCATGAGATATGATATCTCAATGCTTCTAATACCAAACCACAGACCCGTCCTATAACTTGAGATGTGATATCTAACTCCTTCCCATTCCAATCCTGAGACCCTTCCGATAGCATGAGATGTGATATCCAACTCCTTCCAATTCCAACCTGTGACCCTTCCTATAGCATGAGATGGGATATCCAACTCCTTCCCAATGCAATCCTGAGACCCTTCCGATAGCATGAGATGTGATATCTTAATGCTTCTACCAAACATGAGACTTTCCTATGGCATGAGATGTGATATCAAACTCCTTCCCATTCCAATCCTGAGACCCTTCCTATAGCATGAGATGTGATATCCAACTCCTTCCCATTCCAATCCTGAGACCTGTCCTATACCATGAGGTTTGATATCTCAATGCTTCTAATACCAAACCTGAGACTGTCCTATAACATGAGATGTGATATCTCAATGCTTCTAATAACCAACCTGAGACCCTTCCTATAACGAGATGTGATATCCAAATCCTTCCCAATCCAATCCTGAGACCCTTCCGATAGCATGAGATATGATATCTCAATGCTTCGAATACCAAACCACAGACCCGTCCTATAACTTGAGATGTGATATCAAAATCCTTCCCCTTCCAAACCTGAGAGCCTTCCTTTAGCATGAGATGTGATATCCAACTCCTTTCCATTCCAATCCTGAGACCCTTCCTATAGCATGAGATGTGATATCCCAATGCTTCTACCAAAAATGAGACCCTTCCTATAGCATGAGATGTGATATCTAAATCCTTCCCATTCAAATCCTGAGACCCGTCCTATACCATGAGATGTTATATCTCAATGCTTCTAATACCAAACCTGAGACTGTCCTATAACATGAGATGTGATATCTCAATGCTTCTAATAACAAACCTGAGACCCTTCCTATAACATGAGATGTGATGTCCAATTCCTTCCCATTCCAATCCTAAGACCCTTCCTATAACATGAGGTGTGATATCCAACTCCTTCCCAATCCAATCCTGAGACCCTTCCGATTGCATGAGATATGATATCTCAATGCTTCTAATACCAAACCACAGACCCGTCCTATAACTTGAGATGTGATATCCAAATCCTTCCCCTTCCAAACCTGAGACCTTTCCTTTAGCATGAGATGTGATATCCAACTCCTTCCGATTCCAATCATGAGACCCTTCCTATAGCATGAGATGTGATATCCCAATGCTTCTACCAAACCTGAGACCTTTCCGATAGCATGAGATGTGATATCTAACTCCTTCCCATTCCAATCATGAGGCCCTTCCTATAGCATGAGATGTGATATCTCAATGCTTCTACCAAATCTGAGACCCTTCCTATAGCATGAAATGTGATATCCAACTCCTTCCCATCCAATCCTGAGACCCTTCCTATAGCATGAGATGTGATATCTAAATGCTGTTAATACCAAACCTGAGACCCTCCCTATAGCATGAGATGTGATATCCAACTCCTTCCCATTCCAATCCTGAGACCCTTCCGATAGCCTGAGATGTGATATCCAACTCCTTCCCATTCCAATCATGAGGCCCTTCCTATAGCATGAGATGTGATATCTCAATGCTTCTACCAAACCTGAGACCCTTCCTATAGGATGAGATGTGATATCCAACTCCTTGCCATTCCAATCCTGAGACCCTTCCTATAGCATGAGATGATATCCAAGTCCTTCCCATTCCAATCCTGAGACCCTTCCTATAGCATGATATGTGATATCCAACTCCTTCCCATTCCAATCCTGAGACCCATACTATACCATGAGATATATCTCAATGCTTCTAATACCAAACCACAGACCCGTCCTATAACTTGAGATGTGATATCCAAATCCTTCCCCTTCCAAACCTGAGACCTTTCCTTTGCCATGTGATGTGATATCCAACTCCTTCCCATTCCAATCCTGAGACCCTTCCTATAGCATGAGATGTGATATCCCAATACTTCTACCAAACCTGAGACCTTTCCGATGGCATGAGATGTGATATCCAACTCCTTCCGATTCCAATCATGAGGCCCTTCCTATAGCATGAGATGTGATATCTCAATGCTTCTACCAAATCTGAGACCCTTCCTATAGCAAAGTGATATCTCAATGCTTTTAATACCAAACCTGAGACCCTCCCTATAGCATGAGATGTGATATCCAACTCCTTCCCATTCCAATCCTGAGACCCTTCCGATAGCATGAGATGTGATATCCAACTCCTTCGAATTCCAACCTGTGACCCTTCCTATAGCATGAGATGGGATATCCAACTCCTTCCCAATCCAATCCTGAGACCCTTCCGATAGCATGAGATGTGATATCTTAATGCTTCTACCAAACCTGAGACCTTCCTATGGCATGAGATGTGATATCAAACTCCTTCCCATTCCAATCCTGAGACCCTTCCTATAGCATGAGATGTGATATCCAACTCCTTCCCATTCCAATCCTGAGACCCGTCCTATACCATGAGATGTGATATCTCAATGCTTCTAATACCAAACCTGAGACTGTCCTATAACATGAGATGTGATATCTCAATCCTTCTAATAACAAACCTGAGACCCTTCCTATAACATGAGATGTGATGTCCAAGTCCTTCCCATTCCAATCCTGAGACCCTTCCTATAGCATGAGATGTGAGATCCAACTCCTTCCCATTCCAATCCTGAGACCCATACTATACCATGAGATATATCTCAATGCTTCTAATACCAAACCACAGACCCGTCCTATAACTTGAGATGTGATATCCAAATCCTTCCCCTTCCTAACCTGAGACCTTTCCTTTAGCATGAGATGTGATATCCAACTCCTTCCGATTCCAATCATGAGACCCTTCCTATAGCATGAGATGTGATATCCCAATGCTTCTACCAAACCTGAGACCTTTCCGATAGCATGAGATGTGATATCTAACTCCTTCCCATTCCAATCATGAGGCCCTTCCTATAGCATGAGATGTGATGTCTCAATGCTTCTACCAAATCTGAGACCCTTCCTATAGCATGAAATGTGATATCCAACTCCTTCCCATTCCAATCATGAGGCCCTTCCTATAGCATGAGATGTGATATCTCAATGCTTCTACCAAACCTGAGACCCTTCCTATAGGATGAGATGTGATATCCAACTCCTTGCCATTCCAATCCTGAGACCCTTCCTATAGCATGAGATGATATCCAAGTCCTTCCCATTCCAATCCTGAGACCCTTCCTATAGCATGATATGTGATATCCAACTCCTTCCCATTCCAATCCTGAGACCCATACTATACCATGAGATATATCTCAATGCTTCTAATACCAAACCACAGACCCGTCCTATAACTTGAGATGTGATATCCAAATCCTTCCCCTTCCAAACCTGAGACCTTTCCTTTGCCATGTGATGTGATATCCAACTCCTTCCCATTCCAATCCTGAGACCCTTCCTATAGCATGAGATGTGATATCCCAATACTTCTACCAAACCTGAGACCTTTCCGATGGCATGAGATGTGATATCCAACTCCTTCCGATTCCAATCATGAGGCCCTTCCTATAGCATGAGATTTGATATCTCAATGCTTCTACCAAATCTGAGACCCTTCCTATAGCAAAGTGATATCTCAATGCTTTTAATACCAAACCTGAGACCCTCCCTATAGCATGAGATGTGATATCCAACTCCTTCCCATTCCAATCCTGAGACCCTTCCGATAGCATGAGATGTGATATCCAACTCCTTCGAATTCCAACCTGTGACCCTTCCTATAGCATGAGATGGGATATCCAACTCCTTCCCAATCCAATCCTGAGACCCTTCCGATAGCATGAGATGTGATATCTTAATGCTTCTACCAAACCTGAGACCTTCCTATGGCATGAGATGTGATATCAAACTCCTTCCCATTCCAATCCTGAGACCCTTCCTATAGCATGAGATGTGATATCCAACTCCTTCCCATTCCAATCCTGAGACCCGTCCTATACCATGAGATGTGATATCTCAATGCTTCTAATACCAAACCTGAGACTGTCCTATAACATGAGATGTGATATCTCAATCCTTCTAATAACAAACCTGAGACCCTTCCTATAACATGAGATGTGATGTCCAAGTCCTTCCCATTCCAATCCTGAGACCCTTCCTATAGCATGAGATGTGAGATCCAACTCCTTCCCATTCCAATCCTGAGACCCATACTATACCATGAGATATATCTCAATGCTTCTAATACCAAACCACAGACCCGTCCTATAACTTGAGATGTGATATCCAAATCCTTCCCCTTCCTAACCTGAGACCTTTCCTTTAGCATGAGATGTGATATCCAACTCCTTCCGATTCCAATCATGAGACCCTTCCTATAGCATGAGATGTGATATCCCAATGCTTCTACCAAACCTGAGACCTTTCCGATAGCATGAGATGTGATATCTAACTCCTTCCCATTCCAATCATGAGGCCCTTCCTATAGCATGAGATGTGATATCTCAATGCTTCTACCAAATCTGAGACCCTTCCTATAGCATGAAATGTGATATCCAACTCCTTCCCATCCAATCCTGAGACCCTTCCGATAGCCTGAGATGTGATATCCAACTCCTTCCCATTCCAATCATGAGGCCCTTCCTATAGCATGAGATGTGATATCTCAATGCTTCTACCAAACCTGAGACCCTTCCTATAGGATGAGATGTGATATCCAACTCCTTGCCATTCCAATCCTGAGACCCTTCCTATAGCATGAGATGATATCCAACTCCTTCCGATTCCAATCCTGAGACCCTTCCTATAGCATGAGATGTGATATCCCAATGCTTCTACCAAACCTGAGACCTTTCCGATAGCATGAGATGTGATATCTAACTCCTTCCCATTCCAATCATGAGGCCCTTCCTATAGCATGAGATGTGATATCTCAATGCTTCTACCAAATCTGAGACCCTTCCTATAGCATGAAATGTGATATCCAACTCCTTCCCATCCAATCCTGAGACCCTTCCTATAGCATGAGATGTGATATCTAAATGCTGTTAATACCAAACCTGAGACCCTCCCTATAGCATGAGATGTGATATCCAACTCCTTCCCATTCCAATCCTGAGACCCATACTATACCATGAGATATATCTCAATGCTTCTAATACCAAACCACAGACCCGTCCTATAACTTGAGATGTGATATCCAAATCCTTCCCCTTCCAAACCTGAGACCTTTCCTTTGCCATGTGATGTGATATCCAACTCCTTCCCATTCCAATCCTGAGACCCTTCCTATAGCATGAGATGTGATATCCCAATACTTCTACCAAACCTGAGACCTTTCCGATGGCATGAGATGTGATATCCAACTCCTTCCGATTCCAATCATGAGGCCCTTCCTATAGCATGAGATGTGATATCTCAATGCTTCTACCAAATCTGAGACCCTTCCTATAGCAAAGTGATATCTCAATGCTTTTAATACCAAACCTGAGACCCTCCCTATAGCATGAGATGTGATATCCAACTCCTTCCCATTCCAATCCTGAGACCCTTCCGATAGCATGAGATGTGATATCCAACTCCTTCGAATTCCAACCTGTGACCCTTCCTATAGCATGAGATGGGATATCCAACTCCTTCCCAATCCAATCCTGAGACCCTTCCGATAGCATGAGATGTGATATCTTAATGCTTCTACCAAACCTGAGACCTTCCTATGGCATGAGATGTGATATCAAACTCCTTCCCATTCCAATCCCCTGAGACCCTTCCTATAGCATGAGATGTGATATCCAACTCCTTCCCATTCCAATCCTGAGACCCGTCCTATACCATGAGATGTGATATCTCAATGCTTCTAATACCAAACCTGAGACTGTCCTATAACATGAGATGTGATATCTCAATCCTTCTAATAACAAACCTGAGACCCTTCCTATAACATGAGATGTGATGTCCAAGTCCTTCCCATTCCAATCCTGAGACCCTTCCTATAGCATGAGATGTGAGATCCAACTCCTTCCCATTCCAATCCTGAGACCCATACTATACCATGAGATATATCTCAATGCTTCTAATACCAAACCACAGACCCGTCCTATAACTTGAGATGTGATATCCAAATCCTTCCCCTTCCTAACCTGAGACCTTTCCTTTAGCATGAGATGTGATATCCAACTCCTTCCGATTCCAATCATGAGACCCTTCCTATAGCATGAGATGTGATATCCCAATGCTTCTACCAAACCTGAGACCTTTCCGATAGCATGAGATGTGATATCTAACTCCTTCCCATTCCAATCATGAGGCCCTTCCTATAGCATGAGATGTGATATCTCAATGCTTCTACCAAATCTGAGACCCTTCCTATAGCATGAAATGTGATATCCAACTCCTTCCCATCCAATCCTGAGACCCTTCCGATAGCCTGAGATGTGATATCCAACTCCTTCCCATTCCAATCATGAGGCCCTTCCTATAGCATGAGATGTGATATCTCAATGCTTCTACCAAACCTGAGACCCTTCCTATAGGATGAGATGTGATATCCAACTCCTTGCCATTCCAATCCTGAGACCCTTCCTATAGCATGAGATGATATCCAACTCCTTCCGATTCCAATCCTGAGACCCTTCCTATAGCATGAGATGTGATATCCCAATGCTTCTACCAAACCTGAGACCTTTCCGATAGCATGAGATGTGATATCTAACTCCTTCCCATTCCAATCATGAGGCCCTTCCTATAGCATGAGATGTGATATCTCAATGCTTCTACCAAATCTGAGACCCTTCCTATAGCATGAAATGTGATATCCAACTCCTTCCCATCCAATCCTGAGACCCTTCCTATAGCATGAGATGTGATATCTAAATGCTGTTAATACCAAACCTGAGACCCTCCCTATAGCATGAGATGTGATATCCAACTCCTTCCCATTCCAATCCTGAGACCCTTCCGATAGCCTGAGATGTGATATCCAACTCCTTCCCATTCCAATCATGAGGCCCTTCCTATAGCATGAGATGTGATATCTCAATGCTTCTACCAAACCTGAGACCCTTCCTATAGGATGAGATGTGATATCCAACTCCTTGCCATTCCAATCCTGAGACCCTTCCTATAGCATGAGATGATATCCAACTCCTTCCGATTCCAATCCTGAGACCCTTCCTATAGCATGAGATGTGATATCCCAATGCTTCTACCAAACCTGAGACCTTTCCGATAGCATGAGATGTGATATCTAACTCCTTCCCATTCCAATCCTGAGACCCTTCCGATAGCATGAGATGTGATATCCAACTCCTTCGAATTCCAACCTGTGACCCTTCCTATAGCATGAGATGGGATATCCAACTCCTTCCCAATCCAATCCTGAGACCCTTCCGATAGCATGAGATGTGATATCTTAATGCTTCTACCAAACCTGAGACCTTCCTATGGCATGAGATGTGATATCAAACTCCTTCCCATTCCAATCCCCTGAGACCCTTCCTATAGCATGAGATGTGATATCCAACTCCTTCCCATTCCAATCCTGAGACCCGTCCTATACCATGAGATGTGATATCTCAATGCTTCTAATACCAAACCTGAGACTGTCCTATAACATGAGATGTGATATCTCAATCCTTCTAATAACAAACCTGAGACCCTTCCTATAACATGAGATGTGATGTCCAAGTCCTTCCCATTCCAATCCTGAGACCCTTCCTATAGCATGAGATGTGAGATCCAACTCCTTCCCATTCCAATCCTGAGACCCATACTATACCATGAGATATATCTCAATGCTTCTAATACCAAACCACAGACCCGTCCTATAACTTGAGATGTGATATCCAAATCCTTCCCCTTCCTAACCTGAGACCTTTCCTTTAGCATGAGATGTGATATCCAACTCCTTCCGATTCCAATCATGAGACCCTTCCTATAGCATGAGATGTGATATCCCAATGCTTCTACCAAACCTGAGACCTTTCCGATAGCATGAGATGTGATATCTAACTCCTTCCCATTCCAATCATGAGGCCCTTCCTATAGCATGAGATGTGATATCTCAATGCTTCTACCAAATCTGAGACCCTTCCTATAGCATGAAATGTGATATCCAACTCCTTCCCATCCAATCCTGAGACCCTTCCGATAGCCTGAGATGTGATATCCAACTCCTTCCCATTCCAATCATGAGGCCCTTCCTATAGCATGAGATGTGATATCTCAATGCTTCTACCAAACCTGAGACCCTTCCTATAGGATGAGATGTGATATCCAACTCCTTGCCATTCCAATCCTGAGACCCTTCCTATAGCATGAGATGATATCCAACTCCTTCCGATTCCAATCCTGAGACCCTTCCTATAGCATGAGATGTGATATCCCAATGCTTCTACCAAACCTGAGACCTTTCCGATAGCATGAGATGTGATATCTAACTCCTTCCCATTCCAATCATGAGGCCCTTCCTATAGCATGAGATGTGATATCTCAATGCTTCTACCAAATCTGAGACCCTTCCTATAGCATGAAATGTGATATCCAACTCCTTCCCATCCAATCCTGAGACCCTTCCTATAGCATGAGATGTGATATCTAAATGCTGTTAATACCAAACCTGAGACCCTCCCTATAGCATGAGATGTGATATCCAACTCCTTCCCATTCCAATCCTGAGACCCTTCCGATAGCCTGAGATGTGATATCCAACTCCTTCCCATTCCAATCATGAGGCCCTTCCTATAGCATGAGATGTGATATCTCAATGCTTCTACCAAACCTGAGACCCTTCCTATAGGATGAGATGTGATATCCAACTCCTTGCCATTCCAATCCTGAGACCCTTCCTATAGCATGAGATGATATCCAACTCCTTCCGATTCCAATCCTGAGACCCTTCCTATAGCATGAGATGTGATATCCCAATGCTTCTACCAAACCTGAGACCTTTCCGATAGCATGAGATGTGATATCTAACTCCTTCCCATTCCAATCATGAGGCCCTTCCTATAGCATGAGATGTGATATCTCAATGCTTCTACCAAATCTGAGACCCTTCCTATAGCATGAAATGTGATATCCAACTCCTTCCCATCCAATCCTGAGACCCTTCCTATAGCATGAGATGTGATATCTAAATGCTGTTAATACCAAACCTGAGACCCTCCCTATAGCATGAGATGTGATATCCAACTCCTTCCCATTCCAATCCTGAGACCCTTCCGATAGCCTGAGATGTGATATCCAACTCCTTCCCATTCCAATCATGAGGCCCTTCCTATAGCATGAGATGTGATATCTCAATGCTTCTACCAAACCTGAGACCCTTCCTATAGGATGAGATGTGATATCCAACTCCTTGCCATTCCAATCCTGAGACCCTTCCTATAGCATGAGATGATATCCAACTCCTTCCCATTCCAATCCTGAGACCCTTCCTATAGCATGAGATGTGATATCTCAATGCTTCTACCAAACCTGAGATCCTTCCTATAGCATGAGATGTGATATTCAACTCCTTCCCATTCCAATCCTGAGACCCTTCCGATAGGATGATATTTATTATCTCACTCCTTCAAATACCAAACTTGAGTCCCTTCCTAAAGCATGAGATCTGATATCTCAGTGCTTCTAATACCAAACCTGAGTCCCTTCCTATAACATGGGATGTGATATCCAACTCCTTCCCATTCCAATCATGAGGCCCTTCCTATAGCATGAGATGTGATATCTCAATGCTTCTACCAAACCTGAGACCCTTCCTATAGCATGAGATGTGATATCCAACTCCTTCCCGATCCAATCCTGAGACCCTTCCTATAGCATGAGATGTGATATCTCAATGCTCTTAATACCAAACCTGCGATCATTCCTATAACATGAGATGTGATATCCAACTCCTTCCCATTCCAATCCTGAGCCCCTTCCATGAGATGTGCTATCTCAATGCTTCTAATACCAAAGTTGGACTGTTCCTATAGCATGAGATGTGATATCCAACTCCTTCCCATTCCAATCCTGCGTCCCTTCATTTAGCATGAGATTTGATATCTCAGTGCTTCTAATACCAAACCTGAGACCCTTCCTATATCATGAGATGTTATATCCAACTCCTTCCGATTCCAATCCTGAGACCCTTCCTATACCATGAGATGAGATATCTCAATGTTTCTAATACCAAACCTGAGACCCTTCCTATTGCAAGAGATGTGATATCCAAATCCTTCCCATTCCAAACCTGAGTCCCTTCCTATAGCATGAGATGTGATATCCAACTTCTTCCCATTCCAATCCTGCGTCTCTTCATATAGCATGAGATTTGATATCTCAGTGCTTCTAATACCAAACATGAGACTGTCCTATAACATGAGATATGATATCTCAATTCTTCTAATACCAAACCACAGACCTGCCTATAACTTGAGATGTGATATCCAAATCCTTCCCCTTCCAAACCTGAGACCCTTCCTATAACATGAGATGTGATATACAAGTCCTTCCCATTCCAATCCTGAGACCCTTCCTATAACATGAGATGTGATATCCAACTCCTTATCAATCCAATCCTGAGACCCTTCCGATAGCATGAGATATGATATCTCAATGCTTCTAATACCAAACCACAGACCCGTCCTATAACTTGAGATGTGATATCTAACTCCTTCCCATTCCAATCCTGAGACCCTTCCGATAGCATGAGATGTGATATCCAACTCCTTCCAATTCCAACCTGTGACCCTTCCTATAGCATGAGATGGGATATCCAACTCCTTCCCAATGCAATCCTGAGACCCTTCCGATAGCATGAGATGTGATATCCCAATACTTCTACCAAACCTGAGACCTTTCCGATGGCATGAGATGTGATATCCAACTCCTTCCGATTCCAATCATGAGGCCCTTCCTATAGCATGAGATGTGATATCTCAATGCTTCTACCAAATCTGAGACCCTTCCTATAGCAAAGTGATATCTCAATGCTTTTAATACCAAACCTGAGACCCTCCCTATAGCATGAGATGTGATATCCAACTCCTTCCCATTCCAATCCTGAGACCCTTCCGATAGCATGAGATGTGATATCCAACTCCTTCGAATTCCAACCTGTGACCCTTCCTATAGCATGAGATGGGATATCCAACTCCTTCCCAATCCAATCCTGAGACCCTTCCGATAGCATGAGATGTGATATCTTAATGCTTCTACCAAACCTGAGACCTTCCTATGGCATGAGATGTGATATCAAACTCCTTCCCATTCCAATCCTGAGACCCTTCCTATAGCATGAGATGTGATATCCAACTCCTTCCCATTCCAATCCTGAGACCCGTCCTATACCATGAGATGTGATATCTCAATGCTTCTAATACCAAACCTGAGACTGTCCTATAACATGAGATGTGATATCTCAATCCTTCTAATAACAAACCTGAGACCCTTCCTATAACATGAGATGTGATGTCCAAGTCCTTCCCATTCCAATCCTGAGACCCTTCCTATAGCATGAGATGTGAGATCCAACTCCTTCCCATTCCAATCCTGAGACCCATACTATACCATGAGATATATCTCAATGCTTCTAATACCAAACCACAGACCCGTCCTATAACTTGAGATGTGATATCCAAATCCTTCCCCTTCCTAACCTGAGACCTTTCCTTTAGCATGAGATGTGATATCCAACTCCTTCCGATTCCAATCATGAGACCCTTCCTATAGCATGAGATGTGATATCCCAATGCTTCTACCAAACCTGAGACCTTTCCGATAGCATGAGATGTGATATCTAACTCCTTCCCATTCCAATCATGAGGCCCTTCCTATAGCATGAGATGTGATATCTCAATGCTTCTACCAAATCTGAGACCCTTCCTATAGCATGAAATGTGATATCCAACTCCTTCCCATTCCAATCATGAGGCCCTTCCTATAGCATGAGATGTGATATCTCAATGCTTCTACCAAACCTGAGACCCTTCCTATAGGATGAGATGTGATATCCAACTCCTTGCCATTCCAATCCTGAGACCCTTCCTATAGCATGAGATGATATCCAAGTCCTTCCCATTCCAATCCTGAGACCCTTCCTATAGCATGATATGTGATATCCAACTCCTTCCCATTCCAATCCTGAGACCCATACTATACCATGAGATATATCTCAATGCTTCTAATACCAAACCACAGACCCGTCCTATAACTTGAGATGTGATATCCAAATCCTTCCCCTTCCAAACCTGAGACCTTTCCTTTGCCATGTGATGTGATATCCAACTCCTTCCCATTCCAATCCTGAGACCCTTCCTATAGCATGAGATGTGATATCCCAATACTTCTACCAAACCTGAGACCTTTCCGATGGCATGAGATGTGATATCCAACTCCTTCCGATTCCAATCATGAGGCCCTTCCTATAGCATGAGATTTGATATCTCAATGCTTCTACCAAATCTGAGACCCTTCCTATAGCAAAGTGATATCTCAATGCTTTTAATACCAAACCTGAGACCCTCCCTATAGCATGAGATGTGATATCCAACTCCTTCCCATTCCAATCCTGAGACCCTTCCGATAGCATGAGATGTGATATCCAACTCCTTCGAATTCCAACCTGTGACCCTTCCTATAGCATGAGATGGGATATCCAACTCCTTCCCAATCCAATCCTGAGACCCTTCCGATAGCATGAGATGTGATATCTTAATGCTTCTACCAAACCTGAGACCTTCCTATGGCATGAGATGTGATATCAAACTCCTTCCCATTCCAATCCTGAGACCCTTCCTATAGCATGAGATGTGATATCCAACTCCTTCCCATTCCAATCCTGAGACCCGTCCTATACCATGAGATGTGATATCTCAATGCTTCTAATACCAAACCTGAGACTGTCCTATAACATGAGATGTGATATCTCAATCCTTCTAATAACAAACCTGAGACCCTTCCTATAACATGAGATGTGATGTCCAAGTCCTTCCCATTCCAATCCTGAGACCCTTCCTATAGCATGAGATGTGAGATCCAACTCCTTCCCATTCCAATCCTGAGACCCATACTATACCATGAGATATATCTCAATGCTTCTAATACCAAACCACAGACCCGTCCTATAACTTGAGATGTGATATCCAAATCCTTCCCCTTCCTAACCTGAGACCTTTCCTTTAGCATGAGATGTGATATCCAACTCCTTCCGATTCCAATCATGAGACCCTTCCTATAGCATGAGATGTGATATCCCAATGCTTCTACCAAACCTGAGACCTTTCCGATAGCATGAGATGTGATATCTAACTCCTTCCCATTCCAATCATGAGGCCCTTCCTATAGCATGAGATGTGATATCTCAATGCTTCTACCAAATCTGAGACCCTTCCTATAGCATGAAATGTGATATCCAACTCCTTCCCATCCAATCCTGAGACCCTTCCGATAGCCTGAGATGTGATATCCAACTCCTTCCCATTCCAATCATGAGGCCCTTCCTATAGCATGAGATGTGATATCTCAATGCTTCTACCAAACCTGAGACCCTTCCTATAGGATGAGATGTGATATCCAACTCCTTGCCATTCCAATCCTGAGACCCTTCCTATAGCATGAGATGATATCCAACTCCTTCTGATTCCAATCCTGAGACCCTTCCTATAGCATGAGATGTGATATCCCAATGCTTCTACCAAACCTGAGACCTTTCCGATAGCATGAGATGTGATATCTAACTCCTTCCCATTCCAATCATGAGGCCCTTCCTATAGCATGAGATGTGATATCTCAATGCTTCTACCAAATCTGAGACCCTTCCTATAGCATGAAATGTGATATCCAACTCCTTCCCATCCAATCCTGAGACCCTTCCTAGAGCATGAGATGTGATATCTAAATGCTGTTAATACCAAACCTGAGACCCTCCCTATAGCATGAGATGTGATATCCAACTCCTTCCCATTCCAATCCTGAGACCCATACTATACCATGAGATATATCTCAATGCTTCTAATACCAAACCACAGACCCGTCCTATAACTTGAGATGTGATATCCAAATCCTTCCCCTTCCAAACCTGAGACCTTTCCTTTGCCATGTGATGTGATATCCAACTCCTTCCCATTCCAATCCTGAGACCCTTCCTATAGCATGAGATGTGATATCCCAATACTTCTACCAAACCTGAGACCTTTCCGATGGCATGAGATGTGATATCCAACTCCTTCCGATTCCAATCATGAGGCCCTTCCTATAGCATGAGATGTGATATCTCAATGCTTCTACCAAATCTGAGACCCTTCCTATAGCAAAGTGATATCTCAATGCTTTTAATACCAAACCTGAGACCCTCCCTATAGCATGAGATGTGATATCCAACTCCTTCCCATTCCAATCCTGAGACCCTTCCGATAGCATGAGATGTGATATCCAACTCCTTCGAATTCCAACCTGTGACCCTTCCTATAGCATGAGATGGGATATCCAACTCCTTCCCAATCCAATCCTGAGACCCTTCCGATAGCATGAGATGTGATATCTTAATGCTTCTACCAAACCTGAGACCTTCCTATGGCATGAGATGTGATATCAAACTCCTTCCCATTCCAATCCTGAGACCCTTCCTATAGCATGAGATGTGATATCCAACTCCTTCCCATTCCAATCCTGAGACCCGTCCTATACCATGAGATGTGATATCTCAATGCTTCTAATACCAAACCTGAGACTGTCCTATAACATGAGATGTGATATCTCAATCCTTCTAATAACAAACCTGAGACCCTTCCTATAACATGAGATGTGATGTCCAAGTCCTTCCCATTCCAATCCTGAGACCCTTCCTATAGCATGAGATGTGAGATCCAACTCCTTCCCATTCCAATCCTGAGACCCATACTATACCATGAGATATATCTCAATGCTTCTAATACCAAACCACAGACCCGTCCTATAACTTGAGATGTGATATCCAAATCCTTCCCCTTCCTAACCTGAGACCTTTCCTTTAGCATGAGATGTGATATCCAACTCCTTCCGATTCCAATCATGTGACCCTTCCTATAGCATGAGATGTGATATCCCAATGCTTCTACCAAACCTGAGACCTTTCCGATAGCATGAGATGTGATATCTAACTCCTTCCCATTCCAATCATGAGGCCCTTCCTATAGCATGAGATGTGATATCTCAATGCTTCTACCAAATCTGAGACCCTTCCTATAGCATGAAATGTGATATCCAACTCCTTCCCATCCAATCCTGAGACCCTTCCGATAGCCTGAGATGTGATATCCAACTCCTTCCCATTCCAATCATGAGGCCCTTCCTATAGCATGAGATGTGATATCTCAATGCTTCTACCAAACCTGAGACCCTTCCTATAGGATGAGATGTGATATCCAACTCCTTGCCATTCCAATCCTGAGACCCTTCCTATAGCATGAGATGATATCCAACTCCTTCCGATTCCAATCCTGAGACCCTTCCTATAGCATGAGATGTGATATCCCAATGCTTCTACCAAACCTGAGACCTTTCCGATAGCATGAGATGTGATATCTAACTCCTTCCCATTCCAATCATGAGGCCCTTCCTATAGCATGAGATGTGATATCTCAATGCTTCTACCAAATCTGAGACCCTTCCTATAGCATGAAATGTGATATCCAACTCCTTCCCATCCAATCCTGAGACCCTTCCTATAGCATGAGATGTGATATCTAAATGCTGTTAATACCAAACCTGAGACCCTCCCTATAGCATGAGATGTGATATCCAACTCCTTCCCATTCCAATCCTGAGACCCTTCCGATAGCCTGAGATGTGATATCCAACTCCTTCCCATTCCAATCATGAGGCCCTTCCTATAGCATGAGATGTGATATCTCAATGCTTCTACCAAACCTGAGACCCTTCCTATAGGATGAGATGTGATATCCAACTCCTTGCCATTCCAATCCTGAGACCCTTCCTATAGCATGAGATGATATCCAACTCCTTCCGATTCCAATCCTGAGACCCTTCCTATAGCATGAGATGTGATATCCCAATGCTTCTACCAAACCTGAGACCTTTCCGATAGCATGAGATGTGATATCTAACTCCTTCCCATTCCAATCATGAGGCCCTTCCTATAGCATGAGATGTGATATCTCAATGCTTCTACCAAATCTGAGACCCTTCCTATAGCATGAAATGTGATATCCAACTCCTTCCCATCCAATCCTGAGACCCTTCCTATAGCATGAGATGTGATATCTAAATGCTGTTAATACCAAACCTGAGACCCTCCCTATAGCATGAGATGTGATATCCAACTCCTTCCCATTCCAATCCTGAGACCCTTCCGATAGCCTGAGATGTGATATCCAACTCCTTCCCATTCCAATCATGAGGCCCTTCCTATAGCATGAGATGTGATATCTCAATGCTTCTACCAAACCTGAGACCCTTCCTATAGGATGCGATGTGATATCCAACTCCTTGCCATTCCAATCCTGAGACCCTTCCTATAGCATGAGATGATATCCAACTCCTTCCCATTCCAATCCTGAGACCCTTCCTATAGCATGAGATGTGATATCTCAATGCTTCTACCAAACCTGAGATCCTTCCTATAGCATGAGATGTGATATTCAACTCCTTCCCATTCCAATCCTGAGACCCTTCCGATAGGATGATATTTATTATCTCACTCCTTCAAATACCAAACTTGAGTCCCTTCCTAAAGCATGAGATCTGATATCTCAGTGCTTCTAATACCAAACCTGAGTCCCTTCCTATAACATGGGATGTGATATCCAACTCCTTCCCATTCCAATCATGAGGCCCTTCCTATAGCATGAGATGTGATATCTCAATGCTTCTACCAAACCTGAGACCCTTCCTATAGCATGAGATGTGATATCCAACTCCTTCCCGATCCAATCCTGAGACCCTTCCTATAGCATGAGATGTGATATCTCAATGCTCTTAATACCAAACCTGCGATCATTCCTATAACATGAGATGTGATATCCAACTCCTTCCCATTCCAATCCTGAGCCCCTTCCATGAGATGTGCTATCTCAATGCTTCTAATACCAAAGTTGGACTGTTCCTATAGCATGAGATGTGATATCCAACTCCTTCCCATTCCAATCCTGCGTCCCTTCATTTAGCATGAGATTTGATATCTCAGTGCTTCTAATACCAAACCTGAGACCCTTCCTATATCATGAGATGTTATATCCAACTCCTTCCGATTCCAATCCTGAGACCCTTCCTATACCATGAGATGAGATATCTCAATGTTTCTAATACCAAACCTGAGACCCTTCCTATTGCAAGAGATGTGATATCCAAATCCTTCCCATTCCAAACCTGAGTCCCTTCCTATAGCATGAGATGTGATATCCAACTTCTTCCCATTCCAATCCTGCGTCTCTTCATATAGCATGAGATTTGATATCTCAGTGCTTCTAATACCAAACATGAGACTGTCCTATAACATGAGATATGATATCTCAATGCTTCTAATACCAAACCACAGACCTGCCTATAACTTGAGATGTGATATCCAAATCCTTCCCCTTCCAAACCTGAGACCCTTCCTATAACATGAGATGTGATATACAAGTCCTTCCCATTCCAATCCTGAGACCCTTCCTATAACATGAGATGTGATATCCAACTCCTTATCAATCCAATCCTGAGACCCTTCCGATAGCATGAGATATGATATCTCAATGCTTCTAATACCAAACCACAGACCCGTCCTATAACTTGAGATGTGATATCTAACTCCTTCCCATTCCAATCCTGAGACCCTTCCGATAGCATGAGATGTGATATCCAACTCCTTCCAATTCCAACCTGTGACCCTTCCTATAGCATGAGATGGGATATCCAACTCCTTCCCAATGCAATCCTGAGACCCTTCCGATAGCATGAGATGTGATATCTTAATGCTTCTACCAAACATGAGACCTTCCTATGGCATGAGATGTGATATCAAACTCCTTCCCATTCCAATCCTGAGACCCTTCCTATAGCATGAGATGTGATATCCAACTCCTTCCCATTCCAATCCTGAGACCTGTCCTATACCATGAGGTTTGATATCTCAATGCTTCTAATACCAAACCTGAGACTGTCCTATAACATGAGATGTGATATCTCAATGCTTCTAATAACCAACCTGAGACCCTTCCTATAACGAGATGTGATATCCAAATCCTTCCCAATCCAATCCTGAGACCCTTCCGATAGCATGAGATATGATATCTCAATGCTTCGAATACCAAACCACAGACCCGTCCTATAACTTGAGATGTGATATCCAAATCCTTCCCCTTCCAAACCTGAGAGCCTTCCTTTAGCATGAGATGTGATATCCAACTCCTTTCCATTCCAATCCTGAGACCCTTCCTATAGCATGAGATGTGATATCCCAATGCTTCTACCAAAAATGAGACCCTTCCTATAGCATGAGATGTGATATCTAACTCCTTCCCATTCAAATCCTGAGACCCGTCCTATACCATGAGATGTTATATCTCAATGCTTCTAATACCAAACCTGAGACTGTCCTATAACATGAGATGTGATATCTCAATGCTTCTAATAACAAACCTGATACCCTTCCTATAACATGAGATGTGATGTCCAATTCCTTCCCATTCCAATCCTGAGACCCTTCCTATAACATGAGGTGTGATATCCAACTCCTTCCCAATCCAATCCTGAGACCCTTCCGATTGCATGAGATATGATATCTCAATGCTTCTAATACCAAACCACAGACCCGTCCTATAACTTGAGATGTGATATCCAAATCCTTCCCCTTCCAAACCTGAGACCTTTCCTTTAGCATGAGATGTGATATCCAACTCCTTCCGATTCCAATCATGAGACCCTTCCTATAGCATGAGATGTGATATCCCAATGCTTCTACCAAACCTGAGACCTTTCCGATAGCATGAGATGTGATATCTAACTCCTTCCCATTCCAATCATGAGGCCCTTCCTATAGCATGAGATGTGATATCTCAATGCTTCTACCAAATCTGAGACCCTTCCTATAGCATGAAATGTGATATCCAACTCCTTCCCATCCAATCCTGAGACCCTTCCTATAGCATGAGATGTGATATCTAAATGCTGTTAATACCAAACCTGAGACCCTCCCTATAGCATGAGATGTGATATCCAACTCCTTCCCATTCCAATCCTGAGACCCTTCCGATAGCCTGAGATGTGATATCCAACTCCTTCCCATTCCAATCATGAGGCCCTTCCTATAGCATGGAATGTGATATCTCAATGCTTCTACCAAACCTGAGACCCTTCGGATAGGATGAGATGTGATATCCAACTCCTTGCCATTCCAATCCTGAGACCCTTCCTATAGCATGAGATGATATCCAACTCCTTCCCATTCCAATCCTGAGACCCTTCCTATAGCATGAGATGTGATATCTCAATGCTTCTACCAAACCTGAGATCCTTCCTATAGCATGAGATGTGATATTCAACTCCTTCCCATTCCAATCCTGAGACCCTTCCGATAGGATGATATTTATTATCTCACTCCTTCAAATACCAAACTTGAGTCCCTTCCTAAAGCATGAGATCTGATATCTCAGTGCTTCTAATACCAAACCTGAGTCCCTTCCTATAACATGGGATGTGATATCCAACTCCTTCCCATTCCAATCATGAGGCCCTTCCTATAGCATGAGATGTGATATCTCAATGCTTCTACCAAACCTGAGACCCTTCCTATAGCATGAGATGTGATATCCAACTCCTTCCCGATCCAATCCTGAGACCCTTCCTATAGCATGAGATGTGATATCTCAATGCTCTTAATACCAAACCTGCGATCATTCCTATAACATGAGATGTGATATCCAACTCCTTCCCATTCCAATCCTGAGCCCCTTCCATGAGATGTGCTATCTCAATGCTTCTAATACCAAAGTTGGACTGTTCCTATAGCATGAGATGTGATATCCAACTCCTTCCCATTCCAATCCTGCGTCCCTTCATTTAGAATGAGATTTGATATCTCAGTGCTTCTAATACCAAACCTGAGACCCTTCCTATATCATGAGATGTTATATCCAACTCCTTCCGATTCCAATCCTGAGACCCTTCCTATACCATGAGATGAGATATCTCAATGTTTCTAATACCAAACCTGAGACCCTTCCTATTGCAAGAGATGTGATATCCAAATCCTTCCCATTCCAAACCTGAGTCCCTTCCTATAGCATGAGATGTGATATCCAACTTCTTCCCATTCCAATCCTGCGTCTCTTCATATAGCATGAGATGTGATATCTCAGTGCTTCTAATAGCAAACCTGAGATCCTTCCTATGACATGAGATGGGATATCCAACTCCTTCCCATTCCAAACCTGAGACCCTTCCTATAGCAAGAATGTAATATCCAACTCCTTCCCATTCCAATCCCGAGACCCTTCCGATAGCAGAGATGTGATATCTCAATGCTTATACCAAACCTGAGACCCTTCCTATGGCATGAGATGTCATATACTACTCCTTCCCATTCCAATCCTGAGACCCTTCCTATAGCATGAGATGTGATATCTCAATGCTTCTACCAAACCTGAGACCCTTCCTATAGCATGAGATGTGATATCCAACTCCTTCCCATTCCAATCCTGAGACCCTTCCTATAGCATGAGATGTGATATCTCAATGCTTCTAATACCAAACCTGATATCCTTCCTATAACATGAGATGTGATATCCAACCCCTTTCCATTCCAATACTGAGATCCTTCCTATACCATGAGATGTGATATCTCAATGTTTCTGATACCAAACCTGAGGCCCTTCCTATAGCAAGAGATGTGATATACAAATCATTCCCATTCCAAACCTGAGACCTTTCCTATAGCATGGGATGTGATATCCGACTCCTTCCCAATCCAATCCTGAGACCCTTCCTATAGCATGAGATGTGATAGCCAACTCGTTCCCATTCCAATCCTGAGACCCTTCCTATAGCATGAGATGTGATATCTCAATGCTTCTAATACCAAAACTGAGACCCTTCTTAAAGCATGAGATGTGATATCCAACTCCTTCCCGTGTTCCAAACCTGAGACCCTTCCTATAGCATATGTGCTACCCTTCCTATGGCATGAGATGTCATATACAACTACTTCCCATTCCAATCCGGAGACTCTTCCTATAGCATGAGATGTGATATCTCAAGGCTTCTACCAAACCTGAGACCCTTCCTATAGCATGAGATGTGATATCCAACTCCTTCCCATTCCAATCCTGAGACCCTTCCTATATCATGAGATGTGATATCTCAATGCTTCTAATACCAAACCTGATATCCTTCCTATAACATGAGATGTGATATCTCAATGTTTCTCATACCAAACCTGAGGCCCTTCCTATAGCAAGAGAGGTGATGTACAAACCCTTCCCATTCCAAACCTGAGACCCTTCCTATAGCATGAGATGTGATATCCAACTCCTTCCCAATCCAATCCTGAGACCCTTCCTATAGCATGAGATATAATATCACAATGCTTGTAATACCAAACCTGAGACCCTTCCTATAGCATAAGATGTGATATCCAACTCCTTCCCATTCCAATCCTTAGACCCTTCCTATAGCATGAGATGTGATATCTCAATGCTTCTAATACCAAACCTGAGACCCTTCTTAAAGCATGAGATGGGATATCCAACTCCTTCCTATTCCAATACTGAGACCCTTACGATAGCAGAGATGTGATATCTCAATGCTTATACCAAACCTGAGACTCTTCCTATGGCATGAGATGTGATATCCAACTCCTTCCCATTCCAATCCTGAGACCCTTCCTATAGCATGAGATGTGATATCTCAATGCTTCTATCCAACCTGAGACCCTTCCTATTGCATGAGATGTGATATCCAACTCCTTCCCATTCCAATCCTGAAACCCTTCCTATACCATGAGATGTGATATCTCAATGTTTCTAATACCAAACCTGAGACCCGTCCTAAAACATGAGATGTGAAATCCAAATCCTTCCCCTTCCAAACTTGAGACCCTTCCTATAGCTTGAGATGTGATATCAAACTCCTTCCCATTCCAATCCTGAGATAGCTTGAGATGTGATATCCAACTCCTTCCCATTCCAATCCTGAGACCCTTCCGATAGCATGAGATGTGATATCTTAATGTTTCTCTTACCAAACCTGAGGCCCTTCCTATAGCAAGAGATGTGATGTACAAATCCTTCCCATTCCAAACCTGAGACCCTTCCTATAGCATGAGATGTGATATCCAACTCCTTCCCAATCCAATCCTGAAACCCTTCCTATAGCATGAGATGTAATATCACAATGTTTGTAATACCAAACCTGAGACCCTTCCTATAGCATGAGATGTGATATCCAACTCCTTCCCATTCCAATCCTGAGACCCTTCCTATAGCATGAGATGTGATATCTCAATGCTTCTAATACCAAACCTGAGATCCTTCCGATAGCATGAGATGTGATATCTCAATGCTTCTAATACCAAACCTGAGATCTTCCTATAACATGAGATGTGATATCCAAATCCTTCCACTTCCAAACCTGAAACCCTCCCTTTAGCATGAGATGTGATATCCAACTCCTTCCCATTCCAAACCTGAGACCCTTCCTATAGCATGAGATGTGATATCTCAATGCTTCTAATACCAAACCTGAGATCCTTCCTATAACATGAGATGTGATATCTCAATGCTTCTAAAACCAAACATGAGAACTATCCTGTAACATGTGAAATCCAAATCATTCCCTTTCCAAACCTGAGACCCTTCCTATAGCTTGAGATGTGATATCAAACTCCTTCCCATTCCAATCCTGAGATAGCTTGAGATGTGCTATCCAACTCCTTCCCATTCCAATCCTGAGACCCTTCCTATACCATGAGATGTGATATCTCAATGCTTCTAATACCAAACCTGACACCCGTCCTAAAACATATGTGAGATCCAAATCCTTCCCCTTCCAAACCTGAGACCTTTCCTTTAGCATGTGATGTGATATCCAACTCCTTCCCATTCCAATCCTGAGACCTTTCCTATAGCATGATATGTGATATCTCAATGCTTCTAATACCAAACCTGAGATCCTTCCTATAACATGAGATTTGTATCCAACTCCTTCCCATTCCAAACCTGAGACCCTTCCTATAGCATGAGATGTGATATCTTACTGCTTCTAAAACCAAACCTGAGAACCATCCTATAACATATGTGAAATCCAAATCCTTCCCTTTCCAAACCTGAGACCCTTCCGATAGCATGAGATGTGATATCTCAATGCTTCTAAAACCAAACATGAGAACCATCCTACAACATGAGATGTGAAATCCAAATCCTTCCCTTTCCAAACCTGAGACCCTTCCTATAGCTTGCGATGTGATATCAAACTCCTTCCCATTCCAATCCTGAGATAGCTTGAGATGTGATATCCAACTCCTTCCCATTCCAATCCTGGGACCCTTCCGATAGCATGAGATGTGATATCTCAATGCTTCTAATATCAAAACTGAGACCCTCCCTATAGCATGAGATGTGATATCTAAGTCCTTCCCATTCCTATCCTGAGACCCTTCCGATAGCAGAGATGTGATATCTCAATGCTTATACCAAATCTGAGACCCTTCCTATGGCATGAGATGTGATATCCAACTCCTTCCCATTCCAATCCTGAGACCCTTCCTATAGCATGAGATGTGAAATCTCAATGCTTCTATCAAACCTGAGACCCTTCCTTTAGCATGACATGTGATATCCAACTCCTTCCCATTCAAATCCTGAGACCCTTCCTATAGCATGAGTTGTGATATCTCAATGCTTCTAATACCAAACCTGGGACCCGTCCTATAACATGAGATGTGATATCCAAATCCTTCCCCTTCCAAACCTAAGACCCTTCCTTTAGCATGAGATGTGATATCCAAATCCGATCGCTACCTTGATTGGTCTGGTTCGTCCAGAGGTTACCCTGTTCCAAGTAATTAGGTTGGCCTTCTGAACTTCTGCGCCACCAGGACAGAGTTCAGAAATCCGTCTTAACAGCATGAGATGTCATATACAACTCCTTCCGATTCCAATCCTGAGACCCTTCCTATAGCATGAGATGTGATATCTCAATGCTTCTAATACCAAACCTGAGATCCTTCCTATAGCATGAGATGTGATATCAAACTCCTTCCCATTCCAAACCTGAGACCCTTCTGATAGCATGAGATGTGATATCTCAATGCTTCTAAAACCAAACATGAGAACCATCCTATAACATGAGATGTGAAATCCAAATCATTCCCTTTCCAAACCTGAGACCCTTCCTATAGCTTGAGATGTGATATCAAACTCCTTCCCATTCAATGTGATATCCAACTCCTTCCCATTCCAAACCTGAGACCCTTCCTATAGCATGAGATGTTATATCGTAATGCTTCTAAAACCAAACCTGAGAACCATCCTATAACATGTGAACTCCAAATCCATCCCTTTCCAAACCTGAGACCCTTCCGATAGCATGAGATGTGATATCTCAATGCTACTAAAACCAAACATGAGAACCATCCTATAACATGAGATGTGAAATCCAAATCCTTCCCTTTCCAAACCTGAGACCCTTCCTATAGCTTGAGATGTGATATCAAACTCCTTCCCATTCCAATCCTGAGATAGCTTGAGATGTGATATCCAACTCCTTCCCATTCCAATCCTGAGACCCTTCCTATACCATGAGATGTGATATCTCAATGCTTCTAATACCAAACCTGAGACCCGTCCTAAAACATGAGATGTGAGATCCAAATACTTCCCCTTCCAAACCTGAGACCCTTCCTATAGCTTGAGATGTGATATCAAACTCCTTCCCATTCCAATCCTGAGATAGCTTGAGATGTTGTATCCAACTCCATCCCATTCCAATCCTGAGACCCTTCCGATAGCATGAGATGTGATAGCTCAATGCTTCTAATATCAAAACTGAGACCCTCCCTATAGTATGAGTATCTAAGTCCTTCCCATTCCTATCCTGAGACCCTTCCGATAGCAGAGATGTGATATCTCAATGCTTATACCAAACCTGATGACCCATCCTATGGCATGATATGTGATATCCAACTCCTTCCCATTGCAATCCTGAGTTCCTTCCTATAGCATGAGATGTGATCTCAATGCTTCTATCAAACCTGAGACCCTTCCTTTAGCATGAGATGTGATATCCAACTCCTTGCCATTCCAATCCTGAGACCCTTCCTATAACATGAGACGTGATATCCAACTCCTTCCCATTCCAATCCTGAGACACCTCCTATAGCATGAGATGTGATATCTCAATGCTTCTAATACCAAACCTGGGACCCGTCCTATAACATGAGATATGATATCCAAATCCTTCCCCTTCCAAACCTGAGACCCTTCAATTAGCATGAGATGTGATATCCAAATGCTTCCATTCCAATTCTGAAACCCTTCCTATAGCATGAGATGTGATGGCTTAATGTTTCTAATAAAAAACCTGAGACCCTTCCTATAGCAAGAGATGTGATATCCAAATCCTTCCCATTCCAATCCTGAGACCCTTCCTATAACGAGATGTGATATCCAACTCCTTCCCATTCCAACCTGACCTTCCTTTAGCATGAGAAGGGATATCCAACTCCTTCCCATTCCAATTCTGAAACCCTTCCTATAGCATGAGATGTGATATCTCAATGTTTCTAATAAAAAACCTGAGACCCTTCCTATAGCAAGAGATGTGATATCCAAATCCTTCCCATTTCAATCTTGAGACCCTTCCTATAGCATGAGATGTGATATCCAACTCCTTCCCATTCCAACCTGATACCCTTCCTATAGCATAAGGGATATCCAACTCCTTCCCAATCCAATCCTGAGACCCTTCCGATAGCAGAGATGTGATATCTCAATGCTTATACCAAACCTGAGACCCTACCTTTAGCATGATGTGATATCCAAATCCTTCACATTCCAATCCTGAGACCCTTCCTATAGCATGAGATGTGATATCTCAATGCTTCTAATACCAAACCTGAGAACCATCCTATAACATGAGATGTGAAATCCCAATCCTCCCCTTCCCAAACCTGAGACCCTTCCTATAGCTCGAGATGTGATATCAAACTCCTTCCCATTCCAATCCTGAGATAGCTTGAGATGTGATGTCCAACTCCTTCCCTTTCCAATCCTGAGACCCTTATCATACCATATGTGATATCTCAAGGCTTCTAATACCAAACCTGAGACCCGTCCTAAAACATGAGATGTGAGATCCAAATCCTTCCCCTTCCAAACCTGAGATCTTTCCTTTAGCATATGTGATATCCTACTCCTTCCCATTCCAATCCTGAGACCCTTCCCATAGCATGAGATGTGATATCTCAATGCTTCTAATATCAAACCTGAGAACCTCCCTATAGCATGAGATGTGATATCCAACTCCTTCCAATTCCAATACTGAGACCCTTCCAATAGCATATGTAATATCTCAGTGCTTCTAATATCAAAACTGAGACCCCCCCTATAGCATGAGATGTGATATCCAACTCCTTCCCATTCCAATCGAGACCCTTCCTATAACGAGATGTGATATCTCTTTGCTACTAATACCAAACCTGTGCCCCTTCATGTGATATCCAACTCCTTCCCATTCCAAACTTGTGACCCTTCCTGTAGCATGAAATGTGATTTCTCACCCCTTCCAATGCCAAACCCGAGACCATTCCCACAGCCTGAGATTTGAAATCTCATTTCTTCCAATACCAAACCCGAGACCCTTCCGATAGGATGAGATTTACTATCTCACTCCTTAAAATACCAAACTCGAGTCCCTTCCTAAAGGATGTGATTCTAATACCAAACCTGAGACTCTCCCTACAACAAGAGATGTCATATCCAACTCCTTCCCATTCCAATCCTGAGACTCTTCCTATAGCATGACATGTGATATCGAACTTCCCATTCCAATCCTGAGACTCAGACCTCCCCGTCTAACCTTCTCACCACTCCTAGCTCCCGGATTGATCATGAACTCCTGCTGTCTCTTCGCTCCCTTCTTCTGCTTCCTTTCCTCTCTCCTTCCTCATCTGCCCTAGGTCAGGCTCCTTCTACACCTCCGCAGGGATTACTGATTTGTACCCCTCCCCACTCTCAACTCTCACTCAGTTTCAAACACTCATCTGACATCTGCCATTTCCTGGAAGTACCCGACCTTGATGTTCTTGGTCTAACCGAGACACGGTTGACGGCCAGCGCTATCTCGAGCTTTGACACTTTCCTCCCTGATGACAAGTTCCTCTCCATGCCCAGATCCAACCGTTCTTGAGGGGGAGTATCCTTGATTCCTGTAGTAAATTGCTTTCCTTTGCAGGCCGACTCCTCTCACGAATGCCTTGTCTGCATGCATTCTCTCTTTCCTGGCGAATCTCTCACCGTGGCTATTTGCCTACCCCCTTCCTCTCTCAGTGGATGGACTTCTCCATCCTAGCCTCTTACCACTCAACTCCGCCTACTTGGAGAATTCCACATGAACCTGTATGCTTCCTGACCTGGACTTTTACGAGATCTGCAACTCTTCATGTATCTGGCCCTACACACTGCAGGGAATACTCAGGATTTTCAGATCTCAGACCTCCCTCTCTGTAACCCTCTCAACAATCCTCTCCCGTGGTGATCAAGTTCTCATCTCCAAAGAAGGCTAACTGCCAGCTGTTCCTCCTCAGTGGAGTTCTCCCTTTCTGTCCCTGCTCCCTGCACCGTTTCGCGTTGCAAGTACTCGCTTCCCAGCTCTCTGGTTTCGACGCGTGTTCCCTGCCTTCTCTCCTCTTCCCGCTGCCTTCAAATCAACAAATGAGCTTCAAAAGATACACGGTGTATGTACTGTGTCCGTGCGTTTGTTGTCGAATCCTGAAGTTTTTAACCACTGTTCTCCCATACAAGGGGGGGTCAACATCTACTGCTGTTCACAGGCTGATTGTATACGGCTGAAATCTTCAAGGCATTATCAGCTTTCCTGACTGTTTTGGAACGTGTATTTGCCATCTGTTAATGCAGTCGCCGTGTTCATCGTCCCTTCTACTTTACAGGCTGCACTCCCCTGGAGATCACATTCTCCTCTCCAGAGCAGGTTAACTACCAGCTGCTCCTCCTCATAGGCGTTCATCCTTTCTGTCCCTGATCCCTGCTCCGTTTCGCGTTGCAAACACTCGCTTCCCTGCTCTCTGGTTTAGACGCTGTTCCTCCTCAGAGGCGTTCTTCTTTCTGTCCCTGCTCCCTGCACAGTTTCGCGTTGCAGTACTCGCTTCCCAGCTCTCTGGTTTAGAAGCGTGTTCCCTGCCTTCTCTCCTCTTCCCGCTGCCTTCAAATCAACAAATGAGCTTCAAAAGATACACATTGCTCAGAATGCTTTATAACACCCATTATTCATCATATAGCTATAACCCGCTAGACGTATTGAAATGTGCTGTAAACTAGCAAAACCAGCTAGAAAATGTACTTTCCTCGCGTTTTTGTAAATGCGAATTCTGATGGGTTCCCATGTATGTACTGTGTCCGTGCGTTTGTTGTCGAATCCTAAAGTGTTTAACCACTGTTCTCCCATACAAGGGGGGTACAACATCTACTGCTGTTCACAGGCTGAATGTATACGGCTGAAATCTTCAAGGCATTATCAGCTTTCCTGACTGTTTTGGAACGTGTATTTGCCATCTGTTAATGCAGTCGCCTTGTGGTCATCGTCCCTTTTAGTTTACAGGCTGCACTCCCCTGGTGATCACATTCTCTTCTCCAGAGCAGGCTAACTACCAGCTGCTCCTCCTCAGAGGCGTTCCTTCTTTCTGTCCCTGCTCCCTGCACCGTTTCGCGTTGCATGTACTCGCTTCCCACCTCTCTGGTTTAGATGCGTGTTCCCTGCCTTCTCTCCTCTTCCTACAGCCTTCCAATGAGCTCCACAAGATAGTGTTCAGAATGCTTCATAACCCCATTATTCAACATATAGCTGTAACCCGCTAGACGTATTGAAACGTGCTAAAAACTAGCAAAAATAGCTAGAAAATGTACTTCCCTCCCGTTTTTGTAAATGCGAATTCTGGTGGGTTCCCATGTTGTATGTACTGTGTCCGTGCGTTTGTTGTCGAATCCTGAAGTTTTTAACCACTGTTCTCCCATACTAAGGGGGGGGTCAACATCTACTGCTGTTCACAGGCTGAATGTATACGGCTGAAATCTTCAAGGCATTATCAGCTTTCCTGACTGTTTTGGAACGTGTATTTGCCATCTGTTAATGCAGTCGCCTTTTGGTCATCGTCCCTTTTAGTTTACAGGCTGCACTCCCCTGGTGATCACATTCTCCTCTCCAGAGCAGGCTAACTACCAGCTGCTCCTCCTCAGAGGCGTTCCTTCTTTCTGTACCTGCTCCCTGCACCGTTTCGCGTTGCATGTACTCGCTTCCCACCTCTCTGGTTTAGATACGTGTTCCCTGCCTTCTCTGCTCTTCCTAAAGCCTTCCAAGGAGCTCCACAAGATAGTGTTCAGAATGCTTTATAACACCCATTATTCAACATATAGCCGTAACCCGCTAGACGTATTGAAACGTGCTAAAAACTAGCAAACACAGCTAGAAAATGTACTTTCCCCGCGTTTTGGTAAATGCGAATTCTGGTGGATTCCCATTTTGTACTCTGTTCGTGCGTTTGTTCAGTCGAATCCTGTTCTTTTGAACCACTCTTCTCCCATAAAAGGGAGGATCAAAATGTGTTGTTCACAGGCTGAATTTATACTGCTGAAATGATCGCTTCCCTGCTCTCTGGTTTAGACGCGTGTACCCTGCATTTACCAAAACGCGAGGGAAGTACATTTTCTAGCTATTTTTGCTGGTTTTAGCACGTTTTAATACGTCTAGCGGGTTACAGCTATATGTTGAATAATGGGGTTATAAAGAATTCTGAACACTGTGTCTTGTGGAGCTCATTGGAAGGCTGTAGGAAGAGGAGAGAAGGCAGGGAACACGCATCTAAACCAGAGAGCTTGGAAGCGAGTACATGCAACACGGTGCAGGGAGCAGGAACAGAAAGGAGGAACGCCTCTGAGGAGGAGCAGCTGGTAGTTACCCTGCTCTGGAGAGGAGAATGTGATCACCAGGGGAGTGCAGCCTGTAAACTAAAAGGGAGGATGACCACAAGGCAACTGTATTAATAGATGGCAAATACACGTTCCAAAACAGTCAGGAAAGCTGATAATGCCTTGAAGATTTCAACCGTATACATTCAGCCTGTGAACCTGTGAACAGCAGTAGATGTTGAACCCCCCTTGTATGGGAGAACAGTGGTTAAAAACTTCAGGATTCGACAACAAACGCACGGACACAGTACATACATGGGAACCCATCAGAATTCGCATTTACAAAAACGCGAGGAAAGTACATTTTCTAGCTGGTTTTGCTAGTTTACAGCACATTTCAATACGTCTAGCGGGTTACGGCTATATGATGAATAATGGGTGTTATAAAGCATTCTGAGCACCGTGTATCTTTTGAAGCTCATTTGTTGATTTGAAGGCAGCGGGAAGAGGAGAGAAGGCAGGGAACACGCGTCTAAACCAGAGAGCTGGGAAGCGAGTGTTTGCAACGCGAAACGGTGCAGGGAGCAGGGACAGAAAGGGAGAACTCCACTGAGGAGGAACAGCTGGTAGGTAGCCTTCTTTGGAGATGAGAACTTGATCACCACGGGAGAGGATTGTTGAGAGGGTAACAGAGGGGGAGGTCTGAGATCAGAAAATCCTGAGTATTCCCTGCAGTGTGTAGGGCCAGTGACATGTACAGTTGCAGATCTCGTAAAAGTCCAGGTCAGGAAGCATACAGGTTCATGTTGAATTCTCCAAGTAGGCGGAGTTGAGTGGTAGGAGGCTAGGATGGAGAAGTCCATCCACTGAGAGAGGAAGGGGGTAGGCAAATAGCCACGGTGAGAGAATGGCCAGGAAAGAGAGAATGCATGCAGACAAGGCATTCGTGAGAGGAGTCGGCCTGCAAAGGAAAGCAATTTACTACAGGAATCAAGGATGCTCCCCCCTCAAGAACGGTTGGATCTGGGCATGGAGAGGAACTTGTCATCAGGGAGGAAAGTGTCAAAGCTCGAGACAGCGCTGGCCGTCAACCATGTCTCGGTTAGACCAAGAACATCAAGGTCGGGTTCTTCCAGGAAATGGCAGATGTCAGATGAGTTTTTGAAACTGAGTGAGAGTTGAGAGTGGGGAGGGGTACAAATCAGTAATCCCTGCGGAGGTGTAGAAGGAGCCTGACCTAGGGCAGATGAGGAAGGAGAGAGGAAAGGAAGCAGAAGAAGGGAGAGAGGAGACAGCAGGAGTGCATGATCCATCCGGGAGCTAGGAGTGGTGAGAAGGTTAGACGGGGAGGTCTGAGTCTCAGGATTGGAATGGGAAGTTCGATATCACATGTCATGCTATAGGAAGAGTCTCATGATTGGAATGGGAAGGAGTTGGATATGACATCTCTTGTTATAGGGAGGGTCTCAGGTTTGGTATTAGAATCGCATCCTTTAGGAAGGGACTCGAGTTTGGTATTTTAAGGAGTGAGATAGTAAATCTCATCCTATCGGAAGGGTCTCGGGTTTGGTATTGGAAGAAATGAGTTTTCAAATCTCAGGCTGTGGGAATGGTCTCGGGTTTGGTATTGGAAGGGGTGAAAATCACATTTCATGCTACAGGAAGGGTCACAAGTTCGGAATGGGAAGGAGTTGGATATCACATATACTACGAGAAGGGGCTCAGGTTTGGTATTAGAAGCATAGAGATATCACATCTCATGTTATAGGAAGGGTCTCGATTGGAATGGGAAGGAGTTAGATATCACATCTCATGCTATAGGGAGGGTCTCAGTTTTGATATTAGAAGCATTGAGATATCACATATGCTATTGGAAGGGTCGCTGTATTTGAATTGGAAGGAGTTGGATATCCCTTCTCATGCTATAGGAAGGGTCTCAGGTTGGAATGGGAAGGATTTGGATATCACATCTCTTGCTATAGGAAGGGTCTCAGGTTTTTTATTAGAAACATTGAGATATCACATCTCATGCTATAGGAAGGGTTTAAGGATTGGAATGGGAAGGAGTTGGATATCCCTTCTCATGCTATAGGAAGGGTCTCAGGTTGGAATGGGAAGGATTTGGATATCACATCTCTTGCTATAGGAAGGGTCTCAGGTTTTTTATTAGAAACATTGAGATATCACATCTCATGCTATAGGAAGGGTTTAAGGATTGGAATGGGAAGGATTTGGATATCACATCTCATGCTAAAGGAAGGGTCTCAGGTTTGGAAGGGGAAGGATTTGGATATCACATCTCATGTTATTTGACCGGTCTCAGGTTTGGTATTAGAAGCATTGAGATATCAAGTCTCATGGTATAGGACGGGAGTTTGATATCACATCATGCCATGGTATGGGTCTCAGGTTTTGTAGAAGCATTGGGATATCACATCTCATGCTATCGGAAGGGTATCAGGATTGGATTTGGAAGGAGTTGTTGGATATCCCATCTCATGCTATAGGAAAGGTCTCAGGTTGGAATGGGAAAGAGTTGGATATCACATCTCATGTTATAGGAAGGGTCTCAAGATTGGAATGGGAAGGACTTGGATATCACATCTCATGCTGTAGGAAGGCTCTCAGGTTTGGAAAGGGAAGGAGTTGGATATCACATTTCATGTTAGAGGTAGGATCTCAGGTTTGGTATTAGAGGCATTGAGATATCACATCTCATGCTATCAGAAGGGTATCAGGATTGGAATGGGAAGGAGTTGGATATCACATCTCATGCTACAGGGAGGGTCTCAGGTTTGGATGGGGAAGGATTTGGATATTACATCTCATGTTATAGGAAGGATCTCAGGTTTGGTATTAGAAGCATTGAGATATCACATCTCATGCTATCGGAAGGATCTCAGGTTTGGTATTAGAAGCATTGAGATATCACATCTCATGCTATAGGAAGGGTCTCAGGATTGGAATGGGAAGGACTTGGATATCACATCTCATGCTAAAGGAAGGGTCTCAGTTTTGGTAGAAGCATTGCGATATCACATCTCATGCTATAGGAAGGGTCTCAGGATTGGAATCGGAAGGAGTTGGATATCACATCTCATGCTATAGGAAGGGTCTCAGGTTTGGTATAAGCATTGAGATATCACATCTCTGCTATCGGAAGGGTCTCAGGATTGGATTGGGAAGGAGTTGGATATCACATCTCATGTTATAGGAAGGGTCTCCGGATTGGAATGTGAAGGATTTGGATATCACATCTCATGCTAAAGGAAGGGTCTCAGGTTTGGAATGGGAAGGAGTTGGATATGACATCTCTTGTTATAGGGAGGGTCTCAGGATTTGAATGGCAAGGTGTTGGATATCACATCTCATGCCATAGGAAGGGTCTCAGGTTTGGTATAAGCATTGAGATATCACATCTCTGCTATCGGAAGGGTCTCAGGATTGGATTGGGAAGGAGTTGGATATCCCTTCTCATGCTATAGGAAGGGTCTCAGGTTGGAAAGGGAAGGAGTTGGATATCACATCTCATGCTATAGGGAGGGTTTCAGTTTTGATATTAGAAGCATTGAGATATCACATCTCATGCTATCGGAAGTGTCTCAGGATTGGAATGGGAAGGAGCTGGATATTACATCTCATGCTAAAGGAAGGGTCTCATGTTTGGAACTTGAAGGAGTTGGATATCCGATCTCATGTTATAGGAAGGGTCTCAGGTTTGGTATAAGCATTGAGATATCACATCTCATGCTATAGGAAGGGTCTCAGGATTGGAATGGAAGGAGTTGGATATCACATCTCATGTTATAGGAAGGATCTCAGGTTTGGTATTAGAAGCATTGAGACATCACATCTCAAGCTATAGGAAGGGTCTCAGGATTGGAATGGGAAGGAGTTGGATATCACATCTCATGCTATAGGAAGGGTCTCAGGTTTGGTATAAGCATTGAGATATCACATCTCATGCTATAGGAAGGGTCTCAGGATTGGAATGGGAAGGAGTTGTTTATGACATCTCATGCCGTAGGAAGGGTCTCAGGTTTGGTATAAGCATTGAGATATCACATCTCTGCTATCAGAAGAGTCTCAGGATTGGAATGGGAAGGAGTTGGATATCCCATCTCATGTTATAGGAAGAGTCTCAGGTTTGGTATTAGAAGCATTGAGATATCACATCTCATGCTATAGGAAGTGTCTCAGGATTGGAATGGGAAGGACTTGGATATCACATCTCATGCTATAGGGAGGTTCTCAAGTTTGATATTAGAAGCATTGAGATATCACATCTCATGCTATAGGAAGAGTCTCAGGTTTGGGAAGGGAAGGATTTGGATTTCACATCTCATGTTATAGGACGGTTCTCATGTTTGGTTTTTGAAGCATTGAGATATCACATCTCATGCTATCGGAAGGGTCTCAGGTTTGGTATTAGAAGCATTGAGATATCACATCTCATGCTATAGGATTGGTCTCTGGATTGGAATGTGAAGGATTTGGATATCACATCTCATGCTAAAGGAAGGGTCTCAGGTTTGGAATGGGAAGGAGTTGGATATGCCATCTCTTGTTATAGGGAGGGTCTCAGGATTTGAATGGCAAGGAGTTGGATATCACATCTCATGCCATAGGAAGGGTCTCAGGTTTGGTATAAGCATTGAGATATCACATCTCTGCTATCGGAAGGGTCTCAGGATTGGATTGGGAAGGAGTTGGATATCACATCTCATGTTATAGGAAGGGTCTCCGGATTGGAATGTGAAGGATTTGGATATCACACCTCATGCTAAAGGAAGGGTCTCAGGTTTGGAATGGGAAGGAGTTGGATATGACATCTCTTGTTATAGGGAGGGTCTCAGGATTTGAATGGCAAGGAGTTGGATATCACATCTCATGCCATAGGAAGGGTCTCAGGTTTGGTATAAGCATTGAGCTATCACATCTCTGCTATCGGAAGGGTCTCAGGATTGGATTGGGAAGGAGTTGGATATCCCTTCTCATGCTATAGGAAGGGTCTCAGGTTGGAATGGGAAGGAGTTGGATATCACATCTCATGCTAAAGGAAGGGTCTCAGGTTTGGTGGAAGCATTGAGATATCACATCTCATGCTATCGGAAGTGTCTCAGGATTGGAATGGGAAGGAGCTGGATATTACATCTCATGCTAAAGGAAGGGTCTCAGGTTTGGAACGGGAAGGAGTTGGATATCCGATCTCATGTTATAGGATGGGTCTCAGGTTTGGTATAAGCACTGAGATATCACATCTCTGCTATCGGAAGTGTCTCAGGATTGGAATGGGAAGGAATTGGATATCCCATCTCATGTTATAGGACGGGTCTCAGGATTGTTATTAGAATCATTGAGATATCATATTGCATGCTGTATGAAGGGTCTAAGGATTGGAATGGGAAAGACTTGGATATCACATCTCATGCTATAGGAAGGGTCTCAGGTTTGGTATAAGCATTGAGATATCAAATCTCATGCTATAGGAAGGGTCTCAGGATTGGAATGGAAGGAGTTGGATATCACATCTCATGTTATAGGAAGGATCTCAGGTTTGGTATTAGAAGCATTGAGACATCACATCTCATGCTATAGGAAGGGTCTCAGGATTGGAATGGGAAGGAGTTGGATATCACATCTCATGCTATAGGAAGGGTCTCAGGTTTGGTATAAGCATTGAGATATCACATCTCATGCTATAGGAAGGGTCTCAGGATTGGAATGGGAAGGAGTTGTATATGACATCTCATGCCGTAGGAAGGGTCTCAGGTTTGGTATAAGCATTGAGATATCACATCTCTGCTATCAGAAGAGTCTCAGGATTGGAATGGGAAGGAGTTGGATATCCCATCTCATGTTATAGGAAGAGTCTCAGGTTTGGTATTAGAAGCATTGAGATATCACATCTCATGCTATAGGAAGTGTCTCAGGATTGGAATGGGAAGGACTTGGATATCACATCTCATGCTATAGGGAGGGTCTCAAGTTTGATATTAGAAGCATTGAGATATCACATCTCATGCTATAGGAAGAGTCTCAGGTTTGGGAAGGGAAGGATTTGGATTTCACATCTCATGTTATAGGATGGTTCTCATGTTTGGTTTTTGAAGCATTGAGATATCACATCTCATGCTATCGGAAGGGTCTCAGGTTTGGTATTAGAAGCATTGAGATATCACATCTCATGCTATAGGATTGGTCTCCGGATTGGAATGTGAAGGATTTGGATATCACATCTCATGCTAAAGGAAGGGTCTCAGGTTTGGAATGGGAAGGAGTTGGATATGACATCTCTTGTTATAGGGAGGGTCTCAGGATTTGAATGGCAAGGAGTTGGATATCACATCTCATGCCATAGGAAGGGTCTCAGGTTTGGTATAAGCATTGAGATATCACATCTCTGCTATCGGAAGGGTCTCAGGATTGGAATGGGAAGGACTTAGATATCACATCTCATGCTATAGGGAGGGTCTCAGTTTTGATATTAGAAGCATTGAGATATCACATCTCATGATATCGGAAGGGTCTCAGGATTGGAATGGGAGGAGCTGGATATCACATCTCATGCTAAAGGAAGGGTCTCAGGTTTGGAAGGGGAAGGATTTGGATATCACATCTCATGTTATAGGATGGGTCTCAGGTTTGGTATTAGAAGCATTGTGATATCACATCTCATGCTATAGGAAGTGTCTCAGGATTGGAATGGGAAGGAGTTGGATATCACATCTCATGCTATAGGAAGGGTTTCAGGTTTGGTAGAAGCATTGAGATATCACATCTCATGCTATAGGAAGAGTCTCAGGTTTGGGAAGGGAAGGATTTGGATTTCACATCTCATGTTATAGGATGGTTCTCATGTTTGGTTTTTGAAGCATTGAGATATCACATCTCATGCTATCGGAAGGGTCTCAGGTTTGGTATTAGAAGCATTGAGATATCACATCTCATGCTATAGGATTGGTCTCCGGATTGGAATGTGAAGGATTTGGATATCACATCTCATGCTAAAGGAAGGGTCTCAGGTTTGGAATGGGAAGGAGTTGGATATGACATCTCTTGTTATAGGGAGGGTCTCAGGATTTGAATGGCAAGGAGTTGGATATCACATCTCATGCCATAGGAAGGGTCTCAGGTTTGGTATAAGCATTGAGATATCACATCTCTGCAAGGGTCTCAGGATTGGATTGGGAAGGAGTTGGATATCACATCTCATGTTATAGGAAGGGTCTCCGGATTGGAATGTGAAGGATTTGGATATCACATCTCATGCTAAAGGAAGGGTCTCAGGTTTGGAATGGGAAGGAGTTGGATATGACATCTCTTGTTATAGGGAGGGTCTCAGGATTTGAATAGCAAGGAGTTGGATATCACATCTCATGCCATAGGAAGGGTCTCAGGTTTGGTATAAGCATTGAGATATCACATCTCTGCTATCGGAAGGGTCTCAGGATTGGATTGGGAAGGAGTTGGATATCCCTTCTCATGCTATAGGAAGGGTCTCAGGTTGGAATGGGAAGGAGTTGGATATCACATCTCATGCTAAAGGAAGGGTCTCAGGTTTGGTAGAAGCATTGAGATATCACATCTCATGCTATCGGAAGTGTCTCAGGATTGGAATGGGAAGGAGCTGGATATTACATCTCATGCTAAAGGAAGGGTCTCAGGTTTGGAACGGGAAGGAGTTGGATATCCGATCTCATGTTATAGGAAGGGTCTCAGGTTTGGTATAAGCATTGAGATATCACATCTCTGCTATCGGAAGTGTCTCAGGATTGGAATGGGAAGGAATTGGATCTCCCATCTCATGTTATAGGACGGGTCTCAGGATTGTTATTAGAATCATTGAGATATCATATTGCATGCTGTATGAAGGGTCTAAGGATTGGAATGGGAAAGACTTGGATATCACATCTCATGCTATAGGAAGGGTCTCAGGTTTGGTATAAGCATTAAGATATCAAATCTCATGCTATAGGAAGGGTCTCAGGATTGGAATGGAAGGAGTTGGATATCACATCTCATGTTATAGGAAGGATCTCAGGTTTGGTATTAGAAGCATTGAGACATCACATCTCATGGTATAGGAAGGGTCTCAGGATTGGAATGGGAAGGAGTTGGATATCACATCTCATGCTATAGGAAGGGTCTCAGGTTTGGTATAAGCATTGAGATATCACATCTCATGCTATAGGAAGGGTCTCAGGATTGGAATGGGAAGGACTTGGATATCACATCTCATGCTATAGGGAGGGTCTCAAGTTTGATATTAGAAGCATTGAGATATCACATCTCATGCTATATTAAGGGTCTCAGGATTGGAATGGGAAGGAGTTGTATATGACATCTCATGCCGTAGGAAGGGTCTCAGGTTTGGTATAAGCATTGAGATATCACATCTCTGCTATCAGAAGAGTCTCAGGATTGGAATGGGAAGGAGTTGGATATCCCATCTCATGTTATAGGAAGAGTCTCAGGTTTGGTATTAGAAGCATTGAGATATCACATCTCATGCTATAGGAAGTGTCTCAGGATTGGAATGGGAAGGACTTGGATATCACATCTCATGCTATAGGGAGGGTCTCAAGTTTGATATTAGAAGCATTGAGATATCACATCTCATGCTATAGGAAGAGTCTCAGGTTTGGGAAGGGAAGGATTTGGATTTCACATCTCATGTTATAGGATGGTTCTCATGTTTGGTTTTTGAAGCATTGAGATATCACATCTCATGCTATCGGAAGGGTCTCAGGTTTGGTATTAGAAGCATTGAGATATCACATCTCATGCTATAGGATTGGTCTCCGGATTGGAATGTGAAGGATTTGGATATCACATCTCATGCTAAAGGAAGGGTCTCAGGTTTGGAATGGGAAGGAGTTGGATATGACATCTCTTGTTATAGGGAGGGTCTCAGGATTTGAATGGCAAGGAGTTGGATATCACATCTCATGCCATAGGAAGGGTCTCAGGTTTGGTATAAGCATTGAGATATCACATCTCTGCTATCGGAAGGGTCTCAGGATTGGAATGGGAAGGACTTAGATATCACATCTCATGCTATAGGGAGGGTCTCAGTTTTGATATTAGAAGCATTGAGATATCACATCTCATGATATCGGAAGGGTCTCAGGATTGGAATGGGAGGAGCTGGATATCACATCTCATGCTAAAGGAAGGGTCTCAGGTTTGGAAGGGGAAGGATTTGGATATCACATCTCATGTTATAGGATGGGTCTCAGGTTTGGTATTAGAAGCATTGTGATATCACATCTCATGCTATAGGAAGTGTCTCAGGATTGGAATGGGAAGGAGTTGGATATCACATCTCATGCTATAGGAAGGGTTTCAGGTTTGGTAGAAGCATTGAGATATCACATCTCATGCTATAGGAAGAGTCTCAGGTTTGGGAAGGGAAGGATTTGGATTTCACATCTCATGTTATAGGATGGTTCTCATGTTTGGTTTTTGAAGCATTGAGATATCACATCTCATGCTATCGGAAGGGTCTCAGGTTTGGTATTAGAAGCATTGAGATATCACATCTCATGCTATAGGATTGGTCTCCGGATTGGAATGTGAAGGATTTGGATATCACATCTCATGCTAAAGGAAGGGTCTCAGGTTTGGAATGGGAAGGAGTTGGATATGACATCTCTTGTTATAGGGAGGGTCTCAGGATTTGAATGGCAAGGAGTTGGATATCACATCTCATGCCATAGGAAGGGTCTCAGGTTTGGTATAAGCATTGAGATATCACATCTCTGCAAGGGTCTCAGGATTGGATTGGGAAGGAGTTGGATATCACATCTCATGTTATAGGAAGGGTCTCCGGATTGGAATGTGAAGGATTTGGATATCACATCTCATGCTAAAGGAAGGGTCTCAGGTTTGGAATGGGAAGGAGTTGGATATGACATCTCTTGTTATAGGGAGGGTCTCAGGATTTGAATGGCAAGGAGTTGGATATCACATCTCATGCCATAGGAAGGGTCTCAGGTTTGGTATAAGCATTGAGATATCACATCTCTGCTATCGGAAGGGTCTCAGGATTGGATTGGGAAGGAGTTGGATATCCCTTCTCATGCTATAGGAAGGGTCTCAGGTTGGAATGGGAAGGAGTTGGATATCACATCTCATGCTAAAGGAAGGGTCTCAGGTTTGGTAGAAGCATTGAGATATCACATCTCATGCTATCGGAAGTGTCTCAGGATTGGAATGGGAAGGAGCTGGATATTACATCTCATGCTAAAGGAAGGGTCTCAGGTTTCAAACGGGAAGGAGTTGGATATCCGATCTCATGTTATAGGAAGGGTCTCAGGTTTGGTATAAGCATTGAGATATCACATCTCTGCTATCGGAAGTGTCTCAGGATTGGAATGGGAAGGAATTGGATATCCCATCTCATGTTATAGGACGGGTCTCAGGATTGTTATTAGAATCATTGAGATATCATATTGCATGCTGTATGAAGGGTCTAAGGATTGGAATGGGAAAGACTTGGATATCACATCTCATGCTATAGGAAGGGTCTCAGGTTTGGTATAAGCATTAAGATATCAAATCTCATGCTATAGGAAGGGTCTCAGGATTGGAATGGAAGGAGTTGGATATCACATCTCATGTTATAGGAAGGATCTCAGGTTTGGTATTAGAAGCATTGAGACATCACATCTCATGGTATAGGATGGGTCTCAGGATTGGAATGGGAAGGAGTTGGATATCACATCTCATGCTATAGGAAGGGTCTCAGGTTTGGTATAAGCATTGAGATATCACATCTCATGCTATAGGAAGGGTCTCAGGATTGGAATGGGAAGGACTTGGATATCACATCTCATGCTATAGGGAGGGTCTCAAGTTTGATATTAGAAGCATTGAGATATCACATCTCATGCTATAGGAAGGGTCTCAGGATTGGAATGGGAAGGAGTTGTATATGACATCTCATGCCGTAGGAAGGGTCTCAGGTTTGGTATAAGCATTGAGATATCACATCTCTGCTATCAGAAGAGTCTCAGGATTGGAATGGGAAGGAGTTGGATATCCCATCTCATGTTATAGGAAGAGTCTCAGGTTTGGTATTAGAAGCATTGAGATATCACATCTCATGCTATAGGAAGTGTCTCAGGATTGGAATGGGAAGGACTTGGATATCACATCTCATGCTATAGGGAGGGTCTCAAGTTTGATATTAGAAGCATTGAGATATCACATCTCATGCTATAGGAAGAGTCTCAGGTTTGGGAAGGGAAGGATTTGGATTTCACATCTCATGTTATAGGATGGTTCTCATGTTTGGTTTTTGAAGCATTGAGATATCACATCTCATGCTATCGGAAGGGTCTCAGGTTTGGTATTAGAAGCATTGAGATATCACATCTCATGCTATAGGATTGGTCTCCGGATTGGAATGTGAAGGATTTGGATATCACATCTCATGCTAAAGGAAGGGTCTCAGGTTTGGAATGGGAAGGAGTTGGATATGACATCTCTTGTTATAGGGAGGGTCTCAGGATTTGAATGGCAAGGAGTTGGATATCACATCTCATGCCATAGGAAGGGTCTCAGGTTTGGTATAAGCATTGAGATATCACATCTCTGCTATCGGAAGGGTCTCAGGATTGGAATGGGAAGGACTTAGATATCACATCTCATGCTATAGGGAGGGTCTCAGTTTTGATATTAGAAGCATCGAGATATCACATCTCATGTTATCGGAAGGGTCTCAGGATTGGAATGGGAGGAGCTGGATATCACATCTCATGCTAAAGGAAGGGTCTCAGGTTTGGAAGGGGAAGGATTTGGATATCACATCTCATGTTATAGGATGGGTCTCAGGTTTGGTATTAGAAGCATTGTGATATCACATCTCATGCTATAGGAAGTGTCTCAGGATTGGAATGGGAAGGAGTTGGATATCACATCTCATGCTATAGGAAGGGTTTCAGGTTTGGTAGAAGCATTGAGATATCACATCTCATGCTATAGGAAGAGTCTCAGGTTTGGGAAGGGAAGGATTTGGATTTCACATCTCATGTTATAGGATGGTTCTCATGTTTGGTTTTTGAAGCATTGAGATATCACATCTCATGCTATCGGAAGGGTCTCAGGTTTGGTATTAGAAGCATTGAGATATCACATCTCATGCTATAGGATTGGTCTCCGGATTGGAATGTGAAGGATTTGGATATCACATCTCATGCTAAAGGAAGGGTCTCAGGTTTGGAATGGGAAGGAGTTGGATATGACATCTCTTGTTATAGGGAGGGTCTCAGGATTTGAATGGCAAGGAGTTGGATATCACATCTCATGCCATAGGAAGGGTCTCAGGTTTGGTATAAGCATTGAGATATCACATCTCTGCAAGGGTCTCAGGATTGGATTGGGAAGGAGTTGGATATCACATCTCATGTTATAGGAAGGGTCTCCGGATTGGAATGTGAAGGATTTGGATATCACATCTCATGCTAAAGGAAGGGTCTCAGGTTTGGAATGGGAAGGAGTTGGATATGACATCTCTTGTTATAGGGAGGGTCTCAGGATTTGAATGGCAAGGAGTTGGATATCACATCTCATGCCATAGGAAGGGTCTCAGGTTTGGTATAAGCATTGAGATATCACATCTCTGCTATCGGAAGGGTCTCAGGATTGGATTGGGAAGGAGTTGGATATCCCTTCTCATGCTATAGGAAGGGTCTCAGGTTGGAATGGGAAGGAGTTGGATATCACATCTCATGCTAAAGGAAGGGTCTCAGGTTTGGTAGAAGCATTGAGATATCACATCTCATGCTATAGGAAGGGTCTCAGGATTGGAATGGGAAGGACTTAGATATCACATATCATGCTATAGGGAGGGTTTCAGTTTTGATATTAGAAGCATTGAGATATCACATCTCATGCTATCGAAGTGTCTCAGGATTGGAATGGGAAGGAGCTGGATATTACATCTCATGCTAAAGGAAGGGTCTCAGGTTTGGAACGGGAAGGAGTTGGATATCCGATCTCATGTTATAGGAAGGGTCTCAGGTTTGGTATAAGCATTGAGATATCACATCTCTGCTATCGGAAGTGTCTCAGGATTGGAATGGGAAGGAATTGGATATCCCATCTCATGTTATAGGACGGGTCTCAGGATTGTTATTAGAATCATTGAGATATCATATTGCATGCTGTAGGAAGGGTCTAAGGATTGGAATGGGAAAGACTTGGATATCACATCTCATGCTATAGGAAGAGTCTCAGGTTTGGTATAAGCATTGAGATATCAAATCTCATGCTATAGGAAGGGTCTCAGGATTGGAATGGAAGGAGTTGGATATCACATCTCATGTTATAGGAAGGATCTCAGGTTTGGTATTAGAAGCATTGAGACATCACATCTCATGCTATAGGAAGGGTCTCAGGATTGGAATGGGAAGGAGTTGGATATCACATCTCATGCTATAGGAAGGGTCTCAGGTTTGGTATAAGCATTGAGATATCACATCTCATGCTATAGGAAGGGTCTCAGGATTGGAATGGGAAGGAGTTGTATATGACATCTCATGCCGTAGGAAGGGTCTCAGGTTTGGTATAAGCATTGAGATATCACATCTCTGCTATCAGAAGAGTCTCAGGATTGGAATGGGAAGGAGTTGGATATCCCATCTCATGTTATAGGAAGAGTCTCAGGTTTGGTATTAGAAGCATTGAGATATCACATCTCATGCTATAGGAAGTGTCTCAGGATTGGAATGGGAAGGACTTGGATATCACATCTCATGCTATAGGGAGGGTCTCAAGTTTGATATTAGAAGCATTGAGATATCACATCTCATGCTATAGGAAGAGTCTCAGGTTTGGGAAGGGAAGGATTTGGATTTCACATCTCATGTTATAGGATGGTTCTCATGTTTGGTTTTTGAAGCATTGAGATATTACATCTCATGCTATCAGAAGGATCTCAGGTTTGGTATTAGAAGCATTGAGATATCACATCTCATGCTATAGGATTGGTCTAGGGGTTGGAATGTGAAGGATTTGGATATCACATCTCATGCTAAAGGAAGGGTCTCAGGTTTGGAATGGGAAGGAGTTGGATATGACATCTCTTGTTATAGGGAGGGTCTCAGGATTTGAATGGCAAGGAGTTGGATATCACATCTCATGCCATAGGAAGGGTCTCAGGTTTGGTATAAGCATTGAGATATCACATCTCTGCTATCGGAAGGGTCTCAGGATTGGAATGGGAAGGACTTAGATATCACATCTCATGCTATAGGGAGGGTCTCAGTTTTGATATTAGAAGCATTGAGATATCACATCTCATGCTATCGGAAGGGTCTCAGGATTGGAATGGGAGGAGCTGGATATCACATCTCATGCTAAAGGAAGGGTCTCAGGTTTGGAAGGGGAAGGATTTGGATATCACATCTCATGTTATAGAATGGGTCTCAGGTTTGGTATTAGAAGCATTGTGATATCACATCTCATGCTATAGGAAGTGTCTCAGGATTGGAATGGGAAGGAGTTGTATATCACATTTTATGCTATAGGAAGGGTTTCAGGTTTGGTAGAAGCATTGAGATATCACATCTCATGCTATAGGAAGAGTCTCAGGTTTGGGAAGGGAAGGATTTGGATTTCACATCTCATGTTATAGGATGGTTCTCATGTTTGGTTTTTGAAGCATTGAGATATCACATCTCATGCTATCGGAAGGGTCTCAGGTTTGGTATTAGAAGCATTGAGATATCACATCTCATGCTATAGGATTGGTCTCTGGATTGGAATGTGAAGGATTTGGATATCACATCTCATGCTAAAGGAAGGGTCTCAGGTTTGGAATGGGAAGGAGTTGGATATGACATCTCTTGTTATAGGGAGGGTCTCAGGATTTGAATGGCAAGGAGTTGGATATCACATCTCATGCCATAGGAAGGGTCTCAGGTTTGGTATTAGAAGCCTTGAGATATCACATCTCATGGTATAATAAGGGTCTCAGGATTGGAATGGGAAGGAGTTGGATATCACATCTCAAGCTATTTCAGGATTGGAATGGGAAGGAGTTTGATATCACATCTCAAGCTATAGGAAGTGTCTCAGGTTTGGGAAGGGAAGGATTGGGATTTCACATCTCATGTTATAGGATGGTTCTCATGTTTGGTTTTAGAAGCATTGAGATATCACATCTCATGCTATCGGAAGGGTCTCAGGTTTGGAATGGGAAGGAGTTGGATATCACATCTCATGTTATAGGAAGCATCTCAGGTTTGGTATTAGAAGCATTGAGATATCACATCTCATGCTATAGGAAGGGTCTCAGGATTGGAATGTGAAGGATTTGGATATCAAATCTCATGCTAAAGGAAGGGTCTCAGGTTTGGTATAAGCATTTAGATATCACATCTCTGCTATCGGAAGGGTCTCAGGATTGGATTTGGAAGGAGTTGGACATCCCTTCTCATGCTATAGGAAGGGTCTCATGTTGGAATGGGAAGGAGTTGGATATCATATCTCATGTTATAGGAAGGGTGTCAAGATTGAAATGGGAAGTATTTGGATATCACATCTCTTGCTATATGAAGGGTCTCAGGTTTTTTATTAGAAACATTGAGATATCACATCTCATGCTATCGGAAGGGTTTCAGGATTGGAATGGGAAGGATTTGGATATCATATCTCATGTTATAGGACGGGTCCCAGGTTTGGTATTAGAAGCATTGAGATATCACATCTTATGGTATAGGAAGGGTCTCAGGTTTGGAATGGGAAGTAGTTGGATATCACATCTCATCCAATAGGAAGGGTCTCAGGTTTGGAATGGGAAGGATTTGGATATCACATCTCTTGCTATAGGAAGGGTCTCAGGTTTTTTATTAGAAACATTGAGATATCACATCTCATGCTATAGGAAGGGTTTAAGGATTGGAATGGGAAGGAGTTGGATATCCCTTCTTGTTAGGAAAGATTTCGTTATTGTAGGGAATTTTCCTTCCATGTGGCAACCCCTAAACTTTTTGCTATTGTTTTTAACCTCGTTCTTGACTTTGCCAGAGAAGTACAGCCTTCTGCCGCACTTCTCTGGGCTTTCGCTCCTTTCTTACGGGGAAACTGACATGCCCTTAAGACAGTCAGTACCGGGGAACGTTGTTTCCCGTAGTTTCTTCTATCGTGTCGCAGCTTTAGTGCAACACGACACAAGAGGGCACAGTAAGCTAAGTTATAGCTCTCTTGGGTCTCTAGCCTTCTACAGGCCCTAGATACTCTTTTAGGATGGTATTTGATCGGTGCAAGTCATTCAGGGACTGGAATGGTGGCAGCGATCGTATTGAATATTTTGAGCTCCTTTTGCCGTTCTGAGCACGTTTTTGCACTGAACCCAAAATGGTGGCCTGGCTCCCCAAAATGGCCAGACCACGAGGCTCCTTTGTCCTGTCCACTGTCCGTCTTGCTCCCTTCACCTTCCCCAGGTCCAGCGACCCGGGGCCTTCCTTATTTGGGCATGTACTTTCCCGCGAAACGTGGTTGCTTTCGCGGGCTTCTACATGTCGTTGGTGTGCCTCCAGGGTGTGGGCTGGGATGTCTGGTCCCAATACACATCCTGGGTGCCAGAGAGTCTAGGGTGGTGTGAATGCCTGGGACCACCGTGGTCCGTGATTGGTCCACGTATGGTATGTGTTTTGATGAGCGGATCTCCCATTGGTTCCCCCCCGTTTTGGCGCGAAGGGAACCGTGGATAAGAGGGGGCTGGAAACACCACTACCATGTCGATCTCCTGAGTTCTCACGAACGAAGGAATACAGGAGCCAAGTATCCTGCAACCAAGAGGCTGGACCGAGGAATCGCTGGTGACCCGCTGAAGGAATCCTCCTCTGCACTGCTGTCGTCCTGAGAGCCACTGTCCTCCTTTGATCGAACCAGAAGGCCTGTACTGGCGCTTCAACCTTTGGAATAGCAGGAACAGCTATTCCCGGCATCTACAACATCTCCCGCCAAGTAAGCCTTCGGAAGCGTCTCTGGGCCATCCAGTTGACTGACCAGCTTACAAGGGAGCCTTGTTCTGTAACCGCCGCCAGGTTGTGCCGTATCTCGAGTCCTTGTCACTCTCCCACACTTCGTGCCCTTGGCGTTCCCAAGTCTTAAGGGAGGAGTGTACTTTTGACTCAGATACGCACGACCGCTCCGTTGTCCTGCTGCGGCAACAAACTGTGCCGGTTTCGTCGATTGGGACGTCTTTTTGATCTACACGACTACAAAGCATTCCCTTCTCTTCTGAACCTGCCAGCTGCTGAAACTAACGTGGAGGAGCCTGGGACTGCTTGCTTCGGGGACCGGTGAGTAGTATATCTAGGATCTGGTCGCCCTCCTGCAGTAACCCATTGCTTTTCCCCGCTGTGTAAAACAGCACCCTTTTCGCCCGTACTCGCGCTCTGCTTCTGCCCGCTGTGGAGGCTGCGCTTGAGTTGCGGACCCTGTTCTTCTTCTGCTGTGCACTAATCCGAACTGCCTGACTTCCTCCGAAGAGCTTCTCCTTTTGCCCGTTGGCACCAGCGTGTGCAGGTACTTTGAGCACAAGGCTCCACTCTTCGCAGGGCTCGGACTTCCATCTAGTTAGGTGCCTATGAAGGTGAACTAAGTCTAAAGCATTATCGCACTGCCTGTTTTCCTTCCCTTGCAGTATATTTCGTGCTTTAAACGCTTGCGACTGTGTATTTGTATATATATTGTGTTGATTTGGTATGTGTTGGCTTAATACTGTGTTATTGTGATTTTCTCGCTACGGTCGTTGTTTTAAAGGCCTTAAAATAAATGTGTTTATATTTTTGATATAACACCTGTTTGGAGTAGTTTGTAAGCGCTCTTGCTTTGTGTGCTCATTGCGGGCTTTCAGTCACCCTCACCCCTCTTGAGATCTAGTCTTGACCGCCACGATCGCTACCTTGATTGGTCTGGCTTGTACAGAGGTTACCCTGTTCCAAGTAATTAGGTTGGCCTTCTGAACTTCTGCTCCGCCAGGACAGAGTTCAGAAATCCGTCTTAACACTTCTCATGCTATAGGAAGGGTCTCAGGTTGGAATGGGAAGGATTTGGATATCACATCTCTTGCTATGGGAAGGGTCTCAGGTTTTTTATTAGAAACATTGAGATATCACATCTCATGCTATAGGAAGGGTTTAAGGATTGGAATGGGAAGGATTTGGATATCACATCTCATGCTAAAGGAAGGGTCTCAGGTTTGGAAGGGGAAGGATTTGGATATCACATCTCATGTTATTTGACCGGTCTCAGGTTTGGTATTAGAAGCATTGAGATATCAAGTCTCATGGTATAGGACGGGAGTTTGATATCACATCATGCCATGGTATGGGTCTCAGGTTTTGTAGAAGCATTGGGATATCACATCTCATGCTATCGGAAGGGTATCAGGATTGGATTTGGAAGGAGTTGTTGGATATCCCATCTCATGCTATAGGAAAGGTCTCAGGTTGGAATGGGAAAGAGTTGGATATCACATCTCATGTTATAGGAAGGGTCTCAAGATTGGAATGGGAAGGACTTGGATATCACATCTCATGCTGTAGGAAGGCTCTCAGGTTTGGAAAGGGAAGGAGTTGGATATCACATTTCATGTTAGAGGTAGGATCTCAGGTTTGGTATTAGAGGCATTGAGATATCACATCTCATGCTATCAGAAGGGTATCAGGATTGGAATGGGAAGGAGTTGGATATCACATCTCATGCTAAAGGGAGGGTCTCAGGTTTGGATGGGGAAGGATTTGGATATCACATCTCATGTTATAGGAAGGATCTCAGGTTTGGTATTAGAAGCATTGAGATATCACATCTCATGCTATCGGAAGAATCTCAGGTTTGGTATTAGAAGCATTGAGATATCACATCTCATGCTATAGGAAGGGTCTCAGGATTGGAATGGGAAGGACTTGGATATCACATCTCATGCTAAAGGAAGGGTCTCAGTTTTGGTAGAAGCATTGCGATATCACATCTCATGCTATAGGAAGGGTCTCAGGATTGGAATCGGAAGGAGTTGGATATCACATCTCATGCTATAGGAAGGGTCTCAGGTTTGGTATAAGCATTGAGATATCACATCTCTGCTATCGGAAGGGTCTCAGGATTGGATTGGGAAGGAGTTGGATATCACATCTCATGTTATAGGAAGCGTCTCCGGATTGGAATGTGAAGGATTTGGATATCACATCTCATGCTAAAGGAAGGGTCTCAGGTTTGGAATGGGAAGGAGTTGGATATGACATCTCATGCCATAGGAAGGGTCTCAGATTTGGTATAAGCATTGAGATATCACATCTCTGCTATCGGAAGGGTCTCAGGATTGGATTGGGAAGGAGTTGGATATCCCTTCTCATGCTATAGGAAGGGTCTCAGGTTGGAATGGGAAGGAGTTGGATATCACATCTCATGCTATAGGGAGGGTTTCAGTTTTGATATTAGAAGCATTGAGATATCACATCTCATGCTATCGGAAGTGTCTCAGGATTGGAATGGGAAGGAGCTGGATATTACATCTCATGCTAAAGGAAGGGTCTCAGGTTTGGAACTGGAAGGAGTTGGATATCCGATCTCATGTTATAGGAAGGGTCTCAGGTTTGGTATAAGCATTGAGATATCACATCTCTGCTATCGGAAGTGTCTCAGGATTGGAATGTGAAGGAGTTGGATATCCCATCTCATGTTATAGGACGGGTCTCAGGATTGTTATTAGAATCATTGAGATATCATATTGCATGCTGTAGGAAGGGTCTAAGGATTGGAATGGGAAAGACTTGGATATCACATCTCATGCTATAGGAAGGGTCTCAGGTTTGGTATAAGCATTGAGATATCAAATCTCATGCTATAGGAAGGGTCTCAGGATTGGAATGGAAGGAGTTGGATATCACATCTCATGTTATAGGAAGGATCTCAGGTTTGGTATTAGAAGCATTGAGACATCACATCTCATGCTATAGGAAGGGTCTCAGGATTGGAATGGGAAGGAGTTGGATATCACATCTCATGCTATAGGAAGGGTCTCAGGTTTGGTATAAGCATTGAGATATCACATCTCATGCTATAGGAAGGGTCTCAGGATTGGAATGGGAAGGAGTTGTATATGACATCTCATGCCGTAGGAAGGGTCTCAGGTTTGGTATAAGCATTGAGATATCACATCTCTGCTATCAGAAGAGTCTCAGGATTGGAATGGGAAGGAGTTGGATATCCCATCTCATGTTATAGGAAGAGTCTCAGGTTTGGTATTAGAAGCATTGAGATATCACATCTCATGCTATAGGAAGTGTCTCAGGATTGGAATGGGAAGGACTTGGATATCACATCTCATGCTATAGGGAGGGTCTCAAGTTTGATATTAGAAGCATTGAGATATCACATCTCATGCTATAGGAAGAGTCTCAGGTTTGGGAAGGGAAGGATTTGGATTTCACATCTCATGTTATAGGACGGTTCTCATGTTTGGTTTTTGAAGCATTGAGATATCACATCTCATGCTATCGGAAGGGTCTCAGGTTTGGTATTAGAAGCATTGAGATATCACATCTCATGCTATAGATTGGTCTCTGGATTGGAATGTGAAGGATTTGGATATCACATCTCATGCTAAAGGAAGGGTCTCAGGTTTGGAATGGGAAGGAGTTGGATATGACATCTCTTGTTATAGGGAGGGTCTCAGGATTTGAATGGCAAGGAGTTGGATATCACATCTCATGCCATAGGAAGGGTCTCAGGTTTGGTATAAGCATTGAGATATCACATCTCTGCTATCGGAAGGGTCTCAGGATTGGATTGGGAAGGAGTTGGATATCACATCTCATGTTATAGGAAGGGTCTCCGGATTGGAATGTGAAGGATTTGGATATCACATCTCATGCTAAAGGAAGGGTCTCAGGTTTGGAATGGGAAGGAGTTGGATATGACATCTCTTGTTATAGGGAGGGTCTCAGGATTTGAATGGCAAGGAGTTGGATATCACATCTCATGCCATAGGAAGGGTCTCAGGTTTGGTATAAGCATTGAGATATCACATCTCTGCTATCGGAAGGGTCTCAGGATTGGATTGGGAAGGAGTTGGATATCACATCTCATGTTATAGGAAGGGTCTCCGGATTGGAATGTGAAGGATTTGGATATCACATCTCATGCTAAAGGAAGGGTCTTAGGTTTGGAATGGGAAGGAGTTGGATATGACATCTCATGCTATAGGAAGGGTCTCAGGATTTGAATGGCAAGGAGTTGGATATCACATCTCATGCCATAGGAAGGGTCTCAGGTTTGGTATAAGCATTGAGATATCACATCTCTGCTATCGGAAGGGTCTCAGGATTGGATTGGGAAGGAGTTGGATATCCCTTCTCATGCTATAGGAAGGGTCTCAGGTTGGAAAGGGAAGGAGTTGGATATCACATCTCATGCTATAGGGAGGGTTTCAGTTTTGATATTAGAAGCATTGAGATATCACATCTCATGCAATCGGAAGTGTCTCAGGATTGGAATGGGAAGGAGCTGGATATTACATCTCATGCTAAAGGAAGGGTCTCAGGTTTGGAACGGGAAGGAGTTGGATATCCGATCTCATGTTATAGGAAGCGTCTCAGGTTTGGTATAAGCATTGAAATATCACATCTCTGCTATCGGAAGTGTCTCAGGATTGGAATGGGAAGGAGTTGGATATCCCATCTCATGTTATAGGACGGGTCTCAGGATTGTTATTAGAATCATTGAGATATCATATTGCATGCTGTAGGAAGGGTCTAAGGATTAGAATGGGAAAGACTTGGATATCACATCTCATGCTATAGGAAGGGTCTCAGGTTTGGTATAAGCATTGAGATATCAAATCTCATGCTATAGGAAGGGTCTCAGGATTGGAATGGAAGGAGTTGGATATCACATCTCATGTTATAGGAAGGATCTCAGGTTTGGTATTAGAAGCATTGAGACATCACATCTCATGCTATAGGAAGGGTCTCAGGATTGGAATGGGAAGGAGTTGGATATCACATCTCATGCTATAGGAAGGGTCTCAGGTTTGGTATAAGCATTGAGATATCACATCTCATGCTATAGGAAGGGTTTCAGGATTGGAATGGGAAGGAGTTGTATATGACATCTCATGCCGTAGGAAGGGTCTCAGGTTTGGTATAAGCATTGAGATATCACATCTCTGCTATCAGAAGAGTCTCAGGATTGGAATGGGAAGGAGTTGGATATCCCATCTCATGTTATAGGAAGAGTCTCAGGTTTGGTATTAGAAGCATTGAGATATCACATCTCATGCTATAGGAAGTGTCTCAGGATTGGAATGGGAAGGACTTGGATATCACATCTCATGCTATAGGGAGGGTCTCAAGTTTGATATTAGAAGCATTGAGATATCACATCTCATGCTATAGGAAGAGTCTCAGGTTTGGGAAGGGAAGGATTTGGATTTCACATCTCATGTTATAGGACGGTTCTCATGTTTGGTTTTTGAAGCATTGAGATATCACATCTCATGCTATAGGATTGGTCTCTGGATTGGAATGTGAAGGATTTGGATATCACATCTCATGCTAAAGGAAGGGTCTCAGGTTTGGAATGGGAAGGAGTTGGATATGACATCTCTTGTTATAGGGAGGGTCTCAGGATTTGAATGGCAAGGAGTTGGATATCACATCTCATGCCATAGGAAGGGTCTCAGGTTTGGTATAAGCATTGAGATATCACATCTCTGCTATCGGAAGGGTCTCAGGATTGGATTGGGAAGGAGTTGGATATCACATCTCATGTTATAGGAAGGGTCTCCGGATTGGAATGTGAAGGATTTGGATATCACATCTCATGCTAAAGGAAGGGTCTCAGGTTTGGAATGGGAAGGAGTTGGATATGACATCTCTTGTTATAGGGAGGGTCTCAGGATTTGAATGGCAAGGAGTTGGATATCACATCTCATGCCATAGGAAGGGTCTCAGGTTTGGTATAAGCATTGAGATATCACATCTCTGCTATCGGAAGGGTCTCAGGATTGGATTGGGAAGGAGTTGGATATCCCTTCTCATGCTATAGGAAGGGTCTCAGGTTGGAATGGGAAGGAGTTGGATATCACATCTCATGCTAAAGGAAGGGTCTCAGGTTTGGTAGAAGCATTGAGATATCACATCTCATGCTATCGGAAGTGTCTCAGGATTGGAATGGGAAGGAGCTGGATATTACATCTCATGCTAAAGGAAGGGTCTCAGGTTTGGAACGGGAAGGAGTTGGATATCCGATCTCATGTTATAGGAAGGGTCTCAGGTTGGGTATAAGCATTGAGATATCACATCTCTGCTATCGGAAGTGTCTCAGGATTGGAATGGGAAGGAATTGGATATCCCATCTCATGTTATAGGACGGGTCTCAGGATTGTTATTAGAATCATTGAGATATCATATTGCATGCTGTATGAAGGGTCTAAGGATTGGAATGGGAAAGACTTGGATATCACATCTCATGCTATAGGAAGGGTCTCAGGTTTGGTATAAGCATTGAGATATCAAATCTCATGCTATAGGAAGGGTCTCAGGATTGGAATGGAAGGAGTTGGATATCACATCTCATGTTATAGGAAGGATCTCAGGTTTGGTATTAGAAGCATTGAGACATCACATCTCATGCTATAGGAAGGGTCTCAGGATTGGAATGGGAAGGAGTTGGATATCACATCTCATGCTATAGGAAGGGTCTCAGGTTTGGTATAAGCATTGAGATATCACATCTCATGCTATAGGAAGGGTCTCAGGATTGGAATGGGAAGGAGTTGTATATGACATCTCATGCCATAGGAAGGGTCTCAGGTTTGGTATAAGCATTGAGATATCACATCTCTGCTATCGGAAGGGTCTCAGGATTGGAATGGGAAGGACTTAAATATCACATCTCATGCTATAGGGAGGGTCTCAGTTTTGATATTAGAAGCATTGAGATATCACATCTCATGCTATCGGAAGGGTCTCAGGATTGGAATGGGAGGAGCTGGATATCACATCTCATGCTAAAGGAAGGGTTTCAGGTTTGGTAGAAGCATTGAGATATCACATCTCATGCTATAGGAAGAGTCTCAGGTTTGGGAAGGGAAGGATTTGGATTTCACATCTCATGTTATAGGATGGTTCTCATGTTTGGTTTTTGAAGCATTGAGATATCACATCTCATGCTATCGGAAGGGTCTCAGGTTTGGTATTAGAAGCATTGAGATATCACATCTCATGCTATAGGATTGGTCTCTGGATTGGAATGTGAAGGATTTGGATATCACATCTCATGCTAAAGGAAGCGTCTCAGGTTTGGAATGGGAAGGAGTTGGATATGACATCTCTTGTTATAGGGAGGGTCTCAGGATTTGAATGGCAAGGAGTTGGATATCACATCTCATGCCATAGGAAGGGTCTCAGGTTTGGTATTAGAAGCCTTGAGATATCACATCTCATGGTATAATAAGGGTCTCAGGATTGGAATGGGAAGGAGTTGGATATCACATCTCAAGCTATTTCAGGATTGGAATGGGAAGGAGTTTGATATCACATCTCAAGCTATAGGAAGGGTCTCAGGTTTGGGAAGGGAAGGATTGGGATTTCACATCTCATGTTATAGGATGGTTCTCATGTTTGGTTTTAGAAGCATTGAGATATCACATCTCATGCTATCGGAAGGGTCTCAGGTTTGGAATGGGAAGGAGTTGGATATCACATCTCATGTTATAGGAAGCATCTCAGGTTTGGTATTAGAAGCATTGAGATATCACATCTCATGCTATAGGAAGGGTCTCAGGATTGGAATGTGAAGGATTTGGATATCAAATCTCATGCTAAAGGAAGGGTCTCAGGATTGGATTGGGAAGGAGTTGGACATCCCTTTTCATGCTATAGGAAGGGTCTCATGTTGGAATGGGAAGGAGTTGGATATCATATCTCATGTTATAGGAAGGGTCTCAAGATTGAAAAGGGAAGGATTTGGATATCACATCTCTTGCTATATGAAGGGTCTCAGGTTTTTTATTAGAAACATTGAGATATCACATCTAATGCTATCGGAAGGGTTTCAGGATTGGAATGGGAAGGATTTGGATATCATATCTCATGTTATAGGACGGGTCCCAGGTTTGGTATTAGAAGCATTGAGATATCACATCTTATGGTATAGGAAGGGTCTCAGGTTTGGAATGGGAAGGAGTTGGATATCACATCTCATCCAATAGGAAGGGTCTCAGGTTTGGAATGGGAAGGAATTGGATATCACATCTCATGTTATAGGAAGGATCTCAGGATTGGAATGGGAAGGAGTTGGATATCCCTTCTCATGCTATAGGAAGGGTCTCAGGTTAGAATGGGAAGGATTTGGATATCACATCTCTTGCTATAGGAAGGGTCTCAGGTTTTTTTATTAGAAACATTGAGATATCACATCTCATGCTATAGGAAGGGTTTAAGGATTGGAATGGGAAGGAGTTGGATATCCCTTCTCATGCTATAGGAAGGGTCTCAGGTTGGAATGGGAAGGATTTGGATATCACATCTCTTGCTATAGGAAGGGTCTCAGGTTTTTTATTAGAAACATTGAGATATCACATCTCATGCTATAGGAAGGGTTTAAGGATTGGAATGGGAAGGATTTGGATATCACATCTCATGCTAAAGGAAGGGTCTCAGGTTTGGAAGGGGAAGGATTTGGATATCACATCTCATGTTATTTGACCGGTCTCAGGTTTGGTATTAGAAGCATTGAGATATCAAGTCTCATGGTATAGGACGGGAGTTTGATATCACATCATGCCATGGTATGGGTCTCAGGTTTTGTAGAAGCATTGGGATATCACATCTCATGCTATCGGAAGGGTATCAGGATTGGATTTGGAAGGAGTTGTTGGATATCCCATCTCATGCTATAGGAAAGGTCTCAGGTTGGAATGGGAAAGAGTTGGATATCACATCTCATGTTATAGGAAGGGTCTCAAGATTGGAATGGGAAGGACTTGGATATCACATCTCATGCTGTAGGAAGGCTCTCAGGTTTGGAAAGGGAAGGAGTTGGATATCACATTTCATGTTAGAGTTAGGATCTCAGGTTTGGTATTAGAGGCATTGAGATATCACATCTCATGCTATCAGAAGGGTATCAGGATTGGAATGGGAAGGAGTTGGACATCACATCTCATGCTAAAGGGAGGGTCTCAGGTTTGGATGGGGAAGGATTTGGATATCACATCTCATGTTATAGGAAGGATCTCAGGTTTGGTATTAGAAGCATTGAGATATCACATCTCATGCTATCGGAAGGATCTCAGGTTTGGTATTAGAAGCATTGAGATATCACATCTCATGCTATAGGAAGGGTCTCAGGATTGGAATGGGAAGGACTTGGATATCACATCTCATGCTAAAGGAAGGGTCTCAGTTTTAGTAGAAGCATTGCGATATCACATCTCATGCTATAGGAAGGGTCTCAGGATTGGAATCGAAAGGAGTTGGATATCACATCTCATGCTATAGGAAGGGTCTCAGGTTTGGTATAAGCATTGAGATATCACATCTCTGCTATCGGAAGGGTCTCAGGATTGGATTGGGAAGGAGTTGGATATCACATCTCATGTTATAGGAAGGGTCTCCGGATTGGAATGTGAAGGATTTGGATATCACATCTCATGCTAAAGGAAGGGTCTCAGGTTTGGAATGGGAAGGAGTTGGATATGACATCTCTTGTTATAGGGAGGGTCTCAGGATTTGAATGGCAAGGTGTTGGATATCACATCTCATGCCATAGGAAGGGTCTCAGGTTTGGTATAAGCATTGAGATATCACATCTCATGCTATAGGAAGGGTCTCAGGATTGGAATGGGAAGGAGTTGTATATGACATCTCATGCCGTAGGAAGGGTCTCAGGTTTGGTATAAGCATTGAGATATCACATCTCTGCTATCAGAAGAGTCTCAGGATTGGAATGGGAAGGAGTTGGATATCCCATCTCATGTTATAGGACGGGTCTCAGGATTGTTATTAGAATCATTGAGATATCATATTGCATGCTGTAGGAAGGGTCTAAGGATTGGAATGGGAAAGACTTGGATATCACATCTCATGCTATAGGAAGGGTCTCAGGTTTGGCATAAGCATTGAGATATCAAATCTCATGCTATAGGAAGGGTCTCAGGATTGGAATGGAAGGAGTTGGATATCACATCTCATGTTATAGGAAGGATCTCAGGTTTGGTATTAGAAGCATTGAGACATCACATCTCATGCTATAGGAAGGGTCTCAGGATTGGAATGGGAAGGAGTTGGATATCACATCTCATGCTATAGGAAGGGTCTCAGGTTTGGTATAAGCATTGAGATATCACATCTCATGCTATAGGAAGGGTCTCAGGATTGGAATGGGAAGGAGTTGTATATGACATCTCATGCCGTAGGAAGGGTCTCAGGTTTGGTATAAGCATTGAGATATCACATCTCTGCTATCAGAAGAGTCTCAGGATTGGAATGGGAAGGAGTTGGATATCCCATCTCATGTTATAGGAAGAGTCTCAGGTTTGGAATTAGAAGCATTGAGATATCACATCTCATGCTATAGGAAGTGTCTCAGGATTGGAATGGGAAGGACTTGGATATCACATCTCATGCTATAGGGAGGGTCTCAAGTTTGATATTAGAAGCATTGAGATATCACATCTCATGCTATAGGAAGAGTCTCAGGTTTGGGAAGGGAAGGATTTGGATTTCACATCTCATGTTATAGGACGGTTCTCATGTTTGGTTTTTGAAGCATTGAGATATCACATCTCATGCTATCGGAAGGGTCTCAGGTTTGGTATTAGAAGCATTGAGATATCACATCTCATGCTATAGATTGGTCTCTGGATTGGAATGTGAAGGATTTGGATATCACATCTCATGCTAAAGGAAGGGTCTCAGGTTTGGAATGGGAAGGAGTTGGATATGACATCTCTTGTTATAGGGAGGGTCTCAGGATTTGAATGGCAAGGAGTTGGATATCACATCTCATGCCATAGGAAGGGTCTCAGGTTTGGTATAAGCATTGAGATATCACATCTCTGCTATCGGAAGGGTCTCAGGATTGGATTGGGAAGGAGTTGGATATCACATCTCATGTTATAGGAAGGGTCTCCGGATTGGAATGTGAAGGATTTGGATATCACATCTCATGCTAAAGGAAGGGTCTCAGGTTTGGAATGGGAAGGAGTTGGATATGACATCTCTTGTTATAGGGAGGGTCTCAGGATTTGAATGGCAAGGAGTTGGATATCACATCTCATGCCATAGGAAGGGTCTCAGGTTTGGTATAAGCATTGAGATATCACATCTCTGCTATCGGAAGGGTCTCAGGATTGGATTGGGAAGGAGTTGGATATCCCTTCTCATGCTATAGGAAGGGTCTCAGGTTGGAATGGGAATGAGTTGGATATCACATCTCATGCTAAAGGAAGGGTCTCAGGTTTGGTAGAAGCATTGAGATATCACATCTCATGCTATCGGAAGTGTCTCAGGATTGGAATGGGAAGGAGCTGGATATTACATCTCATGCTAAAGGAAGGGTCTCAGGTTTGGAACGGGAAGGAGTTGGATATCCGATCTCATGTTATAGGAAGGGTCTCAGGTTTGGTATAAGCATTGAGATATCACATCTCTGCTATAGGATGTGTCTCAGGATTGGAATGGGAAGGAATTGGATATCCCATCTCATGTTATAGGACGGGTCTCAGGATTGTTATTAGAATCATTGAGATATCATATTGCATGCTGTATGAAGGGTCTAAAGATTGGAATGGGAAAGACTTGGATATCACATCTCATGCTATAGGAAGGGTCTCAGGTTTGGTATAAGCATTGAGATATCAAATCTCATGCTATAGGAAGGGTCTCAGGATTGGAATGGAAGGAGTTGGATATCACATCTCATGTTATAGGAAGGATCTCAGGTTTGGTATTAGAAGCATTGAGACATCACATCTCATGCTATAGGAAGGGTCTCATGATTGGTATAAGCATTGAGATATCACATCTCTGCTATCGGAAGGGTCTCAGGATTGGATTGGGAAGGAGTTGGATATCCCTTCTCATGCTATAGGAAGGGTCTCAGGATTTGAATGGCAAGGAGTTGGATATCACATCTCATGCCATAGGAAGGGTCTCAGGTTTGGTATAAGCATTGAGATATCACATCTCTGCTATCGGAAGGGTCTCAGGATTGGATTGGGAAGGAGTTGGATATCCCTTCTCATGCTATAGGAAGGGTCTCAGGTTGGAAAGGGAAGGAGTTGGATATCACATCTCATGCTATAGGGAGCGTTTCAGTTTTGATATTAGAAGCATTGAGATATCACATCTCATGCAATCGGAAGTGTCTCAGGATTGGAATGGGAAGGAGCTGGATATTACATCTCATGCTAAAGGAAGGGTCTCAGGTTTGGAACGGGAAGGAGTTGGATATCCGATCTCATGTTATAGGAAGCGTCTCAGGTTTGGTATAAGCATTGAAATATCACATCTCTGCTATCGGAAGTGTCTCAGGATTGGAATGGGAAGGAGTTGGATATCCCATCTCATGTTATAGGACGGGTCTCAGGATTGTTATTAGAATCATTGAGATATCATATTGCATGCTGTAGGAAGGGTCTAAGGATTAGAATGGGAAAGACTTGGATATCACATCTCATGCTATAGGAAGGGTCTCAGGTTTGGTATAAGCATTGAGATATCAAATCTCATGCTATAGGAAGGGTCTCAGGATTGGAATGGAAGGAGTTGGATATCACATCTCATGTTATAGGAAGGATCTCAGGTTTGGTATTAGAAGCATTGAGACATCACATCTCATGCTATAGGAAGGGTCTCAGGATTGGAATGGGAAGGAGTTGGATATCACATCTAATGCTATAGGAAGGGTCTCAGGTTTGGTATAAGCATTGAGATATCACATCTCATGCTATAGGAAGGGTTTCAGGATTGGAATGGGAAGGAGTTGTATATGAAATCTCATGCCGTAGGAAGGGTCTCAGGTTTGGTATAAGCATTGAGATATCACATCTCTGCTATCAGAAGAGTCTCAGGATTGGAATGGGAAGGAGTTGGATATCCCATCTCATGATATAGGAAGAGTCTCAGGTTTGGTATTAGAAGCATTGAGATATCACATCTCATGCTATAGGAAGTGTCTCAGGATTGGAATGGGAAGGACTTGGATATCACATCTCATGCTATAGGGAGGGTCTCAAGTTTGATATTAGAAGCATTGAGATATCACATCTCATGCTATAGGAAGAGTCTCAGGTTTGGGAAGGGAAGGATTTGGATTTCACATCTCATGTTATAGGACGGTTCTCATATTTGGTTTTTGAAGCATTGAGATATCACATCTCATGCTATAGGATTGGTCTCTGGATTGGAATGTGAAGGATTTGGATATCACATCTCATGCTAAAGGAAGGGTCTCAGGTTTGGAATGGGAAGGAGTTGGATATGACATCTCTTGTTATAGGGAGGGTCTCAGGATTTGAATGGCAAGGAGTTGGATATCACATCTCATGCCATAGGAAGGGTCTCAGGTTTGGTATAAGCATTGAGATATCACATCTCTGCTATCGGAAGGGTCTCAGGATTGGATTGGGAAGGAGTTGGATATCACATCTCATGTTATAGGAAGGGTCTCCGGATTGGAATGTGAAGGATTTGGATATCACATCTCATGCTAAAGGAAGGGTCTCAGGTTTGGAATGGGAAGGAGTTGGATATGACATCTCTTGTTATAGGGAGGGTCTCAGGATTTGAATGGCAAGGAGTTGGATATCACATCTCATGCCATAGGAAGGGTCTCAGGTTTGGTATAAGCATTGAGATATCACATCTCTGCTATCGGAAGGGTCTCAGGTTGGAATGGGAAGGAGTTGGATATCACATCTCATGCTAAAGGAAGGGTCTCAGGTTTGGTAGAAGCATTGAGATATCACATCTCATGCTATCGGAAGTGTCTCAGGATTGGAATGGGAAGGAGCTGGATATTACATCTCATGCTAAAGGAAGGGTCTCAGGTTTGGAACGGGAAGGAGTTGGATATCCGATCTCATGTTATAGGAAGGGTCTCAGGTTTGGTATAAGCATTGAGATATCACATCTCTGCTATCGGAAGTGTCTCAGGATTGGAATGGGAAGGAATTGGATATCCCATCTCATGTTATAGGACGGGTCTCAGGATTGTTATTAGAATCATTGAGATATCATATTGCATGCTGTATGAAGGGTCTAAGGATTGGAATGGGAAAGACTTGGATATCACATCTCATGCTATAGGAAGGGTCTCAGGTTTGGTATAAGCATTGAGATATCAAATCTCATGCTATAGGAAGGGTCTCAGGATTGGAATGGAAGGAGTTGGATATCACATCTCATGTTATAGGAAGGATCTCAGGTTTGGTATTAGAAGCATTGAGACATCACATCTCATGCTATAGGAAGGGTCTCAGGATTGGAATGGGAAGGAGTTGGATATCACATCTCATGCTATAGGAAGGGTCTCAGGTTTGGTATAAGCATTGAGATATCACATCTCATGCTATAGGAAGGGTCTCAGGATTGGAATGGGAAGGAGTTGTATATGACATCTCATGCCATAGGAAGGGTCTCAGGTTTGGTATAAGCATTGAGATATCACATCTCTGCTATTGGAAGGGTCTCAGGATTGGAATGGGAAGGACTTAAATATCACATCTCATGCTATAGGGAGGGTCTCAGTTTTGATATTAGAAGCATTGAGATATCACATCTCATGCTATCGGAAGGGTCTCAGGATTGGAATGGGAGGAGCTGGATATCACATCTCATGCTAAAGGAAGGGTTTCAGGTTTGGTAGAAGCATTGAGATATCACATCTCATGCTATAGGAAGAGTCTCAGGTTTGGGAAGGGAAGGATTTGGATTTCACATCTCATGTTATAGGATGGTTCTCATGTTTGGTTTTTGAAGCATTGAGATATCACATCTCATGCTATCGGAAGGGTCTCAGGTTTGGTATTAGAAGCATTGAGATATCACATCTCATGCTATAGGATTGGTCTCTGGATTGGAATGTGAAGGATTTGGATATCACATCTCATGCTAAAGGAAGCGTCTCAGGTTTGGAATGGGAAGGAGTTGGATATGACATCTCTTGTTATAGGGAGGGTCTCAGGATTTGAATGGCAAGGAGTTGGATATCACATCTCATGCCATAGGAAGGGTCTCAGGTTTGGTATTAGAAGCCTTGAGATATCACATCTCATGGTATAATAAGGGTCTCAGGATTGGAATGGGAAGGAGTTGGATATCACATCTCAAGCTATTTCAGGATTGGAATGGGAAGGAGTTTGATATCACATCTCAAGCTATAGGAAGGGTCTCAGGTTTGGGAAGGGAAGGATTGGGATTTCACATCTCATGTTATAGGATGGTTCTCATGTTTGGTTTTAGAAGCATTGAGATATCACATCTCATGCTATCGGAAGGGTCTCAGGTTTGGAATGGGAAGGAGTTGGATATCACATCTCATGTTATAGGAAGCATCTCAGGTTTGGTATTAGAAGCATTGAGATATCACATCTCATGCTATAGGAAGGGTCTCAGGATTGGAATGTGAAGGATTTGGATATCAAATCTCATGCTAAAGGAAGGGTCTCAGGATTGGATTGGGAAGGAGTTGGACATCCCTTTTCATGCTATAGGAAGGGTCTCATGTTGGAATGGGAAGGAGTTGGATATCATATCTCATGTTATAGGAAGGGTCTCAAGATTGAAAAGGGAAGGATTTGAATATCACATCTCTTGCTATATGAAGGGTCTCAGGTTTTTTATTAGAAACATTGAGATATCACATCTAATGCTATCGGAAGGGTTTCAGGATTGGAATGGGAAGGATTTGGATATCATATCTCATGTTATAGGACGGGTCCCAGGTTTGGTATTAGAAGCATTGAGATATCACATCTTATGGTATAGGAAGGGTCTCAGGTTTGGAATGGGAAGGAGTTGGATATCACATCTCATCCAATAGGAAGGGTCTCAGGTTTGGAATGGGAAGGAATTGGATATCACATCTCATGTTATAGGAAGGATCTCAGGATTGGAATGGGAAGGAGTTGGATATCCCTTCTCATGCTATAGGAAGGGTCTCAGGTTAGAATGGGAAGGATTTGGATATCACATCTCTTGCTATAGGAAGGGTCTCAGGTGTTTTTATTAGAAACATTGAGATATCACATCTCATGCTATAGGAAGGGTTTAAGGATTGGAATGGGAAGGTGTTGGATATCCCTTCTCATGCTATAGGAAGGGTCTCAGGTTGGAATGGGAAGGATTTGGATATCACATCTCTTGCTATAGGAAGGGTCTCAGGTTTTTTATTAGAAACATTGAGATATCACATCTCATGCTATAGGAAGGGTTTAAGGATTGGAATGGGAAGGATTTGGATATCACATCTCATGCTAAAGGAAGGGTCTCAGGTTTGGAAGGGGAAGGATTTGGATATCACATCTCATGTTATTTGACCGGTCTCAGGTTTGGTATTAGAAGCATTGAGATATCAAGTCTCATGGTATAGGACGGGAGTTTGATATCACATCATGCCATGGTATGGGTCTCAGGTTTTGTAGAAGCATTGGGATATCACATCTCATGCTATCGGAAGGGTATCAGGATTGGATTTGGAAGGAGTTGTTGGATATCCCATCTCATGCTATAGGAAAGGTCTCAGGTTGGAATGGGAAAGAGTTGGATATCACATCTCATGTTATAGGAAGGGTCTCAAGATTGGAATGGGAAGGACTTGGATATCACATCTCATGCTGTAGGAAGGCTCTCAGGTTTGGAAAGGGAAGGAGTTGGATATCACATTTCATGTTAGAGTTAGGATCTCAGGTTTGGTATTAGAGGCATTGAGATATCACATCTCATGCTATCAGAAGGGTATCAGGATTGGAATGGGAAGGAGTTGGATATCACATCTCATGCTAAAGGGAGGGTCTCAGGTTTGGATGGGGAAGGATTTGGATATCACATCTCATGTTATAGGAAGGATCTCAGGTTTGGTATTAGAAGCATTGAGATATCACATCTCATGCTATCGGAAGGATCTCAGGTTTGGTATTAGAAGCATTGAGATATCACATCTCATGCTATAGGAAGGGTCTCAGGATTGGAATGGGAAGGACTTGGATATCACATCTCATGCTAAAGGAAGGGTCTCAGTTTTAGTAGAAGCATTGCGATATCACATCTCATGCTATAGGAAGGGTCTCAGGATTGGAATCGAAAGGAGTTGGATATCACATCTCATGCTATAGGAAGGGTCTCAGGTTTGGTATAAGCATTGAGATATCACATCTCTGCTATCGGAAGGGTCTCAGGATTGGATTGGGAAGGAGTTGGATATCACATCTCATGTTATAGGAAGGGTCTCCGGATTGGAATGTGAAGGATTTGGATATCACATCTCATGCTAAAGGAAGGGTCTCAGGTTTGGAATGGGAAGGAGTTGGATATGACATCTCTTGTTATAGGGAGGGTCTCAGGATTTGAATGGCAAGGTGTTGGATATCACATCTCATGCCATAGGAAGGGTCTCAGGTTTGGTATAAGCATTGAGATATCACATCTCTGCTATCGGAAGGGTCTCAGGTTTGGTATAAGCATTGAGATATCACATCTCTGCTATCGGAAGGGTCTCAGGATTGGATTGGGAAGGAGTTGGATATCACATCTCATGTTATAGGAAGGGTCTCCGGATTGGAATGTGAAGGATTTGGATATCACATCTCATGCTAAAGGAAGGGTCTCAGGTTTGGAATGGGAAGGAGTTGGATATCACATCTCATGTTATAGGAAGGGTCTCCGGATTGGAATGTGAAGGATTTGGATATCACATCTCATGCTAAAGGAAGGGTCTCAGGTTTGGAATGGGAAGGAGTTGGATATGACATCTCTTGTTATAGGGAGGGTCTCAGGATTTGAATGGCAAGGAGTTGGATATCACATCTCATGCCATAGGAAGGGTCTCAGGTTTGGTAGAAGCATTGAGATATCACATCTCATGCTATAGGAAGGGTCTCAGGATTGGAATGGGAAGGACTTAGATATCACATCTCATGCTATAGGAAGGGTCTCAGGTTGGAATGGGAAGGAGTTGGATATCACATCTCATGCTAAAGGAAGGGTCTCAGGTTTGGTAGAAGCATTGAGATATCACATCTCATGCTATAGGAAGGGTCTCAGGATTGGAATGGGAAGGACTTAGATATCACATCTCATGCTATAGGGAGGGTCTCAGTTTTGATATTAGAAGCATTGAGATATCACATCTCATGCTATCGGAAGGGTCTCAGGATTGGAATGGGAGGAGCTGGATATCACATCTCATGCTAAAGGAAGGGTTTCAGGTTTGGTAGAAGCATTGAGATATCACATCTCATGCTATAGGAAGAGTCTCAGGTTTGGGAAGGGAAGGATTTGGATTTCACATCTCATGTTATAGGATGGTTCTCATGTTTGGTTTTTGAAGCATTGAGATATCACATCTCATGCTATCGGAAGGGTCTCAGGTTTGGTATTAGAAGCATTGAGATATCACATCTCATGCTATAGGATTGGTCTCTGGATTGGAATGTGAAGGATTTGGATATCACATCTAATGCTAAAGGAAGCGTCTCAGGTTTGGAATGGGAAGGAGTTGGATATGACATCTCTTGTTATAGGGAGGGTCTCAGGATTTGAATGGCAAGGAGTTGGATATCACATCTCATGCCATAGGAAGGGTCTCAGGTTTGGTATTAGAAGCCTTGAGATATCACATCTCATGGTATAATAAGGGTCTCAGGATTGGAATGGGAAGGAGTTGGATATCACATCTCAAGCTATTTCAGGATTGGAATGGGAAGGAGTTTGATATCACATCTCAAGCTATAGGAAGGGTCTCAGGTTTGGGAAGGGAAGGATTGGGATTTCACATCTCATGTTATAGGATGGTTCTCATGTTTGGTTTTAGAAGCATTGAGATATCACATCTCATGCTATCGGAAGGGTCTCAGGTTTGGAATGGGAAGGAGTTGGATATCACATCTCATGTTATAGGAAGCATCTCAGGTTTGGTATTAGAAGCATTGAGATATCACATCTCATGCTATAGGAAGGGTCTCAGGATTGTAATGTGAAGGATTTGGATATCAAATCTCATGCTAAAGGAAGGGTCTCAGGATTGGATTGGGAAGGAGTTGGACATCCCTTTTCATGCTATAGGAAGGGTCTCATGTTGGAATGGGAAGGAGTTGGATATCATATCTCATGTTATAGGAAGGGTCTCAAGATTGAAAAGGGAAGGATTTGGATATCACATCTCTTGCTATATGAAGGGTCTCAGGTTTTTTATTAGAAACATTGAGATATCACATCTAATGCTATCGGAAGGGTTTCAGGATTGGAATGGGAAGGATTTGGATATCATATCTCATGTTATAGGACGGGTCCCAGGTTTGGTATTAGAAGCATTGAGATATCACATCTTATGGTATAGGAAGGGTCTCAGGTTTGGAATGGGAAGGAGTTGGATATCACATCTCATCACATAGGAAGGGTCTCAGGTTTGGAATGGGAAGGAAAATGATATCACATCTCATGTTATAGGAAGTATCTCAGGATTGGAATGGGAAGGAGTTGGATATCCCTTCTCATGCTATAGGAAGGGTCTCAGGTTAGAATGGGAAGGATTTGGATATCACATCTCTTGCTATAGGAAGGGTCTCAGGTTTTTTTATTAGAAACATTGAGATATCACATCTCATGCTATAGGAAGGGTTTAAGGATTGGAATGGGAAGGAGTTGGATATCCCTTCTCATGCTATAGGAAGGGTCTCAGGTTGGAATGGGAAGGATTTGGATATCACATCTCTTGCTATAGGAAGGGTCTCAGGTTTTTTATTAGAAACATTGAGATATCACATCTCATGCTATAGGAAGGGTTTAAGGATTGGAATGGGAAGGATTTGGATATCACATCTCATGCTAAAGGAAGGGTCTCAGGTTTGGAAGGGGAAGGATTTGGATATCACATCTCATGTTATTTGACCGGTCTCAGGTTTGGTATTAGAAGCATTGAGATATCAAGTCTCATGGTATAGGACGGGAGTTTGATATCACATCACGCCATGGTATGGGTCTCAGGTTTTGTAGAAGCATTGGGATATCACATCTCATGCTATCGGAAGGGTATCAGGATTGGATTTGGAAGGAGTTGTTGGATATCCCATCTCATGCTATAGGAAAGGTCTCAGGTTGGAATGGGAAAGAGTTGGATATCACATCTCATGTTATAGGAAGGGTCTCAAGATTGGAATGGGAAGGACTTGGATATCACATCTCATGCTGTAGGAAGGCTCTCAGGTTTGGAAAGGGAAGGAGTTGGATATCACATTTCATGTTAGAGTTAGGATCTCAGGTTTGGTATTAGAGGCATTGAGATATCACATCTCATGCTATCAGAAGGGTATCAGGATTGGAATGGGAAGGAGTTGGATATCACATCTCATGCTAAAGGGAGGGTCTCAGGTTTGGATGGGGAAGGATTTGGATATCACATCTCATGTTATAGGAAGGATCTCAGGTTTGGTATTAGAAGCATTGAGATATCACATCTCATGCTATCGGAAGGATCTCAGGTTTGGTATTAGAAGCATTGAGATATCACATCTCATGCTATAGGAAGGGTCTCAGGATTGGAATGGGAAGGACTTGGATATCACATCTCATGCTAAAGGAAGGGTCTCAGTTTTAGTAGAAGCATTGCGATATCACATCTCATGCTATAGGAAGGGTCTCAGGATTGGAATCGAAAGGAGTTGGATATCACATCTCATGCTATAGGAAGGGTCTCAGGTTTGGTATAAGCATTGAGATATCACATCTCTGCTATCGGAAGGGTCTCAGGATTGGATTGGGAAGGAGTTGGATATCACATCTCATGTTATAGGAAGGGTCTCCGGATTGGAATGTGAAGGATTTGGATATCACATCTCATGCTAAAGGAAGGGTCTCAAATTTGGAATGGGAAGGAGTTGGATATGACATCTCTTGTTATAGGGAGGGTCTCAGGATTTGAATGGCAAGGTGTTGGATATCACATCTCATGCCATAGGAAGGGTCTCAGGTTTGGTATAAGCATTGAGATATCACATCTCTGCTATCGGAAGGGTCTCAGGTTTGGTATAAGCATTGAGATATCACATCTCTGCTATCGGAAGGGTCTCAGGATTGGATTGGGAAGGAGTTGGATATCACATCTCATGTTATAGGAAGGGTCTCCGGATTGGAATGTGAAGGATTTGGATATCACATCTCATGCTAAAGGAAGGGTCTCAGGTTTGGAATGGGAAGGAGTTGGATATCACATCTCATGTTATAGGAAGGGTCTCCGGATTGGAATGTGAAGGATTTGGATATCACATCTCATGCTAAAGGAAGGGTCTCAGGTTTGGAATGGGAAGGAGTTGGATATGACATCTCTTGTTATAGGGAGGGTCTCAGGATTTGAATGGCAAGGAGTTGGATATCACATCTCATGCCATAGGAAGGGTCTCATGTTTGGTATAAGCATTGAGATATCACATCTCTGCTATCGGAAGGGTCTCAGGATTGGATTGGGAAGGAGTTGGATATCCCTTCTCATGCTATAGGAAGGGTCTCAGGTTGGAATGGGAAGGAGTTGGATATCACATCTCATGCTAAAGGAAGGGTCTCAGGTTTGGTAGAAGCATTGAGATATCACATCTCATGCTATAGGAAGGGTCTCAGGATTGGAATGGGAAGGACTTAGATATCACATCTCATGCTATAGGGAGGGTCTCAGTTTTGATATTAGAAGCATTGAGATATCACATCTCATGCTATCGGAAGGGTCTCAGGATTGGAATGGGAGGAGCTGGATATCACATCTCATGCTAAAGGAAGGGTTTCAGGTTTGGTAGAAGCATTGAGATATCACATCTCATGCTATAGGAAGAGTCTCAGGTTTGGGAAGGGAAGGATTTGGATTTCACATCTCATGTTATAGGATGGTTCTCATGTTTGGTTTTTGAAGCATTGAGATATCACATCTCATGCTATCGGAAGGGTCTCAGGTTTGGTATTAGAAGCATTGAGATATCACATCTCATGCTATAGGATTGGTCTCTGGATTGGAATGTGAAGGATTTGGATATCACATCTCATGCTAAAGGAAGCGTCTCAGGTTTGGAATGGGAAGGAGTTGGATATGACATCTCTTGTTATAGGGAGGGTCTCAGGATTTGAATGGCAAGGAGTTGGATATCACATCTCATGCCATAGGAAGGGTCTCAGGTTTGGTATTAGAAGCCTTGAGATATCACATCTCATGGTATAATAAGGGTCTCAGGATTGGAATGGGAAGGAGTTGGATATCACATCTCAAGCTATTTCAGGATTGGAATGGGAAGGAGTTTGATATCACATCTCAAGCTATAGGAAGGGTCTCAGGTTTGGGAAGGGAAGGATTGGGATTTCACATCTCATGTTATAGGATGGTTCTCATGTTTGGTTTTAGAAGCATTGAGATATCACATCTCATGCTATCGGAAGGGTCTCAGGTTTGGAATGGGAAGGAGTTGGATATCACATCTCATGTTATAGGAAGCATCTCAGGTTTGGTATTAGAAGCATTGAGATATCACATCTCATGCTATAGGAAGGGTCTCAGGATTGGAATGTGAAGGATTTGGATATCAAATCTCATGCTAAAGGAAGGGTCTCAGGATTGGATTGGGAAGGAGTTGGACATCCCTTTTCATGCTATAGGAAGGGTCTCATGTTGGAATGGGAAGGAGTTGGATATCATATCTCATGTTATAGGAAGGGTCTCAAGATTGAAAAGGGAAGGATTTGGATATCACATCTCTTGCTATATGAAGGGTCTCAGGTTTTTTATTAGAAACATTGAGATATCACATCTAATGCTATCGGAAGGGTTTCAGGATTGGAATGGGAAGGATTTGGATATCATATCTCATGTTATAGGACGGGTCCCAGGTTTGGTATTAGAAGCATTGAGATATCACATCTTATGGTATAGGAAGGGTCTCAGGTTTGGAATGGGAAGGAGTTGGATATCACATCTCATCCAATAGGAAGGGTCTCAGGTTTGGAATGGGAAGGAATTGGATATCACATCTCATGTTATAGGAAGGATCTCAGGATTGGAATGGGAAGGAGTTGGATATCCCTTCTCATGCTATAGGAAGGGTCTCAGGTTAGAATGGGAAGGATTTGGATATCACATCTCTTGCTATAGGAAGGGTCTCAGGTTTTTTATTAGAAACATTGAGATATCACATCTCATGCTATAGGAAGGGTTTAAGGATTGGAATGGGAAGGAGTTGGATATCCCTTCTCATGCTATAGGAAGGGTCTCAGGTTGGAATGGGAAGGATTTGGATATCACATCTCTTGCTATAGGAAGGGTCTCAGGTTTTTTATTAGAAACATTGAGATATCACATCTCATGCTATAGGAAGGGTTTAAGGATTGGAATGGGAAGGATTTGGATATCACATCTCATGCTAAAGGAAGGGTCTCAGGTTTCGAAGGGGAAGGATTTGGATATCACATCTCATGTTATTTGACCGGTCTCAGGTTTGGTATTAGAAGCATTGAGATATCAAGTCTCATGGTATAGGACGGGAGTTTGATATCACATCATGCCATGGTATGGGTCTCAGGTTTTGTAGAAGCATTGGGATATCACATCTCATGCTATCGGAAGGGTATCAGGATTGGATTTGGAAGGAGTTGTTGGATATCCCATCTCATGCTATAGGAAAGGTCTCAGGTTGGAATGGGAAAGAGTTGGATATCACATCTCATGTTATAGGAAGGGTCTCAAGATTGGAATGGGAAGGACTTGGATATCACATCTCATGCTGTAGGAAGGCTCTCAGGTTTGGAAAGGGAAGGAGTTGGATATCACATTTCATGTTAGAGTTAGGATCTCAGGTTTGGTATTAGAGGCATTGAGATATCACATCTCATGCTATCAGAAGGGTATCAGGATTGGAATGGGAAGGAGTTGGATATCACATCTCATGCTAAAGGGAGGGTCTCAGGTTTGGATGGGGAAGGATTTGGATATCACATCTCATGTTATAGGAAGGATCTCAGGTTTGGTATTAGAAGCATTGAGATATCACATCTCATGCTATCGGAAGGATCTCAGGTTTGGTATTAGAAGCATTGAGATATCACATCTCATGCTATAGGAAGGGTCTCAGGATTGGAATGGGAAGGACTTGGATATCACATCTCATGCTAAAGGAAGGGTCTCAGTTTTAGTAGAAGCATTGCGATATCACATCTCATGCTATAGGAAGGGTCTCAGGATTGGAATCGAAAGGAGTTGGATATCACATCTCATGCTATAGGAAGGGTCTCAGGTTTGGTATAAGCATTGATATATCACATCTCTGCTATCGGAAGGGTCTCAGGATTGGATTGGGAAGGAGTTGGATATCACATCTCATGTTATAGGAAGGGTCTCCGGATTGGAATGTGAAGGATTTGGATATCACATCTCATGCTAAAGGAAGGGTCTCAGGTTTGGAATGGGAAGGAGTTGGATATGACATCTCTTGTTATAGGGAGGGTCTCAGGATTTGAATGGCAAGGTGTTGGATATCACATCTCATGCCATAGGAAGGGTCTCAGGTTTGGTATAAGCATTGAGATATCACATCTCTGCTATCGGAAGGGTCTCAGGTTTGGTATAAGCATTGAGATATCACATCTCTGCTATCGGAAGGGTCTCCGGATTGGAATGTGAAGGATTTGGATATCACATCTCATGCTAAAGGAAGGGTCTCAGGTTTGGAATGGGAAGGAGTTGGATATCACATCTCATGTTATAGGAAGGGTCTCCGGATTGGAATGTGAAGGATTTGGATATCACATCTCATGCTAAAGGAAGGGTCTCAGGTTTGGAATGGGAAGGAGTTGGATATCACATCTCATGTTATAGGAAGGGTCTCCGGATTGGAATGTGAAGGATTTGGATATCACATCTCATGCTAAAGGAAGGGTCTCAGGTTTGGAATGGGAAGGAGTTGGATATGACATCTCTTGTTATAGGGAGGGTCTCAGGATTTGAATGGCAAGGAGTTGGATATCACATCTCATGCCATAGGAAGGGTCTCATGTTTGGTATAAGCATTGAGATATCACATCTCTGCTATCGGAAGGGTCTCAGGATTGGATTGGGAAGGAGTTGGATATCCCTTCTCATGCTATAGGAAGGGTCTCAGGTTGGAATGGGAAGGAGTTGGATATCACATCTCATGCTAAAGGAAGGGTCTCAGGTTTGGTAGAAGCATTGAGATATCACATCTCATGCTATAGGAAGGGTCTCAGGATTGGAATGGGAAGGACTTAGATATCACATATCATGCTATAGGGAGGGTTTCAGTTTTGATATTAGAAGCATTGAGATATCACATCTCATGCTATCGGAAGTGTCTCAGGATTGGAATGGGAAGGAGCTGGATATTACATCTCATGCTAAAGGAAGGGTCTCAGGTTTGGAACGGGAAGGAGTTGGATATCCGATCTCATGTTATAGGAAGGGTCTCAGGTTTGGTATAAGCATTGAGATATCACATCTCTGCTATCGGAAGTGTCTCAGGATTGGAATGGGAAGGAATTGGATATCCCATCTCATGTTATAGGACGGGTCTCAGGATTGTTATTAGAATCATTGAGATATCATATTGCATGCTGTAGGAAGGGTCTAAGGATTGGAATGGGAAAGACTTGGATATCACATCTCATGCTATAGGAAGGGTCTCAGGTTTGGTATAAGCATTGAGATATCAAATCTCATGCTATAGGAAGGGTCTCAGGATTGGAATGGAAGGAGTTGGATATCACATCTCATGTTATAGGAAGGATCTCAGGTTTGGTATTAGAAGCATTGAGACATCAAATCTCATGCTATAGGAAGGGTCTCAGGATTGGAATGGGAAGGAGTTGGATATCACATCTCATGCTATAGGAAGGGTCTCAGGTTTGGTATAAGCATTGAGATATCACATCTCATGCTATAGGAAGGGTCTCAGGATTGGAATGGGAAGGAGTTGTATATGACATCTCATGCCGTAGGAAGGGTCTCAGGTTTGGTATAAGCATTGAGATATCACATCTCTGCTATCAGAAGAGTCTCAGGATTGGAATGGGAAGGAGTTGGATATCCCATCTCATGTTATAGGAAGAGTCTCAGGTTTGGTATTAGAAGCATTGAGATATCACATCTCATGCTATAGGAAGTGTCTCAGGATTGGAATGGGAAGGACTTGGATATCACATCTCATGCTATAGGGAGGGTCTCAAGTTTGATATTAGAAGCATTGAGATATCACATCTCATGCTATAGGAAGAGTCTCAGGTTTGGGAAGGGAAGGATTTGGATTTCACATCTCATGTTATAGGATGGTTCTCATGTTTGGTTTTTGAAGCATTGAGATATCACATCTCATGCTATCGGAAGGGTCTCAGGTTTGGTATTAGAAGCATTGAGATATCACATCTCATGCTATAGGATTGGTCTCCGGATTGGAATGTGAAGGATTTGGATATCACATCTCATGCTAAAGGAAGGGTCTCAGGTTTGGAATGGGAAGGAGTTGGATATGACATCTCTTGTTATAGGGAGGGTCTCAGGATTTGAATGGCAAGGAGTTGGATATCACATCTCATGCCATAGGAAGGGTCTCAGGTTTGGTATAAGCATTGAGATATCACATCTCTGCTATCGGAAGGGTCTCAGGATTGGAATGGGAAGGACTTAGATATCACATCTCATGCTATAGGGAGGGTCTCAGTTTTGATATTAGAAGAATTGAGATATCACATCTCATGCTATCGGAAGGGTCTCAGGATTGGAATGGGAGGAGCTGGATATCACATCTCATGCTAAAGCAAGGGTCTCAGGTTTGGAAGGGGAAGGATTTGGATATCACATCTCATGTTATAGGATGGGTTTCAGGTTTGGTATTAGAAGCATTGTGATATCACATCTCATGCTATAGGAAGTGTCTCAGGATTGGAATGGGAAGGAGTTGGATATCACATCTCATGCTATCGGAAGGGTCTCAGGTTTGGTATTAGAAGCATTGAGATATCACATCTCATGCTATAGGATTGGTCTCTGGATTGGAATGTGAAGGATTTGGATATCACATCTCATGCTAAAGGAAGGGTCTCAGGTTTGGAATGGGAAGGAGTTGGATATGACATCTCTTGTTATAGGGAGGGTCTCAGGATTTGAATGGCAAGGAGTTGGATATCACATCTCATGCCATAGGAAGGGTCTCAGGTTTGGTATAAGCATTGAGATATCACATCTCTGCTATCGGAAGGGTCTCAGGATTGGATTGGGAAGGAGTTGGATATCACATCTCATGTTATAGGAAGGGTCTCCGGATTGGAATGTGAAGGATTTGGATATCACATCTCATGCTAAAGGAAGGGTCTCAGGTTTGGAATGGGAAGGAGTTGGATATGACATCTCTTGTTATAGGGAGGGTCTCAGGATTTGAATGGCAAGGAGTTGGATATCACATCTCATGCCATAGGAAGGGTCTCAGGTTTGGTATTAGAAGCCTTGATATATCACATCTCATGGTATAATAAGGGTCTCAGGATTGGAATGGGAAGGAGTTGGATATCACATCTCAAGCTATTTCAGGATTGGAATGGGAAGGAGTTTGATATCACATCTCAAGCTATAGGAAGGGTCTCAGGTTTGGGATAAGCATTGAGATATCACATCTCATGCTATAGGAAGGGTCTCAGGATTGGAATGGGAAGGAGTTGGATATCCCATCTCATGTTATAGGAAGAGTCTCAGGTTTGGTATTAGAAGCATTGAGATATCACATCTCATGCTATAGGAAGTGTCTCAGGATTGGAATGGGAAGGACTTGGATATCACATCTCATGCTATAGGGAGGGTCTCAAGTTTGATATTAGAAGCATTGAGATATCACATCTCATGCTATAGGAAGAGTCTCAGGTTTGGGAAGGGAAGGATTTGGATTTCACATCTCATGTTATAGGATGGTTCTCATGTTTGGTTTTTGAAGCATTGAGATATTACATCTCATGCTATCGGAAGGGTCTCAGGTTTGGTATTAGAAGCATTGAGATATCACATCTCATGCTATAGGATTGGTCTCCGGATTGGAATGTGAAGGATTTGGATATCACATCTCATGCTAAAGGAATGGTCTCAGGTTTGGAATGGGAAGGAGTTGGATATGACATCTCTTGTTATAGGGAGGGTCTCAGGATTTGAATGGCAAGGAGTTGGATATCACATCTCATGCCATAGGAAGGGTCTCAGGTTTGGTATAAGCATTGAGATATTACATCTCTGCTATCGGAAGGGTCTCAGGATTGGAATGGGAAGGACTTAAATATCACATTTCATGCTATAGGGAGGGTCTCAGTTTTGATATTAGAAGCATTGAGATATCACATCTCATGCTATCGGAAGGGTCTCAGGATTGGAATGGGAGGAGCTGGATATCACATCTCATGCTAAAGGAAGGGTTTCAGGTTTGGTAGAAGCATTGAGATATCACATCTCATGCTATAGGAAGAGTCTCAGGTTTGGGAAGGGAAGGATTTGGATTTTACATCTCATGTTATAGGATGGTTCTCATGTTTGGTTTTTGAAGCATTGAGATATCACATCTCATGCTATCGGAAGGGTCTCAGGTTTGGTATTAGAAGCATTGAGATATCACATCTCATGCTATAGGATTGGTCTCTGGATTGGAATGTGAAGGATTTGGATATCACATCTCATGCTAAAGGAAGCGTCTCAGGTTTGGAATGGGAAGGAGTTGGATATGACATCTCTTGTTATAGGGAGGGTCTCAGGATTTGAATGGCAAGGAGTTGGATATCACATCTCATGCCATAGGAAGGGTCTCAGGTTTGGTATTAGAAGCCTTGAGATATCACATCTCATGGTATAATAAGGGTCTCAGGATTGGAATGGGAAGGAGTTGGATATCACATCTCAAGCTATTTCAGGATTGGAATGGGAAGGAGTTTGATATCACATCTCAAGCTATAGGAAGGGTCTCAGGTTTGGGAAGGGAAGGATTGGGATTTCACATCTCATGTTATAGGATGGTTCTCATGTTTGGTTTTAGAAGCATTGAGATATCACATCTCATGCTATCGGAAGGGTCTCAGGTTTGGAATGGGAAGGAGTTGGATATCACATCTCATGTTATAGGAAGCATCTCAGGTTTGGTATTAGAAGCATTGAGATATCACATCTCATGCTATAGGAAGGGTCTCAGGATTGGAATGTGAAGGATTTGGATATCAAATCTCATGCTAAAGGAAGGGTCTCAGGTTTGGTATAAGCATTGAGATATCACATCTCTGCTATCGGAAGGGTCTCAGGATTGTATTGGGAAGGAGTTGGACATCCCTTCTCATGCTATAGGAAGGGTCTCATGTTGGAATGGGAAGGAGTTGGATATCATATCTCATGTTATAGGAAGGGTCTCAAGATTGAAATGGGAAGGATTTGGATATCACATCTCTTGCTATATGAAGGGTCTCAGGTTTTTTATTAGAAACATTGAGATATCACATCTCATGCTATCGGAAGGGTTTCAGGATTGGAATGGGAAGGATTTGGATATCATATCTCATGTTATAGGACGGGTCCCAGGTTTGGTATTAGAAGCATTGAGATATCACATCTTATGGTATAGGAAGGGTCTCAGGTTTGCAATGGGAAGGAGTTGGATATCACATCTCATCCAATAGGAAGGGTCTCAGGTTTGGAATGGGAAGGAATTGGATATCACATCTCATGTTATAGGAAGGATCTCAGGATTGGAATGGGAAGGAGTTGGATATCCCTTCTCATGCTATAGGAAGGTCTCAGGTTGGAATGGGAAGGATTTGGATATCACATCTCTTGCTATAGGAAGGGTCTCAGGTTTTTTATTAGAAACATTGAGATATCACATCTCATGCTATAGGAAGGGTTTAAGGATTGGAATGGGAAGGAGTTGGATATCCCTTCTCATGCTATAGGAAGGGTCTCAGGTTGGAATGGGAAGGATTTGGATATCACATCTCTTGCTATAGGAAGGGTCTCAGGTTTTTTATTAGAAACATTGAGATATCACATCTCATGCTATAGGAAGGGTTTAAGGATTGGAATGGGAAGGATTTGGATATCACATCTCATGCTAAAGGAAGGGTCTCAGGTTTGGAAGGGGAAGGATTTGGATATCACATCTCATGTTATTTGACCGGTCTCAGGTTTGGTATTAGAAGCATTGAGATATCAAGTCTCATGGTATAGGACGGGAGTTTGATATCACATCATGCCATGGTATGGGTCTCAGGTTTTGTAGAAGCATTGGGATATCACATCTCATGCTATCGGAAGGGTATCAGGATTGGATTTGGAAGGAGTTGTTGGATATCCCATCTCATGCTATAGGAAAGGTCTCAGGTTGGAATGGGAAAGAGTTGGATATCACATCTCATGTTATAGGAAGGGTCTCAAGATTGGAATGGGAAGGACTTGGATATCACATCTCATGCTGTAGGAAGGCTCTCAGGTTTGGAAAGGGAAGGAGTTGGATATCACATTTCATGTTAGAGTTAGGATCTCAGGTTTGGTATTAGAGGCATTGAGATATCACATCTCATGCTATCAGAAGGGTATCAGGATTGGAATGGGAAGGAGTTGGATATCACATCTCATGCTAAAGGGAGGGTCTCAGGTTTGGATGGGGAAGGATTTGGATATCACATCTCATGTTATAGGAAGGATCTCAGGTTTGGTATTAGAAGCATTGAGATATCACATCTCATGCTATCGGAAGGATCTCAGGTTTGGTATTAGAAGCATTGAGATATCACATCTCATGCTATAGGAAGGGTCTCAGGATTGGAATGGGAAGGACTTGGATATCACATCTCATGCTAAAGGAAGGGTCTCAGTTTTGGTAGAAGCATTGCGATATCACATCTCATGCTATAGGAAGGGTCTCAGGATTGGAATCGGAAGGAGTTGGATATCACATCTCATGCTATAGGAAGGGTCTCAGGTTTGGTATAAGCATTGAGATATCACATCTCTGCTATCGGAAGGGTCTCAGGATTGGATTGGGAAGGAGTTGGATATCACATCTCATGTTATAGGAAGGGTCTCCGGATTGGAATGTGAAGGATTTGGATATCACATCTCATGCTAAAGGAAGGGTCTCAGGTTTGGAATGGGAAGGAGTTGGATATGACATCTCTTGTTATAGGGAGGGTCTCAGGATTTGAATGGCAAGGTGTTGGATATCACATCTCATGCCATAGGAAGGGTCTCAGGTTTGGTATAAGCATTGAGATATCACATCTCTGCTATCGGAAGGGTCTCAGGTTTGGTATAAGCATTGAGATATCACATCTCTGCTATCGGAAGGGTCTCAGGATTGGATTGGGAAGGAGTTGGATATCACATCTCATGTTATAGGAAGGGTCTCCGGATTGGAATGTGAAGGATTTGGATATCACATCTCATGCTAAAGGAAGGGTCTCAGGTTTGGAATGGGAAGGAGTTGGATATGACATCTCTTGTTATAGGGAGGGTCTCAGGATTTGAATGGCAAGGTGTTGGATATCACATCTCATGCCATAGGAAGGGTCTCAGGTTTGGTATAAGCATTGAGATATCACATCTCTGCTATCGGAAGGGTCTCAGGATTGGATTGGGAAGGAGTTGGATATCCCTGGGTTCCTGGGAGCCTAAAGTCGCAGAGGCTTATGCTATGATTCCGGATAATACCAAGCACTACTTTAAAGACAGTGTGCTGATCAATGGAGTAGATACTCCAGCTCTTAGGGATAGTGGGTGCAGTCGCACTGTAGTGGATTCTACCTTGGTAGACTCAGAGGAAGTTGCCAGAGCTACTCTGATGCCCACTAAGTTGGCTGACGGCCCCCTCCGTATGTTTCCAGTAATACCTGTAAATCTTACTTTAAATGGTACAGCAGTCAGGATTCCAGTGAGCATTCAGAGAAACGTCCCGGGAAAGGTCTTGTTAGGTAATGATCTCAGAGCTTTAGGGCTCGTAGGAGACACTGCCGAAAGACCCTACACACGGTCTCAAGCACGGGCAGCATTGGCCAAGTCCAATACGCCGCCCCAGCCGAAGGGGAAACCCAAGGCGAAAGGAGTCAACAAGTCACGACGGGGGAAAGAGAATATTCCCCCGAGCTCGCCTACCACTGCGGTGGAGGAACCCCACCACCTTCCGCACTGTCCTCAGAAGTTATAGCGTCAAGCTGCGCTTCCTGCCACGCCACGATTCTTTGGATCATTTCCAATTTCGTGCCTTGAGAGGAAACACCTCTCTCCGCACACATCTTCTTCAATGTTTCTGATTTGGAAGCATTTAAAGTTAACAAGGTATTTTTTTCCATACTGTTAGATAGGACTATGGCTTTTTTAAAGTTATACTACAACAATTCACTACGTGTCCTGGTTGGAATAACCTGAAATGCCTTAGTTCGTGCGCAACACTGGATACCTTCAGTCGTATCCCACCGCTGTACACCAATTTGTTAAGACGGATTTCTGAACTCTGTCCTGGTGGCGCAGAAGTTCAGAAGGCCAACCTAATTACTTGGAACAGGGTAACCTCTGGACGAGCCAGACCAATCAAGGTAGCGATTGCGGCGGTCAAGACTAGGTCTCAAGAGGGGTGAGGGTGACTGAAAGCCCGCAATGAGCACACAAAACCAGAACACTTACAAACTACTCCAAACAGGTGTTATATAAAAATATATACACGTTTATTTTAAGGCCTTTAAAACAATGACCGTAGCGAGAAAATCACAATATCACAATATTAAACCAACACATACCATATCAAGACAATATATATACAAATACGACAGTCGCAAGCGTTATACGCACGAAATGTGTAGTCCACCTGAAAGGGAAGGAAAACTGGCAGTGCGATAATGCTTTAGACTCAGTTCGCCTTCAGCGGCACCTAACTAGATGGAAGTCCGAGCCCTGCGAAGAGTGGAGCCTTGTGCTCAAAGTACCTGCACGCGCTGGTGCCAACGGGCAAAAGGGGAAGCTCTTCGAAGGAAGTCAGGCAGTTCAGATTAGTGCACTAAAGAAGAAGAACAGGTTCCGCGACTCAAGCGCAGCCTCCACAGTGGGCAGAAGCAGAGCGCGAGTACGGACAAAAGGGTGCTGTTTTACACAGCGGGGAAAAGCAATGGGCTACTGCAGGAGGGCGACCAGATCCTAGCTATGCTACTCACCGGTCCCCGATGCAAGCAGACCCAGGCTTCTCCACGTCAGTTTCAGCAGCTGGCAGGTTCAGAAGAGCCGGGAATGCCTCGTCGTCGTGTAGAGCAAAAAGACGTCCCAATCGAAGAAACCTGCACAGTTTGTTGCCGCAGCAGGACAACGGAGCGGCCGTGTGTATCTGAGCCAAATGTACACTCCTCCCTTCCGACCTGGGAACGCCAAGTGTACGAAGCGTGGGAGAGTGACAAGGACTCGAGATACTACACAACCTGACGGCGGTTACAGAGCAGGACTCCCGTGTAAGCTGGTCAGTCAACTGGATGGCCCAGAGACGCTTCCGAAGGCTTACTGGCAGGAGATGATGAAGTTGCCGAGAATAGCTGTTCCTGCTATTCCAAAGGTCGAAGCACCAGTACAGGCCTTCTGGTTCGATCAAAGGAGGAAAGGGTTTCACAGGACGACAGCAGTGCAAAGGAGGAGTCCTTCAGCGGGTCACCAGCGATTCCTCGGTCCAGCCTCTTGGTTGCAGGATACTTGGCTCCTGTATTCCTTCGTTCGTGAGAACTCAGGAGATCGACATGGTAGTGGTGTTTCCAGCCCCCTCTTATCCACGGTTCCCTTCGCGCCAAAACGGAGGGGACCCAATGGGAGATCCGCACATCAAACACGCACACCATTCGTGGACCAATCACGGACCACGGTGGTCCCAGGCATTCACACCACCCTAGACTCTCTGGCACCCAGGATGTGTATTGGGACCAGACATCCCAGCCCACACCCTGGAGGCACACATACGACATGTAGAAGCCCGCGAAAGCATCCGTGTTTCGCGGGAAAGTACATGCCCAAATAAGGAAGGCCCCGGGTCGGCTCGACCTGGGGAAGGTGAAGGGAGCAAGACGGTCAGTGGACAAGACAAAGGAGCCTCGTGGTCTGGCCATTTTGGGAGCCAGGCCACCATTTTGGGTTCAGCGCGAAAAACGCACTTAGAACGCCAAAAGGAGCTCAAAATACACAAAACGATCGCTGCCACCATTCCAGTCCCTGAATGACTTGCACCGATCAAATACCATCCTAAATGAGTATCTAGGGCCTGTAGAAGGCTAGAGACCCAAGAGAGCTGTAACTTAGCTTACAGTGCCCTCTTGTGTCATGTTGCACTAAAGCCGCAACATGGTAAAAGAAACTACGGGAAACAGCGTTCCCCGGTACTGACTGTCTTAAGGGCATGTCAGTTTCCCCGTAAGAAAGGAGCGAAAGCAAAGAGGAGTGCAGCAGAAGGCTGCACTTCTCTGGCAAAGTCAAGAACAAGGTGAAAAACAACAGCAAAAAGTTTAGGGGTTGCCACATGGAAGGAAAATTACCTACAATTACGAAATCTTTCCTAACACATTCCAATCCTGAGACCCTTCTGATAGCATGAGATGTGATATCTCAATGCCTCTAATACCAAACCTGAGATCCTACCTCTAACATGAAATGTGATATCCAACTCCTTCCCCTTCCAAACCTGAGAGCCTTCCTATAGCATGAAATGTGATATCCAAGTCCTTCCCATTCCAATCCTGAGACCCTTCCTATAACATGAGATGTGATATCCAACTCCTTCCCATTCCAACCTGAGACCCTTCCTATAGCATGACATGGGATATCCAACTCCTTCCAAATCCAATCCTGATACCCTTCCGATAGCATGAGATGTGATATCACAATGCTTCTACAAAACCTGAGACCCATACATGGCATGAGATGTGATATCAAACTCCTTCCCATTCCAATCCTGAGACACTTCCTATAGCATCAGATGTGATATCTCAATGCTTCTAATACCAAACCTGAGACTCTTCCTATAACATGAGATGGGATATCCAACTCCTTCCCATTCCAATCCTGAGACCCTTCCGATAGCAGAGATGTGATATCTCAATGCTTATACCAAACCTGAGACCCTTCCTATGGCATGAGATGTCATATACAACTCCTTCCCATTCCAATCCTGAGACCCTCCTATAGCATGAGATGTGATATCTCAATGCTTCTAATACCAAACCCGAGATCCTTCCTATAACATGAGATGTGATATCCAACTCCTTCCCATTCCAATCCTGAGACCCTTCCTATAGCATGAGATGTGACATCTCAATGCTTATACCAAACCTGAGAACCTTCCTATAGCATGAGATGTGATATCCAACTCCTTCCCATTCCAATCCTGAGACCCTTCCTATAGCATGAGATGTGATATCTCAATGCCTCTAATACCAAACCTGAGATCCTTCCTCTAACATGAAATGTGATATCCAACTCCTTCCCTTTCCAAACCTGAGAGCCTACCTATAGCATGAGATGTGATATTCAAGTCCTTCCCATTCCAATCCTTAGACCCTTCCTACAGCATGCAATATGATATCTCAATGATTCTAATAACAAACCTGAGACCCGTCCTATAAAATGAGATGGGTATCCAACTCCTTCCCATTCCAATCCTGAGACACTTTCGATAGCAGAGATGTGATACCTCAATGCTTATACCAAACCTGAGAACCTTCCTATAGCATGAGATGTAATATCCAACTCCTTCCCATTCCAATCCTGAGACCCTTCCTACAGCATGCGATGTGATATCTCAATGCTTCTAATACCAAACCTGAGACCCGTCCTATAACATGAGATGGGATATCCAACTCCTTCCCGTTCCAAACCTGAGACCCTTCCTATAGCATGAGATGTGATATCCAACTCCTTCCCATCCCAATCCTGAGACACTTCCGATTGCAGAGATGTGATATCTCAATGCTTATACCAAACCTGAGACTCTTCCTATAACATGAGATGTGATATCCAACTCCTTCCCGTTCCAAACCTGAGACCCTTCCTATAGCATGAGATGTGATATCCAACTCCTTCCCATTCCAATCCTGAGACCCTTCCGATAGCATGAGATGTGATAGCTCAATGCTTCTAATACCAAACCTGAGATCCTTCTTATAACATGTGATGTGATATCCAAATCCTTCCCCTTCCAAACCTGAGACCCTCCCTTTAGCATGAGAAGTGATATCCAACTCCTTCCCATTCCAATCCTGAGACCCTTATGATAGCATGAGATGTGATATCTCAATGCCTCTAATACCAAACCTGAGATACTTCAGATAGCATGAGATGTGATATCTCAATGATTCTAATACCAAACCTGAGATCCTTCCTATAACACGCGATGTGATATCCAAATCCTTCCCCTTCCAAACCTGAGACCCTCCCTTTAGCATGAGATGTGATATCCAACTCCTTCCCATTCCAATCCTGAGACCCTTCTGATAGCATGAGATGTGATACCTCAATGCCTCTAATACCAAACCTGAGATCCTACCTCTAACATGAAATGTGATATCCAACTCCTTCCCTTACCAAACCTGAGATCCTTCCTATAACATGCGATGTGATATCCAAATCCTTCCCCTTCCAAACCTGAGACCCTCCCTATAGCATGAGATGTGATATCCAAGTCCGTCCCATTCCAATCCTGAGACCCTTCCTATAGCATGAGATGTGATATCTCAATGCTTATTCCAAACCTGAGACCCTTCCTATGGCATGAGATGTCATATACAACTCCTTCCCATTCCAATCCTGAGACCCTTCCTATAGCATGAGATGTGATATCTTAATGCTTATACCAAACCTGAGACCCTTCCTATAGCATGAGATGTGATAGCCAACTTCTTCCCATTCCAATCCTGAGACCCTTCCTATAACATGAGATGTGATGTCGCAATGCTTCTAATACCAAACCTGAGATCTTTCCTATAACATGAGATGTGATATCCAACACCTTCCCATTCCAATCCTGAGACCCTTCCTATAGCATGAGATGTGATATCTCAATGCTTATACCAAACGTGAGACCCTTCCTATAGCTTGAGATGTGATATACAACTCCTTCCCATTCCAATCCTGAGATCCTTCCTATAGCATGAGATGTGATATCTCAATGCTTGTACCAAACGTGAGACCCTTCCTATAACAAGAGGTGATATCTCAATGCCTCTAATACCAAACCTGAGATCCTTCCTCTAACATGAAATGTGATATCCAACTCCTTCCCCTTCCAAACCTGAGAGCCTTCCTATAGCATGAGATATGATATCCAAGTCCTTCCCATTCCAATCCTGGGACCCTTCCTATAACATGAGATGTGATATCCAACTCCTTCCCATTCCAACCTGAGACCCTTCCTATAGCATGAGATGGGATATCCAACTCCTTCCAAATCAAATCCTGATACCCTTCCGATAGCATGAGATGTGATATCCCAATGTTTCTACCAAACCTGAGACCCATACTATGGCATGAGTTGTGATATCAAACCCCTTCCCATTCCAAACCTGAGACCCTTCCTATAGCTTGAGATATCCAACTCCTTCCCATTCCAATTCTGAGACCCTTCCTATACCATGAGACTTGATATCTCAATGCTTCTAATACCAAACCTGAGACCCTTCCTATAGCATGAGATGTGATATCTCAATGCTTCTAATACCAAACCTGAGATCCTACCTCTAACATGAAATGTGATATCCACATCCTTCCCCTTCCAAACCTGAGACCCTCCCTTTAGCATGAGATGTGATATCCAACTCCGTCCCATTCCAATCCTGAGACCCTTCCGATAGCATGAGATGTGATATCTCAATGCTTCTAATACCAAACCTGTGATCCTTCCTATAACAAGAGATGTGATATCCAAATCCTTCCCCTTACAAACCTGAGACCCTCCCTTTAGCATGAGATGTGATATCTCAATGCCTCTAATACCAAACCTGAGATCCTTCCGATAGCATGAGATGTGATATCTCAATGCTTCTAATACCAAACCTGAGATCCTTCCTATAACATGAGACGTGATATCCAAATCCTTCCCCTTCCAAACCTGAGACCCTCCCTTTAGCATGAGATGTGATATCCAACTCCTTCCCATTCCAATCCTGAGACCCTTCTGATAGCATGAGATGTGATATCTCAATGCCTCTAATACCAAACCTGAGACCCTACCTCTAACATGAAATGTGATATCCAACTCTTTCCCCTTCCAAACCTGAGGGCCTTCCTATAGCATGAGATGTGATATCCGACTCCTTCCCATTCCAATCCTGAGACCCTTCCGATAGCATGAGATGTGATATCTCAATGCTTCTAATACCAAACCTGAGATCCTTCTTATAACATGTGATGTGATATCCAAATCCTTCCCCTTCCAAACCTGAGACCCTCCCTTTAGCATGAGATGTGATATCCAACTCCTTCCCATTCCAATCCTGAGACCCTTATGATAGATAGCATGAGATGTGATATCTCAATGCCTCTAATACCAAACCTGAGATACTTCCGATAGCATGAGATGTGATATCTCAATGCTTCTAATACCAAACCTGAGATCCTTCCTATAACATGAGATGTGATATCCAAATCCTTCCCCTTCCAAACCTGAGACCCTCCCTTTAGCATGAGATGTGATATCCAACTCCTTCCCATTCCAATTCTGAGCCCCTTCCTATACCATGAGACTTGATATCCAACTCCTTCCCATTCCAATTCTGAGCCCCTTCCTATACCATGAGACTTGATATCTCAATGCTTCTAATACCAAACCTGAGACCCGTCCTATAACATGAGATGTGATATCCAAATCCTTCCCCTTCCAAACCTTAGACCCTTCCTTTATCATGAGATGTGATATCCAACTCCTTCCCATTGCAATCCTGAGACCCTTCCGATATCATGAGATGTGATATCTCAATGCTTCTAATATCAAACTTGAGACCCTCCCTATAGCATGAGATGTGATATCCAAGTCCTTCCCATTCCAATTCTGAGACCCTTCCTATAGCTTGAGTTGTGACATCCAACTCCTTCCCATTCCAAATCTGATCCCCTTTCTATACCATGAGACTTGATATCTCAATGCTTCTAATACCAAACCTGAGACCCGTCCTATAACATGAGATGTGATATCCAAATCCTTCCCCTTCCAAACCTTAGACCCTTCCTTTATCATGAGATGTGATATCCAACTCCTTCCCATTCCAATCCTGAGACCCTTCCGATATCATGAGATGTAATATCTCAATGCTTCTAATATCAAACTTGAGACCCTCCCTATAGCATGAGATGTGATATCCAAGTCCTTCCCATTCCAATCCTGAGACCCTTCCTATAGCTTGAGATGTGATATCTCAATGCTTCTAATACCAAACCTGAGACCCTTCCTATAACATGAGATTGGAATATCCAACTCCTTCCCATTCCAATCCTGAGACCCTTCCGATAGCAGAGATGTGATATCTCAATTCTTATACCAAACCTGAGATCCTTCCTATAACATGAGATGTGATATCCAACTCCTTCCCATTCCAATCCTGAGACACTTCCTATAGCATGAGATGTGATATCTCACTGCTTATACCAAACCTGAGACCCTTCCAATAGCATGAGATGTGATATCCAACTCCTTCCCATTCCAATCCTGAGACCCTTCCTATAGCATGAGATGTGATATCTCAATGCTTCTAATATCAAACTTGAGAGCCTCCCTATAGCATGAGATGTGATATCCAAGTCCTTCCCATTCCAATCCTGAGACACTTCCTATAGCATGAGATGTGATATCTCAATGCTTCTAATACCAAACCTGAGACTCTTCCTATAACATGAGATGGGATATCCAACTCCTTCCCATTCCAATCCTGAGACCCTTCCGATAGCAGAGATGTGATATCTCAATGCTTATACCAAACCTGAGACCCTTCCTACGGCATGAGATGTCATATACAACTCCTTCCCATTCCAATCCTGAGACCCTTCCTATAGCATGAGATGTGATATCTCAATGCTTATACCAAACCTGAGACCCTTCCTATAGCATGAGATGTGATATCCAACTCCTTCCCATTCCAATCCTGAGACCCTTTCTATAGCATGAGATGTGATATCTCAATGCTTATACCAAACCTGAGACCCTTCCTACGGCATGAGATGTCATATACAACTCCTTCCCATTCCAATCCTGAGACCCTTCCTATAGCATGAGATGTGATATCTCAATGCTTATACCAAACCTGAGACCCTTCCTATAGCATGAGATGTGATATCCAACTCCTTCCCATTCCAATCCTGAGACCCTTCCTATAGCATGAGATGTGATATCTCAATGCTTATACCAAACCTGAGACCCTTCCTATAACATGAGATGGGATATCCAACTCCTTCCCATTCCAATCCTGAGACACTTCCGATAGCAGAGATGTGATATCTCAATGCTTATACCAGACCTTAGACCCTTCCTATAACATGAGATCGGATATCCAACTCCTTCCCGTTCCAAACCTGAGACCCTTCCTTTAGCATGAGATGTGATATCCAGCTCCTTCCCATTCCAATCCTGAGACACTTCCGATAGCATGAGATGTGATATCTCAATGCTTCTAATATCAAAACGGAAACCCTCCCTATAGCATGATATGTGATATCTAAGTCCTTCCCATTCCAATCCTGAGACCCTTCCTATAGCATGAGATGTGATATCTCAATGCTTCTACCAAACCTGAGACCCTTCCTTTAGCATGAGATGTGATATCCAACTCCTTCCCATTCCAATCCTGAGACCCTTCCTATCGCATGAGATGTGATATCTCAATACTTCTAATACCAAACCTGAGATCCTTCCGATAACATGAGATGTGATATCCAAATCCTTCCCCTTCCAAACCTGAGACCCTCCCTTTAGCATGAGATGTGATATCCATCTCCTTCCCATTCCAATCCTGAGACCCTTCTGATAGCATGAGATGTGATATCTCAATGCTTCTAATACCAAACCTGAGATCCTTCCGATAGCATGAGATGTGATATCTCAATGCTTCTAATACCAAACCTGAGACCCTTCCTATAACATGAGATTGGAATATCCAACTCCTTCCCATTCCAATCCTGAGACCCTTCCGATAGCAGAGATGTGATATCTCAATTCTTATACCAAACCTGAGATCCTTCCTATAACATGAGATGTGATATCCAACTCCTTCCCATTCCAATCCTGAGACACTTCCTATAGCATGAGATGTGATATCTCACTGCTTATACCAAACCTGAGACCCTTCCTATAGCATGAGATGTGATATCTAACTCCTTCCCATTCCAATCCTGAGACCCTTCCTATAGCATGAGATGTGATATCTCAATGCTTCTAATACCAAACCTGAGACTCTTCCTATAACATGAGATGGGATATCCAACTCCTTCCCATTCCAATCCTGAGACCCTTCCGATAGCAGAGATGTGATATCTCAATGCTTATACCAAACCTGAGACCCTTCCTACGGCATGAGATGTCATATACAACTCCTTCCCATTCCAATCCTGAGACCCTTCCTATAGCATGAGATGTGATATCTCAATGCTTATACCAAACCTGAGACCCTTCCCATAGCATGAGATGTGATATCCAACTCCTTCCCATTCCAATCCTGAGACCCTTCCTATAGCATGAGATGTGATATCTCAATGCTTATACCAAACCTGAGACCCTTCCTACGGCATGAGATGTCATATACAACTCCTTCCCATTCCAATCCTGAGACCCTTCCTATAGCATGAGATGTGATATCTCAATGCTTATACCAAACCTGAGACCCTTCCTATAGCATGAGATGTGATATCCAACTCCTTCCCATTCCAATCCTGAGACCCTTCCTATAGCATGAGATGTGATATCTCAATGCTTATACCAAACCTGAGACCCTTCCTATAACATGAGATGGGATATCCAACTCCTTCCCATTCCAATCCTGAGACACTTCCGATAGCAGAGATGTGATATCTCAATGCTTATACCAGACCTTAGACCCTTCCTATAACATGAGATCGGATATCCAACTCCTTCCAGTTCCAAACCTGAGACCCTTCCTTTAGCATGAGATGTGATATCCAGCTCCTTCCCATTCCAATCCTGAGACACTTCCGATAGCATGAGATGTGATATCTCAATGCTTCTAATATCAAAACGGAAACCCTCCCTATAGCATGATATGTGATATCTAAGTCCTTCCCATTCCAATCCTGAGACCCTTCCTATAGCATGAGATGTGATATCTCAATGCTTCTACCAAACCTGAGACCCTTCCTTTAGCATGAGATGTGATATCCAACTCCTTCCCATTCCAATCCTGAGACCCTTCCTATAGCATGAGATGTGATATCTCAATACTTCTAATACCAAACCTGAGATCCTTCCGATAACATGAGATGTGATATCCAAATCCTTCCCCTTCCAAACCTGAGACCCTCCCTTTAGCATGAGATGTGATATCCATCTCCTTCCCATTCCAATCCTGAGACCCTTCTGATAGCATGAGATGTGATATCTCAATGCTTCTAATACCAAACCTGAGATCCTTCCGATAGCATGAGATGTGATATCTCAATGCTTCTAATACCAAACCTGAGACCCTTCCTATAACATGAGATTGGAATATCCAACTCCTTCCCATTCCAATCCTTTGACCCTTCCGATAGCAGAGATGTGATATCTCAATTCTTATACCAAACCTGAGATCCTTCCTATAACATGAGATGTGATATCCAACTCCTTCCCATTCCAATCCTGAGACACTTCCTACAGCATGAGATGTGATATCTCACTGCTTATACCAAACCTGAGACCCTTCCTATAGCATGAGATGTGATATCTAACTCCTTCCCATTCCAATCCTGAGACCCTTCCTATAGCATGAGATGTGATATCTCAATGCTTCTAATATCAAACTTGAGAGCCTCCCTATAGCATGAGATGTGATATCCAAGTCCTTCCCATTCCAATCCTGAGACACTTCCTATAGCATGAGATGTGATATCTCAATGCTTCTAATACCAAACCTGAGACTCTTCCTATAACATGAGATGGGATATCCAACTCCTTCCCATTCCAATCCTGAGACCCTTCCGATAGCAGAGATGTGATATCTCAATGCTTATACCAAACCTGAGACCCTTCCTACGGCATGAGATGTCATATACAACTCCTTCCCATTCCAATCCTGAGACCCTTCCTATAGCATGAGATGTGATATCTCAATGCTTATACCAAACCTGAGACCCTTCCTATAGCATGAGATGTGATATCCAACTGCTTCCCATTCCAATCCTGAGACCCTTCCTATAGCATGAGATGTGATATCTCAATGCTTATACCAAACCTGAGACCCTTCCTACGGCATGAGATGTCATATACAACTCCTTCCCATTCCAATCCTGAGACCCTTCCTATAGCATGAGATGTGATATCTCAATGCTTATACCAAACCTGAGACCCTTCCTATAGCATGAGATGTGATATCCAACTCCTTCCCATTCCAATCCTGAGACCCTTCCTATAGCATGAGATGTGATATCTCAATGCTTATACCAAACCTGAGACCCTTCCTATAACATGAGATGGGATATCCAACTCCTTCCCATTCCAATCCTGAGACACTTCCGATAGCAGAGATGTGATATCTCAATGCTTATACCAGACCTTAGACCCTTCCTATAACATGAGATCGGATATCCAACTCCTTCCCGTTCCAAACCTGAGACCCTTCCTTTAGCATGAGATGTGATATCCAGCTCCTTCCCATTCCAATCCTGAGACACTTCCGATAGCATGAGATGTGATATCTCAATGCTTCTAATATCAAAACGGAAACCCTCCCTATCGCATGATATGTGATATCTAAGTCCTTCCCATTCCAATCCTGAGACCCTTCCTATAGCATGAGATGTGATATCTCAATGCTTCTAATACCAAACCTGAGATCCTTCCGATAGCATGAGATCGGATATCCAACTCCTTCCCATTCCAATCCTGAGACACTTCCGATAGCAGAGATGTGATATCTCAATGCTTATACCAGACCTTAGACCCTTCCTATAACATGAGATCGGATATCCAACTCCTTCCCGTTCCAAACCTGAGACCCTTCCTTTAGCATGAGATGTGATATCCAGCTCCTTCCCATTCCAATCCTGAGACACTTCCTATAGCATGAGATGTGATATCTCAATGCTTCTACCAAACCTGAGACCCTTCCTTTAGCATGAGATGTGATATCCAACTCCTTCCCATTCCAATCCTGAGACCCTTCCTATAGCATGAGATGTGATATCTCAATACTTCTAATACCAAACCTGAGATCCTTTCCGATAACATGAGATGTGATATCCAAATCCTTCCCCTTCCAAACCTGAGACCCTCCCTTTAGCATATGTGATATCCATCTCCTTCCCATTCCAATCCTGAGACCCTTCTGATAGCATGAGATGTGATATCTCAATGCTTCTAATACCAAACCTGAGATCCTTCCGATAGCATGAGATGTGATATCTCAATGCTTCTAATACCAAACCTGAGATCCTTCCTATAACATGAGATGTGATATCCAAATCCTTCCCCTTCCAATTCTGAGACCCTCCCTTTAACATGAGATGTGATATCCAACTCCTTCCCATTCCAACCTGAGACCCTTCCTATAGCATGAGATGTGATATCCAAGTCCTTCCCATTCCAATCCTTAGACCCTTCCTACAGCATGCAATATGATATCTCAATGCCTCTAATACCAAACCTGAGATCCTTCCTCTAACATGAAATGTGATATCCAACTCCTTCCCTTTCCAAACCTGAGAGCCTATCTATAGCATGAGATGTGATATCCAAGTCCTTTCCATTCCAATCCTTAGACCCTTCCTACAGCATGCAATATGATATCTCAATGATTCTAATAACAAACCTGAGACCCGTCCTATAACATGAGATGGGATATCCAACTCCTTCCATTTCCAATCCTGAGACACTTCCGATAGCAGAGATGTGATATCTCAATGCTTATACCAAACCTGAGACCCTTCCTATAACATGAGATGTGATATCCAACTCCTTCCCGTTCCAATCCTGAGACTCTTCCTTTAGCATGAGATGTGATATCCAGCTCCTTCCCATTCCAATCGTGAGACACTTCCGATAGCATGAGATGTGATATCTCAATGCTTCTAATATCAAAACTGAGACCCTCCCTATAGCATGATATGTGATATCTAAGTCCTTCCCATTCCAATCCTGAGACCCTTCCTATAGCATGAGATGTGATATCTCAATGCTTCTACCAAACCTGAGACCCTTCCTTTAGCATGAGATGTGATATCCAACTCCTTCCCATTCCAATCCTGAGACCCTTCCTATAGCATGAGATGTGATATCTCAATACTTCTAATACCAAACCTGAGATCCTTCCTATAGCATGAGATGTGATATCTCAATGCTTCTAATACCAAACCTGAGACCCTTCCTACAGCATGCGATGTGATATCTCACTGCTTATACCAAACCTGAGACCCTTCCTATAGCATGAGATGTGATATCCAACTCCTTCCCATTGCAATCCTGAGACCCTTCCTATAGCATGAGATGTGATATCTCAATGCTTCTAATATCAAACTTGAGAGCCTCCCTATAGCATGAGATGTGATATCCAAGTCCTTCCCATTCCAATCCTGAGACACTTCCTATAGCATGAGATGTGATATCTCAATGCTTCTAATACCAAACCTGAGACTCTTCCTATAACATGAGATGGGATATCCAACTCCTTCCCATTCCAATCCTGAGACCCTTCCGATAGCAGAGATGTGATATCTCAATGCTTATACCAAACCTGAGACCCTTCCTACGGCATGAGATGTCATATACAACTCCTTCCCATTCCAATCCTGAGACCCTTCCTATAGCATGAGATGTGATATCTCAATGCTTATACCAAACCTGAGACCCTTCCTATAGCATGAGATGTGATATCCAACTCCTTCCCATTCCAATCCTGAGACCCTTCCTATAGCATGAGATGTGATATCTCAATGCTTATACCAAACCTGAGACCCTTCCTACGGCATGAGATGTCATATACAACTCCTTCCCATTCCAATCCTGAGACCCTTCCTATAGCATGAGATGTGATATCTCAATGCTTATACCAAACCTGAGACCCTTCCTATAGCATGAGATGTGATATCCAACTCCTTCCCATTCCAATCCTGAGACCCTTCCTATAGCATGAGATGTGATATCTCAATGCTTATACCAAACCTGAGACCCTTCCTATAACATGAGATGGGATATCCAACTCCTTCCCATTCCAATCCTGAGACACTTCCGATAGCAGAGATGTGATATCTCAATGCTTATACCAGACCTTAGACCCTTCCTATAACATGAGATCGGATATCCAACTCCTTCCCGTTCCAAACCTGAGACCCTTCCTTTAGCATGAGATGTGATATCCAGCTCCTTCCCATTCCAATCCTGAGACCCTCCCTTTAGCATGAGATGTGATATCTCAATGCTTCTAATATCAAAACAGAAACCCTCCCTATAGCATGATATGTGATATCTAAGTCCTTCCCATTCCAATCCTGAGACCCTTCCTATAGCATGAGATGTGATATCTCAATGCTTCTACCAAACCTGAGACCCTTCCTTTAGCATGAGATGTGATATCCAACTCCTTCCCATTCCAATCCTGAGACCCTTCCTATAGCATGAGATGTGATATCTCAATACTTCTAATACCAAACCTGAAATCCTTCCGATAACATGAGATGTGATATCCAAATCCTTCCCCTTCCAAACCTGAGACCCTCCCTTTAGCATGAGATGTGATATCCAACTCCTTCCCATTCCAATCCTGAGACCCTTCTGATAGCATGAGATGTGATATCTCAATGCTTCTAATACCAAACCTGAGATCCTTCCGATAGCATGAGATGTGATATCTCAATGCTTCTAATACCAAACCTGAGATCCTTCCTATAACATGAGATGTGATATCCAAATCCTTCCCCTTCCAATTCTGAGACCCTCCCTTTAACATGAGATGTGATATCCAACTCCTTCCCATTCCAATCCTGAGACACTTCCCATAGCAGAGATGTGATATCTCAATGCTTATACCAGACCTTAGACCCTTCCTATAACATGAGATCGGATATCCAACTCCTTCCCGTTCCAAACCTGAGACCCTTCCTTTAGCATGAGATGTGATATCCAGCTCCTTCCCATTCCAATCCTGAGACACTTCCGATAGCATGAGATGTGATATCTCAATGCTTCTAATATCAAAACGGAAACCCTCCCTATAGCATGATATGTGATATCTAAGTCCTTCCCATTCCAATCCTGAGACCTTTCCTATAGCATGAGATGTGATATCTCAATGCTTCTAATACCAAACCTGAGATCCTTCCGATCGCATGAGATCGGATATCCAACTCCTTCCCATTCCAATCCTGAGACACTTCCGATAGCAGAGATGTGATATCTCAATGCTTATACAAGACCTTAGACCCTTCCTATAACATGAGATCGGATATCCAACTCCTTCCCGTTCCAAACCTGAGACCCTTCCTTTAGCATGAGATGTGATATCCAGCTCCTTCCCATTCCAATCCTGAGACCCTTCCTATAGCATGAGATGTGATATCTCAATGCTTCTACCAAACCTGAGACCCTTCCTTTAGCATGAGATGTGATATCCAACTCCTTCCCATTCCAATCCTGAGACCCTTCCTATAGCATGAGATGTGATATCTCAATACTTCTAATACCAAACCTGAGATCCTTCCGATAACATGAGATGTGATATCCAAATCCTTCCCCTTCCAAACCTGAGACCCTCCCTTTAGCATGAGATGTGATATCCATCTCCTTCCCATTCCAATCCTGAGACCCTTCTGATAGCATGAGATGTGATATCTCAATGCTTCTAATACCAAACTTGAGATCCTTCCGATAGCATCAGATGTGATATCTCAATGCTTCTAATACCAAACCTGAGATCCTTCCTATAACATGAGATGTGATATCCAAATCCTTCCCCTTCCAATTCTGAGACCCTCCCTTTAACATGAGATGTGATATCCAACTCCTTCCCATTCCAACCTGAGACCCTTCCTATAGCATGAGATGTGATATCCAAGTCCTTCCCATTCCAATCCTTAGACCCTTCCTACAGCATGCAATATGATATCTCAATGCCTCTAATACCAAACCTGAGATCCTTCCTCTAACATGAAATGTGATATCCAACTCCTTCCCTTTCCAAACCTGAGAGCCTATCTATAGCATGAGATGTGATATCCAAGTCCTTTCCATTCCAATCCTTAGACCCTTCCTACAGCATGCAATATGATATCTCAATGATTCTAATAACAAACCTGAGACCCGTCCTATAACATGAGATGGGATATCCAACTCTTTCCATTTCCAATCCTGAGACACTTCCGATAGCAGAGATGTGATATCTCAATGCTTATACCAAACCTGAGACCCTTCCTATAACATGAGATGTGATATCCAACTCCTTCCCGTTCCAATCCTGAGACTCTTCCTTTAGCATGAGATGTGATATCCAGCTCCTTCCCATTCCAATCGTGAGACACTTCCGATAGCATGAGGTGTGATATCTCAATGCTTATACCAAACCTGAGACTCTTCCTTTAGCATGAGATGTGATATCCAGCTCCTTCCCATTCCAATCGTGAGACACTTCCGATAGCATGAGATGTGATATCTCAATGCTTCTAATATCAAAACTGAGACCCTCCCTATAGCATGATATGTGATATCTAAGTCCTTCCCATTCCAATCCTAAAACCCTTCCTATAGCATGAGATGTGATATCTCAATGCTTCTACCAAACCTGAGACCCTTCCTTTAGCATGAGATGTGATATCCAACTCCTTCCCATTCCAATCCTGAGACCCTTCCTATAGCATGAGATGTGATATCTCAATACTTCTAATACCAAACCTGAGATCCTTCCTATAGCATGAGATGTGATATCTCAATGCTTCTAATACCAAACCTGAGACCCTTCCTACAGCATGCGATGTGATATCTCACTGCTTATACCAAACCTGAGACCCTTCCTATAGCATGAGATGTGATATCCAACTCCTTCCCATTCCAATCCTGAGACCCTTCCTATAGCATGAGATGTGATATCTCAATGCTTCTAATATCAAACTTGAGAGCCTCCCTATAGCATGAGATGTGATATCCAAGTCCTTCCCATTCCAATCCTGAGACACTTCCTATAGCATTAGATGTGATATCTCAATGCTTCTAATACAAAACCTGAGACTCTTCCTATAACATGAGATGGGATATCCAACTCCTTCCCATTCCAATCCTGAGACCCTTCCGATAGCAGAGATGTGATATCTCAATGCTTATACCAAACCTGAGACCCTTCCTACGGCATGAGATGTCATATACAACTCCTTCCCATTCCAATCCTGAGACCCTTCCTATAGCATGAGATGTGATATCTCAATGCTTATACCAAACCTGAGACCCTTCCTATAGCATGAGATGTGATATCCAACTCCTTCCCATTCCAATCCTGAGACCCTTCCTATAGCATGAGATGTGATATCTCAATGCTTATACCAAACCTGAGACCCTTCCTACGGCATGAGATGTCATATACAACTCCTTCCCATTCCAATCCTGAGACCCTTCCTATAGCATGAGATGTGATATCTCAATGCTTATACCAAACCTGAGACCCTTCCTATAGCATGAGATGTGATATCCAACTCCTTCCCATTCCAATCCTGAGACCCTTCCTATAGCATGAGATGTGATATCTCAATGCTTATACCAAACCTGAGACCCTTCCTATAACATGAGATGGGATATCCAACTCCTTCCCATTCCAATCCTGAGACACTTCCGATAGCAGAGATGTGATATCGCAATGCTTATACCAGACCTTAGACCCTTCCTATAACATGAGATCGGATATCCAACTCCTTCCCGTTCCAAACCTGAGACCCTTCCTTTAGCATGAGATGTGATATCCAGCTCCTTCCCATTCCAATCCTGAGACCCTCCCTTTAGCATGAGATGTGATATCTCAATGCTTCTAATATCAAAACAGAAACCCTCCCTATAGCATGATATGTGATATCTAAGTCCTTCCCATTCCAATCCTGAGACCCTTCCTATAGCATGAGATGTGATATTTCAATGCTTCTACCAAACCTGAGACCCTTCCTTTAGCATGAGATGTGATATCCAACTCCTTCCCATTCCAATCCTGAGACCCTTCCTATAGCATGAGATGTGATATCTCAATGCTTCTAATACCAAACCTGAGATCCTTCCGATAGCATGAGATGTGATATCTCAATGCTTCTAATACCAAACCTGAGATCCTTCCTATAACATGAGATGTGATATCCAAATCCTTCCCCTTCCAATTCTGAGACCCTCCCTTTAACATGAGATGTGATATCCAACTCCTTCCCATTCCAACCTGAGACCCTTCCTATAGCATGAGATGTGATATCTCAATGCTTATACCAAACCTGAGACCCTTCCTATAACATGAGATGGGATATCCAACTCCTTCCCATTCCAATCCTGAGACACTTCCCATAGCAGAGATGTGATATCTCAATGCTTATACCAGACCTTAGACCCTTCCTATAACATGAGATCGGATATCCAACTCCTTCCCGTTCCAAACCTGAGACCCTTCCTTTAGCATGAGATGTGATATCCAGCTCCTTCCCATTCCAATCCTGAGACACTTCCGATAGCATGAGATGTGATATCTCAATGCTTCTAATATCAAAACGGAAACCCTCCCTATAGCATGATATGTGATATCTAAGTCCTTCCCATTCCAATCCTGAGACCCTTCCTATAGCATGAGATGTGATATCTCAATGCTTCTAATACCAAACCTGAGATCCTTCCGATAGCATGAGATCGGATATCCAACTCCTTCCCATTCCAATCCTGAGACACTTCCGATAGCAGAGATGTGATATCTCAATGCTTATACCAGACCTTAGACCCTTCCTATAACATGAGATCGGATATCCAACTCCTTCCCATTCCAAACCTGAGACCCTTCCTTTAGCATGAGATGTGATATCCAGCTCCTTCCCATTCCAATCCTGAGACACTTCCTATAGCATGAGATGTGATATCTCAATGCTTCTACCAAACCTGAGACCCTTCCTTTAGCATGAGATGTGATATCCAACTCCTTCCCATTCCAATCCTGAGACCCTTCCTATAGCATGAGATGTGATATCTCAATACTTCTAATACCAAACCTGAGATCCTTCCGATAACATGAGATGTGATATCCAAATCCTTCCCCTTCCAAACCTGAGACCCTCCCTTTAGCATGAGATGTGATATCCATCTCCTTCCCATTCCAATCCTGAGACCCTTCTGATAGCATGAGATGTGATATCTCAATGCTTCTAATACCAAACCTGAGATCCTTCCGATAGCATGAGATGTGATATCTCAATGCTTCTAATACCAAACCTGAGATCCTTCCTATAACATGAGATGTGATATCCAAATCCTTCCCCTTTCAATTCTGAGACCCTCCCTTTAACATGAGATGTGATATCCAACTCCTTCCCATTCCAACCTGAGACCCTTCCTATAGCATGAGATGTGATATCTCAATGCCTCTAATACCAAACCTGAGATCCTTCCTCTAACATGAAATGTGATATCCAACTCCTTCCCTTTCCAAACCTGAGAGCCTATCTATAGCATGAGATGTGATATCCAAGTCCTTCCCATTCCAATCCTTAGACCCTTCCTACAGCATGCAATATGATATCTCAATGATTCTAATAACAAACCTGAGACCCGTCCTATAACATGAGATGGGATATCCAACTCCTTCCATTTCCAATCCTGAGACTCTTCCGATAGCAGAGATGTGATATCTCAATGCTTATACCAAACCTGAGACCCTTCCTATAACATAAGATGTGATATCCAACTCCTTCCCGTTCCAAACCTGAGACTCTTCCTTTAGCATGAGATGTGATATCCAGCTCCTTCCCATTCCAATCCTGAGACACTTCCGATAGCATGAGATGTGATATCTCAATGCTTCTAATATCAAAACTGAGACCCTCCCTATAGCATGATATGTGATATCTAAGTCCTTCCCATTCCAATCCTGAGACCCTTCCTATAGCATGAGATGTGATATCTCAATGCTTCTACCAAACCTGAGACCCTTCCTTTAGCATGATATGTGTTATCCAACTCCTTCCCATTCCAATCCTGAGACCCTTCCTATAGCATGAGATGTGATATCTCAATACTTCTAATACCAAACCTGAGATCCTTCCTATAGCATGAGATGTGATATCTCAATGCTTCTAATACCAAACCTGAGACCCTTCCTACAGCATGCGATGTGATATCTCACTGCTTATACCAAACCTGAGACCCTTCCTATAGCATGAGATGTGATATCCAACTCCTTCCCCTTCCAATTCTGAGACCCTCCCTTTAACATGAGATGTGATATCCAACTCCTTCCCATTCCAACCTGAGACCCTTCCTATAGCATGAGATGTGATATCCAAGTCATTCCCATTCCAATCCTTAGACCCTTCCTACAGCATGCAATATGATATCTCAATGCCTCTAATACCAAACCTGAGATCCTTCCTCTAACATGAAATGTGATATCCAACTCCTTCCCTTTCCAAACCTGAGAGCCTATCTATAGCATGAGATGTGATATCCAAGTCCTTTCCATTCCAATCCTTAGACCCTTCCTACAGCATGCAATATGATATCTCAATGATTCTAATAACAAACCTGGGACCCGTCCTATAACATGAGATGGGATATCCAACTCCTTCCATTTCCAATCCTGAGACACTTCCGATAGCAGAGATGTGATATCTCAATGCTTATACCAAACCTGAGACCCTTCCTATAACATGAGATGTGATATCCAACTCCTTCCCGTTCCAATCCTGAGACTCTTCCTTTAGCATGAGATGTGATATCCAGCTCCTTCCCATTCCAATCGTGAGACACTTCCGATAGCATGAGGTGTGATATCTCAATGCTTATACCAAACCTGAGACTCTTCCTTTAGCATGAGATGTGATATCCAGCTCCTTCCCATTCCAATCGTGAGACACTTCCGATAGCATGAGATGTGATATATCAATGCTTCTAATATCAAAACTGAGACCCTCCCTATAGCATGATATGTGATATCTAAGTCCTTCCCATTCCAATCCTAAAACCCTTCCTATAGCATGAGATGTGATATCTCAATGCTTCTACCAAACCTGAGACCCTTCCTTTAGCATGAGATGTGATATCTCAATGCTTCTAATACCAAACCTGAGATCCTTCCGATAGCATGAGATCGGATATCCAACTCCTTCCCATTCCAATCCTGAGACACTTCCGATAGCAGAGATGTGATATCTCAATGCTTATACCAGACCTTAGACCCTTCCTATAACATGAGATCGGATATCCAACTCCTTCCCATTCCAAACCTGAGACCCTTCCTTTAGCATGAGATGTGATATCCAGCTCCTTCCCATTCCAATCCTGAGACACTTCCTATAGCATGAGATGTGATATCTCAATGCTTCTACCAAACCTGAGACCCTTCCTTTAGCATGAGATGTGATATCCAACTCCTTCCCATTCCAATCCTGAGACCCTTCCTATAGCATGAGATGTGATATCTCAATACTTCTAATACCAAACCTGAGATCCTTCCGATAACATGAGATGTGATATCCAAATCCTTCCCCTTCCAAACCTGAGACCCTCCCTTTAGCATGAGATGTGATATCCATCTCCTTCCCATTCCAATCCTGAGACCCTTCTGATAGCATGAGATGTGATATCTCAATGCTTCTAATACCAAACCTGAGATCCTTCCGATAGCATGAGATGTGATATCTCAATGCTTCTAATACCAAACCTGAGATCCTTCCTATAACATGAGATGTGATATCCAAATCCTTCCCCTTTCAATTCTGAGACCCTCCCTTTAACATGAGATGTGATATCCAACTCCTTCCCATTCCAACCTGAGACCCTTCCTATAGCATGAGATGTGATATCTCAATGCCTCTAATACCAAACCTGAGATCCTTCCTCTAACATGAAATGTGATATCCAACTCCTTCCCTTTCCAAACCTGAGAGCCTATCTATAGCATGAGATGTGATATCCAAGTCCTTCCCATTCCAATCCTTAGACCCTTCCTACAGCATGCAATATGATATCTCAATGATTCTAATAACAAACCTGAGACCCGTCCTATAACATGAGATGGGATATCCAACTCCTTCCATTTCCAATCCTGAGACTCTTCCGATAGCAGAGATGTGATATCTCAATGCTTATACCAAACCTGAGACCCTTCCTATAACATAAGATGTGATATCCAACTCCTTCCCGTTCCAAACCTGAGACTCTTCCTTTAGCATGAGATGTGATATCCAGCTCCTTCCCATTCCAATCCTGAGACACTTCCGATAGCATGAGATGTGATATCTCAATGCTTCTAATATCAAAACTGAGACCCTCCCTATAGCATGATATGTGATATCTAAGTCCTTCCCATTCCAATCCTGAGACCCTTCCTATAGCATGAGATGTGATATCTCAATGCTTCTACCAAACCTGAGACCCTTCCTTTAGCATGATATGTGTTATCCAACTCCTTCCCATTCCAATCCTGAGACCCTTCCTATAGCATGAGATGTGATATCTCAATACTTCTAATACCAAACCTGAGATCCTTCCTATAGCATGAGATGTGATATCTCAATGCTTCTAATACCAAACCTGAGACCCTTCCTACAGCATGCGATGTGATATCTCACTGCTTATACCAAACCTGAGACCCTTCCTATAGCATGAGATGTGATATCCAACTCCTTCCCCTTCCAATTCTGAGACCCTCCCTTTAACATGAGATGTGATATCCAACTCCTTCCCATTCCAACCTGAGACCCTTCCTATAGCATGAGATGTGATATCCAAGTCATTCCCATTCCAATCCTTAGACCCTTCCTACAGCATGCAATATGATATCTCAATGCCTCTAATACCAAACCTGAGATCCTTCCTCTAACATGAAATGTGATATCCAACTCCTTCCCTTTCCAAACCTGAGAGCCTATCTATAGCATGAGATGTGATATCCAAGTCCTTTCCATTCCAATCCTTAGACCCTTCCTACAGCATGCAATATGATATCTCAATGATTCTAATAACAAACCTGGGACCCGTCCTATAACATGAGATGGGATATCCAACTCCTTCCATTTCCAATCCTGAGACACTTCCGATAGCAGAGATGTGATATCTCAATGCTTATACCAAACCTGAGACCCTTCCTATAACATGAGATGTGATATCCAACTCCTTCCCGTTCCAATCCTGAGACTCTTCCTTTAGCATGAGATGTGATATCCAGCTCCTTCCCATTCCAATCGTGAGACACTTCCGATAGCATGAGGTGTGATATCTCAATGCTTATACCAAACCTGAGACTCTTCCTTTAGCATGAGATGTGATATCCAGCTCCTTCCCATTCCAATCGTGAGACACTTCCGATAGCATGAGATGTGATATATCAATGCTTCTAATATCAAAACTGAGACCCTCCCTATAGCATGATATGTGATATCTAAGTCCTTCCCATTCCAATCCTAAAACCCTTCCTATAGCATGAGATGTGATATCTCAATGCTTCTACCAAACCTGAGACCCTTCCTTTAGCATGAGATGTGATATCCAACTCCTTCCCATTCCAATCCTGAGACCCTTCCTATAGCATGAGATGTGATATCTCAATACTTCTAATACCAAACCTGAGATCCTTCCTATAGCATGAGATGTGATATCTCAATGCTTCTAATACCAAACCTGAGACCCTTCCTACAGCATGCGATGTGATATCTCACTGCTTATACCAAACCTGAGACCCTTCCTATAGCATGAGATGTGATATCCAACTCCTTCCCATTCCAATCCTGAGACCCTTCCTATAGCATGAGATGTGATATCTCAATGCTTCTAATATCAAACTTGAGAGCCTCCCTATAGCATGAGATGTGATATCCAAGTCCTTCCCATTCCAATCCTGAGACACTTCCTATAGCATGAGATGTGATATCTCAATGCCTCTAATACCAAACCTGAGATCCTTCCTCTAACATGAAATGTGATATCCAACTCCTTCCCTTTCCAAACCTGAGAGCCTATCTATAGCATGAGATGTGATATCCAAGTCCTTTCCATTCCAATCCTTAGACCCTTCCTACAGCATGCAATATGATATCTCAATGATTCTAATAACAAACCTGGGACCCGTCCTATAACATGAGATGGGATATCCAACTCCTTCCATTTCCAATCCTGAGACACTTCCGATAGCAGAGATGTGATATCTCAATGCTTATACCAAACCTGAGACCCTTCCTATAACATGAGATGTGATATCCAACTCCTTCCCGTTCCAATCCTGAGACTCTTCCTTTAGCATGAGATGTGATATCCAGCTCCTTCCCATTCCAATCGTGAGACACTTCCGATAGCATGAGGTGTGATATCTCAATGCTTATACCAAACCTGAGACTCTTCCTTTAGCATGAGATGTGATATCCAGCTCCTTCCCATTCCAATCGTGAGACACTTCCGATAGCATGAGATGTGATATATCAATGCTTCTAATATCAAAACTGAGACCCTCCCTATAGCATGATATGTGATATCTAAGTCCTTCCCATTCCAATCCTAAAACCCTTCCTATAGCATGAGATGTGATATCTCAATGCTTCTACCAAACCTGAGACCCTTCCTTTAGCATGAGATGTGATATCCAACTCCTTCCCATTCCAATCCTGAGACCCTTCCTATAGCATGAGATGTGATATCTCAATACTTCTAATACCAAACCTGAGATCCTTCCTATAGCATGAGATGTGATATCTCAATGCTTCTAATACCAAATCTGAGACCCTTCCTACAGCAGGCGATGTGATATCTCACTGCTTATACCAAACCTGAGACCCTTCCTATAGCATGAGATGTGATATCCAACTCCTTCCCATTCCAATCCTGAGACCCTTCCTATAGCATGAGATGTGATATCTCAATGCTTCTAATATCAAACTTGAGAGCCTCCCTATAGCATGAGATGTGATATCCAAGTCCTTCCCATTCCAATCCTGAGACCCTTCCTATAGCATGAGATGTGATATCTCAATGCTTATACCAAACCTGAGACCCTTCCTATAGCATGAGATGTGATATCCAACTCCTTCCCATTCCAATCCTGAGACCCTTCCTATAGCATGAGATGTGATATCTCAATGCTTATACCAAACCTGAGACCCTTCCTACGGCATGAGATGTCATATACAACTCCTTCCCATTCCAATCCTGAGACCCTTCCTATAGCATGAGATGTGATATCTCAATGCTTATACCAAACCTGAGACCCTTCCTATTGCATGAGATGTGATATCCAACTCCTTCCCATTCCAATCCTGAGACCCTTCCTATAGCATGAGATGTGATATCTCAATGCTTATACCAAACCTGAGACCCTTCCTATAACATGAGATGGGATATCCAACTCCTTCCCATTCCAATCCTGAGACACTTCCGATAGCAGAGATGTGATATCGCAATGCTTATACCAGACCTTAGACCCTTCCTATAACATGAGATCGGATATCCAACTCCTTCCCGTTCCAAACCTGAGACCCTTCCTTTAGCATGAGATGTGATATCCAGCTCCTTCCCATTCCAATCCTGAGACCCTCCCTTTAGCATGAGATGTGATATCTCAATGCTTCTAATATCAAAACAGAAACCCTCCCTATAGCATGATATGTGATATCTAAGTCCTTCCCATTCCAATCCTGAGACCCTTCCTATAGCATGAGATGTGATATCTCAATGCTTCTACCAAACCTGAGACCCTTCCTTTAGCATGAGATGTGATATCCAACTCCTTCCCATTCCAATCCTGAGACCCTTCCTATAGCATGAGATGTGATATCTCAATACTTCTAATACCAAACCTGAAATCCTTCCGATAACATGAGATGTGATATCCAAATCCTTCCCCTTCCAAACCTGAGACCCTCCCTTTAGCATGAGATGTGATATCCAACTCCTTCCCATTCCAATCCTGAGACCCTTCTGATAGCATGAGATGTGATATCTCAATGCTTCTAATACCAAACCTGAGATCCTTCCGATAGCATGAGATGTGATATCTCAATGCTTCTAATACCAAACCTGAGATCCTTCCTATAACATGAGATGTGATATCCAAATCCTTCCCCTTCCAATTCTGAGACCCTCCCTTTAACATGAGATGTGATATCCAACTCCTTCCCATTCCAACCTGAGACCCTTCCTATAGCATGAGATGTGATATCTCAATGCTTATACCAAACCTGAGACCCTTCCTATAACATGAGATGGGATATCCAACTCCTTCCCATTCCAATCCTGAGACACTTCCCATAGCAGAGATGTGATATCTCAATGCTTATACCAGACCTTAGACCCTTCCTATAACATGAGATCGGATATCCAACTCCTTCCCGTTCCAAACCTGAGACCCTTCCTTTAGCATGAGATGTGATATCCAGCTCCTTCCCATTCCAATCCTGAGACACTTCCGATAGCATGAGATGTGATATCTCAATGCTTCTAATATCAAAACGGAAACCCTCCCTATAGCATGATATGTGATATCTAAGTCCTTCCCATTCCAATCCTGAGACCCTTCCTATAGCATGAGATGTGATATCTCAATGCTTCTAATACCAAACCTGAGATCCTTCCGATAGCATGAGATCGGATATCCAACTCCTTCCCATTCCAATCCTGAGACACTTCCGATAGCAGAGATGTGATATCTCAATGCTTATACCAGACCTTAGACCCTTCCTATAACATGAGATCGGATATCCAACTCCTTCCCGTTCCAAACCTGAGACCCTTCCTTTAGCATGAGATGTGATATCCAACTCCTTCCCATTCCAATCCTGAGACCCTTCCTATAGCATGAGATGTGATATCTCAATACTTCTAATACCAAACCTGAGATCCTTCCGATAACATGAGATGTGATATCCAAATCCTTCCCCTTCCAAACCTGAGACCCTCCCTTTAGCATGAGATGTGATATCCATCTCCTTCCCATTCCAATCCTGAGACCCTTCTGATAGCATGAGATGTGATATCTCAATGCTTCTAATACCAAACCTGAGATCCTTCCGATAGCATGAGATGTGATATCTCAATGCTTCTAATACCAAACCTGAGATCCTTCCTATAACATGAGATGTGATATCCAAATCCTTCCCCTTCCAATTCTGAGACCCTCCCTTTAACATGAGATGTGATATCCAACTCCTTCCCATTCCAACCTTTAGACCCTTCCTATAGCATGAGATGTGATATCTCAATGCCTCTAATACCAAACCTGAGATCCTTCCTCTAACATGAAATGTGATATCCAACTCCTTCCCTTTCCAAACCTGAGAGCCTATCTATAGCATGAGATGTGATATCCAAGTCCTTCCCATTCCGATCCTTAGACCCTTCCTACAGCATGCAATATGATATCTCAATGATTCTAATAACAAACCTGAGACCCGTCCTATAACATGAGATGGGATATCCAACTCCTTCCATTTCCAATCCTGAGACACTTCCGGTAGCAGAGATGTGATATCTCAATGCTTATACCAAACCTGAGACCCTTCCTATAACATAAGATGTGATATCCAACTCCTTCCCGTTCCAAACCTGAGACTCTTCCTTTAGCATGAGATGTGATATCCAGCTCCTTCCCATTCCAATCCTGAGACACTTCCGATAGCATGAGATGTGATATCTCAATGCTTCTAATATCAAAACTGAGACCCTCCCTATAGCATGATATGTGATATCTAAGTCCTTCCCATTCCAATCCTGAGGCCCTTCCTATAGCATGAGATGTGATATCTCAATGCTTCTACCAAACCTGAGACCCTTCCTTTAGCATGATATGTGTTATCCAACTCCTTCCCATTCCAATCCTGAGACCCTTCCTATAGCATGAGATGTGATATCTCAATACTTCTAATACCAAACCTGAGATCCTTCCTATAGCATGAGATGTGATATCTCAATGCTTCTAATACCAAACCTGAGACCCTTCCTACAGCATGCGATGTGATATCTCACTGCTTATACCAAACCTGAGACCCTTCCTATAGCATGAGATGTGATATCCAACTCCTTCCCATTCCAATCCTGAGACCCTTCCTATAGCATGAGATGTGATATCTCAATGCTTCTAATATCAAACTTGAGAGCCTCCCTATAGCATGAGATGTGATATCCATGTCCTTCCCATTCCAATCCTGAGACACTTCCTATAGCATGAGATGTGATATCTCAATGCTTCTAATACCAAACCTGAGACTCTTCCTCTAACATGAGATGGGATATCCAACTCCTTCCCATTCAAATCCAGAGACCCTTGCGATAGCAGAGATGTGATATCTCAATGCTTATACCAAACCTGAGACCCTTCCTACGGCATGAGATGTCATATACAACTCCTTCCCATTCCAATCCTGAGACCCTTCCTATAGCATGAGATGTGATATCTCAATGCTTATACCAAACCTGAGACCCTTCCTATAGCATGAGATGTGATATCCAACTCCTTCCCATTCCAATCCTGAGACCCTTCCTATAGCATGAGATGTGATATCTCAATGCTTATACCAAACCTGAGACCCTTCCTACGGCATGAGATGTCATATACAACTCCTTCCCATTCCAATCCTGAGACCCTTCCTATAGCATGAGATGTGATATCTCAATGCTTATACCAAACCTGAGACCCTTCCTATAGCATGAGATGTGATATCCAACTACTTCCCATTCCAATCCTGAGACCCTTCCTATAGCATGAGATGTGATATCTCAATGCTTATACCAAACCTGAGACCCTTCCTATAACATGAGATGGGATATCCAACTCCTTCCCATTCCAATCCTGAGACACTTCCGATAGCAGAGATGTGATATCTCAATGCTTATACCAGACCTTAGACCCTTCCTATAACATGAGATCGGATATCCAACTCCTTCCCGTTCCAAACCTGAGACCCTTCCTTTAGCATGAGATGTGATATCCAGCTCCTTCCCATTCCAATCCTGAGACACTTCCGATAGCATGAGATGTGATATCTCAATGCTTCTAATATCAAAACGGAAACCCTCCCTATAGCATGATATGTGATATCTAAGTCCTTCCCATTCCAATCCTGAGACCCTTCCTATAGCATGAGATGTGATATCTCAATGCCTCTAATACCAAACCTGAGATCCTTCCTCTAACATGAAATGTGATATCCAACTCCTTCCCTTTCCAAACCTGAGAGCCTATCTATAGCATGAGATGTGATATCCAAGTCCTTCCCATTCCAATCCTTAGACCCTTCCTACAGCATGAGATGTGATATCTCAATGATTCTAATAACAAACCTGAGACCCGTCCTATAACATGAGATGGGATATCCAACTCCTTCCCATTCCAATCCTGAGACACTTCCGATAGCAGAGATGTGATATCTCAATGCTTATACCAAACCTGAGACCCTTCCTATAACATGAGATGTGATATCCAACTCCTTCCCGTTCCAAACCTGAGACTCTTCCTTTAGCATGAGATGTGATATCCAGCTCCTTCCCATTCCAATCCTGAGACACTTCCGATAGCATGAGATGTGATATCTCAATGCTTCTAATATCAAAACTGAGACCCTCCCTATAGCATGATATGTGATATCTAAGTCCTTCCCATTCCAATCCTGAGACCCTTCTGATAGCATGAGATGTGATATCTCAATGCCTCTAATACCAAACCTGAGATCCTACCTCTAACATGAAATGTGATATCCAACTCTCTCCCCTTCCAAACCTGAGAGCCTTCCTATAGCATGAGATGTGATATCCAAGTCCTTCCCATTCCAATCCTGAGACCCTTCCTATAACATGAGATGTGATATCCAACTCCTTCCCATTCCAACCTGAGACCCTTCCTATAGCATGAGATGGGATATCCAACTCCTTCCAAATCCAATCCTGATACCATTCCGATAGCATGAGATGTGATATCCCAATGCTTCTACCAAACCTGAGACCCATACTATGGCATGAGATGTGATATCAAACTCCTTCCCATTCCAATTCTGAGACCCTTCCTATACCATGAGACTTGCTATCTCAATGCTTCTAATACCAAACCTGAGACCCGTCCTATAACATGAGATGTGATATCCAAATCCTTCCCCTTCCAAACCTTAGACCCTTCCTTTATCATGAGATGTGATATCCAACTCCTTCCCATTCCAATCCTGAGACCCTTCCGATATCATGAGATGTGATATCTCAATGCTTCTTATATCAAACTTGAGACCCTCCCTATAGCATGAGATGTGATATCCAAGTCCTTCCCATTCCAATCCTGAGACCCTTCCTATAGCATGAGATGTGATATCTCAATGCTTCTAATACCAAACCTGAGACCCTTCCTATAACATGAGATGGGAATATCCAACTCCTTACATTCCAATCCTGAGACCCTTCCGATAGCAGAGATGTGATATCTCAATGTTTATACCAAACCTGAGATCCTTCCTATAACATGAGATGTGATATCCATCTCCTTCCCATTCCAATACTGAGACACTGCCTATAGCATGAGATGTGATATCTCACTGCTTATACCAAACCTGAGACCCTTCCTATAGCATGAGATGTGATATCCAACTCCTTCCCATTCCAATCCTGAGACCCTTCCTATAGCATGAGATGTGATATCTCAATGCTTCTAATATCAAACTTGAGAGCCTCCCTATAGCATGAGATGTGATATCCAAGTCCTTCCCATTCCAATCCTGAGACACTTCCTACAGCATGAGATGTGATATCTCAATGCCTCTAATACCAAACCTGAGACTCTTCCTATAACATGAGATGGGATATCCAACTCCTTCCCATTCCAATCCTGAGACCCTTCCGATAGCAGAGATGTGATATCTCAATGCTTATACCAAACCTGAGACCCTTCCTACGGCATGAGATGTCATATACAACTCCTTCCCATTCCAATCCTGAGACCCTTCCTATAGCATGAGATGTGATATCTCAATGCTTCTAATATCAAACTTGAGACCCTCCCTATAGCATGAGATGTGATATCCAAGTCCTTCCCATTCCAATCCTGAGACACTTCCTATAGCATGAGATGTGATATCTCAATGCTTCTAATACCAAACCTGAGACTCTTCCTATAACATGAGATGGGATATCCAACTCCTTCCCATTCCAATCCTGAGACCCTTCCGATAGCAGAGATGTGATATCTCAATGCTTATACCAAACCTGAGACCCTTCCTACGGCATGAGATGTCATATACAACTCCTTCCCATTCCAATCCTGAGACCCTTCCTATAGCATGAGATGTGATATCTCAATGCATATACCAAACCTGAGAACCTTCCTATAGTATGAGATGTGATATCCAACTCCTTCCCATTCCAATCCTGAGACCCCTCCTATAGCATGAGATGTGATGTCTCAATGCTTCTAATACCAAACCTGAGATCCTTCCTATAACATGAGATGTGATATCCAACTCCTTCCATTCCAATCCTGAGACCCTTCCTATAGCATGAGATTTGATATCTCAATGCTTATACCAAACCTGAGACCCTTCCTATAGCATGAGATGTGATATCCAAGTCCTTCCCATTCCAATCCTTAGACCCTTCCTACAGCATGAGATGTGATATCTCAATGATTCTAATAACAAACCTGAGACCCGTCCTATAACATGAGATGGGATATCCAACTCCTTCCCATTCCAATCCTGAGACACTTCCGATAGCAGAGATGTGATATCTCAATGCTTATACCAAACCTGAGACCCTTCCTATAACATGAGATGTGATATCCAACTCCTTCCCGTTCCAAACCTGAGACTCTTCCTTTAGCATGAGATGTGATATCCAGCTCCTTCCCATTCCAATCCTGAGACACTTCCGATAGCATGAGATGTGATATCTCAATGCTTCTAATATCAAAACTGAGACCCTCCCTATAGCATGATATGTGATATCTAAGTCCTTCCCATTCCAATCCTGAGACCCTTCTGATAGCATGAGATGTGATATCTCAATGCCTCTAATACCAAACCTGAGATCCTACCTCTAACATGAAATGTGATATCCAACTCTCTCCCCTTCCAAACCTGAGAGCCTTCCTATAGCATGAGATGTGATATCCAAGTCCTTCCCATTCCAATCCTGAGACCCTTCCTATAACATGAGATGTGATATCCAACTCCTTCCCATTCCAACCTGAGACCCTTCCTATAGCATGAGATGGGATATCCAACTCCTTCCAAATCCAATCCTGATACCATTCCGATAGCATGAGATGTGATATCCCAATGCTTCTACCAAACCTGAGACCCATACTATGGCATGAGATGTGATATCAAACTCCTTCCCATTCCAATTCTGAGACCCTTCCTATACCATGAGACTTGCTATCTCAATGCTTCTAATACCAAACCTGAGACCCGTCCTATAACATGAGATGTGATATCCAAATCCTTCCCCTTCCAAACCTTAGACCCTTCCTTTATCATGAGATGTGATATCCAACTCCTTCCCATTCCAATCCTGAGACCCTTCCGATATCATGAGATGTGATATCTCAATGCTTCTTATATCAAACTTGAGACCCTCCCTATAGCATGAGATGTGATATCCAAGTCCTTCCCATTCCAATCCTGAGACCCTTCCTATAGCATGAGATGTGATATCTCAATGCTTCTAATACCAAACCTGAGACCCTTCCTATAACATGAGATGGGAATATCCAACTCCTTACATTCCAATCCTGAGACCCTTCCGATAGCAGAGATGTGATATCTCAATGTTTATACCAAACCTGAGATCCTTCCTATAACATGAGATGTGATATCCATCTCCTTCCCATTCCAATACTGAGACACTGCCTATAGCATGAGATGTGATATCTCACTGCTTATACCAAACCTGAGACCCTTCCTATAGCATGAGATGTGATATCCAACTCCTTCCCATTCCAATCCTGAGACCCTTCCTATAGCATGAGATGTGATATCTCAATGCTTCTAATATCAAACTTGAGAGCCTCCCTATAGCATGAGATGTGATATCCAAGTCCTTCCCATTCCAATCCTGAGACACTTCCTACAGCATGAGATGTGATATCTCAATGCCTCTAATACCAAACCTGAGACTCTTCCTATAACATGAGATGGGATATCCAACTCCTTCCCATTCCAATCCTGAGACCCTTCCGATAGCAGAGATGTGATATCTCAATGCTTATACCAAACCTGAGACCCTTCCTACGGCATGAGATGTCATATACAACTCCTTCCCATTCCAATCCTGAGACCCTTCCTATAGCATGAGATGTGATATCTCAATGCTTCTAATATCAAACTTGAGACCCTCCCTATAGCATGAGATGTGATATCCAAGTCCTTCCCATTCCAATCCTGAGACACTTCCTATAGCATGAGATGTGATATCTCAATGCTTCTAATACCAAACCTGAGACTCTTCCTATAACATGAGATGGGATATCCAACTCCTTCCCATTCCAATCCTGAGACCCTTCCGATAGCAGAGATGTGATATCTCAATGCTTATACCAAACCTGAGACCCTTCCTACGGCATGAGATGTCATATACAACTCCTTCCCATTCCAATCCTGAGACCCTTCCTATAGCATGAGATGTGATATCTCAATGCTTATACCAAACATGAGACCCTTCCTATAGTATGAGATGTGATATCCAACTCCTTCCCATTCCAATCCTGAGACCCCTCCTATAGCATGAGATGTGATGTCTCAATGCTTCTAATACCAAACCTGAGATCCTTCCTATAACATGAGATGTGATATCCAACTCCTTCCATTCCAATCCTGAGACCCTTCCTATAGCATGAGATTTGATATCTCAATGCTTATACCAAACCTGAGACCCTTCCTATAGCATGAGATGTGATATCCAAGTCCTTCCCATTCCAATCCTTAGACCCTTCCTACAGCATGCAATATGATATCTCAATGATTCTAATAACAATCCTGAGACCCGTCCTATAACATGAGATGGGATATCCAATTCCTTCCCATTCCAATCCTGAGACACTTCCGATAGCAGAGATGTGATATCTCAATGCTTATACCAAACCTGAGACCCTTCCTATAACATGAGATCGGATATCCAACTCCTTTTCGTTCCAAACCTGAGACCCTTCCTTTAGCATGAGATGTGATATCCAGCTCCTTCGCATTCCAATCCTGAGACCCTTCCGATAGCATGAGATGTGATATCTCAATGCTTCTAATACCAAACCTGTGATCCTTCCTATAACAAGAGATGTGATATCCAAATCCTTCCCCTTACAAACCTGAGACCCTCCCTTTAGCATGAGATGTGATATCTCAATGCCTCTAATACCAAACCTGAGATCCTTCCGATAGCATGAGATGTGATATCTTAATGCTTCTAATACCAAACCTGAGATCCTTCCTATAACATGAGACGTGATATCCAAATCCTTCCCCTTCCAAACCTGAGACCCTCCCTTTAGCATGAGATGTGATATCCAACTCCTTCCCATTCTAATCCTGAGACCCTTCTGATAGCATGAGATGTGATATCTCAATGCCTCTAATACCAAACCTGAGATCCTACCTCTAACATGAAATGTGATATCCAACTCTTTCCCCTTCCAAACCTGAGAGCCTTCCTATAGCATGAGATGTGATATCCGACTCCTTCCCATTCCAATCCTGAGACCCTTCCGATAGCATGAGATGTGATATCCCAATGCTTCTAATACCAAACCTGAGATCCTTCTTATAACATGTGATGTGATATCCAAATCCTTCCCCTTCCAAACCTGAGACCCTCCCTTTAGCATGAGATGTGATATCCAACTCCTTCCCATTCCAATCCTGAGACCCTTATGATAGATAGCATGAGATGTGATATCTCAATGCCTCTAATACCAAACCTGAGATACTTCCGATAGCATGAGATGTGATATCTCAATGCTTCTAATACCAAACCTGAGATCCTTCCTGTAACATGAGATGTGATATCCAAATCCTTCCCCTTCCAAACCTGAGACCCTCCCTTTAGCATGAGATGTGTTATCCAACTCCTTCCCATTCCAATCCTGAGACCCTTCCGATAGCATGAGATGTGATATCTCAATGCTTCTAATACCAAACCTGTGATCCTTCCTATAACAAGAGATGTGATATCCAAATCCTTCCCCTTCCAAACCTGAGACCCTCCCTTTAGCATGAGATGTGATATCTCAATGCCTCTAATACCAAACCTGAGATCCTTCCGATAGCATGAGATGTGATATCTCAATGCTTCTAATACCAAACCTGAGATCCTTCCTATAACATGAGACGTGATATCCAAATCCTTCCCCTTCCAAACCTGAGACCCTCCCTTTAGCATGAGATGTGATATCCAACTCCTTCCCATTCCAATCCTGAGACCCTTCTGATAGCATGAGATGTGATATCTCAATGCCTCTAATACCAAACCTGAGATCCTACCTCTAACATGAAATGTGATATCCAACTGTTTCCCCTTCCAAACCTGAGGGCCTTCCTATAGCATGAGATGTGATATCCGACTCCTTCCCATTCCAATCCTGAGACCCTTCCGATAGCATGAGATGTGATATCTCAATGCTTCTAATACCAAACCTGAGATCCTTCTTATAACATGTGATGTGATATCCAAATCCTTCCCCTTCCAAACCTGAGACCCTCCCTTTAGCATGAGATGTGATATCCAACTCCTTCCCATTCCAATCCTGAGACCCTTGTGATAGATAGCATGAGATGTGATATCTCAATGCCTCTAATACCAAACCTGAGATACTTCCGATAGCATGAGATGTGATATCTCAATGCTTCTAATACCAAACTTGAGATCCTTCCTATAACATGAGATGTGATATCCAAATCCTTCCCCTTCCAAACCTGAGACCCTCCCTTTAGCATGAGATGTGATATCCAACTCCTTCCCATTCCAATTCTGAGCCCCTTCCTATACCATGAGACTTGATATCCAACTCCTTCCCATTCCAATTCTGAGCCCCTTCCTATACCATGAGACTTGATATCTCAATGCTTCTAATACCAAACCTGAGACCCGTCCTATAACATGAGATGTGATATCCAAACCTTAGACCCTTCCTTTATCATGAGATGTGATATCCAACTCCTTCCCATTCCAATCCTGAGACCCTTCCGATATCATGAGATGTGATATCTCAATGCTTTTAATATCAAACTTGAGACCCTCCCTATAGCATGAGATGTGATATCCAAGTCCTTCCCATTCCAATCCTGAGACCCTTCCTATAGCTTGAGTTGTGACATCCAACTCCTTCCCATTCCAATTCTGATCCCCTTTCTATACCATGAGACTTGATATCTCAATGCTTCTAATACCAAACCTGAGACCCGTCCTATAACATGAGATGTGATATCCAAATCCTTCCCCTTCCAAACCTTAGACCCTTCCTTTATCATGAGATGTGATATCCAACTCCTTCCCATTCCAATCCTGAGACCCTTCCGATATCATGAGATGTAATATCTCAATGCTTCTAATATCAAACTTGAGACCCTCCCTATAGCATGAGATGTGATATCCAAGTCCTTCCCATTCCAATCCTGAGACCCTTCCGATAGCAGAGATGTGATATCTCAATTCTTATACCAAACCTGAGATCCTTCCTATAACATGAGATGTGATATCCAACTCCTTCCCATTCCAATCCTGAGACACTTCCTATAGCATGAGATGTGATATCTCACTGCTTATACCAAACCTGAGACCCTTCCAATAGCATGAGATGTGATATCCAACTCCTTCCCATTCCAATCCTGAGACCCTTCCTATAGCATGAGATGTGATATCTCAATGCTTCTAATATCAAACTTGAGAGCCTCCCTATAGCATGAGATGTGATATCCAAGTCCTTCCCATTCCAATCCTGAGACACTTCCTACAGCATGAGATGTGATATCTCAATGCTTCTAATACCAAACCTGAGACTCTTCCTATAACATGAGATGGGATATCCAACTCCTTCCCATTCCAATCCTGAGACCCTTCCGATAGCAGAGATGTGATATCTCAATGCTTATACCAAACCTGAGACCCTTCCTACGGCATGAGATGTCATATACAACTCCTTCCCATTCCAATCCTGAGACCCTTCCTATAGCATGAGATGTGATATCTCAATGCTTATACCAAACCTGAGACCCTTCCTATAGCATGAGATGTGATATCCAACTCCTTCCCATTCCAATCCTGAGACCCTTCCTATAGCATGAGATGTGATATCTCAATGCTTATACCAAACCTGAGACCCTTCCTACGGCATGAGATGTCATATACAACTCCTTCCCATTCCAATCCTGAGACCCTTCCTATAGCATGAGATGTGATATCTCAATGCTTATACCAAACCTGAGACCCTTCCTATAGCATGAGATGTGATATCCAACTCCTTCCCATTCCAATCCTGAGACCCTTCCTATAGCATGAGATGTGATATCTCAATGCTTATACCAAACCTGAGACCCTTCCTATAACATGAGATGGGATATCCAACTCCTTCCCATTCCAATCCTGAGACACTTCCGATAGCAGAGATGTGATATCTCAATGCTTATACCAGACCTTAGACCCTTCCTATAACATGAGATCGGATATCCAACTCCTTCCCGTTCCAAACCTGAGACCCTTCCTTTAGCATGAGATGTGATATCCAGCTCCTTCCCATTCCAATCCTGAGACACTTCCGATAGCATGAGATGTGATATCTCAATGCTTCTAATATCAAAACGGAAACCCTCCCTATAGCATGATATGTGATATCTAAGTCCTTCCCATTCCAATCCTGAGACCCTTCCTATAGCATGAGATGTGATATCTCAATGCTTCTACCAAACCTGAGACCCTTCCTTTAGCATGAGATGTGATATCCAACTCCTTCCCATTCCAATCCTGAGACCCTTCCTATAGCATGAGATGTGATATCTCAATACTTCTAATACCAATACTGAGATCCTTCCGATAACATGAGATGTGATATCCAAATCCTTCCCCTTCCAAACCTGAGACCCTCCCTTTAGCATGAGATGTGATATCCATCTCCTTCCCATTCCAATCCTGAGACCCTTCTGATAGCATGAGATGTGATATCTCAATGCTTCTAATACCAAACCTGAGATCCTTCCGATAGCATGAGATGTGATATCTCAATGCTTCTAATACCAAACCTGAGACCCTTCCTATAACATGAGATTGGAATATCCAACTCCTTCCCATTCCAATCCTGAGACCCTTCCGATAGCAGAGATGTGATATCTCAATTCTTATACCAAACCTGAGATCCTTCCTATAACATGAGATGTGATATCCAACTCCTTCCCATTCCAATCCTGAGACACTTCCTATAGCATGAGATATGATATCTCACTGCTTATACCAAACCTGAGACCCTTCCTATAGCATGAGATGTGATATCTAACTCCTTCCCATTCCAATCCTGAGACCCTTCCTATAGCATGAGATGTGATATCTCAATGCTTCTAATACCAAACCTGAGACTCTTCCTATAACATGAGATGGGAAATCCAACTCCTTCCCATTCCAATCCTGAGACCCTTCCGATAGCAGAGATGTGATATCTCAATGCTTATACCAAACCTGAGACCCTTCCTACGGCATGAGATGTCATATACAACTCCTTCCCATTCCAATCCTGAGACCCTTCCTATAGCATGAGATGTGATATCTCAATGCTTATACCAAACCTGAGACCCTTCCTATAGCATGAGATGTGATATCCAACTCCTTCCCATTCCAATCCTGAGACCCTTCCTATAGCATGAGATGTGATATCTCAATGCTTATACCAAACCTGAGACCCTTCCTACGGCATGAGATGTCATATACAACTCCTTCCCATTCCAATCCTGAGACCCTTCCTATAGCATGAGATGTGATATCCCAATGCTTATACCAAACCTGAGACCCTTCCTATAACATGAGATGGGATATCCAACTCCTTCCCATTCCAATCCTGAGACACTTCCGATAGCAGAGATGTGATATCTCAATGCTTATACCAGACCTTAGACCCTTCCTATAACATGAGATCGGATATCCAACTCCTTCCAGTTCCAAACCTGAGACCCTTCCTTTAGCATGAGATGTGATATCCAGCTCCTTCCCATTCCAATCCTGAGACACTTCCGATAGCATGAGATGTGATATCTCAATGCTTCTAATATCAAAACGGAAACCCTCCCTATAGCATGATATGTGATATCTAAGTCCTTCCCATTCCAATCCTGAGACCCTTCCTATAGCATGAGATGTGATATCTCAATGCTTCTACCAAACCTGAGACCCTTCCTTTAGCATGAGATGTGATATCCAACTCCTTCCCATTCCAATCCTGAGACCCTTCCTATAGCATGAGATGTGATATCTCAATACTTCTAATACCAAACCTGAGATCCTTCCGATAACATGAGATGTGATATCCAAATCCTTCCCCTTCCAAACCTGAGACCCTCCCTTTAGCATGAGATGTGATATCCATCTCCTTCCCATTCCAATCCTGAGACCCTTCTGATAGCATGAGATGTGATATCTCAATGCTTCTAATACCAAACCTGAGATCCTTCCGATAGCATGAGATGTGATATCTCAATGCTTCTAATACCAAACCTGAGACCCTTCCTATAACATGAGATTGGAATATCCAACTCCTTCCCATTCCAATCCTGAGACCCTTCTGTTAAGACGGATTTCTGAACTCTGTCCTGGTGGCGCAGAAGTTCAGAAGGCCAACCTAATTACTTGGAACAGGGTAACCTCTGGACGAGCCAGACCAATCAAGGTAGCGATCGCGGCGGTCAAGACTAGGTCTCAAGAGGGGTGAGGGTGACTGAAAGCCCGCAATGAGCACACAAAGCAAGAGCGCTTACAAACTACTCCAAACAGGTGTTATATCAAAAATATAAACACATTTATTTTAAGGCCTTTAAAACAATGACCGTAGCAAGAAAATCACTCTATAACAATATTAAACCAACACATACCAAATCAACACAATATATATACAAATACACAGTCGCAAGCGTTTAAAGCACGAAATATGTAGTCCACCTGAAAGGGAAGGAAAACAGGCAGTGCGATAATGCTTTAGACTCAGTTCGCCTTCAGAGGCACCTAACTAGATGGAAGTCCGAGCCCTGAGAAGAGTGGAGCCTTGTGCTCAAAGTACCTGCAAGTGCTGGTGCCAACGGGCAAAAGGAGAAGCTCTTCGGAGGAGGTCAGGCAGTTCGTGTTAGTGCACAGCAGAAGAAGAACAGGTTCCGCAACTCAAGCGCAGCCTCCACAGCGAGCAGAAGCAGAGCGCGAGTACGGACGAAAAGGGTGCTGTTTTACACAGCGGGGAAAAGCAATGGGTTACTGCAGGAGGGCGACCAGATCCTAGCTAAACTACTCACCGGTCCCCGAAGCAAGCAGACCCAGGCTTCTCCAGGTTAGTTTCAGCAGCTGGCAGGTTCAGAAGAGCAGGGAACGCTTTCCAGTCGTGTAGATCAAAAAGACGTCCCAATCGACGAAACCAGCACAGTTTTGTTGCCGCAGCAGGACAACGGAGCGGCCGTGCGTATCGGAGTCAAAAGTACACTCCTCCCTTCAGACTTGGGAACGCCAAGTGTACGAAGCGTGGGAGAGTGACAAGGACTCGAGATACGGCACAACCTGGCGGCGGTTACAGAGCAGGACTCCCTTGTAAGCTGGTCAGTCAACTGGATGGCCCAGAGACGCTTCCGAAGGCTTACTGCGAGGAGTTGATGAAGATGCCGGGAATAGCTGTTCCTGCTATTCCAATAGGTCGAAGCACCAATACAGGCCTTCTGGTTCGATCAAAGGAGGACGGGGGCTCTCAGGACGACAGCAGTGCAAAGGAGGATTCCTTCAGCGGGTCACCAGCGATTCCTCGGTCCAGCCTCTTGGTTGCAGGATACTTGGCTCCTGTATTCCTTCGTTCGTGAGAACTCAGGAGATCGACATGGTAGTGGTGTTTCCAGCCCCCTCTTATCCACGGTTCCCTTCGCGCCAAAACGGAGGGGAACCAATGGGAGATCCGCTCATCAAAACACATACCATACGTGGACCAATCACGGACCACGGTGGTCCCAGGCATTCACACCACCCTAGACTCTCTGGCACCCAGGATGTGTTTTGGGACCAGACATCCCAGCCCACACCCTGGAGGCACACAAACGGCATGTAGAAGCCCGCGAAAGCAACCACGTTTCGCGGGAAAGTACATGCCCAAATAAGGAAGGCCCCGGGTCGCTGGGGAAGGTGAAGGGAGCAAGACGGACAGTGGACAGGACAAAGGAGCCTCGTGGTCTGGCCATTTTGGGGAGCCAGGCCACCATTTTGGGTTCAGTGCAAAAACGTGCTCAGAACGGCAAAAGGAGCTCAAAATATACAAAACGATCGCTGCCACCATTCCAGTCCCTGAATGACTTGCACCGATCAAATACCATCCTAAAAGAGTATCTAGGGCCTGTAGAAGGCTAGAGACCCAAGAGAGCTGTAACTTAGCTTACAGTGCTCTCTTGTGTCGTGTTGCACTAAAGTGGCGACACGATAAAAGAAACTACGGGAAACAACGTTCCCCGGTACTGACTGTCATAAGGGCATGTCAGTTTCCCCGTAAGAAAGGAGCGAAAGCCCAGGGAAGTGCGGCAGAAGGCTGTACTTCCCTGGCAAAGTCAAGAACAAGGTTAAAAACAATAGCAAAAAGTTTAGGGGTTGCCACATGGAAGGAAATTTCCCTACAATAACGAAATCTTTCCTAACACTCGCCCCTCCCAGACTATGGACAGGGGGAACTAATCCACCCCTGGATGAGTCTCATGTTCAGGTCGGTTAAACATTCTGGACAACCCATCAGCATTGCTATGTTGTACACCTGGCCTATGCTCAATAGTGAAGTCGAAGCCTTGTAGACTTATGGACCACCTAAGCAACTTTGGATTCTCCCCCTTCATGTTCATTAGCCACTTTAACGGCTTATGGTCAGTTTGCACAGTGAAGTGGGTCCCATAGAGGTAGGGCCTCAGCTTCCTTAGGGCCCACACAACAGAGAAACATTCTTTCTCTACCGTGGACCATCTGAGCTCTCTGTCCTTAAGCTGGCGACTAATAAAACCGATAGGGTGTTCCTTACCCTTCTCATCTACTTGTGATAGTACAGCTCCTATCCCAGTGTCAGAGGCGTCCGTCTGCACGATAAAAGTTCTTTGATAATCAGGGGCCCTGAGCACAGGGGCCTGGCACAAGGAGTCTTTCAAGCCATTGAAGGCCTTCTCACACTCGTCGGTCCAAGTTACCTTCTTGGGTTTCTTCGGAGTTGTGAGGGCAGTCAGAGGAGCAGCTATGGTGCCATAGTCTGCCATAAAATTGCGATAATACCCCGTGAGTCCTAAGAAGGCTCTCACTTGGGTTTGCGTAGTGGGGGTAGGCCAGTCTTGTACTGCTTGTACTTTACTGGGAAGAGGCTGTATCCTCCCTCCACCTACTTCATGTCCAAGGTAAACCACTGAGCCTTGTCCAATCTGGCATTTACTAGCCTTTATGGTCAAGTGGGCTTTCTGAAGAGCCTGGAGCACAATCCCGAGGTGTTTCACATGGTCTTCCCAGGTGGCACTGAAAACTGCGATATCGTCCAGATATGCGAGACAGAATTCGTCCAACCCATTCAACACATGATTCACAAGCCTCTGGAAAGTGGCAGGTGCATTCTTCAACCCGAACGGCATTACCCGGAATTGGTAAAGGCCGTCTGGAGTAGAAAATGCTGTCTTCTCCTTAGCATGTTCTGCTAACGCTATTTGCCAATAGCCAGCAGTAAGGTCAAACGTGCTGAGGTACTTGGAGGCACCCAAAGTATCCACCAGCTCATCTGTTCGAGGCAAGGGGTGTGCATCTGTCTTGGTGACAGCATTCAGAGCCCTGTAATCCACGCAGAACCTCAATTCAGAAGTGCCTGCCTTTGGAACCAAAACCACAGGGCTGGACCAAGGACTACTAGAGGGTTCAATCACCCCAAGGTCTAACATCTTGTTGACCTCGGTCTTAATATAAGACCGTACTTTATCCGACATTCTGTATCCCCTACTTTTGGTAGGTACACTGTCTCCTGTGTCTATGTTATGTTTGCACCAAGGTGTCAAACCAGGCGACTGTGAAAACAGGGGGGAAAACTGCCGAAGCAAACTTTTCACCTCAGCCTGCTGATCAGAAGTCAGGTGAGGGGCCACACGGACACCCTCAAAGGAGCAATCTGAAGGACCACCTTGGAACAGGTTGGGGAGAGGTTCAGACTCCTCTTCCTCGACGTCTGAAGCCAGTAGCAGTGCTGCGATTTCGACTCTTGGGACGAAAGCCTTCAGCCTATTCACGTGAAACACTTTTGGAGCCTGCCCAGGCCTTCCAAGGTCCACTAAATAGTTCACCTCACCCAGGGGCTCCACCACTGTGTAAGGGCCTGACCATTTGTCCTGTAAAGCGCGAGGCCTTATTGGATTCATGATCAGGACTTGCTGACCAGGTGTAAAGTTGATGAGGGAAGCTTTCTGGTCGTACCAATGTTTCACCAGCGCTTGCCCTGCCTTCAATTTCTCACTAGCCAAGCCCATCAGAAGTACCATCCGTTTTCTGAGCCCTAGCACATAATCAACTACGTTGGTAGTAACAGGGGGAGTGGGCATCTCCCATCCCTCTTTGACGATGGCTAAGGGTCCCCGTACGGGATGACCGAACAGAAGTTCGAAGGGGCTGAAGCCAACACCCTCCTGTGGTACCTCTCGGTAGGCAAACAGCAAGCATGGTAAAAGAAGATCCCATTTTCTTCTCTGAGGCTCCTCCAGAGCCCCAATCATGCTCTTTAACGTTCTGTTGAAACGTTCCACCAGACCATTGGTCTGGGGGTGGTATGCAGAAGAGAACTTGTAGGTGACCCCCCATTCTTTCCACATAGCCTGCATATACTTCGACATAAAGTTGCTGCCACGATCTGACACAACTTCTTTAGGGAAGCCAACCCTAGTAAATATGCCGAGTAAAGCTTTTGCAACTGACTTGGCAGTTACAGTTTTTAATGGGATGGCCTCAGGATACCTGGTTGCATGGTCGACCAGCACCAGGATAAACCTATTGCCCGAGGATGTTTGCGGGTCAAGGGGACCGACGATGTCGATCCCTACCCTTTCAAATGGTACCCCCACAACTGGGAGCGGTACCAACGGAGCTTGGATTGTCGCGCCAACCTTACCAGATAACTGGCAGGAGGCACAACTCCGGCAGTGACTTTCTACTTGCACCCCCATCTTGGGCCAGTAGAAGTGCATGGATAACCTTTGCTTGGTCCTCTTCATACCAAGGTGACCAGCAAGGGGAACTTCATGCGCCAACTGCAGGAGGAAGGGCCTAACAGAAAGGGGAACCACCAACCTCCTATGGTCTCCTTCTGTAGACTCTGTGGGCTCACTATAGAGGAGTCCACCTTCCCAATAAATCCTGTGCGTCCCAGGAGGTTCACCCTCAAGCTGGGAGCAGGCCTGTCTCCTTAGGCCTTCCAGAGATGGGCACTCACGTTGGCCTTTACTGAACTCGTCCCTATCAGGACCTCCTTCAACTAACAAGTCTTTTAGTTCAGGATGATCGTTGGGGTCGAATACTTCAGGCATCGCCACTTCCTCGTCAGGCTCGGGCGATCGACCAACTTCCTCCACCGCAGTGGTAGGCGAGCTCGGGGGAATATTCTCTTTCCCTCGTCGTGACTTGTAGACTCCTTTCGCCTTGGGTTTCCCCTTCGGCTGGGGCGGCGTATTGGACTTGGCCAATGCTGCCCGTGCTTGAGACCGTGTGTAGGGTCTTTCGGCAGTGTCTCCTACGAGCCCTAAAGCTCTGAGATCATTGCCTAACAAGACCTTTCCCGGGACGTTTCTCTGAATGCTCACTGGAATCCTGACTGCTGTACCATTTAAAGTAAGATTTACAGGGATCACGGGAAACATACGGAGGGGGCCGTCAGCCAACTTAGTGGGCATCAGAGTAGCTCTGGCAACTTCCTCTGAGTCTACCAAGGTAGAATCCACTACAGTGCGACTGCACCCACTATCCCTAAGAGCTGGAGTATCTACTCCATTGATCAGCACACTGTCTTTAAAGTAGTGCTTGGTATTATCCGGAATCCTAGCATACGCCTCTGCGACTTTAGGCTCCCAGGAACCCAGGGACACTAAAACTACCTCAGCCTCTATTCCGCTGGGAAATGAGTCTGAGGAGAAGGATGCTCCTGTAATCTCTTCTTCCTCGTAGGAGGAGAAGGCCAGATTAGCGGAGTGGACCCCCAAAGGTCTAACCTTACAACGGGGATCCCCCTTCACATGGTCAGTTGCTCCACAAGCAAAACAAGATCCATTGGGTCTGTTTACATAGGGAGGCTTATTGTAACCAGAGTTCTGTTTCGGAGGCTGACCTCCACTACCCTGTGAGTTCTCTTGTGTCTTACCCTTGTTTTTCTTTTTGTGGCCCTTTTGGGAAGAAGATTTAGCAGATTCCCCACCCTCCATATCTTTGGACTTTTTCCCTTCCTCCTGCTTACCAGGATGAGTTTTGTCCTTATGGGACACTCGATGTGACACCCATAAGTCCGCTGCAATGGCCAGCTTCTTAGGATCTATCTCCTTCGAATCGGCCAAATGCTGCTTAAGCTCCGGGGAAGAAGAAGCAAAAATGTGTTCAAGCATGACAAGATTTATCATGCCTTCGAAGGTAGAAACCTTATATCCTTCGACCCAGCCAGTTAAGTTTTTCAAAGATTCAGTGACATAAGATACCCAAGTACCACCTTCCTTTTTCTTATACTCTCGAAAACGCTTTAAATATTGGGCCGGAGTCTTCCCTAACTTTAAAATGAGAGTCTGCTTCAACATTGCGAAATCAGCTCGCTCAGCCTTCGACATCTCCATAATGGCACTACAGCCAGAATGGGGCAGTCTACTGAGCAACCACGCAATCTTGTCAGCATTGTCAACTTTCTGAACTTCGCATGCATACTCAAACGCCTTCAGCCAGTCCATAATGTCATTCCGTTCTTCATACACACTGAGCAGATCTTTTGGAAACCGTGGATGAGAGGAGGCCCCAGACCCATGTCCAGGACCCGTGGACCCATTTGCAACCTGAAGCTTGGCCAGTTCCAACTGGTGATCCCTGTCTTTTTGTTTTTCTGCCTGTTCGATTTTCAGTTTGGCTATGCTGAATTCAAGCTCCTGCTGCCTAAACCGCAGCTCTTGCTTCTTGAATTCAAGCATAGCCTCCCCATCAGCACTGGCAGAGGAAACATTAGACATCTCGTCCTCCCTGTCCTCGTGGTCGCGGTGGATCAGTGCAGCGGCAGAACCGTCGGTTCTGCCAGTGAGAGCAGCCCCACCACCTTCCGCACTGTCCTCAGAAGTAATAGCGTCAAGCTGTGCTTCTTGCCACGCCACGATTCTTTGGATCATTTCCAATTTTGTGCCTTGAGAGGAAACACCTCTCTCCGCACACATCTTTTTCAGCGTTTCTGATTTGGAAGCATTTAAAGTTAACAACGTATTTGTTTCCATACTGTGTGATAGGACTATGGCCTTTTTAAAGTTATATTACAACAATCCACTACGTGTACTGGTTGGAATAACCTGAAATGCCTTAGCCCGTGCGCAACACTGGATACCTTCAGTCGTATCCCACCGCTGTACACCAATTTGTTAAGACGGATTTCTGAACTCTGTCCTGGTGGCGCAGAAGTTCAGAAGGCCAACCTAATTACTTGGAACAGGGTAACCTCTGGACGAGCCAGACCAATCAAGGTAGCGATCGCGGCGGTCAAGACTAGGTCTCAAGAGGGGTGAGGGTGACTGAAAGCCCGCAATGAGCACACAAAGCAAGAGCGCTTACAAACTACTCCAAACAGGTGTTATATCAAAAATATAAACACATTTATTTTAAGGCCTTTAAAACAATGACCGTAGCAAGAAAATCACTCTATAACAATATTAAACCAACACATACCAAATCAACACAATATATATACAAATACACAGTCGCAAGCGTTTAAAGCACGAAATATGTAGTCCACCTGAAAGGGAAGGAAAACAGGCAGTGCGATAATGCTTTAGACTCAGTTCGCCTTCAGAGGCACCTAACTAGATGGAAGTCCGAGCCCTGAGAAGAGTGGAGCCTTGTGCTCAAAGTACCTGCAAGTGCTGGTGCCAACGGGCAAAAGGAGAAGCTCTTCGGAGGAGGTCAGGCAGTTCGTGTTAGTGCACAGCAGAAGAAGAACAGGTTCCGCAACTCAAGCGCAGCCTCCACAGCGAGCAGAAGCATAGCGCGAGTACGGACGAAAAGGGTGCTGTTTTACACAGCGGGGAAAAGCAATGGGTTACTGCAGGAGGGCGACCAGATCCTAGCTAAACTACTCACCGGTCCCCGAAGCAAGCAGACCCAGGCTTCTCCACGTTAGTTTCAGCAGCTGGCAGGTTCAGAAGAGCAGGGAACGCTTTCCAGTCGTGTAGATCAAAAAGACGTCCCAATCGACGAAACCAGCACAGTTTTGTTGCCGCAGCAGGACAACGGAGCGGCCGTGCGTACCGGAGTCAAAAGTACACTCCTCCCTTCAGACTTGGGAACGCCAAGTGTACGAAGCGTGGGAGAGTGACAAGGACTCGAGATACGGCACAACCTGGCGGCGGTTACAGAGCAGGACTCCCTTGTAAGCTGGTCAGTCAACTGGATGGCCCAGAGACGCTTCCGAAGGCTTACTGCGAGGAGTTGATGAAGATGCCGGGAATAGCTGTTCCTGCTATTCCAATAGGTCGAAGCACCAATACAGGCCTTCTGGTTCGATCAAAGGAGGACGGGGGCTCTCAGGACGACAGCAGTGCAAAGGAGGATTCCTTCAGCGGGTCACCAGCGATTCCTCGGTCCAGCCTCTTGGTTGCAGGATACTTGGCTCCTGTATTCCTTCGTTCGTGAGAACTCAGGAGATCGACATGGTAGTGGTGTTTCCAGCCCCCTCTTATCCACGGTTCCCTTCGCGCCAAAACGGAGGGGAACCAATGGGAGATCCGCTCATCAAAACACATACCATACGTGGACCAATCACGGACCACGGTGGTCCCAGGCATTCACACCACCCTAGACTCTCTGGCACCCAGGATGTGTATTGGGACCAGACATCCCAGCCCACACCCTGGAGGCACACAAACGGCATGTAGAAGCCCGCGAAAGCAACCACGTTTCGCGGGAAAGTACATGCCCAAATAAGGAAGGCCCCGGGTCGCTGGACCTGGGGAAGGTGAAGGGAGCAAGACGGACAGTGGACAGGACAAAGGAGCCTCGTGGTCTGGCCATTTTGGGGAGCCAGGCCACCATTTTGGGTTCAGTGCAAAAACGTGCTCAGAACGGCAAAAGGAGCTCAAAATATACAAAACGATCGCTGCCACCATTCCAGTCCCTGAATGACTTGCACCGATCAAATACCATCCTAAAAGAGTATCTAGGGCCTGTAGAAGGCTAGAGACCCAAGAGAGCTGTAACTTAGCTTACAGTGCTCTCTTGTGTCGTGTTGCACTAAAGCGGCGACACAATAAAAGAAACTACGGGAAACAACGTTCCCCGGTACTGACTGTCATAAGGGCATGTCAGTTTCCCCGTAAGAAAGGAGTGAAAGCCCAGGGAAGTGCGGCAGAAGGCTGTACTTCCCTGGCAAAGTCAAGAACAAGGTTAAAAACAATAGCAAAAAGTTTAGGGGTTGCCACATGGAAGGAAATTTCCCTACAATAACGAAATCTTTCCTAACACCTTCCGATAGCAGAGATGTGATATCTCAATTCTAATACCAAACCTGAGATCCTTCCTATAACATGAGATGTGATATCCAACTCCTTCCCATTCCAATCCTGAGACACTTCCTATAGCATGAGATGTGATATCTCACTGCTTATACCAAACCTGAGACCCTTCCTATAGCATGAGATGTGATATCTAACTCCTTCCCATTCCAATCCTGAGACCCTTCCTATAGCATGAGATGTGATATCTCAATGCTTCTAATATCAAACTTGAGAGCCTCCCTATAGCATGAGATGTGATATCCAAGTCCTTCCCATTCCAATCCTGAGACACTTCCTATAGCATGAGATGTGATATCTCAATGCTTCTAATACCAAACCTGAGACTCTTCCTATAACATGAGATGGGATATCCAACTCCTTCCCATTCCAATCCTGAGACCCTTCCGATAGCAGAGATGTGATATCTCAATGCTTATACCAAACCTGAGACCCTTCCTACGGCATGAGATGTCATATACAACTCCTTCCCATTCCAATCCTGAGACCCTTCCATAAGCATGAGATGTGATATCTCAATGCTTATACCAAACCTGAGACCCTTCCTATAGCATGAGATGTGATATCCAACTCCTTCCCATTCCAATCCTGAGACCCTTAGTATAGCATGAGATGTGATATCTCAATGCTTATACCAAACCTGAGACCCTTCCTACGGCATGAGATGTCATATACAACTCCTTCCCATTCCAATCCTGAGACCCTTCCTATAGCATGAGATGTGATATCTCAATGCTTATACCAAACCTGAGACCCTTCCTATAGCATGAGATGTGATATCCAACTCCTTCCCATTCCAATCCTGAGACCCTTCCTATAGCATGAGATGTGATATCTCAATGCTTATACCAAACCTGAGACCCTTCCTATAACATGAGATGGGATATCCAACTCCTTCCCATTCCAATCCTGAGACACTTCCGATAGCAGAGATGTGATATCTCAATGCTTATACCAGACCTTAGACCCTTCCTATAACATGAGATCGGATATCCAACTCCTTCCCGTTCCAAACCTGAGACCCTTCCTTTAGCATGAGATGTGATATCCAGCTCCTTCCCATTCCAATCCTGAGACACTTCCTATAGCATGAGATGTGATATCTCAATGCTTCTACCAAACCTGAGACCCTTCCTTTAGCATGAGATGTGATATCCAACTCCTTCCCATTCCAATCCTGAGACCCTTCCTATAGTATGAGATGTGATATCTCAATACTTCTAATACCAAACCTGAGATCCTTTCCGATAACATGAGATGTGATATCCAAATCCTTCCCCTTCCAAACCTGAGACCCTCCCTTTAGCATATGTGATATCCATCTCCTTCCCATTCCAATCCTGAGACCCTTCTGATAGCATGAGATGTGATATCTCAATGCTTCTAATACCAAACCTGAGATCCTTCCGATAGCATGAGATGTGATATCTCAATGCTTCTAATACCAAACCTGAGATCCTTCCTATAACATGAGATGTGATATCCAAATCCTTCCCCTTCCAATTCTGAGACCCTCCCTTTAACATGAGATGTGATATCCAACTCCTTCCCATTCCAACCTGAGACCCTTCCTATAGCATGAGATGTGATATTCAAGTCCTTCCCATTCCAATCCTTAGACCCTTCCTACAGCATGCAATATGATATCTCAATGCCTCTAATACCAAACCTGAGATCCTTCCTCTAACATGAAATGTGATATCCAACTCCTTCCCTTTCCAAACCTGAGAGCCTATCTATAGCATGAGATGTGATATCCAAGTCCTTTCCATTCCAATCCTTAGACCCTTCCTACAGCATGCAATATGATATCTCAATGATTCTAATAACAAACCTGAGACCCGTCCTATAACATGAGATGGGATATCCAACTCCTTCCATTTCCAATCCTGAGACACTTCCGATAGCAGAGATGTGATATCTCAATGCTTATACCAAACCTGAGACCCTTCCTATAACATGAGATGTGATAATCAACTCCTTCCCGTTCCAATCCTGAGACTCTTCCTTTAGCATGAGATGTGATATCCAGCTCCTTCCCATTCCAATCGTGAGACACTTCCGATAGCATGAGATGTGATATCTCAATGCTTCTAATATCAAAACTGAGACCCTCCCTATAGCATGATATGTGATATCTAAGTCCTTCCCATTCCAATCCTGAGACCCTTCCTATAGCATGAGATGTGATATCTCAATGCTTCTACCAAACCTGAGACCCTTAGTTTAGCATGAGATGTGATATCCAACTCCTTCCCATTCCAATCCTGAGACCCTTCCTATAGCATGAGATGTGATATCTCAATACTTCTAATACCAAACCTGAGATCCTTCCTATAGCATGAGATGTGATATCTCAATGCTTCTAATACCAAACCTGAGACCCTTCCTACAGCATGCGATGTGATATCTCACTGCTTATACCAAACCTGAGACCCTTCCTATAGCATGAGATGTGATATCCAACTCCTTCCCATTCCAATCCTGAGACCCTTCCTATAGCATGAGATGTGATATCTCAATGCTTCTAATATCAAACTTGAGAGCCTCCCTATAGCATGAGATGTGATATCCAAGTCCTTCCCATTCCAATCCTGAGACACTTCCTATAGCATGAGATGTGATATCTCAATGCTTCTAATACCAAACCTGAGACTCTTCCTATAACATGAGATGGGATATCCAACTCCTTCCCATTCCAATCCTGAGACCCTTCCGATAGCAGAGATGTGATATCTCAATGCTTATACCAAACCTGAGACCCTTCCTACGGCATGAGATGTCATATACAACTCCTTCCCATTCCAATCCTGAGACCCTTCCTATAGCATGAGATGTGATATCTCAATGCTTATACCAAACCTGAGACCCTTCCTATAGCATGAGATGTGATATCCAACTCCTTCCCATTCCAATCCTGAGACCCTTCCTATAGCATGAGATGTGATATCTCAATGCTTATACCAAACCTGAGACCCTTCCTACGGCATGAGATGTCATATACAACTCCTTCCCATTCCAATCCTGAGACCCTTCCTATAGCATGAGATGTGATATCTCAATGCTTATACCAAACCTGAGACCCTTCCTATAGCATGAGATGTGATATCCAACTCCTTCCCATTCCAATCCTGAGACCCTTCCTATAGCATGAGATGTGATATCTCAATGCTTATACCAAACCTGAGACCCTTCCTATAACATGAGATGGGATATCCAACTCCTTCCCATTCCAATCCTGAGACACTTCCGATAGCAGAGATGTGATATCTCAATGCTTATACCAGACCTTAGACCCTTCCTATAACATGAGATCGGATATCCAACTCCTTCCCGTTCCAAACCTGAGACCCTTCCTTTAGCATGAGATGTGATATCCAGCTCCTTCCCATTCCAATCCTGAGACACTTCCTATAGCATGAGATGTGATATCTCAATGCTTCTACCAAACCTGAGACCCTTCCTTTAGCATGAGATGTGATATCCAACTCCTTCCCATTCCAATCCTGAGACCCTTCCTATAGTATGAGATGTGATATCTCAATACTTCTAATACCAAACCTGAGATCCTTTCCGATAACATGAGATGTGATATCCAAATCCTTCCCCTTCCAAACCTGAGACCCTCCCTTTAGCATATGTGATATCGATCTCCTTCCCATTCCAATCCTGAGACCCTTCTGATAGCATGAGATGTGATATCTCAATGCTTCTAATACCAAACCTGAGATCCTTCCGATAGCATGAGATGTGATATCTCAATGCTTCTAATACCAAACCTGAGATCCTTCCTATAACATGAGATGTGATATCCAAATCCTTCCCCTTCCAATTCTGAGACCCTCCCTTTAACATGAGATGTGATATCCAACTGCTTCCCATTCCAACCTGAGACCCTTCCTATAGCATGAGATGTGATATTCAAGTCCTTCCCATTCCAATCCTTAGACCCTTCCTACAGCATGCAATATGATATCTCAATGCCTCTAATACCAAACCTGAGATCCTTCCGCTAACATGAAATGTGATATCCAACTCCTTCCCTTTCCAAACCTGAGAGCCTATCTATAGCATGAGATGTGATATCCAAGTCCTTTCCATTCCAATCCTTAGACCCTTCCTACAGCATGCAATATGATATCTCAATGATTCTAATAACAAACCTGAGACCCGTCCTATAACATGAGATGGGATATCCAACTCCTTCCATTTCCAATCCTGAGACACTTCCGATAGCAGAGATGTGATATCTCAATGCTTATACCAAACCTGAGACCCTTCCTATAACATGAGATGTGATAATCAACTCCTTCCCGTTCCAATCCTGAGACTCTTCCTTTAGCATGAGATGTGATATCCAGCTCCTTCCCATTCCAATCGTGAGACACTTCCGATAGCATGAGATGTGATATCTCAATGCTTCTAATATCAAAACTGAGACCCTCCCTATAGCATGATATGTGATATCTAAGTCCTTCCCATTCCAATCCTGAGACCCTTCCTATAGCATGAGATGTGATATCTCAATGCTTCTACAAAACCTGAGACCCTTAGTTTAGCATGAGATGTGATATCCAACTCCTTCCCATTCCAATCCTGAGACCCTTCCTATAGCATGAGATGTGATATCTCAATACTTCTAATACCAAACCTGAGATCCTTCCTATAGCATGAGATGTGATATCTCAATGCTTCTAATACCAAACCTGAGACCCTTCCTACAGCATGCGATGTGATATCTCACTGCTTATACCAAACCTGAGACCCTTCCTATAGCATGAGATGTGATATCCAACTCCTTCCCATTCCAATCCTGAGACCCTTCCTATAGCATGAGATGTGATATCTCAATGCTTCTAATATCAAACTTGAGAGCCTCCCTATAGCATGAGATGTGATATCCAAGTCCTTCCCATTCCAATCCTGAGACACTTCCTATAGCATGAGATGTGATATCTCAATGCTTCTAATACCAAACCTGAGACTCTTCCTATAACATGAGATGGGATATCCAACTCCTTCCCATTCCAATCCTGAGACCCTTCCGATAGCAGAGATGTGATATCTCAATGCTTATACCAAACCTGAGACCCTTCCTACGGCATGAGATGTCATATACAACTCCTTCCCATTCCAATCCTGAGACCCTTCCTATAGCATGAGATGTGATATCTCAATGCTTATACCAAACCTGAGACCCTTCCTATAGCATGAGATGTGATATCCAACTCCTTCCCATTCCAATCCTGAGACCCTTCCTATAGCATGAGATGTGATATCTCAATGCTTATACCAAACCTGAGACCCGTCCTACGGCATGAGATGTCATATACAACTCCTTCCCATTCCAATCCTGAGACCCTTCCTATAGCATGAGATGTGATATCTCAATGCTTATACCAAACCTGAGACCCTTCCTATAGCATGAGATGTGATATCCAACTCCTTCCCATTCCAATCCTGAGACCCTTCCTATAGCATGAGATGTGATATCTCAATGCTTATACCAAACCTGAGACCATTCCTATAACATGAGATGGGATATCCAACTCCTTCCCATTCCAATCCTGAGACACTTCCGATAGCAGAGATGTGATATCTCAATGCTTATACCAGACCCTAGACCCTTCCTATAACATGAGATCGGATATCCAACACCTTCCCGTTCCAAACCTGAGACCCTTCCTTTAGCATGAGATGTGATATCCAGCTCCTTCCCATTCCAATCCTGAGACCCTCCCTTTAGCATGAGATGTGATATCTCAATGCTTCTAATATCAAAACAGAAACCCTCCCTATAGCATGATATGTGATATCTAAGTCCTTCCCATTCCAATCCTGAGACCCTTCCTTTAGCATGAGATGTGATATCCAACTCCTTCCCATTCCAATCCTGAGACCCTTCCTATAGCATGAGATGTGATATCTCAATACTTCTAATACCAAACCTGAAATCCTTCCGATAACATGAGATGTGATATCCAAATCCTTCCCCTTCCAAACCTGAGACCCTCCCTTTAGCATGAGATGTGATATCCAACTCCTTCCCATTCCAATCCTGAGACCCTTCTGATAGCATGAGATGTGATATCTCAATGCTTCTAATACCAAACCTGAGATCCTTCCGATAGCATGAGATGTGATATCTCAATGCTTCTAATACCAAACCTGAGATCCTTCCTATAACATGAGATGTGATATCCAACTCCTTCCCATTCCAACCTGAGACCCTTCCTATAGCATGAGATGTGATATCTCAATGCTTATACCAAACCTGAGACCCTTCCTATAACATGAGATGGGATATCCAACTCCTTCCCATTCCAATCCTGAGACACTTCCCGTAGCAGAGATGTGATATCTCAATGCTTATACCAGACCTTAGACCCTTCCTATAACATGAGATCGGATATCCAACTCCTTCCCGTTCCAAACCTGAGACCCTTCCTTTAGCATGAGATGTGATATCCAGCTCCTTCCCATTCCAATCCTGAGACACTTCCGATAGCATGAGATGTGATATCTCAATGCTTCTAATATCAAAACGGAAACCCTCCCTATAGCATGATATGTGATATCTAAGTCCTTCCCATTCCAATCCTGAGACCCTTCCTATAGCATGAGATGTGATATCTCAATGCTTCTAATACCAAACCTGAGATCCTTCCGATAGCATGAGATCGGATATCCAACTCCTTCCCATTCCAATCCTGAGACACTTCCGATAGCAGAGATGTGATATCTCAATGCTTATACCAGACCTTAGACCCTTCCTATAACATGAGATCGGATATCCAACTCCTTCCCGTTCCAAACCTGAGACCCTTCCTTTAGCATGAGATGTGATATCCAGCTCCTTCCCATTCCAATCCTGAGACACTTCCTATAGCATGAGATGTGATATCTCAATGCTTCTACCAAACCTGAGACCCTTCCTTTAGCATGAGATGTGATATCCAACTCCTTCCCATTCCAATCCTGAGACCCTTCCTATAGCATGAGATGTGATATCTCAATACTTCTAATACCAAACCTGAGATCCTTCCGATAACATGAGATGTGATATCCAAATCCTTCCCCTTCCAAACCTGAGACCCTCCCTTTAGCATGAGATGTGATATCCATCTCCTTCCCATTCCAATCCTGAGACCCTTCTGATAGCATGAGATGTGATATCTCAATGCTTCTAATACCAAACCTGAGATCCTTCCGATAGCATGAGATGTGATATCTCAATGCTTCTAATACCAAACCTGAGATCCTTCCTATAACATGAGATGTGATATCCAAATCCTTCCCCTTCCAATTCTGAGACCCTCCCTTTAACATGAGATGTGATATCCAACTCCTTCCCATTCCAACCTGAGACCCTTCCTATAGCATGAGATGTGATATCCAAGTCCTTCCCATTCCAATCCTTAGACCCTTCCTACAGCATGCAATATGATATCTCAATGCCTCTAATACCAAACCTGAGATCCTTCCTCTAACATGAAATGTGATATCCAACTCCTTCCCTTTCCAAACCTGAGAGCCTATCTATAGCATGAGATGTGATATCCAAGTCCTTTCCATTCCAATCCTTAGACCCTTCCTACAGCATGCAATATGATATCTCAATGATTCTAATAACAAACCTGAGACCCGTCCTATAACATGAGATGGGATATCCAACTCCTTCCATTTCCAATCCTGAGACACTTCCGATAGCAGAGATGTGATATCTCAATGCTTATACCAAACCTGAGACCCTTCCTATAACATGAGATGTGATATCCAACTCCTTCCCGTTCCAATCCTGAGACTCTTCCTTTAGCATGAGATGTGATATCCAGCTCCTTCCCATTCCAATCGTGAGACACTTCCGATAGCATGAGATGTGATATCTCAATGCTTCTAATATCAAAACTGAGACCCTCCCTATAGCATGATATGTGATATCTAAGTCCTTCCCATTCCAATCCTGAGACCCTTCCTATAGCATGAGATGTGATATCTCAATGCTTCTACCAAACCTGAGACCCTTCCTTTAGCATGAGATGTGATATCCAACTCCTTCCCATTCCAATCCTGAGACCCTTCCTATAGCATGAGATGTGATATCTCAATACTTCTAATACCAAACCTGAGATCCTTCCTATAGCATGAGATGTGATATCTCAATGCTTCTAATACCAAACCTGAGACCCTTCCTACAGCATGCGATGTGATATCTCACTGCTTATACCAAACCTGAGACCCTTCCTATAGCATGAGATGTGATATCCAACTCCTTCCCATTCCAATCCTGAGACCCTTCCTATAGCATGAGATGTGATATCTCAATGCTTCTAATATCAAACTTGAGAGCCTCCCTATAGCATGAGATGTGATATCCAAGTCCTTCCCATTCCAATCCTGAGACACTTCCTATAGCATGAGATGTGATATCTCAATGCTTCTAATACCAAACCTGAGACTCTTCCTATAACATGAGATGGGATATCCAACTCCTTCCCATTCCAATCCTGAGACCCTTCCGATAGCAGAGATGTGATATCTCAATGCTTATACCAAACCTGAGACCCTTCCTACGGCATGAGATGTCATATACAACTCCTTCCCATTCCAATCCTGAGACCCTTCCTATAGCATGAGATGTGATATCTCAATGCTTATACCAAACCTGAGACCCTTCCTATAGCATGAGATGTGATATCCAACTCCTTCCCATTCCAATCCTGAGACCCTTCCTATAGCATGAGATGTGATATCTCAATGCTTATACCAAACCTGAGACCCTTCCTACGGCATGAGATGTCATATACAACTCCTTCCCATTCCAATCCTGAGACCCTTCCTATAGCATGAGATGTGATATCTCAATGCTTATACCAAACGTGAGACCCTTCCTATAGCATGAGATGTGATATCCAACTCCTTCCCATTCCAATCCTGAGACCCTTCCTATAGCATGAGATGTGATATCTCAATGCTTATACCAAACCTGAGACCCTTCCTATAACATGAGATGGGATATCCAACTCCTTCCCATTCCAATCCTGAGACACTTCCGATAGCAGAGATGTGATATCTCAATGCTTATACCAGACCTTAGACCCTTCCTATAACATGAGATCGGATATCCAACTCCTTCCCGTTCCAAACCTGAGACCCTTCCTTTAGCATGAGATGTGATATCCAGCTCCTTCCCATTCCAATCCTGAGACCCTCCCTTTAGCATGAGATGTGATATCTCAATGCTTCTAATATCAAAACAGAAACCCTCCCTATAGCATGATATGTGATATCTAAGTCCTTCCCATTCCAATCCTGAGACCCTTCCTATAGCATGAGATGTGATATCTCAATGCTTCTACCAAACCTGAGACCCTTCCTTTAGCATGAGATGTGATATCCAACTCCTTCCCATTCCAATCCTGAGACCCTTCCTATAGCATGAGATGTGATATCTCAATACTTCTAATACCAAACCTGAAATCCTTCCGATAACATGAGATGTGATATCCAAATCCTTCCCCTTCCAAACCTGAGACCCTCCCTTTAGCATGAGATGTGATATCCAACTCCTTCCCATTCCAATCCTGAGACCCTTCTGATAGCATGAGATGTGATATCTCAATGCTTCTAATACCAAACCTGAGATCCTTCCGATAGCATGAGATGTGATATCTCAATGCTTCTAATACCAAACCTGAGATCCTTCCTATAACATGAGATGTGATATCCAAATCCTTCCCCTTCCAATTCTGAGACCCTCCCTTTAACATGAGATGTGATATCCAACTCCTTCCCATTCCAACCTGAGACCCTTCCTATAGCATGAGATGTGATATCTCAATGCTTATACCAAACCTGAGACCCTTCCTATAACATGAGATGGGATATCCAACTCCTTCCCATTCCAATCCTGAGACACTTCCCATAGCAGAGATGTGATATCTCAATGCTTATACCAGACCTTAGACCCTTCCTATAACATGAGATCGGATATCCAACTCCTTCCCGTTCCAAACCTGAGACCCTTCCTTTAGCATGAGATGTGATATCCAGCTCCTTCCCATTCCAATCCTGAGACACTTCCGATAGCATGAGATGTGATATCTCAATGCTTCTAATATCAAAACGGAAACCCTCCCTATAGCATGATATGTGATATCTAAGTCCTTCCCATTCCAATCCTGAGACCCTTCCTATAGCATGAGATGTGATATCTCAATGCTTCTAATACCAAACCTGAGATCCTTCCGATAGCATGAGATCGGATATCCAACTCCTTCCCATTCCAATCCTGAGACACTTCCGATAGCAGAGATGTGATATCTCAATGCTTATACCAGACCTTAGACCCTTCCTATAACATGAGATCGAATATCCAACTCCTTCCCGTTCCAAACCTGAGACCCTTCCTTTAGCATGAGATGTGATATCCAGCTCCTTCCCATTCCAATCCTGAGACACTTCCTATAGCATGAGATGTGATATCTCAATGCTTCTACCAAACCTGAGACCCTTCCTTTAGCATGAGATGTGATATCCAACTCCTTCCCATTCCAATCCTGAGACCCTTCCTATAGCATGAGATGTGATATCTCAATACTTCTAATACCAAACCTGAGATCCTTCCGATAACATGAGATGTGATATCCAAATCCTTCCCCTTCCAAACCTGAGACCCTCCCTTTAGCATGAGATGTGATATCCATCTCCTTCCCATTCCAATCCTGAGACCCTTCTGATAGCATGAGATGTGATATCTCAATGCTTCTAATACCAAACCTGAGATCCTTCCGATAGCATGAGATGTGATATCTCATTGCTCCAATACCAAACCTGAGATCCTTCCTATAACATGAGATGTGATATCCAAATCCTTCCCCTTCCAATTCTGAGACCCTCCCTTTAACATGAGATGTGATATCCAACTCCTTCCCATTCCAACCTGAGACCCTTCCTATAGCATGAGATGTGATATCTCAATGCCTCTAATACCAAACCTGAGATCCTTCCTCTAACATGAAATGTGATATCCAACTCCTTCCCTTTCCAAACCTGAGAGCCTATCTATAGCATGAGATGTGATATCCAAGTCCTTCCCATTCCAATCCTTAGACCCTTCCTACAGCATGCAATATGATATCTCAATGATTCTAATAACAAACCTGAGACCCGTCCTATAACATGAGATGGGATATCCAACTCCTTCCATTTCCAATCCTGAGACACTTCCGATAGCAGAGATGTGATATCTCAATGCTTATACCAAACCTGAGACCCTTCCTATAACATAAGATGTGATATCCAACTCCTTCCCGTTCCAAACCTGAGACTCTTCCTTTAGCATGAGATGTGATATCCAGCTCCTTCCCATTCCAATCCTGAGACACTTCCGATAGCATGAGATGTGATATCTCAATGCTTCTACCAAACCTGAGACCCTTCCTTTAGCATGATATGTGATATCCAACTCCTTCCCATTCCAATCCTGAGACCCTTCCTATAGCATGAGATGTGATATCTCAATACTTCTAATACCAAACCTGAGATCCTTCCTATAGCATGAGATGTGATATCTCAATGCTTCTAATACCAAACCTGAGACCCTTCCTACAGCATGCGATGTGATATCTCACTGCTTATACCAAACCTGAGACCCTTCCTATAGCATGAGATGTGATATCCAACTCCTTCCCATTCCAATCCTGAGACCCTTCCTATAGCATGAGATGTGATATCTCAATGCTTCTAATATCAAACTTGAGAGCCTCCCTATAGCATGAGATGTGATATCCAAGTCCTTCCCATTCCAATCCTGAGACACTTCCTATAGCATGAGATGTGATATCTCAATGCTTCTAATACCAAACCTGAGACTCTTCCTATAACATGAGATGGGATATCCAACTCCTTCCCATTCAAATCCAGAGACCCTTGCGATAGCAGAGATGTGATATCTCAATGCTTATACCAAACCTGAGACCCTTCCTACGGCATGAGATGTCATATACAACTCCTTCCCATTCCAATCCTGAGACCCTTCCTATAGCATGAGATGTGATATCTCAATGCTTCTATCAAACCTGAGACCCTTCCTTTAGTATGAGATGTGATATCCAACTCCTTCCCATTCCAATCCTGAGACACTTCCGATAGCAGAGATGTGATATCTCAATGCTTATACCAGACCTTAGACCCTTCCTATAACATGAGATCGGATATCCAACTCCTTCCCGTTCCAAACCTGAGACCCTTCCTTTAGCATGAGATGTGATATCCAGCTCCTTCCCATTCCAATCCTGAGACACTTCCGATAGCATGAGATGTGATATCTCAATGCTTCTAATATCAAAACGGAAACCCTCCCTATCGCATGATATGTGATATCTAAGTCCTTCCCATTCCAATCCTGAGACCCTTCCTATAGCATGAGATGTGATATCTCAATGCTTCTAATACCAAACCTGAGATCCTTCCGATAGCATGAGATCGGATATCCAACTCCTTCCCATTCCAATCCTGAGACACTTCCGATAGCAGAGATGTGATATCTCAATGCTTATACCAGACCTTAGACCCTTCCTATAACATGAGATCGGATATCCAACTCCTTCCCGTTCCAAACCTGAGACCCTTCCTTTAGCATGAGATGTGATATCCAGCTCCTTCCCATTCCAATCCTGAGACACTTCCTATAGCATGAGATGTGATATCTCAATGCTTCTACCAAACCTGAGAGCCTTCCTTTAGCATGAGATGTGATATCCAACTCCTTCCCATTCCAATCCTGAGACCCTTCCTATAGCATGAGATGTGATATCTCAATACTTCTAATACCAAACCTGAGATCCTTTCCGATAACATGAGATGTGATATCCAAATCCTTCCCCTTCCAAACCTGAGACCCTCCCTTTAGCATATGTGATATCCATCTCCTTCCCATTCCAATCCTGAGACCCTTCTGATAGCATGAGATGTGATATCTCAATGCTTCTAATACCAAACCTGAGATCCTTCCGATAGCATGAGATGTGATATCTCAATGCTTCTAATACCAAACCTGAGATCCTTCCTATAACATGAGATGTGATATCCAAATCCTTCCCCTTCCAATTCTGAGACCCTCCCTTTAACATGAGATGTGATATCCAACTCCTTCCCATTCCAACCTGAGACCCTTCCTATAGCATGAGATGTGATATTCAAGTCCTTCCCATTCCAATCCTTAGACCCTTCCTACAGCATGCAATATGATATCTCAATGCCTCTAATACCAAACCTGAGATCCTTCCTCTAACATGAAATGTGATATCCAACTCCTTCCCTTTCCAAACCTGAGAGCCTATCTATAGCATGAGATGTGATATCCAAGTCCTTTCCATTCCAATCCTTAGACCCTTCCTACAGCATGCAATATGATATCTCAATGATTCTAATAACAAACCTGAGACCCGTCCTATAACATGAGATGGGATATCCAACTCCTTCCATTTCCAATCCTGAGACACTTCCGATAGCAGAGATGTGATATCTCAATGCTTATACCAAACCTGAGACCCTTCCTATAACATGAGATGTGATAATCAACTCCTTCCCGTTCCAATCCTGAGACTCTTCCTTTAGCATGAGATGTGATATCCAGCTCCTTCCCATTCCAATCGTGAGACACTTCCGATAGCATGAGATGTGATATCTCAATGCTTCTAATATCAAAACTGAGACCCTCCCTATAGCATGATATGTGATATCTAAGTCCTTCCCATTCCAATCCTGAGACCCTTCCTATAGCATGAGATGTGATATCTCAATGCTTGTACCAAACCTGAGACCCTTCCTTTAGCATGAGATGTGATATCCAACTCCTTCCCATTCCAATCCTGAGACCCTTCCTATAGCATGAGATGTGATATCTCAATACTTCTAATACCAAACCTGAGATCCTTCCTATAGCATGAGATGTGATATCTCAATGCTTCTAATACCAAACCTGAGACCCTTCCTACAGCATGCGATGTGATATCTCACTGCTTATACCAAACCTGAGACCCTTCCTATAGCATGAGATGTGATATCCAACTCCTTCCCATTCCAATCCTGAGACCCTTCCTATAGCATGAGATGTGATATCTCAATGCTTCTAATATCAAACTTCAGAGCCTCCCTATAGCATGAGATGTGATATCCAAGTCCTTCCCATTCCAATCCTGAGACACTTCCTATAGCATGAGATGTGATATCTCAATGCTTCTAATACCAAACCTGAGACTCTTCCTATAACATGAGATGGGATATCCAACTCCTTCCCATTCCAATCCTGAGACCCTTCCGATAGCAGAGATGTGATATCTCAATGCTTATACCAAACCTGAGACCCTTCCTACGGCATGAGATGTCATATACAACTCCTTCCCATTCCAATCCTGAGACCCTTCCTATAGCATGAGATGTGATATCTCAATGCTTATACCAAACCTGAGACCCTTCCTATAGCATGAGATGTGATATCCAACTCCTTCCCATTCCAATCCTGAGACCCTTCCTATAGCATGAGATGTGATATCTCAATGCTTATACCAAACCTGAGACCCTTCCTACGGCATGAGATGTCATATACAACTCCTTCCCATTCCAATCCTGAGACCCTTCCTATAGCATGAGATGTGATATCTCAATGCTTATACCAAACCTGAGACCCTTCCTATAGCATGAGATGTGATATCCAACTCCTTCCCATTCCAATCCTGAGACCCTTCCTATAGCATGAGATGTGATATCTCAATGCTTATACCAAACCTGAGACCCTTCCTATAACATGAGATGGGATATCCAACTCCTTCCCATTCCAATCCTGAGACCCTTCTGATAGCATGAGATGTGATATCTCAATGCTTCTAATACCAAACCTGAGATCCTTCCGATAGCATGAGATGTGATATCTCAATGCTTCTAATACCAAACCTGAGATCCTTCCTATAACATGAGATGTGATATCCAAATCCTTCCCCTTCCAATTCTGAGACCCTCCCTTTAGCATGAGATGTGATATCTCAATGCTTCTAATATCAAAACAGAAACCCTCCCTATAGCATGATATGTGATATCTAAGTCCTTCCCATTCCAATCCTGAGACCCTTCCTTTAGCATGAGATGTGATATCCAACTCCTTCCCATTCCAATCCTGAGACCCTTCCTATAGCATGAGATGTGATATCTCAATACTTCTAATACCAAACCTGAAATCCTTCCGATAACATGAGATGTGATATCCAAATCCTTCCCCTTCCAAACCTGAGACCCTCCCTTTAGCATGAGATGTGATATCCAACTCCTTCCCATTCCAATCCTGAGACCCTTCTGATAGCATGAGATGTGATATCTCAATGCTTCTAATACCAAACCTGAGATCCTTCCGATAGCATGAGATGTGATATCTCAATGCTTCTAATACCAAACCTGAGATCCTTCCTATAACATGAGATGTGATATCCAAATCCTTCCCCTTCCAATTCTGAGACCCTCCCTTTAACATGAGATGTGATATCCAACTCCTTCCCATTCCAACCTGAGACCCTTCCTATAGCATGAGATGTGATATCTCAATGCTTATACCAAACCTGAGACCCTTCCTATAACATGAGATGGGATATCCAACTCCTTCCCATTCCAATCCTGAGACACTTCCCGTAGCAGAGATGTGATATCTCAATGCTTATACCAGACCTTAGACCCTTCCTATAACATGAGATCGGATATCCAACTCCTTCCCGTTCAAAACCTGAGACCCTTCCTTTAGCATGAGATGTGATATCCAGCTCCTTCCCATTCCAATCCTGAGACACTTCCGATAGCATGAGATGTGATATCTCAATGCTTCTAATATCAAAACGGAAACCCTCCCTATAGCATGATATGTGATATCTAAGTCCTTCCCATTCCAATCCTGAGACCCTTCCTATAGCATGAGATGTGATATCTCAATGCTTCTAATACCAAACCTGAGATCCTTCCGATAGCATGAGATCGGATATCCAACTCCTTCCCATTCCAATCCTGAGACACTTCCGATAGCAGAGATGTGATATCTCAATGCTTATACCAGACCTTAGACCCTTCCTATAACATGAGATCGGATATCCAACTCCTTCCCGTTCCAAACCTGAGACCCTTCCTTTAGCATGAGATGTGATATCCAGCTCCTTCCCATTCCAATCCTGAGACACTTCCTATAGCATGAGATGTGATATCTCAATGCTTCTACCAAACCTGAGACCCTTCCTTTAGCATGAGATGTGATATCCAACTCCTTCCCATTCCAATCCTGAGACCCTTCCTATAGCATGAGATGTGATATCTCAATACTTCTAATACCAAACCTGAGATCCTTCCGATAACATGAGATGTGATATCCAAATCCTTCCCCTTCCAAACCTGAGACCCTCCCTTTAGCATGAGATGTGATATCCATCTCCTTCCCATTCCAATCCTGAGATCCTTCCGATAGCATGAGATGTGATATCTCAATGCTTCTAATACCAAACCTGAGATCCTTCCTATAACATGAGATGTGATATCCAAATCCTTCCCCTTCCAATTCTGAGACCCTCCCTTTAACATGAGATGTGATATCCAACTCCTTCCCATTCCAACCTGAGACCCTTCCTATAGCATGAGATGTGATATCCAAGTCCTTCCCATTCCAATCCTTAGACCCTTCCTACAGCATGCAATATGATATCTCAATGCCTCTAATACCAAACCTGAGATCCTTCCTCTAACATGAAATGTGATATCCAACTCCTTCCCTTTCCAAACCTGAGAGCCTATCTATAGCATGAGATGTGATATCCAAGTCCTTTCCATTCCAATCCTTAGATCCTTCCTACAGCATGCAATATGATATCTCAATGATTCTAATAACAAACCTGAGACCCGTCCTATAACATGAGATGGGATATCCAACTCCTTCCATTTCCAATCCTGAGACACTTCCGATAGCAGAGATGTGATATCTCAATGCTTATACCAAACCTGAGACCCTTCCTATAACATGAGATGTGATATCCAACTCCTTCCCGTTCCAATCCTGAGACTCTTCCTTTAGCATGAGATGTGATATCCAGCTCCTTCCCATTCCAATCGTGAGACACTTCCGATAGCATGAGATGTGATATCTCAATGCTTCTAATATCAAAACTGAGACCCTCCCTATAGCATGATATGTGATATCTAAGTCCTTCCCATTCCAATCCTGAGACCCTTCCTATAGCATGAGATGTGATATCTCAATGCTTCTACCAAACCTGAGACCCTTCCTTTAGCATGAGATGTGATATCCAACTCCTTCCCATTCCAATCCTGAGACCCTTCCTATAGCATGAGATGTGATATCTCAATACTTCTAATACCAAACCTGAGATCCTTCCTATAGCATGAGATGTGATATCTCAATGCTTCTAATACCAAACCTGAGACTCTTCCTACAGCATGTGATGTGATATCTCACTGCTTATACCAAACCTGAGACCCTTCCTATAGCATGAGATGTGATATCCAACTCCTTCCCATTCCAATCCTGAGACCCTTCCTATAGCATGGGATGTGATATCTCAATGCTTCTAATATCAAACTTGAGAGCCTCCCTATAGCATGAGATGTGATATCCAAGTCCTTCCCATTCCAATCCTGAGACACTTCCTATAGCATGAGATGTGATATCTCAATGCTTCTAATACCAAACCTGAGACTCTTCCTATAACATGAGATGGGATATCCAACTCCTTCCCATTCCAATCCTGAGACCCTTCCGATAGCAGAGATGTGATATCTCAATGCTTATACCAAACCTGAGACCCTTCCTACGGCATGAGATGTCATATACAACTCCTTCCCATTCCAATCCTGAGACCCTTCCTATAGCATGAGATGTGATATCTCAATGCTTATACCAAACCTGAGACCCTTCCTATAGCATGAGATGTGATATCAAACTCCTTCCCATTCCAATCCTGAGACCCTTCCTATAGCATGAGATGTGATATCTCAATGCTTATACCAAACCTGAGACCCTTCCTACGGCATGAGATGTCATATACAACTCCTTCCCATTCCAATCCTGAGACCCTTCCTATAGCATGAGATGTGATATCTCAATGCTTATACCAAACCTGAGACCCTTCCTATAGCATGAGATGTGATATCCAACTCCTTCCCATTCCAATCCTGAGACCCTTCCTATAGCATGAGATGTGATATCTCAATGCTTATACCAAACCTGAGACCCTTCCTATAACATGAGATGGGATATCCAACTCCTTCCCATTCCAATCCTGAGACACTTCCGATAGCAGAGATGTGATATCTCAATGCTTATACCAGACCTTAGACCCTTCCTATAACATGAGATCGGATATCCAACTCCTTCCCGTTCCAAACCTGAGACCCTTCCTTTAGCATGAGATGTGATATCCAGCTCCTTCCCATTCCAATCCTGAGACCCTCCCTTTAGCATGAGATGTGATATCTCAATGCTTCTAATATCAAAACAGAAACCCTCCCTATAGCATGATATGTGATATCTAAGTCCTTCCCATTCCAATCCTGAGACCCTTCCTATAGCATGAGATGTGATATCTCAATGCTTCTACCAAACCTGAGACCCTTCCTTTAGCATGAGATGTGATATCCAACTCCTTCCCATTCCAATCCTGAGACCCTTCCTATAGCATGAGATGTGATATCTCAATACTTCTAATACCAAACCTGAAATCCTTCCGATAACATGAGATGTGATATCCAAATCCTTCCCCTTCCAAACCTGAGACCCTCCCTTTAGCATGAGATGTGATATCCAACTCCTTCCCATTCCAATCCTGAGACCCTTCTGATAGCATGAGATGTGATATCTCAATGCTTCTAATACCAAACCTGAGATCCTTCCGATAGCATGAGATGTGATATCTCAATGCTTCTAATACCAAACCTGAGATCCTTCCTATAACATGAGATGTGATATCCAAATCCTTCCCCTTCCAATTCTGAGACCCTCCCTTTAACATGAGATGTGATATCCAACTCCTTCCCATTCCAACCTGAGACCCTTCCTATAGCATGAGATGTGATATCTCAATGCTTATACCAAACCTGAGACCCTTCCTATAACATGAGATGGGATATCCAACTCCTTCCCATTCCAATCCTGAGACACTTCCCATAGCAGAGATGTGATATCTCAATGCTTATACCAGACCTTAGACCCTTCCTATAACATGAGATCGGATATCCAACTCCTTCCCGTTCCAAACCTGAGACCCTTCCTTTAGCATGAGATGTGATATCCAGCTCCTTCCCATTCCAATCCTGAGACACTTCCGATAGCATGAGATGTGATATCTCAATGCTTCTAATATCAAAACGGAAACCCTCCCTATAGCATGATATGTGATATCTAAGTCCTTCCCATTCCAATCCTGAGACCCTTCCTATAGCATGAGATGTGATATCTCAATGCTTCTAATACCAAACCTGAGATCCTTCCGATAGCATGAGATCGGATATCCAACTCCTTCCCATTCCAATCCTGAGACACTTCCGATAGCAGAGATGTGATATCTCAATGCTTATACCAGACCTTAGACCCTTCCTATAACATGAGATCGAATATCCAACTCCTTCCTGTTCCAAACCTGAGACCCTTCCTTTAGCATGAGATGTGATATCCAGCTCCTTCCCATTCCAATCCTGAGACACTTCCTATAGCATGAGATGTGATATCTCAATGCTTCTACCAAACCTGAGACCCTTCCTTTAGCATGAGATGTGATATCCAACTCCTTCCCATTCCAATCCTGAGACCCTTCCTATAGCATGAGATGTGATATCTCAATACTTCTAATACCAAACCTGAGATCCTTCCGATAACATGAGATGTGATATCCAAATCCTTCCCCTTCCAAACCTGAGACCCTCCCTTTAGCATGAGATGTGATATCCATCTCCTTCCCATTCCAATCCTGAGACCCTTCTGATAGCATGAGATGTGATATCTCAATGCTTCTAATACCAAACCTGAGATCCTTCCGATAGCATGAGATGTGATATCTCAATGCTTCTAATACCAAACCTGAGATCCTTCCTATAACATGAGATGTGATATCCAAATCCTTCCCCTTCCAATTCTGAGACCCTCCCTTTAACATGAGATGTGATATCCAACTCCTTCCCATTCCAACCTGAGACCCTTCCTATAGCATGAGATGTGATATCTCAATGCCTCTAATACCAAACCTGAGATCCTTCCTCTAACATGAAATGTGATATCCAACTCCTTCCCTTTCCAAACCTGAGAGCCTATCTATAGCATGAGATGTGATATCCAAGTCCTTCCCATTCCAATCCTTAGACCCTTCCTACAGCATGCAATATGATATCTCAATGATTCTAATAACAAACCTGAGACCCGTCCTATAACATGAGATGGGATATCCAACTCCTTCCATTTCCAATCCTGAGACACTTCCGATAGCAGAGATGTGATATCTCAATGCTTATACCAAACCTGAGACCCTTCCTATAACATAAGATGTGATATCCAACTCCTTCCCGTTCCAAACCTGAGACTCTTCCTTTAGCATGAGATGTGATATCCAGCTCCTTCCCATTCCAATCCTGAGACACTTCCGATAGCATGAGATGTGATATCTCAATGCTTCTAATATCAAAACTGAGACCCTCCCTATAGCATGATATGTGATATCTAAGTCCTTCCCATTCCAATCCTGAGACCCTTCCTATAGCATGAGATGTGATATCTCAATGCTTCTACCAAACCTGAGACCCTTCCTTTAGCATGATATGTGATATCCAACTCCTTCCCATTCCAATCCTGAGACCCTTCCTATAGCATGAGATGTGATATCTCAATACTTCTAATACCAAACCTGAGATCCTTCCTATAGCATGAGATGTGATATCTCAATGCTTCTAATACCAAACCTGAGACCCTTCCTACAGCATGCGATGTGATATCTCACTGCTTATACCAAACCTGAGACCCTTCCTATAGCATGAGATGTGATATCCAACTCCTTCCCATTCCAATCCTGAGACCCTTCCTATAGCATGAGATGTGATATCTCAATGCTTCTAATATCAAACTTGAGAGCCTCCCTATAGCATGAGATGTGATATCCAAGTCCTTCCCATTCCAATCCTGAGACACTTCCTATAGCATGAGATGTGATATCTCAATGCTTCTAATACCAAACCTGAGACTCTTCCTATAACATGAGATGGGATATCCAACTCCTTCCCATTCAAATCCAGAGACCCTTGCGATAGCAGAGATGTGATATCTCAATGCTTATACCAAACCTGAGACCCTTCCTACGGCATGAGATGTCATATACAACGCCTTCCCATTCCAATCCTGAGACCCTTCCTATAGCATGAGATGTGATATCTCAATGCTTATACCAAACCTGAGACCCTTCCTATAGCATGAGATGTGATATCCAACTCCTTCCCATTCCAATCCTGAGACCCTTCCTATAGCATGAGATGTGATATCTCAATGCTTATACCAAACCTGAGACCCTTCCTACGGCATGAGATGTCATATACAACTCCTTCCCATTCCAATCCTGAGACCCTTCCTATAGCATGAGATGTGATATCTCAATGCTTATACCAAACCTGAGACCCTTCCTATAGCATGAGATGTGATATCCAACTACTTCCCATTCCAATCCTGAGACCCTTCCTATAGCATGAGATGTGATATCTCAATGCTTATACCAAACCTGAGACCCTTCCTATAACATGAGATGGGATATCCAACTCCTTCCCATTCCAATCCTGAGACACTTCCGATAGCAGAGATGTGATATCTCAATGCTTATACCAGACCTTAGACCCTTCCTATAACATGAGATCGGATATCCAACTCCTTCCCGTTCCAAACCTGAGACCCTTCCTTTAGCATGAGATGTGATATCCAGCTCCTTCCCATTCCAATCCTGAGACACTTCCGATAGCATGAGATGTGATATCTCAATGCTTCTAATATCAAAACGGAAACCCTCCCTATAGCATGATATGTGATATCTAAGTCCTTCCCATTCCAATCGTGAGACCCTTCCTATAGCATGAGATGTGATATCCAACTCCTTCCCATTCTAATCCTGAGACCCTTCCTATAGCATGAGATGTGATATCTCAATACTTCTAATACCAAACCTGAGATCCTTCCGATAACATGAGATGTGATATCCAAATCCTTCCCCTTCCAAACCTGAGACCCTCCATTTTAGCATGAGATGTGATATCCAACTCCTTCCCATTCCAATCCTGAGACCCTTCTGATAGCATGAGATGTGATATCTCAATGCTTCTAATACCAAACCTGAGATCCTTCCGATAGCATGAGATGTGATATCTCAATGCTTCTAATACCAAACCTGAGATCCTTCCTATAACATGAGATGTGATATCCAAATCCTTCCCCTTCCAATTCTGAGACCCTCCCTTTAACATGAGATGTGATATCCAACTCCTTCCCATTCCAACCTGAGACCCTTCCTATAGCACGAGATGTGATATCTCAATGCTTCTAATACCAAACCTGAGATCCTTCCTCTAACATGAAATGTGATATCCAACTCCTTCCCTTTCCAAACCTGAGAGCCTATCTATAGCATGAGATGTGATATCCAAGTCCTTCCCATTCCAATCCTTAGACCCTTCCTACAGCATGCAATATGATATCTCAATGATTCTAATAACAAACCTGAGACCCGTCCTATAACATGAGATGGGATATCCAACTCCTTCCCATTCCAATCCTGAGACACTTCCGATAGCAGAGATGTGATATCTCAATGCTTATACCAAACCTGAGACCCTTCCTATAACATGAGATGTGATATCCAACTCCTTCCCGTTCCAAACCTGAGACTCTTCCTTTAGCATGAGATGTGATATCCAGCTCCTTCCCATTCCAATCCTGAGACACTTCCGATAGCATGAGATGTGATATCTCAATGCTTCTAATATCAAAACTGAGACCCTCCCTATAGCATGATATGTGATATCTAAGTCCTTCCCATTCCAATCCTGAGACCCTTCTGATAGCATGAGATGTGATATCTCAATGCCTCTAATACCAAACCTGAGATCCTACCTCTAACATGAAATGTGATATCCAACTCTCTCCCCTTCCAAACCTGAGAGCCTTCCTATAGCATGAGATGTGATATCCAAGTCCTTCCCATTCCAATCCTGAGACCCTTCCTATAACATGAGATGTGATATCCAACTCCTTCCCATTCCAACCTGAGACCCTTCCTATAGCATGAGATGGGATATCCAACTCCTTCCAAATCCAATCCTGATACCATTCCGATAGCATGAGATGTGATAGCCCAATGCTTCTACCAAACCTGAGACCCATACTATGGCATGAGATGTGATATCAAACTCCTTCCCATTCCAATTCTGAGACCCTTCCTATACCATGAGACTTGCTATCTCAATGCTTCTAATACCAAACCTGAGACCCGTCCTATAACATGAGATGTGATATCCAAATCCTTCCCCTTCCAAACCTTAGACCCTTCCTTTATCATGAGATGTGATATCCAACTCCTTCCCATTCCAATCCTGAGACCCTTCCGATATCATGAGATGTGATATCTCAATGCTTCTAATATCAAACTTGAGACCCTCCCTATAGCATGAGATGTGATATCCAAGTCCTTCCCATTCCAATCCTGAGACCCTTCCTATAGCATGAGATGTGATATCTCAATGCTTCTAATACCAAACCTGAGACCCTTCCTATAACATGAGATGGGAATATCCAACTCCTTACATTCCAATCCTGAGACCCTTCCGATAGCAGAGATGTGATATCTCAATGTTTATACCAAACCTGAGATCCTTCCTATAACATGAGATGTGATATCCAACTCCTTCCCATTCCAATACTGAGACACTGCCTATAGCATGAGATGTGATATCTCACTGCTTATACCAAACCTGAGACCCTTCCTATAGCATGAGATGTGATATCCAACTCCTTCCCATTCCAATCCTGAGACCCTTCCTATAGCATGAGATGTGATATCTCAATGCTTCTAATATCAAACTTGAGAGCCTCCCTATAGCATGAGATGTGATATCCAAGTCCTTCCCATTCCAATCCTGAGACACTTCCTACAGCATGAGATGTGATATCTCAATGCCTCTAATACCAAACCTGAGACTCTTCCTATAACATGAGATGGGATATCCAACTCCTTCCCATTCCAATCCTGAGACCCTTCCGATAGCAGAGATGTGATATCTCAATGCTTATACCAAACCTGAGACCCTTCCTACGGCATGAGATGTCATATACAACTCCTTCCCATTCCAATCCTGAGACCCTTCCTATAGCATGAGATGTGATATCTCAATGCTTCTAATATCAAACTTGAGACCCTCCCTATAGCATGAGATGTGATATCCAAGTCCTTCCCATTCCAATCCTGAGACACTTCCTATAGCATGAGATGTGATATCTCAATGCTTCTAATACCAAACCTGAGACTCTTCCTATAACATGAGATGGGATATCCAACTCCTTCCCATTCCAATCCTGAGACCCTTCCGATAGCAGAGATGTGATATCTCAATGCTTATACCAAACCTGAGACCCTTCCTACGGCATGAGATGTCATATACAACTCCTTCCCATTCCAATCCTGAGACCCTTCCTATAGCATGAGATGTGATATCCAACTCCTTCCCATTCCAATCCTGAGACCCTTCCTATAGCATGAGATGTGATGTCTCAATGCTTCTAATACCAAACCTGAGATCCTTCCTATAACATGAGATGTGATATCCAACTCCTTCCATTCCAATCCTGAGACCCTTCCTATAGCATGAGATGTGATGTCTCAATGCTTCTAATACCAAACCTGAGATCCTTCCTATAACATGAGATGTGATATCCAACTCCTTCCATTCCAATCCTGAGACCCTTCCTATAGCATGAGATGTGATATCTCAATGCTTATACCAAACCTGAGATCCTTCCTATAGCATGAGATGTGATATCCAAGTCCTTCCCATTCCAATCCTTAGACCCTTCCTACAGCATGCAATATGATATCTCAATGATTCTAATAACAATCCTGAGACCCGTCCTATAACATGAGATGGGATATCCAATTCCTTCCCATTCCAATCCTGAGACACTTCCGATAGCAGAGATGTGATATCTCAATGCTTATACCAAACCTGAGACCCTTCCTATAACATGAGATCGGATATCCAACTCCTTTTCGTTCCAAACCTGAGACCCTTCCTTTAGCATGAGATGTGATATCCAGCTCCTTCGCATTCCAATCCTGAGACACTTCCGATAGCATGAGATGTGATATCTCAATGCTTCTAATATCAAAACTGAAACCCTCCCTATAGCATGATATGTGATATCTAAGTCCTTCCCATTCCAATCCTGAGACCCTTCCTATAGCATGAGATGTGATATCTCAATGCTTCTACCAAACCTGAGACCCTTCCTATGGCATGAGATGTGATATCCAACTCCTTCCCAATACAATCCTGAGACCCTTCCGATAGCAGAGATGTGATTTCTCAATGCTTATACCAAACCTGAGACCCTTCCTATGGCATGAGATGTGATATCCAACTCCTTGCCATTCAAATCCTGAGATCCTCCCTATAACAAGAGATGTCATATCCAACTCCTTCCCATTCCAAACCTGAGACCCTTCCTTTAGCATGAGATGTGATATCCAAATCCTTCACATTCCAATCCGGAGACCCTTCCTATAACATGAGATGTGATATCCAACTCCTTCCCAATCCAATCCTGAGACCCTTCCGATAGCAGAGATGTGATATCTCAATGCTTATACCAAACCTGAGACCCTTCCTACGGCATGAGATGTGATATCCAACCCCTTGCAATTCAAATCCTGAGACCCTCCCTATAACAAGAGATGTCATATCCAACTCCTTCCCATTCCAAACCTGAGACCCTTCCTTTAGCATGAGATGTGATTTCCAAATCCTTCACATTCCAATCTGGAGCCCAATCCTATAGCATGAGATGTGATATCTCAATGCTTCTAATACCAAATCTGAGACCCTACCGATAGCATGAGATGTGATATCTCAATGCTTCAAAAACCAAACATGAGAACCATCCTATAACATGAGATGTGAAATCCAAATCCTTCCCTTCCCAAACCTGAGACTCTTCCTATAGCATGAGATGTGATATCTCAATGCTTCTACCAAACCTGAAACCCTTCCTATAGCATGAGATGTGATATCCAAATCCTTCCCCTTCCAAACCTGAGACCCTTCCTTTAGCATGAGATGTGATATCCAGCTCCTCCCATTCCAACCCTGAGACCCTTCCGATAGCATGAGATGTGATATCTCAATGCTTCTAATATCAAAACTGAGACCCTCCCTATAGCATGAGATGTGATATCTAAGTCCTTCCCATTCCAATCCTCAGACCCTTCCTATAGCATGAGATGTGATATCGCAATGCTTCTACCAAAACTGAGACCCTTCCTTTAGCATGAGATGTGATATCCAACTCCTTCCCATTCCAATCCTGAGACCCGTCCTATAGCATGAGATGTGATATCTCAATGCTTCTAATACCAAACCTGAGATCCTTCCGATAGCATGAGATGTGATATCTCAATGCTTCTAATACCAAACCTGAGATCCTTCCTATAACATGAGATGTGATATCCAAATCCTTTCCCTTCCAAACCTGAGACCCTCCCTTTAGCATGAGATGTGATATCCAACTCCTTCCCATTCCAATCCTGATACCCTCCTGATAGCATGAGATGTGATATCTCAATGCCTCTAATACCAAACCTGAGATCCTACCTCTAACATGAAATGTGATATCTAACTCCTTCCCTTTCCAAACCTGAGAGCATTCCTACAGCATGAGATGTGATATCCAAGTCCTTCCCATTCCAATCCTGAGACCCTTCCTATAACATGAGATGTGATATCCAACTCTTTCCCATTCCAACCTGAGACCCTTCCTATAGCATGAGATGGGATATCCAACTCCTTCCAAATCCAATCCTGACACCCTTCCGATAGCATGAGATGTGATATCCCAATGCTTCTACAAAACCTGAGACCCATACCATGGCATGATGTGATATCAAACTCCCGTCCTATACCATGAGACTTGATATCTCAATGCTTCTAATACCAAACCTGAGACCGGTCCAATAACATGAGATGTGATATCCAAATCCTTCCCCTTCCAAACCTTAGACCCTTCCTTTATCATGAGATGCGATATCCAAGTCCTTCCCATTCCATTCCTGAGACCCTTCCTATAGCATGAGATGTGATATCTCAATGCTTCTAATACCAAACCTGAGACCCTTCCTATAACATGAGATGTGATATCCAAGTCCTTCCCATTCCAATCCTGAGACCCTTCCTATAGCATGAGATGTGATATCTCAATGCTTATACCAAACCTGAGACCCTTCCTATGGCAGGAGATGTGATATCCAACTCCTTCCCATTCCAATCCTGAGACCTTTCTGATAGCATGAGATGTGATATCTCAATGCCTCTAATACCAAAACTGAGATCCTACCTCTACATGAAATGTGATATCCAACTCCTTCCCCTTCCAACCCTGAGAGCCTTCCTATAGAATGAGATGTGATATCCAAGTCCTTCCCATTCCAATCCTGAGACCCTTCCTATAACATGAGATGTGATATCCAACTCCTTCACATTCCAATCCTGAGACCCTTCCTATAGCATGAGATGGGATATCCAACTCCTTCCAAATCCAATCCCGATACCCTTCTGATAGCATGAGATGTGATATCCCAATGCTTCTACAAAACCTGAAACCCATACCATGGCATGAGATGTGATATCAAACTCCTTCCCATTCCAATCCTGAGACCCTTCCTATAGCTTGAGATGTGATATCCAACTCCTTCCCATTCCAATTCTGAGACCCGTCCTATACCATGAGACTTGATATCTCAATGCTTCTAATACCAAACCTGAGACCGGTCCTATAACATGAGATGTGATACCCAAATCCTTCCCCTTTCAAACCTTAGACCCTTCCTATAGCATGAGATGTGATATCTCAATGCTTCTAATACCAAACCTGAGACCCTTCCTATAACGAGATGGGATATCCAACTCCTTCCCATTCCAATCCTGAGACCCTTCCGATAGCAGAGATGTGATATCTCAATGCTTATACCAAACCTGAGACCCTTCCTATGGCATGAGATGTCATATACAACTCCTTCCGATTCCAATCCTGAGACCCTTCCTATAGCATGAGATGGGATATCTCAATGCTTATACCAAACCTGAGACCCTTCCTATAGCATGAGATGTGATATCCAACTCCTTCCCATTCCAATCCTGAGACCCTTCCTATAGCATGAGATGTGATATCTAAATGCTTCTAAAACCAAACATGAGAACCATCCTATAACATGAGATGTGAAATCCAAATCATTCCCTTTCCAAACCTGAGACCCTTCCTATAGCTTGAGATGTGATATCAAACTCCTTCCCATTCAATGTGATATCCAATTCCTTCCCATTCCAATCCTGAGACCCTTCCTATAACATGAGATCGGATATCCAACTCCTTTTCGTTCCAAACCTGAGACCCTTCCTTTAGCATGAGATGTGATATCCAGCTCCTTCGCATTCCAATCCTGAGACACTTCCGATAGCATGAGATGTGATATCTCAATGCTTCTAATATCAAAACTGAAACCCTCCCTATAGCATGATATGTGATATCTAAGTCCTTCCCATTCCAATCCTGAGACCCTTCCTATAGCATGAGATGTGATATCTCAATGCTTCTACCAAACCTGAGACCCTTCCTATGGCATGAGATGTGATATCCAACTCCTTCCCAATACAATCCTGAGACCCTTCCGATAGCAGAGATGTGATATCTCAATGCTTATACCAAACCTGAGACCCTTCCTATGGCATGAGATGTGATATCCAACTCCTTGCCATTCAAATCCTGAGACCCTCCCTATAACAAGAGATGTCATATCCAACTCCTTCCCATTCCAAACCTGAGACCCTTCCTTAGCATGAGATGTGATATCCAAATCCTTCACATTCCAATCCGGAGACCCTTCCTATAACATGAGATGTGATATCCAACTCCTTCCCAATCCAATCCTGAGACCCTTCCGATAGCAGAGATGTGATATCTCAATGCTTATACCAAACCTGAGACCCTTCCTACGGCATGAGATGTGATATCCAACCCCTTGCAATTCAAATCCTGAGACCCTCCCTATAACAAGAGATGTCATATCCAACTCCTTCCCATTCCAAACCTGAGACCCTTCCTTTAGCATGAGATGTGATTTCCAAATCCTTCACATTCCAATCTGGAGCCCAATCCTATAGCATGAGATGTGATATCTCAATGCTTCTAATACCAAATCTGAGACCCTACCGATGGCATGAGATGTGATATCTCAATGCTTCAAAAACCAAACATGAGAACCATCCTATAACATGAGATGTGAAATCCAAATCCTTCCCTTCCCAAACCTGAGACTCTTCCTATAGCATGAGATGTGATATCTCAATGCTTCTACCAAACCTGAAACCCTTCCTATAGCATGAGATGTGATATCCAAATCCTTCCCCTTCCAAACCTGAGACCCTTCCTTTAGCATGAGATGTGATATCCAGCTCCTCCCATTCCAACCCTGAGACCCTTCCGATAGCATGAGATGTGATATCTCAATGCTTCTAATATCAAAACTGAGACCCTCCCTATAGCATGAGATGTGATATCTAAGTCCTTCCCATTCCAATCCTCAGACCCTTCCTATAGCATGAGATGTGATATCGCAATGCTTCTACCAAAACTGAGACCCTTCCTTTAGCATGAGATGTGATATCCAACTCCTTCCCATTCCAATCCTGAGACCCGTCCTATAGCATGAGATGTGATATCTCAATGCTTCTAATACCAAACCTGAGATCCTTCCGATAGCATGAGATGTGATATCTCAATGCTTCTAATACCAAACCTGAGATCCTTCCTATAACATGAGATGTGATATCCAAATCCTTTCCCTTCCAAACCTGAGACCCTCCCTTTAGCATGAGATGTGATATCCAACTCCTTCCCATTCCAATCCTGATACCCTTCTGATAGCATGAGATGTGATATCTCAATGCCTCTAATACCAAACCTGAGATCCTACCTCTAACATGAAATGTGATATCCAACTCCTTCCCTTTCCAAACCTGAGACCCTTCCTATAGCATGAGATGGGATATCCAACTCCTTCCAAATCCAATCCCGATACCCTTCTGATAGCATGAGATGTGATATCCCAATGCTTCTACAAAACCTGAAACCCATACCATGGCATGAGATGTGATATCAAACTCCTTCCCATTCCAATCCTGAGACCCTTCCTATAGCTTGAGATGTGATATCCAACTCCTTCCCATTCCAATTCTGAGACCCGTCCTATACCATGAGACTTGATATCTCAATGCTTCTAATACCAAACCTGAGACCGGTCCTATAACATGAGATGTGATACCCAAATCCTTCCCCTTCCAAACCTTAGACCCTTCCTATAGCATGAGATGTGATATCTCAATGCTTCTAATACCAAACCTGAGACCCTTCCTATAACGAGATGGGATATCCAACTCCTTCCCATTCCAATCCTGAGACCCTTCCGATAGCAGAGATGTGATATCTCAATGCTTATACCAAACCTGAGACCCTTCCTATGGCATGAGATGTCATATACAACTCCTTCCGATTCCAATCCTGAGACCCTTCCTATAGCATGAGATGGGATATCTCAATGCTTATACCAAACCTGAGACCCTTCCTATAGCATGAGATGTGATATCCAACTCCTTCCCATTCCAATCCTGAGACCCTTCCTATAGCATGAGATGTGATATCTAAATGCTTCTAAAACCAAACATGAGAACCATCCTATAACATGAGATGTGAAATCCAAATCATTCCCTTTCCAAACCTGAGACCCTTCCTATAGCTTGAGATGTGATATCAAACTCCTTCCCATTCAATGTGATATCCAATTCCTTCCCATTCCAATCCTGAGACCCTTCCTATACCATGAGATGTGATATTTCAATGCTTCTAATACCAAACCTGAGACCCATCCTAAAACATGAGATGTGAGATCCAAATCCTTCCCCTTCCAAACCTGAGACCTTTCCTTTAGCATGAGATGTGATATCTAACTCCTTCCCATTCCAAACCTGAGACCGTTCCTATAGCTTGAGATGTTATATCTTAATGCTTCTAAAACCAAACCTGAGAACCATCCTATAACATGAGATGTGAAATCCAAATCCTTCCCGTTCCAAACCTGAGACCCTTCCTATAGCTTGAGATGTGATATCAAAATCTTTCCCATTCCAGTCCTGAGATAGCTTGAGATGTGACAGCCAACTCCTTCCCATTCCAATCCTGAGACCCTTCCTATACCATGAGATGTGATATCTCAATGCTTCTAATATCAAAACTGAGCCCCTCCCTGTAGCATGAGATGTGATATCTAAATCCTTCCCATTCCAATCCTGAGACCCTTCCGATAGCAGAGATGTGATATTTCAATGCTTATACCAAACCTGAGACCCTTCCTATAGCATGAGATGTGTTATCCAACTCCTTCCGATTCCAATCCTGAGACCCTTCCTATAGCATGAGATGTGATATCGCAATGCTTCTACCAAAACTGAGACCCTTCCTTTAGCATGAGATGTGATATCCAACTCCTTCCCATTCCAATCCTGAGACCTTTCCTATAGCATGAGATGTAATATCTCAATGCTTCTAATACCAAACCTGAGATCCTTCCGATAGCATGAGATGTGATATCTCAATGCTTCTAATACCAAACCTGAGATCCTTCCTATAACATGAGATGTGATATCCAAATCCTTCCCCTTCCAAACCTGAGACCCTTCCTTTAGCATGAGATGTGATATCCAACTCCTTCCCATTACAATCCTGATACCCTTCTGATAGCATGAGATGTGATATCTCAATGCCTCTAATACCAAACCTGAGATCCTACCTCTAACATGAAAAGTGATATCCAACTCCTTCCCTTTCCAAACCTGAGAGCCTTCCTACAGCATGAGATGTGATATCCAAGTCCTTCCCATTCCAATCCTGAGACCCTTCCTATAACATGAGATGTGACATCCAACTCTTTCCCATTCCAACTTGAGACCCTTCCTATAGCATGAGATGGGATATCCAACTCCTTCCAAATCCAATCCTGATACCCTTCCGATAGCATGAGATGTGATATCCCAATGCTTCTACAAAACCTGAGACCCATACCATGGAATGATGTGATATCAAACTCCCGTCCTATACCATGAGACTTGATATCTCAATGCTTCTAATACCAAACCTGAGACCGGTCCAATAACATGAGATGTGATATCCAAATCCTTCCCCTTCCAAACCTGAGACCCTTCCTTTAGCATGAGATGTGATATCCAAATCCTTCCCATTCCAATCCTTAAACCCTTCCTGTAGCATGAGATGTGATATCTCAATGTTTCTAATAAAAAACCTGAGACCCTTCCTATAGCAAGAGATTTGATATCCAAATCCTTCCCATTCCAACCTGAGACCCTTCCTATAGCATGAGAAGGGATATCCAACTCCTTCCCATTCCAATCCTGAGACCCTTCCTATACCATGAGATGTGATATCTCAATGTTTCTAATAAAAAACCTGAGACCCTTCCTATAGCAAGAGATGTATTATCCAAATCCTTCCCATTCCAATCCTGAGATCCTTCCTATAACATGAGATGTGATATCCAATTCCTTCCCATTCCAAACCTGAGACCCTTCCTATTGGATGAGATGTGATATCCAACTCCTTCCCATTCCAATCCTGAGACCCTTCCTATAACATAAGATGTGATATCTCAATGCTTCTAATACCAAACCTGGGACCCGTCCTATAACATGAGATATGATATCCAAATCCTTCCCCTTCCAAACCTGAGAGCCTTCCTTTAGCATGAGATGTGATATCTAAATCCTTCCCATTCCAATCCTGAAACCCTTCCTATAGCATGAGATGTGATATCTCAATGTTTCTAATAAAAAACCTGAGACCCTTCCTATAGCAAGATATGTGATATCCAAATCCTTCCCATTTCAATCTTGAGACCCTTCCTATGACATGAGATGTGATATCCAACTCCTTCCCATTCCAACATGAGACCCTTCCTATAGCATGAGAAGGGATATCCAACTCCTTCCCAATCCAATCCTGAGACCCTTCCGATAGCAGAGATGTGATATCTCAATGCTTATACCAAACCTGAGACCCTTCCTTTAGCATGAGATGTGATATCCAAATCCTTCACATTCCAATCCTGAGACCCTTCCTATAGCATGAGATGTGATATCTCAATGCTTCTAATACCAAACCTGAGATGCTTCCTATAACATGAGATGTGATATCCAACTCCTTCCCATTCCAAACCTGAGACCCTTCCGATAGCATGAGATGTGATATCTCAATGCTTCTAAAACCAAACATGAGAACCATCCTATAACATGAGATGTGAAATCCCAATCCTTCCCTTCCCAAACCTGAGACCCTTCCTATAGCTTGAGATGTGATATCAAACTCCTTCCCATTCCAATCCTGAAATAGCTTGAGATGTGATATCCAACTCCTTCCCATTCCAATCCTGAGACCCTTATTATACCATGAGATGTGATATCTCAAGGCTTCTAATACCAAACCTGAGACCCGTCCTAAAACATGAGATGTGAGATCCAAATCCTTCCCCTTCCAAACCTGAGACCTTTCCTTTAGCATATGTGATATCCAACTACTTCCCATTCCAATCCTGAGACCCTTCCGATAGCATGAGATGTGATATCTCAATGCTTCTAATATCAAACCTGAGAACCTCCCTATAGCACGAGATGTGCTATCCAACTCCTTCCAATTCCAATACTGAGACCCTTCCAATAGCATATGTGATATCTCAATGCTTTTAATATCAAAACTGAGACCCTCCCTATAGCATGAGATGTGATATCCAACTCCTTCCCATTCCAATCGAGACCCTTCCTATAACATGAGATGTGATATCTCTATGCTTCTAATACCAAACCTGAGCCCCTTCCCGTAGTATATGTGATATCCAACTCCTTCCCATTCCAAACTTGTGACCCTTCCTGTAGCATGAAATGTGATTTCTCACCCCTTCCAATACCAAACCCGAGACCCTTCCCACAGCATGAGATTTGAAATCTCATTTCTTCCAATACCAAACCCGATACCCTTCCGATAGGATGAGATTTACTATCTCACTCCTTAAAATACCAAACTCGAGTCCCTTCCGAAAGGATGTGATTTGATATCTCAGTGCTTCTAATACCAAACCTGAGACCCTCCCTATAACAAGAGATGTCATATCCAACTCCTTCCCATTCCATTCCTGAGACTCTTCCTATAGCATGACATGTGATATCGAACTTCCCATTCCAATCCTGAGACTCAGACCTCCCCGTCTAACCTTCTCACCACTCCTAGCTCCCGGATTGATCATGCAGTCCTGCTGTCTCTTCTCTCCCTTCTTTTGCTTTCTTTCCTCTCTCCGTCCTCATCTGCCCTAGGTCAGGCTCCTTCTACACCTCAGCAGGGATTACTGATTTGTACCCCTCCCCACTCTCAACTCTCACTCAGTTTCAAACACTCATCTGACATCTGCCATTTCCTGGAAGAACCCGACCTTGATGTCCTTGGTCTAACCGAGACATGGTTGACGGCCAGCGCTGTCTCGTGCTTTGACACTTTCCTCCCTGATGACAAGTTCCTCTCCATGCCCAGATTTCTTGAGGGGGAGTATCCTTGATTCCTGTAGTAAATTGCTTTCCTTTGCAGGCCGACTCCTCTCACGAATGCCTTGTCTGCATGCATTCTCTCTTTCCTGGTCATTCTCTCACCGTGGCTATTTGCCTAACCCCTTCCTCTCTCAGTGGATGGACTTCTCCATCCTAGCCTCCTACCACTCAACTCAGCCTACTTGGAGAATTCAACATGAACCTGTATACTTCCTGACCTGGACTTTTACGAGCTCTGCAACTCTACATGTCACTGGCCCTACACACTGCAGGGAATACTCAGGATTTTCTGATCTCAGACCTCCCCCTCTGTTACCCTCTCAACAATCCTCTCCCGTGGTGATCAAGTTCTCATCTCCAAAGAAGGCTACCTACCAGCTGTTCCTCCTCAGTGGAGTTCTCCCTTTCTGTCCCTGCTCCCTGCACCGTTTCGCGTTGCAAACACTCGCTTCCCAGCTCTCTGGTTTAGACGCGTGTTCCCTGCCTTCTCTCCTCTTCCCGCTGCCTTCAAATCAACAAATGAGCTTCAAAAGATACACGGTGCTCAGAATGCTTTATAACACCCATTATTCATCATAAAGCCGTAACCCGCTAGACGTATTGAAATGTGCTGTAACCTAGCAAAACCAGCTAGAAAATGTACTGTCCTCGCGTTCTTGTAAATGCGAATTCTGATGGGTTCCCATGTATGTACTGTGTCCGTGCGTTTGTTGTCGAATCCTGAAGTTTTTAGCCACTGTTCTCCCATACAAGGAGGGGGGTCAACATCTACTGCTGTTCACAGGCTGAATGTAAACGGCTGAAATCTTCAAGGCATTATCAGGTTTCGTGACTGTTTTGGAACGTGTATTTGCCATCTGTTAATGCAGTCGCCTTGTGGTCATCGTCCCTTTTAGTTTACAGGCTGTATTCCCCTGGTGATCACATTCTCCTCTCCAGAGCAGGCTAACTACCAGCTGCTCCTCAGAGGCGTTCCTTCTTTCTGTCCCTGCTCTCTGCACCGTTTCGCCTTGCATGTACTCGCTTCCCAGCTCTCTGGTTAGATGCGTATTCCCTGCCTTCTCTCCTCTTCCTACAGCCTTCCAATGAGCTCCACAAGATAGTGTTCAGAATGCTTTATAACCCCATTATTCAACATTAGCTGTAACCCGCTAGACGTATTGAAACGTGCTAAAAACTAGCAAAAACAGCTAGAAAATGTACTTCCTCGCGTTTTTGTAAATGCGAATTCTGGTGGGTTCCCATGTTGTATGTACTGTGTCCGTGCGTTTGTTGTCGAATCCTGAAGTTTTTAACCATTGTTCTCCCATACTAAGGGGGGTCAACATCTACTGCTGTTCACAGTCTGAATGTATACGGCTGAAATCTTCAAGGCATTATCAGCTTTCCTGACTGTTTTGGAACGTGTATTTGCCATCTGTTAATGCAGTCGCCCTGTGTTCATCGTCCCTTCTACTTTACAGGCTGCACTCCCCTGGTGATCACATTCTCCTCTCCAGAGCAGGCTAACTACCAGCTGCTCCTCCTCATAGGCGTTCATCCTTTCTGTCCCTGATCCCTGCTCCGTTTCGCGTTGCATGTACACGCTTCCCAGCTCTCTGGTTTAGATGCGTGTTCCCTGCTTCTCTCCTCTTCCTAAAGCCTTCCAATGAGCTCCACAAGATACAGTGTTCAGAATGCTTTATAACACCCATTATTCAACATATAGCCGTAACCCGCTAGACGTATTGAAACGTTCTAAAAACTAGCAAAAACAGCTAGAAAATGTACTTTCCTCGCGTTTTGGTAAATGCGAATTCTGGTGGATTCCCATTTTGTACTCTGTTCGTGCGTTTGATCAGTCGAATTCTGTACTTTTGAACCACTCTTCTCCCATAAAAGGGAGGATCAAAATGTGTTGTTCACAGGCTGAATTTATACTGCTGAAATGCTCGCTTCCCTGCTCTCTGGTTTAGACGCGTGTGCCCTGCATTTACCAAAACGCGAGGAAGTACATTTTCTAGCTGTTCTTGCTAGTTTTTAGCACGTTTCAATACGTCTAGCGGGTTACAGCTATATGTTGAATAATGGGGTTATAAAGCATTCTGAACACTATCTTGTGGAGCTCATTGGAAGGCTGTAGGAAGAGGAGAGAAGGCAGGGAATACGCATCTAACCAGAGAGCTGGGAAGCGAGAACATGCAACGCGAAACGGTGCAGGGAGCAGGGACAGAAAGAAGGAACGCCTCTGAGGAGGAGCAGCTGGTAGTTAGCCTGCTCTGGAGAGGAGAATGTGATCACCAGGGGAGTGCAGCCTGTAAATTAAAAGGGACGATGACCACAAGGCGACTGCATTAACAGATGGCAAATACACGTTCCAAAACAGTCAGGAAAGCTGATAATGCCTTGAAGATTTCAGCCGTATACATTCAGCCTGTGAACAGCAGTAGATATTAACCCCCCTTAGTATGGGAGAACAGTGGTTAAAAACTTCAGGATTCGACAACAAACGCACGGACACAGTACATACAACATGGGAACCCACCAGAATTCGCATTTACAAAAACGCGAGGGAAGGACATTTTCTAGCTATTTTTGCTAGTTTTTAGCACGTTTCAATACGTCTAGCGGGTTACAGCTATATGTTGAATAATGGGGTTATGAAGCATTCTGAACACTATCTTGTGGAGCTCATTGGAAGGCTGTAGGAAGAGGAGAGAAGGCAGGGAACACACATCTAAACCAGAGAGGTGGGAAGCGAGTACATGCAACGCGAAACGGTGCAGGGAGCAGGGACAGAAAGAAGGAACGCCTCTGAGGAGGAGCAGCTGGTAGTTAGCCTGCTCTGGAGAAGAGAATGTAATCACCAGGGGAGTGCAGCCTGTAAACTAAAAGGGACGATGACCACAAGGCGACTGCATTAACAGATGGCAAATACACGTTCCAAAACAGTCAGGAAAGCTGATAATGCCTTGAAGATTTCAGCCGTATACATTCAGCCTGTGAACAGCAGTAGATGTTGAACCCCCCTTGTATGGGAGAACAGTGGTTAAAAACTTCAGGATTCGACAACAAACGCACGGACACAGTACATACATGGGAACCCATCAGAATTCGCATTTACAAAAACGCGAGGAAAGTACATTTTCTAGCTGGTTTTGCTAGTTTACAGCACATTTCAATACGTCTAGTGGGTTACGGCTATATGATGAATAATGGGTGTTATAAAGCATTCTGAGCAATGTGTATCTTTTGAAGCTCATTTGTTGATTTGAAGGCAGCGGGAAGAAGAGAGAAGGCAGGGAACACGCGTCTAAACCAGAGAGCTGGGAAGCGAGTACTTGCAACGCGAAACGGTGCAGGGAGCAGGGACAGAAAGGGAGAACTCCACTGAGGAGGAACAGCTGGCAGTTAGCCTTCTTTGGAGATGAGAACTTGATCACCACGGGAGAGGATTGTTGAGAGGGTTACAGAGGGGGAGGTCTGAGATCTGAAAATCCTGAGTATTTCCTGCAGTGTGTAGGGCCAGCGACATGAAGAGTTGCAGATCTCGTAAAAGTCCAGGTCAGGAAGCATACAGGTTCATGTTGAATTCTCCAAGTAGGCGGAGTTGAGTGGTAGGAGGCTAGTATGGAGAAGTCCATCCACTGAGAGGAAGGGGGTAGGCAAATAGCCACGGTGAGAGATTCGCCAGGAAAGAGAGAATGCAAGCAGACAAGGCATTCGTGAGAGGAGTCGGCCTGCAAAGGAAAGCAATTTACTACAGGAAACAAGGATACTCCCCCTCAAGAACGGTTGGATCTGGGCATGGAGAGGAACTTGTCATCAGGGAGGAAAGTGTCAAAGCTCGAGACAGCGCTGGCCGTCAACCATGTCTCGGTTAGACCAAGAACATCAAGGTCGGGTACTTCCAGGAAATGGCAGATGTCAGATGAGTCTTTGAAACTGAGTGAGAGTTGAGAGTGGGGAGGGGTACAAATCAGTAATCCCTGCGGAGGTGTAGAAGGAGCCTGACCTAGGGCAGATGAGGAAGGAGAGAGGAAAGGAAGCAGAAGAAGGGAGAGAAGAGACAGCAGGAGTGCATGATCAATCCGGGAGCTAGGAGTGGTGAGAAGGTTAGACGGGGAGGTCTGAGTCTCAGGATTGGAATGGGAAGTTCGATATCACATGTCATGCTATAGGAAGAGTCTCAGGATTGGAATGGGAAGGAGTTGGATATGACATCTCTTGTTATAGGGAGAGTCTCAGGTTTGGTATTAGAATCACATCCTTTAGGAAGGGACTCGAGGTTGGTATTTTAAGGAGTGAGATAGTAAATCTCATCCTATCGGAAGGGTCTCGAGTTTGGTATTGGAAGAAATGAGATTTCAAATCTCAGGCTGTGGGAATGGTCTCAGGTTTGGTATTAGAAGCATAGAGATATCACATCTCATGTTATAGGAAGGGTCTCGATTGGAATGGGAAGGATTTGGATATCACATCTCATGTTATAGGGCGGGTCCCAGGTTTGCTATTAGAAGCATTGAGATATCACATCTCATGCTATAGGGAGGGTCTCAGTTTTGATATTAGAAGCATTGAGATATCACATATGCTATTGGAAGGGTCTCAGTATTGGAATTGGAAGGAGTTGGATATCACATATGCTATAGGGAGTTTCTCAGGTTTGATATTAGAAGCATTGAGATATCACATCTCATGCTATCGGAAGGGTCTCAGGATTGGAATGGGAAGGAGTTGGATATCACATATGCTAAAGGAAAGGTCTCAGGTTTGGAAGGGGAAGGATTTGGATCTCACATCTCATGTTTTAGGACGGGTCTCAGGTTTGGTATTAGAAGCCTTGAGATATCACATCTCATGGTATAATAAGGGTCTCAGGATTGGAATGGGAAGGAGTTGGATATCACATCTAAAGCTATCTCAGGATTGGAATGGGAAGGAGTTTGATATCACATCTCGAGCTATAGGAAGGGTCTCAGGTTTGGGAAGGGAAGGATTGGGATTTCACATCTCATGTTATAGGATGGTTCTCATGTTTAATTTTAGAAGCATTGAGATATCACATCTCATGCTATCGGAAGGGTCTCAGGTTTGGAATGGGAAGGAGTTGGATATCACATCTCATGTTATAGGAAGGATCTCAGGTTTGTTATTAGAAGCATTGAGATATCACATCTCATGTTATAGGAAGGGTCTCAGGATTGGAATGTGAAGGATTTGGATATCACATCATGCTAAAGGTAGGGTCTCAGGTTTGGTATAAGCATTGAGATATCACATCTCTGCTATCGGAAGGGTCTCAGGATTGGATTGGGAAGGAGTTGGATATCCCTTCTCATGCTATAGGAAGGGTCTCAGGTTGGAATGGGAAGGAGTTGGATATCACATCTCATGCTATAGGAAGGGTTTCAGGATTGGAATGGGAAGGATTTGGATATCACATCTCATGCTAAAGGAAGGGTCTCAGGTTTGGAAGGGGAAGGATTTGGATATCATATCTCATGTTATAGGGCGGGTCCCAGGTTTGGTATTATAAGCATTGAGATATCACATCTCATGGTATAGGAAGGGTATCAGGATTGGAATGGGAAGGAGTTGGATATCACATCTCATCCAATAGGAAGGGTCTCAGGTTTGGAATGGGAATGAATTGGATATCACATCTCATGTTATAGGAAGGATCTCAGGATTGGAATGGGAAGGATTCGGATATCACATCTCTTGCTATAGGAAGGGTCTCAGGTTTTTTATTAGAAGCATTGAGATATCACATCTCATGGTGTAGGAAGGGTCTCAGGATTGGAATGGGAAGGAGTTGGATATCCCTTCTCATGCTATTGGAAGGGTTTCAGGATTGGAATGGGAAGGATTTGGATATCACATCTCATGTTATACGGCGGGTCCCAGGTTTGGTATTAGAAGCATTGAGATATCACATCTCATGGTATAGGAAGGGACTCAGGATTGGAATGGGAAGGAGTTGGATATCACATCTCATCCAATAGGAAGGGTCTCAGGTTTGGAATGGGAATGAATTGGATATCACATCTCATGTTATAGGAAGGATCTCAGGATTGGAATGGGAAGGATTTGGATATCACATCTCTTGCTATATGAAGGGTCTCAGGTTTTTTATTAGAAGCATTGAGATATCACATCTCATGGTATAGGAAGGGTCTCAGGATTGGAATGGGAAGGAGTTGGATATCCCTTCTCATGCTATAGGAAGGGTTTCAGGTTTGGAAGGGGAAGGATTTGGATATCATATCTCATGTTATAGGACGGGTCCCAGGTTTGGTATTAGAAGCATTGAGATATCACATCTCATGGTATAGGAGGGGAGTTTGATATGACATTTCATGCCATGGTATGGGTCTCAGGTTTTGTAGAAGCATTGGGATATCACATCTCATGCTATCGGAAGGGTATCAGGATTGGATTTGGAAGGAGTTGGATATCCCATCTCATGCTATAGGAAGGGTCTCAGGTTGGAATGGGAAGGAGTTGGATATCACATCTCATGTTATAGGAAGGGTCTCAGGATTGGAATGGGAAGGACTTGGATATCACATCTCATGCTGTAGGAAGGCTCTCAGGTTTGGAAAGGGAAGGAGTTGGATATCACATTTCATGTTAGAGGTAGGATCTCAGGTTTGGTATTAGAGGCATTGAGATATCACATCTCATGCTATCAGAAGGGTATCAGGATTGGAATTGGAAGGAGTTGGATATCACATCTCATTCTAAAGGGAGGGTCTCAGGTTTGGAAGGCGAAGGATTTGGATATCACATCTCATGTTATAGGAAGGATCTCAGGTTTGGTATTAGAAGCATTGAGATATCACATCTCATGCTATCGGAAGGATTTCAGGTTTGGTATAAGAAGCATTGAGATATCACATCTCATGCTATAGGAAAGGTCTCAGGTTTGGAAGGGGAAGGATTTGGATCTCACATCTCATGTTTTAGGACGGGTCTCAGATTTGGTATTAGAAGCATTGAAATATCACATCTCATGGTATAGGAAGGGTCTCAGGATTGGAATGGGAAGGAGTTGGATATCACATTGAATGGGAAGGAGTTTGATATCACATCTCAAGCTATAGGAAGGGTCTCAGGTTTGGAAAGGGAATGATTTGGATTTCACATCTCATGTTATAGGATGGTTCTCATGTTTGGTTTTAGAAGCATTGTGATATCACATATCATGCTATCGGAAGGGTCTCAGGTTTGGAATGGGAAGGAGTTTGATATCACATCTCATGTTATAGGAAGGATCTCAGGTTTGGTATTAGAAGCATTGAGATATCACATCTCATGCTATAGGAAGGGTCTCAGGATTGGAATCGGAAGGAGTTGTATATGACATCTCATGCCATAGGAAGGGTCTCAGGTTTGGTATAAGCATTGAGATATCACATCTCTGCTATCGGAAGGGTCTCAGGATTGGAATGGGAAGGAGTTGGATATCCCATCTCGTTATAGGAAGGGTCTCAGGTTTGGTATTAGAAGCATTGAGATATCACATCTCATGCTATAGGAAGGGTCTATGGTTTGGAAGGGGAAGGATTTGGGTATCACATCTCATGTTATAGGACCGGTCTCAGGTTTGGTATTAGAAGCATTGAGATATCAAGTCTCATGGTATAGGACGGGTCTCAGAATTGGAATGGGAAGGAGTTGGATATTACTCATGTTATAGGACGGGTCTCAGAATTGGAATGGGAAGGATTTGGATATTATCTCATGTTATAGGAAGGGTCTCAGGTTTGGTAGAAGCATTGAGATATCACATCTCATGCTATAGGAAGAGTCTCAGGATTGGAATGTGAAGGATTTGGATATCACATCTCATGCTGTAGGAAGGCTCTCAGGTTTGGAAAGGGAAGGAGTTGGATATCACATTTCATGTTAGAGGTAGGATCTCAGGTTTGGTATTAGAGGCATTGAGATATCACATCTCATGCTATCAGAAGGGTATCAGGATTGGAATTGGAAGGAGTTGGATATCACATCTCATTCTAAAGGGAGGGTCTCAGGTTTGGAAGGCGAAGGATTTGGATATCACATCTCATGTTATAGGAAGTATCTCAGGTTTGGTATTAGAAGCATTGAGATATCACATCTCATGCTATCGGAAGGATTTCAGGTTTGGTATAAGAAGCATTGAGATATCACATCTCATGCTATAGGAAAGGTCTCAGGTTTGGAAGGGGAAGGATTTGGATCTCACATCTCATGTTTTAGGACGGGTCTCAGGTTTGGTATTAGAAGCATTGAAATATCACATCTCATGGTATAAGAAGGGTCTCAGGATTGGAATGGGAAGGAGTTGGATATCACATTGAATGGGAAGGAGTTTGATATCACATCTCAAGCTATAGGAAGGGTCTCAGGTTTGGAAAGGGAATGATTTGGATTTCACATCTCATGTTATAGGATGGTTCTCATGTTTGGTTTTAGAAGCATTGTGATATCACATATCATGCTATCGGAAGGGTCTCAGGTTTGGAATGGGAAGGAGTTTGATATCACATCTCATGTTATAGGAAGGATCTCAGGTTTGGTATTAGAAGCATTGAGATATCACATCTCATGCTATAGGAAGGGTCTCAGGATTGGAATCGGAAGGAGTTGTATATGACATCTCATGCCATAGGAAGGGTCTCAGGTTTGGTATAAGCATTGAGATATAACATCTCTGCTATCGGAAGGGTCTCAGGATTGGAATGGGAAGGAGTTGGATATCCCATCTCGTTATAGGAAGGGTTTCAGGTTTGGTATTAGAAGCATTGAGATATCACATCTCATGCTATAGGAAGGGTCTATGGTTTGGAAGGGGAAGGATTTGGGTATCACATCTCATGTTATAGACCGGTCTCAGGTTTGGTATTAGAAGCATTGAGATATCAAGTCTCATGGTATAGGACGGGTCTCAGAATTGGAATGGGAAGGAGTTGGATATTACTCATGTTATAGGACGGGTCTCAGAATTGGAATGGGAAGGATTTGGATATTATCTCATGTTATAGGAAGGGTCTCAGGTTTGGTAGAAGCATTGAGATATCACATCTCATGCTATAGGAAGAGTCTCAGGATTGGAATGGGAAGGAGTTGGATATCCCGTCTCATGTTATAGGAAGGATCTCAGGTTTGGTATTAGAAGCATTGAGATATCATATCTCATGCTATAGGAAGGGTCTCAGGATTGGAATGTGAAGGATTTGGATATCACATCTCATGCTAAAGGAAGGGTCTCAGGTTTGGCAGAAGCATTGAGATATCACATCTCTGCTATCGGAAGGGTCTCAGGATTGGATTGGGAAGGAGTTGGATATCCCTTCTCATGCTATAGGAAGGGTCACAGGTTGGAATGGGAAGGAGTTGGATATCACATATGTTATAGGTAGGGTCTCAGGATTGAAATGGGAAGGATTTGGATATCACATCTCTTGCTATAGGAAGGGTCTCAGTTTTGTATTAGAAACATTGAGATATCACATCTCATGGTATAGGAAGGGTGTCAGGATTGGAATGGGAAGGTGTTGAATATCACATCTCATCCAATAGGAAGGGTCTCAGGTTTGGAATGGGAAATAATTGGGTATCACATCTCATGTTATAGGAAGGATCTCAGGATTGGAATGGGAAGGATTTGGATATCACATCTCTTGCGATAGGAAGGGTCTCAGGATTGGAATGGGAAGGAGTTGGATATCCCTTCTCATGCTATAGGAAGGGTCTCAGGATTGGAATGGGAAGGATTTGGATATCACATCTCTTGCTATTGGAAGGGTCTCAGGTTTTTTATTAGAAACATTGAGATATCACATCTCATGCTATAGGAGGGGTTTCAGGATTGGAATGGGAAGGATTTGGATATCACATCTCATGTTATAGGAAGGGTCCCAGGTTTGGTATTAGAAGCATTGAGATATTACATCTCATGGTATAGGAAGGGTGTCAGGATTGGAATGGGAAGGTGTTGGATATCACATCTCATCCAATAGGAAGGGTCTCAGGTTTGGAATGGGAAATAATTGGGTATCACATCTCATGTTATAGGAAGGATCTCAGGATTGGAATGGGAAGGATTTGGATATCACATCTCTTGCTTTAGGAAGGGTCTCAGGATTGGAATGGGAAGGAGTTGGATATCCCTTCTCATGCTATAGGAAGGGTCTCAGGTTGGAATGGGAAGGAGTTGGATATCACATCTCATGTTATAGAAAGGGTCTCAGGATTGGAATGGGAAGGATTTGGATATCACATCTCTTGCTATTGGAAGGGTTTCAGGATTGGAATGGGAAGGAGTTGGATATCACATCTCATGTTATATGAAGGGTCTCAGGATGGGAATGGGAAGGATTTGGATATCACATCTCTTGCTATAGGAAGGGTCTCAGGTTTTTTATTAGAAACATTGAGATATCACATCTCATGCTAAAGGAAGGGTTTCAGGATTGGAATGGGAAGGATTTGGATATCATATCTCATGTTATAGGACGGGTCCCAGGTTTGGTATTAGAAGCATTGAGATATCACTTCTCATGCTATCGGAAGGATCTCAGGTTTAGTATTAGAAGCATTGAGATATCACATCTCATGCTATCAGAAGGGTCTCAGGATTGGAATGGGAAGGAGTTGGATATCACATCTCATGCTAAAGGGAGGGTCTCAGGTTGGAATGGGAAGGAGTTGGATATCACATCTCATGTTATAGGTAGGGTCTCAGGATTGAAATGGGAAGGATTTGGATATCACATCTCTTGCTATAGGAAGGGTCTCAGTTTTTTATTAGAAACATTGAGATATCAGATCTCATGCTTTAGGAGGGGTTTCAGGATTGAAATGGGAAGGATTTGAATATCACATCTCTTGCTATAGGAAGGGTCTCAGTTTTGTATTAGAAACATTGAGATATCACATCTCATGGTATAGGAAGGGTGTCAGGATTGGAATGGGAAGGTGTTGAATATCACATCTCATCCAATAGGAAGGGTCTCAGGTTTGGAATGGTAAATAATTGGGTATCACATCTCATGTTATAGGAAGGATCTCAGGATTGGAATGGGAAGGATTTGGATATCACATCTCTTGCTATAGGAAGGGTTTTAGGATTGGAATGGGAAGGAGTTGGATATCCCTTCTCATGCTATAGGAAGGGTCTCAGGTTGGAATGGGAAGGAGTTGGATATCACATCTCATGTTATAGGAAGGGTCTCAGGATTGGAATGGGAAGGATTTGGATATCACATCTCTTGCTATTGGAAGGGTCTCAGGTTTTTTATTAGAAACATTGAGATATCACATCTCATGCTATAGGAGGGGTTTCAGGATTGGAATGGGAAGGATTTGGATATCACATCTCATGCTAAAGGAAGGGTCTCAGGTTTGGAAGGGGAAGGATTTGGATATCATATCTCATGTTATAGGACGTGTCCCAGGTTTGGTATTAGAAGCATTGAGATATCACATCTCATGGTATAGGAAGGGTGTCAGGATTGGAATGGGAAGGTGTTGGATATCACATCTCATCCAATAGGAAGGGTCTCAGGTTTGGAATGGGAAATAATTGGGTATCACATCTCATGTTATAGGAAGGATCTCAGGATTGGAATGGGAAGGATTTGGATATCACATCTCTTGCTATAGGAAGGGTCTCAGGATTAGAATGGGAAGGAGTTGGATATCCGTTCTCATACTATAGGAAGGGTCTCAGGTTGGAATGGGAAGGAGCTGGATATCACATCTCATGTTATAGGAAGGGTCTCAGGATTGGAATGGTAAGGATTTGGATATCACATCTCTTGCTATTGGAAGGGTCTCAGGTTTTTTATTAGAAACATTGAGATATCACATCTCATGCTATAGGAAGGGTTTCAGGATTGGAATGGGAAGGAGTTGGATATCACATCTCATGTTATAGGAAGGGTCTCAGGATTGGAATGGGAAGGATTTGGATATCACATCTCTTGCTATAGGAAGGGTCTCAGGTTTTTTATTAGAAACATTGAGATATCACATCTCATGCTAAAGGAAGGGTTTCAGGATTGGAATGGGAAGGATTTGGATATCATATCTCATGTTATAGGACGGGTCCCAGGTTTGGTATTAGAAGCATTGAGATATCACTTCTCATGCTATCAGAAGGATCTCAGGTTTAGTATTAGAAGCATTGAGATATCACATCTCATGCTATCAGAAGGGTCTCAGGATTGGAATGGGAAGGAGTTGGATATCACATCTCATGCTAAAGGGAGGGTCTCAGGTTTGGAAGGGGAAGGATTTGGATATCACATCTCATGTTATCGGAAGGATCTCAGGTTTGGTATTAGAAGCATTGAGATATCACATCTCATGCTATAGGAAGGGTCTCAGGATTGGAATGGGAAGGAGATGGATATCACATCTCATGCTAAAGGAAGGGTCTCATGTTTGGTAGAAGCATTGAGATATCACATCTCATGCTATAGGAAGGGTCTCAGGATTGAAATGGGAAGGAGTTGGATATCACATCTCATGCCATAGGAAGGGTCTCAGGTTTGGTATAAGCATTGAGATATCACATCTCTGCTATCGGAAGGGTCTCAGGATTGGAATGCGAAGGACTTAGATATCACATCTCATGCTATAGGGAGGGTCTCAGTTTTGATATTAGAAGCATTGAGATATCACATCTCATGCTATCGGAAGGGTCTCAGGATTGGAATGGGAAGGAGCTGGATATCACATCTCTTGCTATAGGAAGGGTCTCAGGTTTTTTATTAGAAACATTGAGATATCACATCTCATGCTAAAGGAAGGGTTTCAGGATTCGAATGGGAAGGATTTTGATATAATATCTCATGTTATAGGACGGGTCCCAGGTTTGGTATTAGAAGCATTGAGATATCACTTCTCATGCTATCGGAAGGATCTCAGGTTTAGTATTAGAAGCATTGAGATATCACATCTCATGCTATCAGAAAGGTCTCGGGATTGGAATGGGAAGGAGTTGGATATCACATCTCATGCTAAAGGGAGGGTCTCAGGTTTGGAAGGGGAAGGATTTGGATATCACATCTCATGTTATCGGAAGGATCTCAGGTTTGGTATTAGAAGCATTGAGATATCACATCTCATGCTATAGGAAGGGTCTCAGGATTGGAATGGGAAGGAGATGGATATCACATCTCATGCTAAAGGAAGGGTCTCAGGATTGAAATGGGAAGGAGTTGGATATCACATCTCATGCCATAGGAAGGGTCTCAGGTTTGGTATAAGCACTGAGATATCACATCTCTGCTATCGGAAGGGTCTCAGGATTGGAATGGGAAGGTCTTAGATATCACATCTCATGCTATAGGGAGGGTCTCAGTTTTGATATTAGAAGCATTGATATATCACATCTCATGCTATCGGAAGGGTCTCAGGATTGGAATGGGAAGGAGCTGGATATCACATCTCATGCTAAAGGAAGGGTCTCAGGTTTGGAAGGGGAAGGATTTGGATATCACATCTCATGTTATAGGACGGGTCTCAGGTTTGGTATTAGAAGCATTAAGATATCACATCTCATGGTATAGGAAGGGTTTCAGGATTGGAATGGGAAGGAGTTGGATATCATATCTCATGCTATAGGAAGGGTCTCAGGATTGGAATGGGAAGGAGTTTGATATCAAATCTCATGCCATAGGAAGGGTCTCAGGTTTGGTATTAGAAGCATTGAGATATCACATCTCATGCTATAGGAAGTGTCTGAGGATTGGAATGGGAAGGAGTTGGATATCCCATCTCATGTTATAGGAAGGGTCTCATGTTTGGTAGAAGCATTGAGATATCACATCTCATGCTATAGGAAGGGTCTCAGGATTGAAATGGGAAGGAGTTGGATATCACATCTCATGCCATAGGAAGGGTCTCAGGTTTGGTATAAGCACTGAGATATCACATCTCTGCTATCGGAAGGGTCTCAGGATTGGAATGGGAAGGTCTTAGATATCACATCTCATGCTATAGGGAGGGTCTCAGTTTTGATATTAGAAGCATTGATATATCACATCTCATGCTATCGGAAGGGTCTCAGGATTGGAATGGGAAGGAGCTGGATATCACATCTCATGGTAAAGGAAGGGTCTCAGGTTTGGAAGGGGAAGGATTTGGATATCACATCTCATGTTATAGGACGGGTCTCAGGTTTGGTATTAGAAGCATTAAGATATCACATCTCATGGTATAGGAAGGGTTTCAGGATTGGAATGGGAAGGAGTTGGATATCATATCTCATGCTATAGGAAGGGTCTCAGGATTGGAATGGGAAGGAGTTTGATATCAAATCTCATGCCATAGGAAGGGTCTCAGGTTTGGTATTAGAAGCATTGAGATATCACATCTCATGCTATAGGAAGTGTCTGAGGATTGGAATGGGAAGGAGTTGGATATCCCATCTCATGTTATAGGAAGGGTCTCAGGTTTGGTAGAAGCATTGAGATATCACATCTCATGCTATAGGAAGAGTCTCAGGATTGGAATGGGAAGGAGTTGGATATCACGTCTCATGCTATAGGGAGGGTCTCAAGTTTGATATTAGAAGCATTGAGATATCACATCTCATGCTATAGGAAGGGTCTCAGGATTGGAATGGGAAGGAGTTGGATATCACATCTCATGCTATAGGAAGGGTCTCAGGTTTGGTATAAGCAGTGAGATATCACATCTCATGCTATAGGAAGGGCCTCAGGATTGGAATGGGAAGGAGTTGGATATCACATCTCATGTTATAGGAAGGATCTCAGGTTTGGTATTAGAAGCATTGAGACATCACATCTCATGCTATAGGAAGGGTCTCAGGTTGGAATGGGAAGGAGTTGGATATCACATCTCATGTTATAGGTAGGGTCTCAGGATTGAAATGGGAAGGATTTGGATATCACATCTCTTGCTATAGGAAGGGTCTCAGTTTTTTATTAGAAACATTGAGATATCACATCTCATGCTATAGGAGGGGTTTCAGGATTGGAAGGGGAAGGATTTGGATATCATATCTCATGTTATAGGACGGGTCCCAGGTTTGGTATTAGAAGCATTGAGATATCACATCTCATGGTATAGGAAGGGTGTCAGGATTGGAATGGGAAGGTGTTGGATATCACATCTCATCCAATAGGAAGGGTCTCAGGTTTGGAATGGGAAATAATTGGGTATCACATCTCATGTTATAGGAAGGATCTCAGGATTGGAATGGGAAGGATTTGGATATCACATCTCTTGCTATAGGAAGGGTCTCAGGATTGGAATGGGAAGGAGTTGGATATCCCTTCTCATGCTATAGGAAGGGTCTCAGGTTGGAATGGGAAGGAGTTGGATATCACATCTCATGTTATAGGAAGGTTCTCAGGATTGGAATGGGAAGGATTTGGATATCACATCTCTTGCTATTGGAAGGGTCTCAGGTTTTTTATTAGAAAAATTGAGATATCACATCTCATGCTATAGGAAGGGTTTCAGGATTGGAATGGGAAGGAGTTGGATATCACATCTCATGTTATAGGAAGGGTCTCAGGATTGGAATGGGAAGGATTTGGATATCACATCTCTTGCTATAGGAAGGGTCTCAGGTTTTTTATTAGAAACATTGAGATATCACATCTCATGCTAAAGGAAGGGTTTCAGGATTGGAATGGGAAGGATTTGGATATAATATCTCATGTTATAGGACGGGTCCCAGGTTTGGTATTAGAAGCATTGAGATATCACTTCTCATGCTATCGGAAGGATCTCAGGTTTAGTATTAGAAGCATTGAGATATCACATCTCATGCTATCAGAAGGGTCTCAGGATTGGAATGGGAAGGAGTTGGATATCACATCTCATGCTAAAGGGAGGGTCTCAGGTTGGAATGGGAAGGAGTTGGATATCACATCTCATGTTATAGGTAGGGTCTCAGGATTGAAATGGAAGGTGAAGGATTTGGATATCACATCTCATGTTATCGGAAGGATCTCAGGTTTGGTATTAGAAGCATTGAGATATCACATCTCATGCTATAGGAAGGGTCTCAGGATTGGAATGGGAAGGAGATGGATATCACATCTCATGCTAAAGGAAGGGTCTCATGTTTGGTAGAAGCATTGAGATATCACATCTCATGCTATAGGAAGGGTCTCAGGATTGAAATGGGAAGGAGTTGGATATCACATCTCATGCCATAGGAAGGGTCTCAGGTTTGGTATAAGCATTGAGATATCACATCTCTGCTATCGGAAGGGTCTCAGGATTGGAATGGGAAGGTCTTAGATATCACATCTCATGCTATAGGGAGGGTCTCAGTTTTGATATTAGAAGCATTGATATATCACATCTCATGCTATCGGAAGGGTCTCAGGATTGGAATGGGAAGGAGCTGGATATCACATCTCATGCTAAAGGAAGGGTCTCAAGTTTGGAAGGGGAAGGATTTGGATATCACATCTCATGTTATAGGACGGGTCTCAGGTTTGGTATAAGAAGCATTAAGATATCACATCTCATGGTATAGGAAGGGTTTCAGGATTGGAATGGGAAGGAGTTGGATATCATATCTCATGCTATAGGAAGGGTCTCAGGATTGGAATGGGAAGGAGTTTGATATCAAATCTCATGCCATAGGAAGGGTCTCAGGTTTGGTATTAGAAGCATTGCGATATCACATCTCATGCTATAGGAAGTGTCTGAGGATTGGAATGGGAAGGAGTTGGATATCCCATCTCATGTTATAGGAAGGGTCTCAGGTTTGGTAGAAGCATTGAGATATCACATCTCATGCTATAGGAAGAGTCTCAGGATTGGAATGGGAAGGAGTTGGATATCACGTCTCATGCTATAGGGAGGGTCTCAAGTTTGATATTAGAAGCATTGAGATATCACATCTCATGCTATAGGAAGGGTCTCAGGATTGGAATGGGAAGGAGTTGGATATCACATCTCATGCTATAGGAAGGGTCTCAGGTTTGGTATAAGCAGTGAGATATCACATCTCATGCTATAGGAAGGGCCTCAGGATTGGAATGGGAAGGAGTTGGATATCACATCTCATGTTATAGGAAGGATCTCAGGTTTGGTATTAGAAGCATTGAGACATCACATCTCATGCTATCGGAAGGGTCTCAGGATTGGAATGGGAAGGAGCTGGATATCACATCTCATGCTAAAGGAAGGGTCTCAGGTTTGGAAGGGTAAGGATTTGGATATCACATCTCATGTTATAGGACGGGTCTCAAGTTTGATATTAGAAGCATTGAGATATCACATCTCATGCTATAGGAAGGGTCTCAGGATTGGAATGGGAAGGAGTTGGATATCACATCTCATGCTATAGGAAGGGTCTCAGGTTTGGTATAAGCAGTGAGATATCACATCTCATGCTATAAGAAGGGTCTCAGGATTGGAATGGGAAGGAGTTGGATATCACATCTCATGTTATAGGAAGGATCTCAGGTTTGGTATTAGAAGCATTGAGACATCACATCTCATGCTATAGGAAGGGTCTCAGGATTGGAATGGGAAGGAGTTGGATATCACATCTCATGCCATAGGAAGGGTCTCAGGCTTGGTATAAGCATTGAGATATCACATCTATGCTACCCGAAGGGTCTCAGGATTGGAATGGGAAGGAGTTGATATCCCATCTCATGTCATAGGAAGGGTCTCAGGTTTGGTATTAGAAGCATTGAGATATCACATCTCATGTTATAGGAAGGATCTCAGGATTGGAATGGGAAGGATTTGGATATCACATCTCTTGCTATAGGAAGGGTCTCAGGATTGGAATGGGAAGGAGTTGGATATCAAATCTCATGCCATAGGAAGGGTCTCAGGTTTGGTATTAGAAGCATTGCGATATCACATCTCATGCTATAGGAAGTGTCTGAGGATTGGAATGGGAAGGAGTTGGATATCCCATCTCATGTTATAGGAAGGGTCTCAGGTTTGGTAGAAGCATTGAGATATCACATCTCATGCTATAGGAAGAGTCTCAGGATTGGAATGGGAAGGAGTTGGATATCACGTCTCATGCTATAGGGAGGGTCTCAAGTTTGATATTAGAAGCATTGAGATATCACATCTCATGCTATAGGAAGGGTCTCAGGATTGGAATGGGAAGGAGTTGGATATCACATCTCATGCTATAGGAAGGGTCTCAGGTTTGGTATAAGCAGTGAGATATCACATCTCATGCTATAGGAAGGGCCTCAGGATTGGAATGGGAAGGAGTTGGATATCACATCTCATGTTATAGGAAGGATCTCAGGTTTGGTATTAGAAGCATTGAGACATCACATCTCATGCTATAGGAAGGGTCTCAGGTTGGAATGGGAAGGAGTTGGATATCACATCTCATGTTATAGGTAGGGTCTCAGGATTGAAATGGGAAGGATTTGGATATCACATCTCTTGCTATAGGAAGGGTCTCAGTTTTTTATTAGAAACATTGAGATATCACATCTCATGCTATAGGAGGGGTTTCAGGATTGGAATGGGAAGGATTTGGATATCACATCTCATGCTAAAGGAAGGGTCTCAGGTTTGGAAGGGGAAGGATTTGGATATCATATCTCATGTTATAGGACGGGTCCCAGGTTTGGTATTAGAAGCATTGAGATATCACATCTCATGGTATAGGAAGGGTGTCAGGATTGGAATGGGAAGGTGTTGGATATCATCCAATAGGAAGGGTCTCAGGTTTGGAATGGGAAATAATTGGTTATCACATCTCATGTTATAGGAAGGATCTCAGGATTGGAATGGGAAGGAATTGGATATCACATCTCTTGCTATAGGAAGGGTCTCAGGATTGGAATGGGAAGGCGTTGGATATCCCTTCTCATGCTATAGGAAGGGTCTCAGGTTGGAATGGGAAGGAGTTGGATATCACATCTCATGTTATAGGAAGGGTCTCAGGATTGGAATGGGAAGGATTTGGATATCACATCTCTTGCTATTGGAAGGGTCCCAGGTTTTTTATTAGAAAAATTGAGATATCACATCTCATGCTATAGGAAGTGTTTCAGGATTGGAATGGGAAGGAGTTGGATATCACATCTCATGTTATAGGAAGGGTCTCAGGATTGGATTGGGAAGGATTTGGATATCACATCTCTTGCTATAGGAAGGGTCTCAGGTTTTTTATTAGAAACATTGAGATATCACATCTCATGCTAAAGGAAGGGTTTCAGGATTGGAATGGGAAGGATTTGGATATAATATCTCATGTTATAGGACGGGTCCCAGGTTTGGTATTAGAAGCATTGAGATATCACTTCTCATGCTATCGGAAGGATCTCAGGTTTAGTATTAGAAGCATTGAGATATCACATCTCATGCTATCAGAAGGGACTCAGGATTGGAATGGGAAGTAGTTGGATATCACATCTCATGCTAAAGGGAGGGTCTCAGGTTTGGAAGGGGAAGGATTTGGATATCACATCTCATGTTATCGGAAGGATCTCAGGTTTGGTATTAGAAGCATTGAGATATCACATCTCATGCTATAGGAAGGGTCTCAGGATTGGAATGGGAAGGAGATGGATATCACATCTCATGCTAAAGGAAGGGTCTCATGTTTGGTAGAAGCATTGAGATATCACATCTCATGCTATAGGAAGGGTCTCAGGATTGAAATGGGAAGGAGTTGGATATCACATCTCATGCCATAGGAAGGGTCTCAGGTTTGGTATAAGCATTGAGATATCACATCTCTGCTATTGGAAGGGTCTCAGGATTGGAATGGGAAGGACTTAGATATCACATCTCATGCTATAGGGAGGGTCTCAGTTTTGATATTAGAAGCATTGAGATATCACATCTCATGCTATCGGAAGGGTCTCAGGATTGGAATGGGAAGGAGCTGGATATCACATCTCATGCTAAAGGAAGGGTCTCAGGTTTGGAAGGGTAAGGATTTGGATATCACATCTCATGTTATAGGACGGGTCTCAAGTTTGATATTAGAAGCATTGAGATATCACATCTCATGCTATAGGAAGGGTCTCAGGATTGGAATGGGAAGGAGTTGGATATCACATCTCATGCTATAGGAAGGGTCTCAGGTTTGGTATAAGCAGTGAGATATCACATCTCATGCTATAAGAAGGGTCTCAGGATTGGAATGGGAAGGAGTTGGATATCACATCTCATGTTATAGGAAGGATCTCAGGTTTGGTATTAGAAGCATTGAGACATCACATCTCATGCTATAGGAAGGGTCTCAGGATTGGAATGGGAAGGAGTTGGATATCACATCTCATGCCATAGGAAGGGTCTCAGGGTTGGTATAAGCATTGAGATATCACATCTATGCTACCCGAAGGGTCTCAGGATTGGAATGGGAAGGAGTTGGATATCCCATCTCATGTCATAGGAAGGGTCTCAGGTTTGGTATTAGAAGCATTGAGATATCACATCTCATGTTATAGGAAGGATCTCAGGATTGGAATGGGAAGGATTTGGATATCACATCTCTTGCTATAGGAAGGGTCTCAGGATTGGAATGGGAAGGAGTTGGATATCCCTTCTCATGCAATAGGAAGGGTCTCAGGTTGGTATGGGAAGGAGTTGGATATCACATCTCATGTTATAGGAAGGGTCTCAGGATTGGAATGGGAAGGATTTGGATATCACATCTCTTGCTATTGGAAGGGTCTCAGGTTTTTTATTAGAAACATTGAGATATCACATCTCATGCTATAGGAAGGGTTTCAGGATTGGAATGGGAAGGAGTTAGATATCACATCTCATGTTATAGGAAGGGTGTCAGGATTGGAATGGGAAGGTGTTGGATATCACATCTCATCCAATAGGAAGGGTCTCAGGTTTGGAATGGGAAATAATTGGGTATCACATCTCATGTTATAGGAAGGATCTCAGGATTGGAATGGGAAGGATTTGGATATCACATCTCTTGCTATAGGAAGGGTCTCAGGATTGGAATGGGAAGGAGTTGGATATCCCTTCTCATGCTATAGGAAACGTCTCAGGTTGGAATGGGAAGGAGTTGGATATCACATCTCTTGCTATTGGAAGGGTCTCAGGTTTTTTATTAGAAACATTGAGATATCACATCTCATGCTATAGGAAGGGTTTCAGGATTGGAATGGGAAGGAGTTAGATATCACATCTCATGTTATAGGAAGGGTCTCAGGTTGGAATGGGAAGGAGTTGGATATCACATCTCATGTTATAGGTAGGGTCTCAGGATTGAAATGGGAAGGATTTGGATATCACATCTCTTGCTATAGGAAGGGTCTCAGTTTTTTATTAGAAACATTGAGATATCACATCTCATGCTATAGGAGGGGTTTCAGGATTGGAATGGGAAGGATTTGGATATCACATCTCATGCTAAAGGAAGGGTCTCAGGTTTGGAAGGGGAAGGATTTGGATATCATATCTCATGTTATAGGACGAGTACCAGGTTTGGTATTAGACGCATTGAGATATCACATCTCATGGTATAGGAAGGGTGTCAGGATTGGAATGGGAAGGTGTTGGATATCACATCTCATCCAATAGGAAGGGTCTCAGGTTTGGAATGGGAAATAATTGGGTATCACATCTCATGTTATAGGAAGCATCTCAGGATTGGAATGGGAAGGATTTGGATATCACATCTCTTGCTATAGGAAGGGTCTCAGGATTGGAATGGGAAGGAGTTGGATATCCCTTCTCATGCTATAGGAACGTTCTCAGGTTGGAATGGGAAGGAGTTGGATATCACATCTCATGCTATAGGTAGGGTCTCAGGATTGAAATGGGAAGGATTTGGATATCACATCTCTTGCTATAGGAAGGGTCTCAGTTTTTTATTAGAAACATTGAGATATCACATCTCATGCTATAGGAGGGGTTTCAGGATTGGAATGGGAAGGATTTGGATATCACATCTCATGCTAAAGGAAGGGTCTCAGGTTTGGAAGGGGAAGGATTTGGATATCATATCTCATGTTATAGGACGGGTCCCAGGTTTGGTATTAGAAGCATTGAGATATCACATCTCATGGTATAGGAAGGGTGTCAGGATTGGAATGGGAAGGTGTTGGATATCACATCTCATCCAATAGGAAGGGTCTCAGGTTTGGAATGGGAAATAATTGGGTATCACATCTCATGTTATAGGAAGGATCTCAGGATTGGAATGGGAAGGATTTGGATATCACATCTCTTGCTATAGGAAGGGTCTCAGGATTGGAATGGGAAGGATTTGGATATCCCTTCTCATGCTATAGGAAACGTCTCAGGTTGGAATGGGAAGGAGTTGGATATCACATCTCATGTTATAGGAAGGGTCTCAGGATTGGAATGGGAAGGATTTGGATAGCACATCTCTTGCTATTGGAAGGGTCTCAGGTTTTTTATTAGAAACATTGAGATATCACATCTCATGCTATAGGAAGGATCTCAGGTTTGGTATTAGAAGCATTGAGACATCACATCTCATGCTATAGGAAGGGTCTCAGGATTGGAATGGGAAGGAGTTGGATATCACATCTCATGCCATAGGAAGGGTCTCAGGCTTGGTATAAGCATTGAGATATCACATCTATGCTACCCGAAGGGTCTCAGGATTGGAATGGGAAGGAGTTGGATATCCCATCTCATGTCATAGGAAGGGTCTCAGGTTTGGTATTAGAAGCATTGAGATATCACATCTCATGTTATAGGAAGGATCTCAGGATTGGAATGGGAAGGATTTGGATATCACATCTCTTGCTATAGGAAGGGTCTCAGGATTGGAATGGGAAGGAGTTGGATATCCCTTCTCATGCAATAGGAAGGGTCTCAGGTTGGTATGGGAAGGAGTTGGATATCACATCTCATGTTATAGGAAGGGTCTCAGGATTGGAATGGGAAGGATTTGGATATCACATCTCTTGCTATTGGAAGGGTCTCAGGTTTTTTATTAGAAACATTGAGATATCACATCTCATGCTATAGGAAGGGTTTCAGGATTGGAATGGGAAGGAGTTGGATATCACATCTCATGTTATAGGAAGGGTCTCAGGTTGGAATGGGAAGGAGTTGGATATCACATCTCATGCTATAGGTAGGGTCTCAGGATTGAAATGGGAAGGATTTGGATATCACATCTCTTGCTATAGGAAGGGTCTCAGTTTTTTATTAGAAACATTGAGATATCACATCTCATGCTATAGGAGGGGTTTCAGGATTGGAATGGGAAGGATTTGGATATCACATCTCATGCTAAAGGAAGGGTCTCAGGTTTGGAAGGGGAAGGATTTGGATATCATATCTCATGTTATAGGACGGGTCCCAGGTTTGGTATTAGAAGCATTGAGATATCACATCTCATGGTATAGGAAGGGTGTCAGGATTGGAATGGGAAGGTGTTGGATATCACATCTCATCCAATAGGAAGGGTCTCAGGTTTGGAATGGGAAATAATTGGGTATCACATCTCATGTTATAGGAAGGATCTCAGGATTGGAATGGGAAGGATTTGGATATCACATCTCTTGCTATAGGAAGGGTCTCAGGATTGGAATGGGAAGGAGTTGGATATCCCTTCTCATGCTATAGGAAACGTCTCAGGTTGGAATGGGAAGGAGTTGGATATCACATCTCTTGCTATTGGAAGGGTCTCAGGTTTTTTATTAGAAACATTGAGATATCACATCTCATGCTATAGGTAGGGTTTCAGGATTGGAATGGGAAGGAGTTAGATATCACATCTCATGTTATAGGAAGGGTCTCAGGTTGGAATGGGAAGGAGTTGGATATCACATCTCATGTTATAGGTAGGGTCTCAGGATTGAAATGGGAAGGATTTGGATATCACATCTCTTGCTATAGGAAGGGTCTCAGTTTTTTATTAGAAACATTGAGATATCACATCTCATGCTATAGGAGGGGTTTCAGGATTGGAATGGGAAGGATTTGGATATCACATCTCATGCTAAAGGAAGGGTCTCAGGTTTGGAAGGGGAAGGAGTTGGATATCATATCTCATGTTATAGGACGAGTACCAGGTTTGGTATTAGACGCATTGAGATATCACATCTCATGGTATAGGAAGGGTGTCAGGATTGGAATGGGAAGGTGTTGGATATCACATCTCATCCAATAGGAAGGGTCTCAGGTTTGGAATGGGAAATAATTGGGTATCACATCTCATGTTATAGGAAGCATCTCAGGATTGGAATGGGAAGGATTTGGATATCACATCTCTTGCTATAGGAGGGGTCTCAGGATTGGAATGGGAAGGAGTTGGATATCCCTTCTCATGCTATAGGAACGGTCTCAGGTTGGAATGGGAAGGAGTTGGATATCACATCTCATGCTATAGGTAGGGTCTCAGGATTGAAATGGGAAGGATTTGGATATCACATCTCTTGCTATAGGAAGGGTCTCAGTTTTTTATTAGAAACATTGAGATATCACATCTCATGCTATAGGAGGGGTTTCAGGATTGGAATGGGAAGGATTTGGATATCACATCTCATGCTAAAGGAAGGGTCTCAGGTTTGGAAGGGGAAGGATTTGGATATCATATCTCATGTTATAGGACGGGTCCCAGGTTTGGTATTAGAAGCATTGAGATATCACATCTCATGGTATAGGAAGGGTGTCAGGATTGGAATGGGAAGGTGTTGGATATCACATCTCATCCAATAGGAAGGGTCTCAGGTTTGGAATGGGAAATAATTGGGTATCACATCTCATGTTATAGGAAGGATCTCAGGATTGGAATGGGAAGGATTTGGATATCACATCTCTTGCTATAGGAAGGGTCTCAGGATTGGAATGGGAAGCAGTTGGATATCCCTTCTCATGCTATAGGAAACGTCTCAGGTTGGAATGGGAAGGAGTTGGATATCACATCTCATGTTATAGGAAGGGTCTCAGGATTGGAATGGGAAGGAGTTGGATATCACATCTCTTGCTATTGGAAGGGTCTCAGGTTTTTTATTAGAAACATTGAGATATCACATCTCATGCTATAGGTAGGGTTTCAGGATTGGAATGGGAAGGAGTTAGATATCACATCTCATGTTATGGGAAGGGTCTCAGGTTGGAATGGGAAGGAGTTGGATATCACATCTCATGTTATAGGTAGGGTCTCAGGATTGAAATGGGAAGGATTTGGATATCACATCTCTTGCTATAGGAAGGGTCTCAGTTTTTTATTAGAAACATTGAGATATCACATCTCATGCTATAGGAGGGGTTTCAGGATTGGAATGGGAAGGATTTGGATATCACATCTCATGCTAAAGGAAGGGTCTCAGGTTTGGAAGGGGAAGGATTTGGATATCATATCTCATGTTATAGGACGAGTACCAGGTTTGGTATTAGACGCATTGAGATATCACATCTCATGGTATAGGAAGGGTGTCAGGATTGGAATGGGAAGGTGTTGGATATCACATCTCATCCAATAGGAAGGGTCTCAGGTTTGGAATGGGAAATAATTGGGTATCACATCTCATGTTATAGGAAGCATCTCAGGATTGGAATGGGAAGGATTTGGATATCACATCTCTTGCTATAGGAGGGGTCTCAGGATTGGAATGGGAAGGAGTTGGATATCCCTTCTCATGCTATAGGAACGGTCTCAGGTTGGAATGGGAAGGAGTTGGATATCACATCTCATGCTATAGGTAGGGTCTCAGGATTGAAATGGGAAGGATTTGGATATCACATCTCTTGCTATAGGAAGGGTCTCAGTTTTTTATTAGAAACATTGAGATATCACATCTCATGCTATAGGAGGGGTTTCAGGATTGGAATGGGAAGGATTTGGATATCACATCTCATGCTAAAGGAAGGGTCTCAGGTTTGGAAGGGGAAGGATTTGGATATCATATCTCATGTTATAGGACGGGTCCCAGGTTTGGTATTAGAAGCATTGAGATATCACATCTCATGGTATAGGAAGGGTGTCAGGATTGGAATGGGAAGGTGTTGGATATCACATCTCATCCAATAGGAAGGGTCTCAGGTTTGGAATGGGAAATAATTGGGTATCACATCTCATGTTATAGGAAGGATCTCAGGATTGGAATGGGAAGGATTTGGATATCACATCTCTTGCTATAGGAAGGGTCTCAGGATTGGAATGGGAAGCAGTTGGATATCCCTTCTCATGCTATAGGAAACGTCTCAGGTTGGAATGGGAAGGAGTTGGATATCACATCTCATGTTATAGGAAGGGTCTCAGGATTGGAATGGGAAGGATTTGGATAGCACATCTCTTGCTATTGGAAGGGTCTCAGGTTTTTTATTAGAAACATTGAGATATCACATCTCATGCTATAGGAAGGGTTTCAGGATTGGAATGGGAAGGAGTTGGATATCACATCTCATGTTATAGGAAGGGTCTCAGGTTGGAATGGGAAGGAGTTGGATATCACATCTCATGTTATAGGTAGGGTCTCAGGATTGAAATGGGAAGGATTTGGATATCACATCTCTTGCTATAGGAAGGGTCTCAGTTTTTTATTAGAAACATTGAGATATCACATCTCATGCTATAGGAGGGGTTTCAGGATTGGAATGGGAAGGATTTGGATATCACATCTCATGCTAAAGGAAGGGTCTCAGGTTTGGAAGGGGAAGGATTTGGATATCATATCTCATGTTATAGGACGGGTCCCAGGTTTGGTATTAGAAGCATTGAGATATCACATCTCATGGTATAGGAAGGGTGTCAGGATTGGAATGGGAAGGTGTTGGATATCACATCTCATCCAATAGGAAGGGTCTCAGGTTTGGAATGGGAAATAATTGGGTATCACATCTCATGTTATAGGAAGGATCTCAGGATTGGAATGGGAAGGATTTGGATATCACATCTCTTGCTATAGGAAGGGTCTCAGGATTGGAATGGGAAGGATTTGGATATCCCTTCTCATGCTATAGGAAACGTCTCAGGTTGGAATGGGAAGGAGTTGGATATCACATCTCATGTTATAGGAAGGGTCTCAGGATTGGAATGGGAAGGATTTGGATAGCACATCTCTTGCTATTGGAAGGGTCTCAGGTTTTTTATTAGAAACATTGAGATATCACATCTCATGCTATAGGAAGGATCTCAGGTTTGGTATTAGAAGCATTGAGACATCACATCTCATGCTATAGGAAGGGTCTCAGGATTGGAATGGGAAGGAGTTGGATATCACATCTCATGCCATAGGAAGGGTCTCAGGCTTGGTATAAGCATTGAGATATCACATCTATGCTACCCGAAGGGTCTCAGGATTGGAATGGGAAGGAGTTGGATATCCCATCTCATGTCATAGGAAGGGTCTCAGGTTTGGTATTAGAAGCATTGAGATATCACATCTCATGTTATAGGAAGGATCTCAGGATTGGAATGGGAAGGATTTGGATATCACATCTCTTGCTATAGGAAGGGTCTCAGGATTGGAATGGGAAGGAGTTGGATATCCCTTCTCATGCAATAGGAAGGGTCTCAGGTTGGTATGGGAAGGAGTTGGATATCACATCTCATGTTATAGGAAGGGTCTCAGGATTGGAATGGGAAGGATTTGGATATCACATCTCTTGCTATTGGAAGGGTCTCAGGTTTTTTATTAGAAACATTGAGATATCACATCTCATGCTATAGGAAGGGTTTCAGGATTGGAATGGGAAGGAGTTGGATATCACATCTCATGTTATAGGAAGGGTCTCAGGTTGGAATGGGAAGGAGTTGGATATCACATCTCATGCTATAGGTAGGGTCTCAGGATTGAAATGGGAAGGATTTGGATATCACATCTCTTGCTATAGGAAGGGTCTCAGTTTTTTATTAGAAACATTGAGATATCACATCTCATGCTATAGGAGGGGTTTCAGGATTGGAATGGGAAGGATTTGGATATCACATCTCATGCTAAAGGAAGGGTCTCAGGTTTGGAAGGGGAAGGATTTGGATATCATATCTCATGTTATAGGACGGGTCCCAGGTTTGGTATTAGAAGCATTGAGATATCACATCTCATGGTATAGGAAGGGTGTCAGGATTGGAATGGGAAGGTGTTGGATATCACATCTCATCCAATAGGAAGGGTCTCAGGTTTGGAATGGGAAATAATTGGGTATCACATCTCATGTTATAGGAAGGATCTCAGGATTGGAATGGGAAGGATTTGGATATCACATCTCTTGCTATAGGAAGGGTCTCAGGATTGGAATGGGAAGGAGTTGGATATCCCTTCTCATGCTATAGGAAACGTCTCAGGTTGGAATGGGAAGGAGTTGGATATCACATCTCTTGCTATTGGAAGGGTCTCAGGTTTTTTATTAGAAACATTGAGATATCACATCTCATGCTATAGGTAGGGTTTCAGGATTGGAATGGGAAGGAGTTAGATATCACATCTCATGTTATAGGAAGGGTCTCAGGTTGGAATGGGAAGGAGTTGGATATCACATCTCATGTTATAGGTAGGGTCTCAGGATTGAAATGGGAAGGATTTGGATATCACATCTCTTGCTATAGGAAGGGTCTCAGTTTTTTATTAGAAACATTGAGATATCACATCTCATGCTATAGGAGGGGTTTCAGGATTGGAATGGGAAGGATTTGGATATCACATCTCATGCTAAAGGAAGGGTCTCAGGTTTGGAAGGGGAAGGATTTGGATATCATATCTCATGTTATAGGACGAGTACCAGGTTTGGTATTAGACGCATTGAGATATCACATCTCATGGTATAGGAAGGGTGTCAGGATTGGAATGGGAAGGTGTTGGATATCACATCTCATCCAATAGGAAGGGTCTCAGGTTTGGAATGGGAAATAATTGGGTATCACATCTCATGTTATAGGAAGCATCTCAGGATTGGAATGGGAAGGATTTGGATATCACATCTCTTGCTATAGGAGGGGTCTCAGGATTGGAATGGGAAGGAGTTGGATATCCCTTCTCATGCTATAGGAACGGTCTCAGGTTGGAATGGGAAGGAGTTGGATATCACATCTCATGCTATAGGTAGGGTCTCAGGATTGAAATGGGAAGGATTTGGATATCACATCTCTTGCTATAGGAAGGGTCTCAGTTTTTTATTAGAAACATTGAGATATCACATCTCATGCTATAGGAGGGGTTTCAGGATTGGAATGGGAAGGATTTGGATATCACATCTCATGCTAAAGGAAGGGTCTCAGGTTTGGAAGGGGAAGGATTTGGATATCATATCTCATGTTATAGGACGGGTCCCAGGTTTGGTATTAGAAGCATTGAGATATCACATCTCATGGTATAGGAAGGGTGTCAGGTTTGGAATGGGAAGGTGTTGGATATCACATCTCATCCAATAGGAAGGGTCTCAGGTTTGGAATGGGAAATAATTGGGTATCACATCTCATGTTATAGGAAGGATCTCAGGATTGGAATGGGAAGGATTTGGATATCACATCTCTTGCTATAGGAAGGGTCTCAGGATTGGAATGGGAAGCAGTTGGATATCCCTTCTCATGCTATAGGAAACGTCTCAGGTTGGAATGGGAAGGAGTTGGATATCACATCTCATGTTATAGGAAGGGTCTCAGGATTGGAATGGGAAGGAGTTGGATATCACATCTCTTGCTATTGGAAGGGTCTCAGGTTTTTTATTAGAAACATTGAGATATCACATCTCATGCTATAGGTAGGGTTTCAGGATTGGAATGGGAAGGAGTTAGATATCACATCTCATGTTATGGGAAGGGTCTCAGGTTGGAATGGGAAGGAGTTGGATATCACATCTCATGTTATAGGTAGGGTCTCAGGATTGAAATGGGAAGGATTTGGATATCACATCTCTTGCTATAGGAAGGGTCTCAGTTTTTTATTAGAAACATTGAGATATCACATCTCATGCTATAGGAGGGGTTTCAGGATTGGAATGGGAAGGATTTGGATATCACATCTCATGCTAAAGGAAGGGTCTCAGGTTTGGAAGGGGAAGGATTTGGATATCATATCTCATGTTATAGGACGAGTACCAGGTTTGGTATTAGACGCATTGAGATATCACATCTCATGGTATAGGAAGGGTGTCAGGATTGGAATGGGAAGGTGTTGGATATCACATCTCATCCAATAGGAAGGGTCTCAGGTTTGGAATGGGAAATAATTGGGTATCACATCTCATGTTATAGGAAGCATCTCAGGATTGGAATGGGAAGGATTTGGATATCACATCTCTTGCTATAGGAGGGGTCTCAGGATTGGAATGGGAAGGAGTTGGATATCCCTTCTCATGCTATAGGAACGGTCTCAGGTTGGAATGGGAAGGAGTTGGATATCACATCTCATGCTATAGGTAGGGTCTCAGGATTGAAATGGGAAGGATTTGGATATCACATCTCTTGCTATAGGAAGGGTCTCAGTTTTTTATTAGAAACATTGAGATATCACATCTCATGCTATAGGAGGGGTTTCAGGATTGGAATGGGAAGGATTTGGATATCACATCTCATGCTAAAGGAAGGGTCTCAGGTTTGGAAGGGGAAGGATTTGGATATCATATCTCATGTTATAGGACGGGTCCCAGGTTTGGTATTAGAAGCATTGAGATATCACATCTCATGGTATAGGAAGGGTGTCAGGATTGGAATGGGAAGGTGTTGGATATCACATCTCATCCAATAGGAAGGGTCTCAGGTTTGGAATGGGAAATAATTGGGTATCACATCTCATGTTATAGGAAGGATCTCAGGATTGGAATGGGAAGGATTTGGATATCACATCTCTTGCTATAGGAAGGGTCTCAGGATTGGAATGGGAAGCAGTTGGATATCCCTTCTCATGCTATAGGAAACGTCTCAGGTTGGAATGGGAAGGAGTTGGATATCACATCTCATGTTATAGGAAGGGTCTCAGGATTGGAATGGGAAGGATTTGGATAGCACATCTCTTGCTATTGGAAGGGTCTCAGGTTTTTTATTAGAAACATTGAGATATCACATCTCATGCTATAGGAAGGGTTTCAGGATTGGAATGGGAAGGAGTTGGATATCACATCTCATGTTATAGGAAGGGTCTCAGGTTGGAATGGGAAGGAGTTGGATATCACATCTCATGTTATAGGTAGGGTCTCAGGATTGAAATGGGAAGGATTTGGATATCACATCTCTTGCTATAGGAAGGGTCTCAGTTTTTTATTAGAAACATTGAGATATCACATCTCATGCTATAGGAGGGGTTTCAGGATTGGAATGGGAAGGATTTGGATATCACATCTCATGCTAAAGGAAGGGTCTCAGGTTTGGAAGGGGAAGGATTTGGATATCATATCTCATGTTATAGGACGAGTCCCAGGTTTGGTATTAGACGCATTGAGATATCACATCTCATGGTATAGGAAGGGTGTCAGGATTGGAATGGGAAGGTGTTGGATATCACATCTCATCCAATAGGAAGGGTCTCAGGTTTGGAATGGGAAATAATTGGGTATCACATCTCATGTTATAGGAAGCATCTCAGGATTGGAATGGGAAGGATTTGGATATCACATCTCTTGCTATAGGAGGGGTCTCAGGATTGGAATGGGAAGGAGTTGGATATCCCTTCTCATGCTATAGGAACGGTCTCAGGTTGGAATGGGAAGGAGTTGGATATCACATCTCATGCTATAGGTAGGGTCTCAGGATTGAAATGGGAAGGATTTGGATATCACATCTCTTGCTATAGGAAGGGTCTCAGTTTTTTATTAGAAACATTGAGATATCACATCTCATGCTATAGGAGGGGTTTCAGGATTGGAATGGGAAGGATTTGGATATCACATCTCATGCTAAAGGAAGGGTCTCAGGTTTGGAAGGGGAAGGATTTGGATATCATATCTCATGTTATAGGACGGGTCCCAGGTTTGGTATTAGAAGCATTGAGATATCACATCTCATGGTATAGGAAGGGTGTCAGGATTGGAATGGGAAGGTGTTGGATATCACATCTCATCCAATAGGAAGGGTCTCAGGTTTGGAATGGGAAATAATTGGGTATCACATCTCATGTTATAGGAAGGATCTCAGGATTGGAATGGGAAGGATTTGGATATCACATCTCTTGCTATAGGAAGGGTCTCAGGATTGGAATGGGAAGCAGTTGGATATCCCTTCTCATGCTATAGGAAACGTCTCAGGTTGGAATGGGAAGGAGTTGGATATCACATCTCATGTTATAGGAAGGGTCTCAGGATTGGAATGGGAAGGATTTGGATAGCACATCTCTTGCTATTGGAAGGGTCTCAGGTTTTTTATTAGAAACATTGAGATATCACATCTCATGCTATAGGAAGGGTTTCAGGATTGGAATGGGAAGGAGTTGGATATCACATCTCATGTTATAGGAAGGGTCTCAGGTTGGAATGGGAAGGAGTTGGATATCACATCTCATGTTATAGGTAGGGTCTCAGGATTGAAATGGGAAGGATTTGGATATCACATCTCTTGCTATAGGAAGGGTCTCAGTTTTTTATTAGAAACATTGAGATATCACATCTCATGCTATAGGAGGGGTTTCAGGATTGGAATGGGAAGGATTTGGATATCACATCTCATGCTAAAGGAAGGGTCTCAGGTTTGGAAGGGGAAGGATTTGGATATCATATCTCATGTTATAGGACGAGTCCCAGGTTTGGTATTAGACGCATTGAGATATCACATCTCATGGTATAGGAAGGGTGTCAGGATTGGAATGGGAAGGTGTTGGATATCACATCTCATCCAATAGGAAGGGTCTCAGGTTTGGAATGGGAAATAATTGGGTATCACATCTCATGTTATAGGAAGCATCTCAGGATTGGAATGGGAAGGATTTGGATATCACATCTCTTGCTATAGGATGGGTCTCAGGATTGGAATGGGAAGGAGTTGGATATCCCTTGTCATGCTATAGGAACGGTCTCAGGTTTTTTATTAGAAACATTGAGATATCACATCTCATGCTAAAGGAAGGGTTTCAGGATTGGAATGGGAAGGATTTGGATATCATATCTCATGTTATAGGACGGGTCCCAGGTTTGGTATTAGAAGCATTGAGATATCACTTCTCATGCTATCGGAAGGATCTCAGGTTTAGTATTAGAAGCATTGAGATATCACATCTCATGCTATCAGAAGGGTCTCAGGATTGGAATGGGAAGGAGTTGGATATCACATCTCATGCTAAAGGGAGGGTCTCGGGTTTGGAAGGGGAAGGATTTGGATATCACATCTCATGTTATCGGAAGGATCTCAGGTTTGGTATTAGAAGCATTGAGATATCACATCTCATGCTATAGGAAGGGTCTCAGGATTGGAATGGGAAGGAGATGGATATCACATCTCATGCTAAAGGAAGGGTCTCATGTTTGGTAGAAGCATTGAGATATCACATCTCATGCTATAGGAAGGGTCTCAGGATTGAAATGGGAAGGAGTTGGATATCACATCTCATGCCATAGGAAGGGTCTCAGGTTTAGTATAAGCATTGAGATATCACATCTCTGCTATCGGAAGGGTCTCAGGATTGGAATGGGAAGGACTTAGATATCACATCTCATGCTATAGGGAGGGTTTCAGTTTTGATATTAGAAGCATTGAGATATCACATCTCATGCTATCGGAAGGGTCTCAGGATTGGAATGGGAAGGAGCTGGATATCACATCTCTTGCTATAGGAAGGGTCTCAGGTTTTTTATTAGAAACATTGAGATATCACATCTCATGCTAAAGGAAGGGTTTCAGGATTGGAATGGGAAGGATTTGGATATAATATCTCATGTTATAGGACGGGTCCCAGGTTTGGTATTAGAAGCATTGAGACATCACTTCTTATGCTATCGGAAGGATCTCAGGTTTAGTATTAGAAGAATTGAGATATCACATCTCATGCTATCAGAAGGGTCTCAGGATTGGAATGGGAAGGAGTTGGATATCACATCTCATGCTAAAGGGAGGGTCTCAGGTTTGGAAGGGGAAGGATTTGGATATCACATCTCATGTTATCGGAAGGATCTCAGGTTTGGTATTAGAAGCATTGAGATATCACATCTCATGCTATAGGAAGGGTCTCAGGATTGGAATGGGAAGGAGATGGATATCACATCTCATGCTAAAGGAAGGGTCTCATGTTTGGTAGAAGCATTGAGATATCACATCTCATGCTATAGGAAGGGTCTCAGGATTGAAATGGGAAGGAGTTGGATATCACATCTCATGCCATAGGAAGGGTCTCAGGTTTGGTATAAGCATTGAGATATCACATCTCTGCTATCGGAAGGGACTCAGGATTGGAATCGGAAGGACTTAGATATCACATCTCATGCTATAGGGAGGGTCTCAGTTTTGATATTAGAAGCATTGAGATATCACATCTCATGCCATCGGAAGGGTCTCAGGATTGGAATGGGAAGGAGCTGGATATCACATCTCATGCTAAAGGAAGGGTCTCAGGTTTGGAAGGGGAAGGATTTGGATATCACATCTCATGTTATAGGACGGGTCTCAGGTTTGGTATTAGAAGCATTAAGATATCACATCTCATGGTATAGGAAGGGTTTCAGGATTGGAATGGGAAGGAGTTGGATATCATATCTCATGCTATAGGAAGGGTCTCAGGATTGGAATGGGAAGGAGTTTGATATCAAATCTCATGCCATAGGAAGGGTCTCAGGTTTGGTATTAGAAGCATTGAGATATCACATCTCATGCTATAGGAAGTGTCTGAGGATTGGAATGGGAAGGAGTTGGATATCCCATCTCATGTTATAGGAAGGGTCTCAGGTTTGGTAGAAGCATTGAGATATCACATCTCATGCTATAGGAAGAGTCTCAGGATTGGAATGGGAAGGAGTTGGATATCACGTCTCATGCTATAGGGAGGGTCTCAAGTTTGATATTAGAAGCATTGAGATATCACATCTCATGCTATAGGAAGGGTCTCAGGATTGGAATGGGAAGGAGTTGGATATCACATCTCATGCTATAGGAAGGGTCTCAGGTTTGGTATAAGCAGTGAAATATCACATCTCATGCTATAGGAATGGTCTCAGGATTGGAATGGGAAGGAGTTGGATATCACATCTCATGTTATAGGAAGGATCTCAGGTTTGGTATTAGAAGCATTGAGACATCACATCTCATGCTATAGGAAGGGTCTCAGGATTGGAATGGGAAGGAGTTGGATATCCCATCTCATGTCATAGGAAGGGTCTCAGGTTTGGTATTAGAAGCATTGAGATATCACATCTCATGCTATAGGAAGGGTCTCAGGATTGGAATGGGAAGGACTTGGATATCACATCTCATGCTGTAGGAAGGGTCTCAGGCTTGGTATAAGCATTGAGATATCATATCTCTGCTATCCGAAGGGTCTCAGGATTGGAATGGGAAGGAGTTGGATATCCCATCTCATGTCATAGGAAGGGTCTCAGGTTTGGTATTAGAAGCATTGAGATATCACATCTCATGCTATAGGAAGGGTCTCAGGATTGGAAAGGGAAGGACTTGGATATCACATCTCATGCTGTAGGGAGGGTCTCAAGTTTGATATTAGAAGCATTGAGATATCACATCTCATGATATCGGAAAGGTCTCAGGATTGGAATGGGAAGGAGTTGGATATCACATCTCATGATAAAGGAAGGGTCTCAGGATTGGAATGGGAAGGACTTGGATATCACATCTCATGTTATAGGAAGGATCTCAGGTTTGGTATTAGAAGCATTGAGATATCACTTCTCATGCTATCGGAAGGATCTCAGGTTTAGTATTAGAGGCATTGAAATATCACATCTCATGCTATCGTAAGGGTATCAGGATTGGATTTGGAAGTAGTTGGATATCCCATCTCATGCTATAGGAAGGGGCTCAGGTTTGGAAGGGGAAGGAGTTGGATATCACATTTCATGTTAGAGGTAGAATCTCAGGTTTGATATTAGAAGCATTGAGATAGCACATCTCATGCTATCGGAAGGGTCTCAGGATTGGAATGGTAAGGAGTTGGATATCACGTCTCATGCTAAAGGAAAGGTCTCAGGTTTGGAAGGGGAAGGATTTGGATCTCACATCTCATGTTTTAGGACGGGTCTCAGGTTTGGTATTAGAAGCATTGAGATATGACATCTCATGGTATAATAAGGGTCTCAGGATTGGAATGGGAAGGAGTTGGATATCACATCTCATGCTATAGGAAGGCTCTCAGGTTTGGAAGGGGAAGGAGTTGGATATCACATTTCCCATCTCATTCTATAGGAAGGGTCTCAGGTTTGGTATTAGAAGCATTGAGATATCACATCTCATGCTATAGGAAGGGTCTCAGGATTGGAATGGGAAGGAGTTGGATATCACATCTCATGCTAAAGGAAGGGTCTCAGGTTTGGTAGATAGCATGAGATGGGATATCCAACTACTTCCAAATCCAATCCTGATACCCTTCCGATAGCATGAGATGTGATGTTTCAATGCCTCTAATACTAAACCTGAGATCCTTCCGATAGCATGAGAAGTGATATCTCAATGCTTCTAATACCAAACCTGAGATCCTTCCTATAACATGAGATGTGATATCCAAATCCTTCCCCTTCCAAATCTGAGACCCTCCCTTTAGCATGAGATGTGATATCCAACGCCTTCCCATCCCAATCCTGAGACCCTTCTGATAGCATGAGATGTGATATCTCAATGCCTCTAATTCCAAACCTGCGATTCTACCTCTAACATGAAATGTGGTATCCAACTCCTTCCCCTTCCAAACCTGAGAGCCTTCCTATAGCATGAGATGTGATATCCAAGTCCTTCCCATTCCAATCCTGAGACCCTTCCTTTATCATGAGATGTGATATCCAACTCCTTCCCATTCCAATCCTGAGACCCTTCCGATATCATGAGATGTGATATCTCAATGCTTCTAATATCAAACTTGAGACCCTTCCTATAACATGAGATGGGATATCCAACTCCTTCCCATTCCAATCCTGAGACCCTTCCTATAGCATGAGATGTGATGTCTCAATGCTTCTAATACCAAACCTGAGACTCTTCCTATAACATGAGATGGGATATCCAACTCCTTCCCATTCCAATCCTGATACCCTTCCGATAGCAGAGATGTGATATCTCAATGCTTATACCAAACCTGAGATCCTTCCTATGGCATGAGATGTCATATACAACTTCCAATTCCAATCCTGAGACCCTTCCTATAGCATGGGATGTGGTGATATCTCAATGCTTATACCAAACCTGAGACCCTTCCTATAGCATGAGATGTGATGTCTCAATGCTTCTAATACCAAACCTGAGATCCTTCCTATAGCATGAGATGTGATATCTCAATGTTTATACCAAACCTGATAACCCTTCCTATGGCATGAGATGTGATATCCAACTCCTTCCCATTCCAATCCTGAGTTCCTTCCTATAGCATGAGATGTGATATCTCAATGCTTCTATCAAACCTGAGACCCTTCCTTTAGCATGAGATGTGATATCCAACTCCTTGCCATTCCAATCCTGAGACCCTTCCTATAGCATGAGATGTGATATCTCAATGCTTCTAATACCAAACCTGAGATCCTTCCTATAACATGAGATGTGATATCCAACTCCTTCCCATTCCAAACCTGAGACCCTTCCGATAGCATGAGATGTGATATCTCAATGCTTCAAAAACCAAACATGAGAACCATCCTATAACATGAGATGTGAAATCCAAATCCTTCCCTTCCCAAACCTGAGACTCTTCCCATAGCATGAGATGTGATATCTCAATGCTTCTACCAAACCTGAAACCCTTCCTATAGCATGAGATGTGATATCCAACTCCTTCCCATTCCAATCCTGAGACACTTCCTATAGCATGAGATGTGATATCACAATGCTTCTAATACCAAACCTGAGACCCGTCCTATAACATGAGATGTGATATCCAAATCCTTCCCCTTCCAAACCTGAGACCCTTCCTTTAGCATGAGATGTGATATCCAGCTCCTCCCATTCCAATCCTGAGACCCTTCCGATAGCATGAGATGTGATATCTCAATGCTTCTGATATCAAAACTGAGACCCTCCCTATAGCATGAGATGTGATATCTAAGTCCTTCCCATTCCAATCTTGAGACCCTTCCGATAGCAGAGATGTGATATTTCAATGCTTATACCAAACCTGAGACCCTTCCTATAGCATGAGATGTGATATCCAACTCCTTCCGATTCCAATCCTGAGACCCTTCCTATAGCATGGGATGTGATATCGCAATGCTTCTACCAAAACTGAGAACCTTCCTTTAGCATGAGATGTGATATCCAACTCCTTCCCATTCCAATCCTGAGACCCTTCCTTTAGCATGAGATGTGATATCTCAATGCTTCTAATACCAAACCTGAGATCCTTCCTATAACATGAGATGTGATATCCAACTCCTTCCCATTCCAATCCTGAGACCCTTCCTATAGCATGAGATGTGATATCTCAATGCTTTTAATACCAAACCTGAGATCCTTCCGATAGCATGAGATGTGATATCTCAATGCTTCTAATACCAAACCTGAGATCCTTCCTATAACATGAGATGTGATATCCAAATCCTTCCCCTTCCAAACCTGAGACCCTCCCTTTAGCATGAGATGTGATATCCAACTCCTTCCCATTCCAATCCTGATACCCTTCTTGTTAAGACGGATTTCTGAACTCTGTCCTGGTGGCGCAGAAGTTCAGAAGGCCAACCTAGTTACTTGGAACAGGGTAACCTCTGGACGAGCCAGACCAATCAAGGTAGCGATCGCGGCAGGCAAGACTAGGTCTCAAGAGGGGTGAGGGTGACTGAAAGCTCGTAATGAGCCCACAAAGCAAGATCACTTACAAACTACTCCAAACAGTTGTTATATAAAAAATATATACACATTTATTTTAAGGCCTTTTAAACAATGACCGTAGCGAGAAAATCACAATATCACAATATTAAACCAACACATACCATATCCACACAATATATATACAAATACGACAGTCACAAGCGTTATAGGCACGAAATGTGTAGTCCACCTAAAAGGGAAGGAAAACAGGCAGTGCGATATAATGCTTAGACTCAGTTCGCCTTCATAGGCACCTAACTAGATGGAAGTCCGAGCCCTGCGAAGAGTGGAGCCTTGTGCTCAAAGTACCTGCACGCGCTGGTGCCAACGGGCAAAAGGAGAAGCTCTTTGAAGGAAGTCAGGCAGTTCAGTTTAGTGCACGAAAGAAGAAGAACAAGTTCCGCGACTCAAGCGCAGCCTCCACAGTGGGCAGAAGCAGAGCGCGAGTACGGACAAGGGTGCTGTTTTACACAGCGGGGAAAAGCAATGGGCTCCTGCAGGAGGGCGACCAGATCCTAGCTATGCTACTCACCGGTCCCCGATGCAAGCAGACCCAGGCTTCTCTGCGTCAGTTTGAGCAGCTGGCAGGTTCAGAAGAGCAGGGAACGCCTCGTCGTCGTGTAGAGCAAAAAGACGTCCCAATCGAAGAAACCTGCACAGTTTGTTGCCGCAGCAGGGCATCGGAGCGGCCGTGTGTATCTGAGCCAAATGTCCACTCCTCCCTTCAGACCTGGGAACGCCAAGAGTACGAAGCGTGGGAGAGTGACAAGGACTCGAGATACTACACAACCTGGCGGCGGTTACAGAGCAGGACTCCCGTGTAAGCTGGTCAGTCAACTGGATGGCCCAGAGACGCTTCCGAAGGCTTACTGGCAGGAGATGATGAAGTTGCCGAGAATAGCTGTTCCTGCTATTCCAAAGGTCGAAGCACCAGTACAGGCCTTCTGGTTCGATCAAAGGAGGAAAGGGTTTCACAGGACGACAGCAGTGCAAAGGAGGAGTCCTTCAGCGGGTCACCAGCGATTCCTCGGTCCAGCCTCTTGGTTGCAGGATACTTGGCTCCTGTATTCCTTCGTTCGTGAGAACTCAGGAGATCGACATGGTAGTGGTGTTTCCAGCCCCCTCTTATCCACGGTTCCCTTCGCGCCAAAACGGAGGGGACCCGATGGGAGATCCGCTCATCAACACTCACACCATTCGTGGACCAATCACGGACCACGGTGGTCCCAGGCATTCACACCACCCTAGACTCTCTGGCACCCAGGATGTGTATTGGGACCAGACATCCCAGCCCACATCCTGGAGGCACACACACGACATGTAGAAGCCCGCAAAAGCATCCGTGTTTCGCGGGAAAGTACATGCCCAAATAAGGAAGGCCCCGGGTCGGCTCGACCTGGGAAAGGTGAAGGGAGCAAGACGGTCAGCGGACAGGACAAAGGAGCCTCGTGGTCTGGCCATTTTGGGAGCCAGGCCACCATTTTGGGTTAAGCGCGAGAAATGCGCTTAGAACGCCAAAAGGAGCTCAAAACACAAGAAAACGATCGCTGCCACCATTCCCATCCCTGAATTACTTGCACCGATCAGATACAATCCTAAACGAGTATCTAGGGCCCGTAGAAGGCTAGAGACCCAAGAGAGCTGTAACTTAGCTTACAGTGCCCTCTTGTGTCATGTTGCACTAAAGCCGCAACATGATAAAAGAAACTACGGGAAACAGCGTTCCCCGGTACTGACTGTCTTAAGGGCATGTCAGTTTCCCCATGAGAAAAGGAGCGAAAGCCCAGAGGAGTGCAGCAGAAGGCTGCACTTCTCTGGCAAAGTCAAGAACAAGGTGAAAAACAACAGCAAAAAGTTTAGGGGTTGCCACATGGAAGGAAAATTACCTACAATTACGAAATCTTTCCTAACACTTCTGATAGCATGAGGTGTGATATCTCAATGTCTCTAATACCAAACCTGAGATCCTACCTCTAACATGAAATGTGATATCCAACTCCTTCCCTTTCCAAACCTGAGAGCCTTCCTACAGCATGAGATGTGATATCCAAGTCCTTCCCATTCCAATCCTGAGACCCTTCCTATAGCATGAGATGGGATATCCAACTCCTTCCAAATCCAATCCTGATACCCTTCCGATAGCATGAGATGTGATATGCCAATGCTTCTACAAAACCTGAGACCCATACCATGGCATGAGATGTGATATCAAACTCCCGTCCTATACCATGAGACTTGATATCTCAATGCTTCTAATACCAAACCTGAGACCGGTCCAATAACATGAGATGTGATATCCAAATCCTTCATGTTCCAAAACTGATACCCTTCCTATAGCATGAGATGTGATATCCAATTCCTTCCCATCCCAATCCTGAGACACCTCCGATAGCAGAGATGTGATATCTCAATGCTTATACCAAACCTGAGACTCTTCCTATAACATGAGATGTGATATCCAACTCCTTCCCGTTCCAAACCTGAGACCCTTCCTATAGCATGAGATGTGATATCCAACTCCTTCCCATTCCAATCCTGAGACCCTTCCGATAGCATGAGATGTGATATCTCAATGCTTCTAATACCAAACCTGTGATCCTTCCTATAACAAGAGATGTGATATCCAAATCCTTTCCCTTCCAAACCCGAGACCCTCCCTTTAGCATGAGATGTGATATCTCAATGCCTCTAATACCAAACCTGAGATCCTTCCGATAGCATGAGATGTGATATCTCAATGCTTCTAATACCAAACCTGAGATCCTTCCTATAACATGAGATGTGATATCCAAATCCTTCCCCTTCCATTCCTGAGACCCTCCCTTTAGCATGAGATGTGATATCCAACTCCTTCCCATTCCAATCCTGAGACCCTTCTGATAGCATGAGATGTGATATCTCAATGCCTCTAATAACAAACCTGAGATCCTACCTCTAACATGAAATGTGATATCCAACTCCTTCCCTTTCCAAACGTGAGACCCTCCCTATAGCATGAGATGTGATATCCAAGTCCTTCCCATTCCAATCCTGAGACCCTTCCTATAGCATGAGATGTGATATCTCAATGCTTCTAATACCAAACCTGAGACCCTTCCTATAACATAAGATGGGATATCCAACTCCTTCCCATTGCAATCCTGAGACCCTTCCGATAGCAGAGATGTGATATCTCAATGCTTATACCAAACCTGAGACCCTTCCTGTGGCATGAGATGTCATATACAACTCCTTCCCATTCCAATCCTGAGACCCTTCCTATAGCATGAGATGTGATATCTCAATGCTTATACCAAACCTGAGACCCTTCCTATAGCATGAGATGTGATATCCAACTCCTTCCCATTCCAATCCTGAGACCCTTCCTATAACATGAGATGTGATGTCTCAATGCTTCTAAAACCAAAACTGAGATCCTTCCTATGGCATGAGATGTCATATAAAACTCCTTCCCATTCCAATCCTGAGACCCTTCCTATAGCATGAGATGTGATATCGAACTCCTTCCCATTCCAATCCTGAGATCCTTCCGATAGCATGAGATGTGATATCTCAATGCTTCTAATACCAAACCTGAGATCATTCCTATAACACAAGATGTAATATCCAAATCCTTCCCCTTCCAAACCTGAGACCCTCCCTTTAGCATGAGATGTGATATCCAACTCCTTCCCATTCCAATCCTGAGACCCTTCCTATAGCATGAGATGTGATGTCTCAATGCTTCTAATACCAAACCTGAGATCCTTCCTATAACATGAGATGTGATATCCAACTCCTTCCCATTCCAATCCTGAGACACTTCCTATAGCATGAGAAGTGATATCTCCATGCTTATACCAAACCTGAGACCCTTCCTATAGCATGAGATGTGATATCCAAATCCTTCCCATTCCAATCCCGAGACCCTTCCTATAGCATGAGATGTGATATCTCAATGCTTATACCAAACCTGAGAGCCTACCTATAGCATGAGATGTGATATCCAAGTCCATCCCATTCCAATCCTTAGACCCTTCCTACAGCATGCGATGTGATATCTCAATGATTCTAATACCAAACCAGAGACCCGTCCTATAACATGAGATGGGATATCCAACTCCTTCCCATTCCAATCCTGAGCCACCTCCGATAGCAGAGATGTGATATCTCAATGCTTATACCAAACCTGAGACCCTTCCTATAACATGAGATGTGATATCCAACTCCTTCCCGTTCCAAACCTGAGACCCTTCCTATAGCATATGTGATATCCAACTCCTTCCCATTCCAAACATGAGACCCTTCCTATAGCAAGAATGTAATATCCAACTCCTACCCATTCCAATCCTGAGACCATTCCTATAGCATGAGATATGATATCTCAATGCTTCTAATACCAAACCGGAGATACTTCCTATGACATGAGATGTGATATCCAATTCCTTCCCATTCCAAACCTGAGATCCTTCCTACAGCATGCGATGTGATATCTCAATGCTTCTAATACCAAACCTGAGACCCGTCCTATAACATGAGATGGGATATCCAACTCCTTCCCGTTCCATACCTGATACCCTTCCTATAGCATGAGATGTAATATCCAACTCCTTCCCATCCCAATCCTGAGACACCTCCGATAGCAGAGATGTGATATCTCAATGCTTATACCAAACCTGAGACTCTTCCTATAACATGAGATGTGATATCCAACTCCTTCCCGTTCCAAACCTGAGACCCTTCCTATAGCATGAGATGTGATATCCAACTCCTTCCCATTCCAATCCTGAGACCCTTCCGATAGCATGAGATGTGATATCTCAATGCTTCTAATACCAAACCTGTGATCCTTCCTATAACATGAGATGTGATATCCAAATCCTTCCCCTTCCAAACCTGAGACCCTCCCTTTAGCATGAGATGTGATATCCAACTCCTTCCCATTCCAATCCTGAGACCCTTCATACAGCATGAGATGTGATATCTCAATGCTTCTAATACCAAACCTGAGACCCTTCCTATAACATGAGATGGGAATATCCAACTCCTTCCCATTCCAATCCTGAGACCCTTCCGATAGCAGAGATGTGATATCTCAATGCTTATACCAAACCTGATATCCTTCCTATAACATGAGATGTGATATCCAACTCCTTCCCATTCCAATCCTGAGACCCTTCCTATAGCATGAGATGTGATATCTCACTGCTTATACCAAACGTGAGACCCTTCCTATAGCATGAGATGTGATATCCAACTCCTTCCCATTCCAATCCTGAGACCCTTCCTATAGCATGAGATGTGATATCTCAATGCTTCTAATATCAAACTTGAGACCCTCCCTATAGCATGAGTAGTGATTCCAAGTCCTTCCCATTCCAATCCTGAGACACTTCCTATAGCATGAGATGTGATATCTCAATGCTTCTAATACCAAACCTGAGACTCTTCCTATAACATGAGATGGGATATCCAACTCCTTCCCATTCCAATCCCGAGACCCTTCCGATAGCAGAGATGTGATATCTCAATGCTTATACCAAACCTGAGATCCTTCCTATAACATGAGATGTGATATCCAACTCCTTCCCATTCCAATCCTGAGACCCTTCCTATAGCATGAGATGTGAAATCTCAATGCTTATACCAAACCTGAGACCCTTCCTATAGCATGAGATGTGATACCCATCTCCTTCCCATTCCAATCCTGAGACCCTTCTGATAGCATGAGATGTGATATCTCAATGCTTCTAATACCAAACCTGAGATCCTTCCGATAGCATGAGATGTGATATCTCAATGCTTCTAATACCAAACCTGAGATCCTTCCTATAACATGAGATGTGATATCCAAATCCTTCCCCTTCCAATTCTGAGACCCTCCCTTTAACATGAGATGTGATATCCAACTCCTTCCCATTCCAACCTGAGACCCTTCCTATAGCATGAGATGTGATATCTCAATGCCTCTAATACCAAACCTGAGATCCTTCCTCTAACATGAAATGTGATATCCAACTCCTTCCCTTTCCAAACCTGAGAGCCTATCTATAGCATGAGATGTGATATCCAAGTCCTTCCCATTCCAATCCTTAGACCCTTCCTACAGCATGCAATATGATATCTCAATGATTCTAATAACAAACCTGAGACCCGTCCTATAACATGAGATGGGATATCCAACTCCTTCCATTTCCAATCCTGAGACACTTCCGGTAGCAGAGATGTGATATCTCAATGCTTATACCAAACCTGAGACCCTTCCTATAACATAAGATGTGATATCCAACTCCTTCCCGTTCCAAACCTGAGACTCTTCCTTTAGCATGAGATGTGATATCCAGCTCCTTCCCATTCCAATCCTGAGACACTTCCGATAGCATGAGATGTGATATCTCAATGCTTCTAATATCAAAACTGAGACCCTCCCTATAGCATGATATGTGATATCTAAGTCCTTCCCATTCCAATCCTGAGGCCCTTCCTATAGCATGAGATGTGATATCTCAATGCCTCTAATACCGAACCTGAGATCCTTCCTCTAACATGAAATGTGATATCCAACTCCTTCCCTTTCCAAACCTGAGAGCCTATCTATAGCATGAGATGTGATATCCAAGTCCTTCCCATTCCAATCCTTAGACCCTTCCTACAGCATGCAATATGATATCTCAATGATTCTAATAACAAACCTGAGACCCGTCCTATAACATGAGATGGGATATCCAACTCCTTCCCATTCCAATCCTGAGACACTTCCGATAGCAGAGATGTGATATCTCAATGCTTATACCAAACCTGAGACCCTTCCTATAGCATGAGATGTGATATCCAAATCCTTCCCATTCCAAACCTGAGACCCTTCCTTTAGCATGAGATGTGATATCCAGCTCCTTCCCATTCCAATCCTGAGACACTTCCGATAGCAGAGATGTGATATCTCAATGCTTATACCAAACCTGAGACCCTTCCTATAGCATGAGATGTGATATCCAAATCCTTCCCATTCCAATCCCGAGACCCTTCCTATAGCATGAGATGTGATATCTCAATGCTTATACCAAACCTGAGAGCCTACCTATAGCATGAGATGTGATATCCAAGTCCATCCCATTCCAATCCTTAGACCCTTCCTACAGCATGCGATGTGATATCTCAATGATTCTAATACCAAACCAGAGACCCGTCCTATAACATGAGATGGGATATCCAACTCCTTCCCATTCCAATCCTGAGCCACCTCCGATAGCAGAGATGTGATATCTCAATGCTTATACCAAACCTGAGACCCTTCCTATAACATGAGATGTGATATCCAACTCCTTCCCGTTCCAAACCTGAGACCCTTCCTATAGCATATGTGATATCCAACTCCTTCCCATTCCAAACATGAGACCCTTCCTATAGCAAGAATGTAATATCCAACTCCTACCCATTCCAATCCTGAGACCATTCCTATAGCATGAGATGTGATATCTCAATGCTTCTAATACCAAACCGGAGATACTTCCTATGACATGAGATGTGATATCCAATTCCTTCCCATTCCAAACCTGAGATCCTTCCTACAGCATGCGATGTGATATCTCAATGCTTCTAATACCAAACCTGAGACCCGTCCTATAACATGAGATGGGATATCCAACTCCTTCCCGTTCCATACCTGATACCCTTCCTATAGCATGAGATGTAATATCCAACTCCTTCCCATCCCAATCCTGAGACACCTCCGATAGCAGAGATGTGATATCTCAATGCTTATACCAAACCTGAGACTCTTCCTATAACATGAGATGTGATATCCAACTCCTTCCCGTTCCAAACCTGAGACCCTTCCTATAGCATGAGATGTGATATCCAACTCCTTCCCATTCCAATCCTGAGACCCTTCCGATAGCATGAGATGTGATATCTCAATGCTTCTAATACCAAACCTGTGATCCTTCCTATAACATGAGATGTGATATCCAAATCCTTCCCCTTCCAAACCTGAGACCCTCCCTTTAGCATGAGATGTGATATCCAACTCCTTCCCATTCCAATCCTGAGACCCTTCATACAGCATGAGATGTGATATCTCAATGCTTCTAATACCAAACCTGAGACCCTTCCTATAACATGAGATGGGAATATCCAACTCCTTCCCATTCCAATCCTGAGACCCTTCCGATAGCAGAGATGTGATATCTCAATGCTTATACCAAACCTGATATCCTTCCTATAACATGAGATGTGATATCCAACTCCTTCCCATTCCAATCCTGAGACCCTTCCTATAGCATGAGATGTGATATCTCACTGCTTATACCAAACGTGAGACCCTTCCTATAGCATGAGATGTGATATCCAACTCCTTCCCATTCCAATCCTGAGACCCTTCCTATAGCATGAGATGTGATATCTCAATGCTTCTAATATCAAACTTGAGACCCTCCCTATAGCATGAGTAGTGATTCCAAGTCCTTCCCATTCCAATCCTGAGACACTTCCTATAGCATGAGATGTGATATCTCAATGCTTCTAATACCAAACCTGAGACTCTTCCTATAACATGAGATGGGATATCCAACTCCTTCCCATTCCAATCCCGAGACCCTTCCGATAGCAGAGATGTGATATCTCAATGCTTATACCAAACCTGAGATCCTTCCTATAACATGAGATGTGATATCCAACTCCTTCCCATTCCAATCCTGAGACCCTTCCTATAGCATGAGATGTGAAATCTCAATGCTTATACCAAACCTGAGACCCTTCCTATAGCATGAGATGTGATACCCAACTCCTTCCCATTCCAATCCTGAGACCCTTCCTATAGCATGAGATGTGATATCTCAATGCCTCTAATACCGAACCTGAGATCCTTCCTCTAACATGAAATGTGATATCCAACTCCTTCCCTTTCCAAACCTGAGAGCCTATCTATAGCATGAGATGTGATATCCAAGTCCTTCCCATTCCAATCCTTAGACCCTTCCTACAGCATGCAATATGATATCTCAATGATTCTAATAACAAACCTGAGACCCGTCCTATAACATGAGATGGGATATCCAACTCCTTCCCATTCCAATCCTGAGACACTTCCGATAGCAGAGATGTGATATCTCAATGCTTATACCAAACCTGAGACCCTTCCTATAACATGAGATGTGATATCCAACTCCTTCCCATTCCAAACCTGAGACCCTTCCTTTAGCATGAGATGTGATATCCAGCTCCTTCCCATTCCAATCCTGAGACACTTCGAATAGCATGAGATGTGATATCTCAATGCTTCTAATATCAAAACTGAGACCCTCCCTATAGCATGATATGTGATATCTAAGTCCTTCCCATTCCAATCCTGAGACCCTTCCTATAGCATGAGATGTGATATCTCAATGCTTCTACCAAACCTGAGACCCTTCCTTTAGCATGAGATGTGATATCCAACTCCTTCCCATTCCAATCCTGAGACCCGTCCTATAGCATGAGATGTGATATCTCAATACTTCTAATACCAAACCTGAGATCCTTCCGATAACATGAGATGTGATATCCAAATCCTTCCCCTTCCAATCCTGAGACCCTTCTGATAGCATGAGATGTGATATCTCAATGCTTCTAATACCAAACCTGAGATCCTTCAGATAGCTTGAGATGTGATATCTCAATGCTTCTAATACCAAACCTGAGATCCTTCCTATAACATGAGATGTTATATCCAAATCCTTCCCCTTCCAAACCTGAGACCCTCCCTTTAGCATGAGATGTGATATCCAACTCCTTCCCATTCCAATTCTGAGCCCCTTCCTATACCATGAGACTTGATATCCAACTCCTTCCCATTCCAATTCTTAGCCCCTTCCTATACCATGAGACTTGATATCTCAATGCTTCTAATACCAAACCTGAGACCCATCCTATAACATGAGATGTGATATCCAAATCCTTCCCCTTCCAAACCTTAGACCCTTCCTTTATCATGAGATGTGATATCCAACTCCTTCCCATTCCAATCCTGAGACCCTTCCGATATCATGAGATGTGATATCTCAATGCTTCTAACATCAAACTTGAGACACTCCCTATAGCATGAGATGTGATATCCAAGTCCTTCCCATTCCAATCCTGAGACCCTTCCTATAGCTTGAGATGTGATATCCAACTCCTTCCCATTCCAATTCTGAGCCCCTTCCTATACCATGAGACTTGATATCTCAATGCTTCTAATACCAAACCTGAGACCCGTCCTATAACATGAGATGTGATATCCAAATCCTTCCCATTCCAAACCTTAGACCCTTCCTTTATCATGAGATGTGATATCCAACTCCTTCCCATTCCAATCCTGAGACCCTTCCGATATCATGAGATGTGATATCTCAATGCTTCTAATATCAAACTTGAGACCCTCCCTATAGCATGAGATGTGATATCCAAGTCCTTCCCATTCCAATCCTGAGACCCTTCCTATAGCATGAGATGTGATATCTCAATGCTTCTAATACCAAACCTGAGACCCTTCCTATAACATGAGATTGGAATATCCAACTCCTTCCCATTCTAATCCTGAGACCCTTCCGATAGCAGAGATGTGATATCTCAATTCTTATACCAAACCTGAGATCCTTCCTATAACATGAGATGTGATATCCAACTCCTTCCCATTCCAATCCTGAGACACTTCCTATAGCATGAGATGTGATATCTCACTGCTTATACCAAACCTGAGACCCTTCCTATAGCATGAGATGTGATATCCAACTCCTTCCCATTCCAATCCTGAGACCCTTCCTATAGCAAGAGATGTGATATCTCAATGCTTCTAATATCAAACTTGAGAGCCTCCCTATAGCATGAGATGTGATATCCAAGTCCTTCCCATTCCAATCCTGAGACACTTCCTGTAGCATGAGATGTGATATCTCAATGCTTCTAATACCAAACCTGAGACTCTTCCTATAACATGAGATGGGATATCCAACTCCTTCCCATTCCAATCCTGAGACCCTTCCGATAGCAGAGATGTGATATCTCAATGCTTATATCAAACCTGAGACCCTTCCTACGGCATGAGATGTCATATACAACTCCTTCCCATTCCAATCCTGAGACCCTTCCTATAGCATGAGATGTGATATCTCAATGCTTATACCAAACCTGAGACCCTTCCTATAGCATGAGATGTGATATCCAACTCCTTCCCATTCCAATCCTGAGACCCTTCCTATAGCATGAGATGTGATATCTCAATGCTTATACCAAACCTGAGACCCTTCCTACGGCATGAGATGTCATATACAACTCCTTCCCATTCCAATCCTGAGACCCTTCCTATAGCATGACATGTGATATCTCAATGCTTATACCAAACCTGAGACCCTTCCTATAGCATGAGATGTGATATCCAACTCCTTCCCATTCCAATCCTGAGACCCTTCCTATAGCATGAGATGTGATATCTCAATGCTTCTACCAAACCTGAGACCCTTCCTTTAGCATGAGATGTGATATCCAACTCCCTCCCATTCCAATCCTGAGACCCTTCCTATAGCATGAGTTGTGATATCTCAATACTTCTAATACCAAACCTGAGATCCTTCCGATAACATGAGATGTGATATCCAAATCCTTCCCCTTCCAATCCTGAGACCCTTCTGATAGCATGAGATGTGATATCTCAATGCTTCTAATACCAAACCTGAGATCCTTCCGATAGCATGAGATGTGATATCTCAATGCTTCTAATACCAAACCTGAGATCCTTCCTATAACATGAGATGTGATATCCAAATCCTTCCCCTTCCAAACCTGAGACCCTCCCTTTAGCATGAGATGTGATATCCAACTCCTTCCCATTCCAATTCTGAGCCCCTTCCTATACCATGAGACTTGATATCCAACTCCTTCCCATTCCAATTCTGAGCCCCTTCCTATACCATGAGACTTGATATCTCAATGCTTCTAATACCAAACCTGAGACCCGTCCTATAACATGAGATGTGATATCCAAATCCTTCCCCTTCCAAACCTTAGACCCTTCCTTTATGATGAGATGTGATATCCAACTCCTTCCCATTCCAATCCTGAGACCCTTCCGATATCATGAGATGTGATATCTCAATGCTTCTAATATCAAACTTGAGACCCTCCCTATAGCATGAGATGTGATATCCAAGTCCTTCCCATTCCAATCTTGAGACCCTTCCTATAGCTTGAGATGTGACATCCAACTCCTTCCCATTCCAATTCTGATCCCCTTCCTATACCATGAGACTTGATATCTCAATGCTTCTAATACCAAACCTGAGACCCGTCCTATAACATGAGATGTGATATCCAAATACTTCCCCTTCCAAACCTTAGACCCTTCCTTTATCATGAGATGTGATATCCAACTCCTTCCCATTCCAATCCTGAGACCCTTCCGATATCATGAGATGTAATATCTCAATGCTTCTAATATCAAACTTGAGACCCTCCCTATAGCATGAGATGTGATATCCAAGTCCTTCCCATTCCAATCCTGAGACCCTTCCTATAGCATGAGATGTGATATCTCAATGCTTCTAATACCAAACCTGAGACCCTTCCTATAACATGAGATTGGAATATCCAACTCCTTCAAATTCCAATCCTGAGACCCTTCCGATAGCAGAGATGTGATATCTCAATTCTTATACCAAACCTGAGATCCTTCCTATAACATGAGATGTGATATCCAACTCCTTCCCATTCCAATCCTGAGACACTTCCTATAGCATGAGATGTGATATCTCACTGCTTATACCAAACCAGAGACCCTTCCTATAGCATGAGATGTGATATCCAACTCCTTCCCATTCCAATCCTGAGACCCTTCCTATAGCATGAGATGTGATATCTCAATGCTTCTAATATCAAACTTGAGAGCCTCCCTATAGCATGAGATGTGATATCCAAGTCCTTCCCATTCCAATCCTGAGACACTTCCTATAGCATGAGATGTGATATCTCAATGCTTCTAATACCAAACCTGTGATCCTTCCTATAACATGAGATGTGATATCCAAATCCTTCCCCTTCCAAACCTGAGACCCTTCCTATAGCATGAGATGTGATATCCAACTCCTTCCCATTCCAATCCTGAGACCCTTCCGATAGCATGAGATGTGATATCTCAATGCTTCTAATACCAAACCTGTGATCCTTCCTATAACATGAGATGTGATATCCAAATCCTTCCCCTTCCAAACCTGAGACCCTCCCTTTAGCATGAGATGTGATATCCAACTCCTTCCCATTCCAATCCTGAGACCCTTCATACAGCATGAGATGTGATATCTCAATGCTTCTAATACCAAACCTGAGACCCTTCCTATAACATGAGATGGGAATATCCAACTCCTTCCCATTCCAATCCTGAGACCCTTCCGATAGCAGAGATGTGATATCTCAATGCTTATACCAAACCTGATATCCTTCCTATAACATGAGATGTGATATCCAACTCCTTCCCATTCCAATTCTGAGACCCTTCCTATAGCATGAGATGTGATATCTCACTGCTTATACCAAACGTGAGACCCTTCCTATAGCATGAGATGTGATATCCAACTCCTTCCCATTCCAATCCTGAGACCCTTCCTATAGCATGAGATGTGATATCTCAATGCTTCTAATATCAAACTTGAGACCCTCCCTATAGCATGAGTAGTGATATCCAAGTCCTTCCCATTCCAATCCTGAGACACTTCCTATAGCATGAGATGTGATATCTCAATGCTTCTAATACCAAACCTGAGACTCTTCCTATAACATGAGATGGGATATCCAACTCCTTCCCATTCCAATCCCGAGACCCTTCCGATAGCAGAGATGTGATATCTCAATGCTTATACCAAACCTGAGATCCTTCCTATAACATGAGATGTGATATCCAACTCCTTCCCATTCCAATCCTGAGACCCTTCCTATAGCATGAGATGTGAAATCTCAATGCTTATACCAAACCTGAGACCCTTCCTATAGCATGAGATGTGATACCCAACTCCTTCCCATTCCAATCCTGAGACCCTTCCTATAGCATGAGATGTGATATCTCAATGCCTCTAATACCGAACCTGAGATCCTTCCTCTAACATGAAATGTGATATCCAACTCCTTCCCTTTCCAAACCTGAGAGCCTATCTATAGCATGAGATGTGATATCCAAGTCCTTCCCATTCCAATCCTTAGACCCTTCCTACAGCATGCAATATGATATCTCAATGATTCTAATAACAAACCTGAGACCCGTCCTATAACATAAGATGTGATATCCAACTCCTTCCCGTTCCAAACCTGAGACTCTTCCTTTAGCATGAGATGTGATATCCAGCTCCTTCCCATTCCAATCCTGAGACACTTCCGATAGCATGAGATGTGATATCTCAATGCTTCTAATATCAAAACTGAGACCCTCCCTATAGCATGATATGTGATATCTAAGTCCTTCCCATTCCAATCCTGAGACCCTTCCTATAGCATGAGATGTGATATCTCAATGCTTCTACCAAACCTGAGACCCTTCCTTTAGCATGATATGTGATATCCAACTCCTTCCCATTCCAATCCTGAGACCCTTCCTATAGCATGAGATGTGATATCTCAATACTTCTAATACCAAACCTGAGATCCTTCCTATAGCATGAGATGTGATATCTCAATGCTTCTAATACCAAACCTGAGACCCTTCCTACAGCATGCGATGTGATATCTCACTGCTTATACCAAACCTGAGACCCTTCCTATAGCATGAGATGTGATATCCAACTCCTTCCCATTCCAATCCTGAGACCCTTCCTATAGCATGAGATGTGATATCTCAATGCTTCTAATATCAAACTTGAGAGCCTCCCTATAGCATGAGATGTGATATCCAAGTCCTTCCCATTCCAATCCTGAGACACTTCCTATAGCATGAGATGTGATATCTCAATGCTTCTAATACCAAACCTGAGACTCTTCCTATAACATGAGATGGGATATCCAACTCCTTCCCATTCAAATCCAGAGACCCTTGCGATAGCAGAGTTGTGATATCTCAATGCTTATACCAAACCTGAGACCCTTCCTACGGCATGAGATGTCATATACAACTCCTTCCCATTCCAATCCTGAGACCCTTCCTATAGCATGAGATGTGATATCTCAATGCTTATACCAAACCTGAGACCCTTCCTATAGCATGAGATGTGATATCCAACTCCTTCCCATTCCAATCCTGAGACCCTTCCTATAGCATGAGATGTGATATCTCAATGCTTATACCAAACCTGAGACCCTTCCTATAGCATGAGATGTGATATCCAACTACTTCCCATTCCAATCCTGAGACCCTTCCTATAGCATGAGATGTGATATCTCAATGCTTATACCAAACCTGAGACCCTTCCTATAACATGAGATGGGATATCCAACTCCTTCCCTTTCCAATCCTGAGACACTCCGATAGCAGAGATGTGATATCTCAATGCTTATACCAGACCTTAGACCCTTCCTATAACATGAGATCGGATATCCAACTCCTTCCCGTTCCAAACCTGAGACCCTTCCTTTAGCATGAGATGTGATATCCAGCTCCTTCCCATTCCAATCCTGAGACACTTCCGATAGCATGAGATGTGATATCTCAATGCTTCTAATATCAAAACGGAAACCCTCCCTATAGCATGATATGTGATATCTAAGTCCTTCCCATTCCAATCCTGAGACCCTTCCTATAGCATGAGATGTGATATCTCAATGCTTCTACCAAACCTGAGACCCTTCCTTTAGCATGAGATGTGATATCCAACTCCTTCCCATTCTAATCCTGAGACCCTTCCTATAGCATGAGATGTGATATCTCAATACTTCTAATACCAAACCTGAGATCCTTCCGATAACATGAGATGTGATATCCAAATCCTTCCCCTTCCAAACCTGAGACCCTCCATTTTAGCATGAGATGTGATATCCAACTCCTTCCCATTCCAATCCTGAGACCCTTCTGATAGCATGAGATGTGATATCTCAATGCTTCTAATACCAAACCTGAGATCCTTCCGATAGCATGAGATGTGATATCTCAATGCTTCTAATACCAAACCTGAGATCTTTCCTATAACATGAGATGTGATATCCAAATCCTTCCCCTTCCAATTCTGAGACCCTCCATTTTAGCATGAGATGTGATATCCAACTCCTTCCCATTCCAATCCTGAGACCCTTCTGATAGCATGAGATGTGATATCTCAATGCCTCTAATACCAAACCTGAGATCCTTCCTCTAACATGAAATGTGATATCCAACTCCTTCCCTTTCCAAACCTGAGAGCCTATCTATAGCATGAGATGTGATATCCAAGTCCTTCCCATTCCAATCCTTAGACCCTTCCTACAGCATGCAATATGATATCTCAATGATTCTAATAACAAACCTGAGACCCGTCCTATAACATGAGATGGGATATCCAACTCCTTCCCATTCCAATCCTGAGACACTTCCGATAGCAGAGATGTGATATCTCAATGCTTATACCAAACCTGAGACCCTTCCTATAACATGAGATGTGATATCCAAATCCTTCCCCTTCCAAACCTTAGACCCTTCCTTTATCATGAGATGTGATATCCAACTCCTTCCCATTCCAATCCTGAGACCCTTCCGATATCATGAGATGTGATATCTCAATGCTTCTAATATCAAACTTGAGACCCTCCCTATAGCATGAGATGTGATATCCAAGTCCTTCCCATTCCAATCCTGAGACCCTTCCTATAGCATGAGATGTGATATCTCAATGCTTCTAATACCAAACCTGAGACCCTTCCTATAACATGAGATGGGAATATCCAACTCCTTACATTCCAATCCTGAGACCCTTCCGATAGCAGAGATGTGATATCTCAATGTTTATACCAAACCTGAGATCCTTCCTATAACATGAGATGTGATATCCAACTCCTTCCCATTCCAATACTGAGACACTGCCTATAGCATGAGATGTGATATCTCACTGCTTATACCAAACCTGAGACCCTTCCTATAGCATGAGATGTGATATCCAACTCCTTCCCATTCCAATCCTGAGACCCTTCCTATAGCATGAGATGTGATATCTCAATGCTTCTAATATCAAACTTGAGAGCCTCCCTATAGCATGAGATGTGATATCCAAGTCCTTCCCATTCCAATCCTGAGACACTTCCTACAGCATGAGATGTGATATCTCAATGCCTCTAATACCAAACCTGAGACTCTTCCTATAACATGAGATGGGATATCCAACTCCTTCCCATTCCAATCCTGAGACCCTTCCGATAGCAGAGATGTGATATCTCAATGCTTATACCAAACCTGAGACCCTTCCTACGGCATGAGATGTCATATACAACTCCTTCCCATTCCAATCCTGAGACCCTTCCTATAGCATGAGATGTGATATCTCAATGCTTCTAATATCAAACTTGAGACCCTCCCTATAGCATGAGATGTGATATCCAAGTCCTTCCCATTCCAATCCTGAGACACTTCCTATAGCATGAGATGTGATATCTCAATGCTTCTAATACCAAACCTGAGACTCTTCCTATAACATGAGATGGGATATCCAACTCCTTCCCATTCCAATCCTGAGACCCTTCCGATAGCAGAGATGTGATATCTCAATGCTTATACCAAACCTGAGACCCTTCCTACGGCATGAGATGTCATATACAACTCCTTCCCATTCCAATCCTGAGACCCTTCCTATAGCATGAGATGTGATATCTCAATGCTTATACCAAACCTGAGACCCTTCCTATAGTATGAGATGTGATATCCAACTCCTTCCCATTCCAATCCTGAGACCCTTCCTATAGCATGAGATGTGATGTCTCAATGCTTCTAATACCAAACCTGAGATCCTTCCTATAACATGAGATGTGATATCCAACTCCTTCCATTCCAATCCTGAGACCCTTCCTATAGCATGAGATTTGATATCTCAATGCTTATACCAAACCTGAGACCCTTCCTATAGCATGAGATGTGATATCCAAGTCCTTCCCATTCCAATCCTTAGACCCTTCCTACAGCATGCAATATGATATCTCAGTGATTCTAATAACAATCCTGAGACCCGTCCTATAACATGAGATGGGATATCCAATTCCTTCCCATTCCAATCCTGAGTCACTTCCGATAGCAGAGATGTGATATCTCAATGCTTATACCAAACCTGAGACCCTTCCTATAACATGAGATCGGATATCCAACTCCTTTTCGTTCCAAACCTGAGACCCTTCCTTTAGCATGGGATGTGATATCCAGCTCCTTCGCATTCCAATCCTGAGACACTTCCGATAGCATGAGATGTGATATCTCAATGCTCCTAATATCAAAACTGAAACCCTCCCTATAGCATGATATGTGATATCTAAGTCCTTCCCATTCCAATCCTGAGACCCTTCCTATAGCATGAGATGTGATATCTCAATGCTTCTACCAAACCTGAGACCCTTCCTATGGCATGAGATGTGATATCCAACTCCTTCCCAATACAATCCTGAGACCCTTCCGATAGCAGAGATGTGATATCTCAATGCTTATACCAAACCTGAGACCCTTCCTATGGCATGAGATGTGATATCCAACTCCTTGCCATTCAAATCCTGAGACCCTCCCTATAACAAGAGATGTCATATCCAACTCCTTCCAATTCCAAACCTGAGACCCTTCCTTTAGCATGAGATGTGATATCCAAATCCTTCACATTCCAATCCGGAGACCCTTCCTATAACATGAGATGTGATATCCAACTCCTTCCCAATCCAATCCTGAGACCCTTCCGATAGCAGAGATGTGATATCTCAATGCTTATACCAAACCTGAGACCCTTCCTACGGCATGAGATGTGATATCCAACCCCTTGCAATTCAAATCCTGAGACCCTCCCTATAACAAGAGATGTCATATCCAACTCCTTCCCATTCCAAACCTGAGACCCTTCCTTTAGCATGAGATGTGATTTCCAAATCCTTCACATTCCAATCTGGAGCCCAATCCTATAGCATGAGATGTGATATCTCAATGCTTCTAATACCAAATCTGAGACCCTACCGATAGCATGAGATGTGATATCTCAATGCTTCAAAAACCAAACATGAGAACCATCCTATAACATGAGATGTGAAATCCAAATCCTTCCCTTCCCAAACCTGAGACTCTTCCTATAGCATGAGATGTGATATCTCAATGCTTCTACCAAACCTGAAACCCTTCCTATAGCATGAGATGTGATATCCAAATCCTTCCCCTTCCAAACCTGAGACCCTTCCTTTAGCATGAGATGTGATATCCAGCTCCTCCCATTCCAACCCTGAGACCCTTCCGATAGCATGAGATGTGATATCTCAATGCTTCTAATATCAAAACTGAGACCCTCCCTATAGCATGAGATGTGATATCTAAGTCCTTCCCATTCCAATCCTCAGACCCTTCCTATAGCATGAGATGTGATATCGCAATGCTTCTACCAAAACTGAGACCCTTCCTTTAGCATGAGATGTGATATCCAACTCCTTCCCATTCCAATCCTGAGACCCGTCCTATAGCATGAGATGTGATATCTCAATGCTTCTAATACCAAACCTGAGATCCTTCCGATAGCATGAGATGTGATATCTCAATGCTTCTAATACCAAACCTGAGATCCTTCCTATAACATGAGATGTGATATCCAAATCCTTTCCCTTCCAAACCTGAGACCCTCCCTTTAGCATGAGATGTGATATCCAACTCCTTCCCATTCCAATCCTGATACCCTTCTGATAGCATGAGATGTGATATCTCAATGCCTCTAATACCAAACCTGAGATCCTACCTCTAACATGAAATGTGATATCCAACTCCTTCCCTTTCCAAACCTGAGAGCATTCCTACAGCATGAGATGTGATATCCAAGTCCTTCCCATTCCAATCCTGAGACCCTTCCTATAACATGAGATGTGATATCCAACTCTTTCCCATTCCAACCTGAGACCCTTCCTATAGCATGAGATGGGATATCCAACTCCTTCCAAATCCAATCCTGATACCCTTCCGATAGCATGAGATGTGATATCCCAATGCTTCTACAAAACCTGAGACCCATACCATGGCATGATGTGATATCAAACTCCCGTCCTATACCATGAGACTTGATATCTCAATGCTTCTAATACCAAACCTGAGACCGGTCCAATAACATGAGATGTGATATCCAAATCCTTCCCCTTCCAAACCTTAGACCCTTCCTTTATCATGAGATGCGATATCCAAGTCCTTCCCAATCCATTCCTGAGACCCTTCCTATAGCATGAGATGTGATATCTCAATGCTTCTAATACCAAACCTGAGACCCTTCCTATAACATGAGATGTGATATCCAAGTCCTTCCCATTCCAATCCTGAGACCCTTCCTATAGCATGAGATGTGATATCTCAATGCTTATACCAAACCTGAGACCCTTCCTATGGCATGAGATGTGATATCCAACTCCTTCCCATTCCAATCCTGAGACCCTTCTGATAGCATGAGATGTGATATCTCAATGCCTCTAATACCAAAACTGAGATCCTACCTCTACATGAAATGTGATATCCAACTCCTTCCCCTTCCAACCCTGAGAGCCTTCCTATAGAATGAGATGTGATATCCAAGTCCTTCCCATTCCAATACTGAGACCCTTCCTATAACATGAGATGTGATATCCAACTCCTTCACATTCCAACCTTAGACCCTTCCTATAGCATGAGATGGGATATCCAACTCCTTCCAAATCCAATCCCGATACCCTTCTGATAGCATGAGATGTGATATCCCAATGCTTCTACAAAACCTGAAACCCATACCATGGCATGAGATGTGATATCAAACTCCTTCCCATTCCAATCCTGAGACCCTTCCTATAGCTTGAGATGTGATATCCAACTCCTTCCCATTCCAATTCTGAGACCCGTCCTATACCATGAGACTTGATATCTCAATGCTTCTAATACCAAACCTGAGACCCTTCCTATAACGAGATGGGATATCCAACTCCTTCCCATTCCAATCCTGAGACCCTTCCGATAGCAGAGATGTGATATCTCAATGCTTATACCAAACCTGAGACCCTTCCTATGGCATGAGATGTCATATACAACTCCTTCCGATTCCAATCCTGAGACCCTTCCTATAGCATGAGATGGGATATCTCAATGCTTATACCAAACCTGAGACCCTTCCTATAGCATGAGATGTGATATCCAACTCCTTCCCATTCCAATCCTGAGACCCTTCCTATAGCATGAGATGTGATATCTAAATGCTTCTAAAACCAAACATGAGAACCATCCTATAACATGAGATGTGAAATCCAAATCATTCCCTTTCCAAACCTGAGACCCTTCCTATAGCTTGAGATGTGATATCAAACTCCTTCCCATTCAATGTGATATCCAACTCCTTCCCATTCCAACATGAGACCCTTCCTATAGCATGAGAAGGGATATCCAACTCCTTCCCAATCCAATCCTGAGACCCTTCCGATAGCAGAGATGTGATATCTCAATGCTTATACCAAACCTGAGACCCTTCCTTTAGCATGAGATGTGATATCCAAATCCTTCACATTCCAATCCTGAGACCCTTCCTATACCATGAGATGTGATATTTCAATGCTTCTAATACCAAACCTAGACCCGTCCTAAAACATGAGATGTGAGATCCAAATCCTTCCCCTTCCAAACCTGAGACCTTTCCTTTAGCATGAGATGTGATATCTAACTCCTTCCCATTCCAAACCTGAGACCGTTCCTATAGCTTGAGATGTTATATCTTAATGCTTCTAAAACCAAACCTGAGAACCATCCTATAACATGAGATGTGAAATCCAAATCCTTCCCTTTCCAAACCTGAGACCCTTCCTATAGCTTGAGATGTGATATCAAAATCTTTCCCATTCCAGTCCTGAGATAGCTTGAGATGTGACAGCCAACTCCTTCCCATTCCAATCCTGAGACCCTTCCTATACCATGAGATGTGATATCTCAATGCTTCTAATATCAAAACTGAGCCCCTCCCTGTAGCATGAGATGTGATATCTAAATCCTTCCCATTCCAATCCTGAGACCCTTCCGATAGCAGAGATGTGATATTTCAATGCTTATACCAAACCTGAGACCCTTCCTATAGCATGAGATGTGATATCCAACTCCTTCCGATTCCAATCCTGAGACCCTTCCTATAGCATGAGATGTGATATCGCAATGCTTCTACCAAAACTGAGACCCTTCCTTTAGCATGAGATGTGATATCCAACTCCTTCCCATTCCAATCCTGAGACCTTTCCTATAGCATGAGATGTGATATCTCAATGCTTCTAATACCAAACCTGAGATCCTTCCGATAGCATGAGATGTGATATCTCAATGCTTCTAATACCAAACCTGAGATCCTTCCTATAACATGAGATGTGATATCCAAATCCTTCCCCTTCCAAACCTGAGACCCTCCCTTTAGCATGAGATGTGATATCCAACTCCTTCCCATTACAATCCTGATACCCTTCTGATAGCATGAGATGTGATATCTCAATGCCTCTAATACCAAACCTGAGATCCTACCTCTAACATGAAAAGTGATATCCAACTCCTTCCCTTTCCAAACCTGAGAGCCTTCCTACAGCATGAGATGTGATATCCAAGTCCTTCCCATTCCAATCCTGAGACCCTTCCTATAACATGAGATGTGACATCCAACTCTTTCCCATTGCAACTTGAGACCCTTCCTATAGCATGAGATGGGATATCCAACTCCTTCCAAATCCAATCCTGATACCCTTCCGATAGCATGAGATGTGATATCCCAATGCTTCTACAAAACCTGAGACCCATACCATGGCATGATGTGATATCAAACTCCCGTCCTATACCATGAGACTTGATATCTCAATGCTTCTAATACCAAACCTGAGACCGGTCCAATAACATGAGATGTGATATCCAAATCCTTCCCCTTCCAAACCTGAGACCCTTCCTTTAGCATGAGATGTGATATCCAAATCCTTCCCATTCCAATCCTTAAACCCTTCCTATAGCATGAGATGTGATATCTCAATGTTTCTAATAAAAAACCTGAGACCCTTCCTATAGCAAGAGATTTGATATCCAAATCCTTCCCATTCCAACCTGAGACCCTTCCTATAGCATGAGAAGGGATATCCAACTCCTTCCCATTCCAATCCTGAGACCCTTCCTATACCATGAGATGTGATATCTCAATGCTTCTAATAAAAAACCTGAGACCCTTCCTATAGCAAGAGATGTGATATCCAAATCCTTCCCATTCCAATCCTGAGATCCTTCCTATAACATGAGATGTGATATCCAATTCCTTCCCATTTCAAACCTGAGACCCTTCCTATTGGATGAGATGTGATATCCAACTCCTTCCCATTCCAATCCTGAGACCCTTCCTATAACATAAGATGTGATATCTCAATGCTTCTAATACCAAACCTGGGACCCGTCCTATAACATGAGATATGATATCCAAATCCTTCCCCTTCCAAACCTGAGAGCCTTCCTTTAGCATGAGATGTGATATCTAAATCCTTGCCATTCCAATCCTGAAACCCTTCCTATAGCATGAGATGTGATATCTCAATGTTTCTAATATAAAAACCTGAGACCCTTCCTATAGCAAGAGATGTGATATCCAAATCCTTCCCATTTCAATCTTGAGACCCTTCCTATGACATGAGATGTGATATCCAACTCCTTCCCATTCCAACATGAGACCCTTCCTATAGCATGAGAAGGGATATCCAACTCCTTCCCAATCCAATCCTGAGACCCTTCCGATAGCAGAGATGTGATATCTCAATGCTTATACCAAACCTGAGACCCTTCCTTTAGCATGAGATGTGATATCCAAATCCTTCACATTCCAATCCTGAGACCCTTCCTATAGCATGAGATGTGATATCTCAATGCTTCTAATACCAAACCTGAGATGCTTCCTATAACATGAGATGTGATATCCAACTCCTTCCCATTCCAAACCTGAGACCCTTCCGATAGCATGAGATGTGATATCTCAATGCTTCTAAAACCAAACATGAGAACCATCCTATAACATGAGATGTGAAATCCCAATCCTTCCCTTCCCAAACCTGAGACCCTTCCTATAGCTTGAGATGTGATATCAAACTCCTTCCCATTCCAATCCTGAAATAGCTTGAGATGTGATATCCAACTCCTTCCCATTCCAATCCTGAGACCCTTATTATACCATGAGATGTGATATCTCAAGGCTTCTAATACCAAACCTGAGACCCGTCCTAAAACATGAGATGTGAGATCCAAATCCTTCCCCTTCCAAACCTGAGACCTTTCCTTTAGCATATGTGATATCCAACTACTTCCCATTCCAATCCTGAGACCCTTCCGATAGCATGAGATGTGATATCTCAATGCTTCTAATATCAAACCTGAGAACCTCCCTATAGCACGAGATGTGCTATCCAACTCCTTCCAATTCCAATACTGAGACCCTTCCAATAGCATATGTGATATCTCAATGCTTCTAATATCAAAACTGAGACCCTCCCTATAGCATGAGATGTGATATCCAACTCCTTCCCATTCCAATCGAGACCCTTCCTATAACATGAGATGTGATATCTCTATGCTTCTAATACCAAACCTGAGCCCCTTCCCGTAGTATATGTGATATCCAACTCCTTCCCATTCCAAACTTGTGACCCTTTCTGTAGCATGAAATGTGATTTCTCACCCCTTCCAATACCAAACCCGAGACCCTTCCCACAGCATGAGATTTGAAATCTCATTTCTTCCAATACCAAACCCGATACCCTTCCGATAGGATGAGATTTACTATCTCACTCCTTAAAATACCAAACTCGAGTCCCTTCCGAAAGGATGTGATTTGATATCTCAGTGCTTCTAATACCAAACCTGAGACCCTCCCTATAACAAGAGATGTCATATCCAACTCCTTCCCATTCCATTCCTGAGACTCTTCCTATAGCATGACATGTGATATCGAACTTCCCATTCCAATCCTGAGACTCAGACCTCCCCGTCTAACCTTCTCACCACTCCTAGCTCCCGGATTGATCATGCACTCCTGCTGTCTCTTCTCTCCCTTCTTTTGCTTTCTTTCCTCTCTCCGTCCTCATCTGCCCTAGGTCAGGCTCCTTCTACACCTCAGCAGGGATTACTGATTTGTACCCCTCCCCACTCTCAACTCTCACTCAGTTTCAAACACTCATCTGACATCTGCCATTTCCTGGAAGAACCCGACCTTGATGTCCTTGGTCTAACCGAGACATGGTTGACGGCCAGCGCTGTCTCGAGCTTTGACACTTTCCTCCCTGATGACAAGTTCCTCTCCATGCCCAGATTTCTTGAGGGGGAGTATCCTTGATTCCTGTAGTAAATTGCTTTCCTTTGCAGGCCGACTCCTCTCACGAATGCCTTGTCTGCATGCATTCTCTCTTTCCTGGTCATTCTCTCACCGTGGCTATTTGCCTAACCCCTTCCTCTCTCAGTGGATGGACTTCTCCATCCTAGCCTCCTACCACTCAACTGAGCCTACTTGGAGAATTCAACATGAACCTGTATACTTCCTGACCTGGACTTTTACGAGCTCTGCAACTCTACATGTCGCTGGCCCTACACACTGCAGGGAATACTCAGGATTTTCTGATCTCAGACCTCCCCCTCTGTAACCCTCTCAACAATCCTCTCCCGTGGTGATCAAGTTCTCATCTCCAAAGAAGGCTAACTACCAGCTGTTCCTCCTCAGTGGAGTTCTCCCTTTCTGTCCCTGCTCCCTGCACCGTTTCGCGTTGCAAACACTCGCTTCCCAGCTCTCTGGTTTAGACGCGTGTTCCCTGCCTTCTCTCCTCTTCCCGCTGCCTTCAAATCAACAAATGAGCTTCAAAAGATACACGGTGCTCAGAATGCTTTATAACACCCATTATTCATCATAAAGCCGTAACCCGCTAGACGTATTGAAATGTGCTGTAAACTAGCAAAACCAGCTAGAAAATGTACTGTCCTCGCGTTCTTGTAAATGCGAATTCTGATGGGTTCCCATGTATGTACTGTGTCCGTGCGTTTGTTGTCGAATCCTGAAGTTTTTAGCCACTGTTCTCCCATACAAGGAGGGGGGTCAACATCTACTGCTGTTCACAGGCTGAATGTATACGGCTGAAATCTTCAAGGCATTATCAGGTTTCGTGACTGTTTTGGAACGTGTATTTGCCATCTGTTAATGCAGTCGCCTTGTGGTCATCGTCCCTTTTAGTTTACAGGCTGCATTCCCCTGGTGATCACATTCTCCTCTCCAGAGCAGGCTAACTACCAGCTGCTCCTCAGAGGCGTTCCTTCTTTCTGTCCCTGCTCTCTGCACCGTTTCGCGTTGCATGTACTCGCTTCCCAGCTCTCTGGTTAGATGCGTATTCCCTGCCTTCTCTCCTCTTCCTACAGCCTTCCAATGAGCTCCACAAGATAGTGTTCAGAATGCTTTATAACCCCATTATTCAACATTAGCTGTAACCCGCTAGACGTATTGAAACGTGCTAAAAACTAGCAAAAATAGCTAGAAAATGTACTTCCCTCGCGTTTTTGTAAATGCGAATTCTGGTGGGTTCCCATGTTGTATGTACTGTGTCCGTGCGTTTGTTGTCGAATCCTGAAGTTTTTAACCATTGTTCTCCCATACTAAGGGGGGTCAACATCTACTGCTGTTCACAGTCTGAATGTATACGGCTGAAATCTTCAATGCATTATCAGCTTTCCTGACTGTTTTGGAACGTGTATTTGCCATCTGTTAATGCAGTCGCCCTGTGTTCATCGTCCCTTCTACTTTACAGGCTGCACTCCCCTGGTGATCACATTCTCCTCTCCAGAGCAGGCTAACTACCAGCTGCTCCTCCTCATAGGCGTTCATCCTTTCTGTCCCTGATCCCTGCTCCGTTTCGCGTTGCATGTACACGCTTCCCAGCTCTCTGGTTTAGATGCGTGTTCCCTGCTTCTCTCCTCTTCCTAAAGCCTTCCAATGAGCTCCACAAGATACAGTGTTCAGAATGCTTTATAACACCCATTATTCAACATATAGCCGTAACCCGCTAGACGTATTGAAACGTTCTAAAAACTAGCAAAAACAGCTAGAAAATGTACTTTTCTCGCGTTTTGGTAAATGCGAATTCTGGTGGATTCCCATTTTGTACTCTGTTCGTGCGTTTGATCAGTCGAATTCTGTACTTTTGAACCACTCTTCTCCCATAAAAGGGAGGATCAAAATGTGTTGTTCACAGGCTGAATTTATACTGCTGAAATGCTCGCTTCCCTGCTCTCTGGTTTAGACGCGTGTGCCCTGCATTTACCAAAACGCGAGGAAGTACATTTTCTAGCTGTTTTTGCTAGTTTTTAGCACGTTTCAATACGTCTAGCGGGTTACAGCTATATGTTGAATAATGGGGTTATAAAGCATTCTGAACACTATCTTGTGGAGCTCATTGGAAGGCTGTAGGAAGAGGAGAGAAGGCAGGGAATACGCATCTAACCAGAGAGCTGGGAAGCGAGAACATGCAACGCGAAACGGTGCAGGGAGCAGGGACAGAAACAAGGAACGCCTCTGAGGAGGAGCAGCTGGTAGTTAGCCTGCTCTGGAGAGGAGAATGTGATCACCAGGGGAGTGCAGCCTGTAAATTAAAAGGGACGATGACCACAAGGCGACTGCATTAACAGATGGCAAATACACGTTCCAAAACAGTCAGGAAAGCTGATAATGCCTTGAAGATTTCAGCCGTATACATTCAGCCTGTGAACAGCAGTAGATGTTAACCCCCCTTAGTATGGGAGAAGGGGGGCCCCGGGGGGAACGCGAAGCGTTTCCCCCCGGGGAATTTTTGGCGATGCACATGGCCAGCGAGTGGCCGTGGGGCAGAGCGCCTCCTGGGTGGGTATTTAAGGGCTCAGGGAAGGTTCGGGAGGCAGGCGACGGTTAGGACTTGATGATTGTCCTGTCGCCTGCTCCCGAGCCTTCCCTGAGGTAGCTGGGGCCTTAGTGTGCGAGGTTAGAGCAGGTGAGGCAGGGTTGCTGGGTGAGTTAAAAGGTGGTTTGGATTTAGTTGGGCATTTCAATCGAGCGTAAAAGTTAATTAAAAAAAAAAAAAAAAAGTTTTCAAATAGCTGGGGGTACCGTACATAAGGTACCCCCCCTTACCGGTGCCGCCGCCGGCTTCAACGGTCCCCTCGGTAGGTGGGTTGCGGGTGTTTTGGGTTGGCTCGTCCAGCCCAGCTCTCAGTTTCGGGGAGGGTAGGTAGTGGGGTGGAATCCAGGTTTCCCTCTCGTCTCCCCAGGTGGGCGTTTGTTTCTATGGGGGCGGGAAGCGGGGGCTCGTGGGCTCGCGGGTTCAGAATTCGGCAGGCGGTTGGGGTTTCTGCAGCGGGCCCAGCCATAGCAGGTGCTGCCAGTTTGCTCCCCTGACAATCAGGGCCTGTGGAGGCCGCGGTGAGCTACGCATCTGGGTACGCGGTAGCGGCCTCTTAGCAGAGGGGGCAGTGCGGTCGCCTTAAAGGGGCCGCACTATTTTTCTGAATTCGGTGTGAGTGCTGTTTCTCCTCGCGAGCCACCAGGGGGCAGCGCGTACACATTTGTTCACCAACTAAGTGTTTTGGGGTTTGGGTAGGTGTTCTGCTGTGCACAGGGGACCCCTTTTTGGGGGGTCGCCATAAGAAAAGGCAAAAAGGGGGGGTTTTAAAAAAAAAAAAATAATAATAATAATAATATATGTTTTTATATCATAGATGGTAATAACTATTATTGTAGGATATGAACAGGTAATATAGCATTGAGGACTCTTTAGGGAGTGCAGTTATTGGGTCATTTTACTTCTTGGCCCCCATTTACTAGATTATTTGCCCACGGGTAGATGCTGGCTCGGGGGCTTAGTTGGCACAAGGCTAAAAGGGGCATATTTAGGGCACAATTAGATTTGCAGTGCAAGATGGTGGGCCAGGGAGCCAATAAGAAGGGGCTAGTGGATGCGAGGGCGCTGAGGGAGGTTTTGGAGATCATTAGCAGGGCATCTAAGGCCCAATTGGAAGGGGCGGTGGGAGAAGTATCGGGAGAAGGGAAGGTAGGTGGGGGCAGGCCGCAGCGGAGAGCTGCGGCTGATGGGGCTCTTGCAGCAGTGATAGCTTGCACCCCCACGGTGGAGAGAGGGGAGTTTTGGAAAGCCAAGGGCAGGAAGATGAGGAGGGATATAGACAGCAGGGCGTCCGGGGGAGAAAGGTTTTTGGGTGGGGAGCCTGTTAGGGAGGGAGTCAATGATAGCCGAGGGGTAGCTAGGAGTGCGCATAAAGAGGTGGGGCAAGGGATCCATGGGGGGGGCGGTGATGGAGCACAGGAGGGGGTGACAGGGCAGAGGGGAAAAGGGGGTAAATACCTGCAGAGGAGTGCAGGTGGAGAAAGGAAGGAGAGGTCCCCTTCAAGTGAGGAGGTTAGAGTGGGGCGCGGAACGGCCCCCCCGGGTAGGAGGAGTGAGGGCGGAGGGCGCTGCGCAGCCCCCGCTGGTCAGGTGGAGGGTGAGGGTTTCAGTACGGCTCCGCCTCAGTCAACGCAAGGAGAGCATAGAGGGCGCAGCACAGCCCCTAGCAATGAGGATTCCGGGGTGGAGGTCGGAACGCCTCGCCCGAGAGAAGAGGACCAGGCAGGGGTTCCCACAACTCCGCTGAGAAGAAGTCAAAGGAGCGGCGGGGCGGACGCCCCGGGCTCGCAGGAAGATCATCAAATCATCCCGGGCAGGAGCTCGCATCCACAATGTAGGAGCCCTCTAAGAATGGAGATGAGGAGCACCGGTGTGGACGCCAGGCCGCAGGTGGCAGGTGTGGAAAGAGGTGAGCGGGATTGGGAATGGTCATCTGCATGGCAGAGAGGGGTTACAAATAGGTGGACTGGGGAGGAACGGGCTGGTTTCCAAGGTGTAAGGAAGGAAGTTGGTGCAGGCCATTGGAGCCGAGGGGTTTGGAAAGAGCATTTGCTCAGTGGAGGTCCAAACGGACAAGGTGGTGGAGACATTGGTGCTCGAAGTGCAAGCCGGAAAAGATAAGCAGTGTGAAGTGAAAAGAAAGGAGAAAAAATGGCCATACATGGGGTTAACAAAACCATTGGGGGCGCACTTGATGGCAGCGACCAGGGAGAAGATTCAGGCAGGGGAATTGGTGGATGTCTTTAAATTGCTCCATAGGGAAGTGAGAGCAAAGGAGGGGTCTAAGGAGGAAGAGAGGGAACTGGCTCCACGCCCAAGGGTCCCGGTGACTATTGAGTGGACGTCGGCGTTTATTATTTATGCCAGTGTGTACTGTAAAAAATTCCCGGAGCGTTGCGTGGCCCTGCTTAAATATATGGATGTAATTAGAACGGCTTTCACGAGTTTTGGGAGTTTGCCTGGGTACGCTATGATGAGGAATTCAGAGCGAGAATGGCGGAGGACAGTCAGGCGGTCTGGGGGGAGATAGACATGGATCTTTGGCTGCATTGGATGGCCCCAACGAGGCCTGCAGCGACATTACACCAACAATTGGGCTGCCTGTGCCTTACCGGCCCTTTCTTGGTCGCCCCGCCCATGAGGGGGCGGGGGGAGGAGGCGGAGGACAGCCCTCAACAGCATGTCGGGCGTTCAATAAAGAAAGCTGCACGAGGTGGATGTGCAAATTTAAACACGAGTGCAGCAGGTGTGCGGGTCGGCATCCGGTTACAGATTGTTTTCAGGCAGGGGACAGTGGGTCAGGGCGAGGAGCGGGGCAAGGAAGTGGGGGGGGGGGAGGACCGCATGCCAGGTAAATTGGGGTATGCTGGTAGGTCGGGCTCAGTTTATCGTAAAGGAGGTGGGGGGCACAAGGTTTGATGAAAAGTTTGTTGGGAGCAAATTAAAGGGGGCAGGAGAAAGGGGAGGAGGAAGATGCGTAGGTAGGGGAGGGCTCAGGGGGGAGGTATCGGTGGAAATTGTTAAGGGAGAGGTAGCTGTCGTTGGGAAGGCAGGGACGACGGTGGTGAAGCCCTCACGCTTGCCGCACGACAAGGTGAGTAGGCTTCAGACTGCATGGACGGAGGTGCGGGAGCGCCTCTGGTGCAGCAGTGGGAAGTGAGGAGATGGGTCTGCATGGACGGGGGTGCACTAGGGCCCCTGGTGCAGCTAAATTAAAAAAAAAAAAAAAATTAAAATAAAAAAAAAAAAAAAAAAAAAAGTGGAACAGAGAAGCGAGGTGCCTGAAGAGGAATTTATTGTAATGGGCTGCATGGACGGGGGCGCAGGTTTGGCCCCTGGTGCAGCGGTGGAGAGGAGTAAAGGAAAAAGGGGGGCCTGCATGGACAGGGGTGCACTAGGCCCCCTGGTGCAGGTGGGAAACAGGTGGTAATGGACGCAAGTGGCTTGAAGATGGTGATATGGAAGGAACTGCATGGACGGGGGCGCAGGTTTGGCCCCTGGTGCAGCGGTGGAGAGGGGTAAGGCAGAAAAAGGGCCTGCATGGACGGGGGTGCATTAGGGCCCCTGGTGCAGGCGGGAAAAAGGTGGTAAGGGATGCGAGGAGCTTAAAAGAGTTAGATGGAAGGGACTGCATGGACAGGGGTGCAGGTTTGGCCCCTGGTGCAATGGCGGAGGAGTAATAATCTGAAGGGCCTGCAGGGACGGGGGGTGCACGTGGGCCCCCGGTGCAGGGGGGACAATGCAGGTATGTAAATGGATAAAACTGGACACAACAAGTGGAACAAATGGTTCATTGCTTGTAGGGGAGCTGTTTGCGACCTGTTTTACGTGGGTATTGTGTGGGGGCTTTCAGGGCTTCTGAGTTGGTCGGGGGGAAAATGGGGGGTAGGGTGACTGCAATGGGAAGATGTTCAAATTACAGAAGAAGGTTAGACATCAAGATTAAAAGGTCTAAGACGGTTATGGATGGAAGGGGCTCTTGGGTTCGGCTGGGTCGGGGGAGCAAGGTCTTATGCCCAGTTCCAGGTGCTAGGGGTATTGCGGAAGGAGTTGGTGGCAGTGGGAGAAAAGGAAGAGGATTTTGGGACTCATTACTTTAGGATGGGCGCAGCATCTGAGGGTACCGGGCTGGGTTTTTCAGAAGACAAGGTGGGAAGAGTGGGACGGTGAAGGTCTGGGAAATACAAGGGGTACGGCAGGGAGTTTGATAATGGGGATGTTGAAAAGGTGGTTAGGACTTTGTGGGCCAACTGTTGTTCAAATATTTTTGACTTGTCAGTGATTTTGTATTTTCTTTTTCAGATGCTGCGCGAAAGGAAGGGGAGTTGGCGCAAGTTTTGATTTGTTGGCCATTCAATTGTTAAGTGGGCTGGGAAGGAAGTGGAGAAAGGGGTTTTGGAAGGTAACAGGGGTGCAGTTACAAGGAAGTGGTGGTGAGACGGCACGGGTTGGGGGGCCTGCGGTGGGATCAGCTGCTTCCTATATTGGCAGGGACGAGGGAACGCTTGGGGTTCCAGAGGTGGTGATTATGCATGCAGGGGAGAGTGACCTGGTGAGAGATTAGGGGTTGGCTCTGCTAAGGAAAATGAAGAGGGACTTAGGGGGGGTGCGGGAAATGTGGCCTCAAGCAGTGGTGGTATGGACTAAGTTGTTGCCGCAATGAGTGTGGAGGGGAATGAGAAGGGGGGAGCAATGGAACGGGCCAGGAAGGGGATAATCAGAGAAAGGGTACAATGTTGTGCCTCGGTGGCAGTGCAGGTCAGGGACCATAAAGAAATAACATTTGAGGGTCTCCTTATCTTTAGAGAGGTTGGGGTACACTTGTCCGTGTATGGGAATAAGCACTACCTGGCGGAATTTGGTGCTTGGTTGGGAGAATGGGTAAAAAGTTTGAGGTAGAAAAGTGGGGGGGGGGGGTTGGGGCAGAAAGAACTCCTCGGGGGAGGGTTTTTCTGGTGCCGGGGGCATGGCCCCTTTTGATGTGGGGGGAGGGAAGCACAATGGGGGAATGACACGGGAAAGGATGGGGTGGCGCTGTTTGCACAAGCAGGTCACCCCGGGGGAACAGGTATTGAGCCTGGAGGGGCATGGCCCCTGGGAGAAAGCGGGACGCCTGGAAAAGGGGCAAGGAGACGGTAGGATCCAAGGGATCATTAGGGAGGAATTGGGTTATTTAATTATTTAATTGTTGGGGGAAAATGAAAATGTTTAATTTATTTAAATGGTGGTTAAAATATTCCTTTAGTTTGTTAGGCCATGGAGCCAGTTAAGCGTTTGATTGTAAGCTTTGGCCTGTCACATTAAAGCGACCTTTTCCACTTTTAAACGAGTCTGGGTTTTTGTGCATTAAGCCAAAAGGGGGGCCCCGGGGGGAACGCGAAGCGTTTCCCCCCGTGGAATTTTTGGCGATGCACATGGCCAGCGAGTGGCCGTGGGGCAGAGCGCCTCCTGGGTGGGTATTTAAGGGCTCAGGGAAGGTTCGGGAGGCAGGCGACGGTTAGGACTTGATGATTGTCCCGCCCTCCCACCCCCTTTCATTTTCGTAGGGTATTTATTTATTTATTTATTCGCATTTGTTAAGCGCACAGAATCAGCCCTGAGGCATCGTGGCGCTGGTTACAGAATAGCGCTGGTTACAGGGAAAGCGCGTCTTAGTTACAGCATACAGAGGCATACATGCATACAGTTTGGGCAGTAGCAATAGTTAGCAGTGTGTGCCTGAATGGCAGTAGGTAGAGGAATTTTAGTTAAAGAGAGAGGTTTTGAGTTTTTTTCTAAACGCTGTGAGGGAGCCTTCTGCTCTTAGAGCGTGGGGGAGATTATTCCAAAGTTTTGGTGCTATGTAGGGGAAACCCAGCCCCCCGGCTGTAATCTTGTGGATGCGTGGTACAGTGAGTTGGTTAGTGTAGCAGAGTCTGGTAGGTCTGGATGAGGTCTGTCTGAGAATGGTGTCTGAGAGATATGATGGTGCAGTGTGGTGGATACATTTGTGGGTAGTAGTCAGTACCTTGAAGGTGATGCGTTCTTTGACAGGGAGCCAGTGAACTGATTGCCTTGCCAGTGAGATGTGGTCCCTTTTGGAGATGTTTAGTGCTGCTCTTAGAGCGTTATTTTGGGTGACCTGGAGTTTGTTTAGGTTTTTTTCAGAGGTGCCGGCTAGAAGTGCATTGCAATAGTCAAGTTTAGCGCCTATGGTAGCTCTTGCTATTGAAAGGCAGTTTTCTTTGGAAAGGAATGGTTTAATGGCGTTGATGAGTTTAGTGCTTAGTGCAGATGCGGAGACAATGGCACTTACTTGTTTGTCCATGGACAGGGTTGCATCAATGTAGACCCCTAGCGTTTTCACAGAGGATAGGACTGGGATAGTGCAGTTGTCGATGTTGAAATTGGCATAGCAGCTGTCTAGCCTGGCCAGTGTGGATTTTTGGCCGAGGATAAGGATTTCAGTCTTATCCCCGTTAAGACATAGGCCGTTAGTGGCCATCCAGGCTTGAATGGTGGCATATATGAGTTTTAGAGCTAGGGCGTCTTTGTGGTATGAGCCTGATAGAGGGAGGAGCACTTGGGTGTCGTCGGCGTAGTTGGTGTAGGCAATCCCAAGTGCATCAAGTTTCTCGAATAGGGGCTTAGTGAATAGATTGTAAAGCGTAGGTGCTGTACAGGAGCCTTGAGGGACACCGCAGTGTATTATGGATGGTGTTGCGCTCGAAATGTTTGAAAAGACTTTCATGGCCCTCCCTTCAAGAAATGAGGTTATCCAGGAGGTGGCTTGGTCAGAGAAATGTGCGGAGTGGGAGAGGTGTGAGGTGAGGGTCTTGTGGTCCACTAGGTCGAATGCCGCAGAGAGGTCGAGGAGAAGTAAAAGGGCGGGTTTACCTTTGTCCAGTATCTTGGTTATTTGGTTTTTTAGGTCCAGCAAAGCAGTCTCTGTTCCATGACCTTTGCGGAAGCCTGACTGTCTGGTGCCTAGGATGGAGTTAGATTCGAGGTATAGTTGGATTTGGCTGTGTGCCACTTTATCTAGAATCTTGAGAAGGAAGGGGACAGTTGTTATAGGTCTGTAATTGTTAGGCATCGTGGGGTCGAGAGTGGGCTTTTTTAGAAGTGGGCGCACCCAGGCTTCTTTAAGACTGTCTGGGACAGAGCAGGACTTGAATGAGGCATTAATGAATGCGGTAATGATTGGGGCAAGTGGTTCAGCGCAGTCCTTGATTAATTTAGGGGGGCATGTATCGGCTTTGCAAGTCGATGGTTTCAGATGTTTCAGTATGTCCAGGACTTCTAGTTCTGAAACTTCTTTAAAGGCAAATTTGGGAATGTTAGTGGTTTTGCTATGGGATTGGGAATCTAAGTGTCGACTCTGTTTTGGCAAGGTATTGTAGTGGTCGCGGATTTTGTTTTGTAAGAGGTCTATTTTGTTGAGCATGGCGGCTTGGATACTGTTGCACCAGCCTTCATCCTTGATGATCTCGTCAGAGGAAGTGGGAGGCACTGTGAGCTCTTTAAAGATAGAGAAGAGTTCTCTTGAGTGGCACTTTGAGTCTAGTATTCGACGGTTGTATGATTCAGATTTGGCATTGAAGATGGCGGTTTTGTATTTTTTTGCAGTGACTTTGAATAAGTCTTTGGTGATGTCGCATGGGTTGGCCTGCCAGTTTTTAAGTGCTTGGCGCTTTTTGTCACGCAGAGCTTGGAGGTCCTCTGTGAACCATGCGTTTGAGTGGAAGGATTTTTTTTCTTTTTTCTCTTCTAGAGGTAGTGTCTGGTTAGGTAATATGAGGGGGGCCATTGTTCATGGGATTATGCAGGGGGTTTCTTTAGATGACATGGCGGGTTCATGAGTTTTGGGGTCTGTTAGGAAGGTAGGGTTGGTAGTTTTATGTGACAGGTCAGGGCATTGTGAAAGTGTATGTAATATATGTTGCTGATGTGGCAGGTCAGGCTGGCTGCAGGTCATAGGAAGGGGGAGTTTGGTGTAGAAGGGAGTTTGTAGGGTGTGAAGTGGGTCCGGGCGCCGGGGGCATGGCCCCTTTTGATGTGGGGGGAGGGAAGCACAATGGGGGAATGACACGGGAAAGGATGGGGTGGCGCTGTTTGCACAAGCAGGTCACCCCGGGGGAACAGGTATTGAGCCTGGAGGGGCATGGCCCCTGGGAGAAAGCGGGACGCCTGGAAAAGGGGCAAGGAGACGGTAGGATCCAAGGGATCATTAGGGAGGAATTGGGTTATTTAATTATTTAATTGTTGGGGGAAAATGAAAATGTTTAATTTATTTAAATGGTGGTTAAAATATTCCTTTAGTTTGTTAGGCCATGGAGCCAGTTAAGCGTTTGATTGTAAGCTTTGGCCTGTCACATTAAAGCGACCTTTTCCACTTTTAAACGAGTCTGGGTTTTTGTGCATTAAGCCAAAACAGTGGTTAAAAACTTCAGGATTCGACAACAAACGCACGGACACAGTACATACAACATGGGAACCCACCAGAATTCGCATTTACAAAAACGCGAGGGAAGTACATTTTCTAGCTATTTTTGCTAGTTTTTAGCACGTTTCAATACGTCTAGCGGGTTACAGCTATATGTTGAATAATGGGGTTATGAAGCATTCTGAACACTATCTTGTGGAGCTCATTGGAAGGCTGTAGGAAGAGGAGAGAAGGCAGGGAACACACATCTAAACCAGAGAGGTGGGAAGCGAGTACATGCAACGCGAAACGGTGCAGGGAGCAGGGACAGAAAGAAGGAACGCCTCTGAGGAGGAGCAGCTGGTAGTTAGCCTGCTCTGGAGAAGAGAATGTGATCACCAGGGGAGTGCAGCCTGTAAACTAAAAGGGACGATGACCACAAGGCGACTGCATTAACAGATGGCAAATACACGTTCCAAAACAGTCAGGAAAGCTGATAATGCCTTGAAGATTTCAGCCGTATACATTCAGCCTGTGAACAGCAGTAGATGTTGAACCCCCCTTGTATGGGAGAACAGTGGTTAAAAACTTCAGGATTCGACAACAAACGCACGGACACAGTACATACATGGGAACCCATCAGAATTCGCATTTACAAAAACGCGAGGAAAGTACATTTTCTAGCTGGTTTTGCTAGTTTACAGCACATTTCAATACGTCTAGTGGGTTACGGCTATATGATGAATAATGGGTGTTATAAAGCATTCTGAGCAATGTGTATCTTTTGAAGCTCATTTGTTGATTTGAAGGCAGCGGGAAGAGCAGAGAAGGCAGGGAACACGCTTCTAAACCAGAGAGCTGGGAAGCGAGTACTTGCAACGCGAAACTGTGCAGGGAGCAGGGACAGAAAGAAGAACGCCTATGAGGAGGAACAGCGTCTAAACCAGAGAGCAGGGAAGCGAGTGTTTGCAACGCGAAACGGAGCAGGGATCAGGGACAGAAAGGATGAACGCCTATGAGGAGGAGCAGCTGGTAGTTAGCCTGCTCTGGAGAGGAGAATGTGATCTCCAGGGGAGTGCAGCCTGTAAAGTAGAAGGGACGATGAACACAGGGCGACTGCATTAACAGATGGCAAATACACGTTCCAAAACAGTCAGGAAAGCTGATAATGCCTTGAAGATTTCAGCCGTATACAATCAGCCTGTGAACAGCAGTAGATGTTGACCCCCCCTTGTATGGGAGAACAGTGGTTAAAAACGTCAGGATTCGACAACAAACGCACGGACACAGTACATACACCGTGTATCTTTTGAAGCTCATTTGTTGATTTGAAGGCAGCGGGAAGAAGAGAGAAGGCAGGGAACACGCGTCTAAACCAGAGAGCTGGGAAGCGAGTACTTGCAACGCGAAACGGTGCAGGGAGCAGGGACAGAAAGGGAGAACTCCACTGAGGAGGAACAGCTGGCAGTTAGCCTTCTTTGGAGATGAGAACTTGATCACCACGGGAGAGGATTGTTGAGAGGGTTACAGAGGGGGAGGTCTGAGATCTGAAAATCCTGAGTATTTCCTGCAGTGTGTAGGGCCAGCGACATGAAGAGTTGCAGATCTCGTAAAAGTCCAGGTCAGGAAGCATACAGGTTCATGTTGAATTCTCCAAGTAGGCGGAGTTGAGTGGTAGGAGGCTAGGATGGAGAAGTCCATCCACTGAGAGGAAGGGGGTAGGCAAATAGCCACGGTGAGAGATTCGCCAGGAAAGAGAGAATGCATGCAGACAAGGCATTCGTGAGAGGAGTCGGCCTGCAAAGGAAAGCAATTTACTACAGGAAACAAGGATACTCCCCCTCAAGAACGGTTGGATCTGGGCATGGAGAGGAACTTGTCATCAGGGAGGAAAGTGGTTTGGTATTAGAAGCATTGAGATATCAAGTCTCATGATATCGGAAGGGTCTCAGGATTGGAATGGGCAGGAGTTGGATATCACATCTCATGATAAAGGAAGGGTCTAAGGTTTGGAAGGGGAAGGATTTGGATATCACATCTCATGTTATAGGACGGGTCTCAGTTTTGGTATTAGAAGCATTGAGATATCAAGTCTCATGGTATAGGAAGGGGCTAAGAATTGGAATGGGAAGGAGTTGGATATCAAGTCTCATGGTATAGGAAGGGGCTCAGAATTGGAATGGGAAGGAGTTGGATATCACATCTCATGCTAAAGGGAGGGTCTCAGGTTTGGAAGGGGAAGGATTTGGATATAACATCTCATGTTATAGGAAGGATCTCAGGTTTGGTATTAGAAGCATTGAGATATCACATCTCAAGCTATCGGAAGGATCTCAGGTTTGGTATTAGAAGCATTGAGATATCACATCTCATGCTATCAGAAGGGTCTCAGGATTGGAAGGGGAAGGATTTGGATATCACATCTCATGTTATCGGAAGGATCTCAGGTTTGGTATTAGAAGTATTGAGATATCACATCTCATGCTATAGGAAGGGTCTCAGGATTGGAATGGGAAGGAGTTGGATATCACATCTCATGCTAAAGGAAGGGTCTCAGGTTTGGTAGAAGCATTGAGATATCACATCTCATGCTATAGGAAGGGTCTCAGGATTGGAATGGGAAGGACTTAGATATCACATATCATGCTATAGGGAGGGTCTCAGTTTTGATATTAGAAGCATTGAGATATCACATCTCATGCTATTCGAAGTGTCTCAGGATTGGAATGGGAAGGAGCTGGATATCACATCTCATGCTAAAGGAAGGGTCTCAGGTTTGGAATGGGAAGGAGTTGGATATCACATCTCATGTTATAGGAAGGGTCTCAGGTTTGGTATAAGCATTGAGATATCACATCTCTGCTATCGGAAGTATCTCAGGATTGGAATGGGAAGGAGTTGGATATCCCATCTCATGTTATAGGACGGGTCTCAGGTTTGTTATTAGAATCATTGAGATATCATATTGCATGCTGTAGGAAGGGTCTAAGGATTGGAATGGGAAGGACTTGGATAGCACATCTCATGCTATAGATAGGCTCTCAGGTTTGGAAAGGGAAGGAGTTGGATATCACATTTCATGTTAGAGGAAGGATCTCAGGTTTGGTATTAGAGGCATTGAGATATCACATCTCATGCTATAGGAAGGGTCTCAGGATTGGAATGGGAAGGAGTTGGGTATCACATCTCATGCTATAGGAAGGGTCTCAGGTTTGGTATAAGCATTGAGATTTCACATCTCATGCTATAGGAAGGGTCTCAGGATTGGAATGGGAAGGAGTTGGATATCACATCTCATGTTATAGGAAGGATCTCAGGTTTAGTATAAGCATTGAGATATCACATCTCTGCTATCGGAAGGGTCTCGGGATTGGAATGGGAAGGAGTTGGATATCCCATCTCATGTTATAGGAAGAGTCTCAGGTTTGGTATTAGAAGCATTCAGATATCACATCTCATGCTATAGGAAGTGTCTCAGGATTGGAATGGGAAGGACTTGGATATCACTACTCATGCTATAGGGAGGGTCTCAAGTTTGATATTAGAAGCATTGAGATATCACATCTCATGCTATAGGAAGGGTCTCAGGATTGGAATGGGAAGGAGTTGGATATCACATCTCATGCTATAGGAAGGGTCTCACGTTTGGTATAAGCAGTGAGATATCACATCTCATGCTATAGGAAGGGTCTCAGGATTGGAATGGGAAGGAGTTGGATATCACATCTCATGTTATAGGAAGGATATCAGGTTTGGTATAAGCATTGAGATATCACATCTCTGCTATCTGAAGGGTCTCAGGATTGGAATGGGAAGGAGTTGGATATTCCCATCTCATGTTATAGGAAGGGTCTCAGGTTTGGTATTAGAAGCATTGAGATATCACATCTCATGCTGTATGAAGGGTCTCAGGATTGGAATGGGAAGGAGTTGGATATCACATCTCATGCTAAAGGGAGGGTCTCAGGTTTGGAAGGGGAAGGATTTGGATATCACATCTCATGTTATAGGAAGGATCACAGGTTTGGTATTAGAAGCATTGAGATATCACATCTCATGCTATCGGAAGGGTCTCAGGATTGGAATGGGAAGGAGTTGGATATCACATCTCATGCTATAGGAAGGGTCTCAGGTTTGGAACGGGAAGGAGTTGGATATCACATCTCATGTTATAGGAAGAGTCTCAGGTTTGGTATAAGCATTGAGATATCACATCTCTGCTATCGGAGGTGTCTCAGGATTGGGATGGGAAGGAGTTGGATATTACATCTCATGCTATAGGAAGGGTATCAGGTATGGAACGGGAAGGAGTTGGATATCCCATCTCATGTTATAGGACGGGTCTCAGGTTTGGTATTAGAAGCATTGAGATATCACATCGCATGCTGTAGGAAGGATCTCAGGTTTGGAATGGGAAGGAATTGAATATCACATCTCATGTCATAGGAAGTATCTCAGGTTTGGTATTAGAAGCATTGAGATATAACATCTCATGCTATAGGAATGGTCTCAGGATTGGAATGGGTAGGAGTTGGATATTACATTCTTGCTATAGGAAGGGTCTCATGTTTGGAATGGGAAGGAGTTGGATATCACATATGCTATAGGAAGGGTCTCAGGTTTGGAACGGGAAGGAGTTGGATATCACATCTCATGTTATAGGAAGGGTCTCAGGTTTGGTATAAGCATTGAGATATCACATCTCTGCTATCGGAGGTGGCTCAGGATTGGAATGGGAAGGAGTTGGATATCCCATCTCATGTTATAGGACGGGTCTCTGGTTTGGTATTAGAATCATTGAGATATCACATCGCATGCTGTAGGAAGGGTCTAAGGATTGGAATGGGATGGACTTGGATATCACATCTCATGCTATAGGTAGGCTCTCAGGTTTGGTATAAGCATTGAGATATCACATCTCATGCTATAGGAAGGGTCTCGGGATTGGAATGGGAAGGATTTGGATATCACATCTCATGCTATAGGAAGGGTCTCAGGTTTGGTATAAGCATGGAGATATCACTTCTCATGCTATAGGAAGTGTCTCAGGATTGGAATGGGAAGGAGTTGGATATCACATCTCATGTTATAGGAAGGATCTCAGGTTTGGTATTAGAAGCATTGAGACATCACATCTCATGCTATAGGAAGGGTCTCAGGATTGGAATGGGAAGGAGTTGGATATCACATCTCATGCTAAAGGGATGGTCTCAGGTTTGGAAGGGGAAGGATTTGGATATTAATTCTTGTGTTATAGGAATGATCTCAGGTTTGGTATTAGAAGCATTGAGATATCACATCTCATGCTATCGGAAGGATCTCAGGATTGGAATGGGAAGGAGTTCGATATCACATCTCATGCTATAGGAAGGGTCTCAGGATTGGAATGGGAAGGAGTTTTATATGACATCTCATGCCATAGGAAGGATCTCAGTTTTGGTTTTAGAAGCATTGAGACATCACATCTCATGTTATAGGAAGGGTCTCAGGATTGGAATGGGAAGGAGTTGGATATCACATCTCATGCTATAGGAAGGGTCTCAGGTTTGGTATAAGCATTGAGATATCACATCTCATGCTATAGGAAGGGTCTCAGGATTGGAATGGGAAGGAGTTGTATATGACATCTCATGCCACAGGAAGGGTCTCAGGTTTGGTATAAGCATTGAGATATCACATCTCTGCTATCGGAAGGGTCTCAGGATTGCAATGGGAAGGAGTTGGATATCCCATCTTATGTTATAGGAAGGGTCTCAGGTTTGGTATTAGAAGCATTGAGATATCACATCTCATGCTATAGGAAGGGTCTCAGGATTGGAATGGGAAGGACTTGGATATCACATCTCATGCTATAGGGAGTGTTAAGACGGATTTCTGAACTCTGTCCTGGTGGCGCAGAAGTTCAGAAGGCCAACCTAATTACTTGGAACAGGGTAACCTCTGGACAAGCCAGACCAATCAAGGTAGCGATCGCGGCGGTCAAGACTAGGTCTCAAGAAGGGTGAGGGTGACTGAAAGCCCGCAATGAGCACACAAAGCCAGAGCGCTTACAAACTACTCCAAACAGGTGTTATATCAAAAATATAAACACATTTATTTTAAGGCCTTTAAAACAACGACCGTAGCGAGAAAATCACAATAACACAGTATTAAGCCAACACATACCAAATCAACACAATATATATACAAATACACAGTCGCAAGCGTTTAAAGCACGAAATATGTAGTCCACCTGAAAGGGAAGGAAAACAGGCAGTGCGATAATGCTTTCGACTCAGTTCGCCTTCATAGGCACCTAACTAGATGGAAGTCCGAGCCCTGAGAAGAGTGGAGCCTTGTGCTCAAAGTACCTGCAAGTGCTGGTGCCAACGGGCAAAAGGAGAAGCTCTTCGGAGGAAGTCAGGCAGTTTGGGTTAGTGCACAGCAGAAGAAGAACAGGTTCCGCAACTCACGCGCAGCCTCCACAGCTAGCAGAAGCAAAGCGCGAGTACGGACGAAAAGGGTGCTGTTTTTACACAGCGGGGAAAAGCAATGGGCTACTGCAGGAGGGCGACCAGATCCTAGCTAAACTACTCACCGGTCCCCGAAGCAAGCAGACCCAGGCTTCTCCACGTTAGTTTCAGCAGCTGGCAGCTTCAGAAGAGCAGGGAACGCTTTCCAGTCGTGTAGATCAAAAAGACGTCCCAATCGACGAAACCAGCACAGTTTTGTTGCCGCAGCAGGACAACGAAGCGGCCGTGCGTATCTGAGTCAAAAGTACACTCCTCCCTTCAGACTTGGGAACGCCAAGTGTACGAAGCGTGGGAGAGTGACAAGGACTCGAGATACGGCACAACCTGGCGGCGGTTACAGAGCAGGACTCCCTTGTAAGCTGGTCAGTCAACTGGATGGCCCAGAGACGCTTCCGAAGGCTTACTGCGAGGAGTTGATGAAGATGCCGGGAATAGCTGTTCCTGCTATTCCAATAGGTCGAAGCACCAATACAGGCCTTCTGGTTCGATCAAAGGAGGACGGGGGCTCTCAGGACGACAGCAGTGCAAAGGAGGATTCCTTCAGCGGGTCACCAGCGATTCCTCGGTCCAGCCTCTTGGCTGCAGGATACTTGGCTCCTGTATTCCTTCATTCGTGAGAACTCAGGAGATCGACATGGTAGTGGTGTTTCCAGCCCCCTCCTATCCACGATTCCCTTCGCGCCAAAACGGAGAGGAACCAATGGGAGATCCGCTCATCAAAACACATACCATACATGGACCAATCACAGACCACGGTGGTCCCAGGCATTCACACCACCCTAGACTCTCTGGCACCCAGGATGTGTATTGGGACCAGACATCCCAGCCCACACCCTGGAGGCACACAAACGGCATGTAGAAGCCCGCGAAAGCAACCACGTTTCGCGGGAAAGTACATGCCCAAATAAGGAAGGCCCCGGGTCGCTGGACCTGGGGAAGGTGAAGGGAGCAAGACGGACAGTGGACAGGACAAAGGAGCCTCGTGGTCTGGCCATTTTGGGGAGCCAGGCCACCATTTTGGGTTCAGTGCAAAAACGTGCTCAGAACGGCAAAAGGAGCTCAAAATATACAAAACGATCGCTGCCACCATTCCAGTCCCTGAATGACTTGCACCGATCACATACCATCCTAAACGAGTATCTAGGGCCTGTAGAAGGCTAGAGACCCAAGAGAGCTGTAACTTAGCTTACAGTGCTCTCTTGTGTCGTGTTGCACTAAAGCGGCGACACGATAAAAGAAACTACGGGAAACAACGTTCCCCGGTACTGACTGTCTTAAGGGCATGTCAGTTTCCCCGTAAGAAAGGAGCGAAAGCCCAGAGAAGTGCGGCAGAAGGCTGTACTTCTCTGGCAAAGTCAAGAACAAGGTTAAAAACAATAGCAAAAAGTTTAGGGGTTGCCACATGGAAGGAAATTTCCCTACAATAACGAAATCTTTCCTAACACTCGCCCCTCCCAGACTATGGACAGGGGGAACTAATCCACCCCTGGATGAGTCTCATGTTCAGGTCGGTTAAACATTCTGGACAACCCATCAGCATTGCTATGTTGGACACCTGGCCTATGCTCAATAGTGAAGTCGAAGCCTTGTAGACTTATGGACCACCTAAGCAACTTTGGATTCTCCCCCTTCATGTTCATTAGCCACTTTAACGGCTTATGGTCAGTTTGCACAGTGAAGTGGGTCCCATAGAGGTAGGGCCTCAGCTTCCTTAGGGCCCACACAACAGAGAAACATTCTTTCTCTACCGTGGACCATCTGAGCTCTCTGTCCTTAAGCTGGCGACTAATAAAACCGATAGGGTGTTCCTTACCCTTCTCATCTACTTGTGATAGTACAGCTCCTATCCCAGTGTCAGAGGCGTCCGTCTGCACGATAAAAGTTCTTTGATAATCAGGGGCCCTGAGCACAGGGGCCTGGCACAAGGAGTCTTTCAAGCCATTGAAGGCCTTCTCACACTCGTCGGTCCAAGTTACCTTCTTGGGTTTCTTCGGAGTTGTGAGGGCAGTCAGAGGAGCAGCTATGGTGCCATAGTCTGCCATAAAATTGCGATAATACGTCCTAAGAAGGCTCTCACTTGGGTTTGCGTAGTGGGGGTAGGCCAGTCTTGTACTGCTTGTACTTTACTGGGAAGAGGCTGTATCCTCCCTCCACCTACTTCATGTCCAAGGTAAACCACTGAGCCTTGTCCAATCTGGCATTTACTAGCCTTTATGGTCAAGTGGGCTTTCTGAAGAGCCTGGAGCACAATCCCGAGGTGTTTCACATGGTCTTCCCAGGTGGCACTGAAAACTGCGATATCGTCCAGATATGCGAGACAGAATTCGTCCAACCCATTCAACACATGATTCACAAGCCTCTGGAAAGTGGCAGGTGCATTCTTCAACCCGAACGGCATTACCCGGAATTGGTAAAGGCCGTCTGGAGTAGAAAATGCTGTCTTCTCCTTAGCATGTTCTGCTAACGCTATTTGCCAATAGCCAGCAGTAAGGTCAAACGTGCTGAGGTACTTGGAGGCACCCAAAGTATCCACCAGCTCATCTGTTCGAGGCAAGGGGTGTGCATCTGTCTTGGTGACAGCATTCAGAGCCCTGTAATCCACGCAGAACCTCAATTCAGAAGTGCCTGCCTTTGGAACCAAAACCACAGGGCTGGACCAAGGACTACTAGAGGGTTCAATCACCCCAAGGTCTAACATCTTGTTGACCTCGGTCTTAATATAAGACCGTACTTTATCCAACATTCTGTATCCCCTACTTTTGGTAGGTACACTGTCTCCTGTGTCTATGTTATGTTTGCACCAAGGTGTCAAACCAGGCGACTGTGAAAACAGGGGGGAAAACTGCCGAAGCAAACTTTTCACCTCAGCCTGCTGATCAGAAGTCAGGTGAGGGGCCACACGGACACCCTCAAAGGAGCAATCTGAAGGACCACCTTGGAACAGGTCGGGGAGAGGTTCAGACTCCTCTTCCTCGACGTCTGAAGCCAGTAGCAGTGCTGCGATTTCGACTCTTGGGACGAAAGCCTTCAGCCTATTCACGTGAAACACTTTTGGAGCCTGTCCAGGCCTTCCAAGGTCCACTAAATAGTTCACCTCACCCAGGGGCTCCACCACTGTGTAAGGGCCTGACCATTTGTCCTGTAAAGCGCGAGGCCTTATTGGATTCATGATCAGGACTTGCTGACCAGGTGTAAAGTTGATGAGGGAAGCTTTCTGGTCGTACCAATGTTTCACCAGCGCTTGCCCTGCCTTCAATTTCTCACTAGCCAAGCCCATCAGAAGTACCATCCGTTTTCTGAGCCCTAGCACATAATCAACTACGTTGGTAGTAACAGGGGGAGTGGGCATCTCCCATCCCTCTTTGACGATGGCTAAGGGTCCCCGTACGGGATGACCGAACAGAAGTTCGAAGGGGCTGAAGCCAACACCCTCCTGTGGTACCTCTCGGTAGGCAAACAGCAAGCATGGTAAAAGAAGATCCCATTTTCTTCTCTGGGGCTCCTCCAGAGCCCCAATCATGCTCTTTAACGTTCTGTTGAAACGTTCCACCAGACCATTGGTCTGGGGGTGGTATGCAGAAGAGAACTTGTAGGTGACCCCACATTCTTTCCACATAGCCTGCATATACTTCGACATAAAGTTGCTGCCACGATCTGACACAACTTCTTTAGTGAAGCCAACCCTAGTAAATATGCCGAGTAAAGCTTTTGCAACTGACTTGGCAGTTACAGTTTTCAATGGGATGGCCTCAGGATACCTGGTTGCATGGTCGACCAGCACCAGGATAAACCTATTGCCCGAGGATGTTTGCGGGTCAAGGGGACCGACGATGTCGATCCCTACCCTTTCAAATGGTACCCCCACAACTGGGAGCGGTACCAACGGAGCTTGAATTGTCGCGCCAACCTTACCAGACAACTGGCAGGAGGCACAACTCCTGCAGTGACTTTCTACTTGCACCCCCATCTTGGGCCAGTAGAAGTGCATGGATAACCTTTGCTTGGTCCTCTTCATACCAAGGTGACCAGCAAGGGGTACTTCATGCGCCAACTGCAGGAGGAAGGGCCTAACAGCAAGGGGAACCACCAACCTCCTATGGTCTCCTTCTGTAGACTCTGTGGGCTCACTATAGAGGAGTCCACCTTCCCAATAAATCCTGTGCGTCCCAGGAGGTTCACCCTCAAGCTGGGAGCAGGCCTGTCTCCTTAGGCCTTCCAGAGATGGGCACTCACGTTGGCCTTTACTGAACTCGTCCCTATCAGGACCTCCTTCAACTAACAAGTCTTTTAGTTCAGGATGATCGTTGGGGTCGAATACTTCAGGCATCGCCACTTCCTCGTCAGGCTCGGGCGATCGACCAACTTCCTCCACCGCAGTGGTAGGCGAGCTCGGGGGAATATTCTCTTTCCCTCGTCGTGACTTGTAGACTCCTTTCGCCTTGGGTTTCCCCTTCGGCTGGGGCGGCGTATTGGACTTGGCCAATGCTGCCCGTGCTTGAGACCGTGTGTAGGGTCTTTCGGCAGTGTCTCCTACGAGCCCTAAAGCTCTGAGATCATTACCCAACAAGACCTTTCCCGGGACGTTTCTCTGAATGCTCACTGGAATCCTGACTGCTGTACCATTTAAAGTAAGATTTACAGGGATCACGGGAAAAATACGGAGGGGGCCGTCAGCCAACTTAGTGGGCATCAGAGTAGCTCTGGCAACTTCCTCTGAGTCTACCAAGGTAGAATCCACTACAGTGCGGCTGCACCCACTATCCCTAAGAGCTGGAGTATCTACTCCATTGATCAGCACACTGTCTTTAAAGTAGTGCTTGGTATTATCCGGAATCCTAGCATACGCCTCTGCGACTTTAGGCTCCCAGGAACCCAGGGACACTAAAACTACCTCAGCCTCTATTCCGCTGGGAAATGAGTCGGAGGAGAAGGATGCTCCTGTAATCTCTTCTTCCTCGTAGGAGGAGAAGGCCAGATTAGCGGAGTGGACCCCCAAAGGTCTAACCTTACAACGGGGATCCCCCTTCACATGGTCAGTTGCTCCACAAGCAAAACAAAATCCAATGGGCATGCTATAGGAAGGGTCTCAGGATTGGAATGGGAAGGAGTTAGATATCACATCTCATGCTATAGGAAGGGTCTCAGGTTTGGTATAAGCATTGAGATATCACATCTCATGCTATAGGAAGGGTCTCAGGATTGGAATGGGAAGGAGTTGTATATGACATCTCATGCCGTAGGAAGGGTCTCAGGTTTGGTATAAGCATTGAGATATCACATCTCTGCTATCAGAAGAGTCTCAGGATTGGAATGGGAAGGAGTTGGATATCCCATCTCATGTTATAGGAAGAGTCTCAGGTTTGGTATTAGAAGCATTGAGATATCACATCTCATGCTATAGGAAGTGTCTCAGGATTGGAATGGGAAGGACTTGGATATCACATCTCATGCTATAGGGAGGGTCTCAAGTTTGATATTAGAAGCATTGAGATATCACATCTCATGCTATAGGAAGAGTCTCAGGTTTGGGAAGGGAAGGATTTGGATTTCACATCTCATGTCATAGGATGGTTCTCATGTTTGGTTTTTGAAGCATTGAGATATCACATCTCATGCTATCGTAAGGGTCTCAGGTTTGGTATTAGAAGCATTGAGATATCACATCTCATGCTATAGGATTGGTCTCCGGATTGGAATGTGAAGGATTTGGATATCACATCTCATGCTAAAGGAAGGGTCTCAGGTTTGGAATGGGAAGGAGTTGGATATGACATCTCTTGTTATAGGGAGGGTCTCAGGATTTGAATGGCAAGGAGTTGGATATCACATCTCATGCCATAGGAAGGGTCTCAGGTTTGGTATAAGCATTGAGATATCACATCTCTGCTATCGGAAGGGTCTCAGGATTGGATTGGGAAGGAGTTGGATATCACATCTCATGTTATAGGAAGGGTCTCCGGATTGGAATGTGAAGGATTTGGATATCACATCTCATGCTAAAGGAAGGGTCTCAGGTTTGGAATGGGAAGGAGTTGGATATGACATCTCTTGTTATAGGGAGGGTCTCAGGATTTGAATGGCAAGGAGTTGGATATCACATCTCATGCCATAGGAAGGGTCTCAGGTTTGGTATAAGCATTGAGATATCACATCTCTGCTATCGGAAGGGTCTCAGGATTGGATTGGGAAGGAGTTGGATATCCCTTCTCATGCTATAGGAAGGGTCTCAGGTTGGAATGGGAAGGAGTTGGATATCACATCTCATGCTAAAGGAAGGGTCTCAGGTTTGGTAGAAGCATTGAGATATCACATCTCATGCTATAGGAAGGGTCTCAGGATTGGAATGGGAAGGACTTAGATATCACATATCATGCTATAGGGAGGGTTTCAGTTTTGATATTAGAAGCACTGAGATATCACATCTCATGCTATCGGAAGTGTCTCAGGATTGGAATGGGAAGGAGCTGGATATTACATCTCATGCTAAAGGAAGGGTCTCAGGTTTGGAACGGGAAGGAGTTGGATATCCGATCTCATGTTATAGGAAGGGTCTCAGGTTTGGTATAAGCATTGAGATATCACATCTCTGCTATCAGAAGAGTCTCAGGATTGGAATGGGAAGGAGTTGGATATCCCATCTCATGTTATAGGAAGAGTCTCAGGTTTGGTATTAGAAGCATTGAGATATCACATCTCATGCTATAGGAAGTGTCTCAGGATTGGAATGGGAAGGACTTGGATATCACATCTCATGCTATAGGGAGGGTCTCAGGTTTGGGAAGGGAAGGATTTGGATTTCACATCTCATGTTATAGGATGGTTCTCATGTTTGGTTTTTGAAGCATTGAGATATCACATCTCATGCTATCGGAAGGGTCTCAGGTTTGGTATTAGAAGCATTGAGATATCACATCTCATGCTATAGGATTGGTCTCCGGATTGGAATGTGAAGGATTTGGATATCACATCTCATGCTAAAGGAAGGGTCTCAGGTTTGGAATGGGAAGGAGTTGGATATGACATCTCTTGTTATAGGGAGGGTCTCAGGATTTGAATGGCAAGGAGTTGGATATCACATCTCATGCCATAGGAAGGGTCTCAGGTTTGGTATAAGCATTGAGATATCACATCTCTGCTATCGGAAGGGTCTCAGGATTGGAATGGGAAGGACTTAGATATCACATCTCATGCTATAGGGAGGGTCTCAGTTTTGATATTAGAAGCATTGAGATACCACATCTCATGCTATCGGAAGGGTCTCAGGATTGGAATGGGAGGAGCTGGATATCACATCTCATGCTAAAGGAAGGGTCTCAGGTTTGGAAGGGGAAGGATTTGGATATCACATCTCATGTTATAGGATGGGTCTCAGGTTTGGTATTAGAAGCATTGTGATATCACATCTCATGCTATAGGAAGTGTCTCAGGATTGGAATGGGAAGGAGTTGGATATCACATCTCATGCTAAAGGAAGGGTCTCAGGTTTGGTAGAAGCATTGAGATATCACATCTCTGCTATCAGAAGAGTCTGAGGATTGGAATGGGAAGGAGTTGGATATCCCATCTCATGTTATAGGAAGAGTCTCAGGTTTGGTATTAGAAGCATTGAGATATCACATCTCATGCTATAGGAAGTGTCTCAGGATTGGAATGGGAAGGACTTGGATATCACATCTCATGCTATAGGGAGGGTCTCAAGTTTGATATTAGAAGCATTGAGATATCACATCTCATGCTATAGGAAGAGTCTCAGGTTTGGGAAGGGAAGGATTTGGATTTCACATCTCATGTTATAGGATGGTTCTCATGTTTGGTTTTTGAAGCATTGAGATATCACATCTCATGCTATCGGAAGGGTCTCAGGTTTGGTATTAGAAGCATTGAGATATCACATCTCATGCTATAGGATTGGTCTCCGGATTGGAATGTGAAGGATTTGGATATCACATCTCATGCTAAAGGAAGGGTCTCAGGTTTGGAATGGGAAGGAGTTGGATATGACATCTCTTGTTATAGGGAGGGTCTCAGGATTTGAATGGCAAGGAGTTGGATATCACATCTCATGCCATAGGAAGGGTCTCAGGTTTGGTATAAGCATTGAGATATCACATCTCTGCTATCGGAAGGGTCTCAGGATTGGAATGGGAAGGACTTAGATATCACATCTCATGCTATAGGGAGGGTCTCAGTTTTGATATTAGAAGCATTGAGATACCACATCTCATGCTATCGGAAGGGTCTCAGGATTGGAATGGGAGGAGCTGGATATCACATCTCATGCTAAAGGAAGGGTCTCAGGTTTGGAAGGGGAAGGATTTGGATATCACATCTCATGTTATAGGATGGGTCTCAGGTTTGGTATTAGAAGCATTGTGATATCACATCTCATGCTATAGGAAGTGTCTCAGGATTGGAATGGGAAGGAGTTGGATATCACATCTCATGCTAAAGGAAGGGTCTCAGGTTTGGTAGAAGCATTGAGATATCACATCTCTGCTATCAGAAGAGTCTGAGGATTGGAATGGGAAGGAGTTGGATATCCCATCTCATGTTATAGGAAGAGTCTCAGGTTTGGTATTAGAAGCATTGAGATATCACATCTCATGCTATAGGAAGTGTCTCAGGATTGGAATGGGAAGGACTTGGATATCACATCTCATGCTATAGGGAGGGTCTCAAGTTTGATATTAGAAGCATTGAGATATCACATCTCATGCTATAGGAAGAGTCTCAGGTTTGGGAAGGGAAGGATTTGGATTTCACATCTCATGTTATAGGATGGTTCTCATGTTTGGTTTTTGAAGCATTGAGATATCACATCTCATGCTATCGGAAGGGTCTCAGGTTTGGTATTAGAAGCATTGAGATATCACATCTCATGCTATAGGATTAGTCTCCGGATTGGAATGTGAAGGATTTGGATATCACATCTCATGCTAAAGGAAGGGTCTCAGGTTTGGAATGGGAAGGAGTTGGATATGACATCTCTTGTTATAGGGAGGGTCTCAGGATTTGAATGGCAAGGAGTTGGATATCACATCTCATGCCATAGGAAGGGTCTCAGGTTTGGTATAAGCATTGAGATATCACATCTCTGCTATCGGAAGGGTCTCAGGATTGGATTGGGAAGGAGTTGGATATCACATCTCATGTTATAGGAAGGGTCTCCGGATTGGAATGTGAAGGATTTGGATATCACATCTCATGCTAAAGGAAGGGTCTCAGGTTTGGAATGGGAAGGAGTTGGATATGACATCTCTTGTTATAGGGAGGGTCTCAGGATTTGAATGGCAAGGAGTTGGATATCACATCTCATGCCATAGGAAGGGTCTCAGGTTTGGTATAAGCATTGAGATATCACATCTCTGCTATCGGAGGGGTCTCAGGATTGGATTGGGAAGGAGTTGGATATCCCTTCTCATGCTATAGGAAGGGTCTCAGGTTGGAATGGGAAGGAGTTGGATATCACATCTCATGCTAAAGGAAGGGTCTCAGGTTTGGTAGAAGCATTGAGATATCACATCTCATGCTATAGGAAGGGTCTCAGGATTGGAATGGGAAGGACTTAGATATCACATATCATGCTATAGGGAGGGTTTCAGTTTTGATATTAGAAGCATTGAGATATCACATCTCATGCTATCGGAAGTGTCTCAGGATTCGAATGGGAAGGAGCTGGATATCACATCTCATGCTAAAGGAAGGGTCTCAGGTTTGGAACGGGAAGGAGTTGGATATCCGATCTATGTTGTAGGAAGGGTCTCAGGTTTGGTATAAGCATTGAGATATCACATCTCTGCTATCGGAAGTGTCTCAGGATTGGAATGGGAAGGAATTGGATATCCCATCTCATGTTATAGGACGGGTCTCAGGATTGTTATTAGAATCATTGAGATATCATATTGCATGCTGTAGGAAGGGTCTAAGGATTGGAATGGGAAAGACTTGGATATCACATCTCATGCTATAGGAAGGGTCTCAGGTTTGGTATAAGCATTGAGATATCACATCTCATGCTATAGGATTAGTCTCCGGATTGGAATGTGAAGGATTTGGATATCACATCTCATGCTAAAGGAAGGGTCTCAGGTTTGGAATGGGAAGGAGTTGGATATGACATCTCTTGTTATAGGGAGGGTCTCAGGATTTGAATGGCAAGGAGTTGGATATCACATCTCATGCCATAGGAAGGGTCTCAGGTTTGGTATAAGCATTGAGATATCACATCTCTGCTATCGGAAGGGTCTCAGGATTGGATTGGGAAGGAGTTGGATATCACATCTCATGTTATAGGAAGGGTCTCCGGATTGGAATGTGAAGGATTTGGATATCACATCTCATGCTAAAGGAAGGGTCTCAGGTTTGGAATGGGAAGGAGTTGGATATGACATCTCTTGTTATAGGGAGGGTCTCAGGATTTGAATGGCAAGGAGTTGGATATCACATCTCATGCCATAGGAAGGGTCTCAGGTTTGGTATAAGCATTGAGATATCACATCTCTGCTATCGGAGGGGTCTCAGGATTGGATTGGGAAGGAGTTGGATATCCCTTCTCATGCTATAGGAAGGGTCTCAGGTTGGAATGGGAAGGAGTTGGATATCACATCTCATGCTAAAGGAAGGGTCTCAGGTTTGGTAGAAGCATTGAGATATCACATCTCATGCTATAGGAAGGGTCTCAGGATTGGAATGGGAAGGACTTAGATATCACATATCATGCTATAGGGAGGGTTTCAGTTTTGATATTAGAAGCATTGAGATATCACATCTCATGCTATCGGAAGTGTCTCAGGATTCGAATGGGAAGGAGCTGGATATCACATCTCATGCTAAAGGAAGGGTCTCAGGTTTGGAACGGGAAGGAGTTGGATATCCGATCTATGTTGTAGGAAGGGTCTCAGGTTTGGTATAAGCATTGAGATATCACATCTCTGCTATCGGAAGTGTCTCAGGATTGGAATGGGAAGGAATTGGATATCCCATCTCATGTTATAGGACGGGTCTCAGGATTGTTATTAGAATCATTGAGATATCATATTGCATGCTGTAGGAAGGGTCTAAGGATTGGAATGGGAAAGACTTGGATATCACATCTCATGCTATAGGAAGGGTCTCAGGTTTGGTATAAGCATTGAGATATCAAATCTCATGCTATAGGAAGGGTCTCAGGATTGGAATGGAAGGAGTTGGATATCACATCTCATGTTATAGGAAGGATCTCAGGTTTGGTATTAGAAGCATTGAGACATCACATCTCATGCTATAGGAAGGGTCTCAGGATTGGAATGGGAAGGAGTTGGATATCACATCTCATGCTATAGGAAGGGTCTCAGGTTTGGTATAAGCATTGAGATATCACATCTCATGCTATAGGAAGGGTCTCAGGATTGGAATGGGAAGGAGTTGTATATGACATCTCATGCCGTAGGAAGGGTCTCAGGTTTGGTATAAGCATTGAGATATCACATCTCTGCTATCAGAAGAGTCTCAGGATTGGAATGGGAAGGAGTTGGATATCCCATCTCATGTTATAGGAAGAGTCTCAGGTTTGGTATTAGAAGCATTGAGATATCACATCTCATGCTATCGGAAGTGTCTCAGGATTGGAATGGGAAGGACTTGGATATCACATCTCATGCTATAGGGAGGGTCTCAAGTTTGATATTAGAAGCATTGAGATATCACATCTCATGCTATAGGAAGAGTCTCAGGTTTGGGAAGGGAAGGATTTGGATTTCACATCTCATGTTATAGGATGGTTCTCATGTTTGGTTTTTGAAGCATTGAGATATCACATCTCATGCTATCGGAAGGGTCTCAGGTTTGGTATTAGAAGCATTGAGATATCACATCTCATGCTATAGGATTGGTCTCTGGATTGGAATGTGAAGGATTTGGATATCACATCTCATGCTAAAGGAAGGGTCTCAGGTTTGGAATGGGAAGGAGTTGGATATGACATCTCTTGTTATAGGGAGGGTCTCAGGATTTGAATGGCAAGGAGTTGGATATCACATCTCATGCCATAGGAAGGGTCTCAGGTTTGGTATAAGCATTGAGATATCACATCTCTGCTATCGGAAGGGTCTCAGGATTGGATTGGGAAGGAGTTGGATATCACATCTCATGTTATAGGAAGGGTCTCCGGATTGGAATGTGAAGGATTTGGATATCACATCTCATGCTAAAGGAAGGGTCTCAGGTTTGGAATGGGAAGGAGTTGGATATGACATCGCTTGTTATAGGGAGGGTCTCAGGATTTGAATGGCAAGGAGTTGGATATCACATCTCATGCCATAGGAAGGGTCGCAGGTTTGGTATAAGCATAGAGATATCACATCTCTGCTATCGGAAGGGTCTCAGGATTGGATTGGGAAGGAGTTGGATATCCCTTCTCATGCTACTGGAAGGGTCTCAGGTTGGAATGGGAAGGAGTTGGATATCACATCTCATGCTAAAGGAAGGGTCTCAGGTTTGGTAGAAGCATTGAGATATCACATCTCATGCTATAGGAAGGGTCTCAGGATTGGAATGGGAAGGACTTAGATATCACATATCATGCTATAGGGAGGGTTTCAGTTTTGATATTAGAAGCATTGAGATATCACATCTCATGCTATCGGAAGTGTCTCAGGATTGGAATGGGAAGGAGCTGGATATTACATCTCATGCTAAAGGAAGGGTCTCAGGTTTGGAACGGGAAGGAGTTGGATATCCGATCTCATGTTATAGGAAGGGTCTCAGGTTTGGTATAAGCATTGAGATATCACATCTCTGCTATCGGAAGTGTCTCAGGATTGGAATGGGAAGGAATTGGATATTCCATCTCATGTTATAGGACGGGTCTCAGGATTGTTATTAGAATCATTGAGATATCATATTGCATGCTGTAGGAAGGGTCTAAGGATTGGAATGGGAAAGACTTGGATATCACATCTCATGCTATAGGAAGGGTCTCAGGTTTGGTATAAGCATTGAGATATCAAATCTCATGCTATAGGAAGGGTCTCAGGATTGGAATGGAAGGAGTTGGATATCACATCTCATGTTATAGGAAGGATCTCAGGTTTGGTATTAGAAGCATTGATACATCGCATCTCATGCTATAGGAAGGGTCTCAGGATTGGAATGGGAAGGAGTTGGATATCACATCTCATGCTATAGGAAGGGTCTCAGGTTTGGTATAAGCATTGAGATATCACATCTCATGCTATAGGAAGGGTCTCAGGATTGGAATGGGAAGGAGTTGTATATGGCATCTCATGCCGTAGGAAGGGTCTCAGGTTTGGTATAAGCATTGAGATATCACATCTCTGCTATCAGAAGAGTCTCAGGATTGGAATGGGAAGGAGTTGGATATCCCATCTCATGTTATAGGAAGAGTCTCAGGTTTGGTATTAGAAGCATTGAGATATCACATCTCATGCTATAGGAAGTGTCTCAGGATTGGAATGGGAAGGACTTGGATATCACATCTCATGCTATACGGAGGGTCTCAAGTTTGATATTAGAAGCATTGAGATATCACATCTCATGCTATAGGAAGAGTCTCAGGTTTGGGAAGGGAAGGATTTGGATTTCACATCTCATGTTATAGGATGGTTCTCATGTTTGGTTTTTGAAGCATTGAGATATCACATCTCATGCTATCGGAAGGGTCTCAGGTTTGGTATTAGAAGCATTGAGATATCACATCTCATGCTATAGGATTGGTCTCCGGATTGGAATGTGAAGGATTTGGATATCACATCTCATGTTAAAGGAAGGGTCTCAGGTTTGGAATGGGAAGGAGTTGGATATGACATCTCTTGTTATAGGGAGGGTCTCAGGATTTGAATGGCAAGGAGTTGGATATCACATCTCATGCCATAGGAAGGGTCTCAGGTTTGGTATAAGCATTGAGATATCACATCTCTTATCGGAAGGGTCTCAGGATTGGATTGGGAAGGAGTTGGATATCACATCTCATGTTATAGGAAGGGTCTCCGGATTGGAATGTAAAGGATTTGGATATCACATCTCATGCTAAAGGAAGGGTCTCAGGTTTGGAATGGGAAGGAGTTGGATATGACATCTCTTGTTATAGGGAGGGTCTCAGGATTTGAATGGCAAGGAGTTGGATATCACATCTCATGCCATAGGAAGGGTCTCAGGTTTGGTATAAGCATTGAGATATCACATCTCTGCTATCGGAAGGGTCTCAGGATTGGATTGGGAAGGAGTTGGATATCCCTTCTCATGCTATAGGAAGGGTCTCAGGTTGGAATGGGAAGGAGTTGGATATCACATCTCATGCTAAAGGAAGGGTCTCAGGTTTGGTAGAAGCATTGAGATATCACATCTCATGCTATAGGAAGGGTCTCAGGATTGGAATGGGAAGGACTTAGATATCACATATCATGCTATAGGGAGGGTTTCAGTTTTGATATTAGAAGCATTGAGATATCACATCTCATGCTATCGGAAGTGTCTCAGGATTGGAATGGGAAGGAGCTGGATATTACATCTCATGCTAAAGGAAGGGTCTCAGGTTTGGAACGGGAAGGAGTTGGATATCCGATCTCATGTTATAGGAAGGGTCTCAGGTTTGGTATAAGCATTGAGATATCACATCTCTGCTATCGGAAGTGTCTCAGGATTGGAATGGGAAGGAATTGGATATCCCATCTCATGTTAAAGGACGGGTCACAGGATTGTTATTAGAATCATTGAGATATCATATTGCATGCTGTAGGAAGGGTCTAAGGATTGGAATGGGAAAGACTTGGATATCACATCTCATGCTATAGGAAGGGTCTCAGGTTTGGTATAAGCATTGAGATATCAAATCTCATGCTATAGGAAGGGTCTCAGGATTGGAATGGAAGGAGTTGGATATCACATCTCATGTTATAGGAAGGATCTCAGGTTTGGTATTAGAAGCATTGAGACATCACATCTCATGCTATAGGAAGGGTCTCAGGATTGGAATGGGAAGGAGTTGGATATCACATCTCATGCTATAGGAAGGGTCTCATGTTTGGTATAAGCATTGAGATATCACATCTCATGCTATAGGAAGGGTCTCAGGATTGGAATGGGAAGGAGTTGTATATGACATCTCATGCCGTAGGAAGGGTCTCAGGTTTGGTATAAGCATTGAGATATCACATCTCTGCTATCAGAAGAGTCTCAGGATTGGAATGGGAAGGAGTTGGATATCCCATCTCATGTTATAGGAAGAGTCTCAGGTTTGGTATTAGAAGCATTGAGATATCACATCTCATGCTATAGGAAGTGTCTCAGGATTGGAATGGGAAGGACTTGGATATCACATCTCATGCTATCGGAAGGGTCTCAAGTTTGATATTAGAAGCATTGAGATATCACATCTCATGCTATAGGAAGAGTCTCAGGTTTGGGAAGGGAAGGATTTGGATATCACATCTCATGCTAAAGGATGGGTCTCAGGTTTGGAATGGGAAGGAGTTGGATATGACATCTCTTGTTATAGGGAGGGTCTCAGGATTTGAATGGCAAGGAGTTGGATATCACATCTCATGCCATAGGAAGGGTCTCAGGTTTGGTATAAGCATTGAGATATCACATCTCTTATCGGAAGGGTCTCAGGATTGGATTGGGAAGGAGTTGGATATCACATCTCATGTTATAGGAAGGGTCTCAGGATTGGAATGTGAAGGATTTGGATATCACATCTCATGCTAAAGGAAGGGTCTCAGGTTTGGAATAGGAAGGAGTTGGATATGACATCTCTTGTTATAGGGAGGGTCTCAGGATTTGAATGGCAAGGAGTTGGATATCACATCTCATGCCATAGGAAGGGTCTCAGGTTTGGTATAAGCATTGAGATATCACATCTCTGCTATCGGAAGGGTCTCAGGATTGGATTGGAAGGAGTTGGATATCCCTTCTCATGCTATAGGAAGGGTCTCAGGTTGGAATGGGAAGGAGTTGGATATCACATCTCATGCTAAAGGAAGGGTCTCAGGTTTGGTAGAAGCATTGAGATATCACATCTCATGCTATAGGAAGGGTCTCAGGATTGGAATGGGAAGGACTTAGATATCACATATCATGCTATAGGGAGGGTTTCAGTTTTGATATTAGAAGCATTGAGATATCACATCTCATGCTATCGGAAGTGTCTCAGGATTGGAATGGGAAGGAGCTGGATATTACATCTCATGCTAAAGGAAGGGTCTCAGGTTTGGAACGGGAAGGAGTTGGATATCCGATCTCATGTTATAGGAAGGGTCTCAGGTTTGGTATAAGCATTGAGATATCACATCTCTGCTATCGGAAGTGTCTCAGGATTGGAATGGGAAGGAATTGGATATCCCATCTCATGTTAAAGGACGGGTCACAGGATTGTTATTAGAATCATTGAGATATCATATTGCATGCTGTAGGAAGGGTCTAAGGATTGGAATGGGAAAGACTTGGATATCACATCTCATGCTATAGGAAGGGTCTCAGGTTTGGTATAAGCATTGAGATATCAAATCTCATGCTATAGGAAGGGTCTCAGGATTGGAATGGAAGGAATTGGATATCACATCTCATGTTATAGGAAGGATCTCAGGTTTGGTATTAGAAGCATTGAGACATCACATCTCATGCTATAGGAAGGGTCTCAGGATTGGAATGGGAAGGAGTTGGATATCACATCTCATGCTATAGGAAGGGTCTCATGTTTGGTATTAGAAGCATTGAGATATCACATCTCATGCTATAGGAAGTGTCTCAGGATTGGAATGGGAAGGACTTGGATATCACATCTCATGCTATAGGGAGGGTCTCAAGTTTGATATTAGAAGCATTGAGATATCACATCTCATGCTATAGGAAGGGTCTCAGGATTGGAATGGGAAGGAGTTGTATATGACATCTCATGCCGTAGGAAGGGTCTCAGGTTTGGTATGAGCATTGAGATATCACATCTCTGCTATCAGAAGAGTCTCAGGATTGGAATGGGAAGGAGTTGGATATCCCATCTCATGTTATAGGAAGAGTCTCAGGTTTGGTATTAGAAGCATTGAGATATCACATCTCATGCTATAGGAAGTGTCTCAGGATTGGAATGGGAAGGACTTGGATATCACATCTCATGCTATAGGGAGGGTCTCAAGTTTGATATTAGAAGCATTGAGATATCACATCTCATGCTATAGGAAGAGTCTCAGGTTTGGGAAGGGAAGGATTTGGATTTCACATCTCATGTTATAGGATGGTTCTCATGTTTGGTTTTTGAAGCATTGAGATATCACATCTCATGCTATCGGAAGGGTCTCAGGTTTGGTATTAGAAGCATTGAGATATCACATCTCATGCTATAGGATTGGTCTCCGGATTGGAATGTGAAGGATTTGGATATCACATCTCATGCTAAAGGAAGGGTCTCAGGTTTGGAATGGGAAGGAGTTGGATATGACATCTCTTGTTATAGGGAGGGTCTCAGGATTTGAATGGCAAGGAGTTGGATATCACATCTCATGCCATAGGAAGGGTCTCAGGTTTGGTATAAGCATTGAGATATCACATCTCTGCTATCGGAAGGGTCTCAGGATTGGAATGGGAAGGACTTAGATATCACATCTCATGCTATAGGGAGGGTCTCAGTTTTGATATTAGAAGCATTGAGATACCACATCTCATGCTATCGGAAGGGTCTCAGGATTGGAATGGGAGGAGCTGGATATCACATCTCATGCTAAAGGAAGGGTCTCAGGTTTGGAAGGGGAAGGATTTGGATATCACATCTCATGTTATAGGATGGGTCTCAGGTTTGGTATTAGAAGCATTGTGATATCACATCTCATGCTATAGGAAGTGTCTCAGGATTGGAATGGGAAGGAGTTGGATATCACATCTCATGCTATAGGAAGGGTTTCAGGTTTGGTAGAAGCATTGAGATATCACATCTCATGCTATAGGAAGAGTCTCAGGTTTGGGAAGGGAAGGATTTGGATTTCACATCTCATGTTATAGGATGGTTCTCATGTTTGGTTTTTGAAGCATTGAGATATCACATCTCATGCTATCGGAAGGGTCTCAGGTTTGGTATTAGAAGCATTGAGATATCACATCTCATGCTATAGGATTGGTCTCCGGATTGGAATGTGAAGGATTTGGATATCACATCTCATGCTAAAGGAAGGGTCTCAGGTTTGGAATGGGAAGGAGTTGGATATGACATCTCTTGTTATAGGGAGGGTCTCAGGATTTGAATGGCAAGGAGTTGGATATCACATCTCATGCCATAGGAAGGGTCTCAGGTTTGGTATAAGCATTGAGATATCACATCTCTGCTATCGGAAGGGTCTCAGGATTGGATTGGGAAGGAGTTGGATATCACATCTCATGTTATAGGAAGGGTCTCCGGATTGGAATGTGAAGGATTTGGAGATCACATCTCATGCTAAAGGAAGGGTCTCAGGTTTGGAATGGGAAGGAGTTGGATATCACATCTCATGCCATAGGAAGGGTCTCAGGTTTGGTATAAGCATTGAGATATCACATCTCTGCTATCGGAGGGGTCTCAGGATTGGATTGGGAAGGAGTTGGATATCCCTTCTCATGCTATAGGAAGGGTCTCAGGTTGGAATGGGAAGGAGTTGGATATCACATCTCATGCTAAAGGAAGGGTCTCAGGTTTGGTAGAAGCATTGAGATATCACATCTCATGCTATTGGAAGGGTCTCAGGATTGGAATGGGAAGGACTTAGATATCACATATCATGCTATAGGGAGGGTTTCAGTTTTGATATTAGAAGCATTGAAATATCACATCTCATGCTATCGGAAGTGTCTCAGGATTGGAATGGGAAGGAGCTGGATATTACATCTCATGCTAAAGGAAGGGTCTCAGGTTTGGAACGGGAAGGAGTTGGATATCCGATCTCATGTTGTAGGAAGGGTCTCAGGTTTGGCATAAGCATTGAGATATCACATCTCTGCTATCGGAAGTGTCTCAGGATTGGAATGGGAAGGAATTGGATATCCCATCTCATGTTATAGGATGGGTCTCAGGATTGTTATTAGAATCATTGAGATATCATATTGCATGCTGTAGGAAGGGTCTAAGGATTGGAATGGGAAAGACTTGGATATCACATCTCATGCTATAGGAAGGGTCTCAGGTTTGGTATAAGCATTGAGATATCAAATTTCATGCTATAGGAAGGGTCTCAGGATTGGAATGGAAGGAGTTGGATATCACATCTCATGTTATAGGAAGGATCTCAGGTTTGGTATTAGAAGCATTGAGACATCACATCTCATGCTATAGGAAGGGTCTCAGGATTCGAATGGGAAGGAGTTGGATATCACATCTCATGCTATAGGAAGGGTCTCAGGTTTGGTATAAGCATTGAGATATCACATCTCATGCTATAGGAAGGGTCTCAGGATTGGAATGGGAAGGAGTTGTATATGACATCTCATGCCGTAGGAAGGGTCTCAGGTTTGGTATAAGCATTGAGATATCACATCTCTGCTATCAGAAGAGTCTCAGGATTGGAATGGGAAGGAGTTGGATATCCCATCTCATGTTATAGGAAGAGTCTCAGGTTTGGTATTAGAAGCATTGAGATATCACATCTCATGCTATAGGAAGTGTCTCAGGATTGGAATGGGAAGGACTTGGATATCACATCTCATGCTATAGGGAGGGTCTCAAGTTTGATATTAGAAGCATTGAGATATCACATCTCATGCTATAGGAAGAGTCTCAGGTTTGGGAAGGGAAGGATTTGGAATTCACATCTCATGTTATAGGATGGTTCTCATGTTTGGTTTTTGAAGCATAGAGATATCACATCTCATGCTATCGGAAGGGTCTCAGGTTTGGTATTAGAAGCATTGAGATATCACATCTCATGCTATAGGATTGGTCTCCGGATTGGAATGTGAAGGATTTGGAAATCACATCTCATGCTAAAGGAAGGGTCTCAGGTTTGGAATGGGAAGGAGTTGGATATGACATCTCTTGTTATAGGGAGGGTCTCAGGATTTCAATGGCAAGGAGTTGGATATCACATCTCATGCCATAGGAAGGGTCTCAGGTTTGGTATAAGCATTGAGATATCACATCTCTGCTATCGGAAGGGTCTCAGGATTGGATTGGGAAGGAGTTGGATATCTCATCTCATGTTATAGGAAGAGTCTCCGGATTGGAATGTGAAGGATTTGGATATCACATCTCATGCTAAAGGAAGGGTCTCAGGTTTGGAATGGGAAGGAGTTGGATATGACATCTCTTGTTATAGGGAGGGTCTCAGGATTTGAATGGCAAGGAGTTGGATATCACATCTCATGCCATAGGAAGGGTCTCAGGTTTGGTATAAGCATTGAGATATCACATCTATGCTATCGGAAGGGTTTCAGGATTGGATTGGGAAGGAGTTGGATATCCCTTCTCATGCTATAGGAAGGGTCTCAGGTTGGAATGGGAAGGAGTTGGATATCACATCTCATGCTAAAGGAAGGGTCTCAGGTTTGGTAGAAGCATTGAGATATCACATCTCATGCTATAGGAAGGGTCTCAGGATTGGAATGGGAAGGACTTTGATATCACATATCATGCTATAGGGAGGGTTTCAGTTTTGATATTAGAAGCATTGAGATATCACATCTCATGCTATCGGAAGTGTCTCAGGATTGGAATGGGAAGGAGCTGGATATTACATCTCATGCTAAAGGAAGGGTCTCAGGTTTGGAACGGGAAGGAGTTGGATATCCGATCTCATGTTATAGGAAGGGTCTCAGGTTTGGTATAAGCATTGAGATATCACATCTCTGCTATCGGAAGTGTCTCAGGATTGGAATGGGAAGGAATTGGATATCCCATCTCATGTTATAGGACGGGTCTCAGGATTGTTATTAGAATCATTGAGATATCATATTGCATGCTGTAGGAAGGGTCTAAGGATTGGAATGGGAAAGACTGGGATATCACCTCTCATGCTATAGGAAGGGTCTCAGGTTTGGTATAAGCATTGAGATATCAAATCTCATGCTATAGGAAGGGTCTCAGGATTGGAATGGAAGGAGTTGGATATCACATCTCATGTTATAGGAAGGATCTCAGGTTTGGTATTAGAAGCATTGAGACATCACATCTCATGCTATAGGAAGGGTCTCAGGATTGGAATGGGAAGGAGTTGGATATCACATCTCATGCTATAGGAAGGGTCTCAGGTTTGGTATAAGCATTGAGATATCACATCTCAGGCTATAGGAAGGGTCTCAGGATTGGAATGGGAAGGAGTTGTATATGACATCTCATGCCGTAGGAAGGGTCTCAGGTTTGGTATAAGCATTGAGATATCACATCTCATGCTATAGGAAGGGTCTCAGGATTTGAATGGGAAGGACTTAGATATCACATATCATTTTTGTTGGTCTCAGTTTTGATATTAGAAGCATTGAGATATCACATCTCATGCTATCGGAAGTGTCTCAGTATTGGAATGGGAAGGAGCTGGATATCACATCTCATGCTAAAGGAAGGGTCTCAGGTTTGGAACGGGAAGGAGTTGGATATCACATCTCATGTTATAGGAAGGGTCTCAAGTTTGGTATAAGCATTGAGATATCACATCTCTGCTATCGGAAGTGTCTCAGGATTGGAATGGGAAGGAGTTGGATATCCCATCTCATGTTATAGGACGGGTCTCAGGTTTGTTATTAGAATCATTGAGATATCATATTGCATGCTGTAGGAAGGGTCTAAGGATTGGAATGGGAAGGACTTGGATATCACATCTCATGCTATAGATAGGCTCTCAGGTTTGGAAAGGGAAGGAGTTGGATATCACATTTCATGTTAGAGGAAGGATCTCAGGTTTGGTATTAGAGGCATTGAGATATCACATCTCATGCTATAGGAAGGGTCTCAGGTTGGAATGGGAAGGAGTTGGATATCACATCTCATGCTAAAGGAAGGGTCTCAGGTTTGGTAGAAGCATTGTAGATATCACATCTCATGCTATTGGAAGGGTCTCAGGATTGGAATGGGAAGGACTTTGATATCACATATCATGCTATAGGGAGGGTTTCAGTTTTGATATTAGAAGCATTGAGATATCACATCTCATGCTATCGGAAGTGTCTCAGGATTGGAATGGGAAGGAGCTGGATATTACATCTCATGCTAAAGGAAGGGTCTTAGGTTTGGAATGGGAAGGAGTTGGATATCCGATCTCATGTTATAGGAAGGGTCTCAGGTTTGGTATAAGCATTGAGATATCACATCTCTGCTATCGGAAGTGTCTCAGGATTGGAATGGGAAGGAATTGGATATCCCATCTCATGTTATAGGACGGGTCTCAGGATTGTTATTAGAATCATTGAGATATCATATTGCATGCTGTAGGAAGGGTCTAAGGATTGGAATGGGAAAGACTGGGATATCACCTCTCATGCTATAGGAAGGGTCTCAGGTTTGGTATAAGCATTGAGATATCAAATCTCATGCTATAGGAAGGGTCTCAGGATTGGAATGGAAGGAGTTGGATATCACATCTCATGTTATAGGAAGGATCTCAGGTTTGGTATTAGAAGCATTGAGACATCACATCTCATGCTATAGGAAGGGTCTCAGGTTTGGTATTAGAAGCATTGAGATATCACATCTCATGCTATAGGATTGGTCTCCGGATTGGAATGTGAAGGATTTGGATATCACATCTCATGCTAAAGGAAGGGTCTCAGGTTTGGAATGGGAAGGAGTTGGATATGACATCTCTTGTTATAGGGAGGGTCTCAGGATTTGAATGGCAAGGAGTTGGATATCACATCTCATGCCATAGGAAGGGTCTCAGGTTTGGTATAAGCATTGAGATATCACATCTCTGCTATCGGAAGGGTCTCAGGATTGGAATGGGAAGGACTTAGATATCACATCTCATGCTATAGGGAGGGTCTCAGTTTTGATATTAGAAGCATTGAGATACCACATCTCATGCTATCGGAAGGGTCTCAGGATTGGAATGGGAGGAGCTGGATATCACATCTCATGCTAAAGGAAGGGTCTCAGGTTTGGAAGGGGAAGGATTTGGATATCACATCTCATGTTATAGGATGGGTCTCAGGTTTGGTATTAGAAGCATTGTGATATCACATCTCATGCTATAGGAAGTGTCTCAGGATTGGAATGGGAAGGAGTTGGATATCACATCTCATGCTAAAGGAAGGGTCTCAGGTTTGGTAGAAGCATTGAGATATCACATCTCTGCTATCAGAAGAGTCTGAGGATTGGAATGGGAAGGAGTTGGATATCCCATCTCATGTTATAGGAAGAGTCTCAGGTTTGGTATTAGAAGCATTGAGATATCACATCTCATGCTATAGGAAGTGTCTCAGGATTGGAATGGGAAGGACTTGGATATCACATCTCATGCTATAGGGAGGGTCTCAAGTTTGATATTAGAAGCATTGAGATATCACATCTCATGCTATAGGAAGAGTCTCAGGTTTGGGAAGGGAAGGATTTGGATTTCACATCTCATGTTATAGGATGGTTCTCATGTTTGGTTTTTGAAGCATTGAGATATCACATCTCATGCTATCGGAAGGGTCTCAGGTTTGGTATTAGAAGCATTGAGATATCACATCTCATGCTATAGGATTAGTCTCCGGATTGGAATGTGAAGGATTTGGATATCACATCTCATGCTAAAGGAAGGGTCTCAGGTTTGGAATGGGAAGGAGTTGGATATGACATCTCTTGTTATAGGGAGGGTCTCAGGATTTGAATGGCAAGGAGTTGGATATCACATCTCATGCCATAGGAAGGGTCTCAGGTTTGGTATAAGCATTGAGATATCACATCTCTGCTATCGGAAGGGTCTCAGGATTGGATTGGGAAGGAGTTGGATATCACATCTCATGTTATAGGAAGGGTCTCCGGATTGGAATGTGAAGGATTTGGATATCACATCTCATGCTAAAGGAAGGGTCTCAGGTTTGGAATGGGAAGGAGTTGGATATGACATCTCTTGTTATAGGGAGGGTCTCAGGATTTGAATGGCAAGGAGTTGGATATCACATCTCATGCCATAGGAAGGGTCTCAGGTTTGGTATAAGCATTGAGATATCACATCTCTGCTATCGGAGGGGTCTCAGGATTGGATTGGGAAGGAGTTGGATATCCCTTCTCATGCTATAGGAAGGGTCTCAGGTTGGAATGGGAAGGAGTTGGATATCACATCTCATGCTAAAGGAAGGGTCTCAGGTTTGGTAGAAGCATTGAGATATCACATCTCATGCTATAGGAAGGGTCTCAGGATTGGAATGGGAAGGACTTAGATATCACATATCATGCTATAGGGAGGGTTTCAGTTTTGATATTAGAAGCATTGAGATATCACATCTCATGCTATCGGAAGTGTCTCAGGATTCGAATGGGAAGGAGCTGGATATCACATCTCATGCTAAAGGAAGGGTCTCAGGTTTGGAACGGGAAGGAGTTGGATATCCGATCTATGTTGTAGGAAGGGTCTCAGGTTTGGTATAAGCATTGAGATATCACATCTCTGCTATCGGAAGTGTCTCAGGATTGGAATGGGAAGGAATTGGATATCCCATCTCATGTTATAGGACGGGTCTCAGGATTGTTATTAGAATCATTGAGATATCATATTGCATGCTGTAGGAAGGGTCTAAGGATTGGAATGGGAAAGACTTGGATATCACATCTCATGCTATAGGAAGGGTCTCAGGTTTGGTATAAGCATTGAGATATCACATCTCATGCTATAGGATTAGTCTCCGGATTGGAATGTGAAGGATTTGGATATCACATCTCATGCTAAAGGAAGGGTCTCAGGTTTGGAATGGGAAGGAGTTGGATATGACATCTCTTGTTATAGGGAGGGTCTCAGGATTTGAATGGCAAGGAGTTGGATATCACATCTCATGCCATAGGAAGGGTCTCAGGTTTGGTATAAGCATTGAGATATCACATCTCTGCTATCGGAAGGGTCTCAGGATTGGATTGGGAAGGAGTTGGATATCACATCTCATGTTATAGGAAGGGTCTCCGGATTGGAATGTGAAGGATTTGGATATCACATCTCATGCTAAAGGAAGGGTCTCAGGTTTGGAATGGGAAGGAGTTGGATATGACATCTCTTGTTATAGGGAGGGTCTCAGGATTTGAATGGCAAGGAGTTGGATATCACATCTCATGCCATAGGAAGGGTCTCAGGTTTGGTATAAGCATTGAGATATCACATCTCTGCTATCGGAGGGGTCTCAGGATTGGATTGGGAAGGAGTTGGATATCCCTTCTCATGCTATAGGAAGGGTCTCAGGTTGGAATGGGAAGGAGTTGGATATCACATCTCATGCTAAAGGAAGGGTCTCAGGTTTGGTAGAAGCATTGAGATATCACATCTCATGCTATAGGAAGGGTCTCAGGATTGGAATGGGAAGGACTTAGATATCACATATCATGCTATAGGGAGGGTTTCAGTTTTGATATTAGAAGCATTGAGATATCACATCTCATGCTATCGGAAGTGTCTCAGGATTCGAATGGGAAGGAGCTGGATATCACATCTCATGCTAAAGGAAGGGTCTCAGGTTTGGAACGGGAAGGAGTTGGATATCCGATCTATGTTGTAGGAAGGGTCTCAGGTTTGGTATAAGCATTGAGATATCACATCTCTGCTATCGGAAGTGTCTCAGGATTGGAATGGGAAGGAATTGGATATCCCATCTCATGTTATAGGACGGGTCTCAGGATTGTTATTAGAATCATTGAGATATCATATTGCATGCTGTAGGAAGGGTCTAAGGATTGGAATGGGAAAGACTTGGATATCACATCTCATGCTATAGGAAGGGTCTCAGGTTTGGTATAAGCATTGAGATATCAAATCTCATGCTATAGGAAGGGTCTCAGGATTGGAATGGAAGGAGTTGGATATCACATCTCATGTTATAGGAAGGATCTCAGGTTTGGTATTAGAAGCATTGAGACATCACATCTCATGCTATAGGAAGGGTCTCAGGATTGGAATGGGAAGGAGTTGGATATCACATCTCATGCTATAGGAAGGGTCTCAGGTTTGGTATAAGCATTGAGATATCACATCTCATGCTATAGGAAGGGTCTCAGGATTGGAATGGGAAGGAGTTGTATATGACATCTCATGCCGTAGGAAGGGTCTCAGGTTTGGTATAAGCATTGAGATATCACATCTCTGCTATCAGAAGAGTCTCAGGATTGGAATGGGAAGGAGTTGGATATCCCATCTCATGTTATAGGAAGAGTCTCAGGTTTGGTATTAGAAGCATTGAGATATCACATCTCATGCTATCGGAAGTGTCTCAGGATTGGAATGGGAAGGACTTGGATATCACATCTCATGCTATAGGGAGGGTCTCAAGTTTGATATTAGAAGCATTGAGATATCACATCTCATGCTATAGGAAGAGTCTCAGGTTTGGGAAGGGAAGGATTTGGATTTCACATCTCATGTTATAGGATGGTTCTCATGTTTGGTTTTTGAAGCATTGAGATGTCACATCTCATGCTATCGGAAGGGTCTCAGGTTTGGTATTAGAAGCATTGAGATATCACATCTCATGCTATAGGATTGGTCTCTGGATTGGAATGTGAAGGATTTGGATATCACATCTCATGCTAAAGGAAGGGTCTCAGGTTTGGAATGGGAAGGAGTTGGATATGACATCTCTTGTTATAGGGAGGGTCTCAGGATTTGAATGGCAAGGAGTTGGATATCACATCTCATGCCATAGGAAGGGTCTCAGGTTTGGTATAAGCATTGAGATATCACATCTCTGCTATCGGAAGGGTCTCAGGATTGGATTGGGAAGGAGTTGGATATCACATCTCATGTTATAGGAAGGGTCTCCGGATTGGAATGTGAAGGATTTGGATATCACATCTCATGCTAAAGGAAGGGTCTCAGGTTTGGAATGGGAAGGAGTTGGATATGACATCTCTTGTTATAGGGAGGGTCTCAGGATTTGAATGGCAAGGAGTTGGATATCACATCTCATGCCATAGGAAGGGTCGCAGGTTTGGTATAAGCATAGAGATATCACATCTCTGCTATCGGAAGGGTCTCAGGATTGGATTGGGAAGGAGTTGGATATCCCTTCTCATGCTACTGGAAGGGTCTCAGGTTGGAATGGGAAGGAGTTGGATATCACATCTCATGCTAAAGGAAGGGTCTCAGGTTTGGTAGAAGCATTGAGATATCACATCTCATGCTATAGGAAGGGTCTCAGGATTGGAATGGGAAGGACTTAGATATCACATATCATGCTATAGGGAGGGTTTCAGTTTTGATATTAGAAGCATTGAGATATCACATCTCAAGCTATCGGAAGTGTCTCAGGATTGGAATGGGAAGGAGCTGGATATTACATCTCATGCTAAAGGAAGGGTCTCAGGTTTGGAACGGGAAGGAGTTGGATATCCGATCTCATGTTATAGGAAGGGTCTCAGGTTTGGTATAAGCATTGAGATATCACATCTCTGCTATCGGAAGTGTCTCAGGATTGGAATGGGAAGGAATTGGATATTCCATCTCATGTTATAGGACGGGTCTCAGGATTGTTATTAGAATCATTGAGATATCATATTGCATGCTGTAGGAAGGGTCTAAGGATTGGAATGGGAAAGACTTGGATATCACATCTCATGCTATAGGAAGGGTCTCAGGTTTGGTATAAGCATTGAGATATCAAATCTCATGCTATAGGAAGGGTCTCAGGATTGGAATGGAAGGAGTTGGATATCACATCTCATGTTATAGGAAGGATCTCAGGTTTGGTATTAGAAGCATTGATACATCGCATCTCATGCTATAGGAAGGGTCTCAGGATTGGAATGGGAAGGAGTTGGATATCACATCTCATGCTATAGGAAGGGTCTCAGGTTTGGTATAAGCATTGAGATATCACATCTCATGCTATAGGAAGGGTCTCAGGATTGGAATGGGAAGGAGTTGTATATGGCATCTCATGCCGTAGGAAGGGTCTCAGGTTTGGTATAAGCATTGAGATATCACATCTCTGCTATCAGAAGAGTCTCAGGATTGGAATGGGAAGGAGTTGGATATCCCATCTCATGTTATAGGAAGAGTCTCAGGTTTGGTATTAGAAGCATTGAGATATCACATCTCATGCTATAGGAAGTGTCTCAGGATTGGAATGGGAAGGACTTGGATATCACATCTCATGCTATACGGAGGGTCTCAAGTTTGATATTAGAAGCATTGAGATATCACATCTCATGCTATAGGAAGAGTCTCAGGTTTGGGAAGGGAAGGATTTGGATTTCACATCTCATGTTATAGGATGGTTCTCATGTTTGGTTTTTGAAGCATTGAGATATCACATCTCATGCTATCGGAAGGGTCTCAGGTTTGGTATTAGAAGCATTGAGATATCACATCTCATGCTATAGGATTGGTCTCCGGATTGGAATGTGAAGGATTTGGATATCACATCTCATGTTAAAGGAAGGGTCTCAGGTTTGGAATGGGAAGGAGTTGGATATGACATCTCTTGTTATAGGGAGGGTCTCGGGATTTGAATGGCAAGGAGTTGGATATCACATCTCATGCCATAGGAAGGGTCTCAGGTTTGGTATAAGCATTGAGATATCACATCTCTTATCGGAAGGGTCTCAGGATTGGATTGGGAAGGAGTTGGATATCACATCTCATGTTATAGGAAGGGTCTCCGGATTGGAATGTAAAGGATTTGGATATCACATCTCATGCTAAAGGAAGGGTCTCAGGTTTGGAATGGGAAGGAGTTGGATATGACATCTCTTGTTATAGGGAGGGTCTCAGGATTTGAATGGCAAGGAGTTGGATATCACATCTCATGCCATAGGAAGGGTCTCAGGTTTGGTATAAGCATTGAGATATCACATCTCTGCTATCGGAAGGGTCTCAGGATTGGATTGGGAAGGAGTTGGATATCCCTTCTCATGCTATAGGAAGGGTCTCAGGTTGGAATGGGAAGGAGTTGGATATCACATCTCATGCTAAAGGAAGGGTCTCAGGTTTGGTAGAAGCATTGAGATATCACATCTCATGCTATAGGAAGGGTCTCAGGATTGGAATGGGAAGGACTTAGATATCACATATCATGCTATAGGGAGGGTTTCAGTTTTGATATTAGAAGCATTGAGATATCACATCTCATGCTATCGGAAGTGTCTCAGGATTGGAATGGGAAGGAGCTGGATATTACATCTCATGCTAAAGGAAGGGTCTCAGGTTTGGAACGGGAAGGAGTTGGATATCCGATCTCATGTTATAGGAAGGGTCTCAGGTTTGGTATAAGCATTGAGATATCACATCTCTGCTATCGGAAGTGTCTCAGGATTGGAATGGGAAGGAATTGGATATCCCATCTCATGTTAAAGGACGGGTCACAGGATTGTTATTAGAATCATTGAGATATCATATTGCATGCTGTAGGAAGGGTCTAAGGATTGGAATGGGAAAGACTTGGATATCACATCTCATGCTATAGGAAGGGTCTCAGGTTTGGTATAAGCATTGAGATATCAAATCTCATGCTATAGGAAGGGTCTCAGGATTGGAATGGAAGGAGTTGGATATCACATCTCATGTTATAGGAAGGATCTCAGGTTTGGTATTAGAAGCATTGAGACATCACATCTCATGCTATAGGAAGGGTCTCAGGATTGGAATGGGAAGGAGTTGGATATCACATCTCATGCTATAGGAAGGGTCTCATGTTTGGTATAAGCATTGAGATATCACATCTCATGCTATAGGAAGGGTCTCAGGATTGGAATGGGAAGGAGTTGTATATGACATCTCATGCCGTAGGAAGGGTCTCAGGTTTGGTATAAGCATTGAGATATCACATCTCTGCTATCAGAAGAGTCTCAGGATTGGAATGGGAAGGAGTTGGATATCCCATCTCATGTTATAGGAAGAGTCTCAGGTTTGGTATTAGAAGCATTGAGATATCACATCTCATGCTATAGGAAGTGTCTCAGGATTGGAATGGGAAGGACTTGGATATCACATCTCATGCTATCGGAAGGGTCTCAAGTTTGATATTAGAAGCATTGAGATATCACATCTCATGCTATAGGAAGAGTCTCAGGTTTGGGAAGGGAAGGATTTGGATATCACATCTCATGCTAAAGGATGGGTCTCAGGTTTGGAATGGGAAGGAGTTGGATATGACATCTCTTGTTATAGGGAGGGTCTCAGGATTTGAATGGCAAGGAGTTGGATATCACATCTCATGCCATAGGAAGGGTCTCAGGTTTGGTATAAGCATTGAGATATCACATCTCTTATCGGAAGGGTCTCAGGATTGGATTGGGAAGGAGTTGGATATCACATCTCATGTTATAGGAAGGGTCTCAGGATTGGAATGTGAAGGATTTGGATATCACATCTCATGCTAAAGGAAGGGTCTCAGGTTTGGAATGGGAAGGAGTTGGATATGACATCTCTTGTTATAGGGAGGGTCTCAGGATTTGAATGGCAAGGAGTTGGATATCACATCTCATGCCATAGGAAGGGTCTCAGGTTTGGTATAAGCATTGAGATATCACATCTCTGCTATCGGAAGGGTCTCAGGATTGGATTGGAAGGAGTTGGATATCCCTTCTCATGCTATAGGAAGGGTCTCAGGTTGGAATGGGAAGGAGTTGGATATCACATCTCATGCTAAAGGAAGGGTCTCAGGTTTGGTAGAAGCATTGAGATATCACATCTCATGCTATAGGAAGGGTCTCAGGATTGGAATGGGAAGGACTTAGATATCACATATCATGCTATAGGGAGGGTTTCAGTTTTGATATTAGAAGCATTGAGATATCACATCTCATGCTATCGGAAGTGTCTCAGGATTGGAATGGGAAGGAGCTGGATATTACATCTCATGCTAAAGGAAGGGTCTCAGGTTTGGAACGGGAAGGAGTTGGATATCCGATCTCATGTTATAGGAAGGGTCTCAGGTTTGGTATAAGCATTGAGATATCACATCTCTGCTATCGGAAGTGTCTCAGGATTGGAATGGGAAGGAATTGGATATCCCATCTCATGTTAAAGGACGAGTCACAGGATTGTTATTAGAATCATTGAGATATCATATTGCATGCTGTAGGAAGGGTCTAAGGATTGGAATGGGAAAGACTTGGATATCACATCTCATGCTATAGGAAGGGTCTCAGGTTTGGTATAAGCATTGAGATATCAAATCTCATGCTATAGGAAGGGTCTCAGGATTGGAATGGAAGGAATTGGATATCACATCTCATGTTATAGGAAGGATCTCAGGTTTGGTATTAGAAGCATTGAGACATCACATCTCATGCTATAGGAAGGGTCTCAGGATTGGAATGGGAAGGAGTTGGATACCACATCTCATGCTATAGGAAGGGTCTCATGTTTGGTATTAGAAGCATTGAGATATCACATCTCATGCTATAGTAAGTGTCTCAGGATTGGAATGGGAAGGACTTGGATATCACATCTCATGCTATAGGGAGGGTCTCAAGTTTGATATTAGAAGCATTGAGATATCACATCTCATGCTATAGGAAGGGTCTCAGGATTGGAATGGGAAGGAGTTGTATATGACATCTCATGCCGTAGGAAGGGTCTCAGGTTTGGTATGAGCATTGAGATATCACATCTCTGCTATCAGAAGAGTCTCAGGATTGGAATGGGAAGGAGTTGGATATCCCATCTCATGTTATAGGAAGAGTCTCAGGTTTGGTATTAGAAGCATTGAGATATCACATCTCATGCTATAGGAAGTGTCTCAGGATTGGAATGGGAAGGACTTGGATATCACATCTCATGCTATAGGGAGGGTCTCAAGTTTGATATTAGAAGCATTGAGATATCACATCTCATGCTATAGGAAGAGTCTCAGGTTTGGGAAGGGAAGGATTTGGATTTCACATCTCATGTTATAGGATGGTTCTCATGTTTGGTTTTTGAAGCATTGAGATATCACATCTCATGCTATCGGAAGGGTCTCAGGTTTGGTATTAGAAGCATTGAGATATCACATCTCATGCTATAGGATTGGTCTCCGGATTGGAATGTGAAGGATTTGGATATCACATCTCATGCTAAAGGAAGGGTCTCAGGTTTGGAATGGGAAGGAGTTGGATATGACATCTCTTGTTATAGGGAGGGTCTCAGGATTTGAATGGCAAGGAGTTGGATATCACATCTCATGCCATAGGAAGGGTCTCAGGTTTGGTATAAGCATTGAGATATCACATCTCTGCTATCGGAAGGGTCTCAGGATTGGAATGGGAAGGACTTAGATATCACATCTCATGCTATAGGGAGGGTCTCAGTTTTGATATTAGAAGCATTGAGATACCACATCTCATGCTATCGGAAGGGTCTCAGGATTGGAATGGGAGGAGCTGGATATCACATCTCATGCTAAAGGAAGGGTCTCAGGTTTGGAAGGGGAAGGATTTGGATATCACATCTCATGTTATAGGATGGGTCTCAGGTTTGGTATTAGAAGCATTGTGATATCACATCTCATGCTATAGGAAGTGTCTCAGGATTGGAATGGGAAGGAGTTGGATATCACATCTCATGCTATAGGAAGGGTTTCAGGTTTGGTAGAAGCATTGAGATATCACATCTCATGCTATAGGAAGAGTCTCAGGTTTGGGAAGGGAAGGATTTGGATTTCACATCTCATGTTATAGGATGGTTCTCATGTTTGGTTTTTGAAGCATTGAGATATCACATCTCATGCTATCGGAAGGGTCTCAGGTTTGGTATTAGAAGCATTGAGATATCACATCTCATGCTATAGGATTGGTCTCCGGATTGGAATGTGAAGGATTTGGATATCACATCTCATGCTAAAGGAAGGGTCTCAGGTTTGGAATGGGAAGGAGTTGGATATGACATCTCTTGTTATAGGGAGGGTCTCAGGATTTGAATGGCAAGGAGTTGGATATCACATCTCATGCCATAGGAAGGGTCTCAGGTTTGGTATAAGCATTGAGATATCACATCTCTGCTATCGGAAGGGTCTCAGGATTGGATTGGGAAGGAGTTGGATATCACATCTCATGTTATAGGAAGGGTCTCCGGATTGGAATGTGAAGGATTTGGAGATCACATCTCATGCTAAAGGAAGGGTCTCAGGTTTGGAATGGGAAGGAGTTGGATATCACATCTCATGCCATAGGAAGGGTCTCAGGTTTGGTATAAGCATTGAGATATCACATCTCTGCTATCGGAGGGGTCTCAGGATTGGATTGGGAAGGAGTTGGATATCCCTTCTCATGCTATAGGAAGGGTCTCAGGTTGGAATGGGAAGGAGTTGGATATCACATCTCATGCTAAAGGAAGGGTCTCAGGTTTGGTAGAAGCATTGAGATATCACATCTCATGCTATAGGAAGGGTCTCAGGATTGGAATGGGAAGGACTTAGATATCACATATCATGCTATAGGGAGGGTTTCAGTTTTGATATTAGAAGCATTGAAATATCACATCTCATGCTATCGGAAGTGTCTCAGGATTGGAATGGGAAGGAGCTGGATATTACATCTCATGCTAAAGGAAGGGTCTCAGGTTTGGAACGGGAAGGAGTTGGATATCCGATCTCATGTTGTAGGAAGGGTCTCAGGTTTGGCATAAGCATTGAGATATCACATCTCTGCTATCGGAAGTGTCTCAGGATTGGAATGGGAAGGAATTGGATATCCCATCTCATGTTATAGGATGGGTCTCAGGATTGTTATTAGAATCATTGAGATATCATATTGCATGCTGTAGGAAGGGTCTAAGGATTGGAATGGGAAAGACTTGGATATCACATCTCATGCTATAGGAAGGGTCTCAGGTTTGGTATAAGCATTGAGATATCAAATCTCATGCTATAGGAAGGGTCTCAGGATTGGAATGGAAGGAGTTGGATATCACATCTCATGTTATAGGAAGGATCTCAGGTTTGGTATTAGAAGCATTGAGACATCACATCTCATGCTATAGGAAGGGTCTCAGGATTGGAATGGGAAGGAGTTGGATATCACATCTCATGCTATAGGAAGGGTCTCAGGTTTGGTATAAGCATTGAGATATCACATCTCATGCTATAGGAAGGGTCTCAGGATTGGAATGGGAAGGAGTTGTATATGACATCTCATGCCGTAGGAAGGGTCTCAGGTTTGGTATAAGCATTGAGATATCACATCTCTGCTATCAGAAGAGTCTCAGGATTGGAATGGGAAGGAGTTGGATATCCCATCTCATGTTATAGGAAGAGTCTCAGGTTTGGTATTAGAAGCATTGAGATATCACATCTCATGCTATAGGAAGTGTCTCAGGATTGGAATGGGAAGGACTTGGATATCACATCTCATGCTATAGGGAGGGTCTCAAGTTTGATATTAGAAGCATTGAGATATCACATCTCATGCTATAGGAAGAGTCTCAGGTTTGGGAAGGGAAGGATTTGGAATTCACATCTCATGTTATAGGATGGTTCTCATGTTTGGTTTTTGAAGCATAGAGATATCACATCTCATGCTATCGGAAGGGTCTCAGGTTTGGTATTAGAAGCATTGAGATATCACATCTCATGCTATAGGATTGGTCTCCGGATTGGAATGTGAAGGATTTGGAAATCACATCTCATGCTAAAGGAAGGGTCTCAGGTTTGGAATGGGAAGGAGTTGGATATGACATCTCTTGTTATAGGGAGGGTCTCAGGATTTCAATGGCAAGGAGTTGGATATCACATCTCATGCCATAGGAAGGGTCTCAGGTTTGGTATAAGCATTGAGATATCACATCTCTGCTATCGGAAGGGTCTCAGGATTGGATTGGGAAGGAGTTGGATATCTCATCTCATGTTATAGGAAGAGTCTCCGGATTGGAATGTGAAGGATTTGGATATCACATCTCATGCTAAAGGAAGGGTCTCAGGTTTGGAATGGGAAGGAGTTGGATATGACATCTCTTGTTATAGGGAGGGTCTCAGGATTTGAATGGCAAGGAGTTGGATATCACATCTCATGCCATAGGAAGGGTCTCAGGTTTGGTATAAGCATTGAGATATCACATCTATGCTATCGGAAGGGTTTCAGGATTGGATTGGGAAGGAGTTGGATATCCCTTCTCATGCTATAGGAAGGGTCTCAGGTTGGAATGGGAAGGAGTTGGATATCACATCTCATGCTAAAGGAAGGGTCTCAGGTTTGGTAGAAGCATTGAGATATCACATCTCATGCTATAGGAAGGGTCTCAGGATTGGAATGGGAAGGACTTTGATATCACATATCATGCTATAGGGAGGGTTTCAGTTTTGATATTAGAAGCATTGAGATATCACATCTCATGCTATCGGAAGTGTCTCAGGATTGGAATGGGAAGGAGCTGGATATTACATCTCATGCTAAAGGAAGGGTCTCAGGTTTGGAACGGGAAGGAGTTGGATATCCGATCTCATGTTATAGGAAGGGTCTCAGGTTTGGTATAAGCATTGAGATATCACATCTCTGCTATCGGAAGTGTCTCAGGATTGGAATGGGAAGGAATTGGATATCCCATCTCATGTTATAGGACGGGTCTCAGGATTGTTATTAGAATCATTGAGATATCATATTGCATGCTGTAGGAAGGGTCTAAGGATTGGAATGGGAAAGACTGGGATATCACCTCTCATGCTATAGGAAGGGTCTCAGGTTTGGTATAAGCATTGAGATATCAAATCTCATGCTATAGGAAGGGTCTCAGGATTGGAATGGAAGGAGTTGGATATCACATCTCATGTTATAGGAAGGATCTCAGGTTTGGTATTAGAAGCATTGAGACATCACATCTCATGCTATAGGAAGGGTCTCAGGATTGGAATGGGAAGGAGTTGGATATCACATCTCATGCTATAGGAAGGGTCTCAGGTTTGGTATAAGCATTGAGATATCACATCTCATGCTATAGGAAGGGTCTCAGGATTGGAATGGGAAGGAGTTGTATATGACATCTCATGCCGTAGGAAGGGTCTCAGGTTTGGTATAAGCATTGAGATATCACATCTCATGCTATAGGAAGGGTCTCAGGATTTGAATGGGAAGGACTTAGATATCACATATCATTTTTGTTGGTCTCAGTTTTGATATTAGAAGCATTGAGATATCACATCTCATGCTATCGGAAGTGTCTCAGTATTGGAATGGGAAGGAGCTGGATATCACATCTCATGCTAAAGGAAGGGTCTCAGGTTTGGAACGGGAAGGAGTTGGATATCACATCTCATGTTATAGGAAGGGTCTCAAGTTTGGTATAAGCATTGAGATATCACATCTCTGCTATCGGAAGTGTCTCAGGATTGGAATGGGAAGGAGTTGGATATCCCATCTCATGTTATAGGACGGGTCTCAGGTTTGTTATTAGAATCATTGAGATATCATATTGCATGCTGTAGGAAGGGTCTAAGGATTGGAATGGGAAGGACTTGGATATCACATCTCATGCTATAGATAGGCTCTCAGGTTTGGAAAGGGAAGGAGTTGGATATCACATTTCATGTTAGAGGAAGGATCTCAGGTTTGGTATTAGAGGCATTGAGATATCACATCTCATGCTATAGGAAGGGTCTCAGGTTGGAATGGGAAGGAGTTGGATATCACATCTCATGCTAAAGGAAGGGTCTCAGGTTTGGTAGAAGCATTGTAGATATCACATCTCATGCTATTGGAAGGGTCTCAGGATTGGAATGGGAAGGACTTTGATATCACATATCATGCTATAGGGAGGGTTTCAGTTTTGATATTAGAAGCATTGAGATATCACATCTCATGCTATCGGAAGTGTCTCAGGATTGGAATGGGAAGGAGCTGGATATTACATCTCATGCTAAAGGAAGGGTCTCAGGTTTGGAACGGGAAGGAGTTGGATATCCGATCTCATGTTATAGGAAGGGTCTCAGGTTTGGTATAAGCATTGAGATATCACATCTCTGCTATCGGAAGTGTCTCAGGATTGGAATGGGAAGGAATTGGATATCCCATCTCATGTTATAGGACGGGTCTCAGGATTGTTATTAGAATCATTGAGATATCATATTGCATGCTGTAGGAAGGGTCTAAGGATTGGAATGGGAAAGACTGGGATATCACCTCTCATGCTATAGGAAGGGTCTCAGGTTTGGTATAAGCATTGAGATATCAAATCTCATGCTATAGGAAGGGTCTCAGGATTGGAATGGAAGGAGTTGGATATCACATCTCATGTTATAGGAAGGATCTCAGGTTTGGTATTAGAAGCATTGAGACATCACATCTCATGCTATAGGAAGGGTCTCAGGATTGGAATGGGAAGGAGTTGGATATCACATCTCATGCTATAGGAAGGGTCTCAGGTTTGGTATAAGCATTGAGATATCACATCTCATGCTATAGGAAGGGTCTCAGGATTGGAATGGGAAGGAGTTGTATATGACATCTCATGCCGTAGGAAGGGTCTCAGGTTTGGTATAAGCATTGAGATATCACATCTCATGCTATAGGAAGGGTCTCAGGATTTGAATGGGAAGGACTTAGATATCACATATCATTTTTGTTGGTCTCAGTTTTGATATTAGAAGCATTGAGATATCACATCTCATGCTATCGGAAGTGTCTCAGTATTGGAATGGGAAGGAGCTGGATATCACATCTCATGCTAAAGGAAGGGTCTCAGGTTTGGAACGGGAAGGAGTTGGATATCACATCTCATGTTATAGGAAGGGTCTCAAGTTTGGTATAAGCATTGAGATATCACATCTCTGCTATCGGAAGTGTCTCAGAATTGGAATGGGAAGGAGTTGGATATCCCATCTCATGTTATAGGACGGGTCTCAGGTTTGTTATTAGAATCATTGAGATATCATATTGCATGCTGTAGGAAGGGTCTAAGGATTGGAATGGGAAGGACTTGGATATCACATCTCATGCTATAGATAGGCTCTCAGGTTTGGAAAGGGAAGGAGTTGGATATCACATTTCATGTTAGAGGAAGGATCTCAGGTTTGGTATTAGAGGCATTGAGATATCACATCTCATGCTATAGGAAGGGTCTCAGGTTGGAATGGGAAGGAGTTGGATATCACATCTCATGTTATAGGAAGGCTCTCAGGTTTGGAAGGGGAAAGAGTTGGATATCACATTTCATGTTAGAGGTAGGATCTCAGGTTTGGTATTAGAGGCATTGAGATATCACATCTCATGCTATCAGAAGGGTCTCAGGATTGGAATGGGAAGGAGTTGGATATCACATCTCATGCTAAAGGGAGGGTCTCAGGTTTGGAAGGGGAAGGATTTGGATATCACATCTCATGTTATAGGAAGGATCTCAGGTTTGGTATTAGAAGCATTGAGATATCACATCTCATGCTATCGGAAGGATCTCAGGTTTGGTATTAGAAACATTGAGATATCACATCTCATGCTATCAGAAGGGTCTCAGGATTGGAATGGGAAGGAGTTGGATATCACATCTCATGCTAAAGGGAGGGTCTCAGGTTTGGAAGGGAAAGGATTTGGATATCACATCTCATGTTATCGGAAGGATCTCAGGTTTGGTATTAGAAGTATTGAGATATCACATCTCATGCTATAGGAAGGGTCTCAGGATTGGAATGGGAAGGAGTTGGATATCACATCTCATGCTAAAGGAAGGGTCTCAGGTTTGGTAGAAGCATTGAGATATCACATCTCTGCTATCAGAAGAGTCTCAGGATTGGAATGGGAAGGAGTTGGATATCCCATCTCATGTTATAGGAAGAGTCTCAGGTTTGGTATTAGAAGCATTGAGATATCACATCTCATGCTATAGGAAGTGTCTCAGGATTGGAATGGGAAGGACTTGGATATCACATCTCATGCTATAGGGAGGGTCTCAAGTTTGATATTAGAAGCATTGAGATATCACATCTCATGCTATAGGAAGAGTCTCAGGTTTGGGAAGGGAAGGATTTGGAATTCACATCTCATGTTATAGGATGGTTCTCATGTTTGGTTTTTGAAGCATAGAGATATCACATCTCATGCTATCGGAAGGGTCTCAGGTTTGGTATTAGAAGCATTGAGATATCACATCTCATGCTATAGGATTGGTCTCCGGATTGGAATGTGAAGGATTTGGAAATCACATCTCATGCTAAAGGAAGGGTCTCAGGTTTGGAATGGGAAGGAGTTGGATATGATATCTCTTGTTATAGGGAGGGTCTCAGGATTTGAATGGCAAGGAGTTGGATATCACATCTCATGCCATAGGAAGGGTCTCAGGTTTGGTATAAGCATTTAGATATCACATCTCTGCTATCGGAAGGGTCTCAGGATTGGATTGGGAAGGAGTTGGATATCTCATCTCATGTTATAGGAAGAGTCTCCGGATTGGAATGTGAAGGATTTGGATATCACATCTCATGCTAAAGGAAGGGTCTCAGGTTTGGAATGGGAAGGAGTTGGATATGACATCTCTTGTTATAGGGAGGGTCTCAGGATTTGAATGGCAAGGAGTTGGATATCACATCTCATGCCATAGGAAGGGTCTCAGGTTTGGTATAAGCATTGAGATATCACATCTATGCTATCGGAAGGGTCTCAGGATTGGATTGGGAAGGAGTTGGATATCCCTTCTCATGCTATAGGAAGGGTCTCAGGTTGGAATGGGAAGGAGTTGGATATCACATCTCATGCTAAAGGAAGGGTCTCAGGTTTGGTAGAAGCATTGAGATATCACATCTCATGCTATAGGAAGGGTCTCAGGATTGGAATGGGAAGGACTTTGATATCACATATCATGCTATAGGGAGGGTTTCAGTTTTGATATTAGAAGCATTGAGATATCACATCTCATGCTATCGGAAATGTCTCAGGATTGGAATGGGAAGGAGCTGGATATTACATCTCATGCTAAAGAAAGGGTCTCAGGTTTGGAACGGGAAGGAGTTGGATATCCGATCTCATGTTATAGGAAGGGTCTCAGGTTTGGTATAAGCATTGAGATATCACATCTCTGCTATCGGAAGTGTCTCAGGATTGGAATGGGAAGGAATTGGATATCCCATCTCATGTTATAGGACGGGTCTCAGGATTGTTATTAGAATCATTGAGATATCATATTGCATGCTGTAGGAAGGGTCTAAGGATTGGAATGGGAAAGACTGGGATATCACATCTCATGCTATAGGAAGGGTCTCAGGTTTGGTATAAGCATTGAGATATCAAATCTCATGCTATAGGAAGGGTCTCAGGATTGGAATGGAAGGAGTTGGATATCACATCTCATGTTATAGGAAGGATCTCAGGTTTGGTATTAGAAGCATTGAGACATCACATCTCATGCTATAGGAAGGGTCTCAGGATTGGAATGGGAAGGAGTTGGATATCACATCTCATGCTATAGGAAGGGTCTCAGGTTTGGTATAAGCATTGAGATATCACATCTCATGCTATAGGAAGGGTCTCAGGATTGGAATGGGAAGGAGTTGTATATGACATCTCATGCCGTAGGAAGGGTCTCAGGTTTGGTATAAGCATTGAGATATCACATCTCATGCTATAGGAAGGGTCTCAGGATTTGAATGGGAAGGACTTAGATATCACATATCATTTTTGTTGGTCTCAGTTTTGATATTAGAAGCATTGAGATATCACATCTCATGCTATCGGAAGTGTCTCAGTATTGGAATGGGAAGGAGCTGGATATCACATCTCATGCTAAAGGAAGGGTCTCAGGTTTGGAACGGGAAGGAGTTGGATATCACATCTCATGTTATAGGAAGGGTCTCAAGTTTGGTATAAGCATTGAGATATCACATCTCTGCTATCGGAAGTGTATCAGGATTGGAATGGGAAGGAGTTGGATATCCCATCTCATGTTATAGGACGGGTCTCAGGTTTGTTATTAGAATCATTGAGATATCATATTGCATGCTGTAGGAAGGGTCTAAGGATTGGAATGGGAAGGACTTGGATATCACATCTCATGCTATAGATAGGCTCTCAGGTTTGGAAAGGGAAGGAGTTGGATATCACATTTCATGTTAGAGGAAGGATCTCAGGTTTGGTATTAGAGGCATTGAGATATCACATCTCATGCTATAGGAAGGGTCTCAGGTTGGAATGGGAAGGAGTTGGATATCACATCTCATGTTATAGGAAGGCTCTCAGGTTTGGAAGGGGAAAGAGTTGGATATCACATTTCATGTTAGAGGTAGGATCTCAGGTTTGGTATTAGAGGCATTGAGATATCACATCTCATGCTATCGGAAGGATCTCAGGTTTGGTATTAGAAACATTGAGATATCACATCTCATGCTATCAGAAGGGTCTCAGGATTGGAATGGGAAGGAGTTGGATATCACATCTCATGCTAAAGGGAGGGTCTCAGGTTTGGAAGGGGAAGGATTTGGATATCACATCTCATGTTATCGGAAGGATCTCAGGTTTGGTATTAGAAGTATTGAGATATCACATCTCATGCTATAGGAAGGGTCTCAGGATTGGAATGGGAAGGAGTTGGATATCACATCTCATGCTAAAGGAAGGGTCTCAGGTTTGGTAGAAGCATTGAGATATCACATCTCATGCTATAGGAAGGGTCTTAGGATTGGAATGGGAAGTACTTAGATATCACATATCATGCTATAGGGAGGGTTTCAGATTTGATATTAGAAGCATTGAGATATCACATCTCATGCTATCGGAAGTGTCTCAGGATTGGAATGGGAAGGAGCTGGATATCACATCTCATGCTAAAGGAAGGGTCTCAGGTTTGGAACGGGAAGGAGTTGGATATCACATCTCATGTTATAGGAAGGATCTCAGGTTTGGTATTAGAAGCATTGAGACATCACATCTCATGCTATAGGAAGGGTCTCAGGATTGGAATGGGAAGGAGTTGGATATCACATCTCATGCTATAGGAAGGGTCTCAGGTTTGGTATAAGCATTGAGATATCACATCTCATGCTATAGGAAGGGTCTCAGGATTGGAATGGGAAGGAGTTGTATATGACATCTCATGCCGTAGGAAGGGTCTCAGGTTTGGTATAAGCATTGAGATATCACATCTCTGCTATTGGAAGGGTCTCAGGATTGGAATGGGAAGGAGTTGGATATCCCATCTCATGTTATAGGAAGAGTCTCAGGTTTGGTATTAGAAGCATTGAGATATCACATCTCATGCTATAGGAAGTGTCTCAGGATTGGAATGGGAAGGACTTGGATATCACATCTCATGCTACAGGGAGGGTCTCAAGTTTGATATTAGAAGCATTGAGATATCACATCTCATGCTATAGGAAGGGTCTCAGGATTGGAATGGGAAGGAGTTGGATATCACATCTCATGCTATAGGAAGGGTCTCAGGTTTGGTATAAGCAGTGAGATATCACATCTCATGCTATAGGAAGGGTCTCAGGATTGGAATGGGAAGGAGTTGGATATCACATCTCATGCTATAGGAAGGGTCTCAGGTTTGGTATAAGCAGTGAGATATCACATCTCATGCTATAGGAAGGGTCTCAGGATTGGAATGGGAAGGAGTTGGATATCACATCTCATGTTATAGGAAGGATCTCAGGTTTGGTATAAGCATTGAGATATCACATCTCTGCTATCGGAAGGGTCTCAGGATTGGAATGGTAAGGAGTTGGATATTCCCATCTCATGTTATAGGAAGGGTCTCAGGTTTGGTATTAGAAGCATTGAGATATCACATCTCATGCTATAGGAAGGGTCTCAGGATTGGAATGGGAAGGACTTGGATATCACATCTCATGCTATAGGGAGGGTCTCAGGATTGGAATGGGAAGGACTTAGATATCACATATCATTTTTGTTGGTCTCAGTTTTGATATTAGAAGCATTGAGATATCACATCTCATGCTATCGGAAGTGTCTCAGTATTGGAATGGGAAGGAGCTGGATATCACATCTCATGCTAAAGGAAGGGTCTCAGGTTTGGAACGGGAAGGAGTTGGATATCACATCTCATGCTATAGGAAGGGTCTCAGGTTTGGTATAAGCATTGATATATCAAATCTCATGCTATAGGAAGGGTCTCAGGATTGGAATGGAAGGAGTTGGATATCACATCTCATGTTATAGGAAGGATCTCAGGTTTGGTATTAGAAGCATTGAGACATCACATCTCATGCTATAGGAAGGGTCTCAGGATTGGAATGGGAAGGAGTTGGATATCACATCTCATGCTATAGGAAGGGTCTCAGGTTTGGTATAAGCATTGAGATATCACATCTCATGCTATAGGAAGGGTCTCAGGATTGGAATGGGAAGGAGTTGTATATGACATCTCATGCCGTAGGAAGGGTCTCAGGTTTGGTATAAGCATTGAGATATCACATCTCTGCTATCGGAAGAGTCTCAGGATTGGAATGGGAAGGAGTTGGATATCCCATCTCATGTTATAGGAAGAGTCTCAGGTTTGGTATTAGAAGCATCGAGATATCACATCTCATGCTATAGGAAGTGTCTCAGGATTGGAATGGGAAGGACTTGGATATCACATCTCATGCTATAGGGAGGGTCTCAAGTTTGATATTAGAAGCATTGAGATATCACATCTCATGCTATAGGAAGGGTCTCAGGATTGGAATGGGAAGGACTTAGATATCACATATCATTTTTGTTGGTCTCAGTTTTGATATTAGAAGCATTGAGATATCACATCTCATGCTATAGGATTGGTCTCCGGATTGGAATGTGAAGGATTTGGATATTACATCTCATGCTAAAGGAAGGGTCTCAGGTTTGGAATGGGAAGGAGTTGGATATCACATCTCATGCCATAGGAAGGGTCTCAGGTTTGGTATAAGCATTGAGATATCACATCTCTGCTATCGGAAGGGTCTCAGGATTGGAATGGGAAGGACTTAGATATCACATCTCATGCTATAGAGAGGGTCTCAGTTTTGATATTAGAAGCATTGAGATACCACATCTCATGCTATCGGAAGGGTCTCAGGATTGGAATGGGAGGAGCTGGATATCACATCTCATGCTAAAGGAAGGGTCTCAGGTTTGGAAGGGGAAGGATTTGGATATCACATCTCATGTTATAGGATGGGTCTCAGGTTTGGTATTAGAAGCATTGTGATATCACATCTCATGCTATAGGAAGTGTCTCAGGATTGGAATGGGAAGGAGTTGGATATCACATCTCATGCTATAGGAAGGGTTTCAGGTTTGGTAGAAGCATTGTGATATCACATCTCATGCTATAGGAAGAGTCTCAGGTTTGGGAAGGGAAGGATTTGGATTTCACATCTCATGTTATAGGATGGTTCTCATGTTTGGTTTTTGAAGCATTGAGATATCACATCTCATGCTATCGGAAGGGTCTCAGGTTTGGTATTAGAAGCATTGAGATATCACATCTCATGCTATAGGATTGGTCTCCGGATTGGAATGTGAAGGATTTGGATATCACATCTCATGCTAAAGGAAGGGTCTCAGGTTTGGAATGGGAAGGAGTTGGATATGACATCTCTTGTTATAGGGAGGGTCTCAGGATTTGAATGGCAAGGAATTGGATATCACATCTCATGCCATAGGAAGGGTCTCAGGTTTGGTAGAAGCATTGAGATATCACATCTCATGCTATAGGAAGGGTCTCAGGATTGGAATGGAAAGGAGTTGGATATCACATCTCATGCCATAGGAAGGGTCTCAGGTTTGGTATAAGCATTGAGATATCACATCTCTACTATCGTAAGGGTCTCAGGATTGGAATAGGAAGGAGTTGGATATCCCATCTCATGCTTTAAGAAGGGTCTCAGGTTTGGTATTAGAAGCATTGAGATATCACATCTCATGCTATAGGAAGGGTCTAAGGATTGGAATGGGAAGGAGTTGGATATCACATTTTATGCTATAGGAAGGGTCTCAGGTTTGGTATTACAAGCATTGTGATATTATATCTCATGGTATAGGAAGGGTCTCAGGATTGGATTGGGAAGGAGTTGGATATCACATCTCATGCTATAGGAAGGGTCTCAGGTTTGGAATGGGAAGGGTTTGTACATCACATCTCTTGCTGTAGGAAGGGCCTCAGGTTTGGTATGAGAAACATTGAGATATCACATCTCATGTTATAGGAAGGATATCAGGTTTGGTATTAGAAGCATTGAGATATCACATCTCTGCTATCGAAAGGGTCTCAGGATTGGAATGGGAAGGAGTTGGATATCCCATCTCATGTTATAGGAAGGGTCTCAGATTTGGTATTAGAAGCATTGAGATATCACATCTCATGCTATAGGAAGGGTCTCAGGATTGGAATGGGAAGGGCTTGGATATCCCATCTCATGTTATAGGACGGGTCTCAGGTGTGGTATTAGAAGCATTGAGATATCACATTGCATGCTGTAGGAATGGTCTCAGGTTTGGAATGGGAAGGAATTGGATATCACATCTCATGTCATAGGAAGGATCTCAGGTTTTCTATTAGAAGCATTGAGATATCACATCTCATGCTATAGGAATGGTCTCAGGATTGGAATGGGAAGGAGTTGGATATTACATTCTTGCTATAGGAAGGGTCTCAGGTTTGCAATGGGAAGGAGTTGGATATCACATATGCTATAGGAAGGGTCTCAGGTTTAGAACACGGGAAGGAGTTGGATATCACATCTCATGCTTTAAGAAGGGTCTCAGTTTTGGTATTAGAAGCATTGAGATATCACATCTCATGCTATAGGAAGGGTCTCAGGATTGGAATGGAAAGGAGTTGGATATCACATCTCATGCCATAGGAAGGGTCTCAGGTTTGGTATAAGCATTGATATATCACATCTCTGCTATCGTAAGGGTCTCAGGATTGGAATAGGAAGGAGTTGGATATCCCATCTCATGCTTTAAGAAGGGTCTCAGGTTTGGTATTAGAAGCATTGAGATATCACATCTCATGCTATAGGAAGGGTCTAAGGATTGGAATGGGAAGGAGTTGGATATCACATCTTATGCTATAGGAAGGGTCTCAGGTTTGGTATTACAAGCATTGTGATATTACATCTCATGCTATAGGAAGGGTCTCAGGATTGGATTGGGAAGGAGTTGGATATCACATCTCATGCTATAGGAAGGGTCTCAGGTTTGGAATGGGAAGGATTTGTACATCACATCTCTTGCTATAGGAAGGGCCTCAGGTTTGGAATGGGAAGGAGTTGGATATCACATCTCAAGCTATCTCAGGATTGGAATGGGAAGGAGTTTGATATCACATCTCAAGCTATAGGAAGGGTCTCAGGTTTGGAAGGGGAAGGATTTGGATTTCACATCTCATGTTTTAGGACGGGTCTCAGGTTTGGTATTAGAAACATTGAGATATCCCATCTCATGGTATAGGAAGGGTCTCAGGATTGGATAGGGAAGGAGTTGGATATCACATCTCATGCAATAGGAAGGGTCTCAGGTTTGGTAGAAGCATTGAGATATCACATCTCATGCTATAGGAAGGGTCTCAGGATTGGAATGGAAAGGAGTTGGATATCACATCTCATGCTTTAAGAAGGGTCTCAGGTTTGGTATTAGAAGCATTGAGATATCACATCTCATGCTATAGGAAGGGTCTAAGGATTGGAATGGGAAGGAGTTGGATATCACATTTTATGCTATAGGAAGGGTCTCAGGTTTGGTATGAGAAACATTGAGATATCACATCTCATGTTATTGGAAGGATATCAATTTTGGTATTAGAAGCATTGAGATATCACATCTCTGCTATCGAAAGGGTCTCAGGATTGGAATGGGAAGGAGTTGGATATCCCATCTCATGTTATAGGAAGGGTCTCAGGTTTGGTATTAGAAGCATTGAGATATCACATCTCATGCTATAGGAAGGGTCTCAGGATTGGAATGGGAAGGGCTTGGATATCCCATCTCATGTTATAGGACGGGTCTCAGGTGTGGTATTAGAAGCATTGAGATATCACATTGCATGCTGTAGGAAGGGTCTCAGGTTTGGAATGGGAAGGAGTTGGATATCACATATGCTAAAGGAAAGGTCTCAGGTTTGGAAGGGGAAGGATTTGGATCTCACATCTCATGTTTTAGGACGGGTCTCAGGTTTGGTATTAGAAGCCTTGAGATATCACATCTCATGGTATGGTAAGGGTCTCAGGATTGGAATGGGAAGGAGTTGGACATCACATCTCAAGCTATCTCAGGATTGGAATGGGAAGGAGTTTGATATCACATCTCGAGCTATAGGAAGGGTCTCAGGTTTGGGAAGGGAAGGATTGGGATTTCACATCTCATGTTATAGGATGGTTCTCAGGTTTGGTATTAGAAGCATTGAGATATCACATCTCATGCTATAGGAAGGGTCTCAGGATTGGAATGTGAAGGATTTGGATATCACATCATGCTAAAGGTAGGGTCTCAGGTTTGGTATAAGCATTGAGATATCACATCTCTGCTATCGGAAGGGTCTCAGGATTGGATTGGGAAGGAGTTGGATATCCCTTATGCTATAGGAAGGGTATCAGGTTAGAATGGGAAGGAGTTGGATATCACATCTCATGCTATAGGAAGGGTCTCAAGATTGAAATGGGAAGGATTTGGATATCCCATCTCTTGCTATAGGAAGGGTCTCAGGTTTTTTATTAGAAACATTGAGATATCACATCTCATGCTATAGGAAGGGTTTCAGGATTGGAATGGGAAGGAGTTGGATATCCCTTCTCATGCTAAAGGAAGGTCAGGTTGGAATGGGAAGGAGTTGGATATCACATCTCGTTATAGGAAGGGTCTCAGGATTGGAATGGGAAGGATTTGGATATCACATCTCTTGCTATAGGAAGGGTCTCAGGTTTTTTATTAGAAACATTGAGCCATCACATCTCATGCTATAGGAAGGGTTTCAGAATTGGAATGGAAGGATTTGGATATCACATCTCATGCTAATTGAAGGGTCTCAGGTTTGGAAGGGGAAGGATTTGGATATCATATCTCATGTTATAGGACGGGTCCCAGGTTTGGTATTAGAAGCATTGAGATATCACATCTCATGCTATAGGAGGTGTCTCAGGATTGGAATGGGAAGGAGTTGGATATCACGTCTCATGTTATAGGAAGGGTCTCAGGATTGGAATGGCAAGGAGTTGGATATCACATCTCATGCTAAAGGAAGGGTCTCAGGTTTGATAGAAGCATTGAGATCACATCTCATGCTATAGGAAGGAACTCAGGATTGCAATGGGAAGGAGTTGGATATCACATCTCATGCCATAGGATGGGTCATCAGGTTTGGTATAAGCATTGAGATATCACATCTCTGCTATCGGAAGGGTCTCAGGATAGGAATGGGAAGGACTTAGATACTCATACTATAGGGAGGGTCTCAGTTTTGATATTAGAAGCATTGAGCTATCACATCACATGCTATCGGAAGGGTCTCAGGATTGGAATGGGATGGAGTTGGATATCACATCTCAAGCTATCTCAGGATTGGAATGGGAAGGAGTTTGATATCACATCTCAAGCTATAGGAAGGGTCTCAGGTTTGGAAGGGGAAGTATTTGGATCTCACATCTCATGTTTTAGGACAGGTCTCAGGTTTGGTATTAGAAGCATTGAGATATCACATCTCATGGTATAGGAAGGGTCTCAGGATTGGAATGGGAAGGAGTTGGATATCACATCTCAAGCTATCTCAGGTTTGGAATGGGAAGGAGTTTGATATCACATCTCAAGCTATAGGAAGGGTCTCAGGTTTGGAAAGGGAAGGATTTGGATTTCACATCTCATGTTATAGGATGGTTCTCATGTTTGGTTTTAGTAGCATTGAGATATCACATCTCATGCTATCGGAAGGGTCTCAGGTTTGGAAAGGGAAGGATTTGGAGTTCACATGTTATAGGATGGTTCTCAGGTTTGGTTTTAGAAGCATTACGATATAACATCTCATGCTATAGGAAGGGTCTCAGGTTTGGAATGGGAAGGAGTTGGATATCACATTGAATGGGAAGGAGTTTGATATCACATCTCAAGCTATAGGAAGGGTCTCAGGTTTGGAAAGGGAATGATTTGGATTTCACATCTCATGTTATAGGATGGTTCTCATGTTTGGTTTTAGAAGCATTGAGATATCACATCTCATGCTATCAGAAGGGTCTCAGGTTTGGAATGGGAAGGAGTTTGATATCACATCTCATGCTATAGGAAGGATCTCAGGTTTGGTATTAGAAGCATTGAGATATCACATCTCATGCTATAGGAAGGGTCTCAGGATTGGAATCGGAAGGAGTTGTATATGACATCTCATGCTGTTAAGACGGATTTCTGAACTCTGTCCTGGTGGCGCAGAAGTTCAGAAGGCCAACCTAATTACTTGGAACAGGGTAACCTCTGGACGAGCCAGACCAATCAAGGTAGCTATCGGATTTGGATATCACATCTCATGCTAAAGGAAGGGTCTTAGGTTTGGAAGGGGAAGGATTTGGATATCACATCTCATGTTATAGGACGGGTCCCAGGTTTGGTATTAGAAGCATTGAGCACTGAGACCCTTCCTATGGCATGAGATGTGATATCCAACTCCATCCCATTCCAATCCTGAGACCCTTCCGATAGCATGAGATGTGAAATCTCAATGCTTCTATCAAACCTGAGACCCTTCCTTTAGCATGACATGTGATATCCAACTCCTTCCCATTCCAATCCTGAGACCCTTCCTATAGCATGAGATGTGATATCTCAATGCTTCTAATACCAAAACTGAGACCCTTCTTTAAGCATGAGATGTGATATCCAACTCCTTGCCGTTCCAAACCTGAGACCCTTCCTATAGCATATGTGATATCCAACTCCTTCCCATTCCAAAACTGAGACCCTTCCTATAGCAAGAATGTAATATCCAACTCCTTCCCATTCCAATCCTGAGACCTTTCCTATAGCATGAGATGTGATATCTCAATGCTTCTAATAGAAAACCTGAGATCCTTCCTGAGACCTGAGATGGGATATCCAAGCCCTTCCCATTCCAATCCTGAGACCCTTCCTATAGCATGAGATGTGAAATCTCAATGCTTCTAATACCAAACCTGAGACCCTTCCTATAACATGAGATGGGATATCCAACTCCTTTCCATTCCAATCCTGAGACCCTTTCGATAGCAAAGATGTGATATCTCAATGCTTATACCAAACCTGAGACCCTTCCTATGGCATGAGATGTCATATACTACTCCTTTACATTCCAATCCTGAGACCCTTCCTATAGCATGAGATGTGATATCTCAATGCTTCTACCAAACCTGAGACCCTCCCTATAGCATGAGATGTGATATCCAACTCCTTCCCATTCCAATCCTGAGACCCTTCCTATAGCATGAGATGTGATATCTCAATGCTTCTAATACCACACCTGATATCCTTCCTATAACATGAGATGTGATATCCAACTCCTTTCCATTCCAATACTGAGATCCTTCCTATACCATGAGATGTGATATCTCAATGTTTCTCATACCAAACCTGAGGCCCTTCCTATAGCAAGAGATGTGATATACAAATCCTTCCCAAACCTGATACCCTTCCCATAGCATGAGATGTGATATCCGACTCCTTCCCAATCCAATCCTGAGACCCTTCCTATAGCATGAGATGTAATATCACAATGCTTGTAATACCAAACCTGAGACCCTTCCTATAGCATGAGATGTGATATCCAACTCCTTCCCATTCCAATCCTGAGACCCTTCCTATAGCATGAGATGTGATATCTCAATGCTTCTAATACCAAAACTGAGACCCTTCTTTAAGCATGAGATGTGATATCCAACTCCTTGCCGTTCCAAACCTGAGACCCTTCCTATAGCATATGTGATATCCAACTCCTTCCCATTCCAAACCTGAGACCCTTCCTATAGCAAGAATGTAATATCCAACTCCTTCCCATTCCAATCCTGAGACCTTTCCTATAGCATGAGATGTGATATCTCAATGCTTCTAATAGAAAACCTGAGATCCTTCCTGAGACCTGAGATGGGATATCCAAGCCCTTCCCATTCCAATCCTGAGACCCTTCCTATAGCATGAGATGTGAAATCTCACTGCTTCTAATACCAAACCTGAGACCCTTCCTATAACATGAGATGGGATATCCAACTCCTTCCCATTCCAATCCTGAGACCCTTTCGATAGCAGAGATGTGATATCTCAATGCTTATACCAAACCTGAGACCCTTCCTATGGCATGAGATGTCATATACAACTACTTCCCATTCCAATCCGGAGACCCTTCCTATAGCATGAGATGTGATATCCAAATCCTTCCCATTCCAAACCTGAGACCCTTCCTATAGCATGAGATGTGATATCTCAATGCTTCTAATACCAAACCTGAGACCCTTCCTATAGCATGAGATGTGATATCCAACTCCTTCCCTTTCCAAACCTGAAACCCTTCCGATTGCAGAGATGTGATATCTCAATGCTTATACCAAACCTGAGACCCTTCCTATGGCATGAGATGTCATATACTACTCCTTCCCATTCCAATCCTGAGACCCTTCCTATAGCATGAGATGTGATATCTCAATGCTTCTACCAAACCTGAGACCCTTCCTATAACATGAGATGTGATATCCAACTCCTTCCCATTCTAATCCTGAGATCCTTCCTATACCATGAGATGTGATATCTCAATGTTTCTCATACCAAACCTGAGGCCCTTCCTATAGCAAGAGATGTGATGTACAAACCCTTCCCATTCCAAACCTGAGACCCTTCCTATAGCATGAGATGTGATATCCAACTCCTTCCCAATCCAATCCTAAGACCCTTCCTATATGAGATGTAATATCACAATGCTTGTAATACCAAACCTGAGACGCTTCCTATAGCATAAGATGTGATATCCAACTCCTTCCCATTCCAATCCTTAGACCCTTCCTATAGCATGAGATGTGATATCTCAATGCTTCTAATACCAAACCTGAGACGCTTCTTAAAGCATGAGATGGGATATCCAACTCCTTCCTATACCAATCCTGAGACCCTTATGATAGCAGAGATGTGATATCTCAATGCTTATACCAAACCTGAGACCCTTCCTATGGCATGAGATGTGATATCCAACTCCTTCCCATTCCAATCCTGGGACCCTTCCTATACAATGAGATGTGATATCTCAATGCTTCTACCAAACCTGAGACCCTTCCTATAGCATGAGATGTGATATCCAACTCCTTCCCATTCCAATCCTGAGACCCTTCCTATAGCATGAGATGTGATATCTCAATGCTTCTACCAAACCTGAGACCCTTCCTTTAGCATGAGATGTGATATCCAACTCCTTCCCATTCAAATCCTGAGACCCTTCCTATACCATGAGATGTGATATCTCAATGTTTCTAATACCAATCCTGAGACCCGTCCTAAAACATGAGATGTGAGATCCAAATCCTTCCCCTTCCAAACCTGAGACCCTTCCTATAGCTTGAGATGTGATATCAAACTCCTTCCCATTCCAATCCTGAGATAGCTTGAGATGTGATATCCAACTCCTTCCCATTCCAATCCTGAGACCCTTCCGATAGCATGAGATGTGATATCTCAATGCTTCTAATATCAAAACTGAGACCCTCCCTATAGCATGAGATGTGATATCTGAGTCCTTCCCATTCCTATCCTGAGACCCTTCCGATAGCAGAGATGTGATATCTCAATGCTTATACCAAACCTGAGACCCTTCCTATAGCATGAGATGTGATATCTCAATGCTTCTATCAAACCTGAGACCCTTCCTTTAGCATGAGATGTGATATCCAACTCCTTCCCATTCCAATCCTGAGACCCTTCCTATAGCATGAGATGTAATATCTCAATGCTTCTATCAAACCTGAGACCCTTCCTTTAGCATGAGATGTGATATCCAACTCCTTCGCCTTCCAAACCTGAGACCCTTCCTTTAGCATGAGATGTGCTATCCAAATCCATCCCATTCCAATCCTGAAACTCTTCCTATACCATGAGATGTGATATCTCTATTTTTCTAATAAAAAACATGAGACCCTTCCTGTAGCAAGAGATATGATATCCAAATCCTTCCCATTCCAATCCTGAGACCCTTCCTATAACATGAGATGTGATATCCAACTCCTTCCCATTCCAACCTGAGACCCTTCCTATAGAATGAGAAGGGATATCCAACTCCTTCCCATTCCAATCCTGAGACCCTTCCTATACCATGAGATGTGATATCTCAATGCTTCTAATACCAAACCTGGGACCCGTCCTATAACATGAGATATGATATCCAAATCCTTCCCATTCCAATCCTGAAACCCTTCCTTTAGCATGAGATGTGATATCTCAATGTTTCTAATAAAAAACCTGAGACCCTTCCTATAGCAAGAGATGTGATATCCAAATCCTTCCCATTCCAATCCTGAGACCCTTCCTATAACATGAGATGTGATATCCAACTCCTTCCCATTCCAATCCTGAAACCCTTCCTATGGCATGAGATGTGATATCCAACTCCTTCCCAATCCAATCCTGAGGCCAATGTGATATCTCAATGCTTATACCTAACCTGAGACCCTTCCCATGGCATGAGATGTGATATCCAACTCCTTCCCATTCCAATCCTGAGACCCTTCCTATAGCATGAGATGTGATATCTCAATGCTTCTAATATCAAACCTGAGATCCTTCCTATAACATGAGATGTGATATCCAAATCCTTCCACTTCCAAACCTGAGACCCTCCCTTTAGCATGAGATGTGATATCCGACGCCTTCCCAATCCAATCCTGAGACCAATGTGATATCTCAATGCTTATACCAAACCTGAGACCCTTCCTATGGCATGAGATGTGATATCCAACTCCTTCCCATTCCAATCCTGAGACCCTTCCTATAGCATGAGATGTGATATCTCAATGCTTCTACCAAAACTGAGACCCTTCCTTTAGCATGAGATGTGATATCCAACTCCTTCCCATTCCAATCCTGAGACCCTTCTGATAGCATGAGATGTGATATCTCAATGCTTCTAATACCAAACCTGAGATCCTTCCGATAGCATGAGATGTGATATCTCAATGCTTCTAATACCAAACCCGAGATCTTCCTATAGCATGAGATGTGATATCTCAATGCTTCTATCAAACCTGAGACACTTCCTTTAGCATGAGATGTGATATCCAACTCCTTCCCATTCCAATCCTGAGACCCTTCCTATAGCATAAGATGTAATATCTCAATGCTTCTATCAAACCTGAGACCCTTCCTTTAGCATGAGATGTGATATCCAACTCCTTCCCCTTCCAAACCTGAGACCCTTCCTTTAGCATGAGATGTGATATCCAAATCCTTCCCATTCCAATCCTGAAACCCTTCCTATACCATGAGATGTGTTATCTCTATGTTTCTAATAAAAAACATGAGACCCTTCCTATAGCAAGAGATATGATATCCAAATCCTTCCCATTCCAATCCTGAGACACTTCCTATAAGATGAGATGTGATATCCAACTCCTTCCCATTCCAACCTGAGACCCTTCCTATAGCATGAGAAGGGATATCCAACTCCTTCCCATTCCAATCCTGAGACCCTTCCTATTCCATGAGATGTGATATCTCAATGCTTCTAATACCAAACCTGGGACCTGTCCTATAACATGAGATATGATATCCAAATCCTTCCCATTCCAATCCTGAAACCCTTCCTTTAGCATGAGATGTGATATCTCAATGTTTCTAATAAAAAACTTGAGACCCTTCCTATAGCAAGAGATGTGATATCCAAATCCTTCCCATTCCACTCCTGAGACCCTTCCTATAACATGAGATGAGATATCCAACTCCTTCCCATTCCAATCCTGAAACCCTTCTTATAGCATGAGGTGTGATATCTCAATATTTCTAATAAAAAACCTGAGACCCTTCCTATAGCAAGAGATGTGATATCCAAATCCTTCCCATTCCAATCCTGAGATCCTTCCTATAACATGAGATGTGATATCCAATTCCTTCCCATTCCAAACCTGAGACCCTTCCTATTGGATGAGATGTGATATCCAACTCCTTCCCATTCCAATCCTGAGACCAATGTGATATCTCAATGCTTATACCAAACCTGAGACCCTTCATATGGCATGAGATGTGATATCCAACTCCTTCCCATTCCAATCCTGAGACACTTCCTATAGCATGAGATGTGTTATCTCAATGCTTCTACCAAAACTGAGACCCTTCCTTTAGCATGAGATGTGATATCCAACTCCTTCCCATTCCAATCCTGAGACCCTTCCTATAGCATGAGATGTGATATCTCAATGCTTCTACCAAACCTGAGACCCTTCCTATAGCATGAGATGTGATATCCAACTCCTTCCCATTCCAATCCTGAGACCCTTCCTATACCATGAGATGTGATATCTCAATGTTTCTAATACCAAACCTGAGACCCGTCCTAAAACATGAGATGTGAGATCCAAATCCTTCCCCTTCCAAACCTGAGACCCTTCCTATAGCTTGAGATGTGATATCAAACTCCTTCCCATTCCAATCCTGAGATAGCTTGAGATGTGATATCCAACTCCTTCCCATTCCAATCCTTTGACCCTTCCGATAGCATGAGATGTGATATCTCAATGTTTCTCATACCAAACCTGAGGCCCTTCCTATAGCAACAGATGTGATGTACAAATCCTTCCCATTCCAAACCTGAGACCCTTCCTATAGCATGAGATGTGATATCCAACTCCTTCCCAATCCAATCCTGAGACCCTTCCTATAGCATGAGATGTAATATCACAATGCTTGTAATACCAATCCTGAGACCCTTCCTATAGCATAAGATGTGATATCCAACTCCTTCCCATTCCAATCCTGAGACCCTTCCTATACCATGAGATGTGATATCTCAATGCTTCTAATACCAAACCTGGGACCCGTCCTATAACATGAGATATGATATCCAAATCCTTCCCATTCGAATCCTGAAACTCTTCCTTTAGCATGAGATGTGATATCTCAATGTTTCTAATAAAAAACCTGAGACCCTTCCTATAGCAAGAGATGTGATTTCCAAATCCTTCCCATTCCAATCCTGAGACCCTTCCTATAACATGAGATGTGATATCCAACTCCTTCCCATTCCAATCCTGAAACCCTTCCTATAGCATGAGATGTGATATCTCAATGTTTCTGATAAAAAACCTGAGACCCTTCCTATAGCAAGAGATGTGATATCTAAATCCTCCCCATTCCAATCCTGAGATCCTTCCTATAACATGAGCTGTGATATCCAATTCCTTCCCATTCCAAACCTGAGACCCTTCCTATTGGATGAGATGTGATATCCAACTCCTTCCCAATCCAATCCTGAGACCAATGTGATATCTCAATGCTTATACCAAACCTGAGACCCTTCCTATGGCATGAGATGTGATATCCAACTCCTTCCCATTCCAATCCTGAGACCCTTCCTATAGCATGAGATGTGATATCTCAATGCTTCTACCAAAACTGAGACCCTTCCTTTAGCATGAGATGTGATATCCAACTCCTTCCCATTCCAATCCTGAGACCCTTCCTATAGCATGAGATGTGATATCTCAATGCTTCTACCAAAACTGAGACCCTTCCTTTAGCATGAGATGTGATATCCAACTCCTTCCCATTCCATTCCTGAGACCCTTCCTATAGCATGAGATGTGATATCTCAATGCTTCTAATATCAAACCTGAGATCCTTCCTGTTAGGAAAGATTTCGTAATTGTAGGTAATCTTCCTTCCATGTGGCAACCCCTAAACTTTTTGCTATTGTTTTTAACCTTGTTCTTGACTTTGCCAGAGAAGTACAGCCTTCTGCCGCACTTCTCTGGGCTTTCGCTCCTTTCTTACGGGGAAACTGACATGCCCTTAAGACAGTCAGTACCGGGGAACGTTGTTTCCCATAGTTTCTTTTATCGTGTCGCAGCTTTAGTGCAACACGACACAAGAGGGCACTGTAAGCTAAGTTACAGCTCTCTTGGGTCTCTAGCCTTCTACAGGCCCTAGATACTCGTTTAGGATGGTATTTGATCGGTGCAAGTCATTCAGGGACTGGAATGGTGGCAGCGATCGTTTTGTATATTTTGAGCTCCTTTTGGCGTTCTGAGCACGTTTTTGCACTGAACCCAAAATGGTGGCCTGGCTCCCCAAAATGGCCAGACCACGAGGCTCCTTTGTCCTGTCCACTGACCGTCTTGCTCCCTTCACCTTCCCCAGGTCCAGCGACCTGGAAACCTTCCTTATTTGGGCATGTACTTTCCCGCGAAACACGGATGCTTTCGCGGGCTTCTACATGTCGTTTGTGTGCCTCCAGGGTGTGGGCTGGGATGTCTGGTCCCAATACACATCCTGGGTGCCAGAGAGTCTAGGGTGGTGTGAATGCTTGGGACCACCGTGGTCCATGATTGGTCCACGTATGGTATGTGTGTTGATGAGCGGATCTCCCATTGGCTCCCCTCCGTTTTGGCGCGAAGGGAACCATGGATAAGAGGAGGCTGGAAACACCACTACCATGTCGATCTCCTGAGTTCTCACGAACGAAGGAATACAGGAGCCAAGTATCCTGCAACCAAGAGGCTGGACCGAGGAATCGCTGGTGACCCGCTGAAGGAATCCTCCTTTGCACTGCTGTCGTCCTGAAAGTCCCTGTCCTCCTTTGATCGAACCAGATGGCCTGTACTGGTGCTTCGACCTTTGGGATAGCAGTAACAACTATTCCTGGCATCTTCAACCATCTCCTGCCAAGTAAGCCTTCGGAAGCGTCTCTGGGCCATCCAGTTGACTGACCAGCTTACAAAGGAGTCTGGCTCTGCAACCGCCGCCAGGTTGTGCAGTATCTCGAGTCCTTGTCACTCTCCCACGCTTCATGCACTTGGCGTTCCCAGGTCTGAAGGGAGGAGTGTACTTTTGACTCAGATACGCACGGCCGCTCCGTTGTCCTGCTGCGGCAACAAACTGTGCCGGTTTCGTCGATTGGGACGTCTTTTTGCTCTACACGACTACAAAGCGTTCCCTGCTCTTCTGAACCTGCCAGCTGCTGAAACTAACGTGGAGAAGCCTGGGACTGCTTGCTTCGGGGACCGGTGAGTAGCATAGCTAGGATCTGGTCGCCCTCCTGCAGTAGCCCATTGCTTTTCCCCGCTGTGTAAAACAGCACCCTTTTCGCCCGTACTCGCGCTCTGCTTCTGCCCACTGTGGAGGCTGCGCTTGAGTTGCGGACCCTGTTCTTCTTCTGCTGTGCACTAACCCGAACTGCCTGACTTCCTTCGAAGAGCTTCTCCTTTTGCCCGTTGGCACCAGCGCGTGCAGGTACTTTGAGCACCAGGCTCCACTCTTCGCAGGGCTCGGACTTCCATCTAGTTAGGTGCCTATGAAGGCGAACTGAGTCCAAAGCATTATCGCACTGCCTGTTTTCCTTCCCTTTCAGGTGGACTACATATTTCGTGCTTTAAACGCTTGCGACTGTAGTATTTGTATATATATTGTGTTGATATGGTATGTGTTGGTTTAATATTGTGATATTGTGCTTTTCTCGCTACGGTCGTTGTTTTAAAGGCCTTAAAATAAATGTGTATATATTTTTGATATAACACCTGTTTGGAGTAGTTTGTAAGTGTTCTGGTTTTGTGTGCTCATTGCGGGCTTTCAGTCACCCTCACCCCTCTTGAGATCTAGTCTTGACCGCCGCGATCGCTACCTTGATTGGTCTGGCTCGTCCAGAGGTTACCCTGTTCCAAGTAATTAGGTTGGCCTTCTGAACTTCTGCGCCACCAGGACAGAGTTCAGAAATCCGTCTTAACAAATTGGTGGCAGCGGTGGGATACGACTGAAGGTATCCAGTGTTGCGCTCGAACTAAGGCATTTCAGGTTATTCCAACCAGTACACGTAGTGAATTGTTGTAATATAACTTTAAAAAGGCCATAGTCCTATCACACAGTATGGAAACAAGTACCTTGTTAACTTTGAATGCTTCTAAATCAGAAACACTAAAAAAGATGTGTGCGGAGAGAGGGGTTTCCTCTCAAGGCACGAAATTGGAAATGATCCAAAGAATCGTGGCGTGGCAAGAAGCGCAGCTTGACGCTATCACTTCTGAGGACAGTGCGGAAGGTGGTGGGGCTGCTCTCACTGATCCATCGCGACCACGAGGACAGGGAGGACGAGATGTCTAATGTTTCCTCTGCCAGTGCTGATGGGGAGGCTATGCTTGAATTCAAGAAGCAAGAGCTGCGGTTTAGGCAGCAGGAGCTTGAATTCAGCATAGCCAAACTAAAAATCGAACAGGCAGAAAAACAAAAAGACAGGGATCACCAGTTGGAACTGGCCAAGCTTCAGGTTGCAACTGGGTCCGCGGGTCCTGGACATGGGTCTGGGGCCTCCTCTCATCCACGGTTTCCAAAAGATCTGCTCAGTGTGTATGAAGAAGGGAATGACATTATGGACTGGCTGAATGCGTTTGAGTATGCATGCGAAGTTCAGAAAGTTGACAATGCTGATAAGATTGCGTGGTTACTCAGTAGACTGCCCCATTCTGGCTGTAGTGCCATTATGGAGATGTCGAAGGCTGAGCGAGCTGATTTCGCAATGTTGAAGCAGACTCTCATTTTAAAGTTTGGGAAGACTCCGGCCCAATATTTAAAACGTTTTAGAGAGTATAAGAAAAAGGAAGGTGGTACTTGGGTATCGTATGTCGCTGAATCCTTGAAAAACTTAACTGGCTGGGTCGAAGGTTATAAGGTTTCTACCTTCGCCGGCATGATAAATCTTGTCATGCTGGAACATATTTTTGCTTCTTCTTCCCCGGAGCTTAAGCAGCATTTGGCCGATTCGAAGGAGATAGATCCTAAGAAGCTGGCCATTGCAGCAGATTTATGGGTGTCACATCGAGTGTCCCATAAGGACAAAACTCATCCTGGTAAGCAGGAGGAAGGGAAAAAGTTCAAAGATATGGCGGGTGGGGAATCTGCTAAATCTTCTTCCCATAAGGGCCACAAACAGAAAAACAAGGGTAAAACACACGAGAACTCACAGGGTAGTGGAGGGCAGCCTCCGAAACAGAACTCTGGTTACAATAAGCCTCCCTATGTAAACAGACCCATTGGATCGTGTTTTGCTTGTGGAGCAACTGACCATGTGAAGGGGGATCCCCGTTGTAAGGTTAGACCTTTGGGGGTCCACTCCGCTAATCTGGCCTTCTCCTCCTACGAGGAAGAAGAGATTACAGGAGCATCCTTCTCCTCAGACTCATTTCCCAGCGGAATAGAGGCTGAGGTAGTTTTAGTGTCCCTGGGTTCCTGGGAGCCTAAAGTCGCAGAGGCTTATGCTAGGATTCCGGATAAAACCAAGCACTACTTTAAAGACAGTGTGCTGATCAATGGAGTAGATACTCCAGCTCTTAGGGATAGTGGGTGCAGTCGCACTGTAGTGGATTCTACCTTGGTAGACTCAGAGGAAGTTGCCAGACCTACTCTGATGCCCACTAAGTTGGCTGACGGCCCCCTCCGTATGTTTCCTGTGATCCCTGTAAATCTTACTTTAAATGTTACAGCAGTCAGGATTCCAGTGAGCATTCAGAGAAACGTCCCGGGAAAGGTCTTACTAGGTAATGATCTCAGAGCTCTAGGGCTCGTAGGAGACACTGCCGAACGACCCTACACACGGTCTCAAGCACGGGCAGCATTGGCCAAGTCCAATACGCCGCCGCAGCCAAAGGGGAAACCCAAGGCGAAAGGAGTCAACAAGTCACGACGAGGGAAAGAGAATATTCCCCCGAGCTCGCCTACCACTGCGGTGGAGGAAGTTGGTCAATCGCCCGGACCTGACGAGGAGGTGGCGATGCCTGAAGTTTTCGACCCCAACGATCATCCTGAACTAAAAGACTTGTTAGTTGAAGGAGGTCCTGATAGGGACGAATTCAGTAAAGGCCAACGTGAGTGCCCATCTCTGGAAGGCCTAAGGAGACAGGCCTGCTCCCAGCTTGAGGGTGAACCTCATGGGACGCATAGGATTTATTGGGAAGGTGGACTCCTGTATAGTGAGCCCACAGAGTCTACAGAAGGAGACCATAGGAGGTTGGTGGTTCCCCTTGCTGTTAGGCCCTTCCTCCTGCAGTTGGCGCATGAAGTTCCCCTTGCTGGTCACCTTGGTATGAAGAGGACCAAGCAAAGGTTATCCATGCACTTCTACTGGCCCAAGATGGGGGTGCAAGTAGAAAGTCACTGCAGGAGTTGTGCCTCCTGCCAGTTGTCTGGGAAAGTTGGCGCGACAATCCAAGCTCCGTTGGTACCGCTCCCAGTTGTGGGGGTTACATTTGAAAGGGTAGGGATCGACATAGTTGGTCCCCTTGACCCGCAAACATCCTCGGGCAATAGGTTTATCCTGATGCTGGTCGACCATCCAACCAGGTATCCTGAGGCCATCCCATTAAAGACTGTAACTGCCAAGTCAGTTGCAAAAGCTTTACTCGGCATATTTACTAGGGTTGGCTTCCCTAAAGAAGTTGTGTCAGATCGTGGCAGCAACTTTATGTCGAAGTATATGCAGGCTATGTGGAAAGAATGTGGGGTCACCTACAAGTTCTCTTCTGCATACCACCCCCAGACCAATGGTCTGGTGGAACGTTTCAACAGAACGTTAAAGAGCATGATTGGGGCTCTGGAGGAGCCCCAGAGAAGAAAATGGGATCTTCTTTTACCATGCTTACTGTTTGCCTACCGAGAGGTACCACAGGAGGGTGTTGGCTTCAGCCCCTTCGAACTTCTGTTCGGTCATCCCGTACGGGGACCCTTAGCCATCGTCAAAGAGGGATGGGAGATGCCCACTCCCCCTGTTATTACCAACGTAGTTGATTATGTGCTAGGGCTCAGAAAACGGATGGTACTTCTGATGGGCTTTGCTAGTGATAAATTGAAGGCAGGGCAAGCGCTGGTGAAACATTGGTACGACCAGAAAGCTTCCCTCATCAACTTTACACCTGGTCAGCAAGTCCTGATCATGAATCCCATAAGGCCTCGAGCTTTACAGGACAAATGGTCAGGCCCTTACACAGTGGTGGAGCCCCTGGGTGAGGTGAACTATTTAGTGGACCTTGGAAGGCCTGGACAGGCTCCAAAAGTGTTCCACGTAAATAGGCTGAAGGCTTTCGTCCCAAGAGTCGAAATCGCAGCACTGCTACTGGCTTCAGACGTTGAGGAAGAGGAGTCTGAACCTCTCCCCGACCTGTTCCAAGGCGGTCCTTCAGATAGCTCCATTGAGGGTGTCCGAGTGGCCCCTCACCTGACTTCTGATCAGCAGGCTGAGGTGAAAAGTTTGCTTAGGCAGTTTTCCCCCCTGTTCTCACAGTCGCATGGTTTGACACCTTGGTGCAAACATAACATTGACACAGGAGACAGTGTACCTACCAAAAGTAGGGGATACAGGATGTCAGACAAAGTCCGGTCTTATATTAAGACCGAGGTCAACAAGATGTTAGACCTTGGGGTGATTGAACCCTCTAGTAGTCCTTGGTCCAGTCCTGTGGTTTTGGTTCCAAAGGCAGGCACTTCTGAATTGAGGTTCTGCGTGGATTACAGGGCTCTGAATGCTGTCACCAAGACAGACGCACACCCCCTGCCTCGAACAGATGAGCTGGTGGATACTTTGGGTGCCTCCAAGTACCTCAGCACGTTTGACCTTACTGCTGGCTATTGGCAAATAGCTTTAGCAGAACATGCCAGGGAGAAGACAGCATTTTCTACGCCAGACGGCCTTTACCAATTCCGGGTAATGCCGTTCGGGTTGAAAAATGCACCTGCCACTTTCCAGAGGCTTGTGAATCATGTGTTGAATGGGTTGGACGAATTCTGTCTCGCATATCTGGACGATATAGCAGTTTTCAGTGCCACCTGGGAAGACCATGTGAAACACCTCGGGATTGTGCTCCAGGCTCTTCAGAAAGCCCACTTGACCATAAAGGCTAGTAAATGCCAGATTGGACAAGGCTCAGTGGTTTACCTTGGACATGAAGTAGGTGGAGGGAGGATACAGCCTCTACCCAGTAAAGTACAAGCAGTACAAGACTGGCCTACCCCCACTACGCAAACCCAAGTGAGAGCCTTCTTAGGACTCACGGGGTATTACCGCAATTTTATGGCAGACTATGGCACCATAGCTGCTCCTCTGACTGCTCTCACAACTCCGAAGAAACCCAAGAAGGTAACTTGGACCGACGAGTGTGAGAAGGCCTTCAATGGCTTAAAAGACTCCTTGTGCCAGGCCCCTGTCCTCAGGGCCCCTGATTATCAAAGACCTTTTATCGTGCAGACGGACGCCTCTGACACTGGGATAGGAGCTGTACTATCACAAGTAGATGAGAAGGGTAAGGAACACCCTATCGGTTTTATTAGTCGCCAGCTTAAGGACAGAGAGCTCAGATGGTCCACGGTAGAGAAAGAATGTTTCTCTGTTGTGTGGGCCCTAAGGAAGCTGAGGCCCTACCTCTATGGGACCCACTTCACTGTGCAGACTGACCATAAGCCGTTAAAGTGGCTAATGAACATGAAGGGGGAGAATCCAAAGTTGCTTAGGTGGTCCATAAGTCTTCAAGGCTTCGACTTCACTATTGAGCATAGGCCAGGTGTCCAACATAGCAATGCTGATGGGTTGTCCAGAATGTTTAACCGACCTGAACATGAGACTCATCCAGGGGTGGATTAGTTCCCCCTGTCCATAGTCTGGGAGGGGCGAGTGTTAGGAAAGATTTCGTAATTGTAGGTAATCTTCCTTCCATGTGGCAACCCCTAAACTTTTTGCTATTGTTTTTAACCTTGTTCTTGACTTTGCCAGAGAAGTACAGCCTTCTGCCGCACTTCTCTGGGCTTTCGCTCCTTTCTTACGGGGAAACTGACATGCCCTTAAGACAGTCAGTACCGGGGAACGTTGTTTCCCGTAGTTTCTTTTATCGTGTCGCAGCTTTAGTGCAACACGACACAAGAGGGCACTGTAAGCTAAGTTACAGCTCTCTTGGGTCTCTAGCCTTCTACAGGCCCTAGATACTCGTTTAGGATGGTATTTGATCGGTGCAAGTCATTCAGGGACTGGAATGGTGGCAGCGATCGTTTTGTATATTTTGAGCTCCTTTTGGCGTTCTGAGCACGTTTTTGCACTGAACCCAAAATGGTGGCCTGGCTCCCCAAAATGGCCAGACCACGAGGCTCCTTTGTCCTGTCCACTGACCGTCTTGCTCCCTTCACCTTCCCCAGGTCCAGCGACCCGGAAACCTTCCTTATTTGGGCATGTACTTTCCCGCGAAACACGGATGCTTTCGCGGGCTTCTACATGTCGTTTGTGTGCCTCCAGGGTGTGGGCTGGGATGTCTGGTCCCAATACACATCCTGGGTGCCAGAGAGTCTAGGGTGGTGTGAATGCTTGGGACCACCGTGGTCCGTGATTGGTCCACGTATGGTATGTGTGTTGATGAGCGGATCTCCCATTGGCTCCCCTCCGTTTTGGCGCGAAGGGAACCATGGATAAGAGGAGGCTGGAAACACCACTACCATGTCGATCTCCTGAGTTCTCACGAACGAAGGAATACAGGAGCCAAGTATCCTGCAACCAAGAGGCTGGACCGAGGAATCGCTGGTGACCCGCTGAAGGAATCCTCCTTTGCACTGCTGTCGTCCTGAGAGCCCCTGTCCTCCTTTGATCGAACCAGAAGGCCTGTACTGGTGCTTCGACCTTTGGGATAGCAGGAACAGCTATTCCCGGCATCTTCAACCATCTCCTGCCAAGTAAGCCTTCGGAAGCGTCTCTGGGCCATCCAGTTGACTGACCAGCTTACAAAGGAGTCTGGCTCTGCAACCGCCGCCAGGTTGTGCAGTATCTCGAGTCCTTGTCACTCTCCCACGCTTCGTGCACTTGGCGTTCCCAGGTCTGAAGGGAGGAGTGTACTTTTGACTCAGATACGCACGGCCGCTCCGTTGTCCTGCTGCGGCAACAAACTGTGCCGGTTTTGTCGATTGGGACGTCTTTTTGCTCTACACGACTACAAAGCGTTCCCTGCTCTTCTGAACCTGCCAGCTGATGAAACTAACGTGGAGAAGCCTGGGACTGCTTGCTTCGGGGACCGGTGAGTAGCATAGCTAGGATCTGGTCGCCCTCCTGCAGTAGCCCATTGCTTTTCCCCGCTGTGTAAAACAGCACCCTTTTCGCCCGTACTCGCGCTCTTCTTCTGCCCGCTGTGGAGGCTGCGCTTGAGTTGCGGACCCTGTTCTTCTTCTGCTGTGCACTAACCCGAACTGCCTGACTTCCTTTGAAGAGCTTCTCCTTTTGCCCGTTGGCACCAGCGCGTGCAGGTACTTTGAGCACCAGGCTCCACTCTTCGCAGGGCTCGGACTTCCATCTAGTTAGGTGCCTATGAAGGTGAACTGAGTCGAAAGCATTATCGCACTGCCTGTTTTCCTTCCCTTTCAGGTGGACTACATATTTCGTGCTTTAAACGCTTGCGACTGTAGTATTTGTATATATATTGTGTTGATATGGTATGCGTTGGTTTAATATTGTGATATTGTGCTTTTCTCGCTACAGTCGTTGTTTTAAAGGCCTTAAAATAAATGTGTATATATTTTTGATATAACACCTGTTTGGAGTAGTTTGTAAGTGTTCTGGTTTTGTGTGCTCATTGCGGGCTTTCAGTCACCCTCACCCCTCTTGAGATCTAGTCTTGACCGCCGCGATCGCTACCTTGATTGGTCTGGCTCGTCCAGAGGTTACCCTGTTCCAAGTAATTAGGTTGGCCTTCTGAACTTCTGCGCCACCAGGACAGAGTTCAGAAATCCGTCTTAACACTTCCTATAACATGAGATGTGATATCCAAATCCTTCCACTTCCAAACCTGAGACCCTCCCTTTAGCATGAGATGTGATATCCGACTCCTTCCCATTCCAATCCTGAGACCCTTCTGATAGCATGAGATGTGATATCTCAATGCTTCTAATACCAAACCTGAGATCCTTCCGATAGCATGAGATGTGATATCTCAATGCTTCTAATACCAAACCTGAGATCTTCCTATAACATGAGATGTGATATCCAAATCCTTCCACTTCCAAACCTGAAACCCTCCCTTTAGCATGAGATGTGATATCCGACTCCTTCCCATTCCAATCCTGAGACCCTTCTGGTAGCATGAGATGTGATATCTCAATGCTTCTAATACCAAACCTGAGATCCTTCCGATAGCATGAGATCTGATATCTCAATGCTTTTACCAAACCTGAGACCCTCCCTATAGCATGAGATGTGATGTCCAACTCCTTCCCATTCCAATCCTGAGACCCTTCCTATAGCATGAGATGTTATATCTCAATGCTTCTAATACCACACCTGATATCCTTCCTATAACATGAGATGTGATATCCAACTCCTTTCCATTCGAATACTGAGATCCTTCCTATACTTTGAGATGTGATATCTCAATGTTTCTCATACCAAACCTGAGGCCCTTCCTATAGCAAGAGATGTGATATACAAATCCTTCCCAAACCTGATACCCTTCCTATAGCATGAGATGTGATATCCGACTCCTTCCCAATCCAATCCTGAGACCCTTCCTATAGCATGAGATGTAATATCACAATGCTTGTAATACCAACCCTGAGACCCTTCCTATACCATGAGATGTGATATCCAACTCCTTCCCATTCCAATCCTGAGACCCTTCCTATAGCATGAGATGTGATATCTCAATGCTTCTAATACCAAAACTGAGACCCTTCTTTAAGCATGAGATGAGATATCCAACTCCTTCCCGTTCCAAACCTGAGACCCTTCCTATAGCATATGTGATATCCAACTCCTTCCCATTCCAAACCTGAGACCCTTCCTATAACAAGAATGTAATATCCAACTAGTTCCCATTCCAATCCTGAGACCTTTCCTATAGCATGAGATGTGATATCTCAATGCTTCTAATAGAAAACCTGATATCCTTCCTATGACATGAGATGTGATATCCAATTCCTTCCCATTCCAAACCTGAGACCCTTCCTACAGCATGCAATGTGATATCTCAATGCTTCTAATACCACACCTGAGACCCGTCCTATAACATGAGATGGGATATCCAAGCCCTTCCCATTCCAATCCTGAGACCCTTCCTATAGCATGAGATGTGAAATCTCAATGCTTCTAATACCAAACCTGAGACCCTTCCTATAACATGAGATGGGATATCCAACTCTTTCCCATTCCAATCCTGAGACCCTTTCGATAGCAGAGATGTGATATCTCAATGCTTATACCAAACCTGAGACCCTTCCTATGGCATGAGATGTCATATACTACTCCTTCCCATTCCAATCCTGAGACCCTTCCTATAACATGAGATGTGATATCCAACTCCTTCCCATTCCAATCCTGAAACCCTTCCAATAGCATGAGATGTGATATCTCAATGTTTCTGATAAAAAACCTGAGACCCTTCCTATAGCAAGAGATGTGATATCCAAATCCTTCCCATTCCAATCCTGAGATCCTTCCTATAACATGAGATGTGATATCCAATTCCTTCCCATTCCAAACCTGAGACCCTTCCTATTGGATGAGATGTGATATCCAACTCCTTCCCAATCCAATCCTGAGACCAATGTGATATCTCAATGCTTATACCAAACCTGAGACCCTTCCTATGGCATGAGATGTGATATCCAACTCCTTCCCATTCCAATCCTGAGACCCTTCCTATAGCATGAGATGTGATATCTCAATGCTTCTACCAAAACTGAGACCCTTCCTTTAGCATGAGATGTGATATCCAACTCCTTCCCATTCCAATCCTGAGACCCTTCCTATAGCATGAGATGTGATATCTCAATGCTTCTAATATCAAACCTGAGATCCTTCCTATAACATGAGATGTGATATCCAAATCCTTCCACTTCCAAACCTGAGACCCTCCCTTTAGCATGAGATGTGATATCCGACTCCTTCCCATTCCAATCCTGAGACCCTTCTGATAGCATGAGATGTGATATCTCAATGCTTCTAATACCAAACCTGAGATCCTTCCGTTAGCATGAGATGTGATATCTCAATGCTTCTAATACCAAACCTGAGATCTTCCTATAACATGAGATGTGATATCCAAATCCTTCCACTTCCAAACCTGAAACCCTCCCTTTAGCATGAGATGTGATATCCGACTCCTTCCCATTCCAATCCTGAGACCCTTCTGGTAGCATGAGATGTGATATCTCAATGCTTCTAATACCAAACCTGAGATCCTTCCGATAGCATGAGATCTGATATCTCAATGCTTTTACCAAACCTGAGACCCTCCCTATAGCATGAGATGTGATGTCCAACTCCTTCCCATTCCAATCCTGAGACCCTTCCTATAGCATGAGATGTTATATCTCAATGCTTCTAATACCACACCTGATATCCTTCCTATAACATGAGATGTGATATCCAACTCCTTTCCATTCGAATACTGATATCCTTCCTATACTTTGAGATGTGATATCTCAATGTTTCTCATACCAAACCTGAGGCCCTTCCTATAGCAAGAGATGTGATATACAAATCCTTCCCAAACCTGATACCCTTCCTATAGCATGAGATGTGATATCCGACTCCTTCCCAATCCAATCCTGAGACCCTTCCTATAGCATGAGATGTAATATCACAATGCTTGTAATACCAACCCTGAGACCCTTCCTATACCATGAGATGTGATATCCAACTCCTTCCCATTCCAATCCTGAGACCCTTCCTATAGCATGAGATGTGATATCTCAATGCTTCTAATACCAAAACTGAGACCCTTCTTTAAGCATGAGATGAGATATCCAACTCCTTCCCGTTCCAAACCTGAGACCCTTCCTATAGCATATGTGATATCCAACTCCTTCCCATTCCAAACCTGAGACCCTTCCTATAACAAGAATGTAATATCCAACTAGTTCCCATTCCAATCCTGAGACCTTTCCTATAGCATGAGATGTGATATCTCAATGCTTCTAATAGAAAACCTGATATCCTTCCTATGACATGAGATGTGATATCCAATTCCTTCCCATTCCAAACCTGAGACCCTTCCTACAGCATGCAATGTGATATCTCAATGCTTCTAATACCACACCTGAGACCCGTCCTATAACATGAGATGGGATATCCAAGCCCTTCCCATTCCAATCCTGAGACCCTTCCTATAGCATGAGATGTGAAATCTCAATGCTTCTAATACCAAACCTGAGACCCTTCCTATAACATGAGATGGGATATCCAACTCTTTCCCATTCCAATCCTGAGACCCTTTCGATAGCAGAGATGTGATATCTCAATGCTTATACCAAACCTGAGACCCTTCCTATGGCATGAGATGTCATATACTACTCCTTCCCATTCCAATCCTGAGACCCTTCCTATAACATGAGATGTGATATCCAACTCCTTCCCATTCCAATCCTGAAACCCTTCCTATAGCATGAGATGTGATATCTCAATGTTTCTGATAAAAAACCTGAGACCCTTCCTATAGCAAGAGATGTGATATCCAAATCCTTCCCATTCCAATCCTGAGATCCTTCCTATAACATGAGATGTGATATCCAATTCCTTCCCATTCCAAACCTGAGACCCTTCCTATTGGATGAGATGTGATATCCAACTCCTTCCCAATCCAATCCTGAGACCAATGTGATATCTCAATGCTTATACCAAACCTGAGACCCTTCCTATGGCATGAGATGTGATATCCAACTCCTTCCCATTCCAATCCTGAGACCCTTCCTATAGCATGAGATGTGATATCTCAATGCTTCTACCAAAACTGAGACCCTTCCTTTAGCATGAGATGTGATATCCAACTCCTTCCCATTCCAATCCTGAGACCCTTCCTATAGCATGAGATGTGATATCTCAATGCTTCTAATATCAAACCTGAGATAATTCCTATAACATGAGATGTGATATCCAAATCCTTCCACTTCCAAACCTGAGACCCTCCCTTTAGCATGAGATGTGATATCCGACTCCTTCCCATTCCAATCCTGAGACCCTTCTGATAGCATGAGATGGGATATCTCAATGCTTCTAATACCAAACCTGAGATCCTTCCGATAGCATGAGATGTGATATCTCAATGCTTCTAATACCAAACCTGAGATCTTCCTATAACATGAGATGTGATATCCAAATCCTTCCACTTCCAAACCTGAAACCCTCCCTTTAGCATGAGATGTGATATCCGACTCCTTCCCATTCCAATCCTGAGACCCTTCTGGTAGCATGAGATGTGATATCTCAATGCTTCTAATACCAAACCTGAGATCCTTCCGATAGCATGAGATCTGATATCTCAATGCTTTTACCAAACCTGAGACCCTCCCTATAGCATGAGATGTGATGTCCAACTCCTTCCCATTCCAATCCTGAGACCCTTCCTATAGCATGAGATGTTATATCTCAATGCTTCTAATACCACACCTGATATCCTTCCTATAACATGAGATGTGATATCCAACTCCTTTCCATTCCAATACTGAGATCCTTCCTATACTATGAGATGTGATATCTCAATGTTTCTCATACCAAACCTGAGGCCCTTCCTATAGCAAGAGATGTGATATACAAATCCTTCCCAAACCTGATACCCTTCCTATAGCATGAGATGTGATATCCGACTCCTTCCCAATCCAATCCTGAGACCCTTCCTATAGCATGAGATGTAATATCACAATGCTTGTAATACCAACCCTGAGACCCTTCCTATACCATGAGATGTGATATCCAACTCCTTCCCATTCCAATCCTGAGACCCTTCCTATAGCATGAGATGTGATATCTCAATGCTTCTAATACCAAAACTGAGACCCTGCTTTAAGCATGAGATGAGATATCCAACTCCTTCCCGTTCCAAACCTGAGACCCTTCCTATAGCATATGTGATATCCAACTCCTTCCCATTCCAAACCTGAGACCCTTCCTATAACAAGAATGTAATATCCAACTAGTTCCCATTCCAATCCTGAGACCTTTCCTATAGCATGAGATGTGATATCTCAATGCTTCTAATAGAAAACCTGATATCCTTCCTATGACATGAGATGTGATATCCAATTCCTTCCCATTCCAAACCTGAGACCCTTCCTACAGCATGCGATGTGATATCTCAATGCTTCTAATACCACACCTGAGACCCGTCCTATAACATGAGATGGGATATCCAAGCCCTTCCCATTCCAATCCTGAGACCCTTCCTATAGCATGAGATGTGAAATCTCAATGCTTCTAATACCAAACCTGAGACCCTTCCTATAACATGAGATGGGATATCCAACTCTTTCCCATTCCAATCCTGAGACCCTTTCGATAGCAGAGATGTGATATCTCAATGCTTATACCAAACCTGAGACCCTTCCTATGGCATGAGATGTCATATACTACTCCTTCCCATTCCAATCCTGAGACCCTTCCTATAGCATGAGATGTGATATCCAAAACCTTCCCATTCCAATCCTGAGACCCTTCCTATATCATGAGATGTGATATCTCAATGCTTCTAATACCAAACCTGATATCCTTCCTATAACATGAGATGTGATATCCAACTCCTTCCCATTCTAATCCTGAGATCCTTCCTATACCATGAGATGTGATATCTCAATGTTTCTCATACCAAACCTGAGGCCCTTCCTATAGCAAGAGATGTGATGTACAAACCCTTCCCATTCCAAACCTGAGACCCTTCCTATAGCATGAGATGTGATATCCAACTCCTTCCCAATCCAATCCTGAGACCCTTCCTATAGCATGAGATGTAATATCACAATGCTTCTAATACCAAACCTGAGACCCTTCCTATAGCATAAGATGTGATACCCAACTCCTTCCCATTCCAATCCTTAGACCCTTCCTATAGCATGAGATGTGATATCTCAATAATTCTAATACCAAACCTGAGACCCTTCTTAAAGCATGAGATGGGATATACAACTCCTTCCTATACCAATCATGAGACCCTTATGATAGCAGAGATGTGATATCTCAATGCTTATACCACACCTGAGACCCTTCCTATGGCATGAGATGTGATATCCAACTCCTTCCCATTCCAATCCTGGGACCCTTCCTATAGCATGAGATGTGATATCTCAATGCTTCTACCAAACCTGAGACCCTTCCTATAGCATGAGATGTAATATCCAACTCCTTCCCATTCCAATCCTGAGACCCTTCCTATACCATGAGATGTGATATCTCAATGTTTCTAATACCAAACCTGAGACCCGTCCTAAAACATGAGATGTGAGATCCAAATCCTTCCCCTTCCAAACCTGAGACCCTTCCTAAAGCTTGAGATGTGATATCAAACTCCTTCCCATTCCAATCCTGAGATAGCTTGAGATGTGATATCCAACTCCTTCCCATTCCAATCCTGAGACCCTTCCGATAGCATGAGATGTGATATCTCAATGCTTCTAATATCAAAACTGAGACCCTTCCTATAGCATGAGATGTGATATCCAACTCCTTCCCATTCCAATCCTGAGACCCATCCTATACCATGAGATGTGATATCTCAATGTTTCTAATACCAAACCCGAGACCCGTCCTAAAACATGAGATGTGAGATCCAAATCCTTCCCCTTCCAAACTTGAGACCCTTCCTAAAGCTTGAGATGTGATATCAAACTCCTTCCCATTCCAATCCTGAGATAGCTTGAGATGTGATATCCAACTCCTTCCCATTCCTAACCTGAGACCCTTCCGATAGCAGAGATGTGATATCTCAATGCTTATACCAAACCTAAGACCCTTCCTATAGCATGAGATGTGATATCTCAATGCTTCTATCAAACCTGAGACCCTTCCTTTAGCATGAGATGTGATATCCAACTCCTTCCCCTTCCAAACCTGAGACCCTTCCTTTAGCATGAAATGTGATATCCAAATCCTCCCCATTCCAATCCTGAAACCCTTCCTATACCATGAGATGTGATATCTCTGTTTCTAATAAAAAACATGAGACCCTTCCTATAGCAAGAGATATGATATCCAAATCCTTCCCATTCCAATCCTGAGACCCTTCCTATAACATGAGATGTGATATCCAACTCCTTCCCATTCCAACCTGAGACCCTTCCTATAGCATGAGAAGGGATATCCAACTCCTTCCCATTCCAATCCTGAGACCCTTCCTATACCATGAGATGTGATATCTCAATGCTTCTAATACCAAACCTGGGACCCGTCCTATAACATGAGATATGATATCCAAATCCTTCCCATTCGAATCCTGAAACCCTTCCTTTAGCATGAGATGTGATATCTCAATGTTTCTAATAAAAAACCTGAGACCCTTCCTATAGCAAGAGATGTGATATCCAAATCCTTCCCATTCCAATCCTGAGATCCTTCCTATAACATGAGATGTGATATCCAACTCCTTCCCATTCCAATCCTGAAACCCTTCCTATAGCATGAGATGTGATATCTCAATGTTTCTGATAAAAAACCTGAGACCCTTCCTATAGCAAGAGATGTGATATCCAAAACCTTCCCATTCCAATCCTGAGATCCTTCCTATAACATGAGATGTGATATCCAATTCCTTCCCATTCCAAACCTGAGACCCTTCCTATTGGATGAGATGTGATATCCAACTCCTTCCCAATCCAATCCTGAGACCAATGTGATATCTCAATGCTTATACCAAACTTGAGACCCTTCCTATGGCATGAGATGTGATATCCAACTCCTTCCCATTCCAATCCTGAGACCCTTCCTATAGCATGAGATGTGATATCTCAATGCTTCTACCAAAACTGAGACCCTTCCTTTAGCATGAGATGTGATATCCAACTCCTTCCCATTCCAATCCTGAGACCCTTCCTATAGCATGAGATGTGATATCTCAATGCCTCTAATACCAAACCTGAGATCCTTCCTATAACATGTGATGTGATATTCAAATCCTTCCCCTTCCAAACCTGAGACCCTCCCTTTAGCATGAGATGTGATATCCGACTCCTTCCCATTCCAATCCTGAGACCCTTCTGATAGCATGAGATGTGATATCTCAATGCTTCTAATACCAAACCTGAGATCCTTCCGATAGCATGAGATGTGATATCTCAATGCTTCTAATACCAAACCTGAGATCTTCCTATAACATGAGATGTGATATCCAAATCCTTCCACTTCCAAACCTGAAACCCTCCCTTTAGCATGAGATGTGATATCCGACTCCTTCCCATTCCAATCCTGAGACCCTTCTGGTAGCATGAGATGTGATATCTCAATGCTTCTAATACCAAACCTGAGATCCTTCCGATAGCATGAGATCTGATATCTCAATGCTTCTAATACCAAACCTGAGATCCTTCCTATAGCATGAGATGTGATATCCAACTCCTTCCCATTCCAAACCTGAGACCCTTCCTATAGCATGAGATGTGATATCTCAATGCTTCTAATACCAAACCTGAGATCCTTCCTATAACATGAGATGTGATATCTTAATGCTTCTAAAACCAAACATGAGAACTATCCTGTAACATGTGAAATCCAAATCATTCCCTTTCCAAACCTGAGACCCTTCCTATAGCTTGAGATGTGATATCAAACTCCTTCCAATTCCAATCCTGAGATAGCTTGAGATGTGCTATCCAACTCCTTCCCATTCCAATCCTGAGACCCTTCCTATACCATGAGATGTGATATCTCAATGCTTCTAATACCAAACCTGACACCCGTCCTAAAACATTTGTGAGATCCAAATCCTTCCCCTTCCAAACCTGAGACCTTTCCTTTAGCATGAGATGTGATATCCAACTCCTTCCCATTCCAATCCTGAGACCTTTCCTATAGCATGATATGTGATATCTCAATGCTTCTAATACCAAACCTGAGATCCTTCCTATAACATGAGATGTGATATCTTAATGCTTCTAAAACCAAACCTGAGAACCATCCTATAACATATGTGAAATCCAAATCCTTCCCTTTCCAAACCTGAGACCCTTCCGATAGCATGAGATGTGATATCTCAATGCTTCTAAAACCAAACATGAGAACCATCCTACAACATAAGATGTGAAATCCAAATCCTTCCCTTTCCAAACCTGAGACCCTTCCTATAGCTTGAGATGTGATATCAAACTCCTTCCCATTCCAATCCTGAGATAGCTTGAGATGTGATATCCAACTCCTTCCCATTCCAATCCTGGGACCCTTCCGATAGCATGAGATGTGATATCTCAATGCCTCTAATATCAAAACTGAGACCCTCCCTATAGCATGAGATGTGATATCTAAGTCCTTCCCATTCCTATCCTGAGACCCTTCCGATAGCAGAGATGTTATATCTCAATGCTTATACCAAATCTGAGACCCTTCCTATGGCATGAGATGTGATATCCAACTCCTTCCCATTCCAATCCTGAGACCCTTCCTATAGCATGAGATGTGAAATCTCAATGCTTCTATCAAACCTGAGACCCTTCCTTTAGCATGACATGTGATATCCAACTCCTTCCCATTCCAATCCTGAGACCCTTCCTATAGCATGAGTTGTGATATCTCAATGCTTCTAATACCAAACCTGGGACCCGTCCTATAACATGAGATGTGATATCCAAATCCTTCCCCTTCCAAACCTAAGACCCTTCCTTTAGCATGAGATGTGATATCCAAATCCTTCCCATTCCAATCCTGAAACCCTTCCTATAGCATGAGATGTGATAACTCAATGTTTCTAATAAAAAACCTGAGACCCTTCCTATAGCAAGAGATGTGATATCCAAATCCTTCCCATTCCAATCCTGAGACCCTTCCTATAACATGAGATGTGTTTTCCAAGTCCTTCCCATTCCAACCTGAGACCCTTCCTATAGCATGAGAAGGGAAATCGAACTCCTTCCCATTCCAATCCTGAGACCCTTCCTATAGCAAGAGATGTGATATCCAAATCCTTCCCATTCCAATCCTGAGATCCTTCCTATAACATGAGATGTGATATCCAATTATTTCCCATTCCAAACCTGAGACCCTTCCTATTGGATGAGATGTGATATCCAACTCCTTCCCATTCCAATCCTGAGACCCTTCCTATACCATGAGATGTGATATCTCAATGCTTCTAATACCAAACCTGGGACCCGTCCTATAACATGAGATATGATATCCAAATCCTTCCCCTTCCAAACCTGATACCCTTCCTTTAGCATGAGATGTGATATCCAAATCCTTCCCATTCCAATCCTGAAACCCTTCCTATAGCATGAGATGTGATATCTCAATGTTTCTAATAAAAACCTGAGACCCTTCCTATAGCAAGAGATGTGATATCCAAATCCTTCCCATTCCAATCCTGAGACCCTACCTATAACATGAGATGTGATATCCAAATCCTTCCCATTCCAACCTGAGACCCTTCCTATAGCATGAGAAGGGATATCCAACTCCTTCCCAATCCAATCCTGAGACCCTTCCGATAGCAGAGATGTGATATCTCAATGCTTATACCAAACCTGAGACCCTTACTATGGCATGAGATGTGATATCCAAATCCTTCCCATTCCAATCCTGAGACCCTTCCTATAGCATGAGATGTGATATCTCAATGCTTCTGCCAAACCTGAGACCCTTCCTTTAGCATGAGATGTGATATCCAAATCCTTCACATTCCAATCCTGAGACCCTTCCTATAGCATGAGATATGATATCTCAATGCTTCTAATACCAAACCTGAGATCCTTCCTATAACATGAGATGTGATATCCAACTCCTTCCCATTCCAAACCTGAGACCTTTCCGATAGCATGAGATATGATATCTCAATGCTTCTAAAACCAAACATGAGAACCATCCTATAACATGAGATGTGCTATCCAAATCCTTCCCTTCCCAAACCTGAGACCCTTCCTATAGCTTGAGATGTGATATCAAACTCCTTCCCATTCCAATCCTGAGACCCTTATTATACCTGACAAACGAGGTGCGCCACTGAAGGAAAAGGGGAAAAGAAGGAGAAAATAAAGAAAAAAGAAGAAATTGGAAGAGCACCGGACTTTGAAAAGCTCTGTAGCGGGGAAGTGCAGTTGCACATAAAAATCTCCTCGCGGAAGTTTGGCCCGACCTAACGGTCCCCGCCGCAACTACACAACGCGAGAGCTGCCTCCCAGTTTACAAGAGCAGAGGAGAGACGCGTGAAGCTCTTAAGGAGGGGGCCCCAAGGCGCCGCGGACACCTCGTGCAACAAGTAAGGTGGTCGCGGGTGCTCCGCACAGCGGAGAGCACCTGTAGATTCGGCGGCTGTGGGCCCCCTCCCCCACCCCCCCACCCCACCTGCGCAGGGGCTGTCATTGCACAGGAGACTCTTGAGCCTCGGTGTGTCCGCGGCACAGAGTTTTGGGGGTGTCAAGCCAGGCGTCCCGTTCCCCTCCCTCCCCCCCCCAGGGAAACCCGAATCACTCGACACCAAGGCCCGGCTGTTAACCCATCCACATAAGACTGCTGTATAACGGAGGCACGGGAAGCCCCGTCTCAGAAAACACCCCTATACAAACATACGCAAAGCGGGGGTCCAGCTTCCCAACGGTCCCAGGCACAAGAAGCACGACTCCACACGCTGCATCCAGAGCATATTGCAGCTCTAACCAAATATTAAACACCACGCGCCTCGCCATAAAATTCCCTCATGCTATGAGAGAGCTAAACGCGACACGCTGCACAATATATATTAACAGTTTCCCCTTCAGGGAATGAAGAATCTGCACTCTCTTGGTAGGAGTGGTGTCCCAGAAACTTAAGTTTCACCTCAGCCCAGACACCCAAGAACTGCCAGTTACTCCCCCAAGGCCGCATTTCTCTCTGCAGCTCTCCGCTGCTCGATGGCGCAGTTGGCGCCCCCACGCCTTGTTAAACCAGTACAAGGTAAGGCCATTAGCATTAATGCCCCCATGCTACAACCTTCATGTGCGCCTACCTTGCTAGCAAACACACGCCCTCTGCTGTACCACAGCAGGAATGCGCGACTACGGTCCCGCACTCAGCCCACCAACCCCATCAGTTCTATCCCTACCTTGGGTTACCGAAATGTTAGGTTGGGCATAAGAAGCCAGCGGCCAGCACACACATGCTCTGCCACGGCACGACAGTTCATCATCAAGGGTCTTGTCAACAAACAATACTTCACGATCACCAACCCTACTATGAACTTTAACTTTGCCCCACAACCTTCGCCCTTCAGTCCTACTGCACCCATGCCTGTAGCGCATACTGTTGCCGCCCCCATGACCACACTTGATTTTGTGCAGCGCAATGATGTTTCTGTGCCTATTCATCCTACTGTTGCCACATATTCTCGGCAACTTCATCATCTCCTGCCAGTAAGCCTTCGGAAGCGTCTCTGGGCCATCCAGTTGACTGACCAGCTTACACGGGAGTCCTGCTCTGTAACCGCCGCCAGGTTGTGTAGTATCTCGAGTCCTTGTCACTCTCCCACGCTTCGTACTCTTGGCGTTCCCAGGTCTGAAGGGAGGAGTGGACATTTGGCTCAGATACACACGGCCGCTCCGTTGCCCTGCTGCGGCAACAAACTGTGCAGGTTTCTTCGATTGGGACGTCTTTTTGCTCTACACGACGACGAGGCGTTCCCTGCTCTTCTGAACCTGCCAGCTGCTGAAACTGACGCGGAGAAGCCTGGGTCTGCTTGCATCGGGGACCGGTGAGTAGCATAGCTAGGATCTGGTCGCCCTCCTGCAGGAGCCCATTGCTTTTCCCCGCTGTGTAAAACAGCACCCTTGTCCGTACTCGCGCTCTGCTTCTGCCCACTGTGGAGGCTGCGCTTGAGTCGCGGAACTTGTTCTTCTTCTTTCGTGCACTAAACTGAACTGCCTGACTTCCTTCAAAGAGCTTCTCCTTTTGCCCGTTGGCACCAGCGCGTGCAGGTACTTTGAGCACAAGGCTCCACTCTTCGCAGGGCTCGGACTTCCATCTAGTTAGGTGCCTCTGAAGGCGAACTGAGTCTAAGCATTATATCGCACTGCCTGTTTTCCTTCCCTTTTAGGTGGACTACACATTTCGTGCCTATAACGCTTGCGACTGTCGTATTTGTATATATATTGTGTGGATATGGTATGTGTTGGTTTAATATTGTGATATTGTGATTTTCTCGCTACGGTCATTGTTTTAAAGGCCTTAAAATAAATGTGTATATATTTTTTATATAACAACTGTTTGGAGTAGTTTGTAAGTGATCTTGCTTTGTGGGCTCATTACGAGCTTTCAGTCACCCTCACCCCTCTTGAGACCTAGTCTTGCCCGCCGCGATCGCTACCTTGATTGGTCTGGCTCGTCCAGAGGTTACCCTGTTCCAAGTAACTAGGTTGGCCTTCTGAACTTCTGCGCCACCAGGACAGAGTTCAGAAATCCGTCTTAACAAGAAGGGTATCAGGATTGGAATGGGAAGGAGTTGGATATCACATCTCATGCTAAAGGGAGGGTCTCAGGTTTGGAAGGGGAAGGATTTGGATATCACATCTCATGTTATAGGAAGGATCTCAGGTTTGGTATTAGAAGCATTGAGATATCACATCTCATGCTATCGGAAGAATCTCAGGTTTGGTATTAAAAGCATTGAGATATCACATCTCATGCTATAGGAAGGGTCTCAGGATTGGAATGGGAAGGAGTTGGATATCACATCTCATGTTATAGGAAGGATCTCAGGTTTGGTATTAGAAGCATTGAGATATCACATCTCATGCTAAAGGAAGGGTCTCAGGATTGGAATGGGAAGGAGTTGGATATCACATCTCATGCTAAAGGAAGGTTCTCAGTTTTGGTAGAAGCATTGCGATATCACATCTCATGCTATAGGAAGGGTCTCAGGATTGGAATCGGAAGGAGTTGGATATCACATCTCATGCTATAGGAAGGGTCTCAGGTTTGGTATAAGCATTGAAATATCACATCTCTGCTATCGGAAGGGTCTCAAGATTGGAATGGGAAGGACTTAGATATCACATCTCATGCTATAGGGAGGGTCTCAGTTTTGATATCAGAAGCATTGAGATATCACATCTCATGCTATCGGAAGGGTCTCAGGATTGGAATGGGAGGAGCTGGATATCACATCTCATGCTAAAGGAAGGGTCTCAGGTTTGGAAGGGGAAGGATTTGGATATCACATCTCATGTTATAGGACGGGTCTCAGGTTTGGTATTAGAAGCATTATGATATCACATCTCATGCTATAGGAAGTGTCTCAGGATTGGAATGGGAAGGAGTTGGATATCACATCTCATGCTATAGGAAGGGTTTCAGGTTTGGTAGAAGCATTGAGATATCACATCTCATGCTATGGGAAGAGTCTCAGGTTTGGGAAGGGAAGGATTTGGATTTCACATCTCATGTTATAGGATGGTTCTCATGTTTGGTTTTTGAAGCATTGAGATATCACATCTCATGCTATCGGAAGGGTCTCAGGTTTGGAATGGGAAGGAGTTGGATATCACATCTCATGTTATAGGAAGGATCTCAGGTTTGGTATTAGAAGCATTGAGATATCACATCTCATGCTATAGGAAGGGTCTCAGGATTGGAATGGCAAGGAGTTGGATATCACATCTCATGCTAAAGGAAGGGTCTCAGGTTTGATAGAAGCATTGAGATATCACATCTCATGCTATAGGAAGGAACTCAGGATTGGAATGGGAAGGAGTTGGATATCACATCTCATGCCATAGGAAGGGTTATCAGGTTTGGTATAAACATTGAGATATCACATCTCATGCTATAGGAAGGATCTCAGGTTTGGTATTAGAAGCATTGAGACATCACATCTCATGCTATAGGAAGGGTCTCAGGTTTGGTATAAGCATTGAGATATCACCACATCCCATGCTATAGGAAGGGTCTCAGGATTGGAATTGGAAGTTGTATATGACATCTCATGCCATAGGAAGGATCTCAGGTTTGGTATAAGCATTGAGATATCACATCTCTGCTATCGGAAGGGTATCAGGATTGGAATGGGAAGGAGTTGGATATCCCATCTCATGTTATAGGAAGAGTCTCAGGTTTGGTATTAGAAGCATTGAGACATCACATCTCATGCTATAGGAAGGGTCTCAGGATTGGAATGGGAAGGAGTTGGATATCCCATCTCATGTTATAGGAAGGGTCTCAAGTTTGATATTAGAAGCATTGAGATATCACATCTCATGATATCGGAAGGGTCTCAGGATTGGAATGGGAAGGAGTTGGATATCACATCTCATGATAAAGGAAGGGTCTCAGGATTGGAATGGGAAGGACTTGGATATCACATCTCATGCTATAGGAAGGCTCTCAGGTTTGGAAGGGGAAGGAGTTGGATACCACATTTCATGTTAGAGGTAGAATCGCAGGTTTGGAATTAGAGGCATTGAGATATCACATCTCATGCTATCAGAAGGGTCTCAGGATTGGGATGGGAAGGCGTTGGATATCACATCTCATGCTAAAGGGAGGGTCTCAGATTTGGAAGGGGAAGGATTTGGATATCACATCTCATGTTATAGGAAGGATCTCAGGTTTGGTATTAGAAGCATTGAGATATCACTTCTCATGCTATCGGAAGGATCTCAGGTTTAGTATTAGAGGCATTGAAACATCACATCTCATGCTATCGGAAGGGTATCAGGATTGGATTTGGAAGTAGTTGGATATCCCATCTCATGCTATCTACCAAACCTGAGACCCTTCCTTTAGCATGAGATGTGATATCCAACTCCTTCCCATTCCAATCCTGAGACCCTTCCTATAGCATGAGATGTGATATCTCAATGCTTCTAATACCAAACCTGAGACCCTTCCTATAGCATGACATGGGAAATGTGATATCCAACTCCTTCCCCTTCCAAACCTGAGAGCCTTCCTATAGCATGAGATGTGATATCCAACTCCTTCCCATTCCAATCCTGAGACCCTTATTATACCATGAGATGTCATATCTCAATGCTTCTAATACCAAACCTGAGACCCGTCCTAAAACATGAGATGTGAGATCCAAATCCTTCCCCTTCCAAACCTGAGACCTTTCCTTTAGCATGAGATGTGATATCCAACTCCTTACCATTCCAATCCTGAGACCCTTCCGATAGCATGAGATGTGCTATCTCAATGCTTCTAATATCAAACCTGAGATTCTACCTCTAACATGAAATGTGATATCCAACTCCTTCCCCTTCCAAACCTGAGCCCCTTCCTATAGCATGAGATGGGATATCCAACTACTTCCAAATCCAATCCAGATACCCTTACGATAGCATGAGATGTGATATTTCAATGCCTCTAATACTAAACCTGAGATCCTTCCGATAGCATGAGAAGTGATATCTCAATGCTTCTAATACCAAACCTGAGATCCTTCCTATAACATGAGATGTGATATCCAAGTCCTTCCCATTCCAATCCTGAGACCCTTCCTTTATCATGAGATGTGATATCCAACTCCTTCCCATTCCAATCCTGAGACCTTTCCGATATCATGAGATGTGATATCTCAATGCTTCTAATATCAAATTTGAGACCCTCCCTACAGCATGAGATGTGATATCCAAGTCCTTCCCATTCCAATCCTGAGACCCTTCCTATAGCATGAGATGTGATATCTCAATGCTTCTAATACCAAACCTGAGACCCTTCCTATGACATGAGATGGGATATCCAACTCCTTCCCATTCCAATCCTGAGACCCTTCGGATAGCAGAGATATGATATCTCAATGCTTATACCAAGCCTGAGACCCTTCCTACAGCATGAGATGTGATATCCAAGTCCTTCCCATTCCAATCCTGAGACCCTTCCTATAGCATGAGATGTGATATCTCAATGCTTCTAATACCAAACCTGAGACCCTTCCTATGACATGAGATGGGATATCCAACTCCTTCCCATTCCAATCCTGAGACCCTTCCTATAGCATGAGATGTGATGTCTCAATGCTTCTAATACCAAACCTGAGATCCTTCCTATAACATGAGATGTGATATCCAACTCCTTCCCATTCCAATCCTGAGACCCTTCCTATAGCATGAGATGTGATATTTCACTGCTTATACCAAACCTGAGACCCTTCCTATAGCATGAGATGTGATATCCAACTCCTTCCCATTCCAATCCTGAGACCCTTCCTATAGCATGAGATGTGATATCTCAATGCTTCTAATATCAAACTTGAGACCCTCCCTATAGCATGAGACGTGATATCCAACTCCTTCCCATTCCAATCCTGAGACTCTTCCTATAGCATGAGATGTGATAACTCAATGCTTCTACCAAACCTGAGACCCTTCCTATAACATGAGATGGGATATCCAACTCCTTCCCATTCCAATCCTCAGACACTTCCTATAGCATGAGATGTGATATCTCAATGCTTCTAATACCAAACCTGAGACCCTTCCTATGGCATGAGATTTGATATCAAACTCCTTCCCATTCCAATCCTGAGACCCTTCCTATAGCATGAGATATGATATCCAACTCCTTCCCATTCCAATCCTGAAACCCTTCCTATACCATGAGATGTGATATCTTAATGCTTCTAATACCAAACCTGAGACCCGTCCTATAACATGAGATGTGATATCCAAATCCTTCCCCTTCCAAACCTGAGACCCTTCCTTTAGCATGAGATGTGATATCCAGCTCCTTCCCATTCCAATCCTGAGACCCTTCCGATGGCATGAGATGTGATATCTCAATGCTTCTAATATCAAAACTGAGACCCTCCCTATAGCATGAGATGTGATATCTAAGTCCTTCCCATTCCAATCCTGAGTCCCTTCCGATAGCAGAGATGTGATATCTCAATGCTTATACCAAACCTGAGACCCTTCCTATGGCATGAGATGTGATATCCAACTCCTTCCCATTTCAATCCTGAGACCCTTCCTATAGCATGAGATGTGATATCTCAATGCTTCTACCAAACATGAGACCCTTCCTTTAGCATGAGATGTGATATCCATATCCTTCCCATTCCAATCCTGAGACCCTTCCTATAGCATGAGATGTGATATCTCAATGCTTCTAATACCAAACCTGAGATCCTTCCGATAACATGAGATGTGATATCCAAATCCTTCCCCTTCCAAACCTGAGACCCTCCCTTATGATGAGATGTGATATCCAACTCCTTCCCATTCCAATCCTGAGACCCTTCTGATAGCATGAGATGTGATATCTCAATTCTTCTAATACTAAACCTGAGATCCTTCCGATAGCATAAGAAGTGATGTCTCAATGCTTCTAATACCAAACCTGGGACCCGTCCTATAACATGAGATATTATATCCAAATCCTTCCCATTCCAATCCTGAAACCCTTCCTTTAGCATGAGATGTGATATCTCAATGTTTCTAATAAAAAACCTGAGACCCTTCCTATAGCAAGAGATGTGATATCCAGCTCCTTCCCATTCCAATCCTGAGACCCTTCCGATAGCATGAGATGTGATATCTCAATGCTTCTAATATCAAAACTGAAACCCTCCCTATAGCATGAGATGTGATATCTAAGTCCTTCCCATTCCAATCCTGAGACCCTTCCGATAGCAGAGATGTGATATCTCAATGCTTATACTAAACCTGAGACCCTTCCTATGGCATGAGATGTGATATCCAACTCCTTCCCATTTCAATCCTGAGGCCCTTCCTATAGCATGAGATGTGATATCTCAATGCTTCTACCAAACATGAGACCCTTCCTTTAGCATGAGATGTGATATCCATCTCCTTCCCATTCCAATCCTGAGACCCTGCCTATAGCATGAGATGTGATATCTCAATGCTTCTAATACCAAACCTGAGATCCTTCCGATAACATGAGATGTGATATCCAAATCCTTCCCCTTCCAAACCCGAGACCCTCCCTTTAGCATGAGATGTGATATCCAACTCCTTCCCATTCCAATCCTGAGACCCTTCTGATAGCATGAGATGTGATATCTCAATGCTTCTAATACTAAACCTGAGATCCTTCCGATAGCATGAGAAGTGATATCTCAATGCTTCTAATACCAAACCTGGGACCCGTCCTATAACATGAGATATGATATCCAAATCCTTCCCATTCCAATCCTGAAACCCTTCCTTTAGCATGAGATGTGATATCTCAATGTTTCTAATAAAAAACCTGAGACCGTTCCTATAGCATGAGAAGGGATATCCAACTCCTTCCCATTCCAATCCTGAGACCCTTCCTATAGCAAGAGATGTGATATCCAAATCCTTCCCATTCCAATCCTGAGATGCTTCCTATAACATGAGATGTGATACCCAATTATTTCCCATTCCAAACCTGAGACCCTTCCTATTGGATGAGATGTGATATCCAACACCTTCCCATTCCAATCCTGACACCCTTCCTATACCATGAGATGTGATATCTCAATGCGTCTAATACCAAACCTGGGACTCGTCCTATAACATGAGATATGATATCCAAATCCTTCCCCTTCCAAACCTGAGACCCTTCCTTTAGCATGAGATGTGATATCCAAATCCTTCCCATTCCAATCCTGAAACCCCTCCTATAGCATGAGATGTGATATCTCAATGTTTCTAATAAAAAACTGAGACCCTCCCTATAGCAAGAGATGTGATATCCAAATCCTTCCCATTTCAATCCTGAGACCCTACCTATAACATGAGATGTGATATCCAACTCCTTCCCATTCCAACCTGAGACCCTTCCTATAACATGAGATGTGATATCCAACTCCTTCCCATTCCAATCCTGAAACCCTTCCTATAGCATGAGATGTGATATCTCAATGTTTCTAATAAAAAACCTGAGACCCTTCCAATAGCAAGAGATGTGCTATCCAAATCCTTCCCATTCCAATCCTGAGACCCTTCCTATAACATGAGATGTGATATCCAACTCCTTCCCATTCCAACCTGAGACGTTTCCTATAGCATGAGAAGGGATATCCAACTCCTTCCCATTCCAATCCTGAGACCCTTCCTATAGCAAGAGATGTGATATCCAAATCCTTCCCATTCCAATCCTGAGATCCTTCCTATAACATGAGATGTGATACCCAATTATTTCCCATTCCAAACCTGAGACCCTTCCTATTGGATGAGATGTGATATCCAACACCTTCCCATTCCAATCCTGACACCCTTCCTATACCATGAGATGTGATATCTCAATGCTTCTAATACCAAACCTGGGACCCGTCCTATAACATGAGATATGATATCCAAATCCTTCCCCTTCCAAACCTGAGACCCTTCCTTTAGCATGAGATGTGATATCCAAATCCTTCCCATTCCAATCCTGAAACCCCTCCTATAGCATGAGATGTGATATCTCAATGTTTCTAATAAAAAACTGAGACCCTTCCTATAGCAAGAGATGTGATATCCAAATCCTTCCCATTTCAATCCTGAGACCCTACCTATAGCATGAGATGTGATATCCAACTCCTTCCCATTCCAACCTGAGACCGTTCCTATAGCATGAGAAGGGATATCCAACTCCTTCCCATTCCAATCCTGAGACCCTTCCTATAGCAAGAGATGTGATATCCAAATCCTTCCCATTCCAATCCTGAGATGCTTCCTATAACATGAGATGTGATACCCAATTATTTCCCATTCCAAACCTGAGACCCTTCCTATTGGATGAGATGTGATATCCAACACCTTCCCATTCCAATCCTGACACCCTTCCTATACCATGAGATGTGATATCTCAATGCGTCTAATACCAAACCTGGGACTCGTCCTATAACATGAGATATGATATCCAAATCCTTCCCCTTCCAAACCTGAGACCCTTCCTTTAGCATGAGATGTGATATTCAAATCCTTCCCATTCCAATCCTGAAACCCCTCCTATAGCATGAGATGTGATATCTCAATGTTTCTAATAAAAAACTGAGACCCTTCCTATAGCAAGAGATGTGATATCCAAATCCTTCCCATTTCAATCCTGAGACCCTACCTATAACATGAGATGTGATATCCAACTCCTTCCCATTCCAACCTGAGACCCTTCCTATAACATGAGATGTGATATCCAACTCCTTCCCATTCCAATCCTGAAACCCTTCCTATAGCATGAGATGTGATATCTCAATGTTTCTAATAAAAAACCTGAGACCCTTCCAATAGCAAGAGATGTGCTATCCAAATCCTTCCCATTCCAATCCTGAGACCCTTCCTATAACATGAGATGTGATATCCAACTCCTTCCCATTCCAACCTGAGACGTTTCCTATAGCATGAGAAGGGATATCCAACTCCTTCCCATTCCAATCCTGAGACCCTTCCTATAGCAAGAGATGTGATATCCAAATCCTTCCCATTCCAATCCTGAGATCCTTCCTATAACATGAGATGTGATACCCAATTATTTACCATTCCAAACCTGAGACCCTTCCTATTGGATGAGATGTGATATCCAACACCTTCCCATTCCAATCCTGACACCCTTCCTATACCATGAGATGTGATATCTCAATGCTTCTAATACCAAACCTGGGACCCGTCCTATAACATGAGATATGATATCCAAATCCTTCCCCTTCCAAACCTGAGACCCTTCCTTTAGCATGAGATGTGATATCCAAATCCTTCCCATTTCAATCCTGAGACCCTACCTATAGCATGAGATGTGATATCCAACTCCTTCCCATTCCAACCTGACACCCTTCCTATAACATGAGATGTGATATCCAACTCCTTCCCATTCCAATCCTGAAACCCTACCTATAGCATGAGATGTGATATCCAACTCCTTCCCATTCCAACCTGAGACCCTTCCTATAACATGAGATGTGATATCCAACTCCTTCCCATTCCAATCCTGAAACCCTTCCTATAGCATGAGATGTGATATCTCAATGTTTCTAATAAAAAACCTGAGACCCTTCCAATAGCAAGAGATGTGATATCCAAATCCTTCCCATTCCAATCCTGAGACCCTTCCTATAACATGAGATGTGATATCCAACTCCTTCCCATACCAACCTGAGACCCTTCCTATTGCATGAGAAGGGATATCCAACTCCTTCCCATTCCAATCCTGAGACCCTTCCTATAGCAAGAGATGTGATATCCAAATCCTTCCCATTCCAATCCTGAGATCCTTCCTATAACATGAGATGTGATATCTCAATGCTTCTAATACCAAACCTGAGACCCTTCCTATGACATGAGATGGGATATCCAACTCCTTCCCATTCCAATCCTGAGACCCTTCGGGTAGCATAGATGTGATATCTCAATGCTTATACCAAGCCTGAGACCCTTCCTATGGCATGAGATGTGATATCCAACTCCTTCCCATTCCAATCCTGAGACCCTTCCTATAGCATGAGATGTGATGTCTCAATGCTTCTAATACCAAACCTGAGATCCTTCCTATAACATGAGATGTGATATCCAACTCCTTCCCATTCCAATCCTGAGACCCTTCCTATAGCATGAGATGTGATATCTCAATGCTTCTAATATCAAACTTGAGACCCTCCCTGTAGCATGAGACGTGATATCCAACTCCTTCCCATTCCAATCCTGAGACTCTTCCTATAGCATGAGATGTGATATCTCAATGCTTCTACCAAACCTGAGACCCTTCCTATAACATGAGATGGGATATCCAACTCCTTCCCATTCCAATCCTCAGACACTTCCTATAGCATGAGATGTGATATCTCAATGCTTCTAATACCAAACCTGAGACCCTTCCTATGGCATGAGATTTGATATCAAACTCCTTCCCATTCCAATCCTGAGACCCTTCCTATAGCATGAGATATGATATCCAACTCCTTCCCATTCCAATCCTGAAACCCTTCCTATACCATGAGATGTGATATCTTAATGCTTCTAATACCAAACCTGAGACCCGTCCTATAACATGAGATGTGATATCCAAATCCTTACCCTTCCAAACCTGAGACCCTTCCTTTAGCATGAGATGTGATATCCAGCTCCTTCCCATTCCAATCCTGAGACCCTTCCGATAGCATGAGATGTGATATCTCAATGCTTCTAATATCAAAACTGAGACCCTCCCTATAGCATGAGATGTGATATCTAAGTCCTTCCCATTCCAATCCTGAGACCCTTCCAATAGCAGAGATGTGATATCTCAATGCTTATACCAAACCTGAGACCCTTCCTATGGCATGAGATGTGATATCCAACTCCTTCCCATTTCAATCCTGAGACCCTTCCTATAGCATGAGATGTGATATCTCAATGCTTCTACCAAACATGAGACCCTTCCTTTAGCATGAGATGTGATATCCATCTCCTTCCCATTCCAATCCTGAGACCCTTCCTATAGCATGAGATGTGATATCTCAATGCTTCTAATACCAAACCTGAGATCCTTCCGATAACATGAGATGTGATATCCAAATCCTTCCCCTTCCAAACCTGAGACCCTCCCTTTAGCATGAGATGTGATATCCAACTACTTCCCATTCCAATCCTGAGACCCTTCAGATAGCATGAGATGTGATATCTCAATGCTTCTAATACTAAACCTGAGATCCTTCCGATAGCATGAGAAGTGATATCTCAATGCTTCTAATACCAAACCTGGGACCCGTCCTATAACATGAGATATTATATCCAAATCCTTCCCATTCCAATCCTGAAACCCTTCCTTTAGCATGAGATGTGATATCTCAATGTTTCTAATAAAAAACCTGAGACCCTTCCTATAGCAAGAGATGTGATATCCAAATCCTTCCCATTCCAATCCTGAGACCCTTCCTATAACATGAGATGTGATATCCAACTCCTCCCATTCCAATCCTGAAACCCTTCCTATAGCATGAGATGTGATATCTCAATTTTTCTAATAAAAAACCTGAGACCCTTCCAATAGCAAGAGATGTGATATCCAAATCCTTCCCATTCCAATCCTGAGACCCTTCCTATAACATGAGATGTGATATCCAACTCCTTCCCATTCCAACCTGAGACACTTCCTATAGCATGAGAAGGGATATCCAACGCCTTCCCATTCCAATCCTGAGACCCTTCCTATAGCAAGAGATGTGATATCCAATTCCTTCCCATTCCAATCCTGAGATCCTTCCTATAACATGAGATGTGATACCCAATTATTTCCCATTCCAAACCTGAGACCCTTCCTATTGGATGATATCCAACACCTTCCCATTCCAATCCTGACACCCTTCCTATACCATGAGATGTGATATCTCAATGCTTCTAATACCAAACCTGGGACCCGTCCTATAACATGAGATATGATATCCAAATCCTTCCCCTTCCAAACCTGAGACCCTTCCTTTAGCATGAGATGTGATATCCAAATCCTTCCCATTCCAATCCTGAAACCCCTCCTATAGCATGAGATGTGATATCTCAATGTTTCTAATAAAAAAGTGAGACCCTTCCTATAGCAAGAGATGTGATATCCAAATCCTTCCCATTTCAATCCGGAGACCCTACCTATAACATGAGATGTGATATCCAACTCCTTCCCATTCCAACCTGAGACCCTTCCTATAGCATGAGATGTGATGTCTCAATGCTTCTAATACCAAACCTGAGATCCTTCCTATAACATGAGATGTGATATCCAACTCCTTCCCATTCCAATCCTGAGGCCCTTCCTATAGCATGAGATGTGATATCTCACTGCTTATACCAAACCTGAGACCCTTCCTATAGCATGAGATGTGATATCCAACTCCTTCCCATTCCAATCCTGAGACCCTTCCTATAGCATGAGATGTGATATCTCAATGCTTCTAATATCAAACTTGAGACCCTCCCTATAGCATGAGACGTGATATCCAACTCCTTCCCATTCCAATCCTGAGACTCTTCTTATAGCATGAGATGTGATATCTCAATGCTTCTACCAAACCTGAGACCCTTCCTATAACATGAGATGGGATATCCAACTCCTTCCCATTCCAATCCTCAGACACTTCCTATAGCATGAGATGTGATATCTCAATGCTTCTAATACCAAACCTGAGACCCTTCCTATGGCATGAGATTTGATATCAAACTCCTTCCCATTCCAATCCTGAGACCCTTCCTATAGCATGAGATATGATATCCAACTCCTTCCCATTCCAATCCTGAAACCCTTCCTATACCATGAGATGTGATATCTTAATGCTTCTAATACCAAACCTGAGACCCGTCCTATAACATGAGATGTGATATCCAAATCCTTCCCCTTCCAAACTTGAGACCCTTCATTAAGCATGAGATGTGATATCCAGCTCCTTCCCATTCCAATCCTGAGACCCTTCCGATAGCATGAGATGTGATATATCAATGCTTCTAATATCAAAACTGAGACCCTCCCTATAGCATGAGATGTGATATCTAAGACCTTCCCATTCCAATCCTGAGACCCTTCCGATAGCAGAGATGTGATATCTCAATGCTTATACCAAACCTGAGACCCTTCCTATGGCATGAGATGTGATATCCAACTCCTTCCCATTTCAATCCTGAGACCCTTCCTATAGCATGAGATGTGATATCTCAATGCTTCTACCAAACATGAGACCCTTCCTTTTGCATGAGATGTGATATCCATCTCCTTCCCATTCCAATCCTGAGACCCTTCCTATAGCATGAGATGTGATATCTCAATGCTTCTAATACCAAACCTGAGATCCTTCCGATAACATGAGATGTGATATCCAAATCCTTCCCCTTCCAAACCTGAGACCCTCCCTTTAGCATGAGATGTGATATCCAACTCCTTCCCATTCCAATCCTGAGACAATTCTGATAGCATGAGATGTGATATCTCAATGCTTCTAATACTAAACCTGAGATCCTTCCAATAGCATGAGAAGTGATATCTCAATGCTTCTAATACCAAACCTGGGACCCGTCCTATAACATGAGATATTATATCCAAATCCTTCCCATTCCAATCCTGAAACCCTTCCTTTAGCATGAGATGTGATATCTCAATGTTTCTAATAAAAAACCTGAGACCCTTCCTATAGCAAGAGATGTGATATCCAGCTCCTTCCCATTCCAATCCTGAGACCCTTCGGATAGCATGAGATGTGATATCTCAATGCTTTTTATATCAAAATTGAGACCCTCCCTATAGCATGAGATGTGATATCTAAGTCCTTCGCATTCCAATCCTGAGACCCTTCCGATAGCAGAGATGTGATATCTCAATGCTTATACCAAACCTGAGACCCTTCCTATGGCATGAGATGTGATATCCAACTCCTTCCCATTTCAATCCTGAGACCCTTCCTATAGCATGAGATGTGATATCTCAATGCTTCTACCAAACATGAGACCCTTCCTTTAGCATGAGATGTGATATCCATCTCCTTCCCATTCCAATCCTGAGACCCTTCCTATAGCATGAGATGTGATATCTCAATGCTTCTAATACCAAACCTGAGATCCTTCCGATAACATGAGATGTGATATCCAAATCCTTCCCATTCCAATCCTGAGACCCTTCCTATAACATGAGATGTGATATCCAACTCCTTCCCATTCCAACCTGAGACACTTCCTATAGCATGAGAAGGGATATCCAACGCCTTCCCATTCCAATCCTGAGACCCTTCCTATAGCAAGAGATGTGATATCCAATTCCTTCCCATTCCAATCCTGAGATCCTTCCTATAACATGAGATGTGATACCCAATTATTTCCCATTCCAAACCTGAGACCCTTCCTATTGGATGATATCCAACACCTTCCCATTCCAATCCTGACACCCTTCCTATACCATGAGATGTGATATCTCAATGCTTCTAATACCAAACCTGGGACCCGTCCTATAACATGAGATATGATATCCAAATCCTTCCCCTTCCAAACCTGAGACCATTCCTTTAGCATGAGATGTGATATCCAAATCCTTCCCATTCCAATCCTGAAACCCCTCCTATAGCATGAGATGTGATATCTCAATGTTTCTAATAAAAAACTGAGACCCTTCCTATAGCAAGAGATGTGATATCCAAATCCTTCCCATTTCAATCCTGAGACCCTACCTATAACATGAGATGTGATATCCAACTCCTTCCCATTCCAACCTGAGACCCTTCCTATAGCATGAGATGTGATGTCTCAATGCTTCTAATACCAAACGTGAGATCCTTCCTATAACATGAGATGTGATATCCAACTCCTTCCCATTCCAATCCTGAGGCCCTTCCTATAGCATGAGATGTGATATCTCACTGCTTATACCAAACCTGAGACCCTTCCTATAGCATGAGATGTGATATCCAACTCCTTCCCATTCCAATCCTGAGACCCTTCCTATAGCATGAGATGTGATATCCCAATGCTTCTAATATCAAACTTGAGACCCTCCCTATAGCATGAGACGTGATATCCAACTCCTTCCCATTCCAATCCTGAGACTCTTCCTATAGCATGAGATGTGATATCTCAATGCTTCTACCAAACCTGAGACCCTTCCTATAACATGAGATGGGATATCCAACTCCTTCCCATTCCAATCCTCAGACACTTCCTATAGCATGAGATGTGATATCTCAATGCTTCTAATACCAAACCTGAGACCCTTCCTATGGCATGAGATTTGATATCAAACTCCTTCCCATTCCAATCCTGAGACCCTTCCTATAGCATGAGATATGATATCCAACTCCTTCCCATTCCAATCCTGAAACCCTTCCTATACCATGAGATGTGATATCTTAATGCTTCTAATACCAAACCTGAGACCCATCCTATAACATGAGATGTGATATCCAAATCCTTCCCCTTCCAAACTTGAGACCCTTCCTTTAGCATGAGATGTGATATCCAGCTCCTTCCCATTCCAATCCTGAGACTCTTCCGATAGCATGAGATGTGATATATCAATGCTTCTAATATCAAAACTGAGACCCTCCCTATAGCATGAGATGTGATATCTAAGACCTTCCCATTCCAATCCTGAGACCCTTCCGATAGCAGAGATGTGATATCTCAATGCTTATACCAAACCTGAGACCCTTCCTATGGCATGAGATGTGATATCCAACTCCTTCCCATTTCAATCCTGAGACCCTTCCTATAGCATGAGATGTGATATCTCAATGCTTCTACCAAACATGAGACCCTTCCGTTAGCATGAGATGTGATATCCATCTCCTTCCCATTCCAATCCTGAGACCCTTCCTATAGCATGAGATGTGATATCTCAATGCTTCTAATACCAAACCTGAGATCCTTCCGATAACATGAGATGTGATATCCAAATCCTTCCCCTTCCAAACCTGAGACCCTCCCTTTAGCATGAGATGTGATATCCAACTCCTTCCCATTCCAATCCTGAGACCCTTCTGATAGCATGAGATGTGATATCTCAATGCTTCTAATACTAAACCTGAGATCCTTCCGATAGCATGAGAAGTGATATCTCAATGCTTCTAATACCAAACCTGGGACCCGTCCTATAACATGAGATATTATATCCAAATCCTTCCCATTCCAATCCTGAAACCCTTCCTTTAGCATGAGATGTGATATCTCAATGTTTCTAATAAAAAACCTGAGACCCTTCCTATAGCAAGAGATGTGATATCCAGCTCCTTCCCATTTCAATCCTGAGACCCTTCCGATAGCATGAGATGTGATATCTCAATGCTTTTTATATCAAAATTGAGACCCTCCCTATAGCATGAGATGTGATATCTAAGTCCTTCGCATTCCAATCCTGAGACCCTTCCGATAGCAGAGATGTGATATCTCAATGCTTATACCAAACCTGAGACCCTTCCTATGGCATGAGATGTGATATCCAACTCCTTCCCATTTCAATCCTGAGACCCTTCCTATAGCATGAGATGTGATATCTCAATGCTTCTACCAAACATGAGACCCTTCCTTTAGCATGAGATGTGATATCCATCTCCTTCCCATTCCAATCCTGAGACCCTTCCTATAGCATGAGATGTGATATCTCAATGCTTCTAATACCAAACCTGAGATCCTTCCGATAACATGAGATGTGATATCCAAATCCTTCCCCTTCCAAACCTGAGACCCTCCCTTTAGCATGAGATGTGATATCCAACTCCTTCCCATTCCAATCCTGAGACCCTTCTGATAGCATGAGATGTGATATCTCAATGCTTCTAATACTAAACCTGAGATCCTTCCGATAGCATGAGAAGTGATATCTCAATGCTTCTAATACCAAACCTGGGACCCGTCCTATAACATGAGATATTATATCCAAATCCTTCCCATTCCAATCCTGAAACCCTTCCTTTAGCATGAGATGTGATATCTCAATGTTTCTAATAAAAAACCTGAGACCCTTCCTATAGCAAGAGATGTGATATCCAGCTCCTTCCCATTCCAATCCTGAGACCCTTCCGATAGCATGAGATGTGATATCTCAATGCTTTTTATATCAAAATTGAGACCCTCCCTATAGCATGAGATGTGATATCTAAGTCCATCGCATTCCAATCCTGAGACCCTTCCGATAGCAGAGATGTGATATCTCAATGCTTATACCAAACTTGAGACCCTTCCTATGGCATGAGATGTGATATCCAACTCCTTCCCATTTCAATCCTGAGACCCTTCCTATAGCATGAGATGTGATATCTCAATGCTTCTAACAAACATGAGACCCTTCCTTTAGCATGAGATGTGATATCCATCTCCTTCCCATTCCAATCCTGAGACCCTTCCTATAGCGTGAGATGTGATATCTCAATGCTTCTAATACCAAACCTGAGATCCTTCCGATAACATGAGATGTGATATCCAAATCCTTCCCCTTCCAAACCTGAGACCCTCCCTTTAGCATGAGATGTGATATCCAACTCCTTCCCATTCCAATCCTGAGACCCTTCTGATAGCATGAGATGTGATATCTCAATGCTTCTAATACTAAACCTGAGATCCTTCCGATAGCATGAGAAGTGATATCTCAATGCTTCTAATACCAAACCTGGGACCCGTCCTATAACATGAGATATGATATCCAAATCCTTCCCATTCCAATCCTGAAACCCTTCCTTTAGCATGAGATGTGATATCTCAATGTTTCTAATAAAAAACCTGAGACCCTTCCTATAGCAAGAGATGTGATATCCAAATCCTTCCCATTCCAATCCTGAGACCCTTCCTATAACATGAGATGTGATATCCAACTCCTTCCCATTCCAATCCTGAAACCCTTCCTATAGCATGAGATGTGATATCTCAATGTTTATAATAAAAAACCTGAGACCCTTCCAATAGCACGAGATGTGATATCCAAATCCTTCCCATTCCAATCCTGAGACCCTTCCTATAACATGAGATGTGATATCCAACTCCTTCCCATTCCAACCTGAGACCCTTCCTATAGTATGAGAAGGGATATCCAACTCCTTCCCATTCCAATCCTGAGACCCTTCCTATAGCAAGAGATTTGATATCCAAATCCTTCCCATTCCAAACCTGAGACCCTTCCTATTGGATGAGATGTGATATCCAACACCTTCCCATTCCAATCCTGACACCCTTCCTATACCATGAGATGTGATATCTCAATGCTTCTAATACCAAACCTGGGACCCGTCCTATAACATGAGATATGATATCCAAATCCTTCCCCTTCCAAACCTGAGACCCTTCCTTTAGCATGAGATGTGATATCCAAATCCTTCCCATTCCAATCCTGAAACCCCTCCTATAGCATGAGATGTGATATCTCAATGTTTCTAATAAAAAACCTGAGACCCTTCCAATAGCAAGAGATGTGATATCCAAATCCTTCCCATTCCAATCCTGAGACCCTTCCTATAACATGAGATGTGATATCCAACTCCTTCCCATTCCAACCTGAGACCCTTCCTATAGCAGGAGAAGGGATATCCAACTCCTTCTCATTCCAATCCTGAGACCCTTCCTATAGCAAGAGATGTGATATCCAAATCCTTCCCATTCCAATCTTGAGATCCTTCCTATAACATGAGATGTGATACCCAATTATTTCCCATTCCAAACCTGAGACCCTTCCTATAGCAAGAGATGTGATATTCAACACCTTCCCATTCCAATCCTGACACCCTTCCTATACCATGAGATGTGATATCTCAATGTTTCTAATACAAAACTGAGACCCTTCCTATAGCAAGAGATGTGATATCCAAATCCTTCCCATTTCAATCCTGAAACCCCTCCTAAAGCATGAGATCTGATATCTCAATGTTTCTAATAAAAAACTGAGACCCTTCCTATAGCAAGAGATGTGATATCCAAATCCTTCCCATTTCAATCCTGAGACCCTACCTATAACATGAGATGTGATATCCAACTCCTTCCCATTCCAACCTGAGACCCTCCCTTTAGCATGAGATGTGATATCCAACTCCTTCCCATTCCAATCCCAAGACCCTTCTGATAGCATGAGATGTGATATCTCAATGCTTCTAATACTAAACCTGAGATCCTTCCGATAGCATGAGAAAGGATATCTCAATGCTTCTAATACCAAACCTGGGACCCGTCCTATAACATGAGATATTATATCCAAATCCTTCCCATTCCAATCCTGAAACCCTTCCTTTAGCATGAGATGTGATATCTCAATGTTTCTAATAAAAAACCTGAGACCCTTCCTATAGCAAGAGATGTGATATCCAAATCCTTCCCATTCCAATCCTGAGACCCTTCCTATAACATGAGATGTGATATCCAACTCCTTCCCCTTCCAATCCTGAAACCCTTCCTATAGCATGAGATGTGATATCTCAATTTTTCTAATAAAAAACCTGAGACCCTTCCAATAGCAAGAGATGAGATATCCAAATCCTTCCCATTCCAATCCTGAGAACCTTCCTATAACATGAGATGTGATATCCAACTCCTTCCCATTCCAACCTGAGACCCTTCCTATAGCATGAGAAGGGATATCCAACTCCTTCCCATTCCAATCCTGAGACCCTTCCTATAGCAAGAGATGTGATATCCAAATCCTTCCCATTCCAATCCTGAGATCCTTCCTATAACATGAGATGTGATACCCAATTATTTCCCATTCCAAACCTGAGACCCTTCCTATTGGATGAGATGTGATATCCAACACCTTCCCATTCCAATCCTGACGCCCTTCCTATACTATGAGATGCGATATCTCAATGCTTCTAATACCAAACCTGGGACCCGTCCTATAACATGAGATATGATATCCAAATCCTTCCCCTTCCAATCCTGAACCCCCTCCTATAGCATGAGATGTGATATCTCAATGTTTCTAATAAAAAACTGAGACCCTTCCTATAGCAAGAGATGTGATATCCAAATCCTTCCCATTTCAATCCTGAGACCCTACCTATAACATGAGATGTGATATCCAACTCCTTCCCATTCCAACCTGAGACCCTTCCTATAGCATGAGATGTGATGTCTCAATGCTTCTAATACCAAACCTGAGATCCTTCCTATAACATGAGATGTGATATCCAACTCCTTCCCATTCCAATCCTGAGGCCCTTCCTATAGCATGAGATGTGATATCTCACTGCTTATACCAAACCTGAGACCCTTCCTATAGCATGAGATGTGATATCCAACTCCTTCCCATTCCAATCCTGAGACCCTTCCTATAGCATGAGATGTGATATCTCAATGCTTCTAATATCAAACTTGAGACCCTCCCTATAGCATGAGACGTGATATCCAACTCCTTCCCATTCCAATCCTGACACTCTTCCTATAGCATGAGATGTGATATCTCAATGCTTCTACCAAACCTGAGACCCTTCCTATAACATGAGATGGGATATCCAACTCCTTCCCATTCCAATCCTCAGACACTTCCTATAGCATGAGATGTGATATCTCAATGCTTCTAATACCAAACCTGAGACCCTTCCTATGGCATGAGATTTGATATCAAACTCCTTCCCATTCCAATCCTGAGACCCTTCCTATAGCATGAGATATGATATCCAACTCCTTCCCATTCCAATCCTGAAACCCTTCCTATACCATGAGATGTGATATCTTAATGCTTCTAATACCAAACCTGAGACCCGTCCTATAACATGAGATGTGATATCCAAATCCTTCCCCTTCCAAACCTGAGACCCTTCCTTTAGCATGAGATGTGATATCCAGCTCCTTCCCATTCCAATCCTGAGACCCTTCCGATAGCATGAGATGTGATATATCAATGCTTCTAATATCAAAACTGAGACCCTCCCTATAGCATGAGATGTGATATCTAAGACCTTCCCATTCCAATCCTGAGACCCTTCCGATAGCAGAGATGTGATATCTCAGTGCTTATACCAAACCTGAGACCCTTCCTATGGCATGAGATGTGATATCCAACTCCTTCCCATTTCAATCCTGAGACCCTTCCTATAGCATGAGATGTGATATCTCAATGCTTCTACCAAACATGAGACCCTTCCTATAACATGAGATGGGATATCCAACTCCTTCCCATTCCAATCCTCAGACACTTCCTATAGCATGAGATGTGATATCTCAATGCTTCTAATACCAAACCTGAGACCCTTCCTATGGCATGAGATTTGATATCAAACTCCTTCCCATTCCAATCCTGAGACCCTTCCTATAGCATGAGATATGATATCCAACTCCTTCCCATTCCAATCCTGAAACCCTTCCTATACCATGAGATGTGATATCTTAATGCTTCTAATACCAAACCTGAGACCCGTCCTATAACATGAGATGTGATATCCAAATCCTTCCCCTTCCAAACCTGAGACCCTTCCTTTAGCATGAGATGTGATATCCAGCTCCTTCCCATTCCAATCCTGAGACCCTTCCGATAGCATGAGATGTGATATATCAATGCTTCTAATATCAAAACTGAGACCCTCCCTATAGCATGAGATGTGATATCTAAGACCTTCCCATTCCAATCCTGAGACCCTTCCGATAGCAGAGATGTGATATCTCAGTGCTTATACCAAACCTGAGACCCTTCCTATGGCATGAGATGTGATATCCAACTCCTTCCCATTTCAATCCTGAGACCCTTCCTTTAGCATGAGATGTGATATCCATCTCCTTCCCATTTCAATCCTGAGACCCTTCCTATAGCATGAGATGTGATATCTCAATGCTTCTAATACCAAACCTGAGATCCTTCCGATAACATGAGATGTGATATCCAAATCCTTCCCCTTCCAAACCTGAGACCCTTCTGATAGCATGAGATGTGATATCTCAATGCTTCTAATACTAAACCTGAGATCCTTCTGATAGCATGAGAAGTGATATCTCAATGCTTCTAATACCAAACCTGGGACCCGTCCTATAACATGAGATATGATATCCAAATCCTTCCCATTCCAATCCTGAAACCCTTCCTTTAGCATGAGATGTGATATCTCAATGTTTCTAATAAAAAACCTGAGACCCTTCCTATAGCAAGAGATGTGATATCCAAATCCTTCCCATTCCAATCCTGAGACCCTTCCTATAACATGAGATGTGATATCCAACTCCTTCCCATTCCAATCCTGAAACCCTTCCTATAGCATGAGATGTGATATCTCAATTTTTCTAATAAAAAACCTGAGACCCTTCCAATAGCAAGAGATGAGATATCCAAATCCTTCCCATTCCAATCCTGAGAACCTTCCTATAACATGAGATGTGATATCCAACTCCTTCCCATTCCAACCTGAGACCCTTCCTATAGCATGAGAAGGGATATCCAACTCCTTCCCATTCCAATCCTATGACCCTTCCTATAGCAAGAGATGTGATATCCAAATCCTTCCCATTCCAATCCTGAGATCCTTCCTATAACATGAGATGTGATACCCAATTATTTCCCATTCCAAACCTGAGACCCTTCCTATTGGATGAGATGTGATATCCAACACCTTCCCATTCCAATCCTGACGCCCTTCCTATACTATGAGATGCGATATCTCAATGCTTCTAATACCAAACCTGGGACCCGTCCTATAACATGAGATATGATATCCAAATCCTTCCCCTTCCAATCCTGAACCCCCTCCTATAGCATGAGATGTGATATCTCAATGTTTCTAATAAAAAACTGAGACCCTTCCTATAGCAAGAGATGTGATATCCAAATCCTTCCCATTTCAATCCTGAGACCCTACCTATAACATGAGATGTGATATCCAACTCCTTCCCATTCCAACCTGAGACCCTTCCTATAGCATGAGATGTGATGTCTCAATGCTTCTAATACCAAACCTGAGATCCTTCCTATAACATGAGATGTGATATCCAACTCCTTCCCATTCCAATCCTGAGGCCCTTCCTATAGCATGAGATGTGATATCTCACTGCTTATACCAAACCTGAGACCCTTCCTATAGCATGAGATGTGATATCCAACTCCTTCCCATTCCAATCCTGAGACCCTTCCTATAGCATGAGATGTGATATCTCAATGCTTCTAATATCAAACTTGAGACCCTCCCTATAGCATGAGACGTGATATCCAACTCCTTCCCATTCCAATCCTGAGACTCTTCCTATAGCATGAGATGTGATATCTCAATGCTTCTACCAAACCTGAGACCCTTCCTATAACATGAGATGGGATATCCAACTCCTTCCCATTCCAATCCTCAGACACTTCCTATAGCATGAGATGTGATATCTCAATGCTTCTAATACCAAACCTGAGACCCTTCCTATGGCATGAGATTTGATATCAAACTCCTTCCCATTCCAATCCTGAGACCCTTCCTATAGCATGAGATATGATATCCAACTCCTTCCCATTCCAATCCTGAAACCCTTCCTATACCATGAGATGTGATATCTTAATGCTTCTAATACCAAACCTGAGACCCGTCCTATAACATGAGATGTGATATCCAAATCCTTCCCCTTCCAAACCTGAGACCCTTCCTTTAGCATGAGATGTGATATCCAGCTCCTTCCCATTCCAATCCTGAGACCCTTCCGATAGCATGAGATGTGATATATCAATGCTTCTAATATCAAAACTGAGACCCTCCCTATAGCATGAGATGTGATATCTAAGACCTTCCCATTCCAATCCTGAGACCCTTCCGATAGCAGAGATGTGATATCTCAGTGCTTATACCAAACCTGAGACCCTTCCTATGGCATGAGATGTGATATCCAACTCCTTCCCATTTCAATCCTGAGACCCTTCCTATAGCATGAGATGTGATATCTCAATGCTTCTACCAAACATGAGACCCTTCCTATAACATGAGATGGGATATCCAACTCCTTCCCATTCCAATCCTCAGACACTTCCTATAGCATGAGATGTGATATCTCAATGCTTCTAATACCAAACCTGAGACCCTTCCTATGGCATGAGATTTGATATCAAACTCCTTCCCATTCCAATCCTGAGACCCTTCCTATAGCATGAGATATGATATCCAACTCCTTCCCATTCCAATCCTGAAACCCTTCCTATACCATGAGATGTGATATCTTAATGCTTCTAATACCAAACCTGAGACCCGTCCTATAACATGAGATGTGATATCCAAATCCTTCCCCTTCCAAACCTGAGACCCTTCCTTTAGCATGAGATGTGATATCCAGCTCCTTCCCATTCCAATCCTGAGACCCTTCCGATAGCATGAGATGTGATATATCAATGCTTCTAATATCAAAACTGAGACCCTCCCTATAGCATGAGATATGATATCTAAGACCTTCCCATTCCAATCCTGAGACCCTTCCGATAGCAGAGATGTGATATCTCAGTGCTTATACCAAACCTGAGACCCTTCCTATGGCATGAGATGTGATATCCAACTCCTTCCCATTTCAATCCTGAGACCCTTCCTTTAGCATGAGATGTGATATCCATCTCCTTCCCATTTCAATCCTGAGACCCTTCCTATAGCATGAGATGTGATATCTCAATGCTTCTAATACCAAACCTGAGATCCTTCCGATAACATGAGATGTGATATCCAAATCCTTCCCCTTCCAAACCTGAGACCCTCCCTTTAGCATGAGATGTGATATCCAACTCCTTCCCATTCCAATCCCGAGACCCTTCTGATAGCATGAGATGTGATATCTCAATGCTTCTAATACTAAACCTGAGATCCTTCCGATAGCATGAGAAGTGATATCTCAATGCTTCTAATACCAAACCTGGGACCCGTCCTATAACATGAGATATTATATCAAAATCCTTCCCATTCGAATCCTGAAACCCTTCCTTTAGCATGAGATGTGATATCTCAATGTTTCTAATAAAAAACCTGAGACCCTTCCTATAGCAAGAGATGTGATATCCAGCTCCTTCCCATTCCAATCCTGAGACCCTTCCGATAGCATGAGATGTGATATCTCAATGCTTCTAATATCAAAACTGAGACCCTCCCTATAGCATGAGATGTGATATCTAAGTCCTTCGCATTCCAATCCTGAGACCCTTCCGATAGCAGAGATGTGATATCTCAATGCTTATACCAAACCTGAGACCCTTCCTATGGCATGAGATGTGATATCCAACTCCTTCCCATTTCAATCCTGAGACCCTTCCTATAGCATGAGATGTGATATCTCAATGCTTCTACCAAACATGAGACCCTTCCTTTAGCATGAGATCTGATATCCATCTCCTTCCCATTCCAATCCTGAGACCCTTCCTATAGCATGAGATGTGATATCTCAATGCTTCTAATACCAAACCTGAGATCCTTCCGATAACATGAGATGTGATATCCAAATCCTTCCCCTTCCAAACCTGAGACCCTCCCTTTAGCATGAGATGTGATATCCAACTCCTTCCCATTCCAATCCTGAGACCCTTCTGATAGCATGAGATGTGATATCTCAATGCTTCTAATACTAAACCTGAGATCCTTCTGATAGCATGAGAAGTGATATCTCAATGCTTCTAATACCAAACCTGGGACCCGTCCTATAACATGAGATATGATATCCAAATCCTTCCCATTCCAATCCTAAAACCCTTCCTTTAGCATGAGATGTGATATCTCAATGTTTCTAATAAAAAACCTGAGACCCTTCCTATAGCAAGAGATGTGATATCCAAATCCTTCCCATTCCAATCCTGAGACCCTTCCTATAACATGAGATGTGATATCCAACTCCTTCCCATTCCAATCCTGAAACCCTTCCTATAGCATGAGATGTGATATCTCAATGTTTCTAATAAAAAACCTGAGACCCTTCCAATAGCAAGAGATGTGATATCCAAATCCTTACCATTCCAATCCTGAGACCCTTCCTATAACATGAGATGTGATATCCAACTCCTTCCCATTCCAACCTGAGACCCTTCCTATAGTATGAGAAGGGATATCCAACTCCTTCCCATTCTAATCCTGAGACCCTTCCTATAGCAAGAGATGTGATATCCAAATCCTTCCCATTCCAATCCTGAGATCCTTCCTATAACATGAGATGTGATACCCAATTATTTCCCATTCCAAACCTGAGACCCTTCCTATTGGATGAGATGTGATATCCAACACCTTCCCATTCCAATCCTGACACCCTTCCTATACCATGAGATGTGATATCTCAATGCTTCTAATACCAAACCTGGGACACGTCCTATAACATGAGATATGATATCCAAATCCTTCCCCTTCCAAACCTGAGACCCTTCCTTTAGCATGAGATGTGATATCCAAATCCTTCCCATTCCAATCCTGAAACCCCTCCTATAGCATGAGATGTGATATCTCAATGTTTCTAATAAAAAACCTGAGACCCTTCCAATAGCAAGAGATGTGATATCCAAATCCTTCCCATTCCAATCCTGAGACCCTTCCTATAACATGAGATGTGATATCCAACTCCTTCCCATTCCAACCTGAGACCCTTCCTATAGCATGAGAAGGGATATCCAACTCCTTCCCATTCCAATCCTAAAACCCTTCCTATAGCAAGAGATGTGATATCCAAATCCTTCCCATTCCAATCCTGAGATCCTTCCTATAACATGAAATGTGATACCCAATTATTTACCATTCCAAACCTGAGACCCTTCCTATTGGATGAGATGTGATATTCAACACCTTCCCATTCCAATCCTGACACCCTTCCTATAGCATGAGATGTGATATCTCAAAGTTTCTAATACAAAACTGAGACCCTTCCTATAGCAAGAGATGTGATATCCAAATCCTTCCCATTTCAATCCTGAAACCCCTCCTAAAGCATGAGATCTGATATCTCAATGTTTCTAATAAAAAACTGAGACCCTTCCTATAGCAAGAGATGTGATATCCAAATCCTTCCCATTTCAATCCTGAGACCCTACCTATAACATGAGATGTGATATCCAACTCCTTCCCATTCCAACCTGAGACCCTCCCTTTAGCATGAGATGTGATATCCAACTCCTTCCCATTCCAATCCTGAGACCCTTCTGATAGCATGAGATGTGATATCTCAATGCTTCTAATACTAAACCTGAGATCCTTCCGATAGCATGAGAAGTGATATCTCAATGCTTCTAATACCAAACCTGGGACCCGTCCTATAACATGAGATATGATATCCAAATCCTTCCCATTCCAATCCTGAAACCCTTCCTTTAGCATGAGATGTGATATCTCAATGTTTCTAATAAAAAACCTGAGACCCTTCCTATAGCAAGAGATGTGATATCCAAATCCTTCCCATTCCCATCCTGAGACCCTTCCTATAACATGAGATGTGATATCCAACTCCTTCCCATTCCAATCCTGAAACCCTTCCAATAGCAAGAGATGTGATATCCAAATCCTTCCCATTCCAATCCTGAGACCCTTTCTATAACATGAGATGTGATATCCAACTCCTTCCCATTCCAACCTGAGACCCTTCCTATAGCATGAGAAGGGATATCCAACTCCTTCCCATTCCAATCCTGAGACCCTTCCTATAGCAAGATATGTGATATCCAAATCCTTCCCATTCCAATCCTGAGATCCTTCCTATAACATGAGATGTGATACCCAATTATTTCCCATTCCAAACCTGAGACCCTTCCTATTGGATGAGATGTGATATCCAACACCTTCCCATTCCAATCCTGACACCCTTCCTATACCATGAGATGTGATATCTCAATGCTTCTAATACCAAACCTGGGACCCTTCCTATAACATGAGATGTGATATCCAAATCCTTCCCATTCCAATCCTGAAACCCCTCCTATAGCATGAGATGTGATATCTCAATGTTTCTAATAAAAAACCTGAGACCCTTCCAATAGCAAGAGATGTGATATCCAAATCCTTCCCATTCCAATCCTGAGACCCTTCCTATAACATGAGATGTGATATCCAACTCCTTCCCATTCCAACCTGAGACCCTTCCTATAGCATGAGAAGGGATATCCAACTCCTTCCCATTCCAATCCTGAGACCCTTCCTATCGCAAGAGATGTGATATCCAAATCCTTCCCATTCCAATCCTGAGATCCTTCCTATAACATGAGATGTAATACCCAATTATTTCCCATTCCAAACCTGAGACCCTTCCTATTGGATGAGATGTGATATTCAACACCTTCCCATTCCAATCCTGACACCCTTCCTATACCATGAGATGTGATATCTCAATGTTTCTAATACAAAACTGAGACCCTTCCTATAGCAAGAGATGTGATATCCAAATCCTTCCCATTTCAATCCTGAGACCCTACCTATAACATATGTGATATCCAACTCCTTCCCATTCCAACCTGTGACCCTTCCTATAGCATGAGAAGGGATATCCAACTCCTTCCCAATCCAATCCTGAGACCCTTCCGATAGCAGAGATGTGATATCTCAATGCTTATAGCAATCCTGAGACCCTTCCTATTGCATGAGATGTGATATCTCAATGCTTCTGCCAAACCTGAGACCCTTCCTTTAGCATGAGATGTGATATCCAAATCCTTCACATTCCAATCCTGAGACCCTTCCTATAGCATGAGATATGATATCTCAATGCTTCTAATACCAAACCTGAGATCCTTCCTATAACATGAGACGGGATATCCAACTCCTTCCCATTCCAATCCTGAGACTCTTCCTATAGCATGAGATGTGATATCTCAATGCTTCTACCAAACCTGAGACCCTTCCTATAACGAGATAATATCCAAATCCTTCCCATTCCAATTCTGAGACCCGTCCTATAACATGAGTAATATCCAACTCCTTCCCATTCCAATTCTGAGACCCGTCCTATACCATGAGACTTGATATCTCAATGCTTCTAATACCAAACCTGAGACCGGTCTATAACATGAGATGTGATACCCAAATCCTTCCCCTTCCAAACCATAGACCCTTCCTATAGCATGAGATGTGATATCTCAATGCTTCTAATACCAAACCTGAGACCCTTCCTATAACGAGATGGGATATCCAACTCCTTCCCATTCCAATCCTGAGACCCTTCCGATAGCAGAGATGTGATATCTCAATGCTTATACCAAACCTGAGACCCTTCCTATGGCATGAGATGTCATATACAACTCCTTCCGATTCCAATCCTGAGACCCTTCCTATAGCATGAGATGTGATATCTCAATGCTTCTAATACCAAACCTGAGATCCTTCCTATAACATGAGATGTGATATCAAACTCCTTCCCATTCCAAACCTGAGACCCTTCCGATAGCATGATATGTGATATCACAATGCTTCTAAAACCAAACATGAGAACCATCCTATAACATGAGATGTGAAATCCAAATCATTCCCTTTCCAAACCTGAGACCCTTCCTATAGCTTGAGATGTGATATCAAACTCCTTCCCATTCAATGTGATATCCAACTCCTTCCCATTCCAATCCTGAGACCCTTCCTATACCATGAGATGTGATATTTCAATGCTTCTAATACCAAACCTGAGACCCGTCCTAAAACATGAGATGTGAGATCCAAATCCTTCCCCTTCCAAACCTGAGACCTTTCCTATAGCATGAGATGTGATATCTCAATGCTTCTTATACCAAACCTGAAATCCTTCCGATAGCATGAGATGTGATATCTCAATGCTTCTAATACCAAACCTGAGATCCTTCCTATAACATGAGATGTGATATCCAAATCCTTCGCCTTCCAAACCTGAGACCCTCCCTTTAGAATGAGATGTGATATCCAACTCCTTCCAATTCCAATCCTGATACCCTTCTGATAGCATGAGATGTGATATCTCAATGCCTCTAATACCAAACCTGAGATCCTACCTCTAACATGAAATGTGATATCCAACTCCTTCCCTTTCCAAACCTGAGAGCCTTCCTACAGCATGAGATGTGATATCCAAGTCCTTCCCATTCCAATCCTGAGACCCTTCCTATAACATGAGATGTGTAAGGATATTTGGCATGTTACAGCACAGAGTACAGCACTACTGCACAGGTAGCAAACAGCACAGAGTACAGCACTACTACACAGGTAGCAAACAGCACAGAGTACAGCACTACTGCACAAGTAGCACATTTTTTTTGCAGCACCACCACAAGGGTGCGGTGCATTGCTATATGGGTTACCAGATTAACAAGGAAAGACAGGCTATTCAGTCAAAAACGATTTTAACATATAAGATGCAAATCTATTTTTACAGTTAAAAGCACATGTGCACACCCAAAAATGCACACTATTTTTCACCTGAAATGCCTATGGTGCGAGAGACACATTTGAAAATAATAACTAACCTTACTGACAACTAACCTGACTAATGAAACATAATCCACTAATAAAAATGTGTTCTCCACTGCAGAATAAGGCATACTCTGAAAGCCATTTAAATGTGTGTGCAGATTTTTTTTTCTCTCTTCTCTTCTCTGCCTGCTTCTCCGTGTTTTTGTGCACAGTAACTGCAGGAGGAAGGAAGTCAGATTTGCAACAATTGCAAATGTATAAGCGAAGCTATTGTTGAGAGTAGGAGGATGAGAGATGATGGATTTCATTGGGACACGTCATACAGAGGGCTGAGATGAAAGTTTTAGTGGGCAGTATCGGGGAAAAAGACAGGCAGACATTTTTCTGCACTACTGGGGAGAAGACCTGGCTGTGGGACTCCTGACTGAATGCAGATTCCTGCGTCCTGCTACAGTCAAGATTTGGCAGAGCTGGGAGGAAGACCTTTTCCTGGTTGGAGGCATTCCTATCTGCAAAAGCTGAGAATTCCAGGCAATGACCCCGGTTTGAGAAGGAAAGGCGATCCTTTTACTGGGGAGCTACATTCAGAAAGAAAACAGCTGAAGAAAACTCAGATAAGGTAATTACATAAGCGTGGGAGCCGTGTGTTTGCACGAAAATATGCAGTCAGTGTAGGAAAAGGGATTCCTGTGCGTGTCTTAATCAAATGCCAATGTTGCAATTTGAGTTCTGTTTTCCGCCACTCTCGTTGCAGTGTGTCATAAACAATGCTTTTACTGTACCATTTTATTTATTTCTGTAAAGAATGAGATCGTGTTTAAATGCAACTTTTATAATACAGAAAAATATCTGAAAACAGATGGGTGGTGTATTTTCTATTTACCATTACAATGCTGATGATGTGGGGAGATTTTTAAACAGTGCAATGGTCATTTTAAGACAGATGTGTGCATGTCAGAATCAGTATGAATAATTGTGAGTGACTGTAGCATAGCTCGTTGGAGGTACATGAGCCAACGGGAAGAGAGACTCTCTGAACATAGCTCCCTACCGTATATAAGGTAGTGGAAATTACCACAAGACTACCATATATAGCTCTCTGTCGTAAATAAGTCAGTGAGTTCGCCCATGGTGGCACACCAACACTATCACTGGAAAATGTGGTATTCCTAGAATGCAGGTCTGAGGTCTCTCTAGTGATCACACGAAAAATCTAAGCAAAGATAAGGGATTCTGGACATTGGGGCCACAAATAAAACAAGGGAATTATGCTCACCAAAATACCACCAACCACGTATACCAAATATGCAGGTCTGGGTGCTGAAATAATGCATGTCCATTGTATTATTGTTGCACATGGCCAAATCTGAATACAAAGAGTGATTATTGCTAAGTTATTTTTCGGCGGTAATAAAATACCGTCAGGCCCCAAATCTCCACAAAATACCCTACAGATGTGATATCCAACTCCTTCCCATTCCAACCTGAGACCCTTCCTATAGCATGAGATGGGATATCCAACTCCTTCCAAATCCAATCCTGATACCCTTCCGATAGCATGAGATGTGATATCCCAATGCTTCTACAAAACCTGAGACCCATACCATGGCATGAGATGTCATATCAAACTCCCCTCCTATACCATGAGATGTGATATCTCAATGCTTCTAATACCAAACCTGGGACCCGTCCTATAACATGAGATATGATATCCAAATCCTTCCCCTTCCAAACCTGAAACCCTTCCTATAGCATGAGAAGGGATATCCAACTCCTTCCCATTCCAATCCTGAGACCCTTCCTATACCATGAGATGTGATATCTCAATGCTTCTAATAAAAAACCTGAGACCCTTCATATAGCAAGAGATGTGATATCCAAATCCTTCCCATTCCAATCCTGAGATCCTTCCTATAACATGAGATGTGATATCCAATTCATTCCCATTCCAAACCTGAGACCCTTCCTATTGGATGAGATGTGATATCCAACTCCTTCCCATTCCAATCCTGAGTCCCTTCCTATACCATGAGATGTGATATCTCAATGCTTCTAATACCAAACCTGGGACCCGCCGTATAACATGAGATGTGATATCCAAATCCTTCCCATTCCAATCCTGAAACCCTTCCAATAGCATGAGAAGGGATATCCAACTCCTTCCCATTCCAATCCTGAGACCCTTCCTATACCATGAGATGTGATATCTCAATGCTTCTAATAAAAAACCTGAGACCCTTCCTATAGCAAGAGATGTGATATCCGAATCCTTCCCCTTCCAATCCTGAGACCCTTCTGATAGCATGAGATGTGATATCTCAATGCTTCTAATACCAAACCTGAGATCCTTCCGATAGCTTGAGATGTGATATCTCAATGCTTCTAATACCAAACCTGAGATCCTTCCTATAACATGAGATGTTATATCCAAATCCTTCCCCTTCCAAACCTGAGACCCTCCCTTTAGCATGAGATGTGATATCCAACTCCTTCCCATTCCAATTCTGAGCCCCTTCCTATACCATGAGACTTGATATCCAACTCCTTCTCATTCCAATTCTTAGCCCCTTCCTATACCATGAGAGTTGATATCTCAATGCTTCTAATACCAAACCTGAGACCCGTCCTATAACATGAGATGTGATATCCAAATCCTTCCCCTTCCAAACCTTAGACCCTTCCTTTATCATGAGATGTGATATCCAACTCCTTCCCATTCCAATCCTGAGACCCTTCCGATATCATGAGATGTGATATCTCAATGCTTCTAATATCAAACTTGAGACACTCCCTATAGCATGAGATGTGATATCCAAGTCCTTCCCATTCCAATCCTGAGACCCTTCCTATAGCTTGAGATGTGATATCCAACTCCTTCCCATTCCAATTCTGAGCCCCTTCCTATACCATGAGACTTGATATCTCAATGCTTCTAATACCAAACCTGAGACCCGTCCTATAACATGAGATGTGATATCCAAATCCTTCCCCTTCCAAACCTTAGACCCTTCCTTTATCATGAGATGTGATATCCAACTCCTTCCCATTCCAATCCTGAGACCCTTCCGATATCATGAGATGTGATATCTCAATGCTTCTAATATCAAACTTGAGACACTCCCTATAGCATGAGATGTGATATCCAAGTCCTTCCCATTCCAATCCTGAGACCCTTCCTATAGCTTGAGATGTGATATCCAACTCCTTCCCATTCCAATTCTGAGCCCCTTCCTATACCATGAGACTTGATATCTCAATGCTTCTAATACCAAACCTGAGACCCGTCCTATAACATGAGATGTGATATCCAAATCCTTCCCCTTCCAAACCTTAGACCCTTCCTTTATCATGAGATGTGATATCCAACTCCTTCCCATTCCAATCCTGAGACCCTTCCGATATCATGAGATGTGATATCTCAATGCTTCTAATATCAAACTTGAGACCCTCCCTATAGCATGAGATGTGATATCCAAGTCCTTCCCATTCCAATCCTGAGACCCTTCCTATAGCATGAGATGTGATATCTCAATGCTTCTAATACCAAACCTGAGACCCTTCCTATAACATGAGATTGGAATATCCAACTCCTTCCCATTCTAATCCTGAGACCCTTCCGATAGCAGAGATGTGATATCTCAATTCTTATACCAAACCTGAGATCCTTCCTATAACATGAGATGTGATATCCAACTCCTTCCCATTCCAATCCTGAGACACTTCCTATAGCATCAGATGTGATATCTCAATGCTTCTAATACCAAACCTGAGACTCTTCCTATAACATGAGATGGGATATCCAACTCCTTCCCATTCCAATCCTGAGACCCTTCCGATAGCAGAGATGTGATATCTCAATGCTTATATCAAACCTGAGATCCTTCCTACGGCATGAGATGTCATATACAACTCCTTCCCATTCCAATCCTGAGACCCTTCCTATAGCATGAGATGTGATATCTCAATGCTTATACCAAACCTGAGACCCTTCCTATAGCATGAGATGTGATATCCAACTCCTTCCCATTCCAATCCTGAGACCCTTCCTATAGCATGAGATGTGATATCTCAATGCTTATACCAAACCTGAGACCCTTCCTACGGCATGAGATGTCATATACAACTCCTTCCCATTCCAATCCTGAGACCATTCCTATAGCATGACATGTGATATCTCAATGCTTATACCAAACCTGAGACCCTTCCTACAGCATGAGATGTGATATCCAACTCCTTCCCATTCCAATCCTGAGACCCTTCCTATAGCATGAGATGTGATATCTCAATGCTTCTACCAAACCTGAGACCCTTCCTTTAGCATGAGATGTGATATCCAACTCCCTCCCATTCCAATCCTGAGACCCTTCCTATAGCATGAGTTGTGATATCTCAATACTTCTAATACCAAACCTGAGATCCTTCCGATAACATGAGATGTGATATCCAAATCCTTCCAATCCTGAGACCCTTCTGATAGCATGAGATGTGATATCTCAATGCTTCTAATACCAAACCTTTTTTTTTTTTTTTTTTTTTTTAATTTATTTATTTACAATATATACAAAATACATACAATATACATAAATATATAACCGATCAATAATCAAAACTGCAGAAAGAATGCATGAAAGGAAACACAACTAATAGAAATCATTAAACACATTCCAGATCTTCTCATATGAGAACAATTTACCTTTCAGTTTGTATATCAACTTTTCTGTCCTTGACAGGCAATGCATCTCCTGAGTCCACTCCTCGAAGGAAGGAGGGACCCGGCCTTTCCACCCACGAAGAATCAGCCTCTTGGCCACAATGAATGCACGAAAAATCCACTTTTTGTGGGCGGAGCTGACATCACCCAATCCAGAATCATCACCCAGAATTACCGTCCTAAAATCCAGGACAGGCCCTCCTCCAACAATCCTGACACACACATCACACACCTCACTCCAGAAATCTCTGACTCGCACACAGCTCCACAACATGTGTTCCAATGATCCCACTGCCTGAACGCAACCCCAACATCCAGCACTGTCTGACATGCCTCTCTTATGAAGTGTTTCTGGACACCAGTATACACGATTCAGGATCTTGATTTGCCGAGACCGTTCACCCAGATTCAGTGAACACATAGATACATTACCACACATATTCCGCCAGGCATTTAAGTCAATGTCAGACCCAATCCTTTCACTCCAAATTCCCCGCAAATTATCATTACTCCGATAATGCGAAACAATTAACTTGTACAGTCTACTGGCCAAACCACCTCCCTTCTCATCTGATTCAGTCAGGAAAGCCTTCACATCCCAAGAGTCTGACCAGTCCACCTCACCTACTGCCTTCTTCATGCGTCTATAAGCCGATTCCGAAATACCATCAAAATGCCATCGCTCCTTCAGCTCAGCAGCAGTCAACCATCGTTCTCGATTCCCTAGATCCGAAACCATTTTAATATTCATCAAAAACCATTCAGGCCAGAAAATTGTCCTAGAATTATCCTTAATCCTCGGATTCAACCAGATAGAGGCACTCCTGCACTTGAATGCATCTCGACCTAACAATGACCAGACTGCAATCCATGACTTGCGCAAGAATGACGTTGTCAACAGACTGCCACCAGGAATCTTTGTATTAGTTGTCATCAAGGCTTCCGGTCCCAATGGCCCATAGGCACTCGATTCCGCCACCGCCCAGCTGTCCAAATCATCCGACAAAAACGGTACAAAAGAATGAGCGGAAAAGGCCAAATGGTAGGCCCTAAAATTCGGAACACCTAAACCACCCAAATGGACTGGAAGCTGCAACTTCCACAGACGAAGTCTCGGAGGTTTTCGGTCCCATAGAAATTCCTGAACTAGACGATCCAGATCATTCCAGTAACAGTTATTAATTTTCAACGGAAGCATGCCAGATACAAAGTTAATTCTAGGTGTCAAATTCATTTTCAGGGCATTCACCTTACCCCACAGGGAAAGATTAAGAAGTGACCATCTTTCCAAATCCATTTTACAATCCCGAATAACAGTACTCATGTTTTCATCCACCATACGGGAGATCGGGTACGTCAACCACACCCCCAAATAGCGCAACCTCACATCACACCAGGTGAAACCTAGTCCCGTCACCAGAGTTTTATCACATCGGTTGGACAGGGGCAACACTTCGGACTTCAAGCGGTTAATCTTGTATCCTGAACAATCGTGATAATCCGACAAAATCCTCATCAGACAGGGCAGGGATTCTCCCAAATTCTGCAACACCAACAAGAGATCATCCACATAAAGCCAAGCCTTTTGTACAGCACCCCAACATTTAACACCCTGTAACGCCGGTTCATTTTTGATGCAAACTGCAAGAGGTTCAATCGCCAAAATGAATAATAAAGGAGAAAAAGGACAACCCTGACGCGTGCCTCGGTGCAAACAAAAAGGTTCCGACACCACCCCATTAGTCTTAACAGTAGCCGTTGGATTGGCATATAAGAGAGCAACCCAAGAAACAAAATCCTCCCCCAGATTCATTCTCCTCAGTACTGAAAACAAGAAATCCCAACTAACCCTGTCGAAAGCCTTCTCCGCATCAAGGGAAAGTACAGCGGCTTCACAGTCTATCCTGTCCGCCATTTCCATGGTAATCAGCAATTTCCTGATATTACTTGACGTACTCCGATTTCTCATAAATCCAGACTGCTCCTCACCAATTAAAACAGGCAGAAACTGTACTAGGCGCATAGCAAGAACCTTGGCGAGAATCTTATTATCGGTATTAATAAGGCTGACTGGACGATAATTAGCCGGATGATTACAGTCCTTGCCTTTTTTCAAAAAGACCGAAATAGACGCATGGTTAGTACTTTTGGGTAACGTCCCAGCCAATTTGCTGGAAACAAACATATCTCTCAAGAGCTCTAAGGCCGAGTTCGGGAGGATCCGATAAAACTCACAAGGGAGGCCATCAGGGCCCGGCGATTTACCCACATTCAATTCTGAAATAGCACTTTTGATCTCATCAACCGTTATCATATCACCAAGAAGATTACGTTCAGCATCCTGAATCTTAGGCAAGTTTAAACTACCAAAAAAGTCCTCCCCCCTACCAGTAACACCCACCTCTCTGCTATATAGATTCTCATAGAAGTCTCGAAAGATTGAGTTAATTTTGATGGGATCGAATGTAATCCTACCCTCCTGGTCAAGCATAGAAGCAATCGCTGACTCCGATATTTTTTTCTTCAGCCGGTATGCCAGCCATCTGTCACAACGTTCACCCTTTTCAAAGTATGTACACTTGGAATAGAACAAGCTACGTTCTGCCCTCAGCGACAAAAATTCTTCCATTTCTTTTTTAAGCTTTTTCAAAGAAGCCAATTTCACTGAATCAGTCGCATCAAGCATCAGATCCCTAGAGATCTCCCCAATACGCAGGTCAAGATCCTGTCTCTTTCTCTCCTCCCTCTTACGTTTACCACTAGACAGCCCTAAACAGACACCACGCATACAACATTTAAATGCTTCCCATGTGTTTGTCACACTGACCTCTTCTGAGCGATTCTCCACAACAAAATAGTTTGCTTCCGAGACAATCCGCTCCAATATATCATCATCCAATAAGATTGAGGTATTCAGTTTCCAAGAGAAAGTCCGCACACTCCGAAATTTAAGTTTCACATGTATCACCACCGGTGCATGATCACTCAACAAAATATTACCAATATCACTGGAGACAATATTTTCCGAAACATTACCACCCGCAAAAAACATGTCTAGCCTAGAAAACACACCATGTGCACTTGAATAGTAACTATATTGACGTCTGTCCAGGTTCCTCAGGCGCCAAGAATCTATCAAATTATGTTCCTCCAAGAGTGATCTAAGCGCCCGATGATGATGATCACACCGTAGCACTCGCCTGACCTGACTTCTATCAAGTATAGGGTCAACCACAGTATTAAAGTCCCCCCCGAGTAGAATATTAGGATTATTCAAATCTAATAGGGTCTGCGCCACCATTCTAAAAAAAGAGCCATCGTCCACAGTTGGAGCATAGACATTGCAGAGCGTCAACAATTCCCCCTGAATTTCCACCAACAAGGCAATCATCCTACCATCCCTGTCCGCACACTCTCTTAAAACTTTAACGGGCAGTTTCTTCCGAAACAGAATGGCAACTCCCCTGGACCTTGACGAAAATGAAGAACCAAAAGCTGAACCAACCCAATCCTTTTCTAACTTAGAGATTTCATCCGCCAAAATATGAGTTTCTTGCAAAAAACAGATATCAGCATGCATATCCTGCAACATGTGAAAGACTTTCTTCTTCTTAAGCAAGTTATTGATCCCATTCACATTCCAAGAGACCATACAGAGATCATTGCCCGCCCCACCAGCACACGCAGCCATCTTCACACCCTGTATGACTAAAACATCATAAGCAAAAACAGTATATAAAAAACCTGAAAAAAGCCCTACACTTAAACATAGAAAAAAAACAAAAAGTATAAAACTAAAAGAACAGTTAAGACTGCGAAGTCTATTCAGCCCAAAAAACAATTTGAACAACATTCCAATCCCTCCCCAGGACCTCTCCCAAAGGAACCCAGAGTCCATCAATTGTATAACACAAGTAAAATTTTCTAAAAACTGTATCAAAAAACCAGTACGAAGATTGCACTCACACCCAAAACCTCCACCCCCCCCCTTGACCCAACAAACATTAGGAACCTTTAAAGCAGAAACCGATATCTAACTGAACCCACTAAGCAATGGAAATATATTTAAGCATAGGAACATTGGACGCACAACACTCAAGTCATCCTTACTCCTGAAAACGAAAACTGCTAGCATTATGAACCCTTTTACATCCACAAACCTTCAGTAACACCCTAGTACCCACCCTGATGCTGAGATTGACAACGCCACTACTTGCACCAGTCCGTGTGGTGGCCAGAGGGACATGTCACTCCTTTAAGCGAAGGTCTGTCATTACAGCACAACAGTTCCATAAAGATGACAGCTGAACATTTCTTCCTGTCCAAAACTCAACAAAAGGCAGAAGTGGATCTGACATTTAGGAGATCTGTTGCAGGAGATGAAAGGAAAAAGCAGGGGATAAAAAGGCATGCTTCCCGATCATGGACCGTGGACCAAACATGCGACACAAAGCAATGTGGGAGCGACTCAGTACATGCTGCCACGGAACGGAGAAGCCCATGGGAGTAAACTAGCCCATGGATGTACCAAACCCAGCACCAGCCCATGCATCCCTCCACTCTCCAGTCTCATGGTGCCAAGATGATCCAGCTTTGTCAGATCCAGGCTCGAGGAGCGGGACATGGAAGAGGAGCCACCACCGATCAGTAATTCAAATTTGACCCTTTGAAGCAGGCCCATACCACTCTTTAAGGCTTAAGCATAGGCCTGGAAAAGGTGATGTCCCAATTAACATGGAGACATGGTAGCCCGCCCTCTGTCCTCATGTGTATTCTAACAGAAGGGTGTAACGTCATGGCTGTTCGCGGCATCACAATTCACTTGATGCTGAAAACGAAGGCTCCGCTCAGGACCCCCCTCGGCCGCTGGACTGGCCCTCCTCCCTCTTCATTATGCTAGCGTACCTCTCCTCACAGCCTGGATTGCACGATAGAAAATGCCATACATACACAGCGTAGTCCACATAGCAACTCAATTGGAAGTCTGCTGTAATCAAGCATTCAGTATCCGCATGCCGGAAAGGAGGCCCCTAGCGCAGACTAAACAAATCCCCGGGCAGAGGCCACACCACAAGAAACAGCCCACATACCTCTATTAGTGGAAGCATGATCCTGTGATCGCTCCGCCACCACTACCCGCTCGAATCAGGAAATAAATCCAATTGCCGTCTGGAACCACGGGCAGGCCCAGTGAACTTACGTCGGGCGAGCAGCTGAGCAGCTGACTAGGACACGTGAACGTGGCCACATCACATGACACGGGAGAGATGACAGGTCCTTTACTCCGACAAGTCCGAATGCAGCAGGCAGCGCGGACCACGGCCGCGAGACAGGATCCAAGCTCCACGCACTCGGACAGCGAACAAAAGGCAAGACGAATTCCAAACGCATTTTTTAAACTTTAACTGTCACATGCCCACGGCGCCATTTTAATGTCCAAAACACATAGGGAACATTGTGAAAATGACCTTGAAAAACAAAAAAAAATCAAAAAATCCAAAGGGGGAAGGGGGGATGTGAATGCAGGTCCCACTTCACTCCATATCGAGGGCTGGCCCAGGAAGGCTCCTCTTATAAGTCTCCAGCCACTCAAGAGCAATGGCAGAATCAGATGTGCTTTTCTCCCCATCCGGAAAGGCAATGGTCAAAATATTATTTCTGCTGAGAAAAGCCTTCAGTGTAAGCTGTCTGGCTAATTCTTTAGCCCCCTTAAAAGACCGCCTCAGAATTAGAATTTCTTTAGGAAAGTCAGGATAAATAAAGACAGCTTTACCTTTGAATGTAGCATTCCCCACCTGCCTGGCAGCCTTCATCAAGCATTCCTTAGACCTGAGATTCAAAAAGGATACCAAGATATGCCTTGCTTTATCAGTCAAGTGTCTACCAATCCGAAAGATGTTATCAATATCTTCCAACTTGATAGTGGTACAATGAAAACTGTCCTTGAAAACTTGAAAAACCAGTGAAGGCAAATCTTCATTCCCAGCAGAATCCTCCACACCAACCAATCTGATGTTTCTAGCCCTGATTTTCATTTCCAAATCCAAGCGCTGTTCTTTCTCTTTCTTTAAATCAGACCTCAGGTTATTGTATGCCTGGAAGCTGCCAGCAATCTCAGACAGTGAAGATTTTTCCAAATCCGTGACCCTGCCATCCAACTGTCCAGTTTTCAAATTGAGCTCAGCCATAGTCAGTTTAATATCAGAAACATCTTGAGCCACCTGAAGAATAGTCTTGTAGACATCTGAGAGGCTTGGGGTATCCTCCATTTCAGGGACCTGCTTGGGTTTCTTTGAGGCAGGGTTTTCAGCTACATCAATATTCTTCTTGGAACTCATTATAATTTCTCATATAAATTTCTTCAGGGAGAGGTCCAGAGCAGTTGAGTTAAGCTGCTACTCCGCTGCCAGCCATTCTAGAATCTCTAATACCAAACCTGAGATCCTTCCGATAGCATGAGATGTGATATCTCAATGCTTCTAATACCAAACCTGAGATCCTTCCTATAACATGAGATGTGATATCCAAATCCTTCCCCTTCCAAACCTGAGACCCTCCCTTTAGAGCTGAGATGTGATATCCAACTCCTTCCCATTCCAATTCTGAGCCCCTTCCTATACCATGAGACTTGATATCCAACTCCTTCCCATTCCAATTCTGAGCCCCTTCCTATACCATGAGACTTGATATCTCAATGCTTCTAATACCAAACCTGAGACCCGTCCTATAACATGAGATGTGATATCCAAATCCTTCCCCTTCCAAACCTTAGACCCTTCCTTTATGATGAGATGTGATATCCAACTCCTTCCCATTCCAATCCTGAGACCCTTCCGATATCATGAGATGTGATATCTCAATGCTTCTAATATCAAACTTGAGACCCTCCCTATAGCATGAGATGTGATATCCAAGTCCTTCCCATTCCAATCCTGAGACCCTTCCTATAGCTTGAGATGTGACATCCAACTCCTTCCCATTCCAATTCTGATCCCCTTCCTATACCATGAGACTTGATATCTCAATGCTTCTAATACCAAACCTGAGACCCGTCCTATAACATGAGATGTGATATCCAAATCCTTCCCCTTCCAAACCTTAGACCCTTCCTTTATCATGAGATGTGATATCCAACTCCTTCCCATTCCAATCCTGAGACCCTTCCGATATCATGAGATGTAATATCTCAATGCTTCTAATATCAAACTTGAGACCCTCCCTATAGCATGAGATGTGATATCCAAGTCCTTCCCATTCCAATCCTGAGACCCTTCCTATAGCATGAGATGTGATATCTCAATGCTTCTAATACCAAACCTGAGACCCTTCCTATAACATGAGATTGGAATATCCAACTCCTTCAAATTCCAATCCTGAGACCCTTCCGATAGCAGAGATGTGATATCTCAATTCTTATACCAAACCTGAGATCCTTCCTATAACATGAGATGTGATATCCAACTCCTTCCCATTCCAATCCTGAGACACTTCCTATAGCATGAGATGTGATATCTCACTGCTTATACCAAACCTGAGACCCTTCCTATAGCATGAGATGTGATATCCAACTCCTTCCCATTCCAATCCTGAGACCCTTCCTATAGCATGAGATGTGATATCTCAATGCTTCTAATATCAAACTTGAGAGCCTCCCTATAGCATGAGATGTGATATCCAAGTCCTTCCCATTCCAATCCTGAGACACTTCCTATAGCATGAGATGTGATATCTCAATGCTTCTAATACCAAACCTGTGATCCTTCCTATAACATGAGATGTGATATCCAAATCCTTCCCCTTCCAAACCTGAGACCCTTCCTATAGCATGAGATGTGATATCCAACTCCTTCCCATTCCAATCCTGAGACCCTTCCGATAGCATGAGATGTGATATCTCAATGCTTCTAATACCAAACCTGTGATCCTTCCTATAACATGAGATGTGATATCCAAATCCTTCCCCTTCCAAACCTGAGACCCTCCCATTAGCATGAGATGTGATATCCAACTCCTTCCCATTCCAATCCTGAGACCCTTCATACAGCATGAGATGTGATATCTCAATGCTTCTAATACCAAACCTGAGACCCTTCCTATAACATGAGATGGGAATATCCAACTCCTTCCCATTCCAATCCTGAGACCCTTCCGATAGCAGAGATGTGATATCTCAATGCTTATACCAAACCTGATATCCTTCCTATAACATGAGATGTGATATCCAACTCCTTCCCATTCCAATCCTGAGACCCTTCCTATATCATGAGATGTGATATCTCACTGCTTATACCAAAAGTGAGACCCTTCCTATAGCATGAGATGTGATATCCAACTCCTTCCCATTCCAATCCTGAGACCCTTCCTATAGCATGAGATGTGATATCTCAATGCTTCTAATATCAAACTTGAGACCCTCCCTATAGCATGAGTAGTGATATCCAAGTCCTTCCCATTCCAATCCTGAGACACTTCCTATAGCATGAGATGTGATATCTCAATGCTTCTAATACCAAACCTGAGACTCTTCCTATAACATGAGATGGGATATCCAACTCCTTCCCATTCCAATCCCGAGACCCTTCCGATAGCAGAGATGTGATATCTCAATGCTTATACCAAACCTGAGATCCTTCCTATAACATGAGATGTGATATCCAACTCCTTCCCATTCCAATCCTGAGACCCTTCCTATAGCATGAGATGTGAAATCTCAATGCTTATACCAAACCTGAGACCCTTCCTATAGCATGAGATGTGATACCCAACTCCTTCCCATTCCAATCCTGAGACCCTTCCTATAGCATGAGATGTGATATCTCAATGCCTCTAATACCGAACCTGAGATCCTTCCTCTAACATGAAATGTGATATCCAACTCCTTCCCTTTCCAAACCTGAGAGCCTATCTATAGCATGAGATGTGATATCCAAGTCCTTCCCATTCCAATCCTTAGACCCTTCCTACAGCATGCAATATGATATCTCAATGATTCTAATAACAAACCTGAGACCCGTCCTATAACATGAGATGGGATATCCAACTCCTTCCCATTCCAATCCTGAGACACTTCCGATAGCAGAGATGTGATATCTCAATGCTTATACCAAACCTGAGACCCTTCCTATAACATGAGATGTGATATCCAACTCCTTCCCATTCCAAACCTGAGACCCTTCCTTTAGCATGAGATGTGAAATCCAGCTCCTTCCCATTCCAATCCTGAGACACTTCGAATAGCATGAGATGTGATATCTCAATGCTTCTAATATCAAAACTGAGACCCTCCCTATAGCATGATATGTGATATCTAAGTCCTTCCCATTCCAATCCTGAGACCCTTCCTATAGCATGAGATGTGATATCTCAATGCTTCTACCAAACCTGAGACCCTTCCTTTAGCATGAGATGTGATATCCAACTCCTTCCCATTCCAATCCTGAGACCCTTCCTATAGCATGAGATGTGATATCTCAATACTTCTAATACCAAACCTGAGATCCTTCCGATAACATGAGATGTGATATCCAAATCCTTCCCCTTCCAATCCTGAGACCCTTCTGATAGCATGAGATGTGATATCTCAATGCTTCTAATACCAAACCTGAGATCCTTCCGATAGCTTGAGATGTGATATCTCAATGCTTCTAATACCAAACCTGAGATCCTTCCTATAACATGAGATGTTATATCCAAATCCTTCCCCTTCCAAACCTGAGACCCTCCCTTTAGCATGAGATGTGATATCCAACTCCTTCCCATTCCAATTCTGAGCCCCTTCCTATACCATGAGACTTGATATCCAACTCCTTCCCATTCCAATTCTTAGCCCCTTCCTATACCATGAGACTTGATATCTCAATGCTTCTAATACCAAACCTGAGACCCGTCCTATAACATGAGATGTGATATCCAAATCCTTCCCCTTCCAAACCTTAGACCCTTCCTTTATCATGAGATGTGATATCCAACTCCTTCCCATTCCAATCCTGAGACCCTTCCGATATCATGAGATGTGATATCTCAATGCTTCTAATATCAAACTTGAGACACTCCCTATAGCATGAGATGTGATATCCAAGTCCTTCCCATTCCAATCCTGAGACCCTTCCTATAGCTTGAGATGTGATATCCAACTCCTTCCCATTCCAATTCTGAGCCCCTTCCTATACCATGAGACTTGATATCTCAATGCTTCTAATACCAAACCTGAGACCCGTCCTATAACATGAGATGTGATATCCAAATCCTTCCCCTTCCAAACCTTAGACCCTTCCTTTATCATGAGATGTGATATCCAACTCCTTCCCATTCCAATCCTGAGACACTTCCTATAGCATGAGATGTGATATCTCACTGCTTATACCAAACCTGAGACCCTTCCTATAGCATGAGATGTGATATCCAACTCCTTCCCATTCCAATCCTGAGACCCTTCCTATAGCATGAGATGTGATATCTCAATGCTTCTAATATCAAACTTGAGAGCCTCCCTATAGCATGAGATGTGATATCCAAGTCCTTCCCATTCCAATCCTGAGACACTTCCTATAGCATGAGATGTGATATCTCAATGCTTCTAATACCAAACCTGTGATCCTTCCTATAACATGAGATGTGATATCCAAATCCTTCCCCTTCCAAACCTGAGCCCTTCCAATAGCATGAGATGTGATATCCAACTCCTTCCCATTCCAATCCTGAGACCCTTCCGATAGCATGAGATGTGATATCTCAATGCTTCTAATACCAAACCTGTGATCCTTCCTATAACATGAGATGTGATATCCAAATCCTTCCCCTTCCAAACCTGAGACCCTCCCTTTAGCATGAGATGTGATATCCAACTCCTTCCCATTCCAATCCTGAGACCCTTCATACAGCATGAGATGTGATATCTCAATGCTTCTAATACCAAACCTGAGACCCTTCCTATAACATGAGATGGGAATATCCAACTCCTTCCCATTCCAATCCTGAGACCCTTCCGATAGCAGAGATGTGATATCTCAATGCTTATACCAAACCTGATATCCTTCCTATAACATGAGATGTGATATCCAACTCCTTCCCATTCCAATCCTGAGACCCTTCCTATATCATGAGATGTGATATCTCACTGCTTATACCAAACGTGAGACCCTTCCTATAGCATGAGATGTGATATCCAACTCCTTCCCATTCCAATCCTGAGACCCTTCCTATAGCATGAGATGTGATATCTCAATGCTTCTAATATCAAACTTGAGACCCTCCCTATAGCATGAGTAGTGATATCCAAGTCCTTCCCATTCCAATCCTGAGACACTTCCTATAGCATGAGATGTGATATCTCAATGCTTCTAATACCAAACCTGAGACTCTTCCTATAACATGAGATGGGATATCCAACTCCTTCCCATTCCAATCCCGAGACCCTTCCGATAGCAGAGATGTGATATCTCAATGCTTATACCAAACCTGAGATCCTTCCTATAACATGAGATGTGATATCCAACTCCTTCCCATTCCAATCCTGAGACCCTTCCTATAGCATGAGATGTGAAATCTCAATGCTTATACCAAACCTGAGACCCTTCCTATAGCATGAGATGTGATACCCAACTCCTTCCCATTCCAATCCTGAGACCCTTCCTATAGCATGAGATGTGATATCTCAATGCCTCTAATACCGAACCTGAGATCCTTCCTCTAACATGAAATGTGATATCCAACTCCTTCCCTTTCCAAACCTGAGAGCCTATCTATAGCATGAGATGTGATATCCAAGTCCTTCCCATTCCAATCCTTAGACCCTTCCTACAGCATGCAATATGATATCTCAATGATTCTAATAACAAACCTGAGACCCGTCCTATAACATGAGATGGGATATCCAACTCCTTCCCATTCCAATCCTGAGACACTTCCGATAGCAGAGATGTGATATCTCAATGCTTATACCAAACCTGAGACCCTTCCTATAACATGAGATGTGATATCCAACTCCTTCCCATTCCAAACCTGAGACCCTTCCTTTAGCATGAGATGTGAAATCCAGCTCCTTCCCATTCCAATCCTGAGACACTTCGAATAGCATGAGATGTGATATCTCAATGCTTCTAATATCAAAACTGAGACCCTCCCTATAGCATGATATGTGATATCTAAGTCCTTCCCATTCCAATCCTGAGACCCTTCCTATAGCATGAGATGTGATATCTCAATGCTTCTACCAAACCTGAGACCCTTCCTTTAGCATGAGATGTGATATCCAACTCCTTCCCATTCCAATCCTGAGACCCTTCCTATAGCATGAGATGTGATATCTCAATACTTCTAATACCAAACCTGAGATCCTTCCGATAACATGAGATGTGATATCCAAATCCTTCCCCTTCCAATCCTGAGACCCTTCTGATAGCATGAGATGTGATATCTCAATGCTTCTAATACCAAACCTGAGATCCTTCCGATAGCTTGAGATGTGATATCTCAATGCTTCTAATACCAAACCTGAGATCCTTCCTATAACATGAGATGTTGTATCCAAATCCTTCCCCTTCCAAACCTGAGACCCTCCCTTTAGCATGAGATGTGATATCCAACTCCTTCCCATTCCAATTCTGAGCCCCTTCCTATACCATGAGACTTGATATCCAACTCCTTCCCATTCCAATTCTTAGCCCCTTCCTATACCATGAGACTTGATATCTCAATGCTTCTAATACCAAACCTGAGACCCGTCCTATAACATGAGATGTGATATCCAAATCCTTCCCCTTCCAAACCTTAGACCCTTCCTTTATCATGAGATGTGATATCCAACTCCTTCCCATTCCAATCCTGAGACCCTTCCGATATCATGAGATGTGATATCTCAATGCTTCTAATATCAAACTTGAGACACTCCCTATAACATGAGATGTGATATCCAAGTCCTTCCCATTCCAATCCTGAGACCCTTCCTATAGCTTGAGATGTGATATCCAACTCCTTCCCATTCCAATTCTGAGCCCCTTCCTATACCATGAGACTTGATATCTCAATGCTTCTAATACCAAACCTGAGACCCGTCCTATAACATGAGATGTGATATCCAAATCCTTCCCCTTCCAAACCTTAGACCCTTCCTTTATCATGAGATGTGATATCCAAGTCCTTCCCATTCCAATCCTGAGACCCTTCCTATAGCATGAGATGTGATATCTCAATGCTTCTAATACCAAACCTGAGACCCTTCCTATAACATGAGATTGGAATATCCAACTCCTTCCCATTCTAATCCTGAGACCCTTCCGATAGCAGAGATGTGATATCTCAATTCTTATACCAAACCTGAGATCCTTCCTATAACATGAGATGTGATATCCAACTCCTTCCCATTCCAATCCTGAGACACTTCCTATAGCATGAGATGTGATATCTCACTGCTTATACCAAACCTGAGACCCTTCCTATAGCATGAGATGTGATATCCAACTCCTTCCCATTCCAATCCTGAGACCCTTCCTATAGCAAGAGATGTGATATCTCAATGCTTCTAATATCAAACTTGAGAGCCTCCCTATAGCATGAGATGTGATATCCAAGTCCTTCCCATTCCAATCCTGAGACACTTCCTATAGCATGAGATGTGATATCTCAATGCTTCTAATACCAAACCTGAGACTCTTCCTATAACATGAGATGGGATATCCAACTCCTTCCCATTCCAATCCTGAGACCCTTCCGATAGCAGAGATGTGATATCTCAATGCTTATATCAAACCTGAGACCCTTCCTACGGCATGAGATGTCATATACAACTCCTTCCCATTCCAATCCTGAGACCCTTCCTATAGCATGAGATGTGATATCTCAATGCTTATACCAAACCTGAGACCCTCCCTATAGCATGAGATGTGATATCCAACTCCTTCCCATTCCAATCCTGAGACCCTTCCTATAGCATGAGATGTGATATCTCAATGCTTATACCAAACCTGAGACCCTTCCTACGGCATGAGATGTCATATACAACTCCTTCCCATTCCAATCCTGAGACCCTTCCTATAGCATGACATGTGATATCTCAATGCTTATACCAAACCTGAGACCCTTCCTATAGCATGAGATGTGATATCCAACTCCTTCCCATTCCAATCCTGAGACCCTTCCTATAGCATGAGATGTGATATCTCAATGCTTCTACCAAACCTGAGACCCTTCCTTTAGCATGAGATGTGATATCCAACTCCCTCCCATTCCAATCCTGAGACCCTTCCTATAGCATGAGTTGTGATATCTCAATACTTCTAATACCAAACCTGAGATCCTTCCGATAACATGAGATGTGATATCCAAATCCTTCCCCTTCCAATCCTGAGACCCTTCTGATAGCATGAGATGTGATATCTCAATGCTTCTAATACCAAACCTGAGATCCTTCCGATAGCATGAGATGTGATATCTCAATGCTTCTAATACCAAACCTGAGATCCTTCCTATAACATGAGATGTGATATCCAAATCCTTCCCCTTCCAAACCTGAGACCCTCCCTTTAGCATGAGATGTGATATCCAACTCCTTCCCATTCCAATTCTGATCCCCTTCCTATACCATGAGACTTGATATCCAACTCCTTCCCATTCCAATTCTGAGCCCCTTCCTATACCATGAGACTTGATATCTCAATGCTTCTAATACCAAACCTGAGACCCGTCCTATAACATGAGAGGTGATATCCAAATACTTCCCCTTCCAAACCTTAGACCCTTCCTTTATGATGAGATGTGATATCCAACTCCTTCCCATTCCAATCCTGAGACCCTTCCGATATCATGAGATGTGATATCTCAATGCTTCTAATATCAAACTTGAGACCCTCCCTATAGCATGAGATGTGATATCCAAGTCCTTCCCATTCCAATCCTGAGACCCTTCCTATAGCTTGAGATGTGACATCCAACTCCTTCCCATTCCAATTCTGATCCCCTTCCTATACCATGAGACTTGATATCTCAATGCTTCTAATACCAAACCTGAGACCCGTCCTATAACATGAGATGTGATATCCAAATCCTTCCCCTTCCAAACCTTAGACCCTTCCTTTATCATGAGATGTGATATCCAACTCCTTCCCATTCCAATCCTGAGACCCTTCCGATATCATGAGATGTGATATCTCAATGCTTCTAATATCAAACTTGAGACCCTCCCTATAGCATGAGATGTGATATCCAAGTCCTTCCCATTCCAATCCTGAGACCCTTCCTATAGCATGAGATGTGATATCTCAATGCTTCTAATACCAAAACTGAGACCCTTCCTATAACATGAGATTGGAATATCCAACTCCTTCAAATTCCAATCCTGAGACCCTTCCGATAGCAGAGATGTGATATCTCAATTCTTATACCAAACCTGAGATCCTTCCTATAACATGAGATGTGATATCCAACTCCTTCCCATTCCAATCCTGAGACACTTCCTATAGCATGAGATGTGATATCTCACTGCTTATACCAAACCTGAGACCCTTCCTATAGCATGAGATGTGATATCCAACTCCTTCCCATTCCAATCCTGAGACCCTTCCTATAGCATGAGATGTGATATCTCAATGCTTCTAATATCAAACTTGAGAGCCTCTCTATAGCATGAGATGTGATATCCAAGTCCTTCCCATTCCAATCCTGAGACACTTCCTATAGCATGAGATGTGATATCTCAATGCTTCTAATACCAAACCTGAGACTCTTCCTATAACATGAGATGGGATATCCAACTCCTTCCCATTCCAATCCTGAGACCCTTCCGATAGCAGAGATGTGATATCTCAATGCTTATACCAAACCTGAGACCCTTCCTACGGCATGAGATGTCATATACAACTCCTTCCCATTCCAATCCTGAGACCCTTCCTATAGCATGAGATGTGATATCTCAATGCTTATACCAAACCTGAGACCCTTCCTATAGCATGAGATGTGATATCCACCTCCTTCCCATTCCAATCCTGAGACCCTTCCTATAGCATGAGATGTGATATCTCAATGCTTATACCAAACCTGAGACCCTTCCTACGGCATGAGATGTCATATACAACTCCTTCCCATTCCAATCCTGAGACCCTTCCTATAGCATGAGATGTGATATCTCAATGCTTATACCAAACCTGAGACCCTTCCTATAGCATGAGATGTGATATCCAACTCCTTCCCATTCCAATCCTGAGACCCTTCCTATAGCATGAGATTTTATATCTCAATGCTTATACCAAACCTGAGACCCTTCCTATAACATGAGATGGGATATCCAACTCCTTCCCATTCCAATCCTGAGACACTTCCGATAGCAGAGATGTGATATCTCAATGCTTATACCAGACCTTAGACCCTTCCTATAACATGAGATCGGATATCCAACTCCTTCCCGTTCCAAACCTGAGACCCTTCCTTTAGCATGAGATGTGATATCCAGCTCCTTCCCATTCCAATCCTGAGACACTTCTGATAGCATGAGATGTGATATCTCAATGCTTCTAATATCAAAACGGAAACCCTCCCTATAGCATGATATGTGATATCTAAGTCCTTCCCATTCCAATCCTGAGACCCTTCCTATAGCATGAGATGTGATATCTCAATGCTTCTACCAAACCTGAGACCCTTCCTTTAGCATGAGATGTGATATCCAACTCCTTCCCATTCCAATCCTGAGACCCTTCCTATAGCATGAGATGTGATATCTCAATACTTCTAATACCAAACCTGAGATCCTTCCGATAACATGAGATGTGATATCCAAATCCTTCCCCTTCCAAACCTGAGACCCTTCCTATAGCATGAGATGTGATATCTCAATGCTTATACCAAACCTGAGACCCTTCCTACGGCATGAGATGTCATATACAACTCCTTCCCATTCCAATCCTGAGACCCTTCCTATAGCATGATATGTGATATCTAAGTCCTTCCCATTCCAATCCTGAGACCCTTCCTATAGCATGAGATGTGATATCTCAATGCTTCTACCAAACCTGAGACCCTTCCTTTAGCATGAGATGTGATATCCAACTCCTTCCCATTCCAATCCTGAGACCCTTCCTATAGCATGAGATGTGATATCTCAATACTTCTAATACCAAACCTGAGACCCTTCCTATAGCATGAGATGTGATATCCACCTCCTTCCCATTCCAATCCTGAGACCCTTCCTATAGCATGAGATGTGATATCTCAATGCTTATACCAAACCTGAGACCCTTCCTACGGCATGAGATGTCATATACAACTCCTTCCCATTCCAATCCTGAGACCCTTCCTATAGCATGAGATGTGATATCTCAATGCTTATACCAAACCTGAGACCCTTCCTATAGCATGAGATGTGATATCCACCTCCTTCCCATTCCAATCCTGAGACCCTTCCTATAGCATGAGATGTGATATCTCAATGCTTATACCAAACCTGAGACCCTTCCTACGGCATGAGATGTCATATACAACTCCTTCCCATTCCAATCCTGAGACCCTTCCTATAGCATGAGATGTGATATCTCAATGCTTATACCAAACCTGAGACCCTTCCTATAGCATGAGATGTGATATCCAACTCCTTCCCATTCCAATCCTGAGACCCTTCCTATAGCATGAGATTTTATATCTCAATGCTTATACCAAACCTGAGACCCTTCCTATAACATGAGATGGGATATCCAACTCCTTCCCATTCCAATCCTGAGACACTTCCGATAGCAGAGATGTGATATCTCAATGCTTATACCAGACCTTAGACCCTTCCTATAACATGAGATCGGATATCCAACTCCTTCCCGTTCCAAACCTGAGACCCTTCCTTTAGCATGAGATGTGATATCCAGCTCCTTCCCATTCCAATCCTGAGACACTTCTGATAGCATGAGATGTGATATCTCAATGCTTCTAATATCAAAACGGAAACCCTCCCTATAGCATGATATGTGATATCTAAGTCCTTCCCATTCCAATCCTGAGACCCTTCCTATAGCATGAGATGTGATATCTCAATGCTTCTACCAAACCTGAGACCCTTCCTTTAGCATGAGATGTGATATCCAACTCCTTCCCATTCCAATCCTGAGACCCTTCCTATAGCATGAGATGTGATATCTCAATACTTCTAATACCAAACCTGAGATCCTTCCGATAACATGAGATGTGATATCCAAATCCTTCCCCTTCCAAACCTGAGACCCTCCCTTTAGCATGAGATGTGATATCCATCTCCTTCCCATTCCAATCCTGAGACCCTTCTGATAGCATGAGATGTGATATCTCAATGCTTCTAATACCAAACCTGAGATCCTTCCGATAGCATGAGATGTGATATCTCAATGCTTCTAATACCAAACCTGAGACCCTTCCTATAACATGAGATTGGAATATCCAACTCCTTCCCATTCCAATCCTGAGACCCTTCCGATAGCAGAGATGTGATATCTCAATTCTTATACCAAACCTGAGATCCTTCCTATAACATGAGATGTGATATCCAACTCCTTCCCATTCCAATCCTGAGACACTTCCTATAGCATGAGATGTGATATATCACTGCTTATACCAAACCTGAGACCCTTCCTATAACATGAGATGTGATATCCAACTCCTTCCCATTCCAATCCTGAGACCCTTCCTATAGCATGAGATGTGATATCTCAATGCTTCTAATATCAAACTTGAGAGCCTCCCTATAGCATGAGATGTGATATCCAAGTCCTTCCCATTCCAATCCTGAGACACTTCCTATAGCATGAGATGTGATATCTCAATGCTTCTATTACCAAACCTGAGACTCTTCCTATAACATGAGATGGGATATCCAACTCCTTCCCATTCCAATCCTGAGACCCTTCCGATAGCAGAGATGTGATATCTCAATGCTTATACCAAACCTGAGACCCTTCCTACGGCATGAGATGTCATATACAACTCCTTCCCATTCCAATCCTGAGACCCTTCCTATAGCATGAGATGTGATATCTCAATGCTTATACCAAACCCGAGACCCTTCCTATAGCATGAGATGTGATATCCAACTCCTTCCCATTCCAATCCTGAGACCCTTCCTATAGCATGAGATGTGATATCTCAATGCTTATACCAAACCTGAGACCCTTCCTACGGCATGAGATGTCATATACAACTCCTTCCCATTCCAATCCTGAGACCCTTCCTATAGCATGAGATGTGATATCTCAATGCTTATACCAAACCTGAGACCCTTCCTATAGCATGAGATGTGATATCCAACTCCTTCCCATTCCAATCCTGAGACCCTTCCTATAGCATGAGATGTGATATCTCAATGCTTATACCAAACCTGAGACCCTTCCTATAACATGAGATGGGATATCCAACTCCTTCCCATTCCAATCCTGAGACACTTCCGATAGCAGAGATGTGATATCTCAATGCTTATACCAGACCTTAGACCCTTCCTATAACATGAGATCGGATATCCAACTCCTTCCCGTTCCAAACCTGAGACCCTTCCTTTAGCATGAGATGTGATATCCAGCTCCTTCCCATTCCAATCCTGAGACACTTCCGATAGCATGAGATGTGATATCTCAATGCTTCTAATATCAAAACGGAAACCCTCCCTATAGCATGATATGTGATATCTAAGTCCTTCCCATTCCAATCCTGAGACCCTTCCTATAGCATGAGATGTGATATCTCAATGCTTCTAATACCAAACCTGAGATCCTTCCGATAGCATGAGATTGGATATCCAACTCCTTCCCATTCCAATCCTGAGACACTTCCGATAGCAGAGATGTGATATCTCAATGCTTATACCAGACCTTAGACCCTTCCTATAACATGAGATCGGATATCCAACTCCTTCCCGTTCCAAACCTGAGACCCTTCCTTTAGCATGAGATGTGATATCCAGCTCCTTCCCATTCCAATCCTGAGACACTTCCTATAGCATGAGATGTGATATCTCAATGCTTCTACCAAACCTGAGACCCTTCCTTTAGCATGAGATGTGATATCCAACTCCTTCCCATTCCAATCCTGAGACCCTTCATATAGCATGAGATGTGATATCTCAATACTTCTAATACCAAACCTGAGATCCTTCCGATAACATGAGATGTGATATCCAAATCCTTCCCCTTCCAAACCTGAGACCCTCCCTTTAGCATGAGATGTGATATCCATCTCCTTCCCATTCCAATCCTGAGACCCTTCTGATAGCATGAGATGTGATATCTCAATGCTTCTAATACCAAACCTGAGATCCTTCCGATAGCATGAGATGTGATATCTCAATGCTTCTAATACCAAACCTGAGATCCTTCCGATAGCATGAGATGTGATATCTCAATGCCTCTAATACCAAACCTGAGATCCTTCCTCTAACATGAAATGTGATATCCAACTTCTTCCCTTTCCAAACCTGAGAGCCTATCCATAGCATGAGATGTGATATCCAAGTCCTTCCCATTCCAATCCTTAGACCCTTCCTACAGCATGCAATATGATATCTCAATGATTCTAATAACAAACCTGAGACCCGTCCTATAACATGAGATGGGATATCCAACTCCTTCCATTTCCAATCCTGAGACACTTCCGATAGCAGAGATGTGATATCTCAATGCTTATACTAAACCTGAGACCCTTCCTATAACATGAGATGTGATATCCAACTCCTTCCCGTTCCAAACCTGAGACTCTTCCTTTAGCATGAGATGTGATATCTAGCTCCTTCCCATTCCAGTCCTGAGACACTTCCGATAGCATGAGATGTGATATCTCAATGCTTCTAATATCAAAACTGAGACCCTCCCTATATCATGATATGTGATATCTAAGTCCTTCCCATTCCAATCCTGAGACCCTTCCTATAGCATGAGATGTGATATCTCAATGCTTCTAATATCAAAACTGAGACCCTCCCTATATCATGATATGTGATATCCAACTCCTTCCCATTCCAATCCTGAGACCCTTCCTATAGCATGAGATGTGATATCTCACTGCTTATACCAAACGTGAGACCCTTCCTATAGCATGAGATGTGATATCCAACTCCTTCCCATTCCAATCCTGAGACCCTTCCTATAGCATGAGATGTGATATCTCAATGCTTCTAATATCAAACTTGAGACCCTCCCTATAGCATGAGTAGTGATATACAAGTCCTTCCCATTCCAATCCTGAGACACTTCCTATAGCATGAGATGTGATATCTCAATGCTTCTAATACCAAACCTGAGACTCTTCCTATAACATGAGATGGGATATCCAACTCCTTCCCATTCCAATCCCGAGACCCTTCCGATAGCAGAGATGTGATATCTCAATGCTTATACCAAACCTGAGATCCTTCCTATAACATGAGATGTGATATCCAACTCCTTCCCATTCCAATCCTGAGACCCTTCCTATAGCATGAGATGTGAAATCTCAATGCTTATACCAAACCTGAGACCCTTCCTATAGCATGAGATGTGATACCCAACTCCTTCCCATTCCAATCCTGAGACCCTTCCTATAGCATGAGATGTGATATCTCAATGCCTCTAATACCGAACCTGATATCCTTCCTCTAACATGAAATGTGATATCCAACTCCTTCCCTTTCCAAACCTGAGAGCCTATCTATAGCATGAGATGTGATATCCAAGTCCTTCCCATTCCAATCCTTAGACCCTTCCTACAGCATGCAATATGATATCTCAATGATTCTAATAACAAACCTGAGACCCGTCCTATAACATGAGATGGGATATCCAACTCCTTCCCATTCCAATCCTGAGACACTTCCGATAGCAGAGATGTGATATCTCAATGCTTATACCAAACCTGAGACCCTTCCTATAACATGAGATGTGATATCCAACTCCTTCCCATTCCAAACCTGAGACCCTTCCTTTAGTATGAGATGTGATATCCAGCTCCTTCCCATTCCAATCCTGAGACACTTCGAATAGCATGAGATGTGATATCTCAATGCTTCTAATATCAAAACTGAGACCCTCCCTATAGCATGATATGTGATATCTAAGTCCTTCCCATTCCAATCCTGAGACCCTTCCTATAGCATGAGATGTGATATCTCAATGCTTCTACCAAACCTGAGACCCTTCCTTTAGCATGAGATGTGATATCCAACTCCTTCCCATTCCAATCCTGAGACCCTTCCTATAGCATGAGATGTGATATCTCAATACTTCTAATACCAAACCTGAGATCCTTCCGATAACATGAGATGTGATATCCAAATCCTTCCCCTTCCAATCCTGAGACCCTTCTGATAGCATGAGATGTGATATCTCAATGCTTCTAATACCAAACCTGAGATCCTTCCGATAGCTTGAGATGTGATATCTCAATGCTTCTAATACCAAACCTGAGATCCTTCCTATAACATGAGATGTTATATCCAAATCCTTCCCCTTCCAAACCTGAGACCCTCCCTTTAGCATGAGATGTGATATCCAACTCCTTCCCATTCCAATTCTGAGCCCCTTCCTATACCATGAGACTTGATATCCAACTCCTTCCCATTCCAATTCTTAGCCCCTTCCTATACCATGAGACTTGATATCTCAATGCTTCTAATACCAAACCTGAGACCCGTCCTATAACATGAGATGTGATATCCAAATCCTTCCCCTTCCAAACCTTAGACCCTTCCTTTATCATGAGATGTGATATCCAACTCCTTCCCATTCCAATCCTGAGACCCTTCCGATATCATGAGATGTGATATCTCAATGCTTCTAATATCAAACTTGAGACACTCCCTATAGCATGAGATGTGATATCCAAGTCCTTCCCATTCCAATCCTGAGACCCTTCCTATAGCTTGAGATGTGATATCCAACTCCTTCCCATTCCAATTCTGAGCCCCTTCCTATACCATGAGACTTGATATCTCAATGCTTCTAATACCAAACCTGAGACCTGTCCTATAACATGAGATGTGATATCCAAATCCTTCCCCTTCCAAACCTTAGACCCTTCCTTTATCATGAGATGTGATATCCAACTCCTTCCCATTCCAATCCTGAGACCCTTCCGATATCATGAGATGTGATATCTCAATGCTTCTAATATCAAACTTGAGACCCTCCCTATAGCATGAGATGTGATATCCAAGTCCTTCCCATTCCAATCCTGAGACCCTTCCTATAGCATGAGATGTGATATCTCAATGCTTCTAATACCAAACCTGAGACCCTTCCTATAACATGAGATTGGAATATCCAACTCCTTCCCATTTTAATCCTGAGACCCTTCCGATAGTAGAGATGTGATATCTCAATTCTTATACCAAACCTGAGATCCTTCCTATAACATGAGATGTGATATCCAACTCCTTCCCATTCCAATCCTGAGACACTTCCTATAGCATGAGATGTGATATCTCACTGCTTATACCAAACCTGAGACCCTTCCTATAGCATGAGATGTGATATCCAACTCCTTCCCATTCCAATCCTGAGACCCTTCCTATAGCAAGAGATGTGATATCTCAATGCTTCTAATATCAAACTTGAGAGCCTCCCTATAGCATGAGATGTGATATCCAAGTCCTTCCCATTCCAATCCTGAGACACTTCCTATAGCATGAGATGTGATATCTCAATGCTTCTAATACCAAACCTGAGACTCTTCCTATAACATGAGATGGGATATCCAACTCCTTCCCATTCCAATCCTGAGACCCTTCCGATAGCAGAGATGTGATATCTCAATGCTTATATCAAACCTGAGATCCTTCCTACGGCATGAGATGTCATATACAACTCCTTCCCATTCCAATCCTGAGACCCTTCCTATAGCATGAGATGTGATATCTCAATGCTTATACCAAACCTGAGACCCTTCCTATAGCATGAGATGTGATATCCAACTCCTTCCCATTCCAATCCTGAGACCCTTCCTATAGCATGAGATGTGATATCTCAATGCTTATACCAAACCTGAGACCCTTCCTACGGCATGAGATGTCATATACAACTCCTTCCCATTCCAATCCTGAGACCATTCCTATAGCATGACATGTGATATCTCAATGCTTATACCAAACCTGAGACCCTTCCTATAGCATGAGATGTGATATCCAACTCCTTCCCATTCCAATCCTGAGACCCTTCCTATAGCATGAGATGTGATATCTCAATGCTTCTACCAAACCTGAGACCCTTCCTTTAGCATGAGATGTGATATCCAACTCCCTCCCATTCCAATCCTGAGACCCTTCCTAAAGCATGAGTTGTGATATCTCAATACTTCTAATACCAAACCTGAGATCCTTCCGATAACATGAGATGTGATATCCAAATCCTTCCCCTTCCAATCCTGAGACCCTTCTGATAGCATGAGATGTGATATCTCAATGCTTCTAATACCAAACCTGAGATCCTTCCAATAGCATGAGATGTGATATCTCAATGCTTCTAATACCAAACCTGAGATCCTTCCTATAACATGAGATGTGATATCCAAATCCTTCCCCTTCCAAACCTGAGACCCTCCCTTTAGCATGAGATGTGATATCCAACTCCTTCCCATTCCAATTCTGAGCCCCTTCCTATACCATGAGACTTGATATCCAACTCCTTCCCATTCCAATTCTGAGCCCCTTCCTATACCATGAGACTTGATATCTCAATGCTTCTAATACCAAACCTGAGACCCGTCCTATAACATGAGATGTGATATCCAAATCCTTCCCCTTCCAAACCTTAGACCCTTCCTTTATGATGAGATGTGATATCCAACTCCTTCCCATTCCAATCCTGAGACCCTTCCGATATCATGAGATGTGATATCTCAATGCTTCTAATATCAAACTTGAGACCCTCCCTATAGCATGAGATGTGATATCCAAGTCCTTCCCATTCCAATCCTGAGACCCTTCCTATAGCTTGAGATGTGACATCCAACTCCTTCCCATTCCAATTCTGATCCCCTTCCTATACCATGAGACTTGATATCTCAATGCTTCTAATACCAAACCTGAGACCCGTCCTATAACATGAGATGTGATATCCAAATCCTTCCCCTTCCAAACCTTAGACCCTTCCTTTATCATGAGATGTGATATCCAACTCCTTCCCATTCCAATCCTGAGACCCTTCCGATATCATGAGATGTAATATCTCAATGCTTCTAATATCAAACTTGAGACCCTCCCTATAGCATGAGATGTGATATCCAAGTCCTTCCCATTCCAATCCTGAGACCCTTCCTATAGCATGAGATGTGATATCTCAATGCTTCTAATACCAAACCTGAGACCCTTCCTATAACATGAGATTGGAATATCCAACTCCTTCAAATTCCAATCCTGAGACCCTTCCGATAGCAGAGATGTGATATCTCAATTCTTATACCAAACCTGAGATCCTTCCTATAACATGAGATGTGATATCCAACTCCTTCCCATTCCAATCCTGAGACACTTCCTATAGCATGAGATGTGATATCTCACTGCTTATACCAAACCTGAGACCCTTCCTATAGCATGAGATGTGATATACAACTCCTTCCCATTCCAATCCTGAGACCCTTCCTATAGCATGAGATGTGATATCTCAATGCTTCTAATATCAAACTTGAGAGCCTCCCTATAGCATGAGATGTGATATCCAAGTCCTTCCCATTCCAATCCTGAGACACTTCCTATAGCATGAGATGTGATATCTCAATGCTTCTAATATCAAACCTGTGATCCTTCCTATAACATGAGATGTGATATCCAAATCCTTCCCCTTCCAAACCTGAGACCCTTCCTATAGCATGAGATGTGATATCCAACTCCTTCCCATTCCAATCCTGAGACCCTTCCGATAGCATGAGATGTGATATCTCAATGCTTCTAATACCAAACCTGTGATCCTTCCTATAACATGAGATGTGATATCCAAATCCTTCCCCTTCCAAACCTGAGACCCTCCCTTTAGCATGAGATGTGATATCCAACTCCTTCCCATTCCAATCCTGAGACCCTTCATACAGCATGAGATGTGATATCTCAATGCTTCTAATACCAAACCTGAGACCCTTCCTATAACATGAGATGGGAATATCCAACTCCTTCCCATTCCAATCCTGAGACCCTTCCGATAGCAGAGATGTGATATCTCAATGCTTATACCAAACCTGATATCCTTCCTATAACATGGGATGTGATATCCAACTCCTTCCCATTCCAATCCTGAGACCCTTCCTATATCATGAGATGTGATATCTCACTGCTTATACCAAACGTGAGACCCTTCCTATAGCATGAGATGTGATATCCAACTCCTTCCCATTCCAATCCTGAGACCCTTCCTATAGCATGAGATGTGATATCTCAATGCTTCTAATATCAAACTTGAGACCCTCCCTATAGCATGAGTAGTGATATCCAAGTCCTTCCCATTCCAATCCTGAGACACTTCCTATAGCATGAGATGTGATATCTCAATGCTTCTAATACCAAACCTGAGACTCTTCCTATAACATGAGATGGGATATCCAACTCCTTCCCATTCCAATCCCGAGACCCTTCCGATAGCAGAGATGTGATATCTCAATGCTTATACCAAACCTGAGATCCTTCCTATAACATGAGATGTGATATCCAACTCCTTCCCATTCCGATCCTGAGACCCTTCCTATAGCATGAGATGTGAAATCTCAATGCTTATACCAAACCTGAGACCCTTCCTATAGCATGAGATGTGATACCCAACTCCTTCCCATTCCAATCCTGAGACCCTTCCTATAGCATGAGATGTGATATCTCAATGCCTCTAATACCGAACCTGAGATCCTTCCTCTAACATGAAATGTGATATCCAACTCCTTCCCTTTCCAAACCTGAGAGCCTATCTATAGCATGAGATGTGATATCCAAGTCCTTCCCATTCCAATCCTTAGACCCTTCCTACAGCATGCAATATGATATCTCAATGATTCTAATAACAAACCTGAGACCCGTCCTATAACATGAGATGGGATATCCAACTCCTTCCCATTCCAATCCTGAGACACTTCCGATAGCAGAGATGTGATATCTCAATGCTTATACCAAACCTGAGACCCTTCCTATAACATGAGATGTGATATCCGACTCCTTCCCATTCCAAACCTGAGACGCTTCCTTTAGCATGAGATGTGAAATCCAGCTCCTTCCCATTCCAATCCTGAGACACTTCGAATAGCATGAGATGTGATATCTCAATGCTTCTAATATCAAAACTGAGACCCTCCCTATAGCATGATATGTGATATCTAAGTCCTTCCCATTCCAATCCTGAGACCCTTCCTATAGCATGAGATGTGATATCTCAATGCTTCTACCAAACCTGAGACCCTTCCTTTAGCATGAGATGTGATATCCAACTCCTTCCCATTCCAATCCTGAGACCCTTCCTATAGCATGAGATGTGATATCTCAATACTTCTAATACCAAACCTGAGATCCTTCCGATAACATGAGATGTGATATCCAAATCCTTCCCCTTCCAATCCTGAGACCCTTCTGATAGCATGAGATGTGATATCTCAATGCTTCTAATACCAAACAAGAGATCCTTCCGATAGCTTGAGATGTGATATCTCAATGCTTCTAATACCAAACCTGAGATCCTTCCTATAACATGAGATGTTATATCCAAATCCTTCCCCTTCCAAACCTGAGACCCTCCCTTTAGCATGAGATGTGATATCCAACTCCTTCCCATTCCAATTCTGAGCCCCTTCCTATACCATGAGACTTGATATCCAACTCCTTCCCATTCCAATTCTTAGCCCCTTCCTATACCATGAGACTTGATATCTCAATGCTTCTAATACCAAACCTGAGACCCGTCCTATAACATGAGATGTGATATCCAAATCCTTCCCCTTCCAAACCTTAGACCCTTCCTTTATCATGAGATGTGATATCCAACTCCTTCCCATTCCAATCCTGAGACCCTTCCGATATCATGAGATGTGATATCTCAATGCTTCTAATATCAAACTTGAGACACTCCCTATAGCATGAGATGTGATATCCAAGTCCTTCCCATTCCAATCCTGAGACCCTTCCTATAGCTTGAGATGTGATATCCAACTCCTTCCCATTCCAATTCTGAGCCCCTTCCTATACCATGAGACTTGATATCTCAATGCTTCTAATACCAAACCTGAGACCCGTCCTATAACATGAGATGTGATATCCAAATCCTTCCCCTTCCAAACCTTAGACCCTTCCTTTATCATGAGATGTGATATCCAACTCCTTCCCATTCCAATCCTGAGACACTTCCTATAGCATGAGATGTGATATCTCACTGCTTATACCAAACCTGAGACCCTTCCTATAGCATGAGATGTGATATCCAACTCCTTCCCATTCCAATCCTGAGACCCTTCCTATAGCATGAGATGTGATATCTCAATGCTTCTAATATCAAACTTGAGAGCCTCCCTATAGCATGAGATGTGATATCCAAGTCCTTCCCATTCCAATCCTGAGACACTTCCTATAGCATGAGATGTGATATCTCAATGCTTCTAATACCAAACCTGTGATCCTTCCTATAACATGAGATGTGATATCCAAATCCTTCCCCTTCCAAACCTGAGACCCTTCCAATAGCATGAGATGTGATATCCAACTCCTTCCCATTCCAATCCTGAGACCCTTCCGATAGCATGAGATGTGATATCTCAATGCTTCTAATACCAAACCTGTGATCCTTCCTATAACATGAGATGTGATATCCAAATCCTTCCCCTTCCAAACCTGAGACCCTCCCTTTAGCATGAGATGTGATATCCAACTCCTTCCCATTCCAATCCTGAGACCCTTCATACAGCATGAGATGTGATATCTCAATGCTTCTAATACCAAACCTGAGACCCTTCCTATAACATGAGATGGGAATATCCAACTCCTTCAAATTCCAATCCTGAGACCCTTCCGATAGCAGAGATGTGATATCTCAATTCTTATACCAAACCTGAGATCCTTCCTATAACATGAGATGTGATATCCAACTCCTTCCCATTCCAATCCTGAGACACTTCCTATAGCATGAGATGTGATATCTCACTGCTTATACCAAACCTGAGACCCTTCCTATAGCATGAGATGTGATATCCAACTCCTTCCCATTCCAATCCTGAGACCCTTCCTATAGCATGAGATGTGATATCTCAATGCTTCTAATATCAAACTTGAGAGCCTCCCTATAGCATGAGATGTGATATCCAAGTCCTTCCCATTCCAATCCTGAGACACTTCCTATAGCATGAGATGTGATATCTCAATGCTTCTAATACCAAACCTGTGATCCTTCCTATAACATGAGATGTGATATCCAAATCCTTCCCCTTCCAAACCTGAGACCCTTCCTATAGCATGAGATGTGATATCCAACTCCTTCCCATTCCAATCCTGAGACCCTTCCGATAGCATGAGATGTGATATCTCAATGCTTCTAATACCAAACCTGTGATCCTTCCTATAACATGAGATGTGATATCCAAATCCTTCCCCTTCCAAACCTGAGACCCTCCCTTTAGCATGAGATGTGATATCCAACTCCTTCCCATTCCAATCCTGAGACCCTTCATACAGCATGAGATGTGATATCTCAATGCTTCTAATACCAAACCTGAGACCCTTCCTATAACATGAGATGGGAATATCCAACTCCTTCCCATTCCAATCCTGAGACCCTTCCGATAGCAGAGATGTGATATCTCAATGCTTATACCAAACCTGATATCCTTCCTATAACATGAGATGTGATATCCAACTCCTTCCCATTCCAATCCTGAGACCCTTCCTATATCATGAGATGTGATATCTCACTGCTTATACCAAACGTGAGACCCTTCCTATAGCATGAGATGTGATATCCAACTCCTTCCCATTCCAATCCTGAGACCCTTCCTATAGCATGAGATGTGATATCTCAATGCTTCTAATATCAAACTTGAGACCCTCCCTATAGCATGAGTAGTGATATCCAAGTCCTTCCCATTCCAATCCTGAGACACTTCCTATAGCATGAGATGTGATATCTCAATGCTTCTAATACCAAACCTGAGACTCTTCCTATAACATGAGATGGGATATCCAACTCCTTCCCATTCCAATCCCGAGACCCTTCCGATAGCAGAGATGTGATATCTCAATGCTTATACCAAACCTGAGATCCTTCCTATAACATGAGATGTGATATCCAACTCCTTCCCATTCCAATCCTGAGACCCTTCCTATAGCATGAGATGTGAAATCTCAATGCTTATACCAAACCTGAGATCCTTCCTATAACATGAGATGTTATATCCAAATCCTTCCCCTTCCAAACCTGAGACCCTCCCTTTAGCATGAGATGTGATATCCAACTCCTTCCCATTCCAATTCTGAGCCCCTTCCTATACCATGAGACTTGATATCCAACTCCTTCCCATTCCAATTCTTAGCCCCTTCCTATACCATGAGACTTGATATCTCAATGCTTCTAATACCAAACCTGAGACCCGTCCTATAACATGAGATGTGATATCCAAATCCTTCCCCTTCCAAACCTTAGACCCTTCCTTTATCATGAGATGTGATATCCAACTCCTTCCCATTCCAATCCTGAGACCCTTCCGATATCATGAGATGTGATATCTCAATGCTTCTAATATCAAACTTGAGACACTCCCTATAGCATGAGATGTGATATCCAAGTCCTTCCCATTCCAATCCTGAGACCCTTCCTATAGCTTGAGATGTGATATCCAACTCCTTCCCATTCCAATTCTGAGCCCCTTCCTATACCATGAGACTTGATATCTCAATGCTTCTAATACCAAACCTGAGACCTGTCCTATAACATGAGATGTGATATCCAAATCCTTCCCCTTCCAAACCTTAGACCCTTCCTTTATCATGAGATGTGATATCCAACTCCTTCCCATTCCAATCCTGAGACCCTTCCGATATCATGAGTTGTGATATCTCAATGCTTCTAATATCAAACTTGAGACCCTCCCTATAGCATGAGATGTGATATCCAAGTCCTTCCCATTCCAATCCTGAGACCCTTCCTATAGCATGAGATGTGATATCTCAATGCTTCTAATACCAAACCTGAGACCCTTCCTATAACATGAGATTGGAATATCCAACTCCTTCCCATTTTAATCCTGAGACCCTTCCGATAGTAGAGATGTGATATCTCAATTCTTATACCAAACCTGAGATCCTTCCTATAACATGAGATGTGATATCCAACTCCTTCCCATTCCAATCCTGAGACACTTCCTATAGCATGAGATGTGATATCTCACTGCTTATACCAAACCTGAGACCCTTCCTATAGCATGAGATGTGATATCCAACTCCTTCCCATTCCAATCCTGAGACCCTTCCTATAGCAAGAGATGTGATATCTCAATGCTTCTAATATCAAACTTGAGAGCCTCCCTATAGCATGAGATGTGATATCCAAGTCCTTCCCATTCCAATCCTGAGACACTTCCTATAGCATGAGATGTGATATCTCAATGCTTCTAATACCAAACCTGAGACTCTTCCTATAACATGAGATGGGATATCCAACTCCTTCCCATTCCAATCCTGAGACCCTTCCGATAGCAGAGATGTGATATCTCAATGCTTATATCAAACCTGAGATCCTTCCTACGGCATGAGATGTCATATACAACTCCTTCCCATTCCAATCCTGAGACCCTTCCTATAGCATGAGATGTGATATCTCAATGCTTATACCAAACCTGAGACCCTTCCTATAGCATGAGATGTGATATCCAACTCCTTCCCATTCCAATCCTGAGACCCTTCCTATAGCATGAGATGTGATATCTCAATGCTTATACCAAACCTGAGACCCTTCCTACGGCATGAGATGTCATATACAACTCCTTCCCATTCCAATCCTGAGACCATTCCTATAGCATGACATGTGATATCTCAATGCTTATACCAAACCTGAGACCCTTCCTATAGCATGAGATGTGATATCCAACTCCTTCCCATTCCAATCCTGAGACCCTTCCTATAGCATGAGATGTGATATCTCAATGCTTCTACCAAACCTGAGACCCTTCCTTTAGCATGAGATGTGATATCCAACTCCCTCCCATTCCAATCCTGAGACCCTTCCTAAAGCATGAGTTGTGATATCTCAATACTTCTAATACCAAACCTGAGATCCTTCCGATAACATGAGATGTGATATCCAAATCCTTCCCCTTCCAATCCTGAGACCCTTCTGATAGCATGAGATGTGATATCTCAATGCTTCTAATACCAAACCTGAGATCCTTCCAATAGCATGAGATGTGATATCTCAATGCTTCTAATACCAAACCTGAGATCCTTCCTATAACATGAGATGTGATATCCAAATCCTTCCCCTTCCAAACCTGAGACCCTCCCTTTAGCATGAGATGTGATATCCAACTCCTTCCCATTCCAATTCTGAGCCCCTTCCTATACCATGAGACTTGATATCCAACTCCTTCCCATTCCAATTCTGAGCCCCTTCCTATACCATGAGACTTGATATCTCAATGCTTCTAATACCAAACCTGAGACCCGTCCTATAACATGAGATGTGATATCCAAATCCTTCCCCTTCCAAACCTTAGACCCTTCCTTTATGATGAGATGTGATATCCAACTCCTTCCCATTCCAATCCTGAGACCCTTCCGATATCATGAGATGTGATATCTCAATGCTTCTAATATCAAACTTGAGACCCTCCCTATAGCATGAGATGTGATATCCAAGTCCTTCCCATTCCAATCCTGAGACCCTTCCTATAGCTTGAGATGTGACATCCAACTCCTTCCCATTCCAATTCTGATCCCCTTCCTATACCATGAGACTTGATATCTCAATGCTTCTAATACCAAACCTGAGACCCGTCCTATAACATGAGATGTGATATCCAAATCCTTCCCCTTCCAAACCTTAGACCCTTCCTTTATCATGAGATGTGATATCCAACTCCTTCCCATTCCAATCCTGAGACCCTTCCGATATCATGAGATGTAATATCTCAATGCTTCTAATATCAAACTTGAGACCCTCCCTATAGCATGAGATGTGATATCCAAGTCCTTCCCATTCCAATCCTGAGACCCTTCCTATAGCATGAGATGTGATATCTCAATGCTTCTAATACCAAACCTGAGACCCTTCCTATAACATGAGATTGGAATATCCAACTCCTTCAAATTCCAATCCTGAGACCCTTCCGATAGCAGAGATGTGATATCTCAATTCTTATACCAAACCTGAGATCCTTCCTATAACATGAGATGTGATATCCAACTCCTTCCCATTCCAATCCTGAGACACTTCCTATAGCATGAGATGTGATATCTCACTGCTTATACCAAACCTGAGACCCTTCCTATAGCATGAGATGTGATATCCAATTCCTTCCCATTCCAATCCTGAGACCCTTCCTATAGCATGAGATGTGATATCTCAATGCTTCTAATATCAAACTTGAGAGCCTCCCTATAGCATGAGATGTGATATCCAAGTCCTTCCCATTCCAATCCTGAGACACTTCCTATAGCATGAGATGTGATATCTCAATGCTTCTAATATCAAACCTGTGATCCTTCCTATAACATGAGATGTGATATCCAAATCCTTCCCCTTCCAAACCTGAGACCCTTCCTATAGCATGAGATGTGATATCCAACTCCTTCCCATTCCAATCCTGAGACCCTTCCGATAGCATGAGATGTGATATCTCAATGCTTCTAATCCCAAACCTGTGATCCTTCCTATAACATGAGATGTGATATCCAAATCCTTCCCCTTCCAAACCTGAGACCCTCCCTTTAGCATGAGATGTGATATCCAACTCCTTCCCATTCCAATCCTGAGACCCTTCATACAGCATGAGATGTGATATCTCAATGCTTCTAATATCAAACTTGAGACCCTCCCTATAGCATGAGTAGTGATATCCAAGTCCTTCCCATTCCAATCCTGAGACACTTCCTATAGCATGAGATGTGATATCTCAATGCTTCTAATACCAAACCTGAGACTCTTCCTATAACATGAGATGGGATATCCAACTCCTTCCCATTCCAATCCCGAGACCCTTCCGATAGCAGAGATGTGATATCTCAATGCTTATACCAAACCTGAGATCCTTCCTATAACATGAGATGTGATATCCAACTCCTTCCCATTCCAATCCTGAGACCCTTCCTATAGCATGAGATGTGAAATCTCAATGCTTATACCAAACCTGAGACCCTTCCTATAGCATGAGATGTGATACCCAACTCCTTCCCATTCCAATCCTGAGACCCTTCCTATAGCATGAGATGTGATATCTCAATGCCTCTAATACCGAACCTGAGATCCTTCCTCTAACATGAAATGTGATATCCAACTCCTTCCCTTTCCAAACCTGAGAGCCTATCTATAGCATGAGATGTGATATCCAAGTCCTTCCCATTCCAATCCTTAGACCCTTCCTACAGCATGCAATATGATATCTCAATGATTCTAATAACAAACCTGAGACCCGTCCTATAACATGAGATGGGATATCCAACTCCTTCCCATTCCAATCCTGAGACACTTCCGATAGCAGAGATGTGATATCTCAATGCTTATACCAAACCTGAGACCCTTCCTATAACATGAGATGTGATATCCGACTCCTTCCCATTCCAAACCTGAGACGCTTCCTTTAGCATGAGATGTGAAATCCAGCTCCTTCCCATTCCAATCCTGAGACACTTCGAATAGCATGAGATGTGATATCTCAATGCTTCTAATATCAAAACTGAGACCCTCCCTATAGCATGATATGTGATATCTAAGTCCTTCCCATTCCAATCCTGAGACCCTTCCTATAGCATGAGATGTGATATCTCAATGCTTCTACCAAACCTGAGACCCTTCCTTTAGCATGAGATGTGATATCCAACTCCTTCCCATTCCAATCCTGAGACCCTTCCTATAGCATGAGATGTGATATCTCAATACTTCTAATACCAAACCTGAGATCCTTCCGATAACATGAGATGTGATATCCAAATCCTTCCCCTTCCAATCCTGAGACCCTTCTGATAGCATGAGATGTGATATCTCAATGCTTCTAATACCAAACCTGAGATCCTTCCGATAGCTTGAGATGTGATATCTCAATGCTTCTAATACCAAACCTGAGATCCTTCCTATAACATGAGATGTTATATCCAAATCCTTCCCCTTCCAAACCTGAGACCCTCCCTTTAGCATGAGATGTGATATCCAACTCCTTCCCATTCCAATTCTGAGCCCCTTCCTATACCATGAGACTTGATATCCAACTCCTTCCCATTCCAATTCTTAGCCCCTTCCTATACCATGAGACTTGATATCTCAATGCTTCTAATACCAAACCTGAGACCCGTCCTATAACATGAGATGTGATATCCAAATCCTTCCCCTTCCAAACCTTAGACCCTTCCTTTATCATGAGATGTGATATCCAACTCCTTCCCATTCCAATCCTGAGACCCTTCCGATATCATGAGATGTGATATCTCAATGCTTCTAATATCAAACTTGAGACACTCCCTATAGCATGAGATGTGATATCCAAGTCCTTCCCATTCCAATCCTGAGACCCTTCCTATAGCTTGAGATGTGATATCCAACTCCTTCCCATTCCAATTCTGAGCCCCTTCCTATACCATGAGACTTGATATCTCAATGCTTCTAATACCAAACCTGAGACCCGTCCTATAACATGAGATGTGATATCCAAATCCTTCCCCTTCCAAACCTTAGACCCTTCCTTTATCATGAGATGTGATATCCAACTCCTTCCCATTCCAATCCTGAGACACTTCCTATAGCATGAGATGTGATATCTCACTGCTTATACCAAACCTGAGACCCTTCCTATAGCATGAGATGTGATATCCAACTCCTTCCCATTCCAATCCTGAGACCCTTCCTATAGCATGAGATGTGATATCTCAATGCTTCTAATATCAAACTTGAGAGCCTCCCTATAGCATGAGATGTGATATCCAAGTCCTTCCCATTCCAATCCTGAGACACTTCCTATAGCATGAGATGTGATATCTCAATGCTTCTAATACCAAACCTGTGATCCTTCCTATAACATGAGATGTGATATCCAAATCCTTCCCCTTCCAAACCTGAGACCCTTCCAATAGCATGAGATGTGATATCCAACTCCTTCCCATTCCAATCCTGAGACCCTTCCGATAGCATGAGATGTGATATCTCAATGCTTCTAATACCAAACCTGTGATCCTTCCTATAACATGAGATGTGATATCCAAATCCTTCCCCTTCCAAACCTGAGACCCTCCCTTTAGCATGAGATGTGATATCCAACTCCTTCCCATTCCAATCCTGAGACCCTTCATACAGCATGAGATGTGATATCTCAATGCTTCTAATACCAAACCTGAGACCCTTCCTATAACATGAGATGGGAATATCCAACTCCTTCAAATTCCAATCCTGAGACCCTTCCGATAGCAGAGATGTGATATCTCAATTCTTATACCAAACCTGAGATCCTTCCTATAACATGAGATGTGATATCCAACTCCTTCCCATTCCAATCCTGAGACACTTCCTATAGCATGAGATGTGATATCTCACTGCTTATACCAAACCTGAGACCCTTCCTATAGCATGAGATGTGATATCCAACTCCTTCCCATTCCAATCCTGAGACCCTTCCTATAGCATGAGATGTGATATCTCAATGCTTCTAATATCAAACTTGAGAGCCTCCCTATAGCATGAGATGTGATATCCAAGTCCTTCCCATTCCAATCCTGAGACACTTCCTATAGCATGAGATGTGATATCTCAATGCTTCTAATACCAAACCTGTGATCCTTCCTATAACATGAGATGTGATATCCAAATCCTTCCCCTTCCAAACCTGAGACCCTTCCTATAGCATGAGATGTGATATCCAACTCCTTCCCATTCCAATCCTGAGACCCTTCCGATAGCATGAGATGTGATATCTCAATGCTTCTAATACCAAACCTGTGATCCTTCCTATAACATGAGATGTGATATCCAAATCCTTCCCCTTCCAAACCTGAGACCCTCCCTTTAGCATGAGATGTGATATCCAACTCCTTCCCATTCCAATCCTGAGACCCTTCATACAGCATGAGATGTGATATCTCAATGCTTCTAATACCAAACCTGAGACCCTTCCTATAACATGAGATGGGAATATCCAACTCCTTCCCATTCCAATCCTGAGACCCTTCCGATAGCAGAGATGTGATATCTCAATGCTTATACCAAACCTGATATCCTTCCTATAACATGAGATGTGATATCCAACTCCTTCCCATTCCAATCCTGAGACCCTTCCTATATCATGAGATGTGATATCTCACTGCTTATACCAAACGTGAGACCCTTCCTATAGCATGAGATGTGATATCCAACTCCTTCCCATTCCAATCCTGAGACCCTTCCTATAGCATGAGATGTGATATCTCAATGCTTCTAATATCAAACTTGAGACCCTCCCTATAGCATGAGTAGTGATATCCAAGTCCTTCCCATTCCAATCCTGAGACACTTCCTATAGCATGAGATGTGATATCTCAATGCTTCTAATACCAAACCTGAGACTCTTCCTATAACATGAGATGGGATATCCAACTCCTTCCCATTCCAATCCCGAGACCCTTCCGATAGCAGAGATGTGATATCTCAATGCTTATACCAAACCTGAGATCCTTCCTATAACATGAGATGTGATATCCAACTCCTTCCCATTCCAATCCTGAGACCCTTCCTATAGCATGAGATGTGAAATCTCAATGCTTATACCAAACCTGAGACCCTTCCTATAGCATGAGATGTGATACCCAACTCCTTCCCATTCCAATCCTGAGACCCTTCCTATAGCATGAGATGTGATATCTCAATGCCTCTAATACCGAACCTGAGATCCTTCCTCTAACATGAAATGTGATATCCAACTCCTTCCCTTTCCAAACCTGAGAGCCTATCTATAGCATGAGATGTGATATCCAAGTCCTTCCCATTCCAATCCTTAGACCCTTCCTACAGCATGCAATATGATATCTCAATGATTCTAATAACAAACCTGAGACCCGTCCTATAACATGAGATGGGATATCCAACTCCTTCCCATTCCAATCCTGAGACACTTCCGATAGCAGAGATGTGATATCTCAATGCTTATACCAAACCTGAGACCCTTCCTATAACATGAGATGTGATATCCAACTCCTTCCCATTCCAAACCTGAGACCCTTCCTTTAGCATGAGATGTGAAATCCAGCTCCTTCCCATTCCAATCCTGAGACACTTCGAATAGCATGAGATGTGATATCTCAATGCTTCTAATATCAAAACTGAGACCCTCCCTATAGCATGATATGTGATATCTAAGTCCTTCCCATTCCAATCCTGAGACCCTTCCTATAGCATGAGATGTGATATCTCAATGCTTCTACCAAACCTGAGACCCTTCCTTTAGCATGAGATGTGATATCCAACTCCTTCCCATTCCAATCCTGAGACCCTTCCTATAGCATGAGATGTGATATCTCAATACTTCTAATACCAAACCTGAGATCCTTCCGATAACATGAGATGTGATATCCAAATCCTTCCCCTTCCAATCCTGAGACCCTTCTGATAGCATGAGATGTGATATCTCAATGCTTCTAATACCAAACCTGAGATCCTTCCGATAGCTTGAGATGTGATATCTCAATGCTTCTAATACCAAACCTGAGATCCTTCCTATAACATGAGATGTTATATCCAAATCCTTCCCCTTCCAAACCTGAGACCCTCCCTTTAGCATGAGATGTGATATCCAACTCCTTCCCATTCCAATTCTGAGCCCCTTCCTATACCATGAGACTTGATATCCAACTCCTTCCCATTCCAATTCTTAGCCCCTTCCTATACCATGAGACTTGATATCTCAATGCTTCTAATACCAAACCTGAGACCCGTCCTATAACATGAGATGTGATATCCAAATCCTTCCCCTTCCAAACCTTAGACCCTTCCTTTATCATGAGATGTGATATCCAACTCCTTCCCATTCCAATCCTGAGACCCTTCCGATATCATGAGATGTGATATCTCAATGCTTCTAATATCAAACTTGAGACACTCCCTATAGCATGAGTTGTGATATCCAAGTCCTTCCCATTCCAATCCTGAGACCCTTCCTATAGCTTGAGATGTGATATCCAACTCCTTCCCATTCCAATTCTGAGCCCCTTCCTATACCATGAGACTTGATATCTCAATGCTTCTAATACCAAACCTGAGACCCGTCCTATAACATGAGATGTGATATCCAAATCCTTCCCCTTCCAAACCTTAGACCCTTCCTTTATCATGAGATGTGATATCCAACTCCTTCCCATTCCAATCCTGAGACCCTTCCGATATCATGAGATGTGATATCTCAATGCTTCTAATATCAAACTTGAGACCCTCCCTATAGCATGAGATGTGATATCCAAGTCCTTCCCATTCCAATCCTGAGACCCTTCCTATAGCATGAGATGTGATATCTCAATGCTTCTAATACCAAACCTGAGACCCTTCCTATAACATGAGATTGGAATATCCAACTCCTTCCCATTCTAATCCTGAGACCCTTCCGATAGCAGAGATGTGATATCTCAATTCTTATACCAAACCTGAGATCCTTCCTATAACATGAGATGTGATATCCAACTCCTTCCCATTCCAATCCTGAGACCCTTCCTATAGCAAGAGATGTGATATCTCAATGCTTCTAATATCAAACTTGAGAGCCTCCCTATAGCATGAGATGTGATATCCAAGTCCTTCCCATTCCAATCCTGAGACACTTCCTATAGCATGAGATGTGATATCTCAATGCTTCTAATACCAAACCTGAGACTCTTCCTATAACATGAGATGGGATATCCAACTCCTTCCCATTCCAATCCTGAGACCCTTCCGATAGCAGAGATGTGATATCTCAATGCTTATATCAAACCTGAGACCCTTCCTACGGCATGAGATGTCATATACAACTCCTTCCCATTCCAATCCTGAGACCCTTCCTATAGCATGAGATGTGATATCTCAATGCTTATACCAAACCTGAGACCCTTCCTATAGCATGAGATGTGATATCCAACTCCTTCCCATTCCAATCCTGAGACCCTTCCTATAGCATGAGATGTGATATCTCAATGCTTATACCAAACCTGAGACCCTTCCTACGGCATGAGATGTCATATACAACTCCTTCCCATTCCAATCCTGAGACCCTTCCTATAGCATGACATGTGATATCTCAATGCTTATACCAAACCTGAGACCCTTCCTATAGCATGAAATGTGATATCCAACTCCTTCCCATTCCAATCCTGAGACCCTTCCTATAGCATGAGATGTGATATCTCAATGCTTCTACCAAACCTGAGACCCTTCCTTTAGCATGAGATGTGATATCCAACTCCCTCCCATTCCAATCCTGAGACCCTTCCTATAGCATGAGTTGTGATATCTCAATACTTCTAATACCAAACCTGAGATCCTTCCGATAACATGAGATGTGATATCCAAATCCTTCCCCTTCCAATCCTGAGACCCTTCTGATAGCATGAGATGTGATATCTCAATGCTTCTAATACCAAACCTGAGATCCTTCCGATAGCATGAGATGTGATATCTCAATGCTTCTAATACCAAACCTGAGATCCTTCCTATAACATGAGATGTGATATCCAAATCCTTCCCCTTCCAAACCTGAGACCCTCCCTTTAGCATGAGATGTGATATCCAACTCCTTCCCATTCCAATTCTGAGCCCCTTCCTATACCATGAGACTTGATATCCAACTCCTTCCCATTCCAATTCTGTGCCCCTTCCTATACCATGAGACTTGATATCTCAATGCTTCTAATACCAAACCTGAGACCCGTCCTATAAAATGAGAGGTGATATCCAAATCCTTCCCCTTCCAAACCTTAGACCCTTCCTTTATGATTTGATGTGATATCCAACTCCTTCCCATTCCAATCCTGAGACCCTTCCGATATCATGAGATGTGATATCTCAATGCTTCTAATATCAAACTTGAGACCCTCCCTATAGCATGAGATGTGATTTCCAAGTCCTTCCCATTCCAATCCTGAGACCCTTCCTATAGCTTGAGATGTGACATCCAACTCCTTCCCATTCCAATTCTGATCCCCTTCCTATACCATGAGACTTGATATCTCAATGCTTCTAATACCAAACCTGAGACCCGTCCTATAACATGAGATGTGATATCCAAATCCTTCCCCTTCCAAACCTTAGACCCTTCCTTTATCATGAGATGTGATATCCAATTCCTTCCCATTCCAATCCTGAGACCCTTCCGATATCATGAGATGTGATATCTCAATGCTTCTAATATCAAACTTGAGACCCTCCCTATAGCATGAGATGTGATATCCAAGTCCTTCCCATTCCAATCCTGAGACCCTTCCTATAGCATGAGATGTGATATCTCAATGCTTCTAATACCAAACCTGAGACCCTTCCTATAACATGAGATTGGAATATCCAACTCCTTCAAATTCCAATCCTGAGACCCTTCCGATAGCAGAGATGTGATATCTCAATTCTTATACCAAACCTGAGATCCTTCCTATAACATGAGATGTGATATCCAACTCCTTCCCATTCCAATCCTGAGACACTTCCTATAGCATGAGATGTGATATCTCACTGCTTATACCAAACCTGAGACCCTTCCTATAGCATGAGATGTGATATCCAACTCCTTCCCATTCCAATCCTGAGACCCTTCCTATAGCATGAGATGTGATATCTCAATGCTTCTAATATCAAACTTGAGAGCCTCTCTATAGCATGAGATGTGATATCCAAGTCCTTCCCATTCCAATCCTGAGACACTTCCTATAGCATGAGATGTGATATCTCAATGCTTCTAATACCAAACCTGAGACTCTTCCTATAACATGAGATGGGATATCCAACTCCTTCCCATTCCAATCCTGAGACCCTTCCGATAGCAGAGATGTGATATCTCAATGCTTATACCAAACCTGAGACCCTTCCTACGGCATGAGATGTCATATACAACTCCTTCCCATTCCAATCCTGAGACCCTTCCTATAGCATGAGATGTGATATCTCAATGCTTATACCAAACCTGAGACCCTTCCTATAACATGAGATGTGATATCCACCTCCTTCCCATTCCAATCCTGAGACCCTTCCTATAGCATGAGATGTGATATCTCAATGCTTATACCAAACCTGAGACCCTTCCTACGGCATGAGATGTCATATACAACTCCTTCCCATTCCAATCCTGAGACCCTTCCTATAGCATGAGATGTGATATCTCAATGCTTATACCAAACCTGAGACCCTTCCTATAGCATGAGATGTGATATCCAACTCCTTCCCATTCCAATCCTGAGACCCTTCCTATAGCATGAGATTTGATATCTCAATGCTTATACCAAACCTGAGACCCTTCCTATAACATGAGATGGGATATCCAACTCCTTCCCATTCCAATCCTGAGACACTTCCGATAGCAGAGATGTGATATCTCAATGCTTATACCAGACCTTAGACCCTTCCTATAACATGAGATCGGATATCCAACTCCTTCCCGTTCCAAACCTGAGACCCTTCCTTTAGCATGAGATGTGATATCCAGCTCCTTCCCATTCCAATCCTGAGACACTTCTGATAGCATGAGATGTGATATCTCAATGCTTCTAATATCAAAACGGAAACCCTCCCTATAGCATGATATGTGATATCTAAGTCCTTCCCATTCCAATCCTGAGACCCTTCCTATAGCATGAGATGTGATATCTCAATGCTTCTACCAAACCTGAGACCCTTCCTTTAGCATGAGATGTGATATCCAACTCCTTCCCATTCCAATCCTGAGACCCTTCCTATAGCATGAGATGTGATATCTCAATACTTCTAATACCAAACCTGAGATCCTTCCGATAACATGAGATGTGATATCCAAATCCTTCCCCTTCCAAACCTGAGACCCTCCCTTTAGCATGAGATGTGATATCCATCTCCTTCCCATTCCAATCCTGAGACCCTTCTGATAGCATGAGATGTGATATCTCAATGCTTCTAATACCAAACCTGAGATCCTTCCGATAGCATGAGATGTGATATCTCAATGCTTCTAATACCAAACCTGAGACCCTTCCTATAACATGAGATTGGAATATCCAACTCCTTCCCATTCCAATCCTGAGACCCTTCCGATAGCAGAGATGTGATATCTCAATTCTTATACCAAACCTGAGATCCTTCCTATAACATGAGATGTGATATCCAACTCCTTCCCATTCCAATCCTGAGACACTTCCTATAGCATGAGATGTGATATCTCACTGCTTATACCAAACCTGAGACCCTTCCTATAGCATGAGATGTGATATCCAACTCCTTCCCATTCCAATCCTGAGACCCTTCCTATAGCATGAGATGTGATATCTCAATGCTTCTAATATCAAACTTGAGAGCCTCCCTATAGCATGAGATGTGATATCCAAGTCCTTCCCATTCCAATCCTGAGACACTTCCTATAGCATGAGATGTGATATCTCAATGCTTCTAATACCAAACCTGAGACTCTTCCTATAACATGAGATGGGATATCCAACTCCTTCCCATTCCAATCCTGAGACCCTTCCGACAGCAGAGATGTGATATCTCAATGCTTATACCAAACCTGAGACCCTTCCTACGGCATGAGATGTCATATACAACTCCTTCCCATTCCAATCCTGAGACCCTTCCTATAGCATGAGATGTGATATCTCAATGCTTATACCAAACCTGAGACCCTTCCTATAGCATGAGATGTGATATCCAACTCCTTCCCATTCCAATCCTGAGACCCTTCCTATAGCATGAGATGTGATATCTCAATGCTTATACCAAACCTGAGACCCTTCCTACGGCATGGGATGTCATATACAACTCCTTCCCATTCCAATCCTGAGACCCTTCCTATAGCATGAGATGTGATATCTCAATGCTTATACCAAACCTGAGACCCTTCCTATAACATGAGATGGGATATCCAACTCCTTCCCATTCCAATCCTGAGACACTTCCGATAGCAGAGATGTGATATCTCAATGCTTATACCAGACCTTAGACCCTTCCTATAACATGAGATCGGATATCCAACTCCTTCCCGTTCCAAACCTGAGACCCTTCCTTTAGCATGAGATGTGATATCCAGCTCCTTCCCATTCCAATCCTGAGACACTTCCGATAGCATGAGATGTGATATCTCAATGCTTCTAATATCAAAACGGAAACCCTCCCTATAGCATGATATGTGATATCTAAGTCCTTCCCATTCCAATCCTGAGACCCTTCCTATAGCATGAGATGTGATATCTCAATGCTTCTAATACCAAACCTGAGATCCTTCCGATAGCATGAGATTGGATATCCAAATCCTTCCCATTCCAATCCTGAGACACTTCCGATAGCAGAGATGTGATATCTCAATGCTTATACCAGACCTTAGACCCTTCCTATAACATGAGATCGGATATCCAACTCCTTCCCGTTCCAAACCTGAGACCCTTCCTTTAGCATGAGATGTGATATCCAGCTCCTTCCCATTCCAATCCTGAGACACTTCCTATAGCATGAGATGTGATATCTCAATGCTTCTACCAAACCTGAGACCCTTCCTTTAGCATGAGATGTGATATCCAACTCCTTCCCATTCCAATCCTGAGACCCTTCATATAGCATGAGATGTGATATCTCAATGCTTCTAATACCAAACCTGAGATCCTTCCGATAGCATGAGATGTGATATCTCAATGCTTCTAATACCAAACCTGAGATCCTTCCTATAACATGAGATGTGATATCCAAATCCTTCCCCTTCCAATTCTGAGACCCTCCCTTTAACATGAGATGTGATATCCAACTCCTTCCCATTCCAACCTGAGACCCTTCCTATAGCATGAGATGTGATATCTCAATGCCTCTAATACCAAACCTGAGATCCTTCCTCTAACATGAAATGTGATATCCAACTTCTTCCCTTTCCAAACCTGAGAGCCTATCTATAGCATGAGATGTGATATCCAAGTCCTTCCCATTCCAATCCTTAGACCCTTCCTACAGCATGCAATATGATATCTCAATGATTCTAATAACAAACCTGAGACCCGTCCTATAACATGAGATGGGATATCCAACTCCTTCCATTTCCAATCCTGAGACACTTCCGATAGCAGAGATGTGATATCTCAATGCTTATACCAAACCTGAGACCCTTCCTATAACATGAGATGTGATATCCAACTCCTTCCCGTTCCAAACCTGAGACTCTTCCTTTAGCATGAGATGTGATATCTAGCTCCTTCCCATTCCAATCCTGAGACACTTCCGATAGCATGAGATGTGATATCTCAATGCTTCTAATATCAAAACTGAGACCCTCCCTATATCATGATATGTGATATCTAAGTCCTTCCCATTCCAATCCTGAGACCCTTCCTATAGCATGAGATGTGATATCTCAATGCTTCTAATATCAAAACTGAGACCCTCCCTATATCATGATATGTGATATCCAACTCCTTCCCATTCCAATCCTGAGACCCTTCCGATATCATGAGATGTAATATCTCAATGCTTCTAATATCAAACTTGAGACCCTCCCTATAGCATGAGATGTGATATCCAAGTCCTTCCCATTCCAATCCTGAGACCCTTCCTATAGCATGAGATGTGATATCTCAATGCTTCTAATACCAAACCTGAGACCCTTCCTATAACATGAGATTGGAATATCCAACTCCTTCAAATTCCAATCCTGAGACCCTTCCGATAGCAGAGATGTGATATCTCAATTCTTATACCAAACCTGAGATCCTTCCTATAACATGAGATGTGATATCCAACTCCTTCCCATTCCAATCCTGAGACACTTCCTATAGCATGAGATGTGATATCTCACTGCTTATACCAAACCTGAGACCCTTCCTATAGCATGAGATGTGATATCCAACTCCTTCCCATTCCAATCCTGAGACCCTTCCTATAGCATGAGATGTGATATCTCAATGCTTCTAATATCAAACTTGAGAGCCTCCCTATAGCATGAGATGTGATATCCAAGTCCTTCCCATTCCAATCCTGAGACACTTCCTATAGCATGAGATGTGATATCTCAATGCTTCTAATACCAAACCTGTGATCCTTCCTATAACATGAGATGTGATATCCAAATCCTTCCCCTTCCAAACCCGAGACCCTTCCTATAGCATGAGATGTGATATCCAACTCCTTCCCATTCCAATCCTGAGACCCTTCCGATAGCATGAGATGTGATATCTCAATGCTTCTAATACCAAACCTGTGATCCTTCCTATAACATGAGATGTGATATCCAAATCCTTCCCCTTCCAAACCTGAGACCCTCCCTTTAGCATGAGATGTGATATCCAACTCCTTCCCATTCCAATCCTGAGACCCTTCATACAGCATGAGATGTGATATCTCAATGCTTCTAATACCAAACCTGAGACCCTTCCTATAACATGAGATGGGAATATCCAACTCCTTCCCATTCCAATCCTGAGACCCTTCCGATAGCAGAGATGTGATATCTCAATGCTTATACCAAACCTGATATCCTTCCTATAACATGAGATGTGATATCCAACTCCTTCCCATTCCAATCCTGAGACCCTTCCTATATCATGAGATGTGATATCTCACTGCTTATACCAAACGTGAGACCCTTCCTATAGCATGAGATGTGATATCCAACTCCTTCCCATTCCAATCCTGAGACCCTTCCTAAAGCATGAGATGTGATATCTCAATGCTTCTAATATCAAACTTGAGACCCTCCCTATAGCATGAGTAGTGATATCCAAGTCCTTCCCATTCCAATCCTGAGACACTTCCTATAGCATGAGATGTGATATCTCAATGCTTCTAATTCCAAACCTGAGACTCTTCCTATAACATGAGATGGGATATCCAACTCCTTCCCATTCCAATCCCGAGACCCTTCCGATAGCAGAGATGTGATATCTCAATGCTTATACCAAACCTGAGATCCTTCCTATAACATGAGATGTGATATCCAACTCCTTCCCATTCCAATCCTGAGACCCTTCCTATAGCATGAGATGTGAAATCTCAATGCTTATACCAAACCTGAGACCCATCCCATAGCATGAGATGTGATACCCAACTCCTTCCCATTCCAATCCTGAGACCCTTCCTATAGCATGAGATGTGATATCTCAATGCCTCTAATACCGAACCTGAGATCCTTCCTCTAACATGAAATGTGATATCCAACTCCTTCCCTTTCCAAACCTGAGAGCCTATCTATAGCATGAGATGTGATATCCAAGTCCTTCCCATTCCAATCCTTAGACCCTTCCTACAGCATGCAATATGATATCTCAATGATTCTAATAACAAACCTGAGACCCGTCCTATAACATGAGATGGGATATCCAACTCCTTCCCATTCCAATCCTGAGACACTTCCGATAGCAGAGATGTGATATCTCAATGCTTATACCAAACCTGAGACCCTTCCTATAACATGAGATGTGATATCCAACTCCTTCCCATTCCAAACCTGAGACCCTTCCTTTAGCATGAGATGTGAAATCCAGCTCCTTCCCATTCCAATCCTGAGACACTTCGAATAGCATGAGATGTGATATCTCAATGCTTCTAATATCAAAACTGAGACCCTCCCTATAGCATGATATGTGATATCTAAGTCCTTCCCATTCCAATCCTGAGACCCTTCCTATAGCATGAGATGTGATATCTCAATGCTTCTACCAAACCTGAGACCCTTCCTTTAGCATGAGATGTGATATCCAACTCCTTCCCATTCCAATCCTGAGACCCTTCCTATAGCATGAGATGTGATATCTCAATACTTCTAATACCAAACCTGAGATCCTTCCGATAACATGAGATGTGATATCCAAATCCTTCCCCTTCCAATCCTGAGACCCTTCTGATAGCATGAGATGTGATATCTCAATGCTTCTAATACCAAACCTGAGATCCTTCCGATAGCTTGAGATGTGATATCTCAATGCTTCTAATACCAAACCTGAGATCCTTCCTATAACATGAGATGTTATATCCAAATCCTTCCCCTTCCAAACCTGAGACCCTCCCTTTAGCATGAGATGTGATATCCAACTCCTTCCCATTCCAATTCTGAGCCCCTTCCTATACCATGAGACTTGATATCCAACTCCTTCCCATTCCAATTCTTAGCCCCTTCCTATACCATGAGACTTGATATCTCAATGCTTCTAATACCAAACCTGAGACCCGTCCTATAACATGAGATGTGATATCCAAATCCTTCCCCTTCCAAACCTTAGACCATTCCTTTATCATGAGATGTGATATCCAACTCCTTCCCATTCCAATCCTGAGACCCTTCCGATATCATGAGATGTGATATCTCAATGCTTCTAATATCAAACTTGAGACACTCCCTATAGCATGAGATGTGATATCCAAGTCCTTCCCATTCCAATCCTGAGACCCTTCCTATAGCTTGAAATGTGATATCCAACTCCTTCCCATTCCAATTCTGAGCCCCTTCCTATACCATGAGACTTCATATCTCAATGCTTCTAATACCAAACCTGAGACCCGTCCTATAACATGAGATGTGATATCCAAATCCTTCCCCTTCCAAACCTTAGACCCTTCCTTTATCATGAGATGTGAGATCCAACTCCTTCCCATTCCAATCCTGAGACACTTCCTATAGCATGAGATGTGATATCTCACTGCTTATACCAAACCTGAGACCCTTCCTATAGCATGAGATGTGATATCCAACTCCTTCCCATTCCAATCCTTAGACCCTTCCTATAGCATGAGATGTGATATCTCAATGCTTCTAATATCAAACTTGAGAGCCTCCCTATAGCATGAGATGTGATATCCAAGTCCTTCCCATTCCAATCCTGTGACACTTCCTATAGCATGAGATGTGATATCTCAATGCTTCTAATACCAAACCTGTGATCCTTCCTATAACATGAGATGTGATATCCAAATCCTTCCCCTTCCAAACCTGAGACCCTTCCTATAGCATGAGATGTGATATCCAACTCCTTCCCATTCCAATCCTGAGACCCTTCCGATAGCATGAGATGTGATATCTCAATGCTTCTAATACCAAACCTGTATCCTTCCTATAACATGAGATGTGATATCCAAATCCTTCCCCTTCCAAACCTGAGACCCTCCCTTTAGCATGAGATGTGATATCCAACTCCTTCCCATTCCAATCCTGAGACCCTTCATACAGCATGAGATGTGATATCTCAATGCTTCTAATACCAAACCTGAGACCCTTCCTATAACATGAGATGGGAATATCCAACTCCTTCCCATTCCAATCCTGAGACCCTTCCGATAGCAGAGATGTGATATCTCAATGCTTATACCAAACCTGATATCCTTCCTATAACATGAGATGTGATATCCAACTCCTTCCCATTCCAATCCTGAGACCCTTCCTATATCATGAGATGTGATATCTCACTGCTTATACCAAACGTGAGACCCTTCCTATAGCATGAGATGTGATATCCAACTCCTTCCCATTCCAATCCTGAGACCCTTCCTATAGCATGAGATGTGATATCTCAATGCTTCTAATATCAAACTTGAGACCCTCCCTATAGCATGAGTAGTGATATCCAAGTCCTTCCCATTCCAATCCTGAGACACTTCCTATAGCATGAGATGTGATATCTCAATGCTTCTAATACCAAACCTGAGACTCTTCCTATAACATGAGATGGGATATCCAACTCCTTCCCATTCCAATCCCGAGACCCTTCCGATAGCAGAGATGTGATATCTCAATGCTTATACCAAACCTGAGATCCTTCCTATAACATGAGATGTGATATCCAACTCCTTCCCATTCCAATCCTGAGACCCTTCCTATAGCATGAGATGTGAAATCTCAATGCTTATACCAAACCTGAGACCCTTCCTATAGCATGAGATGTGATACCCAACTCCTTCCCATTCCAATCCTGAGACCCTTCCTATAGCATGAGATGTGATATCTCAATGCCTCTAATACCGAACCTGAGATCCTTCCTCTAACATGAAATGTGATATCCAACTCCTTCCCTTTCCAAACCTGAGAGCCTATCTATAGCATGAGATGTGATATCCAAGTCCTTCCCATTCCAATCCTTAGACCCTTCCTACAGCATGCAATATGATATCTCAATGATTCTAATAACAAACCTGAGACCCGTCCTATAACATGAGATGGGATATCCAACTCCTTCCCATTCCAATCCTGAGACACTTCCGATAGCAGAGATGTGATATCTCAATGCTTATACCAAACCTGAGACCCTTCCTATAACATGAGATGTGATATCCAACTCCTTCCCATTCCAAACCTGAGACCCTTCCTTTAGCATGAGATGTGAAATCCAGCTCCTTCCCATTCCAATCCTGAGACACTTCGAATAGCATGAGATGTGATATCTCAATGCTTCTAATATCAAAACTGAGACCCTCCCTATAGCATGATATGTGATATCTAAGTCCTTCCCATTCCAATCCTGAGACCCTTCCTATAGCATGAGATGTGATATCTCAATGCTTCTACCAAACCTGAGACCCTTCCTTTAGCATGAGATGTGATATCCAACTCCTTCCCATTCCAATCCTGAGACCCTTCCTATAGCATGAGATGTGATATCTCAATACTTCTAATACCAAACCTGAGATCCTTCCGATAACATGAGATGTGATATCCAAATCCTTCCCCTTCCAATCCTGAGACCCTTCTGATAGCATGAGATGTGATATCTCAATGCTTCTAATACCAAACCTGAGATCCTTCCGATAGCTTGAGATGTGATATCTCAATGCTTCTAATACCAAACCTGAGATCCTTCCTATAACATGAGATGTTATATCCAAATCCTTCCCCTTCCAAACCTGAGACCCTCCCTTTAGCATGAGATGTGATATCCAACTCCTTCCCATTCCAATTCTGAGCCCCTTCCTATACCATGAGACTTGATATCCAACTCCTTCCCATTCCAATTCTTAGCCCCTTCCTATACCATGAGACTTGATATCTCAATGCTTCTAATACCAAACCTGAGACCCGTCCTATAACATGAGATGTGATATCCAAATCCTTCCCCTTCCAAACCTTAGACCATTCCTTTATCATGAGATGTGATATCCAACTCCTTCCCATTCCAATCCTGAGACCCTTCCGATATCATGAGATGTGATATCTCAATGCTTCTAATATCAAACTTGAGACACTCCCTATAGCATGAGATGTGATATCCAAGTCCTTCCCATTCCAATCCTGAGACCCTTCCTATAGCTTGAGATGTGATATCCAACTCCTTCCCATTCCAATTCTGAGCCCCTTCCTATACCATGAGACTTCATATCTCAATGCTTCTAATACCAAACCTGAGACCCGTCCTATAACATGAGATGTGATATCCAAATCCTTCCCCTTCCAAACCTTAGACCCTTCCTTTATCATGAGATGTGAGATCCAACTCCTTCCCATTCCAATCCTGAGACACTTCCTATAGCATGAGATGTGATATCTCACTGCTTATACCAAACCTGAGACCCTTCCTATAGCATGAGATGTGATATCCAACTCCTTCCCATTCCAATCCTTAGACCCTTCCTATAGCATGAGATGTGATATCTCAATGCTTCTAATATCAAACTTGAGAGCCTCCCTATAGCATGAGATGTGATATCCAAGTCCTTCCCATTCCAATCCTGTGACACTTCCTATAGCATGAGATGTGATATCTCAATGCTTCTAATACCAAACCTGTGATCCTTCCTATAACATGAGATGTGATATCCAAATCCTTCCCCTTCCAAACCTGAGACCCTTCCTATAGCATGAGATGTGATATCCAACTCCTTCCCATTCCAATCCTGAGACCCTTCCGATAGCATGAGATGTGATATCTCAATGCTTCTAATACCAAACCTGTATCCTTCCTATAACATGAGATGTGATATCCAAATCCTTCCCCTTCCAAACCTGAGACCCTCCCTTTAGCATGAGATGTGATATCCAACTCCTTCCCATTCCAATCCTGAGACCCTTCATACAGCATGAGATGTGATATCTCAATGCTTCTAATACCAAACCTGAGACCCTTCCTATAACATGAGATGGGAATATCCAACTCCTTCCCATTCCAATCCTGAGACCCTTCCGATAGCAGAGATGTGATATCTCAATGCTTATACCAAACCTGATATCCTTCCTATAACATGAGATGTGATATCCAACTCCTTCCCATTCCAATCCTGAGACCCTTCCTATATCATGAGATGTGATATCTCACTGCTTATACCAAACGTGAGACCCTTCCTATAGCATGAGATGTGATATCCAACTCCTTCCCATTCCAATCCTGAGACCCTTCCTATAGCATGAGATGTGATATCTCAATGCTTCTAATATCAAACTTGAGACCCTCCCTATAGCATGAGTAGTGATATCCAAGTCCTTCCCATTCCAATCCTGAGACACTTCCTATAGCATGAGATGTGATATCTCAATGCTTCTAATACCAAACCTGAGACTCTTCCTATAACATGAGATGGGATATCCAACTCCTTCCCATTCCAATCCCGAGACCCTTCCGATAGCAGAGATGTGATATCTCAATGCTTATACCAAACCTGAGATCCTTCCTATAACATGAGATGTGATATCCAACTCCTTCCCATTCCAATCCTGAGACCCTTCCTATAGCATGAGATGTGAAATCTCAATGCTTATACCAAACCTGAGACCCTTCCTATAGCATGAGATGTGATACCCAACTCCTTCCCATTCCAATCCTGAGACCCTTCCTATAGCATGAGATGTGATATCTCAATGCCTCTAATACCGAACCTGAGATCCTTCCTCTAACATGAAATGTGATATCCAACTCCTTCCCTTTCCAAACCTGAGAGCCTATCTATAGCATGAGATGTGATATCCAAGTCCTTCCCATTCCAATCCTTAGACCCTTCCTACAGCATGCAATGTGATATCTCAATGCTTCTAATACCAAACCTGAGATCCTTCCGATAGCTTGAGATGTGATATCTCAATGCTTCTAATACCAAACCTGAGATCCTTCCTATAACATGAGATGTTATATCCAAATCCTTCCCCTTCCAAACCTGAGACCCTCCCTTTAGCATGAGATGTGATATCCAACTCCTTCCCATTCCAATTCTGAGCCCCTTCCTATACCATGAGACTTGATATCCAACTCCTTCCCATTCCAATTCTTAGCCCCTTCCTATACCATGAGACTTGATATCTCAATGCTTCTAATACCAAACCTGAGACCCGTCCTATAACATGAGATGTGATATCCAAATCCTTCCCCTTCCAAACCTTAGACCCTTCCTTTATCATGAGATGTGATATCCAACTCCTTCCCATTCCAATCCTGAGACCCTTCCGATATCATGAGATGTGATATCTCAATGCTTCTAATATCAAACTTGAGACACTCCCTATAGCATGAGATGTGATATCCAAGTCCTTCCCATTCCAATCCTGAGACCCTTCCTATAGCTTGAGATGTGATATCCAACTCCTTCCCATTCCAATTCTGAGCCCCTTCCTATACCATGAGACTTGATATCTCAATGCTTCTAATACCAAACCTGAGACCCGTCCTATAACATGAGATGTGATATCCAAATCCTTCCCCTTCCAAACCTTAGACCCTTCCTTTATCATGAGATGTGATATCCAACTCCTTCCCATTCCAATCCTGAGACCCTTCCGATATCATGAGATGTGATATCTCAATGCTTCTAATATCAAACTTGAGACCCTCCCTATAGCATGAGATGTGATATCCAAGTCCTTCCCATTCCAATCCTGAGACCCTTCCTATAGCATGAGATGTGATATCTCAATGCTTCTAATACCAAACCTGAGACCCTTCCTATAACATGAGATTGGAATATCCAACTCCTTCCCATTCTAATCCTGAGACCCTTCCGATAGCAGAGATGTGATATCTCAATTCTTATACCAAACCTGAGATCCTTCCTATAACATGAGATGTGATATCCAACTCCTTCCCATTCCAATCCTGAGACCCTTCCTATAGCAAGAGATGTGATATCTCAATGCTTCTAATATCAAACTTGAGAGCCTCCCTATAGCATGAGATGTGATATCCAAGTCCTTCCCATTCCAATCCTGAGACACTTCCTATAGCATGAGATGTGATATCTCAATGCTTCTAATACCAAACCTGAGACTCTTCCTATAACATGAGATGGGATATCCAACTCCTTCCCATTCCAATCCTGAGACCCTTCCGATAGCAGAGATGTGATATCTCAATGCTTATATCAAACCTGAGACCCTTCCTACGGCATGAGATGTCATATACAACTCCTTCCCATTCCAATCCTGAGACCCTTCCTATAGCATGAGATGTGATATCTCAATGCTTATACCAAACCTGAGACCCTTCCTATAGCATGAGATGTGATATCCAACTCCTTCCCATTCCAATCCTGAGACCCTTCCTATAGCATGAGATGTGATATCTCAATGCTTATACCAAACCTGAGACCCTTCCTACGGCATGAGATGTCATATACAACTCCTTCCCATTCCAATCCTGAGACCCTTCCTATAGCATGACATGTGATATCTCAATGCTTATACCAAACCTGAGACCCTTCCTATAGCATGAAATGTGATATCCAACTCCTTCCCATTCCAATCCTGAGACCCTTCCTATAGCATGAGATGTGATATCTCAATGCTTCTACCAAACCTGAGACCCTTCCTTTAGCATGAGATGTGATATCCAACTCCCTCCCATTCCAATCCTGAGACCCTTCCTATAGCATGAGTTGTGATATCTCAATACTTCTAATACCAAACCTGAGATCCTTCCGATAACATGAGATGTGATATCCAAATCCTTCCCCTTCCAATCCTGAGACCCTTCTGATAGCATGAGATGTGATATCTCAATGCTTCTAATACCAAACCTGAGATCCTTCCGATAGCATGAGATGTGATATCTCAATGCTTCTAATACCAAACCTGAGATCCTTCCTATAACATGAGATGTGATATCCAAATCCTTCCCCTTCCAAACCTGAGACCCTCCCTTTAGCATGAGATGTGATATCCAACTCCTTCCCATTCCAATTCTGAGCCCCTTCCTATACCATGAGACTTGATATCCAACTCCTTCCCATTCCAATTCTGAGCCCCTTCCTATACCATGAGACTTGATATCTCAATGCTTCTAATACCAAACCTGAGACCCGTCCTATAAAATGAGAGGTGATATCCAAATCCTTCCCCTTCCAAACCTTAGACCCTTCCTTTATGATTTGATGTGATATCCAACTCCTTCCCATTCCAATCCTGAGACCCTTCCGATATCATGAGATGTGATATCTCAATGCTTCTAATATCAAACTTGAGACCCTCCCTATAGCATGAGATGTGATTTCCAAGTCCTTCCCATTCCAATCCTGAGACCCTTCCTATAGCTTGAGATGTGACATCCAACTCCTTCCCATTCCAATTCTGATCCCCTTCCTATACCATGAGACTTGATATCTCAATGCTTCTAATACCAAACCTGAGACCCGTCCTATAACATGAGATGTGATATCCAAATCCTTCCCCTTCCAAACCTTAGACCCTTCCTTTATCATGAGATGTGATATCCAACTCCTTCCCATTCCAATCCTGAGACCCTTCCGATATCATGAGATGTGATATCTCAATGCTTCTAATATCAAACTTGAGACCCTCCCTATAGCATGAGATGTGATATCCAAGTCCTTCCCATTCCAATCCTGAGACCCTTCCTATAGCATGAGATGTGATATCTCAATGCTTCTAATACCAAACCTGAGACCCTTCCTATAACATGAGATTGGAATATCCAACTCCTTCAAATTCCAATCCTGAGACCCTTCCGATAGCAGAGATGTGATATCTCAATTCTTATACCAAACCTGAGATCCTTCCTATAACATGAGATGTGATATCCAACTCCTTCCCATTCCAATCCTGAGACACTTCCTATAGCATGAGATGTGATATCTCACTGCTTATACCAAACCTGAGACCCTTCCTATAGCATGAGATGTGATATCCAACTCCTTCCCATTCCAATCCTGAGACCCTTCCTATAGCATGAGATGTGATATCTCAATGCTTCTAATATCAAACTTGAGAGCCTCTCTATAGCATGAGATGTGATATCCAAGTCCTTCCCATTCCAATCCTGAGACACTTCCTATAGCATGAGATGTGATATCTCAATGCTTCTAATACCAAACCTGAGACTCTTCCTATAACATGAGATGGGATATCCAACTCCTTCCCATTCCAATCCTGAGACCCTTCCGATAGCAGAGATGTGATATCTCAATGCTTATACCAAACCTGAGACCCTTCCTACGGCATGAGATGTCATATACAACTCCTTCCCATTCCAATCCTGAGACCCTTCCTATAGCATGAGATGTGATATCTCAATGCTTATACCAAACCTGAGACCCTTCCTATAACATGAGATGTGATATCCACCTCCTTCCCATTCCAATCCTGAGACCCTTCCTATAGCATGAGATGTGATATCTCAATGCTTATACCAAACCTGAGACCCTTCCTACGGCATGAGATGTCATATACAACTCCTTCCCATTCCAATCCTGAGACCCTTCCTATAGCATGAGATGTGATATCTCAATGCTTATACCAAACCTGAGACCCTTCCTATAGCATGAGATGTGATATCCAACTCCTTCCCATTCCAATCCTGAGACCCTTCCTATAGCATGAGATTTGATATCTCAATGCTTATACCAAACCTGAGACCCTTCCTATAACATGAGATGGGATATCCAACTCCTTCCCATTCCAATCCTGAGACACTTCCGATAGCAGAGATGTGATATCTCAATGCTTATACCAGACCTTAGACCCTTCCTATAACATGAGATCGGATATCCAACTCCTTCCCGTTCCAAACCTGAGACCCTTCCTTTAGCATGAGATGTGATATCCAGCTCCTTCCCATTCCAATCCTGAGACACTTCTGATAGCATGAGATGTGATATCTCAATGCTTCTAATATCAAAACGGAAACCCTCCCTATAGCATGATATGTGATATCTAAGTCCTTCCCATTCCAATCCTGAGACCCTTCCTATAGCATGAGATGTGATATCTCAATGCTTCTACCAAACCTGAGACCCTTCCTTTAGCATGAGATGTGATATCCAACTCCTTCCCATTCCAATCCTGAGACCCTTCCTATAGCATGAGATGTGATATCTCAATACTTCTAATACCAAACCTGAGATCCTTCCGATAACATGAGATGTGATATCCAAATCCTTCCCCTTCCAAACCTGAGACCCTCCCTTTAGCATGAGATGTGATATCCATCTCCTTCCCATTCCAATCCTGAGACCCTTCTGATAGCATGAGATGTGATATCTCAATGCTTCTAATACCAAACCTGAGATCCTTCCGATAGCATGAGATGTGATATCTCAATGCTTCTAATACCAAACCTGAGACCCTTCCTATAACATGAGATTGGAATATCCAACTCCTTCCCATTCCAATCCTGAGACCCTTCCGATAGCAGAGATGTGATATCTCAATTCTTATACCAAACCTGAGATCCTTCCTATAACATGAGATGTGATATCCAACTCCTTCCCATTCCAATCCTGAGACACTTCCTATAGCATGAGATGTGATATCTCACTGCTTATACCAAACCTGAGACCCTTCCTATAGCATGAGATGTGATATCCAACTCCTTCCCATTCCAATCCTGAGACCCTTCCTATAGCATGAGATGTGATATCTCAATGCTTCTAATATCAAACTTGAGAGCCTCCCTATAGCATGAGATGTGATATCCAAGTCCTTCCCATTCCAATCCTGAGACACTTCCTATAGCATGAGATGTGATATCTCAATGCTTCTAATACCAAACCTGAGACTCTTCCTATAACATGAGATGGGATATCCAACTCCTTCCCATTCCAATCCTGAGACCCTTCCGACAGCAGAGATGTGATATCTCAATGCTTATACCAAACCTGAGACCCTTCCTACGGCATGAGATGTCATATACAACTCCTTCCCATTCCAATCCTGAGACCCTTCCTATAGCATGAGATGTGATATCTCAATGCTTATACCAAACCTGAGACCCTTCCTATAGCATGAGATGTGATATCCAACTCCTTCCCATTCCAATCCTGAGACCCTTCCTATAGCATGAGATGTGATATCTCAATGCTTATACCAAACCTGAGACCCTTCCTACGGCATGGGATGTCATATACAACTCCTTCCCATTCCAATCCTGAGACCCTTCCTATAGCATGAGATGTGATATCTCAATGCTTATACCAAACCTGAGACCCTTCCTATAACATGAGATGGGATATCCAACTCCTTCCCATTCCAATCCTGAGACACTTCCGATAGCAGAGATGTGATATCTCAATGCTTATACCAGACCTTAGACCCTTCCTATAACATGAGATCGGATATCCAACTCCTTCCCGTTCCAAACCTGAGACCCTTCCTTTAGCATGAGATGTGATATCCAGCTCCTTCCCATTCCAATCCTGAGACACTTCCGATAGCATGAGATGTGATATCTCAATGCTTCTAATATCAAAACGGAAACCCTCCCTATAGCATGATATGTGATATCTAAGTCCTTCCCATTCCAATCCTGAGACCCTTCCTATAGCATGAGATGTGATATCTCAATGCTTCTAATACCAAACCTGAGATCCTTCCGATAGCATGAGATTGGATATCCAAATCCTTCCCATTCCAATCCTGAGACACTTCCGATAGCAGAGATGTGATATCTCAATGCTTATACCAGACCTTAGACCCTTCCTATAACATGAGATCGGATATCCAACTCCTTCCCGTTCCAAACCTGAGACCCTTCCTTTAGCATGAGATGTGATATCCAGCTCCTTCCCATTCCAATCCTGAGACACTTCCTATAGCATGAGATGTGATATCTCAATGCTTCTACCAAACCTGAGACCCTTCCTTTAGCATGAGATGTGATATCCAACTCCTTCCCATTCCAATCCTGAGACCCTTCATATAGCATGAGATGTGATATCTCAATACTTCTAATACCAAATCTGAGATCCTTCCGATAACATGAGATGTGATATCCAAATCCTTCCCCTTCCAAACCTGAGACCCTCCCTTTAGCATGAGATGTGATATCCATCTCCTTCCCATTCCAATCCTGAGACCCTTCTGATAGCATGAGATGTGATATCTCAATGCTTCTAATACCAAACCTGAGATCCTTCCGATAGCATGAGATGTGATATCTCAATGCTTCTAATACCAAACCTGAGATCCTTCCTATAACATGAGATGTGATATCCAAATCCTTCCCCTTCCAATTCTGAGACCCTCCCTTTAACATGAGATGTGATATCCAATTCCTTCCCATTCCAACCTGAGACCCTTCCTATAGCATGAGATGTGATATCTCAATGCCTCTAATACCAAACCTGAGATCCTTCCTCTAACATGAAATGTGATATCCAACTTCTTCCCTTTCCAAACCTGAGAGCCTATCTATAGCATGAGATGTGATATCCAAGTCCTTCCCATTCCAATCCTTAGACCCTTCCTACAGCATGCAATATGATATCTCAATGATTCTAATAACAAACCTGAGACCCGTCCTATAACATGAGATGGGATATCCAACTCCTTCCATTTCCAATCCTGAGACACTTCCGATAGCAGAGATGTGATATCTCAATGCTTATACCAAACCTGAGACCCTTCCTATAACATGAGATGTGATATCCAACTCCTTCCCGTTCCAAACCTGAGACTCTTCCTTTAGCATGAGATGTGATATCTAGCTCCTTCCCATTCCAATCCTGAGACACTTCCGATAGCATGAGATGTGATATCTCAATGCTTCTAATATCAAAACTGAGACCCTCCCTATATCATGATATGTGATATCTAAGTCCTTCCCATTCCAATCCTGAGACCCTTCCTATAGCATGAGATGTGATATCTCAATGCTTCTAATATCAAAACTGAGACCCTCCCTATATCATGATATGTGATATCCAACTCCTTCCCATTCCAATCCTGAGACCCTTCCGATATCATGAGATGTAATATCTCAATGCTTCTAATATCAAACTTGAGACCCTCCCTATAGCATGAGATGTGATATCCAAGTCCTTCCCATTCCAATCCTGAGACCCTTCCTATAGCATGAGATGTGATATCTCAATGCTTCTAATACCAAACCTGAGACCCTTCCTATAACATGAGATTGGAATATCCAACTCCTTCAAATTCCAATCCTGAGACCCTTCCGATAGCAGAGATGTGATATCTCAATTCTTATACCAAACCTGAGATCCTTCCTATAACATGAGATGTGATATCCAACTCCTTCCCATTCCAATCCTGAGACACTTCCTATAGCATGAGATGTGATATCTCACTGCTTATACCAAACCTGAGACCCTTCCTATAGCATGAGATGTGATATCCAACTCCTTCCCATTCCAATCCTGAGACCCTTCCTATAGCATGAGATGTGATATCTCAATGCTTCTAATATCAAACTTGAGAGCCTCCCTATAGCATGAGATGTGATATCCAAGTCCTTCCCATTCCAATCCTGAGGCACTTCCTATAGCATGAGATGTGATATCTCAATGCTTCTAATACCAAACCTGTGATCCTTCCTATAACATGAGATGTGATATCCAAATCCTTCCCCTTCCAAACCCGAGACCCTTCCTATAGCATGAGATGTGATATCCAACTCCTTCCCATTCCAATCCTGAGACCCTTCCGATAGCATGAGATGTGATATCTCAATGCTTCTAATACCAAACCTGTGATCCTTCCTATAACATGAGATGTGATATCCAAATCCTTCCCCTTCCAAACCTGAGACCCTCCCTTTAGCATGAGATGTGATATCCAACTCCTTCCCATTCCAATCCTGAGACCCTTCATACAGCATGAGATGTGATATCTCAATGCTTCTAATACCAAACCTGAGACCCTTCCTATAACATGAGATGGGAATATCCAACTCCTTCCCATTCCAATCCTGAGACCCTTCCGATAGCAGAGATGTGATATCTCAATGCTTATACCAAACCTGATATCCTTCCTATAACATGAGATGTGATATCCAACTCCTTCCCATTCCAATCCTGAGACCCTTCCTATATCATGAGATGTGATATCTCACTGCTTATACCAAACGTGAGACCCTTCCTATAGCATGAGATGTGATATCCAACTCCTTCCCATTCCAATCCTGAGACCCTTCCTAAAGCATGAGATGTGATATCTCAATGCTTCTAATATCAAACTTGAGACCCTCCCTATAGCATGAGTAGTGATATCCAAGTCCTTCCCATTCCAATCCTGAGACACTTCCTATAGCATGAGATGTGATATCTCAATGCTTCTAATTCCAAACCTGAGACTCTTCCTATAACATGAGATGGGATATCCAACTCCTTCCCATTCCAATCCCGAGACCCTTCCGATAGCAGAGATGTGATATCTCAATGCTTATACCAAACCTGAGATCCTTCCTATAACATGAGATGTGATATCCAACTCCTTCCCATTCCAATCCTGAGACCCTTCCTATAGCATGAGATGTGAAATCTCAATGCTTATACCAAACCTGAGACCCATCCCATAGCATGAGATGTGATACCCAACTCCTTCCCATTCCAATCCTGAGACCCTTCCTATAGCATGAGATGTGATATCTCAATGCCTCTAATACCGAACCTGAGATCCTTCCTCTAACATGAAATGTGATATCCAACTCCTTCCCTTTCCAAACCTGAGAGCCTATCTATAGCATGAGATGTGATATCCAAGTCCTTCCCATTCCAATCCTTAGACCCTTCCTACAGCATGCAATATGATATCTCAATGATTCTAATAACAAACCTGAGACCCGTCCTATAACATGAGATGGGATATCCAACTCCTTCCCATTCCAATCCTGAGACACTTCCGATAGCAGAGATGTGATATCTCAATGCTTATACCAAACCTGAGACCCTTCCTATAACATGAGATGTGATATCCAACTCCTTCCCATTCCAAACCTGAGACCCTTCCTTTAGCATGAGATGTGAAATCCAGCTCCTTCCCATTCCAATCCTGAGACACTTCGAATAGCATGAGATGTGATATCTCAATGCTTCTAATATCAAAACTGAGACCCTCCCTATAGCATGATATGTGATATCTAAGTCCTTCCCATTCCAATCCTGAGACCCTTCCTATAGCATGAGATGTGATATCTCAATGCTTCTACCAAACCTGAGACCCTTCCTTTAGCATGAGATGTGATATCCAACTCCTTCCCATTCCAATCCTGAGACCCTTCCTATAGCATGAGATGTGATATCTCAATACTTCTAATACCAAACCTGAGATCCTTCCGATAACATGAGATGTGATATCCAAATCCTTCCCCTTCCAATCCTGAGACCCTTCTGATAGCATGAGATGTGATATCTCAATGCTTCTAATACCAAACCTGAGATCCTTCCGATAGCTTGAGATGTGATATCTCAATGCTTCTAATACCAAACCTGAGATCCTTCCTATAACATGAGATGTTATATCCAAATCCTTCCCCTTCCAAACCTGAGACCCTCCCTTTAGCATGAGATGTGATATCCAACTCCTTCCCATTCCAATTCTGAGCCCCTTCCTATACCATGAGACTTGATATCCAACTCCTTCCCATTCCAATTCTTAGCCCCTTCCTATACCATGAGACTTGATATCTCAATGCTTCTAATACCAAACCTGAGACCCGTCCTATAACATGAGATGTGATATCCAAATCCTTCCCCTTCCAAACCTTAGACCATTCCTTTATCATGAGATGTGATATCCAACTCCTTCCCATTCCAATCCTGAGACCCTTCCGATATCATGAGATGTGATATCTCAATGCTTCTAATATCAAACTTGAGACACTCCCTATAGCATGAGATGTGATATCCAAGTCCTTCCCATTCCAATCCTGAGACCCTTCCTATAGCTTGAAATGTGATATCCAACTCCTTCCCATTCCAATTCTGAGCCCCTTCCTATACCATGAGACTTCATATCTCAATGCTTCTAATACCAAACCTGAGACCCGTCCTATAACATGAGATGTGATATCCAAATCCTTCCCCTTCCAAACCTTAGACCCTTCCTTTATCATGAGATGTGAGATCCAACTCCTTCCCATTCCAATCCTGAGACACTTCCTATAGCATGAGATGTGATATCTCACTGCTTATACCAAACCTGAGACCCTTCCTATAGCATGAGATGTGATATCCAACTCCTTCCCATTCCAATCCTTAGACCCTTCCTATAGCATGAGATGTGATATCTCAATGCTTCTAATATCAAACTTGAGAGCCTCCCTATAGCATGAGATGTGATATCCAAGTCCTTCCCATTCCAATCCTGTGACACTTCCTATAGCATGAGATGTGATATCTCAATGCTTCTAATACCAAACCTGTGATCCTTCCTATAACATGAGATGTGATATCCAAATCCTTCCCCTTCCAAACCTGAGACCCTTCCTATAGCATGAGATGTGATATCCAACTCCTTCCCATTCCAATCCTGAGACCCTTCCGATAGCATGAGATGTGATATCTCAATGCTTCTAATACCAAACCTGTATCCTTCCTATAACATGAGATGTGATATCCAAATCCTTCCCCTTCCAAACCTGAGACCCTCCCTTTAGCATGAGATGTGATATCCAACTCCTTCCCATTCCAATCCTGAGACCCTTCATACAGCATGAGATGTGATATCTCAATGCTTCTAATACCAAACCTGAGACCCTTCCTATAACATGAGATGGGAATATCCAACTCCTTCCCATTCCAATTCTGAGACTGAGACCCTTCCGATAGCAGAGATGTGATATCTCAATGCTTATACCAAACCTGATATCCTTCCTATAACATGAGATGTGATATCCAACTCCTTCCCATTCCAATCCTGAGACCCTTCCTATATCATGAGATGTGATATCTCACTGCTTATACCAAACGTGAGACCCTTCCTATAGCATGAGATGTGATATCCAACTCCTTCCCATTCCAATCCTGAGACCCTTCCTATAGCATGAGATGTGATATCTCAATGCTTCTAATATCAAACTTGAGACCCTCCCTATAGCATGAGTAGTGATATCCAAGTCCTTCCCATTCCAATCCTGAGACACTTCCTATAGCATGAGATGTGATATCTCAATGCTTCTAATACCAAACCTGAGACTCTTCCTATAACATGAGATGGGATATCCAACTCCTTCCCATTCCAATCCCGAGACCCTTCCGATAGCAGAGATGTGATATCTCAATGCTTATACCAAACCTGAGATCCTTCCTATAACATGAGATGTGATATCCAACTCCTTCCCATTCCAATCCTGAGACCCTTCCTATAGCATGAGATGTGAAATCTCAATGCTTATACCAAACCTGAGACCCTTCCTATAGCATGAGATGTGATACCCAACTCCTTCCCATTCCAATCCTGAGACCCTTCCTATAGCATGAGATGTGATATCTCAATGCCTCTAATACCGAACCTGAGATCCTTCCTCTAACATGAAATGTGATATCCAACTCCTTCCCTTTCCAAACCTGAGAGCCTATCTATAGCATGAGATGTGATATCCAAGTCCTTCCCATTCCAATCCTTAGACCCTTCCTACAGCATGCAATATGATATCTCAATGATTCTAATAACAAACCTGAGACCCGTCCTATAACATGAGATGGGATATCCAACTCCTTCCCATTCCAATCCTGAGACACTTCCGATAGCAGAGATGTGATATCTCAATGCTTATACCAAACCTGAGACCCTTCCTATAACATGAGATGTGATATCCAACTCCTTCCCATTCCAAACCTGAGACCCTTCCTTTAGCATGAGATGTGAAATCCAGCTCCTTCCCATTCCAATCCTGAGACACTTCGAATAGCATGAGATGTGATATCTCAATGCTTCTAATATCAAAACTGAGACCCTCCCTATAGCATGATATGTGATATCTAAGTCCTTCCCATTCCAATCCTGAGACCCTTCCTATAGCATGAGATGTGATATCTCAATGCTTCTACCAAACCTGAGACCCTTCCTTTAGCATGAGATGTGATATCCAACTCCTTCCCATTCCAATCCTGAGACCCTTCCTATAGCATGAGATGTGATATCTCAATACTTCTAATACCAAACCTGAGATCCTTCCGATAACATGAGATGTGATATCCAAATCCTTCCCCTTCCAATCCTGAGACCCTTCTGATAGCATGAGATGTGATATCTCAATGCTTCTAATACCAAACCTGAGATCCTTCCGATAGCTTGAGATGTGATATCTCAATGCTTCTAATACCAAACCTGAGATCCTTCCTATAACATGAGATGTTATATCCAAATCCTTCCCCTTCCAAACCTGAGACCCTCCCTTTAGCATGAGATGTGATATCCAACTCCTTCCCATTCCAATTCTGAGCCCCTTCCTATACCATGAGACTTGATATCCAACTCCTTCCCATTCCAATTCTTAGCCCCTTCCTATACCATGAGACTTGATATCTCAATGCTTCTAATACCAAACCTGAGACCCGTCCTATAACATGAGATGTGATATCCAAATCCTTCCCCTTCCAAACCTTAGACCATTCCTTTATCATGAGATGTGATATCCAACTCCTTCCCATTCCAATCCTGAGACCCTTCCGATATCATGAGATGTGATATCTCAATGCTTCTAATATCAAACTTGAGACACTCCCTATAGCATGAGATGTGATATCCAAGTCCTTCCCATTCCAATCCTGAGACCCTTCCTATAGCTTGAGATGTGATATCCAACTCCTTCCCATTCCAATTCTGAGCCCCTTCCTATACCATGAGACTTCATATCTCAATGCTTCTAATACCAAACCTGAGACCCGTCCTATAACATGAGATGTGATATCCAAATCCTTCCCCTTCCAAACCTTAGACCCTTCCTTTATCATGAGATGTGAGATCCAACTCCTTCCCATTCCAATCCTGAGACACTTCCTATAGCATGAGATGTGATATCTCACTGCTTATACCAAACCTGAGACCCTTCCTATAGCATGAGATGTGATATCCAACTCCTTCCCATTCCAATCCTTAGACCCTTCCTATAGCATGAGATGTGATATCTCAATGCTTCTAATATCAAACTTGAGAGCCTCCCTATAGCATGAGATGTGATATCCAAGTCCTTCCCATTCCAATCCTGTGACACTTCCTATAGCATGAGATGTGATATCTCAATGCTTCTAATACCAAACCTGTGATCCTTCCTATAACATGAGATGTGATATCCAAATCCTTCCCCTTCCAAACCTGAGACCCTTCCTATAGCATGAGATGTGATATCCAACTCCTTCCCATTCCAATCCTGAGACCCTTCCGATAGCATGAGATGTGATATCTCAATGCTTCTAATACCAAACCTGTATCCTTCCTATAACATGAGATGTGATATCCAAATCCTTCCCCTTCCAAACCTGAGACCCTCCCTTTAGCATGAGATGTGATATCCAACTCCTTCCCATTCCAATCCTGAGACCCTTCATACAGCATGAGATGTGATATCTCAATGCTTCTAATACCAAACCTGAGACCCTTCCTATAACATGAGATGGGAATATCCAACTCCTTCCCATTCCAATCCTGAGACCCTTCCGATAGCAGAGATGTGATATCTCAATGCTTATACCAAACCTGATATCCTTCCTATAACATGAGATGTGATATCCAACTCCTTCCCATTCCAATCCTGAGACCCTTCCTATATCATGAGATGTGATATCTCACTGCTTATACCAAACGTGAGACCCTTCCTATAGCATGAGATGTGATATCCAACTCCTTCCCATTCCAATCCTGAGACCCTTCCTATAGCATGAGATGTGATATCTCAATGCTTCTAATATCAAACTTGAGACCCTCCCTATAGCATGAGTAGTGATATCCAAGTCCTTCCCATTCCAATCCTGAGACACTTCCTATAGCATGAGATGTGATATCTCAATGCTTCTAATACCAAACCTGAGACTCTTCCTATAACATGAGATGGGATATCCAACTCCTTCCCATTCCAATCCCGAGACCCTTCCGATAGCAGAGATGTGATATCTCAATGCTTATACCAAACCTGAGATCCTTCCTATAACATGAGATGTGATATCCAACTCCTTCCCATTCCAATCCTGAGACCCTTCCTATAGCATGAGATGTGAAATCTCAATGCTTATACCAAACCTGAGACCCTTCCTATAGCATGAGATGTGATACCCAACTCCTTCCCATTCCAATCCTGAGACCCTTCCTATAGCATGAGATGTGATATCTCAATGCCTCTAATACCGAACCTGAGATCCTTCCTCTAACATGAAATGTGATATCCAACTCCTTCCCTTTCCAAACCTGAGAGCCTATCTATAGCATGAGATGTGATATCCAAGTCCTTCCCATTCCAATCCTTAGACCCTTCCTACAGCATGCAATATGATATCTCAATGATTCTAATAACAAACCTGAGACCCGTCCTATAACATGAGATGGGATATCCAACTCCTTCCCATTCCAATCCTGAGACACTTCCGATAGCAGAGATGTGATATCTCAATGCTTATACCAAACCTGAGACCCTTCCTATAACATGAGATGTGATATCCAACTCCTTCCCATTCCAAACCTGAGACCCTTCCTTTAGCATGAGATGTGAAATCCAGCTCCTTCCCATTCCAATCCTGAGACACTTCGAATAGCATGAGATGTGATATCTCAATGCTTCTAATATCAAAACTGAGACCCTCCCTATAGCATGATATGTGATATCTAAGTCCTTCCCATTCCAATCCTGAGACCCTTCCTATAGCATGAGATGTGATATCTCAATGCTTCTACCAACCCTGAGACCCTTCCTTTAGCATGAGATGTGATATCCAACTCCTTCCCATTCCAATCCTGAGACCCTTCCTATAGCATGAGATGTGATATCTCAATACTTCTAATACCAAACCTGAGATCCTTCCGATAACATGAGATGTGATATCCAAATCCTTCCCCTTCCAAACCTGAGACCCTTCTGATAGCATGAGATGTGATATCTCAATGCTTCTAATACCAAACCTGAGATCCTTCCGATAGCTTGAGATGTGATATCTCAATGCTTCTAATACCAAACCTGAGATCCTTCCTATAACATGAGATGTTATATCCAAATCCTTCCCCTTCCAAACCTGAGACCCTCCCTTTAGCATGAGATGTGATATCCAACTCCTTCCCATTCCAATTCTGAGCCCCTTCCTATACCATGAGACTTGATATCCAACTCCTTCCCATTCCAATTCTTAGCCCCTTCCTATACCATGAGACTTGATATCTCAATGCTTCTAATACCAAACCTGAGACCCGTCCTATAACATGAGATGTGATATCCAAATCCTTCCCCTTCCAAACCTTAGACCCTACCTTTATCATGAGATGTGATATCCAACTCCTTCCCATTCCAATCCTGAGACCCTTCCGATATCATGAGATGTGATATCTCAATGCTTCTAATATCAAACTTGAGACACTCCCTATAGCATGAGATGTGATATCCAAGTCCTTCCCATTCCAATCCTGAGACCCTTCCTATAGCTTGAGATGTGATATCCAACTCCTTCCCATTCCAATTCTGAGCCCCTTCCTATACCATGAGACTTGATATCTCAATGCTTCTAATACCAAACCTGAGACCCGTCCTATAACATGAGATGTGATATCCAAATCCTTCCCCTTCCAAACCTTAGACCCTTCCTTTATCATGAGATGTGATATCCAACGACTTCCCATTCCAATCCTGAGACCCTTCCGATATCATGAGATGTGATATCTCAATGCTTCTAATATCAAACTTGAGACCCTCCCTATAGCATGAGATGTGATATCCAAGTCCTTCCCATTCCAATCCTGAGACCCTTCCTATAGCATGAGATGTGATATCTCAATGCTTCTAATACCAAACCTGAGACCCTTCCTATAACATGAGATTGGAATATCCAACTCCTTCCCATTCTAATCCTGAGACCCTTCCGATAGCAGAGATGTGATATCTCAATTCTTATACCAAACCTGAGATCCTTCCTATAACATGAGATGTGATATCCAACTCCTTCCCATTCCAATCCTGAGACCCTTCCTATAGCAAGAGATGTGATATCTCAATGCTTCTAATATCAAACTTGAGAGCCTCCCTATAGCATGAGATGTGATATCCAAGTCCTTCCCATTCCAATCCTGAGACACTTCCTATAGCATGAGATGTGATATCTCAATGCTTCTAATACCAAACCTGAGACTCTTCCTATAACATGAGATGGGATATCCAACTCCTTCCCATTCCAATCCTGAGACCCTTCCGATAGCAGAGATGTGATATCTCAATGCTTATATCAAACCTGAGACCCTTCCTACGGCATGAGATGTCATATACAACTCCTTCCCATTCCAATCCTGAGACCCTTCCTATAGCATGAGATGTGATATCTCAATGCTTATACCAAACCTGAGACCCTTCCTATAGCATGAGATGTGATATCCAACTCCTTCCCATTCCAATCCTGAGACCCTTCCTATAGCATGAGATGTGATATCTCAATGCTTATACCAAACCTGAGACCCTTCCTACGGCATGAGATGTCATATACAACTCCTTCCCATTCCAATCCTGAGACCCTTCCTATAGCATGACATGTGATATCTCAATGCTTATACCAAACCTGAGACCCTTCCTATAGCATGAGATGTGATATCCAACTCCTTCCCATTCCAATCCTGAGACCCTTCCTATAGCATGAGATGTGATATCTCAATGCTTCTACCAAACCTGAGACCCTTCCTTTAGCATGAGATGTGATATCCAACTCCCTCCCATTCCAATCCTGAGACCCTTCCTATAGCATGAGTTGTGATATCTCAATACTTCTAATACCAAACCTGAGATCCTTCTGATAACATGAGATGTGATATCCAAATCCTTCCCCTTCCAATCCTGAGACCCTTCTGATAGCATGAGATGTGATATCTCAATGCTTCTAATACCAAACCTGAGATCCTTCCTATAACATGAGATGTGATATCCAAATCCTTCCCCTTCCAAACCTGAGACCCTCCCTTTAGCATGAGATGTGATATCCAACTCCTTCCCATTCCAATTCTGAGCCCCTTCCTATACCATGAGACTTGATATCCAACTCCTTCCCATTCCAATTCTGAGCCCCTTCCAATACCATGAGACTTGATATCTCAATGCTTCTAATACCAAACCTGAGACCCGTCCTATAACATGAGAGGTGATATCCAAATCCTTCCCCTTCCAAACCTTAGACCCTTCCTTTATGATGAGATGTGATATCCAACTCCTTCCCATTCCAATCCTGAGACCCTTCCAATACCATGAGACTTGATATCTCAATGCTTCTAATACCAAACCTGAGACCCGTCCTATAACATGAGAGGTGATATCCAAATCCTTCCCCTTCCAAACCTTAGACCCTTCCTTTAGCATGAGATGTGATATCCAGCTCCTTCCCATTCCAATCCTGAGACACTTCTGATAGCATGAGATGTGATATCTCAATGCTTCTAATATCAAAACGGAAACCCTCCCTATAGCATGATATGTGATATCTAAGTCCTTCCCATTCCAATCCTGAGACCCTTCCTATAGCATGAGATGTGATATCTCAATGCTTCTACCAAACCTGAGACCCTTCCTTTAGCATGAGATGTGATATCCAACTCCTTCCCATTCCAATCCTGAGACCCTTCCTATAGCATGAGATGTGATATCTCAATACTTCTAATACCAAACCTGAGATCCTTCCGATAACATGAGATGTGATATCCAAATCCTTCCCCTTCCAAACCTGAGACCCTCCCTTTAGCATGAGATGTGATATCCATCTCCTTCCCATTCCAATCCTGAGACCCTTCTGATAGCATGAGATGTGATATCTCAATGCTTCTAATACCAAACCTGAGATCCTTCCGATAGCATGAGATGTGATATCTCAATGCTTCTAATACCAAACCTGAGACCCTTCCTATAACATGAGATTGGAATATCCAACTCCTTCCCATTCCAATCCTGAGACCCTTCCGATAGCAGAGATGTGATATCTCAATTCTTATACCAAACCTGAGATCCTTCCTATAACATGAGATGTGATATCCAACTCCTTCCCATTCCAATCCTGAGACACTTCCTATAGCATGAGATGTGATATCTCACTGCTTATACCAAACCTGAGACCCTTCCTATAGCATGAGATGTGATATCCAACTCCTTCCCATTCCAATCCTGAGACCCTTCCTATAGCATGAGATGTGATATCTCAATGCTTCTAATATCAAACTTGAGAGCCTCCCTATAGCATGAGATGTGATATCCAAGTCCTTCCCATTCCAATCCTGAGACACTTCCTATAGCATGAGATGTGATATCTCAATGCTTCTAATACCAAACCTGAGACTCTTCCTATAACATGAGATGGGATATCCAACTCCTTCCCATTCCAATCCTGAGACCCTTCCGATAGCAGAGATGTGATATCTCAATGCTTATACCAAACCTGAGACCCTTCCTACGGCATGAGATGTCATATACAACTCCTTCCCATTCCAATCCTGAGACCCTTCCTATAGCATGAGATGTGATATCTCAATGCTTATACCAAACCTGAGACCCTTCCTATAGCATGAGATGTGATATCCAACTCCTTCCCATTCCAATCCTGAGACCCTTCCTATAGCATGAGATGTGATATCTCAATGCTTATACCAAACCTGAGACCCTTCCTACGGCATGAGATGTCATATACAACTCCTTCCCATTCCAATCCTGAGACCCTTCCTATAGCATGAGATGTGATATCTCAATGCTTATACCAAACCTGAGACCCTTCCTATAGCATGAGATGTGATATCCAACTCCTTCCCATTCCAATCCTGAGACCCTTCCTATAGCATGAGATGTGATATCTCAATGCTTATACCAAACCTGAGACCCTTCCTATAACATGAGATGGGATATCCAACTCCTTCCCATTCCAATCCTGAGACACTTCCGATAGCAGAGATGTGATATCTCAATGCTTATACCAGACCTTAGACCCTTCCTATAACATGAGATCGGATATCCAACTCCTTCCCGTTCCAAACCTGAGACCCTTCCTTTAGCATGAGATGTGATATCCAGCTCCTTCCCATTCCAATCCTGAGACACTTCGGATAGCATGAGATGTGATATCTCAATGCTTCTAATATCAAAACGGAAACCCTCCCTATAGCATGATATGTGATATCTAAGTCCTTCCCATTCCAATCCTGAGACCCTTCCTATAGCATGAGATGTGATATCTCAATGCTTCTAATACCAAACCTGAGATCCTTCCGATAGCATGAGATTGGATATCCAACTCCTTCCCATTCCAATCCTGAGACACTTCCGATAGCAGAGATGTGATATCTCAATGCTTATACCAGACCTTAGACCCTTCCTATAACATGAGATCGGATATCCAACTCCTTCCCGTTCCAAACCTGAGACCCTTCCTTTAGCATGAGATGTGATATCCAGCTCCTTCCCATTCCAATCCTGAGACACTTCCTATAGCATGAGATGTGATATCTCAATGCTTCTACCAAACCTGAGACCCTTCCTTTAGCATGAGATGTGATATCCAACTCCTTCCCATTCCAATCCTGAGACCCTTCATATAGCATGAGATGTGATATCTCAATACTTCTAATACCAAACCTGAGATCCTTCCGATAACATGACATGTGATATCCAAATCCTTCCCCTTCCAAACCTGAGACCCTCCCTTTAGCATGAGATGTGATATCCATCTCCTTCCCATTCCAATCCTGAGACCCTTCTGATAGCATGAGATGTGATATCTCAATGCTTCTAATACCAAACCTGAGATCCTTCCGATAGCATGAGATGTGATATCTCAATGCTTCTAATACCAAACCTGAGATCCTTCCTATAACATGAGATGTGATATCCAAATCCTTCCCCTTCCAATTCTGAGACCCTCCCTTTAACATGAGATGTGATATCCAACTCCTTCCCATTCCAACCTGAGACCCTTCCTATAGCATGAGATGTGATATCTCAATGCCTCTAATACCAAACCTGAGATCCTTCCTCTAACATGAAATGTGATATCCAACTTCTTCCCTTTCCAAACCTGAGAGCCTATCTATAGCATGAGATGTGATATCCAAGTCCTTCCCATTCCAATCCTTAGACCCTTCCTACAGCATGCAATATGATATCTCAATGATTCTAATAACAAACCTGAGACCCGTCCTATAACATGAGATGGGATATCCAACTCCTTCCATTTCCAATCCTGAGACACTTCCGATAGCAGAGATGTGATATCTCAATGCTTATACCAAACCTGAGACCCTTCCTATAACATGAGATGTGATATCCAACTCCTTCCCGTTCCAAACCTGAGACTCTTCCTTTAGCATGAGATGTGATATCTAGCTCCTTCCCATTCCAATCCTGAGACACTTCCGATAGCATGAGATGTGATATCTCAATGTTTCTAATATCAAAACTGAGACCCTCCCTATATCATGATATGTGATATCTAAGTCCTTCCCATTCCAATCCTGAGACCCTTCCTATAGCATGAGATGTGATATCTCAATGCTTCTACCAAACCTGAGACCCTTCCTTTAGCATGAGATGTGATATCCAACTCCTTCCCATTCCAATCCTGAGACCCTTCCTATAGCATGAGATGTGATATCTCAATACTTCTAATACCAAACCTGAGATCCTTCCTATAGCATGAGATGTGATATCTCAATGCTTCTAATACCAAACCTGAGACCCTTCCTACAGCATGCGATGTGATATCTCACTGCTTATACCAAACCTGAGACCCTTCCTATAGCATGAGATGTGATATCCAACTCCTTCCCATTCCAATCCTGAGACCCTTCCTATAGCATGAGATGTGATATCTCAATGCTTCTAATATCAAACTTGAGAGCCTCCCTATAGCATGAGATGTGATATCCAAGTCCTTCCCATTCCAATCCTGAGACACTTCCGATAGCATGAGATGTGATATCTCAATGCTTCTAATACCAAAACGGAAACCCTCCATATAGCATGATATGTGATATCTAAGTCCTTCCCATTCCAATCCTGAGACCCTTCCTATAGCATGAGATGTGATATCTCAATGCTTCTACCAAACCTGAGACCCTTCCTTTAGCATGAGATGTGATATCCAACTCCTTCCCATTCCAATCCTGAGACCCTTCCTATAGCATGAGATGTGATATCTCAATACTTCTAATACCAAACCTGAGATCCTTCCGATAACATGAGATGTGATATCCAAATCCTTCCCCTTCCAAACCTGAGACCCTCCCTTTAGCATGAGATGTGATATCCAACTCCTTCCCATTCCAATCCTGAGACCCTTCTGATAGCATGAGATGTGATATCTCAATGCTTCTAATACCAAACCTGAGATCCTTCCGATAGCATGAGATGTGATATCTCAATGCTTCTAATACCAAACCTGAGATCCTTCCTATAACATGAGATGTGATATCCAAATCCTTCCCCTTCCAATTCTGAGACCCTCCCTTTAACATGAGATGTGATATGCAACTCCTTCCCATTCCAACCTGAGACCCTTCCTATAGCATGAGATGTGATATCTCAATGCTTATACCAAACCTGAGACCCTTCCTATAACATGAGATGGGATATCCAACTCCTTCCCATTCCAATCCTGAGACACTTCCGATAGCAGAGATGTGATATCTCAATGCTTATACCAGACCTTATACCCTTCCTATAACATGAGATCGGATATCCAACTCCTTCCCGTTCCAAACCTGAGACCCTTCCTTTAGCATGAGATGTGATATCCAGCTCCTTCCCATTCCAATCCTGAGACACTTCCGATAGCATGAGATGTGATATCTCAATGCTTCTAATATCAAAACGGAAACCCTCCCTATAGCATGATATGTGATATCTTAGTCCTTCCCATTCCAATCCTGAGACCCTTCCTATAGCATGAGATGTGATATCAAAATGCTTCTAATACCAAACCTGAGATCCTTCCGATAGCATGAGATCGGATATCCAACTCCTTCCCATTCCAATCCTGAGACACTTCCGATAGCAGAGATGTGATATCTCAATGCTTATACCAGACCTTAGACCCTTCCTATAACATTAGATCGGATATCCAACTCATTCCCGTTCCAAACCTGAGACCCTTCCTTTAGCAAGAGATGTGATATCCAGCTCCTTCCCATTCCAATCCTGAGACACTTCCTATAGCATGAGATGTGATATCTCAATGCTTCTACCAAACCTGAGACCCTTCCTTTAGCATGAGATGTGATATCCAACTCCTTCCCATTCCAATCCTGAGACCCTTCCTATAGCATGAGATGTGATATCTCAATACTTCTAATACCAAACCTGAGATCCTTCCGATAACATGAGATGTGATATCCAAATCCTTCCCCTTCCAAACCTGAGACCCTCCCTTTAGCATGAGATGTGATATCCATCTCCTTCCCATTCCAATCCTGAGACCCTTCTGATAGCATGAGATGTGATATCTCAATGCTTCTAATACCAAACCTGAGATCCTTCCGATAGCATGAGATGTGATATCTCAATGCTTCTAATACCAAACCTGAGATCCTTCCTATAACATGAGATGTGATATCCAAATCCTTCCCCTTCCAATTCTGAGACCCTCCCTTTAACATGAGATGTGATATCCAACTCCTTCCCATTCCAACCTGAGACCCTTCCTATAGCATGAGATGTGATATCTCAATGCCTCTAATACCAAACCTGAGATCCTTCCTCTAACATGAAATGTGATATCCAACTCCTTCCCTTTCCAAACCTGAGAGCCTATCTATAGCATGAGATGTGATATCCAAGTCCTTCCCATTCCAATCCTGAGACACTTCCGATAGCATGAGATGTGATATCTCAATGCTTCTAATATCAAAACGGAAACCCTCCCTATAGCATGATATGTGATATCTAAGTCCTTCCCATTCCAATCCTGAGACCCTTCCTATAGCATGAGATGTGATATCTCAATGCTTCTAATACCAAACCTGAGATCCTTCCGATAGCATGAGATCGGATATCCAACTCCTTCCCATTCCAATCCTGAGACACTTCCGATAGCAGAGATGTGATATCTCAATGGTTATACCAGACCTTAGACCCTTCCTATAACATGAGATCGGATATCCAACTCCTTCCCGTTCCAAACCTGAGACCCTTCCTTTAGCATGAGATGTGATATCCAGCTCCTTCCCATTCCAATCCTGAGACACTTCCTATAGCATGAGATGTGATATCTCAATGCTTCTACCAAACCTGAGACCCTTCCTTTAGCATGAGATGTGATATCCAGCTCCTTCCCATTCCAATCCTGAGACCCTTCCTATAGCATGAGATGTGATATCTCAATACTTCTAATACCAAACCTGAGATCCTTCCGATAACATGAGATGTGATATCCAAATCCTTCCCCTTCCAAACCTGAGACCCTCCCTTTAGCATGAGATGTGATATCCATCTCCTTCCCATTCCAATCCTGAGACCCTTCTGATAGCATGAGATGTGATATCTCAATGCTTCTAATACCAAACCTGAGATCCTTCCGATAGCATGAGATGTGATATCTCAATGCTTCTAATACCAAACCTGAGACCCTTCCTATAACGAGATGGGATATCCAACTCCTTCCCATTCCAATCCTGAGACCCTTCCGATAACAGAGATGTGATATCTCAATGCTTATACCAAACCTGAGACCCTTCCTATAGCATGAGATGTGCTATCCAACTCCTTCCCATTCCAATCCTGAGACCCTCCCTTTAGCATGAGATGTGATATCCAACTCCTTCCCATTCCAATCCTGATACCCTTCTGATAGCATGAGATGTGATATCTCAATGCCTCTAATACCAAACCTGAGATCCTACCTCTAACATAAAAAGTGATATCCAACTCCTTCCCTTTCCAAACCTGAGAGCCTTCCTACAGCATGAGATGTGATATCCAAGTCCTTCCCATTCCAATCCTGAGACCCTTCCTATAACATGAGATGTGACATCCAACTCTTTCCCATTCCAACCTGAGACCCTTCCTATAGCATGAGATGGGATATCCAACTCCTTCCAAATCCAATCCTGATACCCTTCCGATAGCATGAGATGTGATATCCCAATGCTTCTACAAAACCTGAGACCCATACCATGGCATGATGTGATATCAAACTCCCGTCCTATACCATGAGACTTGATATCTCAATGCTTCTAATACCAAACCTGAGACCGGTCCAATAACATGAGATGTGATATCCAAATCCTTCCCCTTCCAAACCTGAGACCCTTCTGATAGCATGAGATGTGATATCTCAATGCCTCTAATACCAAACCTGAGATCCTACCTCTAACATGAAAAGTGATATCCAACTCCTTCCCTTTCCAAACCTGAGAGCCTTCCTACAGCATGAGATGTAATATCCAAGTCCTTCCCATTCCAATCCTGAGACCCTTCCTATAACATGAGATGTGACATCCAACTCTTTCCCATTCCAACCTGAGACCCTTCCTATAGCATAAGATGGGATATCCAACTTCTTCCAAATCCAATCCTGATACCCTTCCGATAGCATGAGATGTGATATCCCAATGCTTCTACAAAACCTGAGACCCATACCGTGGCATGATGTGATATCAAACTCCCGTCCTATACCATGACACTTGATATCTCAATGCTTCTAATACCAAAACTGAGACCGGTCCAATAACATGAGATGTGATATCCAAATCCTTCCCCTTCCAAACCTGAGACCCTTCCTTTAGCATGAGATGTGATATCCAAATCCTTCCCATTCCAATCCTTAAACCCTTCCTATAGCATGAGATGTGATATCTCAATGTTTCTAATAAAAAACCTGAGACCCTTCCTATAGCAAGAGATTTGATATCCAAATCCTTCCCATTCCAACCTGAGACCCTTCCTATAGCATGAGAAGGGATATCCAACTCCTTCCCATTCCAATCCTGAGACGCTTCCTATACCATGAGATGTGATATCTCAATGCTTCTAATAAAAAACCTGAGACCCTTCCTATAGCAAGAGATGTGATATCCAAATCCTTCCCATTCCAATCCTGAGATCCTTCCTATAACATGAGATGTGATATCCAATTCCTTCCTGTTAGGAAAGATTTCGTTATTGTAGGGAATTTTCCTTCCATGTGGCAACCCCTAAACTTTTTGCTATTGTTTTTAACCTTGTTCTTGACTTTGCCAGGGAAGTACAGCCTTCTGCCGCACTTCCCTGGGCTTTCGCTCCTTTCTTACGGGGAAACTGACATGCCCTTATGACAGTCAGTACCGGGGAACGTTGTTTCCCGTAGTTTCTTTTATCGTGTCGCAGCTTTAGTGCAACACGACACAAGAGGGCACAGTAAGCTAAGTTACAGCTCTCTTGGGTCTCTAGCCTTCTACAGGCCCTAGATACTCTTTTAGGATGGTATTTGATCGGTGCAAGTCATTCAGGGACTGGAATGGTGGCAGCGATCGTTTTGTATATTTTGAGCTCCTTTTGCCGTTCTGAGCACGTTTTTGCACTGAACCCAAAATGGTGGCCTGGCTCCCCAAAATGGCCAGACCACGAGGCTCCTTTGTCCTGTCCACTGTCCGTCTTGCTCCCTTCACCTTCCCCAGGTCCAGCGACCCGGGGCCTTCCTTATTTGGGCATGTACTTTCCCGCGAAAAGTGGTTGCTTTCGCGGGCTTCTACATGCCGTTTGTGTGCCTCCAGGGTGTGGGCTGGGATGTCTGGTCCCAATACACATCCTGGGTGCCAGAGAGTCTAGGGTGGTGTGAATGCCTGGGACCACCGTGGTCCGTGATTGGTCCACGTATGGTATGTGTTTTGATGAGCGGATCTCCCATTGGTTCCTCTCCGTTTTGGCGCGAAGGGAACCGTGGATAAGAGGGGGCTGGAAACACCACTACCATGTCGATCTCCTGAGTTCTCACGAACGAAGGAATACAGGAGCCAAGTATCCTGCAACCAAGAGGCTGGACCGAGGAATCGCTGGTGACCCGCTGAAGGAATCCTCCTTTGCACTGCTGTCGTCCTGAGAGCCCCTGTCCTCCTTTGATCGAACCAGAAGGCCTGTACTGGTGCTTCGACCTTTGGAATAGCAGGAACAGCTATTCCCGGCATCTACATCATCTCCTGCCAAGTAAGCCTTCGGAAGCGTCTCTGGGCCATCCAGTTGACTGACCAGCTTACAAGGGAGCCTTGCTCTGTAACCGCCGCCAGGTTGTGCCGTATCTCGAGTCCTTGTCACTCTCCAACGCTTCGTGCCCTTGGCGTTCCCAGGTCTGAAGGGAGGAGGGTACTTTTGACTCAGATACGCACGGCCGCTCCGTTGTCCTGCTGCGGCAACAAACTGTGCCGGTTTCGTCGATTGGGACGTCTTTTTGATCTACACGACTACAGAGCATTCCCTGCTCTTCTGAACCTGCCAGCTGCTGAAACTAACGCGGAGGAGCCTGGGACTGCTTGCTTCGGGGACCGGTGAGTAGTATATCTAGGATCTGGTCGCCCTCCTGCAGTAACCCATTGCTTTTCCCCGCTGTGTAAAACAGCACCCTTTTGGCCCGTACTCGCGCTCTGCTTCTGCCCGCTGTGGAGGCTGCGCTTGAGTTGCGGACCCTGTTCTTCTTCTGCTGTGCACTAATCCGAACTGCCTGACTTCCTCCGAAGAGCTTCCCCTTTTGCCCGTTGGCACCAGCGTGTGCAGGTACTTTGAGCACAAGGCTCCACTCTTCGCAGGGCTCTGACTTCCATCTAGTTAGGTGCCTATGAAGGCGAACTAAGTCTAAAGCATTATTGCACTGCCTGTTTTCCTTCCCTTTCAGGTGGACTACATATTTCGTGCTTTAAACGCTTGCGACTGTGTATTTGTATATATATTGTGTTGATTTGGTATGTGTTGGCTTAATACTGTGTTATTGTGATTTTCTCGCTACGGTCGTTGTTTTAAAGGCCTTAAAATAAATGTGTTTATATTTTTGATATAACACCTGTTTGGAGTAGTTTGTAAGCGCTCTTGCTTTGTGTGCTCACTGCGGGCTTTCAGTCACCCTCACCCCTCTTGAGACCTAGTCTTGACCGCCGCGATCGCTACCTTGATTGGTCTGGCTTGTCCAGAGGTTACCCTGTTCCAAGTAATTAGGTTGGCCTTCTGAACTTCTGCGCCACCAGGACAAGTTCAGAAATCCGTCTTAACAAATTGGTGTACAGCGGTGGGATACGACTGGAGGTATCCGGTGTTGCGCACGGGCTAGGGCATTTCGGGTTATTCCAAACAGTACATGTAGTGAATTGTTATAGTATAACTTTAAAAAGGCCATAGTCCTATCACACAGTATGGAAACAAGTACGTTGTTAACTTTAAATGCTTCCAAATCAGAAACGCTGAAAAAGATGTGTGCGGAGAGAGGTGTTTCCTCTCAAGGCACGAAATTGGAAATGATCCAAAGAATCGTGGCGTGGCAAGAAGCGCAGCTTGATGCTATAACTTCTGAGGACAGTGCGGAAGGTGGTGGGGCTGCTCTCACTGGCAGAACCGACGGTTCTGCCGCCGCACTGTTCCACCGCGACCACGAGGACAGGGAGGACGAGATGTCTAATGTTTCCTCTGCCAGTACTGATGGGGAGGCTAGGCTTGAATTCAAGAAGCAAGAGCTGCGGTTTAGGCAGCAGGAGCTTGAATTCAGCATAGCCAAACTGAAAATCGAACAGGCAGAAAAACAAAAAGACAGGGATCACCAGTTGGAACTGGCCAAGCTTCAGGTTGCAAATGGGTCCACGGGTCCTGGACATGGGTCTGGGGCCTCCTCTCATCCACGGTTTCCAAAAGATCTGCTCAGTGTGTATGAGGAACGGAATGACATTATGGACTGGCTGAATGCGTTTGAGTATGCATGCGAAGTTCAGAAAGTTGACAATGCTGACAAGATTGCGTGGTTGCTCAGTAGACTGCCCCATTCTGGCTGTAGTGCCATTATGGAGATGTCGAAGGCTGAGCGAGCTGATTTCGCAATGTTGAAGCAGACTCTCATTTTAAAGTTTGGGAAGACTCCGGCCCAATATTTAAAGCGTTTTCGAGAGTATAAGAAAAAGGAAGGTGGTACTTGGGTATCTTATGTCACTGAATCTTTGAAAAACTTAACTGGCTGGGTCGAAGGCTATAAGGTTTCTACCTTCGCCGGCATGATAAATCTTGTCATGCTGGAACACATTTTTGCTTCTTCTTCCCCGGAGCTTAAGCAGCACTTGGCCGATTCGAAGGAGATAGATCCTAAGAAGCTGGCCATGGCCGCCGACTTATGGGTGTCACATGGAGTGTCCCATAAGGACAAAACTCATCCTGGTAAGCAGGAGGAAGGGAAAAAGTCCAAAGATATGGAGGGTGGAGAATCTGCTAAATCTTCTTCCCAAAAGGGCCACAAAAAGAAAAACAAGGGTAAGACACAAGAGAACTCACAGGGTAGTGGAGGTCCGCCTCCGAAACAGAACTCTGGTTACAATAAGCCTCCCTATGTAAACAGACCCATTGGATCTTGTTTTGCTTGTGGAGCAACTGACCATGTGAAGGGGGATCCCCGTTGTAAGGTTAGACCTTTGGGGGTCCACTCCGCTAATCTGGCCTTCTCCTCCTACGAGGAAGAAGAGATTACAGGAGCATCCTTCTCCTCAGACTCATTTCCCAGCGGAATAGAGGCTGAGGTAGTTTTAGTGTCCCTGGGTTCCTGGGAGCCTAAAGTCGCAGAGGCGTATGCTAGGATTCCGGATAATACCAAGCACTACTTTAAAGACAGTGTGCTGATCAATGGAGTAGACACTCCAGCTCTTAGGGATAGTGGGTGCAGTCGCACTGTAGTGGATTCTACCTTGGTAGACTCAGAGGAAGTTGCCAGAGCTACTCTGATGCCCACTAAGTTGGCTGACGGCCCCCTCCGCATGTTTCCCGTGATCCCTGCTAATCTTACTTTAAATGGTACAGCAGTCAGGATTCCAGTGAGCATTCAGAGAAACGTCCCGGGAAAGGTCTTGTTAGGTAATGATCTCAGAGCTTTAGGGCTCGTAGGAGACACTGCCGAACGACCCTACACACGGTCTCAAGCACGGGCAGCATTGGCCAAGCCCAATACGCCGCCCCAGCCGAAGGGTAAACCCAAGGCGAAAGGAGTCAACAAGTCACGACAAGGGAAAGAAAATATTCCCCCGAGCTCGCCTACCACTGCGGTGGAGGAAGTTGGTCGATCGCCCGAGCCTGACGAGGAAGTGGCGATGCCTGAAGTATTCGACCCCAACGATCATCCTGAACTAAACGACTTGTTAGTTGAAGGAGGTCCTGATAGGGACGAATTCAGTAAAGGCCAACGTGAGTGCCCATCTCTGGAAGGCCTAAGGAGACAGGCCTGCTCCCAGCTTGAGGGTGAACCTCATGGGACGCATAGGATTTATTGGGAAGGTGGACTCCTGTATAGTGAGCCCACAGAGTCTACAGAAGGAGACCATAGGAGGTTGGTGGTTCCCCTTGCTGTTAGGCCCTTCCTCCTGCAGTTGGCGCATGAAGTTCCCCTTGCTGGTCACCTTGGTATGAAGAGGACCAAGCAAAGGTTATCCATGCACTTCTACTGGCCCAAGATGGGGGTGCAAGTAGAAAGTCACTGCAGGAGTTGTGCCTCCTGCCAGTTGTCTGGTAAGGTTGGCGCGACAATCCAAGCTCCGTTGGTATCGCTCCCAGTTGTGGGGGTACCATTTGAAAGGGTAGGGATCGACATCGTTGGTCCCCTTGACCCACAAACATCCTCGGGCAATAGGTTTATCCTGGTGCTGGTCGACCATGCAACCAGGTATCCTGAGGCCATCCCATTAAAAACTGTAACTGCCAAGTCAGTTGCAAAAGCTTTACTCGGCATATTTACTAGGGTTGGCTTCCCTAAAGAAGTTGTGTCAGATCGTGGCAGCAACTTTATGTCGAAGTATATGCAGGCTATGTGGAAAGAATGTGGGGTCACCTACAAGTTCTCTTCTGCATACCACCCCCAGACCAATGGTCTGGTGGAACGCTTCAACAGAACGTTAAAGAGCATGATTGGGGCTCTGGAGGAGCCCCAGAGAAGAAAATGGGATCTTCTTTTACCATGTTTGCTGTTTGCCTACCGAGAGGTACCACAGGAGGGTGTTGGCTTCAGCCCCTTCGAACTTCTGTTCGGTCATCCCGTACGGGGACCCTTAGCCATCGTCAAAGAGGGATGGGAGATGCCCACTTCCCCTGTTACTACCAATGTAGTTGATTATGTGCTGGGGCTCAGAAAACGGATGGTACTTCTGATGGGCTTGGCTAGTGATAAGTTGAAGGCAGGGCAAGCGCTGGTGAAACATTGGTACGACCAGAAAGCTTCCCTCATCAACTTTACACCTGGTCAGCAAGTCCTGATCATGAATCCTATAAGGCCTCGAGCTTTACAGGACAAATGGTCAGGCCCTTACACAGTGGTGGAGCCCCTGGGTGAGGTGAACTATTTAGTGGACCTTGGAAGGCCTGGACAGGCTCCAAAAGTGTTCCACGTGAATAGGCTGAAGGCTTTCGTCCCAAGAGTCGAAATGGCAGCACTGCTACTGGCTTCAGACGTTGAGGAAGAGGAGTCTGAACCTCTCCCCGACCTGTTCCAAGGCGGTCCTTCAGATAGCTCCTTTGAGGGTGTCCGTGTGGCCCCTCACCTGACTTCTGATCAGCAGGCTGAGGTGAAAAGTTTGCTTCGGCAGTTTTCCCCCCTGTTTTCACAGTCGCCTGGTTTGACACCTTGGTGCAAACATAACATTGACACAGGAGACAGTGTACCTACCAAAAGTAGGGGATACAGGATGTCGGATAAAGTACGGTCTTATATTAAGACCGAGGTCAACAAAATGTTAGACCTTGGGGTGATTGAACCCTCTAGTAGTCCTTGGTCCAGCCCTGTGGTTTTGGTTCAAAAGGCAGGCACTTCTGAATTGAGGTTCTGCGTGGACTACAGGGCTCTGAATGCTGTCACCAAGACAGATGCACACCCCTTGCCTCGAACAGATGAGCTGGTGGATACTTTGGGTGCCTCCAAGTACCTCAGCACGTTTGACCTTACTGCTGGCTATTGGCAAATAGCGTTAGCAGAACATGCTAAGGAGAAGGCAGCATTTTCTACTCCAGACGGCCTTTACCAATTCCGGGTAATGCCGTTCGGGTTGAAGAATGCACCTGCCACTTTCCAGAGGCTTGTGAATCATGTGTTGAATGGGTTGGACGAATTCTGTCTTGCATATCTGGACGATATAGCAGTTTTCAGTGCCACCTGGGAAGACCATGTGAAACACCTCGGGATTGTGCTCCAGGCTCTTCAGAAAGCCCACTTGACCATAAAGGCTAGTAAATGCCAGATTGGACAAGGCTCAGTGGTTTACCTTGGACATGAAGTAGGTGGAGGGAGGATACAGCCTCTACCCAGTAAAGTACAAGCAGTACAAGACTGGCCTACCCCCACTACGCAAACCCAAGTGAGGGCCTTCTTAGGACTCACGGGGTATTATCGGAATTTTATGGCAGACTATGGCACCATAGCTGCTCCTCTGACTGCTCTCACAACTCCGAAGAAACCCAAGAAGGTAACTTGGACCGACGAGTGTGAGAAGGCCTTCAATGGCTTAAAAGACTCCTTGTGCCAGGCCCCTGTCCTCAGGGCCCCGGATTATCAAAGAACTTTTATCGTGCAGACGGACGCCTCTGACACTGGGATAGGAGCTGTACTATCACAAGTAGATGAGAAGGGTAAGGAACACCCTATCGGTTTTATTAGTCGCCAGCTTAAGGACAGAGAGCTCAGATGGTCCACGGTAGAGAAAGAATGTTTCTCTGTTGTGTGGGCCCTAAGGAAGCTGAGGCCCTACCTCTATGGGACCCACTTCACTGTGCAAACTGACCATAAGCCGTTAAAGTGGCTAATGAACATGAAGGGGGAGAATCCAAAGTTGCTTAGGTGGTCCATAAGTCTACAAGGCTTCGACTTCACTATTGAGCATAGGCCAGGTGTACAACATAGCAATGCTGATGGGTTGTCCAGAATGTTTAACCGACCTGAACATGAGACTCATCCAGGGGTGGATTAGTTCCCCCTGTCCATAGTCTGGGAGGGGCGAGTGTTAGGAAAGATTTCGTTATTGTAGGGAATTTTCCTTCCATGTGGCAACCCCTAAACTTTTTGCTATTGTTTTTAACCTTGTTCTTGACTTTGCCAGGGAAGTACAGCCTTCTGCCGCACTTCCCTGGGCTTTCGCTCCTTTCTTACGGGGAAACTGACATGCCCTTATGACAGTCAGTACCGGGGAACGTTGTTTCCCGTAGTTTCTTCTATCGTGTCGCAGCTTTAGTGCAACACGACACAAGAGGGCACAGTAAGCTAAGTTACAGCTCTCTTGGGTCTCTAGCCTTCTACAGGCCCTAGATACTCTTTTAGGATGGTATTTGATCGGTGCAAGTCATTCAGGGACTGGAATGGTGGCAGCGATCGTTTTGTATATTTTGAGCTCCTTTTGCCGTTCTGAGCACGTTTTTGCACTGAACCCAAAATGGTGGCCTGGCTCCCCAAAATGGCCAGACCACGAGGCTCCTTTGTCCTGTCCACTGTCCGTCTTGCTCCCTTCACCTTCCCCAGGTCCAGCGACCCGGGGCCTTCCTTATTTGAGCATGTACTTTCCCGCGAAACGTGGTTGCTTTCGCGGGCTTCTACATGCCGTTTGTGTGCCTCCAGGGTGTGGGCTGGGATGTCTGGTCCCAATACACATCCTGGGTGCCAGAGAGTCTAGGGTGGTGTGAATGCCTGGGACCACCGTGGTCCGTGATTGGTCCACGTATGGTATGTGTTTTGATGAGCGGATCTCCCATTGGTTCCTCTCCGTTTTGGCGCGAAGGGAACCGTGGATAAGAGGGGGCTGGAAACACCACTACCATGTCGATCTCCTGAGTTCTCACGAACGAAGGAATACAGGAGCCAAGTATCCTGCAACCAAGAGGCTGGACCGAGGAATCGCTGGTGACCCGCTGAAGGAATCCTCCTTTGCACTGCTGTCGTCCTGAGAGCCCCTGTCCTCCTTTGATCGAACCAGAAGGCCTGTACTGGTGCTTCGACCTTTGGAATAGCAGGAACAGCTATTCCCGGCATCTACATCATCTCCTGCCAAGTAAGCCTTCGGAAGCGTCTCTGGGCCATCCAGTTGACTGACCAGCTTACAAGGGAGCCTTGCTCTGTAACCGCCGCCAGGTTGTGCCGTATCTCGAGTCCTTGTCACTCTCCCACGCTTCGTGCCCTTGGCGTTCCCAGGTCTGAAGGGAGGAGGGTACTTTTGACTCAGATACGCACGGCCGCTCCGTTGTCCTGCTGCGGCAACAAACTGTGCCGGTTTCGTCGATTGGGACGTCTTTTTGATCTACACGACTACAAAGCATTCCCTGCTCTTCTGAACCTGCCAGCTGCTGAAACTAACGCGGAGGAGCCTGGGACTGCTTGCTTCGGGGACCGGTGAGTAGTATATCTAGGATCTGGTCGCCCTCCTGCAGTAACCCATTGCTTTTCCCCGCTGTGTAAAACAGCACCCTTTTGGCCCGTACTCGCGCTCTGCTTCTGCCCGCTGTGGAGGCTGCGCTTGAGTTGCGGACCCTGTTCTTCTTCTGCTGTGCACTAATCCGAACTGCCTGACTTCCTCCGAAGAGCTTCCCCTTTTGCCCGTTGGCACCAGCGTGTGCAGGTACTTTGAGCACAAGGCTCCACTCTTCGCAGGGCTCGGACTTCCATCTAGTTAGGTGCCTATGAAGGCGAACTAAGTCTAAAGCATTATTGCACTGCCTGTTTTCCTTCCCTTTCAGGTGGACTACATATTTCGTGCTTTAAACGCTTGCGACTGTGTATTTGTATATATATTGTGTTGATTTGGTATGTGTTGGCTTAATACTGTGTTATTGTGATTTTCTCGCTACGGTCGTTGTTTTAAAGGCCTTAAAATAAATGTGTTTATATTTTTGATATAACACCTGTTTGGAGTAGTTTGTAAGCGCTCTTGCTTTGTGTGCTCACTGCGGGCTTTCAGTCACCCTCACCCCTCTTGAGACCTAGTCTTGACCGCCGCGATCGCTACCTTGATTGGTCTGGCTTGTCCAGAGGTTACCCTGTTCCAAGTAATTAGGTTGGCCTTCTGAACTTCTGCGCCACCAGGACAGAGTTCAGAAATCCGTCTTAACACTTCCCATTCCAAACCTGAGACCCTTCCTATTGGATGAGATGTGATATCCAACTCCTTCCCATTCCAATCCTGAGACCCTTCCTATAACATAAGATGTGATATCTCAATGCTTCTAATACCAAACCTGGGACCCGTCCTATAACATGAGATATGATATCCAAATCCTTCCCCTTCCAAACCTGAGAGCCTTCCTTTAGCATGAGATGTGATATCTAAATCCTTCCCATTCCAATCCTGAAACCCTTCCTATAGCATGAGATGTGATATCTCAATGTTTCTAATAAAAAACCTGAGACCCTTCCTATAGCAAGAGATGTGATATCCAAATCCTTCCCATTTCAATCTTGAGACCCTTCCTATAACATGAGATGTGATATCCAACTCCTTCCCATTCCAACATGAGACCCTTCCTATAGCATGAGAAGGGATATCCAACTCCTTCGCAATCCAATCCTGAGACCCTTCCGATAGCAGAGATGTGATATCTCAATGCTTATACCAAACCTGAGACCCTTCCTTTAGCATGAGATGTGATATCCAAATCCTTCACATTCCAATCCTGAAACCCTTCCTATAGCATGAGATGTGATATCTCAATGCTTCTAATACCAAACCTGAGATCCTTCCTATAACATGAGATGTGATATCCAACTCCTTCCCATTCCAAACCTGAGACCCTTCCGATAGCATGAGATGTGATATCTCAATGCTTCTAAAACCAAACATGAGAACCATCCTATAACATGAGATGTGAAATCCCAATCCTTCCCTTCCCAAACCTGAGACCCTTCCTATAGCTTGAGATGTGATATCAAACTCCTTCCCATTCCAATCCTGAAATAGCTTGAGATGTGATATCCAACTCCTTCCCATTCCAACATGAGACCCTTCCTATAGCATGAGAAGGGATATCCAACTCCTTCGCAATCCAATCCTGAGACCCTTCCGATAGCAGAGATGTGATATCTCAATGCTTATACCAAACCTGAGACCCTTCCTTTAGCATGAGATGTGATATCCAAATCCTTCACATTCCAATCCTGAAACCCTTCCTATAGCATGAGATGTGATATCTCAATGCTTCTAATACCAAACCTGAGATCCTTCCTATAACATGAGATGTGATATCCAACTCCTTCCCATTCCAAACCTGAGACCCTTCCGATAGCATGAGATGTGATATCTCAATGCTTCTAAAACCAAACATGAGAACCATCCTATAACATGAGATGTGAAATCCCAATCCTTCCCTTCCCAAACCTGAGACCCTTCCTATAGCTTGAGATGTGATATCAAACTCCTTCCCATTCCAATCCTGAAATAGCTTGAGATGTGATATCCAACTCCTTCCCATTCCAATCCTGAGACCCTTATTATACCATGAGATGTGATATCTCAAGGCTTCTAATACCAAACCTGAGACCCGTCCTAAAACATGAGATGTGAGATCCAAATCCTTCCCCTTCCAAACCTGAGACCTTTCCTTTAGCATATGTGATATCCAACTACTTCCCATTCCAATCCTGAGACCCTTCCGATAGCATGAGATGTGATATCTCAATGCTTCTAATATCAAACCTGAGAACCTCCCTATAGCACGAGATGTGCTATCCAACTCCTTCCAATTCCAATACTGAGACCCTTCCAATAGCATATGTGATATCTCAATGCTTCTAATATCAAAACTGAGACCCTCCCTATAGCATGAGATGTGATATCCAACTCCTTCCCATTCCAATCGAGACCCTTCCTATAACATGAGATGTGATATCTCTATGCTTCTAATACCAAACCTGAGCCCCTTCCCGTAGTATATGTGATATCCAACTCCTTCCCATTCCAAACTTGTGACCCTTCCTGTAGCATGAAATGTGATTCCTCACCCCTTCCAATACCAAACCCGAGACCATTCCCACAGCATGAGATTTGAAATCTCATTTCTTCCAATACCAAACCCGAGACCCTTCCGATAGGATGAGATTTACTATCTCACTCCTTAAAATACCAAACTCGAGTCCCTTCCGAAAGGATGTGATTTGATATCTCAGTGCTTCTAATACCAAACCTGAGACCCTCCCTATAACAAGAGATGTCATATCCAACTCCTTCCCATTCCATTCCTGAGACTCTTCCTATAGCATGACATGTGATATCGAACTTCCCATTCCAATCCTGAGACTCAGACCTCCCCGTCTAACCTTCTCACCACTCCTAGCTCCCGGATTGATCATGCACTCCTGCTGTCTCTTCTCTCCCTTCTTCCTCTTTCTTTCCTCTCTCCGTCCTCATCTGCCCTAGGTCAGGCTCCTTCTACACCTCAGCAGGGATTACTGATTTGTACCCCTCCCCACTCTCAACTCTCACTCAGATTCAAACACTCATCTGACATCTGCCATTTCCTGGAAGAACCCGACCTTGATGTCCTTGGTCTAACCGAGACATGGTTGACGGCCAGCGCTGTCTCGAGCTTTGACACTTTCCTCCCTGATGACAAGTTCCTCTCCATGCCCAGATTTCTTGAGGGGGGAGTATCCTTGATTCCTGTAGTAAATTGCTTTCCTTTGCAGGCCGACTCCTCTCACGAATGCCTTGTCTGCATGCATTCTCTCTTTCCTGGTCATTCTCTCACCGTGGCTATTTGCCTAACCCCTTCCTCTCTCAGTGGATGGACTTCTCCATCCTAGCCTCCTACCACTCAACTCCGCCTACTTGGAGAATTCAACATGAACCTGTATACTTCCTGACCTGGACTTTTACGAGCTCTGCAACTCTACATGTCGCTGGCCCTACACACTGCAGGGAATACTCAGGATTTTCTGATCTCAGACCTCCCCCTCTGTAACCCTCTCAACAATCCTCTCCCGTGGTGATCAAGTTCTCATCTCCAAAGAAGGCTAACTACCAGCTGTTCCTCCTCAGTGGAGTTCTCCCTTTCTGTCCCTGCTCCCTGCACCGTTTCGCATTGCAAACACTCGTTTCCCAGCTCTCTGGTTTAGACGCGTGTTCCCTGCCTTCTCTCCTCTTCCCGCTGCCTTCAAATCAACAAATGAGCTTTAAAAGATACACGGTGCTCAGAATGCCTTATAACACCCATTATTCATCATAAAGCCGTAACCCGCTAGACGTATTGAAATGTGCTGTAAACTAGCAAAACCAGCTAGAAAATGTACTGTCCTCGCGTTCTTGTAAATGCGAATTCTGATGGGTTCCCATGTATGTACTGTGTCCGTGCGTTTGTTGTCGAATCCTGAAGTTTTTAGCCACTGTTCTCCCATACAAGGAGGGGGGTCAACATCTACTGCTGTTCACAAGCTGAATGTATACGGCTGAAATCTTCAAGGCATTATCAGGTTTCGTGACTGTTTTGGAACGTGTATTTGCCATCTGTTAATGCAGTCGCCTTGTGGTCATCGTCCCTTTTAGTTTACAGGCTGCATTCCCCTGGTGATCACATTCTCCTCTCCAGAGCAGGCTAACTACCAGCTGCTCCTCAGAGGCGTTCCTTCTTTCTGTCCCTGCTCTCTGCACCGTTTCGCGTTGCATGTACTCGCTTCCCAGCTCTCTGGTTAGATGCGTATTCCCTGCCTTCTCTCCTCTTCCTAGAGCCTTCCAATGAGCTCCACAAGATAGTGTTCAGAATGCTTTATAACCCCATTATTCAACATTAGCTGTAACCCGCTAGACGTATTGAAACGTGCTAAAAACTAGCAAAAATAGCTAGAAAATGTACTTCCCTCGCGTTTTTGTAAATGCGAATTCTGGTGGGTTCCCATGTTGTATGTACTGTGTCCGTGCGTTTGTTGTCGAATCCTGAAGTTTTTAACCATTGTTCTCCCATACTAAGGGGGGTCAACATCTACTGCTGTTCACAGTCTGAATGTATACGGCTGAAATCTTCAATGCATTATCAGCTTTCCTGACTGTTTTGGAACGTGTATTTGCCATCTGTTAATGCAGTCGCCCTGTGTTCATCGTCCCTTCTACTTTACAGGCTGCACTCCCCTGGTGATCACATTCTCCTCTCCAGAGCAGGCTAACTACCAGCTGCTCCTCCTCATAGGCGTTCATCCTTTCTGTCCCTGATCCCTGCTCCGTTTCGCGTTGCATGTACTCGCTTCCCAGCTCTCTGGTTTAGATGCGTGTTCCCTGCTTCTCTCCTCTTCCTAAAGCCTTCCAATGAGCTCCACAAGATACAGTGTTCAGAATGCTTTATAACACCCATTATTCAACATATAGCCGTAACCCGCTAGACGTATTGAAACGTTCGAAAAACTAGCAAAAACAGCTAGAAAATGTACTTTCCTCGCGTTTTGGTAAATGCGAATTCTGGTGGATTCCCATTTTGTACTCTGTTCGTGCGTTTGATCAGTCGAATTCTGTACTTGTGAACCACTCTTCTCCCATAAAAGGGAGGATCAAAATGTGTTGTTCACAGGCTGAATTTATACTGCTGAAATGCTCGCTTCCCTGCTCTCTGGTTTAGACGCGTGTACCCTGCATTTACCAAAACGCGAGGAAGTACATTTTCTAGCTGTTTTTGCTAGTTTTTAGCACGTTTCAATACGTCTAGCGGGTTACAGCTATATGTTGAATAATGGGGTTATAAAGCATTCTGAACACTATCTTGTGGAGCTCATTGGAAGGCTGTAGGAAGAGGAGAGAAGGCAGGGAATACGCATCTAACCAGAGAGCTGGGAAGCGAGAACATGCAACGCGAAACGGTGCAGGGAGCAGGGACAGAAAGAAGGAACGCCTCTGAGGAGGAGCAGCTGGTAGTTAGCCTGCTCTGGAGAGGAGAATGTGATCACCAGGGGAGTGCAGCCTGTAAACTAAAAGGGATGATGACCACAAGGCGACTGCATTAACAGTTGGCAAATACACATTCCAAAACAGTCAGGAAAGCTGATAATGCCTTGAAGATTTCAGCCGTATACATTCAGCCTGTGAACAGCAGTAGATGTTAACCCCCCTTAGTATGGGAGAACAGTGGTTAAAAACTTCAGTTTGATATCACATCTCAAGCTATAGGAAGGGTCTCAGGTTTGGAAAGGGAATGATTTGGATTTCACATCTCATGTTATAGGATGGTTCTCATGTTTGGTTTTAGAAGCATTTAGATATCACATCTCATGCTATAGGAAGGGTCTCAGGATTGGAATGGGAAGGAGTTGGATATCACATCTCATGCTATAGGAAGGGTCTCAGGTTTGGTATAAGCATTGAGATATCCCATCTCATGCTATAGGAAGGGTCTCAGGATTGGAATCGGAAGGAGTTGTATATAATAATAATAATAATAATTAGGCTTTTATATAGCGCTACAAACCCTCAGGTATCTGAGCGCTGCTTATTATTACCCACGGTGTGTGGTGCTCACACATCTCATGCCATAGGAAGGGTCTCAGGTTTGGTATAAGCATTGAGATATCACATCTCTGCTATCGGAAGGGTCTCAGGATTGGAATGGGAAGGAGTTGGATATCCCATCTCGTTATAGGAAGGGTCTCAGGTTTGGTATTAGAAGCATTGAGATATCACATCTCATGCTATAGGAAGGGTCTAAGGTTTGGAAGGGGAAGGATTTGGGTATCACATCTCATGTTATAGGACCGGTCTCAGGTTTGGTATTAGAAGCATTGAGATATCAAGTCTCATGGTATAGGACGGGTCTCAGAATTGGAATGGGAAGGAGTTGGATATCACATCTCAAGCTATAGGAAGGGTCTCAGGATTGGAATGGGAAGGAGTTTGATATCACATCTCATGCCATGGTATGGGTTTCAGGTTTTGTAGAAGAATTGGGATATCACATCTCATGCTATCAGAAGGGTATCGGGATTGGATTTGGAAGGAGTTGGATATCCCATCTCATGCTATAGGAAGGGTCTAAGGTTGGAATGTGAAGGAGTTGGAAATCACATCTCATGTTATAGGAAGGGTCTCAGGATTGGAATGGGAAGGACTTGGATATCACATCTCATTCTATAGGAAGGCTCTCAGGGTTGGAAGGGGAAGGAGTTGGATATCACATTTCATGTAGAGGTAGGATCTCAGTTTTGGTATTAGAGGCATTGAGATATCACATCTCATGCTATCAGAAGGGTCTCAGGATTAGAATGGGAAGGAGTTGGATATCACATCTCATGCTAAAGGAAGGGTCTCAGGTTTGGTAGAAGCATTGAGATATCACATCTCATGCTATAGGAAGGGTCTCAGGATTGGAATGGGAAGGAGTTGGATATCACATCTCTTGTTATAGGGAGGGTCTCAGGATGTGAATGGCAAGGAGTTGGATATCACATCTCATGCCATAGGAAGGGTCTCAGGTTTGGTATAAGCATTGAGATATCACATCTCATGCTATAGGAAGGGTCTCAGGAATGGAATGGGAAGGACTTGGATATCGCATCTCATGATAAAGGAAGGGTCTAAGGTTTGGAAGGGTAAGGATTTGGATATCACATCTCATGTTATTGGACCGCTCTCAGGTTTGGTATTAGAAGCATTGAGATATCAAGTCTCATGGTATAGGACGGGAGTTTGATATCACATCATGCCATGGTATGGGTCTCAGGTTTTGTAGAAGCATTGGGATATCACATCTCATGCTATCGGAAGGGTATCAGGATTGGATTTGGAAGGAGTTGGATATCCCATCTCATGCTATAGGAAGGGTCTCAGGTTGGAATGGGAAAGAGTTGGATATCACATCTCATGTTATAGGAAGGGTCTCAGGATTGGAATGGGAAGGACTTGGATATCACATCTCATGCTGCAGGAATGCTCTCAGGTTTGGAAAGGGAAGGAGTTGGATATCACATTTCATGTTAGAGGTCGGATCTCAGGTTTGGTATTAGAGGCATTGAGATATCACATCTCATGCTATCAGAAGGGTATCAGGATTGGAATGGGAAGGAGTTGGATATCACATCTCATGCTAAAGGGAGGGTCTCAGGTTTGGAAGGGAAAGGATTTGGATATCACATCTCATGTTATAGGAAGGATCTCAGGTTTGGTATTAGAAGCATTGAGATATCACATCTCATGCTATCGGAAGGATCTCAGGTTTGGTATTAGAAGCATTGAGATATCACATCTCATGCTATAGGACGGGTCTCAGGATTGGAATGGGAAGGAGTTGGATATCACATCTCATGCTAAAGGAAGGGTCTCAGTTTTGGTAGAAGCATTGCGATATCACATCTCATGCTATAGGAAGGGTCTGAGGATTGGAATGGGAAGGACTTAGATATCACATCTCATGCTATAGGGAGGGTCTCAGTTTTGATATTAGAAGCATTGAGATATCACATCTCATGCTATCGGAAGGGTCTCAGGGTTGGAATGGGAGGAGCTGGATATCACATCTCATGCTAAAGGAAGGGTCTCAGGTTTGGAAGGGGAAGGATTTGGATATCACATCTCATGTTATAGGATGGGTCTCAGGTTTGGTATTAGAAGCATTGTGATATCACATCTCATGCTATAGGAAGTGTCTCAGGATTGGAATGGGAAGGAGTTGGATATCACATCTCATGCTATAGGAAGGGTTTCAGGTTTGGTAGAAGCATTGAGATATCACATCTCATGCTATAGGAAGAGTCTCAGGTTTGGGAAGGGAAGGATTTGGATTTCACATCTCATGTTATAGGATGGTTCTCATGTTTGGTTTTTGAAGCATTGAGATATCACATCTCATGCTATCGGAAGGGTCTCAGGTTTGGTATTAGAAGCATTGAGATATCACATCTCATGCTATAGGATTGGTCTCCGGATTGGAATGTGAAGGATTTGGATATCACATCTCATGCTAAAGGAAGGGTCTCAGGTTTGGAATGGGACGGAGTTGGATATGACATCTCTTGTTATAGGGAGGGTCTCAGGATTTGAATGGCAAGGAGTTGGATATCACATCTCATGCCGTAGGAAGGGTCTCAGGTTTGGTATAAGCATTGAGATATCACATCTCTGCTATCGGAAGGGTCTCAGGATTGGATTGGGAAGGAGTTGGATATCACATCTCATGTTATAGGAAGGGTCTCCGGATTGGAATGTGAAGGATTTGGATATCACATCTCATGCTAAAGGAAGGGTCTCAGGTTTGGAATGGGAAGGAGTTGGATATGACATCTCTTGTTATAGGGAGGGTCTCAGGATATGAATGGCAAGGAGTTGGATATCACATCTCATGCCATAGGAAGGGTCTCAGGTTTGGTATAAGCATTGAGATATCACATCTCTGCTATCGGAAGGGTCTCAGGATTGTATTGGGAAGGAGTTGGATATCCCTTCTCATGCTATAGGAAGAGTCTCAGGTTTGGTAGAAGCATTGAGATATCACATCTCATGCTGTATGAAGGGTCTCAGGATTGGAATGGGAAGGACTTAGATATCACATATCATGCTATAGGGAGGGTTTCAGTTTTGATATTAGAAGCATTGAGATATCACATCTCATGCTATCGGAAGTGTCTCAGGATTGGAATGGGAAGGAGCTGGATATCACATCTCATGCTAAAGGAAGGGTCTCAGGTTTGGAACGAAAAGGAGTTGGATATCCGATCTCATGTTATAGGAAGGGTCTCAGGTTTGGTATAAGCATTGAGATATCACATCTCTGCTATCGGAAGTGTCTCAGGATTGGAATGGGAAGGAATTGGATATCCCATCTCATGTTATAGGACGGGTCTCAGGATTGTTATTAGAATCATTGAGATATCATATTGCATGCTGTAGGAAGGGTCTAAGGATTGGAATGGGAAGGACTTGGATATCACATCTCATGCTATAGGAAGGGTCTCAGGATTGGAATGGGAAGGAGTTGGCTATCACATCTCAAGCTATCTCAGGACTGGAATGGGAAAGATTTTGATATCACATCTCAAGCTATAGGAAGGGTCTCAGGTTTGGAAAGGGAAGGATTTGGATTTCACATCTCATGTTATAGGATGGTTCTCAGGTTTGGTTTTAGAAGCATTAAGATATAACATCTCAAGCTATTGGAACGGTCTCAGGTTTGGAATGGGAAGGAGTTAGATATCACATCTCATGCTAAAGGAAAGGTCTCAGGTTTGGAAGGGGAAGGATTTGGATCTCACATCTCATGTTTTAGGACGGGTCTCAGGTTTGGTATTAGAAGCATTGAAATATCACATCTCATGGTATAGGAAGGGTCTCAGGATTGGAATGGGAAGGAATTGGATATCACATTGAATGGGAAGGAGTTTGATATCACATCTCAAGCTATAGGAAGGGTCTCAGGTTTGGAAAGGGAATGATTTGGATTTCACATCTCATGTTATAGGATAGTTCTCATGTTTGGTTTTAGAAGCATTTAGATATCACATCTCATGCTATAGGAAGGGTCTCAGGATTGGAATGGGAAGGAGTTGGATATCACATCTCATGCTATAGGAAGGGTCTCAGGTTTGGTATAAGCATTGAGATATCCCATCTCATGCTATAGGAAGGGTCTCAGGATTGGAATCGGAAGGAGTTGTATATGACATCTCATGCCATAGGAAGGGTCTCAGGTTTGGTATAAGCATTGAGATATCACATCTCTGCTATCGGAAGGGTCTCAGGATTGGAATGGGAAGGAGTTGGATATCCCATCTCGTTATAGGAAGGGTCTCAGGTTTGGTATTAGAAGCATTGAGATATCACATCTCATGCTATAGGAAGGGTCTAAGGTTTGGAAGGGGAAGGATTTGGGTATCACATCTCATGTTATAGGACCGCTCTCAGGTTTGGTATTAGAAGCATTGAGATATCAAGTCTCATGGTATAGGACGGGTCTCAGAATTGGAATGGGAAGGAGTTGGATATCACATCTCAAGCTATAGGAAGGGTCTCAGGATTGGAATGGGAAGGAGTTTGATATCACATCTCATGCCATGGTATGGGTTTCAGGTTTTGTAGAAGCATTGGGATATCACATCTCATGCTATCAGAAGGGTATCGGGATTGGATTTGGAAGGAGTTGGATATCCCATCTCATGCTATAGGAAGGGTCTAAGGTTGGAATGTGAAGGAGTTGGATATCACATCTCATGTTATAGGAAGGGTCTCAGGATTGGAATGGGAAGGACTTGGATATCACATCTCATTCTATAGGAAGGCTCTCAGGGTTGGAAGGGGAAGGAGTTGGATATCACATTTCATGTAGAGGTAGGATCTCAGTTTTGGTATTAGAGGCATTGAGATATCACATCTCATGCTATCAGAAGGGTCTCAGGATTGGAATGGGAAGGAGTTGGATATCACATCTCATGCTAAAGGAAGGGTCTCAGGTTTGGTAGAAGCATTGAGATATCACATCTCATGCTATAGGAAGGGTCTCAGGATTGGAATGGGAAGGAGTTGGATATCACATCTCTTGTTATAGGGAGGGTCTCAGGATTTGAATGGCAAGGAGTTGGATATCACATCTCATGCCATAGGAATGGTCTCAGGTTTGGTATAAGCATTGAGATATCACATCTCATGCTATAGGAAGGGTCTCAGGAATGGAATGGGAAGGACTTGGATATCGCATCTCATGATAAAGGAAGGGTCTAAGGTTTGGAAGGCGAAAGATTTGGATATCACATCTCATGTTATTGGACCGGTCTCAGGTTTGGTATTAGAAGCATTGAGATATCAAGTCTCATGGTATAGGACGGGAGTTTGATATCACATCATGCCATGGTATGGGTCTCAGGTTTTGTAGAAGCATTGGGATATCACATCTCATGCTATCGGAAGGGTATCAGGATTGGATTTGGAAGGAGTTGGATATCCCATCTCATGCTATAGGAAGGGTCTCAGGTTGGAATGGGAAAGAGTTGGATATCACATCTCATGTTATAGGAAGGGTCTCAGGATTGGAATGGGAAGGACTTGGATATCACATCTCATGCTGTAGGAATGCTCTCAGGTTTGGAAAGGGAACGAGTTGGATATCACATTTCATGTTAGAGGTAGGATCTCAGGTTTGGTATTAGAGGCATTGAGATATCACATCTCATGCTATCAGAAGGGTATCAGTATTGGAATGGGAAGGAGTTGGATATCACATCTCATGCTAAAGGGAGGGTCTCAGGTTTGGAAGGGAAAGGATTTGGATATCACATCTCATGTTATAGGAAGGATCTCAGGTTTGGTATTAGAAGCATTGAGATATCACATCTCATGCTATCGGAAGGATCTCAGGTTTGGTATTAGAAGCATTGAGATATCACATCTCATGCTATAGGACGGGTCTCAGGATTGGAATGGGAAGGAGTTGGATATCACATCTCATGCTAAAGGAAGGGTCTCAGTTTTGGTAGAAGCATTGTGATATCACATCTCATGCTATAGGAAGGGTCTGAGGATTGGAATGGGAAGGACTTAGATATCACATCTCATGCTATAGGGAGGGTCTCAGTTTTGATATTAGAAGCATTGAGATATCACATCTCATGCTATCGGAAGGGTCTCAGGGTTGGAATGGGAGGAGCTGGATATCACATCTCATGCCAAAGGAAGGGTCTCAGGTTTGGAAGGGGAAGGATTTGGATATCACATCTCATGTTATAGGATGGGTCTCAGGTTTGGTATTAGAAGCATTGTGATATCACATCTCATGCTATAGGAAGTGTCTCAGGATTATAATGGGAAGGAGTTGGATATCACATCTCATGCTATAGGAAGGGTTTCAGGTTTGGTAGAAGCATTGAGATATCACATCTCATGCTATAGGAAGAGTCTCAGGTTTGGGAAGGGAAGGATTTGGATTTCACATCTCATGTTATAGGATGGTTCTAATGTTTGGTTTTTGAAGCATTGAGATATCACATCTCATGCTATCGGAAGGGTCTCAGGTTTGGTATTAGAAGCATTGAGATATCACATCTCATGCTATAGGATTGGTCTCCGGATTGGAATGTGAAGGATTTGGATATCACATCTCATGCTAAAGGAAGGGTCTCAGGTTTGGAATGGGAAGGAGTTGGATATGACATCTCTTGTTATAGGGAGGGTCTCAGGATTTGAATGGCAAGGAGTTGGATATCACATCTCATGCCGTAGGAAGGGTCTCAGGTTTGGTATAAGCATTGAGATATCACATCTCTGCTATCGGAAGGGTCTCAGGATTGGATTGGGAAGGAGTTGGATATCACATCTCATGTTATAGGAAGGGTCTCCGGATTGGAATGTGAAGGATTTGGATATCACATCTCATGCTAAAGGAAGGGTCTCAGGTTTGGAATGGGAAGGAGTTGGATATGACATCTCTTGTTATAGGGAGGGTCTCAGGATTTGAATGGCAAGGAGTTGGATATCACATCTCATGCCATAGGAAGGGTATCAGGTTTGGTATAAGCATTGAGATATCACATCTCTGCTATCGGAAGGGTCTCAGGATTGTATTGGGAAGGAGTTGGATATCCCTTCTCATGCTATAGGAAGGGTCTCAGGTTTGGTAGAAGCATTGAGATATCACATCTCATGCTATAGGAAGGGTCTCAGGATTGGAATGGGAAGGACTTAGATATCACATATCATGCTATAGGGAGGGTTTCAGTTTTGATATTAGAAGCATTGAGATATCACATCTCATGCTATCGGAAGTGTCTCAGGATTGGAATGGGAAGGAACTGGATATCACATCTCATGCTAAAGGAAGGGTCTCAGGTTTGGAACGAAAAGGAGTTGGATATCCGATCTCATGTTATAGGAAGGGTCTCAGGTTTGGTATAAGCATTGAGATATCACATCTCTGCTATCGGAAGTGTCTCAGGATTGGAATGGGAAGGAATTGGATATCCCATCTCATGTTATAGGACGGGTCTCAGGATTGTTATTAGAATCATTGAGATATCATATTGCATGCTGTAGGAAGGGTCTAAGGATTGGAATGGGAAGGACTTGGATATCACATCTCATGCTATAGGAAGGGTCTCAGGTTTGGTATAAGCATTGAGATATCAAATCTCATGCTATAGGAAGGGTCTCAGGATTGGAATGGAAGGAGTTGGATATCACATCTCATGTTATAGGAAGGATCTCAGGTTTGGTATTAGAAGCATTGAGACATCACATCTCATGCTATAGGAAGGGTCTCAGGATTGGAATGGGAAGGAGTTGGATATCACATCTCATACTATAGGAAGGGTCTCAGGTTTGGTATAAGCATTGAGATATCACATCTCATGCTATAGGAAGGGTCTCAGGATTGGAATGGGAAGGAGTTGTATATGACATCTCATGCCGTAGGAAGGGTCTCAGGTTTGGTATAAGCATTGAGATATCACATCTCTGCTATCGGAAGGGTCTCAGGATTGGAATGGGAAGGAGTTGGATATCCCATCTCATGTTATAGGAAGAGTCTCAGGTTTGGTATTAGAAGCATTGAGATATCACATCTCATGCTATAGGAAGTGTCTCAGGATTGGAATGGGAAGGACTTGGATATCACATCTCATGCTATATGGAGGGTCTCAAGTTTGATATTAGAAGCATTGAGATATCACATCTCATGCTATAGGAAGGGTCTCAGGATTGGAATGGGAAGGAGTTGTATATGACATCTCATGCCGTAGGAAGGGTCTCAGGTTTGGTCTAAGCATTGAGATATCACATCTCTGCTATCGGAAGGGTCTCAGGATTGGAATGGGAAGGAGTTGGATATCCCATCTCATGTTATAGGAAGAGTCTCAGGTTTGGTATTAGAAACATTGAGATATCACATCTCATGCTATAGGAAGTGTCTCAGGATTGGAATGGGAAGGACTTGGATATCACATCTCATGCTATAGGGAGGCTCTCAAGTTTGATATTAGAAGCATTGAGATATCACATCTCATGCTATAGGAAGGGTCTCAGGATTGGAATGGGAAGGAGTTGGATATCACATCTCATGCTATAGGAAGGGTCTCAGGTTTGGTATAAGCAGTGAGATATCACATCTCATGCTATAGGAAGTGTCTCAGTATTGGAATGGGAAGGAGTTGGATATCACATCTCATGTTATAGGAAGGATCTCAGGTTTGGTATAAACATTGAGATATCACATCTCTGCTATCGGAAGGGTCTCAGGATTGGAATGTAAGGAGTTGGATATTCCCATCTCATGTTATAGGAAGGGTCTCAGGTTTGGTATTAGAAGCATTGAGATATCACATCTCATGCTATAGGAAGGGTCTCAGGATTGGAATGGGAAGGAGTTGGATATCACATCTCATGATAAAGGAAGGGTCTAAGGTTTGGAAGGGGAAGGATTTGGATATCACATCTCATGTTATAGGACGGGTCTCAGGTTTGGTATTAGAAGCATTGAGATATCAAGTCTCATGGTATAGGAAGGGTCTCAGAATTGGAATGGGAAGGAGTTTGATATCACATCTCATGCCATAGTATGGGTCTCAGGATTGGAATGGGAAGGAGTTGGATATCACATCCCATGTTATAGGAAGGGTCTCAGGATTGGAATGGGAAGGAGTTTGATATCACATCTCATGCTAAAGGAAGGGTCTCAGGTTGGAATGGGAAGGAGTTGGATATCACATCCCATGTTATAGGAAGGGTCTCAGGATTGAAATGGGAAGGACTTGGATATCACATCTCATGCTATAGGAAGGCTCTCAGGTTTGGAAAGGGAGAGAGTTGGATATCACATTTCATGTTAGAGGTAGGATCTCAGGTTTGGTATTAGAGGCATTGAGATATCACATCTCATGCTATAGGAAGTGTCTCAGGATTGGAATGGGAAGGACTTGGATATCACATCTCATGCTATATGGAGGGTCTGAAGTTTGATATTAGAAGCATTGAGATATCACATCTCATGCTATAGGAAGGGTCTCAGGTTTGGTATAAGCATTGAGATATCACATCTCTGCTATCGGAAGGGTCTCAAGATTGGATTGGGAAGGAGTTGGATATCACATCTCATGCCGTAGGAAGGGTCTCAGGTTTGGTATAAGCATTGAGATATCACATCTCTGCTATCGGAAGGGTCTCAGGATTGGATTGGGAAGGAGTTGGATATCACATCTCATGTTATAGGAAGGGTCTCCGGATTGGAATGTGAAGGATTTGGATATCACATCTCATGCTAAAGGAAGGGTCTCAGGTTTGGAATGGGAAGGAGTTGGATATGACATCTCTTGTTATAGGGAGGGTCTCAGGATTTGAATGGCAAGGAGTTGGATATCACATCTCATGCCATAGGAAGGGTATCAGGTTTGGTATAAGCATTGAGATATCACATCTCTGCTATCGGAAGGGTCTCAGGATTGTATTGGGAAGGAGTTGGATATCCCTTCTCATGCTATAGGAAGGGTCTCAGGTTTGGTAGAAGCATTGAGATATCACATCTCATGCTATAGGAAGGGTCTCAGGATTGGAATGGGAAGGACTTAGATATCACATATCATGCTATAGGGAGGGTTTCAGTTTTGATATTAGAAGCATTGAGATATCACATCTCATGCTATCGGAAGTGTCTCAGGATTGGAATGGGAAGGAACTGGATATCACATCTCATGCTAAAGGAAGGGTCTCAGGTTTGGAACGAAAAGGAGTTGGATATCCGATCTCATGTTATAGGAAGGGTCTCAGGTTTGGTATAAGCATTGAGATATCACATCTCTGCTATCGGAAGTGTCTCAGGATTGGAATGGGAAGGAATTGGATATCCCATCTCATGTTATAGGACGGGTCTCAGGATTGTTATTAGAATCATTGAGATATCATATTGCATGCTGTAGGAAGGGTCTAAGGATTGGAATGGGAAGGACTTGGATATCACATCTCATGCTATAGGAAGGGTCTCAGGTTTGGTATAAGCATTGAGATATCAAATCTCATGCTATAGGAAGGGTCTCAGGATTGGAATGGAAGGAGTTGGATATCACATCTCATGTTATAGGAAGGATCTCAGGTTTGGTATTAGAAGCATTGAGACATCACATCTCATGCTATAGGAAGGGTCTCAGGATTGGAATGGGAAGGAGTTGGATATCACATCTCATACTATAGGAAGGGTCTCAGGTTTGGTATAAGCATTGAGATATCACATCTCATGCTATAGGAAGGGTCTCAGGATTGGAATGGGAAGGAGTTGTATATGACATCTCATGCCGTAGGAAGGGTCTCAGGTTTGGTATAAGCATTGAGATATCACATCTCTGCTATCGGAAGGGTCTCAGGATTGGAATGGGAAGGAGTTGGATATCCCATCTCATGTTATAGGAAGAGTCTCAGGTTTGGTATTAGAAGCATTGAGATATCACATCTCATGCTATAGGAAGTGTCTCAGGATTGGAATGGGAAGGACTTGGATATCACATCTCATGCTATATGGAGGGTCTCAAGTTTGATATTAGAAGCATTGAGATATCACATCTCATGCTATAGGAAGGGTCTCAGGATTGGAATGGGAAGGAGTTGTATATGACATCTCATGCCGTAGGAAGGGTCTCAGGTTTGGTATAAGCATTGAGATATCACATCTCTGCTATCGGAAGGGTCTCAGGATTGGAATGGGAAGGAGTTGGATATCCCATCTCATGTTATAGGAAGAGTCTCAGGTTTGGTATTAGAAACATTGAGATATCACATCTCATGCTATAGGAAGTGTCTCAGGATTGGAATGGGAAGGACTTGGATATCACATCTCATGCTATAGGGAGGCTCTCAAGTTTGATATTAGAAGCATTGAGATATCACATCTCATGCTATAGGAAGGGTCTCAGGATTGGAATGGGAAGGAGTTGGATATCACATCTCATGCTATAGGAAGGGTCTCAGGTTTGGTATAAGCAGTGAGATATCACATCTCATGCTATAGGAAGTGTCTCAGTATTGGAATGGGAAGGAGTTGGATATCACATCTCATGTTATAGGAAGGATCTCAGGTTTGGTATAAACATTGAGATATCACATCTCTGCTATCGGAAGGGTCTCAGGATTGGAATGTAAGGAGTTGGATATTCCCATCTCATGTTATAGGAAGGGTCTCAGGTTTGGTATTAGAAGCATTGAGATATCACATCTCATGCTATAGGAAGGGTCTCAGGATTGGAATGGGAAGGAGTTGGATATCACATCTCATGATAAAGGAAGGGTCTAAGGTTTGGAAGGGGAAGGATTTGGATATCACATCTCATGTTATAGGACGGGTCTCAGGTTTGGTATTAGAAGCATTGAGTTATCAAGTCTCATGGTATAGGAAGGGTCTCAGAATTGGAATGGGAAGGAGTTTGATATCACATCTCATGCCATAGTATGGGTCTCAGGATTGGAATGGGAAGGAGTTGGATATCACATCCCATGTTATAGGAAGGGTCTCAGGATTGGAATGGGAAGGAGTTTGATATCACATCTCATGCTAAAGGAAGGGTCTCAGGTTGGAATGGGAAGGAGTTGGATATCACATCCCATGTTATAGGAAGGGTCTCAGGATTGAAATGGGAAGGACTTGGATATCACATCTCATGCTATAGGAAGGCTCTCAGGTTTGGAAAGGGAGAGAGTTGGATATCACATTTCATGTTAGAGGTAGGATCTCAGGTTTGGTATTAGAGGCATTGAGATATCACATCTCATGCTATAGGAAGTGTCTCAGGATTGGAATGGGAAGGACTTGGATATCACATCTCATGCTATATGGAGGGTCTGAAGTTTGATATTAGAAGCATTGAGATATCACATCTCATGCTATAGGAAGGGTCTCAGGATTGGAATGGGAAGGAGTTGTATATGACATCTCATGCCGTAGGAAGGGTCTCAGGTTTGGTATAAGCATTGAGATATCACATCTCTGCTATCGGAAGGGTCTCAGGATTGGAATGGGAAGGAGTTGGATATCCCATCTCATGTTATAGGAAGAGTCTCAGGTTTGGTATTAGAAACATTGAGATATCACATCTCATGCTATAGGAAGTGTCTCAGGATTGGAATGGGAAGGACTTGGATATCACATCTCATGCTATAGGGAGGCTCTCAAGTTTGATATTAGAAGCATTGAGATATCACATCTCATGCTATAGGAAGGGTCTCAGGATTGGAATGGGAAGGAGTTGGATATCACATCTCATGCTATAGGAAGGGTCTCAGGTTTGGTATAAGCAGTGAGATATCACATCTCATGCTATAGGAAGTGTCTCAGTATTGGAATGGGAAGGAGTTGGATATCACATCTCATGTTATAGGAAGGATCTCAGGTTTGGTATAAACATTGAGATATCACATCTCTGCTATCGGAAGGGTCTCATGATTGGAATGTAAGGAGTTGGATATTCCCATCTCATGTTATAGGAAGGGTCTCAGGTTTGGTATTAGAAGCATTGAGATATCACATCTCATGCTATAGGAAGGGTCTCAGGATTGGAATGGGAAGGAGTTGGATATCACATCTCATGATAAAGGAAGGGTCTAAGGTTTGGAAGGGGAAGGATTTGGATATCACATCTCATGTTATAGGACGGGTCTCAGGTTTGGTATTAGAAGCATTGAGATATCAAGTCTCATGGTATAGGAAGGGTCTCAGAATTGGAATGGGAAGGAGTTTGATATCACATCTCATGCCATAGTATGGGTCTCAGGATTGGAATGGGAAGGAGTTGGATATCACATCCCATGTTATAGGAAGGGTCTCAGGATTGGAATGGGAAGGAGTTTGATATCACATCTCATGCTAAAGGAAGGGTCTCAGGTTGGAATGGGAAGGAGTTGGATATCACATCCCATGTTATAGGAAGGGTCTCAGGATTGAAATGGGAAGGACTTGGATATCACATCTCATGCTATAGGAAGGCTCTCAGGTTTGGAAGGGGAGAGAGTTGGATATCACATTTCATGTTAGAGGTAGGATCTCAGGTTTGGTATTAGAGGCATTGAGATATCACATCTCATGCTATCAGAAGGGTCTCAGGATTGGAATGGGAAGGACTTAGATATCACATATCATGCTATAGGGAGGGTCTCAGTTTTGATATTAGAAGCATTGAGATATCACATCTCATGCTATCGGAAGTGTCTCAGGATTGGAATGGGAAGGAGCAGGATATCACATCTCATGCTAAAGGAAGAGTCTCAGGTTTGGAACGGGAAGGAGTTGGATATCACATCTCATGTTATAGGAAGGGTCTCAGGTTTGGTATAAGCATTGAGATATCACATCTCTGCTATCGGAAGTGTCTCAGGATTGGAATGGGAAGGAGTTGGATATCCCATCTCATGTTATAGGACGGGTCTCAGGTTTGTTATTAGAATCATTGAGATATCATATTGCATGCTGTAGGAAGGGTCTAAGGATTGGAATGGGAAGGACTTGGATATCACATCTCATGCTATAGATAGGCTCTCATGTTTGGAAAGGGAAGGAGTTGGATATCACATTTCATGTTAGAGGAAGGATCTCAGGTTTGGTATTAGAGGCATTGAGATATCACATCTCATGCTATAGGAAGGGTCTCAGGTTGGAATGGGAAGGAGTTGGATATCACATCTCATGTTAAAGGGAGGGTCTCAGAATTGGAAGGGGAAGGATTTGGATATCACATCTCATGTTATAGGAAGGATCTCAGGTTTGGTATTAGAAGCATTGAGATATCACATCTCATGCTATCGGAAGGATCTCAGGTTTGGTATTAGAAGCATTGAGATATCACATCTCATGCTATCAGAAGGGTCTCAGGATTGGAATGGGAAGGAGTTGGATATCACATCTCATGCTAAATGGAGGGTCTCAGGTTTGGAAGGGGAAGGATTTGGATATCACATCTCATGTTATCGGAAGGATCTCAGGTTTGGTATTAGAAGTATTGAGATATCACATCTCATGCTATAGGAAGGGTCTCAGGATTGGAATGGGAAGGAGTTGGATATCACATCTCATGCTCAAGGAAGGGTCTCAGGTTTGGTAGAAGCATTGAGATATCACATCTCATGCTATAGGAAGGGTCTCAGGATTGGAATGGGAAGGACTTAGATATCACATATCATGCTATAGGGAGGGTTTCCGTTTTGATATTAGAAGCATTGAGATATCACATCTCATGCTATCGGAAGTGTCTCAGGATTGGAATGGGAAGGAGCTGGATATCACATCTCATGCTAAAGGAAGGGTCTCAGGTTTGGAACGGGAAGGAGTTGGATATCCGATCTCATGTTATAGGAAGGGTCTAAGGTCTGGTATAAGCATTGAGATATCACATCTCTGCTATCGGAAGTGTCTCAGGATTGGAATGGGAAGGAGTTGGATATCCCATCTCATGTTATAGGAAAGGTCTCAGGTTTGGTATAAGCATTGAGATATCACATCTCATGCTATAGGAAGGGTCTCAGGATTGGAATGGGAAGGAGTTGTATATGACATCTCATGCCGTAGGAAGGGTCTCAGGTTTGGTATAAGCATTGAGATATCACATCTCATGCTATAGGAAGGGTCTCAGGATTGGAATGGGAAGGAGTTGGATATCACATCTCATGCTTGGTATAAGCATTGAGATATCACATCTCATGCTATAGGAAGGGTCTCAGGATTGGAATGGGAAGGAGTTGTATATGACATCTCATGCCGTAGGAAGGGTCTCAGGTTTGGTATAAGCATTGAGATATCACATCTCTGCTATCGGAAGGGTCTCAGGATTGGAATGGGAAGGAGTTGGCTATCCCATCTCATGTTATAGGAAGAGTCTCAGGTTTGGTATTAGAAGCATTGAGATATCACATCTCATGCTATAGGAAGTGTCTCAGGATTGGAATGGGAAGGACTTGGATATCACATCTCATGCTATAGGGAGGCTCTCAAGTTTGATATTAGAAGCATTGAGATATCACATCTCATGCTATAGGAAGGGTCTCAGGATTGGAATGGGAAGGAGTTGGATATCACATCTCATGCTATAGGAAGGGTCTCAGGTTTGGTATAAGCAGTGAGATATCACATCGCATGCTGTAGGAAGGGTCTCAGGTTTGGTATTAGAAGCATTGAGATATCACATCTCATGCTATAGGAAGGATCTCAGGTTTGGTATTAGAAGTATTGAGATATCACATCTCATGCTATAGGAAGGGTCTCAGGATTGGAATGGGAAGGAGTTGGATATCACATCTCATGCTAAAGGAAGGGTCTCAGGTTTGGTAGAAGCATTGAGATATCACATCTCATGCTATAGGAAGGGTCTCAGGATTGGAATGGGAAGGACTTAGATATCACATATCATGCTATAGGGAGGGTCTCAGTTTTGATATTAGAAGCATTGAGATATCACATCTCATGCTATCGGAAGTGTCTCAGGATTGGAATGGGAAGGAGCTGGATATCACATCTCATGCTAAAGGAAGAGTCTCAGGTTTGGAACGGGAAGGAGTTGGATATCACATCTCATGTTATAGGAAGGGTCTCAGGTTTGGTATTAGAGGCATTGAGATATCACATCTCATGCTATAGGAAGGGTCTCAGGTTGGAATGGGAAGGAGTTGGATATCACATCTCATGTTAAAGGGAGGGTCTCAGAATTGGAAGGGGAAGGATTTGGATATCACATCTCATGTTATAGGAAGGATCTCAGGTTTGGTATTAGAAGCATTGAGATATCACATCTCATGCTATCGGAAGGATCTCAGGTTTGGTATTAGAAGCATTGAGATATCACATCTCATGCTATCAGAAGGGTCTCAGGATTGGAATGGGAAGGAGATGGATATCACATCTCATGCTAAAGGGAGGGTCTCAGGTTTGGAAGGGGAAGGATTTGGATATCACATCTCATGTTATCGGAAGGATCTCAGGTTTGGTATTAGAAGTATTGAGATATCACATCTCATGCTATAGGAAGGGTCTCAGGATTGGAATGGGAAGGACTTAGATATCACATATCATGCTATAGGGAGGGTTTCCGTTTTGATATTAGAAGCATTGAGATATCACATCTCATGCTATCGGAAGTGTCTCAGGATTGGAATGGGAAGGAGCTGGATATCACATCTCATGCTAAAGGAAGGGTCTCAGGTTTGGAACGGGAAGGAGTTGGATATCCGATCTCATGTTATAGGAAGGGTCTAAGGTCTGGTATAAGCATTGAGATATCACATCTCTGCTATCGGAAGTGTCTCAGGATTGGAATGGGAAGGAGTTGGATATCCCATCTCATGTTATAGGAAGGGTCTCAGGTTTGGTATAAGCATTGAGATATCACATCTCATGCTATAGGAAGGGTCTCAGGTTTGGTATAAACATTGAGATATCACATCTCATGCTATAGGAAGGGTCTCAGGATTGGAATGGGAAGGAGTTGGATATCACATCTCATGCTATAGGAAGGGTCTCAGGTTTGGTATAAGCATTGAGATATCACATCTCATGCTATAGGAAGGGTCTCAGGATTGGAATGGGAAGGAGTTGGATATCACATCTCATGCTATAGGAAGGGTCTCAGGTTTGGTATAAGCATTGAGATATCACATCTCATGCTATAGGAAGGGTCTCAGGATTGGAATGGGAAGGAGTTGTATATGACATCTCATGCCGTAGGAAGGGTCTCAGGTTTGGTATAAGCATTGAGATATCACATCTCTGCTATCGGAAGGGTCTCAGGATTGGAATGGGAAGGAGTTGGATATCCCATGTCATGTTATAGGAAGAGTCTCAGGTTTGGTATTAGAAGCATTGAGATATCACATCTCATGCTATAGGAAGTGTCTCAGGATTGGAATGGGAAGGACTTGGATATCACATCTCATGCTATAGGGAGACTCTCAAGTTTGATATTAGAAGCATTGAGATATCACATCTCATGCTATAGGAAGGGTCTCAGGATTGGAATGGGAAGGAGTTGGATATCACATCTCATGCTATAGGAAGGGTCTCAGGTTTGGTATAAGCAGTGAGATATCACATCTCATGCTATAGGAAGTGTCTCAGGATTGGAATGGGAAGGAGTTGGATATCACATCTCATGTTATAGGAAGGATCTCAGGTTTGGTATAAGAATTGAGATATCACATCTCTGCTATCGGAAGGGTCTCAGGATTGGAATGGGAAGGAGTTGGATATTCCAATCTCATGTTATAGGAAGGGTCTCAGGTTTGGTATTAGAAGCATTGAGATATCACATCTCATGCTATCGGAAGGATCTCAGGTTTGGTATTAGAAGCATTGAGATATCACATCTCATGCTATCAGAAGGGTCTCAGGATTGGAATAGAAGGAGGTGGATATCACATCTCATGCTAAAGGGAGGGTCTCAGGTTTGGAAGGGGAAGGATTTGGATATCACATCTCATGTTATCGGAAGGATCTCAGGTTTGGTATTAGAAGTATTGAGATATCACATCTCATGCTATAGGAAGGGTCTCAGGATTGGAATGGGAAGGAGTTGGATATCACATCTCATGCTAAAGGAAGGGTCTCAGGTTTGGTAGAAGCATTGAGATATCACATCTCATGCTATAGGAAGGGTCTCAGGATTGGAATGGGAAGGACTTAGATATCACATATCATGCTATAGCGAGGGTTTCCGTTTTGATATTAGAAGCATTGAGATATCACATCTCATGCTATCAGAAGTGTCTCAGGATTGGAATGGGAAGGAGCTGGATATCACATCTCATGCTAAAGGAAGGGTCTCAGGTTTGGAACGGGAAGGAGTTGGATATCGGATCTCATGTTATAGGAAGGGTCTAAGGTCTGGTATAAGCATTGAGATATCACATCTCTGCTATCGGAAGTGTCTCAGGATTGGAATGGGAAGGAGTTGGATATCCCATCTCATGTTATAGGAAGGGTCTCAGGTTTGGTATAAGCATTGAGATATCACATCTCATGCTATAGGAATGGTCTCAGGATTGGAATGGGAAGGAGTTGGATATCACATCTCATGCTGTAGGAAGGGTCTCAGGTTTGGTATAAGCATTGAGATATCACATCTCATGCTATAGGAAGGGTTTCAGGATTGGAATGGGAAGGAGTTGTATATGACATCTCATGCCGTAGGAAGGGTCTCAGGTTTGGTATAAGCATTGAGATATCACATCTCATGCTATAGTAAGGGTCTCAGGATTGGAATGGGAAGGAGTTGGATATCACATCTCATGCTATAGGAAGGGTCTCAGGTTTGGTATACGCATTGAGATATCACATCTCATGCTATAGGAAGGGTCTCAGGATTGGAATGGGAAGGAGTTGTATATGACATCTCATGCCGTAGGAAGGGTCTCAGGTTTGGTATAAGCATTGAGATATCACATCTCTGCTATCGGAAGGGTCTCAGGATTGGAATGGGAAGGAGTTGGATATCCCATCTCATGTTATAGGAAGAGTCTCAGGTTTGGTATTAGAAGCATTGAGATATCACATCTCATGCTATACGAAGTGTCTCAGGATTGGAATGGGAAGGACTTGGATATCACATCTCATGCTATAGGGAGGCTCTCAAGTTTGATATTAGAAGCATTGAGATATCACATCTCATGCTATAGGAAGGGTCTCAGGATTGGAATGGGAAGGAGTTGGATATCACATTTCATGCTATAGGAAGGGTCTCAGGTTTGGTATAAGCAGTGAGATATCACATCTCATGCTATAGGAAGTGTCTCAGGATTGGAATGGGAAGGAGTTGGATATCACATCTCATGTTATAGGAAGGATCTCAGGTTTGGTATAAGAATTGAGATATCACATCTCTGCTATCGGAAGTGTCTCAGGATTGGAATGGGAAGGAGTTGGATATTCCAATCTCATGTTATAGGAAGGGTCTCAGGTTTGGTATTAGAAGCATTGAGATATCACATCTCATGCTATAGGAAGGGTCTCAGGATTGGAATGGGAAGGACTTGGATATCACATCTCATGCTATAGGGAGGGTCTCAAGTTTGATATTAGAAGCATTGAGATATCACATCTCATGCTATCGGAAGGATCTCAGGTTTGGTATTAGAAGCATTGAGATATCACATCTCATGCTATCAGAAGGGTCTCAGGATTGGAAGGGGACGGATTTGGATATCACATCTCATGTTATCGGAAGGATCTCAGGTTTGGTATTAGAAGTATTGAGATATCACAACTCATGCTATAGGAAGGGTCTCAGGATTGGAATGGGAAGGAGTTGGATATCACATCTCATGCTAATGGGAGGGTCTCAGGTTTGGTAGAAGCATTGAGATATCACATCTCATGCTATAGGAAGGGTCTCAGGATTGGAATGGGAAGGCGTTGGATATCACATCTCATGCTATAGGAAGGGTCTCAGGTTTGGTATAAGCATTGAGATATCACATGTCATGCTATAGGAAGTGTCTCAGGATTGGAATGGGAAGGAGTTGTATATGACATCTCATGCCGTAGGAAGGGTCTCAGGTTTGGTATAAGCATTGAGATATCACATCTCATGCTATAGGAAGGGTCTCAGGATTGGAATGGGAAGGAGTTGGATATCACATCTCATGCTATAGGAAGGGTCTCAGGTTTGGTATACGCATTGAGATATCACATCTCATGCTATAGGAAGGGTCTCAGGATTGGAATGGGAAGGAGTTGTATATGACATCTCATGCCGTAGGAAGGGTCTCAGGTTTGGTATAAGCATTGAGATATCACATCTCTGCTATCGGAAGGGTCTCAGGATTGGAATGGGAAGGAGTTGGATATCACATCTCATGCTAATGGGAGGGTCTCAGGTTTGGTAGAAGCATTGAGATATCACATCTCATGCTATAGGAAGGGTCTCAGGATTGGAATGGGAAGGCGTTGGATATCACATCTCATGCTATAGGAAGGGTCTCAGGTTTGGTATAAGCATTGAGATATCACATGTCATGCTATAGGAAGTGTCTCAGGATTGGAATGGGAAGGAGTTGTATATGACATCTCATGCCGTAGGAAGGGTCTCAGGTTTGGTATAAGCATTGAGATATCACATCTCATGCTATAGGAAGGGTCTCAGGATTGGAATGGGAAGGAGTTGGATATCACATCTCATGCTATAGGAAGGGTCTCAGGTTTGGTATACGCATTGAGATATCACATCTCATGCTATAGGAAGGGTCTCAGGATTGGAATGGGAAGGAGTTGTATATGACATCTCATGCCGTAGGAAGGGTCTCAGGTTTGGTATAAGCATTGAGATATCACATCTCTGCTATCGGAAGGGTCTCAGGATTGGAATGGGAAGGAGTTGGATATCCCATCTCATGTTATAGGAAGAGTCTCAGGTTTGGTATTAGAAGCATTGAGATATCACATCTCATGCTATAGGAAGTGTCTCAGGATTGGAATGGGAAGGACTTGGATATCACATCTCATGCTATAGGGAGGCTCTCAAGTTTGATATTAGAAGCATTGAGATATCACATCTCATGCTATAGGAAGGGTCTCAGGATTGGAATGGGAAGGAGTTGGATATCACATCTCATGCTATAGGAAGGGTCTCAGGTTTGGTATAAGCAGTGAGATATCACATCTCATGCTATAGGAAGTGTCTCAGGATTGGAATGGGAAGGAGTTGGATATCACATCTCATGTTATAGGAAGGATCTCAGGTTTGGTATAAGAATTGAGATATCACATCTCTGCTATCGGAAGTGTCTCAGGATTGGAATGGGAAGGAGTTGGATATTCCAATCTCATGTTATAGGAAGGGTCTCAGGTTTGGTATTAGAAGCATTGAGATATCACATCTCATGCTATAGGAAGGGTCTCAGGATTGGAATGGGAAGGACTTGGATATCACATCTCATGCTATAGGGAGGGTCTCAAGTTTAATATTAGAAGCATTGAGATATTACATCTCATGATATCGGAAGGGTCTCAGGATTGGAATGGGAAGGAGTTGGATATCACATCTCATGATAAAGGAAGGGTCTAAGGTTTGGAAGGGGAAGGATTTGGATATCACATCTCATGTTATAGGACGGGTCTCAGGTTTGGTATTAGAAGCATTGAGATATCAAGTCTCATGGTATAGGAAGGGGATCAGAATTGGAATGGGAAGGAGTTGGATGTCACATCTCAAGCTATAGGAAGGGTCTCAGGATTGGAATGGGAAGGACTTGGATATCACATCTCATGCTATAGGGAGGGTCTCAAGTTTGATATTAGAAGCATTGAGATATCACATCTCATGATATCGGAAGGGTCTCAGGATTGGAATGGGAAGGAGTTGGATATCACATCTCATGATAAAGGAAGGGTCTAAGGTTTGGAAGGGGAAGGATTTGGATATCACATCTCATGTTATAGGACGGGTCTCAGGTTTGGTATTAGAAGCATTGAGATATCAAGTCTCATGGTGTAGGAAGGGGCTCAGAATTGGAATGGGAAGGAGTTGGATATCAAGTCTCATGGTATAGGAAGGGGCTCAGAATTGGAATGGGAAGCAGTTGGATATCACATCTCATGCTAAAGGGAGGGTCTCAGGTTTGGAAGGGGAAGGATTTGGATATCACATCTCATGTTATAGGAAGGATCTCAGGTTTGGTATTAGAAGCATTGAGATATCACATCTCATGCTATCGGAAGGATCTCAGGTTTGGTATTAGAAGCATTGAGATATCACATCTCATGCTATCAGAAGGGTCTCAGGATTGGAAGGGGACGGATTTGGATATCACATCTCATGTTATCGGAAGGATCTCAGGTTTGGTATTAGAAGTATTGAGATATCACAACTCATGCTATAGGAAGGGTCTCAGGATTGGAATGGGAAGGAGTTGGATATCACATCTCATGCTAATGGGAGGGTCTCAGGTTTGGTAGAAGCATTGAGATATCACATCTCATGCTATAGGAAGGGTCTCAGGATTGGAATGGGAAGGCGTTGGATATCACATCTCATGCTATAGGAAGGGTCTCAGGTTTGGTATAAGCATTGAGATATCACATGTCATGCTATAGGAAGTGTCTCAGGATTGGAATGGGAAGGAGTTGTATATGACATCTCATGCCGTAGGAAGGGTCTCAGGTTTGGTATAAGCATTGAGATATCACATCTCATGCTATAGGAAGAGTCTCAGGATTGGAATGGGAAGGAGTTGGATATCACATCTCATGCTATAGGAAGGGTCTCAGGTTTGGTATAAGCATTGAGATATCACATCTCATGCTATAGGAAGGGTCTCAGGATTGGAATGGGAAGGAGTTGTATATGACATCTCATGCCGTAGGAAGGGTCTCAGGTTTGATATAAGCATTGAGATATCACATCTCTGCTATCGGAAGGGTCTCAGGATTGGAATGGGAAGGAGTTGGATATCCCATCTCATGTTATAGGAATAGTCTCAGCTTTGGTATTAGAAGCATTGAGATATCACATCTCATGCTATAGGAAGTGTCTCAGGATTGCAATGGGAAGGACTTGGATATCACATCTCATGCTATAGGGAGGATCTCAAGTTTGATATTAGAAGCATTGAGATATCACATCTCATGCTATAGGAAGGGTCTCAGGATTGGAATGGGAAGGAGTTGGATATCACATCTCATGCTATAGGAAGGGTCTCAGGTTTGGTATAAGCAGTGAGATATCACATCTCATGCTATAGGAAGTGTCTCAGGATTGGAATGGGAAGGAGTTGGATATCACATCTCATGTTATAGGAAGGATCTCAGGTTTGGTATAAGAATTGAGATATCACATCTCTGCTATCGGAAGGGTCTCAGGATTAGAATGGGAAGGACTTGGATATCACATCTCATGCTATAGGGAGGGTCTCAAGTTTGATATTAGAAGCATTGAGATATCACATCTCATGATATCGGAAGGGTCTCAGGATTGGAATGGGAAGGAGTTGGATATCACATCTCATGATAAAGGAAGGGTCTAAGGTTTGGAAGGGGAAGGATTTGGATATCACATCTCATGTTATAGGACGGGTCTCAGGTTTGGTATTAGAAGCATTGAGATATCAAGTCTCATGGTATAGGAAGGGGCACAGAATTGGAATGGGAAGGAGTTGGATATCACATCTCAAGCTATAGGAAGGGTCTCAGGATTGGAATGGGAAGGACTTGGATATCACATCTCATGCTATAGGGAGTGTCTCAGGTTTGGTATTAGAAGCATTGAGATATCACATCTCATGCTATAGGAAGGGTCTCAGGATTGGAATGGGAAGGACTTGGATATCACATCTCATGCTATAGGGAGGGTCTCAAGTTTGATATTAGAAGCATTGAGATATCACATCTCATGATATCGGAAGGGTCTCAGGATTGGAATGGGAAGGAGTTGGATATCACATCTCATGATAAAGGAAGGGTCTAAGGTTTGGAAGGGGAAGGATTTGGATATCACATCTCATGTTATAGGACGGGTCTCAGGTTTGGTATTAGAAGCATTGAGATATCAAGTCTCATGGTATAGGAAGGGGCACAGAATTGGAATGGGAAGGAGTTGGATATCACATCTCAAGCTATAGGAAGGGTCTCAGGATTGGAATGGGAAGGACTTGGATATCACATCTCATGCTATAGGGAGTGTCTCAAGTTTGATATTAGAAGCATTGAGATATCACATCTCATGATATCGGAAGGGTCTCAGGATTGGAATGGGAAGGAGTTGGATATCACATCTCATGATAAAGGAAGGGTCTAAGGTTTGGAAGGGGAAGGATTTGGATATCACATCTCATGTTATAGGACGGGTCTCAGGTTTGGTATTAGAAGCATTGAGATATCAAGTCTCATGGTATAGGAAGGGGCTAAGAATTGGAATGGGAAGGAGTTGGATATCAAGTCTCATGGTATAGGAAGGGGCTCAGAATTGGAATGGGAAGGAGTTGGATATCACATCTCATGCTAAAGGGAGGGTCTCAGGTTTGGAAGGGGAAGGATTTGGATATAACATCTCATGTTATAGGAATGATCTCAGGTTTGGTATTAGAAGCATTGAGATATCACATCTCAAGCTATCGGAAGGATCTCAGGTTTGGTATTAGAAGCATTGAGATATCACATCTCATGCTATCAGAAGGGTCTCAGGATTGGAAGGGGAAGGATTTGGATATCACATCTCATGTTATCGGAAGGATCTCAGGTTTGGTATTAGAAGTATTGAGATATCACATCTCATGCTATAGGAAGGGTCTCAGGATTGGAATGGGAAGGAGTTGGATATCACATCTCATGCTAAAGGAAGGGTCTCAGGTTTGGTAGAAGCATTGAGATATCACATCTCATGCTATAGGAAGGGTCTCAGGATTGGAATGGGAAGGACTTAGATATCACATATCATGCTATAGGGAGGGTCTCAGTTTTGATATTAGAAGCATTGAGATATCACATCTCATGCTATTCGAAGTGTCTCAGGATTGGAATGGGAAGGAGCTGGATATCACATCTCATGCTAAAGGAAGGGTCTCAGGTTTGGAATGGGAAGGAGTTGGATATCACATCTCATGTTATAGGAAGAGTCTAAGGTTTGGTATAAGCATTGAGATATCACATCTCTGCTATCGGAGGTGTCTCAGGATTGGGATGGGAAGGAATTGGATATCACATCTCATGCTATAGGAAGGGTATCAGGTTTGGAACGGGAAGGATTTGGAGATCACATCTCATGTTATTGGACCGGTCTCAGGTTTGGTATTAGAAGCATTGAGATATCACATCGCATGCTGTAGGAAGGATCTCAGGTTTGGAATGGGAAGGAATTGGATATCACATCTCATGTCATAGGAAGTATCTCAGGTTTGGTATTAGAAGCATTGAGATATCACATCTCATGCTATAGGAATGGTCTCAGGATTGGAATGGGTAGGAGTTGGATATTACATTCTTGCTATAGGAAGGGTCTCATGTTTGGAATGGGAAGGAGTTGGATATCACATATGCTATAGGAAGGGTCTCAGGTTTGGAACGGGAAGGAGTTGGATATCACATCTCATGTTATAGGAAGGGTCTCAGGTTTGGTATAAGCATTGAGATATCACATCTCTGCTATCGGAGGTGGCTCAGGATTGTAATGGGAAGGAGTTCGATATCACATCTCATGCTATAGGAAGGGTCTCAGGATTGGAATGGGAAGGAGTTTTATATGACATCTCATGCCATAGGAAGGATCTCAGTTTTAGTTTTAGAAGCATTGAGACATCACATCTCATGTTATAGGAAGGGTCTCAGGATTGGAATGGGAAGGAGTTGGATGTGATATCCAACTCCCTCCCATTCCAATCCTGAGACCCTTCTGATAGCATGAGATGTGATATCTCAATGCTTCTAATACCAAACCTGAGATCCTTCTTATAACATGTGATGTGATATCCAAATCCTTCCCCTTCCAAACCTGAGACCCTCCCTTTAGCATGAGAAGTGATATCCAACTCTTTCCCATTCCAATCCTGAGACCCTTATGATAGCATGAGATGTGATATCTCAATGCCTCTAATACCAAACCTGAGATACTTCCGATAGCATGAGATGTGATATCTCAATGATTCTAATACCAAACCTGAGATCCTTCCTATAACATGCGATGTGATATCCAAATCCTTCCCCTTCCAAACCTGAGACCCTCCCTTTAGCATGAGATGTGATATCCAACTCCTTCCCATTCCAATCCTGAGACCCTTCCTATAGCTCGAGAAGTGATATCTAACTCCTTCCCATTCCAATTCTGAGACCCGTCCTATACCATGAGATGTGATATCTCAATGCTTCTTATACCAAACCTGAGACCCTTCCTATAACGAGATGGGATATCCAACTCCTTCCCATTCCAATCCTGAGACTCTTCCGATAGCAGAGATGTGATATCTCAATGCTTATACCAAACCTGAGACCCTACCTATGGCATGAGATGTCATATACAACTCCTTCCGATTCCAAACCTGAGACCCTTCCTATAGCATGATATGGGATATCTCAATGCTAATACCAAACCTGAGACCCTTCCTATAGCATGAGATGTGATATCCAACTCCTTCCCATTCCAATCCTGAGACCCTTACTATAGCTTGAGATGTGATATCCAACTCCTTCCCATTACAATCCTGAGACCCTTTCTATAGCTTGAGATGTGATATCCAACTCCTTCCCATTCCAATACTGAGACCCTTCCTATAGCATGAGATGTGATATCTCAATGCTTCTAATACCAAACCTGAGATCCTTCCTATAACATGAGATGTGATATCCAAATCCTTCCACTTCCAAACCTGAGACCCTCCCTTTAGCATGAGATGTGATATCCGACTCCTTCCCATTCCAATCCTGAGACCCTTCTGATAGCATGAGATGTGATATCTCAATGTCTCTAATACCAAACCTGAGATCCTTCCGATAGCATGAGATGTGATATCTCATTGCTTCTAATACCAAACCTGAGATCCTTCCTATAACATGAGATGTGATATCCAAATCCTTCCCCTTCCAAACCTGAGACCCTCCCTTTAGCATGAGATGTGATATCCAACTCCTTCCCATTCCAATCCTGAGACCCTTCTGATAGCATGAGATGTGATATCTCAATGCCTCTAATACCAAACCTGAGATCCTACCTCTAACATGAAATGTGATATCCAACTCCTTCCCCTTCCAAACCTGAGAGCCTTCCTATAGCATGAGATGTGATATCCAAGTCCTTCCCATTCCAATCCTGAGACCCTTCCTATAACATGAGATGTGATATCCAACTCCTTCCAAATCCAATCCTGATACCCTTCCGATAGCATGAGATGTGATATCCCAATGATTCTACAAAACCTGAGACCCATACATGGCATGAGATGTGATATCAAACTCCTTCCCATTCCAATCCTGAGACACTTCCTATAGCATCAGATGTGATATCTCAATGCTTCTAATACCAAACCTGAGACTCTTCCTATAACATGAGATGGGATATCCAACTCCTTCCCATTCCAATCCTGAGACCCTTCCGATAGCAGAGATGTGATATCTCAATGCTTATACCAAACCTGAGACCCTTCCTATGGCATGAGATGTCATATACAACTCCTTCCCATTCCAATCCTGAGACCCTTCCTATAGCATGAGATGTGATATCTCAATGCTTCTAATACCAAACCTGAGATCCTTCCTATAACATGAGATGTGATATCCAACTCCTTCCCATTCCAATCCTGAGACCCTTCCTATAGCATGAGATGTGACATCTCAATGCTTATACCACACCTGAGACCCTTCCTATAGCATGAGATGTGATATCCAACTCCTTCCCATTCCAATCCTGAGACCCTTCCTATAGCATGAGATGTGATATCTCAATGCCTCTAATACCAAACCTGAGATCCTTCCTCTAACATGAAATGTGATATCCAACTCCTTCCCTTTCCAAACCTGAGAGCCTACCTATAGCATGAGATGTGATATTCAAGTCCTTCCCATTCCAATCCTTAGACCCCTCCTACAGCATGCAATATGATATCTCAATGATTCTAATAACAAACCTGAGACCCGTCCTATAACATGAGATGGGATATCCAACTCCTTCCCATTCCAATCCTGAGACACTTCCGATAGCAGAGATGTGATATCTCAATGCTTATACCAAACCTGAGACCCTTCCTATGGCATGAGATGTCATATACAACTCCTTCCCATTCCAACCCTGAGACCCTTCCTATAGCATGAGATGTGATATCTCAATGCTTCTAATACCAAACCTGAGATCCTTCCTATAACATGAGATGTGATATCCAACTCCTTCCCATTCCAATCCTGAGACCCTTCCTATAGCATGAGATGTGACATCTCAATGCTTATACCAAACCTGAGACCCTTCCTATAGCATGAAATGTGATATCCAACTCCTTCCCATTCCAATCCTGAGACCCTTCCTATAGCATGAGATGTGATATCTCAATGCCTCTAATACCAAACCTGAGATCCTTCCTCTAACATGAAATGTGATATCCAACTCCTTCCCTTTCCAAACCTGAGAGCCTACCTATAGCATGAGATGTGATATTCAAGTCCTTCCCATTCCTATCCTTAGACCCTTCCTACAGCATGCAATATGATATCTCAATGATTCTAATAACAAACCTGAGACCCGTCCTATAACATGAGATGGGATATCCAACTCCTTCCCATTCCAATCCTGAGACACTTCCGATAGCAGAGATGTGATATCTCAATGCTTATACCAAACCTGAGACCCTTCCTATAGCATGAGATGTAATATCCAACTCCTTCCCATTCCAATCCTGAGACCCTTCCTACAGCATGCGATGTGATATCTCAATGCTTCTAATACCAAACCTGAGACCCGTCCTATAACATGAGATGGGATATCCAACTCCTTCCCGTTCCAAACCTGAGACCCTTCCTATAGCATGAGATGTGATATCCAACTCCTTCCCATCCCAATCCTGAGACACTTCCGATTGCAGAGATGTGATATCTCAATGCTTATACCAAACCTGAGACTCTTCCTATAACATGAGATGTGATATCCAACTCCTTCCCGTTCCAAACCTGAGACCCTTCCTATAGCATGAGATGTGATATCCAACTCCTTCCCATCCCAATCCTGAGACACTTCCGATTGCAGAGATGTGATATCTCAGTGCTTATACCAAACCTGAGACTCTTCCTATAACATGAGATGTGATATCCAACTCCTTCCCGTTCCAAACCTGAGACCCTTCCTATAGCATGAGATGTGATATCCAACTCCTTCCCATTCCAATCCTGAGACCCTTCTGATAGCATGAGATGTGATATCTCAATGCTTCTAATACCAAACCTGAGATCCTTCTTATAACATGTGATGTGAGATCCAAATCCTTCCCCTTCCAAACCTGAGACCCTCCCATTAGCATGAGAAGTGATATCCAACTCCTTCCCATTCCAATCCTGAGACCCTTATGATAGCATGAGATGTGATATCTCAATGCCTCTAATACCAAACCTGAGATACTTCCGATAGCATGAGATGTGATATCTCAATGATTCTAATACCAAACCTGAGATCCTTCCTATAACATGCAATGTGATATCCAAATCCTTCCCCTTCCAAACCTGAGACCCTCCCTTTAGCATGAGATGTGATATCCAACTCCTTCCCATTCCAATCCTGAGACCCTTCTGATAGCATGAGATGTGATACCTCAATGCCTCTAATACCAAACCTGAGATCCTACCTCTAACATGAAATGTGATATCCAACTCCTTCCCTTACCAAACCTGAGATCCTTCCTATAACATGCGATGTGATATCCAAATCCTTCCCCTTCCAAACCTGAGACCCTCCCTATAGCATGAGATGTGATATCCGAGTCCGTCCCATTCCAATCCTGAGACCCTTCCTATAGCATGAGATGTGATATCTCAATGCTTATTCCAAACCTGAGACCCTTCCTATGGCATGAGATGTCATATACAACTCCTTCCCATTCCAATCCTGAGACCCTTCCTATAGCATGAGATGTGATATCTCAATGCTTATACAAAACCTGAGACCCTTCCTATAGCATGAGATGTGATAGCCAACTTCTTCCCATTCCAATCCTGAGACCCTTCCTATAACATGAGATGTGATGTCGCAATGCTTCTAATACCAAACCTGAGATCTTTCCTATAACATGAGATGTGATATCCAACACCTTCCCATTCCAATCCTGAGACCTTTCCTATAGCATGAGATGTGATATCTCAATGCTTATACCAAACGTGAGACCCTTCCTATAGCTTGAGATGTGATATCCAACTCCTTCCCATTCCAATCCTGAGACCCTTCCTATAGCATGAGATGTGATATCTCAATGCTTATACCAAACGTGAGACCCTTCCTATAACATGAGATGTGATATCTTAATGCCTCTAATACCAAACCTGAGATCCTTCCTCTAACATGAAATGTGATATCCAACTCCTTCCCCTTCCAAACCTGAGAGCCTTCCGATAGCATGAGATATGATATCCAAGTCCTTCCCATTCCAATCCTGGGACCCTTCCTATAACATGAGATGTGATATCCAACTCCTTCCCATTCCAACCTGAGACCCTTCCTATAGCATGAGATGGGATATCCAACTCCTTCCAAATCAAATCCTGATACCCTTCCGATAGCATGAGATGTGATATCCCAATGTTTCTACCAAACCTGAGACCCATACTATGGCATGAGTTGTGATATCAAACCCCTTCCCATTCCAATCCTGAGACCCATCCTATAGCTTGAGATATCCAACTCCTTCCCATTCCAATTCTGAGACCCTTCCTATACCATGAGACTTGATATCTCAATGCTTCTAATACCAAACCTGAGACCCTTCCTATAGCATGAGATGTGATATCTCAATGCTTCTAATACCAAACCTGAGATCCTTCCGATAACATGAGATGTGATATCCAAATCCTTCCCCTTCCAAACCTGAGACCCTCCCTTTAGCATGAGATGTGATATCCAACTCCTTCCCATTCCCATCCTGAGACCCTTCTGATAGCATGAGATGTGATATCTCAATGCCTCCGATACCAAACCTGAGATCCTACCTCTAACATGAAATGTGATATCCACATCCTTCCCCTTCCAAACCTGAGACCCTCCCTTTAGCATGAGATGTGATATCCCACTCCGTCCCATTCCAATCCTGAGACCCTTCCGATAGCATGAGATGTGATATCTCAATGCTTCTAATACCAAACCTGAGATCCTTCCGATAACATGAGATGTGATATCCAAATCCTTCCCCTTCCAAACCTGAGACCCTCCCTTTAGCATGAGATGTGATATCTCAATGCCTCTAATACCAAACCACCAAACCTGAGATCCTTCCGATAGCATGAGATGTGATATCTCAATGCTTCTAATACCAAACCTGAGATCCTTCCTATAACATGAGACGTGATATCCAAATCCTTCCCCTTCCAAACCTGAGACCCTCCCTTTAGCATGAGATGTGATATCCAACTCCTTCCCATTCCAATCCTGAGACCCTTCTGATAGCATGAGATGTGATATCTCAATGCCTCTAATACCAAACCTGAGATCCTACCTCTAACATGAAATGTGATATCCAACTCTTTCCCCTTCCAAACCTGAGAGCCTTCCTATAGCATGAGATGTGATATCCGACTCCTTCCCGTTCCAATCCTGAGACCCTTCCGATAGCATGAGATGTGATATCTCAATGCTTCTAATACCAAACCTGAGATCCTTCTTATAATATGTGATGTGATATCCAAATCCTTCCCCTTCCAAACCTGAGACCCTCCCTTTAGCATGAGATGTGATATCCAACTCCTTCCCATTCCAATCCTGAGACCCTTATGATAGATAGCATGAGATGTGATATCTCAATGCCTCTAATACCAAACCTGAGATCCTTCCTATAACATGAGATGTGATATCCAAATCCTTCCCCTTCCAAACCTGAGACCCTCCCTTTAGCATGAGATGTGATATCCAACTCCTTCCCATTCCAATCCTGAGACCCTTCCGATAGCATGAGATGTGATATCTCAATGCTTCTAATACCAAACCTGTGATCCTTCCTATAACAAGAGATGTGATATCCAAATCCTTTCCCTTCCAAACCTGAGACCCTCCCTTTAGCATGAGATGTGATATCTCAATGCTTCTAATACCAAACCTGTGATCCTTCCTATAACAAGAGATGTGATATCCAAATCCTTTCCCTTCCAAACCTGAGACCCTCCCTTTAGCATGAGATGTGATATCTCAATGCCTCTAATACCAAACCTGAGATCCTTCCGATAGCATGAGATGTGATATCTCAATGCTTCTAATACCAAACCTGAGATCCTTCCTATAACATGAGACGTGATATCCAAATCCTTCCCCTTCCAAACCTGAGACCCTCCCTTTAGCATGAGATGTGATATCCAACTCCTTCCCATTCCAATCCTGAGACCCTTCTGATAGCATGATATGTGATATCTCAATGCCTCTAATACCAAACTTGAGATCCTACCTCTAACATGAAATGTGATATCCAACTCCTTCCCCTTCCAAACCTGAGAGCCTTCCTATAGCATGAGATGTGATATCCAAGTCCTTCCCATTCCAATCCTGAGACCCTTCCTATAACATGAGATGTGATATCCAACTCCTTCCAAATCCAATCCTGATACCCTTCCGATAGCATGAGATGTGATATCCCAATGCTTCTACAAAACCTGAGACCCATACATGGCATGAGATGTGATATCAAACTCCTTCCCATTCCAATCCTGAGACACTTCCTATAGCATCAGATGTGATATCTCAATGCTTCTAATACCAAACCTGAGACTCTTCCTATAACCTGAGATGGGATATCCAACTCCTTCCCATTCCAATCCTGAGACCCTTCCGATAGCAGAGATGTGATATCTCAATGCTTATACCAAACCTGAGACCCTTCCTATGGCATGAGATGTCATATACAACTCCTTCCCATTCCAATCCTGAGACCCTTCCTATAGCATGAGATGTGATATCTCAATGCTTCTAATACCAAACCTGAGATCCTTCCTATAACATGAGATGTGATATCCAACTCCTTCCCATTCCAATCCTGAGACCCTTCCTATAGCATGAGATGTGACATCTCAATGCTTATACCAAACCTGAGACCCTTCCTATAGCATGAAATGTGATATCCAACTCCTTCCCATTCCAATCCTGAGACCCTTCCTATAGCATGAGATGTGATATCTCAATGCCTCTAATACCAAACCTGAGATCCTTCCTCTAACATGAAATGTGATATCCAACTCCTTCCCTTTCCAAACCTGAGAGCCTACCTATAGCATGAGATGTGATATTCAAGTCCTTCCCATTCCAATCCTTAGACCCTTCCTACAGCATGCAATATGATATCTCAATGATTCTAATAACAAACCTGAGACCCGTCCTATAACATGAGATGGGATATCCAACTCCTTCCCATTCCAATCCTGAGACACTTCCGATAGCAGAGATGTGATATCTCAATGCTTATACCAAACCTGAGACCCTTCCTATAGCATGAGATGTAATATCCAACTCCTTCCCATTCCAATCCTGAGACCCTTCCTACAGCATGCGATGTGATATCTCAATGCTTCTAATACCAAACCTGAGACCCGTCCTATAACATGAGATGGGATATCCAACTCCTTCCCGTTCCAAACCTGAGACCCTTCCTATAGCATGAGATGTGATATCCAACTCCTTCCCATCCCAATCCTGAGACACTTCCGATTGCAGAGATGTGATATCTCAATGCTTATACCAAACCTGAGACTCTTCCTATAACATGAGATGTGATATCCAACTCCTTCCCGTTCCAAACCTGAGACCCTTCCTATAGCATGAGATGTGATATCCAACTCCTTCCCATTCCAATTCTGAGACCCTTCTGATAGCATGAGATGTGATATCTCAATGCTTCTAATACCAAACCTGAGATCCTTCTTATAACATGTGATGTGATATCCAAATCCTTCCCCTTCCAAACCTGAGACCCTCCCTTTAGCATGAGAAGTGATATCCAACTCCTTCCCATTCCAATCCTGAGACCCTTATGATAGCATGAGATGTGATATCTCAATGCCTCTAATACCAAACCTGAGATACTTCCGATAGCATGAGATGTGATATCTCAATGATTCTAATACCAAACCTGAGATCCTTCCTATAACATGTGATGTGATATCCAAATCCTTCCCCTTCCAAACCTGAGACCCTCCCTTTAGCATGAGATGTGATATCCAACTCCTTCCCATTCCAATCCTGAGACCCTTCTGATAGCATGAGATGTGATACCTCAATGCCTCTAATACCAAACCTGAGATCCTACCTCTAACATGAAATGTGATATCCAACTCCTTCCCTTACCAAACCTGAGATCCTTCCTATAACATGCAATGTGATATCCAAATCCTTCCCCTTCCAAACCTGAGACCCTCCCTGTAGCATGAGATGTGATATCCAAGTCCGTCCCATTCCAATCCTGAGACCCTTCCTATAGCATGAGATGTGATATCTCAATGCTTATTCCAAACATGAGACCCTTCCTATGGCATGAGATGTCATATACAACTCCTTCCCATTCCAATCCTGAGACCCTTCCTATAGCATGAGATGTGATATCTCTATGCTTATACCAAACCTGAGACCCTTCCTATAGCATGAGATGTGAAAGCCAACTTCTTCCCATTCCAATCCTGAGACCCTTCCTATAACATGAGATGTGATGTCGCAATGCTTCTAATACCAAACCTGAGATCTTTCCTATAACATGAGATGTGATATCCAACACCTTCCCATTCCAATCCTGAGACCCTTCCTATAGCATGAGATGTGATATCTCAATGCTTATACCAAACGTGAGACCCTTCCTATAGCTTGAGATGTGATATCCAACTTCTTCCCATTCCAATCCTGAGACCCTTCCTATAGCATGAGATGTGATATCAAACCCCTTCCCATTCCAATCCTGAGACCCATCCTATAGCTTGAGATATCCAACTCCTTCCCATTCCAATTCTGAGACCCTTCCTATACCATGAGACTTGATATCTCAATGCTTCTAATACCAAACCTGAGACCCTTCCTATAGCATGAGATGTGATATCTCAATGCTTCTAATACCAAACCTGAGATCCTTCCGATAACATGAGATGTGATATCCAAATCCTTCCCCTTCCAAACCTGAGACCCTCCCTTTAGCATGAGATGTGATATCCAACTCCTTCCCATTCCCATCCTGAGACCCTTCTGATAGCATGAGATGTGATATCTCAATGCCTCCAATACCAAACCTGAGATCCTACCTCTAACATGAAATGTGATATCCACATCCTTCCCCTTCCAAACCTGAGACCCTCCCTTTAGCATGAGATGTGATATCCCACTCCGCCCCATTCCAATCCTGAGACCCTTCTGATAGCATGAGATGTGATATCTCAATGCTTCTAATACCAAACCTGAGATCCTTCCGATAACATGAGATGTGATATCCAAATCCTTCCCCTTCCAAACCTGAGACCCTCCCTTTAGCATGAGATGTGATATCTCAATGCCTCTAATACCAAACCACCAAACCTGAGATCCTTCCGATAGCATGAGATGTGATATCTCAATGCTTCTAATACCAAACCTGAGATCCTTCCTATAACATGAGACGTGATATCCAAATCCTTCCCCTTCCAAACCTGAGACCCTCCCTTTAGCATGAGATGTGATATCCAACTCCTTCCCATTCCAATCCTGAGACCCTTCTGATAGCATGAGATGTGATATCTCAATGCCTCTAATACCAAACCTGAGATCCTACCTCTAACATGAAATGTGATATCCAACTCTTTCCCCTTCCAAACCTGAGAGCCTTCCTATAGCATGAGATGTGATATCCGACTCCTTCCCGTTCCAATCCTGAGACCCTTCCGATAGCATGAGATGTGATATCTTAATGCTTCTAATACCAAACCTGAGATCCTTCTTATAATATGTGATGTGATATCCAAATCCTTCCCCTTCCAAACCTGAGACCCTCCCTTTAGCATGAGATGTGATATCCAACTCCTTCCCATTCCAATCCTGAGACCCTTATGATAGATAGCATGAGATGTGATATCTCAATGCCTCTAATACCAAACCTGAGATCCTTCCTATAACATGAGATGTGATATCCAAATCCTTCCCCTTCCAAACCTGAGACCCTCCCTTTAGCATGAGATGTGATATCCAACTCCTTCCCATTCCAATCCTGAGACCCTTCCGATAGCATGAGATGTGATATCTCAATGCTTCTAATACCAAACCTGTGATCCTTCCTATAACAAGAGATGTGATATCCAAATCCTTCCCCTTCCAAACCTGAGACCCTCCCTTTAGCATGAGATGTGATATCTCAATGCCTCTAATACCAAACCTGAGATCCTTCCGATAGCATGAGATGTGATATCTCAATGCTTCTAATACCAAACCTGAGATCCTTCCTATAACATGAAACGTGATATCCAAATCCTTCCCCTTCCAAACCTGAGACCCTCCCTTTAGCATGAGATGTGATATCCAACTCCTTCCCATTCCAATCCTGAGACCCTTCTGATAGCATGATATGTGATATCTCAATGCCTCTAATACCAAACCTGAGATCCTACCTCTAACATGAAATGTGATATCCAACTCCTTCCCCTTCCAAACCTGAGAGCCTTCCTATAGCATGAGATGTGATATCCAAGTCCTTCCCATTCCAATCCTGAGACCCTTCCTATAACATGAGATGTGATATCCAACTCCTTCCAAATCCAATCCTGATACCCTTCCGATAGCATGAGATGTGATATCCCAATGCTTCTACAAAACCTGAGACCCATACATGGCATGAGATGTGATATCAAACTCCTTCCCATTCCAATCCTGAGACACTTCCTAAAGCATCAGATGTGATATCTCAATGCTTCTAATACCAAACCTGAGACTCTTCCTATAACCTGAGATGGGATATCCAACTCCTTCCCATTCCAATCCTGAGACCCTTCCGATAGCAGAGATGTGATATCTCAATGCTTATACCAAACCTGAGACCCTTCCTATGGCATGAGATGTCATATACAAATCCTTCCCATTCCAATCCTGAGACCCTTCCTATAGCATGAGATGTGATATCTCAATGCTTCTAATACCAAACCTGAGATCCTTCCTATAACATGAGATGTGATATCCAACTCCTTCCCATTCCAATCCTGAGACCCTTCCTATAGCATGAGATGTGACATCTCAATGCTTATACCAAACCTGAGACCCTTCCTATAGCATGAAATGTGATATCCAACCCCTTCCCATTCCAATCCTGAGACCCTTCCTATAGCATGAGATGTGATATCTCAATGCCTCTAATACCAAACCTGAGATCCTTCCTCTAACATGAAATGTGATATCCAACTCCTTCCCTTTCCAAACCTGAGAGCCTACCTATAGCATGAGATGTGATATTCAAGTCCTTCCCATTCCAATCCTTAGACCCTTCCTACAGCATGCAATATGATATCTCAATGATTCTAATAACAAACCTGAGACCCGTCCTATAACATGAGATGGGATATCCAACTCCTTCCCATTCCAATCCTGAGACACTTCCGATAGCAGAGATGTGATATCTCAATGCTTATACCAAACCTGAGACCCTTCCTATAGCATGAGATGTAATATCCAACTCCTTCCCATTCCAATCCTGAGACCCTTCCTACAGCATGCGATGTGATATCTCAATGCTTCTAATACCAAACCTGAGACCCGTCCTATAACATGAGATGGGATATCCAACTCCTTCCCGTTCCAAACCTGAGACCCTTCCTATAGCATGAGATGTGATATCCAACTCCTTCCCATCCCAATCCTGAGACACTTCCGATTGCAGAGATGTGATATCTCAATGCTTATACCAAACCTGAGACTCTTCCTATAACATGAGATGTGATATCCAACTCCTTCCCGTTCCAAACCTGAGACCCTTCCTATAGCATGAGATGTGATATCCAACTCCTTCCCATTCCAATCCTGAGACCCTTCTGATAGCATGAGATGTGATATCTCAATGCTTCTAATACCAAACCTGAGATCCTTCTTATAACATGTGATGTGATATCCAAATCCTTCCCCTTCCAAACCTGAGACCCTCCCTTTCGCATGAGAAGTGATATCCAACTCCTTCCCATTCCAATCCTGAGACCCTTATGATAGCATGAGATGTGATATCTCAATGCCTCTAATACCAAACCTGAGATACTTCCGATAGCATGAGATGTGATATCTCAATGATTCTAATACCAAACCTGAGATCCTTCCTATAACATGCAATGTGATATCCAAATCCTTCCCCTTCCAAACCTGAGACCCTCCCTTTAGCGTGAGATGTGATATCCAAATCCTTCCCATTCCAATCCTGAAACCCTTCCGATAGCATGAGATGTGATATCTCAATGTTTCTAATAAAAAACCTGAGACCCTTCATATAGCAAGAGATGTGATATCCAAATACTTCCCATTTCAATCTTGAGACCCTTCCTATAACATGAGATATGATATCCAACTCCTTCCCATTCCAACATGAGACCCTTCCTATAGCATGAGAAGGGATGTCCAACTCCTTCCCAATCCAATCCTGAGACCCTTCCGATAGCAGAGATGTGACATCTCAATGCTTATACCAAACCTGAGACCCTTCCTATAGCATGAAATGTGATATCCAACCCCTTCCCATTCCAATCCTGAGACCCTTCCTATAGCATGAGATGTGATATCTCAATGCCTCTAATACCAAACCTGAGATCCTTCCTCTAACATGAAATGTGATATCCAACCCCTTCCCATTCCAATCCTGAGACCCTTCCTATAGCATGAGATGTGATATCTCAATGCCTCTAATACCAAACCTGAGATCCTTCCTCTAACATGAAATGTGATATCCAACTCCTTCCCTTTCCAAACCTGAGAGCCTACCTATAGCATGAGATGTGATATTCAAGTCCTTCCCATTCCAATCCTTAGACCCTTCCTACAGCATGCAATATGATATCTCAATGATTCTAATAACAAACCTGAGACCCGTCCTATAACATGAGATGGGATATCCAACTCCTTCCCATTCCAATCCTGAGACACTTCCGATAGCAGAGATGTGATATCTCAATGCTTATACCAAACCTGAGACCCTTCCTATAGCATGAGATGTAATATCCAACTCCTTCCCATTCCAATCCTGAGACCCTTCCTACAGCATGCGATGTGATATCTCAATGCTTCTAATACCAAACCTGAGACCCGTCCTATAACATGAGATGGGATATCCAACTCCTTCCCGTTCCAAACCTGAGACCCTTCCTATAGCATGAGATGTGATATCCAACTCCTTCCCATCCCAATCCTGAGACACTTCCGATTGCAGAGATGTGATATCTCAATGCTTATACCAAACCTGAGACTCTTCCTATAACATGAGATGTGATATCCAACTCCTTCCCGTTCCAAACCTGAGACCCTTCCTATAGCATGAGATGTGATATCCAACTCCTTCCCATTCCAATCCTGAGACCCTTCTGATAGCATGAGATGTGATATCTCAATGCTTCTAATACCAAACCTGAGATCCTTCTTATAACATGTGATGTGATATCCAAATCCTTCCCCTTCCAAACCTGAGACCCTCCCTTTAGCATGAGAAGTGATATCCAACTCCTTCCCATTCCAATCCTGAGACCCTTATGATAGCATGAGATGTGATATCTCAATGCCTCTAATACCAAACCTGAGATACTTCCGATAGCATGAGATGTGATATCTCAATGATTCTAATACCAAACCTGAGATCCTTCCTATAACATGCAATGTGATATCCAAATCCTTCCCCTTCCAAACCTGAGACCCTCCCTTTAGCGTGAGATGTGATATCCAACTCCTTCCCATTCCAATCCTGAGACCCTTCTGATAGCATGAGATGTGATACCTCAATGCCTCTAATACCAAACCTGAGATCCTACCTCTAACATGAAATGTGATATCCAACTCCTTCCCTTACCAAACCTGAGATCCTTCCTATAACATGCGATGTGATATCCAAATCCTTCCCCTTCCAAACCTGAGACCCTCCCTATAGCATGAGATGTGATATCCAAGTCCGTCCCATTCCAATCCTGAGACCCTTCCTATAGCATGAGATGTGATATCTCAATGCTTATTCCAAACCTGAGACCCTTCCTATGGCATGAGATGTCATATACAACTCCTTCCCATTCCAATCCTGAGACCCTTCCTATAGCATGAGATGTGATATCTCAATGCTTATACCAAACCTGAGACCCTTCCTATAGCATGAGATGTGATAGCCAACTTCTTCCCATTCCAATCCTGAGACCCTTCCTATAACATGAGATGTGATGTCGCAATGCTTCTAATACCAAACCTGAGATCTTTCCTATAACATGAGATGTGATATCCAACACCTTCCCATTCCAATCCTGAGACCTTTCCTATAGCATGAGATGTGATATCTCAATGCTTATACCAAACGTGAGACCCTTCCTATAGCTTGAGATGTGATATCCAACTCCTTCCCATTCCAATCCTGAGACCCTTCCTATAGCATGAGATGTGATATCTCAATGCTTATACCAAACGTGAGACCCTTCCTATAACATGAGATGTGATATCTTAATGCCTCTAATACCAAACCTGAGATCCTTCCTCTAACATGAAATGTGATATCCAACTCCTTCCCCTTCCAAACCTGAGAGCCTTCCGATAGCATGAGATATGATATCCAAGTCCTTCCCATTCCAATCCTGGGACCCTTCCTATAACATGAGATGTGATATCCAACTCCTTCCCATTCCAACCTGAGACCCTTCCTATAGCATGAGATGGGATATCCAACTCCTTCCAAATCAAATCCTGATACCCTTCCGATAGCATGAGATGTGATATCCCAATGTTTCTACCAAACCTGAGACCCATACTATGGCATGAGTTGTGATATCAAACCCCTTCCCATTCCAATCCTGAGACCCATCCTATAGCTTGAGATATCCAACTCCTTCCCATTCCAATTCTGAGACCCTTCCTATACCATGAGACTTGATATCTCAATGCTTCTAATACCAAACCTGAGACCCTTCCTATAGCATGAGATGTGATATCTCAATGCTTCTAATACCAAACCTGAGATCCTTCCGATAACATGAGATGTGATATCCAAATCCTTCCCCTTCCAAACCTGAGACCCTCCCTTTAGCATGAGATGTGATATCCAACTCCTTCCCATTCCCATCCTGAGACCCTTCTGATAGCATGAGATGTGATATCTCAATGCCTCCAATACCAAACCTGAGATCCTACCTCTAACATGAAATGTGATATCCACATCCTTCCCCTTCCAAACCTGAGACCCTCCCTTTAGCATGAGATGTGATATCCCACTCCGTCCCATTCCAATCCTGAGACCCTTCCGATAGCATGAGATGTGATATCTCAATGCTTCTAATACCAAACCTGAGATCCTTCCGATAACATGAGATGTGATATCCAAATCCTTCCCCTTCCAAACCTGAGACCCTCCCTTTAGCATGAGATGTGATATCTCAATGCCTCTAATACCAAACCACCAAACCTGAGATCCTTCCGATAGCATGAGATGTGATATCTCAATGCTTCTAATACCAAACCTGAGATCCTTCCTATAACATGAGACGTGATATCCAAATCCTTCCCCTTCCAAACCTGAGACCCTCCCTTTAGCATGAGATGTGATATCCAACTCCTTCCCATTCCAATCCTGAGACCCTTCTGATAGCATGAGATGTGATATCTCAATGCTTCTAATACCAAACCTGAGATCCTTCTTATAATATGTGATGTGATATCCAAATCCTTCCCCTTCCAAACCTGAGACCCTCCCTTTAGCATGAGATGTGATATCCAACTCCTTCCCATTCCAATCCTGAGACCCTTATGATAGATAGCATGAGATGTGATATCTCAATGCCTCTAATACCAAACCTGAGATCCTTCCTATAACATGAGATGTGATATCCAAATCCTTCCCCTTCCAAACCTGAGACCCTCCCTTTAGCATGAGATGTGATATCCAACTCCTTCCCATTCCAATCCTGAGACCCTTCCGATAGCATGAGATGTGATATCTCAATGCTTCTAATACCAAACCTGTGATCCTTCCTATAACAAGAGATGTGATATCCAAATCCTTCCCCTTCCAAACCTGAGACCCTCCCTTTAGCATGAGATGTGATATCTCAATGCCTCTAATACCAAACCTGAGATCCTTCCGATAGCATGAGATGTGATATCTCAATGCTTCTAATACCAAACCTGAGATCCTTCCTATAACATGAGACGTGATATCCAAATCCTTCCCCTTCCAAACCTGAGACCCTCCCTTTAGCATGAGATGTGATATCCAACTCCTTCCCATTCCAATCCTGAGACCCTTCTGATAGCATGATATGTGATATCTCAATGCCTCTAATACCAAACCTGAGATCCTACCTCTAACATGAAATGTGATATCCAACTCCTTCCCCTTCCAAACCTGAGAGCCTTCCTATAGCATGAGATGTGATATCCAAGTCCTTCCCATTCCAATCCTGAGACCCTTCCTATAACATGAGATGTGATATCCAACTCCTTCCAAATCCAATCCTGATACCCTTCCGATAGCATGAGATGTGATATCCCAATGCTTCTACAAAACCTGACACCCATACATGGCATGAGATGTGATATCAAACTCCTTCCCATTCCAATCCTGAGACACTTCCTATAGCAGAGATGTGATATCTCAATGCTTCTAATACCAAACCTGAGACTCTTCCTATAACCTGAGATGGGATATCCAACTCCTTCCCATTCCAATCCTGAGACCCTTCCGATAGCAGAGATGTGATATCTCAATGCTTATACCAAACCTGAGACCCTTCCTATGGCATGAGATGTCATATACAACTCCTTCCCATTCCAATCCTGAGACCCTTCCTATAGCATGAGATGTGATATCTCAATGCTTCTAATACCAAACCTGAGATCCTTCCTATAACATGAGATGTGATATCCAACTCCTTCCCATTCCAATCCTGAGACCCTTCCTATAGCATGAGATGTGACATCTCAATGCTTATACCAAACCTGAGACCCTTCCTATAGCATGAAATGTGATATCCAACTCCTTCCCATTCCAATCCTGAGACCCTTCCTATAGCATGAGATGTGATATCTCAATGCCTCTAATACCAAACCTGAGATCCTTCCTCTAACATGAAATGTGATATCCAACTCCTTCCCTTTCCAAACCTGAGAGCCTACCTATAGCATGAGATGTGATATTCAAGTCCTTCCCATTCCAATCCTTAGACCCTTCCTACAGCATGCAATATGATATCTCAATGATTCTAATAACAAACCTGAGACCCGTCCTATAACATGAGATGGGATATCCAACTCCTTCCCATTCCAATCCTGAGACACTTCCGATAGCAGAGATGTGATATCTCAATGCTTATACCAAACCTGAGACCCTTCCTATAGCATGAGATGTAATATCCAACTCCTTCCCATTCCAATCCTGAGACCCTTCCTACAGCATGCGATGTGATATCTCAATGCTTCTAATACCAAACCTGAGACCCGTCCTATAACATGAGATGGGATATCCAACTCCTTCCCATCCCAATCCTGAGACACTTCGGATTGCAGAGATGTGATATCTCAATGCTTATACCAAACCTGAGACTCTTCCTATAACATGAGATGTGATATCCAACTCCTTCCCGTTCCAAACCTGAGACCCTTCCTATAGCATGAGATGTGATATCCAACTCCTTCCCATTCCAATCCTGAGACCCTTCTGATAGCATGAGATGTGATATCTCAATGCTTCTAATACCAAACCTGAGATCCTTCTTATAACATGTGATGTGATATCCAAATCCTTCCCCTTCCAAACCTGAGACCCTCCCTTTAGCATGAGAAGTGATATCCAACTCCTTCCCATTCCAATCCTGAGACCCTTATGATAGCATGAGATGTGATATCTCAATGCCTCTAATACCAAACCTGAGATACTTCCGATAGCATGAGATGTGATATCTCAATGATTCTAATACCAAACCTGAGATCCTTCCTATAACATGTGATGTGATATCCAAATCCTTCCCCTTCCAAACCTGAGACCCTCCCTTTAGCATGAGATGTGATATCCAACTCCTTCCCATTCCAATCCTGAGACCCTTCTGATAGCATGAGATGTGATACCTCAATGCCTCTAATACCAAACCTGAGATCCTACCTCTAACATGAAATGTGATATCCAACTCCTTCCCTTACCAAACCTGAGATCCTTCCTATAACATGCGATGTGATATCCAAATCCTTCCCCTTCCAAACCTGAGACCCTCCCTATAGCATGAGATGTGATATCCAAGTCCGTCCCATTCCAATCCTGAGACCCTTCCTATAGCATGAGATGTGATATCTCAATGCTTATTCCAAACCTGAGACCCTTCCTATGGCATGAGATGTCATATACAACTCCTTCCCATTCCAATCCTGAGACCCTTCCTATAACATGAGATGTGATGTCGCAATGCTTCTAATACCAAACCTGAGATCTTTCCTATAACATGAGATGTGATATCCAACACCTTCCCATTCCAATCCTGAGACCCTTCCTATAGCATGAGATGTGATATCTCAATGCTTATACCAAACGTGAGACCCTTCCTATAGCTTGAGATGTGATATCCAACTTCTTCCCATTCCAATCCTGAGACCCTTCCTATAGCATGAGATGTGATATCAAACCCCTTCCCATTCCAATCCTGAGACCCATCCTATAGCTTGAGATATCCAACTCCTTCCCATTCCAATTCTGAGACCCTTCCTATACCATGAGACTTGATATCTCAATGCTTCTAATACCAAACCTGAGACCCTTCCTATAGCATGAGATGTGATATCTCAATGCTTCTAATACCAAACCTGAGATCCTTCCGATAACATGAGATGTGATATCCAAATCCTTCCCCTTCCAAACCTGAGACCCTCCCTTTAGCATGAGATGTGATATCCAACTCCTTCCCATTCCCATCCTGAGACCCTTCTGATAGCATGAGATGTGATATCTCAATGCCTCCAATACCAAACCTGAGATCCTACCTCTAACATGAAATGTGATATCCACATCCTTCCCCTTCCAAACCTGAGACCCTCCCTTTAGCATGAGATGTGATATCCCACTCCGTCCCATTCCAATCCTGAGACCCTTCCGATAGCATGAGATGTGATATCTCAATGCTTCTAATACCAAACCTGAGATCCTTCCGATAACATGAGATGTGATATCCAAATCCTTCCCCTTCCAAACCTGAGACCCTCCCTTTAGCATGAGATGTGATATCTCAATGCCTCTAATACCAAACCACCAAACCTGAGATCCTTCCGATAGCATGAGATGTGATATCTCAATGCTTCTAATACCAAACCTGAGATCCTTCCTATAACATGAGACGTGATATCCAAATCCTTCCCCTTCCAAACCTGAGACCCTCCCTTTAGCATGAGATGTGATATCCAACTCCTTCCCATTCCAATCCTGAGACCCTTCTGATAGCATGAGATGTGATATCTCAATGCCTCTAATACCAAACCTGAGATCCTACCTCTAACATGAAATGTGATATCCAACTCTTTCCCCTTCCAAACCTGAGAGCCTTCCTATAGCATGAGATGTGATATCCGACTCCTTACCGTTCCAATCCTGAGACCCTTCCGATAGCATGAGATGTGATATCTCAATGCTTCTAATACCAAACCTGAGATCCTTCTTATAATATGTGATGTGATATCCAAATCCTTCCCCTTCCAAACCTGAGACCCTCCCTTTAGCATGAGATGTGATATCCAACTCCTTCCCATTCCAATCCTGAGACCCTTATGATAGAAAGCATGAGATGTGATATCTCAATGCCTCTAATACCAAACCTGAGATCCTTCCTATAACATGAGATGTGATATCCAAATCCTTCCCCTTCCAAACCTGAGACCCTCCCTTTAGCATGAGATGTGATATCCAACTCCTTCCCATTCCAATCCTGAGACCCTTCCGATAGCATGAGATGTTATATCTCAATGCTTCTAATACCAAACCTGTGATCCTTCCTATAACAAGAGATGTGATATCCAAATCCTTCCCCTTCCAAACCTGAGACCCTCCCTTTAGCATGAGATGTGATATCTCAATGCCTCTAATACCAAACCTGAGATCCTTCCGATAGCATGAGATGTGATATCTCAATGCTTCTAATACCAAACCTGAGATCCTTCCTATAACATGAGACGTGATATCCAAATCCTTCCCCTTCCAAACCTGAGACCCTCCCTTTAGCATGAGATGTGATATCCAACTCCTTCCCATTCCAATCCTGAGACCCTTCTGATAGCATGATATGTGATATCTCAATGCCTCTAATACCAAACCTGAGATCCTACCTCTAACATGAAATGTGATATCCAACTCCTTCCCCTTCCAAACCTGAGAGCCTTCCTATAGCATGAGATGTGATATCCAAGTCCTTCCCATTCCAATCCTGAGACCCTTCCTATAACATGAGATGTGATATCCAACTCCTTCCAAATCCAATCCTGATACCCTTCCGATAGCCTGAGATGTGATATCCCACTGCTTCTACAAAACCTGAGACCCATACATGGCATGAGATGTGATATCAAACTCCTTCCCATTCCAATCCTGAGACACTTCCTATAGCATCAGATGTGATATCTCAATGCTTCTAATACCAAACCTGAGACTCTTCCTATAACCTGAGATGGGATATCCAACTCCTTCCCATTCCAATCCTGAGACCCTTCCGATAGCAGAGATGTGATATCTCAATGCTTATACCAAACCTGAGACCCTTCCTATGGCATGAGATGTCATATACAACTCCTTCCCATTCCAATCCTGAGACCCTTCCTATAGCATGAGATGTGATATCTCAATGCTTCTAATACCAAACCTGAGATCCTTCCTATAACATGAGATGTGATATCCAACTCCTTCCCATTCCAATCCTGAGACCCTTCCTATAGCATGAGATGTGACATCTCAATGCTTATACCAAACCTGAGACCCTTCCTATAGCATGAAATGTGATATCCAACTCCTTCCCATTCCAATCCTGAGACCCTTCCTATAGCATGAGATGTGATATCTCAATGCCTCTAATACCAAACCTGAGATCCTTCCTCTAACATGAAATGTGATATCCAACTCCTTCCCTTTCCAAACCTGAGAGCCTACCTATAGCATGAGATGTGATATTCAAGTCCTTCCCATTCCAATCCTTAGACCCTTCCTACAGCATGCAATATGATATCTCAATGATTCTAATAACAAACCTGAGACCCGTCCTATAACATGAGATGGGATATCCAACTCCTTCCCATTCCAATCCTGAGACACTTCCGATAGCAGAGATGTGATATCTCAATGCTTATACCAAACCTGAGACCCTTCCTATAGCATGAGATGTAATATCCAACTCCTTCCCATTCCAATCCTGAGACCCTTCCTACAGCATGCGATGTGATATCTCAATGCTTCTAATACCAAACCTGAGACTGGTCCTATAACATGAGATGGGATATCCAACTCCTTCCCGTTCCAAACCTGAGACCCTTCCTATAGCATGAGATGTGATATCCAACTCCTTCCCATCCCAATCCTGAGACACTTCCGATTGCAGAGATGTGATATCTCAATGCTTATACCAAACCTGAGACTCTTCCTATAACATGAGATGTGATATCCAACTCCTTCCCGTTCCAAACCTGAGACCCTTCCTATAGCATGAGATGTGATATCCAACTCCTTCCCATTCCAATCCTGAGACCCTTCTGATAGCATGAGATGTGATATCTCAATGCTTCTAATACCAAACCTGAGATCCTTCTTATAACATGTGATGTGATATCCAAATCCTTCCCCTTCCAAACCTGAGACCCTCCCTTTAGCATGAGAAGTGATATCCAACTCCTTCCCATTCCAATCCTGAGACCCTTATGATAGCATGAGATGTGATATCTCAATGCCTCTAATACCAAACCTGAGATACTTCCGATAGCATGAGATGTGATATCTCAATGATTCTAATACCAAACTTGAGATCCTTCCTATAACATGTGATGTGATATCCAAATCCTTCCCCTTCCAAACCTGAGACCCTCCCTTTAGCATGAGATGTGATATCCAACTCCTTCCCATTCCAATCCTGAGACCCTTCTGATAGCATGAGATGTGATACCTCAATGCCTCTAATACCAAACCTGAGATCCTACCTCTAACATGAAATGTGATATCCAACTCCTTCCCTTACCAAACCTGAGATCCTTCCTATAACATGCGATGTGATATCCAAATCCTTCCCCTTCCAAACCTGAGACCCTCCCTATAGCATGAGATGTGATATCCAAGTCCGTCCCATTCCAATCCTGAGACCCTTCCTATAGCATGAGATGTGATATCTCAATGCTTATTCCAAACCTGAGACCCTTCCTATGGCATGAGATGTCATATACAACTCCTTCCCATTCCCATCCTGAGACCCTTCCTATAGCATGAGATGTGATATCTCTATGCTTATACCAAACCTGAGACCCTTCCTATAGCATGAGATGTGATAGCCAACTTCTTCCCATTCCAATCCTGAGACCCTTCCTATAACATGAGATGTGATGTCGCAATGCTTCTAATACCAAACCTGAGATTTTTCCTATAACATGAGATGTGATATCCAACACCTTCCCATTCCAATCCTGAGACCCTTCCTATAGCATGAGATGTGATATCTCAATGCTTATACCAAACGTGAGACCCTTCCTATAGCTTGAGATGTGATATCCAACTCCTTCCCATTCCAATCCTGAGACCCTTCCTATAGCATGAGATGTGATATCTCAATGCTTATACCAAACGTGAGACCCTTTCTATAACATGAGATGTGATATCTTAATGCCTCTGATACCAAACCTGAGATCCTTCCTCTAACATGAAATGTGATATCCAACTCCTTCCCCTTCCAAACCTGAGAGCCTTCCTATAGCATGAGATATGATATCCAAGTCCTTCCCATTCCAATCCTGGGACCCTTCCTATAACATGAGATGTGATATCCAACTCCTTCCCATTCCAACCTGACACCCTTCCTATAGCATGAGATGGGATATCCAACTCCTTCCAAATCAAATCCTGATACCCTTCCGATAGCATGAGATGTGATATCCCAATGTTTCTACCAAACCTGAGACCCATACTATGGCATGAGTTGTGATATCAAACCCCTTCCCATTCCAATCCTGAGACCCATCCTATAGCTTGAGATATCCAACTCCTTCCCATTCCAATTCTGAGACCCTTCCTATACCATGAGACTTGATATCTCAATGCTTCTAATACCAAACCTGAGACCCTTCCTATAGCATGAGATGTGATATCTCAATGCTTCTAATACCAAACCTGAGATCCTTCCGATAACATGAGATGTGATATCCAAATCCTTCCCCTTCCAAACCTGAGACCCTCCCTTTAGCATGAGATGTGATATCCAACTCCTTCCCATTCCCATCCTGAGACCCTTCTGATAGCATGAGCTGTGATATCTCAATGCCTCCAATACCAAACCTGAGATCCTACCTCTAACATGAAATGTGATATCCACATCCTTCCCCTTCCAAACCTGAGACCCTCCCTTTAGCATGAGATGTGATATCCAACTCCGTCCCATTCCAATCCTGAGACCCTTCCGATAGCATGAGATGTGATATCTCAATGCTTCTAATACCAAACCTGTGATCCTTCCTATAACAAGAGATATGATATCCAAATCCTTCCCCTTCCAAACCTGAGACCCTCCCTTTAGCATGAGATGTGATATCCAACTCCTTCCCATTCCAATCCTGAGACCCTTCTGATAGCATGAGATGTGATATCTCAATGCCTCTAATACCAAACCACCAAACCTGAGATCCTTCCGATAGCATGAGATGTGATATCTCAATGCTTCTAATACCAAACCTGAGATCCTTCCTATAACATGAGACGTGATATCCAAATCCTTCCCCTTCCAAACCTGAGACCCTCCCTTTCGCATGAGATGTGATATCCAACTCCTTCCCATTCCAATCCTGAGACCCTTCTGATAGCATGAGATGTGATATCTCAATGCCTCTAATACCAAACCTGAGATCCTACCTCTAACATGAAATGTGATATCCAACTCTTTCCCCTTCCAAACCTGAGAGCCTTCCTATAGCATGAGATGTGATATCCGACTCCTTCCCGTTCCAATCCTGAGACCCTTCCGATAGCATGAGATGTGATATCTCAATGCTTCTAATACCAAACCTGAGATCCTTCTTATAACATGTGATGTGATATCCAAATCCTTCCCCTTCCAAACCTGAGACCCTCCCTTTAGCATGAGATGTGATATCCAACTCCTTCCCATTCCAATCCTGAGACCCTTATGATAGATAGCATGAGATGTGATATCTCAATGCCTCTAATACCAAACCTGAGATCCTTCCTATAACATGAGATGTGATATCCAAATCCTTCCCCTTCCAAACCTGAGACCCTCCCTTTAGCATGAGATGTGATATCCAACTCCTTCCCATTCCAATACTGAGACCCTTCCGATAGCATGAGATGAGATATCTCAATGCTTCTAATACCAAACCTGTGATCCTTCCTATAACAAGAGATGTGATATCCAAATCCTTCCCCTTCCAAACCTGAGACCCTCCCTTTAGCATGAGATGTGATATCTCAATGCCTCTAATACCAAACCTGAGATCCTTCCGATAGCATGAGATGTGATATCTCAATGCTTCTAATACCAAACCTGAGATCCTTCCTATAACATGAGACGTGATATCCAAATCCTTCCCCTTCCAAACCTGAGACCCTCCCTTTAGCATGAGATGTGATATCCAACTCCTTCCCATTCCAATCCTTAGACCCTTCTGATAGCGTGATATGTGATATCTCAATGCCTCTAATACCAAACCTGAGATCCTACCTCTAACATGAAATGTGATATCCAACTTCTTCCCCTTCCAAACCTGAGAGCCTTCCTATAGCATGAGATGTGATATCCAAGTCCTTCCCATTCCAATCCTGAGACCCTTCCTATAACATGAGATGTGATATCCAACTCCTTCCAAATCCAATCCTGATACCCTTCCGATAGCATGAGATGTGATATCCCAATGCTTCTACAAAACCTGAGACCCATACATGGCATGAGATGTGATATCAAACTCCTTCCCATTCCAATCCTGAGACACTTCCTATAGCATCAGATGTGATATCTCAATGCTTCTAATACCAATCCTGAGATCCTTCCTATAACATGAGATGTGATATCCAACTCCTTCCCATTCCAATCCTGAGACCCTTCCTATAGCATGAGATGTGACATCTCAATGCTTATACCAAACCTGAGACCCTTCCTATAGCATGAAATGTGATATCCAACTCCTTCCCATTCCAATCCTGAGACCCTTCCTATAGCATGAGATGTGATATCTCAATGCCTCTAATACCAAACCGGAGATCCTTCCTCTAACATGAAATGTGATATCCAACTCCTTCCCTTTCCAAACCTGAGAGCCTACCTATAGCATGAGATGTGATATTCAAGTCCTTCCCATTCCAATCCTTAGACCCTTCCTACAGCATGCAATATGATATCTCAATGATTCTAATAACAAACCTGAGACCCGTCCTATAACATGAGATGGGATATCCAACTCCTTCCCATTCCAATCCTGAGACACTTCCGATAGCAGAGATGTGATATCTCAATGCTTATACCAAACCTGAGACCCTTCCTATAGCATGAGATGTAATATCCAACTCCTTCCCATTCCAATCCTGAGACCCTTCCTACAGCATGCGATGTGATATCTCAATGCTTCTAATACCAAACCTGAGACCCGTCCTATAACATGAGATGGGATATCCAACTCCTTCCCGTTCCAAACCTGAGACCCTTCCTATAGCATGAGATGTGATATCCAACTCCTTCCCATCCCAATCCTGAGACACTTCCGATTGCAGAGATGTGATATCTCAATGCTTATACCAAACCTGAGACTCTTCCTATAACATGAGATGTGATATCCAACTCCTTCCCGTTCCAAACCTGAGACCCTTCCTATAGCATGAGATGTGATATCCAACTCCCTCCCATTCCAATCCTGAGACCCTTCTGATAGCATGAGATGTGATATCTCAATGCTTCTAATACCAAACCTGAGATCCTTCTTATAACATGTGATGTGATATCCAAATCCTTCCCCTTCCAAACCTGAGACCCTCCCTTTAGCATGAGAAGTGATATCCAACTCCTTCCCATTCCAATCCTGAGACCCTTATGATAGCATGAGATGTGATATCTCAATGCCTCTAATACCAAACCTGAGATACTTCCGATAGCATGAGATGTGATATCTCAATGATTCTAATACCAAACCTGAGATCCTTCCTATAACATGCGATGTGATATCCAAATCCTTCCCCTTCCAAACCTGAGACCCTCCCTTTAGCATGAAATGTGATATCCAACTCCTTCCCATTCCAATCCTGAGACCCTTCCTATAGCTTGAGAAGTGATATCTAACTCCTTCCCATTCCAATTCTGAGACCCGTCCTATACCATGAGATGTGATATCTCAATGCTTCTAATACAAAACCTGAGACCCTTCCTATAACGAGATGGGATATCCAACTCCTTCCCATTCCAATCCTGAGACCCTTCCGATAGCAGAGATGTGATATCTCAATGCTTATACCAAACCTGAGACCCTACCTATGGCATGAGATGTCATATACAACTCCTTCCGATTCCAAACCTGAGACCCTTCCTATAGCATGAGATGGGATATCACAATGCTAATACCAAACCTGAGACCCTTCATATAACATGAGATGTGATATCCAACTCCTTCCCATTCCAATCCTGAGACCCTTACTATAGCTTGAGATGTGATATCCAACTCCTTCCCATTCCAATCCTGAGACCCTTTCTATAGCTTGAGATGTGATATCCAACTCCTTCCCATTCCAATCCTGAGACCCTTCCTATAGCATGAGATGTGATATCTCAATGCTTCTAATACCAAACCTGAGATCCTTCCTATAACATGAGATGTGATATCCAAATCCTTCCACTTCCAAACCTGAGACCCTCCCTTTAGCATGAGATGTGATATCCGACTCCTTCCCATTCCAATCCTGAGACCCTTCTGATAGCATGAGATGTGATATCTCAATGCCTCTAATACCAAACCTGAGATCCTTCCGATAGCATGAGATGTGATATCTCAGTGCTTCTAATACCAAACCTGAGATCCTTCCTATAACATGAGATGTGATATCCAAATCCTTCCCCTTCCAAACCTGAGACCCTCCCTTTAGCATGAGATGTGATATCCAACTCCTTCCCATTCCAATCCTGAGACCCTTCTGATAGCATGAGATGTGATATCTCAATGCCTCTAATACCAAACCTGAGATCCTACCTCTAACATGAAATGTGATATCCAACTCCTTCCCCTTCCAAACCTGAGAGCCTTCCTATAGCATGAGATGTGATATCCAACTCCTTCCAAATCCAATCCTGATACCCTTCCGATAGCATGAGATGTGATATCCCAATGCTTCTACAAAACCTGAGACCCATACATGGCATGAGATGTGATATCAAACTCCTTCCCATTCCAATCCTGAGACACTTCCTATAGCATCAGATGTGATATCTCAATGCTTCTAATACCAAACCTGAGACTCTTCCTATAACATGAGATGGGATATCCAACTCCTTCCCATTCCAATCCTGAGACCCTTCCGATAGCAGAGATGTGATATCTCAATGCTTATACCAAACCTGAGACCCTTCGTATGGCATGAGATGTCATATACAACTCCTTCCCATTCCAATCCTGAGACCCTTCCTATAGCATGAGATGTGATATCTCAATGCTTCTAATACCAAACCTGAGATCCTTCCTATAACATGAGATGTGATATCCAACTCCTTCCCATTCCAATCCTGAGACCCTTCCTATAGCATGAGATGTGACATCTTAATGCTTATCCCACACCTGAGACCCTTCCTATAGCATGAGATGTGATATCCAACTCCTTCCCATTCCAATCCTGAGACCCTTCCTATAGCATGAGATGTGATATCTCAATGCCTCTAATACCAAACCTGAGATCCTTCCTCTAACATGAAATGTGATATCCAACTCCTTCCCTTTCCAAACCTGAGAGCCTACCTATAGCATGAGATGTGATATTCAAGTCCTTCCCATTCCAATCCTTAGACCCTTCCTACAGCATGCAATATGATATCTCAATGATTCTAATAACAAACCTGAGACCCGTCCTATAACATGAGATGGGATATCCAACTCCTTCCCATTCCAATCCTGAGACACTGCCGATAGCAGAGATGTGATATCTCAATGCTTATACCAAACCTGAGACCCTTCCTATAGCATGAGATGTAAAATCCAACTCCTTCCCATTCCAATCCTGAGACCCTTCCTACAGCATGCGATGTGATATCTCAATGCTTCTAATACCAAACCTGAGACCCGTCCTATAACATGAGATGGGATATCCAACTCCTTCCCGTTCCAAACCTGAGACCCTTCCTATAGCATGAGATGTGATATCCAACTCCTTCCCATCCCAATCCTGAGACACTTCCGATTGCAGAGATGTGATATCTCAATGCATATACCAAACCTGAGACTCTTCCTATAACATGAGATGTGATATCCAACTCCTTCCCGTTCCAAACCTGAGACCCTTCCTATAGCATGAGATGTGATATCCAACTCCTTCCCATTCCAATCCTGAGACCCTTCTGATAGCATGAGATGTGATATCTCAATGCTTCTAATACCAAACCTGAGATCCTTCTTATAACATGTGATGTGATATCCAAATCCTTCCCCTTCCAAACCTGAGACCCTCCCTTTAGCATGAGAAGTGATATCCAACTCCTTCCTATTCCAATCCTGAGACCCTTGTGATAGCATGAGATGTGATATCTCAATGCCTCTAATACCAAACCTGAGATACTTCCGATAGCATGAGATGTGATATCTCAATGATTCTAATACCAAACCTGAGATCCTTCCTATAACATGCGATGTGATATCCAAATCCTTCCCCTTCCAAACCTGAGACCCTCCCTTTAGCATGAGATGTGATATCCAACTCCTTCCCATTCCAATCCTGAGACCCTTCTGATAGCATGAGATGTGATACCTCAATGCCTCTAATACCAAACCTGAGATCCTACCTCTAACATGAAATGTGATATCCAACTCCTTCCCTTACCAAACCTGAGATCCTTCCTATAACATGCGATGTGATATCCAAATCCTTCCCCTTCCAAACCTGAGACCCTCCCTATAGCATGAGATGTGATATCCAAGTCCGTCCCATTCCAATCCTGAGACCCTTCCTATAGCATGAGATGTGATATCTCAATGCTTATTCCAAACCTGAGACCCTTCCTATGGCATGAGATGTCATATACAACTCCTTCCCATTCCAATCCTGAGACCCTTCCTATAGCATGAGATGTGATATCTCAATGCTTATACCAAACCTGAGACCCTTCCTATAGCATGAGATGTGATAGCCAACTTCTTCCCATTCCAATCCTGAGACCCTTCCTATAACATGAGATGTGATGTCGCAATGCTTCTAATACCAAACCTGAGATCCTACCTCTAAGATGAAATGTGATATCCAACTCCTTCCCTTACCAAACCTGAGATCCTTCCTATAACATGCGATGTGATATCCAAATCCTTCCCCTTCCAAACCTGAGACCCTCCCTATAGCATGAGATGTGATATCCAAGTCCGTCCCATTCCAATCCTGAGACCCTTCCTATAGCATGAGATGTGATATCTCAATGCTTATTCCAAACCTGAGACCCTTCCTATGGCATGAGATGTCATATACAACTCCTTCCCATTCCAATCCTGAGACCCTTCCTATAGCATGAGATGTGATATCTCAATGCTTATACCAAACGTGAGACCCTTCCTATAGCTTGAGATGTGATATCCAACTCCTTCCCATTCCAATCCTGAGACCCTTCCTATAGCATGAGATGTGATATCTCAATGCTTATACCAAACGTGAGACCCTTCCTATAACATGAGATGTGATATCTTAATGCCTCTAATACCAAACCTGAGATCCTTCCTCTAACATGAAATGTGATATCCAACTCCTTCCCCTTCCAAACCTGAGAGCCTTCCTATAGCATGAGATCTGATATCCAAGTCCTTCCCATTCCAATCCTGGGACCCTTCCTATAACATGAGATGTGATATCCAACTCCTTCCCATTCCAACCTGAGACCCTTCCTATAGCATGAGATGGGATATCCAACTCCTTTCAAATCAAATCCTGATACCCTTCCGATAGCATGAGATGTGATATCCCAATGTTTCTACCAAACCTGAGACCCATACTATGGCATGAGTTGTGATATCAAACCCCTTCCCATTCCAATCCTGAGACCCTTCCTATAGCTTGAGATATCCAACTCCTTCCCATTCCAATTCTGAGACCCTTCCTATACCATGAGACTTGATATCTCAATGCTTCTAATACCAAACCTGAGACCCTTCCTATAGCATGAGATGTGATATCTCAATGCTTCTAATACCAAACCTGAGATCCTTCCGATAACATGAGATGTGATATCCAAATCCTTCCCCTTCCAAACCTGAGACCCTCCCTTTAGCATGAGATGTGATATCCAACTCCTTCCCATTCCCATCCTGAGACCCTTCTGATAGCATGAGATGTGATATCTCAATGCCTCCAATACCAAACCTGAGATCCTACCTCTAACATGAAATGTGATATCCACATCCTTCCCCTTCCAAACCTGAGACCCTCCCTTTAGCATGAGATGTGATATCCAACTCCGTCCCATTCCAATCCTGAGACCCTTCCGATAGCATGAGATGTGATATCTCAATGCTTCTAATACCAAACCTGTGATCCTTCCTATAACAAGAGATGTGATATCCAAATCCTTCCCCTTCCAAACCTGAGACCCTCCCTTTAGCATGAGATGTGATATCTCAATGCCTCTAATACCAAACCACCAAACCTGAGATCCTTCCGATAGCATGAGATGTGATATCTCAATGCTTCTAATACCAAACCTGAGATCCTTCCTATAACATGAGACGTCATATCCAAATCCTTCCCCTTCCAAACCTGAGACCCTCCCTTTAGCATGAGATGTGATATCCAACTCCTTCCCATTCCAATCCTGAGACCCTTCTGATAGCATGAGATGTGATATCTCAATGCCTCTAATACCAAACCTGAGATCCTACCTCTAACATGAAATGTGATATCCAACTCTTTCCCCTTCCAAACCTGAGAGCCTTCCTATAGCATGAGATGTGATATCCGACTCCTTCCCGTTCCAATCCTGAGACCCTTCCGATAGCATGAGATGTGATATCTCAATGCTTCTAATACCAAACCTGAGATCCTTCTTATAACATGTGATGTGATATCCAAATCCTTCCCCTTCCAAACCTGAGACCCTCCCTTTAGCATGAGATGTGATATCCAACTCCTTCCCATTCCAATCCTGAGACCCTTATGATAGATAGCATGAGATGTGATATCTCAATGCCTCTAATACCAAACCTGAGATCCTTCCTATAACATGAGATGTGATATCCAAATCCTTCCCCTTCCAAACCTGAGACCCTCCCTTTAGCATGAGATGTGATATCCAACTCCTTCCCATTCCAATCCTGAGACCCTTCCGATAGCATGAGATGTGATATCTCAATGCTTCTAATACCAAACCTGTGATCCTTCCTATAACAAGAGATGTGATATCCAAATCCTTCCCCTTCCAAACCTGAGACCCTCCCTTTAGCATGAGATGTGATATCTCAATGCCTCTAATACCAAACCTGAGATCCTTCCGATAGCATGAGATGTGATATCTCAATGCTTCTAATACCAAACCTGAGATCCTTCCTATAACATGAGACGTGATATCCAAATCCTTCCCCTTCCAAACCTGAGAACCTCCCTTTAGCATGAGATGTGATATCCAACTCCTTCCCATTCCAATCCTGAGACCCTTCTGATAGCATGATATGTGATATCTCAATGCCTCTAATACCAAACCTGAGATCCTACCTCTAACATGAAATGTGATATCCAACTCCTTCCCCTTCCAAACCTGAGAGCCTTCCTATAGCATGAGATGTGATATCCAAGTCCTTCCCATTCCAATCCTGAGACCCTTCCTATAACATGAGATCGGAGATCCAACTCCTTCCAAATCCAATCCTGATACCCTTCCGATAGCATGAGATGTGATATCCCAATGCTTCTACAAAACCTGAGACCCATACATGGCATGAGATGTGATATCAAACTCCTTCCCATTCCAATCCTGAGACACTTCCTATAGCATCAGATGTGATATCTCAATGCTTCTAATACCAAACCTGAGACTCTTCCTATAACATGAGATGGGATATCCAACTCCTTCCCATTCCAATCCTGAGACCCTTCCGATAGCAGAGATGTGATATCTCAATGCTTATACCAAACCTGAGACCCTTCCTATGGCATGAGATGTCATATACAACTCCTTCCCATTCCAATCCTGAGACCCTTCTGTTAGGAAAGATTTCGTTATTGTAGGGAAATTTCCTTCCATGTGGCAACCCCTAAACTTTTTGCTATTGTTTTTAACCTCGTTCTTGACTTTGCCAGAGAAGTACAGCCTTCTGCCGCACTTCTCTGGGCTTTCGCTCCTTTCTTACGGGGAAACTGACATGCCCTTAAGACAGTCAGTATCGGGGAACGTTGTTTCCCGTAGTTTCTTCTATCGTGTCGCAGCTTTAGTGCAACACGACACAAGAGGGCACAGTAAGCTAAGTTACAGCTCTCTTGGGTCTCTAGCCTTCTACAGGCCCTAGATACTCTTTTAGGATGGTATTTGATCGGTGCAAGTCATTCAGGGACTGGAATGGTGGCAGCGATCGTATTGTATATTTTGAGCTCCTTTTGGCGTTCTGAGCACGTTTTTGCACTGAACCCAAAATGGTGGCCTGGCTCCCCCAAAATGGCCAGACCACGAGGCTCCTTTGTCCTGTCCACTGTCCGTCTTGCTCCCTTCACCTTCCCCAGGTCCAGCGACCCGGGGCCTTCCTTATTTGGGCATGTACTTTCCCGCGAAACGTGGTTGCTTTCGCGGGCTTCTACATGTCGTATGTGTGCCTCCAGGGTGTGGGCTGGGATGTCTGGTCCCAATACACATCCTGGGTGCCAGAGAGTCTAGGGTGGTGTGAATGCCTGGGACCACCGTGGTCCGTGATTGGTCCACGTATGGTATGTGTTTTGATGAGCGGATCTCCCATTGGTCCCCCTCCGTTTTTGGCGCGAAGGGAACCGTGGATAAGAGGGGGCTGGAAACACCACTACCATGTCGATCTCCTGAGTTCTCACGAACGAAGGAATACAAGAGCCAAGTATCCTGCAACCAAGAGGCTGGACCGAGGAATCGCTGGTGACCCGCTGAAGGAATCCTCCTTTGCACTGCTGTCGTCCTGAGAGCCACTGTCCTCCTTTGATCGAACCAGAAGGCCTGTACTGGCGCTTCGACCTTTGGAATAGCAGGAACAGCTATTCCCGGCATCTACAACATCTCCCGCCAAGTAAGCCTTCGGAAGCGTCTCTGGGCCATCCAGTTGACTGACCAGCTTACAAGGGAGCCTTGTTCTGTAACCGCCGCCAGGTTGTGCCGTATCTCGAGTCCTTGTCACTCTCCCACACTTCGTGCCCTTGGCGTTCCCAAGTCTGAAGGGAGGAGTGTACTCTTGACTCAGATACGCACGGCCGCTCCGTTGTCCTGCTGCAGCAACAAACTGTGCCGGTTTCGTCGATTGGGACGTCTTTTTGATCTACACGACTACAAAGCGTTCCCTGCTCTTCTGAACCTGCCAGCTGCTGAAAACTAACGTGGAGAAGCCTGGGACTGCTTGCTTCGGGGACCGGTGAGTAGTATATCTAGGATCTGGTCGCCCTCCTGCAGTAACCCATTGCTTTTCCCCGCTGTGTAAAACAGCACCCTTTTCGCCCGTACTCGCGCTCTGCTTCTGCCCGCTGTGGAGGCTGCGCTTGAGTTGCGGACCCTGTTCTTCTTCTGCTGTGCACTAACACGAACTGCCTGACTTCCTCCGAAGAGCTTCTCCTTTTGCCCGTTGGCACCAGCGCGTGCAGGTACATTGAGCATTAGGCTCCACTCTTCGCAGGGCTTGGACTTCCATCTAGTTAGGTGCCTCTGAAGGCGAACTGAGTCGAAAGCATTATCGCACTGCCTGTTTTCCTTCCCTTGCAGGTGGACTACATATTTCGTGCTTTAAACGCTTGCGACTGTGTATTTGTATATATATTGTGTTGATTTGGTATGTGTTGGCTTAATACTGTGTTATTGTGATTTTCTCGCTACGGTCGTTGTTTTAAAGGCCTTAAAATAAATGTGTTTATATTTTTGATATAACACCTGTTTGGAGTAGTTTGTAAGCGCTCTTGCTTTGTGTGCTCATTGCGGGCTTTCAGTCACCCTCACCCCTCTTGAGACCTAGTCTTGACCGCCGCGATCGCTACCTTGATTGGTCTGGCTTGTCCAGAGGTTACCCTGTTCCAAGTAATTAGGTTGGCCTTCTGAACTTCTGCTCCGCCAGGACAGAGTTCAGAAATCCGTCTTAACAAATTGGTGTACAGCGGTGGGATACGACTGAAGGTATCCAGTGTTGCGCACGGGCTAGGGCATTTCTGGTTATTCCAAACAGTACACGTAGTGAATTGTTGTAATATAACTTTAAAAAGGCCATAGTCCTATCACACAGTATGGAAACAAGTACGTTGTTAACTTTAAATGCTTCCAAATCAGAAACGCTGAAAAAGATGTGTGCGGAGAGAGGTGTTTCCTCTCAAGGCACAAAATTGGAAATGATCCAAAGAATCGTGGCGTGGCAAGAAGCGCAGCTTGACGCTATTACTTCTGAGGACAGTACGGAAGGTGGTGGGGCTGCTCTCACTGGCAGAACCGACGGTTCTGTCGCCGCACTGTTCCACCGCGACCACGAGGACAGGGAGGACGAGAGGTCTAATGTTTCCTCTGCCAGTGCTGACGGGGAGGCTATGCTTGAATTCAAGAAGCAAGAGCTGCGGTTTAGGCAGCAGGAGCTTGAATTCAGCATAGCCAAACTGAAAATCGAACAGGCAGAAAAACAAAAAGACAGGGATCACCAGTTGGAACTGGCCAAGCTTCAGGTTGCAAATGGGTCCACGGGTCCTGGACATGGGTCTGGGGCCTCCTCTCATCCACGGTTTCCAAAAGATCTGCTCAGTGTGTATGAGGAACGGAATGACATTATGGACTGGCTGAATGCGTTTGAGTATGCATGCGAAGTTCAGAAAGTTGACAATGCTGACAAGATTGCGTGGTTGCTCAGTAGACTGCCCCATTCTGGCTGTAGTGCCATTATAGAGATGTCGAAGGCTGAGCGAGCTGATTTCGCAATGTTGAAGCAGACTCTCATTTTAAAGTTTGGGAAGACTCCGGCCCAATATTTAAAGCGTTTTCGAGAGTATAAGAAAAAGGAAGGTGGTACTTGGGTATCTTATGTCACTGAATCTTTGAAAAACTTAACTGGCTGGGTCGAAGGCTATAAAGTTGCTACCTTCGCCGGCATGATAAATCTTGTCATGCTGGAACACATTTTTGCTTCTTCTTCCCCGGAGCTTAAGCAGCATTTGGCCGATTCGAAGGAGATAGATCCTAAGAAGCTGGCCATGGCAGCGGACTTATGGGTGTCACATCGAGTGTCCCATAAGGACAAAACTCATCCTGGTAAGCAGGAGGAGGGGAAAAAGTCCAAAGATATGGAGGGTGGGGAATCTGCTAAATCTTCTTCCCAAAAGGGCCAAAAAAAGAAAAACAAGGGTAAGACACAAGAGAACTCACAGGGTAGTGGAGGTCAGCCTCCGAAACAGAACTCCGGTTACAATAAGCCTCCCTACGTAAACAGACCCATTGGAGCTTGTTTTGCTTGTGGAGCAACTGACCATGTGAAGGGGGATCCCCGTTGTAAGGTTAGACCTTTGGGGGTCCACTCCGCTAATCTGGCCTTCTCCTCCTACGAGGAAGAAGAGATTACAGGAGCATCCTTCTCCTCAGACTCATTTCCCAGCGGAATAGAGGCTGAGGTAGTTTTAGTGTCCCTGGGTTCCTGGGAGCCTAAAGTCGCAGAGGCGTATGCTACGATTCCAGATAATACCAAGCACTACTTTAAAGACAGTGTGCTGATCAATGGAGTAGATACTCCAGCTCTTAGGGATAGTGGGTGCAGTCGCACTGTAGTGGATTCTACCTTGGTAGACTCAGAGGAAGTTGCCAGAGCTACTCTGAGGCCCACTAAGTTGGCTGACGGCCCCCTCCGTATGTTTCCCGTGATCCCTGTAAATCTTACTTTAAATGGTACAGCAGTTAGGATTCCAGTGAGCATTCAGAGAAACGTCCCGGGAAAGGTCTTACTAGGTAATGATCTCAGAGCTCTAGGGCTCGTAGGAGACACTGCCGAACGACCCTACACACGGTCTCAAGCACGGGCAGCATTGGCCAAGTCCAATACGCCGCCCCAGCCAAAGGGGAAACCCAAGGCGAAAGGAGTCAACAAGTCACGAAGAGGGAAAGAAAATATTCCCCCGAGCTCGCCTACCACTGCGGTGGAGGAAGTTGGTCGATCGCCCGAGCCTGACGAGGAAGTGGCGATGCCTGAAGTATTCGACCCCAACGATCATCCTGAACTAAAAGACTTGTTAGTTGAAGGAGGTCCTGATAGGGACGAATTCAGTAAAGGCCAACGTGAGTGCCCATCTCTGGAAGGCCTAAGGAGACAGGCCTGCTCCCAGCTTGAGGGTGAACCTCATGGGACGCATAGGATTTATTGGGAAGGTGGACTCCTGTATAGCGAGCCCACAGAGTCTACAGAAGGAGACCATAAGAGGTTGGTGGTTCCCCTTGCTGTTAGGCCCTTCCTCCTGCAGTTGGCGCATGAAGTTCCCCTTGCTGGTCACCTTGGTATGAAGAGGACCAAGCAAAGGTTATCCATGCACTTCTACTGGCCCAAGATGGGGGTGCAAGTAGAAAGTCACTGCAGGAGTTGCGCCTCCTGCCAGTTGTCTGGGAAGGTTGGCGCGACAATCCAAGCTCCGTTGGTACCGCTCCCAGTTGTGGGGGTACCATTCGAAAGGGTAGGGATCGACATCGTCGGTCCCCTTGACCCGCAAACATCCTCGGGCAATAGGTTTATCCTGGTGCTGGTCGACCATGCAACCAGGTATCCTGAGGCCATCCCATTAAAAACTGTAACTGCCAAGTCAGTTGCAAAAGCGTTACTCGGCATATTCACTAGGGTTGGCTTTCCTAAAGAAGTTGTGTCAGATCGTGGCAGCAACTTTATGTCGAAGTATATGCAGGCTATGTGGAAAGAATGTGGGGTCACCTACAAGTTCTCTTCTGCATACCACCCCCAGACCAATGGTCTGGTGGAACGTTTCAACAGAACGTTAAAAAGCATGATTGGGGCTCTGGAGGAGCCTCAGAGAAGGAAATGGGATCTTCTTTTACCATGCTTGTTGTTTGCCTACCGAGAGGTACCACAGGAGGGTGTTGGCTTCAGCCCCTTCGAACTTCTGTTCGGTCATCCCGTACGGGGACCCTTAGCCATCGTCAAGGAGGGATGGGAGATGCCCACTCCCCCTGTTACTACCAACGTAGTTGATTATGTGCTAGGGCTCAGAAAACGGATGGTACTTCTGATGGGCTTGGCTAGTGATAAATTGAAGGCAGGGCAAGCGCTGGTGAAACATTGGTACGACCAGAAAGCTTCCCTCATCAACTTTACACCTGGTCAGCAAGTCCTGATCATGAATCCTATAAGGCCTCGCGCTTTACAGGACAAATGGTCAGGCCCTTACACAGTGGTGGAGCCCCTGGGTGAGGTGAACTATTTAGTGGACCTTGGAAGGCCTGGACAGGCTCCAAAAGTGTTCCACGTGAATAGGCTGAAGGCTTTCGTCCCAAGAGTCGAAATCGCAGCACTGCTACTGGCTTCAGACGTTGAGGAAGAGGAGTCAGAACCTCTCCCCGACCTGTTCCACGGCGGTCCTTCAGATAGCTCCATTGAGGGTGTCCGTGTGGCCCCTCACCTGACTCCTGATCAGCAGGCGGAGGTGAAAAGTTTGCTTCGGCAGTTTTCCCCCCTGTTTTCACAGTCCCCTGGTTTGACACCTTGGTGCAAACATAACATTGACACAGGAGACAGTGTACCTACCAAAGGTAGGGGATACAGGATGTCGGATAAAGTACGGTCTTATATTAAGACCGAGGTCAACAAGATGTTAGACCTTGGGGTGATTGAACCCTCTAGTAGTCCTTGGTCCAGCCCTGTGGTTTTGGTTCCAAAGGCAGGCACTTCTGAATTGAGGTTCTGCGTGGATTACAGGGCTCTGAATGCTGTCACCAAGACAGATGCACACCCCTTGCCTCGAACAGATGAGCTGGTGGATACTTTGGGTGCTTCCAAGTACCTCAGCACGTTTGACCTTACTGCTGGCTATTGGCAAATAGCGTTAGCAGAACATGCTAAGGAGAAGACAGCATTTTCTACACCAGACGGCCTTTACCAATTCCGGGTAATGCCGTTCGGGTTGAAGAATGCACCTGCCACTTTCCAGAGGCTTGTGAATCATGTGTTGAATGGGTTGGACGAATTCTGTCTCGCATATCTGGACGATATCGCAGTTTTCAGTGCCACCTGGGAAGACCATGTGAAACACCTCGGGATTGTGCTCCAGGCTCTTCAGAAAGCCCACTTGACCATAAAGGCTAGTAAATGCCAGATTGGACAAGGCTCAGTGGTTTACCTTGGACATGAAGTAGGTGGAGGGAGGATACAGCCTCTTCCCAGTAAAGTACAAGCCGTACAAGACTGGCCTACCCCCACTACGCAAACCCAAGTGAGAGCCTTCTTAGGACTCACGGGGTATTACCGGAATTTTATGGCAGACTATGGCACCATAGCTGCTCCTCTGACTGCCCTCACAACTCCGAAGAAACCCAAGAAGGTAACTTGGACTGACGAGTGTGAGAAGGCCTTCAATGGCTTGAAAGACTCCTTGTGCCAGGCCCCGGTCCTCAGGGCCCCTGATTATCAAAGAACTTTTATCGTGCAGACGGACGCCTCTGACACTGGGATAGGAGCTGTACTATCACAAGTAGATGAGAAGGGTAAGGAACACCCTATCGGTTTTATTAGTCGCCAGCTTAAGGACAGAGAGCTCAGATGGTCCACGGTAGAGAAAGAATGTTTCTCTGTTGTGTGGGCCCTAAGGAAGCTGAGGCCCTACCTCTATGGGACCCACTTCACTGTGCAAACTGACCATAAGCCGTTAAAGTGGCTAATGAACATGAAGGGGGAGAATCCAAAGTTGCTTAGGTGGTCCATAAGTCTACAAGGCTTCGACTTCACTATTGAGCATAGGCCAGGTGTCCAACATAGCAATGCTGATGGGTTGTCCAGAATGTTTAACCGACCTGAACATGAGACTCATCCAGGGGTGGATTAGTTCCCCCTGTCCATAGTCTGGGAGGGGCGAGTGTTAGGAAAGATTTCGTTATTGTAGGGAAATTTCCTTCCATGTGGCAACCCCTAAACTTTTTGCTATTGTTTTTAACCTCGTTCTTGACTTTGCCAGAGAAGTACAGCCTTCTGCCGCACTTCTCTGGGCTTTCGCTCCTTTCTTACGGGGAAACTGACATGCCCTTAAGACAGTCAGTATCGGGGAACGTTGTTTCCCGTAGTTTCTTCTATCGTGTCGCAGCTTTAGTGCAACACGACACAAGAGGGCACAGTAAGCTAAGTTACAGCTCTCTTGGGTCTCTAGCCTTCTACAGGCCCTAGATACTCTTTTAGGATGGTATTTGATCGGTGCAAGTCATTCAGGGACTGGAATGGTGGCAGCGATCGTATTGTATATTTTGAGCTCCTTTTGGCGTTCTGAGCACGTTTTTGCACTGAACCCAAAATGGTGGCCTGGCTCCCCCAAAATGGCCAGACCACAAGGCTCCTTTGTCCTGTCCACTGTCCGTCTTGCTCCCTTCACCTTCCCCAGGTCCAGCGACCCGGGGCCTTCCTTATTTGGGCATGTACTTTCCCGCGAAACGTGGTTGCTTTCGCGGGCTTCTACATGTCGTATGTGTGCCTCCAGGGTGTGGGCTGGGATGTCTGGTCCCAATACACATCCTGGGTGCCAGAGAGTCTAGGGTGGTGTGAATGCCTGGGACCACCGTGGTCCGTGATTGGTCCACGTATGGTATGTGTGTTGATGAGCGGATCTCCCATTTGCTCCCCTCCGTTTTGGCGCGAAGGGAACCGTGGATAAGAGGGGGCTGGAAACACCACTACCATGTCGATCTCCTGAGTTCTCACGAACGAAGGAATACAGGAGCCAAGTATCCTGCAACCAAGAGGCTGGACCGAGGAATCGCTGGTGACCCGCTGAAGGAATCCTCCTTTGCACTGCTGTCGTCCTGAGAGCCACTGTCCTCCTTTGATCGAACCAGAAGGCCTGTACTGGCGCTTCGACCTTTGGAATAGCAGGAACAGCTATTCCCGGCATCTACAACATCTCCCGCCAAGTAAGCCTTCGGAAGCGTCTCTGGGCCATCCAGTTGACTGACCAGCTTACAAGGGAGCCTTGTTCTGTAACCGCCGCCAGGTTGTGCCGTATCTCGAGTCCTTGTCACTCTCCCACACTTCGTGCCCTTGGCGTTCCCAAGTCTGAAGGGAGGAGTGTACTCTTGACTCAGATACGCACGGCCGCTCCGTTGTCCTGCTGCGGCAACAAACTGTGCCGGTTTCGTCGATTGGGACGTCTTTTTGATCTACACGACTACAAAGCGTTCCCTGCTCTTCTGAACCTGCCAGCTGCTGAAAACTAACGTGGAGAAGCCTGGGACTGCTTGCTTCGGGGACCGGTGAGTAGTATATCTAGGATCTGGTCGCCCTCCTGCAGTAACCCATTGCTTTTCCCCGCTGTGTAAAACAGCACCCTTTTCGCCCGTACTCGCGCTCTGCTTCTGCCCGCTGTGGAGGCTGCGCTTGAGTTGCGGACCCTGTTCTTCTTCTGCTGTGCACTAACACGAACTGCCTGACTTCCTCCGAAGAGCTTCTCCTTTTGCCCGTTGGCACCAGCGCGTGCAGGTACATTGAGCATTAGGCTCCACTCTTCGCAGGGCTTGGACTTCCATCTAGTTAGGTGCCTCTGAAGGCGAACTGAGTCGAAAGCATTATCGCACTGACTGTTTTCCTTCCCTTGCAGGTGGACTACATATTTCGTGCTTTAAACGCTTGCGACTGTGTATTTGTATATATATTGTGTTGATTTGGTATGTGTTGGCTTAATACTGTGTTATTGTGATTTTCTCGCTACGGTCGTTGTTTTAAAGGCCTTAAAATAAATGTGTTTATATTTTTGATATAACACCTGTTTGGAGTAGTTTGTAAGCGCTCTTGCTTTGTGTGCTCATTGCGGGCTTTCAGTCACCCTCACCCCTCTTGAGACCTAGTCTTGACCGCCGCGATCGCTACCTTGATTGGTCTGGCTTGTCCAGAGGTTACCCTGTTCCAAGTAATTAGGTTGGCCTTCTGAACTTCTGCTCCGCCAGGACAGAGTTCAGAAATCCGTCTTAACACCTTTCTATAGCATGAGATGTGATATCTCAATGCTTCTAATACCAAACCTGAGATCCTTCCTATAACATGAGATGTGATATCCAACTCCTTCCCATTCCAATCCTGAGACCCTTCCTATAGCATGAGATGTGACATCTCAATGCTTATACCAAACCTGAGACCCTTCCTATAGCATGAAATGTGATATCCAACTCCTTCCCATTCCAATCCTGAGACCCTTCCTATAGCATGAGATGTGATATCTCAATGCCTCTAATACCAAACCTGAGATCCTTCCTCTAACATGAAATGTGATATCCAACTCCTTCCCTTTCCAAACCTGAGAGCCTACCTATAGCATGAGATGTGATATTCAAGTCCTTCCCATTCCAATCCTTAGACCCTTCCTACAGCATGCAATATGATATCTCAATGATTCTAATAACAAACCTGAGACCCGTCCTATAACATGAGATGGGTTATCCAACTCCTTCCCATTCCAATCCTGAGACACTTCCGATAGCAGAGATGTGATATCTCAATGCTTATACCAAACCTGAGACCCTTCCTATAGCATGAGATGTAATATCCAACTCCTTCCCATTCCAATCCTGAGACCCTTCCTACAGCATGCGATGTGATATCTCAATGCTTCTAATACCAAACCTGAGACCCGTCCTACAACATGAGATGGGATATCCAACTCCTTCCCGTTCCAAACCTGAGACCCTTCCTATAGCATGAGATGTGATATCCAACTCCTTCCCATCCCAATCCTGAGACACTTCCGATTGCAGAGATGTGATATCTCAATGCTTATACCAAACCTGAGACTCTTCCTATAACATGAGATGTGATATCCAACTCCTTCCCGTTCCAAACCTGAGACCCTTCCTATAGCATGAGATGTGATATCCAACTCCCTCCCATTCCAATCCTGAGACCCTTCTGATAGCATGAGATGTGATATCTCAATGCTTCTAATACCAAACCTGAGATCCTTCTTATAACATGTGATGTGATATCCAAATCCTTCCCCTTCCAAACCTGAGACCCTCCCTTTAGCATGAGAAGTGATATCCAACTCCTTCCCATTCCAATCCTGAGACCCTTATGATAGCATGAGATGTGATATCTCAATGCCTCTAATACCAAACCTGAGATACTTCCGATAGCATGAGATGTGATATCTCAATTATTCTAATACCAAACCTGAGATCCTTCCTATAACATGCGATGTGATATCCAAATCCTTCCCCTTCCAAACCCGAGACCCTCCCTTTAGCATGAGATGTGATATCCAACTCCTTCCCATTCCAATCCTGAGACCCTTCCTATAGCTTGAGAAGTGATATCTAACTCCTTCCCATTCCAATTCTGAGACCCGTCCTATACCATGAGATGTGATATCTCAATGCTTCTAATACAAAACCTGAGACCCTTCCTATAACGAGATGGGATATCCAACTCCTTCCCATTCCAATCCTGAGACCCTTCCGATAGCAGAGATGTGATATCTCAATGCTTATACCAAACCTGAGACCCTACCTATGGCATGAGATGTCATATACAACTCCTTCCGATTCCAAACCTGAGACCCTTCCTATAGCATGAGATGGGATATCTCAATGCTAATACCAAACCTGAGACCCTTCCTATAGCATGAGATGTGATATCCAACTCCTTCCCATTCCAATCCTGAGACCCTTACTATAGCTTGAGATGTGATATCCAACTCCTTCCCATTCCAATCCTGAGACCCTTTCTATAGCTTGAGATGTGATATCCAACTCCTTCCCATTCCAATCCTGAGACCCTTCCTATAGCATGAGATGTGATATCTCAATGCTTCTAATACCAAACCTGAGATCCTTCCTATAACATGAGATGTGATATCCAAATCCTTCCACTTCCAAACCTGAGACCCTCCCTTTAGCATGAGATGTGATATCCGACTCCTTCCCATTCCAATCCTGAGACCCTTCTGATAGCATGAGATGTGATATCTCAATGCCTCTAATACCAAACCTGAGATCCTTCCGATAGCATGAGATGTGATATCTCAGTGCTTCTAATACCAAACCTGAGATCCTTCCTATAACATGAGATGTGATATCCAAATCCTTCCCCTTCCAAACCTGAGACCCTCCCTTTAGCATGAGATGTGATATCCAACTCCTTCCCATTCCAATCCTGAGACCCTTCTGATAGTATGAGATGTGATATCTCAATGCCTCTAATACCAAACCTGAGATCCTACCTCTAACATGAAATGTGATATCCAACTCCTTCCCCTTCCAAACCTGAGAGCCTTCCTATAGCATGAGATGTGATATCCAAGTCCTTCCCATTCCAATCCTGAGACCCTTCCTTTAACATGAGATGTGATATCCAACTCCTTCCAAATCCAATCCTGATACCCTTCCGATAGCATGAGATGTGATATCCCAATGCTTCTACAAAACCTGAGACCCATACATGGCATGAGATGTGATATCAAACTCCTTCCCATTCCAATCCTGAGACACTTCCTATAGCATCAGATGTGATATCTCAATGCTTCTAATACCAAACCTGAGACTCTTCCTATAACATGAGATGGGATATCCAACTCCTTCCCATTCCAATCCTGAGACCCTTCCGATAGCAGAGATGTGATATCTCAATGCTTATACCAAACCTGAGACCCTTCCTATGGCATGAGATGTCATATACAACTCCTTCCCATTCCAATCCTGAGACCCTTCCTATAGCATGAGATGTGATATCTCAATGCTTCTAATACCAAACCTGAGATCCTTCCTATAACATGAGATGTGATATCCAACTCCTTCCCATTCCAATCCTGAGACCCTTCCTATAGCATGAGATGTGACATCTCAATGCTTATACCAAACCTGAGACCCTTCCTATAGCATGAAATGTGATATCCAACTCCTTCCCTTTCCAAACCTGAGAGCCTACCTATAGCATGAGATGTGATATTCAAGACCTTCCCATTCCAATCCTTAGACCCTTCCTACAGCATGCAATATGATATCTCAATGATTCTAATAACAAACCTGAGACCCGTCCTATAACATGAGATGGGATATCCAACTCCTTCCCATTCCAATCCTGAGACACTTCCGATAGCAGAGATGTGATATCTCAATGCTTATACCAAACCTGAGACCCTTCCTATAGCATGAGATGTAATATCCAACTCCTTCCCATTCCAATCCTGAGACCCTTCCTACAGCATGCGATGTGATATCTCAATGCTTCTAATACCAAACCTGAGACCTGTCCTATAACATGAGATGGGATATCCAACTCCTTCCCGTTCCAAACCTGAGACCCTTCCTATAGCATGAGATGTGATATCCAACTCCTTCCCATCCCAATCCTGAGACACTTCCGATTGCAGAGATGTGATATCTCAATGCTTATACCAAACCTGAGATTCTTCCTATAACATGAGATGTGATATCCAACTCCTTCCCGTTCCAAACCTGAGACCCTCCCTTTAGCATGAGATGTGATATCCAACTCCTTCCCATTCCAATCCTGAGACCCTTCTGATAGCATGAGATGTGATATCTCAATGCCTCTAATACCAAACCTGAGATCCTACCTCTAACATGAAATGTGATATCCAACTCCTTCCCCTTCCAAACCTGAGAGCCTTCCTATAGCATGAGATGTGATATCCAAGTCCTTCCCATTCCAATCCTGAGACCCTTCCTATAACATGAGATGTGATATCCAACTCCTTCCAAATCCAATCCTGATACCCTTCCGATAGCATGAGATGTGATATCCCAATGCTTCTACAAAACCTGAGACCCATACATGGCATGAGATGTGATATCAAACTCCTTCCCATTCCAATCCTGAGACACTTCCTATAGCATCAGATGTGATATCTCAATGCTTCTAATACCAAACCTGAGACTCTTCCTATAACATGAGATGGGATATCCAACTCCTTCCCATTCCAATCCTGAGACCCTTCCGATAGCAGAGATGTGATATCTCAATGCTTATACCAAACCTGAGACCCTTCCTATGGCATGAGATGTCATATACAACTCCTTCCCATTCCAATCATGAGACCCTTCCTATAGCATGAGATGTGATATCTCAATGCTTCTAATACCAAACCTGAGATCCTTCCTATAACATGAGATGTGATATCCAACTCCTTCCCATTCCAATCCTGAGACCCTTCCTATAGCATGAGATGTGACATCTCAATGCTTATACCAAACCTGAGACCCTTCCTATAGCATGAAATGTGATATCCAACTCCTTCCCTTTCCAAACCTGAGAGCCTACCTATAGCATGAGATGTGATATTCAAGACCTTCCCATTCCAATCCTTAGACCCTTCCTACAGCATGCAATATGATATCTCAATGATTCTAATAACAAACCTGAGACCCGTCCTATAACATGAGATGGGATATCCAACTCCTTCCCATTCCAATCCTGAGACACTTCCGATAGCAGAGATGTGATATCTCAATGCTTATACCAAACCTGAGACCCTTCCTATAGCATGAGATGTAATATCCAACTCCTTCCCATTCCAATCCTGAGACCCTTCCTACAGCATGCGATGTGATATCTCAATGCTTCTAATACCAAACCTGAGACCTGTCCTATAACATGAGATGGGATATCCAACTCCTTCCCGTTCCAAACCTGAGACCCTTCCTATAGCATGAGATGTGATATCCAACTCCTTCCCATCCCAATCCTGAGACACTTCCGATTGCAGAGATGTGATATCTCAATGCTTATACCAAACCTGAGACTCTTCCTATAACATGAGATGTGATATCCAACTCCTTCCCGTTCCAAACCTGAGACCCTTCCTATAGCATGAGATGTGATATCCAACTCCCTCCCATTCCAATCCTGAGACCCTTCTGATAGCATGAGATGTGATATCTCAATGCTTCTAATACCAAACCTGAGATCCTTCTTATAACATGTGATGTGATATCCAAATCCTTCCCCTTCCAAACCTGAGACCCTCCCTTTAGCATGAGAAGTGATATCCAACTCCTTCCCATTCCAATCCTGAGACCCTTATGATAGCATGAGATGTGATATCTCAATGCCTCTAATACCAAACCTGAGATACTTCCGATAGCATGAGATGTGATATCTCAATGATTCTAATACCAAACCTGAGATCCTTCCTATAACATGCGATGTGATATCCAAATCCTTCCCCTTCCAAACCTGAGACCCTCCCTTTAGCATGAGATGTGATATCCAACTCCTTCCCATTCCAATCCTGAGACCCTTCTGATAGCATGAGATGTGATACCTCAATGCCTCTAATACCAAACCTGAGATCCTACCTCTAACATGAAATGTGATATCCAACTCCTTCCCTTACCAAACCTGAGATCCTTCCTATAACATGCGATGTGATATCCAAATCCTTCCCGTTCCAAACCTGAGACCCTCCCTATAGCATGAGATGTGGTATCCAAGTCCGTCCCATTCCAATCCTGAGACCCTTCCTATAGCATGAGATGTGATATCTCAATGCTTATTCCAAACCTGAGACCCTTCCTATGGCATGAGATGTCATATACAACTCCTTCCCATTCCAATCCTGAGACCCTTCCTATAGCATGAGATGTGATATCTCAATGCTTATACCAAACCTGAGACACTTCCTATAGCATGAGATGTGATAGCCAACTTCTTCCCATTCCAATCCTGAGACCCTTCCTATAACATGAGATGTGATGTCGCAATGCTTCTAATACCAAACCTGAGATCTTTCCTATAACATGAGATGTGATATCCAACACCTTCCCATTCCAATCCTGAGACCCTTCCTATAGCATGAGATGTGATATCTCAATGCTTATACCAAACGTGAGACCCTTCCTATAGCTCGAGATGTGATATCCAACTCCTTCCCATTCCAATCCTGAGACCCTTCCTATAGCATGAGATGTGATATCTCAATGCTTATACCAAACGTGAGACCCTTCCTATAACATGAGATGTGATATCTTAATGCCTCTAATACCAAACCTGAGATCCTTCCTCTAACATGAAATGTGATATCCAAGTCCTTCCCATTCCAATCCTGGGACCCTTCCTATAACATGAGATGTGATATCCAACTCCTTCCCATTCCAACCTGAGACCCTTCCTATAGCATGAGATGGGATATCCAACTCCTTCCAGATCAAATCCTGATACCCTTCCGATAGCATGAGATGTGATATCCCAATGTTTCTACCAAACCTGAGACCCATACTATGGCATGAATTGTGATATCAAACCCCTTCCCATTCCAATCCTGAGACCCTTCCTATAGCTTGAGATATCCAACTCCTTCCCATTCCAATTCTGAGACCCTTCCTATACCATGAGACTTGATATCTCAATGCTTCTAATACCAAACCTGAGACCCTTCCTATAGCATGAGATGTGATATCTCAATGCTTCTAATACCAAACCTGAGATCCTTCCGATAACATGAGATGTGATATCCAAATCCTTCCCCTTCCAAACCTGAGACCCTCCCTTTAGCATGAGATGTGATATCCAACTCCTTCCCATTCCCATCCTGAGACCCTTCTGATAGCATGAGATGTGATATCTCAATGCCTCCAATACCAAACCTGAGATCCTACCTCTAACATGAAATGTGATATCCACATCCTTCCCCTTCCAAACCTGAGACCCTCCCTTTAGCATGAGATGTGATATCCAACTCCGTCCCATTCCAATCCTGAGACCCTTCCGATAGCATGAGATGTGATATCTCAATGCCTCTAATACCAAACCTGAGATCCTTCCGATAGCATGAGATGTGATATCTCAATGCTCCTAATACCAAACCTGAGATCCTTCCTATAACATGAGACGTGATATCCAAATCCTTACCCTTCCAAACCTGAGACCCTCCCTTTAGCATGAGATGTGATATCCAACTCCTTCCCATTCCAATCCTGAGACCCTTCTGATAGCATGAGATGTGATATCTCAATGCCTCTAATACCAAACCTGAGATCCTACCTCTAACATGAAATGTGATATCCAACTCCTTCCCCTTCCAAACCTGAGAGCCTTCCTATAGCATGAGATGTGATATCCAAGTCCTTCCCATTCCAATCCTGAGACCCTTCCTATAACATGAGATGTGATATCCAACTCCTTCCAAATCCAATCCTGATACCCTTCCGATAGCATGAGATGTGATATCCCAATGCTTCTACAAAACCTGAGACCCATACATGGCATGAGATGTGATATCAAACTCCTTCCCATTCCAATCCTGAGACACTTCCTATAGCATCAGATGTGATATCTCAATGCTTCTAATACCAAACCTGAGACTCTTCCTATAACATGAGATGGGATATCCAACTCCTTCCCATTCCAATCCTGAGACCCTTCCGATAGCAGAGATGTGATATCTCAATGCTTATACCAAACCTGAGACCCTTCCTATGGCATGAGATGTCATAGACAACTCCTTCCCATTCCAATCATGAGACCCTTCCTATAGCATGAGATGTGATATCTCAATGCTTCTAATACCAAACCTGAGATCCTTCCTATAACATGAGATGTGATATCCAACTCCTTCCCATTCCAATCCTGAGACCCTTCCTATAGCATGAGATGTGACATCTCAATGCTTATACCAAACCTGAGACCCTTCCTATAGCATGAAATGTGATATCCAACTCCTTCCCTTTCCAAACCTGAGAGCCTACCTATAGCATGAGATGTGATATTCAAGACCTTCCCATTCCAATCCTTAGACCCTTCCTACAGCATGCAATATGATATCTCAATGATTCTAATAACAAACCTGAGACCCGTCCTATAACATGAGATGGGATATCCAACTCCTTCCCATTCCAATCCTGAGACACTTCCGATAGCAGAGATGTGATATCTCAATGCTTATACCAAACCTGAGACCCTTCCTATAGCATGAGATGTAATATCCAACTCCTTCCCATTCCAATCCTGAGACCCTTCCTACAGCATGCGATGTGATATCTCAATGCTTCTAATACCAAACCTGAGACCTGTCCTATAACATGAGATGGGATATCCAACTCCTTCCCGTTCCAAACCTGAGACCCTTCCTATAGCATGAGATGTGATATCCAACTCCTTCCCATCCCAATCCTGAGACACTTCCGATTGCAGAGATGTGATATCTCAATGCTTATACCAAACCTGAGACTCTTCCTATAACATGAGATGTGATATCCAACTCCTTCCCGTTCCAAACCTGAGACCCTTCCTATAGCATGAGATGTGATATCCAACTCCCTCCCATTCCAATCCTGAGACCCTTCTGATAGCATGAGATGTGATATCTCAATGCTTCTAATACCAAACCTGAGATCCTTCTTATAACATGTGATGTGATATCCAAATCCTTCCCCTTCCAAACCTGAGACCCTCCCTTTAGCATGAGAAGTGATATCCAACTCCTTCCCATTCCAATCCTGAGACCCTTATGATAGCATGAGATGTGATATCTCAATGCCTCTAATACCAAACCTGAGATACTTCCGATAGCATGAGATGTGATATCTCAATGATTCTAATACCAAACCTGAGATCCTTCCTATAACATGCGATGTGATATCCAAATCCTTCCCCTTCCAAACCTGAGACCCTCCCTTTAGCATGAGATGTGATATCCAACTCCTTCCCATTCCAATCCTGAGACCCTTCTGATAGCATGAGATGTGATACCTCAATGCCTCTAATACCAAACCTGAGATCCTACCTCTAACATGAAATGTGATATCCAACTCCTTCCCTTACCAAACCTGAGATCCTTCCTATAACATGCGATGTGATATCCAAATCCTTCCCGTTCCAAACCTGAGACCCTCCCTATAGCATGAGATGTGGTATCCAAGTCCGTCCCATTCCAATCCTGAGACCCTTCCTATAGCATGAGATGTGATATCTCAATGCTTATTCCAAACCTGAGACCCTTCCTATGGCATGAGATGTCATATACAACTCCTTCCCATTCCAATCCTGAGACCCTTCCTATAGCATGAGATGTGATATCTCAATGCTTATACCAAACCTGAGACACTTCCTATAGCATGAGATGTGATAGCCAACTTCTTCCCATTCCAATCCTGAGACCCTTCCTATAACATGAGATGTGATGTCGCAATGCTTCTAATACCAAACCTGAGATCTTTCCTATAACATGAGATGTGATATCCAACACCTTCCCATTCCAATCCTGAGACCCTTCCTATAGCATGAGATGTGATATCTCAATGCTTATACCAAACGTGAGACCCTTCCTATAGCTCGAGATGTGATATCCAACTCCTTCCCATTCCAATCCTGAGACCCTTCCTATAGCATGAGATGTGATATCTCAATGCTTATACCAAACGTGAGACCCTTCCTATAACATGAGATGTGATATCTTAATGCCTCTAATACCAAACCTGAGATCCTTCCTCTAACATGAAATGTGATATCCAAGTCCTTCCCATTCCAATCCTGGGACCCTTCCTATAACATGAGATGTGATATCCAACTCCTTCCCATTCCAACCTGAGACCCTTCCTATAGCATGAGATGGGATATCCAACTCCTTCCAGATCAAATCCTGATACCCTTCCGATAGCATGAGATGTGATATCCCAATGTTTCTACCAAACCTGAGACCCATACTATGGCATGAATTGTGATATCAAACCCCTTCCCATTCCAATCCTGAGACCCTTCCTATAGCTTGAGATATCCAACTCCTTCCCATTCCAATTCTGAGACCCTTCCTATACCATGAGACTTGATATCTCAATGCTTCTAATACCAAACCTGAGACCCTTCCTATAGCATGAGATGTGATATCTCAATGCTTCTAATACCAAACCTGAGATCCTTCCGATAACATGAGATGTGATATCCAAATCCTTCCCCTTCCAAACCTGAGACCCTCCCTTTAGCATGAGATGTGATATCCAACTCCTTCCCATTCCCATCCTGAGACCCTTCTGATAGCATGAGATGTGATATCTCAATGCCTCCAATACCAAACCTGAGATCCTACCTCTAACATGAAATGTGATATCCACATCCTTCCCCTTCCAAACCTGAGACCCTCCCTTTAGCATGAGATGTGATATCCAACTCCGTCCCATTCCAATCCTGAGACCCTTCCGATAGCATGAGATGTGATATCTCAATGCCTCTAATACCAAACCTGAGATCCTTCCGATAGCATGAGATGTGATATCTCAATGCTCCTAATACCAAACCTGAGATCCTTCCTATAACATGAGACGTGATATCCAAATCCTTACCCTTCCAAACCTGAGACCCTCCCTTTAGCATGAGATGTGATATCCAACTACTTCCCATTCCAATCCTGAGACCCTTCTGATAGCATGAGATGTGATATCTCAATGCCTCTAATACCAAACCTGAGACCCATACTATGGCATGAGTTGTGATATCAAACCCCTTCCCATTCCAATCCTGAGACCCTTCCTATAGCTTGAGATATCCAACTCCTTCCCATTCCAATTCTGAGACCCTTCCTATACCATGAGACTTGATATCTCAATGCTTCTAATACCAAACCTGAGACCCTTCCTATAGCATGAGATGTGATATCTCAATGCTTCTAATACCAAACCTGAGATCCTTCCGATAACATGAGATGTGATATCCAAATCCTTCCCCTTCCAAACCTGAGACCCTCCCTTTAGCATGAGATGTGATATCCAACTCCTTCCCATTCCCATCCTGAGACCCTTCTGATAGCATGAGATGTGATATCTCAATGCCTCCAATACCAAACCTGAGATCCTACCTCTAACATGAAATGTGATATCCACATCCTTCCCCTTCCAAACCTGAGACCCTCCCTTTAGCATGAGATGTGATATCCAACTCCGTCCCATTCCAATCCTGAGACCCTTCCGATAGCATGAGATGTGATATCTCAATGCCTCTAATACCAAACCTGAGATCCTTCCGATAGCATGAGATGTGATATCTCAATGCTTCTAATACCAAACCTGAGATCCTTCCTATAACATGAGACGTGATATCCAAATCCTTACCCTTCCAAACCTGAGACCCTCCCTTTAGCATGAGATGTGATATCCAACTACTTCCCATTCCAATCCTGAGACCCTTCTGATAGCATGAGATGTGATATCTCAATGCCTCTAATACCAAACCTGAGATCCTACCTCTAACATGAAATGTGATATCCAACTCTTTCCCCTTCCAAACCTGAGAGCCTTCCTATAGCATGAGATGTGATATCCAACTCCTTCCCATTCCAATCCTGAGACCCTTCTGATAGCATGAGATGTGATATCTCAATACTTCTAATACCAAACCTGAGATCCTTCCGATAACATGAGATGTGATATCCAAATCCTTCCCCTTCCAAACCTGAGACTCTCCCTTTAGCATGAGATGTGATATCCAACTCCTTCCCATTCCAATCCTGAGACCCTTCTGATAGCATGAGATGTGATATCTCAATGCTTCTAATACCAAACCTGAGATCCTTCTTATAACTTGTGATGTGATATCCAAATCCTTCCCCTTCCAAACCTGAGACCCTCCCTTTAGCATGAGATGTGATATCCAACTCCTTCCCATTCCAATCCTGAGACCCTTATGATAGATAGCATGAGATGTGATATCTCAATGCCTCTAATACCAAACCTGAGATACTTCCGATAGCATGAGATGTGATATCTCAATGCTTCTAATACCAAACCTGAGATCCTTCCTATAACATGAGATGTGATATCCAAATCCTTCCCCTTCCAAACCTGAGACCCTCCCTTTAGCATGAGATGTGATATCCAACTCCTTCCCATTCCAATCCTGAGACCCTTCCGATAGCATGAGATGTGATATCTCAATGCTTCTAATACCAAACCTGTGATCCTTCCTATAACAAGAGATGTGATATCCAAATCCTTCCCCTTCCAAACCTGAGACCCTCCCTTTAGCATGAGATGTGATATCTCAATGCCTCTAATACCAAACCTGAGATCCTTCCGATAGCATGAGATGTGATATCTCAATGCTTCTAATACCAAACCTGAGATCCTTCCTATAACATGAGACGTGTTATCCAAATCCTTCCCCTTCCAAACCTGAGACCCTCCCTTTAGCATGAGATGTGATATCCAACTCCTTCCCATTCCAATCCTGAGACCCTTCTGATAGCATGAGATGTGATATCTCAATGCCTCTAATACCAAACCTGAGATCCTACCTCTAACATGAAATGTGATATCCAACTCTTTCCCCTTCCAAACCTGAGAGCCTTCCTATAGCATGAGATGTGATATCCGACTCCTTCCCGTTCCAATCCTGAGACCCTTCCGATAGCATGAGATGTGATATCTCAATGCTTCTAATACCAAACCTGTGATCCTTCCTATAACAAGAGATGTGATATCCAAATCCTTCCCCTTCCAAACCTGAGACCCTCCCTTTAGCATGAGATGTGATATCCAACTCCTTCCCATTCCAATCCTGAGACCCTTCCGATAGCATGAGATGTGATATCTCAATGCTTCTAATACCAAACCTGTGATCCTTCCTATAACAAGAGATGTGATATCCAAATCCTTCCCCTTCCAAACCTGAGACCCTCCCTTTAGCATGAGATGTGATATCTCAATGCCTCTAATACCAAACCTGAGATCCTTTCGATAGCATGAGATGTGATATCTCAATGCTTCTAATACCAAACCTGTGATCCTTCCTATAACATGAGACGTGATATCCAAATCCTTCCCCTTCCAAACCTGAGACCCTCCCTTTAGCATGAGATGTGATATCCAACTCCTTCCCATTCCAATCCTGGGACCCTTCTGATAGCATGAGATGTGATATCTCAATGCCTCTAATACCAAACCTGAGATCCTACCTCTAACATGAAATGTGATATCCAACTCCTTCCCCTTCCAAACCTGAGAGCCTTCCTATAGCATGAGATGTGATATCCAAGTCCTTCCCATTCCAATCCTGAGACCCTTCCTATAACATGAGATGTGATATCCAACTCCTTCCAAATCCAATCCTGATACCCTTCCGATAGCATGAGATGTGATATCCCAATGCTTCTACAAAACCTGAGACCCATACATGGCATGAGATGTGATATCAAACTCCTTCCCATTCCAATCCTGAGACACTTCCTATAGCATCAGATGTGATATCTCAATGCTTCTAATACCAAACCTGAGACTCTTCCTATAACATGAGATGGGATATCCAACTCCTTCCCATTCCAATCCTGAGACCCTTCCGATAGCAGAGATGTGATATCTCAATGCTTATACCAAACCTGAGACCCTTCCTATGGCATGAGATGTCATATACAACTCCTTCCCATTCCAATCCTGAGACCCTTCCTATAGCATGAGATGTGATATCTCAATGCTTCTAATACCAAACCTAAGATCCTTCCTATAACATGAGATGTGATATCCAACTCCTTCCCATTCCAATCCTGAGACCCTTCCTATAGCATGAGATGTGACATCTCAATGCTTATACCAAACCTGAGACCCTTCCTATAGCATGAAATGTGATATCCAACTCCTTCCCATTCCAATCCTGAGACCCTTCCTATAGCATGAGATGTGATATCTCAATGCCTCTAATACCAAACCTGAGATCCTTCCTCTAACATGAAATGTGATATCCAACTCCTTCCCTTTCCAAACCTGAGAGCCTACCTATAGCATGAGATGTGATATTCAAGACCTTCCCATTCCAATCCTTAGACCCTTCCTACAGCATGCAATATGATATCTCAATGATTCTAATAACAAACCTGAGACCCGTCCTATAACATGAGATGGGATATCCAACTCCTTCCCATTCCAATCCTGAGACACTTCCGATAGCAGAGATGTGATATCTCAATGCTTATACCAAACCTGAGACCCTTCCTATAGCATGAGATGTAATATCCAACTCCTTCCCATTCCAATCCTGAGACCCTTCCTACAGCATGCGATGTGATATCTCAATGCTTCTAATACCAAACCTGAGACCTGTCCTATAACATGAGATGGGATATCCAACTCCTTCCCGTTCCAAACCTGAGACCCTTCCTATAGCATGAGATGTGATATTCAACTCCTTCCCATCCCAATCCTGAGACACTTCCGATTGCAGAGATGTGATATCTCAATGCTTATACCAAACCTGAGACTCTTCCTATAACATGAGATGTGATATCCAACTCCTTCCCGTTCCAAACCTGAGACCCTTCCTATAGCTTGAGATGTGATATCCAACTCCCTCCCATTCCAATCCTGAGACCCTTCTGATAGCATGAGATGTGATATCTCAATGCTTCTAATACCAAACCTGAGATCCTTCTTATAACATGTGATGTGATATCCAAATCCTTCCCCTTCCAAACCTGAGACCCTCCCTTTAGCATGAGAAGTGATATTCAACTCCTTCCCATTCCAATCCTGAAACCCTTATGATAGCATGAGATGTGATATCTCAATGCCTCTAATACCAAACCTGAGATACTTCCGATAGCATGAGATGTGATATCTCAATGATTCTAATACCAAACCTGAGATCCTTCCTATAACATGCGATGTGATATCCAAATCCTTCCCCTTCCAAACCTGAGACCCTCCCTTTAGCATGAGATGTGATATCCAACTCCTTCCCATTCCAATCCTGAGACCCTTCTGATAGCATGAGATGTGATACCTCAATGCCTCTAATACCAAACCTGAAATCCTACCTCTAACATGAAATGTGATATCCAACTCCTTCCCTTACCAAACCTGAGATCCTTCCTATAACATGCGATGTGATATCCAAATCCTTCCCGTTCCAAACCTGAGACCCTCCCTATTGCATGAGATGTGATATCCAAGTCCGTCCCATTCCAATCCTGAGACCCTTCCTATAGCATGAGATGTGATATCTCAATGCTTATTCCAAACCTGAGACCCTTCCTATGGCATGAGATGTCATATACAACTCCTTCCCATTCCAATCCTGAGACCCTTCCTATAGCATGAGATGTGATATCTCAATGCTTATACCAAACCTGAGACCCTTCCTATAGCATGAGATGTGATAGCCAACTTCTTCCCATTCCAATCCTGAGACCCTTCCTATAACATGAGATGTGATGTCGCAATGCTTCTAATACCAAACCTGAGATCTTTCCTATAACATGAGATGTGATATCCAACACCTTCCCATTCCAATCCTGAGACCCTTCCTATAGCATGAGATGTGATATCTCAATGCTTATACCAAACGTGAGACCCTTCCTATAGCTCGAGATGTGATATCCAACTCCTTCCCATTCCAATCCTGAGACCCTTCCTATAGCATGAGATGTGATATCTCAATGCTTATACCAAACGTGAGACCCTTCCTATAACATGAGATGTGATATCTTAATGCCTCTAATACCAAACCTGAGATCCTTCCTCTAACATGAAATGTGATATCCAAGTCCTTCCCATTCCAATCCTGGGACCCTTCCTATAACATGAGATGTGATACCCAACTCCTTCCCATTCCAACCTGAGACCCTTCCTATAGCATGAGATGGGATATCCAACTCCTTCCAGATCAAATCCTGATACCCTTCCGATAGCATGAGATGTGATATCCCAATGTTTCTACCAAACCTGAGACCCATACTATGGCATGAGTTGTGATATCAAACCCCTTCCCATTCCAATCCTGAGACCCTTCCTATAGCTTGAGATATCCAACTCCTTCCCATTCCAATTCTGAGACCCTTCCTATACCATGAGACTTGATATCTCAATGCTTCTAATACCAAACCTGAGACCCTTCCTATAGCATGAGATGTGATATCTCAATGCTTCTAATACCAAACCTGAGATCCTTCCGATAACATGAGATGTGATATCCAAATCCTTCCCCTTCCAAACCTGAGACACTCCCTTTAGCATGAGATGTGATATCCAAGTCCGTCCCATTCCAATCCTGAGACCCTTCCTATAGCATGAGATGTGATATCTCAATGCTTATTCCAAACCTGAGACCCTTCCTATGGCATGAGATGTCATATACAACTCCTTCCCATTCCAATCCTGAGACCCTTCCTATAGCATGAGATGTGATATCTCAATGCTTATACCAAACCTGAGACCCTTCCTATAGCATGAGATGTGATAGCCAATTTCTTCCCATTCCAATCCTGAGACCCTTCCTATAACATGAGATGTGATGTCGCAATGCTTCTAATACCAAACCTGAGATCTTTCCTATAACATGAGATGTGATATCCAACACCTTCCCATTCCAATCCTGAGACCCTTCCTATAGCATGAGATGTGATATCTCAATGCTTATACCAAACGTGAGACCCTTCCTATAGCTCGAGATGTGATATCCAACTCCTTCCCATTCCAATCCTGAGACCCTTCCTATAGCATGAGATGTGATATCTCAATGCTTATACCAAACGTGAGACCCTTCCTATAACATGAGATGTGATATCTTAATGCCTCTAATACCAAACCTGAGATCCTTCCTCTAACATGAAATGTGATATCCAAGTCCTTCCCATTCCAATCCTGGGACCCTTCCTATAACATGAGATGTGATACCCAACTCCTTCCCATTCCAACCTGAGACCCTTCCTATAGCATGAGATGGGATATCCAACTCCTTCCAGATCAAATCCTGATACCCTTCCGATAGCATGAGATGTGATATCCCAATGTTTCTACCAAACCTGAGACCCATACTATGGCATGAGTTGTGATATCAAACCCCTTCCCATTCCAATCCTGAGACCCTTCCTATAGCTTGAGATATCCAACTCCTTCCCATTCCAATTCTGAGACCCTTCCTATACCATGAGACTTGATATCTCAATGCTTCTAATACCAAACCTGAGACCCTTCCTATAGCATGAGATGTGATATCTCAATGCTTATACCAAACGTGAGACCCTTCCTATAGCTCGAGATGTGATATCCAACTCCTTCCCATTCCAATCCTGAGACCCTTCCTATAGCATGAGATGTGATATCTCAATGCTTATACCAAACGTGAGACCCTTCCTATAACATGAGATGTGATATCTTAATGCCTCTAATACCAAACCTGAGATCCTTCCTCTAACATGAAATGTGATATCCAAGTCCTTCCCATTCCAATCCTGGGACCCTTCCTATAACATGAGATGTGATATCCAACTCCTTCCCATTCCAACCTGAGACCCTTCCTATAGCATGAGATGGGATATCCAACTCCTTCCAGATCAAATCCTGATACCCTTCCGATAGCATGAGATGTGATATCCCAATGTTTCTACCAAACCTGAGACCCATACTATGGCATGAGTTGTGATATCAAACCCCTTCCCATTCCAATCCTGAGACCCTTCCTATAGCTTGAGATATCCAACTCCTTCCCATTCCAATTCTGAGACCCTTCCTATACCATGAGACTTGATATCTCAATGCTTCTAATACCAAACCTGAGACCCTTCCTATAGCATGAGATGTGATATCTCAATGCTTCTAATACCAAACCTGAGATCCTTCCGATAACATGAGATGTGATATCCAAATCCTTCCCCTTCCAAACCTGAGACCCTCCCTTTAGCATGAGATGTGATATCCAACTCCTTCCCATTCCCATCCTGAGACCCTTCTGATAGCATGAGATGTGATATCTCAATGCCTCCAATACCAAACCTGAGATCCTACCTCTAACATGAAATGTGATATCCACATCCTTCCCCTTCCAAACCTGAGACCCTCCCTTTAGCATGAGATGTGATATCCAACTCCGTCCCATTCCAATCCTGAGACCCTTCCGATAGCATGAGATGTGATATCTCAATGCCTCTAATACCAAACCTGAGATCCTTCCGATAGCATGAGATGTGATATCTCAATGCTCCTAATACCAAACCTGAGATCCTTCCTATAACATGAGACGTGATATCCAAATCCTTACCCTTCCAAACCTGAGACCCTCCCTTTAGCATGAGATGTGATATCCAACTACTTCCCATTCCAATCCTGAGACCCTTCTGATAGCATGAGATGTGATATCTCAATGCCTCTAATACCAAACCTGAGACCCATACTATGGCATGAGTTGTGATATCAAACCCCTTCCCATTCCAATCCTGAGACCCTTCCTATAGCTTGAGATATCCAACTCCTTCCCATTCCAATTCTGAGACCCTTCCTATACCATGAGACTTGATATCTCAATGCTTCTAATACCAAACCTGAGACCCTTCCTATAGCATGAGATGTGATATCTCAATGCTTCTAATACCAAACCTGAGATCCTTCCGATAACATGAGATGTGATATCCAAATCCTTCCCCTTCCAAACCTGAGACCCTCCCTTTAGCATGAGATGTGATATCCAACTCCTTCCCATTCCCATCCTGAGACCCTTCTGATAGCATGAGATGTGATATCTCAATGCCTCCAATACCAAACCTGAGATCCTACCTCTAACATGAAATGTGATATCCACATCCTTCCCCTTCCAAACCTGAGACCCTCCCTTTAGCATGAGATGTGATATCCAACTCCGTCCCATTCCAATCCTGAGACCCTTCCGATAGCATGAGATGTGATATCTCAATGCCTCTAATACCAAACCTGAGATCCTTCCGATAGCATGAGATGTGATATCTCAATGCTTCTAATACCAAACCTGAGATCCTTCCTATAACATGAGACGTGATATCCAAATCCTTACCCTTCCAAACCTGAGACCCTCCCTTTAGCATGAGATGTGATATCCAACTACTTCCCATTCCAATCCTGAGACCCTTCTGATAGCATGAGATGTGATATCTCAATGCCTCTAATACCAAACCTGAGATCCTACCTCTAACATGAAATGTGATATCCAACTCTTTCCCCTTCCAAACCTGAGAGCCTTCCTATAGCATGAGATGTGATATCCAACTCCTTCCCATTCCAATCCTGAGACCCTTCTGATAGCATGAGATGTGATATCTCAATACTTCTAATACCAAACCTGAGATCCTTCCGATAACATGAGATGTGATATCCAAATCCTTCCCCTTCCAAACCTGAGACTCTCCCTTTAGCATGAGATGTGATATCCAACTCCTTCCCATTCCAATCCTGAGACCCTTCTGATAGCATGAGATGTGATATCTCAATGCTTCTAATACCAAACCTGAGATCCTTCTTATAACTTGTGATGTGATATCCAAATCCTTCCCCTTCCAAACCTGAGACCCTCCCTTTAGCATGAGATGTGATATCCAACTCCTTCCCATTCCAATCCTGAGACCCTTATGATAGATAGCATGAGATGTGATATCTCAATGCCTCTAATACCAAACCTGAGATACTTCCGATAGCATGAGATGTGATATCTCAATGCTTCTAATACCAAACCTGAGATCCTTCCTATAACATGAGATGTGATATCCAAATCCTTCCCCTTCCAAACCTGAGACCCTCCCTTTAGCATGAGATGTGATATCTCAATGCCTCTAATACCAAACCTGAGATCCTTCCGATAGCATGAGATGTGATATCTCAATGCTTCTAATACCAAACCTGAGATCCTTCCTATAACATGAGACGTGATATCCAAATCCTTCCCCTTCCAAACCTGAGACCCTCCCTTTAGCATGAGATGTGATATCCAACTCCTTCCCATTCCAATCCTGAGACCCTTCTGATAGCATGAGATGTGATATCTCAATGCCTCTAATACCAAACCTGAGATCCTACCTCTAACATGAAATGTGATATCCAACTCTTTCCCCTTCCAAACCTGAGAGCCTTCCTATAGCATGAGATGTGATATCCGACTCCTTCCCGTTCCAATCCTGAGACCCTTCCGATAGCATGAGATGTGATATCTCAATGCTTCTAATACCAAACCTGTGATCCTTCCTATAACAAGAGATGTGATATCCAAATCCTTCCCCTTCCAAACCTGAGACCCTCCCTTTAGCATGAGATGTGATATCCAACTCCTTCCCATTCCAATCCTGAGACCCTTCCGAGAGCATGAGATGTGATATCTCAATGCTTCTAATACCAAACCTGTGATCCTTCCTATAACAAGAGATGTGATATCCAAATCCTTCCCCTTCCAAACCTGAGACCCTCCCTTTAGCATGAGATGTGATATCTCAATGCCTCTAATACCAAACCTGAGATCCTTTCGATAGCATGAGATGTGATATCTCAATGCTTCTAATACCAAACCTGTGATCCTTCCTATAACATGAGACGTGATATCCAAATCCTAACCCTTCCAAACCTGAGACCCTCCCTTTAGCATGAGATGTGATATCCAACTCCTTCCCATTCCAATCCTGGGACCCTTCTGATAGCATGAGATGTGATATCTCAATGCCTCTAATACCAAACCTGAGATCCTACCTCTAACATGAAATGTGATATCCAACTCCTTCCCCTTCCAAACCTGAGAGCCTTACTATAGCATGAGATGTGATATCCAAGTCCTTCCCATTCCAATCCTGAGACCCTTCCTATAACATGAGATGTGATATCCAACTCCTTCCAAATCCAATCCTGATACCCTTCCGATAGCATGAGATGTGATATCCCAATGCTTCTACAAAACCTGAGACCCATACATGGCATGAGATGTGATATCAAACTCCTTCCCATTCCAATCCTGAGACACTTCCTATAGCATCAGATGTGATATCTCAATGCTTCTAATACCAAACCTGAGACTCTTCCTATAACATGAGATGGGATATCCAACTCCTTCCCATTCCAATCCTGAGACCCTTCCGATAGCAGAGATGTGATATCTCAATGCTTATACCAAACCTGAGACCCTTCCTATGGCATGAGATGTCATATACAACTCCTTCCCATTCCAATCCTGAGACCCTTCCTATAGCATGAGATGTGATATCTCAATGCTTCTAATACCAAACCTGAGATCCTTCCTATAACATGAGATGTGATATCCAACTCCTTCCCATTCCAATCCTGAGACCCTTCCTATAGCATGAGATGTGACATCTCAATGCTTATACCAAACCTGAGACCCTTCCTATAGCATGAAATGTGATATCCAACTCCTTCCCATTCCAATCCTGAGACCCTTCCTATAGCATGAGATGTGATATCTCAATGCCTCTAATACCAAACCTGAGATCCTTCCTCTAACATGAAATGTGATATCCAACTCCTTCCCTTTCCAAACCTGAGAGCCTACCTATAGCATGAGATGTGATATTCAAGACCTTCCCATTCCAATCCTTAGACCCTTCCTACAGCATGCAATATGATATCTCAATGATTCTAATAACAAACCTGAGACCCGTCCTATAACATGAGATGGGATATCCAACTCCTTCCCATTCCAATCCTGAGACACTTCCGATAGCAGAGATGTGATATCTCAATGCTTATACCAAACCTGAGACCCTTCCTATAGCATGAGATGTAATATCCAACTCCTTCCCATTCCAATCCTGAGACCCTTCCTACAGCATGCGATGTGATATCTCAATGCTTCTAATACCAAACCTGAGACCTGTCCTATAACATGAGATGGGATATCCAACTCCTTCCCGTTCCAAACCTGAGACCCTTCCTATAGCATGAGATGTGATATTCAACTCCTTCCCATCCCAATCCTGAGACACTTCCGATTGCAGAGATGTGATATCTCAATGCTTATACCAAACCTGAGACTCTTCCTATAACATGAGATGTGATATCCAACTCCTCCCCGTTCCAAACCTGAGACCCTTCCTATAGCATGAGATGTGATATCCAACTCCCTCCCATTCCAATCCTGAGACCCTTCTGATAGCATGAGATGTGATATCTCAATGCTTCTAATACCAAACCTGAGATCCTTCTTATAACATGTGATGTGATATCCAAATCCTTCCCCTTCCAAACCTGAGACCCTCCCTTTAGCATGAGAAGTGATATTCAACTCCTTCCCATTCCAATCCTGAAACCCTTATGATAGCATGAGATGTGATATCTCAATGCCTCTAATACCAAACCTGAGATACTTCCGATAGCATGAGATGTGATATCTCAATGATTCTAATACCAAACCTGAGATCCTTCCTATAACATGCGATGTGATATCCAAATCCTTCCCCTTCCAAACCTGAGACCCTCCCTTTAGCATGAGATGTGATATCCAACTCCTTCCCATTCCAATCCTGAGACCTTTCTGATAGCATGAGATGTGATACCTCAATGCCTCTAATACCAAACCTGAAATCCTACCTCTAACATGAAATGTGATATCCAACTCCTTCCCTTACCAAACCTGAGATCCTTCCTATAACATGCGATGTGATATCCAAATCCTTCCCGTTCCAAACCTGAGACCCTCCCTATTGCATGAGATGTGATATCCAAGTCCGTCCCATTCCAATCCTGAGACCCTTCCTATAGCATGAGATGTGATATCTCAATGCTTATTCCAAACCTGAGACCCTTCCTATGGCATGAGATGTCATATACAACTCCTTCCCATTCCAATCCTGAGACCCTTCCTATAGCATGAGATGTGATATCTCAATGCTTATACCAAACCTGAGACCCTTCCTATAGCATGAGATGTGATAGCCAACTTCTTCCCATTCCAATCCTGAGACCCTTCCTATAACATGAGATGTGATGTCGCAATGCTTCTAATACCAAACCTGAGATCTTTCCTATAACATGAGATGTGATATCCAACACCTTCCCATTCCAATCCTGAGACCCTTCCTATAGCATGAGATGTGATATCTCAATGCTTATACCAAACGTGAGACCCTTCCTATAGCTCGAGATGTGATATCCAACTCCTTCCCATTCCAATCCTGAGACCCTTCCTATAGCATGAGATGTGATATCTCAATGCTTATACCAAACGTGAGACCCTTCCTATAACATGAGATGTGATATCTTAATGCCTCTAATACCAAACCTGAGATCCTTCCTCTAACATGAAATGTGATATCCAAGTCCTTCCCATTCCAATCCTGGGACCCTTCCTATAACATGAGATGTGATACCCAACTCCTTCCCATTCCAACCTGAGACCCTTCCTATAGCATGAGATGGGATATCCAACTCCTTCCAGATCAAATCCTGATACCCTTCCGATAGCATGAGATGTGATATCCCAATGTTTCTACCAAACCTGAGACCCATACTATGGCATGAGTTGTGATATCAAACCCCTTCCCATTCCAATCCTGAGACCCTTCCTATAGCTTGAGATATCCAACTCCTTCCCATTCCAATTCTGAGACCCTTCCTATACCATGAGACTTGATATCTCAATGCTTCTAATACCAAACCTGAGACCCTTCCTATAGCATGAGATGTGATATCTCAATGCTTCTAATACCAAACCTGAGATCCTTCCGATAACATGAGATGTGATATCCAAATCCTTCCCCTTCCAAACCTGAGACCCTCCCTTTAGCATGAGATGTGATATCCAAGTCCGTCCCATTCCAATCCTGAGACCCTTCCTATAGCATGAGATGTGATATCTCAATGCTTATTCCAAACCTGAGACCCTTCCTATGGCATGAGATGTCATATACAACTCCTTCCCATTCCAATCCTGAGACCCTTCCTATAGCATGAGATGTGATATCTCAATGCTTATACCAAACCTGAGACCCTTCCTATAGCATGAGATGTGATAGCCAACTTCTTCCCATTCCAATCCTGAGACCCTTCCTATAACATGAGATGTGATGTCGCAATGCTTCTAATACCAAACCTGAGATCTTTCCTATAACATGAGATGTGATATCCAACACCTTCCCATTCCAATCCTGAGACCCTTCCTATAGCATGAGATGTGATATCTCAATGCTTATACCAAACGTGAGACCCTTCCTATAGCTCGAGATGTGATATCCAACTCCTTCCCATTCCAATCCTGAGACCCTTCCTATAGCATGAGATGTGATATCTCAATGCTTATACCAAACGTGAGACCCTTCCTATAACATGAGATGTGATATCTTAATGCCTCTAATACCAAACCTGAGATCCTTCCTCTAACATGAAATGTGATATCCAAGTCCTTCCCATTCCAATCCTGGGACCCTTCCTATAACATGAGATGTGATACCCAACTCCTTCCCATTCCAACCTGAGACCCTTCCTATAGCATGAGATGGGATATCCAACTCCTTCCAGAATAAATCCTGCTATCCTTCCGATAGCATGAGATGTGATATCCCAATGTTTCTACCAAACCTGAGACCCATACTATGGCATGAGTTGTGATATCAAACCCCTTCCCATTCCAATCCTGAGACCCTTCCTATAGCTTGAGATATCCAACTCCTTCCCATTCCAATTCTGAGACCCTTCCTATACCATGAGACTTGATATCTCAATGCTTCTAATACCAAACCTGAGACCCTTCCTATAGCATGAGATGTGATATCTCAATGCTTCTAATACCAAACCTGAGATCCTTCCGATAACATGAGATGTGATATCCAAATCCTTCCCCTTCCAAACCTGAGACCCTCCCTTTAGCATGAGATGTGATATCCAACTCCTTCCCATTCCCATCCTGAGACCCTTCTGATAGCATGAGATGTGATATCTCAATGCCTCCAATACCAAACCTGAGATCCTACCTCTAACATGAAATGTGATATCCACATCCTTCCCCTTCCAAACCTGAGACCCTCCCTTTAGCATGAGATGTGATATCCAACTCCGTCCCATTCCAATCCTGAGACCCTTCCGATAGCATGAGTTGTGATATCTCAATGCTTCTAATACCAAACCTGTGATCCTTCCTATAACAAGAGATGTGATATCCATATCCTTCCCCTTCCAAACCTGAGACCCTTCTGATAGCATGATATGTGATATCTCAATGCCTCTAATACCAAACCTGAGATCCTACCTCTAACATGAAATGTGATATCCAACTCTTTCCCCTTCCAAACCTGAGAGCCTTCCTATAGCATGAGATGTGATATCCGACTCCTTCCCATTCCAATCCTGAGACCCTTCCGATAGCATGAGATGTGATATCTCAATGCTTCTAATACCAAACCTGAGATCCTTCTTATAACATGTGATGTGATATCCAAATCCTTCCCCTTCCAAACCTGAGACCCTCCCTTTAGCATGAGATGTGATATCCAACTCCTTCCCATTCCAATCCTGAGACCCTTATGATAGATAGCATGAGATGTGATATCTCAATGCCTCTAATACCAAACCTGAGATACTTCCGATAGCATGAGATGTGATATCTCAATGCTTCTAATACCAAACCTGAGATCCTTCCTATAACATGAGATGTGATATCCAAATCCTTCCCCTTCCAAACCTGAGACCCTCCCTTTAGCATGAGATGTGATATCCAACTCCTTCCCATTCCAATCCTGAGACCCTTCCGATAGCATGAGATGTGATATCTCAATGCTTCTAATACCAAACCTGTGATCCTTCCTATAACAAGAGATGTGATATCCAAATCCTTCCCCTTCCAAACCTGAGACCCTCCCTTTAGCATGAGATGTGATATCTCAATGCCTCTAATACCAAACCTGAGATCCTTCCGATAGCATGAGATGTGATATCTCAATGCTTCTAATACCAAACCTGAGATCCTTCCTATAACATGAGACGTGATATCCAAATCCTTCCCCTTCCAAACCTGAGACCCTCCCTTTAGCATGAGATGTGATATCCAACTCCTTCCCATTCCAATCCTGAGACCCTTCTGATAGCATGAGATGTGATATCTCAATGCCTCTAATACCAAACCTGAGATCCTACCTCTAACATGAAATGTGATATCCAACTCTTTCCCCTTCCAAACCTGAGAGCCTTCCTATAGCATGAGATGTGATATCCGACTCCTTCCCATTCCAATCCTGAGACCCTTCCGATAGCATGAGATGTGATATCTCAATGCTTCTAATACCAAACCTGAGATCCTTCTTATAACATGTGATGTGATATCCAAATCCTTCCCCTTCCAAACCTGAGACCCTCCCTTTAGCATGAGATGTGATATCCAACTCCTTCCCATTCCAATCCTGAGACCCTTATGATAGATAGCATGAGATGTGATATCTCAATGCCTCTAATACCAAACCTGAGATACTTCCGATAGCATGAGATGTGATATCTCAATGCTTCTAATACCAAACCTGAGATCCTACCTCTAACATGAAATGTGATATCCAACTCCTTCCCTTTCCAAACGTGAGACCCTCCCTATAGCATGAGATGTGATATCCAAGTCCTTCCCATTCCAATCCTGAGACCCTTCCTATAGCATGAGATGTGATATCTCAATGCTTCTAATACCAAACCTGAGACCCTTCCTATAACATAATATGGGATATCCAACTCCTTCCCATTCCAATCCTGAGACCCTTCCGATAGCAGAGATGTGATATCTCAATGCTTATACCAAACCTGAGACCCTTCCTGTGGCATGAGATGTGTTGGGTATTTTGTGGATATTTGGGGCTTTGCGGTATTTTCTTACCGCCAAAATACCTTTAGCAATAATCACTCTCTGTATTCATATTGGGTCACACATGACAATAATACATTGCATTATTTCAGAATTCAGACCTATTTAGATGATGTGCGCGGTAGTTTGCGTGGTTGGTTGGTATAGTGGTTGGTTTATTTGTGGCCCCAATATCCAACATCCCTTGTTTTTTATCTAGATTGTTCTTGATCACTAGAGAGACCTCAGGCCTACATTTTAGGGATACCACATTTTCAGTGTTAGTGTTGTGTGCCACCATGGGCTATTGTGGTATTTTTGTGGTAATTTCCATTACCTTATATACGGTAGGGAACTATGTCCAGGGAGTCTCTCTTCCCGTTGACTCATGTACCTCCAACAGGCTATGCTACAAACAGTCACTCACAACTGTCCATACTGAATAGAATCATGCACACATCTGTTTTAAAATGACAATTGCACTGTTTAAAAATCTACCCATGTTTAAACCTTTTCCCATGCAAAATGAAAGAAAGAAATAATACACACTAGCTATCTGTTTTCAAATGTTTTTGTATTATAGCAATTTCTTTTAAACACAGTTTAACTTTTTTTACAGAAATAAATGAAATGGTACAACATTATTTGTGATAAAATGAACAGAGAGCTGCGAGAATATATTCAATTGGTAACATTAAATATGCTGATAAGAGACTGAGACTCCCTTTAATACACTGACTGAACAGTTTCGCACACTTTCGCACAGCTCCCACTCGCTTCTGTAATTACCTTATCTGTTCAGCATGAGTTTTCTTCGGCTATTCTCTTTCTGAATTTGGCTCCCTTGAAAATCAACCCAGTGAGAACAAGCGTCTGCCGTTCTCAAACCGGGGTTATTGCCTGGAACTCTCAGCTTTTGCAGCAGGAATGCCTCAGCCAGGAAACAGATCCTTCTCCCAGCTCTGCAAGATCTCGATTGTTCTCCCTCCCCTCAAGCTTCTCCAGCAAAGTTCTAATCACAGCCTCTAGCATGATACTTGCTATGACGCTGCTCCAATCAGAATCAATCATGTCATCTCCTCCCTCACTACACAATGGCTCACTTCTATAGTAAAAATTGTAACAAACTGATTTCCTGTTCCTTCGAGCTCTTTGCTTCCTGTAGTTATGTGGACAGAGCAGCAGAGAAAAAAAATGAATGTGCGTTTAAAAGTTCACTTTCAGAGTAGGCCTAATTCTGCAGTGGAGACACATTTTTATTAGTGGGTTATGTTAAATGAAGTTTTATTAGTCAGGTTAGTTATTAATAAGGTTAGTTATTAATTTTCAAATGTGTCTCTTGCAACATAGGCATTTCAGGTGAAAAATAGTGTGCATTTTGAATGTGCACATGTGTGCTTTTAACTGTAAAAATAGATTTGCATCTTATATGTAAAAATCGTTTTTGACTGAATAGCCTGTCTTTACTTATATGTCCATGTCACTCTGGCAACACATATAGCAATGCACCACACCCATGTGGTGGTGCTGCATCAAAAAAAAAATGCTACCTGTGCAGTAGTGCTGTACTCTGTGCTATAACACGCCAAATATCCTTACAGATGTCATATACAACTCCTTCCCATTCCAATCCTGAGACCCTTCCTATAGCATGAGATGTGATATCTCAATGCTTATACCAAACCTGAGACCCTTCCTATAGCATGAGATGTGATATCCAACTCCTTCTCATTCCAATCCTGAGACCCTTCCTATAACATGAGATGTGATGTCTCAATGCTTCTAATACCAAACCTGAGATCCTTCCTATGGCATGAGATGTCATATAAAAATCCTTCCCATTCCAATCCTGAGACCCTTCCTATAGCATGAGATGTGATATCGAACTCCTTCCCATTCCAATCCTGAGACCCTTCCTATAGCATGAGTTTTGATATCTCAATGCTTCTAATACCAAACCTGAGATCCTTCCGATAGCATGAGATGTGATATCTCAATGCTTCTAATACCAAACCTGAGATCATTCCTATAACACGAGATGTAATATCCAAATCCTTCCCCTTCCAAACCTGAGACCCTCCCTTTAGCATGAGATGTGATATCCAACTCCTTCCCATTCCAATCCTGAGACACTTCCTATAGCATGAGATGTGATGTCTCGATGCTTCTAATACCAAACCTGAGATCCTTCCTATAACATGAGATGTGATATCCAACTCCTTCCAATTCCAATCCTGAGACACTTCCTATAGCATGAGAAGTGATATCTCCATGCTTATACCAAACCTGAGACCAATCCTATAGCATGAGATGTGATATCCAAATCCTTCCCATTCCAATCCTGAGACCCTTCCTATAGCATGAGATGTGATATCTCAATGCCTATACCAAACCTGAGAGCCTACCTATAGCATGAGATGTGATATCCAAGTCCATCCCATTCCAATCCTTAGACCCTTCCTACAGCATGCGATGTGATATCTCAATGATTCTAATACCAAACCAGAGACCCGTCCTATAACATGAGATGGGATATCCAACTCCTTCCCATTCCAATCCTGAGCCACTTCCGATAGCAGAGATGTGATATCTCAATGCTTATACCAAACCTGAGACCCTTCCTATAACATGAGATGTGATATCCAACTCCTTCCCGTTCCAAACCTGAGACCTTTCCTATAGCATATGTGATATCCAACTCCTTCCCATTCCAAACATGAGACCCTTCCTATAGCAAGAATGTAATATCCAACTCCTACCCATTCCAATCCTGAGACCATTCCTATAGCATGAGATGTGATATCTCAATGCTTCTAATACCAAACCTGAGATACTTCCTATGACATGAGATGTGATATCCAATTCCTTCCCATTCCAAACCTGAGATCCTTCCTACAGCATGCGATGTGATATCTCAATGCTTCTAATACCAAACCTGAGACCCGTCCTATAACATGAGATGGGATATCCAACTCCTTCCCGTTCCAAACCTGATACCCTTCCTATAGCATGAGATGTGATATCCAACTCCTTCCCATCCCAATCCTGAGACACCTCCGATAGCAGAGATGTGATATCTCAATGCTTATACCAAATCTGAGACTCTTCCTATAACATGACATGTGATATCCAACTCCTTCCCGTTCCAAACCTGAGACCCTTCCTATAGCATGAGATGTGATATCCAACTCCTTCCCATTCCAATCCTGAGACCCTTCCGATAGCATGAGATGTGATATCTCAATGCTTCTAATACCAAACCTGTGATCCTTCCTATAACATAAGATGTGATATCCAAATCCTTCCCCTTCCAAACCTGAGACCCTCCCTTTAGCATGAGATGTGATATCCAACTCCTTCCCATTCCAATCCTGAGACCCTTCCTACAGCATGAGATGTGATATCTCAATGCTTCTAATACCAAACCTGAGACCCTTCCTATAACATGAGATGGGAATATCCAACTCCTTCCCATTCCAATCCTGAGACCCGTCCGATAGCAGAGATGTGATATCTCAATGCTTATACCAAACCTGAGATCCTTCCTATAACATGAGATGTGATATCCAACTCCTTCCCATTCCAATCCTGAGACCCTTCCTATAGCATGAGATGTGATATCTCACTGCTTATACCAAACCTGAGACCCTTCCTATAGCATGAGATGTGATATCCAACTCCTTCCCATTCCAATCCTGAGACCCTTCCTATAGCATGAGATGGGAATATCCAACTCCTTCCCATTCCAATCCTGAGACCCGTCCGATAGCAGAGATGTGATATCTCAATGCTTATACCAAACCTGAGATCCTTCCTATAACATGAGATGTGATATCCAACTCCTTCCCATTCCAATCCTGAGACCCTTCCTATAGCATGAGATGTGATATCTCACTGCTTATACCAAACCTGAGACCCTTCCTATAGCATGAGATGTGATATCCAACTCCTTCCCATTCCAATCCTGAGACCCTTCCTATAGCATGAGATGTGATATCTCAATGCTTCTAATATCAAACTTGAGACCCTCCCTATAGCATGAGATGTGATATCCAAGTCCTTCCCATTCCAATCCTGAGACACTTCCTATAGCATGAGATGTGATATCTCAATGCTTCTAATACCAAACCTGAGACTCTTCCTATAACATGAGATGGGATATCCAACTCCTTCCCATTCCAATCCTGAGACCCTTCCGATAGCAGAGATGTGATATCTCAATGCTTATACCAAACCTGAGACCCTTCCTACGGCATGAGATGTCATATACAACTCCTTTCCATTCCAATCCTGAGACCCTTCCTATAGCATGAGATGTGATATCCAACTCCTTCCCATTCCAATCCTGAGACCCTTCCTATAGCATGAGATGTGATGTCTCAATGCTTCTAATACCAAACCTGAGATCCTTCCTATAACATGAGATGTGATATCCAACTCCTTCCATTCCAATCCTGAGACCCTTCCTATAGCATGAGATGTGATAACTCAATGCTTATACCAAACCTGAGACCTTCCTATAGCATGAGATGTGATACTCAACTCCTTCCCATTCCAATCCCGAGACCCTTCCTATAGCATGAGATGTGATATCTCAATGCCTCTAATACCAAACCTGAGATCCTTCCTCTAACATGAAATGTGATATCCAACTCCTTCCCTTTCCAAACCTGAGAGCCTATCTATAGCATGAGATGTGATATCCAAGTCCTTCCCATTCCAATCCTTAGACCCTTCCCACAGCATGCAATATGATATCTCAATGATTCTAATGACAAACCTGAGACCCGTCCTATAACATGAGATGGGATATCCAACTCCTTCCCATTCCAATCCTGAGACACTTCCGATAGCAGAGATGTGATATCTCAATGCTTATACCAAACCTGATACCCTTCCTATAACATGAGATGTGATATCCAACTCCTTCCCATTCCAAACCTGAGACCCTTACTTTAGCATGAGATGTGACATCCAGCTCCTTCCCATTCCAATCCTGAGACACTTCCGATAGCATGAGATGTGATAACTCAATGCTTCTAATATCAAAACTGAGACCCTCCCTATAGCATGAGATGTGATATCTCAATGCTTCTACAAAACCTGAGACCCTTCCTTTAGCATGAGATGTGATATCCAACTCCTTCCCATTCCAATCCTGAGACCCTTCCTATAGCATGAGATGTGATATCTCAATACTTCTAATACCAAACCTGAGATCCTTCCGATAACATGAGATGTGATATCCAAATCCTTCCCCTTCCAAACCTGAGACCCTCCCTTTAGCATGAGATGTGATATCCAACTCCTTCCCATACCAATCCTGAGACCCTTCTGATAGCATGAGATGTGATATCTCAATGCTTCTAATACCAAACCTGAGATCCTTCCGATAGCATGAGATGTGATATCTCAATGCTTCTAATACCAAACCTGAGATCCTTCCTATAACATGAGATGTGATATCCAAATCCTTCCCCTTCCAAACCTGAGACCCTCCCTTTAGCATGAGATGTGATATCCAACTCCTTCCCATTCCAATCCTGAGACCCTTCTGATAGCATGAGATGTGATATCTCAATGCCTCTAATACCAAACCTGAGACCCTTCCTTTAGCATGAGATGTGATATCCAACTCCTTCCCATTCCAACCTGAGACCCTTCCTATAGCATGAGATGGGATATCCAACTCCTTCCAAATCCAATCCTGATACCCTTCCGATAGCATGAGATGTGATATCCCAATGCTTCTACCAAACCTGAGACCCATACTATGGCATGAGATGTGATATCAAACTCCTTCCCATTCCAATCCTGAGACCCTTCCTATAGCTTGAGATGTGATATCCAACTCCTTCCCATTCCAATTCTGAGACCCTTCCTATACCATGAGACTTGATATCTCAATGCTTCTAATACCAAACCTGAGACCCGTCCTATAACATGAGATGTGATATCCAAATCCTTCCCCTTCCAAACCTTAGACCCTTCCTTTATCATGAGATGTGATATCCAACTCCTTCCCATTCCAATCCTGAGACCCTTCCGATATCATGAGATGTGATATCTCAATGCTTCTAATATCAAACTTGAGACCCTCCCTATAGTATGAGATGTGATATCCAAGTCCTTCCCATTCCAATCCTGAGACCCTTCCTATAGCATGAGATGTGATATCTCAATGCTTCTAATACCAAACCTGAGACCCTTCCTGTAACATGAGATGGGAATATCCAACTCCTTCCCATTCCAATCCTGAGACCCTTCCGATAGCAGAGATGTGATATCTCAATGCTTATACCAAACCTGAGATCCTTCCTATAACATGAGATGTGATATCCATCTCCTTCCCATTCCAATCTTGAGACACTTCCTATAGCATGAGATGTGATATCTCACTGCTTATACCAAACCTGAGACCCTTCCTATAGCATGAGATGTGATATCCAACTCCTTCCCATTCCAATCCTGAGACCCTTCCTATAGCATGAGATGTGATATCTCAATTCTTCTAATACAAACTTGAGACCCTCCCTATAGCATGAGATGTGATATCCAAGTCCTTCCCATTCCAATCCTGAGACACTTCCTATAGCATGAGATGTGATATCTCAATGCTTCTAATACCAAACCTGAGACTCTTCCTATAACATGAGATGGGATATCCAACTCCTTCCCATTCCAATCCTGAGACCCTTCCGATAGCAGAGATGTGATATCTCAATGCTTATACCAAACCTGAGACCCTTCCTACGGCATGAGATGTCATATACAACTCCTTCCCATTTCAATCCTGAGACCCTTCCTATAGCATGAGATGTGATATCTCAGTGCTTATACCAAACCTGAGACCCTTCCTATAACATGAGATGTGATATCCAACTCCTTCCATTCCAATCCTGAGACCCTTCCTATAGCATGAGATGTGATATCTCAATGCTTATACTAAACCTGAGACCCTTCCTATAGCATGAGATGTGATATCCAAGTCCTTCCCATTCCAATCCTTAGACCCTTCCTACAGCATGCAATATGATATCTCAATGATTCTAATAACAATCCTGAGACCCGTCCTATAACATGAGATGGGATATCCAACTCCTTCCCATTCCAATCCTGAGACACTTCCGATAGCAGAGATGTGATATCTCAATGCTTATACCAAACCTGAGACCCTTCCTATAACATGAGATCGGATATCCAACTCCTTCCCGTTCCAAACCTGAGACCCTTCCTTTAGCATGAGATGTGATATCCAGCTCCTTCCCATTCCAATCCTGAGACACTTCCGATAGCATGAGATGTGATATCTCAATGCTTCTAATATCAAAACTGAGACCCTCCCTATAGCATGATATGTGATATCTAAGTCCTTCCCATTCCAATCCTGAGACCCTTCCTATAGCATGAGATGTGATATCTCAATGCTTCTACCAAACCTGAGACCCTTCCTTTAGCATGAAATGGGATATCCAACTCCTTCCCATTCCAATCCTGAGACCCTTCCTATAGCATGAGATGTGATATCTCAATACTTCTAATACCAAACCTGAGATCCTTCCGATAACATGAGATGTGATATCCAAATCCTTCCCCTTCCAAACCTGAGACCCTCCCTTTAGCATGAGATGTGATATCCAACTCCTTCCCATTCCAATCCTGAGACCCTTCTGATAGCATGAGATGTGATATCTCAATGCTTCTAATACCAAACCTGAGATCCTTCCGATAGCATGAGATGTGATATCTCAATGCTTCTAATACCAAACCTGAGATCCTTCCTATAACATGAGATGTGATATCCAAATCCTTCCCCTTCCAAACCTGAGACCCTCCCTTTAGCATGAGATGTGATATCCAACTCCTTCCCCTTCCAATCCTGAGACCCTTCTGATAGCATGAGATGTGATATCTCAATGCCTCTAATACCAAACCTGAGATCCTACTTCTAACATGAAATGTGATATCCAACTCTTTCCCCTTCCAAACCTCAGAGCCTTCCTATAACATGAGATGTGATATCCAACTCCTTCCCATTCCAACCTGAGACCCTTCCTATAGCATGAGATGTGATATCTCAATGCCTCTAATACCAAACCTGAGATCCTTCCTCTAACATGAAATGTGATATCCAACTCCTTCCCTTTCCAAACCTGAGAGCCTATCTATAGCATGAGATGTGATATCCAAGTCCTTCCCATTCCAATCCTTAGACCCTTCCTACAGCATGAAATATGATATCTCAATGATTCTAATAACAAACCTGAGACCCGTCCTATAACATGAGATAGGATATCCAACTCCTTCCCATTCCAATCCTGAGACACTTCCGATAGCAGAGATGTGATATCTCAATGCTTATCCCAAACCTGAGACCCTTCCTATAACATGAGATGTGATATCCAACTCCTTCCCGTTCCAAACCTGAGACCCTTCCTTTAGCATGAGATGTGATATCCAGCTCCTTCCCATTCCAATCCTGAGACACTTCCGATAGCATGAGATCTGATATCTCAATGCTTCTAATATCAAAACTGAGACCCTCCCTATAGCATGATATGTGATATCTAAGTCCTTCCCATTCCAATCCTGAGACCCTTCCTATAGCATGAGATGTGATATCTCAATGCTTCTACCAAACCTGAGACCTTTCCTTTAGCATGAGATGTGATATCCAACTCCTTCCCATTCCAATCCTGAGACCCTCCCTTTAGCATGAGATGTGATATCCAACTGCTTCCCATTCCAATCCTGAGACCCTTCTGATAGCATGAGATGTGATATCTCAATGCTTCTAATACCAAACCTGAGACCCTTCCTACAGCATGCGATGGGATATCTCAATGCTTCTAATATCAAACCTGAGACCCGTCCTATAGCATGGGATGTGATATCTCAATACTTCTAATACCAAACCTGAGATCCTTCCGATAACATGAGATGTGATATCCAAATCCGTCCCCTTCCAAATCTGAGACCCTCCCTTTAGCATGAGATGTGATATCCAACTGCTTCCCATTCCAATCCTGAGACCCTTCTGATAGCATGAGATGTGATATCTCAATGCTTCTAATACCAAACCTGAGACCCTTCCTACAGCATGCGATGGGATATCTCAATGCTTCTAATATCAAACCTGAGACCCGTCCTATAACATGAGATGGGATATCCAACTCCTTCCCGTTCCAAACCTGATACCCTTCCTATAGCATGAGATGTGATATCCAATTCCTTCCCATCCCAATCCTGAGACACCTCCGATAGCAGAGATGTGATATCTCAATGCTTATACCAAACCTGAGACTCTTCCTATAACATGAGATGTGATATCCAACTCCTTCCCGTTCCAAACCTGAGACCCTTCCTATAGCATGAGATGTGATATCCAACTCCTTCCCATTCCAATCCTGAGACCCTTCCGATAGCATGAGATGTGATATCTCAATGCTTCTAATACCAAACCTGTGATCCTTCCTATAACAAGAGATGTGATATCCAAATCCTTTCCCTTCCAAACCCGAGACCCTCCCTTTAGCATGAGATGTGATATCTCAATGCCTCTAATACCAAACCTGAGATCCTTCCGATAGCATGAGATGTGATATCTCAATGCTTCTAATACCAAACCTGAGATCCTTCCTATAACATGAGATGTGATATCCAAATCCTTCCCCTTCCATTCCTGAGACCCTCCCTTTAGCATGAGATGTGATATCCAACTCCTTCCCATTCCAATCCTGAGACCCTTCTGATAGCATGAGATGTGATATCTCAATGCCTCTAATAACAAACCTGAGATCCTACCTCTAACATGAAATGTGATATCCAACTCCTTCCCTTTCCAAACGTGAGACCCTCCCTATAGCATGAGATGCGATATCCAAGTCCTTCCCATTCCAATCCTGAGACCCTTCCTATAGCATGAGATGTGATATCTCAATGCTTCTAATACCAAACCTGAGACCCTTCCTATAACATAAGATGGGATATCCAACTCCTTCCCATTGCAATCCTGAGACCCTTCCGATAGCAGAGATGTGATATCTCAATGCTTATACCAAACCTGAGACCCTTCCTGTGGCATGAGATGTCATATACAACTCCTTCCCATTCCAATCCTGAGACCCTTCCTATAGCATGAGATGTGATATCTCAATGCTTATACCAAATCTGAGACCCTTCCTATAGCATGAGATGTGATATCCAACTCCTTCCCATTCCAATCCTGAGACCCTTCCTATAACATGAGATGTGATGTCTCAATGCTTCTAATACCAAAACTGAGATCCTTCCTATGGCATGAGATGTCATATAAAACTCCTTCCCATTCCAATCCTGAGACCCTTCCTATAGCATGAGATGTGATATCGAACTCCTTCCCATTCCAATCCTGAGATCCTTCCGATAGCATGAGATGTGATATCTCAATGCTTCTAATACCAAACCTGAGATCATTCCTATAACACGAGATGTAATATCCAAATCCTTCCCCTTCCAAACCTGAGACCCTCCCTTTAGCATGAGATGTGATATCCAACTCCTTCCCATTCCAATCCTGAGACCCTTCCTATAGCATGAGATGTGATGTCTCAATGCTTCTAATACCAAACCTGAGATCCTTCCTATAACATGAGATGTGATATCCAACTCCTTCCCATTCCAATCCTGAGACACTTCCTATAGCATGAGAAGTGATATCTCCATGCTTATACCAAACCTGAGACCCTTCCTATAGCATGAGATGTAATATCCAAATCCTTCCCATTCCAATCCCTAGACCCTTCCTATAGCATGAGATGTGATATCTCAATGCTTATACCAAACCTGAGAGCCTACCTATAGCATGAGATGTGATATCCAAGTCCATCCCATTCCAATCCTTAGACCCTTCCTACAGCATGCGATGTGATATCTCAATGATTCTATTACCAAACCAGAGACCCGTCCTATAACATGAGATGGGATATCCAACTCCTTCCCATTCCAATCCTGAGCCACCTCCGATAGCAGAGATGTGCTATCTCAATGCTTATACCAAACCTGAGACCCTTCCTATAACATGAGATGTGATATCCAACTCCTTCCCGTTCCAAACCTGAGACCCTTCCTATAGCATATGTGATATCCAACTCCTTCCCATTCCAAACATGAGACCCTTCCTATAGCAAGAATGTAATATCCAACTCTTACCCATTCCAATCCTGAGACCATTCCTATAGCATGAGATGTGATATCTCAATGCTTCTAATACCAAACCTGAGATACTTCCTATGACATGAGATGTGATATCCAATTCCTTCCCATTCCAAACCTGAGATCCTTCCTACAGCATGCGATGTGATATCTCAATGCTTCTAATACCAAACCTGAGACCCGTCCTATAACATGAGATGGGATATCCAACTCCTTCCCGTTCCATACCTGATACCCTTCCTATAGCATGAGATGTGATATCCAACTCCTTCCCATCCCAATCCTGAGACACCTCCGATAGCAGAGATGTGATATCTCAATGCTTATACCAAACCTTAGACTCTTCCTATAACATGAGATGTGATAACCAACTCCTTCCCGTTCCAAACCTGAGACCCTTCCTATAGCATGAGATGTGATATCCAACTCCTTCCCATTCCAATCCTGAGACCCTTCCGATAGCATGAGATGTGATATCTCAATGCTTCTAATACCAAACCTGTGATCCTTCCTATAACATGAGATGTGATATCCAAATCCTTCCCCTTCCAAACCTGAGACCCTCCCTTTAGCATGAGATGTGATATCCAACTCCTTCCCATTCCAATCCTGAGACCCTTCATACAGCATGAGATGTGATATCTCAATGCTTCTAATACCAAACCTGAGACCCTTCCTATAACATGAGATGGGAATATCCAACTCCTTCCCATTCCAATCCTGAGACCCTTCCGATAGCAGAGATGTGATATCTCAATGCTTATACCAAACCTGATATCCTTCCTATAACATGAGATGTGATATCCAACTCCTTCCCATTCCAATCCTGAGACCCTTCCTATAGCATGAGATGTGATATCTCACTGCTTATACCAAACGTGAGACCCTTCCTATAGCATGAGATGTGATATCCAACTCCTTCCCATTCCAATCCTGAGACCCTTCCTATAGCATGAGATGTGATATCTCAATGCTTCTAATATCAAACTTGAGACCCTCCCTATAGCATGAGTCGTGATATCCAAGTCCTTCCCATTCCAATCCTGAGACACTTCCTATAGCATGAGATGTGAAATCTCAATGCTTCTAATACCAAACCTGAGACTCTTCCTATAACATGAGATGGGATATCCAACTCCTTCCCATTCCAATCCCGAGACCCTTCCGATAGCAGAGATGTGATATCTCAATGCTTATACCCAACCTGAGACCCTTCCTACGGCATGAGATGTCATATACAACTCCTTCCCATTCCAATCCTGAGAACCTTCCTATAGCATGAGATGTGATATCTCAATGCTTATACCAAACCTGAGACCCTTCCTATAGCATGAGATGTGATATCCAACTCCTTCCCATTCCAATCCTGAGACCCTTCCTATAGCATGAGATGTGATGTCTCAATGCTTCTAATACCAAACCTGAGATCCTTCCTATAACATGAGATGTGATATCCAACTCCTTCCATTCCAATCCTGAGACCCTTCCTATAGCATGAGATGTGAAATCTCAATGCTTATACCAAACCTGAGACCCTTCCTATAGCATGAGATGTGATACCCAACTCCTTCCCATTCCAATCCTGAGACCCTTCCTATAGCATGAGATGTGATATCTCAATGCCTCTAATACCGAACCTGAGATCCTTCCTCTAACATGAAATGTGATATCCAACTCCTTCCCTTTCCAAACCTGAGAGCCTATCTATAGCATGAGATGTGATATCCAAGTCCTTCCCATTCCAATCCTTAGACCCTTCCTACAGCATGCAATATGATATCTCAATGATTCTAATAACAAACCTGAGACCCGTCCTATAACATGAGATGGGATATCCAACTCCTTCCCATTCCAATCCTGAGACACTTCCGATAGCAGAGATGTGATATCTCAATGCTTATACCAAACCTGAGACCCTTCCTATAACATGAGATGTGATATCCAACTCCTTCCCATTCCAAACCTGAGACCCTTCCTTTAGCATGAGATGTGATATCCAGCTCCTTCCCATTCCAATCCTGAGACACTTCCGATAGCATGAGATGTGATATCTCAATGCTTCTAATATCAAAACTGAGACCCTCCCTATAGCATGATATGTGATATCTAAGTCCTTCCCATTCCAATCCTGAGACCCTTCCTATAGCATGAGATGTGATATCTCAATGCTTCTACCAAACCTGAGACCCTTCCTTTAGCATGAGATGTGATATCCAACTCCTTCCCATTCCAATCCTGAGACCCTTCCTATAGCATGAGATGTGATATCTCAATACTTCTAATACCAAACCTGAGATCCTTCCGATAACATGAGATGTGATATCCAAATCCTTCCCCTTCCAATCCTGAGACCCTTCTGATAGCATGAGATGTGACATCTCAATGCTTCTAATACCAAACCTGAGATACTTCCGATAGCTTGAGATGTGATATCTCAATGCTTCTAATACCAAACCTGAGATCCTTCCTATAACATGAGATGTGATATCCAAATCCTTCCCCTTCCAAACCTGAGACCCTCCCTTTAACATGCGATGTGATATCCAACTCCTTCCCATTCCAATTCTGAGCCCCTTCCTATACCATGAGACTTGATATCCAACTCCTTCCCATTCCAATTCTTAGCCCCTTCCTATACCATGAGACTTGATATCTCAATGCTTCTAATACCAAACCTGAGACCCGTCCTATAACATGAGATGTGATATCCAAATCCTTCCCCTTCCAAACCTTAGACCCTTCCTTTATCATGAGATGTGATATCCAACTCCTTCCCATTCCAATCCTGAGACCCTTCCGATATCATGAGATGTGATATCTCAATGCTTCTAATATCAAACTTGAGACACTCCCTATAGCATGAGATGTGATATCCAAGTCCTTCCCATTCCAATCCTGAGACCCTTCCTATAGCTTGAGATGTGATATCCAACTCCTTCCCATTCCAATTCTGAGCCCCTTCCTATACCATGAGACTTGATATCTCAATGCTTCTATTACCAAACCTGAGACCCGTCCTATAACATGAGATGAGATATACAAATCCTTCCACTTCCAAACCTTAGACCCTTCCTTTATCATGAGATTTGATATCCAACTCCTTCCCATTCCAATCCTGAGACCCTTCCGATATCATGAGATGTGATATCTCAATGCTTCTAATATCAAACTTGAGACCCTCCCTATAGCATGAGATGTGATATCCAAGTCCTTCCCATTCCAATCCTGAGACCCTTCCTATAGCATGAGATGTGATATCTCAATGCTTCTAATACCAAACCTGAGACCCTTCCTATAACATGAGATTGGAATATCCAACTCCTTCCCATTCCAACCCTGAGACCCTTCCGATAGCAGAGATGTGATATCTCAATTCTTATACCAAATCTGAGATCCTTCCTATAACATGAGATGTGATATCCAACTCCTTCCCATTCCAATCCTGAGACACTTCCTATAGCATGAGATGTGATATCTCACTGCTTATACCAAACCTGAGACCCTTCCTAGAGCATGAGATGTGATATCCAACTCCTTCCCATTCCAATCCTGAGACCCTTCCTATAGCATGAGATGTGATATCTCAATGCTTCTAATATCAAACTTGAGAGCCTCCCTATAGCATGAGATGTGATATCCAAGTCCTTCCCATTCCAATCCTGAGACACTTCCTATAGCATGAGATGTGATATCTCAATGCTTCTAATACCAAACCTGAGACTCTTCCTATAACATGAGATGGGATATCCAACTCCTTCCCATTCCAATCCTGAGACCCTTCCGATAGCAGAGATGTGATATCTCAATGCTTATATCAAACCTGAGACCCTTCCTACGGCATGAGATGTCATATACAACTCCTTCCCATTCCAATCCTGAGACCCTTCCTATAGCATGAGATGTGATATCTCAATGCTTAAACCAAACCTGAGACCCTTCCTATAGCATGAGATGTGATATCCAACTCCTTCCCATTCCAATCCTGAGACGGTTCCTATAGCATGAGATGTGATATCTCAATGCTTATACCAAACCTGAGACCCTTCCTACGGCATGAGATGTCATATACAACTCCTTCCCATTCCAATCCTGAGACCCTTCCTATAGCATGAGATGTGATATCTCAATGCTTATACCAAACCTGAGACCCTTCCTATAGCATGAGATGTGATATCCAACTCCTTTCCATTCCAATCCTGAGACCCTTCCTATAGCATGAGATGTGATATCTCAATGCTTCTACCAAACCTGAGACCCTTCCTTTAGCATGAGATGTGATATCCAACTCCTTCCCATTCCAATCCTGAGACCCTTCCTATAGCATGAGATGTGATATCTCAATACTTCTAATACCAAACCTGAGATCCTTCCGATAACATGAGATGTGATATCCAAATCCTTCCCCTTCCAATCCTGAGACCCTTCTGATAGCATGAGATGTGATATCTCAATGCTTCTAATACCAAACCTGAGATCCTTCCGATAGCATGAGATGTGATATCTCAATGCTTCAAATACCAAACCTGAGATCCTTCCTATAACATGAGATGTGATATCCAAATCCTTCCCCTTCCAAACCTGAGACCCTCCCTTTAGCATGAGATGTGATATCCAACTCCTTCCCATTCCAATTCTGAGCCCCTTCCTATACCATGAGACTTGATATCCAACTCCTTCCCATTCCAATTCTGAGCCCCTTCCTATACCATGAGACTTGATATCTCAATGCTTCTAATACCAAACCTGAGACCCGTCCTATAACATGAGATGTGATATCCAAATCCTTCCCCTTCCAAACCTTAGACCCTTCCTTTATCATGAGATGTGATATCCAACTCCTTCCCATTCCAATCCTGAGACCCTTCCGATATCATGAGATGTGATATCTCAATGCTTCTAATATCAAACTTGAGACCCTCCCTATAGCATGAGATGTGATATCCAAGTCCTTCCCATTCCAATCCTGAGACCCTTCCTATAGCTTGAGATGTGACATCCAACTCCTTCCCATTCCAATTCTGATCCCCTTCCTATACCATGAGACTTGATATCTCAATGCTTCTAATACCAAACCTGAGACCCGTCCTATAACATGAGATGTGATATCCAAATCCTTCCCCTTCCAAACCTTAGACCCTTCCTTTATCATGAGATGTGATATCCAACTCCTTCCCATTCCAATCCTGAGACCCTTCCGATATCATGAGATGTAATATCTCAATGCTTCTAATATCAAACTTGAGACCCTCCCTATAGCATGAGATGTGATATCCAAGTCCTTCCCATTCCAATCCTGAGACCCTTCCTATAGCATGAGATGTGATATCTCAATGCTTCTAATACCAAACCTGAGACCCTTCCTATAACATGAGATTGGAATATCCAACTCCTTCCCATTCCAATCCTGAGACCCTTCCGATAGCAGAGATGTGATATCTCAATTCTTATACCAAACCTGAGATCCTTCCTATAACATGAGATGTGATATCCAACTCCTTCCCATTCCAATCCTGAGACACTTCCTATAGCATGAGATGTGATATCTCACTGCTTATACCAAACCTGAGACCCTTCCTATAGCATGAGATGTGATATCCAACTCCTTCCCATTCCAATCCTGAGACCCTTCCTATAGCATGAGATGTGATATCTCAATGCTTCTAATATCAAACTTGAGAGCCTCCCTATAGCATGAGATGTGTATCCAAGTCCTTCCCATTCCAATCCTGAGACACTTCCTATAGCATGAGATGTGATATCTCAATGCTTCTAATACCAAACCTGAGACTCTTCCTATAACATGAGATGGGATATCCAACTCCTTCCCATTCCAATCCTGAGACCCTTCCGATAGCAGAGATGTGATATCTCAATGCTTATACCAAACCTGAGACCCGTCCTACGGCATGAGATGTCATATACAACTCCTTCCCATTCCAATCCTGAGACCCTTCCTATAGCATGAGATGTGATATCTCAATGCTTATACCAAACCTGAGACCCTTCCTATAGCATGAGATGTGATATCCAACTCCTTCCCATTCCAATCCTGAGACCCTTCCTATAGCATGAGATGTGATATCTCAATGCTTATACCAAACCTGAGACCCTTCCTACGGCATGAGATGTCATATACAACTCCTTCCCATCCCAATCCTGAGACCCTTCCTATAGCATGAGATGTGATATCTCAATGCTTATACCAAACCTGAGACCCTTCCTATAGCATGAGATGTGATATCCAACTCCTTCCCATTCCAATCCTGAGACCCTTCCTATAGCTTGAGATGTGACATCCAACTCCTTCCCATTCCAATCCTGAGACACTTCCGATAGCAGAGATGTGATATCTCAATGCTTATACCAAACCTGAGACCCTTCCTATAACATGAGATGGGATATCCAACTCCTTCCCATTCCAATCCTGAGACCCTTCCTATAGCTTGAGATGTGACATCCAACTCCTTCCCATTCCAATTCTGATCGCCTTCCTATACCATGAGACTTGATATCTCAATGCTTCTAATACCAAACCTGAGACCCGTCCTATAACATGAGATGTGATATCCAAATCCTTCCCCTTCCAAACCTTAGACCCTTCCTTTATCATGAGATGTATTATCCAACTCCTTCCCATTCCAATCCTGAGACCCTTCCGATATCATGAGATGTAATATCTCAATGCTTCTAATATCAAACTTGAGATCCCTCCCTATAGCATGAGATGTGATATCCAAGTCCTTCCCATTCCAATCCTGAGACCCTTCCTATAGCATGAGATGTGATATCTCAATGCTTCTAATACCAAACCTGAGACCCTTCCTATAACATGAGATTGGAATATCCAACTCCTTCCCATTCCAATCCTGAGACCCTTCCGATAGCAGAGATGTGATATCTCAATTCTTATACCAAACCTGAGATCCTTCCTATAACATGAGATGTGATATCCAACTCCTTCCCATTCCAATCCTGAGACACTTCCTATAGCATGAGATGTGATATCTCACTGCTTATACCAAACCTGAGACCCTTCCTATAGCATGAGATGTGATATCCAACTCCTTCCCATTCCAATCCTGAGACCCTTCCTATAGCATGAGATGTGATATCTCAATGCTTCTAATATCAAACTTGAGAGCCTCCCTATAGCATGAGATGTGATATCCAAGTCCTTCCCATTCCAATCCTGAGACACTTCCTATAGCATGAGATGTAATATCTCAATGCTTCTAATACCAAACCTGAGACTCTTCCTATAACATGAGATGGGATATCCAACTCCTTCCCATTCCAATCCTGAGACCCTTCCGATAGCAGAGATGTGATATCTCAATGCTTATACCAAACCTGAGACCCTTCCTACGGCATGAGATGTCATATACAACTCCTTCCCATTCCAATCCTGAGACCCTTCCTATAGCATGAGATGTGATATCTCAATGCTTATACCAAACCTGAGACCCTTCCTATAGCATGAGATGTGATATCCAACTCCTTCCCATTCCAATCCTGAGACCCTTCCTATAGCATGAGATGTGATATCTCAATGCTTATACCAAACCTGAGACCCTTCCTACGGCATGAGATGTCATATACAAATCCTTCCCATTCCAATCCTGAGACCCTTCCTATAGCAGAGATGTGATATCTCAATGCTTATACCAAACCTGAGACCCTTCCTATAACATGAGATGGGATATCCAACTCCTTCCCATTCCAATCCTGAGACCCTTCCTATAGCTTGAGATGTGACATCCAACTCCTTCCCATTCCAATTCTGATCCCCTTCCTATACCATGAGACTTGATATCTCAATGCTTCTAATACCAAACCTGAGACCCGTCCTATAACATGAGATGTGATATCCAAATCCTTCCCCTTCCAAACCTTAGACCCTTCCTTTATCATGAGATGTGATATCCAACTCCTTCCCATTCCAATCCTGAGACCCTTCCGATAACCATGAGATGTAATATCTCAATGCTTCTAATATCAAACTTGAGACCCTCCCTATAGCATGAGATGTGATATCCAAGTCCTTCCCATTCCAATCCTGAGACCCTTCCTATAGCATGAGATGTGATATCTCAATGCTTCTAATACCAAACCTGAGACCCTTCCTATAACATGAGATTGGAATATCCAACTCCTTCCCATTCCAATCCTGAGACCCTTCCGATAGCAGAGATGTGATATCTCAATTCTTATACCAAACCTGAGATCCTTCCTATAACATGAGATGTGATATCCAACTCCTTCCCATTCCAATCCTGAGACACTTCCTATAGCATGAGATGTGATATCTCACTGCTTATACCAAACCTGAGACCCTTCCTATAGCATGAGATGTGATATCCAACTCCTTCCCATTCCAATCCTGAGACCCTTCCTATAGCATGAGATGTGATATCTCAATGCTTCTAATATCAAACTTGAGAGCCTCCCTATAGCATGAGATGTGATATCCAAGTCCTTCCCATTCCAATCCTGAGACACTTCCTATAGCATGAGATGTGATATCTCAATGCTTCTAATACCAAACCTGAGACTCTTCCTATAACATGAGATGGGATATCCAACTCCTTCCCATTCCAATCCTGAGACCCTTCCGATAGCAGAGATGTGATATCTCAATGCTTATACCAAACCTGAGACCCTTCCTACGGCATGAGATGTCATATACAACTCCTTCCCATTCCAATCCTGAGACCCTTCCTATAGCATGAGATGTGATATCTCAATGCTTATACCAAACCTGAGACCCTTCCTATAGCATGAGATGTGATATCCAAATCCTTCCCATTCCAATCCTGAGACCCTTCCTATAGCATGAGATGTGATATCTCAATGCTTATACCAAACCTGAGACCCTTCCTACGGCATGAGATGTCATATACAACTCCTTCCCATTCCAATCCTGAGACCCTTCCTATAGCATGAGATGTGATATCTCAATGCTTATACCAAACCTGAGACCCTTCCTATAGCATGAGATGTGATATCCAACTCCTTCCCATTCCAATCCTGAGACCCTTCCTATAGCATGAGATGTGATATCTCAATGCTTATACCAAACCTGAGACCCTTCCTATAACATGAGATGGGATATCCAACTCCTTCCCATTCCAATCCTGAGACACTTCCGATAGCAGAGATGTGATATCTCAATGCTTATACCAGACCTTAGACCCTTCCTATAACATGAGATCGGATATCCAACTCCTTCCCGTTCCAAACCTGAGACCCTTCCTTTAGCATGAGATGTGATATCCAACTCCTTCCCATTCCAATCCTGAGACACTTCCGATAGCATGAGATGTGATATCTCAATGCTTCTAATATCAAAACGGAAACCCTCCCTATAGCATGATATGTGATATCTAAGTCCTTCCCATTCCAATCCTGAGACCCTTCCTATAGCATGAGATGTGATATCTCAATGCTTCTACCAAACCTGAGACCCTTCCTTTAGCATGAGATGTGATATCCAACTCCTTCCCATTCCAATCCTGAGACCCTTCCTATAGCATGAGATGTGATATCTCAATACTTCTAATACCAAACCTGAGATCCTTCCGATAACATGAGATGTGATATCCAAATCCTTCCCCTTCCAAACCTGAGACCCTCCCTTTAGCATGAGATGTGATATCCATCTCCTTCCCATTCCAATCCTGAGACCCTTCTGATAGCATGAGATGTGATATCTCAATGCTTCTAATACCAAACCTGAGATCCTTCCGATAGCATGAGATGTGATATCTCAATGCTTCTAATACCAAACCTGAGACCCTTCCTATAACATGAGATTGGAATATCCAACTCCTTCCCATTCCAATCCTGAGACCCTTCCGATAGCAGAGATGTAATATCTCAATTCTTATACCAAACCTGAGATCCTTCCTATAACATGAGATGTGATATCCAACTCCTTCCCATTCCAATCCTGAGACACTTCCTATAGCATGAGATGTGATATCTCACTGCTTATACCAAACCTGAGACCCTTCCTATAGCATGAGATGTGATATCCAACTCCTTCCCATTCCAATCCTGAGACCCTTCCTATAGCATGAGATGTGATATCTCAATGCTTCTAATATCAAACTTGAGAGCCTCCCTATAGCATGAGATGTGATATCCAAGTCCTTCCCATTCCAATCCTGAGACACTTCCTATAGCATGAGATGTGATATCTCAATGCTTCTAATACCAAACCTGAGACTCTTCCTATAACATGAGATGGGATATCCAACTCCTTCCCATTCCAATCCTGAGACCCTTCCGATAGCAGAGATGTGATATCTCAATGCTTATACCAAACCTGAGACCCTTCCTACGGCATGAGATGTCATATACAACTCCTTCCCATTCCAATCCTGAGACCCTTCCTATAGCATGAGATGTGATATCTCAATGCTTATACCAAACCTGAGACCCTTCCTTATAGCATGAGATGTGATATCCAACTCCTTCCCATTCCAATCCTGAGACCCTTCCTATAGCATGAGATGTGATATCTCAATGCTTATACCAAACCTGAGACCCTTCCTACGGCATGAGATGTCATATACAACTCCTTCCCATTCCAATCCTGAGACCCTTCCTATAGCATGAGATGTGATATCTCAATGCTTATACCAAACCTGAGACCCTTCCTATAGCATGAGATGTGATATCCAACTCCTTCCCATTCCAATCCTGAGACCCTTCCTATAGCATGAGATGTGATATCTCAATGCTTATACCAAACCTGAGACCCTTCCTATAACATGAGATGGGATATCCAACTCCTTCCCATTCCAATCCTGAGACACTTCCGATAGCAGAGATGTGATATCTCAATGCTTATACCAGACCTTAGACCCTTCCTATAACATGAGATCGGATATCCAACTCCTTCCCGTTCCAAACCTGAGACCCTTCCTTTAGCATGAGATGTGATATCCAGCTCCTTCCCATTCCAATCCTGAGACACTTCCGATAGCATGAGATGTGATATCTCAATGCTTCTAATATCAAAACGGAAACCCTCCCTATAGCATGATATGTGATATCTAAGTCCTTCCCATTCCAATCCTGAGACCCTTCCTATAGCATGAGATGTGATATCTCAATTCTTCTACCAAACCTGAGACCCTTCCTTTAGCATGAGATGTGATATCCAACTCCTTCCCATTCCAATCCTGAGACCCTTCCTATAGCATGAGATGTGATATCTCAATACTTCTAATACCAAACCTGAGATCCTTCCGATAACATGAGATGTGATATCCAAATCCTTCCCCTTCCAAACCTGAGACCCTCCCTTTAGCATGAGATGTGATATCCAACTCCTTCCCATTCCAATCCTGAGACCCTTCTTATAGCATGAGATGTGATATCTCAATGCTTCTAATACCAAACCTGAGATCCTTCCGATAGCATGAGATGTGATATCTCAATGCTTCTAATACCAAACCTGAGATCCTTCCTATAACATGAGATGTGATATCCAAATCCTTCCCCTTCCAATTCTGAGACCCTCCCTTTAACATGAGATGTGATATCCAACTCCTTCCCATTCCAACCTGAGACCCTTCCTATAGCATAAGATGTGATATCTCAATGCCTCTAATACCAAACCTGAGATCCTTCCTCTAACATGAAATGTGATATCCAACTCCTTCCCTTTCCAAACCTGAGAGCCTATCTATAGCATGAGATGTGATATCCAAGTCCTTCCCATTCCAATCCTGAGACCCTTCCGATAGCAGAGATGTGATATCTCAATGCTTATACCAAACCTGAGACCCTTCCTATGGCATGAGATGTCATATACAACTCCTTCCGATTCCAAACCTGAGACCCTTCCTATAGCATCAGATGGGATATCTCAATGCTAATACCAAACCTGAGATCCTTCCTATAACATGAGAGGTGATATCCAAATCCTTCCCCTTCCAAACCCGAGACCCTCCCTTTAGCATGAGATGTGATATCCAACTCCTTCCCATTCCAATCCCGAGACCCTTCTGATAGCATGCGATGTGATATCTCAATGCCTCTAATACCAAACCTGAGATCCTTCCGATAGCATGAGATGTGATATCTCAATGCTTCTAATACCAAACCTGAGATCCTTCCTATAACATGAGATGTGATATCCAAATCCTTCCCCTTCCAAACCTGAGACCCTCCCTTTAGCATGAGATGTGATATCCGACTCCTTCCCATTCCAATCCTGAGACCCTTCTGATAGCATGAGATGTGATATCTCAATGCCTCTAATACCAAACCTGAGTTCCTTCCTATAACATGAGATGTGATATCTCAATGCTTCTAATAGTAAACCTGAGACCCTCCCTTTAGCATGAGATGTGATATCCGACTCCTTCCCATTCCAATCCTGAGACCCTTCTGATAGCATGAGATGTGATATCTCAATGCCTCTAATACCAAACCTGAGATCCTTCCGATAGCATGAGATGTGATATCTCAATGCTTCTAATACCAAACCTGAGACCCTTCCTATAACATGAGATGTGATATCCAAGTCCTTCCCATTCCAATCCTGAGACCCTTCCTATAGCATGAGATGTGATATCTCAATGCTTCTAATACCAAACCTGAGACCCTTCCTATAACATGAGATGTGATATCCAAGTCCTTCCCATTCCAATCCTGAGACCCTTCCTATAGCTTGAGATGTGATATCCAACTCCTTCCCATTCCAATTCTGAAACCCGTCCTATACCATGAGATGTGATATCTCAATGCTTCTAATACCAAACCTGAGACCCTTCCTATAACGAGATGGGATATCCAACTCCTTCCCATTCCAATCCTGAGACCCTTCCGATAGCAGAGATGTGATATCTCAATGCTTATACCAAACCTGAGACCCTTCCTATGGCAAGAGATGTCATATACAACTCCTTCCGATTCCAAACCTGAGACCCTTCCTATAACATGAGATGTGATATCCAAGTCCTTCCCATTCCAATACGGAGACCCTTCCTATAGCTTGAGATGTGATATCCAACTCCTTCCCATTCCTATTCTTAGACCCGTCCTATACCATGAGATGTGATATCTCAATGCTTCTAATACCAAACCTGAGATCCTTCCTATAACGAGATGGGATATCCAACTCCTTCCCATTCCAATCCTGAGACCCTTCCGATAGCAGAGATGTGATATCTCAATGCTTATACCAAACCTGAGACCCTTCCTATGGCATGAGATGTGATATCCAACTCCTTCCCATTCCAATCCCGAGACCCTTCTGATAGCATGAGATGTGATATCTCAATGCCTCTAATACCAAACCTGAGATCCTTCCGATAGCATGAGATGTGATATCTCAATGCTTCTAATACCAAACCTGAGACCCTTCGTATAACGAGATGGGATATCCAACTCCTTCCCATTCCAATCCTGAGACCCTTCCGATAGCAGAGATGTGATATCTCAATGCTTAAACCAAACCTGAGACCCTTCCTATGGCATGAGATGTCATATACAACTCCTTCCGATTCCAAACCTGAGACCCTTCCTATAGCATCAGATGGGATATCTCAATGCTAATACCAAACCTGAGATCCTTCCTGTAACATTAGATGTGATATCCAAATCCTTCCACTTCCAAACCCGAGACCCTCCCTTTAGCATGAGATGTGATATCCAACTCCTTCCCATTCCAATCCCGAGACCCTTCTGATAGCATGAGATGTGATATCTCAATGCCTCTAATACCAAACCTGAGATCCTTCCGATAGCATGAGATGTGATATCTCAATGCTTCTAATACCAAACCTGAGATCCTTCCTATAACATGAGATGTGATATCCAAATCCTTCCCCTTCCAAACCTGAGACCCTCCCTTTAGCATGAGATGTGATATCCGACTCCTTCCCATTCCAATCCTGAGACCCTTCTGATAGCATGAGATGTGATATCTCAATGCCTCTAATACCAAACCTGAGATGCTTCCTATAACATGAGATGTGATATCTCAATGCTTCTAATACCCAACCTGAGACCCTCCCTTTAGCATGAGATGTGATATCCGACTCCTTCCCATTCCAATCCTGAGACCCTTCTGATATCATGAGATGTGATATCTCAATGCCTCTAATACCAAACCTGAGATCCTTCCGATAGCATGAGATGTTATATCTCAATGCGTCTAATACCAAACCTGAGATCCTTCCTATAACATGAGATGTGATATCCAAATCCTTCCCCTTCCAAACCTGAGACCCCCCCTTTAGCATGAGATGTGATATCCAACTCCTTCCCATTTCGATCCTGAGATCCTTCTGATAGCATGAGATGTGATATCTCAATGCCTCTAATACCAAACCTGAGATCCTACCTCTAACATGTAATGTGATATCCAACTCCTTCCACTTCCAAACCTGAGAGCCTTCCTATAGCATGAGATGTGATATCCAAGTCCTTCCCATTCCAATCCTGAGACCCTTCCTATAACATGAGATGTGACATCCAACTCCTTCCCATTCCAACCTGAGACCCTTCCTATAGCATGAGATGGGATATCCAACTTCTTCCAAATCCAATCCTGATACCCTTCCGATAGCATGAGATGTGATATCCCAATGCTTCTACAAAACCTGAGACCCATACATGGCATGAGATGTGATATCAAACTCCTTCCCATTCCAATCCTGAGACCCTTCCTATAGCTTGAGATGTGATATCCAACTCCTTCCCATTCCAATTCTGAGTCCCTTCCCATAGCATGAGATGTGATATCTCAATGCTTCTAATACCAAACCTGAGACCCTTCCTATAACATGAGATGTGATATCCAAGTCTTTCCCATTCCAATCCTGAGACCCTTCCTATAGCATGAGATGTGATATCTCAATGCTTCTAATACCAAACCTGAGACCCTTCCTATAACATGAGATGTGATATCCAAGTCCTTCCCATTCCAATCCTGAGACCCTTCCTATAGCTTGAGATGTGATATCCAACTCCTTCCCATTCCAATTCTGAGACCCGTCCTATACCATGAGATGTGATATCTCAATGCTTCTAATACCAAACCTGAGACCCTTCCTATGACATCATATACAACTCCTTCCGATTCCAAACCTGAGACCCTTCCTATAGCATGAGATGGGATATCTCAATGCTTATACCAAACCTGAGACCCTTCCTATAGCTTGAGATGTGATATCCAACTCCTTCCCATTCCAATCCTGAGACCCTTCCGATAGCAGAGATGTGATATCTCAATGCTTATACCAAACCTGAGACCCTTCCTATGGCATGAGATGTCATATACAACTCCTTCCGATTCCAAACCTGAGACCCTTCCTATAGCATGAGATGGGATATCTCAATGCTTATACCAAACCTGAGACCCTTCCTATAGCATGAGATGTGATATCCAACTCCTTCCCATTCCAATCCTGAGACCCTTCCTATAGCTTGAGATGTGATATCCAACTCCTTCCCATTCCAATCCTGAGACCCTTCCTATAGCTTGAGATGTGATATCCAACTCCTTCCCATTCCAATCCTGAGACCCTTCCTATAGCATGAGATGTGATATCTCAATGCTTCTAATACCAAACCTGAGATCCTTCCTCTAACATGAAATGTGATATCCAACTCCTTCCCCTTCCAAACCTGAGAGCCTTACTATAGCATGAGATGTGATATCCAAGTCCTTCCCATTCCAATCCTGAGACCCTTCCTATAACATGAGATGTGATATCCAACTCCTTCCCATTCCAACCTGAGACCCTTCCTATAGCATGAGATGGGATATCCAACTCCTTCCAGATCCAATCCTGATACCCTTCCGATAGCATGAGATGTGATATCCCAATGCTTCTACAAAACCTGAGACCCATACATGGCATGAGATGTGATATCAAACTCCTTCCCATTCCAATCCTGAGACCCTTCCTATAGCTTGAGATGTGATATCCAACTCCTTCCCATTCCAATTCTGAGACCCGTCCTATACCATGAGACTTGATATCTCAATGCTTCCAATACCAAACCTGAGACCGGTCCTATAACATAAGATGTGATATCCAAATCCTTCCCCTTCCAAACCTTAGACCCTTCCTTTATCATGAGATGTGATATCCAAGTCCTTCCCATTCCAATCCAGAGACCCTTCCTATAGCATGAGATGTGATATCTCAATGCTTCTAATACCAAACCTGAGACCCTTCCTATAACATGAGATGTGATATCCAAGTCCTTCCCATTCCAATCCTGAGACCCTTCCTATAGCATGAGATGTGATATCTCAATGCTTCTAATACCAAACCTGAGACCCTTCCTATAACATGAGATGTGATATCCAAGTCCTTCCCATTCCAATCCGGAGACCCTTCCTATAGCTTGAGATGTGATATCCAACTCCTTCCCATTCCAATTCTGAGACCCGTCCTATACCATGAGATGTGATATCTCAATGCTTCTAATACCAAACCTGAGATCCTTCCTATAACGAGATGGGATATCCAACTCCTTCCCATTCCAATTCTGAGACCCGTCCTATACCATGAGATGTGATATCTCAATGCTTCTAATACCAATCCTGAGACCCTTCCGATAGCAGAGATGTGATATCTCAATGCTTATACCAAACCTGAGACCCTTCCAATGGCATGAGATGTCATATACAACTCCTTCCGATTCCAAACCTGAGACCCTTCCTATAGCATCAGATGGGATATCTCAATGCTAATACCAAACCTGAGATCCTTCCTATAACATGAGATGTGATATCCAAATCCTTCCCCTTCCAAACCCGAGACCCTCCCTTTAGCATGAGATGTGATATCCAACTCCTTCCCATTCCAATCCCGAGACCCTTCTGATAGCATGCGATGTGATATCTCAATGCCTCTAATACCAAACCTGAGATCCTTCCGATAGCATGAGATGTGATATCTCAATGCTTCTAATACCAAACCTGAGATCCTTCCTATAACATGAGATGTGATATCCAAATCCTTCCCCTTCCAAACCTGAGACCCTCCCTTTAGCATGAGATGTGATATCCGACTCCTTCCCATTCCAATCCTGAGACCCTTCTGATAGCATGAGATGTGATATCTCAATGCCTCTAATACCAAACCTGAGTTCCTTCCTATAACATGAGATGTGATATCTCAATGCTTCTAATAGTAAACCTGAGACCCTCCCTTTAGCATGAGATGTGATATCCGACTCCTTCCCATTCCAATCCTGAGACCCTTCTGATAGCATGAGATGTGATATCTCAATGCCTCTAGTACCAAACCTGAGATCCTTCCGATAGCATGAGATGTGATATCTCAATGCTTCTAATACCAAACCTGAGACCCTTCCTATAACATGAGATGTGATATCCAAGTCCTTCCCATTCCAATCCTGAGACCCTTCCTATAGCATGAGATGTGATATCGCAATGCTTCTAATACCAAACCTGAGACCCTTCCTATAACATGAGATGTGATATCCAAGTCCTTCCCATTCCAATCCTGAGACCCTTCCTATAGCTTGAGATGTGATATCCAACTCCTTCCCATTCCAATTCTGAAACCCGTCCTATACCATGAGATGTGATATCTCAATGCTTCTAATACCAAACCTGAGACCCTTCCTATAACGAGATGGGATATCCAACTCCTTCCCATTCCAATCCTGAGACCCTTCCGATAGCAGAGATGTGATATCTCAATGCTTATACCAAACCTGAGACCCTTCCTATGGCAAGAGATGTCATATACAACTCCTTCCGATTCCAAACCTGAGACCCTTCCTATAGCATGAGATGGGATATCTCAATGCTTATACCAAACCTGAGACCCTTCCTATAGCATGAGATGTGATATCCAACTCCTTCCCATTCCAATCCTGAGACCCTTCCTATAGCTTGAGATGTGATATCCAACTCCTTCCCATTCCAATCCTGAGACCCTTCCTATAGCTTGAGATGTGATATCCAACTCCTTCCCATTCCAATCCTGAGACCCTTCCTATAGCATTCTAATACCAAACCTGAGACCCTTCCTATAACATGAGATGTGATATCCAAGTCCTTCCCATTCCAATCCTGAGACCCTTCGTATAACATGAGATGTGATATCCAACTCCTTCCCATTCCAACCTGAGACCCTTCCTATAGCATGAGATGGGATATCCAACTCCTTCCAAATCCAATCCTGATACCCTTCCGATAGCATGAGATGTGATATCCCAATGCTTCTACAAAACCTGAGACCCATACATGGCATGAGATGTGATATCAAACTCCTTCCCATTCCAATCCTGAGACCCTTCCTATAGCTTGAGATGTGCTATCCAACTCCTTCCCATTCCAATTCTGAGACCCTTCCCATAGCATGAGATGTGATATCTCAATGCTTCTAATACCAAACCTGAGACCCATCCTATAACATGAGATGTGATATCCAAGTCCTTCCCATTCCAATCCTAAGACCCTTCCTATAGCATGAGATGTGATATCTCAATGCTTCTAATACCAAACCTGAGTCCCTTCCTATAACATGAGATGTGATATCCAAGTCCTTCCCATTCTAATCCCGAGACCCTTCCTATAGCTTGAGATGTGATATCCAACTCCTTCCCATTCCAATTCTGAGACCCGTCCTATGCCATGAGATGTGATATCTCAATGCTTCTAATACCAAACCTGAGACCCTTCCTATAACGAGATGGGATATCCAACTCCTTCCCATTCCAATCCTGAGACCCTTCCCATAGCAGAGATGTGATATCTCAATGCTTATACCAAACCTGAGACCCTTCCTATGGCATGAGATGTCATATACAACTCCTTCCGATTCCAAACCTGAGACCCTTCCTATAGCATGAGATGTGATATCCAACTCCTTCCCATTCCAATCCTGAGACCCTTCCTATAGCTTGAGATGTGATATCCAACTCCTTCCCATTCCAATCCTGAGACCCTTCCTATAGCTTGAGATGTGATATCCAACTCCTTCCCATTCCAATCCTGAGACCTTTCCTATAGCATGAGATGTGATATCTCAATGCTTCTAATACCAAACCTGAGATCCTTCCTATAACATGAGATGTGATATCCAAATCCTTCCACTTCCAAACCTGAGACCCTCCCTTTAGCATGAGATGTGATATCCGACTCCTTCCCATTCCAATCCTGAGACCCTTCTGATAGCATGAGATGTGATATCTCAATGCCTCTAATACCAAACCTGAGATCCTTCCGATAGCATGAGATGTGATATCTCAATGCCTCTAATACCAAACGTGAGATCCTTCCTCTAACATGAAATGTGATATCCAACTCCTTCCCCTTCCAAACCTGAGAGCCTTCCTATAGCATGAGATGTGATATCCAAGTCCTTCCCATTCCAATCCTGAGACCCTTCCTATAACATGAGATGTGATATCCAACTCCTTCCCATTCCAACCTGAGACCCTTCCTATAGCATGAGATGGGATATCCAACTCCTTCCAGATCCAATCCTGATACCCTTCCGATAGCATGAGATGTGATATCCCAATGCTTCTACAAAACCTGAGACCCATACATGGCATGAGATGTGATATCAAACTCCTTCCCATTCCAATCCTGAGACCCTTCCTATAGCTTGAGATGTGATATCCAACTCCTTCCCATTCCAATTCTGAGACCCGTCCTATACCATGAGACTTGATATCTCAATGCTTCTAATACCAAACCTGAGACTGGTCCTATAACATGAGATGTGATATCCAAATCCTTCCCCTTCCAAACCTTAGACCCTTCCTTTATCATGAGATGTGATATCCAAGTCCTTCCCATTCCAATCCTGAGACCCTTCCTATAGCATGAGATGTGATATCTCAATGATTTTAATACCAAACCTGAGACCCTTCCTATAACATGAGATGTGATATCCAAGTCCTTCCCATTCCAATCCTGAGACCCTTCCTATAGCATGAGATGTGATATCTCAATGCTTCTAATACCAAACCTGAGACCCTTCCTATAACATGAGATGTGATATCCAAAACCTTCCCATTCCAATCCTGAGACCCTTCCTATAGCTTGAGATGTGATATCCAACTCCTTCCCATTCCAATTCTGAGACCCGTCCTATACCATGAGATGTGATATCTCAATGCTTCTAACACCAAACCCGAGACCCTCCCTTTAGCATGAGATGTGATATCCAACTCCTTCCCATTCCAATCCCGAGACCCTTCTGATAGAATGAGATGTGATATCTCAATGCCTCTAATACCAAACCTGAGATCCTTCCGATAGCATGAGATGTGATATCTCAATGCTTCTAATACCAAACCTGAGATCCTTCCTATAACATGAGATGTGATATCCAAATCCTTCCCCTTCCAAACCTGAGACCCTCCCTTTAGCATGAAATGTGAAATCCGACTCCTTCCCATTCCAATCCTGAGACCCTTCTGATAGCATGAGATGTGATATCTCAATGCCTCTAATACCAAACCTGAGATCCTTCCGATAGCATGAGATGTGATATCTCAATGCTTCTAATACCAAACCTGAGACCCTTCCTATAACATGAGATGTGATATCCAAGTCCTTCCCATTCCAATCCTGAGACCCTTCCTATAGCATGAGATGTGATATCGCAATGCTTCTAATACCAAACCTGAGACCCTTCCTATAACATGAGATGTGATATCCAAGTCCTTCCCATTCCAATCCTGAGACCCTTCCTATAGCTTGAGATGTGATATCCAACTCCTTCCCATTCCAATCCTGAGACCCTTCCGATAGCAGAGATGTGATATCTCAATGCTTATACCAATCCTGAGACCCTTCCTATGGCAAGAGATGTCATATACAACTCCTTCCGATTCCAAACCTGAGACCCTTCCTATAGCATGAGATGGGATATCTCAATGCTTATACCAAACCTGAGACCCTTCCTATAGCATGAGATGTGATATCCAACTCCTTCCCATTCCAATCCTGAGACCCTTCCTATAGCTTGAGATGTGATATCCAACTCCTTCCCATTCCAATCCTGAGACCCTTCCTATAGCTTGAGATGTGATATCCAACTCCTTCCCATTCCAATCCTGAGACCCTTCCTATAGCATTCTAATACCAAACCTGAGACCCTTCCTATAACATGAGATGTGATATCCAAGTCCTTCCCATTCCAATCCTGAGACCCTTCCTATAACATGAGATGAGATATCCAACTCCTTCCCATTCCAACCTGAGACCCTTCCTATAGCATGAGATGGGATATCCAACTCCTTCCAAATCCAATCCTGATACCCTTCCGATAGCATGAGATGTGATATCCCAATGCTTCTACAAAACCTGAGACCCATACATGGCATGAGATGTGATATCAAACTCCTTCCCATTCCAATCCTGAGACCCTTCCTATAGCTTGAGATGTGATATCCAACTCCTTCCCATTCCAATTCTGAGACCCTTCCCATAGCATGAGATGTGATATCTCAATGCTTCTAATACCAAACCTGAGACCCATCCTATAACATGAGATGTGATATCCAAGTCCTTCCCATTCCAATCCTAAGACCCTTCCTATAGCATGAGATGTGATATCTCAATGCTTCTAATACCAAACCTGAGTCCCTTCCTATAACATGAGATGTGATATCCAAGTCCTTCCCATTCTAATCCCGAGACCCTTCCTATAGCTTGAGATGTGATATCCAACTCCTTCCCATTCCAATTCTGAGACCCGTCCTATGCCATGAGATGTGATATCTCAATGCTTCTAATACCAAACCTGAGACCCTTCCTATAACGAGATGGGATATCCAACTCCTTCCCATTCCAATCCTGAGACCCTTCCCATAGCAGAGATGTGATATCTCAATGCTTATACCAAACCTGAGACCCTTCCTATGGCATGAGATGTCATATACAACTCCTTCCGATTCCAAACCTGAGACCCTTCCTATAGCATGAGATGTGATATCCAACTCCTTCCCATTCCAATCCTGAGACCCTTCCTATAGCTTGAGATGTGATATCCAACTCCTTCCCATTCCTATCCTGAGACCCTTCCTATAGCTTGAGATGTGATATCCAACTCCTTCCCATTCCAATCCTGAGACCTTTCCTATAGCATGAGATGTGATATCTCAATGCTTCTAATACCAAACCTGAGATCCTTCCTATAACATGAGATGTGATATCCAAATCCTTCCACTTCCAAACCTGAGACCCTCCCTTTAGCATGAGATGTGATATCCGACTCCTTCCCATTCCAATCCTGAGACCCTTCTGATAGCATGAATGCTTCTAATATCAAAACTGAGATCCTCCCTATAGCATGAGATGTGATATCTAAGTCCTTCCCATTCCAATCCTGAGACCCTTCCGATAGCAGAGATGTGATATCTCAATGCTTATACCAAACCTGAGACCCTTCCTATGGCATGAGATGTGATATCCAACTCCTTCCCATTCCAAACCTGAGACCCTTCCTTTAGCATGAGATGTGATATCCAAATCCTTCACATTCCAATCCGTAGACCAATCCTATAGCATGAGATGTGATATCTCAATGCTTCTAATACCAAACCTGAGACCCTTCCGATAGCATGAGATGTGATATCTCAATGCTTCAAAAACCAAACATGAGAACCATCCTATAACATGAGATGTGAAATCCAAATCCTTCCCTTCCCAAACCTGAGACTCTTCCTATAGCATGAGATGTGATATCTCAATGCTTCTAATATCAAACTTGAGACCCTCCCTATAGCATGAGATGTGATATCCAAGTCCTTCCCATTCCAATCCTGAGACACTTCCTATAGCATGAGATGTGATATCTCAATGCTTCTAATACCAAACCTGAGACTCTTCCTATAACATGAGATGGGATATCCAACTCCTTCCCATTCCAATCCTGAGACTCTTCTGATAGCAGAGATGTGATATCTCAATGCTTATACCAAACCTGAGACCCTTCCTACGGCATGAGATGTCATATACAACTCCTTCCCATTCCAATCCTGAGACCCTTCCTAAAGCATGAGATGTGATATCTCAATGCTTATACCAAACCTGAGACCCTTCCTATAGCATGAGATGTGATATCCAACTCCTTCCCATTCCAATCCTGAGACCCTTCCTATAGCATGAGATGTGATGTCTCAATGCTTCTAATACCAAACCTGAGATCCTTCCTACGGCATGAGATGTGATATCCAACTCCTTCCATTCCAATCCTGGGACCCTTCCTATAGCATGAGATGTGATATCTCAATGCTTATACCAAACCTGAGACCCTTCCTATAGCATGAGATGTGATATCCAACTCCTTCCCATTCCAATCCTGAGACCCTTCCTATAGCATGAGATGTGATGTCTCAATGCTTCTAATACCAAACCTGAGATCCTTCCTACGGCATGAGATGTCATATACAACTCCTTCCCATTCCAATCCTGAGACCCTTCCTAAAGCATGAGATGTGATATCTCAATGCTTATACCAAACCTGAGACCCTTCCTATAGCATGAGATGTGATATCCAACTCCTTCCCATTCCAATCCTGAGACCCTTCCTATAGCATGAGATGTGATGTCTCAATGCTTCTAATACCAAACCTGAGACCCTTCCTACGGCATGAGATGTGATATCCAACTCCTTCCATTCCAATCCTGGGACCCTTCCTATAGCATGAGATTTGATATCTCAATGCTTATACCAAACCTGAGACCCTTCCTATAGCATGAGATGTGATATCCAAGTCTTTCCCATTCCAATCCTTAGACCCTTCATACAGCATGCAATATGATATCTCAATGATTCTAATAACAATCCTGAGACCCGTCCTATAACATGAGATGGGATATCCAATTCCTTCCCATTCCAATCCTGAGACACTTCCGATAGCAGAGATGTGATATCTCAATGCTTATACCAAACCTGAGACCCTTCCTATAACATGAGATCGGATATCCAACTCCTTCCCGTTCCAAACCTGAGACCCTTCCTTTAGCATGAGATGTAATATCCAGCTCCTTCCCATTCCAATCCTGAGACACTTCCGATAGCATGAGATGTGATATCTCAATGCTTCTACCAAACCTGAGACCCTTCCTTTAGCATGAGATGTGATATCCAACTCCTTCCCATTCCAACCTGAGACCCTTCCTATAGCATGAGAAGGGATATCCAACTCCTTCCCAATCCAATCCTGAGACCCTTCCGATAGCAGAGATGTGATATCTCAATGCTTATACCAAACCTGAGACCCTTCCTATGGCATGAGATGTGATATCCAACTCCTTGCCATTCAAATCCTGAGACCCTCCCTATAACAAGAGATGTCATATCCAACTCCTTCCCATTCCAAACCTGAGACCCTTCCTTTAGCATGAGATGTGATATCCAAATCCTTCACATTCCAATCCGGAGACCCTTCCTATAACATGAGATGTGATATCCAACTCCTTCCCAATCCAATCCTGAGACCCTTCCGATAGCAGAGATGTGAAATCTCAATGCTTATACCAAACCTGAGACCCTTCCTATGGCATGAGATGTGATATCCAACTCCTTGCCATTCAAATCCTGAGACCCTCCCTATAACAAGAGATGTCATATCCAACTCCTTCCCATTCCAAACCTGAGACCCTTCCTTTAGCATGAGATGTGATATCCAAATCCTTCACATTCCAATCCAGAGACCAATCCTATAGCATGAGATGTGATATCTCAATGCTTCTAATACCAAACCTGAGACCCTTCCGATAGCATGAGATGTGATATCTCAATGCTTCTAATATCAAAACTGAGACCCTCCCTATAGCATGAGATGTGATATCTAAGTCCTTCCCATTCCAATCCTGAGACCCTTCCGATAGCAGAGATGTGATATCTCAATGCTTATACCAAACCTGAGACCCTTCCTATGGCATGAGATGTGATATCCAACTCCTTGCCATTCAAATCCTGAGACCCTCCCTATAACAAGAGATGTCATATCCAACTCCTTCCCATTCCAAACCTGAGACCCTTCCTTTAGCATGAGATGTGATATCCAAATCCTTCACATTCCAATCCGGAGACCAATCCTATAGCATGAGATGTGATATCTCAATGCTTCTAATACCAAACCTGAGACCCTTCCGATAGCATGAGATGTAATATCTCAATGCTTCAAAAACCAAACATGAGAACCATCCTATAACATGAGATGTGAAATCCAAATCCTTCCCTTCCCAAACCTGAGACTCTTCCTATAGCATGAGATGTGATATCTCAATGCTTCTAATATCAAACTTGAGACCCTCCCTATAGCATGAGATGTGAAATCCAAATCCTTCCCTTCCCAAACCTGAGACTCTTCCTATAGCATGAGATGTGATATCTCAATGCTTCTAATACCAAACCTGAGACTCTTCCTATAACATGAGATGGGATATCCAAATCCTTCCCATTCCAATCCTGAGACTCTTCTGATAGTAGAGATGTGATATCTCAATGCTTATACCAAACCTGAGACCCTTCCTACGGCATGAGATGTCATATACAACTCCTTCCCATTCCAATCCTGAGACCCTTCCTATAGCATGAGATGTGATATCTCAATGCTTATACCAAACCTGAGACCCTTCCTATAGCATGAGATGTGATATCCAACTCCTTCCCATTCCAATCCTGAGACCCTTCCTATAGCATGAGATGTGATGTCTCAATGCTTCTAATACCAAACCTGAGATCCTTCCTATAACATGAGATGTGATATCCAACTCCTTCCATTCCAATCCTGAGACCCTTCCTATAGCATGAGATTTGATATCTCAATGCTTATACCAAACCTCAGACCCTTCCTATAGCATGAGATGTGATATCCAAGTCTTTCCCATTCCAATCCTTAGACCCTTCCTACAGCATGCAATATGATATCTCAATGATTCTAATAACAATCCTGAGACCCGTCCTATAACATGAGATGGGATATCCAACTCCTTCCCATTCCAATCCTGAGACACTTCCGATAGCAGAGATGTGATATCTCAATGCTTATACCAAACCTGAGACCCTTCCTATAACATGAGATCGGATATCCAACTCCTTCCCGTTCCAAACCTGAGACCCTTCCTTTAGCATGAGATGTAATATCCAGCTCCTTCCCATTCCAATCCTGAGACACTTCCGATAGCATGAGATGTGATATCTCAATGGTTCTAATATCAAAACTGAAACCCTCCCTATAGCATGAGATGTGATATCCAACTCCTTCCCATTCCAACCTGAGACCCTTCCTATAGCATGAGAAGGGATATCCAACTCCTTCCCAATCCAATCCTGAGACCCTTCCGATAGCAGAGATGTGATATCTCAATGCTTATACCAAACCTGAGACCCTTCCTATGGCATGAGATGTGATATCCAACACCTTGCCATTCAAATCCTGAGACCCTCCCTATAACAAGAGATGTCATATCCAACTCCTTCCCATTCCAAACCTGAGACCCTTCCTTTAGCATGAGATGTGATATCCAAATCCTTCACATTCCAATCCGGAGACCCTTCCTATAACATGAGATGTGATATCCAACTCCTTCCCAATCCAATCCTGAGACCCTTCCGGTAGCAGAGATGTGATATCTCAATGCTTATACCAAACCTGAGACCCTTCCGATAGCAGAGATGTGATATCTCAATGCTTATACCAAACCTGAGACCCTTCCTATGGCATGAGATGTGATATCCAACACCTTGCCATTCAAATCCTGAGACCCTCCCTATAACAAGAGATGTCATATCCAACTCCTTCCCATTCCAAACCTGAGACCCTTCCTTTAGCATGAGATGTGATATCCAAATCCTTCACATTCCAATCCGGAGACCCTTCCTATAAAATGAGATGTGATATCCAACTCCTTCCCAATCCAATCCTGAGACCCTTCCGATAGCAGAGATGTGATATCTCAATGCTTATACCAAACCTGGGACCCTTCCTATAGCATGAGATGTGATATCCAACTCCTTCCGATTCCAATCCTGAGACCCTTCCTAGAGCATGAGATGTGATATCGCAATGCTTCTACCAAAACTGAGACCCTTCCTTTAGCATGAGATGTGATATCCAAGTCCTTCCCATTGCAATCCTGAGAGCCTTCCTATAGCATGAGATGTGATATCTCAATGCTTCTAATACCAAACCTGAGATCCTTCCGATAGCATGAGATGTGATATCTCAATGCTTCTAATACCAAACCTGAGATCCTTCCTATAACATGAGATGTGATATCCAAATCCTTCCCCATCCAAACCTGAGACCCTCCCTTTAGCATGAGATGTGATATCCAACTCCTTCCCATTCCAATCCTGATACCCTTCTGATAGCATGAGATGTGATATCTCAATGCCTCTAATACCAAACCTGAGATCCTACCTCTAACATGAAATGTGATATCCAACTCCTTCCCTTTCCAAACCTGAGAGCCTTCCTACAGCATGAGATGTGATATCCAAGTCCTTCCCATTCCAATCTTGAGACCCTTCCTATAACATGAGATGTGATATCCAACTCTTTCCCATTCCAACCTGAGACCTTTCCTATAGCATGAGATGGGATATCCAACAACTCCTTCCAAATCCAATCCTGATACCCTTCCGATAGCATGAGATGTGATATCCCAATGCTTCTACAAAACCTGAGACCCATACCATGGCATGATGTGATATCAAACTCCCGTCCTATACCATGAGACTTGATATCTCAATGCTTCTAATACCAAACCTGAGACCGGTCAAATAACATGAGATGTGATATCCAAATCCTTCCCCTTCCAAACCTGAGACCCTTCCTTTAGCATGAGATGTGATAACCAAATCCTTCCCATTCCAATCCTTAAACCCTTCCTATAGCATGAGATGTGATATCTCAATGTTTCTAATAAAAAACCTGAGACCCTTCCTATAGCAAGAGATGTGATATCCAAATCCTTCCCATTCCAACCTGAGACCCTTCCTATAGCATGAGAAGGGATATCCAACTCCTTCCCATTCCAATCCTTAAACCCTTCCTATAGCATGAGATGTGATATCTCAATGTTTCTAATAAAAAACCTGAGACCCTTCCTATAGCAAGAGATGTGATATCCAAATCCTTCCCATTCCAACCTGAGACCCTTCCTATAGCATGAGAAGGGATATCCAACTCCTTCCCATTCCAATCCTGAGATCCTTCCTATAACATGAGATGTGATATCCAATTCCTTCCCATTCCAAACCTGAGACCCTTCCTATTGGATGAGATGTGATATCCAACTCCTTCCCATTCCAAACCTGAGACCCTTCCTATACCATAAGATGTGATATCTCAATGCTTCTAATACCAAACCTGGGACCCGTCCTATAACATGAGATATGATATCCAAATCCTTCCCATTCCAATCCTGAAACCCTTCCGATAGCATGAGATGTGATATCTCAATGTTTCTAATAAAAAAACCTGAGACCCTTCATATAGCAAGAGATGTGATATCCAAATACTTCCCATTTCAATCTTGAGACCCTTCCTATAACATGAGATATGATATCCAACTCCTTCCCATTCCAACATGAGACCCTTCCTATAGCATGAGAAGGGATGTCCAACTCCTTCCCAATCCAATCCTGAGACCCTTCCGATAGCAGAGATGTGATATCTCAATGCTTATACCAAACCTGAGACCCTTCCTTTAGCATGAGATTTGATATCCAAATCCTTCACATTCCAATCCTGAGACCCTTCCTATAGCATGAGATGTGATATCTCAATGCTTCTAATACCAAACCTGAGATGCTTCCTATAACATGAGATGTGATATCCAACTCCTTCCCATTCCAAACCTGAGACCCTTCCGATAGCATGAGATGTGATATCTCAATGCTTCTAAAACCAAACATGAGAACCATCCTATAACATGAGATGTGAAATCCCAATCCTTCCCTTCCCAAACCTGAGACCCTTCCTATAGCTTGAGATGTGATATCAAACTCCTTCCCATTCCAATCCTGAAATAGCTTGAGATGTGATATCCAACTCCTTCCCATTCCAATCCTGAGACCCTTATTATACCATGAGATGTGATATCTCAAGGCTTCTAATACCAAACCTGAGACCCGTCCTAAAACATGAGATGTGAGATCCAAATCCTTCCCCTTCCAAACCTGAGACCTTTCCTTTAGCATATGTGATATCCAACTACTTCCCATTCAAATCCTGAGACACTTCCGATAGCATGAGATGTGATATCTCAATGCTTCTAATATCAAAACTGAAACCCTCCCTATAGCATGAGATGTGATATCCAACTCCTTCCCATTCCAACCTGAGACCCTTCCTATAGCATGAGAAGGGATATCCAACTCCTTCCCAATCCAATCCTGAGACCCTTCCGATAGCAGAGATGTGATATCTCAATGCTTATACCAAACCTGAGACCCTTCCTATGGCATGAGATGTGATATCCAACACCTTGCCATTCAAATCCTGAGACCCTCCCTATAACAAGAGATGTCATATCCAACTCCTTCCCATTCCAAACCTGAGATCCTTCCTTTAGCATGAGATGTGATATCCAAATCCTTCACATTCCAATCCGGAGACCCTTCCTATAACATGAGATGTGATATCCAACTCCTTCCCAATCCAATCCTGAGACCCTTCCGATAGATGAGATGTGATATCTCAATGCTTATACCAAACCTGAGACCCTTCCTATAGCATGAGATGTGATATCCAACTCCTTCCGATTCCAATCCTGAGACCCTTCCTATAGCATGAGATGTGATATCGCAATGCTTCTACCAAAACTGAGACCCTTCCTTTAGCATGAGATGTAATATCCAAGTCCTTCCCATTCCAATCCTGAAACCCTTCCGATAGCATGAGATGTGATATCTCAATGTTTCTAATAAAAAACCTGAGACCCTTCATATAGCAAGAGATGTGATATCCAAATACTTCCCATTTCAATCTTGAGACCCTTCCTATAACATGAGATATGATATCCAACTCCTTCCCATTCCAACATGAGACCCTTCCTATAGCATGAGAAGGGATGTCCAACTCCTTCCCAATCCAATCCTGAGACCCTTCCGATAGCAGAGATGTGATATCTCAATGCTTATACCAAACCTGAGACCCTTCCTTTAGCATGAGATTTGATATCCAAATCCTTCACATTCCAATCCTGAGACCCTTCCTATAGCATGAGATGTGATATCTCAATGCTTCTAATACCAAACCTGAGATGCTTCCTATAACATGAGATGTGATATCCAACTCCTTCCCATTCCAAACCTGAGACCCTTCCGATAGCATGAGATGTGATATCTCAATGCTTCTAAAACCAAACATGAGAACCATCCTATAACATGAGATGTGAAATCCCAATCCTTCCCTTCCCAAACCTGAGACCCTTCCTATAGCTTGAGATGTGATATCAAACTCCTTCCCATTCCAATCCTGAAATAGCTTGAGATGTGATATCCAACTCCTTCCCATTCCAATCCTGAGACCCTTATTATACCATGAGATGTGATATCTCAAGGCTTCTAATACCAAACCTGAGACCCGTCCTAAAACATGAGATTTGAGATCCAAATCCTTCCCCTTCCAAACCTGAGACCTTTCCTTTAGCATATGTGATATCCAACTACTTCCCATTCCAATCCTGAGACACTTCCGATAGCATGAGATGTGATATCTCAATGCTTCTAATATCAAAACTGAAACCCTCCCTATAGCATGAGATGTGATATCCAACTCCTTACCATTCCAACCTGAGACCCTTCCTATAGCATGAGAAGGGATATCCAACTCCTTCCCAATCCAATTCTGAGACCCTTCCTATAGCAGAGATGTGATATCTCAATGCTTATACCAAACCTGAGACCCTTCCTAGGGCATGAGATGTGATATCCAACACCTTGCCATTCAAATCCTGAGACCCTCCCTATAACAAGAGATGTCATATCCAACTCCTTCCCATTCCAAACCTGAGACCCTTCCTTTAGCATGAGATGTGATATCCAAATCCTTCACATTCCAATCCGGAGACCCTTCCTATAACATGAGATGTGATATCCAACTCCTTCCCAATCCAATCCTGAGACCCTTCCGATAGCAGAGATGTGATATCTCAATGCTTATACCAAACCTGAGACCCTTCCTATAGCATGAGATGTGATATCCAACTCCTTCCGATTCCAATCCTGAGACCCTTCCTATAGCATGAGATGTGATATCGCAATGCTTCTACCAAAACTGAGACCCTTCCTTTAGCATGAGATGTGATATCCAAGTCCTTCCCATTCCAATCCTGAGACCCTTCCTATAGCATGAGATGTGATATCTCAATGCTTCTAATACCAGACCTGAGATCCTTCCGATAGCATGAGATGTGATATCTCAATGCTTCTAATACCAAACCTGAGATCCTTCCTATAACATGAGATGTGATATCCAAATCCTTCCCCATCCAAACCTGAGACCCTCCCTTTAGCATGAGATGTGATATCCAACTCCTTCCCATTCCAATCCTGATACCCTTCTGATAGCATGAGATGTGATATCTCAATGCCTCTAATACCAAACCTGAGATACTACCTCTAACATGAAATGTGATATCCAACTCCTTCCCTTTCCAAACCTGAAAGCCTTCCTACAGCATGAGATGTGATATCCAAGTCCTTCCCATTCCAATCTTGAGACCCTTCCTATAACATGAGATGTGATATCCAACTCTTTCCCATTCCAACCTGAGACCTTTCCTATAGCATGAGATGGGATATCCAACAACTCCTTCCAAATCCAATCCTGATACCCTTCCGATAGCATGAGATGTGATATCCCAATGCTTCTACAAAACCTGAGACCCATACCATGGCATGATGTGATATCAAACTCCCGTCCTATACCATGAGAATTGATATCTCAAACCTGAGACCGGTCAAATAACATGAGATGTGATATCCAAATCCTTCCCCTTCCAAACCTGAGACCCTTCCTTTAGCATGAGATGTGATATCCAAATCCTTCCCATTCCAATCCTTAAACCATTCCTATAGCATGAGATGTGATATCTCAATGTTTCTAATAAAAAACCTGAGACCCTTCCTATAGCAAGAGATGTGATATCCAAATCCTTCCCATTCCAACCTGAGACCCTTCCTATAGCATGAGAAGGGATATCCAACTCCTTCCCATTCCAATCCTTAAACCCTTCCTATAGCATGAGATGTGATATCTCAATGTTTCTAATAAAAAACCTGAGACCCTTCCTATAGCAAGTGATGTGATATCCAAATCCTTCCCATTCCAACCTGAGACCCTTGCTATAGCATGAGAAGGGATATCCAACTCCTTCCCATTCCAATCCTGAGATCCTTCCTATAACATGAGATGTGATATCCAATTCCTTCCCATTCCAAACCTGAGACCCTTCCTATTGGATGAGATGTGATATCCAACTCCTTCCCATTCCAAACCTGAGACCCTTCCTATACCATAAAATGTGATATCTCAATGCTTCTAATACCAAACCTGGGACCAGTCCTATAACATGAGATATGATATCCAAATCCTTCCCATTCCAATCCTGAAACCCTTCCGATAGCATGAGATGTGATATCTCAATGTTTCTAATAAAAAACCTGAGACCCTTCATATAGCAAGAGATGTGATATCCAAATCCTTCCCATTTCAATCTTGAGACCCTTCCTATAACATGAGATATGATATCCAACTCCTTCCCATTCCAACATGAGACCCTTCCTAAAGCATGAGAAGGGATGTCCAACTCCTTCCCAATCCAATCCTGAGACCCTTCCGATAGCAGAGATGTGATATCTCAATGCTTATACCAAACCTGAGACCCTTCCTTTAGCATTAGATTTGATATCCAAATCCTTCACATTCCAATCCTGAGACCCTTCCTATAGCATGAGATGTGATATCTCAATGCTTCTAATACCAAACCTGAGATGCTTCCTATAACATGAGATGTGATATCCAACTCCTTCCCATTCCAAACCTGAGACCCTTCCGATAGCATGAGATGTGATATCTCAATGCTTCTAAAACCAAACATGAGAACCATCCTATAACATGAGATGTGAAATCCCAATCCTTCCCTTCCCAAACCTGAGACCCTTCCTATAGCTTGAGATGTGATATCAAACTCCTTCCCATTCCAATCCTGAAATAGCTTGAGATGTGATATCCAACTCCTTCCCATTCCAATCCTGAGACCCTTATTATACCATGAGATGTGATATCTCAAGGCTTCTAATACCAAACCTGAGACCCTTCCTATGGCATGAGATGTGATATCCAACTCCTTGCCATTCAAATCCTGAGACCCTCCCTATAACAAGAGATGTCATATCCAACTCCTTCCTATACCATAAGACTTGATATCTCAATGCTTCCAATACCAAACCTGAGACCCGTCCTATAACATGAGATGTGATATCCAAATCCTTCCCCTTCCAAACCTTAGACCCTTCCTTTATCATGAGATGTGATATCCAACTCCTTCCCATTCCAATCCTGAGACCCTTCCGATATCATGAGATGTGATATCTCAATGCTTCTAATATCAAACTTGAGACCTTCCCTATAGCATGAGATGTGATATCCAAGTCCTTCCCATTCCAATCCTGAGACCCTTCCTATAGCATGAGATGTGATATCTCAATGCTTCTAATACCAAACCTGAGACCCTTCCTATAACATGAGATGGGAATATCCAACTCCTTACCATTCCAATCCTGAGACCCTTCCGATAGCAGAGATGTGATATCTCAATGCTTATACCAAACCTGAGATCCTTCCTATAACATGAGATGTGATATCCAACTCCTTCCCATTCCAATACTGAGACACTTCCTATAGCATGAGATGTGATATCTCACTGCTTATACCAAACCTGAGACCCTTCCTATAGCATGAGATGTGATATCCAACTCCTTCCCATTCCAATCCTGAGACCCTTCCTATAGCATGAGATGTGATATCTCAATGCTTCTAATATCAAACTTGAGACCCTCCCTATAGCATGAGATGTGATATCCAAGTCCTTCCCATTCCAATCCTGAGACACTTCCTATAGCATGAGATGTGATATCTCAATGCTTCTAATACCAAACCTGAGACTCTTCCTATAACATGAGATGGGATATCCAACTCCTTCCCATTCCAATCCTGAGACCCTTCCGATAGCAGAGATGTGATATCTCAATGCTTATACCAAACCTGAGACCCTTCCTACGGCATGAGATGTCATATACAACTCCTTCCCATTCCAATCCTGAGACCCTTCCTATAGCATGAGATGTGATATCTCAATGCTTATACCAAACCTGAGACCCTTCCTATAGCATGAGATGTGATATCCAACTCCTTCCCATTCCAATCCTGAGACCCTTCCTATAGCATGAGATGTGATATCTCAATGCTTCTAATATCAAACTTGAGACCCTCCCTATAGCATGAGATGTGATATCCAAGTCCTTCCCATTCCAATCCTGAGACACTTCCTATAGCATGAGATGTGATGTCTCAATGCTTCTAATACCAAACCTGAGATCCTTCCTATAACATGAGATGTGATATCCAACTCCTTCCATTCCAATCCTGAGACCCTTCCTATAGCATGAGATTTGATATCTCAATGCTTATACCAAACCTGAGACCCTTCCTATAGCATGAGATGTGATACCCAAGTCCTTCCCATTCCAATCCTTAGACCCTTCCTACAGCATGCAATATGATATCTCAATGATTCTAATAACAATCCTGAGACCCGTCCTATAACATGAGATGGGATATCCAATTCCTTCCCATTCCAATCCTGAGACACTTCCGATAGCAGAGATGTGATATCTCAATGCTTATACCAAACCTGAGACCCTTCCTATAACATGAGATCGGATATCCAACTCCTTCCCGTTCCAAACCTGGGACCCTTCCTTTAGCATGAGATGTGATATCCAGCTCCTTCCCATTCCAATCCTGAGACACTTCCGATAGCATGAGATGTGATATCTCAATGCTTCTAATATCAAAACTGAAACCCTCCCTATAGCATGATATGTGATATCTAAGTCCTTCCCATTCCAATCCTAAAACCCTTCCTATAGCATGAGATGTGATATCTCAATGCTTCTACCAAACCTGAGACCCTTCCTTTAGCATGAGATGTGATATCCAACTCCTTCCCATTCCAATCCTGAGACCCTTCCTATAGCATGAGATGTGATATCTCAATACTTCTAATACCAAACCTGAGATCCTTCCGATAACATGAGATGTGATATCCAAATCCTTCCCCTTCCAAACCTGAGACCCTCCCTTTAGCATGAGATGTGATATCCAACTCCTTCCCATTCCAATCCTGAGACCCTTCTGATAGCATGAGATGTGATATCTCAATGCTTCTAATACCAAACCTGAGATCCTTCCGATAGCATGAGATGTGATATCTCAATGCTTCTAATACCTGTTAGGAAAGATTTCGTAATTGTAGGGAATTTTCCTTCCATGTGGCAACCCCTAAACTTTTTGCTATTGTTTTTAACCTTGTTCTTGACTTTGCCAGAGAAGTACAGCCTTCTGCCGCACTTCTCTGGGCTTTCGCTCCTTTCTTACGGGGAAACTGACATGCCCTTAAGACAGTCAGTACCGGGGAACGCTGTTTCCCGTAGTTTCTTTTATCATGTTGCGGCTTTAGTGCAACATGACACAAGAGGGCACTGTAAGCTAAGTTACAGCTCTCTTGGGTCTCTAGCCTTCTACAGGCCCTAGATACTCGTTTAGGATGGTATTTGATCGGTGCAAGTCATTCAGGGACTGGAATGGTGGCAGCGATCGTTTTGTTTATTTTGAGCTCCTTTTGGCGTTCTGAGCACGTTTTTCGCACTGAACCCAAAATGGTGGCCTGGCTCCCAAAATGGCCAGACCACGAGGCTCCTTTGTCCTGTCCACTGACCGTCTTGCTCCCTTCACCTTCCCCAGGTCGAGCGACCCGGGGCCTTCCTTATTTGGGCATGTACTTTCCCGCGAAACGCAGATGCTTTCGCGGGCTTCTACATGTCGTTTGTGTGCCTCCAGGGTGTGGGCCTGGATGTCTGGTCCCAATACACATCCTGGGTGCCAGAGAGTCTAGGGTGGTGTGAATGCCTGGGACCACCGTGGTCCGTGATTGGTCCACGTATGGTATGTGTGTTGATGAGCGGATCTCCCATTGGCTCCCCTCCGTTTTGGCGCGAAGGGAACCGTGGATAAGAGGGGGCTGGAAACACCACTACCATGTCGATCTCCTGAGTTCTCACGAACGAAGGAATACAGGAGCCAAGTATCCTGCAACCACGAGGCTGGACCGAGGAATCGCTGGTGACCCGCTGAAGGAATCCTCCTTTGCACTGCTGTCGTCCTGTGAAACCCTTTCCTCCTTGATCGAACCAGAAGGCCTGTACTGGTGCTTCGACCTTTGGAATAGCAGGAACAGCTATTCCCGGCATCTTCAACCATCTCCTGCCAAGTAAGCCTTCGGAAGCGTCTCTGGGCCATCCAGTTGACTGACCAGCTTACAAGGGAGTCTTGCTCTGTAACCGCCGCCAGGTTGTGCAGTATCTCGAGTCCTTGTCACTCTCCCACGCTTCGTGCACTTGGCGTTCCCAGGTCTGAAGGGAGGAGTGTACTTTTGACTCAGGTACGCACGGCCGCTCCGTTGTCCTGCTGCGGCAACAAACTGTGCCGGTTTCGTCGATTGGGACGTCTTTTTGCTCTACACGATACAAGGCGTTCCCTGCTCTTCTGAACATGCCAGCTGCTGAAACTAACGTGGAGAAGCCTGGGTCTGCTTGCTTCGGGGACCGGTGAGTAGTATATCTAGGATCTGGTCGCCCTCCTGCAGTATCCCATTGCTTTTCCCTGCTGTGTAAAAACAGCACCCTTTTGCCGTACTCGCGCTCTGCTTCTGCCCGCTGTGGAGGCTGCGCTTGAGTTGCGGAACCTGTTCTTCTTCTGCTGTGCACTAACCCGAACTGCCTGACTTCCTCCGAAGAGCTTCTCCTTTTGCCCGTTGGCACCAGCGTGTGCAGGTACTTTGAGCACAAGGCTCCACTCTTCGCAGGGCTCGGACTTCCATCTAGTTAGGTGCCTATGAAGGCGAACTGAGTCGAAAGCATTATCGCACTGCCTGTTTTCCTTCCCTTTCAGGTGGACTACATATTTCGTGCTTTAAACGCTTGCGACTGTGTATTTGTATATATATTGTGTGGATATGGTATGTGTTGGCTTAGTATTGTGATATTGTGATTTTCTCGCTACGGTCATTATTTTAAAGGCCTTAAAATAAATGTGTATCTATTTTTGATATAACAACTGTTTGGAGTAGTTTGTAAGCGCTCTTGCTTTGTGTGCTCATTGCGAGCTTTCAGTCACCCTCACCCCTCTTGAGACCTAGTCTTGACCGCCGCGATCGCTACCTTGATTGGTCTGGCTTGTCCAGAGGTTACCCTGACCCAAGTAATTAGGTTGGCCTTCTGAACTTCTGCGCCGCCAGGACAGAGTTCAGAAATCCGTCTTAACAAATTGGTGTACAGCGGTGGGATACGACTGAAGGTATCCAGTGTTGCGCTCGAACTAAGGCATTTCAGGTTATTCCAACCAGTACACGTAGTGAATTGTTATAGTATAACTTTAAAAAGGCCATAGTCCTATCAAACAGTATGGAAACAAGTACCTTGTTAACTTTGAATGCTTCTAAATCAGAAACACTAAAAAAGATGTGTGCGGAGAGAGGGGTTTCCTCTCAAGGCACGAAATTGGAAATGATCCAAAGAATCGTGGCGTGGCAAGAAGCGCAGCTTGACGCTATCACTTCTGAGGACAGTGCGGAAGGTGGTGGGGCTGCTCTCACTGGTAGAACCGACGGTTCTGCCGCCGCACTGATCCACGGCGACCACGAGGACAGGGAGGACGAGATGTCTAATGTTTCCTCTGCCAGTGCTGATGGGGAGGCTATGCTTGAATTCAAGAAGCAAGAGCTGCGGTTTAGGCAGCAGGAGCTTGAATTCAGCATAGCCAAACTAAAAATCGAACAGGCAGAAAAACAGAAAGACAGGGATCACCAGTTGGAACTGGCCAAGCTTCAGGTTGCAAATGGATCCAAGGGTCCTGGACATGGGTCTGGGGCCTCCTCTCATCCACGGTTTCCGAAAGATCTGCTCAGTGTGTATGAGGAAAGGAATGACATTATGGACTGGCTGAATGCGTTTGAGTATGCATGCGAGGTTCAAGAAGTTGACAATGCTGATAAAATTGCGTGGTTACTCAGTAGACTGCCCCATTCTGGCTGTAGTGCCATCATGGAAATGTCGAAGGCTGAGCGAGCTGATTTCGCAATGTTAAAGCAAACTCTCATTTTAAAGTTTGGGAAGACTCCGGCCCAATATTTAAAGCGTTTTCGAGAGTATAAGAAAAAGGAAGGTGGTACTTGGGTATCTTATGTCGCTGAATCCTTGAAAAACTTAACTGGCTGGGTCGAAGGCTATAAGGTCTCTACCTTCGAAGGCATGATAAATCTTGTCATGCTGGAACACATTTTTGCTTCTTCTTCCCTGGAGCTTAAGCAGCATTTGGCCGATTCGAAGGAGATAGATCCTAAGAAGCTGGCCATTGCAGCAGACTTATGGGTGTCACATCGAGTGTCCCATAAGGACAAAACTCATCCTGGTAAGCAGGAGGAAGGGAAAAAGTCCAAAGATATGGAGGGTGGGGAATCTGCTAAATCTTCTTCCCATAAGGGCCACAAAAAGAAAAACAAGGGTAAGACACAAGAGAACTCACAGGGTAGTGGAGGTCAGCCTCCGAAACTGAACTCCGGTTACAATAAGCCTCCCTATGTAAACAGACCCATTGGAACCTGTTTTGCTTGTGGAGCAACTGACCATGTGAAGGGGGATCCCCGTTGTAAGGTTAGACCTTTGGGGGTCCACTCCGCTAATCTGGCCTTCTCCTCCTACGAGGAAGAAGAGATTACAGGAGCATCCTTCTCCTCAGACTCATTTCCCAGCGGAATAGAGGCTGAGGTAGTTTTAGTGTCCCTGGGTTCCTGGGAGCCTAAAGTCGCAGAGGCTTATGCTAGGATTCCGGATAATACCAAGCACTACTTTAAAGACAGTGTGCTGATCAATGGAGTAGATACTCCAGCTCTTAGGGATAGTGGGTGCAGTCGCACTGTAGTGGATTCTACCTTGGTAGACTCAGAGGAAGTTGCCAGAGCTACTCTGATGCCCACTAAGTTGGCTGACGGCCCCCTCCGTATGTTTCCCGTGATCCCTGTAAATCTTACTTTAAATGGTACAGCAGTCAGGATTCCAGTGAGCATTCCGAGAAACGTCCCGGGAAAGGTCTTGTTAGGCAATGATCTTAGAGCTTTAGGGCTCGTAGGAGACACTGCCGAAAGACCCTACACACGGTCTCAAGCACGGGCAGCATTGGCCAAGTCCAATACGCCGCCCCAGCCGAAGGGGAAACCCAAGGCGAAAGGAGTCGACAAGTCAAGACGGGGGAAAGAGAATATTCCCCCGAGCTCGCCTACCACTGCGGTGGAGGAAGTTGGTCGATCGCCCGAGCCTGACGAGGAAGTGGCGATGCCTGAAGTATTCGACCCCAACGATCATCCTGAACTAAAGGACTTGTTAGTTGAAGGAGGTCCTGATAGGGACGAATTCAGTAAAGGCCAACGTGAGTGCCCATCTCTGGAAGGCCTAAGGAGACAGGCCTGCTCCCAGCTTGAGGGTGAACCTCCTGGGACGCATAGGATTTATTGGGAAGGTGGACTCCTGTATAGTGAGCCCACAGAGTCTACAGAAGGAGACCATAGGAGGTTGGTGGTTCCCCTTGCTGTTAGGCCCTTCCTCCTGCAGTTGGCGCATGAAGTTCCCCTTGCTGGTCACCTTGGTATGAAGAGGACCAAGCAAAGGTTATCCATGCACTTCTACTGGCCCAAGATGGGGGTGCAAGTAGAAAGTCACTGCAGGAGTTGTGCCTCCTGCCAGTTGTCTGGTAAGGTTGGCACGACAATCCAAGCTCCGTTGGTACCGCTCCCAGTTGTGGGGGTACCATTTGAAAGGGTATCGACATCGTTGGTCCCCTTGACCCGCAAACATCCTCGGGCAATAGGTTTATCCTGGTGCTGGTCGACCATGCAACCAGGTATCCTGAGGCCATCCCATTGAAAACTGTAACTGCCAAGTCAGTTGCAAAAGCTTTACTCGGCATATTTACTAGGGTTGGCTTCCCTAAAGAAGTTGTGTCAGATCGTGGCAGCAACTTTATGTTGAAGTATATGCAGGCTATGTGGAAAGAATGTGGGGTCACCTACAAGTTCTCTTCTGCATACCACCCCCAGACCAATGGTCTGGTGGAACGTTTCAACAGAACGTTAAAGAGCATGATTGGGGCTCTGGAGGAGCCCCAGAGAAGAAAATGGGATCTTCTTTTACCATGCTTACTGTTTGCCTACCGAGAGGTACCACAGGAGGGTGTTGGCTTCAGCCCCTTCGCACTTCTGTTCGGTCATCCCGTACGGGGACCCTTAGCCATCGTCAAAGAGGGATGGGAGATGCCCACTCCCCCTGTTACTACCAATGTAGTTGACTATGTGCTAGGGCTCAGAAAATGGATGGTACTTCTGATGGGCTTGGCTAGTGATAAATTGAAGGCAGGGCAAGCGCTGGTGAAACATTGGTACGACCAGAAAGCTTCCCTCATCAACTTTACACCTGGTCAGCAAGTCCTGATCATGAATCCCATAAGGCCTCGAGCTTTACAGGACAAATGGTCAGGCCCTTACACAGTGGTGGAGCCCCTGGGTGAGGTTAACTATTTAGTGGACCTTGGAAGGCCTGGACAGGCTCCAAAAGTGTTCCACGTGAATAGGCTGAAGGCTTTCATCCCAAGAGTCGAAATCGCAGCACTGCTACTGGCTTCAGACGTTGAGGAAGAGGAGTCAGAACCTCTCCCCGACCTGTTCCAAAGCGGTCCTTCAGATAGCTCCATTGAGGGTGTCCGAGTGGCCCCTCACCTGACTTCTGATCAGCAGGCTGAGGTGAAAAGTTTGCTTAGGCAGTTTTCCCCCCTGTTCTCACAGTCGCCTGGTTTGACACCTTGGTGCAAACATAACATTGACACAGGAGACAGTGTACCTACCAAAAGTAGGGGATACAGGATGTCAGATAAAGTACGGTCTTATATTAAGACCGAGGTCAACAAAATGTTAGACCTTGGGGTGATTGAACCCTCTAGTAGTCCTTGGTCCAGTCCTGTGGTCTTGGTTCCAAAGGCAGGCACTTCTGAATTGAGGTTCTGCGTGGATTACAGGGCTCTGAATGCTGTCACCAAGACAGATGCACACCCCTTGCCTCGAACAGATGAGCTGGTGGATACTTTGGGTGCCTCCAAGTACCTCAGCACGTTTGACCTCACTGCTGGCTATTGGCAAATAGCTCTAGCAGAACATGCCAGGGAGAAGACAGCATTTTCTACTCCAGACGGCCTTTACCAATTCCGGGTAATGCCGTTCGGGTTGAAGAATGCACCTGCCACTTTCCAGAGGCTTGTGAATCATGTGTTGAATGGGTTGGACGAATTCTGTCTTGCATATCTGGACGATATAGCAGTTTTCAGTGCCACCTGGGAAGACCATGTGAAACACCTCGGGATTGTGCTCCAGGCTCTTCAGAAAGCCCACTTGACCATAAAGGCTAGTAAATGCCAGATTGGACAAGGCTCAGTGGTTTACCTTGGACATGAAGTAGGTGGAGGGAGGATACAGCCTCTACCCAGTAAAGTACAAGCAGTACAAGACTGGCCTACCCCCACTACGCAAACCCAAGTGAGAGCCTTCTTAGGACTCACGGGGTATTACCGCAATTTTGTGGCAGACTATGGTACCATAGCTGCCCCTCTGACTGCCCTCACAACTCCGAAGAAACCCAAGAAGGTAACTTGGACCGACGAGTGTGAGAAGGCCTTCAATGGCTTAAAAGACTCCTTGTGTCAGGCCCCTGTGCTCAGGGCCCCTGATTATCAAAGACCTTTTATCGTGCAGACGGACGCCTCTGACACTGGGATAGGAGCTGTACTATCACAAGTAGATGAGAAGGGTAAGGAACACCCTATCGGTTTTATTAGTCGCCAGCTTAAGGACAGAGAGCTCAGATGGTCCACGGTAGAGAAAGAATGTTTCTCTGTTGTGTGGGCCCTAAGGAAGCTGAGGCCCTACCTCTATGGGACCCACTTCACTGTGCAAACTGACCATAAGCCGTTAAAGTGGCTAATGAAAATGAAGGGGGAGAATCCAAAGTTGCTTAGGTGGTCCATAAGTCTACAAGGCTTCGACTTCACTATTGAGCATAGGCCAGGTGTCCAACATAGCAATGCTGATGGGTTGTCCAGAATGTTTAACCGACCTGAACAAGAGACTCATCCAGGGGTGGATTAGTTCCCCCTGTCCATAGTCTGGGAGGGGCGAGTGTTAGGAAAGATTTCGTAATTGTAGGGAATTTTCCTTCCATGTGGCAACCCCTAAACTTTTTGCTATTGTTTTTAACCTTGTTCTTGACTTTGCCAGAGAAGTACAGCCTTCTGCCGCACTTCTCTGGGCTTTCGCTCCTTTCTTACGGGGAAACTGACATGCCCTTAAGACAGTCAGTACCGGGGAACGCTGTTTCCCGTAGTTTCTTTTATCATGTTGCGGCTTTAGTGCAACATGACACAAGAGGGCACTGTAAGCTAAGTTACAGCTCTCTTGGGTCTCTAGCCTTCTACAGGCCCTAGATACTCGTTTAGGATGGTATTTGATCGGTGCAAGTCATTCAGGGACTGGAATGGTGGCAGCGATCGTTTTGTTTATTTTGAGCTCCTTTTGGCGTTCTGAGCACGTTTTTCGCACTGAACCCAAAATGGTGGCCTGGCTCCCAAAATGGCCAGACCACGAGGCTCCTTTGTCCTGTCCACTGACCGTCTTGCTCCCTTCACCTTCCCCAGGTCGAGCGACCCGGGGCCTTCCTTATTTGGGCATGTACTTTCCCGCGAAACGCAGATGCTTTCGCGGGCTTCTACATGTCGTTTGTGTGCCTCCAGGGTGTGGGCTGGGATGTCTGGTCCCAATACACATCCTGGGTGCCAGAGAGTCTAGGGTGGTGTGAATGCCTGGGACCACCGTGGTCCGTGATTGGTCCACGTATGGTATGTGTGTTGATGAGCGGATCTCCCATTGGCTCCCCTCCGTTTTGGCGCGAAGGGAACCGTGGATAAGAGGGGGCTGGAAACACCACTACCATGTCGATCTCCTGAGTTCTCACGAACGAAGGAATACAGGAGCCAAGTATCCTGCAACCACGAGGCTGGACCGAGGAATCGCTGGTGACCCGCTGAAGGAATCCTCCTTTGCACTGCTGTCGTCCTGTGAAACCCTTTCCTCCTTGATCGAACCAGAAGGCCTGTACTGGTGCTTCGACCTTTGGAATAGCAGGAACAGCTATTCCCGGCATCTTCAACCATCTCCTGCCAAGTAAGCCTTCGGAAGCGTCTCTGGGCCATCCAGTTGACTGACCAGCTTACAAGGGAGTCTTGCTCTGTAACCGCCGCCAGGTTGTGCAGTATCTCGAGTCCTTGTCACTCTCCCACGCTTCGTGCACTTGGCGTTCCCAGGTCTGAAGGGAGGAGTGTACTTTTGACTCAGGTACGCACGGCCGCTCCGTTGTCCTGCTGCGGCAACAAACTGTGCCGGTTTCGTCGATTGGGACGTCTTTTTGCTCTACACGACTACAAGGCGTTCCCTGCTCTTCTGAACCTGCCAGCTGCTGAAACTAACGTGGAGAAGCCTGGGTCTGCTTGCTTCGGGGACCGGTGAGTAGTATATCTAGGATCTGGTCGCCCTCCTGCAGTATCCCATTGCTTTTCCCTGCTGTGTAAAAACAGCACCCTTTTGCCGTACTCGCGCTCTGCTTCTGCCCGCTGTGGAGGCTGCGCTTGAGTTGCGGAACCTGTTCTTCTTCTGCTGTGCACTAACCCGAACTGCCTGACTTCCTCCGAAGAGCTTCTCCTTTTGCCCGTTGGCACCAGCGTGTGCAGGTACTTTGAGCACAAGGCTCCACTCTTCGCAGGGCTCGGACTTCCATCTAGTTAGGTGCCTATGAAGGCGAACTGAGTCGAAAGCATTATCGCACTGCCTGTTTTCCTTCCCTTTCAGGTGGACTACATATTTCGTGCTTTAAACGCTTGCGACTGTGTATTTGTATATATATTGTGTGGATATGGTATGTGTTGGCTTAGTATTGTGATATTGTGATTTTCTCGCTACGGTCATTATTTTAAAGGCCTTAAAATAAATGTGTATCTATTTTTGATATAACAACTGTTTGGAGTAGTTTGTAAGCGCTCTTGCTTTGTGTGCTCATTGCGAGCTTTCAGTCACCCTCACCCCTCTTGAGACCTAGTCTTGACCGCCGCGATCGCTACCTTGATTGGTCTGGCTTGTCCAGAGGTTACCCTGTTCCAAGTAATTAGGTTGGCCTTCTGAACTTCTGCGCCGCCAGGACAGAGTTCAGAAATCCGTCTTAACAATACCAAACCTGAGATCCTTCCTATATCATGAGATGTGAGATCCAAATACTTCCCCTTCCAAACCTGAGACCCTCCCTTTAGCATGAGATGTGATATCCAACTCCTTCCCATTCCAATCCTGAGACCTTTCTGATAGCATGAGATGTGATATCTCAATGCCTCTAATACCAAACCTGAGATCCTACCTCTCACATGAAATGTGATATCCAACTCCTTCCCATTCCAATCCTGAGACCCTTAGTTTAGTTTAGTTTAGTTTAGTTTATTTATTTGTACCGCGCACCGAACCCTGGGGTAGCTGGGCGCCGGAGACTTAAAAACAGTTACAGCATGGCAAAAATATACAGTACAGATTGTGAAAAAACAACAACGGCTTAGTAGACCGGGTTACAGGTGGTCAACAGAGGCAAGCAGAGAGAAAGTGCATTAAACGGCATTTTTGTTGGAAAGCCATGTTTTTGTTTTGGCTCTAAAAGTCCAAAATGAGGGTTCTGCTCTAAGGTATGGTGGCAAAGCATTCCATAGTTTGGCAGCTAGGACCGGGAAGCTGGCGCCGCCTGCTTTTTTTAGGGAGAATTTGGGAACAGAGAGGCAGTGTGCGTATGGAGTTCTAGTTGGTCTAGTTGAGGTGTGATTGTGGAACTTGTCTGCCAGGTATTTGGGTGCGTCGTTAGAGCGGCATTTATGGACGATGACGAGGGATCTGAGGGAGATTCTGTCTCGTACTGGGAGCCAGTGAGCATCTTGTCTGAAGCTGGAGATGTGGGCGTTTCGTGGGATACTGAGGGCTGCTCTGATGGCATTATTTTGAAGTACCTGTAGTTTGTTCAGGTTGTGTTCTGATGAGCCAAGAAAGAGGGTGTTGCAGTAGTCAATTTTTGAGAGCACTAACGCTCTGGCTAGTGTAATGCAGCTAGAAGGTGATAGGAAAGGTTTGCAGGCGTTGATGAGCTTATTGGTGTAAGCGGTTGAAGAGGCAGTTGCGTTCACCTGTCTTTTGAGCGAGAGAGTAGAGTCTAGATAAACCCCAAGGGTTTTAATTTCTTTGGCTACTGTGATTAGGTTACCGTCTATGTTGATGGACGCGTAACGGGGGTCTAGTTTGTTTAGCCGGGGTTGGGAGCCGACAATGAGAAGCTCAGTTTTCTCATCGTTGAGGCATAGGCCGTGCTCTGCCATCCAGGCTTGGATCTCTAAATAAAGGTTGTTGATTTTGGTGGAGTCCTCGTCGTAGCACCCTGATAGGGTGATGAGAACCTGGGTATCGTCAGCGTAGTTTGTGTAAGTGACACCTAGATTATCTAGGCGGTCAAACAATAGCTTTGTGAAGATATTGTATAGGGTCGGTGGGATATCCAACCCTTCCTATAGCATGAGATGTGATATCTCAATGCTTCTAATATCAAACTTGAGACAATCCCTATAGCATGAGATGTGATATCCAAGTCCTTCCCATTCCAATCCTGAGACACTTCCTATAGCATGAGATGTGATATCTCAATGCTTCTAAAACCAAACCTGAGACTCTTCCTATAACATGAGATGGGATATCCAACTCCTTCCCATTCCAATCCTGAGACCCTTCCGATAGCAGAGATGTGATATCTCAATGCTTATACCAAACCTGAGACCCTTCCTACGGCATGAGATGTCATATACAACTCCTTCCCATTCCAATCCTGAGACCCTTCCTATAGCATGAGATGTGATATCTCAATGCTTATACCAAACCTGAGACCCTTCCTATAGCATGAGATGTGATATCCACCTCCTTCCCATTCCAATCCTGAGACCCTTCCTATAGCATGAGATGTGATGTCTCAATGCTTCTAATACCAAACCTGAGATCCTTCCTATAACATGAGATGTGATATCCAACTCCTTCCATTCCAATCCTGAGACCCTTCCTATAGCATGAGATTTGATATCTCAATGCTTATACCAAACCTGAGACCCTTCCTATAGCATGAGATGTGATACCCAAGTCCTTCCCATTCCAATCCTTAGACCCTTCCTACAGCATGCAATATGATATCTCAATGATTCTAATAACAATCCTGAGACCCGTCCTATAACATGAGATGGGATATCCAATTCCTTCCCATTCCAATCCTGAGACACTTCCGATAGCAGAGATGTGATATCTCAATGCTTATACCAAACCTGAGACCCTTCCTATAACATGAGATCGGATATCCAACTCCTTCCCGTTCCAAACCTGAGACCCTTCCTTTAGCATGAGATGTGATATCCAGCTCCTTCCCATTCCAATCCTGAGACACTTCCGATAGCATGAGATGTGATATCTCAATGCTTCTAATATCAAAACTGAAACCCTCCCTATAGCATGATATGTGATATCTAAGTCCTTCCCATTCCAATCCTAAGACCCTTCCTATAGCATGAGATGTGATATCTCAATGCTTCTACCAAACCTGAGACCCTTCCTTTAGCATGAGATGTGATATCCAACTCCTTCCCATTCCAATCCTGAGACCCTTCCTATAGCATGAGATGTGATATCTCAATACTTCTAATACCAAACCTGAGATCCTTCCGATAACATGAGATGTGATATCCAAATCCTTCCCCTTCCAAACCTGAGACCCTCCCTTTAGCATGAGATGTGATATCCAACTCCTTCCCATTCCAATCCTGAGACCCTTCTGATAGCATGAGATGTGATATCTCAATGCTTCTAATACCAAACCTGAGATCCTTCCGATAGCATGAGATGTGATATCTCAATGCTTCTAATACCAAACCTGAGATCCTTCCTATATCATGAGATGTGAGATCCAAATCCTTCCCCTTCCAAACCTGAGACCCTCCCTTTAGCATGAGATGTGATATCCAAGTCCTTCCCATTCCAATCCTGAGACCTTTCTGATAGCATGAGATGTGATATCTCAATGCCTCTAATACCAAACCTGAGATCCTACCTCTCACATGAAATGTGATATCCAACTCTTTCCCCTTCCAAACCTGAGAGCCTTCCTATAACATGAGATGTGATATCCAACTCCTTCCCATTCCAACCTCAGACCCTTCCTATAGCATGAGATGTGATATCTCAATGCCTCTAATACCAAACCTGAGATCCTTCCTCTAACATGAAATGTGATATCCAACTCCTTCCCTTTCCAAACCTGAGAGCCTTCCTATAGCATGAGATGTGATATCCAAGTCCTTCCCATTCCAATCCTTAGACCCTTCCTACAGCATGCAATATGATATCTCAATGATTCTAATAACAAACCTGAGACCCGTCCTATAACATGAGATGGGATATCCAACTCCTTCCCATTCCAATCCTGAGACACTTCCGATAGCAGAGATGTGATATCTCAATGCTTATACCAAACCTGAGACCCTTCCTATAACATGAGATGTGATATCCAACTCCTTCCCGTTCCAAACCTGAGACCCTTCCTTTAGCATGAGATGTGATATCCAGCTCCTTCCCATTCCAATACTGAGACACTTCCGATAGCATGAGATGTGATATCTCAATGCTTCTGATATCAAAACTGAGACCAACAAAAATGATATGTGATATCTAAGTCCTTCCCATTCCAATCCTGAGACCCTTCCTATAGCATGAGATGTGATATCGCAATGCTTTTAATATCAAACTTGAGACCCTCCCTATAGCATGAGATGTGATATCCAAGTCCTTCCCATTCCAAACCTGAGACACTTCCTATAGCATGAGATGTGATATCTCAATGCTTCTAATACCAAACCTGAGACTCTTCCTATAACATGAGATGGGATATCCAACTCCTTCCCATTCCAATCCTGAGACTCTTCCGATAGCAGAGATGTGATATCTCAATGCTTATACCAAACCTGAGACCCTTCCTACGGCATGAGATGTCATATACAACTCCTTCCCATTCCAATCCTGAGACCCTTCCTATAGCATGAGATGGGATATCTCAATGCTTATACCAAACCTGAGACCCTTCCTATAGCATGAGATGTGATATCCAACTCCTTCCCATTCCAATCCTGAGACCCTTCCTATAGCATGAGATGTGATGTCTCAATGCTTCTAATACCAAACCTGAGATCCTTTCTATAACATGAGATGTGATATCCAACTCCTTCCATTCCAATCCTGAGACCCTTCCTATAGCATGAGATTTGATATCTCAATGCTTATACCAAACCTGAGACCCTTCCTATAGCATGAGATGTGATATCCAAGTCTTTCCCATTCCAATCCTTAGACCCTTCCTACAGCATGCAATATGATATCTCAATGATTCTAATAACAATCCTGAGACCCGTCCTATAACATGAGATGGGATATCCAATTCCTTCCCATTCCAATCCTGAGACACTTCCGATAGCAGAGATGTGATATCTCAATGCTTATACCAAACCTGAGACCCTTCCTATAACATGAGATCGGATATCCAACTCCTTCCCGTTCCAAACCTGAGACCCTTCCTTTAGCATGAGATGTGATATCCAGCTCCTTCCCATTCCAATCCTGAGACACTTCCGATAGCATGAGATGTGATATCTCAATGCTTCTAATATCAAAACTGAAACCCTCCCTATAGCATGATATGTGATATCTAAGTCCTTCCCATTCCAATCCTAAGACCCTTCCTATAGCATGAGATGTGATATCTCAATGCTTCTACCAAACCTGAGACCCTTCCTTTAGCATGAGATGTGATATCCAACTCCTTCCCATTCCAATCCTGAGACCCTTCCTATTGCATGAGATGTGATATCTCAATACTTCTAACACCAAACCTGAGATCCTTCCGATAACATGAGATGTGATATCCAAATCCTTCCCCTTCCAAACCTGAGACCCTCCCTTTAGCATGAGATGTGATATCCAACTCCTTCCCATTCCAATCCTGAGACCCTTCTGATAGCATGAGATGTGATATCTCAATGCTTCTAATACCAAACCTGAGATCCTTCCGATACCATGAGATGTGATATCTCAATGCTTCTAATACCAAACCTGAGATCCTTCCTATAACATGAGATGTGATATCCAAATCCTTCCCCTTCCAAACCTGAGACCCTCCCTTTAGCATGAGATGTGATATCCAACTCCTTCCCATTCCAATCCTGAGACCCTTCTGATAGCATGAGATGTGATATCTCAATGCCTCTAATACCAAACCTGAGATCCTACCTCTAACATGAAATGTGATATCCAACTCTTTCCCCTTCCAAACCAGAGAGCCTTCCTATAACATGAGATGTGATATCCAACTCCTTCCCATTCCAACCTCAGACCCTTCCTATAGCATGAGATGTGATATCTCAATGCCTCTAATACCAAACCTGAGATCCTTCCTCTAACATGAAATGTGATATCCAACTCCTTCCCTTTCCAAACCTGAGAGCCTATCTATAGCATGAGATGTGATATCCAAGTCCTTCCCATTCCAATCCTTAGACCCTTCCTACAGCATGCAATATGATATCTCAATGATTCTAATAACAAACCTGAGACCCGTCCTATAACATGAGATGGGATATCCAACTCCTTCGCATTCCAATCCTGAGACACTTCCGATAGCAGAGATGTGATATCTCAATGCTTATACCAAACCTGAGACCCTTCCTATAACATGAGATGTGATATCCAACTCCTTCCCGTTCCAAACCTGAGACCCTTCCTATAGCATGAGATGTGATATCTCAATGCTTCTAATATCAAACTTGAGACCCTCCCAATAGCATGAGATGTGATATCCAAGTCCTTCCCATTCCAATCCTGAGACACTTCCTATAGCATGAGATGTGATATCTCAATGCTTCTAATACCAAACCTGAGACTCTTCCTATAACATGAGATGGGATATCCAACTCCTTCCCATTCCAATCCTGAGACTCTTCCGATAGCAGAGATGTGATATCTCAATGCTTATACCAAACTTGAGACCCTTCCTACGGCATGAGATGTCATATACAACTCCTTCCCATTCCAATCCTGAGACCCTTCCTATAGCATGAGATGTGATATCTCAATGCTTATACCAAACCTGAGACCCTTCCTATAGCATGAGATGTGATATCCAACTCCTTCCCATTCCAATCCTGAGACCCTTCTGATAGCATGAGATGTGATATCTCAATGCCTCTAATACCAAACCTGAGATCCTACCTCTAACATGAAATGTGATATCCAACTCTTTCCCCTTCCAAACCTGAGAGCCTTCCTATAACATGAGATGTGATATCCAACTCCTTCCCATTCCAACCTCAGACCCTTCCTATAGCATGAGATGTGATATCTCAATGCCTCTAATACCAAACCTGAGATCCTTCCTCTAACATGAAATGTGATATCCAACTCCTTCCCTTTCCAAACCTGAGAGCCTATCTATAGCATGAGATGTGATATCCAAGTCCTTCCCATTCCAATCCTTAGACCCTTCCTACAGCATGCAATATGATATCTCAATGATTCTAATAACAAACCTGAGACCCGTCCTATAACATGAGATGGGATATCCAACTCCTTCGCATTCCAATCCTGAGACACTTCCGATAGCAGAGATGTGATATCTCAATGCTTATACCAAACCTGAGACCCTTCCTATAACATGAGATGTGATATCCAACTCCTTCCCGTTCCAAACCTGAGACCCTTCCTTTAGCATGAGATGTGACATCCAGCTCCTTCCCATTCCAATCCTGAGACCCTTCCTATAGCATGAGATGTGATATCTCAATGCTTCTAATATCAAACTTGAGACCCTCCCAATAGCATGAGATGTGATATCCAAGTCCTTCCCATTCCAATCCTGAGACACTTCCTATAGCATGAGATGTGATATCTCAATGCTTCTAATACCAAACCTGAGACTCTTCCTATAACATGAGATGGGATATCCAACTCCTTCCCATTCCAATCCTGAGACTCTTCCGATAGCAGAGATGTGATATCTCAATGCTTATACCAAACCTGAGACCCTTCCTACGGCATGAGATGTCATATACAACTCCTTCCCATTCCAATCCTGAGACCCTTCCTATAGCATGAGATGTGATATCTCAATGCGTATACCAAACCTGAGACCCTTCCTATAGCATGAGATGTGATATCCAACTCCTTCCCATTCCAATCCTGAGACCCTTCCTATAGCATGAGATGTGATGTCTCAATGCTTCTAATACCAAACCTGAGATCCTACCTCTAACATGAAATGTGATATCCAACTCTTTCCCCTTCCAAACCTGAGAGCCTTCCTATAACATGAGATGTGATATCCAACTCCTTCCCATTCCAACCTCAGACCCTTCCTATAGCATGAGATGTGATATCTCAATGCCTCTAATACCAAACCTGAGATCCTTCCTCTAACATGAAATGTGATATCCAACTCCTTCCCTTTCCAAACCTGAGAGCCTATCTATAGCATGAGATGTGATATCCAAGTCCTTCCCATTCCAATCCTTAGACCCTTCCTACAGCATGCAATATGATATCTCAATGATTCTAATAACAAACCTGAGACCCGTCCTATAACATGAGATGGGATATCCAACTCCTTCGCATTCCAATCCTGAGACACTTCCGATAGCAGAGATGTGATATCTCAATGCTTATACCAAACCTGAGACCCTTCCTATAACATGAGATGTGATATCCAACTCCTTCCCGTTCCAAACCTGAGACCCTTCCTTTAGCATGAGATGTGACATCCAGCTCCTTCCCATTCCAATCCTGAGACCCTTCCTATAGCATGAGATGTGATATCTCAATGCTTCTAATATCAAACTTGAGACCCTCCCAATAGCATGAGATGTGATATCCAAGTCCTTCCCATTCCAATCCTGAGACACTTCCTATAGCATGAGATGTGATATCTCAATGCTTCTAATACCAAACCTGAGACTCTTCCTATAACATGAGATGGGATATCCAACTCCTTCCCATTCCAATCCTGAGACTCTTCCGATAGCAGAGATGTGATATCTCAATGCTTATACCAAACCTGAGACCCTTCCTACGGCATGAGATGTCATATACAACTCCTTCCCATTCCAATCCTGAGACCCTTCCTATAGCATGAGATGTGATATCTCAATGCTTATACCAAACCTGAGACCCTTCCTATAGCATGAGATGTGATATCCAACTCCTTCCCATTCCAATCCTGAGACCCTTCCTATAGCATGAGATGTGATGTCTCAATGCTTCTAATACCAAACCTGAGATCCTTCCTATAACATGAGATGTGATATCCAACTCCTTCCATTCCAATCCTGAGACCCTTCCTATAGCATGAGATTTGATATCTCAATGCTTATACCAAACCTGAGACCCTTCCTATAGCATGAGATGTGATATCCAAGTCTTTCCCATTCCAATCCTTAGACCCTTCCTACAGCATGCAATATGATATCTCAATGATTCTAATAACAATCCTGAGACCCGTCCTATAACATGAGATGGGATATCCAATTCCTTCGCATTCCAATCCTGAGACACTTCCGATAGCAGAGATGTGGTATCTCAATGCTTATACCAAACCTGAGACCCTTCCTATAACATGAGATCGGATATCCAACTCCTTCCCGTTCCAAACCTGAGACCCTTCCTTTAGCATGAGATGTGATATCCAGCTCCTTCCCATTCCAATCCTGAGACACTTCCGATAGCATGAGATGTGATATCTCAATGCTTCTAATATCAAAACTGAAACCCGCCCTATAGCATGATATGTGATATCTAAGTCCTTCCCATTCCAATCCTGAGACCCTTCCTATAGCATGAGATGTGATATCTCAATTCTTCTACCAAACCTGAGACCCTTCCTTTAGCATGAGATGTGATATCCAACTCCTTCCCATTCCAACCTGAGACCCTTCCTATAGCATGAGAAGGGATATCCAACTCCTTCCCAATCCAATCCTGAGACCCTTCCGATAGCAGAGATGTGATATCTCAATGCTTATACCCAACCTGAGACCCTTCCTATGGCATGAAATGTGATATCCAACTCTTTGCCATTCAAATCCTGAGATCCTCCCTATAACACGAGATGTCATATCCAACTCCTTCCCATTCCAAACCTGAGACCCTTCCTTTAGCATGAGATGTGATATCCAAATCCTTCACATTCCAATCCGGAGACCCTTCCTATAACATGAGATGTGATATCCAACTCCTTCCCAATCCAATCCTGAGACCCTTCCGATAGCAGAGATGTGATATCTCAATGCTTATACCAAACCTGAGACCCTTCCTATGGCATGAGATGTGATATCCAACTCCTTGCCATTCAAATCCTGAGACCCTCCCTATAACAAGAGATGTCATATCCAACTCCTTCCCATTCCAAACCTGAGACCCTTCCTTTAGCATGAGATGTGATATCTCAATGCTTCTAATACCAAACCTGAGACCCTTCCGATAGCATGAGATGTGATATCTCAATGCTTCAAAAACCAAACATGAGAACCATCCTATAACATGAGATGTGAAATCCAAATCCTTCCCTTCCCAAACCTGAGACTCTTCCTATAGCATGAGATGTGATATCTCAATGCTTCTACCAAACCTGAAACCCTTCCTATAGCATGAGATGTGATATCCAACTCCTTCCCATTCCAATCCTGAGACACTTCCTATAGCATGAGATGTGATATCACAATGCTTCTAATACCAAACCTGAGACCCATCCTATAACATGAGATGTGATATCCAAATCCTTCCCCTTCCAAACCTGAGACCCTTCCTTTAGCATGAGATGTGATATCCAGCTCCTCCCATTCCAATCCTGAGACCCTTCCGATAGCATGAGATGTGATATCTCAATGCTTCTAATATCAAAACTGAGACCCTCCCTATAGCATGAGATGTGATATCTAAGTCCTTCCGATTCCAATCCTGAGACCCTTCCGATAGCAGAGATGTGATATTTCAATTCTTACACCAAACCTGAGAACCTTCCTATAGCATGAGATGTGATATCCAACTCCTTCCGATTCCAATCCTGAGACCCTTCCTATAGCATGAGATGTAATATCGCAATGCTTCTACCAAAACTGAGACCCTTCCTTTAGCATGAGATGTGATATCCAACTCCTTCCCATTCCAATCCTGAGACCCTTCCTATAGCATGAGATGTGATATCTCAATGCTTCTAATACCAAACCTGAGATCCTCTGATAGCATGAGATGTGATATCTCAATGCTTCTAATACCAAACCTGAGATCCTTCCTATAACATGAGATGTGATATCCAAATCCTTTCCCTTCCAAACCTGAGATCCTCCCTTTAGCATGAGATGTGATATCCAACTCCTTCCCATTCCAATCCTGATACCCTTCTGATAGCATGAGATGTGATATCTCAATGCCTCTAATACCAAACCTGAGATCCTACCTCTAACATGAAATGTGATATCCAACTCCTTCCCTTTCCAAACCTGAGAGCCTTCCTACAGCATGAGATGTGATATCCAAGTCCTTCCCATTCCAATCCTGAGACCCTTCCTATAACATGAGATGTGATATCCAACTCTTTCCCATTCCAACCTGAGACCCTTCCTATAGCATGAGATGGGATATCCAACTCCTTCCAAATCCAATCCTGATACCCTTCCGATAGCATGAGATGTGATATCCCAATGCTTCTACAAAACCTGAGACCCATACCATGGCATGATGTGATATCAAACTCCCGTCCTATACCATGAGACTTGATATCTCAATGCTTCTAATACCAAACCTGAGACCGGTCCAATAACATGAGATGTGATATCCAAATCCTTCCCCTTCCGAACCTTAGACCCTTCCTTTATCATGAGATGTGATATTCAAGTCCTTCCCATTCCATTCCTGAGACCCTTCCTATAGCATGAGATGTGATATCTCAATGCTTCTAATACCAAACCTGAGACCCTTCCTATAACATGAGATGTGATATCCAAGTCCTTCCCATTCCAATCCTGAGACCCTTCCTATAGCATGAGATGTGATATCTCAATGCTTCTAATACCAAACCTGAGACCCTTCCTATAACATGAATTGTGATATCCAAGTCCTTCCCATTCCAATCCTGAGACCCTTCCGATAGCAGAGATGTGATATCTCAATGCTTATACCAAACCTGAGACCCTTCCGATAGCATGAGATGTGATATCTCAATGCTTCTAATACCAAACCTGAGATCCTTCATATAACATGAGATGTGATGTCCAAATCCTTCCCCTTCCAAATCTTAGACCCTCCCTTTAGCATGAGATGTGATATCCAACTCCTTCCCATTCCAATCCTGAGACCCTTCTGATAGCATGAGATGTGATATCTCAATGCCTCTAATACCAAACCTGAGATCCTACCTCTACATGAAATGTGATATCCAACTCCTTCCCCTTCCAACCCTGAGAGCCTTCCTATAGAATGAGATGTGATATCCAAGTCCTTCCCATTCCAATCCTGAGACCCTTCCTATAACATGAGATGTGATATCCAACTCCTTCACATTCCAACCTTAGGCCCTTCCTATAGCATGAGATGGGATATCCAACTCCTTCCAAATCCAATCCCGATACCCTTCTGATAGCATGAGATGTGATATCCCAATGCTTCTACAAAACCTGAGACCCATACAATGGCATGAGATGTGATATCAAACTCCTTCCCATTCCAATCCTGAGACCCTTCCTATAGCTTGAGATGTGATATCCAACTCCTTCCCATTCCAATTATGAGACCCGTCCTATACCATGAGACTTGATATCTCAATGCTTCTAATACCAAACCTGAGACCGGTCCTATAACATGAGATGTGATACCCAAATCCTTCCCCTTCCAAACCTTAGACCCTTCCTATAGCATGAGATGTGATATCTCAATGCTTCTAATACCAAACCTGAGATCCTTCCTATAACATGAGATGTGATATCCAACTCCTTCCCATTCCAATCCTGAGACACTTCCTATAGCATGAGATGTGATATCTCACTGCTTATACCAAACCTGAGACCCTTCCTATAGCATGAGATGTGATATCCAACTCCTTCCCATTCCAATCCTGAGACCCTTCCTATAGCATGAGATGTGATATCTCAATGCTTCTAATATCAAACTTTAGAGCCTCCCTATAGCATGAGATGTGATATCCAAGTCCTTCCCATTCCAATCCTGAGACACTTCCTATAGCATGAGATGTGATATCTCAATGCTTCTAATACCAAACCTGAGACTCTTCCTATAACATGAGATGGGATATCCAACTCCTTCCCATTCCAATCCTGAGACCCTTCCGATAGCAGAGATGTGATATCTCAATGCTTATACCAAACCTGAGACCCTTCCTACGGCATGAGATGTCATATACAACTCCTTCCCATTCCAATCCTGAAACCCTTCCTATAGCATGAGATGTGATATCTCAATGCTTATACCAAACCTGAGACCCTTCCTATAGCATGAGATGTGATATCCAACTCCTTCCCATTCCAATCCTGAGACCCTTCCTATAGCATGAGATGTGATATCTCAATGCTTATACCAAACCTGAGACCCTTCCTACGGCATGAGATGTCATATACAACTCCTTCCCATTCCAATCCTGAGACCCTTCCTATAGCATGAGATGTGATATCTCAATGCTTATACCAAACCTGAGACCCTTCCTATAGCATGAGATGTGATATCAAACTCCTTCCCATTCCAATCCTGAGACACTTCCTATAGCATGAGATGTGATATCTCAATCCTTCTACCAAACCTGAGACCCTTCCTTTAGCATGAGATGTGATATCCAACTCCTTCCCATTCCAATCCTGAGACCCTTCCTATAGCAAGAGATGTGATATCTCAATACTTCTAATACCAAACCTGAGATCCTTCCGATAACATGAGATGTGATATCCAAATCCTTCCCCTTCCAAACCTGACACCCTTCTGATAGCATGAGATGTGATATCTCAATTCTTCTAATACCAATCCTGAGATCCTTCCAATAGCATGAGATATGATATCTCAATGCTTCTAATACCAAACCTGAGATCCTTCCTATAACATGAGATGTGATATCCAAATCCTTCCCCTTCCAAACCTGAGACCCTCCCTTTAGCATGAGATGTGATATCCAACTCCTTCCCATTCCAATTCTGAGCCCCTTCCTATACCATGAGACTTGATATCCAACTCCTTCCCATTCCAATTCTGAGCCCCTTCCTATACCATGAGACTTGATATCTCAATGCTTCTAATACCAAACCTGAGACCCGTCCTATAACATGAGATGTGATATCCAAATCCTTCCCCTTCCAAACCTTAGACCCTTCCTTTATCATGAGATGTGATATCCAACTCCTTCCCATTCCAATCCTGAGACCCTTCCGATATCATGAGATGTGATATCTCAATGCTTCTAATATCAAACTTGAGACCCTCCCTATAGCATGAGATGTGATATCCAAGTCCTTCCCATTCCAATCCTGAGACCCTTCCTATAGCTTGAGATGTGACATCCAACTCCTTCCCATTCCAATTCTGATCCCCTTCCTATACCATGAGACTTGATATCTCAATGCTTCTAATACCAAACCTGAGACCCGTCCTATAACATGAGATGTGATATCCAAATCCTTCCCCTTACAAACCTTAGACCCTTCCTTTATCATGAGATGTGATATCCAACTCCTTCCCATTCAAATCCTGAGACCCTTCCGATATCATGAGATGCAATATCTCAATGCTTCTAATATCAAACTTGAGACCCTCCCTATAGCATGAGATGTGATATCCAAGTCCTTCCCATTCCAATCATGAGACCCTTCCTATAGCATGAGATGTGATATCTCAATGCTTCTAATACCAAACCTGAGACCCTTCCTATAACATGAGATTGGAATAACCAACTCCTTCCCATTCCAATCCTGAGACCCTTCCGATAGCAGAAATGTGATATCTCAATTCTTATACCAAACCTGAGATCCTTCCTATAACATGAGATGTGATATCCAACTCCTTCCCATTCCAATCCTGAGACACTTCCTATAGCATGAGATGTGATATCTCACTGCTTATACCAAACCTGAGACCCTTCCTATAGCATGAGATGTGATATCCAACTCCTTCCCATTCCAATCCTGAGACCCTTCCTATAGCATGAGATGTGATATCTCAATGCTTCTAATATCAAACTTGAGAGCCTCCCTATAGCATGAGATGTGATATCCAAGTCCTTCCCATTCCAATCCTGAGAAACTTCCTATAGCATGAGATGTGATATCTCAATGCTTCTAATACCAAACCTGAGACTCTTCCTATAACATGAGATGGGATATCCAAGTCTTTCCCATTCCAATCCTTAGACCCTTCCTACAGCATGCAATATGATATCTCAATGATTCTAATAACAATCCTGTGACCCGTCCTTTAACATGAGATGGGATATCCAATTCCTTCCCATTCCAATCCTGAGACACTTCCGATAGCAGAGATGTGATATCTCAATGCTTATACCAAACCTGAGACCCTTCCTATAACATGAGATCGGATATCCAACTCCTTCCCGTTCCAAACCTGAGACCCTTCCTTTAGCATGAGATGTAATATCCAGCTCCTTCCCATTCCAATCCTGAGACACTTCCGATAGCATGAGATGTGATATCTCAATGCTTCTAATATCAAAACTGAAACCCTCCCTATAGCATGATATGTGATATCTAAGTCCTTCCCATTCCAATCCTGAGACCCTTCCTATAGCATGAGATGTGATATCTCAATGCTTCTACCAAACCTGAGACCCTTCCTTTAGCATGAGATGTGATATCCAACTCCTTCCCATTCCAACCTGAGACCCTTCCTATAGCATGAGAAGGGATATCCAACTCCTTCCCAATCCAATCCTGAGACCCTTCCGATAGCAGAGATGTGATATCTCAATGCTTATACCAAACCTGAGACCCTTCCTATGGCATGAGATGTGATATCCAACTCCTTGCCATTCAAATCCTGAGACCCTCCCTATAACAAGAGATGTCATATCCAACTCCTTCCCATTCCAAACCTGAGACCCTTCCTTTAGCATGAGATGTGATATCCAAATCCTTCACATTCCAATCCGGAGACCCTTCCTATAACATGAGATGTGATATCCAACTCCTTCCCAATCCAATCCTGAGACCCTTCCGATAAGAGATGTGATATCTCAATGCTTATACCAAACCTGAGACCCTTCCTATGGCATGAGATGTGATATCCAACTCCTTGCCATTCAAATCCTGAGACCCTCCCTATAACAAGAGATGTCATATCCAACTCCTTCCCATTCCAAACCTGAGACCCTTCCTTTAGCATGAGATGTGATATCCAAATCCTTCACATTCCAATCCGGAGACCAATCCTATAGCATGAGATGTGATATCTCAATGCTTCTAATACCAAACCTGAGACCCTTCCGATAGCATGAGATGTGATATCTCAATGCTTCAAAAACCAAACATGAGAACCATCCTATAACATGAGATGTGAAATCCAAATCCTTCCCTTCCCAAACCTGAGACTCTTCCTATAGCATGAGATGTGATATCTCAATGCTTCTAATATCAAACTTGAGACCCTCCGTATAGCATGAGATGTGATATCCAAGTCCTTCCCATTCCAATCCTGAGACACTTCCTATAGCATGAGATGTGATATCTCAATGCTTCTAATACCAAACATGAGACTCTTCCTATAACATGAGATGGGATATCCAACTCCTTCCCATTCCAATCCTGAGACTCTTCTTATAGCAGAGATGTGATATCTCAATGCTTATACCAAACCTGAGACCCTTCCTACGGCATGAGATGTCATATACAACTCCTTCCCATTCCAATCCTGAGACCCTTCCTATAGCATGAGATGTGATATCTCAATGCTTATACCAAACCTGAGACCCTTCCTATAGCATGAGATGTGATATCCAACTCCTTCCCATTCCAATCCTGAGACCCTTCCTATAGCATGAGATGCGATGTATCAATGCTTCTAATACCAAACCTGAGATCCTTCCTATAACATGAGATGTGATATCCAACTCCTTCCATTCCAATCCTGAGACCCTTCCTATAGCATGAGATTTGATATCTCAATGCTTATACCAAACCTGAGACCCTTCCTATAGCATGAGATGTGATATCCAAGTCTTTCCCATTCCAATCCTTAGACCCTTCCTACAGCATGCAATATGATATCTCAATGATTCTAATAACAATCCTGAGACCCGTCCTATAACATGAGATGGGATATCCAATTCCTTCCCATTCCAATCCTGAGACACTTCCGATAGCAGAGATGTGATATCTCAATGCTTATACCAAACCTGAGACCCTTCCTATAACATGAGATCGGATATCCAACTCCTTCCCGTTCCAAACCTGAGACCCTTCCTTTAGCATGAGATGTAATATCCAGCTCCTTCCCATTCCAATCCTGAGACACTTCCGATAGCATGAGATGTGATATCTCAATGCTTCTAATATCAAAACTGAAACCCTCCCTATAGCATGATATGTGATATCTAAGTCCTTCCCATTCCAATCCTGAGACCCTTCCTATAGCATGAGATGTGATATCTCAATGCTTCTACCAAACCTGAGACCCTTCCTTTAGCATGAGATGTGATATCCAACTCCTTCCCATTCCAACCTGAGACCCTTCCTATAGCATGAGAAGGGATATCCAACTCCTTCCCAATCCAATCCTGAGACCCTTCCGATAGCAGAGATGTGATATCTCAATGCTTATACCAAACCTGAGACCCTTCCTATGGCATGAGATGTGATATCCAACTCCTTGCCATTCAAATCCTGAGACCCTCCCTATAACAAGAGATGTCATATCCAACTCCTTCCCATTCCAAACCTGAGACCCTTCCTTTAGCATGAGATGTGATATCCAAATCCTTCACATTCCAATCCGGAGACCCTTCCTATAACATGAGATGTGATATCCAACTCCTTCCCAATCCAATCCTGAGACCCTTCCGATAAGAGATGTGATATCTCAATGCTTATACCAAACCTGAGACCCTTCCTATGGCATGAGATGTGATATCCAACTCCTTGCCATTCAAATCCTGAGACCCTCCCTATAACAAGAGATGTCATATCCAACTCCTTCCCATTCCAAACCTGAGACCCTTCCTTTAGCATGAGATGTGATATCCAAATCCTTCACATTCCAATCCGGAGACCAATCCTATAGCATGAGATGTGATATCTCAATGCTTCTAATACCAAACCTGAGACCCTTCCGATAGCATGAGATGTGATATCTCAATGCTTCAAAAACCAAACATGAGAACCATCCTATAACATGAGATGTGAAATCCAAATCCTTCCCTTCCCAAACCTGAGACTCTTCCTATAGCATGAGATGTGATATCTCAATGCTTCTAATATCAAACTTGAGACCCTCCGTATAGCATGAGATGTGATATCCAAGTCCTTCCCATTCCAATCCTGAGACACTTCCTATAGCATGAGATGTGATATCTCAATGCTTCTAATACCAAACATGAGACTCTTCCTATAACATGAGATGGGATATCCAACTCCTTCCCATTCCAATCCTGAGACTCTTCTTATAGCAGAGATGTGATATCTCAATGCTTATACCAAACCTGAGACCCTTCCTACGGCATGAGATGTCATATACAACTCCTTCCCATTCCAATCCTGAGACCCTTCCTATAGCATGAGATGTGATATCTCAATGCTTATACCAAACCTGAGACCCTTCCTATAGCATGAGATGTGATATCCAACTCCTTCCCATTCCAATCCTGAGACCCTTCCTATAGCATGAGATGCGATGTATCAATGCTTCTAATACCAAACCTGAGATCCTTCCTATAACATGAGATGTGATATCCAACTCCTTCCATTCCAATCCTGAGACCCTTCCTATAGCATGAGATTTGATATCTCAATGCTTATACCAAACCTGAGACCCTTCCTATAGCATGAGATGTGATATCCAAGTCTTTCCCATTCCAATCCTTAGACCCTTCCTACAGCATGCAATATGATATCTCAATGATTCTAATAACAATCCTGAGACCCGTCCTATAACATGAGATGGGATATCCAATTCCTTCCCATTCCAATCCTGAGACACTTCCGATAGCAGAGATGTGATATCTCAATGCTTATACCAAACCTGAGACCCTTCCTATAACATGAGATCGGATATCCAACTCCTTCCCGTTCCAAACCTGAGACCCTTCCTTTAGCATGAGATGTAATATCCAGCTCCTTCCCATTCCAATCCTGAGACACTTCCGATAGCATGAGATGTGATATCTCAATGCTTCTAATATCAAAACTGAAACCCTCCCTATAGCATGATATGTGATATCTAAGTCCTTCCCATTCCAATCCTGAGACCCTTCCTATAGCATGAGATGTGATATCTCAATGCTTCTACCAAACCTGAGACCCTTCCTTTAGCATGAGATGTGATATCCAACTCCTTCCCATTCCAACCTGAGACCCTTCCTATAGCATGAGAAGGGATATCCAACTCCTTCCCAATCCAATCCTGAGACCCTTCCGATAGCAGAGATGTGATATCTCAATGCTTATACCCAACCTGAGACCCTTCCTATGGCATGAGATGTGATATCCAACTCTTTGCCATTCAAATCCTGAGATCCTCCCTATAACACGAGATGTCATATCCAACTCCTTCCCATTCCAAACCTGAGACCCTTCCTTTAGCATGAGATGTGATATCCAAATCCTTCACATTCCAATCCGGAGACCCTTCCTATAACATGAGATGTGATATCCAACTCCTTCCCAATCCAATCCTGAGACCCTTCCGATAGCAGAGATGTGATATCTCAATGCTTATACCAAACCTGAGACCCTTCCTATGGCATGAGATGTGATATCCAACTCCTTGCCATTCAAATCCTGAGACCCTCCCTATAACAAGAGATGTCATATCCAACTCCTTCCCATTCCAAACCTGAGACCCTTCCTTTAGCATGAGATGTGATATCTCAATGCTTCTAATACCAAACCTGAGACCCTTCCGATAGCATGAGATGTGATATCTCAATGCTTATACCAAACCTGAGACCCTTCCTACGGCATGAGATGTCATATACAACTCCTTCCCATTCCAATCCTGAGACCCTTCCTATAGCATGAGATGTGATATCTCAATGCTTATACCAAACCTGAGACCCTTCCTATAGCATGAGATGTGATATCAAACTCCTTCCCATTCCAATCCTGAGACCCTTCCTATAGCATGAGATGTGATATCTCAATGCTTATACCAAACCTGAGACCCTTCCTATAGCATGAGATGTGATATCCAACTCCTTCCCATTCCAATCCTGAGACCCTTCCTATAGCATGAGATGTGATGTCTCAATGCTTCTAATACCAAACCTGAGATCCTTCCTATAACATGAGATGTGATATCCAACTCCTTCCATTCCAATCCTGAGACCCTTCCTATAGCATGAGATTTGATATCTCAATGCTTATACCAAACCTGAGACCCTTCCTATAGCATGAGATGTGATATCCAAGTCTTTCCCATTCCAATCCTTAGACCCTTCCTACAGCATGCAATATGATATCTCAATGATTCTAATAACAATCCTGAGACCCGTCCTATAACATGAGATGGGATATCCAATTCCTTCCCATTCCAATCCTGAGACACTTCCGATAGCAGAGATGTGATATCTCAATGCTTATACCAAACCTGAGACCCTTCCTACAACATGAGATCGGATATCCAACTCCTTCCCGTTCCAAACCTGAGACCCTTGCTTTAGCATGAGATGTGATATCCAGCTCCTTCCCATTCGAATCCTGAGACACTTCCGATAGCATGAGATGTGATATCTCAATGCTTCTAATATCAAAACTGAAACCCTCCCTATAGCATGATATGTGATATCTAAGTCCTTCCCATTCCAATCCTGAGACCCTTCCTATAGCATGAGATGTGATATCTCAATGCTTCTACCAAACCTGAGACCCTTCCTTTAGCATGAGATGTGATATCCAACTCCTTCCCATTCCAACCTGAGACCCTTCCTATAGCATGAGAAGGGATATCCAACTCCTTCCCAATCCAATCCTGAGACCCCTCCGATAGCAGAGATGTGATATCTCAATGCTTATACCAAACCTGAGACCCTTCCTATGGCATGAGATGTGATATCCAACTCCTTGCCATTCAAATCCTGAGACCCTCCCTATAACAAGAGATGTCATATCCAACTCCTTCCCATTCCAAACCTGAGACCCTTCCTTTAGCATGAGATGTGATATCCAAATCCTTCACATTCCAATCCGGAGACCCTTCCTATAACATGAGATGTCATATCCAACTCCTTCCCATTCCAAACCTGAGACCCTTCCTTTAGCATGAGATGTGATATCCAAATCCTTCACATTCCAATCCGGAGACCAATCCTATAGCATGAGATGTGATATCTCAATGCTTCTAATACCAAACCTGAGACCCTTCCGATAGCATGAGATGTGATATCTCAATGCTTCAAAAACCAAACATGAGAACCATCCTATAACATGAGATGTGAAATCCAAATCCTTCCCTTCCCAAACCTGAGACTCTTCCTATAGCATGAGATGTGATATCTCAATGCTTCTACCAAACCTGAAACCCTTCCTATAGCATGAGATGTGATATCCAACTCCTTCCCATTCCAATCCTGAGACACTTCCTATAGCATGAGATGTGATATCACAATGCTTCTAATACCAAACCTGAGACCCATCCTATAACATGAGATGTGATATCCAAATCCTTCCCCTTCCAAACCTGAGACCCTTCCTTTAGCATGATATGTGATATCCAGCTCCTCCCATTCCAATCCTGAGACCCTTCCGATAGCATGAGATGTGGTATCTCAATGCTTCTAATATCAAAACTGAGACCCTCCCTATAGCATGAGATGTGATATCTAAGTCCTTCCCATTCCAATCCTGAGACCCTTCCGATAGCAGAGATGTGATATCTCAATGCTTATACCAAACCTGAGACCCTTCCTATGGCATGAGATGTGATATCCAACTCCTTGCCATTCAAATCCTGAGACCCTCCCTATAACAAGAGATGTCATATCCAACTCCTTCCCATTCCAAACCTGAGACCCTTCCTTTAGCATGAGATGTGATATCCAAATCCTTCACATTCCAATCCGGAGACCAATCCTATAGCATGAGATGTGATATCTCAATGCTTCTAATACCAAACCTGAGACCCTTCCGATAGCATGAGATGTGATTTCTCAATGCTTCAAAAACCAAACATGAGAACCATCCTATAACATGAGATGTGAAATCCAAATCCTTCCCTTCCCAAACCTGAGACTCTTCCTATAGCATGAGATGTGATATCTCAATGCTTCTAATATCAAACTTGAGACCCTCCCTATAGCATGAGATGTGATATCCAAGTCCTTCCATTCCAATCCTGAGACACTTCCTATAGCATGAGATGTGATATCTCAATGCTTCTAATACCAAACCTGAGACTCTTCCTATAACATGAGATGGGATATCCAACTCCTTCCCATTCCAATCCTGAGACTCTTCTGATAGCAGAGATGTGATATCTCAATGCTTATACCAAACCTGAGACCCTTCCTACGGCATGAGATGTCATATACAACTCCTTCCCATTCCAATCCTGAGACCCTTCCTATAGCATGAGATGTGATATCTCAATGCTTATACCAAACATGAGACCCTTCCTATAGCATGAAATGTGATATCCAACTCCTTCCCATTCCAATCCTGAGACCCTTCCTATAGCATGAGATGTTATGTCTCAATGCTTCTAATACCAAACCTGAGATCCTTCCTATAACATGAGATGTGATATCCAACTCCTTCCATTCCAATCCTGAGACCCTTCCTATAGCATGAGATTTGATATCTCAATGCTTATACCAAACCTGAGACCCTTCCTATAGCATGAGTTGTGATATCCAAGTCTTTCCCATTCCAATCCTTAGACCCTTCCTACAGCATGCAATATGATATCTCAATGATTCTAATAACAATCCTGAGACCCGTCCTATAACATGAGATGGGATATCCAATTCCTTCCCATTCCAATCCTGAGACACTTCCGATAGCAGAGATGTGATATCTCAATGCTTATACCAAACCTGAGACCCTTCCTATAACATGAGATCGGATATCCAACTCCTTCCCGTTCCAAACCTGAGACCCTTCCTTTAGCATGAGATGTAATATCCAGCTCCTTCCCATTCCAATCCTGAGACACTTCCGATAGCATGAGATGTGATATCTCAATGCTTCTAATATCAAAACTGAAACCCTCCCTATAGCATGATATGTGATATCTAAGTCCTTCCCATTCCAATCCTGAGACCCTTCCTATAGCATGAGATGTGATATCTCAATGCTTCTACCAAACCTGAGACCCTTCCTTTAGCATGAGATGTGATATCCAACTCCTTCCCATTCCAACCTGAGACCCTTCCTATAGCATGAGAAGGGATATCCAACTCCTTCCCAATCCAAACCTGAGACCCTTCTGATAGCAGAGATGTGATATCTCAATGCTTATACCAAACCTGAGACCCTTCCTATGGCATGAGATGTGATATCCAACTCCTTGCCATTCAAATCCTGAGACCCTCCCTATAACAAGAGATGTCATATCCAACTCCTTCCCATTCCAAACCTGAGACCCTTCCTTTAGCATGAGATGTGATATCCAAACCCTTCACATTCCAATCCGGAGACCCTTCCTATAACATGAGATGTGATATCCAACTCCTTCCCAATCCAATCCTGAGACCCTTCCGATAGCAGAGATGTGATATCTCAATGCTTATACCAAACCTGAGACCCTTCCTATGGCATGAGATGTGATATCCAACTCCTTGCCATTCAAATCCTGAGACCCTCCTTATAACAAGAGATGTCATATCCAACTCCTTCCCATTCCAAACCTGAGACCCTTCCTTTAGCATGAGATGTGATATCCAAATCCTTCACATTCCAATCCGGAGACCAATCCTATAGCATGAGATGTGATATCTCAATGCTTCTAATACCAAACCTGAGACCCTTCCGATAGCATGAGATGTGATATCTCAATGCTTCAAAAACCAAACATGAGAACCATCCTATAACATGAGATGTGAAATCCAAATCCTTCCCTTCCCAAACCTGAGACTCTTCCTATAGCATGAGATGTGATAGCTCAATGCTTCTAATATCAAACTTGAGACCCTCCCTATAGCATGAGATGTGATATCCAAGTCCTTCCCATTCCAATCCTGAGACACTTCCTATAGCATGAGATGTGATATCTCAATGCTTCTAATACCAAACCTGAGACTCTTCCTATAACATGAGATGGGATATCCAACTCCTTCCCATTCCAATCCTGAGACTCTTCTGATAGCAGAGATGTGATATCTCAATGCTTATACCAAACCTGAGACCCTTCCTACAGCATGAGATGTCATATACAACTCCTTCCCATTCCAATCCTGAGACCCTTCCTATAGCATGAGATGTGATATCTCAATGCTTATACCAAACCTGAGACCCTTCCTATAGCATGAGATGTGATATCCAACTCCTTCCCATTCCAATCCTGAGACCCTTCCTATAGCATGAGATGTGATGTATCAATGCTTCTAATACCAAACCTGAGATCCTTCCTATAACATGAGATGTAATATCCAACTCCTTCCATTCCAATCCTGAGACCCTTCCTATAGCATGAGATTTGATATCTCAATGCTTATACCAAACCTGAGATCCTTCCTATAACATGAGATGTGATATCCAACTCCTTCCATTCCAATCCTGAGACCCTTCCTACAGCATGCAATATGATATCTCAATGATTTTAATAACAATCCTGAGACCCGTCCTATAACATGAGATGGGATATCCAATTCCTTCCCATTCCAATCCTGAGACACTTCCGATAGCAGAGATGTGATATCTCAATGCTTATACCAAACCTGAGACCCTTCCTATAACATGAGATCGGATATCCAACTCCTTCCCGTTCCAAACCTGAGACCCTTCCTTTAGCATGAGATGTAATATCCAGCTCCTTCCCATTCCAATCCTGAGACACTTCCGATAGCATGAGATGTGATATCTCAATGCTTCTAATATCAAAACTGAAACCCTCCCTATAGCATGATATGTGATATCTAAGTCCTTCCCATTCCAATCCTGAGACCCTTCCTATAGCATGAGATGTGATATCTCAATGCTTCTACCAAACCTGAGACCCTTCCTTTAGCATGAGATGTGATATCCAACTCCTTCCCATTCCAACCTGAGACCCTTCCTATAGCATGAGAAGGGATATCCAACTCCTTCCCAATCCAATCCTGAGACCCTTCCGATAGCAGAGATGTGATATCTCTATGCTTATACCAAACCTGAGACCCTTCCTATGGCATGAGGTGTGATATCCAACTCCTTGCCATTCAAATCCTGAGACCCTCCCTATAACAAGAGATGTCATATCCAACTCCTTCCCATTCCAAACCTGAGACCCTTCCTTTAGCATGAGATGTGATATCCAAATCCTTCACATTCCAATCCGGAGACCCTTCTTATAACATGAGATGTGATATCCAACTCCTTCCCAATTCAATCCTGAGACCCTTCCGATAGCAGAGATGTGATATCTCAATGCTTATACCAAACCTGAGACCCTTCCTATGGCATGACATGTGATATCCAACTCCTTGCCATTCAAATCCTGAGACCCTCCCTATAACAAGAGATGTCATATCCAACTCCTTCCCATTCCAAACCTGAGACCCTTCCTTTAGCATGAGATGTGATATCCAAATCCTTCACATTCCAATCCAGAGACCAATCCTATAGCATGAGATGTGATATCTCAATGCTTCTAATACCAAACCTGAGACCCTTCCGATAGCATGAGATGTGATATCTCAATGCTTCAAAAACCAAACGTGAGAACCATCCTATAACATGAGATGTGAAATCCAAATCCTTCCCTTCCCAAACCTGAGACTCTTCCTATAGCATGAGATGTGATATCTCAATGCTTCTACCAAACCTGAAACCCTTCCTATAGCATGAGATGTGATATACAACTCCTTCCCATTCCAATCCTGAGACACTTCCTATAGCATGAGATGTGATATCACAATGCTTCTAATACCAAACCTGAGACCCATTCTATAACATGAGATGTGATATCCAAATCCTTCCCCTTCCAAACCTGAGACCCTTCCTTTAGCATGAGATGTGATATCCAGCTCCTCCCATTCCAATCCTGAGACCCTTCCGATAGCATGAGATGTGATATCTCAATGCTTCTAATATCAAAACTGAGACCCTCCCTATAGCATGAGATGTGATATCTAAGTCCTTCCCATTCCAATCCTGAGACCCTTCCGATAGCAGAGATGTGATATCTCAATGCTTATACCAAACCTGAGACCCTTCCTATGGCATGAGAAGTGATATCCAACTCCTTGCCATTCAAATCCTGAGACCCTCCCTATAACAAGAGATGTCATATCCAACTCCTTCCCATTCCAAACCTGAGACCCTTCCTTTAGCATGAGATGTGATATCCAAATCCTTCACATTCCAATCCGGAGACCAATCCTATAGCATGAGATGTGATATCTCAATGCTTCTAATACCAAACCTGAGACCCTTCCGATAGCATGAGATGTAATATCTCAATGCTTCAAAAACCAAACATGAGAACCATCCTATAACATGAGATGTGAAATCCAAATCCTTCCCTTCCCAAACCTGAGACTCTTCCTATAGCATGAGATGTGATATCTCAATGCTTCTAATATCAAACTTGAGACCCTCCCTATAGCATGAGATGTGATATCCAAGTCCTTCCCATTCCAATCCTGAGACACTTCCTATAGCATGAGATGTGATATCTCAATGCTTCTAATACCAAACCTGAGACTCTTCCTATAACATGAGATGGGATATCCAACTCCTTCCCATTCCAATCCTGAGACTCTTCTGATAGCAGAGATGTGATATCTCAATGCTTATACCAAACCTGAGACCCTTCCTACGGCATGAGAGGTCATATACAACTCCTTCCCATTCCAATCCTGAGACCCTTCCTATAGCATGAGATGTGATATCTCAATGCTTATACCAAACCTGAGACCCTTCCTATAGCATGAGATGTGATATCCAACTCCTTCCCATTCCAATCCTGAGACCCTTCCTATAGCATGAGATGTGATGTCTCAATGCTTATACCAAACCTGAGACCCTTCCTATAGCATGAGATGTGATATCCAAGTCTTTCCCATTCCAATCCTTAGACCCTTCCTACAGCATGCAATATGATATCTCAATGATTCTAATAACAATCCTGAGACCCGTCCTATAACATGAGATGGGATATCCAATTCCTTCCCATTCCAATCCTGAGACACTTCCGATAGCAGAGATGTGATATCTCAATGCTTATACCAAACCTGAGACCCTTCCTATAACATGAGATCGGATATCCAACTCCTTCCCGTTCCAAACCTGAGACCCTTCCTTTAGCATGTGATGTAATATCCAGCTCCTTCCCATTCCAATCCTGAGACACTTCCGATAGCATGAGATGTGATATCTCAATGCTTCTAATATCAAAACTGAAACCCTCCCTATAGCATGATATGTGATATCTAAGTCCTTCCCATTCCAATCCTGAGACCCTTCCTATAGCATGAGATGTGATATCTCAATGCTTCTACCAAACCTGAGACCCTTCCTTTAGCATGAGATGTGATATCCAACTCCTTCCCATTCCAACCTGAGACCCTTCCTATAGCATGAGAAGGGATATCCAACTCCTTCCCAATCCAATCCTGAGACCCTTCCGATAGCAGAGATGTGATATATCAATGCTTATACCAAACCTGAGACCCTTCCTATGGCATGAGATGTGATATCCAACTCCTTGCCATTCAAATCCTGAGACCCTCCTTATAACAAGAGATGTCATATCCAACTCCTTCCCATTCCAAACCTGAGACCCTTCCTTTAGCATGAGATGTGATATCCAAATCCTTCACATTCCAATCCGGAGACCAATCCTATAGCATGAGATGTGATATCTCAATGCTTCTAATACCAAACCTGAGACCCTTCCGATAGCATGAGATGTGATATCTCAATGCTTCAAAAACCAAACATGAGAACCATCCTATAACATGAGATGTGAAATCCAAATCCTTCCCTTCCCAAACCTGAGACTCTTCCTATAGCATGAGATGTGATAGCTCAATGCTTCTAATATCAAACTTGAGACCCTCCCTATAGCATGAGATGTGATATCCAAGTCCTTCCCATTCCAATCCTGAGACACTTCCTATAGCATGAGATGTGATATCTCAATGCTTCTAATACCAAACCTGAGACTCTTCCTATAACATGAGATGGGATATCCAACTCCTTCCCATTCCAATCCTGAGACTCTTCTGATAGCAGAGATGTGATATCTCAATGCTTATACCAAACCTGAGACCCTTCCTACGGCATGAGATGTCATATACAACTCCTTCCCATTCCAATCCTGAGACCCTTCCTATAGCATGAGATGTGATATCTCAATGCTTATACCAAACCTGAGACCCTTCCTATAGCATGAGATGTGATATCCAACTCCTTCCCATTCCAATCCTGAGACCCTTCCTATAGCATGAGATGCGATGTATCAATGCTTCTAATACCAAACCTGAGATCCTTCCTATAACATGAGATGTAATATCCAACTCCTTCCATTCCAATCCTGAGACCCTTCCTATAGCATGAGATTTGATATCTCAATGCTTATACCAAACCTGAGATCCTTCCTATAACATGAGATGTGATATCCAACTCCTTCCATTCCAATCCTGAGACCCTTCCTACAGCATGCAATATGATATCTCAATGATTTTAATAACAATCCTGAGACCCGTCCTATAACATGAGATGGGATATCCAATTCCTTCCCATTCCAATCCTGAGACACTTCCGATAGCAGAGATGTGATATCTCAATGCTTATACCAAACCTGAGACCCTTCCTATAACATGAGATCGGATATCCAACTCCTTCCCGTTCCAAACCTGAGACCCTTCCTTTAGCATGAGATGTAATATCCAGCTCCTTCCCATTCCAATCCTGAGACACTTCCGATAGCATGAGATGTGATATCTCAATGCTTCTAATATCAAAACTGAAACCCTCCCTATAGCATGATATGTGATATCTAAGTCCTTCCCATTCCAATCCTGAGACCCTTCCTATAGCATGAGATGTGATATCTCAATGCTTCTACCAAACCTGAGACCCTTCCTTTAGCATGAGATGTGATATCCAACTCCTTCCCATTCCAACCTGAGACCCTTCCTATAGCATGAGAAGGGATATCCAACTCCTTCCCAATCCAATCCTGAGACCCTTCCGATAGCAGAGATGTGATATCTCTATGCTTATACCAAACCTGAGACCCTTCCTATGGCATGAGGTGTGATATCCAACTCCTTGCCATTCAAATCCTGAGACCCTCCCTATAACAAGAGATGTCATATCCAACTCCTTCCCATTCCAAACCTGAGACCCTTCCTTTAGCATGAGATGTGATATCCAAATCCTTCACATTCCAATCCGGAGACCCTTCTTATAACATGAGATGTGATATCCAACTCCTTCCCAATCCAATCCTGAGACCCTTCCGATAGCAGAGATGTGATATCTCAATGCTTATACCAAACCTGAGACCCTTCCTATGGCATGACATGTGATATCCAACTCCTTGCCATTCAAATCCTGAGACCCTCCCTATAACAAGAGATGTCATATCCAACTCCTTCCCATTCCAAACCTGAGACCCTTCCTTTAGCATGAGATGTGATATCCAAATCCTTCACATTCCAATCCAGAGACCAATCCTATAGCATGAGATGTGATATCTCAATGCTTCTAATACCAAACCTGAGACCCTTCCGATAGCATGAGATGTGATATCTCAATGCTTCAAAAACCAAACGTGAGAACCATCCTATAACATGAGATGTGAAATCCAAATCCTTCCCTTCCCAAACCTGAGACTCTTCCTATAGCATGAGATGTGATATCTCAATGCTTCTACCAAACCTGAAACCCTTCCTATAGCATGAGATGTGATATACAACTCCTTCCCATTCCAATCCTGAGACACTTCCTATAGCATGAGATGTGATATCACAATGCTTCTAATACCAAACCTGAGACCCATTCTATAACATGAGATGTGATATCCAAATCCTTCCCCTTCCAAACCTGAGACCCTTCCTTTAGCATGAGATGTGATATCCAGCTCCTCCCATTCCAATCCTGAGACCCTTCCGATAGCATGAGATGTGATATCTCAATGCTTCTAATATCAAAACTGAGACCCTCCCTATAGCATGAGATGTGATATCTAAGTCCTTCCCATTCCAATCCTGAGACCCTTCCGATAGCAGAGATGTGATATCTCAATGCTTATACCAAACCTGAGACCCTTCCTATGGCATGAGAAGTGATATCCAACTCCTTGCCATTCAAATCCTGAGACCCTCCCTATAACAAGAGATGTCATATCCAACTCCTTCCCATTCCAAACCTGAGACCCTTCCTTTAGCATGAGATGTGATATCCAAATCCTTCACATTCCAATCCGGAGACCAATCCTATAGCATGAGATGTGATATCTCAATGCTTCTAATACCAAACCTGAGACCCTTCCGATAGCATGAGATGTAATATCTCAATGCTTCAAAAACCAAACATGAGAACCATCCTATAACATGAGATGTGAAATCCAAATCCTTCCCTTCCCAAACCTGAGACTCTTCCTATAGCATGAGATGTGATATCTCAATGCTTCTAATATCAAACTTGAGACCCTCCCTATAGCATGAGATGTGATATCCAAGTCCTTCCCATTCCAATCCTGAGACACTTCCTATAGCATGAGATGTGATATCTCAATGCTTCTAATACCAAACCTGAGACTCTTCCTATAACATGAGATGGGATATCCAACTCCTTCCCATTCCAATCCTGAGACTCTTCTGATAGCAGAGATGTGATATCTCAATGCTTATACCAAACCTGAGACCCTTCCTACGGCATGAGAGGTCATATACAACTCCTTCCCATTCCAATCCTGAGACCCTTCCTATAGCATGAGATGTGATATCTCAATGCTTATACCAAACCTGAGACCCTTCCTATAGCATGAGATGTGATATCCAACTCCTTCCCATTCCAATCCTGAGACCCTTCCTATAGCATGAGATGTGATGTCTCAATGCTTATACCAAACCTGAGACCCTTCCTATAGCATGAGATGTGATATCCAAGTCTTTCCCATTCCAATCCTTAGACCCTTCCTACAGCATGCAATATGATATCTCAATGATTTTAATAACAATCCTGAGACCCGTCCTATAACATGAGATGGGATATCCAATTCCTTCCCATTCCAATCCTGAGACACTTCCGATAGCAGAGATGTGATATCTCAATGCTTATACCAAACCTGAGACCCTTCCTATAACATGAGATCGGATATCCAACTCCTTCCCGTTCCAAACCTGAGACCCTTCCTTTAGCATGTGATGTAATATCCAGCTCCTTCCCATTCCAATCCTGAGACACTTCCGATAGCATGAGATGTGATATCTCAATGCTTCTAATATCAAAACTGAAACCCTCCCTATAGCATGATATGTGATATCTAAGTCCTTCCCATTCCAATCCTGAGACCCTTCCTATAGCATGAGATGTGATATCTCAATGCTTCTACCAAACCTGAGACCCTTCCTTTAGCATGAGATGTGATATCCAACTCCTTCCCATTCCAACCTGAGACCCTTCCTATAGCATGAGAAGGGATATCCAACTCCTTCCCAATCCAATCCTGAGACCCTTCCGATAGCAGAGATGTGATATCTCAATGCTTATACCAAACCTGAGACCCTTCCTATGGCATGAGATGTGATATCCAACTCCTTGCCATTCAAATCCTGAGACCCTCCCTATAACAAGAGATGTCATATCCAACTCCTTCCCATTCCAAACCTGAGACCCTTCCTTTAGCATGAGATGTGATATCCAAACCCTTCACATTCCAATCCGGAGACCCTTCCTATAACATGAGATGTGATATCCAACTCCTTCCCAATCCAATCCTGTGACCCTTCCGATAGCAGAGATGTGATATCTCAATGCTTATACCAAACCTGAGACCCTTCCTATGGCATGAGATGTGATATCCAACTCCTTGCCATTCAAATCCTGAGACCCTCCCTATAACAAGAGATGTCATATCCAACTCCTTCCCATTCCAAACCTGAGACCCTTCCTTTAGCATGAGATGTGATATCCAAATCCTTCACATTCCAATCCAGAGACCAATCCTATAGCATGAGATGTGATATCTCAATGCTTCTAATACCAAACCTGAGACCCTTCCGATAGCATGAGATGTGATATCTCAATGCTTCAAAAACCAAACATGAGAACCATCCTATAACATGAGATGTGAAATCCAAATCCTTCCCTTCCCAAACCTGAGACTCTTCCTATAGCATGAGATGTGATATCTCAATGCTTCTACCAAACCTGAAACCCTTCCTATAGCATGAGATGTGATATCCAACTCCTTCCCATTCCAATCCTGAGACACTTCCTATAGCATGAGATGTGATATCACAATGCTTCTAATACCAAACCTGAAACCCATCCTATAACATGAGATGTGATATCCAAATCCTTCCCCTTCCAAACCTGAGACCCTTCCTTTAGCATGAGATGTGATATCCAGCTCCTCCCATTCCAATCCTGAGACCCTTCCGATAGCATGAGATGTGATATCTCAATGCTTCTAATATCAAAACTGAGACCCTCCCTATAGCATGAGATGTGATATCTAAGTCCTTCCCATTCCAATCCTGAGACCCTTCCGATAGCAGAGATGTGATATCTCAATGCTTATACCAAACCTGAGACCCTTCCTATGGCATGAGATGTGATATCCAACTCCTTGCCATTCAAATCCTGAGACCCTCCCTATAACAAGAGATGTCATATCCAACTCCTTCCCATTCCAAACCTGAGACCCTTCCTTTAGCATGAGATGTGATATCCAAATCCTTCACATTCCAATCCGGAGACCAATCCTATAGCATGAGATGTGATATCTCAATGCTTCTAATACCAAACCTGAGACTCTTCCTATAGCATGAGATGTGATATCTCAATGCTTCTAATATCAAACTTGAGATCCTCCCTATAGCATGAGATGTGATATCCAAGTCCTTCCCATTCCAATCCTGAGACCCTTCCTATAGCATGAGATGGGATATCTCAATGCTTCTACCAAACCTGAGACCCTTCCTTTAGCATGAGATGTGATATCCAACTCCTTCCCATTCCAACCTGAGACCCTTCCTATAGCATGAGAAGGGATATCCAACTCCTTCCCAATCCAAACCTGAGACCCTTCCGATAGCAGAGATGTGATATCTCAATGCTTATACCAAACCTGAGACCCTTCCTATGGCATGAGATGTGATATCCAACTCCTTGCCATTCAAATCCTGAGACCCTCCCTATAACAAGAGATGTCATATCCAACTCCTTCCCATTCCAAACCTGAGACCCTTCCTTTAGCATGAGATGTGATATCCAAACCCTTCACATTCCAATCCGGAGACCCTTCCTATAACATGAGATGTGATATCCAACTCCTTCCCAATCCAATCCTGAGACCCTTCCGATAGCAGAGATGTGATATTTCAATGCTTATACCAAACCTGAGACCCTTCCTATGGCATGAGATGTGATATCCAACTCCTTGCCATTCAAATCCTGAGACCCTCCTTATAACAAGAGATGTCATATCCAACTCCTTCCCATTCCAAACCTGAGACCCTTCCTTTAGCATGAGATGTGATATCCAAATCCTTCACATTCCAATCCGGAGACCAATCCTATAGCATGAGATGTGATATCTCAATGCTTCTAATACCAAACCTGAGAACCATCCTATAACATGAGATGTGAAATCCAAATCCTTCCCTTCCCAAACCTGAGACTCTTCCTATAGCATGAGATGTGATAGCTCAATGCTTCTAATATCAAACTTGAGACCCTCCCTATAGCATGAGATGTGATATCCAAGTCCTTCCCATTCCAATCCTGAGACACTTCCTATAGTAAGAAATGTGATATCTCAATGCTTCTAATACCAAACCTGAGACTCTTCCTGTAACATGAGATGGGATATCCAACTCCTTCCCATTCCAATCCTGAGACTCTTCTGATAGCAGAGATGTGATATCTCAATGCTTATACCAAACCTGAGACCCTTCCTACGGCATGAGATGTCATATACAACTCCTTCCCATTCCAATCCTGAGACCCTTCCTATAGCATGAGATGTGATATCTCAATGCTTATACCAAACCTGAGACCCTTCCTATAGCATGAGATGTGATATCCAACTCCTTCCCATTCCAATCCTGAGACCCTTCCTATAGCATGAGATGCGATGTATCAATGCTTCTAATACCAAACCTGAGATCCTTCCTATAACATGAGATGTAATATCCAACTCCTTCCATTCCAATCCTGAGACCCTTCCTATAGCATGAGATTTGATATCTCAATGCTTATACCAAACCTGAGATCCTTCCTATAACATGAGATGTGATATCCAACTCCTTCCATTCCAATCCTGAGACCCTTCCTACAGCATGCAATATGATATCTCAATGATTTTAATAACAATCCTGAGACCCGTCCTATAACATGAGATGGGATATCCAATTCCTTCCCATTCCAATCCTGAGACACTTCCGATAGCAGAGATGTGATATCTCAATGCTTATACCAAACCTGAGACCCTTCCTATAACATGAGATCGGATATCCAACTCCTTCCCGTTCCAAACCTGAGACCCTTCCTTTAGCATGAGATGTAATATCCAGCTCCTTCCCATTCCAATCCTGAGACACTTCCGATAGCATGAGATGTGATATCTCAATGCTTCTAATATCAAAACTGAAACCCTCCCTATAGCATGATATGTGATATCTAAGTCCTTCCCATTCCAATCCTGAGACCCTTCCTATAGCATGAGATGTGATATCTCAATGCTTCTACCAAACCTGAGACCCTTCCTTTAGCATGAGATGTGATATCCAACTCCTTCCCATTCCAACCTGAGACCCTTCCTATAGCATGAGAAGGGATATCCAACTCCTTCCCAATCCAATCCTGAGACCCTTCCGATAGCAGAGATGTGATATCTCTATGCTTATACCAAACCTGAGACCCTTCCTATGGCATGAGGTGTGATATCCAACTCCTTGCCATTCAAATCCTGAGACCCTCCCTATAACAAGAGATGTCATATCCAACTCCTTCCCATTCCAAACCTGAGACCCTTCCTTTAGCATGAGATGTGATATCCAAATCCTTCACATTCCAATCCGGAGACCCTTCTTATAACATGAGATGTGATATCCAACTCCTTCCCAATCCAATCCTGAGACCCTTCCGATAGCAGAGATGTGATATCTCAATGCTTATACCAAACCTAAGACCCTTCCTATGGCATGACATGTGATATCCAACTCCTTGCCATTCAAATCCTGAGACCCTCCCTATAACAAGAGATGTCATATCCAACTCCTTCCCATTCCAAACCTGAGACCCTTCCTTTAGCATGAGATGTGATATCCAAATCCTTCACATTCCAATCCAGAGACCAATCCTATAGCATGAGATGTGATATCTCAATGCTTCTAATACCAAACCTGAGACCCTTCCGATAGCATGAGATGTGATATCTCAATGCTTCAAAAACCAAACATGAGAACCATCCTATAACATGAGATGTGAAATCCAAATCCTTCCCTTCCCAAACCTGAGACTCTTCCTATAGCATGAGATGTGATATCTCAATGCTTCTACCAAACCTGAAACCCTTCCTATAGCATGAGATGTGATATACAACTCCTTCCCATTCCAATCCTGAGACACTTCCTATAGCATGAGATGTGATATCACAATGCTTCTAATACCAAACCTGAGACCCATTCTATAACATGAGATGTGATATCCAAATCCTTCCCCTTCCAAACCTGAGACCCTTCCTTTAGCATGAGATGTGATATCCAGCTCCTCCCATTCCAATCCTGAGACCCTTCCGATAGCATGAGATGTGATATCTCAATGCTTCTAATATCAAAACTGAGACCCTCCCTATAGCATGAGATGTGATATCTAAGTCCTTCCCATTCCAATCCTGAGACCCTTCCGATAGCAGAGATGTGATATCTCAATGCTTATACCAAACCTGAGACCCTTCCTATGGCATGAGAAGTGATATCCAACTCCTTGCCATTCAAATCCTGAGACCCTCCCTATAACAAGAGATGTCATATCCAACTCCTTCCCATTCCAAACCTGAGACCCTTCCTTTAGCATGAGATGTGACATCCAAATCCTTCACATTCCAATCCGGAGACCAATCCTATAGCATGAGATGTGATATCTCAATGCTTCTAATACCAAACCTGAGACCCTTCCGATAGCATGAGATGTAATATCTCAATGCTTCAAAAACCAAACATGAGAACCATCCTATAACATGAGATGTGAAATCCAAATCCTTCCCTTCCCAAACCTGAGACTCTTCCTATAGCATGAGATGTGATATCTCAATGCTTCTAATATCAAACTTGAGACCCTCCCTATAGCATGAGATGTGATATCCAAGTCCTTCCCATTCCAATCCTGAGACACTTCCTATAGCATGAGATGTGATATCTCAATGCTTCTAATACCAAACCTGAGACTCTTCCTATAACATGAGATGGGATATCCAACTCCTTCCCATTCCAATCCTAAGACTCTTCTGATAGCAGAGATGTGATATCTCAATGCTTATACCAAACCTGAGACCCTTCCTACGGCATGAGAGGTCATATACAACTCCTTCCCATTCCAATCCTGAGACCCTTCCTATAGCATGAGATGTGATATCTCAATGCTTATACCAAACCTGAGACCCTTCCTATAGCATGAGATGTGATATCCAACTCCTTCCCATTCCAATCCTGAGACCCTTCCTATAGCATGAGATGTGATGTCTCAATGCTTATACCAAACCTGAGACCCTTCCTATAGCATGAGATGTGATATCCAAGTCTTTCCCATTCCAATCCTTAGACCCTTCCTACAGCATGCAATATGATATCTCAATGATTCTAATAACAATCCTGAGACCCGTCCTATAACATGAGATGGGATATCCAATTCCTTCCCATTCCAATCCTGAGACACTTCCGATAGCAGAGATGTGATATCTCAATGCTTATACCAAACCTGAGACCCTTCCTATAACATGAGATCGGATATCCAACTCCTTCCCGTTCCAAACCTGAGACCCTTCCTTTAGCATGAGATGTAATATCCAGCTCCTTCCCATTCCAATCCTGAGACACTTCCGATAGCATGAGATGTGATATCTCAATGCTTCTAATATCAAAACTGAAACCCTCCCTATAGCATGATATGTGATATCTAAGTCCTTCCCATTCCAATCCTGAGACCCTTCCTATAGCATGAGATGTGATATCTCAATGCTTCTACCAAACCTGAGACCCTTCCTTTAGCATGAGATGTGATATCCAACTCCTTCCCATTCCAACCTGAGACCCTTCCTATAGCATGAGAAGGGATATCCAACTCCTTCCCAATCCAATCCTGAGACCCTTCCGATAGCAGAGATGTGATATCTCAATGCTTATACCAAACCTGAGACCCTTCCTATGGCATGAGATGTGATATCCAACTCCTTGCCATTCAAATCCTGAGACCCTCCCTATAACAAGAGATGTCATATCCAACTCCTTCCCATTCCAAACCTGAGACCCTTCCTTTAGCATGAGATGTGATATCCAAACCCTTCACATTCCAATCCGGAGACCCTTCCTATAACATGAGATGTGATATCCAACTCCTTCCCAATCCAATCCTGTGACCCTTCCGATAGCAGAGATGTGATATCTCAATGCTTATACCAAACCTGAGACCCTTCCTATGGCATGAGATGTGATATCCAACTCCTTGCCATTCAAATCCTGAGACCCTCCCTATAACAAGAGATGTCATATCCAACTCCTTCCCATTCCAAACCTGAGACCCTTCCTTTAGCATGAGATGTGATATCCAAATCCTTCACATTCCAATCCAGAGACCAATCCTATAGCATGAGATGTGATATCTCAATGCTTCTAATACCAAACCTGAGACCCTTCCGATAGCATGAGATGTGATATCTCAATGCTTCAAAAACCAAACATGAGAACCATCCTATAACATGAGATGTGAAATCCAAATCCTTCCCTTCCCAAACCTGAGACTCTTCCTATAGCATGAGATGTGATATCTCAATGCTTCTACCAAACCTGAAACCCTTCCTATAGCATGAGATGTGATATCCAACTCCTTCCCATTCCAATCCTGAGACACTTCCTATAGCATGAGATGTGATATCACAATGCTTCTAATACCAAACCTGAAACCCATCCTATAACATGAGATGTGATATCCAAATCCTTCCCCTTCCAAACCTGAGACCCTTCCTTTAGCATGAGATGTGATATCCAGCTCCTCCCATTCCAATCCTGAGACCCTTCCGATAGCATGAGATGTGATATCTCAATGCTTCTAATATCAAAACTGAGACCCTCCCTATAGCATGAGATGTGATATCTAAGTCCTTCCCATTCCAATCCTGAGACCCTTCCGATAGCAGAGATGTGATATCTCAATGCTTATACCAAACCTGAGACCCTTCCTATGGCATGAGATGTGATATCCAACTCCTTGCCATTCAAATCCTGAGACCCTCCCTATAACAAGAGATGTCATATCCAACTCCTTCCCATTCCAAACCTGAGACCCTTCCTTTAGCATGAGATGTGATATCCAAATCCTTCACATTCCAATCCGGAGACCAATCCTATAGCATGAGATGTGATATCTCAATGCTTCTAATACCAAACCTGAGACTCTTCCTATAGCATGAGATGTGATATCTCAATGCTTCTAATATCAAACTTGAGACCCTCCCTATAGCATGAGATGTGATATCCAAGTCCTTCCCATTCCAATCCTGAGACACTTCCTATAGCATGAGATGTGATATCTCAATGCTTCTAATACCAAACCTGAGACTCTTCCTATAACATGAGATGGGATATCCAACTCCTTCCCATTCCAATCCTGAGACTCTTCTGATAGCAGAGATGTGATATCTCAATGCTTATACCAAACCTGAGACCCTTCCTACGGCATGAGATGTCATATACAACTCCTTCCCATTCCAATCCTGAGACCCTTCCTATAGCATGAGATGTGATATCTCAATGCTTATACCAAACCTGAGACCCTTCCTATAGCATGAGATGTGATATCCAACTCCTTCCCATTCCAATCCTTAGACCCTTCCTACAGCATGCAATATGATATCTCAATGATTCTAATAACAATCCTGAGACCCGTCCTATAACATGAGATGGGATATCCAATTCCTTCCCATTCCAATCCTGAGACACTTCCGATAGCAGAGATGTGATATCTCAATGCTTATACCAAACCTGAGACCCTTCCTATAACATGAGATCGGATATCCAACTCCTTCCCGTTCCAAACCTGAGACCCTTCCTTTAGCATGAGATGTAATATCCAGCTCCTTCCCATTCCAATCCTGAGACACTTCCGATAGCATGAGATGTGATATCTCAATGCTTCTAATATCAAAACTGAAACCCTCCCTATAGCATGATATGTGATATCTAAGTCCTTCCCATTCCAATCCTGAGACCCTTCCTATAGCATGAGATGTGATATCTCAATGCTTCTACCAAACCTGAGACCCTTCCTTTAGCATGAGATGTGATATCCAACTCCTTCCCATTCCAACCTGAGACCCTTCCAGTAGCATGAGAAGGGATATCCAACTCCTTCCCAATCCAATCCTGAGACCCTTCCGATAGCAGAGATGTGATATCTCTATGCTTATACCAAACCTGCGACCCTTCCTATGGCATGAGATGTGATATCCAACTCCTTGCCATTCAAATCCTGAGACCCTCCCTATAACAAGAGATGTCATATCCAACTCCTTCCCATTCCAAACCTGAGACCCTTCCTTTAGCATGAGATGTGATATCCAAATCCTTCACATTCCAATCCGGAGACCCTTCCTATAACATGAGATGTGATATCCAACTCCTTCCCAATCCAATCCTGAGACCCTTCCGATAGCAGAGATGTGATATCTCAATGCTTATACCAAACCTGAGACCCTTCCTATGGCATGAGATGTGATATCCAACTCCTTGCCATTCAAATCCTGAGACCCTCCCTATAACAAGAGATGTCATATCCAACTCCTTCCCATTCCAAACCTGAGACCCTTCCTTTAGCATGAGATGTGATATCCAAATCCTTCACATTCCAATCCAGAGACCAATCCTATAGCATGAGATGTGATATCTCAATGCTTCTAATACCAAACCTGAGACCCTTCCGATAGCATGAGATGTGATATCTCAATGCTTCAAAAAACAAACATGAGAACCATCCTATAACATGAGATGTGAAATCCAAATCCTTCCCTTCCCAAACCTGAGACTCTTCCTATAGCATGAGATGTGATATCTCAATGCTTCTAATATCAAACTTGAGACCCTCCCTATAGCATGAGATGTGATATCCAAGTCCTTCCCATTCCAATCCTGAGACACTTCCTATAGCATGAGATGTGATATCTCAATGCTTCTAATACCAAACCTGAGACTCTTCCTATAACATGAGATGGGATATCCAACTCCTTCCCATTCAAATCCTGAGACTCTTCTGATAGCAGAGATGTGATATCTCAATGCTTATACCAAACCTGAGACCCTTCCTACGGCATGAGATGTCATATACAACTCCTTCCCATTCCAATCCTGAGACCCTTCCTATAGCATGCGATGTGATATCTCAATGCTTATACCAAACCTGAGACCCTTCCTATAGCATGAGATGTGATATCCAACTCCTTCCCTTTCCAATCCTGAGACCCTTCCTATAGCATGAGATGTGATGTCTCAATGCTTCTAATACCAAACCTGAGATCCTTCCTATAACATGAGATGTGATATCCAACTCCTTCCATTCCAATCCTGAGACCTTTCCTATAGCATGAGATTTGATATCTCAATGCTTATACCAAACCTGAGACCCTTCCTATAGCATGAGATGTGATATCCAAGTCTTTCCCATTCCAATCCTTAGACCCTTCCTACAGCATGCAATATGATATCTCAATGATTCTAATAACAATCCTGAGACCCGTCCTATAACATGAGATGGGATATCCAATTCCTTCCCATTCCAATCCTGAGACACTTCCGATAGCAGAGATGTGATATCTCAATGCTTATACCAAACCTGAGACCCTTCCTACAACATGAGATCGGATATCCAACTCCTTCCCGTTCCAAACCTGAGACCCTTCCTTTAGCATGAGATGTGATATCCAGCTCCTTCCCATTCCAATCCTGAGACACTTCCGATAGCATGAGATGTGATATCTCAATGCTTCTAATATCAAAACTGAAACCCTCCCTATAGCATGATATGTGATATCTAAGTCCTTCCCATTCCAATCCTGAGACCCTTCCTATAGCATGAGATGTGATATCTCAATGCTTCTACCAAACCTGAGACCCTTCCTTTAGCATGAGATGTGATATCCAACTCCTTCCCATTCCAACCTGAGACCCTTCCTATAGCATGAGAAGGGATATCCAACTCCTTCCCAATCCAATCCTGAGACCCCTCCGATAGCAGAGATGTGATATCTCAATGCTTATACCAAACCTGAGACCCTTCCTATGGCATGAGATGTGATATCCAACTCCTTGCCATTCAAATCCTGAGACCCTCCCTATAACAAGAGATGTCATATCCAACTCCTTCCCATTCCAAACCTGAGACCCTTCCTTTAGCATGAGATGTGATATCCAAATCCTTCACATTCCAATCCGGAGACCCTTCCTATAACATGAGATGTGATATCCAACTCCTTCCCAATCCAATCCTGAGACCCTTCCGATAGCAGAGATGTGATATCTCAATGCTTATACCAAACCTGAGACCCTTCCTATGGCATGAGATGTGATATCCAACTCCTTGCCATTCAAATCCTGAGACCCTCCCTATAACAAGAGATGTCATATCCAACTCCTTCCCATTCCAAACCTGAGACCCTTCCTTTAGCATGAGATGTGATATCCAAATCCTTCACATTCCAATCCGGAGACCAATCCTATAGCATGAGATGTGATATCTCAATGCTTCTAATACCAAACCTGAGACCCTTCCGATAGCATGAGATGTGATATCTCAATGCTTCAAAAACCAAACATGAGAACCATCCTATAACATGAGATGTGAAATCCAAATCCTTCCCTTCCCAAACCTGAGACTCTTCCTATAGCATGAGATGTGATATCTCAATGCTTCTACCAAACCTGAAACCCTTCCTATAGCATGAGATGTGATATCCAACTCCTTCCCATTCCAATCCTGAGACACTTCCTATAGCATGAGATGTGATATCACAATGCTTCTAATACCAAACCTGAGACCCATCCTATAACATGAGATGTGATATCCAAATCCTTCCCCTTCCAAACCTGAGACCCTTCCTTTAGCATGAGATGTGGTATCTCAATGCTTCTAATATCAAAACTGAGACCCTCCCTATAGCATGAGATGTGATATCTAAGTCCTTCCCATTCCAATCCTGAGACCCTTCCGATAGCAGAGATGTGATATCTCAATGCTTATACCAAACCTGAGACCCTTCCTATGGCATGAGATGTGATATCCAACTCCTTGCCATTCAAATCCTGAGACCCTCCCTATAACAAGAGATGTCATATCCAACTCCTTCCCATTCCAAACCTGAGACCCTTCCTTTAGCATGAGATGTGATATCCAAACCCTTCACATTCCAATCCGGAGACCCTTCCTATAACATGAGATGTGATATCCAACTCCTTCCCAATCCAATCCTGAGACCCTTCCGATAGCAGAGATGTGATATCTCAATGCTTATACCAAACCTGAGACCCTTCCTATGGCATGAGATGTGATATCCAACTCCTTGCCATTCAAATCCTGAGACCCTCCTTATAACAAGAGATGTCATATCCAACTCCTTCCCATTCCAAACCTGAGACCCTTCCTTTAGCATGAGATGTGATATCCAAATCCTTCACATTCCAATCCGGAGACCAATCCTATAGCATGAGATGTGATATCTCAATGCTTCTAATACCAAACCTGAGACCCTTCCGATAGCATGAGATGTGATATCTCAATGCTTCAAAAACCAAACATGAGAACCATCCTATAACATGAGATGTGAAATCCAAATCCTTCCCTTCCAAAACCTGAGACTCTTCCTATAGCATGAGATGTGATATCTCAATGCTTCTAATATCAAACTTGAGACCCTCCCTATAGCATGAGATGTGATATCCAAGTCCTTCCCATTCCAATCCTGAGACACTTCCTATAGCATGAGATGTGATATCTCAATGCTTCTAATACCAAACCTGAGACTCTTCCTATAACATGAGATGGGATATCCAACTCCTTCCCATTCCAATCCTGAGACTCTTCTGATAGCAGAGATGTGATATCTCAATGCTTATACCAAACCTGAGACCCTTCCTACGGCATGAGATGTCATATACAACTCCTTCCCATTCCAATCCTGAGACCCTTCCTATAGCATGAGATGTGATATCTCAATGCTTATACCAAACCTGAGACCCTTCCTATAGCATGAGATGTGATATCCAACTCGTTCCCATTCCAATCCTGAGACCCTTCCTATAGCATGAGATGCGATGTATCAATGCTTCTAATACCAAACCTGAGATCCTTCCTATAACATGAGATGTAATATCCAACTCCTTCCATTCCAATCCTGAGACCCTTCCTATAGCATGAGATTTGATATCTCAATGCTTATACCAAACCTGAGATCCTTCCTATAACATGAGATGTGATATCCAACTCCTTCCATTCCAATCCTGAGACCCTTCCTACAGCATGCAATATGATATCTCAATGATTCTAATAACAATCCTGAGACCCGTCCTATAACATGAGATGGGATATCCAATTCCTTCCCATTCCAATCCTGAGACACTTCCGATAGCAGAGATGTGATATCTCAATGCTTATACCAAACCTGAGACCCTTCCTATAACATGAGATCGGATATCCAACTCCTTCCCGTTCCAAACCTGAGACCCTTCCTTTAGCATGAGATGTAATATCCAGCTCCTTCCCATTCCAATCCTGAGACACTTCCGATAGCATGAGATGTGATATCTCAATGCTTCTAATATCAAAACTGAAACCCTCCCTATAGCATGATATGTGATATCTAAGTCCTTCCCATTCCAATCCTGAGACCCTTCCTATAGCATGAGATGTGATATCTCAATGCTTCTACCAAACCTGAGACCCTTCCTTTAGCATGAGATGTGATATCCAACTCCTTCCCATTCCAACCTGAGACCCTTCCTATAGCATGAGAAGGGATATCCAACTCCTTCCCAATCCAATCCTGAGACCCTTCCGATAGCAGAGATGTGATATCTCTATGCTTATACCAAACCTGAGACCCTTCCTATGGCATGAGGTGTGATATCCAACTCCTTGCCATTCAAATCCTGAGACCCTCCCTATAACAAGAGATGTCATATCCAACTCCTTCCCATTCCAAACCTGAGACCCTTCCTTTAGCATGAGATGTGATATCCAAATCCTTCACATTCCAATCCGGAGACCCTTCTTATAACATGAGATGTGATATCCAACTCCTTCCCAATCCAATCCTGAGACCCTTCCGATAGCAGAGATGTGATATCTCAATGCTTATACCAAACCTGAGACCCTTCCTATGGCATGACATGTGATATCCAACTCCTTGCCATTCAAATCCTGAGACCCTCCCTATAACAAGAGATGTCATATCCAACTCCTTCCCATTCCAAACCTGAGACCCTTCCTTTAGCATGAGATGTGATATCCAAATCCTTCACATTCCAATCCAGAGACCAATCCTATAGCATGAGATGTGATATCTCAATGCTTCTAATACCAAACCTGAGACCCTTCCGATAGCATGAGATGTGATATCTCAATGCTTCAAAAACCAAACATGAGAACCATCCTATAACATGAGATGTGAAATCCAAATCCTTCCCTTCCCAAACCTGAGACTCTTCCTATAGCATGAGATGTGATATCTCAATGCTTCTACCAAACCTGAGACTCTTCCTATAGCATGAGATGTGATATCACAATGCTTCTAATACCAAACCTGATACCCATTCTATAACATGATATGTGATATCCAAATCCTTCCCCTTCCAAACCTGAGACCCTTCCTTTAGCATGAGATGTGATATCCAGCTCCTCCCATTCCAATCCTGAGACCCTTCCGATAGCATGAGATGTGATATCTCAATGCTTCTAATATCAAAACTGAGACCCTCCCTATAGCATGAGATGTGATATCTAAGTCCTTCCCATTCCAATCCTGAGACCCTTCCGATAGCAGAGATGTGATATCTCAATGCTTATACCAAACCTGAGACCCTTCCTATGGCATGAGATGTGATATCCAACTCCTTGCCATTCAAATCCTGAGACCCTCCCTATAACAAGAGATGTCATATCCAACTCCTTCCCATTCCAAACCTGAGACCCTTCCTTTAGCATGAGATGTGATATCCAAATCCTTCACATTCCAATCCGGAGACCAATCCTATAGCATGAGATGTGATATCTCAATGCTTCTAATACCAAACCTGAGACCCTTCCGATAGCATGAGATGTAATATCTCAATGCTTCAAAAACCAAACATGAGAACCATCCTATAACATGAGATGTGAAATCCAAATCCTTCCCTTCCCAAACCTGAGACTCTTCCTATAGCATGAGATGTGATATCTCAATGCTTCTAATATCAAACTTGAGACCCTCCCTATAGCATGAGATGTGATATCCAAGTCCTTCCCATTCCAATCCTGAGACACTTCCTATAGCATGAGATGTGATATCTCAATGCTTCTAATACCAAACCTGAGACTCTTCCTATAACATGAGATGGGATATCCAACTCCTTCCCATTCCAATCCTGAGACTCTTCTGATAGCAGAGATGTGATATCTCAATGCTTATACCAAACCTGAGACCCTTCCTACGGCATGAGAGGTCATATACAACTCCTTCCCATTCCAATCCTGAGACCCTTCCTATAGCATGAGATGTGATATCTCAATGCTTATACCAAACCTGAGACCCTTCCTATAGCATGAGATGTGATATCCAACTCCTTCCCATTCCAATCCTGAGACCCTTCCTATAGCATGAGATGTGATGTCTCAATGCTTATACCAAACCTGAGACCCTTCCTATAGCATGAGATGTGATATCCAAGTCTTTCCCATTCCAATCCTTAGACCCTTCCTACAGCATGCAATATGATATCTCAATGATTCTAATAACAATCCTGAGACCCGTCCTATAACATGAGATGGGATATCCAATTCCTTCCCATTCCAATCCTGAGACACTTCCGATAGCAGAGATGTGATATCTCAATGCTTATACCAAACCTGAGACCCTTCCTATAACATGAGATCGGATATCCAACTCCTTCCCGTTCCAAACCTGAGACCCTTCCTTTAGCATGAGATGTAATATCCAGCTCCTTCCCATTCCAATCCTGAGACACTTCCGATAGCATGAGATGTGATATCTCAATGCTTCTAATATCAAAACTGAAACCCTCCCTATAGCATGATATGTGATATCTAAGTCCTTCCCATTCCAATCCTGAGACCCTTCCTATAGCATGAGATGTGATATCTCAATGCTTCTACCAAACCTGAGACCCTTCCTTTAGCATGAGATGTGATATCCAACTCCTTCCCATTCCAACCTGAGACCCTTCCTATAGCATGAGAAGGGATATCCAACTCCTTCCCAATCCAATCCTGAGACCCTTCCGATAGCAGAGATGTGATATCTCAATGCTTATACCAAACCTGAGACCCTTCCTATGGCATGAGATGTGATATCCAACTCCTTGCCATTCAAATCCTGAGACCCTCCCTATAACAAGAGATGTCATATCCAACTCCTTCCCATTCCAAACCTGAGACCCTTCCTTTAGCATGAGATGTGATATCCAAATCCTTCACATTCCAATCCGGAGACCCTTCCTATAACATGAGATGTGATATCCAACTCATTCCCAATCCAATCCTGTGACCCTTCCGATAGCAGAGATGTGATATCTCAATGCTTATACCAAACCTGAGACCCTTCCTATGGCATGAGATGTGATATCCAACTCCTTGCCATTCAAATCCTGAGACCCTCCCTATAACAAGAGATGTCATATCCAACTCCTTCCCATTCCAAACCTGAGACCCTTCCTTTAGCATGAGATGTGATATCCAAATCCTTCACATTCCAATCCAGAGACCAATCCTATAGCATGAGATGTGATATCTCAATGCTTCTAATACCAAACCTGAGACCCTTCCGATAGCATGAGATGTGATATCTCAATGCTTGAAAAACCAAACATGAGAACCATCCTATAACATGAGATGTGAAATCCAAATCCTTCCCTTCCCAAACCTGAGACTCTTCCTATAGCATGAGATGTGATATCTCAATGCTTCTACCAAACCTGAAACCCTTCCTATAGCATGAGATGTGATATCCAACTCCTTCCCATTCCAATCCTGAGACACTTCCTATAGCATGAGATGTGATATCACAATGCTTCTAATACCAAACCTGAAACCCATCCTATAACATGAGATGTGATATCCAAATTCTTCCCCTTCCAAACCTGAGACCCTTCCTTTAGCATGAGATGTGATATCCAGCTCCTCCCATTCCAATCCTGAGACCCTTCCGATAGCATGAGATGTGATATCTCAATGCTTCTAATATCAAAACTGAGACCCTCCCTATAGCATGAGATGTGATATCTAAGTCCTTCCCATTCCAATCCTGAGACCCTTCCGATAGCAGAGATGTGATATCTCAATGCTTATACCAAACCTGAGACCCTTCCTATGGCATGAGATGTGATATCCAACTCCTTGCCATTCAAATCCTGAGACCCTCCCTATAACAAGAGATGTCATATCCAACTCCTTCCCATTCCAAACCTGAGACCCTTCCTTTAGCATGAGATGTGATATCCAAATCCTTCACATTCCAATCCGGAGACCAATCCTATAGCATGAGATGTGATATCTCAATGCTTCTAATACCAAACCTGAGACTCTTCCTATAGCATGAGATGTGATATCTCAATGCTTCTAATATCAAACTTGAGACCCTCCCTATAGCATGAGATGTGATATCCAAGTCCTTCCCATTCCAATCCTGAGACACTTCCTATAGCATGAGATGTGATATCTCAATGCTTCTAATACCAAACCTGAGACTCTTCCTATAACATGAGATGGGATATCCAACTCCTTCCCATTCCAATCCTGAGACTCTTCTGATAGCAGAGATGTGATATCTCAATGCTTATACCAAACCTGAGACCCTTCCTACGGCATGAGATGTCATATACAACTCCTTCCCATTCCAATCCTGAGACCCTTCCTATAGCATGAGATGTGATATCTCAATGCTTATACCAAACCTGAGACCCTTCCTATAGCATGAGATGTGATATCCAACTCCTTCCCATTCCAATCCTTAGACCCTTCCTACAGCATGCAATATGATATCTCAATGATTCTAATAACAATCCTGAGACCCGTCCTATAACATGAGATGGGATATCCAATTCCTTCCCATTCCAATCCTGAGACACTTCCGATAGCAGAGATGTGATATCTCAATGCTTATACCAAACCTGAGACCCTTCCTATAACATGAGATCGGATATCCAACTCCTTCCCGTTCCAAACCTGAGACCCTTCATTTAGCATGAGATGTAATATCCAGCTCCTTCCCATTACAATCCTGAGACCCTCCCTATAGCATGAGATGTGATATCTAAGTCCTTCCCATTCCAATCCTGAGACCCTTCCGATAGCAGAGATGTGATATCTCAATGCTTATACCAAACCTGAGACCCTTCCTATGGCATGAGATGTGATATCCAACTCCTTGCCATTCAAATCCTGAGACCCTCCCTATAACAAGAGATGTCATATCCAACTCCTTCCCATTCCAAACCTGAGACCCTTCCTTTAGCATGAGATGTGATATCCAAATCCTTCACATTCCAATCCGGAGACCAATCCTATAGCATGAGATGTGATATCTCAATGCTTCTAATACCAAACCTGAGACTCTTCCTATAGCATGAGATGTGATATCTCAATGCTTCTAATATCAAACTTGAGACCCTCCCTATAGCATGAGATGTGATATCCAAGTCCTTCCCATTCCAATCCTGAGACACTTCCTATAGCATGAGATGTGATATCTCAATGCTTCTAATACCAAACCTGAGACTCTTCCTATAACATGAGATGGGATATCCAACTCCTTCCCATTCCAATCCTGAGACTCTTCTGATAGCAGAGATGTGATATCTCAATGCTTATACCAAACCTGAGACCCTTCCTACGGCATGAGATGTCATATACAACTCCTTCCCATTCCAATCCTGAGACCCTTCCTATAGCATGAGATGTGATATCTCAATGCTTATACCAAACCTGAGACCCTTCCTATAGCATGAGATGTGATATCCAACTCCTTCCCATTCCAATCCTTAGACCCTTCCTACAGCATGCAATATGATATCTCAATGATTCTAATAACAATCCTGAGACCCGTCCTATAACATGAGATGGGATATCCAATTCCTTCCCATTCCAATCCTGAGACACTTCCGATAGCAGAGATGTGATATCTCAATGCTTATACCAAACCTGAGACCCTTCCTATAACATGAGATCGGATATCCAACTCCTTCCCGTTCCAAACCTGAGACCCTTCATTTAGCATGAGATGTAATATCCAGCTCCTTCCCATTACAATCCTGAGACACTTCCGATAGCATGAGATGTGATATCTCAATGCTTCTAATATCAAAACTGAAACCCTCCCTATAGCATGATATGTGATATCTAAGTCCTTCCCATTCCAATCCTGAGACCCTTCCTATAGCATGAGATGTGATATCTCAATGCTTCTACCAAACCTGAGACCCTTCCTTTAGCATGAGATGTGATATCCAACTCCTTCCCATTCCAACCTGAGACCCTTCCAGTAGCATGAGAAGGGATATCCAACTCCTTCCCAATCCAATCCTGAGACCCTTCCGATAGCAGAGATGTGATATCTCTATGCTTATACCAAACCTGCGACCCTTCCTATGGCATGAGATGTGATATCCAACTCCTTGCCATTCAAATCCTGAGACCCTCCCTATAACAAGAGATGTCATATCCAACTCCTTCCCATTCCAAACCTGAGACCCTTCCTTTAGCATGAGATGTGATATCCAAATCCTTCACATTCCAATCCGGAGACCCTTCCTATAACATGAGATGTGATATCCAACTCCTTCCCAATCCAATCCTGAGACCCTTCCGATAGCAGAGATGTGATATCTCAATGCTTATACCAAACCTGAGACCCTTCCTATGGCATGAGATGTGATATCCAACTCCTTGCCATTCAAATCCTGAGACCCTCCCTATAACAAGAGATGTCATATCCAACTCCTTCCCATTCCAAACCTGAGACCCTTCCTTTAGCATGAGATGTGATATCCAAATCCTTCACATTCCAATCCAGAGACCAATCCTATAGCATGAGATGTGATATCTCAATGCTTCTAATACCAAACCTGAGACCCTTCCGATAGCATGAGATGTGATATCTCAATGCTTCAAAAAACAAACATGAGAACCATCCTATAACATGAGATGTGAAATCCAAATCCTTCCCTTCCCAAACCTGAGACTCTTCCTATAGCATGAGATGTGATATCTCAATGCTTCTAATATCAAACTTGAGACCCTCCCTATAGCATGAGATGTGATATCCAAGTCCTTCCCATTCCAATCCTGAGACACTTCCTATAGCATGAGATGTGATATCTCAATGCTTATACCAAACCTGAGACCCTTCCTATAGCATGAGATGTGATATCCAACTCCTTCCCATTCCAAACCTGAGACCCTTCCTTTAGCATGAGATGTGATATCCAAATCCTTCACATTCCAATCCGGAGACCAATCCTATAGCATGAGATGTGATATCTCAATGCTTCTAATACCAAACCTGAGACCCTTCCGATAGCATGAGATGTGATATCTCAATGCTTCAAAAACCAAACATGAGAACCATCCTATAACATGAGATGTGAAATCCAAATCCTTCCCTTCCCAAACCTGAGACTCTTCCTATAGCATGAGATGTGATATCTCAATGCTTCTACCAAACCTGAAACCCTTCCTATAGCATGAGATGTGATATCCAACTCCTTCCCATTCCAATCCTGAGACACTTCCTATAGCATGAGATGTGATATCACAATGCTTCTAATACCAAACCTGAGACCCATCCTATAACATGAGATGTGATATCCAAATCCTTCCCCTTCCAAACCTGAGACCCTTCCTTTAGCATGAGATGTGATATCCAGCTCCTCCCATTCCAATCCCGAGACCCTTCCGATAGCATGAGATGTGGTATCTCAATGCTTCTAATATCAAAACTGAGACCCTCCCTATAGCATGAGATGTGATATCTAAGTCCTTCCCATTCCAATCCTGAGACCCTTCCGATAGCAGAGATGTGATATCTCAATGCTTATACCAAACCTGAGACCCTTCCTATGGCATGAGATGTGATATCCAACTCCTTGCCATTCAAATCCTGAGACCCTCCCTATAACAAGAGATGTCATATCCAACTCCTTCCCATTCCAAACCTGAGACCCTTCCTTTAGCATGAGATGTGATATCCAAATCCTTCACATTCCAATCCGGAGACCAATCCTATAGCATGAGATGTGATATCTCAATGCTTCTAATACCAAACCTGAGACCCTTCCGATAGCATGAGATGTGATATCTCAATGCTTCAAAAACCAAACATGAGAACCATCCTATAACATGAGATGTGAAATCCAAATCCTTCACTTCCCAAACCTGAGACTCTTCCTATAGCATGAGATGTGATATCTCAATGCTTCTAATATCAAACTTGAGACCCTCCCTATAGCATGAGATGTGATATCCAAGTCCTTCCCATTCCAATCCTGAGACACTTCCTATAGCATGAGATGTGATATCTCAATGCTTCTAATACCAAACCTGAGACTCTTCCTATAACATGAGATGGGATATCCAACTCCTTCCCATTCCAATCCTGAGACTCTTCTGATAGCAGAGATGTGATATCTCAATGCTTATACCAAACCTGAGACCCTTCCTACGGCATGAGATGTCATATACAACTCCTTCCCATTCCAATCCTGAGACCCTTCCTATAGCATGAGATGTGATATCTCAATGCTTATACCAAACATGAGACCCTTCCTATAGCATGAGATGTGATATCCAACTCCTTCCCATTCCAATCCTGAGACCCTTCCTCTAGCATGAGATGTTATGTCTCAATGCCTCTAATACCAAACCTGAGATCCTTCCTATAACATGAGATGTGATATCCAACTCCTTCCATTCCAATCCTGAGACCCTTCCTATAGCATGAGATTTGATATCTCAATGCTTATACCAAACCTGAGACCCTTCCTATAGCATGAGTTGTGATATCCAAGTCTTTCCCATTCCAATCCTTAGACCCTTCCTACAGCATGCAATATGATATCTCAATGATTCTAATAACAATCCTGAGACCCGTCCTATAACATGAGATGGGATATCCAATTCCTTCCCATTCCAATCCTGAGACACTTCCGATAGCAGAGATGTGATATCTCAATGCTTATACCAAACCTGAGACCCTTCCTATAACATGAGATCGGATATCCAACTCCTTCCCGTTCCAAACCTGAGACCCTTCCTTTAGCATGAGATGTAATATCCAGCTCCTTCCCATTCCAATCCTGAGACACTTCCGATAGCATGAGATGTGATATCTCAATGCTTCTAATATCAAAACTGAAACCCTCCCTATAGCATGATATGTGATATCTAAGTCCTTCCCATTCCAATCCTGAGACCCTTCCTATAGCATGAGATGTGATATCTCAATGCTTCTACCAAACCTGAGACCCTTCCTTTAGCATGAGATGTGATATCCAACTCCTTCCCATTCCAACCTGAGACCCTTCCTATAGCATGAGAAGGGATATCCAACTCCTTCCCAATCCAATCCTGAGACCCTTCCGATAGCAGAGATGTGATATCTCAATGCTTATACCAAACCTGAGACCCTTCCTATGGCATGAGATGTGATATCCAACTCCTTGCCATTCAAATCCTGAGACCCTCCCTGTAACAAGAGATGTCATATCCAACTCCTTCCCATTCCAAACCTGAGACCCTTCCTTTAGCATGAGATGTGATATCCAAATCCTTCACATTCCAATCCGGAGACCCTTCCTATAACATGAGATGTGATATCCAACTCCTTCCCAATCCAATCCTGAGACCCTTCCGATAGCAGAGATGTGATATCTCAATGCTTATACCAAACCTGAGACCCTTCCTATGGCATGAGATGTGATATCCAACTCCTTGCCATTCAAATCCTGAGACCCTCCCTATAACAAGAGATGTCATATCCAACTCCTTCCCATTCCAAACCTGAGACCCTTCCTTTAGCATGAGATGTGATATCCAAATCCTTCACATTCCAATCCGGAGACCAATCCTATAGCATGAGATGTGATATCTCAATGCTTCTAATACCAAACCTGAGACCCTTCCGATAGCATGAGATGTGATATCTCAATGCTTCAAAAACCAAACATGAGAACCATCCTATAACATGAGATGTGAAATCCAAATCCTTCCCTTCCCAAACCTGAGACTCTTCCTATAGCATGAGATGTGATATCTCAATGCTTCTAATATCAAACTTGAGACCCTCCCTATAGCATGAGATGTGATATGCAAGTCCTTCCCATTCCAATCCTGAGACACTTCCTATAGCATGAGATGTGATATCTCAATGCTTCTAATACCAAACCTGAGACTCTTCCTATAACATGAGATGGGATATCCAACTCCTTCCCATTCCAATCCTGAGACTCTTCTGATAGCAGAGATGTGATATCTCAATGCTTATACCAAACCTGAGACCCTTCCTACGGCATGAGATGTCATATACAACTCCTTCCCATTCCAATCCTGAGACCCTTCCTATAGCATGAGATGTGATATCTCAATGCTTATACCAAACCTGAGACCCTTCCTATAGCATGAGATGTGATATCCAACTCCTTCCCATTCCAATCCTGAGACCCTTCCTATAGCATGAGATGCGATGTATCAATGCTTCTAATACCAAACCTGAGATCCTTCCTATAACATGAGATGTAATATCCAACTCCTTCCATTCCAATCCTGAGACCCTTCCTATAGCATGAGATTTGATATCTCAATGCTTATACCAAACCTGAGATCCTTCCTATAACATGAGATGTGATATCCAACTCCTTCCATTCCAATCCTGAGACCCTTCCTACAGCATGCAATATGATATCTCAATGATTCTAATAACAATTCTGAGACCCGTCCTATAACATGAGATGGGATATCCAATTCCTTCCCATTCCAATCCTGAGACACTTCCGATAGCAGAGATGTGATATCTCAATGCTTATACCAAACCTGAGACCCTTCCTATAACATGAGATCGGATATCCAACTCCTTCCCGTTCCAAACCTGAGACCCTTCCTTTAGCATGAGATGTAATATCCAGCTCCTTCCCATTCCAATCCTGAGACACTTCCGATAGCATGAGTTGTGATATCTCAATGCTTCTAATATCAAAACTGAAACCCTCCCTATAGCATGATATGTGATATCTAAGTCCTTCCCATTCCAATCCTGAGACCCTTCCTATAGCATGAGATGTGATATCTCAATGCTTCTACCAAACCTGAGACCCTTCCTTTAGCATGAGATGTGATATCCAACTCCTTCCCATTCCAACCTGAGACCCTTCCTATAGCATGAGAAGGGATATCCAACTCCTTCCCAATCCAATCCTGAGACCCTTCCGATAGCAGAGATGTGATATCTCTATGCTTATACCAAACCTGAGACCCTTCCTATGGCATGAGATGTGATATCCAACTCCTTGCCATTCAAATCCTGAGACCCTCCCTATAACAAGAGATGTCATATCCAACTCCTTCCCATTCCAAACCTGAGACCCTTCCTTTAGCATGAGATGTGATATCCAAATGCTTCACATTCCAATCCGGAGACCCTTCTTATAACATGAGATGTGATATCCAACTCCTTCCCAATCCAATCCTGAGACCCTTCCGATAGCAGAGATGTGATATCTCAATGCTTATACCAAACCTGAGACCCTTCCTATGGCATGAGATGTGATATCCAACTCCTTGCCATTCAAATCCTGAGACCCTCCCTATAACAAGAGATGTCATATCCAACTCCTTCCCATTCCAAACCTGAGACCCTTCCTTTAGCATGAGATGTGATATCCAAATCCTTCACATTCCAATCCAGAGACCAATCCTATAGCATGAGATGTGATATCTCAATGCTTCTAATACCAAACCTGAGACCCTTCCGATAGCATGAGATGTGATATCTCAATGCTTCAAAAACCAAACATGAGAACCATCCTATAGCATGAGATGTGATATACAACTCCTTCCCATTCCAATCCTGAGACACTTCCTATAGCATGAGATGTGATATCACAATGCTTCTAATACCAAACCTGAGACCCATTCTATAACATGAGATGTGATATCCAAATCCTTCCCCTTCCAAACCTGAGACCCTTCCTTTAGCATGAGATGTGATATCCAGCTCCTCCCATTCCAATCCTGAGACCCTTCCGATAGCATGAGATGTGATATCTCAATGCTTCTAATATCAAAACTGAGACCCTCCCTATAGCATGAGATGTGATATCTAAGTCCTTCCCATTCCAATCCTGAGACCCTTCCGATAGCAGAGATGTGATATCTCAATGCTTATACCAAACCTGAGACCCTTCCTATGGCATGAGATGTGATATCCAACTCCTTGCCATTCAAATCCTGAGACCCTCCCTATAACAAGAGATGTCATATCCAACTCCTTCCCATTCCAAACCTGAGACCCTTCCTTTAGCATGAGATGTGATATCCAAATCCTTCACATTCCAATCCGGAGACCAATCCTATAGCATGAGATGTGATATCTCAATGCTTCTAATACCAAACCTGAGACCCTTCCGATAGCATGAGATGTAATATCTCAATGCTTCAAAAACCAAACATGAGAACCATCCTATAACATGAGATGTGAAATCCAAATCCTTCCCTTCCCAAACCTGAGACTCTTCCTATAGCATGAGATGTGATATCTCAATGCTTCTAATATCAAACTTGAGACCCTCCCTATAGCATGAGATGTGATATCCAAGTCCTTCCCATTCCAATCCTGAGACACTTCCTATAGCATGAGATGTGATATCTCAATGCTTCTAATACCTGTTAGGAAAGATTTCGTAATTATAGGGAATTTTCCTTCCATGTGGCAACCCCTAAACTTTTTGCTATTGTTTTTAACCTTGTTGTTGACTTTGCCAGAGAAGTACAGCCTTCTGCCGCACTTCTCTGGGCTTTCGCTCCTTTTCTTACGGGGAAACTGACATGCCCTTAAGACAGTCAGTACCGGGGAACGCTGTTTCCCGTAGTTTCTTTTATCGTGTCGCAGCTTTAGTGCAACACGACACAAGAGGGCACTGTAAGTTAAGTTACAGCTCTCTTGGGTCTCTAGCCTTCTACAGGCCCTAGATACTCGTTTAGGATTGTGTGTGATCGGCACAAGTGATTCAGTGACGGGGCTGGTGGCAGCGATCGTTTTGTATTTTTCGAGCTCCTTTTGGCATTCTGAGCACGTTTTTGCCCTGAACCCAAAATGGTGGCCTGGCTCCCAAAATGGCCAGACCACGAGGCTCCTTTGTCCTGTCCGCTGTCCGTCTTGCTCCCTTCACCTTCCCCGGGTCCAGGTGACCCGGGGCCTTCCTTATTTGGGCATGTACTTTCCCGCGAAACACAGATGCTTTCGCGGGCTTCTACATGCCGTGTGTGTGCCTCCAGGGTGTGGGCTGGGATGTATGGTCCCAATACACATCCTGGGTGCCAGAGAGTCTAGGGTGGTGTGAATGCCTGGGACCACCGTGGTCCGTGATTGGTCCACGTATGGTGTGTGTGTTAATGGGCGGCTCTCCCATTGGGTCCCCTCCGTTTTGGCGCGAAGGGCACCGTGGATAAGAGGGGGCTGCAAACACCACTACCATGTCGATCTCCTGAGTTCTTACGAACGAAGGAATACAGGAGCCAAGTATCCTGTAACCAGAGGCTGGACCGAGGAATCGCTGGTGACCCGCTGAAGGAATCCTCCTTTGCACTGCTGTCGTCCTGTGAAACCCTTTCCTCCTTGCATCGAACCAGAAGGCCTGTATTGGTGCTTCGACCTATTGGAATAGCAGGAACAGCTATTCCCGGCATCTTCATCAACTCCTAGCAGTAAGCCTTCGGAAGTGTCTCTGGGCCATCCAGTTGACTGACCAGCTTACAAGGGAGTCCTGCTCTGTAACCGCCGTCAGGTTGTGCCGTATCTCGAGTCCTTGTCACTCTCCCACGCTTAGTACACTTGGCGTTCCCAAGTCTGAAGGGAGGAGTGTACTTTTGATTCAGATACGCACGGCCGCTCTGTTGTCCTGCTGCGGCAACAAAACTGTGCTGGTTTCGTCGATTGGGACGTCTTTTTGATCTACACGACTGGAAAGCGTTCCCTGCTCGTCTGAACCCGCCAGCTGCTGAAACTACAGTGGAGAAGCCTGGGTCTGCTTGCTTCGGGGACCGGTGAGTAGATTAGCTAGGATCTGGTCGCCCTCCTGCAGTTGCCCATTGCTTTTCCCTGCTGTGTAAAAACAGCTCCCTTTTCGTCCGTACTCGCGTTTTGCTTCTGCTCGCTGTGGAGGCTGCGCTTGAGTCACGGAACCTGTTCTTCTTCTGTGTGCACTAACCCGAACTGCCTGACTTCCTCCGAAGAGCTTCTCCTTTGCCCGTGGGCACCAGCACTTGCAGGTACTTTGAGCACAAGGCTCCACTCTTCTCAGGGATCGGACTTCCATCTAGTTAGGTGCTTCTGAAGGCGAACTGAGTCGAAAGCATTATCGCACTGCCTGTTTTCTTCCCTTTCAGGTGGACTGCATATTTCGTGCTTTAAACGCTTGCGACTGTGTATTTGTATAGACATTGTGTTGATTTGGTATGTGTTGGTTTAGTATTGTTATAGAGTGATGTTCTTGCTACGGTCATTGTTTTAAAGGCCTTAAAATAAATGTGTTTATATTTTTGATATAACAACTGTTTGGAGTAGTTTGTAAGCGCTCTTGCTTTGTGTGCTCATTGCGAGCTTTCAGTCACCCTCACCCCTCTTGAGACCTAGTCTTGACCGCCGCGATCGCTACCTTGATTGGTCTGGCTTGTCCAGAGGTTACCCTGTTCCAAGTAATTAGGTTGGCCTTCTGAACTTCTGCGCCACCAGGACAGAGTTCAGAAATCCGTCTTAACACCTGAGACTCTTCCTATAACATGAGATGGGATATCCAACTCCTTCCCATTCCAATCCTGAGACTCTTCTGATAGCAGAGATGTGATATCTCAATGCTTATACCAAACCTGAGACCCTTCCTACGGCATGAGATGTCATATACAACTCCTTCCCATTCCAATCCTGAGACCCTTCCTATAGCATGAGATGTGATATCTCAATGCTTATACCAAACCTGAGACCCTTCCTATAGCATGAGATGTGATATCCAACTCCTTCCCATTCCAATCCTGAGACCCTTCCTATAGCATGAGATGTGATGTCTCAATGCTTATACCAAACCTGAGACCCTTCCTATAGCATGAGATGTGATATCCAAGTCTTTCCCATTCCAATCCTTAGACCCTTCCTACAGCATGCAATATGATATCTCAATGATTCTAATAACAATCCTGAGACCCGTCCTATAACATGAGATGGGATATCCAATTCCTTCCCATTCCAATCCTGAGACACTTCCGATAGCAGAGATGTGATATCTCAATGCTTATACCAAACCTGAGACCCTTCCTATAACATGAGATCGGATATCCAACTCCTTCCCGTTCCAAACCTGAGACCCTTCCTTTAGCATGAGATGTAATATCCAGCTCCTTCCCATTCCAATCCTGAGACACTTCCGATAGCATGAGATGTGATATCTCAATGATTCTAATTTCAAAACTGAAACCCTCCCTATAGCATGATATGTGATATCTAAGTCCTTCCCATTCCAATCCTGAGACCCTTCCTATAGCATGAGATGTGATATCTCAATGCTTCTACCAAACCTGAGACCCTTCCTTTAGCATGAGATGTGATATCCAACTCCTTCCCATTCCAACCTGAGACCCTTCCTATAGCATGAGAAGGGATATCCAACTCCTTCCCAATCCAATCCTGAGACCCTTCCGATAGCAGAGATGTAATATCTCAATGCTTATACCAAACCTGAGACCCTTCCTATGGCATGAGATGTGATATCCAACTCCTTGCCATTCAAATCCTGAGACCCTCCCTATAACAAGAGATGTCATATCCAACTCCTTCCCATTCCAAACCTGAGACCCTTCCTTTAGCATGAGATGTGATATCCAAATCCTTCACATTCCAATCCGGAGACCCTTCCTATAACATGAGATGTGATATCCAACTCCTTCCCAATCCAATCCTGTGACCCTTCCGATAGCAGAGATGTGATATCTCAATGCTTATACCAAACCTGAGACCCTTCCTATGGCATGAGATGTGATATCCAACTCCTTGCCATTCAAATCCTGAGACCCTCCCTATAACAAGAGATGTCATATCCAACTCCTTCCCATTCCAAACCTGAGACCCTTCCTTTAGCATGAGATGTGATATCCAAATCCTTCACATTCCAATCCAGAGACCAATCCTATAGCATGAGATGTGATATCTCAATGCTTCTAATACCAAACCTGAGACCCTTCCGATAGCATGAGATGTGATATCTCAATGCTTCAAAAACCAAACATGAGAACCATCCTATAACATGAGATGTGAAATCCAAATCCTTCCCTTCCCAAACCTGAGACTCTTCCTATAGCATGAGATGTGATATCTCAATGCTTCTACCAAACCTGAAACCCTTCCTATAGCATGAGATGTGATATCCAACTCCTTCCCATTCCAATCCTGAGACACTTCCTATAGCATGAGATGTGATATCACAATGCTTCTAATACCAAACCTGAAATCCATCCTATAACATGAGATGTGATATCCAAATCCTTCCCCTTCCAAACCTGAGACCCTTCCTTTAGCATGAGATGTGATATCCAGCTCCTCCCATTCCAATCCTGAGACCCTTCCGATAGCATGAGATGTGATATCTCAATGCTTCTAATATCAAAACTGAGACCCTCCCTATAGCATGAGATGTGATATCTAAGTCCTTCCCATTCCAATCCTGAGACCCTTCCGATAGCAGAGATGTGATATCTCAATGCTTATACCAAACCTGAGACCCTTCCTATGGCATGAGATGTGATATCCAACTCCTTGCCATTCAAATCCTGAGACCCTCCCTATAACAAGAGATGTCATATCCAACTCCTTCCCATTCCAAACCTGAGACCCTTCCTTTAGCATGAGATGTGATATCCAAATCCTTCACATTCCAATCCGGAGACCAATCCTATAGCATGAGATGTGATATCTCAATGCTTCTAATACCAAACCTGAGACTCTTCCTATAGCATGAGATGTGATATCTCAATGCTTCTAATATCAAACTTGAGACCCTCCCTATAGCATGAGATGTGATATCCAAGTCCTTCCCATTCCAATCCTGAGACACTTCCTATAGCATGAGATGTGATATCTCAATGCTTCTAATACCAAACTTGAGACTCTTCCTATAACATGAGATGGGATATCCAACTCCTTCCCATTCCAATCCTGAGACTCTTCTGATAGCAGAGATGTGATATCTCAATGCTTATACCAAACCTGAGACCCTTCCTACGGCATGAGATGTCATATACAACTCCTTCCCATTCCAATCCTGAGACCCTTCCTATAGCATGAGATGTGATATCTCAATGCTTATACCAAACCTGAGACCCTTCCTATAGCATGAGATGTGATATCCAACTCCTTCCCATTCCAATCCTGAGACCCTTCCTATAGCATGAGATTTGATGTCTCAATGCTTCTAATACCAAACCTGAGATCCTTCCTATAACATGAGATGTGATATCCAACTCCTTCCATTCCAATCCTGAGACCCTTCCTATAGCATGAGATTTGATATCTCAATGCTTATACCAAACCTGAGACCCTTCCTATAGCATGAGATGTGATATCCAAGTCTTTCCCATTCCAATCCTTAGACCCTTCCTACAGCATGCAATATGATATCTCAATGATTCTAATAACAATCCTGAGACCCGTCCTATAACATGAGATGGGATATCCAATTCCTTCCCATTCCAATCCTGAGACACTTCAGATAGCAGAGATGTGATATCTCAATGCTTATACCAAACCTGAGACCCTTCCTATAACATGAGATCGGATATCCAACTCCTTCCCGTTCCAAACCTGAGACCCTTCCTTTAGCATGAGATGTAATATCCAGCTCCTTCCCATTCCAATCCTGAGACACTTCCGATAGCATGAGATGTGATATCTCAATGCTTCTAATATCAAAACTGAAACCCTCCCTATAGCATGATATGTGATATCTAAGTCCTTCCCATTCCAATCCTGAGACCCTTCCTATAGCATGAGATGTGATATCTCAATGCTTCTACCAAACCTGAGACCCTTCCTTTAGCATGAGATGTGATATCCAACTCCTTCCCATTCCAACCTGAGACCCTTCCTATAGCATGAGAAGGGATATCCAACTCCTTCCCAATCCAATCCTGAGACCCTTCCGATAGCAGAGATGTGATATCTCAATGCTTATACCAAACCTGAGACCCTTCCTATGGCATGAGATGTGATATCCAACTCCTTGCCATTCAAATCCTGAGACCCTCCCTATAACAAGAGATGTCATATCCAACTCCTTCCCATTCCAAACCTGAGACCCTTCCTTTAGCATGAGATGTGATATCCAAATCCTTCACATTCCAATCCGGAGACCCTTCCTATAACATGAGATGTGATATCCAACTCCTTCCCAATCCAATCCTGAGACCCTTCCGATAGCAGAGATGTGATATCTCAATGCTTATACCAAACCTGAGACCCTTCCTATAGCATGAGATGTGATATCCAACTCCTTCCCATTCCAATCCTGAGACCCTTCCTATAGCATGAGATGCGATGTATCAATGCTTCTAATACCAAACCTGAGATCCTTCCTATAACATGAGATGTAATATCCAACTCCTTCCATTCCAATCCTGAGACCCTTCCTATAGCATGAGATTTGATATCTCAATGCTTATACCAAACCTGAGATCCTTCCGATAACATGAGATGTGATATCCAACTCCTTCCATTCCAATCCTGAGACCCTTCCTACAGCATGCAATATGATATCTCAATGATTCTAATAACAATCCTGAGACCCGTCCTATAACATGAGATGGGATATCCAATTCCTTCCCATTCCAATCCTGAGACACTTCCGATAGCAGAGATGTGATATCTCAATGCTTATACCAAACCTGAGACCCTTCCTATAACATGAGATCGGATATCCAACTCCTTCCCGTTCCAAACCTGAGACCCTTCCTTTAGCATGAGATGTAATATCCAGCTCCTTCCCATTCCAATCCTGAGACACTTCCGATAGCATGAGATGTGATATCTCAATGCTTCTAATATCAAAACTGAAACCCTCCCTATAGCATGATATGTGATATCTAAGTCCTTCCCATTCCAATCCTGAGACCCTTCCTATAGCATGAGATGTGATATCTCAATGCTTCTACCAAACCTGAGACCCTTCCTTTAGCATGAGATGTGATATCCAACTCCTTCCCATTCCAACCTGAGACCCTTCCTATAGCATGAGAAGGGATATCCAACTCCTTCCCAATCCAATCCCGAGACCCTTCCGATAGCAGAGATGCGATATCTCTATGCTTATACCAAACCTGAGACCCTTCCTATGGCATGAGATGTGATATCCAACTCCTTGCCATTCAAATCCTGAGACCCTCCCTATAACAAGAGATGTCATATCCAACTCCTTCCCATTCAAACCTGAGACCCTTCCTTTAGCATGAGATGTGATATCCAAATCCTTCACATTCCAATCCGGAGACCCTTCTTATAACATGAGATGTGATATCCAACTCCTTCCCAATCCAATCCTGAGACCCTTCCGATGGCAGAGATGTGATATCTCAATGCTTATACCAAACCTGAGACCCTTCCTATGGCATGAGATGTGATATCCAACTCCTTGCCATTCAAATCCTGAGACCCTCCCTATAACAAGAGATGTCATATCCAACTCCTTCCCATTCCAAACCTGAGACCCTTCCTTTAGCATGAGATGTGATATCCAAATCCTTCACATTCCAATCCAGAGACCAATCCTATAGCATGAGATGTGATATCTCAATGCTTCTAATACCAAACCTGAGACCCTTCCGATAGCATGAGATGTGATATCTCAATGCTTCAAAAACCAAACATGAGAACCATCCTATAACATGAGATGTGAAATCCAAATCCTTCCCTTCCCAAACCTGAGACTCTTCCTATAGCATGAGATGTGATATCTCAATGCTTCTACCAAACCTGAAACCCTTCCTATAGCATGAGATGTGATATACAACTCCTTCCCATTCCAATCCTGAGACACTTCCTATAGCATGAGATGTGATATCACAATGCTTCTAATACCAAACCTGAGACCCATTCTATAACATGAGATGTGATATCCAAATCCTTCCCCTTCCAAACCTGAGACCCTTCCTTTAGCATGAGATGTGATATCCAGCTCCTCCCATTCCAATCCTGAGACCCTTCCGATAGCATGAGATGTGATATCTCAATGCTTCTAATATCAAAACTGAGACCCTCCCTATAGCATGAGATGTGATATCTAAGTCCTTCCCATTCCAATCCTGAGACCCTTCCGATAGCAGAGATGTGATATCTCAATGCTTATACCAAACCTGAGACCCTTCCTATGGCATGAGATGTGATATCCAACTCCTTGCCATTCAAATCCTGAGACCCTCCCTATAACAAGAGATGTCATATCCAACTCCTTCCCATTCCAAACCTGAGACCCTTCCTTTAGCATGAGATGTGATATCCAAATCCTTCACATTCCAATCCGGAGACCAATCCTATAGCATGAGATGTGATATCTCAATGCTTCTAATACCAAACCTGAGACCCTTCCGATAGCATGAGATGTAATATCTCAATGCTTCAAAAACCAAACATGAGAACCATCCTATAACATGAGATGTGAAATCCAAATCCTTCCCTTCCCAAACCTGAGACTCTTCCTATAGCATGAGATGTGATATCTCAATGCTTCTAATATCAAACTTGAGACCCTCCCTATAGCATGAGATGTGATATCCAAGTCCTTCCCATTCCAATCCTGAGACACTTCCTACAGCATGAGATGTGATATCTCAATGCTTCTAATACCAAACCTGAGACTCTTCCTATAACATGAGATGGGATATCCAACTCCTTCCCATTCCAATCCTGAGACTCTTCTGATAGCAGAGATGTGATATCTCAATGCTTATACCAAACCTGAGACCCTTCCTACGGCATGAGATGTCATATACAACTCCTTCCCATTCCAATCCTGAGACCCTTCCTATAGCATGAGATGTGATATCTCAATGCTTATACCAAACCTGAGACCCTTCCTATAGCATGAGATGTGATATCCAACTCCTTCCCATTCCAATCCTGAGACCCTTCCTATAGCATGAGATGTGATGTCTCAATGCTTATACCAAACCTGAGACCCTTCCTATAGCATGAGATGTGATATCCAAGTCTTTCCCATTCCAATCCTTAGACCCTTCCTACAGCATGCAATATGATATCTCAATGATTCTAATAACAATCCTGAGACCCGTCCTATAACATGAGATGGGATATCCAATTCCTTCCCATTCCAATCCTGAGACACTTCCGATAGCAGAGATGTGATATCTCAATGCTTATACCAAACCTGAGACCCTTCCTATAACATGAGATCGGATATCCAACTCCTTCCCGTTCCAAACCTGAGACCCTTCCTTTAGCATGAGATGTAATATCCAGCTCCTTCCCATTCCAATCCTGAGACACTTCCGATAGCATGAGATGTGATATCTCAATGCTTCTAATATCAAAACTGAAACCCTCCCTATAGCATGATATGTGATATCTAAGTCCTTCCCATTCCAATCCTGAGACCCTTCCTATAGCATGAGATGTGATATCTCAATGCTTCTACCAAACCTGAGACCCTTCCTTTAGCATGAGATGTGATATCCAACTCCTTCCCATTCCAACCTGAGACCCTTCCTATAGCATGAGAAGGGATATCCAACTCCTTCCCAATCCAATCCTGAGACCCTTCCGATAGCAGAGATGTAATATCTCAATGCTTATACCAAACCTGAGACCCTTCCTATGGCATGAGATGTGATATCCAACTCCTTGCCATTCAAATCCTGAGACCCTCCCTATAACAAGAGATGTCATATCCAACTCCTTCCCATTCCAAACCTGAGACCCTTCCTTTAGCATGAGATGTGATATCCAAATCCTTCACATTCCAATCCGGAGACCCTTCCTATAACATGAGATGTGATATCCAACTCCTTCCCAATCCAATCCTGTGACCCTTCCGATAGCAGAGATGTGATATCTCAATGCTTATACCAAACCTGAGACCCTTCCTATGGCATGAGATGTGATATCCAACTCCTTGCCATTCAAATCCTGAGACCCTCCCTATAACAAGAGATGTCATATCCAACTCCTTCCCATTCCAAACCTGAGACCCTTCCTTTAGCATGAGATGTGATATCCAAATCCTTCACATTCCAATCCAGAGACCAATCCTATAGCATGAGATGTGATATCTCAATGCTTCTAATACCAAACCTGAGACCCTTCCGATAGCATGAGATGTGATATCTCAATGCTTCAAAAACCAAACATGAGAACCATCCTATAACATGAGATGTGAAATCCAAATCCTTCCCTTCCCAAACCTGAGACTCTTCCTATAGCATGAGATGTGATATCTCAATGCTTCTACCAAACCTGAAACCCTTCCTATAGCATGAGATGTGATATCCAACTCCTTCCCATTCCAATCCTGAGACACTTCCTATAGCATGAGATGTGATATCACAATGCTTCTAATACCAAACCTGAAATCCATCCTATAACATGAGATGTGATATCCAAATCCTTCCCCTTCCAAACCTGAGACCCTTCCTTTAGCATGAGATGTGATATCCAGCTCCTCCCATTCCAATCCTGAGACCCTTCCGATAGCATGAGATGTGATATCTCAATGCTTCTAATATCAAAACTGAGACCCTCCCTATAGCATGAGATGTGATATCTAAGTCCTTCCCATTCCAATCCTGAGACCCTTCCGATAGCAGAGATGTGATATCTCAATGCTTATACCAAACCTGAGACCCTTCCTATGGCATGAGATGTGATATCCAACTCCTTGCCATTCAAATCCTGAGACCCTCCCTATAACAAGAGATGTCATATCCAACTCCTTCCCATTCCAAACCTGAGACCCTTCCTTTAGCATGAGATGTGATATCCGAATCCTTCACATTCCAATCCGGAGACCAATCCTATAGCATGAGATGTGATATCTCAATGCTTCTAATACCAAACCTGAGACTCTTCCTATAGCATGAGATGTGATATCTCAATGCTTCTAATATCAAACTTGAGACCCTCCCTATAGCATGAGATGTGATATCCAAGTCCTTCCCATTCCAATCCTGAGACACTTCCTATAGCATGAGATGTGATATCTCAATGCTTCTAATACCAAACTTGAGACTCTTCCTATAACATGAGATGGGATATCCAACTCCTTCCCATTCCAATCCTGAGACTCTTCTGATAGCAGAGATGTGATATCTCAATGCTTATACCAAACCTGAGACCCTTCCTACGGCATGAGATGTCATATACAACTCCTTCCCATTCCAATCCTGAGACCCTTCCTATAGCATGAGATGTGATATCTCAATGCTTATACCAAACCTGAGACCCTTCCTATAGCATGAGATGTGATATCCAACTCCTTCCCATTCCAATCCTGAGACCCTTCCTATAGCATGAGATTTGATGTCTCAATGCTTCTAATACCAAACCTGAGATCCTTCCTATAACATGAGATGTGATATCCAACTCCTTCCATTCCAATCCTGAGACCCTTCCTATAGCATGAGATTTGATATCTCAATGCTTATACCAAACCTGAGACCCTTCCTATAGCATGAGATGTGATATCCAAGTCTTTCCCATTCCAATCCTTAGACCCTTCCTACAGCATGCAATATGATATCTCAATGATTCTAATAACAATCCTGAGACCCGTCCTATAACATGAGATGGGATATCCAATTCCTTCCCATTCCAATCCTGAGACACTTCCGATAGCAGAGATGTGATATCTCAATGCTTATACCAAACCTGAGACCCTTCCTATAACATGAGATCGGATATCCAACTCCTTCCCGTTCCAAACCTGAGACCCTTCCTTTAGCATGAGATGTAATATCCAGCTCCTTCCCATTCCAATCCTGAGACACTTCCGATAGCATGAGATGTGATATCTCAATGCTTCTAATATCAAAACTGAAACCCTCCCTATAGCATGATATGTGATATCTAAGTCCTTCCCATTCCAATCCTGAGACCCTTCCTATAGCATGAGATGTAATATCTCAATGCTTCTACCAAACCTGAGACCCTTCCTTTAGCATGATATGTGATATCCAACTCCTTCCCATTCCAACCTGAGACCCTTCCTATAGCATGAGAAGGGATATCCAACTCCTTCCCAATCCAATCCTGAGACCCTTCCGATAGCAGAGATGTGATATCTCAATGCTTATACCAAACCTGAGACCCTTCCTATGGCATGAGATGTGATATCCAACTCCTTGCCATTCAAATCCTGAGACCCTCCCTATAACAAGAGATGTCATATCCAACTCCTTCCCATTCCAAACCTGAGACCCTTCCTTTAGCATGAGATGTGATATCCAAATCCTTCACATTCCAATCCGGAGACCAATCCTATAGCATGAGATGTGATATCTCAATGCTTCTAATACCAAACCTGAGACCCTTCCGATAGCATGAGATGTGATATCTCAATGCTTCAAAAACCAAACATGAGAACCATCCTATAACATGAGATGTGAAATCCAAATCCTTCCCTTCCCAAACCTGAGACTCTTCCTATAGCATGAGATGTGATATCTCAATGCTTCTACCAAACCTGAAACCCTTCCTATAGCATGAGATGTGATATCCAACTCCTTCCCATTCCAATCCTGAGACACTTCCTATAGCATGAGATGTGATATCACAATGCTTCTAATACCAAACCTGAGACCCATCCTATAACATGAGATGTGATATCCAAATCCTTCCCCTTCCAAACCTGAGACCCTTCCTTTAGCATGAGATGTGATATCCAGCTCCTCCCATTCCAATCCTGAGACCCTTCCGATAGCATGAGATGTGATATCTCAATGCTTCTAATATCAAAACTGAGACCCTCCCTATAGCATGAGATGTGATATCTAAGTCCTTCCCATTCCAATCCTGAGACCCTTCCGATAGCAGAGATGTGATATCTCAATGCTTATACCAAACCTGAGATCCTTCCTATGGCATGAGATGTGATATCCAACTCCTTGCCGTTCAAATCCTGAGACCCTCCCTATAACAAGAGATGTCATATCCAACTCCTTCCCATTCCAAACCTGAGACCCTTCCTTTAGCAAGAGATGTGATATCCAAATCCTTCACATTCCAATCCGTAGACCAATCCTATAGCATGAGATGTGATATCTCAATGCTTCTAATACCAAACCTGAGACCCTTCCGATAGCATGAGATGTGATATCTCAATGCTTCAAAAACCAAACATGAGAACCATCCTATAACATGAGATGTGAAATCCAAATCCTTCCCTTCCCAAACCTGAGACTCTTCCTATAGCATGAGATGTGATATCTCAATGCTTCTAATATCAAACTTGAGACCCTCCCTATTGCATGAGATGTGATATCCAAGTCCTTCCCATTCCAATCCTGAGACACTTCCTATAGCATGAGATGTGATATCTCAATGCTTCTAATAACAAACCTGAGACTCTTCCTATAACATGAGATGGGATATCCAACTCCTTCCCATTCCAATCCTGAGACTCTTTTGATAGCAGAGATGTGATATCTCAATGCTTATACCAAACCTGAGACCCTTCCTACGGCATGAGATGTCATATACAACTCCTTCCCATTCCAATCCTGAGACCCTTCCTAAAGCATGAGATGTGATATCTCAATGCTTATACCAAACCTGAGACCCTTCCTATAGCATGAGATGTGATATCCAACTCCTTCCATTCCAATCCTGAGACCCTTCCTATAGCATGAGATTTGATATCTCAATGCTTATACCAAACCTGAGACCCTTCCTATAGCATGAGATGTGATATCCAAGTCTTTCCCATTCCAATCCTTAGACCCTTCATACAGCATGCAATATGATATCTCAATGATTCTAATAACAATCCTGAGACCCGTCCTATAACATGAGATGGGATATCCAATTCCTTCCCATTCCAATCCTGAGACACTTCCGATAGCAGAGATGTGATATCTCAATGCTTATACCAAACCTGAGACCCTTCCTATAACATGAGATCGGATATCCAACTCCTTCCCGTTCCAAACCTGAGACCCTTCCTTTAGCATGAGATGTAATATCCAGCTCCTTCCCATTCCAATCCTGAGACACTTCCAATAGCATGAGATGTGATATCTCAATGCTTCTACCAAACCTGAGACCCTTCCTTTAGCATGAGATGTGATATCCAACTCCTTCCCATTCCAACCTGAGACCCTTCCTATAGCATGAGAAGGGATATCCAACTCCTTCCCAATCCAATCCTGAGACTCTTCCGATAGCAGAGATGTGATATCTCAATGCTTATACCAAACCTGAGACCCTTCCTATGGCATGAGATGTGATATCCAACTCCTTGCCATTCAAATCCTGAGACCCTCCCTATAACAAGAGATGTCATATCCAACTCCTTCCCATTCCAAACCTGAGACCCTTCCTTTAGCATGAGATGTGATATCCAAATCCTTCACATTCCAATCCGGAGACCCTTCCTATAACATGAGATGTGATATCCAACTCCTTCCCAATCCAATCCTGAGACCCTTCCGATAGCAGAGATGTGATATCTCAATGCTTATACCAAACCTGAGACCCTTCCTATGGCATGAGATGTGATATCCAACTCCTTGCCATTCAAATCCTGAGACCCTCCCTATAACAAGAGATGTCATATCCAACTCCTTCCCATTCCAAACCTGAGACCCTTCCTTTAGCATGAGATGTGATATCCAAATCCTTCAGATTCCAATCCAGAGACCAATCCTATAGCATGAGATGTGATATCTCAATGCTTCTAATACCAAACCTGAGATCCTTCCGATAGCATGAGATGTGATATCTCAATGCTTCAAAAACCAAACATGAGAACCGTCCTATAACATGAGATGTGAAATCCAAATCCTTCCCTTCCCAAACCTGAGACTCTTCCTATAGCATGAGATGTGATATCTCAATGCTTCTAATATCAAACTTGAGACCCTCCCTATAGCATGAGATGTGATATCCAAGTCCTTCCCATTCCAATCCTGAGACACTTCCTATAGCATGAGATGTGATATCTCAATGCTTCTAATACCAAACCTGAGACTCTTCCTATAACATGAGATGGGATATCCAAATCCTTCCCATTCCAATCCTGAGACTCTTCTGATAGTAGAGATGTGATATCTCAATGCTTATACCAAACCTGAGACCCTTCCTACGGCATGAGATGTCATATACAACTCCTTCCCATTCCAATCCTGAGACCCTTCCTATAGCATGAGATGTGATATCTCAATGCTTATACCAAACCTGAGACCCTTCCTATAGCATGAGATGTGATATCCAACTCCTTCCCATTCCAATCCTGAGACCCTTCCTATAGCATGAGATGTGATGTCTCAATGCTTCTAATACCAAACCTGAGATCCTTCCTATAACATGAGATGTGATATCCAACTCCTTCCATTCCAATCCTGAGACCCTTCCTATAGCATGAGATTTGATATCTCAATGCTTATACCAAACCTCAGACCCTTCCTATAGCATGAGATGTGATATCCAAGTCTTTCCCATTCCAATCCTTAGACCCTTCCTACAGCATGCAATATGATATCTCAATGATTCTAATAACAATCCTGAGACCCGTCCTATACCATGAGATGGGATATCCAACTCCTTCCCATTCCAATCCTGAGACACTTCCGATAGCAGAGATGTGATATCTCAATGCTTATACCAAACCTGAGACCCTTCCTATAACATGAGATCGGATATCCAACTCCTTCCCGTTCCAAACCTGAGACCCTTCCTTTAGCATGAGATTTAATATCCAGCTCCTTCCCATTCCAATCCTGAGACACTTCCGATAGCATGAGATGTGATATCTCAATGCTTCTAATATCAAAACTGAAACCCTCCCTATAGCATGAGATGTGATATCCAACTCCTTCCCATTCCAACCTGAGACCCTTCCTATAGCATGAGAAGGGATATATAACTCCTTCCCAATCCAATCCTGAGACCCTTCCGATAGCAGAGATGTGATATCTCAATGCTTATACCAAACCTGAGACCCTTCCTATGGCATGAGATGTGATATCCAACACCTTGCCATTCAAATCCTGAGACCCTCCCTATAACAAGAGATGTCATATCCAACTCCTTCCCATTCCAAACCTGAGACCCTTCCTTTAGCATGAGATGTGATATCCAAATCCTTCACATTCCAATCCGGAGACCCTTCCTATAACATGAGATGTGATATCCAACTCCTTCCCAATCCAATCCTGAGACCCTTCCGATAGCAGAGATGTGATATCTCAATGCTTATACCAAACCTGAGACCCTTCCGATAGCAGAGATGTGATATCTCAATGCTTATACCAAACCTGAGACCCTTCCTATGGCATGAGATGTGATATCCAACACCTTGCCATTCAAATCCTGAGACCCTCCCTATAACAAGAGATGTCATATCCAACTCCTTCCCATTCCAAACCTGAGACCCTTCCTTTAGCATGAGATGTGATATCCAAATCCTTCACATTCCAATCCGGAGACCCTTCCTATAAAATGAGATGTGATATCCAACTCCTTCCCAATCCAATCCTGAGACCCTTCCGATAGCAGAGATGTGATATCTCAATGCTTATACCAAACCTGAGACCCTTCCTATAGCATGAGATGTGATATCCAACTCCTTCCGATTCCAATCCTGAGACCCTTCCTATAGCATGAGATGTGATATCGCAATGCTTCTACCAAAACTGAGACCCTTCCTTTAGCATGAGATGTGATATCCAAGTCCTTCCCATTCCAATCCTGAGAGCCTTCCTATAGCATGAGATGTGATATCTCAATGCTTCTAATACCAAACCTGAGATCCTTCCGATAGCATGAGATGTGATATCTCAATGCTTCTAATACCAAACCTGAGATCCTTCCTATAACATGAGATGTGATATCCAAATCCTTCCCCATCCAAACCTGAGACCCTCCCTTTAGCATGAGATGTGATATCCAACTCCTTCCCATTCCAATCCTGATACCCTTCTGATAGCATGAGATGTGATATCTCAATGCCTCTAATACCAAACCTGAGATCCTACCTCTAACATGAAATGTGATATCCAACTCCTTCCCTTTCCAAACCTGAGAGCCTTCCTACAGCATGAGATGTGATATCCAAGTCCTTCCCATTCCAATCTTGAGACCCTTCCTATAACATGAGATGTGATATCCAACTCTTTCCCATTCCAACCTGAGACCTTTCCTATAGCATGAGATGGGATATCCAACAACTCCTTCCAAATCCAATCCTGATACCCTTCCGATAGCATGAGATGTGCTATCCCAATGCTTCTACAAAACCTGAGACCCATACCATGGCATGATGTGATATCAAACTCCCGTCCTATACCATGAGACTTGATATCTCAATGCTTCTAATACCAAACCTGAGACCGGTCAAATAACATGAGATGTGATATCCAAATCCTTCCCCTTCCAAACCTGAGACCCTTCCTTTAGCATGAGATGTGATATCCAAATCCTTCCCATTCCAATCCTTAAAACCTTCCTATAGCATGAGATTTGATATCTCAATGCTTATACCAAACCTGAGACCCTTCCTATAGCATGAGATGTGATATCCAAGTCTTTCCCATTCCAATCCTTAGACCCTTCATACAGCATGCAATATGATATCTCAATGATTCTAATAACAATCCTGAGACCCGTCCTATAACATGAGATGGGATATCCAATTCCTTCCCATTCCAATCCTGAGACACTTCCGATAGCAGAGATGTGATATCTCAATGCTTATACCAAACCTGAGACCCTTCCTATAACATGAGATCGGATATCCAACTCCTTCCCGTTCCAAACCTGAGACCCTTCCTTTAGCATGAGATGTAATATCCAGCTCCTTCCCATTCCAATCCTGAGACACTTCCGATAGCATGAGATGTGATATCTCAATGCTTCTACCAAACCTGAGACCCTTCCTTTAGCATGAGATGTGATATCCAACTCCTTCCCATTCCAACCTGAGACCCTTCCTATAGCATGAGAAGGGATATCCAACTCCTTCCCAATCCAATCCTGAGACCCTTCCGATAGCAGAGATGTGATATCTCAATGCTTATACCAAACCTGAGACCCTTCCTATGGCATGAGATGTGATATCCAACTCCTTGCCATTCAAATCCTGAGACCCTCCCTATAACAAGAGATGTCATATCCAACTCCTTCCCATTCCAAACCTGAGACCCTTCCTTTAGCATGAGATGTGATATCCAAATCCTTCACATTCCAATCCGGAGACCCTTCCTATAACATGAGATGTGATATCCAACTCCTTCCCAATCCAATCCTGAGACCCTTCCTATAGCAGAGATGTGATATCTCAATGCTTATACCAAACCTGAGACCCTTCCTATGGCATGAGATGTGATATCCAACTCCTTGCCATTCAAATCCTGAGACCCTCCCTATAACAAGAGATGTCATATCCAACTCCTTCCCATTCCAAACCTGAGACCCTTCCTTTAGCATGAGATGTGATATCCAAATCCTTCACATTCCAATCCAGAGACCAATCCTATAGCATGAGATGTGATATCTCAATGCTTCTAATACCAAACCTGAGACCCTTCCGATAGCATGAGATGTGATATCTCAATGCTTCAAAAACCAAACATGAGAACCGTCCTATAACATGAGATGTGAAATCCAAATCCTTCCCTTCCCAAACCTGAGACTCTTCCTATAGCATGAGATGTGATATCTCAATGCTTCTAATATCAAACTTGAGACCCTCCCTATAGCATGAGATGTGATATCCAAGTCCTTCCCATTCCAATCCTGAGACACTTCCTATAGCATGAGATGTGATATCTCAATGCTTCTAATACCAAACCTGAGACTCTTCCTATAACATGAGATGGGATATCCAAATCCTTCCCATTCCAATCCTGAGACTCTTCTGATAGTAGAGATGTGATATCTCAATGCTTATACCAAACCTGAGACCCTTCCTACGGCATGAGATGTCATATACAACTCCTTCCCATTCCAATCCTGAGACCCTTCCTATAGCATGAGATGTGATATCTCAATGCTTATACCAAACCTGAGACCCTTCCTATAGCATGAGATGTGATATCCAACTCCTTCCCATTCCAATCCTGAGACCCTTCCTATAGCATGAGATGTGATGTCTCAATGCTTCTAATACCAAACCTGAGATCCTTCCTATAACATGAGATGTGATATCCAACTCCTTCCATTCCAATCCTGAGACCCTTCCTATAGCATGAGATTTGATATCTCAATGCTTATACCAAACCTCAGACCCTTCCTATAGCATGAGATGTGATATCCAAGTCTTTCCCATTCCAATCCTTAGACCCTTCCTACAGCATGCAATATGATATCTCAATGATTCTAATAACAATCCTGAGAACCGTCCTATAACATGAGATGGGATATCCAACTCCTTCCCATTCCAATCCTGAGACACTTCCGATAGCAGAGATGTGATATCTCAATGCTTATACCAAACCTGAGACCCTTCCTATAACATGAGATCGGATATCCAACTCCTTCCCGTTCCAAACCTGAGACCCTTCCTTTAGCATGAGATGTAATATCCAGCTCCTTCCCATTCCAATCCTGAGACACTTCCGATAGCATGAGATGTGATATCTCAATGCTTCTAATATCAAAACTGAAACCCTCCCTATAGCATGAGATGTGATATCCAACTCCTTCCCATTCCAACACGAGACCCTTCCTATAGCATGAGAAGGGATATCCAACTCCTTCCCAATCCAATCCTGAGACCCTTCCGATAGCAGAGATGTGATATCTCAATGCTTATACCAAACCTGAGACCCTACCTATGGCATGAGATGTGATATCCAACACCTTGCCATTCAAATCCTGAGACCCTCCCTAAAACAAGAGATGTCATATCCAACTCCTTCCCATTCCAAACCTGAGACCCTTCCTTTAGCATGAGATGTGATATCCAAATCCTTCACATTCCAATCCGGAGACCCTTCCGATAGCAGAGATGTGATATCTCAATGCTTATACCAAACCTGAGACCCTTCCGATAGCAGAGATGTGATATCTCAATGCTTATACCAAACCTGAGACCCTTCCTATGGCATGAGATGTGATATCCAACACCTTGCCATTCAAATCCTGAGACCCTCCCTATAACAAGAGATGTCATATCCAACTCCTTCCCATTCCAAACCTGAGACCCTTCCTTTAGCATGAGATGTGATATCCAAATCCTTCACATTCCAATCCGGAGACCCTTCCTATAAAATGAGATGTGATATCCAACTCCTTCCCAATCCAATCCTGAGACCCTTCCGATAGCAGAGATGTGATATCTCAATGCTTATACCAAACCTGAGACCCTTCCTATAGCATGAGATGTGATATCCAACTCCTTCCGATTCCAATCCTGAGACCTTTCCTATAGCATGAGATGGGATATCCAACAACTCCTTCCAAATCCAATCCTGATACCCTTCCGATAGCATGAGATGTGATATCCCTATGCTTCTACAAAACCTGAGACCCATACCATGGCATGATGTGATATCAAACTCCCGTCCTATACCATGAGACTTGATATCTCAATGCTTCTAATACCAAACCTGAGACCGGTCAAATAACATGAGATGTGATATCCAAATCCTTCCCCTTCCAAACCTGAGACCCTTCCTTTAGCATGAGATGTGATATCCAAATCCTTCCCATTCCAATCCTTAAAACCTTCCTATAGCATGAGATGTGATATCTCAATGTTTCTAATAAAAAACCTGAGACCCTTCCTATAGCAAGAGATGTGATATCCAAATCCTTCCCATTCCAACCTGAGACCCTTCCTATAGCATGAGAAGGGATATCCAACTCCTTCCCATTCCAATCCTTAAACCCTTCCTATAGCATGAGATGTGATATCTCAATGTTTCTAATAAAAAACCTGAGACCCTTCCTATAGCAAGAGATGTGATATCCAAATCCTTCCCATTCCAACCTGAGACCCTTCCTATAGCATGAGAAGGGATATCCAACTCCTTCCCATTCCAATCCTGAGATCCTTCCTATAACATGAGATGTGATATCCAATTCCTTCCCATTCCAAACCTGAGACCCTTCCTATTGGATGAGATGTGATATCCAACTCCTTCCCATTCCAAACCTGAGACCCTTCCTATACCATAAGATGTGATATCTCAATGCTTCTAATACCAAACCTGGGACCCGTCCTATAACATGAGATATGATATCCAAATCCTTCCCATTCCAATCCTGAAACCCTTCCGATAGCATGAGATGTGATATCTCAATGTTTCTAATAAAAAACCTGAGACCCTTCATATAGCAAGAGATGTGATATCCAAATACTTCCCATTTCAATCTTGAGACCCTTCCTATAACATGAGATATGATATCCAACTCCTTCCCATTCCAACATGAGACCCTTCCTATAGCATGAGAAGGGATGTCCAACTCCTTCCCAATCCAATCCTGAGACCCTTCCGATAGCAGAGATGTGATATCTCAATGCTTATACCAAACCTGAGACCCTTCCTTTAGCATGAGATTTGATATCCAAATCCTTCACATTCCAATCCTGAGACCCTTCCTATAGCATGAGATGTGATATCTCAATGCTTCTAATACCAAACCTGAGATGCTTCCTATAACATGAGATGTGATATCCAACTCCTTCCCATTCCAAACCTGAGACCCTTCCGATAGCATGAGATGTGATATCTCAATGCTTCTAAAACCAAACATGAGAACCATCCTATAACATGAGATGTGAAATCCCAATCCTTCCCTTCCCAAACCTGAGACCCTTCCTATAGCTTGAGATGTGATATCAAACTCCTTCCCATTCCAATCCTGAAATAGCTTGAGATGTGATATCCAACTCCTTCCCATTCCAATCCTGAGACCCTTATTATACCATGAGATGTGATATCTCAAGGCTTCTAATACCAAACCTGAGACCCGTCCTAAAACATGAGATGTGAGATACAAATCCTTCCCCTTCCAAACCTGAGACCTTTCCTTTAGCATATGTGATATCCAACTACTTCCCATTCCAATCCTGAGACACTTCCGATAGCATGAGATGTGATATCTCAATGCTTCTAATATCAAAACTGAAACCCTCCCTATAGCATGAGATGTGATATCCAACTCCTTCCCATTCCAACCTGAGACCCTTCCTATAGCATGAGAAGGGATATCCAACTCCTTCCCAATCCAATCCTGAGACCCTTCCGATAGCAGAGATGTGATATCTCAATGCTTATACCAAACCTGAGACCCTTCCTATGGCATGAGATGTGATATCCAACACCTTGCCATTCAAATCCTGAGACCCTCCCTATAACAAGAGATGTCATATCCAACTCCTTCCCATTCCAAACCTGAGACCCTTCCTTTAGCATGAGATGTGATATCCAAATCCTTCACATTCCAATCCGGAGACCCTTCCTATAACATGAGATGTGATATCCAACTCCTTCCCAATCCAATCCTGAGACCCTTCCGATAGCAGAGATGTGATATCTCAATGCTTATACCAAACCTGAGACCCTTCCTATAGCATGAGATGTGATATCCAACTCCTTCCGATTCCAATCCTGAGACCCTTCCTATAGCATGAGATGTGATATCGCAATGCTTCTACCAAAACTGAGACCCTTCCTTTAGCATGAGATGTGATATCCAAGTCCTTCCCATTCCAATCCTGAAACCCTTCCGATAGCATGAGATGTGATATCTCAATGTTTCTAATAAAAAACCTGAGACCCTTCATATAGCAAGAGATGTGATATCCAAATACTTCCCATTTCAATCTTGAGACCCTTCCTATAACATGAGATATGATATCCAACTCCTTCCCATTCCAACATGAGACCCTTCCTATAGCATGAGAAGGGATGTCCAACTCCTTCCCAATCCAATCCTGAGACCCTTCCGATAGCAGAGATGTGATATCTCAATGCTTATACCAAACCTGAGACCCTTCCTTTAGCATGAGATTTGATATCCAAATCCTTCACATTCCAATCCTGAGACCCTTCCTATAGCATGAGATGTGATATCTCAATGCTTCTAATACCAAACCTGAGATGTTTCCTATAACATGAGATGTGATATCCAACTCCTTCCCATTCCAAACCTGAGACCCTTCCGATAGCATGAGATGTGATATCTCAATGCTTCTAAAACCAAACATGAGAACCATCCTATAACATGAGATGTGAAATCCCAATCCTTCCCTTCCCAAACCTGAGAACCTTCCTATAGCTTGAGATGTGATATCAAACTCCTTCCCATTCCAATCCTGAAATAGCTTGAGATGTGATATCCAACTCCTTCCCATTCCAATCCTGAGACCCTTATTATACCATGAGATGTGATATCTCAAGGCTTCTAATACCAAACCTGAGACCCGTCCTAAAACATGAGATGTGAGATCCAAATCCTTCCCCTTCCAAACCTGAGACCTTTCCTTTAGCATATGGAATATCCAACTACTTCCCATTCCAATCCTGAGACACTTCCGATAGCATGAGATGTGATATCTCAATGCTTCTAATATCAAAACTGAAACCCTCCCTATAGCATGAGATGTGATATCCAACTCCTTCCCATTCCAACCTGAGACCCTTCCTATAGCATGAGAAGGGATATCCAACTCCTTCCCAATCCAATTCTGAGACCCTTCCGATAGCAGAGATGTGATATCTCAATGCTTATACCAAACCTGAGACCCTTCCTATGGCATGAGATGTGATATCCAACACCTTGCCATTCAAATCCTGAGACCCTCCCTATAACAAGAGATGTCATATCCAACTCCTTCCCATTCCAAACCTGAGACCCTTCCTTTAGCATGAGATGTGATATCCAAATCCTTCACATTCCAATCCGGAGACCCTTCCTATAACATGAGATGTGATATCCAACTCCATCCCAATCCAATCCTGAGACCCTTCCGATAGCAGAGATGTGATATCTCAATGCTTATACCAAACCTGAGACCCTTCCTATAGCATGAGATGTGATATCCAACTCCTTCCGATTCCAATCCTGAGACCCTTCCTATAGCATGAGATGTGATATCGCAATGCTTCTACCAAAACTGAGACCCTTCCTTTAGCATGAGATGTGATATCCAAGTCCTTCCCATTCCAATCCTGAGACCCTTCCTATAGCATGAGATGTGATATCTCAATGCTTCTAATACCAAACCTGAGATCCTTCCGATAGCATGAGATGTGATATCTCAATGCTTCTAATACCAAACCTGAGATCCTTCCTATAACATGAGATGTGATATCCAAATCCTTCCCCATCCAAACCTGAGACCCTCCCTTTAGCATGAGATGTGATATCCAACTCCTTCCCATTCCAATCCTGATACCCTTCTGATAGCATGAGATGTGATATCTCAATGCCTCTAATATCAAACCTGAGATCCTACCTCTAACATGAAATGTGATATCCAACTCCTTCCCTTTCCAAACCTGAAAGCCTTCCTACAGCATGAGATGTGATATCCAAGTCCTTCCCATTCCAATCTTGAGACCCTTCCTATAACATGAGATGTGATATCCAACTCTTTCCCATTCCAACCTGAGACCTTTCCTATAGCATGAGATGGGATATCCAACAACTCCTTCCAAATCCAATCCTGATACCCTTCCGATAGCATGAGATGTGATATCCCAATGCTTCTACAAAACCTGAGACCCATACCATGGCATGATGTGATATCAAACTCCCGTCCTATACCATGAGACTTGATATCTCAAACCTGAGACCGGTCAAATAACATGAGATGTGATATCCAAATCCTTCCCCTTCCAAACCTGAGACCCTTCCTTTAGCATGAGATGTGATATCCAAATCCTTCCCATTCCAATCCTTAAACCCTTCCTATAGCATGAGATGTGATATCTCAATGTTTCTAATAAAAAACCTGAGACCCTTCCTATAGCAAGAGATGTGATATCCAAATCCTTCCCATTCCAACCTGAGACCCTTCCTAGAGCATGAGAAGGGATATCCAACTCCTTCCCATTCCAATCCTTAAACCCTTCCTATAGCATGAGATGTGATATCTCAATGTTTCTAATAAAAAACCTGAGACCCTTCCTATAGCAAGTGATGTGATATCCAAATCCTTCCCATTCCAACCTGAGACCCTTCCTATAGCATGAGAAGGGATATCCAACTCCTTCCCATTCCAATCCTGAGATCCTTCCTATAACATGAGATGTGATATCCAATTCCTTCCCATTCCAAACCTGAGACCCTTCCTATTGGATGAGATGTGATATCCAACTCCTTCCCATTCCAAACCTGAGACCCTTCCTATACCATAAAATGTGATATCTCAATGCTTCTAATACCAAACCTGGGACCCGTCCTATAACATGAGATATGATATCCAAATCCTTCCCATTCCAATCCTGAAACCCTTCCGATAGCATGAGATGTGATATCTCAATGTTTCTAATAAAAAACCTGAGACCCTTCATATAGCAAGAGATGTGATATCCAAATCCTTCCCATTTCAATCTTGAGACCCTTCCTATAACATGAGATATGATATCCAACTCCTTCCCATTCCAACATGAGACCCTTCCTAAAGCATGAGAAGGGATGTCCAACTCCTTCCCAATCCAATCCTGAGACCCTTCCGATAGCAGAGATGTGATATCTCAATGCTTATACCAAACCTGAGACCCTTCCTTTAGCATGAGATTTGATATCCAAATCCTTCACATTCCAATCCTGAGACCCTTCCTATAGCATGAGATGTGATATCTCAATGCTTCTAATACCAAACCTGAGATGCTTCCTATAACATGAGATGTGATATCCAACTCCTTCCCAATCCAAACCTGAGACCCTTCCGATAGCATGAGATGTGATATCTCAATGCTTCTAAAACCAAACATGAGAACCACCCTATAACATGAGATGTGAAATCCCAATCCTTCCCTTCCCAAACCTGAGACCCTTCCTATAGCTTGAGATGTGATATCAAACTCCTTCCCATTCCAATCCTGAAATAGCTTGAGATGTGATATCCAACTCCTTCCCATTCCAATCCTGAGACCCTTATTATACCATGAGATGTGATATCTCAAGGCTTCTAATACCAAACCTGAGACCCTTCCTATGGCATGAGATGTGATATCCAACTCCTTGCCATTCAAATCCTGAGACCCTCCCTATAACAAGAGATGTCATATCCAACTCCTTCCCATTCCAAACCTGAGACGCTTCCTTTAGCATGAGATGTGATATCCAAATCCTTCACATTCCAATCCAGAGACCAATCCTATAGCATGAGTTGTGATATCTCAATGCTTCTAATACCAAACCTGAGACCCTTCCGATAGCATGAGATGTGATATCTCAATGCTTCAAAAACCAAACATGAGAACCATCCTATAACATGAGATGTGAAATCCAAATCCTTCCCTTCCCAAACCTGAGACTCTTCCTATAGCATGAGATGTGATATCTCAATGCTTCTACCAAACCTGAAACCCTTCCTATAGCATGAGATGTGATATCACAATGCTTCTAATACCAAACCTGAGACCCATTCTATAACATGAGATGTGATATCCAAATCCTTCCCCTTCCAAACCTGAGACCCTTCCTTTAGCATGAGATGTGATATCCAGCTCCTCCCATTCCAATCCTGAGACCCTTCCGATAGCATGAGATGTGATATCTCAATGCTTCTAATATCAAAACTGAGACCCTCCCTATAGCATGAGATGTGATATTTAAGTCCTTCCCATTCCAATCCTGAGACCCTTCCGATAGCAGAGATGTGATATCTCAATGCTTATACCAAACCTGAGACCCTTCCTATGGCATGAGATGTGATATCCAACTCCTTGCCATTCAAATCCTGAGACCCTCCCTATAACAAGAGATGTCATATCCAACTCCTTCCCATTCCAAACCTGAGACCCTTCCTTTAGCATGAGATGTGATATCCAAATCCTTCACATTCCAATCCGGAGACCAATCCTATAGCATGAGATGTGATATCTCAATGCTTCTAATACCAAACCTGAGACCCTTCCGATAGCATGAGATGTAATATCTCAATGCTTCAAAAACCAAACATGAGAACCATCCTATAACATGAGATGTGAAATCCAAATCCTTCCCTTCCCAAACCTGAGACTCTTCCTATAGCATGAGATGTGATATCTCAATGCTTCTAATATCAAACTTGAGACCCTCCCTATAGCATGAGATGTGATATCCAAGTCCTTCCCATTCCAATCCTGAGACACTTCCTATAGCATGAGATGTGATATCTCAATGCTTCTAATACCAAACCTGAGACTCTTCCTATAACATGAGATGGGATATCCAACTCCTTCCCATTCCAATCCTGAGACTCTTCTGATAGCAGAGATGTGATATCTCAATGCTTATACCAAACCTGAGATCCTTCCTATAACATGAGATGTGATATCCAACTCCTTCACATTCCAATCCAGAGACCAATCCTATAGCATGAGATGTGATATCTCAATGCTTCTAATACCAAACCTGAGACCCTTCCGATAGCATGAGATGTGATATCTCAATGCTTCAAAAACCAAACATGAGAACCATCCTATAACATGAGATGTGAAATCCAAATCCTTCCCTTCCCAAACCTGAGACTCTTCCTATAGCATGAGATGTGATATCTCAATGCTTCTACCAAACCTGAAACCCTTCCTATAGCATGAGATGTGATATCACAATGCTTCTAATACCAAACCTGAGACCCATTCTATAACATGAGATGTGATATCCAAATCCTTCCCCTTCCAAACCTGAGACCCTTCCTTTAGCATGAGATGTGATATCCAGCTCCTCCCATTCCAATCCTGAGACCCTTCCGATAGCATGAGATGTGATATCTCAATGCTTCTAATATCAAAACTGAGACCCTCCCTATAGCATGAGATGTGATATTTAAGTCCTTCCCATTCCAATCCTGAGACCCTTCCGATAGCAGAGATGTGATATCTCAATGCTTATACCAAACCTGAGACCCTTCCTATGGCATGAGATGTGATATCCAACTCCTTGCCATTCAAATCCTGAGACCCTCCCTATAACAAGAGATGTCATATCCAACTCCTTCCCATTCCAAACCTGAGACCCTTCCTTTAGCATGAGATGTGATATCCAAATCCTTCACATTCCAATCCGGAGACCCTTCCTATAACATGAGATGTGATATCCAACTCCTTCCCAATCCAATCCTGAGACCCTTCCGATAGCAGAGATGTGATATCTCAATGCTTATACCAAACCTGAGACCCTTCCTATAGCATGAGATGTGATATCCAACTCCTTCCGATTCCAATCCTGAGACCCTTCCTATAGCATGAGATGTGATATCGCAATGCTTCTACCAAAACTGAGACCCTTCCTTTAGCATGAGATGTGATATCCAAGTCCTTCCCATTCCAATCCTGAAACCCTTCCGATAGCATGAGATGTGATATCTCAATGTTTCTAATAAAAAACCTGAGACCCTTCATATAGCAAGAGATGTGATATCCAAATACTTCCCATTTCAATCTTGAGACCCTTCCTATAACATGAGATATGATATCCAACTCCTTCCCATTCCAAAATGAGACCCTTCCTATAGCATGAGAAGGGATGTCCAACTCCTTCCCAATCCAATCCTGAGACCCTTCCGATAGCAGAGATGTGATATCTCAATGCTTATACCAAACCTGAGACCCTTCCTTTAGCATGAGATTTGATATCCAAATCCTTCACATTCCAATCCTGAGACCCTTCCTATAGCATGAGATGTGATATCTCAATGCTTCTAATACCAAACCTGAGATGCTTCCTATAACATGAGATGTGATATCCAACTCCTTCCCATTCCAAACCTGAGACCCTTCCGATAGCATGAGATGTGATATCTCAATGCTTCTAAAACCAAACATGAGAACCATCCTATAACATGAGATGTGAAATCCCAATCCTTCCCTTCCCAAACCTGAGACCCTTCCTATAGCTTGAGATGTGATATCAAACTCCTTCCCATTCCAATCCTGAAATAGCTTGAGATGTGATATCCAACTCCTTCCCATTCCAATCCTGAGACCCTTATTATACCATGAGATGTGATATCTCAAGGCTTCTAATACCAAACCTGAGACCCGTCCTAAAACATGAGATGTGAGATCCAAATCCTTCCCCTTCCAAACCTGAGACCTTTCCTTTAGCATATGTGATATCCAACTACTTCCAATTCCAATCCTGAGACACTTCCGATAGCACGAGATGTGATATCTCAATGCTTCTAATATCAAAACTGAAACCCTCCCTATAGCATGAGATGTGATATCCAACTCCTTCCCATTCCAACCTGAGACCCTTCCTATAGCATGAGAAGGGATATCCAACTCCTTCCCAATCCAATTCTGAGACCCTTCCGATAGCAGAGATGTGATATCTCAATGCTTATACCAAACCTGAGACCCTTCCTATGGCATGAGATGTGATATCCAACACCTTGCCATTCAAATCCTGAGACCCTCCCTATAACAAGAGATGTCATATCCAACTCCTTCCCATTCCAAACCTGAGACCCTTCCTTTAGCATGAGATGTGATATCCAAATCCTTCACATTCCAATCCGGAGACCCTTCCTATAACATGAGATGTGATATCCAACTCCTTCCCAATCCAATCCTGAGACCCTTCCGATAGCAGAGATGTGATATCTCAATGCTTATACCAAACCTGAGACCCTTCCTATAGCATGAGATGTGATATCCAACTCCTTCCGATTCCAATCCTGAGACCCTTCCTATAGCATGAGATGTGATATCGCAATGCTTCTACCAAAACTGAGACCCTTCCTTTAGCATGAGATGTGATATCCATGTCCTTCCCATTCCAATCCTGAGACCCTTCCTATAGCATGAGATGTGATATCTCAATGCTTCTAATACCAAACCTGAGATCCTTCCGATAGCATGAGATGTGATATCTCAATGCTTCTAATACCAAACCTGAGATCCTTCCTATAACATGAGATGTGATATCCAAATCCTTCCCCATCCAAACCTGAGACCCTCCCTTTAGCATGAGATGTGATATCCAACTCCTTCCCATTCCAATCCTGATACCCTTCTGATAGCATGAGATGTGATATCTCAATGCCTCTAATACCAAACCTGAGATCCTACCTCTAACATGAAATGTGATATCCAACTCCTTCCCTTTCCAAACCTGAAAGCCTTCCTACAGCATGAGATGTGATATCCAAGTCCTTCCCATTCCAATCTTGAGACCCTTCCTATAACATGAGATGTGATATCCAACTCTTTCCCATTCCAACCTGAGACCTCTCCTATAGCATGAGATGGGATATCCAACAACTCCTTCCAAATCCAATCCTGATACCCTTCCGATAGCATGAGATGTGATATCCCAATGCTTCTACAAAACCTGAGACCCATACCATGGCATGATGTGATATCAAACTCCCGTCCTATACCATGAGACTTGATATCTCAAACCTGAGACCGGTCAAATAACATGAGATGTGATATCCAAATCCTTCCCCTTCCAAACCTGAGACCCTTCCTTTAGCATGAGATGTGATATCCAAATCCTTCCCATTCCAATCCTTAAACCCTTCCTATAGCATGAGATGTGATATCTCAATGTTTCTAATAAAAAACCTGAGACCCTTCCTATAGCAAGAGATGTGATATCCAAATCCTTCCCATTCCAACCTGAGACCCTTCCTAGAGCATGAGAAGGGATATCCAACTCCTTCCCATTCCAATCCTTAAACCCTTCCTATAGCATGAGATGTGATATCTCAATGTTTCTAATAAAAAACCTGAGACCCTTCCTATAGCATGAGATGTGATATCTCAATGCTTCAAAAACCAAACATGAGAACCATCCTATAACATGAGATGTGAAATCCAAATCCTTCCCTTCCCAAACCTGAGACTCTTCCTATAGCATGAGATGTGATATCTCAATGCTTCTACCAAACCTGAAACCCTTCCTATAGCATGAGATGTGATATCACAATGCTTCTAATACCAAACCTGAGACCCATTCTATAACATGAGATGTGATATCCAAATCCTTCCCCTTCCAAACCTGAGACCCTTCCTTTAGCATGAGATGTGATATCCAGCTCCTCCCATTCCAATCCTGAGACCCTTCCGATAGCATGAGATGTGATATCTCAATGCTTCTAATATCAAAACTGAGACCCTCCCTATAGCATGAGATGTGATATTTAAGTCCTTCCCATTCCAATCCTGAGACCCTTCCGATAGCAGAGATGTGATATCTCAATGCTTATACCAAACCTGAGACCCTTCCTATGGCATGAGATGTGATATCCAACTCCTTGCCATTCAAATCCTGAGACCCTCTCTATAACAAGAGATGTCATATCCAACTCCTTCCCATTCCAAACCTGAGACCCTTCCTTTAGCATGAGATGTGATATCCAAATCCTTCACATTCCAATCCGGAGACCAATCCTATAGCATGAGATGTGATATCTCAATGCTTCTAATACCAAACCTGAGACCCTTCCGATAGCATGAGATGTAATATCTCAATGCTTCAAAAACCAAACATGAGAACCATCCTATAACATGAGATGTGAAATCCAAATCCTTCCCTTCCCAAACCTGAGACTCTTCCTATAGCATGAGATGTGATATCTCAATGCTTCTAATATCAAACTTGAGACCCTCCCTATAGCATGAGATGTGATATCCAAGTCCTTCCCATTCCAATCCTGAGACACTTCCTATAGCATGAGATGTGATATCTCAATGCTTCTAATACCAAACCTGAGACTCTTCCTATAACATGAGATGGGATATCCAACTCCTTCCCATTCCAATCCTGAGACTCTTCTGATAGCAGAGATGTGATATCTCAATGCTTATACCAAACCTGAGATCCTTCCTATAACATGAGATGTGATATCCAACTCCTTCACATTCCAATCCAGAGACCAATCCTATAGCATGAGATGTGATATCTCAATGCTTCTAATACCAAACCTGAGACCCTTCCGATAGCATGAGATGTGATATCTCAATGCTTCAAAAACCAAACATGAGAACCATCCTATAACATGAGATGTGAAATCCAAATCCTTCCCTTCCCAAACCTGAGACTCTTCCTATAGCATGAGATGTGATATCTCAATGCTTCTACCAAACCTGAAACCCTTCCTATAGCATGAGATGTGATATCACAATGCTTCTAATACCAAACCTGAGACCCATTCTATAACATGAGATGTGATATCCAAATCCTTCCCCTTCCAAACCTGAGACCCTTCCTTTAGCATGAGATGTGATATCCAGCTCCTCCCATTCCAATCCTGAGACCCTTCCGATAGCATGAGATGTGATATCTCAATGCTTCTAATATCAAAACTGAGACCCTCCCTATAGCATGAGATGTGATATTTAAGTCCTTCCCATTCCAATCCTGAGACCCTTCCGATAGCAGAGATGTGATATCTCAATGCTTATACCAAACCTGAGACCCTTCCTATGGCATGAGATGTGATATCCAACTCCTTGCCATTCAAATCCTGAGACCCTCCCTATAACAAGAGATGTCATATCCAACTCCTTCCCATTCCAAACCTGAGACCCTTCCTTTAGCATGAGATGTGATATATAAATCCTTCACATTCCAATCCGGAGACCCTTCCTATAACATGAGATGTGATATCCAACTCCTTCCCAATCCAATCCTGAGACCCTTCCGATAGCAGAGATGTGATATCTCAATGCTTATACCAAACCTGAGACCCTTCCTATAGCATGAGATGTGATATCCAACTCCTTCCGATTCCAATCCTGAGACCCTTCCTATAGCATGAGATGTGATATCGCAATGCTTCTACCAAAACTGAGACCCTTCCTTTAGCATGAGATGTGATATCCAAGTCCTTCCCATTCCAATCCTGAAACCCTTCCGATAGCATGAGATGTGATATCTCAATGTTTCTAATAAAAAACCTGAGACCCTTCATATAGCAAGAGATGTGATATCCAAATACTTCCCATTTCAATCTTGAGACCCTTCCTATAACATGAGATATGATATCCAACTCCTTCCCATTCCAACATGAGACCCTTCCTATAGCATGAGAAGGGATGTCCAACTCCTTCCCAATCCAATCCTGAGACCCTTCCGATAGCAGAGATGTGATATCTCAATGCTTATACCAAACCTGAGACCCTTCCTTTAGCATGAGATTTGATATCCAAATCCTTCACATTCCAATCCTGAGACCCTTCCTATAGCATGAGATGTGATATCTCAATGCTTCTAATACCAAACCTGAGATGCTTCCTATAACATGAGATGTGATATCCAACTCCTTCCCATTCCAAACCTGAGACCCTTCCGATAGCATGAGATGTGATATCTCAATGCTTCTAAAACCAAACATGAGAACCATCCTATAACATGAGATGTGAAATCCCAATCCTTCCCTTCCCAAACCTGAGACCCTTCCTATAGCTTGAGATGTGATATCAAACTCCTTCCCATTCCAATCCTGAAATAGCTTGAGATGTGATATCCAACTCCTTCCCATTCCAATCCTGAGACCCTTATTATACCATGAGATGTGATATCTCAAGGCTTCTAATACCAAACCTGAGACCCGTCCTAAAACATGAGATGTGAGATCCAAATCCTTCCCCTTCCAAACCTGAGACCGTTCCTTTAGCATATGTGATATCCAACTACTTCCAATTCCAATCCTGAGACACTTCCGATAGCATGAGATGTGATATCTCAATGCTTCTAATATCAAAACTGAAACCCTCCCTATAGCATGAGATGTGATATCCAACTCCTTCCCATTCCAACCTGAGACCCTTCCTATAGCATGAGAAGGGATATCCAACTCCTTCCCAATCCAATTCTGAGACCCTTCCGATAGCAGAGATGTGATATCTCAATGCTTATACCAAACCTGAGACCCTTCCTATGGCATGAGATGTGATATCCAACACCTTGCCATTCAAATCCTGAGACCCTCCCTATAACAAGAGATGTCATATCCAACTCCTTCCCATTCCAAACCTGAGACCCTTCCTTTAGCATGAGATGTGATATCCAAATCCTTCACATTCCAATCCGGAGACCCTTCCTATAACATGAGATGTGATATCCAATTCCTTCCCAATCCAATCCTGAGACACTTCCGATAGCAGAGATGTGATATCTCAATGCTTATACCAAACCTGAGACCCTTCCTATAGCATGAGATGTGATATCCAACTCCTTCCGATTCCAATCCTGAGACCCTTCCTATAGCATGAGATGTGATATCGCAATGCTTCTACCAAAACTGAGACCCTTCCTTTAGCATGAGATGTGATATCCATGTCCTTCCCATTCCAATCCTGAGACCCTTCCTATAGCATGAGATGTGATATCTCAATGCTTCTAATACCAAACCTGAGATCCTTCCGATAGCATGAGATGTGATATCTCAATGCTTCAAAAACCAAACATGAGAACCATCCTATAACATGAGATGTGAAATCCAAATCCTTCCCTTCCCAAACCTGAGACTCTTCCTATAGCATGAGATGTGATATCTCAATGCTTCTACCAAACCTGAAACCCTTCCTATAGCATGAGATGTGATATCACAATGCTTCTAATACCAAACCTGAGACCCATTCTATAACATGAGATGTGATATCCAAATCCTTCCCCTTCCAAACCTGAGACCCTTCCTTTAGCATGAGATGTGATATCCAGCTCCTCCCATTCCAATCCTGAGACCCTTCCGATAGCATGAGATGTGATATCTCAATGCTTCTAATATCAAAACTGAGACCCTCCCTATAGCATGAGATGTGATATTTAAGTCCTTCCCATTCCAATCCTGAGACCCTTCCGATAGCAGAGATGTGATATCTCATTGCTTATACCAAACCTGAGACCCTTCCTATGGCATGAGATGTGATATCCAACTCCTTGCCATTCAAATCCTGAGACCCTCCCTATAACAAGAGATGTCATATCCAACTCCTTCCCATTCCAAACCTGAGACCCTTCCTTTAGCATGAGATGTGATATATAAATGCTTCACATTCCAATCCGGAGACCCTTCCTATAACATGAGATGTGATATCCAACTCCTTCCCAATCCAATCCTGAGACCCTTCCGATAGCAGAGATGTGATATCCAACTCCTTCCGATTCCAATCCTGAGACCCTTCCTATAGCATGAGATGTGATATCGCAATGCTTCTACCAAAACTGAGACCCTTCCTTTAGCATGAGATGTGATATCCAACTCCTTCCGATTCCAATCCTGAGACCCTTCCTATAGCATGAGATGTGATATCGCAATGCTTATACCAAACCTGAGACCCTTCCTATAGCATGAGATGTGATATCCAACTCCTTCCGATTCCAATCCTGAGACCCTTCCTATAGCATGAGATGTGATATCGCAATGCTTCTACCAAAACTGAGACCCTTCCTTTAGCATGAGATGTGATATCCAAGTCCTTCCCATTCCAATCCTGAAACCCTTCCGATAGCATGAGATGTGATATCTCAATGTTTCTAATAAAAAACCTGAGACCCTTCATATAGCAAGAGATGTGATATCCAAATACTTCCCATTTCAATCTTGAGACCCTTCCTATAACATGAGATATGATATCCAACTCCTTCCCATTCCAACATGAGACCCTTCCTATAGCATGAGAAGGGATGTCCAACTCCTTCCCAATCCAATCCTGAGACCCTTCCGATAGCAGAGATGTGATATCTCAATGCTTATACCAAACCTGAGACCCTTCCTTTAGCATGAGATTTGATATCCAAATCCTTCACATTCCAATCCTGAGACCCTTCCTATAGCATGAGATGTGATATCTCAATGCTTCTAATACCAAACCTGAGATGCTTCCTATAACATGAGATGTGATATCCAACTCCTTCCCATTCCAAACCTGAGACCCTTCCGATAGCATGAGATGTGATATCTCAATGCTTCTAAAACCAAACATGAGAACCATCCTATAACATGAGATGTGAAATCCCAATCCTTCCCTTCCCAAACCTGAGACCCTTCCTATAGCTTGAGATGTGATATCAAACTCCTTCCCATTCCAATCCTGAAATAGCTTGAGATGTGATATCCAACTCCTTCCCATTCCAATCCTGAGACCCTTATTATACCATGAGATGTGATATCTCAAGGCTTCTAATACCAAACCTGAGACCCGTCCTAAAACATGAGATGTGAGATCCAAATCCTTCCCCTTCCAAACCTGAGACCTTTCCTTTAGCATATGTGATATCCAACTACTTCCAATTCCAATCCTGAGACACTTCCGATAGCATGAGATGTGATATCTCAATGCTTCTAATATCAAAACTGAAACCCTCCCTATAGCATGAGATGTGATATCCAACTCCTTCCCATTCCAACCTGAGACCCTTCCTATAGCATGAGAAGGGATATCCAACTCCTTCCCAATCCAATTCTGAGACCCTTCCGATAGCAGAGATGTGATATCTCAATGCTTATACCAAACCTGAGACCCTTCCTATGGCATGAGATGTGATATCCAACACCTTGCCATTCAAATCCTGAGACCCTCCCTATAACAAGAGATGTCATATCCAACTCCTTCCCATTCCAAACCTGAGACCCTTCCTTTAGCATGAGATGTGATATCCAAATCCTTCACATTCCAATCCGGAGACCCTTCCTATAACATGAGATGTGATATCCAACTCCTTCCCAATCCAATCCTGAGACACTTCCGATAGCAGAGATGTGATATCTCAATGCTTATACCAAACCTGAGACCCTTCCTATAGCATGAGATGTGATATCCAACTCCTTCCGATTCCAATCCTGAGACCCTTCCTATAGCATGAGATGTGATATCGCAATGCTTCTACCAAAACTGAGACCCTTCCTTTAGCATGAGATGTGATATCCATGTCCTTCCCATTCCAATCCTGAGACCCTTCCTATAGCATGAGATGTGATATCTCAATGCTTCTAATACCAAACCTGAGATCCTTCCGATAGCATGAGATGTGATATCTCAATGCTTCTAATACCAAACCTGAGATCCTTCCTATAACATGAGATGTGATATCCAAATCCTTCCCCATCCAAACCTGAGACCCTCCCTTTAGCATGAGATGTGATATCCAACTCCTTCCCATTCCAATCCTGATACCCTTCTGATAGCATGAGATGTGATATCTCAATGCCTCTAATACCAAACCTGAGATCCTACCTCTAACATGAAATGTGATATCCAACTCCTTCCCTTTCCAAACCTGAAAGCCTTCCTACAGCATGAGATGTGATATCCAAGTCCTTCCCATTCCAATCTTGAGACCCTTCCTATAACATGAGATGTGATATCCAACTCTTTCCCATTCCAACCTGAGACCTTTCCTATAGCATGAGATGGGATATCCAACAACTCCTTCCAAATCCAATCCTGATACCCTTCCGATAGCATGAGATGTGATATCCCAATGCTTCTACAAAACCTGAGACCCATACCATGGCATGATGTGATATCAAACTCCCGTCCTATACCATGAGACTTGATATCTCAAACCTGAGACCGGTCAAATAACATGAGATGTGATATCCAAATCCTTCCCCTTCCAAACCTGAGACCCTTCCTTTAGCATGAGATGTGATATCCAAATCCTTCCCATTCCAATCCTTAAACCCTTCCTATAGCATGAGATGTGATATCTCAATGTTTCTAATAAAAAACCTGAGACCCTTCCTATAGCAAGAGATGTGATATCCAAATCCTTCCCATTCCAACCTGAGACCCTTCCTAGAGCATGAGAAGGGATATCCAACTCCTTCCCATTCCAATCCTTAAACCCTTCCTATAGCATGAGATGTGATATCTCAATGTTTCTAATAAAAAACCTGAGACCCTTCCTATAGCAAGTGATGTGATATCCAAATCCTTCCCATTCCAACCTGAGACCCTTCCTATAGCATGAGAAGGGATATCCAACTCCTTCCCATTCCAATCCTGAGATCCTTCCTATAACATGAGATGTGATATCCAATTCCTTCCCATTCCAAACCTGAGACCCTTCCTATTGGATGAGATGTGATATCCAACTCCTTCCCATTCCAAACCTGAGACCCTTCCTATACCATAAAATGTGATATCTCAATGCTTCTAATACCAAACCTGGGACCCGTCCTATAACATGAGATATGATATCCAAATCCTTCCCATTCCAATCCTGAAACCCTTCCGATAGCATGAGATGTGATATCTCAATGTTTCTAATAAAAAACCTGAGACCCTTCATATAGCAAGAGATGTGATATCCAAATCCTTCCCATTTCAATCTTGAGACCCTTCCTATAACATGAGATATGATATCCAACTCCTTCCCATTCCAACATGAGACCCTTCCTAAAGCATGAGAAGGGATGTCCAACTCCTTCCCAATCCAATCCTGAGACCCTTCCGATAGCAGAGATGTGATATCTCAATGCTTATACCAAACCTGAGACCCTTCCTTTAGCATGAGATTTGATATCCAAATCCTTCACATTCCAATCCTGAGACCCTTCCTATAGCATGAGATGTGATATCTCAATGCTTCTAATACCAAACCTGAGATGCTTCCTATAACATGAGATGTGATATCCAACTCCTTCCCATTCCAAACCTGAGACCCTTCCGATAGCATGAGATGTGATATCTCAATGCTTCTAAAACCAAACATGAGAACCACCCTATAACATGAGATGTGAAATCCCAATCCTTCCCTTCCCAAACCTGAGACCCTTCCTATAGCTTGAGATGTGATATCAAACTCCTTCCCATTCCAATCCTGAAATAGCTTGAGATGTGATATCCAACTCCTTCCCATTCCAATCCTGAGACCCTTATTATACCATGAGATGTGATATCTCAAGGCTTCTAATACCAAACCTGAGACCCTTCCTATGGCATGAGATGTGATATCCAACTCCTTGCCATTCAAATCCTGAGACCCTCCCTATAACAAGAGATGTCATATCCAACTCCTTCCCATTCCAAACCTGAGACGCTTCCTTTAGCATGAGATGTGATATCCAAATCCTTCACATTCCAATCCAGAGACCAATCCTATAGCATGAGATGTGATATCTCAATGCTTCTAATACCAAACCTGAGACCCTTCCGATAGCATGAGATGTGATATCTCAATGCTTCAAAAACCAAACATGAGAACCATCCTATAACATGAGATGTGAAATCCAAATCCTTCCCTTCCCAAACCTGAGACTCTTCCTATAGCATGAGATGTGATATCTCAATGCTTCTACCAAACCTGAAACCCTTCCTATAGCATGAGATGTGATATCACAATGCTTCTAATACCAAACCTGAGACCCATTCTATAACATGAGATGTGATATCCAAATCCTTCCCCTTCCAGCCCTGAGACCCTTCCTTTAGCATGAGATGTGATATCCAGCTCCTCCCATTCCAATCCTGAGACTCTTCCGATAGCATGAGATGTGATATCTCAATGCTTCTAATATCAAAACTGAGACCCTCCCTATAGCATGAGATGTGATATTTAAGTCCTTCCCATTCCAATCCTGAGACCCTTCCGATAGCAGAGATGTGATATCTCAATGCTTATACCAAACCTGAGACCCTTCCTATGGCATGAGATGTGATATCCAACTCCTTGCCATTCAAATCCTGAGACCCTCCCTATAACAAGAGATGTCATATCCAACTCCTTCCCATTCCAAACCTGAGACCCTTCCTTTAGCATGAGATGTGATATCCAAATCCTTCACATTCCAATCCGGAGACCAATCCTATAGCAGGAGATGTGATATCTCAATGCTTCTAATACCAAACCTGAGACCCTTCCGATAGCATGAGATGTAATATCTCAATGCTTCAAAAACCAAACATGAGAACCATCCTATAACATGAGATGTGAAATCCAAATCCTTCCCTTCCCAAACCTGAGACTCTTCCTATAGCATGAGATGTGATATCTCAATGCTTCTAATATCAAACTTGAGACCCTCCCTATAGCATGAGATGTGATATCCAAGTCCTTCCCATTCCAATCCTGAGACACTTCCTATAGCATGAGATGTGATATCTCAATGCTTCTAATACCAAACCTGAGACTCTTCCGATAACGTGAGATGGGATATCCAACTCCTTCCCATTCCAATCCTGAGACTCTTCTGATAGCAGAGATGTGATATCTCAATGCTTATACCAAACCTGAGATCCTTCCTATAACATGAGATGTGATATCCAACTCCTTCACATTCCAATCCAGAGACCAATCCTATAGCATGAGATGTGATATCTCAATGCTTCTAATACCAAACCTGAGACCCTTCCGATAGCATGAGATGTGATATCTCAATGCTTCAAAAACCAAACATGAGAACCATCCTATAACATGAGATGTGAAATCCAAATCCTTCCCTTCCCAAACCTGAGACTCTTCCTATAGCATGAGATGTGATATCTCAATGCTTCTACCAAACCTGAAACCCTTCCTATAGCATGAGATGTGATATCACAATGCTTCTAATACCAAACCTGAGACCCATTCTATAACATGAGATGTGATATCCAAATCCTTCCCCTTCCAAACCTGAGACCCTTCCTTTAGCATGAGATGTGATATCCAGCTCCTCCCATTCCAATCCTGAGACCCTTCCGATAGCATGAGATGTGATATCTCAATGCTTCTAATATCAAAACTGAGACCCTCCCTATAGCATGAGATGTGATATTTAAGTCCTTCCCATTCCAATCCTGAGACCCTTCCGATAGCAGAGATGTGATATCTCAATGCTTATACCAAACCTGAGACCCTTCCTATGGCATGAGATGTGATATCCAACTCCTTGCCATTCAAATCCTGAGACCCTCCCTATAACAAGAGATGTCATATCCAACTCCTTCCCATTCCAAACCTGAGACCCTTCCTTTAGCATGAGATGTGATATCCAAATCCTTCACATTCCAATCCGGAGACCAATCCTATAGCATGAGATGTGATATCTCAATGCTTCTAATACCAAACCTGAGACCCTTCCGATAGCATGAGATGTAATATCTCAATGCTTCAAAAACCAAACATGAGAACCATCCTATAACATGAGATGTGAAATCCAAATCCTTCCCTTCCCAAACCTGAGACTCTTCCTATAGCATGAGATGTGATATCTCAATGCTTCTAATATCAAACTTGAGACCCTCCCTATAGCATGAGATGTGATATCCAAGTCCTTCCCATTCCAATCCTGAGACACTTCCTATATCATGAGATGTGATATCTCAATGCTTCTAATACCAAACCTGAGACTCTTCCTATAACATGAGATGGGATATCCAACTCCTTCCCATTCCAATCCTGAGACTCTTCTGATAGCAGAGATGTGATATCTCAATGCTTATACCAAACCTGAGACCCTTCCTACGGCATGAGATGTCATATACAACTCCTTCCCATTCCAATCCTGAGACCCTTCCTATAGCATGAGATGTGATATCTCAAGGCTTCTAATACCAAACCTGAGACCCTTCCTATGGCATGAGATGTGATATCCAACTCCTTGCCATTCAAATCCTGAGACCCTCCCTATAACAAGAGATGTCATATCCAACTCCTTCCCATTCCAAACCTGAGACCCTTCCTTTAGCATGAGATGTGATATCCAAATCCTTCACATTCCAATCCGGAGACCCTTCCTATAACATGAGATGTGATATCCAACTCCTTCCCAATCCAATCCTGAGACCCTCCCGATAGCAGAGATGTGATATCTCAATGCTTATACCAAACCTGAGACCCTTCCTATGGCATGAGATGTGATATCCAACTCCTTGCCATTCAAATCCTGAGACCCTCCCTATAACAAGAGATGTCATATCCAACTCCTTCCCATTCCAAACCTGAGACCCTTCCTTTAGCATGAGATGTGATATCCAAATCCTTCACATTCCAATCCAGAGACCAATCCTATAGCATGAGATGTGATATCTCAATGCTTCTAATACCAAACCTGAGACCCTTCCGATAGCATGAGATGTGATATCTCAATGCTTCAAAAACCAAACATGAGAACCATCCTATAACATGAGATGTGAAATCCAAATCCTTCCCTTCCCAAACCTGAGACTCTTCCTATAGCATGAGATGTGATATCTCAATGCTTCTACCAAACCTGAAACCCTTCCTATAGCATGAGATGTGATATCCAACTCCTTCCCATTCCAATCCTGAGACACTTCCTATAGCATGAGATGTGATATCACAATGCTTCTAATACCAAACCTGAAACCCATCCTATAACATGAGATGTGATATCCAAATCCTTCCCCTTCCAAACCTGAGACCCTTCCTTTAGCATGAGATGTGATATCCAGCTCCTCCCATTCCAATCCTGAGACCCTTCCGATAGCATGAGATGTGATATCTCAATGCTTCTAATATCAAAACTGAGACCCTCCCTATAGCATGAGATGTGATATCTAAGTCCTTCCCATTCCAATCCTGAGACCCTTCCGATAGCAGAGATGTGATATCTCAATGCTTATACCAAACCTGAGACCCTTCCTATGGCATGAGATGTGATATCCAACTCCTTGCCATTCAAATCCTGAGACCCTCCCTATAACAAGAGATGTCATATCCAACTCCTTCCCATTCCAAACCTGAGACCCTTCCTTTAGCATGAGATGTGATATCCAAATCCTTCACATTCCAATCCGGAGACCAATCCTATAGCATGAGAAGTGATATCTCAATGCTTCTAATACCAAACCTGAGACCCTTCCGATAGCATGAGATGTGATATCTCAATGCTTCAAAAACCAAACATGAGAACCATCCTATAACATGAGATGTGAAATCCAAATCCTTCCCTTCCCAAACCTGAGACTCTTCCTATAGCATGAGATGTGATATCTCAATGCTTCTAATATCAAACTTGAGACCCTCCCTATAGCATGAGATGTGATATCCAAGTCCTTCCCATTCCAATCCTGAGACACTTCCTATAGCATGAGATGTGATATCTCAATGCTTCTAATACCAAACCTGAGACTCTTCCTATAACATGAGATGGGATATCCAACTCCTTCCCATTCCAATCCTGAGACTCTTCTGATAGCAGAGATGTGATATCTCAATGCTTATACCAAACCTGAGACCCTTCCTACGGCATGAGATGTCATATACAACTCCTTCCCATTCCAATCCTGAGACCCTTCCTATAGCATGAGATGTGATATCTCAATGCTTATACCAAACCTGAGACCCTTCCTATAGCATGAGATGTGATATCCAACTCCTTCCCATTCCAATCCTGAGACCCTTCCTATAGCATGAGATTTGATGTATCAATGCTTCCAATACCAAACCTGAGATCCTTCCTATAACATGAGATGTGATATCCAACTCCTTCCATTCCAATCCTGAGACCCTTCCTATAGCATGAGATTTGATATCTCAATGCTTATACCAAACCTGAGACCCTTCCTATAGCATGAGATGTGATATCCAAGTCTTTCCCATTCCAATCCTTAGAGCCTTCCTACAGCATGCAATATGATATCTCAATGATTCTAATAACAATCCTGTGACCCGTCCTATAACATGAGATGGGATATCCAATTCCTTCCCATTCCAATCCTGAGACACTTCCGATAGCAGAGATGTGATATCTCAATGCTTATACCAAACCTGAGACCCTTCCTATAACATGAGATCGGATATCCAACTCCTTCCCGTTCCAAACCTGAGACCCTTCCTTTAGCATGAGATGTAATATCCAGCTCCTTCCCATTCCAATCCTGAGACACTTCCGATAGCATGAGATGTGATATCTCAATGCTTCTAATATCAAAACTGAAACCCTCCCTATAGCATGATATGTGATATCTAAGTCCTTCCCATTCCAATCCTGAGACCCTTCCTATAGCATGAGATGTGATATCTCAATGCTTCTACCAAACCTGAGACCCTTCCTTTAGCATGAGATGTGATATCCAACTCCTTCCCATTCCAACCTGAGACCCTTCCTATAGCATGAGAAGGGATATCCAACTCCTTCCCAATCCAATCCTGAGACCCTTCCGATAGCAGAGATGTGATATCTCAATGCTTATACCAAACCTGAGACCCTTCCTATGGCATGAGATGTGATATCCAACTCCTTGCCATTCAAATCCTGAGACCCTCCCTATAACAAGAGATGTCATATCCAACTCCTTCCCATTCCAAACCTGAGACCCTTCCTTTAGCATGAGATGTGATATCCAAATCCTTCACATTCCAATCCGGAGACCCTTCCTATAACATGAGATGTGATATCCAACTCCTTCCCAATCCAATCCTGAGACCTTTCCGATAGCAGAGATGTGATATCTCAATGCTTATACCAAACCTGAGACCCTTCCTATGGCATGAGATGTGATATCCAACTCCTTGCCATTCAAATCCTGAGACCCTCCCTATAACAAGAGATGTCATATCCAACTCCTTCCCATTCCAAACCTGAGACCCCTCCTTTAGCATGAGATGTGATATCCAAATCCTTCACATTCCAATCCGGAGACCAATCCTATAGCATGAGATGTGATATCTCAATGCTTCTAATACCAAACCTGAGACCCTTCCGATAGCATTAGATGTGATATCTCAATGCTTCAAAAACCAAACATGAGAACCATCCTATTACATGAGATGTGAAATCCAAATCCTTCCCTTCCCAAACCTGAGACTCTTCCTATAGCATGAGATGTGATATCTCAATGCTTCTACCAAACCTGAAACCCTTCCTATAGCATGAGATGTGATATCCAACTCCTTCCCATTCCAATCCTGAGACACTTCCTATAGCATGAGATGTGATATCACAATGCTTCTAATACCAAACCTGAGACCCATCCTATAACATGAGATGTGATATCCAAATCCTTCCCCTTCCAAACCTGAGACCCTTCCTTTAGCATGAGATGTGATATCCAGCTCCTCCCATTCCAATCCTGAGACCCTTCCGATAGCATGAGATGTGATATCTCAATGCTTCTAATATCAAAACTGAGACCCTCCCTATAGCATGAGATGTGATATCTAAGTCCTTCCCATTCCAATCCTGAGACCCTTCCGATAGCAGAGATGTGATATCTCAATGCTTATACCAAACCTGAGACCCTTCCTATGGCATGAGATGTGATATCCAACTCCTTGCCATTCAAATCCTGAGACCCTCCCTATAACAAGAGATGTCATATCCAACTCCTTCCCATTCCAAACCTGAGACCCTTCCTTTAGCATGAGATGTGATATCCAAATCCTTCACATTCCAATCCGGAGACCAATCCTATAGCATGAGATGTGATATCTCAATGCTTCTAATACCAAACCTGAGACCCTTCTGATAGCATGAGATGTGATATCTCAATGCTTCAAAAACCAAACATGAGAACCATCCTATAACATGAGATGTGAAATCCTTCCCTTCCCAAACCTGAGACTCTTCCTATAGCATGAGATGTGATATCTCAATGCTTCTAATATCAAACTTGAGACCCTCCCTATAGCATGAGATGTGATATCCAAGTCCTTCCCATTCCAATCCTGAGACACTTCCTATAGCATGAGATGTGATATCTCAATGCTTCTAATACCAAACCTGAGACTCTTCCTATAACATGAGATGGGATATCCAACTCCTTCCCATTCCAATCCTGAGACTCTTCTGATAGCAGAGATGTGATATCTCAATGCTTATACCAAACCTGAGACCCTTCCTACGGCATGAGATGTCATATACAACTCCTTCCCATTCCAATCCTGAGACCCTTCCTATAGCATGAGATGTGATATCTCAATGCTTATACCAAACCTGAGACCCTTCCTATAGCATGAGATGTGATATCCAACTCCTTCCCATTCCAATCCTGAGACCCTTCCTATAGCATGAGATGTGATGTCTCAATGCTTCTAATACCAAACCTGAGATCCTTCCTATAACATGAGATGTGATATCCAACTCCTTCCATTCCAATCCTGAGACCCTTCCTATAGCATGAGATTTGATATCTCAATGCTTATACCAAACCTGAGACCCTTCCTATAGCATGAGATGTGATATCCAAGTCTTTCCCATTCCAATCCTTAGACCCTTCATACAGCATGCAATATGATATCTCAATGATTCTAATAACAATCCTGAGACCGGTCCTATAACATGAGATGGGATATCCAATTCCTTCCCATTCCAATCCTGAGACACTTCCGATAGCAGAGATGTGATATCTCAATGCTTATACCAAACCTGAGACCCTTCCTATAACATGAGATCGGACATCCAACTCCTTCCCGTTCCAAACCTGAGACCCTTCCTTTAGCATGAGATGTAATATCCAGCTCCTTCCCATTCCAATCCTGAGACACTTCCGATAGCATGAGATGTGATATCTCAATGCTTCTACCAAACCTGAGACCCTTCCTTTAGCATGAGATGTGATATCCAACTCCTTCCCATTCCAACCTGAGACCCTTCCTATAGCATGAGAAGGGATATCCAACTCCTTCCCAATCCAATCCTGAGACCCTTCCGATAGCAGAGATGTGATATCTCAATGCTTATACCAAACCTGAGACCCTTCCTATGGCATGAGATGTGATATCCAACTCCTTGCCATTCAAATCCTGAGACCCTCCCTATAACAAGAGATGTCATATCCAACTCCTTCCCATTCCAAACCTGAGACCCTTCCTTTAGCATGAGATGTGATATCCAAATCCTTCACATTCCAATCCGGAGACCCTTCCTATAACATGAGATGTGATATCCAACTCCTTCCCAATCCAATCCTGAGACCCTTCCGATAGCAGAGATGTGATATCTCAATGCTTATCCCAAACCTGGGACCCTTCCTATGGCATGAGATGTGATATCCAACTCCTTGCCATTCAAATCCTGAGACCCTCCCTATAACAAGAGATGTCATATCCAACTCCTTCCCATTCCAAACCTGAGACCCTTCCTTTAGCATGAGATGTGATATCCAAATCCTTCACATTCCAATCCAGAGACCAATCCTATAGCATGAGATGTGATATCTCAATGCTTCTAATACCAAACCTGAGACCCTTCCGATAGCATGAGATGTGATATCTCAATGCTTCAAAAACCAAACATGAGAACCGTCCTATAACATGAGATGTGAAATCCAAATCCTTCCCTTCCCAAACCTGAGACTCTTCCTATAGCATGATATGTGATATCTCAATGCTTCTAATATCAAACTTGAGACCCTCCCTATAGCATGAGATGTGATATCCAAGTCCTTCCCATTCCAATCCTGAGACACTTCCTATAGCATGAGATGTGATATCTCAATGCTTCTAATACCAAACCTGAGACTCTTCCTATAACATGAGATGGGATATCCAACTCCTTCCCATTCCAATCCTGAGACTCTTCTGATAGCAGAGATGTGATATCTCAATGCTTATACCAAACCTGAGACCCTTCCTACGGCATGAGATGTCATATACAACTCCTTCCCATTCCAATCCTGAGACCCTTCCTATAGCATGAGATGTGATATCTCAATGCTTATACCAAACATGAGACCCTTCCAATAGCATGAGATGTGATATCCAACTCCTTCCCATTCCAATCCTGAGACCCTTCCTATAGCATGAGATGTGATGTCTCAATGCTTCTAATACCAAACCTGAGATCCTTCCTATAACATGAGATGTGATATCCAACTCCTTCCATTCCAATCCTGAGACCCTTCCTATAGCATGAGATTTGATATCTCAATGCTTATACCAAACCTGAGACCCTTCCTATAGCATGAGATGTGATATCCAAGTCTTTCCCATTCCAATCCTTAGACCCTTCCTACAGCATGCAATATGATTTCTCAATGATTCTAATAACAATCCTGAGACCCGTCCTATAACATGAGATGGGATATCCAACTCCTTCCCATTCCAATCCTGAGACACTTCCGATAGCAGAGATGTGATATCTCAATGCTTATACCAAACCTGAGACCCTTCCTATAACATGAGATCGGATATCCAACTCCTTCCAGTTCCAAACCTGAGACCCTTCCTTTAGCATGAGATGTAATATCCAGCTCCTTCCCATTCCAATCCTGAGACACTTCCGATAGCATGAGATGTGATATCTCAATGCTTCTAATATCAAAACTGAAACCCTCCCTATAGCATGAGATGTGATATCCAACTCCTTCCCATTCCAACCTGAGACCCTTCCTATAGCATGAGAAGGGATATCCAACTCCTTCCCAATCCAATCCTGAGACCCTTCCGATAGCAGAGATGTGATATCTCAATGCTTATACCAAACCTGAGACCCTTCCTATGGCATGAGATATGATATCCAACACCTTGCCATTCAAATCCCAAGACCCTCCCTATAACAAGAGATGTCATATCCAACTCCTTCCCATTCCAAACCTGAGACCCTTCCTTTAGCATGAGATGTGATATCCAAATCCTTCACATTCCAATCCGGAGACCATTCCTATAACATGAGATGTGATATCCAACTCCTTCCCAATCCAATCCTGAGACCCTTCCGATAGCAGAGATGTGATATCTCAATGCTTATACCAAACCTGAGACCCTTCCTATAGCATGAGATGTGATATCCAACTCCTTCCGATTCCAATCCTGAGACCCTTCCTATAGCATGAGATGTGATATCGCAATGCTTCTACCAAAACTGAGACCCTTCCTTTAGCATGAGATGTGATATCCAAGTCCTTCCCATTCCAATCCTGAGACCCTTCCTATAGCATGAGATGTGATATCTCAATGCTTCTAATACCAAACCTGAGATCCTTCCGATAGCATGAGATGTGATATATCAATGCTTCTAATACCAAACCTGAGATCCTTCCTATAACATGAGATGTGATATCCAAATCCTTCCCCATCCAAACCTGAGACCCTCCCTTTAGCATGAGATGTGATATCCAACTCCTTCCCATTCCAATCCTGATACCCTTCTGATAGCATGAGATGTGATATCTCAATGCCTCTAATACCAAACCTGAGATCCTACCTCTAACATGAAATGTGATATCCAACTCCTTCCCTTTCCAAACCTGAGAGCCTTCCTACAGCATGAGATGTGATATCCAAGTCCTTCCCATTCCAATCTTGAGACCCTTCCTATAACATGAGATGTGATATCCAACTCTTTCCCATTCCAACCTGAGACCTTTCCTATAGCATGAGATGGGATATCCAACAACTCCTTCCAAATCCAATCCTGATACCCTTCCGATAGCATGAGATGTGATATCCCAATGCTTCTACAAAACCTGAGACCCATACCATGGCATGATGTGATATCAAACTCCCGTCCTATACCATGAGACTTGATATCTCAATGCTTCTAATACCAAACCTGAGACCGGTCAAATAACATGAGATGTGATATCCAAATCCTTCCCCTTCCAAACCTGAGACCCTTCCGTTAGCATGAGATGTGATATCCAAATCCTTCCCATTCCAATCCTTAAACCCTTCCTATAGCATGAGATGTGATATCTCAATGTTTCTAATAAAAAACCTGAGACCCTTCCTATAGCAAGGGATGTGATATCCAAATCCTTCCCATTCCAACCTGAGACCCTTCCTATAGCATGAGAAGGGATATCCAACTCCTTCCCATTCCAATCCTTAAACCCTTCCTATAGCATGAGATGTGATATCTCAATGTTTCTAATAAAAAACCTGAGACCCTTCCTATAGCAAGAGATGTGATATCCAAATCCTTCCCATTCCAACCTGAGACCCTTCCTATAGCATGAGAAGGGATATCCAACTCCTTCCCATTTCAATCCTGAGATCCTTCCTATAACATGAGATGTGATATCCAATTCCTTCCCATTCCAAACCTGAGACCCTTCCTATTGGATGAGATGTGATATCCAACTCCTTCCCATTCCAAACCTGAGACCCTTCCTATACCATAAGATGTGATATCTCAATGCTTCTAATACCAAACCTGGGACCCGTCCTATAACATGAGATATGATATCCAAATCCTTCCCATTCCAATCCTGAAACCCTTCCGATAGCATGAGATGTGATATCTCAATGTTTCTAATAAAAAACCTGAGACCCTTCATATAGCAAGAGATGTGATATCCAAATACTTCCCATTTCAATCTTGAGACCCTTCCTATAACATGAGATATGATATCCAACTCCTTCCCATTCCAACATGAGACCCTTCCTATAGCATGAGAAGGGATGTCCAACTCCTTCCCAATCCAATCCTGAGACCCTTCCGATAGCAGAGATGTGATATCTCAATGCTTATACCAAACCTGAGACCCTTCCTTTAGCATGAGATTTGATATCCAAATCCTTCACATTCCAATCCTGAGACCCTTCCTATAGCATGAGATGTGATATCTCAATGCTTCTAATACCAAACCTGAGATGCTTCCTATAACATGAGATGTGATATCCAACTCCTTCCCATTCCAAACCTGAGACCCTTCCGATAGCATGAGATGTGATATCTCAATGCTTCTAAAACCAAACATGAGAACCATCCTATAACATGAGATGTGAAATCCCAATCCTTCCCTTCCCAAACCTGAGACACTTCCTATAGCTTGAGATGTGATATCAAACTCCTTCCCATTCCAATCCTGAAATAGCTTGAGATGTGATATCCAACTCCTTCCCATTCCAATCCTGAGACCCTTATTATACCATGAGATGTGATATCTCAAGGCTTCTAATACCAAACCTGAGACCCTTCCTATGGCATGAGATGTGATATCCAACTCCTTGCCATTCTAATCCTGAGACCCTCCCTATAAAAAGAGATGTCATATCCAACTCCTTCCCATTCCAAACCTGAGACCCTTCCTTTAGCATGAGATGTGATATCCAAATCCTTCACATTCCAATCCAGAGACCAATCCTATAGCATGAGATGTGATATCTCAATGCTTCTAAAACCAAACCTGAGACCCTTCCGATAGCATGAGATGTGATATCTCAATGCTTCAAAAACCAAACATGAGAACCATCCTATAACATGAGATGTGAAATCCAAATCCTTCCCTTACCAAACCTGAGACTCTTCCTATAGCATGAGATGTGATATCTCAATGCTTCTACCAAACCTGAAACCCTTCCTATAGCATGAGATGTGATATACAACTCCTTCCCATTCCAATCCTGAGACACTTCCTATAGCATGAGATGTGATATCACAATGCTTCTAATACCAAACCTGAGACCCATTCTATAACATGAGATGTGATATCCAAATCCTTCCCCTTCCAAACCTGAGACCCTTCCTTTAGCATGAGATGTGATATCCAGCTCCTCCCATTCCAATCCTGAGACCCTTCCGATAGCATGAGATGTGATATCTCAATGCTTCTAATATCAAAACTGAGACCCTCCCTATAGCATGAGATGTGATATCTAAGTCCTTCCCATTCCAATCCTGAGACCCTTCCGATAGCAGAGATGTGATATCTCAATGCTTATACCAAACCTGAGACCCTTCCTATGGCATGAGATGTGATATCCAACTCCTTGCCATTCAAATCCTGAGACCCTCCCTATAACCAGAGATGTCATATCCAACTCCTTCCCATTCCAAACCTGAGACCCTTCCTTTAGCATGAGATGTGATATCCAAATCCTTCACATTCCAATCCGGAGACCAATCCTATAGCATGAGATGTGATATCTCAATGCTTCAAAAACCAAACATGAGAACCATCCTATAACAAGAGATGTGAAATCCAAATCCTTCCCTTCCCAAACCTGAGACTCTTCCTATAGCATGAGATGTGATATCTCAATGCTTATACCAAACCTGAGACCCTTCCTATAGCATGAGATGTGATATCCAACTCCTTCCCATTCCAATCCTGAGACCCTTCCTATAGCATGAGATGTGATGTCTCAATGCTTCTAATACCAAACCTGAGATCCTTCCTATAACATGAGATGTGATATCCAACTCCTTCCATTCCAATCCTGAGACCCTTCCTATAGCATGAGATTTGATATCTCAATGCTTATACCAAACCTGAGACCCTTCCTATAGCATGAGATGTGATATCCAAGTCTTTCCCATTCCAATCCTTAGACCCTTCATACAGCATGCAATATGATATCTCAATGATTCTAATAACAATCCTGAGACCGGTCCTATAACATGAGATGGGATATCCAATTCCTTCCCATTCCAATCCTGAGACACTTCCGATAGCAGAGATGTGATATCTCAATGCTTATACCAAACCTGAGACCCTTCCTATAACATGAGATCGGACATCCAACTCCTTCCCGTTCCAAACCTGAGACCCTTCCTTTAGCATGAGATGTAATATCCAGCTCCTTCCCATTCCAATCCTGAGACACTTCCGATAGCATGAGATGTGATATCTCAATGCTTCTACCAAACCTGAGACCCTTCCTTTAGCATGAGATGTGATATCCAACTCCTTCCCATTCCAACCTGAGACCCTTCCTATAGCATGAGAAGGGATATCCAACTCCTTCCCAATCCAATCCTGAGACCCTTCCGATAGCAGAGATGTGATATCTCAATGCTTATACCAAACCTGAGACCCTTCCTATGGCATGAGATGTGATATCCAACTCCTTGCCATTCAAATCCTGAGACCCTCCCTATAACAAGAGATGTCATATCCAACTCCTTCCCATTCCAAACCTGAGACCCTTCCTTTAGCATGAGATGTGATATCCAAATCCTTCACATTCCAATCCGGAGACCCTTCCTATAACATGAGATGTGATATCCAACTCCTTCCCAATCCAATCCTGAGACCCTTCCGATAGCAGAGATGTGATATCTCAATGCTTATCCCAAACCTGGGACCCTTCCTATGGCATGAGATGTGATATCCAACTCCTTGCCATTCAAATCCTGAGACCCTCCCTATAACAAGAGATGTCATATCCAACTCCTTCCCATTCCAAACCTGAGACCCTTCCTTTAGCATGAGATGTGATATCCAAATCCTTCACATTCCAATCCAGAGACCAATCCTATAGCATGAGATGTGATATCTCAATGCTTCTAATACCAAACCTGAGACCCTTCCGATAGCATGAGATGTGATATCTCAATGCTTCAAAAACCAAACATGAGAACCGTCCTATAACATGAGATGTGAAATCCAAATCCTTCCCTTCCCAAACCTGAGACTCTTCCTATAGCATGATATGTGATATCTCAATGCTTCTAATATCAAACTTGAGACCCTCCCTATAGCATGAGATGTGATATCCAAGTCCTTCCCATTCCAATCCTGAGACACTTCCTATAGCATGAGATGTGATATCTCAATGCTTCTAATACCAAACCTGAGACTCTTCCTATAACATGAGATGGGATATCCAACTCCTTCCCATTCCAATCCTGAGACTCTTCTGATAGCAGAGATGTGATATCTCAATGCTTATACCAAACCTGAGACCCTTCCTACGGCATGAGATGTCATATACAACTCCTTCCCATTCCAATCCTGAGACCCTTCCTATAGCATGAGATGTGATATCTCAATGCTTATACCAAACATGAGACCCTTCCAATAGCATGAGATGTGATATCCAACTCCTTCCCATTCCAATCCTGAGACCCTTCCTATAGCATGAGATGTGATGTCTCAATGCTTCTAATACCAAACCTGAGATCCTTCCTATAACATGAGATGTGATATCCAACTCCTTCCATTCCAATCCTGAGACCCTTCCTATAGCATGAGATTTGATATCTCAATGCTTATACCAAACCTGAGACCCTTCCTATAGCATGAGATGTGATATCCAAGTCTTTCCCATTCCAATCCTTAGACCCTTCCTACAGCATGCAATATGATTTCTCAATGATTCTAATAACAATCCTGAGACCCGTCCTATAACATGAGATGGGATATCCAACTCCTTCCCATTCCAATCCTGAGACACTTCCGATAGCAGAGATGTGATATCTCAATGCTTATACCAAACCTGAGACCCTTCCTATAACATGAGATCGGATATCCAACTCCTTCCAGTTCCAAACCTGAGACCCTTCCTTTAGCATGAGATGTAATATCCAGCTCCTTCCCATTCCAATCCTGAGACACTTCCGATAGCATGAGATGTGATATCTCAATGCTTCTAATATCAAAACTGAAACCCTCCCTATAGCATGAGATGTGATATCCAACTCCTTCCCATTCCAACCTGAGACCCTTCCTATAGCATGAGAAGGGATATCCAACTCCTTCCCAATCCAATCCTGAGACCCTTCCGATAGCAGAGATGTGATATCTCAATGCTTATACCAAACCTGAGACCCTTCCTATGGCATGAGATATGATATCCAACACCTTGCCATTCAAATCCCGAGACCCTCCCTATAACAAGAGATGTCATATCCAACTCCTTCCCATTCCAAACCTGAGACCCTTCCTTTAGCATGAGATGTGATATCCAAATCCTTCACATTCCAATCCGGAGACCATTCCTATAACATGAGATGTGATATCCAACTCCTTCCCAATCCAATCCTGAGACCCTTCCGATAGCAGAGATGTGATATCTCAATGCTTATACCAAACCTGAGACCCTTCCTATAGCATGAGATGTGATATCCAACTCCTTCCGATTCCAATCCTGAGACCCTTCCTATAGCATGAGATGTGATATCGCAATGCTTCTACCAAAACTGAGACCCTTCCTTTAGCATGAGATGTGATATCCAAGTCCTTCCCATTCCAATCCTGAGACCCTTCCTATAGCATGAGATGTGATATCTCAATGCTTCTAATACCAAACCTGAGATCCTTCCGATAGCATGAGATGTGATATCTCAATGCTTCTAATACCAAACCTGAGATCCTTCCTATAACATGAGATGTGATATCCAAATCCTTCCCCATCCAAACCTGAGACCCTCCCTTTAGCATGAGATGTGATATCCAAATCCTTCCCATTCCAATCCTGATACCCTTCTGATAGCATGAGATGTGATATCTCAATGCCTCTAATACCAAACCTGAGATCCTACCTCTAACATGAAATGTGATATCCAACTCCTTCCCTTTCCAAACCTGAGAGCCTTCCTACAGCATGAGATGTGATATCCAAGTCCTTCCCATTCCAATCTTGAGACCCTTCCTATAACATGAGATGTGATATCCAACTCTTTCCCATTCCAACCTGAGACCTTTCCTATAGCATGAGATGGGATATCCAACAACTCCTTCCAAATCCAATCCTGATACCCTTCCGATAGCATAAGATGTGATATCCCAATGCTTCTACAAAACCTGAGACCCATACCATGGCATGATGTGATATCAAACTCCCGTCCTATACCATGAGACTTGATATCTCAATGCTTCTAATACCAAACCTGAGACCGGTCAAATAACATGAGATGTGATATCCAAATCCTTCCCCTTCCAAACCTGAGACCCTTCCGTTAGCATGAGATGTGATATCCAAATCCTTCCCATTCCAATCCTTAAACCCTTCCTATAGCATGAGATGTGATATCTCAATGTTTCTAATAAAAAACCTGAGACCCTTCCTATAGCAAGGGATGTGATATCCAAATCCTTCCCATTCCAACCTGAGACCCTTCCTATAGCATGAGAAGGGATATCCAACTCCTTCCCATTCCAATCCTTAAACCCTTCCTATAGCATGAGATGTGATATCTCAATGTTTCTAATAAAAAACCTGAGACCCTTCCTATAGCAAGAGATGTGATATCCAAATCCTTCCCATTCCAACCTGAGACCCTTCCTATAGCATGAGAAGGGATATCCAACTCCTTCCCATTTCAATCCTGAGATCCTTCCTATAACATGAGATGTGATATCCAATTCCTTCCCATTCCAAACCTGAGACCCTTCCTATTGGATGAGATGTGATATCCAACTCCTTCCCATTCCAAACCTGAGACCCTTCCTATACCATAAGATGTGATATCTCAATGCTTCTAATACCAAACCTGGGACCCGTCCTATAACATGAGATATGATATCCAAATCCTTCCCATTCCAATCCTGAAACCCTTCCGATAGCATGAGATGTGATATCTCAATGTTTCTAATAAAAAACCTGAGACCCTTCATATAGCAAGAGATGTGATATCCAAATACTTCCCATTTCAATCTTGAGACCCTTCCTATAACATGAGATATGATATCCAACTCCTTCCCATTCCAACATGAGACCCTTCCTATAGCATGAGAAGGGATGTCCAACTCCTTCCCAATCCAATCCTGAGACCCTTCCGATAGCAGAGATGTGATATCTCAATGCTTATACCAAACCTGAGACCCTTCCTTTAGCATGAGATTTGATATCCAAATCCTTCACATTCCAATCCTGAGACCCTTCCTATAGCATGAGATGTGATATCTCAATGCTTCTAATACCAAACCTGAGATGCTTCCTATAACATGAGATGTGATATCCAACTCCTTCCCATTCCAAACCTGAGACCCTTCCGATAGCATGAGATGTGATATCTCAATGCTTCTAAAACCAAACATGAGAACCATCCTATAACATGAGATGTGAAATCCCAATCCTTCCCTTCCCAAACCTGAGACACTTCCTATAGCTTGAGATGTGATATCAAACTCCTTCCCATTCCAATCCTGAAATAGCTTGAGATGTGATATCCAACTCCTTCCCATTCCAATCCTGAGACCCTTATTATACCATGAGATGTGATATCTCAAGGCTTCTAATACCAAACCTGAGACCCTTCCTATGGCATGAGATGTGATATCCAACTCCTTGCCATTCAAATCCTGAGACCCTCCCTATAAAAAGAGATGTCATATCCAACTCCTTCCCATTCCAAACCTGAGACCCTTCCTTTAGCATGAGATGTGATATCCAAATCCTTCACATTCCAATCCAGAGACCAATCCTATAGCATGAGATGTGATATCTCAATGCTTCTAAAACCAAACCTGAGACCCTTCCGATAGCATGAGATGTGATATCTCAATGCTTCAAAAACCAAACATGAGAACCATCCTATAACATGAGATGTGAAATCCAAATCCTTCCCTTACCAAACCTGAGACTCTTCCTATAGCATGAGATGTGATATCCCAATGCTTCTACCAAACCTGAAACCCTTCCTATAGCATGAGATGTGATATACAACTCCTTCCCATTCCATTCCTGAGACACTTCCTATAGCATGAGATGTGATATCACAATGCTTCTAATACCAAACCTGAGACCCATTCTATAACATGAGATGTGATATCCAAATCCTTCCCCTTCCAAACCTGAGACCCTTCCTTTAGCATGAGATGTGATATCCAGCTCCTCCCATTCCAATCCTGAGACCCTTCCGATAGCATGAGATGTGATATCTCAATGCTTCTAATATCAAAACTGAGACCCTCCCTATAGCATGAGATGTGATATCTAAGTCCTTCCCATTCCAATCCTGAGACCCTTCCGATAGCAGAGATGTGATATCTCAATGCTTATACCAAACCTGAGACCCTTCCTATGGCATGAGATGTGATATCCAACTCCTTGCCATTCAAATCCTGAGACCCTCCCTATAACCAGAGATGTCATATCCAACTCCTTCCCATTCCAAACCTGAGACCCTTCCTTTAGCATGAGATGTGATATCCAAATCCTTCACATTCCAATCCGGAGACCAATCCTATAGCATGAGATGTGATATCTCAATGCTTCAAAAACCAAACATGAGAACCATCCTATAACAAGAGATGTGAAATCCAAATCCTTCCCTTCCCAAACCTGAGACTCTTCCTATAGCATGAGATGTGATATCTCAATGCTTCTAATATCAAACTTGAGACCCTCCCTATAGCATGAGATGTGATATCTAAGTCCTTCCCATTCCAATCCTGAGACCCTTCCGATAGCAGAGATGTGATATCTCAATGCTTATACCAAACCTGAGACCCTTCCTACGGCATGAGATGTCATATACAACTCCTTCCCATTCCAATCCTGAGACCCTTCCTATAGCATGAGATGTGATATCTCAATGCTTATACCAAACCTGAGACCCTTCCTATAGCATGAGATGTGATATCCAACTCCTTCCCATTCCAATCCTGAGACCCTTCCTATAGCATGAGATGTGATGTCTCAATGCTTCTAATACCAAACCTGAGATCCTTCCTATAACATGAGATGTGATATCCAACTCCTTCCATTCCAATCCTGAGACCCTTCCTATACCATGAGATGTGATATGTCAATGTTTCTCATACCAAACCTGAGGCCCTTCCTATAGCAAGATGTGATATACAAATCCTTCCCATTCCAAACCTGAGAGCCTTCCTATAGCATGAGATGTGATATCCAAGTCCTTCCCATTCCAATCCTGAGACCCTTCCTATAAAATGAGATGTGATATCCAACTCCTTCCCATTCCAACCTGAGACCCTTCCTATAGCATGAGATGTGATATCTCAATGCTTCAAAAACCAAACATGAGAACCATCCTATAACATGAGATGTGAAATCCAAATCCTTCCCTTCCCAAACCTGAGACTCTTCCTATAGCATGAGATGTGATATCTCAATGCTTCTAATATCAAACTTGAGACCCTCCCTATAGCATGAGATGTGATATCCAAGTCCTTCCCATTCCAATCCTGAGACACTTCCTATAGCATGAGATGTGATATCTCAATGCTTCTAATAACAAACCTGAGACTCTTCCTATAACATGAGATGGGATATCCAACTCCTTCCCATTCCAATCCTGAGACTCTTTTGATAGCAGAGATGTGATATCTCAATGCTTATACCAAACCTGAGACCCTTCCTACGGCATGAGATGTCATATACAACTCCTTCCCATTCCAATCCTGAGACCCTTCCTAAAGCATGAGATGTGATATCTCAATGCTTATACCAAACCTGAGACCCTTCCTATAGCATGAGATGTGATATCCAACTCCTTCCATTCCAATCCTGAGACCCTTCCTATAGCATGAGATTTGATATCTCAATGCTTATACCAAACCTGAGACCCTTCCTATAGCATGAGATGTGATATCCAAGTCTTTCCCATTCCAATCCTTAGACCCTTCATACAGCATGCAATATGATATCTCAATGATTCTAATAACAATCCTGAGACCCGTCCTATAACATGAGATGGGATATCCAATTCCTTCCCATTCCAATCCTGAGACACTTCCGATAGCAGAGATGTGATATCTCAATGCTTATACCAAACCTGAGACCCTTCCTATAACATGAGATCGGATATCCAACTCCTTCCCGTTCCAAACCTGAGACCCTTCCTTTAGCATGAGATGTGATATCTCAATGCTTCTACCAAACCTGAGACCCTTCCTTTAGCATGAGATGTGATATCCAACTCCTTCCCATTCCAACCTGAGACCCTTCCTATAGCATGAGAAGGGATATCCAACTCCTTCCCAATCCAATCCTGAGACCCTTCCGATAGCAGAGATGTGATATCTCAATGCTTATACCAAACCTGAGACCCTTCCTATGGCATGAGATGTAATATCCAACTCCTTGCCATTCAAATCCTGAGACCCTCCCTATAACAAGAGATGTCATATCCAACTCCTTCCCATTCCAAACCTGAGACCCTTCCTTTAGCATGAGATGTGATATCCAAATCCTTCACATTCCAATCCGGAGACCCTTCCTATAACATGAGATGTGATATCCAACTCCTTCCCAATCCAATCCTGAGACCCTTCCGATAGCAGAGATGTGATATCTCAATGCTTATACCAAACCTGAGACCCTTCCTATGGCATGAGATGTGATATCCAACTCCTTGCCATTCAAATCCTGAGACCCTCCCTATAACAAGAGATGTCATATCCAACTCCTTCCCATTCCAAACCTGAGACCCTTCCTTTAGCATGAGATGTGATATCCAAATCCTTCACATTCCAATCCAGAGACCAATCCTATAGCATGAGATGTGATATCTCAATGCTTCTAATACCAAACCTGAGACCCTTCCGATAGCATGAGATGTGATATCTCAATGCTTCAAAAACCAAACATGAGAACCATCCTATAACATGAGATGTGAAATCCAAATCCTTCCCTTCCCAAACCTGAGACTCTTCCTATAGCATGAGATGTGATATCTCAATGCTTCAAAAACCAAACATGAGAACCATCCTATAACAAGAGATGTGAAATCCAAATCCTTCCCTTCCCAAACCTGAGACTCTTCCTATAGCATGAGATGTGATATCTCAATGCTTCTGATATCAAACTTGAGACCCTCCCTATAGCATGAGATGTGATATCTAAGTCCTTCCCATTCCAATCCTGAGACCCTTCCGATAGCAGAGATGTGATATCTCAATGCTTATACCAAACCTGAGACCCTTCCTACGGCATGAGATGTCATATACAACTCCTTCCCATTCCAATCCTGAGAACCTTCCTATAGCATGAGATGTGATATCTCAATGCTTATACCAAACCTGAGACCCTTCCTATAGCATGAGATGTGATATCCAACTCCTTCCCATTCCAATCCTGAGACCCTTCCTATAGCATGAGATGTGATGTCTCAATGCTTCTAATACCAAACCTGAGATCCTTCCTATAACATGAGATGTGATATCCAACTCCTTCCATTCCAATCCTGAGACCCTTCCTATAGCATGAGATTTGATATCTCAATGCTTATACCAAACCTGAGACTCTTCCTATAGCATGAGATGTGATATCCAAGTCTTTCCCATTCCAATCCTTAGACCCTTCCTACAGCATGCAATATGATATCTCAATGATTCTAATAACAATCCTGAGACCCGTCCTATAACATGAGATGGGATATCCAATTCCTTCCCATTCCAATCCTGAGACACTTCCGATAGCAGAGATGTGATATCTCAATGCTTATACCAAACCTGAGACCCTTCCTATAACATGAGATCGGATATCCAACTCCTTCCCGTTCCAAACCTGAGACCCTTCCTTTAGCATGAGATGTAATATCCAGCTCCTTCCCATTCCAATCCTGAGACACTTCCGATAGCATGAGATGTGATATCTCAATGCTTCTAATATCAAAACTGAAACCCTCCCTATAGCATGATATGTGATATCTAAGTCCTTCCCATTCCAAACCTGAGACCCTTCCTATAGCATGAGATGTGATATCTCAATGCTTCTACCAAACCTGAGACCCTTCCTTTAGCATGAGATGTGATATCCAACTCCTTCCCATTCCAACCTGAGACCCTTCCTATAGCATGAGAAGGGATATCCAACTCCTTCCCAATCCAATCCTGAGACCCTTCCGATAGCAGAGATGTGATATCTCAATGCTTATACCAAACCTGAGACCCTTCCTATGGCATGAGATGTAATATCCAACTCCTTGCCATTCAAATCCTGAGACCCTCCCTATAACAAGAGATGTCATATCCAACTCCTTCCCATTCCAAACCTGAGACCCTTCCTTTAGCATGAGATGTGATATCCAAATCCTTCACATTCCAATCCGGAGACCCTTCCTATAACATGAGATGTGATATCCAACTCCTTCCCAATCCAATCCTGAGACCCTTCCGATAGCAGAGATGTGATATCTCAATGCTTATACCAAACCTGAGATCCTTCCTATGGCATGAGATGTGATATCCAACTCCTTGCCATTCAAATCCTGAGACCCTCCCTATAACAAGAGATGTCATATCCAACTCCTTCCCATTCCAAACCTGAGACCCTTCCTTTAGCATGAGATGTGATATCCAAATCCTTCACATTCCCATCCAGAGACCAATCCTATAGCATGAGATGTGATATCTCAATGCTTCTAATACCAAACCTGAGACCCTTCCGATAGCATGAGATGTGATATCTCAATGCTTCAAAAACCAAACATGAGAACCATCCTATAACATGAGATGTGAAATCCAAATCCTTCCCTTCCCAAACCTGAGACTCTTCCTATAGCATGAGATGTGATATCTCAATGCTTCTACCAAACCTGAAACCCTTCCTATAGCATGAGATGTGATATCCAACTCCTTCCCATTCCAATCCTGAGACACTTCCTATAGCATGAGATGTGATATCACAATGCTTCTAATACCAAACCTGAAACCCATCCTATAACATGAGATGTGATATCCAAATCCTTCCCCTTCCAAACCTGAGACCCTTCCTTTAGCATGAGATGTGATATCCAGCTCCTCCCATTCCAATCCTGAGACCCTTCCGATAGCAGAGATGTGGTATCTCAATGCTTATACCAAACCTGAGACCCTTCCTATGGCATGAGATGTGATATCCAACTCCTTGCCATTCAAATCCTGAGACCCTCCCTATAACAAGAGATGTCATATCCAACTCCTTCCCATTCCAAACCTGAGACCCTTCCTTTAGCATGAGATGTGATATCCAAATCCTTCACATTCCAATCCGGAGACCAATCCTATAGCATGAGATGTGATATCTCAATGCTTCTAATACCAAACCTGAGACCCTTCCGATAGCATGAGATGTGATATCTCAATGCTTCAAAAACCAAACATGAGAACCATCCTATAACATGAGATGTGAAATCCAAATCCTTCCCTTCCCAAACCTGAGACTCTTCCTATAGCATGAGATGTGATATCTCAATGCTTCTAATATCAAACTTGAGACCCTCCCTATAGCATGAGATGTGATATCCAAGTCCTTCCCATTCCAATCCTGAGACACTTCCTATAGCATGAGATGTGATATCTCAATGCTTCTAATACCAAACCTGAGACTCTTCCTATAACATGAGATGGGATATCCAACTCCTTCCCATTCCAATCCTGAGACTCTTCTGATAGCAGAGATGTGATATCTCAATGCTTATACCAAACCTGAGACCCTTCCTACGGCATGAGATGTCATATACAACTCCTTCCCATTCCAATCCTGAGACCCTTCCTATAGCATGAGATGTGATATCTCAATGCTTATACCAAACCTGAGACCCTTCCTATAGCATGAGATGTGATATCCAACTCCTTCCCATTCCAATCCTGAGACCCTTCCTATAGCATGAGATTTGATGTCTCAATGCTTCTAATACCAAACCTGAGATCCTTCCTATAACATGAGATGTGATATCCAACTCCTTCCATTCCAATCCTGAGACCCTTCCTATAGCATGAGATTTGATATCTCAATGCTTATACCAAACCTGAGACCCTTCCTATAGCATGAGATGTGATATCCAAGTCTTTCCCATTCCAATCCTTAGACTCTTCCTACAGCATGCAATATGATATCTCAATGATTCTAATAACAATCCTGAGACCCGTCCTATAACATGAGATGGGATATCCAATTCCTTCCCATTCCAATCCTGAGACACTTCCGATAGCAGAGATGTGATATCTCAATGCTTATACCAAACCTGAGACCCTTCCTATAACATGAGATCGGATATCCAACTCCTTCCCGTTCCAAACCTGAGACCCTTCCTTTAGCATGAGATGTAATATCCAGCTCCTTCCCATTCCAATCCTGAGACACTTCCGATAGCATGAGATGTGATATCTCAATGCTTCTAATATCAAAACTGAAACCCTCCCTATAGCATGATATGTGATATCTAAGTCCTTCCCATTCCAGTCCTGAGACCCTTCCTATAGCATGAGATGTGATATCTCAATGCTTCTACCAAACCTGAGACCCTTCCTTTAGCATGAGATGTGATATCCAACTCCTTCCCATTCCAACCTGAGACCCTTCCTATAGTATGAGAAGGGATATCCAACTCCTTCCCAATCCAATCCTGAGACCCTTCCGATAGCAGAGATGTGATGTCTCAATGCTTATACCAAACCTGAGACCCTTCCTATGGCATGAGATGTGATATCCAACTCCTTGCCATTCAAATCCTGAGACCCTCCCTATAACAAGAGATGTCATATCCAACTCCTTCCCATTCCAAACCTGAGACCCTTCCTTTAGCATGAGATGTGATATCCAAATCCTTCACATTCCAATCCGGAGACCCTTCCTATAACATGAGATGTGATATCCAACTCCTTCCCAATCCAATCCTGAGACCCTTCCGATAGCAGAGATGTGATATCTCAATGCTTATACCAAACCTGAGACCCTTCCTATGGCATGAGATGTGATATCCAACTCCTTGCCATTCAAATCCTGAGACCCTCCCTATAACAAGAGATGTCATATCCAACTCCTTCCCATTCCAAACCTGAGACCCTTCCTTTAGCATGAGATGTGATATCCAAATCCTTCACATTCCAATCCGGAGACCAATCCTATAGCATGAGATGTGATATCTCAATGCTTCTAATACCAAACCTGAGACCCTTCCGATAGCATGAGATGTGATATCTCAATGCTTCAAAAACCAAACATGAGAACCATCCTATAACATGAGATGTGAAATCCAAATCCTTCCCTTCCCAAACCTGAGACTCTTCCTATAGCATGAGATGTGATATCTCAATGCTTCTACCAAACCTGAAACCCTTCCTATAGCATGAGATGTGATATCCAACTCCTTCCCATTCCAATCCTGAGACACTTCCTATAGCATGAGATGTGATATCACAATGCTTCTAATACCAAACCTGAGACCCATCCTATAACATGAGATGTGATATCCAAATCCTTCCCCTTCCAAACCTGAGACCCTTCCTTTAGCATGAGATGTGATATCCAGCTCCTCCCATTCCAATCCTGAGACTCTTCCGATAGCATGAGATGTGATATCTCAATGCTTCTAATATCAAAACTGAGACCCTCCCTATAGAATGAGATGTGATATCTAAGTCCTTCCCATTCCAATCCTGAGACCCGATATCTCAATGCTTATACCAAACCTGAGACCCTTCCTATGGCATGAGATGTGATATCCAACTCCTTGCCATTCAAATCCTGAGACCCTCCCTATAACAAGAGATGTCATATCCAACTCCTTCCCATTCCAAACCTGAGACCCTTCCTTTAGCATGAGATGTGATATCCAAATCCTTCACATTCCAATCCGGAGACCAATCCTATAGCATGAGATGTGATATCTCAATGCTTCTAATACCAAACCTGAGACCCTTCCGATAGCATGAGATGTGATATCTCAATGCTTCAAAAACCAAACATGAGAACCATCCTATAACATGAGATGTGAAATCCAAATCCTTCCCTTCCCAAACCTGAGACTCTTCCTATAGCATGAGATGTGATATCTCAATGCTTCTAATATCAAACTTGAGACCCTCCCTATAGCATGAGATGTGATATCCAAGTCCTTCCCATTCCAATCCTGAGACACTTCCTATAGCATGAGATGTGATATCTCAATGCTTCTAATACCAAACCTGAGACTCTTCCTATAACATGAGATGGGATATCCAACTCCTTCCCATTCCAATCCTGAGACTCTTCTGATAGCAGAGATGTGATATCTCAATGCTTATACCAAACCTGAGACCCTTCCTACGGCATGAGATGTCATATACAACTCCTTCCCATTCCAATCCTGAGACCCTTCCTATAGCATGAGATGTGATGTCTCAATGCTTCTAATACCAAACCTGAGATCCTTCCTATAACATGAGATGTGATATCCAACTCCTTCCATTCCAATCCTGAGACCCTTCCTATAGCATGAGATTTGATATCTCAATGCTTATACCAAACCTGAGACCCTTCCTATAGCATGAGATGTGATATCCAAGTCTTTCCCATTCCAATCCTTAGACCCTTCATACAGCATGCAATATGATATCTCAATGATTCTAATAACAATCCTGAGACCCGTCCTATAACATGAGATGGGATATCCAATTCCTTCCCATTCCAATCCTGAGACACTTCCGATAGCAGAGATGTGATATCTCAATGCTTATACCAAACCTGAGACCCTTCCTATAACATGAGATCGGATATCCAACTCCTTCCCGTTCCAAACCTGAGACCCTTCCTTTAGCATGAGATGTAATATCCAGCTCCTTCCCATTCCAATCCTGAGACACTTCCGATAGCATGAGATGTGATATCTCAATGCTTCTACCAAACCTGAGACCCTTCCTTTAGCATGAGATGTGATATCCAACTCCTTCCCATTCCAACCTGAGACCCTTCCTATAGCATGAGAAGGGATATCCAACTCCTTCCCAATCCAATCCTGAGACCCTTCCGATAGCAGAGATGTGATATCTCAATGCTTATACCAAACCTGAGACCCTTCCTATGGCATGAGATGTGATATCCAACTCCTTGCCATTCAAATCCTGAGACCCTCCCTATAACAAGAGATGCCATATCCAACTCCTTCCCATTCCAAACCTGAGACCCTTCCTTTAGCATGAGATGTGATATCCAAATCCTTCACATTCCAATCCGGAGACCCTTCCTATAACATGAGATGTGATATCCAACTCCTTCCCAATCCAATCCTGAGACCCTTCCGATAGCAGAGATGTGATATCTCAATGCTTATACCAAACCTGAGACCCTTCCTATGGCATGAGATGTGATATCCAACTCCTTCCCATTCCAACCCTGAGACCCTTCCTTTAGCATGAGATGTGATATCCAAATCCTTCACATTCCAATCCAGAGACCAATCCTATAGCATGAGATGTGATATCTCAATGCTTCTAATACCAAACCTGAGACCCTTCCGATAGCATGAGATGTGATATCTCAATGCTTCAAAAACCAAACATGAGAACCGTCCTATAACATGAGATGTGAAATCCAAATCCTTCCCTTCCCAAACCTGAGACTCTTCCTATAGCATGAGATGTGATATCTCAATGCTTCTAATATCAAACTTGAGACCCTCCATATAGCATGAGATGTGATATCCAAGTCCTTCCCATCCAATCTTGAGACACTTCCTATAGCATGAGATGTGATATCTCAATGCTTCTAATACCAAACCTGAGACTCTTCCTATAACCTGAGATGGGATATCCAACTCCTTCCCATTCCAATCCTGAGACTCTTCTGATAGCAGAGATGTGATATCTCAATGCTTCTACCAAACCTGAAACCCTTCCTATAGCATGAGATGTGATATACAACTCCTTCCCATTCCAATCCTGAGACACTTCCTATAGCATGAGATGTGATATCACAATGCTTCTAATACCAAACCTGAGACCCATTCTATAACATGAGATGTGATATCCAAATCCTTCCCCTTCCAAACCTGAGACCCTTCCTTTAGCATGAGATGTGATATCCAGCTCCTCCCATTCCAATCCTGAGACCCTTCCGATAGCATGAGATGTGATATCTCAATGCTTCTAATATCAAAACTGAGACCCTCCCTATAGCATGAGATGTGATATCTAAGTCCTTCCCATTCCAATCCTGAGACCCTTCCGATAGCAGAGATGTGATATCTCAATGCTTATACCAAACCTGAGACCCTTCCTATGGCATGAGATGTGATATCCAACTCCTTGCCATTCAAATCCTGAGACCCTCCCTATAACCAGAGATGTCATATCCAACTCCTTCCCATTCCAAACCTGAGACCCTTCCTTTAGCATGAGATGTGATATCCAAATCCTTCACATTCCAATCCGGAGACCAATCCTATAGCATGAGATGTGATATCTCAATGCTTCAAAAACCAAACATGAGAACCATCCTATAACAAGAGATGTGAAATCCAAATCCTTCCCTTCCCAAACCTGAGACTCTTCCTATAGCATGAGATGTGATATCTCAATGCTTCTAATATCAAACTTGAGACCCTCCCTATAGCATGAGATGTGATATCTAAGTCCTTCCCATTCCAATCCTGAGACCCTTCCGATAGCAGAGATGTGATATCTCAATGCTTATACCAAACCTGAGACCCTTCCTACGGCATGAGATGTCATATACAACTCCTTCCCATTCCAATCCTGAGACCCTTCCTATAGCATGAGATGTGATATCTCAATGCTTATACCAAACCTGAGACCCTTCCTATAGCATGAGATGTGATATCCAACTCCTTCCCATTCCAATCCTGAGACCCTTCCTATAGCATGAGATGTGATGTCTCAATGCTTCTAATACCAAACCTGAGATCCTTCCTATAACATGAGATGTGATATCCAACTCCTTCCATTCCAATCCTGAGACCCTTCCTATAGCATGAGATTTGATATCTCAATGCTTATACCAAACCTGAGACTCTTCCTATAGCATGAGATGTGATATCCAAGTCTTTCCCATTCCAATCCTTAGACCCTTCCTACAGCATGCAATATGATATCTCAATGATTCTAATAACAATCCTGAGACCCGTCCTATAACATGAGATGGGATATCCAATTCCTTCCCATTCCAATCCTGAGACACTTCCGATAGCAGAGATGTGATATCTCAATGCTTATACCAAACCTGAGACCCTTCCTATAACATGAGATCGGATATCCAACTCCTTCCCGTTCCAAACCTGAGACCCTTCCTTTAGCATGAGATGTAATATCCAGCTCCTTCCCATTCCAATCCTGAGACACTTCCGATAGCATGAGATGTGATATCTCAATGCTTCTAATATCAAAACTGAAACCCTCCCTATAGCATGATATGTGATATCTAAGTCCTTCCCATTCCAAACCTGAGACCCTTCCTATAGCATGAGATGTGATATCTCAATGCTTCTACCAAACCTGAGACCCTTCCTTTAGCATGAGATGTGATATCCAACTCCTTCCCATTCCAACCTGAGACCCTTCCTATAGCATGAGAAGGGATATCCAACTCCTTCCCAATCCAATCCTGAGACCCTTCCGATAGCAGAGATGTGATATCTCAATGCTTATACCAAACCTGAGACCCTTCCTATGGCATGAGATGTAATATCCAACTCCTTGCCATTCAAATCCTGAGACCCTCCCTATAACAAGAGATGTCATATCCAACTCCTTCCCATTCCAAACCTGAGACCCTTCCTTTAGCATGAGATGTGATATCCAAATCCTTCACATTCCAATCCGGAGACCCTTCCTATAACATGAGATGTGATATCCAACTCCTTCCCAATCCAATCCTGAGACCCTTCCGATAGCAGAGATGTGATATCTCAATGCTTATACCAAACCTGAGACCCTTCCTATGGCATGAGATGTGATATCCAACTCCTTGCCATTCAAATCCTGAGACCCTCCCTATAACAAGAGATGTCATATCCAACTCCTTCCCATTCCAAACCTGAGACCCTTCCTTTAGCATGAGATGTGATATCCAAATCCTTCACATTCCAATCCAGAGACCAATCCTATAGCATGAGATGTGATATCTCAATGCTTCTAATACCAAACCTGAGACCCTTCCGATAGCATGAGATGTGATATCTCAATGCTTCAAAAACCAAACATGAGAACCATCCTATAACATGAGATGTGAAATCCAAATCCTTCCCTTCCCAAACCTGAGACTCTTCCTATAGCATGAGATGTGATATCTCAATGCTTCTACCAAACCTGAAACCCTTCCTATAGCATGAGATGTGATATCCAACTCCTTCCCATTCCAATCCTGAGACACTTCCTATAGCATGAGATGTGATATCACAATGCTTCTAATACCAAACCTGAAACCCATCCTATAACATGAGATGTGATATCCAAATCCTTCCCCTTCCAAACCTGAGACCCTTCCTTTAGCATGAGATGTGATATCCAGCTCCTCCCATTCCAATCCTGAGACCCTTCCGATAGCAGAGATGTGGTATCTCAATGCTTATACCAAACCTAAGACCCTTCCTATGGCATGAGATGTGATATCCAACTCCTTGCCATTCAAATCCTGAGACCCTCCCTATAACAAGAGATGTCATATCCAACTCCTTCCCATTCCAAACCTGAGACCCTTCCTTTAGCATGAGATGTGATATCCAAATCCTTCACATTCCAATCCGGAGACCAATCCTATAGCATGAGATGTGATATCTCAATGCTTCTAATACCAAACCTGAGACCCTTCCGATAGCATGAGATGTGATATCTCAATGCTTCAAAAACCAAACATGAGAACCATCCTATAACATGAGATGTGAAATCCAAATCCTTCCCTTCCCAATCCTGAGACACTTCCTATAGCATGAGATGTGATATCTCAATGCTTCTAATACCAAACCTGAGACTCTTCCTATAACATGAGATGGGATATCCAACTCCTTCCCATTCCAATCCTGAGACTCTTCTGATAGCAGAGATGTGATATCTCAATGCTTATACCAAACCTGAGACCCTTCCTACGGCATGAGATGTCATATACAACTCCTTCCCATTCCAATCCTGAGACCCTTCCTATAGCATGAGATGTGATATCTCAATGCTTATACCAAACCTGAGACCCTTCCTATAGCATGAGATGTGATATCCAACTCCTTCCCATTCCAATCCTGAGACCCTTCCTATAGCATGAGATTTGATGTCTCAATGCTTCTAATACCAAACCTGAGATCCTTCCTATAACATGAGATGTGATATCCAACTCCTTCCATTCCAATCCTGAGACCCTTCCTATAGCATGAGATTTGATATCTCAATGCTTATACCAAACCTGAGACCCTTCCTATAGCATGAGATGTGATATCCAAGTCTTTCCCATTCCAATCCTTAGACTCTTCCTACAGCATGCAATATGATATCTCAATGATTCTAATAACAATCCTGAGACCCGTCCTATAACATGAGATGGGATATCCAATTCCTTCCCATTCCAATCCTGAGACACTTCCGATAGCAGAGATGTGATATCTCAATGCTTATACCAAACCTGAGACCCTTCCTATAACATGAGATCGGATATCCAACTCCTTCCCGTTCCAAACCTGAGACCCTTCCTTTAGCATGAGATGTAATATCCAGCTCCTTCCCATTCCAATCCTGAGACACTTCCGATAGCATGAGATGTGATATCTCAATGCTTCTAATATCAAAACTGAAACCCTCCCTATAGCATGATATGTGATATCTAAGTCCTTCCCATTCCAATCCTGAGACCCTTCCTATAACATGAGATGTGATATCCAACTCCTTCCCAATCCAATCCTGAGACCCTTCCGATAGCAGAGATGTGATATCTCAATGCTTATACCAAACCTGAGACCCTTCCTATGGCATGAGATGTGATATCCAACTCCTTGCCATTCAAATCCTGAGACCCTCCCTATAACAAGAGATGTCATATCCAACTCCTTCCCATTCCAAACCTGAGACCCTTCCTTTAGCATGAGATGTGATATCCAAATCCTTCACATTCCAATCCAGAGACCAATCCTATAGCATGAGATGTGATATCTCAATGCTTCTAATACCAAACCTGAGACCCTTCCGATAGCATGAGATGTGATATCTCAATGCTTCAAAAACCAAACATGAGAACCATCCTATAACATGAGATGTGAAATCCAAATCCTTCCCTTCCCAAACCTGAGACTCTTCCTATAGCATGAGATGTGATATCTCAATGCTTCTACCAAACCTGAAACCCTTCCTATAGCATGAGATGTGATATCCAACTCCTTCCCATTCCAATCCTGAGACACTTCCTATAGCATGAGATGTGATATCACAATGCTTCTAATACCAAACCTGAAACCCATCCTATAACATGAGATGTGATATCCAAATCCTTCCCCTTCCAAACCTGAGACCCTTCCTTTAGCATGAGATGTGATATCCAGCTCCTCCCATTCCAATCCTGAGACCCTTCCGATAGCAGAGATGTGGTATCTCAATGCTTATACCAAACCTGAGACCCTTCCTATGGCATGAGATGTGATATCCAACTCCTTGCCATTCAAATCCTGAGACCCTCCCTATAACAAGAGATGTCATATCCAACTCCTTCCCATTCCAAACCTGAGACCCTTCCTTTAGCATGAGATGTGATATCCAAATCCTTCACATTCCAATCCGGAGACCAATCCTATAGCATGAGATGTGATATCTCAATGCTTCTAATACCAAACCTGAGACCCTTCCGATAGCATGAGATGTGATATCTCAATGCTTCAAAAACCAAACATGAGAACCATCCTATAACATGAGATGTGAAATCCAAATCCTTCCCTTCCCAAACCTGAGACTCTTCCTATACCATGAGATGTGATATCTCAATGCTTCTAATATCAAACTTGAGACCCTCCCTATAGCATGAGATGTGATATCCAAGTCCTTCCCATTCCAATCCTGAGACACTTCCTATAGCATGAGATGTGATATCTCAATGCTTCTAATACCAAACCTGAGACTCTTCCTATAACATGAGATGGGATATCCAACTCCTTCCCATTCCAATCCTGAGACTCTTCTGATAGCAGAGATGTGATATCTCAATGCTTATACCAAACCTGAGACCCTTCCTACGGCATGAGATGTCATATACAACTCCTTCCCATCCAATCCTGAGACCCTTCCTATAGCATGAGATGTGATATCTCAATGCTTATACCAAACCTGAGACCCTTCCTATAGCATGAGATGTGATATCCAACTCCTTCCCATTCCAATCCTGAGACCCTTCCTATAGCATGAGATTTGATGTCTCAATGCTTCTAATACCAAACCTGAGATCCTTCCTATAACATGAGATGTGATATCCAACTCCTTCCATTCCAATCCTGAGACCCTTCCTATAGCATGAGATTTGATATCTCAATGCTTATACCAAACCTGAGACCCTTCCTATAGCATGAGATGTGATATCCAAGTCTTTCCCATTCCAATCCTTAGACTCTTCCTACAGCATGCAATATGATATCTCAATGATTCTAATAACAATCCTGAGACCCGTCCTATAACATGAGATGGGATATCCAATTCCTTCCCATTCCAATCCTGAGACACTTCCGATAGCAGAGATGTGATATCTCAATGCTTATACCAAACCTGAGACCCTTCCTATAACATGAGATCGGATATCCAACTCCTTCCCGTTCCAAACCTGAGACCCTTCCTTTAGCATGAGATGTAATATCCAGCTCCTTCCCATTCCAATCCTGAGACACTTCCGATAGCATGAGATGTGATATCTCAATGCTTCTAATATCAAAACTGAAACCCTCCCTATAGCATGATATGTGATATCTAAGTCCTTCCCATTCCAATCCTGAGACCCTTCCTATAGCATGAGATGTGATATCTCAATGCTTCTACCAAACCTGAGACCCTTCCTTTAGCATGAGATGTGATATCCAACTCCTTCCCATTCCAACCTGAGACCCTTCCTATAGCATGAGAAGGGATATCCAACTCCTTCCCAATCCAATCCTGAGACCCTTCCGATAGCAGAGATGTGATGTCTCAATGCTTATACCAAACCTGAGACCCTTCCTATGGCATGAGATGTGATATCCAACTCCTTGCCATTCAAATCCTGAGACCCTCCCTATAACAAGAGATGTCATATCCAACTCCTTCCCATTCCAAACCTGAGACCCTTCCTTTAGCATGAGATGTGATATCCAAATCCTTCACATTCCAATCCGGAGACCCTTCCTATAACATGAGATGTGATATCCAACTCCTTCCCAATCCAATCCTGAGACCCTTCCGATAGCAGAGATGTGATATCTCAATGCTTATACCAAACCTGAGACCCTTCCTATGGCATGAGATGTGATATCCAACTCCTTGCCATTCAAATCCTGAGACCCTCCCTATAACAAGAGATGTCATATCCAACTCCTTCCCATTCCAAACCTGAGACCCTTCCTTTAGCATGAGATGTGATATCCAAATCCTTCACATTCCAATCCGGAGACCAATCCTATAGCATGAGATGTGATATCTCAATGCTTCTAATACCAAACCTGAGACCCTTCCGATAGCATGAGATGTGATATCTCAATGCTTCAAAAACCAAACATGAGAACCATCCTATAACATGAGATGTGAAATCCAAATCCTTCCCTTCCCAAACCTGAGACTCTTCCTATAGCATGAGATGTGATATCTCAATGCTTCTACCAAACCTGAAACCCTTCCTATAGCATGAGATGTGATATCCAACTCCTTCCCATTCCAATCCTGAGACACTTCCTATAGCATGAGATGTGATATCACAATGCTTCTAATACCAAACCTGAGACCCATCCTATAACATGAGATGTGATATCCAAATCCTTCCCCTTCCAAACCTGAGACCCTTCCTTTAGCATGAGATGTGATATCCAGCTCCTCCCATTCCAATCCTGAGACTCTTCCGATAGCATGAGATGTGATATCTCAATGCTTCTAATATCAAAACTGAGACCCTCCCTATAGCATGAGATGTGATATCTAAGTCCTTCCCATTCCAATCCTGAGACCCGATATCTCAATGCTTATACCAAACCTGAGACCCTTCCTATGGCATGAGATGTGATATCCAACTCCTTGCCATTCAAATCCTGAGACCCTCCCTATAACAAGAGATGTCATATCCAACTCCTTCCCATTCCAAACCTGAGACCCTTCCTTTAGCATGAGATGTGATATCCAAATCCTTCACATTCCAATCCGGAGACCAATCCTATAGCATGAGATGTGATATCTCAATGCTTCTAATACCAAACCTGAGACCCTTCCGATAGCATGAGATGTGATATCTCAATGCTTCAAAAACCAAACATGAGAACCATCCTATAACATGAGATGTGAAATCCAAATCCTTCCCTTCCCAAACCTGAGACTCTTCCTATAGCATGAGATGTGATATCTCAATGCTTCTAATATCAAACTAGAGACCCTCCCTATAGCATGAGATGTGATATCCAAGTCCTTCCCATTCCAATCCTGAGACACTTCCTATAGCATGAGATGTGATATCTCAATGCTTCTAATACCAAACCTGAGACTCTTCCTATAACATGAGATGGGATATCCAACTCCTTCCCATTCCAATCCTGAGACTCTTCTGATAGCAGAGATGTGATATCTCAATGCTTATACCAAACCTGAGACCCTTCCTACGGCATGAGATGTCATATACAACTTCTTCCCATTCCAATCCTGAGACCCTTCCTATAGCATGAGATGTGATATCTCAATGCTTATACCAAACCTGAGACCCTTCCTATAGCATGAGATGTGATATCCAACTCCTTCCCATTCCAATCCTGAGACCCTTCCTATAGCATGAGATGTGATGTCTCAATGCTTCTAATACCAAACCTGAGATCCTTCCTATAACATGAGATGTGATATCCAACTCCTTCCATTCCAATCCTGAGACCCTTCCTATAGCATGAGATTTGATATCTCAATGCTTATACCAAACCTGAGACCCTTCCTATAGCATGAGATGTGATATCCAAGTCTTTCCCATTCCAATCCTTAGACCCTTCATACAGCATGCAATATGATATCTCAATGATTCTAATAACAATCCTGAGACCCGTCCTATAACATGAGATGGGATATCCAATTCCTTCCCATTCCAATCCTGAGACACTTCCGATAGCAGAGATGTGATATCTCAATGCTTATACCAAACCTGAGACCCTTCCTATAACATGAGATCGGATATCCAACTCCTTCCCGTTCCAAACCTGAGACCCTTCCTTTAGCATGAGATGTAATATCCAGCTCCTTCCCATTCCAATCCTGAGACACTTCCGATAGCATGAGATGTGATATCTCAATGCTTCTACCAAACCTGAGACCCTTCCTTTAGCATGAGATGTGATATCCAACTCCTTCCCATTCCAACCTGAGACCCTTCCTATAGCATGAGAAGGGATATCCAACTCCTTCCCAATCCAATCCTGAGACCCTTCCGATAGCAGAGATGTGATATCTCAATGCTTATACCAAACCTGAGACCCTTCCTATGGCATGAGATGTGATATCCAACTCCTTGCCATTCAAATCCTGAGACCCTCCCTATAACAAGAGATGCCATATCCAACTCCTTCCCATTCCAAACCTGAGACCCTTCCTTTAGCATGAGATGTGATATCCAAATCCTTCACATTCCAATCCGGAGACCCTTCCTATAACATGAGATGTGATATCCAACTCCTTCCCAATCCAATCCTGAGACCCTTCCGATAGCAGAGATGTGATATCTCAATGCTTATACCAAACCTGAGACCCTTCCTATGGCATGAGATGTGATATCCAACTCCTTCCCATTCCAAACCTGAGACCCTTCCTTTAGCATGAGATGCGATATCCAAATCCTTCACATTCCAATCCAAAGACCAATCCTATAGCATGAGATGTGATATCTCAATGCTTCTAATACCAAACCTGAGACCCTTCCGATAGCATGAGATGTGATATCTCAATGCTTCAAAAACCAAACATGAGAACCGTCCTATAACATGAGATGTGAAATCCAAATCCTTCCCTTCCCAAACCTGAGACTCTTCCTATAGCATGAGATGTGATATCTCAATGCTTCTAATATCAAACTTGAGACCCTCCCTATAGCATGAGATGTGATATCCAAGTCCTTCCCATCCAATCTTGAGACACTTCCTATAGCATGAGATGTGATATCTCAATGCTTCTAATACCAAACCTGAGACTCTTCCTATAACCTGAGATGGGATATCCAACTCCTTCCCATTCCAATCCTGAGACTCTTCTGATAGCAGAGATGTGATATCTCAATGCTTATACCAAACCTGAGACCCTTCCTACGGCATGAGATGTCATATACAACTCCTTCCCATTCCAATCCTGAGACCCTTCCTATAGCATGAGATGTGATATCTCAATGCTTATACCAAACCTGAGACCCTTCCTATAGCATGAGATGTGATATCCAACTCCTTCCCATTCCAATCCTGAGACCCTTCCTATAGCATGAGATGTGATGTCTCAATGCTTCTAATACCAAACCTGAGATCCTTCCTATAACATGAGATGTGATATCCAACTCCTTCCATTCCAATCCTGAGACCCTTCCTATAGCATGAGATTTGATATCTCAATGCTTATACCAAACCTGAGACCCTTCCTATAGCATGAGATGTGATATCCAAGTCTTTCCCATTCTAATCCTTAGACCCTTGCTACAGCATGCAATATGATATCTCAATGATTCTAATAACAATCCTGAGACCCGTCCTATAACATGAGATGGGATATCCAACTCCTTCCCATTCCAATCCTGAGACACTTCCGATAGCAGAGATGTGATATCTCAATGCTTATACCAAACCTGAGACCCTTCCTATAACATGAGATCGGATATCCAACTCCTTCCCGTTCCAAACCTGAGACCCTTCCTTTAGCATGACATGTAATATCCAGCTCCTTCCCATTCCAATCCTGAGACACTTCCGATAGCATGAGATGTGATATCTCAATGCTTCTAATATCAAAACTGAAACCCTCCCTATAGCATGAGATGTGATATCCAACTCCTTCCCTTTCCAACCTGAGACCCTTCCTATAGCATGAGAAGGGATATCCAACTCCTTCCCAATCCAATCCTGAGACCCTTCCGATAGCAGAGATGTGATATCTCAATGCTTATACCAAACCTGAGACCCTTCCTATGGCATGAGATGTGATATCCAACACCTTGCCATTCAAATCCTGAGACTCTCCCTATAACAAGAGATGCCATATCCAACTCCTTCCCATTCCAAACCTGAGACCCTTCCTTTAGCATGAGATGTGATATCCAAATCCTTCACATTCCAATCCGGAGACCCTTCCTATAACATGAGATGTGATATCCAACTCCTTCCCAATCCAATCCTGAGACCCTTCCGATAGCAGAGATGTGATATCTCAATGCTTATACCAAACCTGAGACCCTTCCTATAGCATGAGATGTGATATCCAACTCCTTCCGATTCCAATCCTGAGACCCTTCCTATAGCATGAGATGTGATATCGCAATGCTTCTACCAAAACTGAGACCCTTCCTTTAGCATGAGATGTGATATCCAAGTCCTTCCCATTCCAAACCTGAGACCCTTCCTATAGCTCGAGATGTGATATCAAACTCCTTCCCATTCCAATCCTGAGATAGCTTGAGATGTGATGTCCAACTCCTTCCCATTCCAATCCTGAGACCCTTATCATACCATATGTGATATCTCAAGGCTTCTAATACCAAACCTGAGACCCGTCCTAAAACATGAGATGTGAGATCCAAATCCTTCCCCTTCCAAACCTGAGACCTTTCCTTTAGCATATGTGATATCCTACTCCTTCCCATTCCAATCCTGAGACCCTTCCCATAGCATGAGATGTGATATCTCAATGTTTCTAATATCAAACCTGAGAACCTCCCTATAGCATGAGATGTGATATCCAACTCCTTCCAATTCCAATACTGAGACCCTTCCAATAGCATATGTGATATCTCAGTGCTTCTAATATCAAAACTGAGACCCTCCCTATAGCATGAGATGTGATATCCAACTCCTTCCCATTCCAATCGAGACCCTTCCTATAACGAGATGTGATATCTCTTTGCTACTAATACCAAACCTGAGCCCCTTCATGTGATATCCAACTCCTTCCCATTCCAAACTTGTGACCCTTCCTGTAGCATGAAATGTGATTTCTCACCCCTTCCAATGCCAAACCCGAGACCATTCCCACAGCCTGAGATTTGAAATCTCATTTCTTCCAATACCAAACCCGAGACCCTTCCGATAGGATGAGATTTACTATCTCACTCCTTAAAATACCAAACTCGAGTCCCTTCCTAAAGGATGTGATTCTAATACCAAACCTGAGACTCTCCCTACAACAAGAGATGTCATATCCAACTCCTTCCCATTCCAATCCTCAGACTCTTCCTATAGTATGACATGTGATATCGAACTTCCCATTCCAATCCTGAGACTCAGACCTCCCCGTCTAACCTTCTCACCACTCCTAGCTCCCGGATTGATCATGAACTCCTGCTGTCTCTTCGCTCCCTTCTTCTGCTTCCTTTCCTCTCTCCTTCCTCATCTGCCCTAGGTCAGGCTCCTTCTACACCTCCGCAGGGATTACTGATTTGTACCCCTCCCCACTCTCAACTCTCACTCAGTTTCAAACACTCATCTGACATCTGCCATTTCCTGGAAGTACCCGACCTTGATGTTCTTGGTCTAACCGAGACATGGTTGACGGCCAGCGCTATCTCGAGCTTTGACACTTTCCTCCCTGATGACAAGTTCCTCTCCATGCCCAGATCCAACCGTTCTTGAGGGGGAGTATCCTTGATTCCTGTAGTAAATTGCTTTCCTTTGCAGGCCGACTCCTCTCACGAATGCCTTGTCTGCATGCATTCTCTCTTTCCTGGCGAATCTCTCACCGTGGCTATTTGCCTACCCCCTTCCTCTCTCAGTGGATGGACTTCTCCATCCTAGCCTCCTACCACTCAACTCCGCCTACTTGGAGAATTCCACATGAACCTGTATGCTTCCTGACCTGGACTTTTACGAGATCTGCAACTCTTCATGTCGCTGGCCCTACACACTGCAGGGAATACTCAGGATTTTCAGATCTCAGACCTCCCCCTCTGTAACCCTCTCAACAATCCTCTCCCGTGGTGATCAAGTTCTCATCTCCAAAGAAGGCTAACTGCCAGCTGTTCCTCCTCAGTGGAGTTCTCCCTTTCTGTCCCTGCTCCCTGCACCGTTTCGCGTTGCAAGTACTCGCTTCCCAGCTCTCTGGTTTCGACGCGTGTTCCCTGCCTTCTCTCCTCTTCCCGCTGCCTTCAAATCAACAAATGAGCTTCAAAAGATACACGGTGTATGTACTGTGTCCGTGCGTTTGTTGTCGAATCCTGAAGTTTTTAACCACTGTTCTCCCATACAAGGGGGGGGTCAACATCTACTGCTGTTCACAGGCTGATTGTATACGGCTGAAATCTTCAAGGCATTATCAGCTTTCCTGACTGTTTTGGAACGTGTATTTGCCATCTGTTAATGCAGTCGCCTTGTGGTCATCGTCCCTTCTACTTTACAGGCTGCACTCCCCTGGAGATCACATTCTCCTCTCCAGAGCAGGTTAACTACCAGCTGCTCCTCCTCATAGGCGTTCATCCTTTCTGTCCCTGATCCCTGCTCCGTTTCGCGTTGCAAACACTCGCTTCCCTGCTCTCTGGTTTAGACGCTGTTCCTCCTCAGAGGCGTTCTTCTTTCTGTCCCTGCTCCCTGCACAGTTTCGCGTTGCAGTACTCGCTTCCCAGCTCTCTGGTTTAGAAGCGTGTTCCCTGCCTTCTCTCCTCTTCCCGCTGCCTTCAAATCAACAAATGAGCTTCAAAAGATACACATTGCTCAGAATGCTTTATAACACCCATTATTCATCATATAGCTGTAACCCGCTAGACGTATTGAAATGTGCTGTAAACTAGCAAAATCAGCTAGAAAATGTACTTTCCTCGCGTTTTTGTAAATGCGAATTCTGATGGGTTCCCATGTATGTACTGTGTCCGTGCGTTTGTTGTCGAATCCTGAAGTGTTTAACCACTGTTCTCCCATACAAGGGGGGTTCAACATCTACTGCTGTTCACAGGCTGAATGTATACGGCTGAAATCTTCAAGGCATTATCAGCTTTCCTGACTGTTTTGGAACGTGTATTTGCCATCTGTTAATGCAGTCGCCTTGTGGTCATCGTCCCTTTTAGTTTACAGGCTGCACTCCCCTGGTGATCACATTCTCTTCTCCAGAGCAGGCTAACTACCAGCTGCTCCTCCTCAGAGGCGTTCCTTCTTTCTGTCCCTGCTCCCTGCACCGTTTCGCGTTGCATGTACTCGCTTCCCACCTCTCTGGTTTAGATGCGTGTTCCCTGCCTTCTCTCCTCTTCCTACAGCCTTCCAATGAGCTCCACAAGATAGTGTTCAGAATGCTTCATAACCCCATTATTCAACATATAGCTGTAACCCGCTAGACGTATTGAAACGTGCTAAAAACTAGCAAAAATAGCTAGAAAATGTACTTCCCTCCCGTTTTTGTAAATGCGAATTCTGGTGGGTTCCCATGTTGTATGTACTGTGTCCGTGCGTTTGTTGTCGAATCCTGAAGTTTTTAACCACTGTTCTCCCATACTAGGGGGGGTCAACATCTACTGCTGTTCACAGGCTGAATGTATACGGCTGAAATCTTCAAGGCATTATCAGCTTTCCTGACTGTTTTGGAACGTGTATTTGCCATCTGTTAATGCAGTCGCCTTGTGGTCATCGTCCCTTTTAGTTTACAGGCTGCACTCCCCTGGTGATCACATTCTCCTCTCCAGAGCAGGCTAACTACCAGCTGCTCCTCCTCAGAGGCGTTCCTTCTTTCTGTCCCTGCTCCCTGCACCGTTTCGCGTTGCCTGTACTCGCTTCCCACCTCTCTGGTTTAGATGCGTGTTCCCTGCCTTCTCTCCTCTTCCTACAGCCTTCCAATGAGCTCCACAAGATAGTGTTCAGAATGCTTCATAACCCCATTATTCAACATATAGCTGTAACCCGCTAGACGTATTGAAACGTGCTAAAAACTAGCAAAAATAGCTAGAAAATGTACTTTTGGCTTAATGCACAAAAACCCAGACTCGTTTAAAAGTGGAAAAGGTCGCTTTAATGTGACAGGCCAAAGCTTACAATCAAACGCTTAACTGGCTCCATGGCCTAACAAACTAAAGGAATATTTTAACCACCACTTAAATAAATTAAACATTTTCATTTTCCCCCAACAATTAAATAATTAAATAACCCAATTCCTCCCTAATGATCCCTTGGATCCTACCGTCTCCTTGCCCCTTTTCCAGGCGTCCCGCTTTCTCCCAGGGGCCATGCCCCTCCAGGCTCAATACCTGTTCCCCCGGGGTGACCTGCTTGTGCAAACAGCGCCACCCCATCCTTTCCCGTGTCATTCCCCCATTGTGCTTCCCTCCCCCCACATCAAAAGGGGCCATGCCCCCGGCGCCCCGACCCACTTCAACACCCTTCAAACTCCCCTCTACACCAAACTCCCCCTTTCCTATGACCTGCAGCCAGCCTGACCTGCCACATCAGCAACATATATTACACACACTTTCACAATGCCCTGACCTGTCACACAAAACTACCAACCCTACCTTCCTAACAGACCCCAAAACTCATGAACCCGCCCTGTCATCTAAAAAACCCCCTGCATAATCCCATGAACAATGGACCCCCCCATATTACATACCCAGACACTACCCAACGAAGTGAAAGGGGTGGGAGGGCGGGACAATCATCAAGTCCTAACTGTCGCCTGCCTCCCGAACCTTCCCTGAGCCCTTAAATACCCCCCCAGGAGGCGCTCTGCCCCACGGCCACTCGCTGGCCATGTGCATCGCCAAAAAACTCCCCGGGGGGAAACGCTTCGCGTTCCCCCCGGGGCCCCCCTTTTGGCTTAATGCACAAAAAACCCAGACTCGTTTAAAAGTGGAAAAGGTTGCTTTAATGTGACAGGCCAAAGCTTACAATCAAACGCTTAACTGGCTCCATGGCCTAACAAACTAAAGGAATATTTTAACCACCACTTAAATAAATTAAACATTTTCATTTTCCCCCAACAATTAAATAATTAAATAACCCAATTCCTCCCTAATGATCCCTTGGATCCTACCGTCTCCTTGCCCCTTTTCCAGGCGTCCCGCTTTCTCCCAGGGGCCATGCCCCTCCAGGCTCAATACCTGTTCCCCCGGGGTGACCTGCTTGTGCAAACAGCGCCACCCCATCCTTTCCCGTGTCATTCCCCCATTGTGCTTCCCTCCCCCCACATCAAAAGGGGCCATGCCCCCGGCACCAGAAAAACCCTCCCCCGAGTAGTTCTTTCTGCCCCACTCCCCCCCCAAACTTTTCTACCTCAAACTTTTTACCCAGTCTCCCAGCCCAGAAACAAGAAGAGCCACCCGTATCCCTCACCAGGTCATTCTCCCCTGCATGCAGAATCACCACCTCTGGAACCCCAAGCGTTCCCTCATCCCTGCCAATATAGGAAGCAGCTGATCCCACCGCAGGCCCCCCAACCCGTGCCGTCTCACCACCACTTCCTTGTAACTGCACCCCTGTTACCTTCCAAACCCCTTTTCTCCACTTCCTTCCCAGCCCACTTAACAATTTAATGGCCAACAAATCAAAACGTGCGCCAACTCCCCTTCCTTTCGCGCAGCATCTGAAAAAGAAAATACAAAATCACTGACAAGTCAAAAATATTTCAACAACAGTTGGCCCACAAAGTCCTAACCACCTTTTCAACATCCCCATTATCAAACTCCCTGCCGTACCCCTTATATTTCCCAGACCTCCAACGTCCCAATCTTTTCACCTTGTCTTCTGAAAAAACCCAGCCCGGTACCCTCAGATGCTGCGCCCATCCTAAAGTAATAAGTCCCGAAATCCTCTTCCTTTTCTCCCACTGCCACCAACTCCTTCCGCGATACCCCTAGCACCTGGAACTGGGCATAAGACCTTGCTCCCACGACCCAGCCGAAACCAAGAGCCCCTTCCCTTCTTATCCGTCTTAGACCTCTTAATCTTGATGTCTAAACCTTCTTCTGTAATTTGAAGATCTTCCCACTGCAGTCCCCCTACCCCCCCTTTTCCCCCGACCAACTTAAAAACCCTGAAAGCCCCCAAACAATAACCACGTAAAAACAAGTCGCAGACAGCTCCCCTACAAGCAATAAACCATTTGTTCCACTTGTTGTGCCCAGTTTATTCCTTTACATTCCTGCATTGTCCCCCCTGCACCGGGGGCCCACGTGCACCCCCGTCCATGCAGGCCCTTTAGTTTATTCCTCCTCTCGCCATTGCACCAGGGGCCAAACCTGCACCCCCGTCCATGCAGTCCCTTCCATATAACTCTTCAAGCTCCTCGCATCCATTACCACCTTTTTCCCGCCTGCACCCGGGGCCCTAATGCACCCCCGTCCATGCAGGCCCCTTTTTTGCCTTACTCCTCTCCACCGCTGCACCAGGGGCCAAACCTGCGCCCCCGTCCATGCAGTTCCTTCCATATCACCATCTTCAAGCTACTTGCGTCCATTACCACCTGTTTCCCACCTGCACCAGGGGGCCTAGTGCACCCCCGTCCATGCAGGCCCCCTTTTTTCCTTTACTCCTCTCCACCGCTGCACCAGGGGCCAAACCTGCGCCCCCGTCCATGCAGACCATTACACATAAATTCCTCTTCCGGCACCTCGCTTCTCTGTTCCACTTTTTTTTTTTATTTTATTTTTTTTAATTTAGCTGCACCAGGGGCCCTAGTGCACCCCCGTCCATGCAGACCCAACTCCTCACTTCCCCCTGCTGCACCAGAGGCGCTCCCCCACCTCCGTCCATGCAGCCTGAAGCCTACTCACCTTGTCGTGCGGCAAGCGTGAGGGCTTCACCACCGTCGTCCATGCCCTCCAAACGACAGCTACCTCCCCTTAACAATTACCACCGTTACATCCCCCCTGCGGCCCTCCCCTACCTACGCGTCTTCCTCCTCACCCTTCTCCTGCCCCCCTTTAAGTTGCCCCCAACAATCTTTCATCAAACCTTGTGCCCCCCTCCTTTTACATTAAACTGAGCCCGACCTACCAGCACACCCCAATTTACCTGGTATGCGGTCCTTCCCCCACACTTCCTTGCCCCGCTCCTCGCCCTGACCCACTGTCCCTTGCCTGAAAACAATCTGTAACCGGATGCCGACCCGCACACCTGCTGCACTCGTGTTTAAATTTGCACATCCACCTCGTGCAGCCTTCTTTATTGAACGCCCAACATGCAGTTGAGGGCTGTCCTTCGCCTCCTCCCCCCACCCCCTCATGGGCGGGGCGACCAAGAAAGGGCCGGTAAGGCACAGGCAGCCCACTTGCTGCGTGCAATGTCGGGGCAGGCCTCGTTGGAGCCATCCATTGCAGCCAAAGATCCATGTCTATCTCCCCCCAGACCGCCTGACTGTCCTCCGCCATTCTCGCTCTGAATTCCTCATCATAGCGTACCCAGGCAAACTCCCAAAACTCGTGAAAGCCTTCCTAATTACGTCCATATATTTAAGCAGGGCCACGCAACGCTCCGGGAATTTTTCACAGTACACACTGGCATAAATAATAAACGCCGACGTCCACTCAATAGTCACCGGGACCCTTGGGCGTGAAGCCAGTTCCCTCTCTTCCTCCTTAGACCCCTCCTTTGCTCTCACTTCCCTATGGAGCAATTTAAAGACATCCACAAATTCCCCTGCCTGAATCTTCTCCCTGGTCGCTGCCATCAAGTGCGTCCCCAATGGTTTTGTTAACCCCATGTATGGCCATTTTTTCTCCTTTCTTTTCACTTCACACTCCTTATCTTTTCCGGCTTGCACTTCGAGCACCAATGTCTCCACCACCTTGTCCGTTTGGACCTCCACTGAGCAAATGCTCTTTCCAACCCCCTCGGCTCCAATGGCCTGCACACCAACTTCCTTCCTTACACCTTGGAAACCAGCCCGTTCCTCCCCTGTCCACCTATTTGTAACCCCTCTCTGCCATGCAGATGACCATTCCCTTTCCCGCTCACCTCTTTCCACACCTGCCACCTGCGGCCTGGCGTCCACACCGGTGCTCCTCATCTCCATTCTTAGAGGGCTCCTACATTGTGGATGCAAGCTCCTGCCCGGGATGATTTGATGATCTTCCTGCGAGCCCGGGGCGTCCGCCCCGCCGCTCCTTTGACTTCTTCTCAGCGGAGTTGTGGGAACCCCTGCCTGGTCCTCTTCTCTCGGGCGAAGCGTTCCGACCTCCACCCCGGAATCCTCATTGCTAGGGGCTGTGCTGCGCCCTCTAGGCTCTCCTTGCGTTGACTGAGGCGGGGCCGTACTGAAACCCTCACCCTCCACCTGACCAGCGGGGGCTGCGCAGCGCCCTCCGCCCTCACTCCTCCTACCCGGGGGGGCCGTTCCGCGCCCCACTCTAACCTCCTCACTTGAAGGGGACCTCTCCCTCCTTTCTCCACCTGCACTCTTCTGCAGGTATTTACCCCTTCTTCCACTTTGCCCTGTCACCCCCCTCTGCACCCCTTCACTTGCCCCCTTCTTATTCCTCTGAGCCACCTCATGACCCGAAATCATTTCTCCCCCTGCCGCCCTCCTGTCTATCCCCTTTCTCGCTTTCCGCCCCTAATTTCCCAAACCTCCCCTCTCCCCGCCGATGGGGTGCAGGCCATCATTGCCGCGAGAGCCCCATCTGCCGCTGCTCTACGCTGCGGCCTACCACCACTTATCTCCCCCCCCCATGGCCTCTCCGCCTGTGACCTCCCCCACTGCCCTCTCCCACTGGGCCCCAGATGCCCAACTAATTATTTCCAAAGCCTCCCTCAGAGCCTCCGCATCAACCCGGCCCTTTTTGCCGGCTCTCTGGCCCACCATCGTGCACTACTAATCTGATTGTGCACAATATATATGCCCCCTGCAAATGAACCTAACAAACCTAAGCCCCCGAGCCAAAACTACCCATGGACCTAATCCCCAAACTGAAAAAATGCTAGCTTTGAAACTAGCTTTTTTTTTTTTTTTTTTTAAACCCCCCCCCCCCACTTCCAACCACCCCCTGCACCCGGATAGCCCACCCTTTTTCCCACTCCCTTACGAGCTGCTTCGCTCGAAAAAAAAAACCCCACAGGACCCCCCCCACCCTCCACCCCCCTGCTCAAAAACCCCTTCCTTTCCTTAAACCCCCTATTCCTGCTTTCCCTTTCTTTTTATTAAATTCTTTTTTTTTTTTTTTTATTACTGCCCCCCACTCCGTCTACCCCGCTCCACCGCCCCCCCCTCCCCCTAGTGGCCCCAACGCCGCACCGCAGTACCTTCTTAAACTCAATGGGATCATAACAGGGGGAGCGGTCCCTTTAAGAGGGCCGCTCTGCCCCCTCCCTGCTGCACGCCGGCACCGCACACTATGAAAAGAAGCCCAGCACACGCGGGCTCAACTAACCCATGGCTCCCCACACTAAAGAGCCGCGGGGGCCGGCAACATCAATGCCGCGCCCTGCGGGCCCACACTACGGCCGTCGAGGGAATGACCGCCCAGCTCCCTCACTAAAAAAAAAATAAAAAAATAAAAATAAAAAACCCCAACTGCCGCCTCGAACCACCCGCCCTGCTGAAAGCCAACCCGCGGGCGGCGGCTTCGGTAAGGAGGGGGCGGGGGGGTACCTTATGTACGGTACCCCCGACTATTCGGGGCCCGCGACCCCCGCCCTCATTAATTTTTTTTTTTTTTTTTTTTTATATGCGGCCGCCGACACTCTCCCTCGGCCCTTATCTCCCCCCTCCCCCTCCCCCTCCCCTCCCTATCCCCTATCCCCTACCTCAAACACCTCGTTAGGCCCCAATCAGGGAAGGCTCGGGAGCAGGCGACAGGACAATCATCAAGTCCTAACTGTCACCTGCCTCCCGAACCTTCCCTGAGCCCTTAAATACCCCCCCCAGGAGGCGCTCTGCCCCACGGCCACTCGCTGGCCATGTGCATCGCCAAAAAACTCCCCGGGGGGAAACGCTTCGCGTTCCCTCCGGGGCCCCCCTTCCTAAAGCCTTCCAAGGAGCTCCACAAGATAGTGTTCAGAATGCTTTATAACACCCATTATTAGCCGTAACCCGCTAGACGTATTGAAACGTGCTAAAAACTAGCAAACACAGCTAGAAAATGTACTTTCCTCGCGTTTTGGTAAATGCGAATTCTGGTGGATTCCCATTTTGTACTCTGTTCGTGCGTTTGTTCAGTCGAATCCTGTTCTTTTGAACCACTCTTCTCCCATAAAAGGGAGGATCAAAATGTGTTGTTCACAGGCTGAATTTATACTGCTGAAATGATCGCTTCCCTGCTCTCTGGTTTAGACGCGTGTACCCTGCATTTACCAAAACGCGAGGGAAGTACATTTTCTAGCTATTTTTGCTGGTTTTAGCACGTTTTAATACGTCTAGCGGGTTACAGCTATATGTTGAATAATGGGGTTATAAAGAATTCTGAACACTGTGTCTTTTGGAGCTCATTGGAAGGCTGTAGGAAGAGGAGTGAAGGCAGGGAACACGCATCTAAACCAGAGAGCTTGGAAGCGAGTACATGCAACACGGTGCAGGGAGCAGGAACAGAAAGGAGGAACGCCTCTGAGGAGGAGCAGCTGGTAGTTACCCTGCTCTGGAGAGGAGAATGTGATCACCAGGGGAGTGCAGCCTGTAAACTAAAAGGGAGGATGACCACAAGGCAACTGTATTAATAGATGGCAAATACACGTTCCAAAACAGTCAGGAAAGCTGATAATGCCTTGAAGATTTCAACCGTATACATTCAGCCTGTGAACCTGTGAACAGCAGTAGATGTTGAACCCCCCTTGTATGGGAGAACAGTGGTTAAAAACTTCAGGATTCGACAACAAACGCACGGACAATGTACATACATGGGAACCCATCAGAATTCGCATTTACAAAAACGCGAGGAAAGTACATTTTCTAGCTGGTTTTGCTAGTTTACAGCACATTTCAATACGTCTAGCGGGTTACGGCTATATGATGAATAATGGGTGTTATAAAGCATTCTGAGCACCGTGTATCTTTTGAAGCTCATTTGTTGATTTGAAGGCAGCGGGAAGAGGAGAGAAGGCAGGGAACACGCGTCTAAACCAGAGAGCTGGGAAGCGAGTGTTTGCAACGCGAAACGGTGCAGGGAGCAGGGACAGAAAGGGAGAACTCCACTGAGGAGGAACAGCTGGTAGGTAGCCTTCTTTGGAGATGAGAACTTGATCACCACGGGAGAGGATTGTTGAGAGGGTAACAGAGGGGGAGGTCTGAGATCAGAAAATCCTGAGTATTCCCTGCAGTGTGTAGGGCCAGTGACATGTACAGTTGCAGATCTCGTAAAAGTCCAGGTCAGGAAGCATACAGGTTCATGTTGAATTCTCCAAGTAGGCGGAGTTGAGTGGTAGGAGGCTAGGATGGAGAAGTCCATCCACTGAGAGAGGAAGGGGGTAGGCAAATAGCCACGGTGAGAGAATGGCCAGGAAAGAGAGAATGCATGCAGACAAGGCATTCGTGAGAGGAGTCGGCCTGCAAAGGAAAGCAATTTACTACAGGAATCAAGGATGCTCCCCCCTCAAGAACGGTTGGATCTGGGCATGGAGAGGAACTTGTCATCAGGGAGGAAAGTGTCAAAGCTCGAGACAGCGCTGGCCGTCAACCATGTCTCGGTTAGACCAAGAACATCAAGGTCGGGTTCTTCCAGGAAATGGCAGATGTCAGATGAGTTTTTGAAACTGAGTGAGAGTTGAGAGTGGGGAGGGGTACAAATCAGTAATCCCTGCGGAGGTGTAGAAGGAGCCTGACCTAGGGCAGATGAAGAAGGAGAGAGGAAAGGAAGCAGAAGGGAGAGAGGAGACAGCAGGAGTGCATGATCCATCCGGGAGCTAGGAGTGGTGAGAAGGTTAGACGGGGAGGTCTGAGTCTCAGGATTGGAATGGGAAGTTCGATATCACATGTCATGCTATAGGAAGAGTCTCAGGATTGGAATGGGAAGGAGTTGGATATGACATCTCTTGTTATAGGGAGGGTCTCAGGTTTGGTATTAGAATCGCATCCTTTAGGAAGGGACTCGAGTTTGGTATTTTAAGGAGTGAGATAGTAAATCTCATCCTATCGGAAGGGTCTCGGGTTTGGTATTGGAAGAAATGAGATTTCAAATCTCAGGCTGTGGGAATGGTCTCGGGTTTGGTATTGGAAGGGGTGAAAATCACATTTCATGCTACAGGAAGGGTCACAAGTTTGGAATGGGAAGGAGTTGGATATCACATATACTACGAGAAGGGGCTCAGGTTTGGTATTAGAAGCATAGAGATATCACATCTCATGTTATAGGAAGGGTCTCGATTGGAATGGGAAGGAGTTAGATATCACATCTCATGCTATAGGGAGGGTCTCAGTTTTGATATTAGAAGCATTGAGATATCACATATGCTATTGGAAGGGTCGCAGTATTTGAATTGGAAGGAGTTGGATATCCCTTCTCATGCTATAGGAAGGGTCTCAGGTTGGAATGGGAAGGATTTGGATATCACATCTCTTGCTATAGGAAGGGTCTCAGGTTTTTTATTAGAAACATTGAGATATCACATCTCATGCTATAGGAAGGGTTTAAGGATTGGAATGGGAAGGAGTTGGATATCCCTTCTCATGCTATAGGAAGGGTCTCAGGTTGGAATGGGAAGGATTTGGATATCACATCTCTTGCTATAGGAAGGGTCTCAGGTTTTTTATTAGAAGCATTGAGATATCAAGTCTCATGGTATAGGACGGGAGTTTGATATCACATCATGCCATGGTATGGGTCTCAGGTTTTGTAGAAGCATTGGGATATCACATCTCATGCTATCGGAAGGGTATCAGGATTGGATTTGGAAGGAGTTGTTGGATATCCCATCTCATGCTATAGGAAAGGTCTCAGGTTGGAATGGGAAAGAGTTGGATATCACATCTCATGTTATAGGAAGGGTCTCAAGGTTGGAATGGGAAGGACTTGGATATCACATCTCATGCTAAAGGAAGGGTCTCAGGTTTGGAATGGGAAGGAGTTGGATATGACATCTCTTGTTATAGGGAGGGTCTCAGGATTTGAATGGCAAGGTGTTGGATATCACATCTCATGCCATAGGAAGGGTCTCAGGTTTGGTATAAGCATTGAGATATCACATCTCTGCTATTGGAAGGGTCTCAGGATTGGATTGGGAAGGAGTTGGATATCCCTTCTCATGCTATAGGAAGGGTCTCAGGTTGGAATGGGAAGGAGTTGGATATCACATCTCATGCTATAGGGAGGGTTTCAGGATTGGAATGGGAAGGAGTTGGATATCACATCTCATGCTAAAGGGAGGGTCTCAGGTTTGGATGGGGAAGGATTTGGATATCACATCTCATGTTATAGGAAGGATCTCAGGTTTGGTATTAGAAGCATTGAGATATCATATCTCATGCTATCGGAAGGATCTCAGGTTTGGTATTAGAAGCATTGAGATATCACATCTCACGCTATAGGAAGGGTCTCAGGATTGGAATGGGAAGGACTTGGATATCACATCTCATGCTAAAGGAAGGGTCTCAGTTTTGGTAGAAGCATTGCGATATCACATCTCATGCTATAGGAAGGGTCTCGGGATTGGAATCGGAAGGAGTTGGATATCACATCTCATGCTATAGGAAGGGTCTCAGGTTTGGTATAAGCATTGAGATATCACATCTCTGCTATCGGAAGGGTCTCAGGATTGGATTGGGAAGGAGTTGGATATCACATCTCATGTTATAGGAAGGGTCTCCGGATTGGAATGTGAAGGATTTGGATATCACATCTCATGCTAAAGGAAGGGTCTCAGGTTTGGAATGGGAAGGAGTTGGATATGACATCTCTTGTTATAGGGAGGGTCTCAGGATTTGAATGGCAAGGTGTTGGATATCACATCTCATGCCATAGGAAGGGTCTCAGGTTTGGTATAAGCATTGAGATATCACATCTCTGCTATCAGAAGGGTCTCAGGATTGGATTGGGAAGGAGTTGGATATCCCTTCTCATGCTATAGGAAGGGTCTCAGGTTGGAAAGGGAAGGAATTGGATATCACATCTCATGCTATAGGGAGGGTTTCAGTTTTGATATTAGAAGCATTGAGATATCACATCTCATGCTATCGGAAGTGTCTCAGGATTGGAATGGGAAGGAGCTGGATATTACATCTCATGCTAAAGGAAGGGTCTCAGGTTTGGAACGGGAAGGAGTTGGATATCCGATCTCATGTTATAGGAAGGGTCTCAGGTTTGGTATAAGCATTGAGATATCACATCTCTGCTATCGGAAGTGTCTCAGGATTGGAATGGGAAGGAGTTGGATATCCCATCTCATGTTATAGGACGGGTCTCAGGATTGTTATTAGAATCATTGAGATATCATATTGCATGCTGTAGGAAGGGTCTAAGGATTAGAATGGGAAAGACTTGGATATCACATCTCATGCTATAGGAAGGGTCTCAGGTTTGGTATAAGCATTGAGATATCAAATCTCATGCTATAGGAAGGGTCTCAGGATTGGAATGGAAGGAGTTGGATATCACATCTCATGTTATAGGAAGGATCTCAGGTTTGGTATTAGAAGCATTGAGACATCACATCTCATGCTATAGGAAGGGTCTCAGGATTGGAATGGGAAGGAGTTGGATATCACATCTCATGCTATAGGAAGGGTCTCAGGTTTGGTATAAGCATTGAGATATCACATCTCATGCTATAGGAAGGGTCTCAGGATTGGAATGGGAAGGAGTTGTATATGACATCTCATGCCGTAGGAAGGGTCTCAGGTTTGGTATAAGCATTGAGATATCACATCTCTGCTATCAGAAGAGTCTCAGGATTGGAATGGGAAGGAGTTGGATATCCCATCTCATGTTATAGGAAGAGTCTCAGGTTTGGTATTAGAAGCATTGAGATATCACATCTCATGCTATAGGAAGTGTCTCAAGATTGGAATGGGAAGGACTTGGATATCACATCTCATGCTATAGGGAGGGTCTCAAGTTTGATATTAGAAGCATTGAGATATCACATCTCATGCTATAGGAAGAGTCTCAGGTTTGGGAAGGGAAGGATTTGGATTTCACATCTCATGTTATAGGACGGTTCTCATGTTTGGTTTTTGAAGCATTGAGATATCACATCTCATGCTATCGGAAGGGTCTCAGGTTTGGTATTAGAAGCATTGAGATATCACATCTCATGCTATAGGATTGGTCTCTGGATTGGAATGTGAAGGATTTGGATATCACATCTCATGCTAAAGGAAGGGTCTCAGGTTTGGAATGGGAAGGAGTTGGATATCACATCTCATGCCATAGGAAGGGTCTCAGGTTTGGTATAAGCATTGAGATATCACATCTCTGCTATCGGAAGGGTCTCAGGATTGGATTGGGAAGGAGTTGGATATCACATCTCATGTTATAGGAAGGTTCTCCGGATTGGAATGTGAAGGATTTGGATATCACATCTCATGCTAAAGGAAGGGTCTCAGGTTTGGAATGGGAAGGAGTTGGATATGACATCTCGTTATAGGGAGGGTCTCAGGATTTGAATGGCAAGGAGTTGGATATCACATCTCATGCCATAGGAAGGGTCTCAGGTTTGGTATAAGCATTGAGATATCACATCTCTGCTATCGGAAGGGTCTCAGGATTGGATTGGGAAGGAGTTGGATATCCCTTCTCATGCTATAGGAAGGGTCTCAGGTTGGAATGGGAAGGAGTTGGATATCACATCTCATGCTAAAGGAAGGGTCTCAGGTTTGGTAGAAGCATTGAGATATCACATCTCATGCTATCGGAAGTGTCTCAGGATTGGAATGGGAAGGAGCTGGATATTACATCTCATGCTAAAGGAAGGGTCTCAGGTTTGGAACGGGAAGGAGTTGGATATCCGATCTCATGTTATAGGAAGGGTCTCAGGTTTGGTATAAGCATTGAGATATCACATCTCTGCTATCGGAAGTGTCTCAGGATTGGAATGGGAAGGAATTGGATATCCCATCTCATGTTATAGGACGGGTCTCAGGATTGTTATTAGAATCATTGAGATATCATATTGCATGCTGTAGGAAGGGTCTAAGGATTGGAATGGGAAAGACTTGGATATCACATCTCATGCTATAGGAAGAGTCTCAGGTTTGGTATAAGCATTGAGATATCAAATCTCATGCTATAGGAAGGGTCTCAGGATTGGAATGGAAGGAGTTGGATATCACATCTCATGTTATAGGAAGGATCTCAGGTTTGGTATTAGAAGCATTGAGACATCACATCTCATGCTATAGGAAGGGTCTCAGGATTGGAATGGGAAGGAGTTGGATATCACATCTCATGCTATAGGAAGGGTCTCAGGTTTGGTATAAGCATTGAGATATCACATCTCATGCTATAGGAAGGGTCTCAGGATTGGAATGGGAAGGAGTTGTATATGACATCTCATGCCGTAGGAAGGGTCTCAGGTTTGGTATAAGCATTGAGATATCACATCTCTGCTATCAGAAGAGTCTCAGGATTGGAATGGGAAGGAGTTGGATATCCCATCTCATGTTATAGGAAGAGTCTCAGGTTTGGTATTAGAAGCATTGAGATATCACATCTCATGCTATAGGAAGTGTCTCAGGATTGGAATGGGAAGGACTTGGATATCACATCTCATGCTATAGGGAGGGTCTCAAGTTTGATATTAGAAGCATTGAGATATCACATCTCATGCTATAGGAAGAGTCTCAGGTTTGGGAAGGGAAGGATTTGGATTTCACATCTCATGTTATAGGATGGTTCTCATGTTTGGTTTTTGAAGCATTGAGATATTACATCTCATGCTATCGGAAGGGTCTCAGGTTTGGTATTAGAAGCATTGAGATATCACATCTCATGCTATAGGATTGGTCTCCGGATTGGAATGTGAAGGATTTGGATATCACATCTCATGCTAAAGGAAGGGTCTCAGGTTTGGAATGGGAAGGAGTTGGATATGACATCTCTTGTTATAGGGAGGGTCTCAGGATTTGAATGGCAAGGAGTTGGATATCACATCTCATGCCATAGGAAGGGTCTCAGGTTTGGTATAAGCATTGAGATATCGGGTCTCAGGATTGGAATGGGAAGGACTTAGATATCACATCTCATGCTATAGGGAGGGTCTCAGTTTTGATATTAGAAGCATTGAAATATCACATCTCATGCTATCGGAAGGGTCTCAGGATTGGAATGGGAGGAGCTGGATATCACATCTCATGCTAAAGGAAGGGTCTCAGGTTTGGAAGGGGAAGGATTTGGATATCACATCTCATGTTATAGGATGGGTCTCAGGTTTGGTATTAGAAGCATTGTGATATCACATCTCATGCTATAGGAAGTGTCTCAGGATTGGAATGGGAAGGAGTTGGATATCACATCTCATGCTATAGGAAGGGTTTCAGGTTTGGTAGAAGCATTGAGATATCACATCTCATGCTATAGGAAGAGTCTCAGGTTTGGGAAGGGAAGGATTTGGATTTCACATCTCATGTTATAGGATGGTTCTCATGTTTGGTTTTTGAAGCATTGAGATATCACATCTCATGCTATCGGAAGGGTCTCAGGTTTGGTATTAGAAGCATTGAGATATCACATCTCATGCTATAGGATTGGTCTCCGGATTGGAATGTGAAGGATTTGGATATCACATCTCATGCTAAAGGAAGGGTCTCAGGTTTGGAATGGGAAGGAGTTGGATATGACATCTCTTGTTATAGGGAGGGTCTCAGGATTTGAATGGCAAGGAGTTGGATATCACATCTCATGCCATAGGAAGGGTCTCAGGTTTGGTATAAGCATTGGGATATCACATCTCTGCTATCGGAAGGGTCTCAGGATTGGATTGGGAAGAAGTTGGATATCACATCTCATGTTATAGGAAGGGTCTCCGGATTGGAATGTGAAGGATTTGGATATCACATCTCATGCTAAAGGAAGGGTCTCAGGTTTGGAATGGGAAGGAGTTGGATATGACATCTCTTGTTATAGGGAGGGTCTCAGGATTTGAATGGCAAGGAGTTGGATATCACATCTCATGCCATAGGAAGGGTCTCAGGTTTGGTATAAGCATTGAGATATCACATCTCTGCTATCGGAAGGGTCTCAGGATTGGATTGGGAAGGAGTTGGATATCCCTTCTCATGCTATAGGAAGGGTCTCAGGTTGGAATGGGAAGGAGTTGGATATCACATCTCATGCTAAAGGAAGGGTCTCAGGTTTGGTAGAAGCATTGAGATATCACATCTCATGCTATAGGAAGGGTCTCAGGATTGGAATGGGAAGGACTTAGATATCACATATCATGCTATAGGGAGGGTTTCAGTTTTGATATTAGAAGCATTGAGATATCACATCTCATGCTATCGGAAGTGTCTCAGGATTGGAATGGGAAGGAGCTGGATATTACATCTCATGCTAAAGGAAGGGTCTCAGGTTTGGAACGGGAAGGAGTTGGATATCCGATCTCATGTTATAAGAAGGGTCTCAGGTTTGGTATAAGCATTGAGATATCACATCTCTGCTATCGGAAGTGTCTCAGGATTGGAATGGGAAGGAATTGGATATCCCATCTCATGTTATAGGACGGGTCTCAGGATTGTTATTAGAATCATTGAGATATCATATTGCATGCTGTAGGAAGGGTCTAAGGATTGGAATGGGAAAGATTTGGATATCACATCTCATGCTATAGGAAGGGTCTCAGGTTTGGTATAAGCATTGAGATATCAAATCTCATGCTATAGGAAGGGTCTCAGGATTGGAATGGAAGGAGTTGGATATCACATCTCATGTTATAGGAAGGATCTCAGGTTTGGTATTAGAAGCATTGAGACATCAAATCTCATGCTATAGGAAGGGTCTCAGGATTGGAATGGGAAGGAGTTGGATATCACATCTCATGCTATAGGAAGGGTCTCAGGTTTGGTATAAGCATTGAGATATCACATCTCATGCTATAGGAAGGGTCTCAGGATTGGAATGGGAAGGAGTTGTATATGACATCTCATGCCGTAGGAAGGGTCTCAGGTTTGGTATAAGCATTGAGATATCACATCTCTTCTATCAGAAAAGTCTCAGGATTGGAATGGGAAGGAGTTGGATATCCCATCTCATGTTATAGGAAGAGTCTCAGGTTTGGTATTAGAAGCATTGAGATATCACATCTCATGCTATAGGAAGTGTCTCAGGATTGGAATGGGAAGGACTTGGATATCACATCTCATGCTATAGGGAGGGTCTCAAGTTTGATATTAGAAGCATTGAGATATCACATCTCATGCTATAGGAAGAGTCTCAGGTTTGGGAAGGGAAGGATTTGGATTTCACATCTCATGTTATAGGATGGTTCTCATGTTTGGTTTTTGAAGCATTGAGATATCACATCTCATGCTATCGGAAGGGTCTCAGGTTTGGTATTAGAAGCATTGAGATATCACATCTCATGCTATAGGATTGGTCTCCGGATTGGAATGTGAAGGATTTGGATATCACATCTCATGCTAAAGGAAGGGTCTCAGGTTTGGAATGGGAAGGAGTTGGATATGACATCTCTTGTTATAGGGAGGGTCTCAGGATTTGAATGGCAAGGAGTTGGATATCACATCTCATGCCATAGGAAGGGTCTCAGGTTTGGTATAAGCATTGAGATATCACATCTCTGCTATCGGAAGGGTCTCAGGATTGGAATGGGAAGGACTTAGATATCACATCTCATGCTATAGGGAGGGTCTCAGTTTTGATATTAGAAGCATTGAGATATCACATCTCATGCTATCGGAAGGGTCTCAGGATTGGAATGGGAGGAGCTGGATATCACATCTCATGCTAAAGGAAGGGTCTCAGGTTTGGAAGGGGAAGGATTTGGATATCACATCTCATGTTATAGGATGGGTTTCAGGTTTGGTATTAGAAGCATTGTGATATCACATCTCATGCTATAGGAAGTGTCTCAGGATTGGAATGGGAAGGAGTTGGATATAACATCTCATGCTATAGGAAGGGTTTCAGGTTTGGTAGAAGCATTGAGATATCACATCTCATGCTATAGGAAGAGTCTCAGGTTTGGGAAGGGAAGGATTTGGATTTCACATCTCATGTTATAGGATTGTTCTCATGTTTGGTTTTTGAAGCATTGAGATATCACATCTCATGCTATCGGAAGGGTCTCAGGTTTGGTATTAGAAGCATTGAGATATCACATCTAATGCTATAGGATTGGTCTCAGGTTTGGAATGGGAAGGAGTTGGATATGACATCTCTTGTTATAGGGAGGGTCTCAGGATTTGAATGGCAAGGAGTTGGATATCACATCTCATGCCATAGGAAGGGTCTCAGGTTTGGTATAAGCATTGAGATATCACATCTCTGCTATCGGAAGGGTCTCAGGATTGGATTGGGAAGGAGTTGGATATCACATCTCATGTTATAGGAAGGGTCTCCGGATTGGAATGTGAAGGATTTGGATATCACATCTCATGCTAAAGGAAGGGTCTCAGGTTTGGAATGGGAAGGAGTTCGATATGACATCTCTTGTTATAGGGAGGGTCTCAGGATTTGAATGGCAAGGAGTTGGATATCACATCTCATGCCATAGGAAGGGTCTCAGGTTTGGTATAAGCATTGAGATATCACATCTCTGCTATCGGAAGGGTCTCAGGATTGGAATGGGAAGGACTTAGATATCACATCTCATGCTATAGGGAGGGTCTCAGTTTTGATATTAGAAGCATTGAGATATCACATCTCATGCTATCGGAAGGGTCTCAGGATTGGAATGGGAGGAGCTGGATATCACATCTCATGCTAAAGGAAGGGTCTCAGGTTTGGAAGGGGAAGGATTTGGATATCACATCTCATGTTATAGGATGGGTTTCAGGTTTGGTATTAGAAGCATTGTGATATCACATCTCATGCTATAGGAAGTGTCTCAGGATTGGAATGGGAAGGAGTTGGATATAACATCTCATGCTATAGGAAGGGTTTCAGGTTTGGTAGAAGCATTGAGATATCACATCTCATGCTATAGGAAGAGTCTCAGGTTTGGGAAGGGAAGGATTTGGATTTCACATCTCATGTTATAGGATTGTTCTCATGTTTGGTTTTTGAAGCATTGAGATATCACATCTCATGCTATCGGAAGGGTCTCAGGTTTGGTATTAGAAGCATTGAGATATCACATCTAATGGTATAGGATTGGTCTCAGGTTTGGAATGGGAAGGAGTTGGATATGACATCTCTTGTTATAGGGAGGGTCTCAGGATTTGAATGGCAAGGAGTTGGATATCACATCTCATGCCATAGGAAGGGTCTCAGGTTTGGTATAAGCATTGAGATATCACATCTCCGCTATCGGAAGGGTCTCAGGATTGGATTGGGAAGGAGTTGGATATCACATCTCATGTTATAGGAAGGGTCTCCGGATTGGAATGTGAAGGATTTGGATATCACATCTCATGCTAAAGGAAGGGTCTCAGGTTTGGAATGGGAAGGAGTTGGATATGACATCTCTTGTTATAGGGAGGGTCTCAGGATTTGAATGGCAAGGAGTTGGATATCACATCTCATGCCATAGGAAGGGTCTCAGGTTTGGTATAAGCATTGAGATATCACATCTCTGCTATCGGAAGGGTCTCAGGATTGGAATGGGAAGGACTTAGATATCACATCTCATGCTATAGGGAGGGTCTCAGTTTTGATATTAGAAGCATTGAGATATCACATCTCATGCTATCGGAAGGGTCTCAGGATTGGAATGGGAGGAGCTGGATATCACATCTCATGCTAAAGGAAGGGTCTCAGGTTTGGAAGGGGAAGGATTTGGATATCACATCTCATGTTATAGGATGGGTTTCAGGTTTGGTATTAGAAGCATTGTGATATCACATCTCATGCTTTAGGAAGTGTCTCAGGATTGGAATGGGAAGGAGTTGGATATCCCATCTCATGTTATAGGAAGAGTCTCAGGTTTGGTATTAGAAGCATTGAGATATCACATCTCATGCTATAGGAAGTGTCTCAAGATTGGAATGGGAAGGACTTGGATATCACATCTCATGCTATAGGGAGGGTCTCAAGTTTGATATTAGAAGCATTGAGATATCACATCTCATGCTATAGGAAGAGTCTCAGGTTTGGGAAGGGAAGGATTTGGATTTCACATCTCATGTTATAGGACGGTTCTCATGTTTGGTTTTTGAAGCATTGAGATATCACATCTCATGCTATCGGAAGGGTCTCAGGTTTGTATTAGAAGCATTGAGATATCACATCTCATGCTATAGGATTGGTCTCTGGATTGGAATGTGAAGGATTTGGATATCACATCTCATGCTAAAGGAAGGGTCTCAGGTTTGGAATGGGAAGGAGTTGGATATCACATCTCATGCCATAGGAAGGGTCTCAGGTTTGGTATAAGCATTGAGATATCACATCTCTGCTATCGGAAGGGTCTCAGGATTGGATTGGGAAGGAGTTGGATATCACATCTCATGTTATAGGAAGGTTCTCCGGATTGGAATGTGAAGGATTTGGATATCACATCTCATGCTAAAGGAAGGGTTTCAGGTTTGGAATGGGAAGGAGTTGGATATGACATCTCGTTATAGAGAGGGTCTCAGGATTTGAATGGCAAGGAGTTGGATATCACATCTCATGCCATAGGAAGGGTCTCAGGTTTGGTATAAGCATTGAGATATCACATCTCTGCTATCGGAAGGGTCTCAGGATTGGATTGGGAAGGAGTTGGATATCCCTTCTCATGCTATAGGAAGGGTCTCAGGTTGGAATGGGAAGGAGTTGGATATCACATCTCATGCTAAAGGAAGGGTCTCAGGTTTGGTAGAAGCATTGAGATATCACATCTCATGCTATCGGAAGTGTCTCAGGATTGGAATGGGAAGGAGCTGGATATTACATCTCATGCTAAAGGAAGGGTCTCAGGTTTGGAACGGGAAGGAGTTGGATATCCGATCTCATGTTATAGGAAGGGTCTCAGGTTTGGTATAAGCATTGAGATATCACATCTCTGCTATCGGAAGTGTCTCAGGATTGGAATGGGAAGGAATTGGATATCCCATCTCATGTTATAGGACGGGTCTCAGGATTGTTATTAGAATCATTGAGATATCATATTGCATGCTGTAGGAAGGGTCTAAGGATTGGAATGGGAAAGACTTGGATATCACATCTCATGCTATAGGAAGGGTCTCAGGTTTGGTATAAGCATTGAGATATCAAATCTCATGCTATAGGACGGGTCTCAGGATTGGAATGGAAGGAGTTGGATATCACATCTCATGTTATAGGAAGGATCTCAGGTTTGGTATTAGAAGCATTGAGACATCACATCTCATGCTATAGGAAGGGTCTCAGGATTGGAATGGGAAGGACTTGGATATCACATCTCATGCTATAGGAAGGGTCTCAGGTTTGGTATAAGCATTGAGATATCACATCTCATGCTATAGGAAGGGTCTCAGGATTGGAATGGGAAGGAGTTGTATATGACATCTCATGCCGTAGGAAGGGTCTCAGGTTTGGTATAAGCATTGAGATATCACATCTCTGCTATCAGAAGAGTCTCAGGATTGGAATGGGAAGGAGTTGGATATCCCATCTCATGTTATAGGAAGAGTCTCAGGTTTGGTATTAGAAGCATTGAGATATCACATCTCATGCTATAGGAAGTGTCTCAGGATTGGAATGGGAAGGACTTGGATATCACATCTCATGCTATAGGGAGGGTCTCAAGTTTGATATTAGAAGCATTGAGATATCACATCTCATGCTATAGGAAGAGTCTCAGGTTTGGGAAGGGAAGGATTTGGATTTCATATCTCATGTTATAGGATGGTTCTCATGTTTGGTTTTTGAAGCATTGAGATATCACATCTCATGCTATCGGAAGGGTCTCAGGTTTGGTATTAGAAGCATTGAGATATCACATCTCATGCTATAGGATTGGTCTCCGGATTGGAATGTGAAGGATTTGGATATCACATCTCATGCTAAAGGAAGGGTCTCAGGTTTGGAATGGGAAGGAGTTGGATATGACATCTCTTGTTATAGGGAGGGTCTCAGGATTTGAATGGCAAGGAGTTGGATATCACATCTCATGCCATAGGAAGGGTCTCAGGTTTGGTATAAGCATTGAGATATCGGGTCTCAGGATTGGAATGGGAAGGACTTAGATATCACATCTCATGCTATAGGGAGGGTCTCAGTTTTGATATTAGAAGCATTGAAATATCACATCTCATGCTATCGGAAGGGTCTCAGGATTGGAATGGGAGGAGCTGGATATCACATCTCATGCTAAAGGAAGGGTCTCAGGTTTGGAAGGGGAAGGATTTGGATATCACATCTCATGTTATAGGATGGGTCTGAGGTTTGGTATTAGAAGCATTGTGATATCACATCTCATGCTATAGGAAGTGTCTCAGGATTGGAATGGGAAGGAGTTGGATATCACATCTCATGCTATAGGAAGGGTTTCAGGTTTGGTAGAAGCATTGAGATATCACATCTCATGCTCAAGGAAGAGTCTCAGGTTTGGGAAGGGAAGGATTTGGATTTCACATCTCATGTTATAGGATGGTTCTCATGTTTGGTTTTTGAAGCATTGAGATATCACATCTCATGCTATCGGAAGGGTCTCAGGTTTGGTATTAGAAGCATTGAGATATCACATCTCATGCTATAGGATTGGTCTCCGGATTGGAATGTGAAGGATTTGGATATCACATCTCATGCTAAAGGAAGGGTGTCAGGTTTGGAATGGGAAGGAGTTGGATATGACATCTCATGCCATAGGAAGGGTCTCAGGTTTGGTATAAGCATTGGGATATCACATCTCTGCTATCGGAAGGGTCTCAGGATTGGATTGGGAAGAAGTTGGATATCACATCTCATGTTATAGGAAGGGTCTCCGGATTGGAATGTGAAGGATTTGGATATCACATCTCATGCTAAAGGAAGGGTCTCAGGTTTGGAATGGGAAGGAGTTGGATATGACATCTCTTGTTATAGGGAGGGTCTCAGGATTTGAATGGCAAGGAGTTGGATATCACATCTCATGCCATAGGAAGGGTCTCAGGTTTGGTATAAGCATTGAGATATCACATCTCTGCTATCGGAAGGGTCTCAGGATTGGATTGGGAAGGAGTTGGATATCCCTTCTCATGCTATAGGAAGGGTCTCAGGTTGGAATGGGAAGGAGTTGGATATCACATCTCATGCTAAAGGAAGGGTCTCAGGTTTGGTAGAAGCATTGAGATATCACATCTCATGCTATAGGAAGGGTCTCAGGATTGGAATGGGAAGGACTTAGATATCAAATATCATGCTATAGGGAGGGTTTCAGTTTTGATATTAGAAGCATTGAGATATCACATCTCATGCTATCGGAAGTGTCTCAGGATTGGAATGGGAAGGAGCTGGATATTACATCTCATGCTAAAGGAAGGGTCTCAGGTTTGGAACGGGAAGGAGTTGGATATCCGATCTCATGTTATAGGAAGGGTCTCAGGTTTGGTATAAGCATTGAGATATCACATCTCTGCTATCGGAAGTGTCTCAGGATTGGAATGGGAAGGAATTGGATATCCCATCTCATGTTATAGGACGGGTCTCAGGATTGTTATTAGAATCATTGAGATATCATATTGCATGCTGTAGGAAGGGTCTAAGGATTGGAATGGGAAAGATTTGGATATCACATCTCATGCTATAGGAAGGGTCTCAGGTTTGGTATAAGCATTGAGATATCAAATCTCATGCTATAGGAAGGGTCTCAGGATTGGAATGGAAGGAGTTGGATATCACATCTCATGTTATAGGAAGGATCTCATGTTTGGTATTAGAAGCATTGAGACATCAAATCTCATGCTATAGGAAGGGTCTCAGGATTGGAATGGGAAGGAGTTGGATATCACATCTCATGCTATAGGAAGGGTCTCAGGTTTGGTATAAGCATTGAGATATCACATCTCATGCTATAGGAAGGGTCTCAGGATTGGAATGGGAAGGAGTTGTATATGACATCTCATGCCGTAGGAAGGGTCTCAGGTTTGGTATAAGCATTGAGATATCACATCTCTTCTATCAGAAAAGTCTCAGGATTGGAATGGGAAGGAGTTGGATATCCCATCTCATGTTATAGGAAGAGTCTCAGGTTTGGTATTAGAAGCATTGAGATATCACATCTCATGCTATAGGAAGTGTCTCAGGATTGGAATGGGAAGGACTTGGATATCACATCTCATGCTATAGGGAGGGTCTCAAGTTTGATATTAGAAGCATTGAGATATCACATCTCATGCTATAGGAAGAGTCTCAGGTTTGGGAAGGGAAGGATTTGGATTTCACATCTCATGTTATAGGATGGTTCTCATGTTTGGTTTTTGAAGCATTGAGATATCACATCTCATGCTATCGGAAGGGTCTCAGGTTTGGTATTAGAAGCATTGAGATATCACATCTCATGCTATAGGATTGGTCTCCGGATTGGAATGTGAAGGATTTGGATATCACATCTCATGCTAAAGGAAGGGTCTCAGGTTTGGAATGGGAAGGAGTTGGATATGACATCTCTTGTTATAGGGAGGGTCTCAGGATTTGAATGGCAAGGAGTTGGATATCACATCTCATGCCATAGGAAGGGTCTCAGGTTTGGTATAAGCATTGAGATATCACATCTCTGCTATCGGAAGGGTCTCAGGATTGGAATGGGAAGGACTTAGATATCACATCTCATGCTATAGGGAGGGTCTCAGTTTTGATATTAGAAGCATTGAGATATCACATCTCATGCTATCGGAAGGGTCTCAGGATTGGAATGGGAGGAGCTGGATATCACATCTCATGCTAAAGGAAGGGTCTCAGGTTTGGAAGGGGAAGGATTTGGATATCACATCTCATGTTATAGGATGGGTTTCAGGTTTGGTATTAGAAGCATTGTGATATCACATCTCATGCTATAGGAAGTGTCTCAGGATTGGAATGGGAAGGAGTTGGATATAACATCTCATGCTATAGGAAGGGTTTCAGGTTTGGTAGAAGCATTGAGATATCACATCTCATGCTATAGGAAGAGTCTCAGGTTTGGGAAGGGAAGGATTTGGATTTCACATCTCATGTTATAGGATTGTTCTCATGTTTGGTTTTTGAAGCATTGAGATATCACATCTCATGCTATCGGAAGGGTCTCAGGTTTGGTATTAGAAGCATTGAGATATCACATCTAATGCTATAGGATTGGTCTCAGGTTTGGAATGGGAAGGAGTTGGATATGACATCTCTTGTTATAGGGAGGGTCTCAGGATTTGAATGGCAAGGAGTTGGATATCACATCTCATGCCATAGGAAGGGTCTCAGGTTTGGTATAAGCATTGAGATATCACATCTCTGCTATCGGAAGGGTCTCAGGATTGGATTGGGAAGGAGTTGGATATCACATCTCATGTTATAGGAAGGGTCTCCGGATTGGAATGTGAAGGATTTGGATATCACATCTCATGCTAAAGGAAGGGTCTCAGGTTTGGAATGGGAAGGAGTTGGATATGACATCTCTTGTTATAGGGAGGGTCTCAGGATTTGAATGGCAAGGAGTTGGATATCACATCTCATGCCATAGGAAGGGTCTCAGGTTTGGTATAAGCATTGAGATATCACATCTCTGCTATCGGAAGGGTCTCAGGATTGGATTGGGAAGGAGTTGGATATCCCTTCTCATGCTATAGGAAGGGTCTCAGGTTGGAATGGGAAGGAGTTGGATATCACATCTCATGCTAAAGGAAGGGTCTCAGGTTTGGTAGAAGCATTGAGATATCACATCTCATGCTATAGGAAGGGTCTCAGGATTGGAATGGGAAGGACTTAGATATCACATATCATGCTATAGGGAGGGTTTCAGTTTTGATATTAGAAGCATTGAGATATCACATCTCATGCTATCGGAAGTGTCTCAGGATTGGAATGGGAAGGAGCTGGATATTACATCTCATGCTAAAGGAAGGGTCTCAGGTTTGGAACGGGAAGGAGTTGGATATCCGATCTCATGTTATAGGAAGGGTCTCAGGTTTGGTATAAGCATTGAGATATCACATCTCTGCTATCGGAAGTGTCTCAGGATTGGAATGGGAAGGAATTGGATATCCCATCTCATGTTATAGGACGGGTCTCAGGATTGTTATTAGAATCATTGAGATATCATATTGCATGCTGTAGGAAGGGTCTAAGGATTGGAATGGGAAAGACTTGGATATCACATCTCATGCTATAGGAAGAGTCTCAGGTTTGGTATAAGCATTGAGATATCAAATCTCATGCTATAGGAAGGGTCTCAGGATTGGAATGGAAGGAGTTGGATATCACATCTCATGTTATAGGAAGGATCTCAGGTTTGGTATTAGAAGCATTGAGACATCACATCTCATGCTATAGGAAGGGTCTCAGGATTGGAATGGGAAGGAGTTGGATATCACATCTCATGCTATAGGAAGGGTCTCAGGTTTGGTATAAGCATTGAGATATCACATCTCATGCTATAGGAAGGGTCTCAGGATTGGAATGGGAAGGAGTTGTATATGACTTCTCATGCCGTAGGAAGGGTCTCAGGTTTGGTATAAGCATTGAGATATCACATCTCTGCTATCAGAAGAGTCTCAGGATTGGAATGGGAAGGAGTTGGATATCCCATCTCATGTTATAGGAAGAGTCTCAGGTTTGGTATTAGAAGCATTGAGATATCACATCTCATGCCATAGGAAGTGTCTCAGGATTGGAATGGGAAGGACTTGGATATCACATCTCATGCTATAGGGAGGGTCTCAAGTTTGATATTAGAAGCATTGAGATATCACATCTCATGCTATAGGAAGAGTCTCAGGTTTGGGAAGGGAAGGATTTGGATTTCACATCTCATGTTATAGGATGGTTCTCATGTTTGATTTTTGAAGCATTGAGATATTACATCTCATGCTATCGGAAGGGTCTCAGGTTTGGTATTAGAAGCATTGAGATATCACATCTCATGCTATAGGATTGGTCTCCGGATTGGAATGTGAAGGATTTGGATATCACATCTCATGCTAAAGGAAGGGTCTCAGGTTTGGAATGGGAAGGAGTTGGATATGACATCTCTTGTTATAGGGAGGGTCTCAGGATTTGAATGGCAAGGAGTTGGATATCACATCTCATGCCATAGGAAGGGTGTCAGGTTTGGTATAAGCATTGAGATATCACATCTCTGCTATCGGAAGGGTCTCAGGATTGGATTGGGAAGGAGTTGGATATCACATCTCATGTTATAGGAAGGGTCTCCGGATTGGAATGTGAAGGATTTGGATATCACATCTCATGCTAAAGGAAGGGTCTCAGGTTTGGAATGGGAAGGAGTTGGATATGACATCTCTTGTTATAGGGAGGGTCTCAGGATTTGAATGGCAAGGTGTTGGATATCACATCTCATGCCATAGGAAGGGTCTCAGGTTTGGTATAAGCATTGAGATATCACATCTCTGCTATCGGAAGGGTCTCAGGATTGGATTGGGAAGGAGTTGGATATCCCTTCTCATGCTATAGGAAGGGTCTCAGGTTGGAATGGGAAGGAGTTGGATATCACATCTCATGCTATAGGGAGGGTTTCAGTTTTGATATTAGAAGCATTGAGATATCACATCTCATGCTATCGGAAGTGTCTCAGGATTGGAATGGGAAGTAGTTGGATATCACATATGCTAAAGGAAAGGTCTCAGGTTTGGAAGGGGAAGGATTTGGATCTCACATCTCATGTTTTAGGACAGGTCTCAGGTTTGGTATTAGAAGCCTTGAGATATCACATCTCATGGTATAATAAGGGTCTCAGGATTGGAATGGGAAGGAGTTGGATATCACATCTCAAGCTATTTCAGGATTGGAATGGGAAGGAGTTTGATATCACATCTCAAGCTATAGGAAGGGTCTCGGGTTTGGGAAGGGAAGGATTGGGATTTCACATCTCATGTTATAGGATGGTTCTCATGTTTGGTTTTAGAAGCATTGAGATATCACATCTCATGCTATCGGAAGGGTCTCAGGTTTGGAATGGGAAGGAGTTGGATATCACATCTCATGTTATAGGAAGCATCTCAGGTTTGGTATTAGAAGCATTGAGATATCACATCTCATGCTATAGGAAGGGTCTCAGGATTGGAATGTGAAGGATTTGGATATCAAATCTCATGCTAAAGGAAGGGTCTCAGGTTTGGTATAAGCATTGAGATATCACATCTCTGCTATCGGAAGGGTCTCAGGATTGGATTGGGAAGGAGTTGGACATCCCTTCTCATGCTATAGGAAGGGTCTCATGTTGGAATGGGAAGGAGTTGGATATCATATCTCATGTTATAGGAAGGGTCTCAAGATTGAAATGGGAAGTATTTGGATATCACATCTCTTGCTATATGAAGGGTCTCAGGTTTTTTATTAGAAACATTGAGATATCACGGCTCATGCTATCGGAAGGGTTTCAGGATTGGAATGGGAAGGATTTGGATATCATATCTCATGTTATAGGACGGGTCCCAGGTTTGGTATTAGAAGCATTGAGATATCACATCTTATGGTATAGGAAGGGTCTCAGGTTTGGAATGGGAAGGAGTTGGATATCACATCTCATCCAATAGGAAGGGTCTCAGGTTTGGAATGGGAAGGAATTGGATATCACATCTCATGTTATAGGAAGGATCTCAGGATTGGAATGGGAAGGAGTTGGATATCCCTTCTCATGCTATAGGAAGGGTCTCAGGTTGGAATGGGAAGGATTTGGATATCACATCTCTTGCTATAGGAAGGGTCTCAGGTTTTTTATTAGAAACATTGAGATATCACATCTCATGCTATAGGAAGGGTTTAAGGATTGGAATGGGAAGGAGTTGGATATCCCTTCTCATGCTATAGGAAGGGTCTCAGGTTGGAATGGGAAGGATTTGGATATCACATCTCTTGCTATAGGAAGGGTCTCAGGTTTTTTATTAGAAACATTGAGATATCACATCTCATGCTATAGGAAGGGTTTAAGGATTGGAATGGGAAGGATTTGGATATCACATCTCATGCTAAAGGAAGGGTCTCAGGTTTGGAAGGGGAAGGATTTGGATATCACATCTCATGTTATTTGACCGGTCTCAGGTTTGGTATTAGAAGCATTGAGATATCAAGTCTCCTGGTATAGGACGGGAGTTTGATATCACATCATGCCATGGTATGGGTCTCAGGTTTTGTAGAAGCATTGGGATATCACATCTCATGCTATCGGAAGGGTATCAGGATTGGATTTGGAAGGAGTTGTTGGATATCCCATCTCATGCTATAGGAAAGGTCTCAGGTTGGAATGGGAAAGAGTTGGATATCACATCTCATGTTATAGGAAGGGTCTCAAGATTGGAATGGGAAGGACGTGGATATCACATCTCATGCTGTAGGAAGGCTCTCAGGTTTGGAAAGGGAAGGAGTTGGATATCACATTTCATGTTAGAGGTAGGATCTCAGGTTTGGTATTAGAGGCATTGAGATATCACATCTCATGCTATCAGAAGGGTATCAGGATTGGAATGGGAAGGAGTTGGATATCACATCTCATGCTAAAGGGAGGGTCTCAGGTTTGGATGGGGAAGGATTTGGATATCACATCTCATGTTATAGGAAGGATCTCAGGTTTGGTATTAGAAGCATTGAGATATCACATCTCATGCTATCGGAAGGATCTCAGGTTTGGTATTAGAAGCATTGAGATATCACATCTCATGCTATTGGAAGGGTCTCAGGATTGGAATGGGAAGGACTTGGATATCACATCTCATGCTAAAGGAAGGGTCTCAGTTTTGGTAGAAGCATTGCGATATCACATCTCATGCTATAGGAAGGGTCTCAGGATTGGAATCGGAAGGAGTTGGATATCACATCTCATGCTATAGGAAGGGTCTCAGGTTTGGTATAAGCATTGAGATATCACATCTCTGCTATCGGAAGGGTCTCAGGATTGGATTGGGAAGGAGTTGGATATCACATCTCATGTTATAGGAAGGGTCTCCGGATTGGAATGTGAAGGATTTGGATATCACATCTCATGCTAAAGGAAGGGTCTCAGGTTTGGAATGGGAAGGAGTTGGATATGACATCTCTTGTTATAGGGAGGGTCTCAGGATTTGAATGGCAAGGTGTTGGATATCACATCTCATGCCATAGGAAGGGTCTCAGGTTTGGTATAAGCATTGAGATATCACATCTCTGCTATCGGAAGGGTCTCAGGATTGGATTGGGAAGGAGTTGGATATCCCTTCTCATGCTATAGGAAGGGTCTCAGGTTGGAAAGGGAAGGAGTTGGATATCACATCTCATGCTATAGGGAGGGTTTCAGTTTTGATATTAGAAGCATTGAGATATCACATCTCATGCTATCGGAAGTGTCTCAGGATTGGAATGGGAAGGAGCTGGATATTACATCTCATGCTAAAGGAAGGGTCTCAGGTTTGGAACGGGAAGGAGTTGGATATCCGATCTCATGTTATAGGAAGGGTCTCAGGTTTGGTATAAGCATTGAGATATCACATCTCTGCTATCGGAAGTGTCTCAGGATTGGAATGGGAAGGAGTTGGATATCCCATCTCATGTTATAGGACGGGTCTCAGGATTGTTATTAGAATCATTGAGATATCATATTGCATGCTGTAGGAAGGGTCTAAGGATTAGAATGGGAAAGACTTGGATATCACATCTCATGCTATAGGAAGGGTCTCAGGTTTGGTATAAGCATTGAGATATCAAATCTCATGCTATAGGAAGGGTCTCAGGATTGGAATGGAAGGAGTTGGATATCACATCTCATGTTATAGGAAGGATCTCAGGTTTGGTATTAGAAGCATTGAGACATCACATCTCATGCTATAGGAAGGGTCTCAGGATTGGAATGGGAAGGAGTTGGATATCACATCTCATGCTATAGGAAGGGTCTCAGGTTTGGTATAAGCATTGAGATATCACATCTCATGCTATAGGAAGGGTCTCAGGATTGGAATGGGAAGGAGTTGTATATGACATCTCATGCCGTAGGAAGGGTCTCAGGTTTGGTATAAGCATTGAGATATCACATCTCTGCTATCAGAAGAGTCTCAGGATTTGAATGGGAAGGAGTTGGATATCCCATCTCATGTTATGGGAAGAGTCTCAGGTTTGGTATTAGAAGCATTGAGATATCACATCTCATGCTATAGGAAGTGTCTCAAGATTGGAATGGGAAGGACTTGGATATCACATCTCATGCTATAGGGAGGGTCTCAAGTTTGATATTAGAAGCATTGAGATATCACATCTCATGCTATAGGAAGAGTCTCAGGTTTGGGAAGGGAAGGATTTGGATTTCACATCTCATGTTATAGGACGGTTCTCATGTTTGGTTTTTGAAGCATTGAGATATCACATCTCATGCTATCGGAAGGGTCTCAGGTTTGGTATTAGAAGCATTGAGATATCACATCTCATGCTATAGGATTGGTCTCTGGATTGGAATGTGAAGGATTTGGATATCACATCTCATGCTAAAGGAAGGGTCTCAGGTTTGGAATGGGAAGGAGTTGGATATCACATCTCATGCCATAGGAAGGGTCTCAGGTTTGGTATAAGCATTGAGATATCACATCTCTGCTATCGGAAGGGTCTCAGGATTGGATTGGGAAGGAGTTGGATATCACATCTCATGTTATAGGAAGGGTCTCCGGATTGGAATGTGAAGGATTTGGATATCACATCTCATTCTAAAGGAAGGGTCTCAGATTTGGAATGGGAAGGAGTTGGATATGACATCTCTTGTTATAGGGAGGGTCTCAGGATTTGAATGGCAAGGAGTTGGATATCCCTTCTCATGCTATAGGAAGTGTCTCAGGTTGGAAAGGGAAGGAGTTGGATATCACATCTCATGCTAAAGGAAGGGTCTCAGGTTTGGTAGAAGCATTGAGATATCACATCTCATGCTATCGGAAGTGTCTCAGGATTGGAATGGGAAGGAGCTGGATATTACATCTCATGCTAAAGGAAGGGTCTCAGGTTTGGAACGGGAAGGAGTTGGATATCCGATCTCATGTTATAGGAAGGGTCTCAGGTTTGGTATAAGCATTGAGATATCACATCTCTGCTATCGGAAGTGTCTCAGGATTGGAATGGGAAGGAATTGGATATCCCATCTCATGTTATAGGACGGGTCTCAGGATTGTTATTAGAATCATTGAGATATCATATTGCATGCTGTAGGAAGGGTCTAAGGATTGGAATGGGAAAGACTTGGATATCACATCTCATGCTATAGGAAGGGTCTCAGGTTTGGTATAAGCATTGAGATATCAAATCTCATGCTATAGGACGGGTCTCAGGATTGGAATGGAAGGAGTTGGATATCACATCTCATGTTATAGAAAGGATCTCAGGTTTGGTATTAGAAGCATTGAGACATCACATCTCATGCTATAGGAAGGGTCTCAGGATTGGAATGGGAAGGAGTTGGATATCACATCTCATGCTATAGGAAGGGTCTCAGGTTTGGTATAAGCATTGAGATATCACATCTCATGCTATAGGAAGGGTCTCAGGATTGGAATGGGAAGGAGTTGTATATGACATCTCATGCCGTAGGAAGGGTCTCAGGTTTGGTATAAGCATTGAGATATCAAATCTCTGCTATCAGAAGAGTCTCAGGATTGGAATGGGAAGGAGTTGGATATCCCATCTCATGTTATAGGAAGAGTTTCAGGTTTGGTATTAGAAGCATTGAGATATCACATCTCATGCTATAGGAAGTGTCTCAGGATTGGAATGGGAAGGACTTGGATATCACATCTCATGCTATAGGGAGGGTCTCAAGTTTGATATTAGAAGCATTGAGATATCACATCTCATGCTATAGGAAGAGTCTCAGGTTTGGGAAGGGAAGGATTTGGATTTCACATCTCATGTTATAGGATGGTTCTCATGTTTGGTTTTTGAAGCATTGAGATATCACATCTCATGCTATCGGAAGGGTCTCAGGTTTGGTATTAGAAGCATTGAGATATCACATCTCATGCTATAGGATTGGTCTCCGGATTGGAATGTGAAGGATTTGGATATCACATCTCATGCTAAAGGAAGGGTCTCAGGTTTGGAATGGGAAGGAGTTGGATATGACATCTCTTGTTATAGGGAGGGTCTCAGGATTTGAATGGCAAGGAGTTGGATATCACATCTCATGCCATAGGAAGGGTCTCAGGTTTGGTATAAGCATTGAGATATCACATCTCTGCTATCGGAAGGGTCTCAGGATTGGATTGGGAAGAAGTTGGATATCACATCTCATGTTATAGGAAGGGTCTCCGGATTGGAATGTGAAGGATTTGGATATCACATCTCATGCTAAAGGAAGGGTCTCAGGTTTGGAATGGGAAGGAGTTGGATATGACATCTCTTGTTATAGGGAGGGTCTCAGGATTTGAATGGCAAGGAGTTGGATATCACATCTCATGCCATAGGAAGGGCCTCAGGTTTGGTATAAGCATTGAGATATCACATCTCTGCTATCGGAAGGGTCTCAGGATTGGATTGGGAAGGAGTTGGATATCCCTTCTCATGCTATAGGAAGGGTCTCAGGTTGGAATGGGAAGGAGTTGGATATCACATCTCATGCTAAAGGAAGGGTCTCAGGTTTGGTAGAAGCATTGAGATATCACATCTCATGCTATAGGAAGGGTCTCAGGATTGGAATGGGAAGGACTTAGATATCACATATCATGCTATAGGGAGGGTTTCAGTTTTGATATTAGAAGCATTGAGATATCACATCTCATGCTATCGGAAGTGTCTCAGGATTGGAATGGGAAGGAGCTGGATATTACATCTCATGCTAGAGGAAGGGTCTCAGGTTTGGAACGGGAAGGAGTTGGATATCCGATCTCATGTTATAGGAAGGGTCTCAGGTTTGGTATAAGCATTGAGATATCACATCTCTGCTATCGGAAGTGTCTCAGGATTGGAATGGGAAGGAATTGGATATCCCATCTCATGTTATAGGACGGGTCTCAGGATTGTTATTAGAATCATTGAGATATCATATTGCATGCTGTAGGAAGGGTCTAAGGATTGGAATGGGAAAGACTTGGATATCACATCTCATGCTATAGGAAGGGTCTCAGGTTTGGTATAAGCATTGAGATATCAAATCTCATGCTATAGGAAGGGTCTCAGGATTGGAATGGAAGGAGTTGGATATCACATCTCATGTTATAGGAAGGATCTCAGGTTTGGTGTTAGAAGCATTGAGACATCAAATCTCATGCTATAGGAAGGGTCTCAGGATTGGAATGGGAAGGAGTTGGATATCACATCTCATGCTATAGGAAGGGTCTCAGGTTTGGTATAAGCATTGAGATATCACATCTCATGCTATAGGAAGGGTCTCAGGATTGGAATGGGAAGGAGTTGTATATGACATCTCATGCCGTAGGAAGGGTCTCAGGTTTGGTATAAGCATTGAGATATCACATCTCTGCTATCAGAAGAGTCTCAGGATTGGAATGGGAAGGAGTTGGATATCCCATCTCATGTTATAGGAAGAGTCTCAGGTTTGGTATTAGAAGCATTGAGATATCACATCTCATGCTATAGGAAGTGTCTCAGGATTGGAATGGGAAGGACTTGGATATCACATCTCATGCTATAGGGAGGGTCTCAAGTTTGATATTAGAAGCATTGAGATATCACATCTCATGCTATAGGAAGAGTCTCAGGTTTGGGAAGGGAAGGATTTGGATTTCACATCTCATGTTATAGGTTGGTTCTCATGTTTGGTTTTTGAAGCATTGAGATATCACATCTCATGCTATCGGAAGGGTCTCAGGTTTGGTATTAGAAGCATTGAGATATCACATCTCATGCTATAGGATTGGTCTCCGGATTGGAATGTGAAGGATTTGGATATCACATCTCATGCTAAAGGAAGGGTCTCAGGTTTGGAATGGGAAGGAGTTGGATATGACATCTCTTGTTATAGGGAGGGTCTCAGGATTTGAATGGCAAGGAGTTGGATATCACATCTCATGCCATAGGAAGGGTCTCAGGTTTGGTATAAGCATTGAGATATCACATCTCTGCTATCGGAAGGGTCTCAGGATTGGAATGGGAAGGACTTAGATATCACATCTCATGCTATAGGGAGGGTCTCAGTTTTGATATTAGAAGCATTGAGATATCACATCTCATGCTATCGGAAGGGTCTCAGGATTGGAATGGGAGGAGCTGGATATCACATCTCATGCTAAAGGAAGGGTCTCAGGTTTGGAAGGGGAAGGATTTGGATATCACATCTCATGTTATAGGATGGGTTTCAGGTTTGGTATTAGAAGCATTGTGATATCACATCTCATGCTATAGGAAGTGTCTCAGGATTGGAATGGGAAGGAGTTGGATATCACATCTCATGCTATAGGAAGGGTTTCAGGTTTGGTAGAAGCATTGAGATATCACATCTCATGCTATAGGAAGAGTCTCAGGTTTGGGAAGGGAAGGATTTGGATTTCACATCTCATGTTATAGGATTGTTCTCATGTTTGGTTTTTGAAGCATTGAGATATCACATCTCATGCTATCGGAAGGGTCTCAGGTTTGGTATTAGAAGCATTGAGATATCACATCTCATGCTATAGGATTGGTCTCTGGATTGGAATGTGAAGGATTTGGATATCACATCTCATGCTAAAGGAAGGGTCTCAGGTTTGGAATGGGAAGGAGTTGGATATGACATCTCTTGTTATAGGGAGGGTCTCAGGATTTGAATGGCAAGGAGTTGGATATCACATCTCATGCCATAGGAAGGGTCTCAGGTTTGGTATAAGCATTGAGATATCACATCTCTGCTATCGGAAGGGTCTCAGGATTGGAATGGGAAGGAGCTGGATATTACATCTCATGCTAAAGGAAGGGTCTCAGGTTTGGAACTGGAAGGAGTTGGATATCACATCTCATGCTATAGGAAGGGTCTCAGGTTTGGTATAAGCATTGAGATATCACATCTCATGCTATAGGAAGGGTCTCAGGATTGGAATGGGAAGGAGTTGTATATGACATCTCATGCCGTAGGAAGGGTCTCAGGTTTGGTATAAGCATTGAGATATCACATCTCTGCTATCAGAAGAGTCTCAGGATTGGAATGGGAAGGAGTTGGATATCCCATCTCATGTTATAGGAAGAGTCTCAGGTTTGGTATTAGAAGCATTGAGATATCACATCTCATGCTATAGGAAGTGTCTCAAGATTGGAATGGGAAGGACTTGGATATCACATCTCATGCTATAGGGAGGGTCTCAAGTTTGATATTAGAAGCATTGAGATATCACATCTCATGCTATAGGAAGGGTCTCAGGATTGGAATGGGAAGGAGTTGTATATGACATCTCATGCCGTAGGAAGGGTCTCAGGTTTGGTATAAGCATTGAGATATCACATCTCTGCTATCAGAAGAGTCTCAGGTTTGGGAAGGGAAGGATTTGGATTTCACATCTCATGTTATAGGACGGTTCTCATGTTTGGTTTTTGAAGCATTGAGATATCACATCTCATGCTATCGGAAGGGTCTCAGGTTTGGTATTAGAAGCATTGAGATATCACATCTCATGCTATAGGATTGGTCTCTGGATTGGAATGTGAAGGATTTGGATATCACATCTCATGCTAAAGGAAGGGTCTCAGGTTTGGAATGGGAAGGAGTTGGATATCACATCTCATGCCATAGGAAGGGTCTCAGGTTTGGTATAAGCATTGAGATATCACATCTCTGCTATCGGAAGGGTCTCAGGATTGGATTGGGAAGGAGTTGGATATCACATCTCATGTTATAGGAAGGGTCTCCGGATTGGAATGTGAAGGATTTGGATATCACATCTCATGCTAAAGGAAGGGTCTCAGGTTTGGAATGGGAAGGAGTTGGATATGGCATCTCTTGTTATAGGGAGGGTCTCAGGATTTGAATGGCAAGGAGTTGGATATCACATCTCATGCCATAGGAAGGGTCTCAGGTTTGGTATAAGCATTGAGATATCACATCTCTGCTATCGGAAGGGTCTCAGGATTGGATTGGGAAGGAGTTGGATATCCCTTCTCATGCTATAGGAAGGGTCTCAGGTTGGAATGGGAAGGAGTTGGATATCACATCTCATGCTAAAGGAAGGGTCTCAGGTTTGGTAGAAGCATTGAGATATCACATCTCATGCTATCGGAAGTGTCTCAGGATTGGAATGGGAAGGAGCTGGATATTACATCTCATGCTAAAGCAAGGGTCTCAGGTTTGGAACGGGAAGGAGTTGGATATCCGATCTCATGTTATAGGAAGGGTCTCAGGTTTGGTATAAGCATTGAGATATCACATCTCTGCTATCGGAAGTGTCTCAGGATTGGAATGGGAAGGAATTGGATATCCCATCTCATGTTATAGGACGGGTCTCAGGATTGTTATTAGAATCATTGAGATATCATATTGCATGCTATATGAAGGGTCTAAGGATTGGAATGGGAAAGACTTGGATATCACATCTCATGCTATAGGAAGGGTCTCAGGTTTGGTATAAGCATTGAGATATCAAATCTCATGCTATAGGAAGGGTCTCAGGATTGGAATGGAAGGAGTTGGATATCACATCTCATGTTATAGGAAGGATCTCAGGTTTGGTATTAGAAGCATTGAGATATCACATCTCATGCTATCAGAAGTGTCTCAGGATTGGAATGGGAAGGAGCTGGATATTACATCTCATGCTAAAGGAAGGGCCTCCGGTTTGGAACTGGAAGGAGTTGGATATCCGATCTCATGTTATAGGAAGGGTCTCAGGTTTGGTATAAGCATTGAGATATCACATCTCTGCTATCGGAAGTGTCTCAGGATTGGAATGGGAAGGAGTTGGATATCCCATCTCATGTTATAGGACGGGTCTCAGGATTGTTATTAGAATCATTGAGATATCATATTGCATGCTGTAGGAAGGGTCTAAGGATTGGAATGGGAAAGACTTGGATATCACATCTCATGCTATAGGAAGGGTCTCAGGTTTGGTATAAGCATTGAGATATCAAATCTCATGCTATAGGAAGGGTCTCAGGATTGGAATGGAAGGAGTTGGATATCACATCTCATGTTATAGGAAGGATCTCAGGTTTGGTATTAGAAGCATTGAGACATCACATCTCATGCTATAGGAAGGGTCTCAGGATTGGAATGGGAAGGAGTTGGATATCACATCTCATGCTATAGGAAGGGTCTCAGGTTTGGTATAAGCATTGAGATATCACATCTCATGCTATAGGAAGGGTCTCAGGATTGGAATGGGAAGGAGTTGGATATCACATCTCATGCCATAGGAAGGGTCTCAGGTTTGGTATAAGCATTGAGATATCACATCTCTGCTATCGGAAGGGTCTCAGGATTGGATTGGGAAGGATTTGGATATCACATCTCATGCTAAAGGAAGGGTCTCAGGTTTGGAATGGGAAGGAGTTGGATATCACATCTCATGCCATAGGAAGGGTCTCAGGTTTGGTATAAGCATTGAGATATCACATCTCTGCTATCGGAAGGGTCTCAGGATTGGATTGGGAAGGAGTTGGATATCACATCTCATGTTATAGGAAGGGTCTCCGGATTGGAATGTGAAGGATTTGGATATCACATCTCATGCTAAAGGAAGGGTCTCAGGTTTGGAATGGGAAGGAGTTGGATATGGCATCTCTTGTTATAGGGAGGGTCTCAGGATTTGAATGGCAAGGAGTTGGATATCACATCTCATGCCATAGGAAGGGTCTCAGGTTTGGTATAAGCATTGAGATATCACATCTCTGCTATCGGAAGGGTCTCAGGATTGGATTGGGAAGGAGTTGGATATCCCTTCTCATGCTATAGGAAGGGTCTCAGGTTGGAATGGGAAGGAGTTGGATATCACATCTCATGCTAAAGGAAGGGTCTCAGGTTTGGTAGAAGCATTGAGATATCACATCTCATGCTATCGGAAGTGTCTCAGGATTGGAATGGGAAGGAGCTGGATATTACATCTCATGCTAAAGCAAGGGTCTCAGGTTTGGAACGGGAAGGAGTTGGATATCCGATCTCATGTTATAGGAAGGGTCTCAGGTTTGGTATAAGCATTGAGATATCACATCTCTGCTATCGGAAGTGTCTCAGGATTGGAATGGGAAGGAATTGGATATCCCATCTCATGTTATAGGACGGGTCTCAGGATTGTTATTAGAATCATTGAGATATCATATTGCATGCTATATGAAGGGTCTAAGGATTGGAATGGGAAAGACTTGGATATCACATCTCATGCTATAGGAAGGGTCTCAGGTTTGGTATAAGCATTGAGATATCAAATCTCATGCTATAGGAAGGGTCTCAGGATTGGAATGGAAGGAGTTGGATATCACATCTCATGTTATAGGAAGGATCTCAGGTTTGGTATTAGAAGCATTGAGATATCACATCTCATGCTATCGGAAGTGTCTCAGGATTGGAATGGGAAGGAGCTGGATATTACATCTCATGCTAAAGGAAGGGCCTCCGGTTTGGAACTGGAAGGAGTTGGATATCCGATCTCATGTTATAGGAAGGGTCTCAGGTTTGGTATAAGCATTGAGATATCACATCTCTGCTATCGGAAGTGTCTCAGGATTGGAATGGGAAGGAGTTGGATATCCCATCTCATGTTATAGGACGGGTCTCAGGATTGTTATTAGAATCATTGAGATATCATATTGCATGCTGTAGGAAGGGTCTAAGGATTGGAATGGGAAAGACTTGGATATCACATCTCATGCTATAGGAAGGGTCTCAGGTTTGGTATAAGCATTGAGATATCAAATCTCATGCTATAGGAAGGGTCTCAGGATTGGAATGGAAGGAGTTGGATATCACATCTCATGTTATAGGAAGGATCTCAGGTTTGGTATTAGAAGCATTGAGACATCACATCTCATGCTATAGGAAGGGTCTCAGGATTGGAATGGGAAGGAGTTGGATATCACATCTCATGCTATAGGAAGGGTCTCAGGTTTGGTATAAGCATTGAGATATCACATCTCATGCTATAGGAAGGGTCTCAGGATTGGAATGGGAAGGAGTTGTATATGACATCTCATGCCGTAGGAAGGGTCTCAGGTTTGGTATAAGCATTGAGATATCACATCTCTGCTATCAGAAGAGTCTCAGGATTGGAATGGGAAGGAGTTGGATATCCCATCTCATGTTATAGGAAGAGTCTCAGGTTTGGTATTAGAAGCATTGAGATATCACATCTCATGCTATAGGAAGTGTCTCAGGATTGGAATGGGAAGGACTTGGATATCACATCTCATGCTATAGGGAGGGTCTCAAGTTTGATATTAGAAGCATTGAGATATCACATCTCATGCTATAGGAAGAATCTCAGGTTTGGGAAGGGAAGGATTTGGATTTCACATCTCATGTTATAGGATGGTTCTCATGTTTGGTTTTTGAAGCATTGAGATATCACATCTCATGCTATCGGAAGGGTCTCAGGTTTGGTATTAGAAGCATTGAGATATCACATCTCATGCTATAGGTTTGGTCTCCGGATTGGAATGTGAAGGATTTGGATATCACATCTCATGCTAAAGGAAGGGTCTCAGGTTTGGAATGGGAAGGAGTTGGATATGACATCTCTTGTTATAGGGAGGGTCTCAGGATTTGAATGGCAAGGAGTTGGATATCACATCTCATGCCATAGGAAGGGTCTCAGGTTTGGTATAAGCATTGAGATATCGGGTCTCAGGATTGGAATGGGAAGGACTTAGATATCACATCTCATGCTATAGGGAGGGTCTCAGTTTTGATATTAGAAGCATTGAGATATCACATCTCATGCTATCGGAAGGGTCTCAGGATTGGAATGGGAGGAGCTGGATATCACATCTCATGCTAAAGGAAGGGTCTCAGGTTTGGAAGGGGAAGGATTTGGATATCACATCTCATGTTATAGGATGGGTTTCAGGTTTGGTATTAGAAGCATTGTGATATCACATCTCATGCTATAGGAAGTGTCTCAGGATTGGAATGGGAAGGAGTTGGATATCACATCTCATGCTATAGGAAGGGTTTCAGGTTTGGTAGAAGCATTGAGATATCACATCTCATGCTATAGGAAGAGTCTCAGGTTTGGGAAGGGAAGGATTTGGATTTCACATCTCATGTTATAGGATGGTTCTCATGTTTGGTTTTTGAAGCATTGAGATATCACATCTCATGCTATCGGAAGGGTCTCAGGTTTGGTATTAGAAGCATTGAGATATCACATCTCATGCTATAGGATTGGTCTCTGGATTGGAATGTGAAGGATTTGGATATCACATCTCATGCTAAAGGAAGGGTCTCAGGTTTGGAATGGGAAGGAGTTGGATATGACATCTCTTGTTATAGGGAGGGTCTCAGGATTTGAATGGCAAGGAGTTGGATACCACATCTCATGCCATAGGAAGGGTCTCAGGTTTGGTATAAGCATTGAGATATCACATCTCTGCTATCGGAAGGGTCTCAGGATTGGATTGGGAAGGAGTTGGATATCACATCTCATGTTATAGGAAGGGTCTCCGGATTGGAATGTGAAGGATTTGGATATCACATCTCATGCTAAAGGAAGGGTCTCAGGTTTGGAATGGGAAGGAGTTGGATATGACATCTCTTGTTATAGGGAGGGTCTCAGGATTTGAATGGCAAGGAGTTGGATATCACATCTCATGCCATAGGAAGGGTCTCAGGTTTGGTATAAGCATTGAGATATCACATCTCTGCTATCGGAAGGGTCTCAGGATTGGCTTGGGAAGGAGTTGGATATCCCTTCTCATGCTATAGGAAGGGTCTCAGGTTGGAATGGGAAGGAGTTGGATATCACATCTCATGCTAAAGGAAGGGTCTCAGGTTTGGTAGAAGCATTGAGATATCACATCTCATGCTATAGGAAGGGTCTCAGGATTGGAATGGGAAGGACTTAGATATCACATATCATGCTATAGGGAGGGTTTCAGTTTTGATATTAGAAGCATTGAGATATCACATCTCATGCTATCGGAAGTGTCTCAGGATTGTAATGGGAAGGAGCTGGATATTACATCTCATGCTAAAGGAAGGGTCTCAGGTTTGGAACGGGAAGGAGTTGGATATCCGATCTCATGTTATAGGAAGGGTCTCAGGTTTGGTATAAGCATTGAGATATCACATCTCTGCTATCGGAAGTGTCTCAGGATTGGAATGGGAAGGAATTGGATATCCCATCTCATGTTATAGGACGGGTCTCAGGATTGTTATTAGAATCATTGAGATATCATATTGCATGCTGTAGGAAGGGTCTAAGGATTGGAATGGGAAAGACTTGGATATCACATCTCATGCTATAGGAAGAGTCTCAGGTTTGGTATAAGCATTGAGATATCAAATCTCATGCTATAGGAAGGGTCTCAGGATTGGAATGGAAGGAGTTGGATATCACATCTCATGTTATAGGAAGGATCTCAGGTTTGGTATTAGAAGCATTGAGACATCACATCTCATGCTATAGGAAGGGTCTCAGGATTGGAATGGGAAGGAGTTGGATATCACATCTCATGCTATAGGAAGGGTCTCAGGTTTGGTATAAGCATTGAGATATCACATCTCATGCTATAGGAAGGGTCTCAGGATTGGAATGGGAAGGAGTTGTATATGACATCTCATGCCGTAGGAAGGGTCTCAGGTTTGGTATAAGCATTGAGATATCACATCTCTGCTATCAGAAGAGTCTCAGGATTGGAATGGGAAGGAGTTGGATATCCCATCTCATGTTATAGGAAGGATCTCAGGTTTGGTATTAGAAGCATTGAGATATCACATCTCATGCTATAGGAAGTGTCTCAGGATTGGAATGGGAAGGACTTGGATATCACATCTCATGCTATAGGGAGGGTCTCAAGTTTGATATTAGAAGCATTGAGATATCACATCTCATGCTATAGGAAGAGTCTCAGGTTTGGGAAGGGAAGGATTTGGATTTCGCATCTCTTGTTATAGGATGGTTCTCATGTTTGGTTTTTGAAGTATTGAGATATTACATCTCATGCTATCGGAAGGGTCTCAGGTTTGGTATTAGAAGCATTGAGATATCACATCTCATGCTATAGGATTGGTCTCCGGATTGGAATGTGAAGGATTTGGATATCACATCTCATGCTAAAGGAAGGGTCTCAGGTTTGGAATGGGAAGGACTTGGATATCACATCTCATGCTATAGGGAGGGTCTCAAGTTTGATATTAGAAGCATTGAGATATCACATCTCATGCTATAGGAAGAGTCTCAGGTTTGGGAAGGGAAGGATTTGGATTTCACATCTCATGTTATAGGACGGTTCTCATGTTTGGTTTTTGAAGCATTGAGATATCACATCTCATGCTATCGGAAGGGTCTCAGGTTTGGTATTAGAAGCATTGAGATATCACATCTCATGCTATAGGATTGGTCTCTGGATTGGAATGTGAAGGATTTGGATATCACATCTCATGCTAAAGGAAGGGTCTCAGGTTTGGAATGGGAAGGAGTTGGATATCACATCTCATGCCATAGGAAGGGTCTCAGGTTTGGTATAAGCATTGAGATATCACATCTCTGCTATCGGAAGGGTCTCAGGATTGGATTGGGAAGGAGTTGGATATCACATCTCATGTTATAGGAAGGGTCTCCGGATTGGAATGTGAAGGATTTGGATATCACATCTCATGCTAAAGGAAGGGTCTCAGGTTTGGAATGGGAAGGAGTTGGATATGGCATCTCTTGTTATAGGGAGGGTCTCAGGATTTGAATGGCAAGGAGTTGGATATCACATCTCATGCCATAGGAAGGGTCTCAGGTTTGGTATAAGCATTGAGATATCACATCTCTGCTATCGGAAGGGTCTCAGGATTGGATTGGGAAGGAGTTGGATATCCCTTCTCATGCTATAGGAAGGGTCTCAGGTTGGAATGGGAAGGAGTTGGATATCACATCTCATGCTAAAGGAAGGGTCTCAGGTTTGGTAGAAGCATTGAGATATCACATCTCATGCTATCGGAAGTGTCTCAGGATTGGAATGGGAAGGAGCTGGATATTACATCTCATGCTAAAGCAAGGGTCTCAGGTTTGGAACGGGAAGGAGTTGGATATCCGATCTCATGTTATAGGAAGGGTCTCAGGTTTGGTATAAGCATTGAGATATCACATCTCTGCTATCGGAAGTGTCTCAGGATTGGAATGGGAAGGAATTGGATATCCCATCTCATGTTATAGGACGGGTCTCAGGATTGTTATTAGAATCATTGAGATATCATATTGCATGCTATATGAAGGGTCTAAGGATTGGAATGGGAAAGACTTGGATATCACATCTCATGCTATAGGAAGGGTCTCAGGTTTGGTATAAGCATTGAGATATCAAATCTCATGCTATAGGAAGGGTCTCAGGATTGGAATGGAAGGAGTTGGATATCACATCTCATGTTATAGGAAGGATCTCAGGTTTGGTATTAGAAGCATTGAGATATCACATCTCATGCTATCGGAAGTGTCTCAGGATTGGAATGGGAAGGAGCTGGATATTACATCTCATGCTAAAGGAAGGGCCTCCGGTTTGGAACTGGAAGGAGTTGGATATCCGATCTCATGTTATAGGAAGGGTCTCAGGTTTGGTATAAGCATTGAGATATCACATCTCTGCTATCGGAAGTGTCTCAGGATTGGAATGGGAAGGAGTTGGATATCCCATCTCATGTTATAGGACGGGTCTCAGGATTGTTATTAGAATCATTGAGATATCATATTGCATGCTGTAGGAAGGGTCTAAGGATTGGAATGGGAAAGACTTGGATATCACATCTCATGCTATAGGAAGGGTCTCAGGTTTGGTATAAGCATTGAGATATCAAATCTCATGCTATAGGAAGGGTCTCAGGATTGGAATGGAAGGAGTTGGATATCACATCTCATGTTATAGGAAGGATCTCAGGTTTGGTATTAGAAGCATTGAGACATCACATCTCATGCTATAGGAAGGGTCTCAGGATTGGAATGGGAAGGAGTTGGATATCACATCTCATGCTATAGGAAGGGTCTCAGGTTTGGTATAAGCATTGAGATATCACATCTCATGCTATAGGAAGGGTCTCAGGATTGGAATGGGAAGGAGTTGGATATCACATCTCATGCCATAGGAAGGGTCTCAGGTTTGGTATAAGCATTGAGATATCACATCTCTGCTATCGGAAGGGTCTCAGGATTGGATTGGGAAGGATTTGGATATCACATCTCATGCTAAAGGAAGGGTCTCAGGTTTGGAATGGGAAGGAGTTGGATATCACATCTCATGCCATAGGAAGGGTCTCAGGTTTGGTATAAGCATTGAGATATCACATCTCTGCTATCGGAAGGGTCTCAGGATTGGATTGGGAAGGAGTTGGATATCACATCTCATGTTATAGGAAGGGTCTCCGGATTGGAATGTGAAGGATTTGGATATCACATCTCATGCTAAAGGAAGGGTCTCAGGTTTGGAATGGGAAGGAGTTGGATATGGCATCTCTTGTTATAGGGAGGGTCTCAGGATTTGAATGGCAAGGAGTTGGATATCACATCTCATGCCATAGGAAGGGTCTCAGGTTTGGTATAAGCATTGAGATATCACATCTCTGCTATCGGAAGGGTCTCAGGATTGGATTGGGAAGGAGTTGGATATCCCTTCTCATGCTATAGGAAGGGTCTCAGGTTGGAATGGGAAGGAGTTGGATATCACATCTCATGCTAAAGGAAGGGTCTCAGGTTTGGTAGAAGCATTGAGATATCACATCTCATGCTATCGGAAGTGTCTCAGGATTGGAATGGGAAGGAGCTGGATATTACATCTCATGCTAAAGCAAGGGTCTCAGGTTTGGAACGGGAAGGAGTTGGATATCCGATCTCATGTTATAGGAAGGGTCTCAGGTTTGGTATAAGCATTGAGATATCACATCTCTGCTATCGGAAGTGTCTCAGGATTGGAATGGGAAGGAATTGGATATCCCATCTCATGTTATAGGACGGGTCTCAGGATTGTTATTAGAATCATTGAGATATCATATTGCATGCTATATGAAGGGTCTAAGGATTGGAATGGGAAAGACTTGGATATCACATCTCATGCTATAGGAAGGGTCTCAGGTTTGGTATAAGCATTGAGATATCAAATCTCATGCTATAGGAAGGGTCTCAGGATTGGAATGGAAGGAGTTGGATATCACATCTCATGTTATAGGAAGGATCTCAGGTTTGGTATTAGAAGCATTGAGATATCACATCTCATGCTATCGGAAGTGTCTCAGGATTGGAATGGGAAGGAGCTGGATATTACATCTCATGCTAAAGGAAGGGCCTCCGGTTTGGAACTGGAAGGAGTTGGATATCCGATCTCATGTTATAGGAAGGGTCTCAGGTTTGGTATAAGCATTGAGATATCACATCTCTGCTATCGGAAGTGTCTCAGGATTGGAATGGGAAGGAGTTGGATATCCCATCTCATGTTATAGGACGGGTCTCAGGATTGTTATTAGAATCATTGAGATATCATATTGCATGCTGTAGGAAGGGTCTAAGGATTGGAATGGGAAAGACTTGGATATCACATCTCATGCTATAGGAAGGGTCTCAGGTTTGGTATAAGCATTGAGATATCAAATCTCATGCTATAGGAAGGGTCTCAGGATTGGAATGGAAGGAGTTGGATATCACATCTCATGTTATAGGAAGGATCTCAGGTTTGGTATTAGAAGCATTGAGACATCACATCTCATGCTATAGGAAGGGTCTCAGGATTGGAATGGGAAGGAGTTGGATATCACATCTCATGCTATAGGAAGGGTCTCAGGTTTGGTATAAGCATTGAGATATCACATCTCATGCTATAGGAAGGGTCTCAGGATTGGAATGGGAAGGAGTTGTATATGACATCTCATGCCGTAGGAAGGGTCTCAGGTTTGGTATAAGCATTGAGATATCACATCTCTGCTATCAGAAGAGTCTCAGGATTGGAATGGGAAGGAGTTGGATATCCCATCTCATGTTATAGGAAGAGTCTCAGGTTTGGTATTAGAAGCATTGAGATATCACATCTCATGCTATAGGAAGTGTCTCAGGATTGGAATGGGAAGGACTTGGATATCACATCTCATGCTATAGGGAGGGTCTCAAGTTTGATATTAGAAGCATTGAGATATCACATCTCATGCTATAGGAAGAATCTCAGGTTTGGGAAGGGAAGGATTTGGATTTCACATCTCATGTTATAGGATGGTTCTCATGTTTGGTTTTTGAAGCATTGAGATATCACATCTCATGCTATCGGAAGGGTCTCAGGTTTGGTATTAGAAGCATTGAGATATCACATCTCATGCTATAGGATTGGTCTCCGGATTGGAATGTGAAGGATTTGGATATCACATCTCATGCTAAAGGAAGGGTCTCAGGTTTGGAATGGGAAGGAGTTGGATATGACATCTCTTGTTATAGGGAGGGTCTCAGGATTTGAATGGCAAGGAGTTGGATATCACATCTCATGCCATAGGAAGGGTCTCAGGTTTGGTATAAGCATTGAGATATCGGGTCTCAGGATTGGAATGGGAAGGACTTAGATATCACATCTCATGCTATAGGGAGGGTCTCAGTTTTGATATTAGAAGCATTGAGATATCACATCTCATGCTATCGGAAGGGTCTCAGGATTGGAATGGGAGGAGCTGGATATCACATCTCATGCTAAAGGAAGGGTCTCAGGTTTGGAAGGGGAAGGATTTGGATATCACATCTCATGTTATAGGATGGGTTTCAGGTTTGGTATTAGAAGCATTGTGATATCACATCTCATGCTATAGGAAGTGTCTCAGGATTGGAATGGGAAGGAGTTGGATATCACATCTCATGCTATAGGAAGGGTTTCAGGTTTGGTAGAAGCATTGAGATATCACATCTCATGCTATAGGAAGAGTCTCAGGTTTGGGAAGGGAAGGATTTGGATTTCACATCTCATGTTATAGGATGGTTCTCATGTTTGGTTTTTGAAGCATTGAGATATCACATCTCATGCTATCGGAAGGGTCTCAGGTTTGGTATTAGAAGCATTGAGATATCACATCTCATGCTATAGGATTGGTCTCTGGATTGGAATGTGAAGGATTTGGATATCACATCTCATGCTAAAGGAAGGGTCTCAGGTTTGGAATGGGAAGGAGTTGGATATGACATCTCTTGTTATAGGGAGGGTCTCAGGATTTGAATGGCAAGGAGTTGGATACCACATCTCATGCCATAGGAAGGGTCTCAGGTTTGGTATAAGCATTGAGATATCACATCTCTGCTATCGGAAGGGTCTCAGGATTGGATTGGGAAGGAGTTGGATATCACATCTCATGTTATAGGAAGGGTCTCCGGATTGGAATGTGAAGGATTTGGATATCACATCTCATGCTAAAGGAAGGGTCTCAGGTTTGGAATGGGAAGGAGTTGGATATGACATCTCTTGTTATAGGGAGGGTCTCAGGATTTGAATGGCAAGGAGTTGGATATCACATCTCATGCCATAGGAAGGGTCTCAGGTTTGGTATAAGCATTGAGATATCACATCTCTGCTATCGGAAGGGTCTCAGGATTGGCTTGGGAAGGAGTTGGATATCCCTTCTCATGCTATAGGAAGGGTCTCAGGTTGGAATGGGAAGGAGTTGGATATCACATCTCATGCTAAAGGAAGGGTCTCAGGTTTGGTAGAAGCATTGAGATATCACATCTCATGCTATAGGAAGGGTCTCAGGATTGGAATGGGAAGGACTTAGATATCACATATCATGCTATAGGGAGGGTTTCAGTTTTGATATTAGAAGCATTGAGATATCACATCTCATGCTATCGGAAGTGTCTCAGGATTGTAATGGGAAGGAGCTGGATATTACATCTCATGCTAAAGGAAGGGTCTCAGGTTTGGAACGGGAAGGAGTTGGATATCCGATCTCATGTTATAGGAAGGGTCTCAGGTTTGGTATAAGCATTGAGATATCACATCTCTGCTATCGGAAGTGTCTCAGGATTGGAATGGGAAGGAATTGGATATCCCATCTCATGTTATAGGACGGGTCTCAGGATTGTTATTAGAATCATTGAGATATCATATTGCATGCTGTAGGAAGGGTCTAAGGATTGGAATGGGAAAGACTTGGATATCACATCTCATGCTATAGGAAGAGTCTCAGGTTTGGTATAAGCATTGAGATATCAAATCTCATGCTATAGGAAGGGTCTCAGGATTGGAATGGAAGGAGTTGGATATCACATCTCATGTTATAGGAAGGATCTCAGGTTTGGTATTAGAAGCATTGAGACATCACATCTCATGCTATAGGAAGGGTCTCAGGATTGGAATGGGAAGGAGTTGGATATCACATCTCATGCTATAGGAAGGGTCTCAGGTTTGGTATAAGCATTGAGATATCACATCTCATGCTATAGGAAGGGTCTCAGGATTGGAATGGGAAGGAGTTGTATATGACATCTCATGCCGTAGGAAGGGTCTCAGGTTTGGTATAAGCATTGAGATATCACATCTCTGCTATCGGAAGGGTCTCAGGATTGGAATGGGAAGGACTTAGATATCACATCTCATGCTATAGGGAGGGTCTCAGTTTTGATATTAGAAGCATTGAGATATCACATCTCATGCTATCGGAAGGGTCTCAGGATTGGAATGGGAGGAGCTGGATATCACATCTCATGCTAAAGGAAGGGTCTCAGGTTTGGAAGGGGAAGGATTTGGATATCACATCTCATGTTATAGAATGGGTCTCAGGTTTGGTATTAGAAGCATTGTGATATCACATCTCATGCTATAGGAAGTGTCTCAGGATTGGAATGGGAAGGAGTTGTATATCACATCTCATGCTATAGGAAGGGTTTCAGGTTTGGTAGAAGCATTGAGATATCACATCTCATGCTATAGGAAGAGTCTCAGGTGTGGGAAGGGAAGGAGTTGGATATCACATCTCATGTTATAGGAAGGATCTCAGGTTTGGTATTAGAAGCATTGAGACATCACATCTCATGCTATAGGAAGGGTCTCAGGATTGGAATGGGAAGGAGTTGGATATCACATCTCATGCTATAGGAAGGGTCTCAGGTTTGGTATAAGCATTGAGATATCACATCTCATGCTATAGGAAGGGTCTCAGGATTGGAATGGGAAGGAGTTGTATATGACATCTCATGCCGTAGGAAGGGTCTCAGGTTTGGTATAAGCATTGAGATATCACATCTCTGCTATCAGAAGAGTCTCAGGATTGGAATGGGAAGGAGTTGGATATCCCATCTCATGTTATAGGAAGGATCTCAGGTTTGGTATTAGAAGCATTGAGATATCACATCTCATGCTATAGGAAGTGTCTCAGGATTGGAATGGGAAGGACTTGGATATCACATCTCATGCTATAGGGAGGGTCTCAAGTTTGATATTAGAAGCATTGAGATATCACATCTCATGCTATAGGAAGAGTCTCAGGTTTGGGAAGGGAAGGATTTGGATTTCGCATCTCTTGTTATAGGATGGTTCTCATGTTTGGTTTTTGAAGTATTGAGATATTACATCTCATGCTATCGGAAGGGTCTCAGGTTTGGTATTAGAAGCATTGAGATATCACATCTCATGCTATAGGATTGGTCTCCGGATTGGAATGTGAAGGATTTGGATATCACATCTCATGCTAAAGGAAGGGTCTCAGGTTTGGAATGGGAAGGAGTTGGATATGACATCTCTTGTTATAGGGAGGGTCTCAGGATTTGAATGGCAAGGAGTTGGATATCACATCTCATGCCATAGGAAGGGTCTCAGGTTTGGTATAAGCATTGAGATATCACATCTCTGCTATCGGAAGGGTCTCAGGATTGGAATGGGAAGGACTTAGATATCACATCTCATGCTATAGGGAGGGTCTCAGTTTTGATATTAGAAGCATTGAGATATCACATCTCATGCTATCGGAAGGGTCTCAGGATTGGAATGGGAGGAGCTGGATATCACATCTCATGCTAAAGGAAGGGTCTCAGGTTTGGAAGGGGAAGGATTTGGATATCACATCTCATGTTATAGAATGGGTCTCAGGTTTGGTATTAGAAGCATTGTGATATCACATCTCATGCTATAGGAAGTGTCTCAGGATTGGAATGGGAAGGAGTTGTATATCACATCTCATGCTATAGGAAGGGTTTCAGGTTTGGTAGAAGCATTGAGATATCACATCTCATGCTATAGGAAGAGTCTCAGGTGTGGGAAGGGAAGGAGTTGGATATCACATCTCATGTTATAGGAAGGATCTCAGGTTTGGTATTAGAAGCATTGAGACATCACATCTCATGCTATAGGAAGGGTCTCAGGATTGGAATGGGAAGGAGTTGGATATCACATCTCATGCTATAGGAAGGGTCTCAGGTTTGGTATAAGCATTGAGATATCACATCTCATGCTATAGGAAGGGTCTCAGGATTGGAATGGGAAGGAGTTGTATATGACATCTCATGCCGTAGGAAGGGTCTCAGGTTTGGTATAAGCATTGAGATATCACATCTCTGCTATCAGAAGAGTCTCAGGATTGGAATGGGAAGGAGTTGGATATCCCATCTCATGTTATAGGAAGGATCTCAGGTTTGGTATTAGAAGCATTGAGATATCACATCTCATGCTATAGGAAGTGTCTCAGGATTGGAATGGGAAGGACTTGGATATCACATCTCATGCTATAGGGAGGGTCTCAAGTTTGATATTAGAAGCATTGAGATATCACATCTCATGCTATAGGAAGAGTCTCAGGTTTGGGAAGGGAAGGATTTGGATTTCGCATCTCTTGTTATAGGATGGTTCTCATGTTTGGTTTTTGAAGTATTGAGATATTACATCTCATGCTATCGGAAGGGTCTCAGGTTTGGTATTAGAAGCATTGAGATATCACATCTCATGCTATAGGATTGGTCTCCGGATTGGAATGTGAAGGATTTGGATATCACATCTCATGCTAAAGGAAGGGTCTCAGGTTTGGAATGGGAAGGAGTTGGATATGACATCTCTTGTTATAGGGAGGGTCTCAGGATTTGAATGGCAAGGAGTTGGATATCACATCTCATGCCATAGGAAGGGTCTCAGGTTTGGTATAAGCATTGAGATATCACATCTCTGCTATCGGAAGGGTCTCAGGATTGGAATGGGAAGGACTTAGATATCACATCTCATGCTATAGGGAGGGTCTCAGTTTTGATATTAGAAGCATTGAGATATCACATCTCATGCTATCGGAAGGGTCTCAGGATTGGAATGGGAGGAGCTGGATATCACATCTCATGCTAAAGGAAGGGTCTCAGGTTTGGAAGGGGAAGGATTTGGATATCACATCTCATGTTATAGAATGCGTCTCAGGTTTGGTATTAGAAGCATTGTGATATCACATCTCATGCTATAGGAAGTGTCTCAGGATTGGAATGGGAAGGAGTTGTATATCACATCTCATGCTATAGGAAGGGTTTCAGGTTTGGTAGAAGCATTGAGATATCACATCTCATGCTATAGGAAGAGTCTCAGGTTTGGGAAGGGAAGGATTTGGATTTCACATCTCATGTTATAGGATGGTTCTCAGGTTTGGTTTTTGAAGCATTGAGATATCACATCTCATGCTATCGGAAGGGTCTCAGGTTTGGTATTAGAAGCATTGAGATATCACATCTCATGCTATAGGATTGGTCTCTGGATTGGAATGTGAAGGATTTGGATATCACATCTCATGCTAAAGGAAGGGTCTCAGGTTTGGAATGGGAAGGAGTTGGATATGACATCTCTTGTTATAGGGAGGGTCTCAGGATTTGAATGGCAAGGAGTTGGATATCACATCTCATGCCATAGGAAGGGTCTCAGGTTTGGTATTAGAAGCCTTGAGATATCACATCTCATGGTATAATAAGGGTCTCAGGATTGGAATGGGAAGGAGTTGGATATCACATCTCAAGCTATTTCAGGATTGGAATGGGAAGGAGTTTGATATCACATCTCAAGCTATAGGAAGTGTCTCAGGTTTGGGAAGGGAAGGATTGGGATTTCACATCTCATGTTATAGGATGGTTCTCATGTTTGGTTTTAGAAGCATTGAGATATCACATCTCATGCTATCGGAAGGGTCTCAGGTTTGGAATGGGAAGGAGTTGGATATCACATCTCATGTTATAGGAAGCATCTCAGGTTTGGTATTAGAAGCATTGAGATATCACATCTCATGCTATAGGAAGGGTCTCAGGATTGGAATGTGAAGGATTTGGATATCAAATCTCATGCTAAAGGAAGGGTCTCAGGTTTGGTATAAGCATTGAGATATCACATCTCTGCTATCGGAAGGGTCTCAGGATTGGATTGGGAAGGAGTTGGACATCCCTTCTCATGCTATAGGAAGGGTCTCATGTTGGAATGGGAAGGAGTTGGATATCATATCTCATGTTATAGGAAGGGTCTCAAGATTGAAATGGGAAGTATTTGGATATCACATCTCTTGCTATATGAAGGGTCTCAGGTTTTTTATTAGAAACATTGAGATATCACATCTCATGCTATCGGAAGGGTTTCAGGATTGGAATGGAAAGGATTTGGATATCATATCTCATGTTATAGGACGGGTCCCAGGTTTGGTATTAGAAGCATTGAGATATCACATCTTATGGTATAGGAAGGGTCTCAGGTTTGGAATGGGAAGGAGTTGGATATCACATCTCATCCAATAGGAAGGGTCTCAGGTTTGGAATGGGAAGGAATTGGATATCACATCTCATGTTATAGGAAGGATCTCAGGATTGAAATGGGAAGGAGTTGGATATCCCTTCTCATGCTATAGGAAGGGTCTCAGGTTGGAATGGGAAGGATTTGGATATCACATCTCTTGCTATAGGAAGGGTCTCAGGTTTTTTATTAGAAACATTGAGATATCACATCTCATGCTATAGGAAGGGTTTAAGGATTGGAATGGGAAGGAGTTGGATATCCCTTCTCATGCTATAGGAAGGGTCTCAGGTTGGAATGGGAAGGATTTGGATATCACATCTCTTGCTATAGGAAGGGTCTCAGGTTTTTTATTAGAAACATTGAGATACCACATCTCATGCTATAGGAAGGGTTTAAGGATTGGAATGGGAAGGATTTGGATATCACATCTCATGCTAAAGGAAGGGTCTCAGGTTTGGAAGGGGAAGGATTTGGATATCACATCTCATGTTATTTGACCGGTCTCAGGTTTGGTATTAGAAGCATTGAGATATCAAGTCTCATAGTATAGGACGGGAGTTTGATATCACATCATGCCATGGTATGGGTCTCAGGTTTTGTAGAAGCATTGGGATATCACATCTCATGCTATCGGAAGGGTATCAGGATTGGATTTGGAAGGAGTTGTTGGATATCCCATCTCATGCTATAGGAAAGGTCTCAGGTTGGAATGGGAAAGAGTTGGATATCACATCTCATGTTATAGGAAGGGTCTCAAGATTGGAATGGGAAGGACTTGGATATCACATCTCATGCTGTTGGAAGGCTCTCAGGTTTGGAAAGGGAAGGAGTTGGATATCACATTTCATGTTAGAGGTAGGATCTCAGGTTTGGTATTAGAGGCATTGAGATATCACATCTCATGCTATCAGAAGGGTATCAGGATTGGAATGGGAAGGAGTTGGATATCACATCTCATGCTAAAGGGAGGGTCTCAGGTTTGGATGGGGAAGGATTTGGATATCACATCTCATGTTATAGGAAGGATCTCAGGTTTGGTATTAGAGGCATTGAGATATCACATCTCATGCTATCGGAAGGATCTCAGGTTTGGTATTAGAAGCATTGAGATATCACATCTCATGCTATAGGAAGGGTCTCAGGATTGGAATGGGAAGGACTTGGATATCACATCTCATGCTAAAGGAAGGGTCTCAGTTTTGGTAGAAGCATTGCGATATCACATCTCATGCTATAGGAAGGGTCTCAGGATTGGAATCGGAAGGAGTTGGATATCACATCTCATGCTATAGGAAGGGTCTCAGGTTTGGTATAAGCATTGAGATATCACATCTCTGCTATCGGAAGGGTCTCAGGATTGGATTGGGAAGGAGTTGGATATCACATCTCATGTTATAGGAAGGGTCTCCGGATTGGAATGTGAACGATTTGGATATCACATCTCATGCTAAAGGAAGGGTCTCAGGTTTGGAATGGGAAGGAGTTGGATATGACATCTCTTGTTATAGGGAGGGTCTCGGGATTTGAATGGCAAGGTGTTGGATATCATATCTCATGCAATAGGAAGGGTCTCAGGTTTGGTATAAGCATTGAGATATCACATCTCTGCTATCGGAAGGGTCTCAGGATTGGATTGGGAAAGAGTTGGATATCCCTTCTCATGCTATAGGAAGGGTCTCAGGTTGGAATGGGAAGGAGTTGGATATCACATCTCATGCTATAGGGAGGGTTTCAGTTTTGATATTAGAAGCATTGAGATATCACATCTCATGCTATCGGATGTGTCTCAGGATTGGAATGGGAAGGAGCTGGATATTACATCTCATGCTAAAGGAAGGGTCTCAGGTTTGGAACTGGAAGGAGTTGGATATCCGATCTCATGTTATAGGAAGGGTCTCAGGTTTGGTATAAGCATTGAGATATCACATCTCTGCTATCGGAAGTGTCTCAGGATTGGAATGGGAAGGAGTTGGATATCCCATCTCATGTTATAGGACGGGTCTCAGGATTGTTATTAGAATCATTGAGATATCATATTGCATGCTGTAGGAAGGGTCTAAGGATTGGAATGGGAAAGACTTGGATATCACATCTCATGCTATAGGAAGGGTCTCAGGTTTGGTATAAGCATTGAGATATCAAATCTCATGCTATAGGAAGGGTCTCAGGATTGGAATGGAAGGAGTTGGATATCACATCTCATGTTATAGGAAGGATCTCAGGTTTTGTATTAGAAGCATTGAGACATCACATCTCATGCTATAGGAAGGGTCTCAGGATTGGAATGGGAAGGAGTTGGATATCACATCTCATGCTATAGGAAGGGTCTCAGGTTTGGTATAAGCATTGAGATATCACATCTCATGCTATAGGAAGGGTCTCAGGATTGGAATGGGAAGGAGTTGTATATGACATCTCATGCCGTAGGAAGGGTCTCAGGTTTGGTATAAGCATTGAGATATCACATCTCTGCTATCAGAAGAGTCTCAGGATTGGAATGGGAAGGAGTTGGATATCCCATCTCATGTTATAGGAAGAGTCTCAGGTTTGGTATTAGAAGCATTGAGATATCACATCTCATGCTATAGGAAGTGTCTCAGGATTGGAATGGGAAGGACTTGGATATCACATCTCATGCTATAGGGAGGGTCTCAAGTTTGATATTAGAAGCATTGAGATAACACATCTCATGCTATAGGAAGAGTCTCAGGTTTGGGAAGGGAAGGATTTGGATTTCACATCTCATGCTATAGGACGGTTCTCATGTTTGGTTTTTGAAGCATTGAGATATCACATCTCATGCTATCGGAAGGGTCTCAGGTTTGGTATTAGAAGCATTGAGATATCACATCTCATGCTATAGGATTGGTCTCTGGATTGGAATGTGAAGGATTTGGATATCACATCTCATGCTAAAGGAAGGGTCTCAGGTTTGGAATGGGAAGGAGTTGGATATGACATCTCTTGTTATAGGGAGGGTCTCAGGATTTGAATGGCAAGGAGTTGGATATCACATCTCATGCCATAGGAAGGGTCTCAGGTTTGGTATAAGCATTGAGATATCACATCTCTGCTATCGGAAGGGTCTCAGGATTGGATTGGGAAGGAGTTGGATATCACATCTCATGTTATAGGAAGGGTCTCCGGATTGGAATGTGAAGGATTTGGATATCACATCTCATGCTAAAGGAAGGGTCTCAGGTTTGGAATGGGAAGGAGTTGGATATGACATCTCTTGTTATAGGGAGGGTCTCAGGATTTGAATGGCAAGGAGTTGGATATCACATCTCATGCCATAGGAAGGGTCTCAGGTTTGGTATAAGCATTGAGATATCACATCTCTGCTATCGGAAGGGTCTCAGGATTGGATTGGGAAGGAGTTGGATATCCCTTCTAATGCTATAGGAAGGGTCTCAGGTTGGAATGGGAAGGAGTTGGATATCACATCTCATGCTAAAGGAAGGGTCTCAGGTTTGGTAGAAGCATTGAGATATCACATCTCATGCTATAGGAAGGGTCTCAGGATTGGAATGGGAAGGACTTAGATATCACATATCATGCTATAGGGAGGGTTTCAGTTTTGATATTAGAAGCATTGAGATATCACATCTCATGCTATCGGAAGTGTCTCAGGATTGGAATGGGAAGGAGCTGGATATTACATCTCATGCTAAAGGAAGGGTCTCAGGTTTGGAACGGGAAGGAGTTGGATATCCAATCTCATGTTATAGGAAGGGTCTCAGGTTTGGTATAAGCATTGAGATATCACATCTCTGCTATCGGAAGTGTCTCAGGATTGGAATGGGAAGGAATTGGATATCCCATTTCATGTTATAGGACGGGTCTCAGGATTGTTATTAGAATCATTGAGATATCATATTGCATGCTGTAGGAAGGGTCTAAGGATTGGAATGGGAAAGACTTGGATATCACATCTCATGCTATAGGAAGAGTCTCAGGTTTGGTATAAGCATTGAGATATCACATCTCATGCTATAGGAAGGGTCTCAGGATTGGAATGGGAAGGAGTTGTATATGACATCTCATGCCGTAGGAAGGGTCTCAGGTTTGGTATAAGCATTGAGATATCACATCTCTGCTATCAGAAGAGTCTCAGGATTGGAATGGGAAGGAGTTGGATATCCCATCTCATGTTATAGGAAGAGTCTCAGGTTTGTTATTAGAATCATTGAGATATCACATCTCATGCTATAGGAAGGGTCTCAGGATTGGAATGGGAAGGAGTTGGATATCACATCTCACGCTATAGGAAGGGTCTCAGGTTTGGTATAAGCATTGAGATATCACATCTCATGCTATAGGAAGGGTCTCAGGATTGGAATGGGAAGGAGTTGTATATGACATCTCATGCCGTAGGAAGGGTCTCAGGTTTGGTATAAGCATTGAGATATCACATCTCTGCTATCAGAAGAGTCTCAGGATTGGAAAGGGAAGGAGTTGGATATCCCATCTCATGTTATAGGAAGAGTCTCAGGTTTGGTATTAGAAGCATTGAGATATCACATCTCATGCTATAGGAAGTGTCTCAGGATTGGAATGGGAAGGACTTGGATATCACATCTCATGCTATAGGGAGGGTCTCAAGTTTGATATTAGAAGCATTGAGATATCACATCTCATGCTATAGGAAGAGTCTCAGGTTTGGGAAGGGAAGGATTTGGATTTCGCATCTCTTGTTATAGGATGGTTCTCATGTTTGGTTTTTGAAGCATTGAGATATTACATCTCATGCTATCGGAAGGGTCTCAGGTTTGGTATTAGAAGCATTGAGATATCACATCTCATGCTAAAGGATTGGTCTCCGGATTGGAATGTGAAGGATTTGGATATCACATCTCATGCTAAAGGAAGGGTCTCAGGTTTGGAATGGGAAGGAGTTGGATATGACATCTCTTGTTATAGGGAGGGTCTCAGGATTTGAATGGCAAGGAGTTGGATATCACATCTCATGCCATAGGAAGGGTCTCAGGTTTGGTATAAGCATTGAGATATCACATCTCTGCTATCGGAAGGGTCTCAGGATTGGAATGGGAAGGACTTAGATATCACATCTCATGCTATAGGGAGGGTCTCAGTTTTGATATTAGAAGCATTGAGATATCACATCTCATGCTATCGGAAGGGTCTCAGGATTGGAATGGGAGGAGCTGGATATCACATCTCATGCTAAAGGAAGGGTCTCAGGTTTGGAAGGGGAAGGATTTGGATATCACATCTCATGTTATAGAATGGGTCTCAGGTTTGGTATTAGAAGCATTGTGATATCACATCTCATGCTATAGGAAGTGTCTCAGGATTGGAATGGGAAGGAGTTGTATATCACATCTCATGCTATAGGAAGGGTTTCAGGTTTGGTAGAAGCATTGAGATATCACATCTCATGCTATAGGAAGAGTCTCAGGTTTGGGAAGGGAAGGATTTGGATTTCACATCTCATGTTATAGGATGGTTCTCATGTTTGGTTTTTGAAGCATTGAGATATCACATCTCCTGCTATCGGAAGGGTCTCAGGTTTGGTATTAGAAACATTGAGATATCACATCTCATGCTATAGGATTGGTCTCTGGATTGGAATGTGAAGGATTTGGATATCACATCTCATGCTAAAGGAAGGGTCTCAGGTTTGGAATGGGAAGGAGTTGGATATGACATCTCTTGTTATAGGGAGGGTCTCAGGATTTGAATGGCAAGGAGTTGGATATCACATCTCATGCCATAGGAAGGGTCTCAGGTTTGGTATTAGAAGCCTTGAGATATCACATCTCATGGTATAATAAGGGTCTCAGGATTGGAATGGGAAGGAGTTTGATATCACATCACAAGCTATAGGAAGTGTCTCAGGTTTGGGAAGGGAAGGATTGGGATTTCACATCTCATGTTATAGGATGGTTCTCATGTTTGGTTTTAGAAGCATTGAGATATCACATCTCATGCTATCGGAAGGGTCTCAGGTTTGGAATGGGAAGGAGTTGGATATCACATCTCATGTTATAGGAAGCATCTCAGGTTTGGTATTAGAAGCATTGAGATATCACATCTCATGCTATAGGAAGGGTCTCAGGATTGGAATGTGAAGGATTTGGATATCAAATCTCATGCTAAAGGAAGGGTCTCAGGTTTGGTATAAGCATTGAGATATCATATCTCTGCTATCGGAAGGGTCTCAGGATTGGATTGGGAAGGAGTTGGACATCCCTTCTCATGCTATAGGAAGGGTCTCATGTTGGAATGGGAAGGAGTTGGATATCATATCTCATGTTATAGGAAGGGTCTCAAGATTGAAATGGGAAGTATTTGGATATCACATCTCTTGCTATATGAAGGGTCTCAGGTTTTTTATTAGAAACATTGAGATATCACATCTCATGCTATCGGAAGGGTTTCAGGATTGGAATGGGAAGGATTTGGATATCATATCTCATGTTATAGGACGGGTCCCAGGTTTGGTATTAGAAGCATTGAGATATCACATCTTATGGTATAGGAAGGGTCTCAGGTTTGGAATGGGAAGGAGTTGGATATCACATCTCATCCAATAGGAAGGGTCTCAGGTTTGGAATGGGAAGGAATTGGATATCACATCTCATGTTATAGGAAGGATCTCAGGATTGAAATGGGAAGGAGTTGGATATCCCTTCTCATGCTATAGGAAGGGTCTCAGGTTGGAATGGGAAGGATTTGGATATCACATCTCTTGCTATAGGAAGGGTCTCAAGTTTTTTATTAGAAACATTGAGATATCACATCTCATGCTATAGGAAGGGTTTAAGGATTGGAATGGGAAGGAGTTGGATATCCCTTCTCATGCTATAGGAAGGGTCTCAGGTTGGAATGGGAAGGATTTGGATATCACATCTCTTGCTATAGGAAGGGTCTCAGGTTTTTTATTAGAAACATTGAGATATCACATCTCATGCTATAGGAAGGGTTTAAGGATTGGAATGGGAAGGATTTGGATATCACATCTCATGCTAAAGGAAGGGTCTCAGGTTTGGAAGGGGAAGGATTTGGATATCACATCTCATGTTATTTGACCGGTCTCAGGTTTGGTATTAGAAGCATTGAGATATCAAGTCTCATGGTATAGGACGGGAGTTTGATATCACATCATGCCATGGTATGGGTCTCAGGTTTTGTAGAAGCATTGGGATATCACATCTCATGCTATCGGAAGGGTATCAGGATTGGATTTGGAAGGAGTTGTTGGATATCCCATCTCATGCTATAGGAAAGGTCTCAGGTTGGAATGGGAAAGAGTTGGATATCACATCTCATGTTATAGGAAGGGTCTCAAGATTGGAATGGGAAGGACTTGGATATCACATCTCATGCTGTAGGAAGGCTCTCAGGTTTGGAAAGGGAAGGAGTTGGATATCACATTTCATGTTAGAGGTAGGATCTCAGGTTTGGTATTAGAGGCATTGAGATATCACATCTCATGCTATCAGAAGGGTATCAGGATTGGAATGGGAAGGAGTTGGATATCACATCTCATGCTAAAGGGAGGGTCTCAGGTTTGGATGGGGAAGGATTTGGATATCACATCTCATGTTATAGGAAGGATCTCAGGTTTGGTATTAGAAGCATTGAGATATCACATCTCATGCTATCGGAAGGATCTCAGGTTTGGTATTAGAAGCATTGAGATATCACATCTCATGCTATAGGAAGGGTCTCAGGATTGGAATGGGAAGGACTTGGATATCACATCTCATGCTAAAGGAAGGGTCTCAGTTTTGGTAGAAGCATTGCGATATCACATCTCATGCTATAGGAAGGGTCTCAGGATTGGAATCGGAAGGAGTTGGATATCACATCTCATGCTATAGGAAGGGTCTCAGGTTTGGTATAAGCATTGAGATATCACATCTCTGCTATCGGAAGGGTCTCAGGATTGGATTGGGAAGGAGTTGGATATCACATCTCATGTTATAGGAAGGGTCTCCGGATTGGAATGTGAAGGATTTGGATATCACATCTCATGCTAAAGGAAGGGTCTCAGGTTTGGAATGGGAAGGAGTTGGATATGACATCTCTTGTTATAGGGAGGGTCTCGGGATTTGAATGGCAAGGTGTTGGATATCATATCTCATGCCATAGGAAGGGTCTCAGGTTTGGTATAAGCATTGAGATATCACATCTCTGCTATCGGAAGGGTCTCAGGATTGGATTGGGAAGGAGTTGGATATCCCTTCTCATGCTATAGGAAGGGTCTCAGGTTGGAATGGGAAGGAGTTGGATATCACATCTCATGCTATAGGGAGGGTTTCAGTTTTGATATTAGAAGCATTGAGATATCACATCTCATGCTATCGGAAGTGTCTCAGGATTGGAATGGGAAGGAGCTGGATATTACATCTCATGCTAAAGGAAGGGTCTCAGGTTTGGAACTGGAAGGAGTTGGATATCCGATCTCATGTTATAGGAAGGGTCTCAGGTTTGGTATAAGCATTGAGATATCACATCTCTGCTATCGGAAGTGTCTCAGGATTGGAATGGGAAGGAGTTGGATATCCCATCTCATGTTATAGGACGGGTCTCAGGATTGTTATTAGAATCATTGAGATATCATATTGCATGCTGTAGGAAGGGTCTAAGGATTGGAATGGGAAAGACTTGGATATCACATCTCATGCTATAGGAAGGGTCTCAGGTTTGGTATAAGCATTGAGATATCAAATCTCATGCTATAGGAAGGGTCTCAGGATTGGAATGGAAGGAGTTGGATATCACATCTCATGTTATAGGAAGGATCTCAGGTTTGGTATTAGAAGCATTGAGACATCACATCTCATGCTATAGGAAGGGTCTCAGGATTGGAATGGGAAGGAGTTGGATATCACATCTCATGCTATAGGAAGGGTCTCAGGTTTGGTATAAGCATTGAGATATCACATCTCATGCTATAGGAAGGGTCTCAGGATTGGAATGGGAAGGAGTTGTATATGACATCTCATGCCGTAGGAAGGGTCTCAGGTTTGGTATAAGCATTGAGATATCACATCTCTGCTATCAGAAGAGTCTCAGGATTGGAATGGGAAGGAGTTGGATATCCCATCTCATGTTATAGGAAGAGTCTCAGGTTTGGTATTAGAAGCATTGAGATATCACATCTCATGCTATAGGAAGTGTCTCAGGATTGGAATGGGAAGGACTTGGATATCACATCTCATGCTATAGGGAGGGTCTCAAGTTTGGGAAGGGAAGGATTTGGATTTCACATCTCATGTTATAGGACGGTTCTCATGTTTGGTTTTTGAAGCATTGAGATATCACATCTCATGCTATCGGAAGGGTCTCAGGTTTGGTATTAGAAGCATTGAGATATCACATCTCATGCTATAGGATTGGTCTCTGGATTGGAATGTGAAGGATTTGGATATCACATCTCATGCTATAGGATTGGTCTCAGGATTTGAATGGCAAGGAGTTGGATATCACATCTCATGCCATAGGAAGGGTCTCAGGTTTGGTATAAGCATTGAGATATCACATCTCTGCTATCGGAAGGGTCTCAGGATTGGATTGGGAAGGAGTTGGATATCACATCTCATGTTATAGGAAGGGTCTCCGGATTGGAATGTGAAGGATTTGGATATCACATCTCTTGCTAAAGGAAGGGTCTCAGGTCTGGAATGGGAAGGAGTTGGATATGACATCTCTTGTTATAGGGAGGGTCTCAGGATTTGAATGGCAAGGAGTTGGATATCACATCTCATGCCATAGGAAGGGTCTCAGGTTTGGTATAAGCATTGAGATATCACATCTCTGCTATCGGAAGGGTCTCAGGATTGGATTGGGAAGGAGTTGGATATCCCTTCTCATGCTATAGGAAGGGTCTCAGGTTGGAATGGGAAGGAGTTGGATATCACATCTCATGCTAAAGGAGGGGTCTCAGGTTTGGTAGAAGCATTGAGATATCACATCTCATGCTATCGGAAGTGTCTCAGGATTGGAATGGGAAGGAGCTGGATATTACATCTCATGCTAAAGGAAGGGTCTCAGGTTTGGAACGGGAAGGAGTTGGATATCCGATCTCATGTTATAGGAAGGGTCTCAGGTTTGGTATAAGCATTGAGATATCACATCTCTGCTTTCGGAAGTGTCTCAGGATTGGAATGGGAAGGAATTGGATATCCCATCTCATGTTATAGGACGGGTCTCAGGATTGTTATTAGAATCATTGAGATATCATATTGCATGCTGTATGAAGGGTCTAAGGATTGGAATGGGAAAGACTTGGATATCACATCTCATGCTATAGGAAGGGTCTCTGGTTTGGTATAAGCATTGAGATATCAAATCTCATGCTATAGGAAGGGTCTCAGGATTGGAATGGAAGGAGTTGGATATCACATCTCATGTTATAGGAAGGATCTCAGGTTTGGTATTAGAAGCATTGAGACATCACATCTCATGCTATAGGAAGGGTCTCAGGATTGGAATGGGAAGGAGTTGGATATCACATCTCATGCTATAGGAAGGGTCTCAGGTTTGGTATAAGCATTGAGATATCACATCTCATGCTATAGGAAGGGTCTCAGGATTGGAATGGGAAGGAGTTGTATATGACATCTCATGCCCTAGGAAGGGTCTCAGGTTTGGTATAAGCATTGAGATATCACATCTCTGCTATCAGAAGAGTCTCAGGATTGGAATGGGAAGGAGTTGGATATCCCATCTCATGTTATAGGAAGAGTCTCAGGTTTGGTATTAGAAGCATTGAGATATCACATCTCATGCTATAGGAAGTGTCTCAGGATTGGAATGGGAAGGACTTGGATATCACATCTCATGCTATAGGGAGGGTCTCAAGTTTGATATTAGAAGCATTGAGATATCACATCTCATGCTATAGGAAGAGTCTCAGGTTGGGGAAGGGAAGGATTTGGATTTCACATCTCATGTTATAGGATGGTTCTCATGTTTGGTTTTTGAAGCATTGAGATATCACATCTCATGCTATCGGAAGGGTCTCAGGTTTGGTATTAGAAGCGAGTAGTGTACATTTGGCTCAGATACACACGGCCGCTCCGTTGCCCTGCTGTGGTGACAAAACTGTGCAGGTTTCTTCGATTGGGACGTCTTTTTACTCAACACGACGACGAGGCGTTCCCTGCTCTTCTGAACCTGCCAGCTGCTGAAACTGACGCGGAGAAGCCTGGGTCTGCTTGCATCGGGGACCGGTGAGTAGTATAGCTAGGATCTGGTCGCCCTCCTGCAGGAGCCCATTGCTTTTCCCCGCTGTGTAAAACAGCACCCGTTTGTCCGTACTCGCGCTCTGCTTCTGCCCACTGTGGAGGCTGCGCTTGAGTCGCGGAACTTGTTCTTCTTCTGTATGCACTAAACTGAACTGCCTGACTTCCTTCGAAGAGCTTCTCCTTTTGCCCGTTGGCACCAGCGCGTGCAGGTACTTTGAGCACAAGGCTCCACTCTTCGCAGGGCTCGGACTTCCATCTAGTTAGGTGTCTGTGAAGGCGAACTGAGTCTAAAGCATTGTATCGCACTGCCTGTTTTCCTTCCCTTTCAGGTGGACTACACATTTCGTGCATATAACGCTTGCGACTGTCGTATTTGTATATATATTGTGTTGATATGGTATGTGTTGGTTTAATATTGTGATATTGTGATTTTCTCGCTACGGTCATTGTTTTAAAGGCCTTAAAATAAACGTGTATATATTTTTTATATAACACCTGTTTGGAGTAGTTTGTAAGTGATCTTGTTTTGTGTGCTCATTGCGGGCTTTCAGTCACCCTCACCCCTCTTGAGACCTAGTCTTGACCGCCGCGATCGCTACCTTGATTGGTCTGGCTCGTCCAGAGGTTACCCTGTTCCAAGTAATTAGGTTGGCCTTCTGAACTTCTGCGCCACCAGGACAGAGTTCAGAAATCCGTCTTAACACATCTCATGTTATAGGACGGGTCTCAGGTTTGTTATTAGAATCATTGAGATATCATATTGCATGCTGTAGGAAGGGCCTAAGGATTGGAATGGGAAGGACTTGGATATCACATCTCATGCTATAGATAGGCTCTCAGGTTTGGAAAGGGAAGGAGTTGGATATCACATTTCATGTTAGAGGAAGGATCTCAGGTTTGGTATTAGAGGCATTGAGATATCACATCTCATGCTATAGGAAGGGTCTCAGGTTGGAATGGGAAGGAGTTGGATATCACATCTCATGTTATAGGAAGGCTCTCAGGTTTGGAAGGGGAAAGAGTTGGATATCACATTTCATGTTAGAGGTAGGATCTCAGGTTTGGTATTAGAGGCATTGAGATATCACATCTCATGCTATCAGAAGGGTCTCAGGATTGGAATGGGAAGGAGTTGGATATCACATCTCATGCTAAAGGGAGAGTCTCAGGTTTGGAAGGGGAAGGATTTGGATATCACATCTCATGTTATCGGAAGGATCTCAGGTTTGGTATTAGAAGTATTGAGATATCACATCTCATGCTATCAGAAGGGTCTCAGGATTGGAATGGGAAGGAGTTGGATATCACATCTCATGTTATAGGAAGGATCTCAGGTTTGGTGTTAGAAGCATTGAGATATCACATCTCATGCTATCGGAAGGATCTCAGGTTTGGTATTAGAAACATTGAGATATCACATCTCATGCTATCAGAAGGGTCTCAGGATTGGAATGGGAAGGATTTGGATATCACATCTCATGTTATCGGAAGGATCTCAGGTTTGGTATTAGAAGTATTGAGATATCACATCTCATGCTATAGGAAGGGTCTCAGGATTGGAATGGGAAGGAGTTGGATATCACATCGCATGCTAAAGGAAGGGTCTCAGGTTTGGTAGAAGCATTGAGATATCACATCTCATGCTATAGGAAGGGTCTTAGGATTGGAATGGGAAGGATTTAGATATCACATATCATGCTATAGGGAGGGTTTCAGTTTTGATATTAGAAGCATTGAGATATCACATCTCATGCTATCGGAAGTGTCTCAGGATTGGAATGGGAAGGAGCTGGATATCACATCTCATGCTAAAGGAAGGGTCTCAGGTTTGGAACGGGAAGGAGTTGGATATCCGATCTCATGTTATAGGAAGGGTCTCAGGTTAGGTATAAGCATTGAGATATCACATCTCTGCTATCGGAAGTGTCTCAGGATTGGAATGGGAAGGAATTGGATATCCCATCTCACGTTATAGGACGGGTCTCAGGATTGTTATTAGAATCATTGAGATATCATATTGCATGCTGTAGGAAGGGTCTAAGGATTGGAATGGGAAGGACTTGGGTATCACATCTCATGCTATAGGAAGGGTCTCAGGTTTGGTATAAGCATTGAGATATCAAATCTCATGCTATAGGAAGGGTCTCAGGATTGGAATGGAAGGAGTTGGATATCACATCTCATGTTATAGGTAGGATCTCAGGTTTGGTATTAGAAGCATTGAGACATCACATCTCATGCTATAGGAAGGGTCTCAGGATTGGAATGGGAAGGAGTTGGATATCACATCTCATGCTATAGGAAGGGTCTCAGGTTTGGTATAAGCATTGAGATATCACATCTCATGCTATAGGAAGGGTCTCAGGATTGGATTGGGAAGGAGTTGTATATGACATCTCATGCCGTAGGAAGGGTCTCAGGTTTGGTATAAGCATTGAGATATCACATCTCTGCTATCGGAAGGGTCTCAGGATTGGAATGGGAAGGAGTTGGATATCCCATCTCATGTTATAGGAAGAGTCTCAGGTTTGGTATTAGAAGCATTGAGATATCACATCTCATGCTATAGGAAGTGTCTCAGGATTGGAATGGGAAGGACTTGGATATCACATCTCATGCTATAGGGAGGGTCTCAAGTTTGATATTAGAAGCATTGAGATATCACATCTCATGCTATAGGAAGGGTCTCAGGATTGCAATGGGAAGGAGTTGGATATCACATCTCATGCTATAGGAAGGGTCTCAGGTTTGGTATAAGCAGTGAGATATCACATCTCATGCTATAGGAAGTGTCTCAGTATTGGAATGGGAAGGAATTGGATATCACATCTCATGTTATAGGAAGGATCTCAGGTTTGGTATAAGCATTGAGATATCACATCTCTGCTATCGGAAGGGTCTCAGGATTAGAATGGTAAGGAGTTGGATATTCCCATCTCATGTTATAGGAAGGGTCTCAGGTTTGGTATTAGAAGCATTGAGATATCACATCTCATGCTATAGGAAGGGTCTCAGGATTGGAATGGGAAGGACTTGGATATCCCATCTCATGCTATAGGGAGGGTCTCAGGATTGGAATGGGAAGGACTTAGATATCACATATCATTTTTGTTGGTCTCAGTTTTGATATTAGAAGCATTGAGATATCACATCTCATGCTATCGGAAGTGTCTCAGTATTGGAATGGGAAGGAGCTGGATATCACATCTAATGCTAAAGGAAGGGTCTCAGGTTTGGAACGGGAAGGAGTTGGATATCACATCTCATGCTATAGGAAGGGTCTCAGGTTTGGTATAAGCATTGAGATATCAAATCTCATGCTATAGGAAGGGTCTCAGGATTGGAATGGAAGGAGTTGGATATCACATCTCATGTTATAGGAAGGATCTCAGGTTTGGTATTAGAAGCATTGAGACATCACATCTCATGCTATAGGAAGGGTCTCAGGATTGGAATGGGAAGGAGTTGGATATCACATCTCATGCTATAGGAAGGGTCTCAGGTTTGGTATAAGCATTGAGATATCACATCTCATGCTATAGGAAGGGTCTCAGGATTGGAATGGGAAGGAGTTGTATATGACATCTCATGCCGTAGGAAGGGTCTCAGGTTTGGTATAAGCATTGAGATATCACATCTCATGCTATAGGAAGTGTCTCAGGATTGGAATGAGAAGGACTTGGATATCACTTCTCATGCTATAGGGAGGGTCTCAAGTTTGATATTAGAAGCAATGAGATATCACATCTCATGCTATAGGAAGGGTCTCAGGATTGGAATGGGAAGGACTTAGATATCACATATCATTTTTGTTGGTCTCAGTTTTGATATTAGAAGCATTGAGATATCACATCTCATGCTATCGGAAGTGTCTCAGTATTGGAATGGGAAGGAGCTGGATATCACATCTCATGCTAAAGGAAGGGTCTCAGGTTTGGAACGGGAAGGAGTTGGATATCACATCTCATGTTATAGGAAGGGTCTCAGGTTTGGTATAAGCATTGAGATATCACATCTCTGCTATCGGAAGTGTCTCAGTATTGGAATGGGAAGGAGCTGGATATCACATCTCATGCTAAAGGAAGGGTCTCAGGTTTGGAACGGGAAGGAGTTGGATATCACATCTCATGTTATAGGAAGCGTCTCAGGTTTGGTATAAGCATTGAGATATCACATCTCTGCTATCGGAAGTGTCTCAGGATTGGAATGGGAAGGAGTTGGATATCCCATCTCATGTTATAGGACGGGTCTCAGGTTTAGAAGGGGAAGGATTTGGATATCACATCTCATGTTATAGGAAGGATCTCAGGTTTGGCATTAGAAGCATTGAGATATCACATCTCATGCTATCGGAAGGATCTCAGGTTTGGTATTAGAAACATTGAGATATCACATTTCATGCTATCAGAAGGGTCTCAGGATTGGAATGGGAAGGATTTGGATATCACATCTCATGTTATCGGAAGGATCTCAGGTTTGGTATTAAAAGTATTGAGATATCACATCTCATGCTATAGGAAGGGTCTCAGGATTGGAATGGGAAGGAGTTGGATATCACATCTCATGCTAAAGGAAGGGTCTCAGGTTTGGTAGAAGCATTGAGATATCACATCTCATGCTATAGGAAGGGTCTTAGGATTGGAATGGGAAGGACTTAGATATCACATATCATGCTATAGGGAGGGTTTCAGTTTTGATATTAGAAGCATTGAGATATCACATCTCATGCTATCTGAAGTGTCTCAGGATTGGAATGGGAAGGAGCTGGATATCACATCTCATGCTAAAGGAAGGGTCTCAGGTTTGGAACGGGAAGGAGTTGGATATCCGATCTCATGTTATAGGAAGGGTCTCAGGTTTGGTATAAGCATTGAGATATCACATCTCTGCTATCGGAAGTGTCTCAGGATTGGAATGGGAAGGAATTGGATATCCCATCTCACGTTATAGGACGGGTCTCAGGATTGTTATTAGAATCATTGAGATATCATATTGCATGCTGTAGGAAGGGTCTAAGGATTGGAATGGGAAGGACTTGGGTATCACATCTCATGCTATAGGAAGGGTCTCAGGTTTGGTATAAGCATTGAGATATCAAATCTCATGCTATAGGAAGGGTCTCAGGATTGGAATGGAAGGAGTTGGATATCACATCTCATGTTATAGGAAGGATCTCAGGTTTGGTATTAGAAGCATTGAGACATCACATCTCATGCTATAGGAAGGGTCTCAGGATTGGAATGGGAAGGAGTTGGATATCACATCTCATGCTATAGGAAGGGTCTCAGGTTTGGTATAAGCATTGAGATATCACATCTCATGCTATAGGAAGGGTCTCAGGATTGGAATGGGAAGGAGTTGTATATGACATCTCATGCCCTAGGAAGGGTCTCAGGTTTGGTATAAGCATTGAGATATCACATCTCTGCTATCAGAAGAGTCTCAGGATTGGAATGGGAAGGAGTTGGATATCCCATCTCATGTTATAGGAAGAGTCTCAGGTTTGGTATTAGAAGCATTGAGATATCACATCTCATGCTATAGGAAGTGTCTCAGGATTGGAATGGGAAGGACTTGGATATCACATCTCAACGCTATAGGGAATGTCTCAAGTTTGATATTAGAAGCATTGAGATATCACATCTCATGCTATAGGAAGAGTCTCAGGTTTGGGAAGGGAAGGATTTGGATTTCACATCTCATGTTATAGGATGGTTCTCATGTTTGGTATTAGAAGCGAGTAGTGTACATTTGGCTCAGATACACACGGCCGCTCCGTTGCCCTGCTGTGGTGACAAAACTGTGCAGGTTTCTTCGATTGGGATGTCTTTTTACTCAACACGACGACGAGGCGTTCCCTGCTCTTCTGAACCTGCCAGCTGCTGAAACTGACGCGGAGAAGCCTGGGTCTGCTTGCATCGGGGACCGGTGAGTAGTATAGCTAGGATCTGGTCGCCCTCCTGCAGGAGCCCATTGCTTTTCCCCGCTGTGTAAAACAGCACCCGTTTGTCCGTACTCGCGCTCTGCTTCTGCCCACTGTGGAGGCTGCGCTTGAGTCGCGGAACTTGTTCTTCTTCTGTATGCACTAAACTGAACTGCCTGACTTCCTTCGAAGAGCTTCTCCTTTTGCCCGTTGGCACCAGCGCGTGCAGGTACTTTGAGCACAAGGCTCCACTCTTCGCAGGGCTCGGACTTCCATCTAGTTAGGTGTCTGTGAAGGCGAACTGAGTCTAAAGCATTGTATCGCACTGCCTGTTTTCCTTCCCTTTCAGGTGGACTACACATTTCGTGCATATAACGCTTGCGACTGTCGTATTTGTATATATATTGTGTTGATATGGTATGTGTTGGTTTAATATTGTGATATTGTGATTTTCTCGCTACGGTCATTGTTTTAAAGGCCTTAAAATAAACGTGTATATATTTTTTATATAACACCTGTTTGGAGTAGTTTGTAAGTGATCTTGTTTTGTGTGCTCATTGCGGGCTTTCAGTCACCCTCACCCCTCTTGAGACCTAGTCTTGACCGCCGCGATCGCTACCTTGATTGGTCTGGCTCGTCCAGAGGTTACCCTGTTCCAAGTAATTAGGTTGGCCTTCTGAACTTCTGCGCCACCAGGACAGAGTTCAGAAATCCGTCTTAACACATCTCATGTTATAGGACGGGTCTCAGGTTTGTTATTAGAATCATTGAGATATCATATTGCATGCTGTAGGAAGGGCCTAAGGATTGGAATGGGAAGGACTTGGATATCACATCTCATGCTATAGATAGGCTCTCAGGTTTGGAAAGGGAAGGAGTTGGATATCACATTTCATGTTAGAGGAAGGATCTCAGGTTTGGTATTAGAGGCATTGAGATATCACATCTCATGCTATAGGAAGGGTCTCAGGTTGGAATGGGAAGGAGTTGGATATCACATCTCATGTTATAGGAAGGCTCTCAGGTTTGGAAGGGGAAAGAGTTGGATATCACATTTCATGTTAGAGGTAGGATCTCAGGTTTGGTATTAGAGGCATTGAGATATCACATCTCATGCTATCAGAAGGGTCTCAGGATTGGAATGGGAAGGAGTTGGATATCACATCTCATGCTAAAGGGAGAGTCTCAGGTTTGGAAGGGGAAGGATTTGGATATCACATCTCATGTTATCGGAAGGATCTCAGGTTTGGTATTAGAAGTATTGAGATATCACATCTCATGCTATCAGAAGGGTCTCAGGATTGGAATGGGAAGGAGTTGGATATCACATCTCATGTTATAGGAAGGATCTCAGGTTTGGTGTTAGAAGCATTGAGATATCACATCTCATGCTATCGGAAGGATCTCAGGTTTGGTATTAGAAACATTGAGATATCACATCTCATGCTATCAGAAGGGTCTCAGGATTGGAATGGGAAGGATTTGGATATCACATCTCATGTTATCGGAAGGATCTCAGGTTTGGTATTAGAAGTATTGAGATATCACATCTCATGCTATAGGAAGGGTCTCAGGATTGGAATGGGAAGGAGTTGGATATCACATCGCATGCTAAAGGAAGGGTCTCAGGTTTGGTAGAAGCATTGAGATATCACATCTCATGCTATAGGAAGGGTCTTAGGATTGGAATGGGAAGGATTTAGATATCACATATCATGCTATAGGGAGGGTTTCAGTTTTGATATTAGAAGCATTGAGATATCACATCTCATGCTATCGGAAGTGTCTCAGGATTGGAATGGGAAGGAGCTGGATATCACATCTCATGCTAAAGGAAGGGTCTCAGGTTTGGAACGGGAAGGAGTTGGATATCCGATCTCATGTTATAGGAAGGGTCTCAGGTTAGGTATAAGCATTGAGATATCACATCTCTGCTATCGGAAGTGTCTCAGGATTGGAATGGGAAGGAATTGGATATCCCATCTCACGTTATAGGACGGGTCTCAGGATTGTTATTAGAATCATTGAGATATCATATTGCATGCTGTAGGAAGGGTCTAAGGATTGGAATGGGAAGGACTTGGGTATCACATCTCATGCTATAGGAAGGGTCTCAGGTTTGGTATAAGCATTGAGATATCAAATCTCATGCTATAGGAAGGGTCTCAGGATTGGAATGGAAGGAGTTGGATATCACATCTCATGTTATAGGTAGGATCTCAGGTTTGGTATTAGAAGCATTGAGACATCACATCTCATGCTATAGGAAGGGTCTCAGGATTGGAATGGGAAGGAGTTGGATATCACATCTCATGCTATAGGAAGGGTCTCAGGTTTGGTATAAGCATTGAGATATCACATCTCATGCTATAGGAAGGGTCTCAGGATTGGATTGGGAAGGAGTTGTATATGACATCTCATGCCGTAGGAAGGGTCTCAGGTTTGGTATAAGCATTGAGATATCACATCTCTGCTATCGGAAGGGTCTCAGGATTGGAATGGGAAGGAGTTGGATATCCCATCTCATGTTATAGGAAGAGTCTCAGGTTTGGTATTAGAAGCATTGAGATATCACATCTCATGCTATAGGAAGTGTCTCAGGATTGGAATGGGAAGGACTTGGATATCACATCTCATGCTATAGGGAGGGTCTCAAGTTTGATATTAGAAGCATTGAGATATCACATCTCATGCTATAGGAAGGGTCTCAGGATTGCAATGGGAAGGAGTTGGATATCACATCTCATGCTATAGGAAGGGTCTCAGGTTTGGTATAAGCAGTGAGATATCACATCTCATGCTATAGGAAGTGTCTCAGTATTGGAATGGGAAGGAATTGGATATCACATCTCATGTTATAGGAAGGATCTCAGGTTTGGTATAAGCATTGAGATATCACATCTCTGCTATCGGAAGGGTCTCAGGATTAGAATGGTAAGGAGTTGGATATTCCCATCTCATGTTATAGGAAGGGTCTCAGGTTTGGTATTAGAAGCATTGAGATATCACATCTCATGCTATAGGAAGGGTCTCAGGATTGGAATGGGAAGGACTTGGATATCCCATCTCATGCTATAGGGAGGGTCTCAGGATTGGAATGGGAAGGACTTAGATATCACATATCATTTTTGTTGGTCTCAGTTTTGATATTAGAAGCATTGAGATATCACATCTCATGCTATCGGAAGTGTCTCAGTATTGGAATGGGAAGGAGCTGGATATCACATCTAATGCTAAAGGAAGGGTCTCAGGTTTGGAACGGGAAGGAGTTGGATATCACATCTCATGCTATAGGAAGGGTCTCAGGTTTGGTATAAGCATTGAGATATCAAATCTCATGCTATAGGAAGGGTCTCAGGATTGGAATGGAAGGAGTTGGATATCACATCTCATGTTATAGGAAGGATCTCAGGTTTGGTATTAGAAGCATTGAGACATCACATCTCATGCTATAGGAAGGGTCTCAGGATTGGAATGGGAAGGAGTTGGATATCACATCTCATGCTATAGGAAGGGTCTCAGGTTTGGTATAAGCATTGAGATATCACATCTCATGCTATAGGAAGGGTCTCAGGATTGGAATGGGAAGGAGTTGTATATGACATCTCATGCCGTAGGAAGGGTCTCAGGTTTGGTATAAGCATTGAGATATCACATCTCATGCTATAGGAAGTGTCTCAGGATTGGAATGAGAAGGACTTGGATATCACTTCTCATGCTATAGGGAGGGTCTCAAGTTTGATATTAGAAGCAATGAGATATCACATCTCATGCTATAGGAAGGGTCTCAGGATTGGAATGGGAAGGACTTAGATATCACATATCATTTTTGTTGGTCTCAGTTTTGATATTAGAAGCATTGAGATATCACATCTCATGCTATCGGAAGTGTCTCAGTATTGGAATGGGAAGGAGCTGGATATCACATCTCATGCTAAAGGAAGGGTCTCAGGTTTGGAACGGGAAGGAGTTGGATATCACATCTCATGTTATAGGAAGGGTCTCAGGTTTGGTATAAGCATTGAGATATCACATCTCTGCTATCGGAAGTGTCTCAGTATTGGAATGGGAAGGAGCTGGATATCACATCTCATGCTAAAGGAAGGGTCTCAGGTTTGGAACGGGAAGGAGTTGGATATCACATCTCATGTTATAGGAAGCGTCTCAGGTTTGGTATAAGCATTGAGATATCACATCTCTGCTATCGGAAGTGTCTCAGGATTGGAATGGGAAGGAGTTGGATATCCCATCTCATGTTATAGGACGGGTCTCAGGTTTAGAAGGGGAAGGATTTGGATATCACATCTCATGTTATAGGAAGGATCTCAGGTTTGGCATTAGAAGCATTGAGATATCACATCTCATGCTATCGGAAGGATCTCAGGTTTGGTATTAGAAACATTGAGATATCACATTTCATGCTATCAGAAGGGTCTCAGGATTGGAATGGGAAGGATTTGGATATCACATCTCATGTTATCGGAAGGATCTCAGGTTTGGTATTAAAAGTATTGAGATATCACATCTCATGCTATAGGAATGGTCTCAGGATTGGAATGGGAAGGAGTTGGATATCACATCTCATGCTAAAGGAAGGGTCTCAGGTTTGGTAGAAGCATTGAGATATCACATCTCATGCTATAGGAAGGGTCTTAGGATTGGAATGGGAAGGACTTAGATATCACATATCATGCTATAGGGAGGGTTTCAGTTTTGATATTAGAAGCATTGAGATATCACATCTCATGCTATCTGAAGTGTCTCAGGATTGGAATGGGAAGGAGCTGGATATCACATCTCATGCTAAAGGAAGGGTCTCAGGTTTGGAACGGGAAGGAGTTGGATATCCGATCTCATGTTATAGGAAGGGTCTCAGGTTTGGTATAAGCATTGAGATATCACATCTCTGCTATCGGAAGTGTCTCAGGATTGGAATGGGAAGGAATTGGATATCCCATCTCACGTTATAGGACGGGTCTCAGGATTGTTATTAGAATCATTGAGATATCATATTGCATGCTGTAGGAAGGGTCTAAGGATTGGAATGGGAAGGACTTGGGTATCACATCTCATGCTATAGGAAGGGTCTCAGGTTTGGTATAAGCATTGAGATATCAAATCTCATGCTATAGGAAGGGTCTCAGGATTGGAATGGAAGGAGTTGGATATCACATCTCATGTTATAGGAAGGATCTCAGGTTTGGTATTAGAAGCATTGAGACATCACATCTCATGCTATAGGAAGGGTCTCAGGATTGGAATGGGAAGGAGTTGGATATCACATCTCATGCTATAGGAAGGGTCTCAGGTTTGGTATAAGCATTGAGATATCACATCTCATGCTATAGGAAGGGTCTCAGGATTGGAATGGGAAGGAGTTGTATATGACATCTCATGCCCTAGGAAGGGTCTCAGGTTTGGTATAAGCATTGAGATATCACATCTCTGCTATCAGAAGAGTCTCAGGATTGGAATGGGAAGGAGTTGGATATCCCATCTCATGTTATAGGAAGAGTCTCAGGTTTGGTATTAGAAGCATTGAGATATCACATCTCATGCTATAGGAAGTGTCTCAGGATTGGAATGGGAAGGACTTGGATATCACATCTCAACGCTATAGGGAATGTCTCAAGTTTGATATTAGAAGCATTGAGATATCACATCTCATGCTATAGGAAGAGTCTCAGGTTTGGGAAGGGAAGGATTTGGATTTCACATCTCATGTTATAGGATGGTTCTCATGTTTGGTATTAGAAGCGAGTAGTGTACATTTGGCTCAGATACACACGGCCGCTCCGTTGCCCTGCTGTGGTGACAAAACTGTGCAGGTTTCTTCGATTGGGATGTCTTTTTACTCAACACGACGACGAGGCGTTCCCTGCTCTTCTGAACCTGCCAGCTGCTGAAACTGACGCGGAGAAGCCTGGGTCTGCTTGCATCGGGGACCGGTGAGTAGTATAGCTAGGATCTGGTCGCCCTCCTGCAGGAGCCCATTGCTTTTCCCCGCTGTGTAAAACAGCACCCGTTTGTCCGTACTCGCGCTCTGCTTCTGCCCACTGTGGAGGCTGCGCTTGAGTCGCGGAACTTGTTCTTCTTCTGTATGCACTAAACTGAACTGCCTGACTTCCTTCGAAGAGCTTCTCCTTTTGCCCGTTGGCACCAGCGCGTGCAGGTACTTTGAGCACAAGGCTCCACTCTTCGCAGGGCTCGGACTTCCATCTAGTTAGGTGTCTGTGAAGGCGAACTGAGTCTAAAGCATTGTATCGCACTGCCTGTTTTCCTTCCCTTTCAGGTGGACTACACATTTCGTGCATATAACGCTTGCGACTGTCGTATTTGTATATATATTGTGTTGATATGGTATGTGTTGGTTTAATATTGTGATATTGTGATTTTCTCGCTACGGTCATTGTTTTAAAGGCCTTAAAATAAACGTGTATATATTTTTTATATAACACCTGTTTGGAGTAGTTTGTAAGTGATCTTGTTTTGTGTGCTCATTGCGGGCTTTCAGTCACCCTCACCCCTCTTGAGACCTAGTCTTGACCGCCGCGATCGCTACCTTGATTGGTCTGGCTCGTCCAGAGGTTACCCTGTTCCAAGTAATTAGGTTGGCCTTCTGAACTTCTGCGCCACCAGGACAGAGTTCAGAAATCCGTCTTAACACATCTCATGTTATAGGACGGGTCTCAGGTTTGTTATTAGAATCATTGAGATATCATATTGCATGCTGTAGGAAGGGCCTAAGGATTGGAATGGGAAGGACTTGGATATCACATCTCATGCTATAGATAGGCTCTCAGGTTTGGAAAGGGAAGGAGTTGGATATCACATTTCATGTTAGAGGAAGGATCTCAGGTTTGGTATTAGAGGCATTGAGATATCACATCTCATGCTATAGGAAGGGTCTCAGGTTGGAATGGGAAGGAGTTGGATATCACATCTCATGTTATAGGAAGGCTCTCAGGTTTGGAAGGGGAAAGAGTTGGATATCACATTTCATGTTAGAGGTAGGATCTCAGGTTTGGTATTAGAGGCATTGAGATATCACATCTCATGCTATCAGAAGGGTCTCAGGATTGGAATGGGAAGGAGTTGGATATCACATCTCATGCTAAAGGGAGAGTCTCAGGTTTGGAAGGGGAAGGATTTGGATATCACATCTCATGTTATCGGAAGGATCTCAGGTTTGGTATTAGAAGTATTGAGATATCACATCTCATGCTATCAGAAGGGTCTCAGGATTGGAATGGGAAGGAGTTGGATATCACATCTCATGTTATAGGAAGGATCTCAGGTTTGGTGTTAGAAGCATTGAGATATCACATCTCATGCTATCGGAAGGATCTCAGGTTTGGTATTAGAAACATTGAGATATCACATCTCATGCTATCAGAAGGGTCTCAGGATTGGAATGGGAAGGATTTGGATATCACATCTCATGTTATCGGAAGGATCTCAGGTTTGGTATTAGAAGTATTGAGATATCACATCTCATGCTATAGGAAGGGTCTCAGGATTGGAATGGGAAGGAGTTGGATATCACATCGCATGCTAAAGGAAGGGTCTCAGGTTTGGTAGAAGCATTGAGATATCACATCTCATGCTATAGGAAGGGTCTTAGGATTGGAATGGGAAGGATTTAGATATCACATATCATGCTATAGGGAGGGTTTCAGTTTTGATATTAGAAGCATTGAGATATCACATCTCATGCTATCGGAAGTGTCTCAGGATTGGAATGGGAAGGAGCTGGATATCACATCTCATGCTAAAGGAAGGGTCTCAGGTTTGGAACGGGAAGGAGTTGGATATCCGATCTCATGTTATAGGAAGGGTCTCAGGTTAGGTATAAGCATTGAGATATCACATCTCTGCTATCGGAAGTGTCTCAGGATTGGAATGGGAAGGAATTGGATATCCCATCTCACGTTATAGGACGGGTCTCAGGATTGTTATTAGAATCATTGAGATATCATATTGCATGCTGTAGGAAGGGTCTAAGGATTGGAATGGGAAGGACTTGGGTATCACATCTCATGCTATAGGAAGGGTCTCAGGTTTGGTATAAGCATTGAGATATCACATCTCATGCTATAGGAAGGGTCTCAGGATTGGAATGGAAGGAGTTGGATATCACATCTCATGTTATAGGTAGGATCTCAGGTTTGGTATTAGAAGCATTGAGACATCACATCTCATGCTATAGGAAGGGTCTCAGGATTGGAATGGGAAGGAGTTGGATATCACATCTCATGCTATAGGAAGGGTCTCAGGTTTGGTATAAGCATTGAGATATCACATCTCATGCTATAGGAAGGGTCTCAGGATTGGAATGGGAAGGAGTTGTATATGACATCTCATGCCGTAGGAAGGGTCTCAGGTTTGGTATAAGCATTGAGATATCACATCTCTGCTATCGGAAGGGTCTCAGGATTGGAATGGGAAGGAGTTGGATATCCCATCTCATGTTATAGGAAGAGTCTCAGGTTTGGTATTAGAAGCATTGAGATATCACATCTCATGCTATAGGAAGTGTCTCAGGATTGGAATGGGAAGGACTTGGATATCACATCTCATGCTATAGGGAGGGTCTCAAGTTTGATATTAGAAGCATTGAGATATCACATCTCATGCTATAGGAAGGGTCTCAGGATTGCAATGGGAAGGAGTTGGATATCACATCTCATGCTATAGGAAGGGTCTCAGGTTTGGTATAAGCAGTGAGATATCACATCTCATGCTATAGGAAGTGTCTCAGTATTGGAATGGGAAGGAGTTGGATATCACATCTCATGTTATAGGAAGGATCTCAGGTTTGGTATAAGCATTGAGATATCACATCTCTGCTATCGGAAGGGTCTCAGGATTAGAATGGTAAGGAGTTGGATATTCCCATCTCATGTTATAGGAAGGGTCTCAGGTTTGGTATTAGAAGCATTGAGATATCACATCTCATGCTATAGGAAGGGTCTCAGGATTGGAATGGGAAGGACTTGGATATCCCATCTCATGCTATAGGGAGGGTCTCAGGATTGGAATGGGAAGGACTTAGATATCACATATCATTTTTGTTGGTCTCAGTTTTGATATTAGAAGCATTGAGATATCACATCTCATGCTATCGGAAGTGTCTCAGTATTGGAATGGGAAGGAGCTGGATATCACATCTAATGCTAAAGGAAGGGTCTCAGGTTTGGAACGGGAAGGAGTTGGATATCACATCTCATGCTATAGGAAGGGTCTCAGGTTTGGTATAAGCATTGAGATATCAAATCTCATGCTATAGGAAGGGTCTCAGGATTGGAATGGAAGAAGTTGGATATCACATCTCATGTTATAGGAAGGATCTCAGGTTTGGTATTAGAAGCATTGAGACATCACATCTCATGCTATAGGAAGGGTCTCAGGATTGGAATGGGAAGGAGTTGGATATCACATCTCATGCTATAGGAAGGGTCTCAGGTTTGGTATAAGCATTGAGATATCACATCTCATGCTATAGGAAGGGTCTCAGGATTGGAATGGGAAGGAGTTGTATATGACATCTCATGCCGTAGGAAGGGTCTCAGGTTTGGTATAAGCATTGAGATATCACATCTCATGCTATAGGAAGTGTCTCAGGATTGGAATGAGAAGGACTTGGATATCACTTCTCATGCTATAGGGAGGGTCTCAAGTTTGATATTAGAAGCAATGAGATATCACATCTCATGCTATAGGAAGGGTCTCAGGATTGGAATGGGAAGGACTTAGATATCACATATCATTTTTGTTGGTCTCAGTTTTGATATTAGAAGCATTGAGATATCACATCTCATGCTATCGGAAGTGTCTCAGTATTGGAATGGGAAGGAGCTGGATATCACATCTCATGCTATAGGAAGGGTCTCAGGTTTGGAACGGGAAGGAGTTGGATATCACATCTCATGTTATAGGAAGGGTCTCAGGTTTGGTATAAGCATTGAGATATCACATCTCTGCTATCGGAAGTGTCTCAGTATTGGAATGGGAAGGAGCTGGATATCACATCTCATGCTAAAGGAAGGGTCTCAGGTTTGGAACGGGAAGGAGTTGGATATCACATCTCATGTTATAGGAAGCGTCTCAGGTTTGGTATAAGCATTGAGATATCACATCTCTGCTATCGGAAGTGTCTCAGGATTGGAATGGGAAGGAGTTGGATATCCCATCTCATGTTATAGGACGGGTCTCAGATTTAGAAGGGGAAGGATTTGGATATCACATCTCATGTTATAGGAAGGATCTCAGGTTTGGCATTAGAAGCATTGAGATATCACATCTCATGCTATCGGAAGGATCTCAGGTTTGGTATTAGAAACATTGAGATATCACATTTCATGCTATCAGAAGGGTCTCAGGATTGGAATGGGAAGGATTTGGATATCACATCTCATGTTATCGGAAGGATCTCAGGTTTGGTATTAAAAGTATTGAGATATCACATCTCATGCTATAGGAAGGGTCTCAGGATTGGAATGGGAAGGAGTTGGATATCACATCTCATGCTAAAGGAAGGGTCTCAGGTTTGGTAGAAGCATTGAGATATCACATCTCATGCTATAGGAAGGGTCTTAGGATTGGAATGGGAAGGACTTAGATATCACATATCATGCTATAGGGAGGGTTTCAGTTTTGATATTAGAAGCATTGAGATATCACATCTCATGCTATCTGAAGTGTCTCAGGATTGGAATGGGAAGGAGCTGGATATCACATCTCATGCTAAAGGAAGGGTCTCAGGTTTGGAACGGGAAGGAGTTGGATATCCGATCTCATGTTATAGGAAGGGTCTCAGGTTTGGTATAAGCATTGAGATATCACATCTCTGCTATCGGAAGTGTCTCAGGATTGGAATGGGAAGGAATTGGATATCCCATCTCACGTTATAGGACGGGTCTCAGGATTGTTATTAGAATCATTGAGATATCATATTGCATGCTGTAGGAAGGGTCTAAGGATTGGAATGGGAAGGACTTGGGTATCACATCTCATGCTATAGGAAGGGTCTCAGGTTTGGTATAAGCATTGAGATATCAAATCTCATGCTATAGGAAGGGTCTCAGGATTGGAATGGAAGGAGTTGGATATCACATCTCATGTTATAGGAAGGATCTCAGGTTTGGTATTAGAAGCATTGAGACATCACATCTCATGCTATAGGAAGGGTCTCAGGATTGGAATGGGAAGGAGTTGGATATCACATCTCATGCTATAGGAAGGGTCTCAGGTTTGGTATAAGCATTGAGATATCACATCTCATGCTATAGGAAGGGTCTCAGGATTGGAATGGGAAGGAGTTGTATATGACATCTCATGCCGTAGGAAGGGTCTCAGGTTTGGTATAAGCATTGAGATATCACATCTCTGCTATCGGAAGGGTCTCAGGATTGGAATGGGAAGGAGTTGGATATCCCATCTCATGTTATAGGAAGAGTCTCAAGTTTGATATTAGAAGCATTGAGATATCACATCTCATGCTATAGGAAGGGTCTCAGGATTGGAATGGGAAGGAGTTGGATATCACATCTCATGCTATAGGAAGGGTCTCAGGTTTGGTATAAGCAGTGAGATATCACATCTCATGCTATAGGAAGTGTCTCAGCATTGGAATGGGAAGGAGTTGGATATCACATCTCATGTTATAGGAAGGATCTCAGGTTTGGTATAAGCATTGAGATATCACATCTCTGCTATCGGAAGGGTCTCAGGATTAGAATGGTAAGGAGTTGGATATTCCCATCTCATGTTATAGGGAGGGTCTCAGGATTGGAATGGGAAGGACTTAGATATCACATCTCATGCTATAGGGAGGGTCTCAGGATTGGAATGGGAAGGACTTAGATATCACATATCATTTTTGTTGGTCTCAGTTTTGATATTAGAAGCATTGAGATATCACATCTCATGCTATCGGAAGTGTCTCAGTATTGGAATGGGAAGGAGCTGGATATCACATCTCATGCTAAAGGAAGGGTCTCAGGTTTGGAACGGGAAGGAGTTGGATATCACATCTCATGCTATAGGAAGGGTCTCAGGTTTGGTATAAGCATTGAGATATCAAATCTCATGCTATAGGAAGGGTCTCAGGATTGGAATGGAAGGAGTTGGATATCACATCTCATGTTATAGGAAGGATCTCAGGTTTGGTATTAGAAGCATTGAGACATCACATCTCATGCTATAGGAAGGGTCTCAGGATTGGAATGGGAAGGAGTTGGATATCACATCTCATGCTATAGGAAGGGTCTCAGGTTTGGTATAAGCATTGAGATATCACATCTCATGCTATAGGAAGGGTCTCAGGATTGGAATGGGAAGGAGTTGTATATGACATCTCATGCCGTAGGAAGGGTCTCAGGTTTGGTATAAGCATTGAGATATCACATCTCATGCTATAGGAAGTGTCTCAGGATTGGAATGGGAAGGACTTGGATATCACTTCTCATGCTATAGGGAGGGTCTCAAGTTTGATATTAGAAGCATTGAGATATCACATCTCATGCTATAGTAAGGGTCTCAGGATTGGAATGGGAAGGACTTAGATATCACATATCATTTTTGTTGGTCTCAGTTTTGATATTAGAAGAATTGAGATATCACATCTCATGCTATCGGAAGTGTCTCAGTATTGGAATGGGAAGGAGCTGGATATCACATCTCATGCTAAAGGAAGGGTCTCAGGTTTGGAACGGGAAGGAGTTGGATATCACATCTCATGTTATAGGAAGGGTCTCAGGTTTGGTATAAGCATTGAGATATCACATCTCTGCTATCGGAAGTGTCTCAGGATTGGAATGGGAAGGAGTTGGATATCCCATCTCATGTTATAGGACGGGTCTCAGGTTTGTTATTAGAATCATTGAGATATCATATTGCATGCTGTAGGAAGGGTCTAAGGATTGGAATGGGAAGGACTTGGATATCACATCTCATGCGATAGATAGGCTCTCAGGTTTGGAAAGGGAAGGAGTTGGATATCACATTTCATGTTACAGGAAGGATCTCAGGTTTGGTATTAGAGGCATTGAGATATCACATCTCATGCTATAGGAAGGGTCTCAGGTTGGAATGGGAAGGAGTTGGATATCACATCTCATGTTATAGGAAGGCTCTCAGGTTTGGAAGGGGAAAGAGTTGGATATCACATTTCATGTTAGAGGTAGGATCTCAGGTTTGGTATTAGAGGCATTGAGATATCACATCTCATGCTATCAGAAGGGTCTCAGGATTGGAATGGGAAGGAGTTGGATATCACATCTCATGCTAATGGGAGGGTCTCAGGTTTGGAAGGGGAAGGATTTGGATATCACATCTCATGTTATAGGAAGGATCTCAGGTTTGGTATTAGAAGCATTGAGATATCACATCTCATGCTATCGGAAGGATCTCAGGTTTGGTATTAGAAACATTGAGATATCACATCTCATGCTATCAGAAGGGTCTCAGGATTGGAATGGGAAGGAGTTGGATATCACATCTCATGCTAAAGGGAGGGTCTCAGGTTTGGAAGGGGAAGGATTTGGATATCACATCTCATGTTATCGGAAGGATCTCAGGTTTGGTATTAGAAGTATTGAGATATCACATCTCATGCTATCGGAAGGGTCTCAGGATTGGAATGGGAAGGAGTTGGATATCACATCTCATGCTAAAGGGAGGGTCTCAGGTTTGGAAGGGGAAGGATTTGGATATCACATCTCATGTTATCGGAAGGATCTCAGGTTTGGTATTAGAAGTATTGAGATATCACATCTCATGCTATAGGAAGGGTCTCAGGATTGGAATGGGAAGGAGTTGGATATCACATCGCATGCTAAAGGAAGGGTCTCAGGTTTGGTAGAAGCATTGAGATATCACATCTCATGCTATAGGAAGGGTCTTAGGATTGGAATGGGAAGGATTTAGATATCACATATCATGCTATAGGGAGGGTTTCAGTTTTGATATTAGAAGCATTGAGATATCACATCTCATGCTATCGGAAGTGTCTCAGGATTGGAATGGGAAGGAGCTGGATATCACATCTCATGCTAAAGGAAGGGTCTCAGGTTTGGAACGGGAAGGAGTTGGATATCCGATCTCATGTTATAGGAAGGGTCTCAGGTTAGGTATAAGCATTGAGATATCACATCTCTGCTATCGGAAGTGTCTCAGGATTGGAATGGGAAGGAATTGGATATCCCATCTCACGTTATAGGACGGGTCTCAGGATTGTTATTAGAATCATTGAGATATCATATTGCATGCTGTAGGTAGGGTCTAAGGATTGGAATGGGAAGGACTTGGGTATCACATCTCATGCTATAGGAAGGGTCTCAGGTTTGGTATAAGCATTGAGATATCAAATCTCATGCTATAGGAAGGGTCTCAGGATTGGAATGGAAGGAGTTGGATATCACATCTCATGTTATAGGTAGGATCTCAGGTTTGGTATTAGAAGCATTGAGACATCACATCTCATGCTATAGGAAGGGTCTCAGGATTGGAATGGGAAGGAGTTGGATATCACATCTCATGCTATAGGAAGGGTCTCAGGTTTGGTATAAGCATTGAGATATCACATCTCATGCTATAGGAAGGGTCTCAGGATTGGAATGGGAAGGAGTTGTATATGACATCTCATGCTGTAGGAAGGGTCTCAGGTTTGGTATAAGCATTGAGATATCACATCTCTGCTATCGGAAGGGTCTCAGGATTGGAATGGGAAGGAGTTGGATATCCCATCTCATGTTATAGGAAGAGTCTCAGGTTTGGTATTAGAAGCATTGAGATATCACATCTCATGCTATAGTAAGTGTCTCAGGATTGGAATGGGAAGGACTTGGATATCACATCTCATGCTATAGGGAGGGTCTCAAGTTTGATATTAGAAGCATTGAGATATCACATCTCATGCTATAGGAAGGGTCTCAGGATTGGAATGGGAAGGAGTTGGATATCACATCTCATGCTATAGGAAGGGTCTCAGGTTTGGTATAAGCAGTGAGATATCACATCTCATGCTATAGGAAGTGTCTCAGTATTGGAATGGGAAGGAGTTGGATATCACATCTCATGTTATAGGAAGGATCTCAGGTTTGGTATAAGCATTGAGATATCACATCTCTGCTATCGGAAGGGTCTCAGGATTAGAATGGTAAGGAGTTGGATATTCCCATCTCATGTTATAGGAAGGGTCTCAGGTTTGGTATTAGAAGCATTGAGATATCACATCTCATGCTATAGGAAGGGTCTCAGGATTGGAATGGGAAGGACTTGGATATCCCATCTCATGCTATAGGGAGGGTCTCAGGATTGGAATGGGAAGGACTTAGATATCACATATCATTTTTGTTGGTCTCAGTTTTGATATTAGAAGCATTGAGATATCACATCTCATGCTATCGGAAGTGTCTCAGTATTGGAATGGGAAGGAGCTGGATATCACATCTAATGCTAAAGGAAGGGTCTCAGGTTTGGAATGGGAAGGAGTTGGATATCACATCTCATGCTATAGGAAGGGTCTCAGGTTTGGTATAAGCATTGAGATATCAAATCTCATGCTATAGGAAGGGTCTCAGGATTGGAATGGAAGGAGTTGGATATCACATCTCATGTTATAGGAAGGATCTCAGGTTTGGTATTAGAAGCATTGAGACATCACATCTCATGCTATAGAAAGGGTCTCAGGATTGGAATGGGAAGGAGTTGGATATCACATCTCATGCTATAGGAAGGGTCTCAGGTTTGGTATAAGCATTGAGATATCACATCTCATGCTATAGGAAGGGTCTCAGGATTGGAATGGGAAGGAGTTGTATATGACATCTCATGCCGTAGGAAGGGTCTCAGGTTTGGTATAAGCATTGAGATATCACATCTCATGCTATAGGAAGTGTCTCAGGATTGGAATGAGAAGGACTTGGATATCACTTCTCATGCTATAGGGAGGGTCTCAAGTTTGATATTAGAAGCAATGAGATATCACATCTCATGCTATAGGAAGGGTCTCAGGATTGGAATGGGAAGGACTTAGATATCACATATCATTTTTGTTGGTCTCAGTTTTGATATTAGAAGCATTGAGATATCACATCTCATGCTATCGGAAGTGTCTCAGTATTGGAATGGGAAGGAGCTGGATATCACATCTCATGCTAAAGGAAGGGTCTCAGGTTTGGAACGGGAAGGAGTTGGATATCACATCTCATGTTATAGGAAGGGTCTCAGGTTTGGTATAAGCATTGAGATATCACATCTCTGCTATCGGAAGTGTCTCAGTATTGGAATGGGAAGGAGCTGGATATCACATCTCATGCTAAAGGAAGGGTCTCAGGTTTGGAACGGGAAGGAGTTGGATATCACATCTCATGTTATAGGAAGCGTCTCAGGTTTGGTATAAGCATTGAGATATCACATCTCTGCTATCGGAAGTGTCTCAGGATTGGAATGGGAAGGAGTTGGATATCCCATCTCATGTTATAGGACGGGTCTCAGGTTTAGAAGGGGAAGGATTTGGATATCACATCTCATGTTATAGGAAGGATCTCAGGTTTGGCATTAGAAGCATTGAGATATCACATCTCATGCTATCGGAAGGATCTCAGGTTTGGTATTAGAAACATTGAGATATCACATTTCATGCTATCAGAAGGGTCTCAGGATTGGAATGGGAAGGATTTGGATATCACATCTCATGTTATCGGAAGGATCTCAGGTTTGGTATTAAAAGTATTGAGATATCACATCTCATGCTATAGGAAGGGTCTCAGGATTGGAATGGGAAGGAGTTGGATATCACATCTCATGCTAAAGGAAGGGTCTCAGGTTTGGTAGAAGCATTGAGATATCACATCTCATGCTATAGGAAGGGTCTTAGGATTGGAATGGGAAGGACTTAGATATCACATATCATGCTATAGGGAGGGTTTCAGTTTTGATATTAGAAGCATTGAGATATCACATCTCATGCTATCTGAAGTGTCTCAGGATTGGAATGGGAAGGAGCTGGATATCACATCTCATGCTAAAGGAAGGGTCTCAGGTTTGGAACGGGAAGGAGTTGGATATCCGATCTCATGTTATAGGAAGGGTCTCAGGTTTGGTATAAGCATTGAGATATCACATCTCTGCTATCGGAAGTGTCTCAGGATTGGAATGGGAAGGAATTGGATATCCCATCTCACGTTATAGGACGGGTCTCAGGATTGTTATTAGAATCATTGAGATATCATATTGCATGCTGTAGGAAGGGTCTAAGGATTGGAATGGGAAGGACTTGGGTATCACATCTCATGCTATAGGAAGGGTCTCAGGTTTGGTATAAGCATTGAGATATCAAATCTCATGCTATAGGAAGGGTCTCAGGATTGGAATGGAAGGAGTTGGATATCACATCTCATGTTATAGGAAGGATCTCAGGTTTGGTATTAGAAGCATTGAGACATCACATCTCATGCTATAGGAAGGGTCTCAGGATTGGAATGGGAAGGAGTTGGATATCACATCTCATGCTATAGGAAGGGTCTCAGGTTTGGTATAAGCATTGAGATATCACATCTCATGCTATAGGAAGGGTCTCAGGATTGGAATGGGAAGGAGTTGTATATGACATCTCATGCCGTAGGAAGGGTCTCAGGTTTGGTATAAGCATTGAGATATCACATCTCTGCTATCGGAAGGGTCTCAGGATTGGAATGGGAAGGAGTTGGATATCCCATCTCATGTTATAGGAAGAGTCTCAGGTTTGGTATTAGAAGCATTGAGATATCACATCTCATGCTATAGGAAGTGTCTCAGGATTGGAATGGGAAGGACTTGGATATCACATCTCATGCTATAGGGAGGGTCTCAAGTTTGATATTAGAAGCATTGAGATATCACATCTCATGCTATAGGAAGGGTCTCAGGATTGGAATGGGAAGGAGTTGGATATCACATCTCATGCTATAGGAAGGGTCTCAGGTTTGGTATAAGCAGTGAGATATCACATCTCATGCTATAGGAAGTGTCTCAGCATTGGAATGGGAAGGAGTTGGATATCACATCTCATGTTATAGGAAGGATCTCAGGTTTGGTATAAGCATTGAGATATCACATCTCTGCTATCGGAAGGGTCTCAGGATTAGAATGGTAAGGAGTTGGATATTCCCATCTCATGTTATAGGGAGGGTCTCAGGATTGGAATGGGAAGGACTTAGATATCACATCTCATGCTATAGGGAGGGTCTCAGGATTGGAATGGGAAGGACTTAGATATCACATATAATTTTTGTTGGTCTCAGTTTTGATATTAGAAGCATTGAGATATCACATCTCATGCTATCGGAAGTGTCTCAGTATTGGAATGGGAAGGAGCTGGATATCACATCTCATGCTAAAGGAAGGGTCTCAGGTTTGGAACGGGAAGGAGTTGGATATCACATCTCATGCTATAGGAAGGGTCTCAGGTTTGGTATAAGCATTGAGATATCAAATCTCATGCTATAGGAAGGGTCTCAGGATTGGAATGGAAGGAGTTGGATATCACATCTCATGTTATAGGAAGGATCTCAGGTTTGGTATTAGAAGCATTGAGACATCACATCTCATGCTATAGGAAGGGTCTCAGGATTGGAATGGGAAGGAGTTGGATATCACATCTCATGCTATAGGAAGGGTCTCAGGTTTGGTATAAGCATTGAGATATCACATCTCATGCTATAGGAAGGGTCTCAGGATTGGAATGGGAAGGAGTTGTATATGACATCTCATGCCGTAGGAAGGGTCTCAGGTTTGGTATAAGCATTGAGATATCACATCTCATGCTATAGGAAGTGTCTCAGGATTGGAATGGGAAGGACTTGGATATCACTTCTCATGCTATAGGGAGGGTCTCAAGTTTGATATTAGAAGCATTGAGATATCACATCTCATGCTATAGGAAGGGTCTCAGGATTGGAATGGGAAGGACTTAGATATCACATATCATTTTTGTTGGTCTCAGTTTTGATATTAGAAGCATTGAGATATCACATCTCATGCTATCGGAAGTGTCTCAGTATTGGAATGGGAAGGAGCTGGATATCACATCTCATGCTAAAGGAAGGGTCTCAGGTTTGGAACGGGAAGGAGTTGGATATCACATCTCATGTTATAGGAAGGGTCTCAGGTTTGGTATAAGCATTGAGATATCACATCTCTGCTATCGGAAGTGTCTCAGGATTGGAATGGGAAGGAGTTGGATATCCCATCTCATGTTATAGGACGGGTCTCAGGTTTGTTATTAGAATCACTGAGATATCATATTGCATGCTGTAGGAAGGGTCTAAGGATTGGAATGGGAAGGACTTGGATATCACATCTCATGCTATAGATAGGCTCTCAGGTTTGGAAAGGGAAGGAGTTGGATATCACATTTCATGTTACAGGAAGGATCTCAGGTTTGGTATTAGAGGCATTGAGATATCACATCTCATGCTATAGGAAGGGTCTCAGGTTGGAATGGGAAGGAGTTGGATATCACATCTCATGTTATAGGAAGGCTCTCAGGTTTGGAAGGGGAAAGAGTTGGATATCACATTTCATGTTAGAGGTAGGATCTCAGGTTTGGTATTAGAGGCATTGAGATATCACATCTCATGCTATCAGAAGGGTCTCAGGATTGGAATGGGAAGGAGTTGGATATCACATCTCATGCTAATGGGAGGGTCTCAGGTTTGGAAGGGGAAGGATTTGGATATCACATCTCATGTTATAGGAAGGATCTCAGGTTTGGTATTAGAAGCATTGAGATATCACATCTCATGCTATCGGAAGGATCTCAGGTTTGGTATTAGAAACATTGAGACATCACATCTCATGCTATAGGAAGGGTCTCAGGATTGGAATGGGAAGGAGTTGGATATCACATCTCATGTTATAGGAAGGATCTCAGGTTTGGTATTAGAAGCATTGAGACATCACATCTCATGCTATAGGAAGGGTCTCAGGATTGGAATGGGAAGGAGTTGGATATCACATCTCATGCTATAGGAAGGGTCTCAGGTTTGGTATAAGCATTGAGATATCACATCTCATGCTATAGGAAGGGTCTCAGGATTGGAATGGGAAGGAGTTGTATATGACATCTCATGCCGTAGGAAGGGTCTCAGGTTTGGTATAAGCATTGAGATATCACATCTCTGCTATCGGAAGGGTCTCAGGATTTGAATGGGAAGGAGTTGGATATCCCATCTCATGTTATAGGAAGAGTCTCAGGTTTGGTATTAGAAGCATTGAGATATCACATCTCATGCTATAGGAAGTGTCTCAGGATTGGAATGGGAAGGACTTGGATATCACATCTCATGCTATAGGGAGGGTCTCAAGTTTGATATAAGAAGCATTGAGATATCACATCTCATGCTATAGGAAGGGTCTCAGGATTGGAATGGGAAGGAGTTGGATATCACATTTCATGCTATAGGAAGGGTCTCAGGTTTGGTATAAGCAGTGAGATATCACATCTCATGCTATAGGAAGTGTCTCAGTATTGGAATGGGAAGGAGTTGGATATCACATCTCATGTTATAGGAAGGATCTCAGGTTTGGTATAAGCATTGAGATATCACATCTCTGCTATCGGAAGGGTCTCAGGATTGGAATGGTAAGGAGTTGGATATTCCCATCTCATGTTATAGGAAGGGTCTCAGGTTTGGTATTAGAAGCATTGAGATATCACATCTCATGCTATAGGAAGGGTCTCAGGATTGGAATGGGAAGGACTTGGATATCACATCTCATGCTATAGGGAGGGTCTCAAGTTTGATATTAGAAGCATTGAGATATCACATCTCATGATATCGGAAGGGTCTCAGGATTGGAATGGGAAGGAGTTGGATATCACATCTCAAGCTATAGGAAGGGTCTCAGGATTGGAATGGGAAGGAGTTTGATATCACATCTCATGCCATAGTATGGGTCTCAGGTTTGGTAGAAGCATTGGGATATCACATCTCATGCTATCGGAAGGGTATCAGGATTGGATTTGGAAGGAGTTGGATATCCCATCTCATGCTATAGGAAGGGTCTCAGGTTGGAATGGGAAGGAGTTGGATATCACATCTCATGTTATAGGAAGGGTCTCAGGATTGGAATGGGAAGGACTTGGATATCACATCTCATGCTATAGGAAGGCTCTCAGGTTTGGAAGGGGAGAGAGTTGGATATCACATTTCATGTTAGAGGTAGGATCTCAGGTTTGGTATTAGAGGCATTGAGATATCACATCTCATGCTATCAGAAGGGTCTCAGGATTGGAATGGGAAAGATTTGGATATCACATCTTGTTAGGAAAGATTTCGTAATTGTAGGTAATTTTCCTTCCATGTGGCAACCCCTAAACTTTTTGCTGTTGTTTTTCACCTTGTTCTTGACTTTGCCAGAGAAGTGCAGCCTTCTGCCGCACTCCTCTGGGCTTTCGCTCCTTTCTTACGGGGAAACTGACATGCCCTTAAGACAGTCAGTACCGGGGAACGCTCTTTCCCGTAGTTTCTTTTATCATGTTGCGGCTTTAGTGCAACATGACACAAGAGGGCACTGTAAGCTAAGTTACAGCTCTCTTGGGTCTCTAGCCTTCTACAGGCCCTAGATACTCGTTTAGGATTGTATTTGATCGGTGCAAGTGATTCAGGGACGGGAATGGTGGCAGCGATCGTTTCTTTGTATTTTGAGCTCCTTTTGGCGTTCTAAGCACGTTTTCTGCGCTTAACCCAAAATGGTGGCCTGGCTCCCAAAATGGCCAGACCACGAGGCTCCTTTGTCCTGTCCGCTGACCGTCTTGCTCCCTTCAACTTCCCCAGGTCGAGCCGACCCGGGGCCTTCCTTATTTGGGCATGTACTTTCCCGCGAAACACAGATGCTTTCGCGGGCTTCTACATGTCTTGTGTGTGCCTCCAGGGTGTGGGCTGGGATGTCTGGTCCCAATACACATCCTGGGTGCCAGAGAGTCTAGGGTAGTGTGAATGCCTGGGACCACCGTGGTCCGTGATTGGTCCACGAATGGTGTGAGTGTTGATGAGCGGATCTCCCATTGGGTCCCCTCCGTTTTGGCGCGAAGGGAACCGTGGATAAGAGGGGGCTGGAAACACCACTACCATGTCGATCTCCTGAGTTCTCACGAACGAAGGAATACAGGAGCCAAGTATCCTGCAACCAAGAGGCTGGACCGAGGAATCGCTGGTGACCCGCTGAAGGACTCCTCCTCTGCACTGCTGTCGCCTTGTGAAACCCTTTTCACCTTTGATCGAACCAGAAGGCCTGTACTGGTACTTCGACCCTTGGAATAGCGGGAACAGCTATTCTCGGCATCTTCACCATCTCCTGCCAGTAAGCCTTCGGAAGCGTCTCTGGGCCATCCAGTTGACTGACCAGCTTACCCGGGAGCCTTGCTCTGTAACCGCCGCCAGGTTGTGTAGTATTTCGAGTCCTTGTCACTCTCACACGCTTCGTACACTTGGCGTTCCCAGGTCGGAAGTGAGTAGTGTACATTTGGCTCAGATACACACGGCCGCTCCGTTGCCCTGCTGTGGTGACAAAACTGTGAAGGTTTCTTCGATTGGGACGTCTTTTTACTCAACACGACGACGAGGCGTTCCCTGCTCTTCTGAACCTGCCAGCTGCTGAAACTGACGCGGAGAAGCCTGGGTCTGCTTGCATAGGGGACCGGTGAGTAGTATAGCTAGGATCTGGTCGCCCTCCTGCAGGAGCCCATTGCTTTTCCCCGCTGTGTAAAACAGCACCCGTTTGTCCGTACTCGCGCTCTGCTTCTGCCCACTGTGGAGGCTGCGCTTGAGTCGCGGAACTTGTTCTTCTTCTGTATGCACTAAACTGAACTGCCTGACTTCCTTCGAAGAGCTTCTCCTTTTGCCCGTTGGCACCAGCGCGTGCAGGTACTTTGAGCACAAGGCTCCACTCTTCGCAGGGCTCGGACTTCCATCTAGTTAGGTGTCTCTGAAGGCGAACTGAGTCTAAAGCATTGTATCGCACTGCCTGTTTTCCTTCCCTTTCAGGTGGACTACACATTTCGTGCATATAACGCTTGCGACTGTCGTATTTGTATATATATTGTGTTGATATGGTATGTGTGGTTACCAGTCAATTGGTCGAAAACATTTGGTCGACAGGACAATTGGTCGACACCATTTGGTCGATTGCCAAATGGTCGAATGTTTTTTTTTTTTTTTTTTACCCCTTTTTTGGTTTTTTTTGGGGGGGTCCCCCACCCAAACCCCTCTTTTTTCTTTTTTTTTTTCTTTCCCCACACGAAAACCCACAAAAAAAATATATAAATAAAAAAAAAAAAATTCGACCATTTGGCATTCGACCAAATGGTGTCGACCAAATTGCAGTCGACCAAATTGCAGTCGACCAATTGACAGGACACCGGTATGTGTTGGTTTAATATTGTGATATTGTGATTTTCTCGCTACGGTCATTGTTTTAAAGGCCTTAAAATAAACGTGTATATATTTTTTATATAACACCTGTTTGCAGTAGTTTGTAAGTGATCTTGTTTTGTGTGCTCATTGCGGGCTTTCAGTCACCCTCACCGCTCTTGAGACCTAGTCTTGACCGCCGCGATCGCTACCTTGATTGGTCTGGCTCGTCCAGAGGTTACCCTGTTCCAAGTAATTAGGTTGGCCTTCTGAACTTCTGCGCCACCAGGACAGAGTTCAGAAATCCGTCTTAACACATCTCATGTTATAGGACGGGTCTCAGGTTTGTTATTAGAATCATTGAGATATCATATTGCATGCTGTAGGAAGGGCCTAAGGATTGGAATGGGAAGGACTTGGATATCACATCTCATGCTATAGATAGGCTCTCATGTTTGGAAAGGGAAGGAGTTGGATATCACATTTCATGTTAGAGGAAGGATCTCAGGTTTGGTATTAGAGGCATTGAGATATCACATCTCATGCTATAGGAAGGGTCTCAGGTTGGAATGGGAAGGAGTTGGATATCACATCTCATGTTATAGGAAGGCTCTCAGGTTTGGAAGGGGAAAGAGTTGGATATCACATTTCATGTTAGAGGTAGGATCTCAGGTTTGGTATTAGAGGCATTGAGATATCACATCTCATGCTATCAGAAGGGTCTCAGGATTGGAATGGGAAGGAGTTGGATATCACATCTCATGCTAAAGGGAGAGTCTCAGGTTTGGAAGGGGAAGGATTTGGATATCACATCTCATGTTATCGGAAGGATCTCAGGTTTGGTATTAGAAGTATTGAGATATCACATCTCATGCTATCAGAAGGGTCTCAGGATTGGAATGGGAAGGAGTTGGATAACACATTTCATGCTAAAGGGAGGGTCTCAGGTTTGGAAGGGGAAGGATTTGGATATCACATCTCATTTTATCGGAAGGATCTCAGGTTTGGTATTAGAAGTATTGAGATATCACATCTCATGCTATAGGAAGGGTCTCAGGATTGGAATGGGAAGGATTTGGATATCACATCTCATGCTATAGGAAGGGTCTCAGGTTTGGTATAAGCATGGAGATATCACTTCTCATGCTATAGGAAGTGTCTCAGGATTGGAATGGGAAGGAGTTGGATATCACATCTCATGTTATAGGAAGGATCTCAGGTTTGGTATTAGAAGCATTGAGACATCACATCTCATGCTATAGGAAGGGTCTCAGGATTGGAATGGGAAGGAGTTGGATATCACATCTCATGCTAAAGGGAGGGTCTCAGGTTTGGAAGGGGAAGGATTTGGATATTACATCTCGTGTTATAGGAATGATCTCAGGTTTGGTATTAGAAGCATTGAGATATCACATCTCATGCTATCGGAAGGATCTCAGGTTTGGTATTAGAAGCATTGAGATATCAAAACTCATGCTATAGGAAGGGTCTCAGGATGGGAATGGGAAGGAGTTCGATATCACATCTCATGCTATAGGAAGGGTCTCAGGATTGGAATGGGAAGGAGTTGTATATGACATCTCATGCCACAGGAAGGGTCTCAGGTTTGGTATAAGCATTGAGATATCACATCTCTGCTATCGGAAGGGTCTCAGGATTGGAATGGGAAGGAGTTGGATATCCCATCTTATGTTATAGGAAGGGTCTCAGGTTTGGTATTAGAAGCATTGAGATATCACATCTCATGCTATAGGAAGGGTCTCAGGATTGGAATGGGAAGGACTTGGATATCACATCTCATGCTAAAGGGAGGGTCTCAGGAATGGAAGGGGAAGGATTTGGATATCACATCTCATGTTATAGGAAGGATCTCAGGTTTGGTATTAGAAGCATTGAGATATCACATCTCATGCTATCGGAAGGATCTCAGGTTTGGTATTAGAGGCATTGAGATATCACATCTCATGCTAAAGGGAGGGTCTCAGGTTTAGAAGGGGAAGGATGTTGATATCACATCTCTTGTTATAGGAAGGATCACAGGTTTGGTATTAGAAGCATTGAGATATCACATCTCATGCTATCGGAAGGGTCTCAGGTTTTGAACGGGAAGGAGTTGGATATCACATCTTATGTTATAGGAAGAGTCTCAGGTTTGGTATAAGCATTGAGATATCACATCTCTGCTATCGGAGGTGTCTCAGGATTGGGATGGGAAGGAATTGGATATCACATCTCATGCTATAGGAAGGGTATCAGGTTTGGAATGGGAAGGAGTTGGATATCCCATCTCATGTTATAGGACGGGTCTCAGGTTTGATATTAGAAGCATTGAGATATCACATTGCATGCTGTAGGAAGGGTCTCAGGTTTGGTATTAGAAGCATTGAGATATCACATCTCATGCTATCAGAACGGTCTCAGGATTGGAATGGGAAGGAGTTGGATATCACATCTCATGCTAAAGGGAGGGTCTCAGGTTTGGAAGGGGAAGGATTTGGATATCACATCTCATTTTATCGGAAGGATCTCAGGTTTGGTATTAGAAGTATTGAGATATCACATCTCAGGCTATAGGAAGGGTCTCAGGATTGGAATGGGAAGGAGTTGGATATCACATCTCATGCTAAAGGAAGGGTCTCAGGTTTGGTAGAAGCATTGAGATATCACATCTCATGCTATAGGAAGGGTCTCAGGATTGGAATGGGAAGGACTTAGATATCACATATCATGCTATAGGGAGGGTCTCATTTTTGATATTAGAAGCATTGAGATATCACATCTCATGCTATCGGAAGTGTCTCAGGATTGGAATGGGAAGGAGCTGGATATCACATCTCATGCTAAAGGAAGGGTCTCAGGTTTGGAACGGGAAGGAGTTGGATATCACATCTCATGCTATAGGAAGGGTCTCAGGTTTGGAACGGGAAGGAGTTGGATATCACATCTCATGTTATAGGAAGAGTCTCAGGTTTGGTATAAGCATTGAGATATCACATCTGTGCTATCAGAGGTGTCTCAGGATTGGGATGGGAAGGAATTGGATATCACATCTCATGCTATAGGAAGGGTATCAGGTTTGGAACGGGAAGGAGTTGGATATCCCATCTCATGTTATAGGACGGGTCTCAGGTTTGATATTAGAAGCATTGAGATGTCACATCGCATGCTGTAGGAAGGGTCTCAGGTTTGGTATTAGAAGCATTGAGATATCACATCTCATGCTATCAGAAGGGTCTCAGGATTGGAATGGGAAGGAGTTGGATATCACATCTCATGCTAAAGGGAGGGTCTCAGGTTTGGAAGGGGAAGGATTTGGATATCACATCTCATGTTATCGGAAGGATCTCAGGTTTGGTATTAGAAGTATTGAGATATCACATCTCATGCTATAGGAAGGGTCTCAGGATTGGAATGGGAAGGAGTTGGATATCACATCTCATGCTAAAGGAAGGGTCTCAGGTTTGGTAGAAGCATTGAGATATCACATCTCATGCTATATGAAGGGTCTCAGGATTGGAATGGGAAGGACTTAGATATCACATATCATACTATAGGGAGGGTCTCAGTTTTGATATTAGAAGCATTGAGATATCACATCTCATGCTATCGTGAGTGTCTCAGGATTGGAATGGGAAGGAGCTGGATATCACATCTCATGCTAAAGGAAGAGTCTCAGGTTTGGAACGGGAAGGAGTTGGATATCACATCTCATGTTATAGGAAGGGTCTCAGGTTTGGTATAAGCATTGAGATATCACATCTCTGCTATCGGAAGTGTCTCAGGATTGGAATGGGAAGGACTTGGATATCCCATCTCATGTTATAGGACGGGTCTCAGGTTTGTTATTAGAATCATTGAGATATCATATTGCATGCTGTATGAAGGGTCTAAGGATTGGAATGGGAAGGACTTGGATATCACATCTCATGCTATAGATAGGCTCTCAGGTTTGGAAAGGGAAGGAGTTGGATATCACATTTCATGTTAGAGGAAGGATCTCAGGTTTGGTATTAGAGGCATTGAGATATCACATCTCATGTTATAGGAAGGGTCTCAGGTTGGAATGGGAAGGAGTTGGATATCACATCTCATGTAATAGGAAGGCTCTCAGGTTTGGAAGGGGAAAGAGTTGGATATCACATTTCATGTTAGAGGTAGGATCTCAGGTTTGGTATTAGAGGCATTGAGATATCACATCTCTTGCTATCAGAAGGGTCTCAGGATTGGAATGGGAAGGAGTTGGATATCACATCTCATGTTAAAGGGAGGGTCTCAGAATTGGAAGGGGAAGGATTTGGATATCACATCTCATGTTATAGGAAGGATCTCAGGTTTAGTATTAGAAGCATTGAGATATCACATCTCATGCTATCGGAAGGATCTCAGGTTTGGTATTAGACGCATTGAGATATCACATCTCATGCTATCAGAAGGGTCTCAGGATTGGAATGGGAAGGAGTTGGATATCACATCTCATGCTAAAGGGAGGGTCTCAGGTTTGGAAGGGGAAGGATTTGGATATCACATCTCATGTTATCGGAAGGATCTCAGGTTTGGTATTAGAAGTATTGAGATATCACATCTCATGCTATAGGAAGGGTCTCAGTATTGGAATGGGAAGGAGTTGGATATCACATCTCATGCTAAAGGAAGGGTCTCATGTTTGGTAGAAGCATTGAGATATCACATCTCATGCTATAGGAAGGGTCTCAGGATTGGAATGGGAAGGACTTAGATATCACATATCATGCTATAGGGAGGGTTTCAGTTTTGATATTAGAAGCATTGAGATATCACATCTCATGCTATCGGAAGTGTCTCAGGATTGGAATGGGAAGGAGCTGGATATCACATCTCATGCTAAAGGAAGGGTCTCAGGTTTGGAACGGGAAGGAGTTGGATATCCGATCTCATGTTATAGGAAGGGTCTAAGGTCTGGTATAAGCATTGAGATATCACATCTCTGCTATCGGAAGTGTCTCAGGATTGGAATGGGAAGGAGTTGGATATCCCATCTCATGTTATAGGAAGGATCTCAGGTTTGGTATTAGAAGCATTGAGATGTCACATCTCATGCTATCGGAAGGGTCTCAGGTTTTGAACGGGAAGGAGTTGGATATCACATCTTATGTTATAGGAAGAGTCTCAGGTTTGGTATAAGCATTGAGATATCACATCTCTGCTATCGGAGGTGTCTCAGGATTGGGATGGGAAGGAATTGGATATCACATCTCATGCTATAGGAAGGGTATCAGGTTTGGAACGGGAAGGAGTTGGATATCCCATCTCATGTTATAGGACGGGTCTCAGGTTTGATATTAGAAGCATTGAGATATCACATTGCATGCTGTAGGAAGGGTCTCAGGTTTGGTATTAGAAGCATTGAGATATCACATCTCATGCTATCAGAACAGTCTCAGGATTGGAATGGGAAGGAGTTGGATATCACATCTCATGCTAAAGGGAGGGTCTCAGGTTTGGAAGGGGAAGGATTTGGATATCACATCTCATGTTATCGGAAGGATCTCAGGTTTGGTATTAGAAGTATTGAGATATCACATCTCAGGCTATAGGAAGGGTCTCAGGATTGGAATGGGAAGGAGTTGGATATCACATCTCATGCTAAAGGAAGGGTCTCAGGTTTGGTAGAAGCATTGAGATATCACATCTCATGCTATAGGAAGGGTCTCAGGATTGGAATGGGAAGGACTTAGATATCACATATCATGCTATAGGGAGGGTCTCATTTTTGATATTAGAAGCATTGAGATATCACATCTCATGCTATCGGAAGTGTCTCAGGATTGGAATGGGAAGGAGCTGGATATCACATCTCATGCTAAAGGAAGGGTCTCAGGTTTGGAACGGGAAGGAGTTGGATATCACATCTCATGCTATAGGAAGGGTCTCAGGTTTGGAACGGGAAGGAGTTGGATATCACATCTCATGTTATAGGAAGAGTCTCAGGTTTGGTATAAGCATTGAGATATCACATCTGTGCTATCAGAGGTGTCTCAGGATTGGGATGGGAAGGAATTGGATATCACATCTCATGCTATAGGAAGGGTATCAGGTTTGGAACGGGAAGGAGTTGGATATCCCATCTCATGTTATAGGACGGGTCTCAGGTTTGATATTAGAAGCATTGAGATATCACATCGCATGCTGTAGGAAGGGTCTCAGGTTTGGTATTAGAAGCATTGAGATATCACATCTCATGCTATCAGAAGGGTCTCAGGATTGGAATGGGAAGGAGTTGGATATCACATCTCATGCTAAAGGGAGGGTCTCAGGTTTGGAAGGGGAAGGATTTGGATATCACATCTCATGTTATCGGAAGGATCTCAGGTTTGGTATTAGAAGTATTGAGATATCACATCTCATGCTATAGGAAGGGTCTCAGGATTGGAATGGGAAGGAGTTGGATATCACATCTTATGCTAAAGGAAGGGTCTCAGGTTTGGTAGAAGCATTGAGATATCACATCTCATGCTATAGGAAGGGTCTCAGGATTGGAATGGGAAGGACTTAGATATCACATATCATACTATAGGGAGGGTCTCAGTTTTGATATTAGAAGCATTGAGATATCACATCTCATGCTATCGTGAGTGTCTCAGGATTGGAATGGGAAGGAGCTGGATATCACATCTCATGCTAAAGGAAGAGTCTCAGGTTTGGAACGGGAAGGAGTTGGATATCACATCTCATGTTATAGGAAGGGTCTCAGGTTTGGTATAAGCATTGAGATATCACATCTCTGCTATCGGAAGTGTCTCAGGATTGGAATGGGAAGGACTTGGATATCCCATCTCATGTTATAGGACGGGTCTCAGGTTTGTTATTAGAATCATTGAGATATCATATTGCATGCTGTAGGAAGGGTCTAAGGATTGGAATGGGAAGGACTTGGATATCACATCTCATGCTATAGATAGGCTCTCAGGTTTGGAAAGGGACGGAGTTGGATATCACATTTCATGTTAGAGGAAGGATCTCAGGTTTGGTATTAGAGGCATTGAGATATCACATCTCATGCTATAGGAAGGGTCTCAGGTTGGAATGGGAAGGAGTTGGATATCACATCTCATGTTATAGGAAGGCTCTCAGGTTTGGAAGGGGAAAGAGTTGGATATCACATTTCATGTTAGAGGTAGGATCTCAGGTTTGGTATTAGAGGCATTGAGATATCACATCTCATGCTATCAGAAGGGTCTCAGGATTGGAATGGGAAGGAGTTGGATATCACATCTCATGTTAAAGGGAGGGTCTCAGAATTGGAAGGGGAAGGATTTGGATATCACATCTCATGTTATAGGAAGGATCTCAGGTTTAGTATTAGAAGCATTGAGATATCACATCTCATGCTATCGGAAGGATCTCAGGTTTGGTATTAGAAGCATTGAGATTTCACATCTCATGCTATCAGAAGGGTCTCAGGATTGGAATGGGAAGGAGTTGGTTATCACATCTCATGCTAAAGGGAGGGTCTCAAGTTTGGAAGGGGAAGGATTTGGATATCACATCTCATGTTATCGGAAGGATCTCAGGTTTGGTATTAGAAGAATTGAGATATCACATCTCATGCTATAGGAAGGGTCTCAGGATTGGAATGGGAAGGAGTTGGATATCACATCTCATGCTAAAGGAAGGGTCTCATGTTTGGTAGAAGCATTGAGATATCACATCTCATGCTATAGGAAGGGTCTCAGGATTGGAATGGGAAGGACTTACATATCACATATCATGCTATAGGGAGGGTTTCAGTTTTGATATTAGAAGCATTGAGATATCACATCTCATGCTATCGGAAGTGTCTCAGGATTGGAATGGGAAGGAGCTGGATATCACATCTCATGCTAAAGGAAGGGTCTCAGGTTTGGAACGGGAAGGAGTTGGATATCCGATCTCATGTTATAGGAAGGGTCTAAGGTCTGGTATAAGCATTGAGATATCACATCTCTGCTATCGGAAGTGTCTCAGGATTGGAATGGGAAGGAGTTGGATATCCCATCTCATGTTATAGGAAGGGTCTCAGGTTTGGTATAAGCATTGAGATATCACATCTCATGCTATAGGAAGGGTCTCAGGATTGGAATGGGAAGGAGTTGGATATCACATCTCATGCTGTAGGAAGGGTCTCAGGTATGGTATAAGCATTGAGATATCACATCTCATGCTATAGGAAGGGTCTCAGGATTGGAATGGGAAGGAGTTGTATATGACATCTCATGCCGTAGGAAGGGTCTCAGGTTTGGTATAAGCATTGAGATATCACATCTCATGCTATAGGAAGGGTCTCAGGATTGGAATTGGAAGGAGTTGGATATCACATCTCATGCTATAGGAAGGGTCTCAGGTTTGGTATAAGCATTGAGATATCACATCTCATGCTATAGGAAGGGTCTCAGGATTGGAATGGGAAGGAGTTGTATATGACATCTCATGCCGTAGGAAGGGTCTCAGGTTTGGTATAAGCATTGAGATATCACATCTCTGCTATCGGAAGGGTCTCAGGATTGGAATGGGAAGGAGGTGGATATCCCATCTCATGTTATAGGAAGAGTCTCAGGTTTGGTATTAGAAGCATTGAGATATCACATCTCATGCTATAGGAAGTTTCTCAGGATTGGAATGGGAAGGACTTGGATATCACATCTCATGCTATAGGGAGGCTCTCAAGTTTGATATTAGAAGCATTGAGATATCACATCTCATGCTATAGGAAGGGTCTCAGGATTGGAATGGGAAGGAGTTGGATATCACATCTCATGCTATAGGAAGGGTCTCAGGTTTGGTATAAGCAGTGAGATATCACATCTCATGCTATAGGAAGTGTCTCAGGATTGGAATGGGAAGGAGTTGGATATCACATCTCATGTTATAGGAAGGATCTCAGGTTTGGTATAAGAATTGAGATATCACATTTCTGCTATCGGAAGGGTCTCAGGATTGGAATGGGAAGGAGTTGGATATTCCAATCTCATGTTATAGGAAGGGTCTCAGGTTTGGTATTAGAAGCATTGAGATATCACATCTCATGCTATAGGAAGGGTCTCATGATTGGAATGGGAAGGACTTGGATATCACATCTCATGCTATAGGGAGGGTCTCAAGTTTGATATTAGAAGCATTGAGATATTGCATCTCATGATATCGGAAGGGTCTCAGGATTTGAATGGGAAGGAGTTGGATATCACATCTCATGATAAAGGAAGGGTCTAAGGTTTGGAAGGGGAAGGATTTGGATATCACATCTCATGTTATAGGACGGGTCTCAGGTTTGGTATTAGAAGCATTGAGATATCAAGTCTCATGGTATAGGAAGGGGATCAGAATTGGAATGGGAAGGAGTTGGATGTCACATCTCAAGCTATAGGAAGGGTCTCAGGATTGGAATGGGAAGGACTTGGATATCACATCTCATGCTATAGGGAGGGTCTCAAGTTTGATATTAGAAGCATTGAGATATCACATCTCATGATATCGGAAGGGTCTCAGGATTGGAATGGGAAGGAGTTGGATATCACATCTCATGATAAAGGAAGGGTCTAAGGTTTGGAAGGGGAAGGATTTGGATATCACATCTCATGTTATAGGACGGGTCTCAGGTTTGGTATTAGAAGCATTGAGATATCAAGTCTCATGGTATAGGAAGGGGCTCAGAATTGGAATGGGAAGGAGTTGGATATCAAGTCTCATGGTATAGGAAGGGGCTCAGAATTGGAATGGGAAGGAGTTGGATATCACATCTCATGCTAAAGGGAGGGTCTCAGGTTTGGAAGGGGAAGGATTTGGATATCACATCTCATGTTATAGGACGGGTCTCAGGTTTTGAACGGGAAGGAGTTGGATATCACATCTTATGTTATAGGAAGAGTCTCAGGTTTGGTATAAGCATTGAGATATCACATCTCTGCTATCGGAGGTGTCTCAGGATTGGGATGGGAAGGAATTGGATATCACATCTCATGCTATAGGAAGGGTATCAGGTTTGGAACGGGAAGGAGTTGGATATCCCATCTCATGTTATAGGACGGGTCTCAGGTTTGATATTAGAAGCATTGAGATATCACATTGCATGCTGTAGGAAGGGTCTCAGGTTTGGTATTAGAAGCATTGAGATATCACATCTCATGCTATCAGAACAGTCTCAGGATTGGAATGGGAAGGAGTTGGATATCACATCTCATGCTAAAGGGAGGGTCTCAGGTTTGGAAGGGGAAGGATTTGGATATCACATCTCATGTTATCGGAAGGATCTCAGGTTTGGTATTAGAAGTATTGAGATATCACATCTCAGGCTATAGGAAGGGTCTCAGGATTGGAATGGGAAGGAGTTGGATATCACATCTCATGCTAAAGGAAGGGTCTCAGGTTTGGTAGAAGCATTGAGATATCACATCTCATGCTATAGGAAGGGTCTCAGGATTGGAATGGGAAGGACTTAGATATCACATATCATGCTATAGGGAGGGTCTCATTTTTGATATTAGAAGCATTGAGATATCACATCTCATGCTATCGGAAGTGTCTCAGGATTGGAATGGGAAGGAGCTGGATATCACATCTCATGCTAAAGGAAGGGTCTCAGGTTTGGAACGGGAAGGAGTTGGATATCACATCTCATGCTATAGGAAGGGTCTCAGGTTTGGAACGGGAAGGAGTTGGATATCACATCTCATGTTATAGGAAGAGTCTCAGGTTTGGTATAAGCATTGAGATATCACATCTGTGCTATCAGAGGTGTCTCAGGATTGGGATGGGAAGGAATTGGATATCACATCTCATGCTATAGGAAGGGTATCAGGTTTGGAACGGGAAGGAGTTGGATATTGCATCTCATGTTATAGGACGGGTCTCAGGTTTGATATTAGAAGCATTGAGATATCACATCGCATGCTGTAGGAAGGGTCTCGGGTTTGGTATTAGAAGCATTGAGATATCACATCTCATGCTATCAGAAGGGTCTCAGGATTGGAATGGGAAGGAGTTGGATATCACATCTCATGCTAAAGGGAGGGTCTCAGGTTTGGAAGGGGAAGGATTTGGATATCACATCTCATGTTATCGGAAGGATCTCAGGTTTGGTATTAGAAGTATTGAGATATCACATCTCATGCTATAGGAAGGGTCTCAGGATTGGAATGGGAAGGAGTTGGATATCACATCTCATGCTAAAGGAAGGGTCTCAGGTTTGGTAGAAGCATTGAGATATCACATCTCATGCTATAGGAAGGGTCTCAGGATTGGAATGGGAAGGACTTAGATATCACATATCATACTATAGGGAGGGTCTCAGTTTTGATATTAGAAGCATTGAGATATCACATCTCATGCTATCGTGAGTGTCTCAGGATTGGAATGGGAAGGAGCTGGATATCACATCTCATGCTAAAGGAAGAGTCTCAGGTTTGGAACGGGAAGGAGTTGGATATCACATCTCATGTTATAGGAATGGTCTCAGGTTTGGTATAAGCATTGAGATATCACATCTCTGCTATCGGAAGTGTCTCAGGATTGGAATGGGAAGGACTTGGATATCCCATCTCATGTTATAGGACGGGTCTCAGGTTTGTTATTAGAATCATTGAGATATCATATTGCATGCTGTAGGAAGGGTCTAAGGATTGGAATGGGAAGGACTTGGATATCACATCTCATGCTATAGATAGGCTCTCAGGTTTGGAAAGGGAAGGAGTTGGATATCACATTTCATGTTAGAGGAAGGATCTCAGGTTTGGTATTAGAGGCATTGAGATATCACATCTCATGCTATAGGAAGGGTCTCAGGTTGGAATGTGAAGGAGTTGGATATCACATCTCATGTTATCGGAAGGATCTCAGGTTTGGTATTAGAAGTATTGAGATATCACATCTCAGGCTATAGGAAGGGTCTCAGGATTGGAATGGGAAGGAGTTGGATATCACATCTCATGCTAAAGGAAGGGTCTCAGGTTTGGTAGAAGCATTGAGATATCACATCTCATGCTATAGGAAGGGTCTCAGGATTGGAATGGGAAGGACTTAGATATCACATATCATGCTATAGGGAGGGTCTCATTTTTGATATTAGAAGCATTGAGATATCACATCTCATGCTATCGGAAGTGTCTCAGGATTGGAATGGGAAGGAGCTGGATATCACATCTCATGCTAAAGGAAGGGTCTCAGGTTTGGAACGGGAAGGAGTTGGATATCACATCTCATGCTATAGGAAGGGTCTCAGGTTTGGAACGGGAAGGAGTTGGATATCACATCTCATGTTATAGGAAGAGTCTCAGGTTTGGTATAAGCATTGAGATATCACATCTGTGCTATCAGAGGTGTCTCAGGATTGGGATGGGAAGGAATTGGATATCACATCTCATGCTATAGGAAGGGTATCAGGTTTGGAACGGGAAGGAGTTGGATATTGCATCTCATGTTATAGGACGGGTCTCAGGTTTGATATTAGAAGCATTGAGATATCACATCGCATGCTGTAGGAAGGGTCTCGGGTTTGGTATTAGAAGCATTGAGATATCACATCTCATGCTATCAGAAGGGTCTCAGGATTGGAATGGGAAGGAGTTGGATATCACATCTCATGCTAAAGGGAGGGTCTCAGGTTTGGAAGGGGAAGGATTTGGATATCACATCTCATGTTATCGGAAGGATCTCAGGTTTGGTATTAGAAGTATTGAGATATCACATCTCATGCTATAGGAAGGGTCTCAGGATTGGAATGGGAAGGAGTTGGATATCACATCTCATGCTAAAGGAAGGGTCTCAGGTTTGGTAGAAGCATTGAGATATCACATCTCATGCTATAGGAAGGGTCTCAGGATTGGAATGGGAAGGACTTAGATATCACATATCATACTATAGGGAGGGTCTCAGTTTTGATATTAGAAGCATTGAGATATCACATCTCATGCTATCGTGAGTGTCTCAGGATTGGAATGGGAAGGAGCTGGATATCACATCTCATGCTAAAGGAAGAGTCTCAGGTTTGGAACGGGAAGGAGTTGGATATCACATCTCATGTTATAGGAATGGTCTCAGGTTTGGTATAAGCATTGAGATATCACATCTCTGCTATCGGAAGTGTCTCAGGATTGGAATGGGAAGGACTTGGATATCCCATCTCATGTTATAGGACGGGTCTCAGGTTTGTTATTAGAATCATTGAGATATCATATTGTATGCTGTAGGAAGGGTCTAAGGATTGGAATGGGAAGGACTTGGATATCACATCTCATGCTATAGATAGGCTCTCAGGTTTGGAAAGGGAAGGAGTTGGATATCACATTTCATGTTAGAGGAAGGATCTCAGGTTTGGTATTAGAGGCATTGAGATATCACATCTCATGCTATAGGAAGGGTCTCAGGTTGGAATGTGAAGGAGTTGGATATCACATCTCATGTTATAGGAAGGCTCTCAGGTTTGGAAGGGGAAAGAGTTGGATATCACATTTCATGTTAGAGGTAGGATCTCAGGTTTGGTATTAGAGGCATTGAGATATCACATCTCATGCTATCAGAAGGGTCTCAGGATTGGAATGGGAAGGAGTTGGATATCACATCTCATGTTAAAGGGAGGGTCTCAGAATTGGAAGGGGAAGGATTTGGATATCACATCTCATGTTATAGGAAGGATCTCAGGTTTAGTATTAGAAGCATTGAGATATCACATCTCATGCTATCGGAAGGATCTCAGGTTTGGTATTAGAAGCATTGAGATATCACATCTCATGCTATCAGAAGGGTCTCAGGATTGGAATGGGAAGGAGTTGGTTATCACATCTCATGCTAAAGGGAGGGTCTCAGGTTTGGAAGGGGAAGGATTTGGATATCACATCTCATGTTATCGGAAGGATCTCAGGTTTGGTATTAGAAGTATTGAGATATCACATCTCATGCTATAGGAAGGGTCTCAGGATTGGAATGGGAAGGAGTTGGATATCACATCTCATGCTAAAGGAAGGGTCTCATGTTTGGTAGAAGCATTGAGATATCACATCTCATGCTATAGGAAGGGTCTCAGGATTGGAATGGGAAGGACTTAGATATCACATATCATGCTATAGGGAGGGTTTCAGTTTTGATAATAGAAGCATTGAGATATCACATCTCATGCTATCGGAAGTGTCTCAGGATTGGAATGGGAAGGAGCTGGATATCACATCTCATGCTAAAGGAAGGGTCTCAGGTTTGGAACGGGAAGGAGTTGGATATCCGATCTCATGTTATAGGAAGGGTCTAAGGTCTGGTATAAGCATTGAGATATCACATCTCTGCTATCGGAAGTGTCTCAGGATTGGAATGGGAAGGAGTTGGATATCCCATCTCATGTTATAGGAAGGGTCTCAGGTTTGGTATAAGCATTGAGATATCACATCTCATGCTATAGGAAGGGTCTCAGGATTGGAATGGGAAGGAGTTGGATATCACATCTCATGCTGTAGGAAGGGTCTCAGGTATGGTATAAGCATTGAGATATCACATCTCATGCTATAGGAAGGGTCTCAGGATTGGAATGGGAAGGAGTTGTATATGACATCTCATGCCGTAGGAAGGGTCTCAGGTTTGGTATAAGCATTGAGATATCACATCTCATGCTATAGGAAGGGTCTCAGGATTGGAATTGGAAGGAGTTGGATATCACATCTCATGCTATAGGAAGGGTCTCAGGTTTGGTATAAGCATTGAGATATCACATCTCATGCTATAGGAAGGGTCTCAGGATTGGAATGGGAAGGAGTTGTATATGACATCTCATGCCGTAGGAAGGGTCTCAGGTTTGGTATAAGCATTGAGATATCACATCTCTGCTATCGGAAGGGTCTCAGGATTGGAATGGGAAGGAGGTGGATATCCCATCTCATGTTATAGGAAGAGTCTCAGGTTTGGTATTAGAAGCATTGAGATATCACATCTCATGCTATAGGAAGTTTCTCAGGATTGGAATGGGAAGGACTTGGATATCACATCTCATGCTATAGGGAGGCTCTCAAGTTTGATATTAGAAGCATTGAGATATCACATCTCATGCTATAGGAAGGGTCTCAGGATTGGAATGGGAAGGAGTTGGATATCACATCTCATTCTATAGGAAGGGTCTCAGGTTTGGTATAAGCAGTGAGATATCACATCTCATGCTATAGGAAGTGTCTCAGGATTGGAATGGGAAGGAGTTGGATATCACATCTCATGTTATAGGAAGGATCTCAGGTTTGGTATAAGAATTGAGATATCACATTTCTGCTATCGGAAGGGTCTCAGGATTGGAATGGGAAGGAGTTGGATATTCCAATCTCATGTTATAGGAAGGGTCTCAGGTTTGGTATTAGAAGCATTGAGATATCACATCTCATGCTATAGGAAGGGTCTCATGATTGGAATGGGAAGGACTTGGATATCACATCTCATGCTATAGGGAGGGTCTCAAGTTTGATATTAGAAGCATTGAGATATTGCATCTCATGATATCGGAAGGGTCTCAGGATTTGAATGGGAAGGAGTTGGATATCACATCTCATGATAAAGGAAGGGTCTAAGGTTTGGAAGGGGAAGGATTTGGATATCACATCTCATGTTATAGGACGGGTCTCAGGTTTGGTATTAGAAGCATTGAGATATCAAGTCTTATGGTATAGGAAGGGGCTCAGAATTGGAATGGGAAGGAGTTGGATATCAAGTCTCATGGTATAGGAAGGGGCTCAGAATTGGAATGGGAAGGAGTTGGATATCACATCTCATGCTAAAGGGAGGGTCTCAGGTTTGGAAGGGGAATGATTTGGATATCACATCTCATGTTATAGGAAGGATCTCAGGTTTGGTATTAGAAGCATTGAGATATCACATCTCATGCTATTGGAAGGATCTCAGGATTGGTATTAGAAGCATTGAGATATCACATCTCATGCTATCAGAAGGGTCTCAGGTTTGGAAGGGGAAGGATTTGGATATCACATCTCATGTTATCGGAAGGATCTCAGGTTTGGTATTAGAAGTATTGAGATATCACATCTCATGCTATAGGAAGGGTCTCAGGATTGGAATGGGAAGGAGTTGGATATCACATCTCATGCTAAAGGAAGGGTCTCAGGTTTGGTAGAAGCATTGAGATATCACATCTCATGCTATAGGAAGGGTCTCAGGATTGGAATGGGAAGGAGTTTGATATCACATCTCATGCTATAGGAAGGGTCTCAGGTTTGGTATAAGCATTGAGATATCACATCTCATGCTATAGGAAGGGTCTCAGGATTGGAATGGGAAGGAGTTGTATATGACATCTCATGCCGTAGGAAGGGTCTCAGGTTTGGTATAAGCATTGAGATATCACATCTCATGCTATAGGAAGGGTCTCAGGATTGGAATCGGAAGGAGTTGGATATCACATCTCATGCTATAGGAAGGGTCTCAGGTTTGGTATAAGCATTGAGATATCACATCTCATGCTATAGGAAGGGTTTCAGGATTGGAATGGGAAGGAGTTGTATATGACATCTCATGCCGTAGGAAGGGTCTCAGGTTTGGTATAAGCATTGAGATATCACATCTCTGCTATCGGAAGGGTCTCAGGATTGGAATGGGAAGGAGTTGGATATCCCATCTCATGTTATAGGAAGAGTCTCAGGTTTGGTATTAGAAGCATTGAGATATCACATCTCATGCTATAGGAAGTGTCTCAGGATTGGAATGGGAAGGACTTGGATATCACATCTCATGCTATAGGGAGGCTCTAAAGTTTGATATTAGAAGCATTGAGATATCACATCTCATGCTATAGGAAGGGTCTCAGGATTGGAATGGGAAGGAGTTGGATATCACATCTCATGCTATAGGAAGGGTCTCAGGTTTGGTATAAGCAGTGAGATATCACATCTCATGCTATAGGAAGTGTCTCAGGATTGGAATGGGAAGGAGTTGGATATCACATCTCATGTTATAGGAAGGATCTCAGGTTTGGTATTAGAAGCATTGAGATATCACATCTCATGCTATAGGAAGGGTCTAAGGTTTGGAAGGGGAAGGATTTGGGTATCACATCTCATGTTATAGGACCGGTCTCAGGTTTGGTATTAGAAGCATTGAGATATCAAGTCTCATGGTATAGGACGGGTCTCAGAATTGGAATGGGAAGGAGTTGGATATCACATCTCAAGCTATAGGAAGGGTCTCAGGATTGGAATGGGAAGGAGTTTGATATCACATCTCATGCCATTGTATGGGTCTCAGGTTTTGTAGAAGCATTGGGATATCACATCTCATGCTATCAGAAGGGTATCGGGATTGGATTTGGAAGGAGTTGGATATCCCATCTCATGCTATAGGAAGGGCCTAAGGTTGGAATGTGAAGGAGTTGGATATCACATCTCATGTTATAGGAAGGGTCTCAGGATTGGAATGGGAAGGACTTGGATATCACATCTCATTCTATAGGAAGGCTCTCAGGGTTGGAAGGGGAAGGAGTTGGATATCACATTTCATGTAGAGGTAGGATCTCAGGTTTGGTATTAGAGGCATTGAGATATCACATCTCATGCTATCAGAAGGGTCTCAGGATGGAATGGGAAGGAGTTGGATATCACATCTCATGCTAAAGGGAGGGTCTAAGATTTGGAAGGGGAAGGATTTGGACATCACATCTCATGTTATATGAAGGATCTCAGGTTTGGTATTAGAAGCATTGAGATATCACATCTCATGCTATCGGAAGGGTCTCAGGTTTGGTATAAGCATTGAGATATCACATCTCTGCTATCGGAAGAGTCTCAGGATTGGAATGGGAAGGACTTGGATATCACAATTCATGTTATAGGAAGGGTCTCAGGTTTGGTATTAGAAGCATTGAGATATCACATCTCATGCTATAGGAAGGGTCTCAGGATTGGAATGGGAAGGACTTGGATATCACGTCTCATGTTATAGGAAGGGTCTCAGGTTTGGTATTAGAAGCATTGAGATATCACATCTCATGCTATAGGAAGGGTCTCAGGAATGGAATGGGAAGGACTTGGATATCACATCTCATGATAAAGGAAGGGTCTAAGGTTCGGAAGGGGAAGGATTTGGATATCACATCTCATGTTATTGGACCGGTCTCAGGTTTGGTATTAGAAGCATTGAGATATCAAGTCTCATGGTATAGGACGGGAGTTTGATATCACATCATGCCATGGTATGGGTCTCAGGTTTTGTAGAAGCATTGGGATATCACATCTCATGCTATCGGAAGGGTATCAGGATTGGATTTGGAAGGAGTTGGATATCCCATCTCATGCTATAGGAAGGGTCTCAGGTTGGAATGGGAAAGAGTTGGATATCACATCTCATGTTATAGGAAGGGTCTCAGGATTGATGGTTCTCATGTTTGGTTTTTGAAGCATTGAGATATCACATCTCATGCTATCGGAAGGGTCTCAGGTTTGGTATTAGAAGCATTGAGATATCACATCGCATGCTATAGGATTGGTCTCCGGATTGGAATGTGAAGGATTTGGATATCACATCTCATGCTAAAGGAAGGGTCTCAGGTTTGGAATGGGAAGGAGTTGGATATGACATCTCTTGTTATAGGGAGGGTCTCAGGATTTGAATGGCAAGGAGTTGGATATCACATCTCATGCCATAGGAAGGGTCTCAGGTTTGGTATAAGCATTGAGATATCACATCTCTGCTATCGGAAGGGTCTCAGGATTGGAATGGGAAGGACTTAGATATCACATCTCATGCTATAGGGAGGGTCTCAGTTTTGATATTAGAAGCATTGAGATACCACATCTCATGCTATCGGAAGGGTCTCAGGATTGGAATGGGAGGAGCTGGATATCACATCTCATGCTAAAGGAAGGGTCTCAGGTTTGGAATGGGAAGGATTTGGATATCACATCTCATGTTATAGGATGGGTCTCAGGTTTGGTATTAGAAGCATTGTGATATCACATCTCATGCTTTAGGAAGTGTCTCAGGATTGGAATGGGAAGGAGTTGGATATCACATCTCATGCTATAGGAAGGGTTTCAGGTTTGGTAGAAGCATTGAGATATCACATCTCATGCTATAGGAAGAGTCTCAGGTTTGGGAAGGGAAGGATTTGGATTTCACATCTCATGTTATAGGATGGTTCTCATGTTTGGTTTTTGAAGCATTGAGATATCACATCTCATGCTATCGGAAGGGTCTCAGGTTTGGTATTAGAAGCATTGAGATATCAAATCTCATGCTATAGGATTGGTCTCCGGATTGGAATGTGAAAGATTTGGATATCACATCTCATGCTAAAGGAAGGGTCTCAGGTTTGGAATGGGAAGGAGTTGGATATGACATCTCTTGTTATAGGGAGGGTCTCAGGATTTGAATGGCAAGGAGTTGGATATCACATCTCATGCCATAGGAAGGGTCTCAGGTTTGGTATAAGCATTGAGATATCACATCTCTGCTATCGGAAGGGTCTCAGGATTGGATTGGGAAAGAGTTGGATATCACATCTCATGTTATAGGAAGGGTCTCCGGATTGGAATGTGAAGGATTTGGATATCACATCTCATGCTAAAGGAAGGGTCTCAGGTTTGGAATGGGAAGGAGTTGGATATGACATCTCTTGTTATAGGGAGGGTCTCAGGATTTGAATGGCAAGGAGTTGGATATCACATCTCATGCCATAGGAAGGGTCTCAGGTTTGGTATAAGCATTGAGATATCACATCTCTGCTATCGGAGGGGTCTCAGGATTGGATTGGGAAGGAGTTGGATATCCCTTCTCATGCTATAGGAAGGGTCTCAGGTTGGAATGGGAAGGAGTTGGATATCACATCTCATGCTAAAGGAAGGGTCTCAGGTTTGGTAGAAGCATTGAGATATCACATCTCATGCTATAGGAAGGGTCTCAGGATTGGAATGGGAAGGACTTAGATATCACATATCATGCTATAGGGAGGGTTTCAGTTTTGATATTAGAAGCATTGAGATATCACATCTCATGCTATCGGAAGTGTCTCAGGATTCGAATGGGAAGGAGCTGGATATCACATCTCATGCTAAAGGAAGGGTCTCAGGTTTGGAACGGGAAGGAGTTGGATATCCGATCTCATGTTGTAGGAAGGGTCTCAGGTTTGGTATAAGCATTGAGATATCACATCTCTGCTATCGGAAGTGTCTCAGGATTGGAATGGGAAGGAATTGGATATCCCATCTCATGTTATAGGACGGGTCTCAGGATTGTTATTAGAATCATTGAGATATCATATTGCATGCTGTAGGAAGGGTCTAAGGATTGGAATGGGAAAGACTTGGATATCACATCTCATGCTATAGGAAGGGTCTCAGGTTTGGTATAAGCATTGAGATATCAAATCTCATGCTATAGGAAGGGTCTCAGGATTGGAATGGAAGGAGTTGGATATCACATCTCATGTTATAGGAAGGATCTCAGGTTTGGTATTAGAAGCATTGAGACATCACATCTCATGCTATAGGAAGGGTCTCAGATTTGGTATAAGCATTGAGATATCACATCTCATGCTATAGGAAGGGTCTCAGGATTGGAATGGGAAGGAGTTGTATATGACATCTCATGCCGTAGGAAGGGTCTCAGGTTTGGTATAAGCATTGAGATATCACATCTCTGCTATCAGAAGAGTCTCAGGATTGGAATGGGAAGGAGTTGGGTATCCCATCTCATGTTATAGGAAGAGTCTCAGGTTTTGTATTAGAAGCATTGAGATATCACATCTCATGCTATCGGAAGTGTCTCAGGATTGGAATGGGAAGGACTTGGATATCACATCTCATGCTATAGGGAGGGTCTCAAGTTTGATATTAGAAGCATTGAGATATCACATCTCATGCTATAGGAAGAGTCTCAGGTTTGGGAAGGGAAGGATTTGGATTTCACATCTCATGTTATAGGATGGTTCTCATGTTTGGTTTTTGAAGCATTGAGATATCACATCTCATGCTATCGGAAGGGTCTCAGGTTTGGTATTAGAAGCATTGAGATATCACATCTCATGCTATAGGATTGGTCTCTGGATTGGAATGTGAAGGATTTGGATATCACATCTCATGCTAAAGGAAGGGTCTCAGGTTTGGTATAAGCATTGAGATATCACATCTCTGCTATCGGAAGGGTCTCAGGATTGGATTGGGAAGGAGTTGGATATCACATCTCATGTTATAGGAAGGGTCTCCGGATTGGAATGTGAAGGATTTGGATATCACATCTCATGCTAAAGGAAGGGTCTCAGGTTTGGAATGGGAAGGAGTTGGATATGACATCTCTTGTTATAGGGAGGGTCTCAGGATTTGAATGGCAAGGAGTTGGATATCACATCTCATGCCATAGGAAGGGTCTCAGGTTTGGTATAAGCATTGAGATATCACATCTCTGCTATCGGAAGGGTCTCAGGATTGGATTGGGAAGGAGTTGGATATCCCTTCTCATGCTATAGGAAGGGTCTCAGGTTGGAATGGGAAGGAGTTGGATATCACATCTCATGCTAAAGGAAGGGTCTCAGGTTTGGTAGAAGCATTGAGATATCACATCTCATGCTATAGGAAGGGTCTCAGGATTGGAATGGGAAGGACTTAGATATCACATATCATGCTATAGGGAGGGTTTCAGTTTTGATATTAGAAGCATTGAGATATCACATCTCATGCTATCGGAAGTGTCTCAGGATTGGAATGGGAAGGAGCTGGATATTACATCTCATGCTAAAGGAAGGGTCTCAGGTTTGGAACGGGAAGGAGTTGGATATCCGATCTCATGTTATAGGAAGGGTCTCAGGTTTGGTATAAGCATTGAGATATCACATCTCTGCTATCGGAAGTGTCTCAGGATTGGAATGGGAAGGAATTGGATATCCCATCTCATGTTAAAGGACGGGTCACAGGATTGTTATTAGAATCATTGAGATATCATATTGCATGCTGTAGGAAGGGTCTAAGGATTGGAATGGGAAAGACTTGGATATCACATCTCATGCTATAGGAAGGGTCTCAGGTTTGGTATAAGCATTGAGATATCAAATCTCATGCTATAGGAAGGGTCTCAGGATTGGAATGGAAGGAGTTGGATATCACATCTCATGTTATAGGAAGGCTCTCAGGTTTGGAATGGGAAGGAGTTGGATATGACATCTCTTGTTATAGGGAGGGTCTCAGGATTTGAATGGCAAGGAGTTGGATATCACATCTCATGCCATAGGAAGGGTCTCAGGTTTGGTATAAGCATTGAGATATCACATCTCTGCTATCGGAAGGGTCTCAGGATTGGATTGGGAAAGAGTTGGATATCACATCTCATGTTATAGGAAGGGTCTCCGGATTGGAATGTGAAGGATTTGGATATCACATCTCATGCTAAAGGAAGGGTCTCAGGTTTGGAATGGGAAGGAGTTGGATATGACATCTCTTGTTATAGGAATGGTCTCAGATTTGGTATAAGCATTGAGATATCACATCTCTGCTATCGGAAGTGTCTCAGGATTGGAATGGGAAGGACTTGGATATCCCATCTCATGTTATAGGACGGGTCTCAGGTTTGTTATTAGAATCATTGAGATATCATATTGCATGCTGTAGGAAGGGTCTAAGGATTGGAATGGGAAGGACTTGGATATCACATCTCATGCTATAGATAGGCTCTCAGGTTTGGAAAGGGAAGGAGTTGGATATCACATTTCATGTTAGAGGAAGGATCTCAGGTTTGGTATTAGAGGCATTGAGATATCACATCTCATGCTATAGGAAGGGTCTCAGGTTGGAATGGGAAGGAGTTGGATATCACATCTCATGTTATAGGAAGGCTCTCAGGTTTGGAAGGGGAAAGAGTTGGATATCACATTTCATGTTAGAGGTAGGATCTCAGGTTTGGTATTAGAGGCATTGAGATATCACATCTCATGCTATCAGAAGGGTCTCAGGATTGGAATGGGAAGGAGTTGGATATCACATCTCATGTTAAAGGGAGGGTCTCAGAATTGGAAGGGGAAGGATTTGGATATCACATCTCATGTTATAGGAAGGATCTCAGGTTTAGTATTAGAAGCATTGAGATATCACATCTCATGCTATCGGAAGGATCTCAGGTTTGGTATTAGAAGCATTGAGATATCACATCTCATGCTATCAGAAGGGTCTCAGGATTGGAATGGGAAGGAGTTGGTTATCACATCTCATGCTAAAGGGAGGGTCTCAGGTTTGGAAGGGGAAGGATTTGGATATCACATCTCATGTTATCGGAAGGATCTCAGGTTTGGTATTAGAAGTATTGAGATATCACATCTCATGCTATAGGAAGGGTCTCAGGATTGGAATGGGAAGGAGTTGGATATCACATCTCATGCTAAAGGAAGGGTCTCATGTTTGGTAGAAGCATTGAGATATCACATCTCATGCTATAGGAAGGGTCTCAGGATTGGAATGGGAAGGACTTAGATATCACATATCATGCTATAGGGAGGGTTTCAGTTTTGATATTAGAAGCATTGAGATATCACATCTCATGCTATCGGAAGTGTCTCAGGATTGGAATGGGAAGGAGCTGGATATCACATCTCATGCTAAAGGAAGGGTCTCAGGTTTGGAACGGGAAGGAGTTGGATATCCGATCTCATGTTATAGGAAGGGTCTAAGGTCTGGTATAAGCATTGAGATAGCACATCTCTGCTATTGGAAGTGTCTCAGGATTGGAATGGGAAGGAGTTGGATATCCCATCTCATGTTATAGGAAGGGTCTCAGGTTTGGTATAAGCATTGAGATATCACATCTCATGCTATAGGAAGGGTCTCAGGATTGGAATGGGAAGGAGTTGGATATCACATCTCATGCTGTAGGAAGGGTCTCAGGTATGGTATAAGCATTGAGATATCACATTTCATGCTATAGGAAGGGTCTCAGGATTGGAATGGGAAGGAGTTGTATATGACATCTCATGCCGTAGGAAGGGTCTCAGGTTTGGTATAAGCATTGAGATATCACATCTCATGCTATAGGAAGGGTCTCAGGATTGGAATTGGAAGGAGTTGGATATCACATCTCATGCTATAGGAAGGGTCTCAGGTTTGGTATAAGCATTGAGATATCACATCTCATGCTATAGGAAGGGTCTCAGGATTGGAATGGGAAGGAGTTGTATATGACATCTCATGCCGTAGGAAGGGTCTCAGGTTTGGTATAAGCATTGAGATATCACATCTCTGCTATCGGAAGGGTCTCAGGATTGGAATGGGAAGGAGGTGGATATCCCATCTCATGTTATAGGAAGAGTCTCAGGTTTGGTATTAGAAGCATTGAGATATCACATCTCATGCTATAGGAAGTTTCTCAGGATTGGAATGGGAAGGACTTGGATATCACATCTCATGCTATAGGGAGGCTCTCAAGTTTGATATTAGAAGCATTGAGATATCACATCTCATGCTATAGGAAGGGTCTCAGGATTGGAATGGGAAGGAGTTGGATATCACATCTCATGCTATAGGAAGGGTCTCAGGTTTGTTATAAGCAGTGAGATATCACATCTCATGCTATAGGAAGTGTCTCAGGATTGGAATGGGAAGGAGTTGGATATCACATCTCATGTTATAGGAAGGATCTCAGGTTTGGTATAAGAATTGAGATATCACATTTCTGCTATCGGAAGGGTCTCAGGATTGGAATGGGAAGGAGTTGGATATTCCAATCTCATGTTATAGGAAGGGTCTCAGGTTTGGTATTAGAAGCATTGAGATATCACATCTCATGCTATAGGAAGGGTCTCATGATTGGAATGGGAAGGACTTGGATATCACATCTCATGCTATAGGGAGGGTCTCAAGTTTGATATTAGAAGCATTGAGATATTGCATCTCATGATATCGGAAGGGTCTCAGGATTTGAATGGGAAGGAGTTGGATATCACATCTCATGATAAAGGAAGGGTCTAAGGTTTGGAAGGGGAAGGATTTGGATATCACATCTCATGTTATAGGACGGGTCTCAGGTTTGGTATTAGAAGCATTGAGATATCAAGTCTCATGGTATAGGAAGGGGCTCAGAATTGGAATGGGAAGGAGTTGGATATCAAGTCTCATGGTATAGGAAGGGGCTCAGAATTGGAATGGGAAGGAGTTGGATATCACATCTCATGCTAAAGGGAGGGTCTCAGGTTTGGAAGGGGAAGGATTTGGATATCACATCTCATGTTATAGGAAGGATCTCAGGTTTGGTATTAGAAGCATTGAGATATCACATCTCATGCTATTGGAAGGATCTCAGGATTGGTATTAGAAGCATTGAGATATCACATCTCATGCTATCAGAAGGGTCTCAGGTTTGGAAGGGGAAGGATTTGGATATCACATCTCATGTTATCGGAAGGATCTCAGGTTTGGTATTAGAAGTATTGAGATATCACATCTCATGCTATAGGAAGGGTCTCAGGATTGGAATGGGAAGGAGTTGGATATCACATCTCATGCTAAAGGAAGGGTCTCAGGTTTGGTAGAAGCATTGAGATATCACATCTCATGCTATAGGAAGGGTCTCAGGATTGGAATGGGAAGGAGTTTGATATCACATCTCATGCTATAGGAAGGGTCTCAGGTTTGGTATAAGCATTGAGATATCACATCTCATGCTATAGGAAGGGTCTCAGGATTGGAATGGGAAGGAGTTGTATATGACATCTCATGCCGTAGGAAGGGTCTCAGGTTTGGTATAAGCATTGAGATATCACATCTCATGCTATAGGAAGGGTCTCAGGATTGGAATCGGAAGGAGTTGGATATCACATCTCATGCTATAGGAAGGGTCTCAGGTTTGGTATAAGCATTGAGATATCACATCTCATGCTATAGGAAGGGTTTCAGGATTGGAATGGGAAGGAGTTGTATATGACATCTCATGCCGTAGGAAGGGTCTCAGGTTTGGTATAAGCATTGAGATATCACATCTCTGCTATCGGAAGGGTCTCAGGATTGGAATGGGAAGGAGTTGGATATCCCATCTCATGTTATAGGAAGAGTCTCAGGTTTGGTATTAGAAGCATTGAGATATCACATCTCATGCTATAGGAAGTGTCTCAGGATTGGAATGGGAAGGACTTGGATATCACATCTCATTGTATAGGGAGGCTCTAAAGTTTGATATTAGAACCATTGAGATATCACATCTCATGCTATAGGAAGGGTCTCAGGATTGGAATGGGAAGGAGTTGGATATCACATCTCATGCTATAGGAAGGGTCTCAGGTTTGGTATAAGCAGTGAGATTTCACATCTCATGCTATAGGAAGTGTCTCAGGATTGGAATGGGAAGGAGTTGGATATCACATCTCATGTTATAGGAAGGATCTCAGGTTTGGTATTAGAAGCATTGAGATATCACATCTCATGCTATAGGAAGGGTCTAAGGTTTGGAAGGGGAAGGATTTGGGTATCACATCTCATGTTATAGGACCGGTCTCAGGTTTGGTATTAGAAGCATTGAGATATCAAGTCTCATGGTATAGGACGGGTCTCAGAATTGGAATGGGAAGGAGTTGGATATCACATCTCAAGCTATAGGAAGGGTCTCAGGATTGGAATGGGAAGGAGTTTGATATCACATCTCATGCCATTGTATGGGTCTCAGGTTTTGTAGAAGCATTGGGATATCACATCTCATGCTATCAGAAGGGTATCGGGATTGGATTTGGAAGGAGTTGGATATCCCATCTCATGCTATAGGAAGGGCCTAAGGTTGGAATGTGAAGGAGTTGGATATCACATCTCATGTTATAGGAAGGGTCTCAGGATTGGAATGGCAAAGACTTGGATATCACATCTCATTCTATAGGAAGGCTCTCAGGGTTGGAAGGGGAAGGAGTTGGATATCACATTTCATGTAGAGGTAGGATCTCAGGTTTGGTATTAGAGGCATTGAGATATCACATCTCATGCTATCAGAAGGGTCTCAGGATGGAATGGGAAGGAGTTGGATATCACATCTCATGCTAAAGGGAGGGTCTAAGATTTGGAAGGGGAAGGATTTGGACATCACATCTCATGTTATATGAAGGATCTCAGGTTTGGTATTAGAAGCATTGAGATATCACATCTCATGCTATCGGAAGGGTCTCAGGTTTGGTATAAGCATTGAGATATCACATCTCTGCTATCGGAAGAGTCTCAGGATTGGAATGGGAAGGACTTGGATATCACAATTCATGTTATAGGAAGGGTCTCAGGTTTGGTATTAGAAGCATTGAGATATCACATCTCATGCTATAGGAAGGGTCTCAGGATTGGAATGGGAAGGACTTGGATATCACGTCTCATGTTATAGGAAGGGTCTCAGGTTTGGTATTAGAAGCATTGAGATATCACATCTCATGCTATAGGAAGGGTCTCAGGAATGGAATGGGAAGGACTTGGATATCACATCTCATGATAAAGGAAGGGTCTAAGGTTCGGAAGGGGAAGGATTTGGATATCACATCTCATGTTATTGGACCGGTCTCAGGTTTGGTATTAGAAGCATTGAGATATCAAGTCTCATGGTATAGGACGGGAGTTTGATATCACATCATGCCATGGTATGGGTCTCAGGTTTTGTAGAAGCATTGGGATATCACATCTCATGCTATCGGAAGGGTATCAGGATTGGATTTGGAAGGAGTTGGATATCCCATCTCATGCTATAGGAAGGGTCTCAGGTTGGAATGGGAAAGAGTTGGATATCACATCTCATGTTATAGGAAGGGTCTCAGGATTGATGGTTCTCATGTTTGGTTTTTGAAGCATTGAGATATCACATCTCATGCTATCGGAAGGGTCTCAGGTTTGGTATTAGAAGCATTGAGATATCACATCTCATGCTATAGGATTGGTCTCCGGATTGGAATGTGAAGGATTTGGATATCACATCTCATGCTAAAGGAAGGGTCTCAGGTTTGGAATGGGAAGGAGTTGGATATCACATCTCATGCCATAGGAAGGGTCTCAGGTTTGGTATAAGCATTGAGATATCACATCTCTGCTATCGGAAGGGTCTCAGGATTGGAATGGGAAGGACTTAGATATCACATCTCATGCTATAGGGAGGGTCTCAGTTTTGATATTAGAAGCATTGAGATACCACATCTCATGCTATCGGAAGGGTCTCAGGATTGGAATGGGAGGAGCTGGATATCACATCTCATGCTAAAGGAAGGGTCTCAGGTTTGGAATGGGAAGGATTTGGATATCACATCTCATGTTATAGGATGGGTCTCAGGTTTGGTATTAGAAGCATTGTGATATCACATCTCATGCTTTAGGAAGTGTCTCAGGATTGGAATGGGAAGGAGTTGGATATCACATCTCATGCTATAGGAAGGGTTTCAGGTTTGGTAGAAGCATTGAGATATCACATCTCATGCTATAGGAAGAGTCTCAGGTTTGGGAAGGGAAGGATTTGGATTTCACATCTCATGTTATAGGATGGTTCTCATGTTTGGTTTTTGAAGCATTGAGATATCACATCTCATGCTATCGGAAGGGTCTCAGGTTTGGTATTAGAAGCATTGAGATATCAAATCTCATGCTATAGGATTGGTCTCCGGATTGGAATGTGAAAGATTTGGATATCACATCTCATGCTAAAGGAAGGGTCTCAGGTTTGGAATGGGAAGGAGTTGGATATGACATCTCTTGTTATAGGGAGGGTCTCAGGATTTGAATGGCAAGGAGTTGGATATCACATCTCATGCCATAGGAAGGGTCTCAGGTTTGGTATAAGCATTGAGATATCACATCTCTGCTATCGGAAGGGTCTCAGGATTGGATTGGGAAAGAGTAGGATATCACATCTCATGTTATAGGAAGGGTCTCCGGATTGGAATGTGAAGGATTTGGATATCACATCTCATGCTAAAGGAAGGGTCTCAGGTTTGGAATGGGAAGGAGTTGGATATGACATCTCTTGTTATAGGGAGGGTCTCAGGATTTGAATGGCAAGGAGTTGGATATCACATCTCATGCCATAGGAAGGGTCTCAGGTTTGGTATAAGCATTGAGATATCACATCTCTGCTATCGGAGGGGTCTCAGGATTGGATTGGGAAGGAGTTGGATATCCCTTCTCATGCTATAGGAAGGGTCTCAGGTTGGAATGGGAAGGAGTTGGATATCACATCTCATGCTAAAGGAAGGGTCTCAGGTTTGGTAGAAGCATTGAGATATCACATCTCATGCTATAGGAAGGGTCTCAGGATTGGAATGGGAAGGACTTAGATATCACATATCATGCTATAGGGAGGGTTTCAGTTTTGATATTAGAAGCATTGAGATATCACATCTCATGCTATCGGAAGTGTCTCAGGATTCGAATGGGAAGGAGCTGGATATCACATCTCATGCTAAAGGAAGGGTCTCAGGTTTGGAACGGGAAGGAGTTGGATATCCGATCTCATGTTGTAGGAAGGGTCTCAGGTTTGGTATAAGCATTGAGATATCACATCTCTGCTATCGGAAGTGTCTCAGGATTGGAATGGGAAGGAATTGGATATCCCATCTCATGTTATAGGACGGGTCTCAGGATTGTTATTAGAATCATTGAGATATCATATTGCATGCTGTAGGAAGGGTCTAAGGATTGGAATGGGAAAGACTTGGATATCACATCTCATGCTATAGGAAGGGTCTCAGGTTTGGTATAAGCATTGAGATATCAAATCTCATGCTATAGGAAGGGTCTCAGGATTGGAATGGAAGGAGTTGGATATCACATCTCATGTTATAGGAAGGATCTCAGGTTTGGTATTAGAAGCATTGAGACATCACATCTCATGCTATAGGAAGGGTCTCAGGTTTGGTATAAGCATTGAGATATCACATCTCATGCTATAGGAAGGGTCTCAGGATTGGAATGGGAAGGAGTTGTATATGACATCTCATGCCGTAGGAAGGGTCTCAGGTTTGGTATAAGCATTGAGATATCACATCTCTGCTATCAGAAGAGTCTCAGGATTGGAATGGGAAGGAGTTGGGTATCCCATCTCATGTTATAGGAAGAGTCTCAGGTTTTGTATTAGAAGCATTGAGATATCACATCTCATGCTATCGGAAGTGTCTCAGGATTGGAATGGGAAGGACTTGGATATCACATCTCATGCTATAGGGAGGGTCTCAAGTTTGATATTAGAAGCATTGAGATATCACATCTCATGCTATAGGAAGAGTCTCAGGTTTGGGAAGGGAAGGATTTGGATTTCACATCTCATGTTATAGGATGGTTCTCATGTTTGGTTTTTGAAGCATTGAGATATCACATCTCATGCTATCGGAAGGGTCTCAGGTTTGGTATTAGAAGCATTGAGATATCACATCTCATGCTATAGGATTGGTCTCTGGATTGGAATGTGAAGGATTTGGATATCACATCTCATGCTAAAGGAAGGGTCTCAGGTTTGGAATGGGAAGGAGTTGGATATGACATCTCTTGTTATAGGGAGGGTCTCAGGATTTGAATGGCAAGGAGTTGGATATCACATCTCATGCCATAGGAAGGGTCTCAGGTTTGGTATAAGCATTGAGATATCACATCTCTGCTATCGGAAGGGTCTCAGGATTGGATTGGGAAGGAGTTGGATATCACATCTCATGTTATAGGAAGGGTCTCCGGATTGGAATGTGAAGGATTTGGATATCACATCTCATGCTAAAGGAAGGGTCTCAGGTTTGGAATGGGAAGGAGTTGGATATGACATCTCTTGTTATAGGGAGGGTCTCAGGATTTGAATGGCAAGGAGTTGGATATCACATCTCATGCCATAGGAAGGGTCTCAGGTTTGGTATAAGCATTGAGATATCACATCTCTGCTATCGGAAGGGTCTCAGGATTGGATTGGGAAGGAGTTGGATATCCCTTCTCATGCTATAGGAAGGGTCTCAGGTTGGAATGGGAAGGAGTTGGATATCACATCTCATGCTAAAGGAAGGGTCTCAGGTTTGGTAGAAGCATTGAGATATCACATCTCATGCTATAGGAAGGGTCTCAGGATTGGAATGGGAAGGACTTAGATATCACATATCATGCTATAGGGAGGGTTTCAGTTTTGATATTAGAAGCATTGAGATATCACATCTCATGCTATCGGAAGTGTCTCAGGATTGGAATGGGAAGGAGCTGGATATTACATCTCATGCTAAAGGAAGGGTCTCAGGTTTGGAACGGGAAGGAGTTGGATATCCGATCTCATGTTATAGGAAGGGTCTCAGGTTTGGTATAAGCATTGAGATATCACATCTCTGCTATCGGAAGTGTCTCAGGATTGGAATGGGAAGGAATTGGATATCCCATCTCATGTTAAAGGACGGGTCACAGGATTGTTATTAGAATCATTGAGATATCATATTGCATGCTGTAGGAAGGGTCTAAGGATTGGAATGGGAAAGACTTGGATATCACATCTCATGCTATAGGAAGGGTCTCAGGTTTGGTATAAGCATTGAGATATCAAATCTCATGCTATAGGAAGGGTCTCAGGATTGGAATGGAAGGAGTTGGATATCACATCTCATGTTATAGGAAGGATCTCAGGTTTGGTATTAGAAGCATTGAGACATCACATCTCATGCTATAGGAAGGGTCTCAGGATTGGAATGGGAAGGAGTTGGATATCACATCTCATGCTATAGGAAGGGTCTCATGTTTGGTATAAGCATTGAGATATCACATCTCATGCTATAGGAAGGGTCTCAGGATTGGAATGGGAAGGAGTTGTATATGACATCTCATGCCGTAGGAAGGGTCTCAGGTTTGGTATAAGCATTGAGATATCACATCTCTGCTATCAGAAGAGTCTCAGGATTGGAATGGGAAGGAGTTGGATATCCCATCTCATGTTATAGGAAGAGTCTCAGGTTTGGTATTAGAAGCATTGAGATATCACATCTCATGCTATAGGAAGTGTCTCAGGATTGGAATGGGAAGGACTTGGATATCACATCTCATGCTATCGGAAGGGTCTCAAGTTTGATATTAGAAGCATTGAGATATCACATCTCATGCTATAGGAAGAGTCTCAGGTTTGGGAAGGGAAGGATTTGGATATCACATCTCATGCTAAAGGAAGGGTCTCAGGTTTGGAATGGGAAGGAGTTGGATATGACATCTCTTGTTATAGGGAGGGTCTCAGGATTTGAATGGCAAGGAGTTGGATATCACATCTCATGCCATAGGAAGGGTCTCAGGTTTGGTATAAGCATTGAGATATCACATCTCTTATCGGAAGGGTCTCAGGATTGGATTGGGAAGGAGTTGGATATCACATCTCATGTTATAGGAAGGGTCTCAGGATTGGAATGTGAAGGATTTGGATATCACATCTCATGCTAAAGGAAGGGTCTCAGGTTTGGAATGGGAAGGAGTTGGATATGACATCTCTTGTTATAGGGAGGGTCTCAGGATTTGAATGGCAAGGAGTTGGATATCACATCTCATGCCATAGGAAGGGTCTCAGGTTTGGTATAAACATTGAGATATCACATCTCTGCTATCGGAAGGGTCTCAGGATTGGATTGGGAAGGAGTTGGATATCCCTTCTCATGCTATAGGAAGGGTCTCAGGTTGGAATGGGAAGGAGTTGGATATCACATCTCATGCTAAAGGAAGGGTCTCAGGTTTGGTAGAAGCATTGAGATATCACATCTCATGCTATAGGAAGGGTCTCAGGATTGGAATGGGAAGGACTTAGATATCACATATCATGCTATAGGGAGGGTTTCAGTTTTGATATTAGAAGCATTGAGATATCACATCTCATGCTATCGGAAGTGTCTCAGGATTGGAATGGGAAGGAGCTGGATATTACATCTCATGCTAAAGGAAGGGTCTCAGGTTTGGAACGGGAAGGAGTTGGATATCCGATCTCATGTTATAGGAAGGGTCTCAGGTTTGGTATAAGCATTGAGATATCACATCTCTGCTATCGGAAGTGTCTCAGGATTGGAATGGGAAGGAATTGGATATCCCATCTCATGTTAAAGGACGGGTCACAGGATTGTTATTAGAATCATTGAGATATCATATTGCATGCTGTAGGAAGGGTCTAAGGATTGGAATGGGAAAGACTTGGATATCACATCTCATGCTATAGGAAGGGTCTCGGGTTTGGTATAAGCATTGAGATATCAAATCTCATGCTATAGGAAGGGTCTCAGGATTGGAATGGAAGGAGTTGGATATCACATCTCATGTTATAGGAAGGATCTCAGGTTTGGTATTAGAAGCATTGAGACATCACATCTCATGCTATAGGAAGGGTCTCAGGATTGGAATGGGAAGGAGTTGGATATCACATCTCATGCTATAGGAAGGGTCTCATGTTTGGTATTAGAAGCATTGAGATATCACATCTCATGCTATAGGAAGTGTCTCAGGATTGGAATGGGAAGGACTTGGATATCACATCTCATGCTATAGGGAGGGTCTCAAGTTTGATATTAGAAGCATTGAGATATCACATCTCATGCTATAGGAAGGGTCTCAGGATTGGAATGGGAAGGAGTTGTATATGACATCTCATGCCGTAGGAAGGGTCTCAGGTTTGGTATAAGCATTGAGATATCACATCTCTGCTATCAGAAGAGTCTCAGGATTGGAATGGGAAGGAGTTGGATATGCCATCTCATGTTATAGGAAGAGTCTCAGGTTTGGTATTAGAAGCATTGAGATATCACATCTCATGCTATAGGAAGTGTCTCAGGATTGGAATGGGAAGGACTTGGATATCACATCTAATGCTATCGGAAGGGTCTCAGGTTTGGTATTAGAAGCATTGAGATATCACATCTCATGCTATAGGATTGGTCTCCGGATTGGAATGTGAAGGATTTGGATATCACATCTCATGCTAAAGGAAGGGTCTCAGGTTTGGAATGGGAAGGAGTTGGATATGACATCTCTTGTTATAGGGAGGGTCTCAGGATTTGAATGGCAAGGAGTTGGATATCACATCTCATGCCATAGGAAGGGTCTCAGGTTTGGTATAAGCATTGAGATATCACATCTCTGCTATCGGAAGGGTCTCAGGATTGGAATGGGAAGGACTTAGATATCACATCTCATGCTATAGGGAGGGTCTCAGTTTTGATATTAGAAGCATTGAGATACCACATCTCATGCTATCGGAAGGGTCTCAGGATTGGAATGGGAGGAGCTGGATATCACATCTCATGCTAAAGGAAGGGTCTCAGGTTTGGAAGGGGAAGGATTTGGATATCACATCTCATGTTATAGGATGGGTCTCAGGTTTGGTATTAGAAGCATTGTGATATCACATCTCATGCTATAGGAAGTGTCTCAGGATTGAAATGGGAAGGAGTTGGATATCACATCTCATGCTATAGGAAGGGTTTCAGGTTTGGTAGAAGCATTGAGATATCACATCTCATGCTATAGGAAGAGTCTCAGGTTTGGGAAGGGAAGGATTTGGATTTCACATCTCATGTTATAGGATGGTTCTCATGTTTGGTTTTTGAAGCATTGAGATATCACATCTCATGCTATCGGAAGGGTCTCAGGTTTGGTATTAGAAGCATTGAGATATCACATCTCATGCTATAGGATTGGTCTCCGGATTGGAATGTGAAGGATTTGGATATCACATCTCATGCTAAAGGAAGGGTCTCAGGTTTGGAATGGGAAGGAGTTGGATATGACATCTCTTGTTATAGGGAGGGTCTCAGGATTTGAATGGCAAGGAGTTGGATATCACATCTCATGCCATAGGAAGGGTCTCAGGTTTGGTATAAGCATTGAGATATCACATCTCTGCTATCGGAAGGGTCTCAGGATTGGATTGGGAAGGAGTTGGATATCACATCTCATGTTATAGGAAGGGTCTCCGGATTGGAATGTGAAGGATTTGGATATCACATCTCATGCTAAAGGAAGGGTCTCAGGTTTGGAATGGGAAGGAGTTGGATATGACATCTCTTGTTATAGGGAGGGTCTCAGGATTTGAATGGCAAGGAGTTGGATATCACATCTCATGCCATAGGAAGGGTCTCAGGTTTGGTATAAGCATTGAGATATCACATCTCTGCTATCGGAGGGGTCTCAGGATTGGATTGGGAAGGAGTTGGATATCCCTTCTCATGCTATAAGAAGGGTCTCAGGTTGGAATGGGAAGGAGTTGGATATCACATCTCATGCTAAAGGAAGGGTCTCAGGTTTGGTAGAAGCATTGAGATATCACATCTCATGCTATAGGAAGGGTCTCAGGATTGGAATGGGAAGGACTTAGATATCACATATCATGCTATAGGGAGGGTTTCAGTTTTGATATTAGAAGCATTGAAATATCACATCTCATGCTATCGGAAGTGTCTCAGGATTGGAATGGGTAGGAGCTGGATATTACATCTCATGCTAAAGGAAGGGTCTCAGGTTTGGAACGGGAAGGAGTTGGATATCCGATCTCATGTTGTAGGAAGGGTCTCAGGTTTGGTATAAGCATTGAGATATCACATCTCTGCTATCGGAAGTGTCTCAGGATTGGAATGGGAAGGAATTGGATATCCCATCTCATGTTATAGGATGGGTCTCAGGATTGTTATTAGAATCAATGAGATATCATATTGCATGCTGTAGGAAGGGTCTAAGGATTGGAATGGGAAAGACTTGGATATCACATCTCATGCTATAGGAAGGGTCTCAGGTTTGGTATAAGCATTGAGATATCAAATCTCATGCTATATGAAGGGTCTCAGGATTGGAATAGAAGGAGTTGGATATCACATCTCATGTTATAGGAAGGATCTCAGGTTTGGTATTAGAAGCATTGAGACATCACATCTCATGCCATAGGAAGGGTCTCAGGATTGGAATGGGAAGGAGTTGGATATCACATCTCATGCTATAGGAAGGGTCTCAGGTTTGGTATAAGCATTGAGATATCACATCTCATGCTATAGGAAGGGTCTCAGGATTGGAATGGGAAGGAGTTGTATATGACATCTCATGCCGTAGGAAGGGTCTCAGGTTTGGTATAAGCATTGAGATATCACATCTCTGCTATCAGAAGAGTCTCAGGATTGGAATGGGAAGGAGTTGGATATCCCATCTCATGTTATAGGAAGAGTCTCAGGTTTGGTATTAGAAGCATTGAGATATCACATCTCATGCTATAGGAAGTGTCTCAGGATTGGAATGGGAAGGACTTGGATATCACATCTCATGCTATAGGGAGGGTCTCAAGTTTGATATTAGAAGCATTGAGATATCACATCTCATGCTATAGGAAGAGTCTCAGGTTTGGGAAGGGAAGGATTTGGAATTCACATCTCATGTTATAGGATGGTTCTCATGTTTGGTTTTTGAAGCATAGAGATATCACATCTCATGCTATCGGAAGGGTCTCAGGTTTGGTATTAGAAGCATTGAGATATCACATCTCATGCTATAGGATTGGTCTCCGGATTGGAATGTGAAGGATTTGGAAATCACATCTCATGCTAAAGGAAGGGTCTCAGGTTTGGAATGGGAAGGAGTTGGATATGACATCTCTTGTTATAGGGAGGGTCTCAGGATTTGAATGGCAAGGAGTTGGATATCACATCTCATGCCATAGGAAGGGTCTCAGGTTTGGTATAAGCATTGAGATATCACATCTCTGCTATCGGAAGGGTCTCAGGATTGGATTGGGAAGGAGTTGGATATCTCATCTCATGTTATAGGAAGAGTCTCCGGATTGGAATGTGAAGGATTTGGATATCACATCTCATGCTAAAGGAAGGGTCTCAGGTTTGGAATGGGAAGGAGTTGGATATGACATCTCTTGTTATAGGGAGGGTCTCAGGATTTGAATGGCAAGGAGTTGGATATCACATCTCATGCCATAGGAAGGGTCTCAGGTTTGGTATAAGCATTGAGATATCACATCTATGCTATCGGAAGGGTCTCAGGATTGGATTGGGAAGGAGTTGGATATCACATCTCATGCTAAAGGAAGGGTCTCAGGTTTGGTAGAAGCATTGAGATATCACATCTCATGCTATAGGAAGGGTCTCAGGTTGGAATGGGAAGGAGTTGGATATCACATCTCATGCTAAAGGAAGGGTCTCAGGTTTGGTAGAAGCATTGAGATATCACATCTCATGCTATAGGAAGGGTCTCAGGATTGGAATGGGAAGGACTTTGATATCACATATCATGCTATAGGGAGGGTTTCAGTTTTGATATTAGAAGCATTGAGATATCACATCTCATGCTATCGGAAGTGTCTCAGGATTGGAATGGGAAGGAGCTGGATATTACATCTCATGCTAAAGGAAGGGTCTCAGGTTTGGAACGGGAAGGAGTTGGATATCCGATCTCATGTTATAGGAAGGGTCTCAGGTTTGGTATAAGCATTGAGATATCACATCTCTGCTATCGGAAGTGTCTCAGGATTGGAATGGGAAGGAATTGGATATCCCATCTCATGTTATAGGACGGGTCTCAGGATTGTTATTAGAATCATTGAGATATCATATTGCATGCTGTAGGAAGGGTCTAAGGATTGTAATGGGAAAGACTGGGATATCACATCTCATGCTATAGGAAGGGTCTCAGGTTTGGTATAAGCATTGAGATATCAAATCTCATGCTATAGGAAGGGTCTCAGGATTGGAATGGAAGGAGTTGGATATCACATCTCATGTTATAGGAAGGATCTCAGGTTTGGTATTAGAAGCATTGAGACATCACATCTCATGCTATAGGAAGGGTCTCAGGATTGGAATGGGAAGGAGTTGGATATCACATCTCATGCTATAGGAAGGGTCTCAGGTTTGGTATAAGCATTGAGATATCACATCTCATGCTATAGGAAGGGTATCAGGATTGGAATGGGAAGGAGTTGTATATGACATCTCATGCCGTAGGAAGGGTCTCAGGTTTGGTATAAGCATTGAGATATCACATCTCATGCTATAGGAAGGGTCTCAGGATTTGAATGGGAAGGACTTAGATATCACATATCATTTTTGTTGGTCTCAGTTTTGATATTAGAAGCATTGAGATATCACATCTCATGCTATCGGAAGTGTCTCAGTATTGGAATGGGAAGGAGCTGGATATCACATCTCATGCTAAAGGAAGGGTCTCAGGTTTGGAACGGGAAGGAGTTGGATAGCACATCTCATGTTATAGGAAGGGTCTCAAGTTTGGTATAAGCATTGAGATATCACATCTCTGCTATCGGAAGTGTCTCAGGATTGGAATGGGAAGGAGTTGGATATCCCATCTCATGTTATAGGACGGGTCTCAGGTTTGTTATTAGAATCATTGAGATATCATATTGCATGCTGTAGGAAGGGTTTAAGGATTGGAATGGGAAGGACTTGGATATCACATCTCATGCTATAGATAGGCTCTCAGGTTTGGAAAGGGAAGGAGTTGGATATCACATTTCATGTTAGAGGAAGGATCTCAGGTTTGGTATTAGAGGCATTGAGATATCACATCTCATGCTATAGGAAGGGTCTCAGGTTGGAATGGGAAGGAGTTGGATATCACATCTCATGTTATAGGAAGGCTCTCAGGTTTGGAAGGGGAAAGAGTTGGATATCACATTTCATGTTAGAGGTAGGATCTCAGGTTTGGTATTAGAGGCATTGAGATATCACATCTCATGCTATCAGAAGGGTCTCAGGATTGGAATGGGAAGGAGTTGGATATCACATCTCATGCTAAAGGGAGGGTCTCAGGTTTGGAAGGGCAAGGATTTGGATATCACATCTCATGTTATAGGAAGGATCTCAGGTTTGGTATTAGAAGCATTGAGATATCACATCTCATGCTATCGGAAGGATCTCAGGTTTGGTATTAGAAACATTGAGATATCACATCTCATGCTATCAGAAGGGTCTCAGGATTGGAATGGGAAGGAGTTGGATATCACATCTCATGCTAAAGGGAGGGTCTCAGGTTTGGAAGGGGAAGGATTTGGATATCACATCTCATGTTATCGGAAGGATCTCAGGTTTGGTATTAGAAGTATTGAGATATCACATCTCATGCTATAGGAAGGGTCTCAGGATTGGAATGGGAAGGAGTTGGATATCACATCTCATGCTAAAGGAAGGGTCTCAGGTTTGGTAGAAGCATTGAGATATCACATCTCTGCTATCAGAAGAGTCTCAGGATTGGAATGGGAAGGAGTTGGATATCCCATCTCATGTTATAGGAAGAGTCTCAGGTTTGGTATTAGAAGCATTGAGATATCACATCTCATGCTATAGGAAGTGTCTCAGGATTGGAATGGGAAGGACTTGGATATCACATCTCATGCTATAGGGAGGGTCTGAAGTTTGATATTAGAAGCATTGAGATATCACATCTCATGCTATAGGAAGAGTCTCAGGTTTGGGAAGGGAAGGATTTGGAATTCACATCTCATGTTATAGGATGGTTCTCATGTTTGGTTTTTGAAGCATAGAGATATCACATCTCATGCTATCGGAAGGGTCTCAGGTTTGGTATTAGAAGCATTGAGATATCACATCTCATGCTATAGGATTGGTCTCCGGATTGGAATGTGAAGGATTTGGAAATCACATCTCATGCTAAAGGAAGGGTCTCAGGTTTGGAATGGGAAGGAGTTGGATATCACATCTCATGCCATAGGAAGGGTCTCAGGTTTGGTATAAGCATTGAGATATCACATCTCTGCTATCGGAAGGGTCTCAGGATTGGATTGGGAAGGAGTTGGATATCTCATCTCATGTTATAGGAAGAGTCTCCGGATTGGAATGTGAAGGATTTGGATATCACATCTCATGCTAAAGGAAGGGTCTCAGGTTTGGAATGGGAAGGAGTTGGATATGACATCTCTTGTTATAGGGAGGGTCTCAGGATTTGAATGGCAAGGAGTTGGATATCACATCTCATGCCATAGGAAGGGTCTCAGGTTTGGTATAAGCATTGAGATATCACATCTATGCTATCGGAAGGGTCTCAGGATTGGATTGGGAAGGAGTTGGATATCCCTTCTCATGCTATAGGAAGGGTCTCAGGTTGGAATGGGAAGGAGTTGGATATCACATCTCATGCTAAAGGAAGGGTCTCAGGTTTGGTAGAAGCATTGAGATATCACATCTCATGATATAGGAAGGGTCTCAGGATTGGAATGGGAAGGACTTTGATATCACATATCATGCTATAGGGAGGGTTTCAGTTTTGATATTAGAAGCATTGAGATATCACATCTCATGCTATCGGAAGTGTCTCAGGATTGGAATGGGAAGGAGCTGGATATTACATCTCATGCTAAAGGAAGGGTCTCAGGTTTGGAACGGGAAGGAGTTGGATATCCGATCTCATGTTATAGGAAGGGTCTCAGGTTTGGTATAAGCACTGAGATATCACATCTCTGCTATCGGAAGTGTCTCAGGATTGGAATGGGAAGGAATTGGATATCCCATCTCATGTTATAGGACGGGTCTCAGGATTGTTATTAGAATCATTGAGATATCATATTGCATGCTGTAGGAAGGGTCTAAGGATTGGAATGGGAAAGACTGGGATATCACATCTCATGCTATAGGAAGGGTCTCAGGTTTGGTATAAGCATTGAGATATCAAATCTCATGCTATAGGAGGGATCTCAGGATTGGAATGGAAGGAGTTGGATATCACATCTCATGTTATAGGAAGGATCTCTGGTTTGGTATTAGAAGCATTGAGACATCACATCTCATGCTATAGGAAGGGTCTCAGGATTGGAATGGGAAGGAGTTGGATATCACATCTCATGCTATAGGAAGGGTCTCAGGTTTGGTATAAGCATTGAGATATCACATCTCATGCTATAGGAAGGGTCTCAGGATTGGAATGGGAAGGAGTTGTATATGACATCTCATGCCGTAGGAAGGGTCTCAGGTTTGGTATAAGCATTGAGATATCACATCTCATGCTATAGGAAGGGTCTCAGGATTTGAATGGGAAGGACTTAGATATCACATATCATTTTTGTTGGTCTCAGTTTTGATATTAGAAGCATTGAGATATCACATCTCATGCTATCGGAAGTGTCTCAGTATTGGAATGGGAAGGAGCTGGATATCACATCTCATGCTAAAGGAAGGGTCTCAGGTTTGGAACGGGAAGGAGTTGGATATCACATCTCATGTTATAGGAAGGGTCTCAAGTTTGGTATAAGCATTGAGATATCACATCTCTGCTATCGGAAGTGTCTCAGGATTGGAATGGGAAGGAGTTGGATATCCCATCTCATGTTATAGGACGGGTCTCAGGTTTGTTATTAGAATCATTGAGATATCATATTGCATGCTGTAGGAAGGGTCTAAGGATTGGAATGGGAAGGACTTGGATATCACATCTCATGCTATAGATAGGCTCTCAGGTTTGGAAAGGGAAGGAGTTGGATATCACATTTCATGTTAGAGGAAGGATCTCAGGTTTGGTATTAGAGGCATTGAGATATCACATCTCATGCTATAGGAAGGGTCTCAGGTTGGAATGGGAAGGAGTTGGATATCACATCTCATGTTATAGGAAGGCTCTCAGGTTTGGAAGGGGAAAGAGTTGGATATCACATTTCATGTTAGAGGTAGGATCTCAGGTTTGAGATATCACATCTCATGCTATCAGAAGGGTCTCAGGATTGGAATGGGAAGGAGTTGGATATCACATCTCATGCTAAAGGGAGGGTCTCAGGTTTGGAAGGGGAAGGATTTGGATATCACATCTCATGTTATAGGAAGGATCTCAGGTTTGGTATTAGAAGCATTGAGATATCACATCTCATGCTATCGGAAGGATCTCAGGTTTGGTATTAGAAACATTGAGATATCACATCTCATGCTATCAGAAGGGTCTCAGGATTGGAATGGGAAGGAGTTGGATATCACATCTCATGCTAAAGGGAGGGTCTCAGGTTTGGAAGGGGAAGGATTTGGATATCACATCTCATGTTATCGGAAGGATCTCAGGTTTGGTATTAGAAGTATTGAGATATCACATCTCATGCTATAGGAAGGGTCTCAGGATTGGAATGGGAAGGAGTTGGATATCACATCTCATGCTAAAGGAAGGGTCTCAGGTTTGGTAGAAGCATTGAGATATCACATCTCATGCTATCAGAAGGGTCTCAGGATTGGAATGGGAAGGAGTTGGATATCACATCTCATGCTAAAGGGAGGGTTTCAGATTTGATATTAGAAGCATTGAGATATCACATCTCATGCTATCGGAAGTGTCTCAGGATTGGAATGGGAAGGAGCTGGATATCACATCTCATGCTAAAGGAAGGGTCTCAGGTTTGGAAACGGAAGGAGTTAGATATCCGATCTCATGTTATAGGAAGGGTCTCAGGTTTGGTATAAGCATTGAGATATCACATCTCTGCAATCGGAAGTGTCTCAGGATTGGAATGGGAAGGAATTGGATATCCCATCTCACGTTATAGGACGGGTCTCAGGATTGTTATTAGAATCATTGAGATATCATATTGCATGATGTAGGAAGGGTCTAAGGATTGGAATGGGAAGGACTTGGGTATCACATCTCATGCTATAGGAAGGGTCTCAGGTTTGGTATAAGCATTGAGATATCAAATCTCATGCTATAGGAAGGGTCTCAGGATTGGAATGGAAGGAGTTGGATATCACATCTCATGTTATAGGAAGGATCTCAGGTTTGGTATTAGAAGCATTGAGACATCACATCTCATGCTATAGCAAGGGTCTCAGGATTGGAATGGGAAGGAGTTGGATATCACATCTCATGCTATAGGAAGGGTCTCAGGTTTGGTATAAGCATTGAGATATCACATCTCATGCTATAGGAAGGGTCTCAGGATTGGAATGGGAAGGAGTTGTATATGACATCTCATGCCGTAGGAAGGGTCTCAGGTTTGGTATAAGCATTGAGATATCACATCTCTGCTATTGGAAGGGTCTCAGGATTGGAATGGGAAGGAGTTGGATATCCCATCTCATGTTATAGGAAGAGTCTCAGGTTTGGTATTAGAAGCATTGAGATATCACATCTCATGCTATAGGAAGTGTCTCAGGATTGGAATGGGAAGGACTTGGATATCACATCTCATGCTATAGGGAGGGTCTCAAGTTTGATATTAGAAGCATTGAGATATCACATCTCATGCTATAGGAAGGGTCTCAGGATTGGAATGGGAAGGAGTTGGATATCACATCTCATGCTATAGGAAGGGTCTCAGGTTTGGTATAAGCAGTGAGATATCACATCTCATGCTATAGGAAGGGTCTCAGGATTGGAATGGGAAGGAGTTGGATATCACATCTCATGCTATAGGAAGGGTCTCAGGTTTGGTATAAGCAGTGAGATATCACATCTCATGCTATAGGAAGGGTCTCAGGATTGGAATGGGAAGGAGTTGGATATCACATCTCATGTTATAGGAAGGATCTCAGGTTTGGTATAAGCATTGAGATATCACATCTCTGCTATCGGAAGGGTCTCAGGATTGGAATGGTAAGGAGTTGGATATTCCCATCTCATGTTATAGGAAGGGTCTCAGGTTTGGTATTAGAAGCATTGAGATATCACATCTCATGCTATAGGAAGGGTCTCAGGATTGGAATGGGAAGGACTTGGATATCACATCTCATGCTATAGGGAGGGTCTCAGGATTGGAATGGGAAGGACTTAGATATCACATATCATTTTTGTTGGTCTCAGTTTTGATATTAGAAGCATTGAGATATCACATCTCATGCTATCGGAAGTGTCTCAGTATTGGAATGGGAAGGAGCTGGATATCACATCTCATGCTAAAGGAAGGGTCTCAGGTTTGGAACGGGAAGGAGTTGGATATCACATCTCATGCTATAGGAAGGGTCTCAGGTTTGGTATAAGCATTGATATATCAAATCTCATGCTATAGGCAGGGTCTCAGGATTGGAATGGAAGGAGTTGGATATCACATCTCATGTTATAGGAAGGATCTCAGGTTTGGTATTAGAAGCATTGAGACATCACATCTCATGCTATAGGAAGGGTCTCAGGATTGGAATGGGAAGGAGTTGGATATCACATCTCATGCTATAGGAAGGGTCTCAGGTTTGGTATAAGCATTGAGATATCACATCTCATGCTATAGGAAGGGTCTCAGGATTGGAATGGGAAGGAGTTGTATATGACATCTCATGCCGTAGGAAGGGTCTCAGGTTTGGTATAAGCATTGAGATATCACATCTCTGCTATCGGAAGAGTCTCAGGATTGGAATGGGAAGGAGTTGGATATCCCATCTCATGTTATAGGAAGAGTCTCAGGTTTGGTATTAGAAGCATTGAGATATCACATCTCATGCTATAGGAAGTGTCTCAGGATTGGAATGGGAAGGACTTGGATATCACATCTCATGCTATAGGGAGGGTCTCAAGTTTGATATTAGAAGCATTGAGATATCACATCTCATGCTATAGGAAGGGTCTCAGGATTGGAATGGGAAGGACTTAGATATCACATATCATTTTTGTTGGTCTCAGTTTTGATATTAGAAGCATTGAGATATCACATCTCATGCTATAGGATTGGTCTCCGGATTGGAATGTGAAGGATTTGGATATTACATCTCATGCTAAAGGAAGGGTCTCAGGTTTGGAATGGGAAGGAGTTGGATATGACATCTCTTGTTATAGGGAGGGTCTCAGGATTTGAATGGCAAGGAGTTGGATATCACATCTCATGCCATAGGAAGGGTCTCAGGTTTGGTATAAGCATTGAGATATCACATCTCTGCTATCGGAAGGGTCTCAGGATTGGAATGGGAAGGACTTAGATATCACATCTCATGCTATAGAGAGGGTCTCAGTTTTGATATTAGAAGCATTGAGATACCACATCTCATGCTATCGGAAGGGTCTCAGGATTGGAATGGGAGGAGCTGGATATCACATCTCATGCTAAAGGAAGGGTCTCAGGTTTGGAAGGGGAAGGATTTGGATATCACATCTCATGTTATAGGATGGGTCTCAGGTTTGGTATTAGAAGCATTGTGATATCACATCTCATGCTATAGGAAGTGTCTCAGGATTGGAATGGGAAGGAGTTGGATATCACATCTCATGCTATAGGAAGGGTTTCAGGTTTGGTAGAAGCATTGAGATATCACATCTCATGCTATAGGAAGAGTCTCAGGTTTGGGAAGGGAAGGATTTGGATTTCACATCTCATGTTATAGGATGGTTCTCATGTTTGGTTTTTGAAGCATTGAGATATCACATCTCATGCTATCGGAAGGGTCTCAGGTTTGGTATTAGAAGCATTGAGATATCACATCTCATGCTATAGGATTGGTCTCCGGATTGGAATGTGAAGGATTTGGATATCACATCTCATGCTAAAGGAAGGGTCTCAGGTTTGGAATGGGAAGGAGTTGGATATGACATCTCTTGTTATAGGGAGGGTCTCAGGATTTGAATGGCAAGGAGTTGGATATCACATCTCATGCCATAGGAAGGGTCTCAGGTTTGGTAGAAGCATTGAGATATCACATCTCATGCTATAGGAAGGGTCTCAGGATTGGAATGGAAAGGAGTTGGATATCACATCTCATGCCATAGGAAGGGTCTCAGGTTTGGTATAAGCATTGAGATATCACATCTCTACTATCGTAAGGGTCTCAGGATTGGAATAGGAAGGAGTTGGATATCCCATCTCATGCTTTAAGAAGGGTCTCAGGTTTGGTATTAGAAGCATTGAGATATCACATCTCATGCTATAGGAAGGGTCTAAGGATTGGAATGGGAAGGAGTTGGATATCACATTTTATGCTATAGGAAGGGTCTCAGGTTTGGTATTACAAGCATTGTGATATTATATCTCATGGTATAGGAAGGGTCTCAGGATTGGATTGGGAAGGAGTTGGATATCACATCTCATGCTATAGGAAGGGTCTCAGGTTTGGAATGGGAAGGGTTTGTACATCACATCTCTTGCTGTAGGAAGGGCCTCAGGTTTGGTATGAGAAACATTGAGATATCACATCTCATGTTATAGGAAGGATATCAGGTTTGGTATTAGAAGCATTGAGATATCACATCTCTGCTATCGAAAGGGTCTCAGGATTGGAATGGGAAGGAGTTGGATATCCCATCTCATGTTATAGGAAGGGTCTCAGATTTGGTATTAGAAGCATTGAGATATCACATCTCATGCTATAGGAAGGGTCTCAGGATTGGAATGGGAAGGGCTTGGATATCCCATCTCATGTTATAGGACGGGTCTCAGGTGTGGTATTAGAAGCATTGAGATATCACATTGCATGCTGTAGGAATGGTCTCAGGTTTGCAATGGGAAGGAATTGGATATCACATCTCATGTCATAGGAAGGATCTCAGGTTTTCTATTAGAAGCATTGAGATATCACATCTCATGCTATAGGAATGGTCTCAGGATTGGAATGGGAAGGAGTTGGATATTACATTCTTGCTATAGGAAGGGTCTCAGGTTTGCAATGGGAAGGAGTTGGATATCACATATGCTATAGGAAGGGTCTCAGGTTTGGAACACGGGAAGGAGTTGGATATCACATCTCATGCTTTAAGAAGGGTCTCAGTTTTGGTATTAGAAGCATTGAGATATCACATCTCATGCTATAGGAAGGGTCTCAGGATTGGAATGGAAAGGAGTTGGATATCACATCTCATGCCATAGGAAGGGTCTCAGGTTTGGTATAAGCATTGATATATCACATCTCTGCTATCGTAAGGGTCTCAGGATTGGAATAGGAAGGAGTTGGATATCCCATCTCATGCTTTAAGAAGGGTCTCAGGTTTGGTATTAGAAGCATTGAGATATCACATCTCATGCTATAGGAAGGGTCTAAGGATTGGAATGGGAAGGAGTTGGATATCACATCTTATGGTATAGGAAGGGTCTCAGGTTTGGTATTACAAGCATTGTGATATTACATCTCATGCTATAGGAAGGGTCTCAGGATTGGATTGGGAAGGAGTTGGATATCACATCTCATGCTATAGGAAGGGTCTCAGGTTTGGAATGGGAAAGATTTGTACATCACATCTCTTGCTATAGGAAGGGCCTCAGGTTTGGAATGGGAATGAGTTGGATATCACATCTCAAGCTATCTCAGGATTGGAATGGGAAGGAATTTGATATCACATCTCAAGCTATAGGAAGGGTCTCAGGTTTGAAAAGGGGAAGGATTTGGATTTCACATCTCATGTTTTAGGACGGGTCTCAGGTTTGGTATTAGAAACATTGAGATATCCCATCTCATGGTATAGGAAGGGTCTCAGGATTGGATTGGGAAGGAGTTGGCTATCACATCTCATGCAATAGGAAGGGTCTCAGGTTTGGTAGAAGCATTGAGATATCACATCTCATGCTATAGGAAGGGTCTCAGGATTGGAATGGAAAGGAGTTGGATATCACATCTCATGCCATAGGAAGGGTCTCAGCTTTGGTATAAGCATTGAGATATCACATCTCTGCTATCGTAAGGGTCTCAGGATTGGAATAGGAAGGAGTTGGATATCCCATCTCATGCTTTAAGAAGGGTCTCAGGTTTGGTATTAGAAGCATTGAGATATCACATCTCATGCTATAGGAAGGGTCTAAGGATTGGAATGGGAAGGAGTTGGATATCACATTTTATGCTATAGGAAGGGTCTCAGGTTTGGTATGAGAAACATTGAGATATCACATCTCATGTTATTGGAAGGATATCAATTTTGGTATTAGAAGCATTGAGATATCACATCTCTGCTATCGAAAGGGTCTCAGGATTGGAATGGGAAGGAGTTGGATATCCCATCTCATGTTATAGGAAGGGTCTCAGGTTTGGTATTAGAAGCATTGAGATATCACATCTCATGCTATAGGAAGGGTCTCAGGATTGGAATGGGAAGGGCTTGGATATCCCATCTCATGTTATAGGACGGGTCTCAGGTGTGGTATTAGAAGCATTGAGATATCACATTGCATGCTGTAGGAAGGGTCTCAGGTTTGGAATGGGAAGGATTTGGATATCACATATGCTAAAGGAAAGGTCTCAGGTTTGGAAGGGGAAGGAATTGGATCTCACATCTCATGTTTTAGGACGGGTCTCAGGTTTGGTATTAGAAGCCTTGAGATATCACATCTCATGGTATGATAAGGGTCTGAGGATTGGAATGGGAAGGAGTTGGACATCACATCTCAAGCTATCTCAGGATTGGAATGGGAAGGAGTTTGATATCACATCTCGAGCTATAGGAAGGGTCTCAGGTTTGGGAAGGGAAGGATTGGGATTTCACATCTCATGTTATAGGATGGTTCTCAGGTTTGGTATTAGAAGCATTGAGATATCACATCTCATGCTATAGGAAGGGTCTCAGGATTGGAATGTGAAGGATTTGGATATCACATCATGCTAAAGGTAGGGTCTCAGGTTTGGTATAGCATTGAGATATCACATCTCTGCTATCGGAAGGGTCTCAGGATTGGATTGGGAAGGAGTTGGATATCCCTTATGCTATAGGAAGGGTATCAGGTTAGAATGGGAAGGAGTTGGATATCACATCTCATGCTATAGGAAGGGTCTCAAGATTGAAATGGGAAGGATTTGGATATCCCATCTCTTGCTATAGGAAGGGTCTCAGGTTTTTTATTAGAAACATTGAGATATCACATCTCATGCTATAGGAAGGGTTTCAGGATTGGAATGGGAAGGAGTTGGATATCCCTTCTCATGCTAAAGGAAGGTCAGGTTGGAATGGGAAGGAGTTGGATATCACATCTCGTTATAGGAAGGGTCTCAGGATTGGAATGGGAAGGATTTGGATATCACATCTCTTGCTATAGGAAGGGTCTCAGGTTTTTTATTAGAAACATTGAGCCATCACATCTCATGCTATAGGAAGGGTTTCAGAATTGGAATGGAAGGATTTGGATATCACATCTCATGCTAATTGAAGGGTCTCAGGTTTGGAAGGGGAAGGATTTGGATATCATATCTCATGTTATAGGACGGGTCCCAGGTTTGGTATTAGAAGCATTGAGATATCACATCTCATGCTATAGGAGGTGTCTCAGGATTAGAATGGGAAGGAGTTGGATATCACGTCTCATGTTATAGGAAGGGTCTCAGGATTGGAATGGCAAGGAGTTGGATATCACATCTCATGCTAAAGGAAGGGTCTCAGGTTTGATAGAAGCATTGAGATCACATCTCATGCTATAGGAAGGAACTCAGGATTGCAATGGGAAGGAGTTGGATATCACATCTCATGCCATAGGATGGGTCATCAGGTTTGGTATAAGCATTGAGATATCACATCTCTGCTATCGGAAGGGTCTCAGGATAGGAATGGGAAGGACTTGGATAGGAATGGGAAGGACTTAGATACTCATACTATAGGGAGGGTCTCAGTTTTGATATTAGAAGCATTGAGCTATCACATCTCATGCTATCGGAAGGGTCTCAGGATTGGAATGGGAGGAGCTGGATATCACATCTCATGCTAAAGGAAGGGTCTCAGGTTTGGAAGGGGAAGGATTTGGATATCACATCTCATGTTATAGGATGGGTCTCAGGTTTGGTATTAGAAGCATTGTGATATCACATCTCATGCTATAGGAAGTGTCTCAGGATTGGAATGGGAAGGAGTTGGATATCACATCTCATGCTATAGGAAGGGTTTCAGGTTTGGTAGAAGCATTGAGATATCACATCTCATGCTATAGGAAGAGTCTCAGGTTTGGGAAGGGAAGGATTTGGATTTCACATCTCATGTTATAGGATGGTTCTCATGTTTGGTTTTTGAAGCATTGAGATATCACATCTCATGCTATCGGAAGGGTCTCAGGTTTGGTATTAGAAGCATTGAGATATCACATCTCATGCTATAGGATTGGTCTCCGGATTGGAATGTGAAGGATTTGGATATCACATCTCATGCTAAAGGAAGGGTCTCAGGTTTGGAATGGGAAGGAGTTGGATATGACATCTCTTGTTATAGGGAGGGTCTCAGGATTTGAATGGCAAGGAGTTGGATATCACATCTCATGCCATAGGAAGGGTCTCAGGTTTGGTAGAAGCATTGAGATATCACATCTCATGCTATAGGAAGGGTCTCAGGATTGGAATGGAAAGGAGTTGGATATCACATCTCATGCCATAGGAAGGGTCTCAGGTTTGGTATAAGCATTGAGATATCACATCTCTACTAGCGTAAGGGTCTCAGGATTGGAATAGGAAGGAGTTGGATATCCCATCTCATGCTTTAAGAAGGGTCTCAGGTTTGGTATTAGAAGCATTGAGATATCACATCTCATGCTATAGGAAGGGTCTAAGGATTGGAATGGGAAGGAGTTGGATATCACATTTTATGCTATAGGAAGGGTCTCAGGTTTGGTATTACAAGCATTGTGATATTATATCTCATGGTATAGGAAGGGTTTCAGGATTGGATTGGGAAGGAGTTGGATATCACATCTCATGCTATAGGAAGGGTCTCAGGTTTGGAATGGGAAGGGTCTGTACATCACATCTCTTGCTGTAGGAAGGGCCTCAGGTTTGGTATGAGAAACATTGAGATATCACATCTCATGTTATAGGAAGGATATCAGGTTTGGTATTAGAAGCATTGAGATATCACATCTCATGCTATAGGATTGGTCTCCGGATTGGAATGTGAAGGATTTGGATATCACATCTCATGCTAAAGGAAGGGTCTCAGGTTTGGAATGGGAAGGAGTTGGATATGACATCTCTTGTTATAGGGAGGGTCTCAGGATTTGAATGGCAAGGAGTTGGATATCACATCTCATGCCATAGGAAGGGTCTCAGGTTTGGTAGAAGCATTGAGATATCACATCTCATGCTATAGGAAGGGTCTCAGGATTGGAATGGAAAGGAGTTGGATATCACATCTCATGCCATAGGAAGGGTCTCAGGTTTGGTATAAGCATTGAGATATCACATCTCTACTAGCGTAAGGGTCTCAGGATTGGAATAGGAAGGAGTTGGATATCCCATCTCATGCTTTAAGAAGGGTCTCAGGTTTGGTATTAGAAGCATTGAGATATCACATCTCATGCTATAGGAAGGGTCTAAGGATTGGAATGGGAAGGAGTTGGATATCACATTTTATGCTATAGGAAGGGTCTCAGGTTTGGTATTACAAGCATTGTGATATTATATCTCATGGTATAGGAAGGGTTTCAGGATTGGATTGGGAAGGAGTTGGATATCACATCTCATGCTAAAGGAAGGGTCTCAGGTTTGATAGAAGCATTGAGATCACATCTCATGCTATAGGAAGGAACTCAGGATTGCAATGGGAAGGAGTTGGATATCACATCTCATGCCATAGGATGGGTCATCAGGTTTGGTATAAGCATTGAGATATCACATCTCTGCTATCGGAAGGGTCTCAGGATAGGAATGGGAAGGACTTGGATAGGAATGGGAAGGACTTAGATACTCATACTATAGGGAGGGTCTCAGTTTTGATATTAGAAGCATTGAGCTATCACATCTCATGCTATCGGAAGGGTCTCAGGATTGGAATGGGAGGAGCTGGATATCACATCTCATGCTAAAGGAAGGGTCTCAGGTTTGGAAGGGGAAGGATTTGGATATCACATCTCATGTTATAGGATGGGTCTCAGGTTTGGTATTAGAAGCATTGTGATATCACATCTCATGCTATAGGAAGTGTCTCAGGATTGGAATGGGAAGGAGTTGGATATCACATCTCATGCTATAGGAAGGGTTTCAGGTTTGGTAGAAGCATTGAGATATCACATCTCATGCTATAGGAAGAGTCTCAGGTTTGGGAAGGGAAGGATTTGGATTTCACATCTCATGTTATAGGATGGTTCTCATGTTTGGTTTTTGAAGCATTGAGATATCACATCTCATGCTATCGGAAGGGTCTCAGGTTTGGTATTAGAAGCATTGAGATATCACATCTCATGCTATAGGATTGGTCTCCGGATTGGAATGTGAAGGATTTGGATATCACATCTCATGCTAAAGGAAGGGTCTCAGGTTTGGAATGGGAAGGAGTTGGATATGACATCTCTTGTTATAGGGAGGGTCTCAGGATTTGAATGGCAAGGAGTTGGATATCACATCTCATGCCATAGGAAGGGTCTCAGGTTTGGTAGAAGCATTGAGATATCACATCTCATGCTATAGGAAGGGTCTCAGGATTGGAATGGAAAGGAGTTGGATATCACATCTCATGCCATAGGAAGGGTCTCAGGTTTGGTATAAGCATTGAGATATCACATCTCTACTAGCGTAAGGGTCTCAGGATTGGAATAGGAAGGAGTTGGATATCCCATCTCATGCTTTAAGAAGGGTCTCAGGTTTGGTATTAGAAGCATTGAGATATCACATCTCATGCTATAGGAAGGGTCTAAGGATTGGAATGGGAAGGAGTTGGATATCACATTTTATGCTATAGGAAGGGTCTCAGGTTTGGTATTACAAGCATTGTGATATTATATCTCATGGTATAGGAAGGGTTTCAGGATTGGATTGGGAAGGAGTTGGATATCACATCTCATGCTATAGGAAGGGTCTCAGGTTTGGAATGGGAAGGGTCTGTACATCACATCTCTTGCTGTAGGAAGGGCCTCAGGTTTGGTATGAGAAACATTGAGATATCACATCTCATGTTATAGGAAGGATATCAGGTTTGGTATTAGAAGCATTGAGATATCACATCTCTGCTATCGAAAGGGTCTCAGGATTGGAATGGGAAGGAGTTGGATATCCCATCTCATGTTATAGGAAGGGTCTCAGATTTGGTATTAGAAGCATTGAGATATCACATCTCATGCTATAGGAAGGGTCTCAGGATTGGAATGGGAAGGGCTTGGATATCCCATCTCATGTTATAGGACGGGTCTCAGGTGTGGTATTAGAAGCATTGAGATATCACATTGCATGCTGTAGGAATGGTCTCAGGTTTGGAATGGGAAGGAATTGGATATCACATCTCATGTCATAGGAAGTATCTCAGGTTTTCTATTAGAAGCATTGAGATATCACATCTCATGCTATAGGAATGGTCTCAGGATTGGAATGGGAAGGAGTTGGATATTACATTCTTGCTATAGGAAGGGTCTCAGGTTTGCAATGGGAAGGAGTTGGATATCACATATGCTATAGGAAGGGTCTCAGGTTTGGAACACGGGAAGGAGTTGGATATCACATCTCATGCTTTAAGAAGGGTCTCAGTTTTGGTATTAGAAGCATTGAGATATCACATCTCATGCTATAGGAAGGGTCTCAGGATTGGAATGGAAAGGAGTTGGATATCACATCTCATGCCATAGGAAGGGTCTCAGGTTTGGTATAAGCATTGATATATCACATCTCTGCTATCGTAAGGGTCTCAGGATTGGAATAGGAAGGAGTTGGATATCCCATCTCATGCTTTAAGAAGGGTCTCAGGTTTGGTATTAGAAGCATTGAGATATCACATCTCATGCTATAGGAAGGGTCTAAGGATTGGAATGGGAAGGAGTTGGATATCACATCTTATGCTATAGGAAGGGTCTCAGGTTTGGTATTACAAGCATTGTGATATTACATCTCATGCTATAGGAAGGGTCTCAGGATTGGATTGGGAAGGAGTTGGATATCACATCTCATGCTATAGGAAGGGTCTCAGGTTTGGAATGGGAAGGATTTGTACATCACATCTCTTGCTATAGGAAGGGCCTCAGGTTTGGAATGGGAAGGAGTTGGATATCACATCTCAAGCTATCTCAGGATTGGAATGGGAAGGAGTTTGATATCACATGTCAAGCTATAGGAAGGGTCTCAGGTTTGAAAAGGGGAAGGATTTGGATTTCACATCTCATGTTTTAGGACGGGTCTCAGGTTTGGTATTAGAAACATTGAGATATCCCATCTCATGGTATAGGAAGGGTCTCAGGATTGGATTGGGAAAGAGTTGGATATCACATCTCATGCAATAGGAAGGGTCTCAGGTTTGGTAGAAGCATTGAGATATCACATCTCATGCTATAGGAAGGGTCTCAGGATTGGAATGGAAAGGAGTTGGATATCACATCTCATGCCATAGGAAGGGTCTCAGCTTTGGTATAAGCATTGAGATATCACATCTCTGCTATCGTAAGGGTCTCAGGATTGGAATAGGAAGGAGTTGGATATCCCATCTCATGCTTTAAGAAGGGTCTCAGGTTTGGTATTAGAAGCATTGAGATATCACATCTCATGCTATAGGAAGGGTCTAAGGATTGGAATGGGAAGGAGTTGGATATCACATTTTATGCTATAGGAAGGGTCTCAGGTTTGGTATGAGAAACATTGAGATATCACATCTCATGTTATTGGAAGGATATCAATTTTGGTATTAGAAGCATTGAGATATCACATCTCTGCTATCGAAAGGGTCTCAGGATTGGAATGGGAAGGAGTTGGATATCCCATCTCATGTTATAGGAAGGGTCTCAGGTTTGGTATTAGAAGCATTGAGATATCACATCTCATGCTATAGGAAGGGTCTCAGGATTGGAATGGGAAGGGCTTGGATATCCCATCTCATGTTATAGGACGGGTCTCAGGTGTGGTATTAGAAGCATTGAGATATCACATTGCATGCTGTAGGAAGGGTCTCAGGTTTGGAATGGGAAGGAGTTGGATATCACATATGCTAAAGGAAAGGTCTCAGGTTTGGAAGGGGAAGGATTTGGATCTCACATCTCATGTTTTAGGACGGGTCTCAGGTTTGGTATTAGAAGCCTTGAGATATCACATCTCATGGTATGATAAGGGTCTCAGGATTGGAATGGGAAGGAGTTGGACATCACATCTCAAGCTATCTCAGGATTGGAATGGGAAGGAGTTTGATATCACATCTCGAGCTATAGGAAGGGTCTCAGGTTTGGGAAGGGAAGGATTGGGATTTCACATCTCATGTTATAGGATGGTTCTCAGGTTTGGTATTAGAAGCATTGAGATATCACATCTCATGCTATAGGAAGGGTCTCAGGATTGGAATGTGAAGGATTTGGATATCACATCATGCTAAAGGTAGGGTCTCAGGTTTGGTATAAGCATTGAGATATCACATCTCTGCTATCGGAAGGGTCTCAGGATTGGATTGGGAAGGAGTTGGATATCCCTTATGCTATAGGAAGGGTATCAGGTTAGAATGGGAAGGAGTTGGATATCACATCTCATGCTATAGGAAGGGTCTCAAGATTGAAATGGGAAGGATTTGGATATCCCATCTCTTGCTATAGGAAGGGTCTCAGGTTTTTTATTAGAAACATTGAGATATCACATCTCATGCTATAGGAAGGGTTTCAGGATTGGAATGGGAAGGAGTTGGATATCCCTTCTCATGCTAAAGGAAGGTCAGGTTGGAATGGGAAGGAGTTGGATATCACATCTCGTTATAGGAAGGGTCTCAGGATTGGAATGGGAAGGATTTGGATATCACATCTCTTGCTATAGGAAGGGTCTCAGGTTTTTTATTAGAAACATTGAGCCATCACATCTCATGCTATAGGAAGGGTTTCAGAATTGGAATGGAAGGATTTGGATATCACATCTCATGCTAATTGAAGGGTCTCAGGTTTGGAAGGGGAAGGATTTGGATATCATATCTCATGTTATAGGACGGGTCCCAGGTTTGGTATTAGAAGCATTGAGATATCACATCTCATGCTATAGGAGGTGTCTCAGGATTGGAATGGGAAGGAGTTGGATATCACGTCTCATGTTATAGGAAGGGTCTCAGGATTGGAATGGCAAGGAGTTGGATATCACATCTCATGCTAAAGGAAGGGTCTCAGGTTTGATAGAAGCATTGAGATCACATCTCATGCTATAGGAAGGAACTCAGGATTGCAATGGGAAGGAGTTGGATATCACATCTCATGCCATAGGATGGGTCATCAGGTTTGGTATAAGCATTGAGATATCACATCTCTGCTATCGGAAGGGTCTCAGGATAGGAATGGGAAGGACTTAGATACTCATACTATAGGGAGGGTCTCAGTTTTGATATTAGAAGCATTGAGCTATCACATCTCATGCTATCGGAAGGGTCTCAGGATTGGAATGGGATGGAGTTGGATATCACATCTCAAGCTATCTCAGGATTGGAATGGGAAGGAGTTTGATATCACATCTCAAGCTATAGGAAGGGTCTCAGGTTTGGAAGGGGAAGTATTTGGATCTCACATCTCATGTTTTAGGACGGGTCTCAGGTTTGGTATTAGAAGCATTGAGATATCACATCTCATGGTATAGGAAGGGTCTCAGGATTGGAATGGGAAGGAGTTGGATATCACATCTCAAGCTATCTCAGGTTTGGAATGGGAAGGAGTTTGATATCACATCTCAAGCTATAGGAAGGGTCTCAGGTTTGGAAAGGGAAGGATTTGGATTTCACATCTCATGTTATAGGATGGTTCTCATGTTTGGTTTTAGTAGCATTGAGATATCACATCTCATGCTATCGGAAGGGTCTCAGGTTTGGAAAGGGAAGGATTTGGAGTTCACATGTTATAGGATGGTTCTCAGGTTTGGTTTTAGAAGCATTACGATATAACATCTCATGCTATAGGAAGGGTCTCAGGTTTGGAATGGGAAGGAGTTGGATATCACATTGAATGGGAAGGAGTTTGATATCACATCTCAAGCTATAGGAAGGGTCTCAGGTTTGGAAAGGGAATGATTTGGATTTCACATCTCATGTTATAGGATGGTTCTCATGTTTGGTTTTAGAAGCATTGAGATATCACATCTCATGCTATCAGAAGGGTCTCAGGTTTGGAATGGTAAGGAGTTTGATATCACATCTCATGCTATAGGAAGGATCTCAGGTTTGGTATTAGAAGCATTGAGATATCACATCTCATGCTATAGGAAGGGTCTCAGGATTGGAATCGGAAGGAGTGTATATGACATCTCATGCTGTTAAGACGGATTTCTGAACTCTGTCCTGGTGGCGCAGAAGTTCAGAAGGCCAACCTAATTACTTGGAACAGGGTAACCTCTGGACGAGCCAGACCAATCAAGGTAGCGATCGGATTTGGATATCACATCTCATGCTAAAGGAAGGGTCTTAGGTTTGGAAGGGGAAGGATTTGGATATCACATCTCATGTTATAGGACGGGTCCCAGGTTTGGTATTAGAAGCATTGAGCACTGAGACCCTTCCTATGGCATGAGATGTGATATCCAACTCCATCCCATTCCAATCCTGAGACCCTTCCGATAGCATGAGATGTGAAATCTCAATGCTTCTATCAAACCTGAGACCCTTCCTTTAGCATGACATGTGATATCCAACTCCTTCCCATTCCAATCCTGAGACCCTTCCTATAGCATTAGATGTGATATCTCAATGCTTCTAATACCAAAACTGAGACCCTTCTTTAAGCATGAGATGTGATATCCAACTCCTTGCCGTTCCAAACCTGAGACCCTTCCTATAGCATATGTGATATCCAACTCCTTCCCATTCCAAACCTGAGACCCTTCCTATAGCAAGAATGTAATATCCAACTCCTTCCCATTACAATCCTGAGACCTTTCCTATAGCATGAGATATGATATCTCAATGCTTCTAATAGAAAACCTGAGATCCTTCCTGAGACCTGAGATGGGATATCCAAGCCCTTCCCATTCCAATCCTGAGACCCTTCCTATAGCATGAGATGTGAAATCTCAATGCTTCTAATACCAAACCTGAGACCCTTCCTATAACATGAGATGGGATATCCAACTCCTTCCCATTCCAATCCTGAGACCCTTTCGATAGCAGAGATGTGATATCTCAATGCTTATACCAAACCTGAGACCCTTCCAATGGCATGAGATGTCATATACTACTCCTTTACATTCCAATCCTGAGACCCTTCCTATAGCATGAGATGTGATATCTCAATGCTTCTACCAAACCTGAGACCCTCCCTATAGCATGAGATGTGATATCCAACTCCTTCCCATTCCAATCCTGAGACCCTTCCTATAGCATGAGATGTGATATCTCAATGCTTCTAATACCACACCTGATATCCTTCCTATAACATGAGATGTGATATCCAACTCCTTTCCATTCCAATACTGAGATCCTTCCTATACCATGAGATGTGATATCTCAATGTTTCTCATACCAAACCTGAGGCCCTTCCTATAGCAAGAGATGTGATATACAATCCTTCCCAAACCTGATACCCTTCCCATAGCATGAGATGTGATATCCGACTCCTTCCCAATCCAATCCTGAGACCCTTCCTATAGCATGAGATGTAATATCACAATGCTTGTAATACCAAACCTGAGACCCTTCCTATAGCATGAGATGTGATATCCAACTCCTTCCCATTCCAATCCTGAGACCCTTCCTATAGCATGAGATGTGATATCTCAATGCTTCTAATACCAAAACTGAGACCCTTCTTTAAGCATGAGATGTGATATCCAACTCCTTGCCGTTGCAAACCTGAGACCCTTCCTATAGCATATGTGATATCCAACTCCTTCCCATTCCAAACCTGAGACCCTTCCTATAGCAAGAATGTAATATCCAACTCCTTCCCATTCCAATCCTGAGACCTTTCCTATAGCATGAGATGTGATATCTCAATGCTTCTAATAGAAAACCTGAGATCCTTCCTGAGACCTGAGATGGGATATCCAAGCCCTTCCCATTCCAATCCTGAAACCCTTCCTATAGCATGAGATGTGAAATCTCAATGCTTCTAATACCAAACCTGAGACCCTTCCTATAACATGAGATGGGATATCCAATTCCTTCCCATTCCAATCCTGAGACCCTTTCGATAGCAGAGATGTGATATCTCAATGCTTATACCAAACCTGAGACCCTTCCTATGGCATGAGATGTCATATACAACTACTTCCCATTCCAATCCGGAGACCCTTCCTATAGCATGAGATGTGATATCCAAATCCTTCCCATTCCAAACCTGAGACCCTTCCTATAGCATGAGATGTGATATCTCAATGCTTCTAATACCAAACCTGAGACCCTTCCTATAGCATGAGATGTGATATCCAACTCCTTCCCTTTCCAAACCTGAAACCCTTCCGATTGCAGAGATGTGATATCTCAATGCTTATACCAAACCTGAGACCCTTCCTATGGCATGAGATGTCATATACTACTCCTTCCCATTCCAATCCTGAGACCCTTCCTATAGCATGAGATGTGATATCTCAATGCTTCTACCAAACCTGAGACCCTTCCTATAACATGAGATGTGATATCCAACTCCTTCCCATTCTAATCCTGAGATCCTTCCTATACCATGAGATGTGATATCTCAATGTTTCTCATACCAAACCTGAGGCCCTTCCTATAGCAAGAGATGTGATGTACAAACCCTTCCCATTCCAAACCTGGGACCCTTCCTATAGCATGAGATGTGATATCCAACTCCTTCCCAATCCAATCCTGAGACCCTTCCTATATGAGATGTAATATCACAATGCTTGTAATACCAAACCTGAGACCCTTCCTATAGCATAAGATGTGATATCCAACTCCTTCCCATTCCAATCCTTAGACCCTTCCTATAGCATGAGATGTGATATCTCAATGCTTCTAATACCAAACCTGAGACGCTTCTTAAAGCATGAGATGGGATATCCAACTCCTTCCTATACCAATCCTGAGACCCTTATGATAGCAGAGATGTGATATCTCAATGCTTATACCAAACCTGAGACCCTTCCTATGGCATGAGATGTGATATCCAACTCCTTCCCATTCCAATCCTGGGACCCTTCCTATACCATGAGATGTGATATCTCAATGCTTCTACCAAACCTGAGACCCTTCCTATAGCATGAGATGTGATATCCAACTCCTTCCCATTCAAATCCTGAGACCCTTCCTATACCATGAGATGTGATATCTCAATGTTTCTAATACCAAACCTGAGACCCGTCCTAAAACATGAGATGTGAGATCCAAATCCTTCCCCTTCCAAACCTGAGACCCTTCCTATAGCTTGAGTTGTGATATCAAACTCCTTCCCATTCCAATCCTGAGATAGCTTGAGATGTGATATCCAACTCCTTCCCATTCCAATCCTGAGACCCTTCCGATAGCATGAGATGTGATATCTCAATGCTTCTAATATCAAAACTGAGACCCTCCCTATAGCATGAGATGTGATATCTGAGTCCTTCCCATTCCTATCCTGAGACCCTTCCGATAGCAGAGATGTGATATCTCAATGCTTATACCAAACCTGAGACCCTTCCTATAGCATGAGATGTGATATCTCAATGCTTCTATCAAACCTGAGACCCTTCCTTTAGCATGAGATGTGATATCCAACTCCTTCCCATTCCAATCCTGAGACCCTTCCTATAGCATGAGATGTAATATCTCAATGCTTCTATCAAACCTGAGACCCTTCCTTTAGCATGAGATGTGATATCCAACTCCTTCGCCTTCCAAACCTGAGACCCTTCCTTTAGCATGAGATGTGATATCCAAATCCTTCCCATTCCAATCCTGAAACCCTTCCTATACCATGAGATGTGATATCTCTATTTTTCTAATAAAAAACATGAGACCCTTCCTGTAGCAAGAGATATGATATCCAAATCCTTCCCATTCCAATCCTGAGACCCTTCCTATAACATGAGATGTGATATCCAACTCCTTCCCATTCCAACCTGAGACCCTTCCTATAGAATGAGAAGGGATATCCAACTCCTTCCCATTCCAATCCTGAGACCCTTCCTATACCATGAGATGTGATATCTCAATGCTTCTAATACCAAACCTGGGACCCGTCCTATAACATGAGATATGATATCCAAATCCTTCCGATTCCAATCCTGAAACCCTTCCTTTAGCATGAGATGTGATATCTCAATGTTTCTAATAAAAAACCTGAGACCCTTCCTATAGCAAGAGATGTGATATCCAAATCCTTCCCATTCCAATCCTGAGACCCTTCCTATAACATGAGATGTGATATCCAACTCCTTCCCATTCCAATCCTGAAACCCTTCCTATGGCATGAGATGTGATATCCAACTCCTTCCCAATCCAATCCTGAGACCAATGTGATATCTCAATGCTTATACCTAACCTGAGACCCTTCCTATGGCATGAGATGTGATATCCAACTCCTTCCCATTCCAATCCTGAGACCCTTCCTATAGCATGAGATGTGATATCTCAATGCTTCTAATATCAAACCTGAGATCCTTCCTATAACATGAGATGTGATATCCAAATCCTTCCACTTCCAAACCTGAGACCCTCCCTTTAGCATGAGATGTGATATCCGACTCCTTCCCAATCCAATCCTGAGACCAATGTGATATCTCAATGCTTATACCAAACCTGAGACCCTTCCTATGGCATGAGATGTGATATCCAACTCCTTCCCATTCCAATCCTGAGACCCTTCCTATAGCATGAGATGTGATATCTCAATGCTTCTACCAAAACTGAGACCCTTCCTTTAGCATGAGATGTGATATCCAACCCCTTCCCATTCCAATCCTGAGACCCTTCTGATAGCATGAGATGTGATATCTCAATGCTTCTAATACCAAACCTGAGATCCTTCCGATAGCATGAGATGTGATATCTCAATGCTTCTAATACCAAACCCGAGATCTTCCTATAGCATGAGATGTGATATCTCAATGCTTCTATCAAACCTGAGACACTTCCTTTAGCATGAGATGTGATATCCAACTCCTTCCCATTCCAATCCTGAGACCCTTCCTATAGCATAAGATGTAATATCTCAATGCTTCTATCAAACCTGAGACCCTTCCTTTAGCATGAGATGTGATATCCAACTCCTTCCCCTTCCAAACCTGAGACCCTTCCTTTAGCATGAGATGTGATATCCAAATCCTTCCCATTCCAATCCTGAAACCCTTCCTATACCATGAGATGTGTTATCTCTATGTTTCTAATAAAAAACATGAGACCCTTCCTATAGCAAGAGATATGATATCCAAATCCTTCCCATTCCAATCCTGAGACACTTCCTATAACATGAGATGTGATATCCAACTCCTTCCCATTGCAACCTGAGACCCTTCCTATAGCATGAGAAGGGATATCCAACTCCTTCCCATTCCAATCCTGAGACCCTTCCTATTCCATGAGATGTGATATCTCAATGCTTCTAATACCAAACCTGGGACCTGTCCTATAACATGAGATATGATATCCAAATCCTTCCCATTCCAATCCTGAAACCCTTCCTTTAGCATGAGATGTGATATCTCAATGTTTCTAATAAAAAACTTGAGACCCTTCCTATAGCAAGAGATGTGATATCCAAATCCTTCCCATTCCACTCCTGAGACCCTTCCTATAACATGAGATGAGATATCCAACTCCTTCCCATTCCAATCCTGAAACCCTTCTTATAGCATGAGATGTGATATCTCAATATTTCTAATAAAAAACCTGAGACCCTTCCTATAGCAAGAGATGTGATATCCAAATCCTTCCCATTCCAATCCTGAGATCCTTCCTATAACATGAGATGTGATATCCAATTCCTTCCCATTCCAAACCTGAGACCCTTCATATGGCATGAGATGTGATATCCAACTCCTTCCCATTCCAATCCTGAGACACTTCCTATAGCATGAGATGTGATATCTCAATGCTTCTACCAAAACTGAGACCCTTCCTTTAGCATGAGATGTGATATCCAACTCCTTCCCATTCCAATCCTGAGACCCTTCCTATAGCATGAGATGTGATATCTCAATGCTTCTACCAAACCTGAGACCCTTCCTATAGCATGAGATGTGATATCCAACTCCTTCCCATTCCAATCCTGAGACCCTTCCTATACCATGAGATGTGATATCCAAATCCTTCCACTTCCAAACCTGAAACCCTCCCTTTAGCATGAGATGTGATATCCGACTCCTTCCCATTCCAATCCTGAGATAGCTTGAGATGTGATATCCAACTCCTTCCCATTCCAATCCTTTGACCCTTCCGAGAGCATGAGATGTGATATCTCAATGTTTCTCATACCAAACCTGAGGCCCTTCCTATAGCAAGAGATGTGATGTACAAATCCTTCCCATTCCAAACCTGAGACCCTTCCTATAGCATGAGATGTGATATCCAACTCCTTCCCATTCCAATCCTTTGACCCTTCCGATAGCATGAGATGTGATATCTCAATGTTTCTCATACCAAACCTGAGGCCCTTCCTATAGCAAGAGATGTGATGTACAAATCCTTCCCATTCCAAACCTGAGACCCTTCCTATAGCATGAGATGTGATATCCAACTCCTTCCCAATCCAATCCTGAGACCCTTCCTATAGCATGAGATGTAATATCACAATGCTTGTAATACCAATCCTGAGACCCTTCCTATAGCATAAGATGTGATATCCAACTCCTTCCCATTCCAATCCTGAGACCCTTCCTATACCATGAGATGTGATATCTCAATGCTTCTAATACCAAACCTGGGACCCGTCCTATAACATGAGATATGATATCCAAATCCTTCCCATTCGAATCCTGAAACTCTTCCTTTAGCATGAGATGTGATATCTCAATGTTTCTAATAAAAAACCTGAGACCCTTCCTATAGCAAGAGATGTGATATCCAAATCCTTCCCATTCCAATCCTGAGACCCTTCCTATAACATGAGATGTGATATCCAACTCCTTCCCATTCCAATCCTGAAACCCTTCCTATAGCATGAGATGTGATATCTCAATGTTTCTGATAAAAAACCTGAGACCCTTCCTATAGCAAGAGATGTGATATCCAAATCCTCCCCATTCCAATCCTGAGATCCTTCCTATAACATGAGATGTGATATCCAATTCCTTCCCATTCCAAACCTGAGACCCTTCCTATTGGATGAGATGTGATATCCAACTCCTTCCCAATCCAATCCTGAGACCAATGTGATATCTCAATGCTTATACCAAACCTGAGACCCTTCCTATGGCATGAGATGTGATATCCAACTCCTTCCCATTCCAATCTTGAGACCCTTCCTATAGCATGAGATGTGATATCTCAATGCTTCTACCAAAACTGAGACCCTTCCTTTAGCATGAGATGTGATATCCAACTCCTTCCCATTCCATTCCTGAGACCCTTCCTATAGCATGAGATGTGATATCTCAATGCTTCTAATATCAAACCTGAGATCCTTCCTGTTAGGAAAGATTTTGTAATTGTAGGTAATCTTCCTTCCATGTGGCAACCCCTAAACTTTTTGCTATTGTTTTTAACCTTGTTCTTGACTTTGCCAGAGAAGTACAGCCTTCTGCCGCACTTCTCTGGGCTTTCGCTCCTTTCTTACGGGGAAACTGACATGCCCTTAAGACAGTCAGTACCGGGGAACGTTGTTTCCCGTAGTTTCTTTTATCGTGTCGCAGCTTTAGTGCAACACGACACAAGAGGGCACTGTAAGCTAAGTTACAGCTCTCTTGGGTCTCTAGCCTTCTACAGGCCCTAGATACTCGTTTAGGATGGTATTTGATTGGTGCAAGTCATTCAGGCACTGGAATGGTGGCAGCGATCGTTTTGTATATTTTGAGCTCCTTTTGGCGTTCTGAGCACGTTTTTGCACTGAACCCAAAATGGTGGCCTGGCTCCCCAAAATGGCCAGACCACGAGGCTCCTTTGTCCTGTCCACTGACCGTCTTGCTCCCTTCACCTTCCCCAGGTCCAGCGACCTGGAAACCTTCCTTATTTGGGCATGTACTTTCCCGCGAAACACGGATGCTTTCGCGGGCTTCTACATGTCGTTTGTGTGCCTCCAGGGTGTGGGCTGGGATGTCTGGTCCCAATACACATCCTGGGTGCCAGAGAGTCTAGGGTGGTGTGAATGCTTGGGACCACCGTGGTCCGTGATTGGTCCACGTATGGTATGTGTGTTGATGAGCGGATCTCCCATTGGCTCCCCTCCGTTTTGGCGCGAAGGGAACCATGGATAAGAGGAGGCTGGAAACACCACTACCATGTCGATCTCCTGAGTTCTCACGAACGAAGGAATACAGGAGCCAAGTATCCTGCAACCAAGAGGCTGGACCGAGGAATCGCTGGTGACCCGCTGAAGGAATCCTCCTTTGCACTGCTGTCGTCCTGAAAGTCCCTGTCCTCCTTTGATCGAACCAGATGGCCTGTACTGGTGCTTCGACCTTTGGGATAGCAGTAACAGCTATTCCCGGCATCTTCAACCATCTCCTGCCAAGTAAGCCTTCGGAAGCGTCTCTGGGCCATCCAGTTGACTGACCAGCTTACAAAGGAGTCTGGCTCTGCAACCGCCGCCAGGTTGTGCAGTATCTCGAGTCCTTGTCACTCTCCCACGCTTCGTGCACTTGGCGTTCCCAGGTCTGAAGGGAGGAGTGTACTTTTGACTCAGATACGCACGGCCGCTCCGTTGTCCTGCTGCAGCAACAAACTGTGCCGGTTTCGTCGATTGGGACGTCTTTTTGCTCTACACGACTACAAAGCGTTCCCTGCTCTTCTGAACCTGCCAGCTGCTGAAACTAACGTGGAGAAGCCTGGGACTGCTTGCTTCGGGGACCGGTGAGTAGCATAGCTAGGATCTGGTCGCCCTCCTGCAGTAGCCCATTGCTTTTCCCCGCTGTGTAAAACAGCACCCTTTTCGCCCGTACTCGCGCTCTGCTTCTGCCCGCTGTGGAGGCTGCGCTTGAGTTGCGGACCCTGTTCTTCTTCTGCTGTGCACTAACCCGAACTGCCTGACTTCCTTCGAAGAGCTTCTCCTTTTGCCCGTTGGCACCAGCGCTTGCAGGTACTTTGAGCACCAGGCTCCAATCTTCGCAGGGCTCGGACTTCCATCTAGTTAGGTGCCTATGAAGGCGAACTGAGTCGAAAGCATTATCGCACTGCCTGTTTTCCTTCCCTTTCAGGTGGACTACATATTTCGTGCTTTAAACGCTTGCGACTGTAGTATTTGTATATATATTGTGTTGATATGGTATGTGTTGGTTTAATATTGTGATATTGTGCTTTTCTCGCTACGGTCGTTGTTTTAAAGGCCTTAAAATAAATTTGTATATATTTTTGATATAACACCTGTTTGGAGTAGTTTGTAAGTGTTCTGGTTTTGTGTGCTCATTGCGGGCTTTCAGTCACCCTCACCCCTCTTGAGATCTAGTCTTGACCGCCGCGATCGCTACCTTGATTGGTCTGGCTCGTCCAGAGGTTACCCTGTTCCAAGTAATTAGGTTGGCCTTCTGAACTTCTGCGCCACCAGGACAGAGTTCAGAAATCCGTCTTAACAAATTGGTGGCAGCGGTGGGATACGACTGAAGGTATCCAGTGTTGCGCTCAAACTAAGGCATTTCAGGTTATTCCAACCAGTACACGTAGTGAATTGTTGTAATATAACTTTAAAAAGGCCATAGTCCTATCACACAGTATGGAAACAAGTACCTTGTTAACTTTGAATGCTTCTAAATCAGAAACACTAAAAAAGATGTGTGCGGAGAGAGGGGTTTCCTCTCAAGGCACGAAATTGGAAATGATCCAAAGAATCGTGGCGTGGCAAGAAGCGCAGCTTGACGCTATCACTTCTGAGGACAGTGCGGAAGGTGGTGGGGCTGCTCTCACTGGCAGAACCGACGGTTCTGCCGCCGCACTGATCCATCGCGACCACGAGGACAGGGAGGACGAGATGTCTAATGTTTCCTCTGCCAGTGCTGATGGGGAGGCTATGCTTGAATTCAAGAAGCAAGAGCTGCGGTTTAGGCAGCAGGAGCTTGAATTCAGCATAGCCAAACTAAAAATCGAACAGGCAGAAAAACAAAAAGACAGGGATCACCAGTTGGAACTGGCCAAGCTTCAGGTTGCAACTGGGTCCGCGGGTCCTGGACATGGGTCTGGGGCCTCCTCTCATCCACGGTTTCCAAAAGATCTGCTCAGTGTGTATGAAGAAGGGAATGACATTATGGACTGGCTGAATGCGTTTGAGTATGCATGCGAAGTTCAGAAAGTTGACAATGCTGATAAGATTGCGTGGTTACTCAGTAGACTGCCCCATTCTGGCTGTAGTGCCATTATGGAGATGTCGAAGGCTGAGCGAGCTGATTTCGCAATGTTGAAGCAGACTCTCATTTTAAAGTTTGGGAGGACTCCAGCCCAATATTTAAAACGTTTTAGAGAGTATAAGAAAAAGGAAGGTGGTACTTGGGTATCGTATGTCGCTGAATCCTTGAAAAACTTAACTGGCTGGGTCGAAGGTTATATGGTTTCTACCTTCGCCGGCATGATAAATCTTGTCATGCTGGAACATATTTTTGCTTCTTCTTCCCCGGAGCTTAAGCAGCATTTGGCCGATTCGAAGGAGATAGATCCTAAGAAGCTGGCCATTGCAGCAGATTTATGGGTGTCACATCGAGTGTCCCATAAGGACAAAACTCATCCTGGTAAGCAGGAGGAAGGGAAAAAGTTCAAAGATATGGCGGGTGGGGAATCTGCTAAATCTTCTTCCCATAAGGGCCACAAACAGAAAAACAAGGGTAAAACACACGAGAACTCACAGGGTAGTGGAGGGCAGCCTCCGAAACAGAACTCTGGTTACAATAAGCCTCCCTATGTAAACAGACCCATTGGATCGTGTTTTGCTTGTGGAGCAACTGACCATGTGAAGGGGGATCCCCGTTGTAAGGTTAGACCTTTGGGGGTCCACTCCGCTAATCTGGCCTTCTCCTCCTACGAGGAAGAAGAGATTACAGGAGCATCCTTCTCCTCAGACTCATTTCCCAGCGGAATAGAGGCTGAGGTAGTTTTAGTGTCCCTGGGTTCCTGGGAGCCTAAAGTCGCAGAGGCTTATGCTAGGATTCCGGATAATACCAAGCACTACTTTAAAGACAGTGTGCTGATCAATGGAGTAGATACTCCAGCTCTTAGGGATAGTGGGTGCAGTCGCACTGTAGTGGATTCTACCTTGGTAGACTCAGAGGAAGTTGCCAGAGCTACTCTGATGCCCACTAAGTTGGCTGACGGCCCCCTCTGTATGTTTCCCGTGATCCCTGTAAATCTTACTTTAAATGGTACAGCAGTCAGGATTCCAGTGAGCATTCAGAGAAACGTCCCGGGAAAGGTCTTACTAGGTAATGATCTCAGAGCTCTAGGGCTCGTAGGAGACACTGCCGAACGACCCTACACACGGTCTCAAGCACGGGCAGCATTGGCCAAGTCCAATACGCCGCCCCAGCCAAAGGGGAAACCCAAGGCGAAAGGAGTCAACAAGTCACGACGAGGGAAAGAGAATATTCCCCCGAGCTCGCCTACCACTGCGGTGGAGGAAGTTGGTCAATCGCCCGGACCTGACGAGGAGGTGGCGATGCCTGAAGTTTTCGACCCCAACGATCATCCTGAACTAAAAGACTTGTTAGTTGAAGGAGGTCCTGATAGGGACGAATTCAGTAAAGGCCAAAGTGAGTGCCCATCTCTGGAAGGCCTAAGGAGACAGGCCTGCTCCCAGCTTGAGGGTGAACCTCATGGGACGCATAGGATTTATTGGGAAGGTGGACTCCTGTATAGTGAGCCCACAGAGTCTACAGAAGGAGACCATAGGAGGTTGGTGGTTCCCCTTGCTGTTAGGCCCTTCCTCCTGCAGTTGGCGCATGAAGTTCCCCTTGCTGGTCACCTTGGTATGAAGAGGACCAAGCAAAGGTTATCCATGCACTTCTACTGGCCCAAGATGGGGGTGCAAGTAGAAAGTCACTGCAGGAGTTGTGCCTCCTGCCAGTTGTCTGGGAAAGTTGGCGCGACAATCCAAGCTCCGTTGGTACCGCTCCCAGTTGTGGGGGTACCATTTGAAAGGGTAGGGATCGACATAGTTGGTCCCCTTGACCCGCAAACATCCTCGGGCAATAGGTTTATCCTGGTGCTGGTCGACCATGCAACCAGGTATCCTGAGGCCATCCCATTAAAGACTGTAACTGCCAAGTCAGTTGCAAAAGCTTTACTCGGCATATTTACTAGGGTTGGCTTCCCTAAAGAAGTTGTGTCAGATCGTGGCAGCAACTTTATGTCGAAGTATATGCAGGCTATGTGGAAAGAATGTGGGGTCACCTACAAGTTCTCTTCTGCATACCACACCCAGACCAATGGTCTGGTGGAACGTTTCAACAGAACGTTAAAGAGCATGATTGGGGCTCTGGAGGAGCCCCAGAGAAGAAAATGGGATCTTCTTTTACCATGCTTACTGTTTGCCTACCGAGAGGTACCACAGGAGGGTGTTGGCTTCAGCCCCTTCGAACTTCTGTTCGGTCATCCCGTACGGGGACCCTTAGCCATCGTCAAAGAGGGATGGGAGATGCCCACTCCCCCTGTTACTACCAACGTTGTTGATTATGTGCTAGGGCTCAGAAAACGGATGGTACTTCTGATGGGCTTGGCTAGTGATAAATTGAAGGCAGGGCAAGCGCTGGTGAAACATTGGTACGACCAGCAAGCTTCCCTCATCAACTTTACACCTGGTCAGCAAGTCCTGATCATGAATCCCATAAGGCCTCGAGCTTTACAGGACAAATGGTCAGGCCCTTACACAGTGGTGGAGCCCCTGGGTGAGGTGAACTATTTAGTGGACCTTGGAAGGCCTGGACAGGCTCCAAAAGTGTTCCACGTAAATAGGCTGAAGGCTTTCGTCCCAAGAGTCGAAATCGCAGCACTGCTACTGGCTTCAGACGTTGAGGAAGAGGAGTCTGAACCTCTCCCCGACCTGTTCCAAGGCGGTCCTTCAGATAGCTCCATTGAGGGTGTCCGAGTGGCCCCTCACCTGACTTCTGATCAGCAGGCTGAGGTGAAAACTTTGCTTAGGCAGTTTTCCCCCCTGTTCTCACAGTCGCCTGGTTTGACACCTTGGTGCAAAAATAACATTGACACAGGAGACAGTGTACCTACCAAAAGTAGGGGATACAGGATGTCAGACAAAGTACGGTCTTATATTAAGACCGAGGTCAACAAGATGTTAGACCTTGGGGTGATTGAACCCTCTAGTAGTCCTTGGTCCAGTCCTGTGGTTTTGGTTCCAAAGGCAGGCACTTCTGAATTGAGGTTCTGCGTGGATTACAGGGCTCTGAATGCTGTCACCAAGACAGACGCACACCCCCTGCCTCGAACAGATGAGCTGGTGGATACTTTGGGTGCCTCCAAGTACCTCAGCACGTTTGACCTTACTGCTGGCTATTGGCAAATAGCTTTAGCAGAACATGCCAGGGAGAAGACAGCATTTTCTACGCCAGACGGCCTTTACCAATTCCGGGTAATGCCGTTCGGGTTGAAAAATGCACCTGCCACTTTCCAGAGGCTTGTGAATCATGTGTTGAATGGGTTGGACGAATTCTGTCTCGCATATCTGGACGATATAGCAGTTTTCAGTGCCACCTGGGAAGACCATGTGAAACACCTCGGGATTGTGCTCCAGGCTCTTCAGAAAGCCCACTTGACCATAAAGGCTAGTAAATGCCAGATTGGACAAGGCTCAGTGGTTTACCTTGGACATGAAGTAGGTGGAGGGAGGATACAGCCTCTACCCAGTAAAGTACAAGCAGTACAAGACTGGCCTACCCCCACTACGCAAACCCAAGTGAGAGCCTTCTTAGGACTCACGGGGTATTACCGCAATTTTATGGCAGACTATGGCACCATAGCCGCTCCTCTGACTGCTCTCACAACTCCGAAGAAACCCAAGAAGGTAACTTGGACCGACGAGTGTGAGAAGGCCTTCAATGGCTTAAAAGACTCCTTGTGCCAGGCCCCTGTCCTCAGGGCCCCTGATTATCAAAGACCTTTTATCGTGCAGCCGGACGCCTCTGACACTGGGATAGGAGCTGTACTATCACAAGTAGATGAGAAGGGTAAGGAACACCCTATCGGTTTTATTAGTCGCCAGCTTAAGGACAGAGAGCTCAGATGGTCCACGGTAGAGAAAGAATGTTTCTCTGTTGTGTGGGCCCTAAGTAAGCTGAGGCCCTACCTCTATGGGACCCACTTCACTGTGCAGACTGACCATAAGCCGTTAAAGTGGCTAATGAACATGAAGGGGGAGAATCCAAAGTTGCTTAGGTGGTCCATAAGTCTTCAAGGCTTCGACTTCACTATTGAGCATAGGCCAGGTGTCCAACATAGCAATGCTGATGGGTTGTCCAGAATGTTTAACCGACCTGAACATGAGACTCATCCAGGGGTGGATTAGTTCCCCCTGTCCATAGTCTGGGAGGGGCGAGTGTTAGGAAAGATTTCGTAATTGTAGGTAATCTTCCTTCCATGTGGCAACCCCTAAACTTTTTGCTATTGTTTTTAACCTTGTTCTTGACTTTGCCAGAGAAGTACAGCCTTCTGCCGCACTTCTCTGGGCTTTCGCTCCTTTCTTACGGGGAAACTGACATGCCCTTAAGACAGTCAGTACCGGGGAACGTTGTTTCCCGTAGTTTCTTTTATCGTGTCGCAGCTTTAGTGCAACACGACACAAGAGGGCACTGTAAGCTAAGTTACAGCTCTCTTGGGTCTCTAGCCTTCTACAGGCCCTAGATACTCGTTTAGGATGGTATTTGATCGGTGCAAGTCATTCAGGGACTGGAATGGTGGCAGCGATCGTTTTGTATATTTTGAGCTCCTTTTGGCGTTCTGAGCATGTTTTTGCACTGAACCCAAAATGGTGGCCTGGCTCCCCAAAATGGCCAGACCACGAGGCTCCTTTGTCCTGTCCACTGACCGTCTTGCTCCCTTCACCTTCCCCAGGTCCAGCGACCCGGAAACCTTCCTTATTTGGGCATGTACTTTCCCGTGAAACACGGATGCTTTCGCGGGCTTCTACATGTCGTTTGTGTGCCTCCAGGGTGTGGGCTGGGATGTCTGGTCCCAATACACATCCTGGGTGCCAGAGAGTCTAGGGTGGTGTGAATGCTTGGGACCACCGTGGTCCGTGATTGGTCCACGTATGGTATGTGTGTTGATGAGCGGATCTCCCATTGGCTCCCCTCCGTTTTGGCGTGAAGGGAACCATGGGTAAGAGGAGGCTGGAAACACCACTACCATGTCGATCTCCTGAGTTCTCACGAACGAAGGAATACAGGAGCCAAGTATCCTGCAACCAAGAGGCTGGACCGAGGAATCGCTGGTGACCTGCTGAAGGAATCCTCCTTTGCACTGCTGTCGTCCTGAGAGCCCCTGTCCTCCTTTGATCGAACCAGAAGGCCTGTACTGGTGCTTCGACCTTTGGGATAGCAGGAACAGCTATTCCCGGCATCTTCAACCATCTCCTGCCAAGTAAGCCTTCGGAAGCGTCTCTGGGCCATCCAGTTGACTGACCAGCTTATAAAGGAGTCTGGCTCTGCAACCGCCGCCAGGTTGTGCAGTATCTCGAGTCCTTGTCACTCTCCCACGCTTCATGCACTTGGCGTTCCCAGGTCTGAAGGGAGGAGTGTACTTTTGACTCAGATACGCACGGCCGCTCCGTTGTCCTGCTGCGGTAACAAACTGTGCCGGTTTCGTCGATTGGGACGTCTTTTTGCTCTACACGACTACAAAGCGTTCCCTGCTCTTCTGAACCTGCCAGCTGCTGAAACTAACGTGGAGAAGCCTGGGACTGCTTGCTTCGGGGACCGGTGAGTAGCATAGCTAGGATCTGGTCGCCCTCCTGCAGTAGCCCATTGCTTTTCCCCACTGTGTAAAACAGCACCCTTTTTGCCCGTACTCGCGCTCTTCTTCTGCCCGCTGTGGAGGCTGCGCTTGAGTTGCGGACCCTGTTCTTCTTCTGCTGTGCACTAACCCGAACTGCCTGACTTCCTTCGAAGAGCTTCTCCTTTTGCCCGTTGGCACCAGCGCGTGCAGGTACTTTGAGCACCAGGCTCCACTCTTCGCAGGGCTCGGACTTCCATCTAGTTAGGTGCCTATGAAGGCGAACTGAGTCGAAAGCATTATCGCACTGCCTGTTTTCCTTCCCTTTCAGGTGGACTACATATTTCGTGCTTTAAACGCTTGCGACTGTAGTATTTGTATATATATTGTGTTGATATGGTATGTGTTGGTTTAATATTGTGATATTGTGCTTTTCTCGCTATAGTCGTTGTTTTAAAGGCCTTAAAATAAATGTGTATATATTTTTGATATAACACCTGTTTGGAGTAGTTTGTAAGTGTTGTGGTTTTGTGTGCTCATTGCGGGCTTTCAGTCACCCTCACCCCTCTTGAGATCTAGTCTTGACCGCCGCGATCGCTACCTTGATTGGTCTGGCTCGTCCAGAGGTTACCCTGTTCCAAGTAATTAGGTTGGCCTTCTGAACTTCTGCGCCACCAGGACAGAGTTCAGAAATCCGTCTTAACACTTCCTATAACATGAGATGTGATATCCAAATCCTTCCACTTCCAAACCTGAGACCCTCCCTTTAGCATGAGATGTGATATCCGACTCCTTCCCATTCCAATCCTGAGACCCTTCTGATAGCATGAGATGTGATATCTCAATGCTTCTAATACCAAACCTGAGATCCTTCCGATAGCATGAGATGTGATATCTCAATGCTTCTAATACCAAACCTGAGATCTTCCTATAACATGAGATGTGATATCCAAATCCTTCCACTTCCAAACCTGAAACCCTCCCTTTAGCATGAGATGTGATATCCGACTCCTTCCCATTCCAATCCTGAGACCCTTCTGGTAGTATGAGATGTGATATCTCAATGCTTCTAATACCAAACCTGAGATCCTTCCGATAGCATGAGATCTGATATCTCAATGCTTTTACCAAACCTGAGACCCTCCCTATAGCATGAGATGTGATGTCCAACTCCTTCCCATTCCAATCCTGAGACCCTTCCTATAGCATGAGATGTTATATCTCAATGCTTCTAATACCACACCTGATATACTTCCTATAACATGAGATGTGATATCCAACTCCTTTCCATTCGAATACTGAGATCCTTCCTATACTTTGAGATGTGATATCTCAATGTTTCTCATACCAAACCTGAGGCCCTTCCTATAGCAAGAGATGTGATATACAAATCCTTCCCAAACCTGATACCCTTCCTATAGCATGAGATGTGATATCCGACTCCTTCCCAATCCAATCCTGAGACCCTTCCTATAGCATGAGATGTGATATCTCAATGCTTCTAATACCAAAACTGAGACCCTTCTTTAAGCATGAGATGAGATATCCAACTAGTTCCCATTCCAATCCTGAGACCTTTCCTATAGCATGAGATGTGATATCTCAATGCTTCTAATAGAAAACCTGATATCCTTCCTATGACATGAGATGTGATATCCAATTCCTTCCCATTCCAAACCTGAGACCCTTCCTACAGCATGCAATGTGATATCTCAATGCTTCTAATACCACACCTGAGACCCGTCCTATAACATGAGATGGGATATCCAAGCCCTTCCCATTCCAATCCTGAGACCCTTCCTATAGCATGAGATGTGAAATCTCAATGCTTCTAATACCAAACCTGAGACCCTTCCTATAACATGAGATGGGATATCCAACTCTTTCCCATTCCAATCCTGAGACCCTTTCGATAGCAGAGATGTGATATCTCAATGCTTATACCAAACCTGAGACCCTTCCTATGGCATGAGATGTCATATACTACTCCTTCCCATTCCAATCCTGAGACCCTTCCCATAACATGAGATGTGATATCCAACTCCTTCCCATTCCAATCCTGAAACCCTTCCTATAGCATGAGATGTGATATCTCAATGTTTCTGATAAAAAACCTGAGACCCTTCCTATAGCAAGAGATGTGATATCCAAATCCTTCCCATTCCAATCCTGAGATCCTTCCTATAACATGAGATGTGATATCCAATTCCTTCCCATTCCAAACCTGAGACCCTTCCTATTGGATGAGATGTGATATCCAACTCCTTCCCAATCCAATCCTGAGACCAATGTGATATCTCAATGCTTATACCAAACCTGAGACCCTTCCTATGGCATGAGATGTGATATCCAACTCCTTCCCATTCCAATCCTGAGACCCTTCCTATAGCATGAGATGTGATATCTCAATGCTTCTACCAAAACTGAGACCCTTCCTTTAGCATGAGATGTGATATCCAACTCCTTCCCATTCCAATCCTGAGACCCTTCCTATAGCATGAGATGTGATATCTCAATGCTTCTAATATCAAACCTGAGATCCTTCCTATAACATGAGATGTGATATCCAAATCCTTCCACTTCCAAACCTGAGACCCTCCCTTTAGCATGAGATGTGATATCCGACTCCTTCCCATTCCAATCCTGAGACCCTTCTGATAGCATGAGATGTGATATCTCAATGCTTCTAATACCAAACTTGAGATCCTTCCGATAGCATGAGATGTGATATCTCAATGCTTCTAATACCAAACCTGAGATCTTCCTATAACATGAGATGTGATATCCAAATCCTTCCACTTCCAAACCTGAAACCCTCCCTTTAGCATGAGATGTGATATCCGACTCCTTCCCATTCCAATCCTGAGACCCTTCTGGTAGCATGAGATGTGATATCTCAATGCTTCTAATACCAAACCTGAGATCCTTCCGATAGCATGAGATCTGATATCTCAATGCTTTTACCAAACCTGAGACCCTCCCTATAGCATGAGATGTGATGTCCAACTCCTTCCCATTTCAATCCTGAGACCCTTCCTATAGCATGAGATGTTATATCTCAATGCCTTAATACCACACCTGATATCCTTCCTATAACATGAGATGTGATATCCAACTCCTTTCCATTCCAATACTGAGATCCTTCCTATACTATGAGATGTGATATCTCAATGTTTCTCATACCAAACCTGAGGCCCTTCCTATAGCAAGAGATGTGATATACAAATCCTTCCCAAACCTGATACCCTTCCTATAGCATGAGATGTGATATCCGAATCCTTCCCAATCCAATCCTGAGACCCTTCCTATAGCATGAGATGTAATATCACAATGCTTGTAATACCAACCCTGAGACCCTTCCTATACCATGAGATGTGATATCCAACTCCTTCCCATTCCAATCCTGAGACCCTTCCTATAGCATGAGATGTGATATCTCAATGCTTCTAATACCAAAACTGAGACCCTTCTTTAAGCATGAGATGAGATATCCAACTCCTTCCCGTTCCAAACCTGAGACCCTTCCTATAGCATATGTGATAACCAACTCCTTCCCATTCCAAACCTGAGACCCTTCCTATAACAATAATGTAATATCCAACTAGTTCCCATTCCAATCCTGAGACCTTTCCTATAGCATGAGATGTGATATCTCAATGCTTCTAATAGAAAACCTGATATCCTTCCTATGACATGAGATGTGATATCCAATTCCTTCCCATTCCAAACCTGAGACCCTTCCTACAGCATGCGATGTGATATCTCAATGCTTCTAATACCACACCTGAGACCCGTCCTATAACATGAGATGGGATATCCAAGCCCTTCCCATTCCAATCCTGAGACCCTTCCTATAGCATGAGATGTGAAATCTCAATGCTTCTAATACCAAACCTGAGACCCTTCCTATAACATGAGATGGGATATCCAACTCTTTCCCATTCCAATCCTGAGACCCTTTCGATAGCAGAGATGTGATATCTCAATGCTTATACCAAACCTGAGACCCTTCCTATGGCATGAGATGTCATATACTACTCCTTCCCATTCCAATCCTGAGACCCTTCCTATAGCATGAGATGTGATATCCAAAACCTTCCCATTCCAATCCTGAGACCCTTCCTATATCATGAGATGTGATATCTCAATGCTTCTAATACCAAACCTGATATCCTTCCTATAACATGAGATGTGATATCCAACTCCTTCCCATTCTAATCCTGAGATCCTTCCTATACCATGAGATGTGATATCTCAATGTTTCTCATACCAAACCTGAGGCCCTTCCTATAGCAAGAGATGTGATGTACAAACCCTTCCCATTCCAAACCTGAGACCCTTCCTATAGCATGAGATGTGATATCCAACTCCTTCCCAATCCAATCCTGAGACCCTTCCTATAGCATGAGATGTAATATCACAATGCTTCTAATACCAAACCTGAGACCCTTCCTATAGCATAAGATGTGATACCCAACTCCTTCCCATTCCAATCCTTAGACCCATCCTATAGCATGAGATGTGATATCTCAATAATTCTAATACCAAACCTGAGACCCTTCTTAAAGCATGAGATGGGATATACAACTCCTTCCTATACCAATCATGAGACCCTTATGATAGCAGAGATGTGATATCTCAATGCTTATACCAAACCTGAGACCCTTCCTATGGCATGAGATGTGATATCCAACTCCTTCCCATTCCAATCCTGGGACCCTTCCTATAGCATGAGATGTGATATCTCAATGCTTCTACCAAACCTGAGACCCTTCCTATAGCATGAGATGTAATATCCAACTCCTTCCCATTCCAATCCTGAGACCCTTCCTATACCATGAGATGTGATATCTCAATGTTTCTAATACCAAACCTGAGACCCGTCCTAAAACATGAGATGTGAGATCCAAATCCTTCCCCTTCCAAACCTGAGACCCTTCCTAAAGCTTGAGATGTGATATCAAACTCCTTCCCATTCCAATCCTGAGATAGCTTGAGATGTGATATCCAACTCCTTCCCATTCCAATCCTGAGACCCTTCCGATAGCATGAGATGTGATATCTCAATGCTTCTAATATCAAAACTGAGACCCTTCCTATAGCATGAGATGTGATATCCAACTCCTTCCCATTCCAATCCTGAGACCCTTCCTATACCATGAGATGTGATATCTCAATGTTTCTAATACCAAACCTGAGACCCGTCCTAAAACATGAGATGTGAGATCCAAATCCTTCCCCTTCCAAACCTGAGACCCTTCCTAAAGCTTGAGATGTGATATCAAACTCCTTCCCATTCCAATCCTGAGATAGCTTGAGATGTGATATCCAACTCCTTCCCATTCCTAACCTGAGACCCTTCCGATAACAGAGATGTGATATCTCAATGCTTATACCAAACCTAAGACCCTTCCTATAGCATGAGATGTGATATCTCAATGCTTCTATCAAACCTGAGACCCTTCCTTTAGCATGAGATGTGATATCCAACTCCTTCCCCTTCCAAACCTGAGACCCTTCCTTTAGCATGAAATGTGATATCCAAATCCTCCCCATTCCAATCCTGAAACCCTTCCTATACCATGAGATGTGATATCTCTGTTTCTAATAAAAAACATGAGACCCTTCCTATAGCAAGAGATATGATATCCAAATCCTTCCCATTCCAATCCTGAGACCCTTCCTATAACATGAGATGTGATATCCAACTCCTTCCCATTCCAACCTGAGACCCTTCCTATAGCATGAGAAGGGATATCCAACTCCTTCCCATTCCAATCCTGAGACCCTTCCTATACCATGAGATGTGATATCTCAATGCTTCTAATACCAAACCTGGGACCCGTCCTATAACATGAGATATGATATCCAAATCCTTCCCATTCGAATCCTGAAACCCTTCCTTTAGCATGAGATGTGATATCTCAATGTTTCTAATAAAAAACCTGAGACCCTTCCTATAGCAAGAGATGTGATATCCAAATCCTTCCCATTCCAATCCTGAGATCCTTCCTATAACATGAGATGTGATATCCAACTCCTTCCCATTCCAATCCTGAAACCCTTCCTATAGCATGAGATGTGATATCTCAATGTTTCTGATAAAAAACCTGAGACCCTTCCTATAGCAAGAGATGTGATATCCAAATCCTTCCCATTCCAATCCTGAGATCCTTCCTATAACATGAGATGTGATATCCAATTCCTTCCCATTCCAAACCTGAGACCCTTCCTATTGGATGAGATGTGATATCCAACTCCTTCCCAATCCAATCCTGAGACCAATGTGATATCTCAATGCTTATACCAAACCTGAGACCCTTCCTATGGCATGAGATGTGATATCCAACTCCTTCCCATTCCAATCCTGAGACCCTTCTTATAGCATGAGATGTGATATCTCAATGCTTCTACCAAAACTGAGACCCTTCCTTTAGCATGAGATGTGATATCCAACTCCTTCCCATTCCAATCCTGAGACCCTTCCTATAGCATGAGATGTGATATCTCAATGCCTCTAATACCAAACCTGAGATCCTTCAAATAACATGTGATGTGATATTCAAATCCTTCCCCTTCCAAACCTGAGACCCTCCCTTTAGCATGAGATGTGATATCCGACTCCTTCCCATTCCAATCCTGAGACCCTTCTAATAGCATGAGATGTGATATCTCAATGCTTCTAATACCAAACCTGAGATCCTTCCGATAGCATGAGATGTGATATCTCAATGCTTCTAATACCAAACCTGAGATCTTCCTATAACATGAGATGTGATATCCAAATCCTTCCACTTCCAAACCTGAAACCCTCCCTTTAGCATGAGATGTGATATCCGACTCCTTCCCATTCCAATCCTGAGACCCTTCTGGTAGCATGAGATGTGATATCTCAATGCTTCTAATACCAAACCTGAGATCCTTCCGATGGCATGAGATCTGATATCTCAATGCTTCTAATACCAAACCTGAGATCCTTCCTATAGCATGAGATGTGATATCCAACTCCTTCCCATTCCAAACCTGAGACCCTTCCTATAGCATGAGATGTGATATCTCAATGCTTCTAATACCAAACCTGAGATCCTTCCTATAACATGAGATGTGATATCTTAATGCTTCTAAAACCAAACATGAGAACTATCCTGTAACATGTGAAATCCAAATCATTCCCTTTCCAAACCTGAGACCCTTCCTATAGCTTGAGATGTGATATCAAACTCCTTCCCATTCCAATCCTGAGATAGCTTGAGATGTGCTATCCAACTCCTTCCCATTCCAATCCTGAGACCCTTCCTATACCATGAGATGTGATATCTCAATGCTTCTAATACCAAACCTGACACCCGTCCTAAAACATTTGTGAGATCCAAATCCTTCCCCTTCCAAACCTGAGACCTTTCCTTTAGCATGAGATGTGATATCCAACTCCTTCCCATTCCAATCCTGAGACCTTTCCTATAGCATGATATGTGATATCTCAATGCTTCTAATACCAAACCTGAGATCCTTCCTATAACATGAGATGTGTATCCAACTCCTTCCCATTCCAAACCTGAGACCCTTCCTATAGCATGAGATGTGATATCTTAATGCTTCTAAAACCAAACCTGAGAACTATCCTATAACATATGTGAAATCCAAATCCTTCCCTTTCCAAACCTGAGACCCTTCCGATAGCATGAGATGTGATATCTCAATGCTTCTAAAACCAAACATGAGAACCATCCTACAACATGAGATGTGAAATCCAAATCCTTCCCTTTCCAAACCTGAGACCCTTCCTATAGCTTGAGATGTGATATCAAACTCCTTCCCATTCCAATCCTGAGATAGCTTGAGATGTGATATCCAACTCCTTCCCATTCCAATCCTGGGACCCTTCCGATAGCATGAGATGTGATATCTCAATGCCTCTAATATCAAAACTGAGACCCTCCCTATAGCATGAGATGTGATATCTAAGTCCTTCCCATTCCTATCCTGAGACCCTTCCGATAGCAGAGATGTTATATCTCAATGCTTATACCAAATCTGAGACCCTTCCTATGGCATGAGATGTGATATCCAACTCCTTCCCATTCCAATCCTGAGACCCTTCCTATAGCATGAGATGTGAAATCTCAATGCTTCTAGCAAACCTGAGACCCTTCCTTTAGCATGACATGTGATATCCAACTCCTTCCCATTCCAATCCTGAGACCCTTCCTATAGCATGAGTTGTGATATCTCAATGCTTCTAATACCAAACCTGGGACCCGTCCTATAACATGAGATGTGATATCCAAATCCTTCCCCTTCCAAACCTAAGACCCTTCCTTTAGCATGAGATGTGATATCCAAATCCTTCCCATTCCAATCCTGAAACCCTTCCTATAGCATGAGATGTGATAACTCAATGTTTCTAATAAAAAACCTGAGACCCTTCCTATAGCAAGAGATGTGATATCCAAATCCTTCCCATTCCAATCCTGAGACCCTTCCTATAACATGAGATGTGTTATCCAAGTCCTTCCCATTCCAACCTGAGACCCTTCCTATAGCATGAAAAGGGAAATCGAACTCCTTCCTATTCCAATCCTGAGACCCTTCCTATAGCAAGAGATGTGATATCCAAATCCTTCCCATTCCAATCCTGAGATCCTTCCTATAACATGAGATGTGATATCCAATTATTTCCCATTCCAAACCTGAGACCCTTCCTATTGGATGAGATGTGATATCCAACTCCTTCCCATTCCAATCCTGAGACCCTTCCTATACCATGAGATGTGATATCTCAATGCTTCTAATACCAAACCTGGGACCCGTCCTATAACATGAGATATGATATCCAAATCCTTCCCCTTCCAAACCTGATACCCTTCCTTTAGCATGAGATGTGATATCCAAATCCTTCCCATTCCAATCCTGAAACCCTTCCTATAGCATGAGATGTGATATCTCAATGTTTCTAATAAAAACCTGAGACCCTTCCTATAGCAAGAGATGTGATATCCAAATCCTTCCCATTCCAATCCTGAGACCCTACCTATAACATGAGATGTGATATCCAAATCCTTCCCATTCCAACCTGAGACCCTTCCTATAGCATGAGAAGGGATATCCAACTCCTTCCCAATCCAATCCTGAGACCCTTCCGATAGCAGAGATGTGATATCTCAATGCTTATACCAAACCTGAGACCCTTACTATGGCATGAGATGTGATATCCAAATCCTTCCCATTCCAATCCTGAGACCCTTCCTATAGCATGAGATGTGATATCTCAATGCTTCTGCCAAACCTGAGACCCTTCCTTTAGCATGAGATGTGATATCCAAATCCTTCACATTCCAATCCTGAGACCCTTCCTATAGCATGAGATATGATATCTCAATGCTTCTAATACCAAACCTGAGATCCTTCCTATAACATGAGATGTGATATCCAACTCCTTCCCATTCCAAACCTGAGACCTTTCCGATAGCATGAGATATGATATCTCAATGCTTCTAATACCAAACCTGAGATCCTTCCTATAACATGAGATGTGCTATCCAAATCCTTCCCTTCCCAAACCTGAGACCCTTCCTATAGCTTGAGATGTGATATCAAACTCCTTCCCATTCCAATCCTGAGACCCTTATTATACCTGACAAACGAGGTGCGCCACTGAAGGAAAAGGGGAAAAGAAGGAGAAAATAAAGAAAAAAGAAGAAATTGGAAGAGCACCGGACTTTGAAAAGCTCTGTAGCGGGGAAGTGCAGTTGCACATAAAAATCTCCTCGCGGAAGTTTGGCCCGACCTAACGGTCCCCGCCGCAACTACACAACGCGAGAGCTGCCTCCCAGTTTACAAGAGCAGAGGAGAGACGCGTGAAGCTCTTAAGGAGGGGGCCCCAAGGCGCCGCGGACACCTCGTGCAACAAGTAAGGTGGTCGCGGGTGCTCCGCACAGCGGAGAGCACCTGTAGATTCGGCGGCTGTGGGCCCCCTCCCCCACTCCCCCACCCCACCTGCGCAGGGGCTGTCATTGCACAGGAGACTCTTGAGCCTCGGTGTGTCCGCGGCACAGAGTTTTGGGGGTGTCAAGCCAGGCGTCCCGTTCCCCTCCCTCCCCCCCCCCCAGGGAAACCCGAATCACTCGACACCAAGGCCCGGCTGTTAACCCATCCACATAAGACTGCTGTATAACGGAGGCACGGGAAGCCCCGTCTCAGAAAACACCCCTATACAAACATACGCAAAGCGGGGGTCCAGCTTCCCAACGGTCCCAGGCACAAGAAGCACGACTCCACACGCTGCATCCAGAGCATATTGCAGCTCTAACCAAATATTAAACACCACGCGCCTCGCCATAAAATTCCCTCATGCTATGAGAGAGCTAAACGCGACACGCTGCACAATATATATTAACAGTTTCCCCTTCAGGGAATGAAGAATCTGCACTCTCTTGGTAGGAGTGGTGTCCCAGAAACTTAAGTTTCACCTCAGCCCAGACACCCAAGAACTGCCAGTTACTCCCCCAAGGCCGCATTTCTCTCTGCAGCTCTCCGCTGCTCGATGGCGCAGTTGGCGCCCCCACGCCTTGTTAAACCAGTACAAGGTAAGGCCATTAGCATTAATGCCCCCATGCTACAATCTTCATGTGCGCCTACCTTGCTAGCAAACACACGCCCTCTGCTGTACCACAGCAGGAATGCGCGACTACGGTCCCGCACTCAGCCCACCAACCCCATCAGTTCTACCCCTACCTTGGGTTACCGAAATGTTAGGTTGGGCATAAGAAGCCAGCGGCCAGCACACACATGCTCTGCCACGGCACGACAGTTCATCATCAAGGGTCTTGTCAACAAACAATACTTCACGATCACCAACCCTACTATGAACTTTAACTTTGCCCCACAACCTTCGCCCTTCAGTCCTACTGCACCCATGCCTGTAGCGCATACTGTTGCCGCCCCCATGACCACACTTGATTTTGTGCAGCGCAATGATGTTTCTGTGCCTATTCATCCTACTGTTGCCACACCCATGACCACACTTGATTTTGTGCAGCTCAATGATGTTTCTGTGCCTATTCATCCTACTGTTGCCACACCCATGACCACACTTGATTTTGTGCAGCTCAATGATGTTTCTGTGCCTATTCATCCTACTGTTGCCACACCCATGACCACACTTGATTTTGTGCAGCTCAATGATGTTTCTGTGCCTATTCATCCTACTGTTGCCACACCCATGACCACACTTGATTTTGTGCAGCTCAATGATGTTTCTGTGCCTATTCATCCTACTGTTGCCACACCCTCGACCACACCACCTAGTACTTCTGACCCTCCATCCTCACCCACCAGCCCACCTATCCCCACGCCTCCCCATGCCTACATGCTAAGCTGCGCCCTGCTTAATGCCCGCTCCATACCAGCTCACGCCCTTGACATCAACGACCTGCTCATAAACAACAAGCTCGACCTCCTCATCCTTACTGAAACCTGGCTGAATGAAAGCTCAGGCCCAGTCTTATCACTCGCCATCCCACCTGGATATTCCATTTTTAGGAAAGACCGCACCTCTCAGAGAGGTGGAGGCGTTGCCCTCATCGCGAGGGACACCCTTACCATCAGAGAAGCTGAAGGCATCCTTGATAGCAATAGTGACTACCTCCCGCTAAAAATCAATGTCTCGCCCAACTGCACCATATCCATGCACATTGTATACAGACCCCCTGGCCCATGTACGGACTTCCATGACACCCTTATCCCTGCATTGTCTCACAACATCAAAAAGACCTCTCAGGTTCTACTCCTTGGTGACCTCAACCTAGGGCTGAATGACCCTAAAGACTCCCCAGCGAAACACCTCAAGAAGGCACTCTCCAACATCAGCTTTGTGCACTCCATTTCTGACACCACGCACATCAAAGGGCGCACCCTTGACTGGATCAGTTATCACAACTGCTCCCTTCTCATCACGGCCAATACCCCTATCCCCTGGTCTGACCATCACTACATCCAATTCAACCTCGGAACCAGAAAAGTGGCTCTCTCTCCGCCATCACCATGCCTCGCCACCTACGCCAGGAGCTCACGCCTCCTCACAGTCGAGAACCTAGCACCCTACCTCCTTAACCCAGCCCTTCAGGCACCTTCATCTAATAACCCTGACACCTTAGCTGGCACCTTCCAGGATGTCATCACGTCAGCCGTGGACGCCATTGCTCCCCTGACTCTCAAAAAAGCTAAGAAAGCCAAACATGCTAACTCATGGTTCTCTAAAGAACTCCTTGACCAACGTGCGCAAAAGAGGATTGCACTATCCTCCTGGAAAGCAAACCCCTCTGAAGCCACTAAACAGAAGTTCAAAGCCATTTCCAAATCCTACAAGACTAACATCACACTGGCAAAGGCTGCCTCCTTCAACGCCAGGATCTCCGACGCCAAGTCAGGATCTAAGGAACTATTCACAATCTTCAGGGAACTTGAAAAACCATCTGCCCCCCCCTCCTCAGTTATCAAAGATGACAAGTGGTGCAACAGCATTCAATCTGCCATGCTAGAGAAGCTCAACACCCTCCAAACAAAAATTTGTGGCCACCAAAAAGCCCTTTCCCATATCATAGCGAACATCCACGCCAAGCCACCCATCAAGTCCACGTCATCCCCGATGTTCGAATTCAAAGACATCACTGAGCAAGAGGTCATCATCCTCCTCAACTATATTAAACCCTCCAATTGTAAAGGCGATGCCTGCCCAGCCAGCCTCATCAAAGACTCCGCACATACTCTCGCCCCCTTCCTTACAGCCTTTATCAACTCCTCCTTCCAATCAGGCCATGTCCCATCAGGACTCAAGGAAGCGTGGGTACGCCCACTCCTCAAGAAACCCTCACTCGACCCAACCGTCCCGGGGAATTACAGGCCCATCACAACTGTACCATTCCTGCTCAAAATCTTGGACAAAGCAGCCTACCTGCAGGTCCAAAAGTTCTTAGAGGACAACCGTCTCCTCGGCCTGCGGCAATCTGGGTTCCGCCCCCGACATGGCACTGAAACGGCCCTCCTAGATCTAAAGAACCAATGGATGACCTCAGAGATGCAGGCAAACCTGCCCTCCTACTGCTCCTGGATCTATCCGCAGCGTTCGATCTGGTTGACCACAACACCTTGTGTCACCACCTAGCCACCCAAGCCAACTTCTCCCCGAAAGCCTGCCAGTGGATCACCTCCTTTCTCCAAGAAAGGGCCATGAAAGTCTTTTCTGAAGCTGCCGCCGCCACCCCTAGCCTCCTCACCTGCGGTGTCCCTCAGGGATCCTGTATCGCCCCAACACTCTATAACCTCTTTACAAGGCCCCTGTTTAGCATCTTGGATTCCCTTGGGATTTCATATACCAACTATGCTGACGATACGCAGGTACTGATCCCACTCACGAGCGACTACCTAGCAGATTCCAACACCCTCACCTCTATCTACACTACCATCCAATCCTGGATGGCAGAGAATTGGCTGTGCCTCAACAGCGAAAAGACCGAACTCCTCCTCATTGGGTCACCCTTCACTCTGGGTAACCTCGGAGATCAGTACGCCTCCTTCTCACTTGATAACATTCCAATCAAGGTCTCGAACCATGTTAAGACACTCGGAGTCTACCTTGACTCCGACCTGTCCATGGATAAACAGGTCAATGCTATCGCTGCATCCTCAGCCTACTACTCCAAAGTCCTCAATGCAGCCAGGCCCTTCTTGGCCCGTCAAAATTGCCTCACGATTGCCAGGGCAATTATCGGGTCAAGACTTGACTACTGTAATGCCCTTCTCGTGGGGACATCCAGCAAAAACCTGGCCAAATTGCAGCTAGCCCAGAACAATGCGCTAAGGGCAGCCACCGGTACCTCAAGAAGAAACCATATCTCCGAAATCAGAAGGCAAGCACACTGGCTCCCTGTCAAAGAGAGAATTGTCTTTAAAACTCTTGCTCTCACACACAAATGCCTTCACGAACTTGCCCCTCCTTACCTGACCAACAGAATTACTAGGCACACCGCCACGAGACCTCTCAGGTCCCCTTATGCCAACACAATTGTCACGCCTACTACTGGGAAAGTGCGCGCTGGTGGCTCCAGCTTCCCCACCCTAGCAGCCACGCACTGGAACGCTCTGCCACCTCACCTAAGACTCATTCAATCCCACCTAGCCTTCCGTAAGGCTATCAAAACCAGACTCTTTGTTTAACCTGAACCTGTATCGTCCACTGCATATATGCCTACCAATCTGTAACTAAGAGCCCTCCTGGCACCTGTCCGTAATCCTAAGTTTGCGTATCCTCTGTAACAGCGCCTCGATGCCTTACGGGCTGCAAGCGCGCTTAACAAATGCAAATAAATAAAAAATAAAAAAAAATATCTCAATGCTTCTAATACCAAACCTGAGACCCGTCCTAAAACATGAGATGTGAGATACAAATCCTTCCCCTTCCAAACCTGAGACCCTTCCTATAGCTTGAGATGTGATATCAAACTCCTTCCCATTCCAATCCTGAGATAGCTTGAGATGTGATATCCAACTCCTTCCCATTCCAATCCTGAGACCCTTCCGATAGCATGAGATGTGATATCTCAATGCTTCTAATATCAAAACTGAGACCCTCCCTATAGCATGAGATGTGATATCTAAGTCCTTCCCATTCCTATCCTGAGACCCTTCCGATAGCAGAGATGTGATATCTCAATGCTTATACCAAACCTGAGACCCTTCCTATAGCATGAGATGTGATATCTCAATGCTTCTATCAAACCTGAGACCCTTCCTTTAGCATGTGATGTGATATCCAACTCCTTCCCATTCCAATCCTGAGACCCTTCCTATAGCATGAGCTGTAATATCTCAATGCTTCTATCAAACCTGAGACCCTTCCTTTACCATGAGTTGTGATATCCAACTCCTTCCCCTTCCAAACCTGAGACCCTTCCTTTAGCATGAGATGTGATATCCAAATCCTTCCCATTCCAATCCTGAAACCCTTCCTATAGCATGAGATGTGATATCTCAATGTTTCTAATAAAAAACTGAGACCCTTCCTATAGCAAGAGATGTGATATCCAACTCCTTCCCATTCCAACCTGAGACCCTTCCTATAGCATGAGAAGGGATATCCAACTCCTTCCCAATCCAATCCTGAGACCCTTCCGATAGCAGAGATGTGATATCTCAATGCTTATACCAAACCTGAGACCCTTACTATGGCATGAGATGTGATATCCAAATCCTTCCCATTCCAATCCTGAGACCCTTCCTATAGCATGAGATGTGATATCTCAATGCTTCTGCCAAACCCGAGACCCTTCCTTTAGCATGAGATGTGATATCCAAATCCTTCACATTCCAATCCTGAGACCCTTCATATAGCATGAGATATGATATCTCAATGCCTCTAATACCAAACCTGAGATCCTTCCTATAACATGAGATGTGATATCCAACTCCTTCCCATTCCAAACCTGAGACCTTTCCGATAGCATGAGATGTGATATCTCAATGCTTCTAAAACCAAACATGAGAACCATCCTATAACATGAGATGTGCTATCCAAATCCTTCCCTTCCCAAACCTGAGACCCTTCCTATAGCTTGAGATGTGATATCAAACTCCTTCCCATTCCAATCCTGAGACCCTTATTATACCATGAGATGTGATATCTCAATGCTTCTAATACCAAACCTGAGACCCGTCCTAAAACATGAGATGTGAGATCCAAATCCTTCCCCTTCCAAACCTGAGACCCTTCCTATAGCTTGAGATGTGATATCAAACTCCTTCCCATTCCAATCCTGAGATAGCTTGAGATGTGATATCCAACTCCTTCCCATTCCAATCCTGAGACCCTTCCGATAGAATGAGATGTGATATCTCAATGCTTCTAATATCAAAACTGAGACCCTCCCTATAGCATGAGATGTGATATCTAAGTCCTTCCCATTCCTATCCTGAGACCCTTCCGATAGCAGAGATGTGATATCTCAATGCTTCTACCAAAACTGAGACCCTTCCTATAGCATGAGATGTGATATCTCAATGCTTCTACCAAAACTGAGACCCTTCCTTTAGCATGAGATGTGATATCCAACTCCTTCCCATTCCAATCCTGAGACCCTTCCTATAGCATGAGATGTGATATCTCAATGCCTCTAATACCAAACCTGAGATCCTTCCTATAACATGTGATGTGATATTCAAATCCTTCCCCTTCCAAACCTGAGACCCTCCCTTTAGCATGAGATGTGATATCCGACTCCTTCCCATTCCAATCCTGAGACCCTTCTGATAGCATGAGATGTGATATCTCAATGCTTCTAATACCAAACCTGAGATCCTTCCGATAGAATGAGATGTGATATCTCAATGCTTCTAATACCAAACCTGAGATCTTCCTATAACATGAGATGTGATATCCAAATCCTTCCACTTCCAAACCTGAAACCCTCCCTTTAGCATGAGATGTGATATCCGACTCCTTCCCATTCCAATCCTGAGACCCTTCTGGTAGCATGAGATGTGATATCTCAATGCTTCTAATACCAAACCTGAGATCCTTCCGATAGAATGAGATGTGATATCTCAATGCTTCTAATACCAAACCTGAGATCTTCCTATAACATGAGATGTGATATCCAAATCCTTCCACTTCCAAACCTGAAACCCTCCCTTTAGCATGAGATGTGATATCCGACTCCTTCCCATTCCAATCCTGAGACCCTTCTGGTAGCATGAGATGTGATATCTCAATGCTTCTAATACCAAACCTGAGATCCTTCCGATAGCATGAGATCTGATATCTCAATGCTTCTAATACCAAACCTGAGATCCTTCCTATAGCATGAGATGTGATATCCAACTCCTTCCCATTCCAAACCTGAGACCCTTCCTATAGCATGATATGTGATATCTCAATGCTTCTAATACCAAACCCGAGATCCTTCCTATAACATGAGATGTGATATCTTAATGCTTCTAAAACCAAACATGAGAACTATCCTGTAACATGTGAAATCCAAATCATTCCCTTTCCAAACCTGAGACCCTTCCTATAGCTTGAGATGTGATATCAAACTCCTTCCCATTCCAATCCTGAGATAGCTTGAGATGTGCTATCCAACTCCTTCCCATTCCAATCCTGAGACCCTTCCTATACCATGAGATGTGATATCTCAATGCTTCTAATACCAAACCTGACACCCGTCCTAAAACATTTGTGAGATCCAAATCCTTCCCCTTCCAAACCTGAGACCTTTCCTTTAGCATGAGATGTGATATCCAACTCCTTCCCATTCCAATCCTGAGACCTTTCCTATAGCATGATATGTGATATCTCAATGCTTCTAATACCAAACCTGAGATCCTTCCTATAACATGAGATGTGTATCCAACTCCTTCCCATTCCAAACCTGAGACCCTTCCTATAGCATGAGATGTGATATCTTAATGCTTCTAAAACCAAATCTGAGAACCATCCTATAACATATGTGAAATCCAAATCCTTCCCTTTCCAAACCTGAGACCCTTCCGATAGCATGAGATGTGATATCTCAATGCTTCTAAAACCAAACATGAGAACCATCCTACAACATGAGATGTGAAATCCAAATCCTTCCCTTTCCAAACCTGAGGCCCTTCCTATAGCTTGAGATGTGATATCAAACTCCTTCCCATTCCAATCCTGAGATAGCTTGAGATGTGATATCCAACTCCTTCCCATTCCAATCCTGGGACCCTTCCGATAGCATGAGATGTGATATCTCAATGCCTCTAATATCAAAACTGAGACCCTCCCTATAGCATGAGATGTGATATCTAAGTCCTTCCCATTCCTATCCTGAGACCCTTCCGATAGCAGAGTTGTTATATCTCAATGCTTATACCAAATCTGAGACCCTTCCTATGGCATGAGATGTGATATCCAACTCCTTCCCATTCCAATCCTGAGACCCTTCCTATAGCATGAGATGTGAAATCTCAATGCTTCTATCAAACCTGAGACCCTTCCTTTAGCATGACATGTGATATCCAACTCCTTCCCATTCCAATCCTGAGACCCTTCCTATAGCATGAGTTGTGATATCTCAATGCTTCTAATACCAAACCTGGGACCCGTCCTATAACATGAGATGTGATATCCAAATCCTTCCCCTTCCAAACCTAAGACCCTTCCTTTAGCATGAGATGTGATATCCAAATCCTTCCCATTCCAATCCTGAAACCCTTCCTATAGCATGAGATGTGATAACTCAATGTTTCTAATAAAAAACCTGAGACCCTTCCTATAGCAAGAGATGTGATATCCAAATCCTTCCCATTCCAATCCTGAGACCCTTCCTATAACATGAGATGTGTTATCCAAGTCCTTCCCATTCCAACCTGAGACCCTTCCTATAGCATGAGAAGGGAAATCGAACTCCTTCCCATTCCAATCCTGAGACCCTTCCTATAGCAAGAGATGTGATATCCAAATCCTTCCCATTCCAATCCTGAGATCCTTCCTATAACATGAGATGTGATATCCAATTATTTCCCATTCCAAACCTGAGACCCTTCCTATTGGATGAGATGTGATATCCAACTCCTTCCCATTCCAATCATGAGACCCTTCCTATACCATGAGATGTGATATCTCAATGCTTCTAATACCAAACCTGGGACCCGTCCTATAACATGAGATATGATATCCAAATCCTTCCCCTTCCAAACCTGATACCCTTCCTTTAGCATGAGATGTGATATCCAAATCCTTCCCATTCCAATCCTGAAACCCTTCCTATAGCATGAGATGTGATATCTCAATGTTTCTAATAAAAACCTGAGACCCTTCCTATAGCAAGAGATGTGATATCCAAATCCTTCCCATTCCAATCCTGAGACCCTACCTATAACATGAGATGTGATATCCAAATCCTTCCCATTCCAACCTGAGACCCTTCCTATAGCATGAGAAGGGATATCCAACTCCTTCCCAATCCAATCCTGAGACCCTTCCGATAGCAGAGATGTGATATCTCAATGCTTATACCAAACCTGAGACCCTTACTATGGCATGAGATGTGATATCCAAATCCTTCCCATTCCAATCCTGAGACCCTTCCTATAGCATGAGATGTGATATCTCAATGCTTCTGCCAAACCTGAGACCCTTCCTTTAGCATGAGATGTGATATCTAAATCCTTCACATTCCAATCCTGAGACCCTTCCTATAGCATGAGATATGATATCTCAATACTTCTAATACCAAACCTGAGATCCTTCCTATAACATGAGATGTGATATCCAACTCCTTCCCATTCCAAACCTGAGACCTTTCCGATAGCATGAGATATGATATCTCAATGCTTCTAAAACCAAACATGAGAACCATCCTATAACATGAGATGTGCTATCCAAATCCTTCCCTTCCCAAACCTGAGACCCTTCCTATAGCTTGAGATGTGATATCAAACTCCTTCCCATTCCAACCTGAGACCCTTATTATACCTGACAAACGAGGTGCGCCACTGAAGGAAAAGGGGAAAAGAAGGAGAAAATAAAGAAAAAAGAAGAAATTGGAAGAGCACCGGACTTTGAAAAGCTCTGTAGCGGGGAAGTGCAGTTGCACATAAAAATCTCCTCGCGGAAGTTTGGCCCGACCTAACGGTCCCCGCTGCAACTACACAACGCGAGAGCTGCCTCCCAGTTTACAAGAGCAGAGGAGAGACGCGTGAAGCTCTTAAGGAGGGGGCCCCAAGGCGCCGCGGACACCTCGTGCAACAAGTAAGGTGGTCGCGGGCGCTCCGCACAGCGGAGAGCACCTGTAGATTCGGCAGCTGTGAGCCCCCTCCCCCACCCCCCCGCCCCCCCTGCGCAGGGGCTGTCATTGCACAGGAGACTCTTGAGCCTCGGTGTGTCCGCGGCACAGAGTTTTGGGGGTGTCAAGCCAGGCGTCCCGTTCCCCTCCCTCCCCCCCCCAGGGAAACCCGAATCACTCGACACCAAGGCCCGGCTGTTAACCCATCCACATAAGACTGCTGTATAACGGAGGCACGGGAAGCCCCGTCTCAGAAAACACCCCTATACAAACATACGCAAAGCGGGGGTCCAGCTTCCCAACGGTCCCAGGCACAAGAAGCACGACTCCACACGCTGCATCCAGAGCATATTGCAGCTCTAACCAAATATTAAACACCACGCGCCTCGCCATAAAATTGCCTCATGCTATGAGAGAGCTAAACGCGACACGCTGCACAATATATATTAACAGTTTCCCCTTCAGGGAATGAAGAATCTGCACTCTCTTGGTAGGAGTGGTGTCCCAGAAACTTAAGTTTCACCTCAGCCCAGACACCCAAGAACTGCCAGTTACTCCCCCAAGGCCGCATTTCTCTCTGCAGCTCTCCGCTGCTCGATGGCGCAGTTGGCGCTCCCACGCCTTGTTAAACCAGTACAAGGTAAGGCCATTAGCATTAATGCCCCCATGCTACAACCTTCATGTGCGCCTACCTTGCTAGCAAACACACGCCCTCTGCTGTACCACAGCAGGAATGCGCGACTACGGTCCCGCACTCAGCCCACCAACCCCATCAGTTCTACCCCTACCTTGGGTTACCGAAATGTTAGGTTGGGCATAAGAAGCCAGCGGCCAGCACACACATGCTCTGCCACGGCACGACAGTTCATCATCAAGGGTCTTGTCAACAAACAATACTTCACGATCACCAACCCTACTATGAACTTTAACTTTGCCCCACAACCTTCGCCCTTCAGTCCTACTGCACCCATGACTGTAGCGCATACTGTTGCCGCCCCCATGACCACACTTGATTTTGTGCAGCGCAATGATGTTTCTGTGCCTATTCATCCTACTGTTGCCACACCCATGACCACACTTGATTTTGTGCAGCTCAATGATGTTTCTGTGCCTATTCATCCTACTGTTGCCACACCCATGACCACACTTGATTTTGTGCAGCTCAATGATGTTTCTGTGCCTATTCATCCTACTGTTGCCACACCCATGACCACACTTGATTTTGTGCAGCTCAATGATGTTTCTGTGCCTATTCATCCTACTGTTGCCACACCCATGACCACACTTGATTTTGTGCAGCTCAATGATGTTTCTGTGCCTATTCATCCTACTGTTGCCACACCCTCGACCACACCACCTAGTACTTCTGACACTCCATCCTCACCCACCAGCCCACCTATCCCCACGCCTCCCCATGCCTACATGCTAAGCTGCGCCCTGCTTAATGCCCGCTCCATACCAGCTCACGCCCTTGACATCAACGACCTGCTCATAAACAACAAGCTCGACCTCCTCATCCTTACTGAAACCTGGCTGAATGAAAGCTCAGGCCCAGTCTTATCACTTGCCATCCCACCTGGATATTCCATTTTTAGGAAAGACCGCACCTCTCAGAGAGGTGGAGGCGTTGCCCTCATCGCGAGGGACACCCTTACCATCAGAGAAGTTGAAGGCATCCTTGATAGCAATAGTGACTACCTCCCGCTAAAAATCAATGTCTCGCCCAACTGCACCATATCCATGCACATTGTATACAGACCCCCTGGCCCATGTACGGACTTCCATGACACCCTTATCCCTGCATTGTCTCACAACATCAAAAAGACCTCTCAGGTTCTACTCCTTGGTGACCTCAACCTAGGGCTGAATGACCCTAAAGACTCCCCAGCGAAACACCTCAAGAAGGCACTCTCCAACATCAGCTTTGTGCACTCCATTTCTGACACCACGCACATCAAAGGGCGCACCCTTGACTGGATCAGTTATCACAACTGCTCCCTTCTCATCACGGCCAATACCCCTATCCCCTGGTCTGACCATCACTACATCCAATTCAACCTCGGAACCAGAAAAGTGGCTCTCTCTCCGCCATCACCATGCCTCGCCACCTACGCCAGGAGCTCACGCCTCCTCACAGTCGAGAACCTAGCACCCTACCTCCTTAACCCAGCCCTTCAGGCACCTTCATCTAATAACCCTGACACCTTAGCTGACACCTTCAAGGATGTCATCACGTCAGCCGTGGACGCCATTGCTCCCCTGACTCTCAAAAAAGCTAAGAAAGCCAAACATGCTAACTCATGGTTCTCTAAAGAACTCCTTGACCAACGTGCGCAAAAGAGGATTGCACTATCCTCCTGGAAAGCAAACCCCTCTGAAGCCACTAAACAGAAGTTCAAAGCCATTTCCAAATCCTACAAGACTAACATCACACTGGCAAAGGCTGCCTCCTTCAACGCCAGGATCTCCGACGCCAAGTCAGGATCTAAGGAACTATTCACAATCTTCAGGGAACTTGAAAAACCATCTGCCCCCCCCTCCTCAGTTATCAAAGATGACAAGTGGTGCAACAGCATTCAATCTGCCATGCTAGAGAAGCTCAACACCCTCCAAACAAAAATTTGTGGCCACCAAAAAGCCCTTTCCCATATCATAGCGAACATCCACGCCAAGCCACCCATCAAGTCCACGTCATCCCCGATGTTCGAATTCAAAGACATCACTGAGCAAGAGGTCATCATCCTCCTCAACTATATTAAACCCTCCAATTGTAAAGGCGATGCCTGCCCAGCCAGCCTCATCAAAGACTCCGCACATACTCTCGCCCCCTTCCTTACAGCCTTTATCAACTCCTCCTTCCAATCAGGCCATCTCCCATCAGGACTCAAGGAAGCGTGGGTACGCCCACTCCTCAAGAAACCCTCACTCGACCCAACCGTCCCGGGGAATTACAGGCCCATCACAACTGTACCATTCCTGCTCAAAATCTTGGCCAAAGCAGCCTACCTGCAGGTCCAAAAGTTCTTAGAGGACAACCGTCTCCTCGGCCTGCGGCAATCTGGGTTCCGCCCCCGACATGGCACTTAAACGGCCCTCCTAGATCTAAAGAACCAAATGGATGACCTCAGAGATGCAGGCAAACCTGCCCTCCTACTGCTCCTGGATCTATCCGCAGCGTTCGATCTGGTTGACCACAACACCTTGTGTCACCACCTAGCCACCCAAGCCAACTTCTCCCCGAAAGCCTGCCAGTGGATCACCTCCTTTCTCCAAGAAAGGGCCATGAAAGTCTTTTCTGAAGCTGCCGCCGCCACCCCTAGCCTCCTCACCTGCGGTGTCCCTCAGGGATCCTGTATCGCCCCAACACTCTATAACCTCTTTACAAGGCCCCTGTTTAGCATCTTGGATTCCCTTGGTATTTCATATACCAACTATGCTGACGATACGCAGGTACTGATCCCACTCACGAGCGACTACCTAGCAGATTCCAACACCCTCACCTCTATCTACACTACCATCTGTTAAGACGGATTTCTGAACTCTGTCCTGGTGGCGCAGAAGTTCAGAAGGCCAACCTAATTACTTGGAACAGGGTAACCTCTGGACAAGCCAGACCAATCAAGGTAGCGATCGCGGCGGTCAAGACTAGGTCTCAAGAGGGGTGAGGGTGACTGAAAGCTCGCAATGAGCACACAAAGCAAGAGCGCTTACAAACTACTCCAAACAGTTGTTATATCAAAAATATAAACACATTTATTTTAAGGCCTTTAAAACAATGACCGTAGCAAGAAAATCACTCTATAACAATATTAAACCAACACATACCAAATCAACACAATATCTATACAAATACACAGTCGCAAGCGTTTAAAGCACGAAATATGCAGTCCACCTGAAAGGGAAGAAAACAGGCAGTGCGATAATGCTTTCGACTCAGTTCGCCTTCAGAAGCACCTAACTAGATGGAAGTCCGATCCCTGAGAAGAGTGGAGCCTTGTGCTCAAAGTACCTGCAAGTGCTGGTGCCCACGGGCAAAGGAGAAGCTCTTCGGAGGAAGTCAGGCAGTTCGGGTTAGTGCACACAGAAGAAGAACAGGTTCCGTGACTCAAGCGCAGCCTCCACAGCGAGCAGAAGCAAAACGCGAGTACGGACGAAAAGGGAGCTGTTTTTACACAGCAGGGAAAAGCAATGGGCAACTGCAGGAGGGCGACCAGATCCTAGCTAATCTACTCACCGGTCCCCGAAGCAAGCAGACCCAGGCTTCTTCCACTGTAGTTTCAGCAGCTGGCGGGTTCAGACGAGCAGGGAACGCTTTCCAGTCGTGTAGATCAAAAAGACGTCCCAATCGACGAAACCAGCACAGTTTTGTTGCCGCAGCAGGACAACAGAGCGGCCGTGCGTATCTGAATCAAAAGTACACTCCTCCCTTCAGACTTGGGAACGCCAAGTGTACTAAGCGTGGGAGAGTGACAAGGACTCGAGATACGGCACAACCTGACGGCGGTTACAGAGCAGGACTCCCTTGTAAGCTGGTCAGTCAACTGGATGGCCCAGAGACACTTCCGAAGGCTTACTGCTAGGAGTTGATGAAGATGCCGGGAATAGCTGTTCCTGCTATTCCAATAGGTCGAAGCACCAATACAGGCCTTCTGGTTCGATGCAAGGAGGAAAGGGTTTCACAGGACGACAGCAGTGCAAAGGAGGATTCCTTCAGCGGGTCACCAGCGATTCCTCGGTCCAGCCTCTGGTTACAGGATACTTGGCTCCTGTATTCCTTCGTTCGTAAGAACTCAGGAGATCGACATGGCAGTGGTGTTTCCAGCTCCCTCTTATCCACGGTTCCCTTCGCGCCAAAACGGAGGGGAGCCAATGGGAGATCCGCTCATCAACACACATACCATACGTGGACCAATCACGGACCACGGTGGTCCCAGGCATTCACACCACCCCAGACTCTCTGGCACCCAGGATGTGTATTGGGACCAGACATCCCAGCCCACACCCTGGAGGCACACAAACGACATGTAGAAGCCCGCGAAAGCAACTACGTTTCGCGGGAAAGTACATGCCCAAATAAGGAAGGCCCCGGGTCGCCCGACCTGGGGAAGGTGAAGGGAGCAAGACGGTCAGTGGACAAGACAAAGGAGCCTCGTGGTCTGGCCATTTTGGAGAGCCAGGCCACCATTTTGGGTTCAGGGCAAAAACGTGCTCAGAACGCCAAAAGGAGCTCAAAATAAACAAAGCGATCGCTGCCACCATTCGAGTCCCTGAATGACTTGCACCGATCAAATACCATCCTAAAAGAGTATCTAGGGTCTGTAGAAGGCTAGAGACCCAAGAGAGCTGTAACTTAGCTTACAGTGCCCTCTTGTGTCGTGTTGCACTAAAATGGTGACACGATTAAAGAAACTACGGGAAACCACGTTCCCCGGTACTGACTGTCTTAAGGGCATGTCAGTTTCCCCGTAAGAAAGGAGCGAAAGCCCAGAGAAGTGCGGCAGAAGGCTGTACTTCTCTGGCAAAGTCAACAACAAGGTTAAAAACAATAGCAAAAAGTTTAGGGGTTGCCACATGGAAGGAAAATTCCCTATAATTACGAAATCTTTCCTAACACTCGCCCCTCCCAGACTATGGACAGGGGGAACTAATCCACCCCTGGATGAGTCTCTTGTTCAGGTCGGTAAAACATTCTGGACAACCCATCAGCATTGCTATGTTGGACACCTGGCCTATGCTCAATAGTGAAGTCGAAGCCTTGTAGACTTATGGACCACCTAAGCAACTTTGGATTCTCCCCCTTCATGTTCATTAGCCACTTTAACGGCTTATGGTCAGTCTGCACAGTGAAGTGGGTCCCATAGAGGTAGGGCCTCAGCTTCCTTAGGGCCCACACAACAGAGAAACATTCTTTCTCTACCGTGGACCATCTGAGCTCTCTGTCCTTAAGCTGGCGACTAATAAAACCGATAGGGTGTTCCTTACCCTTCTCATCTACTTGTGATAGTACAGCTCCTATCCCAGTGTCAGAGGCATCCGTCTGCACGATAAAAGGTCTTTGATAATCAGGGGCCCTGAGCACAGGGGCCTGGCACAAGGAGTCTTTTAAGCCATTGAAGGCCTTCTCACACTCGTCGGTCCAAGTTACCTTCTTGGGTTTCTTCGGAGTTGTGAGGGCAGTCAGAGGAGCAGCTATGGTGCCATAGTCTGCCACAAAATTGCGGTAATAACCCGTGAGTCCTAAGAAGGCTCTCACTTGGGTTTGCGTAGTGGGGGTAGGCCAGTCTTGTACTGCTTGTACTTTACTGGGTAGAGGCTGTATCCTCCCTCCACCTACTTCATGTCCAAGGTAAACCACTGAGCCTTGTCCAATCTGGCATTTACTAGCCTTTATGGTCAAGTGGGCTTTCTGAAGAGCCTGGAGCACAATCCTGAGGTGTTTCACATGGTCTTCCCAGGTGGCACTGAAAACTGCTATATCGTCCAGATATGCAAGACAGAATTCGTCCAACCCATTCAACACATGATTCACAAGCCTCTGGAAAGTGGCAGGTGCATTCTTCAACCCGAACGGCATTACCCGGAATTGGTAAAGGCCGTCTGGAGTAGAAAATGCTGTCTTCTCCTTGGCATGTTCTGCTAAAGCTATTTGCCAATAGCCAGCAGTGAGGTCAAACGTGCTGAGGTACTTGGAGGCACCCAAAGTATCCACCAGCTCATCTGTTCGAGGCAAGGGATGTGCATCTGTCTTGGTGACAGCATTCAGAGCCCTGTAATCCACGCAGAACCTCAATTCAGAAGTGCCTGCCTTTGGAACCAGAACCACAGGACTGGACCAAGGACTACTAGAGGGTTCAATCACCCCAAGGTCTAACATCTTGTTGACCTCGGTCTTAATATAAGACCGTACTTTATCCGACATCCTGTATCCCCTACTTTTGGTAGGTACACTGTCTCCTGTGTCAATGTTATGTTTGCACCAAGGTGTCAAACCAGGCGACTGTGAAAACAGGGGGGAAAACTGCCTAAGCAAACTTTTCACCTCAGCCTGCTGATCAGAAGTCAGGTGAGGGGCCACTCGGACACCCTCAAAGGAGCAATCTGAAGGACTGCCTTGGAACAGGTCGGGGAGAGGTTCAGACTCCTCTTCCTCAACGTCGGAAGCCAGTAGCAGTGCTGCGATTTCGACTCTTGGGACGAAAGCCTTCAGCCTATTCACGTGGAACACTTTTGGAGCCTGTCCAGGCCTTCCAAGGTCCACTAAATAGTTCACCTCACCCAGGGGCTCCACCACTGTGTAAGGGCCTGACCATTTGTCCTGTAAAGCACGAGGCCTTATAGGATTCATGATCAGGACTTGCTGACCAGGTGTGAAGTTGATTAGGGAAGCTTTCTGGTCGTACCAATGTTTCACCAGTGCTTGCCCTGCCTTCAATTTCTCACTAGCCAAGCCCATCAGAAGTACCATCCGTTTTCTGAGCCCTAGCACATAGTCAACTACGTTGGTAGTAACAGGGGGAGTGGGCCTCTCCCATCCCTCTTTGACGATGGCTAAGGGTCCCCGTACGGGATGACCGAACAGAAGTTCGAAGGGGCTGAAGCCAACACCCTCCTGTGGTACCTCTCGGTAGGCAAACAACAAGCATGGTAAAAGAAGGTCCCATTTCCTCCTCTGGGGCTCCTCCAGAGCCCCAATCATGCTTTTTAACGTTCTGTTGAAGCGTTCCACCAGACCATTGGTCTGGGGGTGGTATGCAGAAGAGAACTTGTAGGTGACCCCACATTCTTTCCACATAGCCTGCATGTACTTCGACATAAAGTTGCTGCCACGATCTGACACAACTTCTTTAGGGAAGCCAACCCTAGTAAATATGCCGAGTAAAGCTTTTGCAACTGACTTGGCAGTTACAGTTTTTAATGGGATGGCCTCAGGATACCTGGTTGCATGGTCGACCAGCACCAGGATAAACCTATTGCCCGAGGATGTTTGCGGGTCAAGGGGACCAACGATGTCGATCCCTACCCTTTCAAATGGTACCCCCACAACTGGGAGCGGTACCAACGGAGCTTGGATTGTCGCGCCAACCTTACCAGACAACTGGCAGGAGGCACAACTCCTGCAGTGACTTTCTACTTGCACCCCCATCTTGGGCCAGTAGAAGTGCATGGATAACCTTTGCTTGGTCCTCTTAATACCAAGGTGACCAGCAAGGGGAACTTCATGCGCCAACTGCAGGAGGAAGGGCCTAACAGCAAGGGGAACCACCAACCTCCTATGGTCTCCTTCTGTAGACTCTGTGGGCTCACTATACAGGAGTCCACCTTCCCAATAAATCCTATGCTTCCCAGGAGGCTCACCCTCAAGCTGGGAGCAGGCCTGTCTCCTTAGGCCTTCCAGAGATGGGCACTCACGTTGGCCTTTACTGAATTCGTCCCTATCAGGACCTCCTTCAACTAACAAGTCTTTTAGTTCAGGATGATCGTTGGGGTCGAATACTTCAGGCATCGCCACCTCCTCGTCAGGCCCGGGCGATTGACCAACTTCCTCCACCGCAGTGGTAGGCGAGCTCGGGGGAATATTCTCCTTCCCCCGTCTTGACTTGTAGACTCCTTTCGCCTTGGGTTTCCCCTTCGGCTGGGGCGGCGTATTGGACTTGGCCAATGCTGCCCGTGCTTGAGACCGTGTGTAGGGTCTTTCGGCAGTGTCTCCTACGAGCCCTAAAGCTCTGAGATCATTGCCCAACAAGACCTTTCCCGGGACGTTTCTCTGAATGCTCACTGGAATCCTGACTGCTGTACCATTTAAAGTAAGATTTACAGGGATCACGGGAAACATACGGAGGGGGCCGTCAGCCAACTTAGTGGGCATCAGAGTAGCTCTGGCAACTTCCTCTGAGTCTACCAAGGTAGAATCCACTACAGTTCGACTGCACCCACTATCCCTAAGAGCTGGAGTATCCACTCCATTGATCAGCACACTGTCTTTAAAGTAGTGCTTGGTATTATCCGGAATCCTAGCATAAGCCTCTGCGACTTTAGGCTCCCAGGAACCCAGGGACACTAAAACTACCTCAGCCTCTATTCCGCTGGGAAATGAGTCTGAGGAGAAGGATGCTCCTGTAATCTCTTCTTCCTCATAGGAGGAGAAGGCCAGATTAGCGGAGTGGACCCCCAAAGGTCTAACCTTACAACGGGGATCCCCCTTCACATGGTCAGTTGCTCCACAAGAAAAACAAGCCCCATTGGGTCTGTTTACGTAGGGAGGCTTATTGTAACCAGAGTTCTGTTTCGGAGGCTGACCTCCACTACCCTGTGAGTTCTCTTGTGTCTTACCCTTGTTTTTCTTTTTGTGGCCCTTATGGGAAGAAGATTTAGCAGATTCCCCACCCTCCATATCTTTGGACTTTTTCCCTTCCTCCTGCTTACCAGGATGAGTTTTGTCCTTATGGGACACTCGATGTGACACCCATAAGTCTGCTGCAATGGCCAGCTTCTTAGGATCTATCTCCTTCGAATCGGCCAAATGCTGCTTAAGCTCCGGGGAAGAAGAAGCAAAAATGTGTTCCAGCATGACCAGATTGATCATGCCTTCGAAGGTAGAAACCTTATAACCTTCAACCCAGCCAGTTAAGTTTTTCAAAGATTCAGCGACATAAGATACCCAAGTACCACCTTCCTTTTTCTTATACTCTCGAAAACGCTTTAAATATTGGGCCGGAGTCTTCCCAAACTTTAAAATGAGAGTTTGCTTTAACATTGCGAAATCAGCCCGCTCAGCCTTCGACATTTCCATAATGGCACTGCAGCCAGAATGGGGCAGTCTACTGAGCAACCACGCAATCTTATCAGCATTGTCAACTTCCTGGACCTCGCATGCATACTCAAACGCATTCAGCCAGTCCATAATGTCATTCCTTTCTTCATACACACTGAGCAGATCTTTTGGAAACCGTGGATGAGAGGAAGCCCCAGACCCATGTCTAGGACCCTTGGATCCATTTGCAACCTGAAGCTTGGCCAGTTCCAACTGGTGATCCCTGTCTTTCTGTTTTTCTGCCTGTTCGATTTTTAGTTTGGCTATGCTGAATTCAAGCTCCTGCTGCCTAAACCGCAGCTCTTGCTTCTTGAATTCAAGCATAGCCTCCCCATCAACACTGGCAGAGGAAACATTAGACATTACATCCTCCCTGTCCTCGTGGTCGCGATGGATCAGTGCAGCGGCAGAACCGTCGGTTCTGCCAGTGAGAGCAGCCCCACCACCTTCTGCACTGTCCTCAGAAGTAATCGCATCAAGCTGCGCTTCTTGCCACGCCACGATTCTCTGGATCATTTCCAATTTTGTGCCTTGAGAGGAAACACCTCTCTCCGCACACATCTTTTTCAGCGTTTCTGATTTGGAAGCATTCAAAGTTAACAACGTATTTGTTTCCATACTGTTCGATAGGACTATGGCCTTTTTAAAGTTATATTACAACAATCCACTACGGGTACTGGTTGGAATAACCTGAAATGCCTTAGCTCGTGCGCAACACTGGATACCTTCAGTCGTATCCCACCGCTGTACACCAATTTGTTAAGACGGATTTCTGAACTCTGTCCTGGTGGCGCAGAAGTTCAGAAGGCCAACCTAATTACTTGGAACAGGGTAACCTCTGGACAAGCCAGACCAATCAAGGTAGCGATCGCGGCGGTCAAGACTAGGTCTCAAGAGGGGTGAGGGTGACTGAAAGCTCGCAATGAGCACACAAAGCAAGAGCGCTTACAAACTACTCCAAACAGTTGTTATATCAAAAATATAAACACATTTATTTTAAGGCCTTTAAAACAATGACCGTAGCAAGAAAATCACTCTATAACAATATTAAACCAACACATACCAAATCAACACAATATCTATACAAATACACAGTCGCAAGCGTTTAAAGCACGAAATATGCAGTCCACCTGAAAGGGAAGAAAACAGGCAGTGCGATAATGCTTTCGACTCAGTTCGCCTTCAGAAGCACCTAACTAGATGGAAGTCCGATCCCTGAGAAGAGTGGAGCCTTGTGCTCAAAGTACCTGCAAGTGCTGGTGCCCACGGGCAAAGGAGAAGCTCTTCGGAGGAAGTCAGGCAGTTCGGGTTAGTGCACACAGAAGAAGAACAGGTTCCGTGACTCAAGCGCAGCCTCCACAGCGAGCAGAAGCAAAACGCGAGTACGGACGAAAAGGGAGCTGTTTTTACACAGCAGGGAAAAGCAATGGGCAACTGCAGGAGGGCGACCAGATCCTAGCTAATCTACTCACCGGTCCCCGAAGCAAGCAGACCCAGGCTTCTTCCACTGTAGTTTCAGCAGCTGGCGGGTTCAGACGAGCAGGGAACGCTTTCCAGTCGTGTAGATCAAAAAGACGTCCCAATCGACGAAACCAGCACAGTTTTGTTGCCGCAGCAGGACAACAGAGCGGCCGTGCGTATCTGAATCAAAAGTACACTCCTCCCTTCAGACTTGGGAACGCCAAGTGTACTAAGCGTGGGAGAGTGACAAGGACTCGAGATACGGCACAACCTGACGGCGGTTACAGAGCAGGACTCCCTTGTAAGCTGGTCAGTCAACTGGATGGCCCAGAGACACTTCCGAAGGCTTACTGCTAGGAGTTGATGAAGATGCCGGGAATAGCTGTTCCTGCTATTCCAATAGGTCGAAGCACCAATACAGGCCTTCTGGTTCGATGCAAGGAGGAAAGGGTTTCACAGGACGACAGCAGTGCAAAGGAGGATTCCTTCAGCGGGTCACCAGCGATTCCTCGGTCCAGCCTCTGGTTACAGGATACTTGGCTCCTGTATTCCTTCGTTCGTAAGAACTCAGGAGATCGACATGGCAGTGGTGTTTCCAGCTCCCTCTTATCCACGGTTCCCTTCGCGCCAAAACGGAGGGGAGCCAATGGGAGATCCGCTCATCAACACACATACCATACGTGGACCAATCACGGACCACGGTGGTCCCAGGCATTCACACCACCCCAGACTCTCTGGCACCCAGGATGTGTATTGGGACCAGACATCCCAGCCCACACCCTGGAGGCACACAAACGACATGTAGAAGCCCGCGAAAGCAACTACGTTTCGCGGGAAAGTACATGCCCAAATAAGGAAGGCCCCGGGTCGCCCGACCTGGGGAAGGTGAAGGGAGCAAGACGGTCAGTGGACAAGACAAAGGAGCCTCGTGGTCTGGCCATTTTGGAGAGCCAGGCCACCATTTTGGGTTCAGGGCAAAAACGTGCTCAGAACGCCAAAAGGAGCTCAAAATAAACAAAGCGATCGCTGCCACCATTCGAGTCCCTGAATGACTTGCACCGATCAAATACCATCCTAAAAGAGTATCTAGGGTCTGTAGAAGGCTAGAGACCCAAGAGAGCTGTAACTTAGCTTACAGTGCCCTCTTGTGTCGTGTTGCACTAAAATGGCGACACGATTAAAGAAACTACGGGAAACCACGTTCCCCGGTACTGACTGTCTTAAGGGCATGTCAGTTTCCCCGTAAGAAAGGAGCGAAAGCCCAGAGAAGTGCGGCAGAAGGCTGTACTTCTCTGGCAAAGTCAACAACAAGGTTAAAAACAATAGCAAAAAGTTTAGGGGTTGCCACATGGAAGGAAAATTCCCTATAATTACGAAATCTTTCCTAACACCATCCAATCCTGGATGGCGGAGAATTGGCTGTGCCTCAACAGCGAAAAGACCGAACTCCTCCTCATTGGGTCACCCTTCACTCTGGGTAACCTCGGAGATCAGTACGCCTCCTTCTCACTTGATAACATTCCAATCAAGGTCTCGAACCATGTTAAGACACTCGGAGTCTACCTTGACTCCGACCTGTCCATGGATAAACAGGTCAATGCTATCGCTGCATCCTCAGCCTACTACTCCAAAGTCCTCAATGCAGCCAGGCCCTTCTTGGCCCGTCAAAATTGCCTCACGATTGCCAGGGCAATTATCGGGTCAAGACTTGACTACTGTAATGCCCTTCTCGTGGGGACATCCAGCAAAAACCTGGCCAAATTGCAGCTAGCCCAGAACAATGCGCTAAGGGCAGCCACCGGTACCTCAAGAAGAAACCATATCTCCGAAATCAGAAGGCAAGCACACTGGCTCCCTGTCAAAGAGAGAATTATCTTTAAAACTCTTGCTCTCACACACAAATGCCTTCACGAACTTGCCCCTCCTTACCTGACCAACAGAATTACTAGGCACACCGCCACGAGACCTCTCAGGTCCCCTTATGCCAACACAATTGTCACGCCTACTACTGGGAAAGTGCGCGCTGGTGGCTCCAGCTTCCCCACCCTAGCAGCCACGCACTGGAACGCTCTACCACCTCACCTAAGACTCATTCAATCCCACGTAGCCTTCCGTAAGGCTATCAAAACCAGACTCTTTGTTTAACCTGAACCTGTATCGTCCACTGCATATATGCCTACCAATCTGTAACTAAGAGCCCTCCTGGCACCTGTCTGTAATCCTAAGTTTGCGTATCCTCTGTAACAGCGCCTCGATGCCTTACGGGCTGCAAGTGCGCTTAACAAATGCAAATAAATAAAAAATAAAAGAAAATATCTCAATACTTCTAATACCAAACCTGAAACCCGTCCTAAAACATGAGATGTGAGATCCAAATCCTTCCCCTTCCAAACCTGAGACCCTTCCTATAGCTTGAGATGTGATATCAAACTCCTTCCCATTCCAATCCTGAGATAGCTTGAGATGTGATATCCAACTCCTTCCCATTCCAATCCTGAGACCCTTCCGATAGCATGAGATGTGATATCTCAATGCTTCTAATATCAAAACTGAGACCCTCCCTATAGCATGAGATGTGATATCTAAGTCCTTCCCATTCCTATCCTGAGACCCTTCCGATAGCAGAGATGTGATATCTCAATGCTTATACCAAACCTGAGACCCTTCCTATAGCATGAGATGTGATATCTCAATGCTTCTATCAAACCTGAGACCCTTCCTTTAGCATGAGATGTGATATCCAACTCCTTCCCATTCCAATCCTGAGACCCTTCCTATAGCATGAGCTGTAATATCTCAATGCTTCTATCAAACCTGAGACCCTTCCTTTACCATGAGTTGTGATATCCAACTCCTTCCCCTTCCAAACCTGAGACCCTTCCTTTAGCATGAGATGTGATATCCAAATCCTTCCCATTCCAATCCTGAAACCCTTCCTATAGCATGAGATGTGATATCTCAATGTTTCTAATAAAAAACTGAGACCCTTCCTATAGCAAGAGATGTGATATCCAAATCCTTCCCATTCCAATCCTGAGACCCTACCTATAACATGAGATGTGATATCCAACTCCTTCCCATTCCAACCTGAGACCCTTCCTATAGCATGAGAAGGGATATCCAACTCCTTCCCAATCCAATCCTGAGACCTTTCCGATAGCAGAGATGTGATATCTCAATGCTTATACCAAACCTGAGACCCTTACTATGGCATGAGATGTGATATCCAAATCCTTCCCATTCCAATCCTGAGACCCTTCCTATAGCATGAGATGTGATATCTCAATGCTTCTGCCAAACCCGAGACCCTTCCTTTAGCATGAGATGTGATATCCAAATCCTTCACATTCCAATCCTGAGACCCTTCATATAGCATGAGATATGATATCTCAATGCCTCTAATACCAAACCTGAGATCCTTCCTATAACATGAGATGTGATATCCAACTCCTTCCCATTCCAAACCTGAGACCTTTCCGATAGCATGAGATGTGATATCTCAATGCTTCTAAAACCAAACATGAGAACCATCCTATAACATGAGATGTGCTATCCAAATCCTTCCCTTCCCAAACCTGAGACCCTTCCTATAGCTTGAGATGTGATATCAAACTCCTTCCCATTCCAATCCTGAGACCCTTATTATACCATGAGATGTGATATCTCAATGCTTCTAATACCAAACCTGAGACCCGTCCTAAAACATGAGATGTGAGATCCAAATCCTTCCCCTTCCAAACCTGAGACCCTTCCTATAGCTTGAGATGTGATATCAAACTCCTTCCCATTCCAATCCTGAGATAGCTTGAGATGTGATATCCAACTCCTTCCCATTCCAATCCTGAGACCTTTCCGATAGCATGAGATGTGATATCTCTATGCTTCTAATATCAAAACTGAGACCCTCCCTATAGCATGAGATGTGATATCCAAGTCCTTCCCATTCCTATCCCGAGACCCTTCCGATAGCAGAGATGTGATATCTCAATGCTTATACCAAACCTGAGACCCTTCCTATAGCATGAGATGTGATATCTCAATGTTTCTATCAAACCTGAGACCCTTCCTTTAGCATGAGATGTGATATCCAACTCCTTCCCCTTCCAAACCTGAGACCCTTCCTTTAGCATGAGATGTGATATCCAAATCCTTCCCATTCCAATCCTGAAACCCTTCCTATACCATGAGATGTGATATTTCTGTTTCTAATAAAAAACATGAGACCCTTCCTATAGCAAGAGATATGATATCCAAATCCTTCCCATTCCAATCCCGAGACCCTTCCTATAACATGAGATGTGATATCCAACTCCTTCCCATTCTAACCTTCTCCAATCCTGAAACCCTTCCTATACCATGAGATGTGATATTTCTGTTTCTAATAAAAAACATGAGACCCTTCCTATAGCAAGAGATATGATATCCAAATCCTTCCCATTCCAATCCCGAGACCCTTCCTATAGCATGAGAAGGGATATCCAACTCCTTCCCATTCCAATCCTGAGACCCTTCCTATACCATGAGATCTGATATCTCAGTGCTTCTAATACCAAACCTGGGACCCGTCCTATAACATGAGATATGATATCCAAATCCTTCCCATTCGAATCCTGAAACCCTTCCTTTAGCATGAGATGTGATATCTCAATGTGTCTAATAAAAAACCTGAGACCCTTCCTATAGCAAGAGATGTGATATCCAAATCCTTCGCATTCCAATCCTGAGACCCTTCCTATAACATGGATGTGATATCCAACTCCTTCCCATTCCAATTTTGAGACCCTTCCTATACCATGAGAATTGATATCTCAATGCTTCTAATACCAAACCTGAGACCCTTCCTATAGCATGAGATGTGATATCCTACTCCTTCCCATTCCAATCCTGAGACCCTTCCTATAGCACGAGATGTGATATCTCAATGCTTCTAATACCAAACCTGACACCCTTAATATAGCATGAGATGGGATATCCAACTCCTTCCCAATCCAATCCTGAGACCCTTCCGATAGCATGAGATGTCATTTCTCAATGCTTCTACCAAAACTGAGACCCTTCCTATGGCATGAGATGTGATATCAAACTCCTTCCCATTCCAATCCTGAGACCCTTCCTATAGCTTGAGATGTGATATCCGACTCTTTCCCAATCCAATCCTGAGACCCTTCCTATAGCATGAGATGTAATATCACAATGCTTGTAATACCAAACCTGAGACCATTCCTATAGCATGAGATGTGATATCCAACTCCTTCCCATTCCAATCCTGAGACCCTTCCTATAGCATGAGCTGTAATATCTCAATGCTTCTATCAAACCTGAGACCCTTCCTTTACCATGAGTTGTGATATCCAACTCCTTCCCCTTCCAAACCTGAGACCCTTCCTTTAGCATGAGATGTGATATCCAAATCCTTCCCATTCCAATCCTGAAACCCTTCCTATAGCATGAGATGTGATATCTCAATGTTTCTAATAAAAAACTGAGACCCTTCCTATAGCAAGAGATGTGATATCCAAATCCTTCCCATTCCAATCCTGAGACCCTACCTATAACATGAGATGTGATATCCAACTCCTTCCCATTCCAACCTGAGACCCTTCCTATAGCATGAGAAGGGATATCCAACTCCTTCCCAATCCAATCCTGAGACCCTTACGATAGCAGAGATGTGATATCTCAATGCTTATACCAAACCTGAGACCCTTACTATGGCATGAGATGTGATATCCAAATCCTTCCCATTCCAATCCTGAGACCCTTCCTATAGCATGAGATGTGATATCTCAATGCTTCTGCCAAACCCGAGACCCTTCCTTTAGCATGAGATGTGATATCCAAATCCTTCACATTCCAATCCTGAGACCCTTCATATAGCATGAGATATGATATCTCAATGCCTCTAATACCAAACCTGAGATCCTTCCTATAACATGAGATGTGATATCCAACTCCTTCCCATTCCAAACCTGAGACCTTTCCGATAGCATGAGATGTGATATCTCAATGCTTCTAAAACCAAACATGAGAACCATCCTATAACATGAGATGTGCTATCCAAATCCTTCCCTTCCCAAACCTGAGACCCTTCCTATAGCTTGAGATGTGATATCAAACTCCTTCCCATTCCAATACTGAGACCCTTATTATACCATGAGATGTGATATCTCAATGCTTCTAATACCAAACCTGAGACCCGTCCTAAAACATGAGATGTGAGATCCAAATCCTTCCCCTTCCAAACCTGAGACCCTTCCTATAGCTTGAGATGTGATATCAAACTCCTTCCCATTCCAATCCTGAGATAGCTTGAGATGTGATATCCAACTCCTTCCCATTCCAATCCTGAGACCTTTCCGATAGCATGAGATGTGATATCTCTATGCTTCTAATATCAAAACTGAGACCCTCCCTATAGCATGAGATGTGATATCCAAGTCCTTCCCATTCCTATCCCGAGACCCTTCCGATAGCAGAGATGTGATATCTCAATGCTTATACCAAACCTGAGACCCTTCCTATAGCATGAGATGTGATATCTCAATGTTTCTATCAAACCTGAGACCCTTCCTTTAGCATGAGATGTGATATCCAACTCCTTCCCCTTCCAAACCTGAGACCCTTCCTTTAGCATGAGATGTGATATCCAAATCCTTCCCATTCCAATCCTGAAACCCTTCCTATACCATGAGATGTGATATTTCTGTTTCTAATAAAAAACATGAGACCCTTCCTATAGCAAGAGATATGATATCCAAATCCTTCCCATTCCAATCCCGAGACCCTTCCTATAACATGAGATGTGATATCCAACTCCTTCCCATTATAACCTGAGACCCTTCCTATAGCATGAGAAGGGATATCCAACTCCTTCCCATTCCAATCCTGAGACCCTTCCTATACCATGAGATCTGATATCTCAGTGCTTCTAATACCAAACCTGGGACCCGTCCTATAACATGAGATATGATATCCAAATCCTTCCCATTCGAATCCTGAAACCCTTCCTTTAGCATGAGATGTGATATCTCAATGTGTCTAATAAAAAACCTGAGACCCTTCCTATAGCAAGAGATGTGATATCCAAATCCTTCGCATTCCAATCCTGAGACCCTTCCTATAACATGGATGTGATATCCAACTCCTTCCCATTCCAATTTTGAGACCCTTCCTATACCATGAGAATTGATATCTCAATGCTTCTAATACCAAACCTGAGACCCTTCCTATAGCATGAGATGTGATATCCTACTCCTTCCCATTCCAATCCTGAGACCCTTCCTATAGCACGAGATGTGATATCTCAATGCTTCTAATACCAAACCTGACACCCTTAATATAGCATGAGATGGGATATCCAACTCCTTCCCAATCCAATCCTGAGACCCTTCCGATAGCATGAGATGTCATTTCTCAATGCTTCTACCAAAACTGAGACCCTTCCTATGGCATGAGATGTGATATCAAACTCCTTCCCATTCCAATCCTGAGACCCTTCCTATAGCTTGAGATGTGATATCCAACTCCTTCCCATTCCAATCTTGAGACCCTTCCTATACCATGAGATGTGATATCTCAATGCTTGTAGTACCAAACCTGAGACCCGTCCTACAACATGAGATGTGATATCCAAATCCTTCCCCTTCCAAGCCTGAGACCCTTCCTTTAGCATGAGATGTGATATCCAACTCCTTCCCATTCCAATCCTGAGACCCTTCCGATTGCATGAGATGTGATATCTCAATGCTTCTAATATCAAATCTGAGACCCTCCCTATAGCATGAGATGTGATATCCAAGTCCTTCCCATTCCAATCCTGAGATCCTTCCTATAGCATGAGATGTGATATCTCAATGCTTCTAATACCAAACATGATATCCTTCCTATAACATGAGATGTGATATATAAACTCCTTACCATTCCAATCCCGAGACCCTTCCGATAGCAGAGATGTGATATCTCAATGCTTATACCAAACCTGAGACCCTTCCTATGGCATGAGATGTCATATACTACTGCTTCCCATTCCAATCCTGAGACCCTTCCTATAGCATGAGATGTGATATCTCAATGCTTCTACCAAACTTGAGACCCTTCCTATAGCATGAGATGTAATATCACAATGCTTGTAATACCAAACCTGAGACCATTCCTATAGCATGAGATGTGATATCCAACTCCTTCTCATTCCAATCCTGAGACCCTTCCTATAGCATGAGATGTGATATCTCAATGCTTCTAATACCAAAACTGAGACCCTTCTTAAAGCATGAGATGTGATATCCAACTACTTCCCGTTCCAAACCTGAGACCCTTCCTATAGCATATGTGACATCCAACTCCTTCCCATTCCAAACCTGAGACCCTTCATATAGCAAGAATGTAATATCCAACTCCTTCCCATTCCAATCCTGAGACCATTCCTATAGCATGAGAAGTGATATCTCAATGCTTCTAATAGCAAACCTGAGATCCTTCCTATGACATGAGATGTGATATCCAATTCCTTCCCATTCCAAACCTGAGACCCTTCCTACAGCATGCGATGTGATATCTCAATCCTTCTAATACCACACCTGAAACCCGTCCTATAACATGAGATGAGATATCCAAGTCCTTCCCATCCCAATCCTGAGACCTTTCCTATAGCATGAGATGTGATATCTCAATGCTTCTAAAACCAAACATGAGAACCATCCTATAACATGAGATGTGCTATCCAAATCCTTCACTTCCCAAACCTGAGACCCTTCCTATAGCTTGAGATGTGATATCAAACTCCTTCCCATTCCAATCCTGAGACCCTTATTATACCATGAGATGTGATATCTCAATGCTTCTAATACCAAACCTGAGACCCGTCCTAAAACATGAGATGTGAGATCCAAATCCTTCCCCTTCCAAACCTGAGACCCTTCCTATAGCTTGAGATGTGATATCAAACTCCTTCCCATTCCAATCCTGAGATAGCTTGAGATGTGATATCCAACTCCTTCCCATTCCAATCCTGAGACCCTTCCGATAGCATGAGATGTGATATCTCAATGCTTCTAATATCAAAACTGAGACCCTCCCTATAGCATGAGATGTGATATCTAAGTCCTTCCCATTCCTATCCTGAGACCCTTCCGATAGCAGAGATGTGATATCTCAATGCTTATACCAAACCTGAGACCCTTCCTATAGCATGAGATGTGATATCTCAATGCTTCTATCAAACCTGAGACCCTTCCTTTAGCATGAGATGTGATATCCAACTCCTTCCCATTCCAATCCTGAGACCCTTCCTATAGCATGAGCTGTAATATTGCAATGCTTCTATCAAACCTGAGACCCTTCCTTTAGCATGAGATGTGATATCCTACTCCTTCCCCTTCCAAACCTGAGACCCTTCCTTTAGCATGAGATGTGATATCCAAATCCTTCCCATTCCAATCCTGAAACCCTTCCTATACCATGAGATGTGATATTTCTGTTTCTAATAAAAAACATGAGACCCTTCCTATAGCAAGAGATATGATATCCAAATCCTTCCCATTCCAATCCCGAGACCCTTCCTATAACATGAGATGTGATATCCAACTCCTTCCCATTCCAACCTGAGACCCTTCCTATAGCATGAGAAGGGATATCCAACTCCTTCCCATTCCAATCCTGAGACCCTTCCTATACCATGAGATGTGATAGCTCAGTGCTTCTAATACCAAACCTGGGACCTCCCTATAACATGAGATATGATATCCAAATCCTTCCCATTCGAATCCTGAAACCCTTCCTTTAGCATGAGATGTGATATCTCAATGTGTCTAATAAAAAACCTGAGACCCTTCCTATAGCAAGAGATGTGATATCCAAATCCTTCGCATTCCAATCCTGAGACCCTTCCTATAACATGGATGTGATATCCAACTCCTTCCCATTCCAATTCTGAGACCCTTCCTATACCATGAGAATTGATATCTCAATGCTTCTAATACCAAACCTGAGACCCTTCCTATAGCATGAGATGTGATATCCTACTCCTTCCCATTCCAATCCTGAGACCCTTCCTATAGCACGAGATGTGATATCTCAATGCTTCTAATACCAAACCTGACACCCTTCATATAGCATGAGATGGGATATCCAACTCCTTCCCAATCCAATCCTGAGACCCTTCCGATAGCATGAGATGTCATTTCTCAATGCTTCTACCAAAACTGAGACCCTTCCTATGGCATGAGATGTGATATCAAACTCCTTCCCATTCCAATCCTGAGACCCTTCCTATAGCTTGAGATGTGATATCCAACTCCTTCCCATTCCAATCCTGAGACCCTTCCTATACCATGAGATGTGATATCTCAATGCTTGTAGTACCAAACCTGAGACCCGTCCTACAACATGAGATGTGATATCCAAATCCTTCCCCTTCCAAGCCTGAGACCCTTCCTTTAGCATGAGATGTGATATCCAACTCCTTCCCATTCCAATCCTGAGACCCTTCCGATAGCATGAGATGTGATATCTCAATGCTTCTAATATCAAACCTGAGACCCTCCCTATAGCATGAGATGTGATATCCAAGTCCTTCCCATTCCAATCCTGAGATCCTTCCTATAGCATGAGATGTGATATCTCAATGCTTCTAATACCAAACATGATATCCTTCCTATAACATGAGATGTGATATATAAACTCCTTACCATTCCAATCCCGAGACCCTTCCGATAGCAGAGATGTGATATCTCAATGCTTATACCAAACCTGAGACCCTTCCTATGGCATGAGATGTCATATACTACTGCTTCCCATTCCAATCCTGGGACCCTTCCTATAGCATGAGATGTGATATCTCAATGCTTCTACCAAACTTGAGACCCTTCCTATAGCATGAGATGTGATATCCAACTCCTTCCCATTCCAATCCTGAGACCCTTCCTATAGCATGAGATGTGATGTCTCAATGCTTCTAATACCAAACCTGATATCCTTCCTATAACATGAGATGTGATATCCAACTCCTTTCCATTCCAATACTGAGATCCTTCCTATACCATGAGATGTGATATCTCAATGTTTCTCATACCAAACCTGAGGCCCTTCCTATAGCAAGAGATGTGATATACAAATCCTTCCCATTCCAAACCTGAGACCCTTCCTATAGCATGAGATGTGATATCCGACTCTTTCCCAATCCAATCCTGAGACCCTTCCTATAGCATGAGATGTAATATCACAATGCTTGTAATACCAAACCTGAGACCATTCCTATAGCATGAGATGTGATATCCAACTCCTTCCCATTCCAATCCTGAGACCCTTCCTATAGCATGAGATGTGATATCTCAATGCTTTTAATACCAAAACTGAGACCCTTCTTAAAGCATGAGATGTGATATCCAACTACTTCCCGTTCCAAACCTGAGACCCTTCCTATAGCATATGTGACATCCAACTCCTTCCCATTCCAAACCTGAGACCCTTCATATAGCAAGTATGTAATATCCAACTCCTTCCCATTCCAATCCTGAGACCATTCCTATAGCATGAGAAGTGATATCTCAATGCTTCTAATAGCAAACCTGAGATCCTTCCTATGACATGAGATGTGATATCCAATTCCTTCCCATTCCAAACCTGAGACCCTTCCTACAGCATGCGATGTGATATCTCAATCCTTCTAATACCACACCTGAGACCCGTCCTATAACATGAGATGAGATATCCAAGTCCTTCCCATCCCAATCCTGAGACCTTTCCTATAGCATGAGATGTGATATCTCAATGCTTCTAATACCAAACCTGAGACCCTTCCTATAACATGAGATGGGATATCCAACTCCTTCCCATTCCAATCCTGAGACCCTTCCGATAGCAGAGATGTGATATCTCAATGCTTATACCAAACCTGAGACCCTTCCTATGGCATGAGATGTAATATACAACTACTACCCATTCCAATCCGGAGACCCTTCCTATGGCATGAGATGTGATATCACAATGCTTCTAATACCAGACCTGAGATCCTTCCTATAACATGAGATGTGATATCCAATTCCTTCCCATTCCAAACCTGAGACCCTTCCTGTAGCATGAGATGTGATATCCAACTCCTTCCCATTCCAATACTGAGACCCTTCCTATAGCATGAGATGTGATATCTCAATGCTTCTAATACCAAACCTGAGAACCTTCCTATAGCATGAGACGTGATATCCAACTCCTTCCCTTTCCAAACCTGAGACCCTTCCGATAGCAGAGATGTGATATCTCAATGCTTGTACCAAACCTGAGACCCTTCCTATGGCATGAGAGGTCATATACTACTCCTTCCCATTCCAATCCTGAGACCCTTCCTATAGCATGAGATGTGATATCTCAATGCTTCTACCAAACCTGAGACCCTTCCTATAGCATGAGATGTGATATCTCAATGCTTCTAATACCAAACTTGATATCCTTCCTATAACACGAGATGTTATATCCAACTCCTTCACATTCCAATCCTGAGATCCTTCCTATACTATGAGATGTGATATTTCAATGTTTCTCATACCAAACCTGAGGCCCTTCCTATAGCAAGAGATGTGATGTACAAATCCTTCCCATTCCAAACCTGAGACCTTTCCTATAGCATCAGATGTGATATCCAACTCCTTCCCAATCCAATCCTGAGACCCTTCCTATAGCATGAGATGTAATATCACAATGCTTGTAATACCAAACCTGAGACCCTTCCTATAGCATGTGTGATATCCAACTCCTTCCCATTCCAATCCTTAGACCCTTCCTATCGCATGAGATGTGATATCTCAATGCTTCTAATACCAAACCTGAGACCCTTCTTAAAGCATGAGATGGGATATCCAACTCCTTCCTATTCCAATCCTGAGACCCTTACGATAGCATGATATGTGATATCCAACTCCTTCCCATTTCAATCCTGAGACCCTTCCTATAGCATGAGATGTGTTATCTCAATGTTTCTAATACCAAACCTGAGATCCTTCCTATAACATGAGATGTGATATCAAACTCCTTCCGTTGCCAATCCTGAGACCCTTACTATAGCATGAGATTTGATATCTCAATGCTTCTAATACCAAACCTGAGAGCCTTCATATAACATGATATCTGATATCCAACTCCTTCTCATTCCAAACCTGAGATCCTTCCTATAGCCTGAGATGTGATATCCAACTCCTTCCCATTCCAAACCTGAGACCCTTCCTATAGCATGAGATGTGATATCTCAATGCTTCTGATACCAAACCTGAGACCCTTGTTATAGCATGAGATGTGATATCCAACTCCTTCCCATCCCAAACCAGAGACCCTTCCTATAGTATGAAATGTGATATCTCAAAGCTTCTAATACCAAACCTGAGACCCTTCATATAGCATGAGATGTTATCTCCAACTCCTTCCCATCCCAAAACAGAGACCCTTCCTATAGCATGAGATGTGATATCTCAATGCTTCTAATACCAAACCTGATATCCTTCCTATAACATGAGATGTGATATCCAACTCCTTCCCATTCCAATCCTGAGATCCTTCCTATACCATGAGATGTGATATCTCAATGTTTCTCATACCAAACCTGAGGCCCTTCCTATAGCAAGAGATGTGATATACAAATCCTCCCCATTCCAAACCTGAGACCATTCCTATAGCATGAGATGTAATATCGCAATGCTTGTAATACCAAACCTGAGACCCTTCCTATAGCATGAGATGTGATATCCAACTCCTTCCCATTCCAATCCTGAGACCCTTCCTAGAGCATGAGATGTGATATCTCAATGCTTCTAATACCAAAACTGAGACCCTTCTTAAAGCATGAGATGTGATATCCAACTCCTTCCCGTTCCAAACCTGAGACCCTTCCTATAGCAAGAATGTAATATCCAACTCCTTCCCATTCCAATCCTGAGACCATTCCTATAGCATGAGATGTGATATCTCAGTGCTTCTAATAGCAAACCTGAGATCCTTCCTATGACATGAGATGGGATATCCAACTCCTTCCCGTTCTAAACCTGAGACCCTTCCTATAGCAAGAATGTAATATCCAACTCCTTCCCATTCCAAACCTGAGACCCTTCCTATAGCAAGAATGTAATATCCAACTCCTTCCCATTCCAATCCCGAGACCCTTCCGATAGCAGAGATGTGATATCTCAATGCTTATACCAAACCTGAGACCCTTCCTATGGCATGAGATGTCATATACTACTCCTTCCCATTCCAATCCTGAGACCCTTCCTATAGCATGAGATGTGATATCTTAATGCTTCTAATACCAAACCTGACACCCTTCATATAGCATGAGATGGGATATCCAACTCCTTCCCAATCCAATCCTGAGACCCTTCCGATAGCATGAGATGTCATTTCTCAATGCTTCTACCAAAACTGAGACCCTTCCTATGGCATGAGATGTGATATCAAACTCCTTCCCATTCCAATCCTGAGACCCTTCCTATAGCTTGAGATGTGATATCCAACTCCTTCCCATTCCAATCCTGAGACCCTTCCTATACCATGAGATGTGATATCTCAATGCTTGTAGTACCAAACCTGAGACCCGTCCTACAACATGAGATGTGATATCCAAATCCTTCCCCTTCCAAGCCTGAGACCCTTCCTTTAGCATGAGATGTGATATCCAACTCCTTCCCATTCCAATCCTGAGACCCTTCCGATAGCATGAGATGTGATATCTCAATGCTTCTAATATCAAACCTGAGACCCTCCCTATAGCATGAGATGTGATATCCAAGTCCTTCCCATTCCAATCCTGAGATCCTTCCTATAGCATGAGATGTGATATCTCAATGCTTCTAATACCAAACATGATATCCTTCCTATAACATGAGATGTGATATATAAACTCCTTACCATTCCAATCCCGAGACCCTTCCGATAGCAGAGATGTGATATCTCAATGCTTATACCAAACCTGAGACCCTTCCTATGGCATGAGATGTCATATACTACTGCTTCCCATTCCAATCCTGGGACCCTTCCTATAGCATGAGATGTGATATCTCAATGCTTCTACCAAACTTGAGACCCTTCCTATAGCATGAGATGTGATATCCAACTCCTTCCCATTCCAATCCTGAGACCCTTCCTATAGCATGAGATGTGATGTCTCAATGCTTCTAATACCAAACCTGATATCCTTCCTATAACATGAGATGTGATATCCAACTCCTTTCCATTCCAATACTGAGATCCTTCCTATACCATGAGATGTGATATCTCAATGTTTCTCATACCAAACCTGAGGCCCTTCCTATAGCAAGAGATGTGATATACAAATCCTTCCCATTCCAAACCTGAGACCCTTCCTATAGCATGAGATGTGATATCCGACTCTTTCCCAATCCAATCCTGAGACCCTTCCTATAGCATGAGATGTAATATCACAATGCTTGTAATACCAAACCTGAGACCATTCCTATAGCATGAGATGTGATATCCAACTCCTTCCCATTCCAATCCTGAGACCCTTCCTATAGCATGAGATGTGATATCTCAATGCTTTTAATACCAAAACTGAGACCCTTCTTAAAGCATGAGATGTGATATCCAACTACTTCCCGTTCCAAACCTGAGACCCTTCCTATAGCATATGTGACATCCAACTCCTTCCCATTCCAAACCTGAGACCCTTCATATAGCAAGTATGTAATATCCAACTCCTTCCCATTCCAATCCTGAGACCATTCCTATAGCATGAGAAGTGATATCTCAATGCTTCTAATAGCAAACCTGAGATCCTTCCTATGACATGAGATGTGATATCCAATTCCTTCCCATTCCAAACCTGAGACCCTTCCTACAGCATGCGATGTGATATCTCAATCCTTCTAATACCACACCTGAGACCCGTCCTATAACATGAGATGAGATATCCAAGTCCTTCCCATCCCAATCCTGAGACCTTTCCTATAGCATGAGATGTGATATCTCAATGCTTCTAATACCAAACCTGAGACCCTTCCTATAACATGAGATGGGATATCCAACTCCTTCCCATTCCAATCCTGAGACCCTTCCGATAGCAGAGATGTGATATCTCAATGCTTATACCAAACCTGAGACCCTTCCTATGGCATGAGATGTAATATACAACTACTACCCATTCCAATCCGGAGACCCTTCCTATGGCATGAGATGTGATATCACAATGCTTCTAATACCAGACCTGAGATCCTTCCTATAACATGAGATGTGATATCCAATTCCTTCCCATTCCAAACCTGAGACCCTTCCTGTAGCATGAGATGTGATATCCAACTCCTTCCCATTCCAATACTGAGACCCTTCCTATAGCATGAGATGTGATATCTCAATGCTTCTAATACCAAACCTGAGAACCTTCCTATAGCATGAGACGTGATATCCAACTCCTTCCCTTTCCAAACCTGAGACCCTTCCGATAGCAGAGATGTGATATCTCAATGCTTGTACCAAACCTGAGACCCTTCCTATGGCATGAGAGGTCATATACTACTCCTTCCCATTCCAATCCTGAGACCCTTCCTATAGCATGAGATGTGATATCTCAATGCTTCTACCAAACCTGAGACCCTTCCTATAGCATGAGATGTGATATCTCAATGCTTCTAATACCAAACTTGATATCCTTCCTATAACACGAGATGTTATATCCAACTCCTTCACATTCCAATCCTGAGATCCTTCCTATACTATGAGATGTGATATTTCAATGTTTCTCATACCAAACCTGAGGCCCTTCCTATAGCAAGAGATGTGATGTACAAATCCTTCCCATTCCAAACCTGAGACCTTTCCTATAGCATCAGATGTGATATCCAACTCCTTCCCAATCCAATCCTGAGACCCTTCCTATAGCATGAGATGTAATATCACAATGCTTGTAATACCAAACCTGAGACCCTTCCTATAGCATGTGTGATATCCAACTCCTTCCCATTCCAATCCTTAGACCCTTCCTATCGCATGAGATGTGATATCTCAATGCTTCTAATACCAAACCTGAGACCCTTCTTAAAGCATGAGATGGGATATCCAACTCCTTCCTATTCCAATCCTGAGACCCTTACGATAGCATGATATGTGATATCCAACTCCTTCCCATTTCAATCCTGAGACCCTTCCTATAGCATGAGATGTGTTATCTCAATGTTTCTAATACCAAACCTGAGATCCTTCCTATAACATGAGATGTGATATCAAACTCCTTCCGTTGCCAATCCTGAGACCCTTACTATAGCATGAGATTTGATATCTCAATGCTTCTAATACCAAACCTGAGAGCCTTCATATAACATGATATCTGATATCCAACTCCTTCTCATTCCAAACCTGAGATCCTTCCTATAGCCTGAGATGTGATATCCAACTCCTTCCCATTCCAAACCTGAGACCCTTCCTATAGCATGAGATGTGATATCTCAATGCTTCTGATACCAAACCTGAGACCCTTGTTATAGCATGAGATGTGATATCCAACTCCTTCCCATCCCAAACCAGAGACCCTTCCTATAGTATGAAATGTGATATCTCAAAGCTTCTAATACCAAACCTGAGACCCTTCATATAGCATGAGATGTTATCTCCAACTCCTTCCCATCCCAAAACAGAGACCCTTCCTATAGCATGAGATGTGATATCTCAATGCTTCTAATACCAAACCTGATATCCTTCCTATAACATGAGATGTGATATCCAACTCCTTCCCATTCCAATCCTGAGATCCTTCCTATACCATGAGATGTGATATCTCAATGTTTCTCATACCAAACCTGAGGCCCTTCCTATAGCAAGAGATGTGATATACAAATCCTCCCCATTCCAAACCTGAGACCATTCCTATAGCATGAGATGTAATATCGCAATGCTTGTAATACCAAACCTGAGACCCTTCCTATAGCATGAGATGTGATATCCAACTCCTTCCCATTCCAATCCTGAGACCCTTCCTAGAGCATGAGATGTGATATCTCAATGCTTCTAATACCAAAACTGAGACCCTTCTTAAAGCATGAGATGTGATATCCAACTCCTTCCCGTTCCAAACCTGAGACCCTTCCTATAGCAAGAATGTAATATCCAACTCCTTCCCATTCCAATCCTGAGACCATTCCTATAGCATGAGATGTGATATCTCAGTGCTTCTAATAGCAAACCTGAGATCCTTCCTATGACATGAGATGGGATATCCAACTCCTTCCCGTTCTAAACCTGAGACCCTTCCTATAGCAAGAATGTAATATCCAACTCCTTCCCATTCCAAACCTGAGACCCTTCCTATAGCAAGAATGTAATATCCAACTCCTTCCCATTCCAATCCCGAGACCCTTCCGATAGCAGAGATGTGATATCTCAATGCTTATACCAAACCTGAGACCCTTCCTATGGCATGAGATGTCATATACTACTCCTTCCCATTCCAATCCTGAGACCCTTCCTATAGCATGAGATGTGATATCTTAATGCTTCTACCAAACCTGAGACCCTTCCTATAGCATGAGATGTGATATCCAACTCCTTCCCATTCCAATCCTGAGACCCTTCCTATAGCATGAGATGTGATATCTCAATGCTTCTAATACCAAACCTGATATCCTTCCTATAACATGAGATGTGATATCCAACCCCTTTCCATTCCAATACTGAGATCCTTCCTATACCATGAGATGTGATATCTCAATGTTTCTGATACCAAACCTGAGGCCCTTCCTATAGCAAGAGATGTGATATACAAATCATTCCCATTCCAAACCTGAGACCTTTCCTATAGCATGGGATGTGATATCCGACTCCTTCCCAATCCAATCCTGAGACCCTTCCTATAGCATGAGATGTGATATCCAACTCGTTCCCATTCCAATCCTGAGACCCTACCTATAGCATGAGATGTGATATCTCAATGCTTCTAATACCAAAACTGAGACCCTTCTTAAAGCATGAGATGTGATATCCAACTCCTTCCCGTGTTCCAAACCTGAGACCCTTCCTATAGCATATGTGCTACCCTTCCTATGGCATGAGATGTCATATACAACTACTTCCCATTCCAATCCGGAGACCCTTCCTATAGCATGAGATGTGATATCTCAATGCTTCTACCAAACCTGAGACCCTTCCTATAGCATGAGATGTGATATCCAACTCCTTCCCATTCCAATCCTGAGACCCTTCCTATATCATGAGATGTGATATCTCAATGCTTCTAATACCAAACCTGATATCCTTCCTATAACATGAGATGTGATATCTCAATGTTTCTCATACCAAACCTGAGGCCCTTCCTATAGCAAGAGATGTGATGTACAAACCCTTCCCATTCCAAACCTGAGACCCTTCCTATAGCATGAGATGTGATATCCAACTCCTTCCCAATCCAATCCTGAGACCCTTCCTATAGCATGAGATATAATATCACAATGCTTGTAATACCAAACCTGAGACCCTTCCTATAGCATAAGATGTGATATCCAACTCCTTCCCATTCCAATCCTTAGACCCTTCCTATAGCATGAGATGTGATATCTCAATGCTTCTAATACCAAACCTGAGACCCTTCTTAAAGCATGAGATGGGATATCCAACTCCTTCCTATTCCAATCCTGAGACCCTTACGATAGCAGAGATGTGATATCTCAATGCTTATACCAAACCTGAGACTCTTCCTATGGCATGAGATGTGATATCCAACTCCTTCCCATTCCAATCCTGAGACCCTTCCTATAGCATGAGATGTGATATCTCAATGCTTCTATCAAACCTGAGACCCTTCCTATTGCATGAGATGTGATATCCAACTCCTTCCCATTCCAATCCTGAAACCCTTCCTATACCATGAGATGTGATATCTCAATGTTTCTAATACCAAACCTGAGACCCGTCCTAAAACATGAGATGTGAAATCCAAATCCTTCCCCTTCCAAACTTGAGACCCTTCCTATAGCTTGAGATGTGATATCAAACTCCTTCCCATTCCAATCCTGAGATAGCTTGAGATGTGATATCCAACTCCTTCCCATTCCAATCCTGAGACCCTTCCGATAGCATGAGATGTGATATCTTAATGTTTCTCTTACCAAACCTGAGGCCCTTCCTATAGCAAGAGATGTGATGTACAAATCCTTCCCATTCCAAACCTGAGACCCTTCCTATAGCATGAGATGTGATATCCAACTCCTTCCCAATCCAATCCTGAAACCCTTCCTATAGCATGAGATGTAATATCACAATGTTTGTAATACCAAACCTGAGACCCTTCCTATAGCATGAGATGTGATATCCAACTCCTTCCCATTCCAATCCTGAGACCCTTCCTATAGCATGAGATGTGATATCTCAATGCTTCTAATACCAAACCTGAGATCCTTCCGATAGCATGAGATGTGATATCTCAATGCTTCTAATACCAAACCTGAGATCTTCCTATAACATGAGATGTGATATCCAAATCCTTCCACTTCCAAACCTGAAACCCTCCCTTTAGCATGAGATGTGATATCCGACTCCTTCCCATTCCAATCCTGAGACCCTTCTGGTAGCATGAGATGTGATATCTCAATGCTTCTAATACCAAACCTGAGATCCTTCCGATAGCATGAGATCTGATATCTCAATGCTTCTGACACCAAACCTGAGATCCTTCCTATAGCATGAGATGTGATATCCAACTCCTTCCCATTCCAAACCTGAGACCCTTCCTATAGCATGAGATGTGATATCTCAATGCTTCTAATACCAAACCTGAGATCCTTCCTATAACATGAGATGTGATATCTCAATGCTTCTAAAACCAAACATGAGAACTATCCTGTAACATGTGAAATCCAAATCATTCCCTTTCCAAACCTGAGACCCTTCCTATAGCTTGAGATGTGATATCAAACTCCTTCCCATTCCAATCCTGAGATAGCTTGAGATGTGCTATCCAACTCCTTCCCATTCCAATCCTGAGACCCTTCCTATACCATGAGATGTGATATCTCAATGCTTCTAATACCAAACCTGACACCCGTCCTAAAACATATGTGAGATCCAAATCCTTCCCCTTCCAAACCTGAGACCTTTCCTTTAGCATGTGATGTGATATCCAACTCCTTCCCATTCCAATCCTGAGACCTTTCCTATAGCATGATATGTGATATCTCAATGCTTCTAATACCAAACCTGAGATCCTTCCTATAACATGAGATTTGTATCCAACTCCTTCCCATTCCAAACCTGAGACCCTTCCGATAGCATGAGATGTGATATCTCAGTGCTTCTAATAGCAAACCTGAGATCCTTCCTATGACATGAGATGGGATATCCAAATCCTTCCCCTTCCAAACCTGAGACCTTTCCTTTAGCATGTGATGTGATATCCAACTCCTTCCCATTCCAATCCTGAGACCTTTCCTATAACATGAGATGTGATATCTTACTGCTTCTAAAACCAAACCTGAGAACCATCCTATAACATATGTGAAATCCAAATCCTTCCCTTTCCAAACCTGAGACCCTTCCGATAGCATGAGATGTGATATCTCAATGCTTCTAAAACCAAACATGAGAACCATCCTACAACATGAGATGTGAAATCCAAATCCTTCCCTTTCCAAACCTGAGACCCTTCCTATAGCTTGAGAAGTGATATCTCAATGCTTCTAATAGCAAACCTGAGATCCTTCCTATGACATGAGATGTGATATCCAATTCCTTCCCATTCCAAACCTGAGACCCTTCCTACAGCATGCGATGTGATATCTCAATCCTTCTAATACCACACCTGAGACCCGTCCTATAACATGAGATGAGATATCCAAGTCCTTCCCATCCCAATCCTGAGACCTTTCCTATAGCATGAGATGTGATATCTCAATGCTTCTAATACCAAACCTGAGACCCTTCCTATAACATGAGATGGGATATCCAACTCCTTCCCATTCCAATCCTGAGACCCTTCCGATAGCAGAGATGTGATATCTCAATGCTTATACCAAACCTGAGACCCTTCCTATGGCATGAGATGTAATATACAACTACTACCCATTCCAATCCGGAGACCCTTCCTATAGCATGAGATGTGATATCTCAATGCTTCTACCAAACCTGAGACCCTTCCTATAGCATGAGATGTGATATCCAACTCCTTCCCACTCCAAACCTGAGATCCTTCCTATGGCATGAGATGTGATATCACAATGCTTCTAATACCAGACCTGAGATCCTTCCTATAACATGAGATGTGATATCCAATTCCTTCCCATTCCAAACCTGAGACCCTTCCTGTAGCATGAGATGTGATATCCAACTCCTTCCCATTCCAATACTGAGACCCTACCTATAGCATGAGATGTGATATCTCAATGCTTCTAATACCAAACCTGAGAACCTTCCTATAGCATGAGACGTGATATCCAACTCCTTCCCTTTCCAAACCTGAGACCCTTCCGATAGCAGAGATGTGATATCTCAATGCTTGTACCACACCTGAGACCATTCCTATGGCATGAGAGGTCATATACTACTCCTTCCCATTCCAATCCTGAGACCCTTCCTATAGCATGAGATGTGATATCTCAATGCTTCTACCAAACCTGAGACCCTTCCTATAGCATGAGATGTGATATCTCAATGCTTCTAATACCAAACTTGATATCCTTCCTATAACACGAGATGTGATATCCAACTCCTTCACATTCCAATCCTGAGATCCTTCCTATACCATGAGATGTGATATTTCAATGTTTCTCATACCAAACCTGAGGCCCTTCCTATAGCAAGAGATGTGATGTACAAATCCTTCCCATTCCAAACCTGAGACCCTTCCTATAGCATCAGATGTGATATGCAACTACTTCCCAATCCAATCCTGAGACCCTTCCTATAGCATGAGATGTAATATCACAATGCTTGTAATACCAAACCTGAGACCCTTCCTATAGCATGTGTGATATCCAACTCCTTCCCATTCCAATCCTTAGACCCTTCCTATAGCATGAGATGTGATATCTCAATGCTTCTAATACCAAACCTGAGACCCTTCTTAAAGCATGAGATGGGATATCCAACTCCTTCTTATTCCAATCCTGAGACCCTTACGATAGCATGAGATGTGATATCCAACTCCTTCCCATTTCAATCCTGAGACCCTTCCTATAGCATGAGATGTGTTATCTCAATGTTTCTAATACCAAACCTGAGATCCTTCCTATAACATGAGATGTGATATCCAACTCCTTCCCATTCCAAACCGGAGACCCTTCCTTTAGCATGAGATGTGATATCAAACTCCTTCCCATGCCAATCCTGAGACCCTTACTATAGCATGAGATGTGATATCTCAATGCTTCTAATACCAAACCTGAGAGCCTTCATATAACATGATATGTGATATCCAACTCCTTCTCATTCCAAAACTGAGATCCTTCCTATAGCCTGAGATGTGATATCCAACTCCTTCCCATTCCAAACCTGAGACCCTTCCTATAGCATGAGATGTGATATCTCAATGCTTCTAATACCAAACCTGAGACCCTTGTTATAGCATGAGATGTGATATCCAACTCCTTCCCATCCCAAACCAGAGACCCTTCCTATAGTATGAAATGTGATATCTCAAAGCTTCTAATACCAAACCTGAGACCCTTCGTATAGCATGAGATGTTATCTCCAACTCCTTCCCATCCCAAAACAGAGACACTTCCTATAGCATGAGATGTGATATCTCAATGCTTCTAATACCAAACCTGATATCCTTCCTATAACATGAGATGTGATATCCAACTCCTTCCCATTCCAATCCTGAGATCCTTCCTATACCATGAGATGTGATATCTCAATGTTTCTCATACCAAACCTGAGGCCCTTCCTATAGCAAGAGATGTGATATACAAATCCTCCCCATTCCAAACCTGAGACCCTTCCTATAGCATGAGATGTAATATCGCAATGCTTGTAATACCAAACCTGAGACCCTTCCTATAGCATGAGATGTGATATCCAACTCCTTCCCATTCCAATCCTGAGACCCTTCCTATAGCATGAGATGTGATATCTCAATGCTTCTAATACCAAAACTGAGACCCTTCTTAAAGCATGAGATGTGATATCCAACTCCTTCCCGTTCCAAACCTGAGACCCTTCCTATAGCAAGAATGTAATATCCAACTCCTTCCCATTCCAATCCTGAGACCATTCCTATAGCATGAGATGTGATATCTCAGTGCTTCTAATAGCAAACCTGAGATCCTTCCTATGACATGAGATGGGATATCCAACTCCTTCCCATTCCAAACCTGAGACCCTTCCTATAGCAAGAATGTAATATCCAACTCCTTCCCATTCCAATCCCGAGACCCTTCCGATAGCAGAGATGTGATATCTCAATGCTTATACCAAACCTGAGACCCTTCCTATGGCATGAGATGTCATATACTACTCCTTCCCATTCCAATCCTGAGACCCTTCCTATAGCATGAGATGTGATATCTCAATGCTTCTACCAAACCTGAGACCCTTCCTATAGCATGAGATGTGATATCCAACTCCTTCCCATTCCAATCCTGAGACCCTTCCTATAGCATGAGATGTGATATCTCAATGCTTCTAATACCAAACCTGATATCCTTCCTATAACATGAGATGTGATATCCAACCCCTTTCCATTCCAATACTGAGATCCTTCCTATACCATGAGATGTGATATCTCAATGTTTCTGATACCAAACCTGAGGCCCTTCCTATAGCAAGAGATGTGATATACAAATCATTCCCATTCCAAACCTGAGACCTTTCCTATAGCATGGGATGTGATATCCGACTCCTTCCCAATCCAATCCTGAGACCCTTCCTATAGCATGAGATGTGATATCCAACTCGTTCCCATTCCAATCCTGAGACCCTTCCTATAGCATGAGATGTGATATCTCAATGCTTCTAATACCAAAACTGAGACCCTTCTTAAAGCATGAGATGTGATATCCAACTCCTTCCCATGTTCCAAACCTGAGACCCTTCCTGTAGCATATGTGCTACCCTTCCTATGGCATGAGATGTCATATACAACTACTTCCCATTCCAATCCGGAGACCCTTCCTATAGCATGAGATGTGATATCTCAATGCTTCTACCAAACCTGAGACCCTTCCTATAGCATGAGATGTGATATCCAACTCCTTCCCATTCCAATCCTGAGACCCTTCCTATATCATGAGATGTGATATCTCAATGCTTCTAATACCAAACCTGATATCCTTCCTATAACATGAGATGTGATATCTCAATGTTTCTCATACCAAACCTGAGGCCCTTCCTATAGCAAGAGATGTGATGTACAAACCCTTCCCATTCCAAACCTGAGACCCTTCCTATAGCATGAGATGTGATATCCAACTCCTTCCCAATCCAATCCTGAGACCCTTCCTATAGCATGAGATATAATATCACAATGCTTGTAATACCAAACCTGAGACCCTTCCTATAGCATAAGATGTGATATCCAACTCCTTCCCATTCCAATCCTTAGACCCTTCCTATAGCATGAGATGTGATATCTCAATGCTTCTAATACCAAACCTGAGACCCTTCTTAAAGCATGAGATGGGATATCCAACTCCTTCCTATTCCAATCCTGAGACCCTTACGATAGCAGAGATGTGATATCTCAATGCTTATACCAAACCTGAGACTCTTCCTATGGCATGAGATGTGATATCCAACTCCTTCCCATTCCAATCCTGAGACCCTTCCTATAGCATGAGATGTGATATCTCAATGCTTCTATCAAACCTGAGACCCTTCCTATTGCATGAGATGTGATATCCAACTCCTTCCCATTCCAATCCTGAAACCCTTCCTATACCATGAGATGTGATATCTCAATGTTTCTAATACCAAACCTGAGACCCGTCCTAAAACATGAGATGTGAAATCCAAATCCTTCCCCTTCCAAACTTGAGACCCTTCCTATAGCTTGAGATGTGATATCAAACTCCTTCCCATTCCAATCCTGAGATAGCTTGAGATGTGATATCCAACTCCTTCCCATTCCAATCCTGAGACCCTTCCGATAGCATGAGATGTGATATCTTAATGTTTCTCTTACCAAACCTGAGGCCCTTCCTATAGCAAGAGATGTGATGTACAAATCCTTCCCATTCCATGGGAAGGAGTTGGATATCACATCTCATGCTATAGGAAGGATCTCAGGTTTGGTGCTAGAAGCATTGAGATATCAGATCTCATGCTATCGGAAGGATCTCAGGTTTGGTATTAGAAGCATTGAGATATCACATCTCATGCTACCAGAAGGGTCTCAGGATTGGAATGGGAAGGAGTCGGATATCACATCTCATGCTAAAGGGAGGGTTTCCGGTTTGGAAGTGGAAGGATTTGGATATCACATCTCATGTTATAGGAAGACCTCAGGTTTGGTATTAGAAGCATTGAGATATCACATCTCATGCTATCGGAAGGGTCTCAGGATTGGAATGGGAAGGAGTTGGATATCACATCTCATGCTATAGGAAGGGTCTCAGGTTTGGTATTACAAACATTGTGATATTACATCTCATGCTATAGGAAGGGTTTCAGGATTGGATTGGGAAGGAGTTGGATATCACATCTCATGCTATAGGAAGGGTCTCAGGTTTGGAATGGGAAGGATTTGTACATCACATCTCTTGCTATAGGAAGGGCCTCAGGTTTGGTAAGAGAAACATTAAGATATCACATCTCATGCTATCGGAAGGGTCTCAGGATTGGAATGGGAAGGAGTTGGATATCACATCTCAAGCTATCTCAGGATTGGAATGGGAAGGAGTTTGATATCACATCTCAAGCTATAGGAAGGGTCTCACGTTTGGAAGGGGAAGGATTTGGATTTCACATCTCATGTTTTAGGACGGGTCTCAGGTTTGGTATTAGAAACATTGAGATATCACATCTCATGGTATAGGAAGGGTTTCAGGATTGGAATGGGAAGGAGTTGGATATCACATCTCATGCAATAGGAAGGGTCTCAGGTTTGATAGAAGCATTGAGATATCACATCTCATGCTATAGGAAGGGTCTCAGGATTGGAATGGGAAGGAGTTGGATATCACATCTCATGCCATAGGAAGAGTCTCAGGTTTGGTATAAGCATTGAGATATCACATCTCTGCTATCGTAAGGGTCTCAGGATTGGAATAGGAAGGAGTTGGATATCCCATCTCATGCTTTAAGAAGGGTCTCAGGTTTGGTATTAGAAGCATTGAGATATCACATCTCATGCTATAGGAAGGGTCTAAGGATTGGAATGGGAAGGAGTTGGATATCACATCTTATGCTATAGGAAGGGTCTCAGGTTTGGTATTACAAGCATTGTGATATTATATCTCATGCTATAGGAAGGGTCTCAGGATTGGATTGGGAAGGAGTTGGATATCACATCTCATGCTATAGGAAGGGTCTCAGGTTTGGAATGGGAAGGGTTTGTACATCACATCTCTTGCTATAGGAAGGGCCTCAGGTTTGGTATGAGAAACATTGAGATATCACATCTCATGTTATAGGAAGGATATCAGGTTTGGTATTAGAAGCATTGAGATATCACATCTCATGATATAGGAAGGGTCTCAGGATTGGAATGGGAAGTAGTTGTATATGACATCTCATGCCATAGGAAGGGTAGCACATATGCTATAGGAAGGGTCTCAGGTTTGGAACACGGGAAGGAGTTGGATATCACATCTCATGCTTTAAGAAGGGTCTCAGTTTTGGTATTAGAAGCATTGAGATATCACATCTCATGCTATAGGAAGGGTCTCCGGATTGGAATGGGAACGAGTTGGATATCACATCTCATGCTATAGGAAGGGTCTCAGGATTGGATTGGGAAGGAGTCGGATATCACATCCCATGCTATAGGAAAGGTCTCAGGTTTGGAATGGGAATGATTTGTATATCACATCTCTTGCTATAGGAAGGGCCTCAGGTTTGGTATCAGAAACATTGAGATATCACATCTCATGGTATAGGAAGGATCTCAGTATTGGAATGGAAAGGGGTTGGATATCACATCTCATGTTATAGGAAGGATATCAGGTTTGGTATTAGAAGCATTGAGATATCACATCTCATGCTATAGGAAGGGTCTCAGGATTGGAATGGGAAGGAGTTGGATATCACATCTCATGCTATAGGAAGGGTCTCAGGTTTGGTAGAAGCATTGAGATATCACAGCTCATGCTATAGGAAGGGTCTCAGGATTGGAATGGGAAGGAGTAGTATATGACATCTCATGCCATAGGAAGGGTCTCAGGTTTGGTATAAGCATTGAGATATCACATCTCTGCTATCGGAAGTGTCTCAGGATTGGAATGGGAAGGAATTGGATATCCCATCTCATGTCATAGGAAGGATCTCAGGTTTGCTATTAGAAGCACTGAGATATCACATCTCATGCTATAGGAATGGTCTCAGGATTGGAATGGGAAGGAGTTGGATATTACATTCTTGCTATAGGAAGGGTCTCAGGTTTGGAATGGGAAGGAGTTGGATATCCCATCTCATGTCATAGGAAGGATCTCAGGTTTGCTATTAGAAGCACTGAGATATCACATCTCATGCTATAGGAATGGTCTCAGGATTGGAATGGGAAGGAGTTGGATATTACATTCTTGCTATAGGAAGGGTCTCAGGTTTGGAATGGGAAGGAGTTGGATATCACATCTCATGCTTTAAGAAGGGTCTCAGTTTTGGTATTAGAAGCATTGAGATATCACATCTCATGCTATAGGAAGGGTCTCAGGATTGGAATGGGAAGGAGTTGGATATCACATCTCATGCTATAGGAAGGGTCTCAGGTTTGGTATTACAAGCATTGCGATATTACATCTCATGCTATAGGAAGGGTCTCAGGTTTGGAATGGGGAGGATTTGTATATCACATCTCTTGCTATAGGAAGGGCCTCAGGTTTGGTATGAGAAACATTGAGATATCACATCTCATGGTATAGGAAGGATCTCAGGATTGGAATGGGAAGGAGTTGGATATCACATCTCATGTTATAGGAAGGATATCAGGTTTGGTATTAGAAGCATTGAGATATCACATCTCATGCTATAGGAAGTGTCTCTGTTTTGGGATGGGAAGGAGTTGGAGATAACATCTCATGCTATATGAAGGGTCTCAGGTTTGGTATTAGAAGCTTTGAGATATCACATTTCATACTATAGGAAGGGTCTCTGGTTTGGGATGGGAAGGAGTTGGATATCACATCTCATGCTATAACAAGGGTCTCAGGTTTGGTATTAGAAGCATTGAGATATCACATCTCATGCTATAGGAAGGGTCTCAGGTTTGGAATGGGAAGGAGTTGGATATCACATCTCAGGCTATAGGAAGGATCTCAGTTTTGGAATGAGAAGGAGTTGGATATCACATATCATGTTATATGAAGGCTCTCAGGTTTGGTATTAGAAGCATTGAGATATCACATCTCATGCTATAGTAAGGGTCTCAGGATTGGCATGGGAAGGAGTTTGATATCACATCTCATGCTAAAGGAAGGGTCTCCGGTTTGGAATGGGAAGGAGTTGGATATCACATCTCATGTTATAGGAAGGATCTCAGGTTTGGTATTAGAAACATTGAGATAACACATCTCATGCTATAGGAAGGGTCTCAGGATTGAAATGGGAAGGAGTTGGATATCACATCTCATGCTATCGTAAGGGTCTCAGGATTGGAATAGGAAGGAGTTGGATATCCCATCTCATGCTTTAAGAAGGGTCTCAGGTTTGGTATTAGAAGCATTGAGATATCACATCTCATGCTATAGGAAGGGTCTAAGGATTGGAATGGGAAGGAGTTGGATATCACACATGCTATAGGAAGGGTCTCAGGTTTGGTATTACAAGCATTGTGATATTACATCTCATGCTATAGGAAGGGTCTCAGGATTGGATTGGGAAGTAGTTGGATATCACATCTGATGCTATAGGAAGGGTCTCAGGTTTGGAATGGGAAGGATTTGTACATCACATCTCTTGCTATAGGAAGGGCCTCAGGTTTGGTATGAGAAACATTGAAATATCACATCTCATGGTATAGGAAGGATCTCAGGATTGGAATGTGAAGGAGTTGGATATCACATCTCGTGTTATAGGAAGGATATCAAGTTTGGTATTAGAAGCATTGAGATATCACATCTCATGCTATAGGAAGGGTCTCAGGTTTGGTAGAAGCATTGAGATATCACATCTCATGCTATAGGAAGGGTCTCAGGATTGGAATGGGAAGGAGTAGTATATGACCTCTCATGCCATAGGAATGGTCTCAGGTTTGGTACAAGCATTGAGATATCACATCTCTGCTATCGGAAGGGTCTCAGGTTTGGAAAGGGAAGGAGTTGGATATCACGTCTCATGCTATAGGAAGGTTCTCAGGTTTGGTATTAGAAGCATTGAGATATCACATCTCATGCTATAGGAAGGGTCTCAGTATTGGAATGGGAAGGAGTTGGATATCACATCTCATGCTACAGGAAGGGTCTCAGGTTTGGAATGGGAAGGAATTGGATATCACATCTCATGTTATAGGAAGGATCTCAGGTCTGGTATTAGAAGCATTGTGATATCACATCTCATGCCATAGGAAGGGTCTCAGGTTTGGAGTGGGAAGGAGTTGGATATCACATCTCATGCTATAGGAAGGGTCTCAGGTTTGGTAGAAGCATTGAGATATCACATCTCATGCTATAGGAAGGGTCTCCGGATTGGAATGGGTAGTAGTTGTATATTACATCTCATGCCATAGGAAGGGTCTCAGGTTTGGTATAAGCATTGAGATATCACATCTCTGCTATCGGAAGGGTCTCAGGATTGGAATGGGAAGGAGTTGGATATCCCATCTCATGTTATAGGAAGGGTCTCAGGTTTGGTATTAGAAGCATTGAGATATCACATCTCATGCTATAGGAAAGGTCTCAGGATTGGGATGGGAAGGACTTGGATATCTCATCTCATGTTATAGGACGGGTCTCAGGTGTGGTATTAGAAGGATTGAGATATCACTTCTCAAGCTATAGGAAGGGTCTCAGGTTTGGAAAGGGAAGGATTTGGATTTCACATCTCATGTTGTAGGATGGTTCTCATGTTTGGTTTTAGAAGCATTGAGATATCACATCTCATGCTATCGGAAGGGTCTCAGGTTTGGAAAGGGAAGGATTTGGATTTCACATATGTTATAGGATGGTTCTCAGGTTTGGTTTTAGAAGCAGTAAGATATCACATCTCATGTTATAGGAAAGGTCTCAGGATTGGAATGGGAAGGAGTTGGATATCACATCACGTGCTAAAGGAAAGGTCTCAGGTTTGGAAGGGGAAGGATTTGGATATCCCATCTCATGTCATAGGAAGGATCTCAGGTTTGCTATTAGAAGCACTGAGATATCACATCTCATGCTATCGGAAGGGTCTCAGGTTTGGAATGGGAAGGAGTTGGATACAAATCTCATGTTATAGGAAGGATCTCAGGTTTGGTATTAGAAGCATTGAGATATCACATATCATGCTATAGGAAAGGTCTCAGGATTGGAATGGGAAGGAGTTGGATATCACATCACATGCTAAAGGAAAGGTCTCAGGTTTGGAAGGGGAAGGATTTGGATCTCACATATGTTTTAGGACGGGTGTCAGGTTTGGTATTAGAAGCATTGAGATATCACATCTCATGGTATAGGAAGGGTCTCAGGATTGGAATGGGAAGGAGTTGGATAGCACATCTCAAGCTATCTCAGGATTGGAATGGGAAGGAGTTTGATATCACATCTCAAGCTATAGGAAGGGTCTCAGGTTTGGAAAGGGAATGATTTGGATTTCACATGTTACAGGATAGTTCTCATGTTTGGTTTTAGAAGCATTGAGATATCACATCTCATGTTATAGGAAGGATCTCAGGTTTGGTATTAGAAGCATTGAGATATCACATCTCATGCTATAGGAAGGGTCTCAGGTTTGGAATGGGAAGGAGTTGGATATCACATCTCATGCTATAGGAAGGATCTCAGGTTTGGTGTTAGAAGCATTGAGATATCAGATCTCATGCTATCGGAAGGATCTCAGGTTTGGTATTAGAAGCATTGAGATATCACATCTCATGCTACCAGAAGGGTCTCAGGATTGGAATGGGAAGGAGTCGGATATCACATCTCATGCTAAAGGGAGGGTTTCAGGTTTGGAAGTGGAAGGATTTGGATATCACATCTCATGTTATAGGAAGATCTCAGGTTTGGTATTAGAAGCATTGAGATATCACATCTCATGCTATCGGAAGGATCTCAGGTTTGGTATTAGAAGCATTGAGATATCACATCTCATGCTATAGGAAGGGTCTCAGGATTGGAATGGGAAGGAGTTGGATATCACATCTCATGCTATAGGAAGGGTCTCAGGTTTGGTATTACAAACATTGTGATATTACATCTCATGCTATAGGAAGGGTTTCAGGATTGGATTGGGAAGGAGTTGGATATCACATCTCATGCTATAGGAAGGGTCTCAGGTTTGGAATGGGAAGGATTTGTACATCACATCTCTTGCTATAGGAAGGGCCTCAGGTTTGGTAAGAGAAACATTAAGATATCACATCTCATGCTATCGGAAGGGTCTCAGGATTGGAATGGGAAGGAGTTGGATATCACATCTCAAGCTATCTCAGGATTGGAATGGGAAGGAGTTTGATATCACATCTCAAGCTATAGGAAGGGTCTCAAGTTTGGAAGGGGAAGGATTTGGATTTCACATCTCATGTTTTAGGACGGGTCTCAGGTTTGGTATTAGAAACATTGAGATATCACATCTCATGGTATAGGAAGGGTTTCAGGATTGGAATGGGAAGGAGTTGGATATCACATCTCATGCAATAGGAAGGGTCTCAGGTTTGATAGAAGCATTGAGATATCACATCTCATGCTATAGGAAGGGTCTCAGGATTGGAATGGGAAGGAGTTGGATATCACATCTCATGCCATAGGAAGAGTCTCAGGTTTGGTATAAGCATTGAGATATCACATCTCTGCTATCGTAAGGGTCTCAGGATTGGAATAGGAAGGAGTTGGATATCCCATCTCATGCTTTAAGAAGGGTCTCAGGTTTGGTATTAGAAGCATTGAGATATCACATCTCATGCTATAGGAAGGGTCTAAGGATTGGAATGGGAAGGAGTTGGATATCACATCTTATGCTATAGGAAGGGTCTCAGGTTTGGTATTACAAGCATTGTGATATTATATCTCATGCTATAGGAAGGGTCTCAGGATTGGATTGGGAAGGAGTTGGATATCACATCTCATGCTATAGGAAGGGTTTCAGGTTTGGTATTAGAAGCATTGAGATATCACATCTCATGTTATAGGAAGGATATCAGGTTTGGTATTAGAAGCATTGAGATATCACATCTCATGATATAGGAAGGATATCAGGTTTGGTATTAGAAGCATTGAGATATCACATCTCATGATATAGGAAGGGTCTCAGGATTGGAATGGGAAGGAGTTGGATATCACATCTCATGCTATAGGAAGGGTCTCAGGTTTGGTAGAAGCATTGAGATATCACATCTCATGCTATAGGAAGGGTCTCCGGATTGGAATGGGAAGTAGTTGTATATGACATCTCATGCCATAGGAAGGGTAGCACATATGCTATAGGAAGGGTCTCAGGTTTGGAACACGGGAAGGAGTTGGATATCACATCTCATGCTTTAAGAAGGGTCTCAGTTTTGGTATTAGAAGCATTGAGATATCACATCTCATGCTATAGGAAGGGTCTCAGGATTGGAATGGGAACGAGTTGGATATCACATCTCATGCTATAGGAAGGGTCTCAGGATTGGATTGGGAAGGAGTCGGATATCACATCCCATGCTATAGGAAAGGTCTCAGGTTTGGAATGGGAATGATTTGTATATCACATCTCTTGCTATAGGAAGGGCCTCAGGTTTGGTATCAGAAACATTGAGATATCACATCTCATGGTATAGGAAGGATCTCAGTATTGGAATGGAAAGGGGTTGGATATCACATCTCATGTTATAGGAAGGATATCAGGTTTGGTATTAGAAGCATTGAGATATCACATCTCATGCTATAGGAAGGGTCTCAGGATTGGAATGGGAAGGAGTTGGATATCACATCTCATGCTATAGGAAGGGTCTCAGGTTTGGTAGAAGCATTAAGATATCACATCTCATGCTATAGGAAGGGTCTCAGGATTGGAATGGGAAGGAGTAGTATATGACATCTCATGCCATAGGAAGGGTCTCAGGTTTGGTATAAGCATTGAGATATCACATCTCTGCTATCGGAAGGGTCTCGGGATTGGAATGGGAAGGAGTTGGATAGTACATTCTTGCTATAGGAAGGGTCTCAGGTTTGGAACGGGAAGGAGTTGGATATCCCATCTCATGTCATAGGAAGGATCTCAGGTTTGCTATTAGAAGCACTGAGATATCACATCTCATGCTATAGGAATGGTCTCAGGATTGGAATGGGAAGGAGTTGGATATTACATTCTTGCTATAGGAAGGGTCTCAGGTTTGGAATGGGAAGGAGTTGGATATCACATCTCATGCTTTAAGAAGGGTCTCAGTTTTGGTATTAGAAGCATTGAGATATCACATCTCATGCTATAGGAAGGGTCTCAGGATTGGAATGGGAAGGAGTTGGATATCACATCTCATGCTATAGGAAGGGTCTCAGGTTTGGTATTACAAGCATTGCGATATTACATCTCATGCTATAGGAAGGGTCTCAGGTTTGGAATGGGGAGGATTTGTATATCACATCTCTTGCTATAGGAAGGGCCTCAGGTTTGGTATGAGAAACATTGAGATATCACATCTCATGGTATAGGAAGGATCTCAGGATTGGAATGGGAAGGAGTTGGATATCACATCTCATGTTATAGGAAGGATATCAGGTTTGGTATTAGAAGCATTGAGATATCACATCTCATGCTATAGGAAGTGTCTCTGTTTTGGGATGGGAAGGAGTTGGAGATAACATCTCATGCTATATGAAGGGTCTCAGGTTTGGTATTAGAAGCTTTGAGATATCACATTTCATACTATAGGAAGGGTCTCTGGTTTGGGATGGGAAGGAGTTGGATATCACATCTCATGCTATAACAAGGGTCTCAGGTTTGGTATTAGAAGCATTGAGATATCACATCTCATGCTATAGGAAGGGTCTCAGGTTTGGAATGGGAAGGAGTTGGATATCACATCTCAGGCTATAGGAAGGATCTCAGTTTTGGAATGAGAAGGAGTTGGATATCACATATCATGTTATATGAAGGCTCTCAGGTTTGGTATTAGAAGCATTGAGATATCACATCTCATGCTATAGTAAGGGTCTCAGGATTGGCATGGGAAGGAGTTTGATATCACATCTCATGCTAAAGGAAGGGTCTCCGGTTTGGAATGGGAAGGAGTTGGATATCACATCTCATGTTATAGGAAGGATCTCAGGTTTGGTATTAGAAACATTGAGATAACACATCTCATGCTATAGGAAGGGTCTCAGGATTGAAATGGGAAGGAGTTGGATATCACATCTCATGCTATCGTAAGGGTCTCAGGATTGGAATAGGAAGGAGTTGGATATCCCATCTCATGCTTTAAGAAGGGTCTCAGGTTTGGTATTAGAAGCATTGAGATATCACATCTCATGCTATAGGAAGGGTCTAAGGATTGGAATGGGAAGGAGTTGGATATCACACATGCTATAGGAAGGGTCTCAGGTTTGGTATTACAAGCATTGTGATATTACATCTCATGCTATAGGAAGGGTCTCAGGATTGGATTGGGAAGTAGTTGGATATCACATCTGATGCTATAGGAAGGGTCTCAGGTTTGGAATGGGAAGGATTTGTACATCACATCTCTTGCTATAGGAAGGGCCTCAGGTTTGGTATGAGAAACATTGAAATATCACATCTCATGGTATAGGAAGGATCTCAGGATTGGAATGTGAAGGAGTTGGATATCACATCTCGTGTTATAGGAAGGATATCAAGTTTGGTATTAGAAGCATTGAGATATCACATCTCATGCTATAGGAAGGGTCTCAGGTTTGGTAGAAGCATTGAGATATCACATCTCATGCTATAGGAAGGGTCTCAGGATTGGAATGGGAAGGAGTAGTATATGACCTCTCATGCCATAGGAATGGTCTCAGGTTTGGTACAAGCATTGAGATATCACATCTCTGCTATCGGAAGGGTCTCAGGTTTGGAAAGGGAAGGAGTTGGATATCACGTCTCATGCTATAGGAAGGTTCTCAGGTTTGGTATTAGAAGCATTGAGATATCACATCGCATGCTATAGGAAGGGTCTCAGTATTGGAATGGGAAGGAGTTGGATATCACATCTCATGCTACAGGAAGGGTCTCAGGTTTGGAATGGGAAGGAATTGGATATCACATCTCATGTTATAGGAAGGATCTCAGGTCTGGTATTAGAAGCATTGTGATATCACATCTCATGCCATAGGAAGGGTCTCAGGTTTGGAGTGGGAAGGAGTTGGATATCACATCTCATGCTATAGGAAGGGTCTCAGGTTTGGTAGAAGCATTGAGATATCACATCTCATGCTATAGGAAGGGTCTCCGGATTGGAATGGGTAGTAGTTGTATATTACATCTCATGCCATAGGAAGGGTCTCAGGTTTGGTATAAGCATTGAGATATCACATCTCTGCTATCGGAAGGGTCTCAGGATTGGAATGGGAAGGAGTTGGATATCCCATCTCATGTTATAGGAAGGGTCTCAGGTTTGGTATTAGAAGCATTGAGATATCACATCTCATGCTATAGGAAAGGTCTCAGGATTGGGATGGGAAGGACTTGGATATCTCATCTCATGTTATAGGACGGGTCTCAGGTGTGGTATTAGAAGGATTGAGATATCACATCGCATGCTGTAGGAAGGGTCTCAGGTTTGGAATGGGAAGGAATTGGATATCACATCTCATGTCATAGGAAGGATCTCAGGTTTGCTATTAGAAGCATTGAGATATCACTTCTCAAGCTATAGGAAGGGTCTCAGGTTTGGAAAGGGAAGGATTTGGATTTCACATCTCATGTTGTAGGATGGTTCTCATGTTTGGTTTTAGAAGCATTGAGATATCACATCTCATGCTATCGGAAGGGTCTCAGGTTTGGAAAGGGAAGGATTTGGATTTCACATATGTTATAGGATGGTTCTCAGGTTTGGTTTTAGAAGCAGTAAGATATCACATCTCATGTTATAGGAAAGGTCTCAGGATTGGAATGGGAAGGAGTTGGATATCACATCACGTGCTAAAGGAAAGGTCTCAGGTTTGGAAGGGGAAGGATTTGGATATCCCATCTCATGTCATAGGAAGGATCTCAGGTTTGCTATTAGAAGCACTGAGATATCACATCTCATGCTATCGGAAGGGTCTCAGGTTTGGAATGGGAAGGAGTTGGATACAAATCTCATGTTATAGGAAGGATCTCAGGTTTGGTATTAGAAGCATTGAGATATCACATATCATGCTATAGGAAAGGTCTCAGGATTGGAATGGGAAGGAGTTGGATATCACATCACATGCTAAAGGAAAGGTCTCAGGTTTGGAAGGGGAAGGATTTGGATCTCACATATGTTTTAGGACGGGTGTCAGGTTTGGTATTAGAAGCATTGAGATATCACATCTCATGGTATAGGAAGGGTCTCAGGATTGGAATGGGAAGGAGTTGGATAGCACATCTCAAGCTATCTCAGGATTGGAATGGGAAGGAGTTTGATATCACATCTCAAGCTATAGGAAGGGTCTCAGGTTTGGAAAGGGAATGATTTGGATTTCACATGTTACAGGATAGTTCTCATGTTTGGTTTTAGAAGCATTGAGATATCACATCTCATGTTATAGGAAGGATCTCAGGTTTGGTATTAGAAGCATTGAGATATCACATCTCATGCTATAGGAAGGGTCTCAGGTTTGGAATGGGAAGGAGTTGGATATCACATCTCATGCTATAGGAAGGATCTCAGGTTTGGTGTTAGAAGCATTGAGATATCAGATCTCATGCTATCGGAAGGATCTCAGGTTTGGTATTAGAAGCATTGAGATATCACATCTCATGCTACCAGAAGGGTCTCAGGATTGGAATGGGAAGGAGTCGGATATCACATCTCATGCTAAAGGGAGGGTTTCAGGTTTGGAAGTGGAAGGATTTGGATATCACATCTCATGTTATAGGAAGATCTCAGGTTTGGTATTAGAAGCATTGAGATATCACATCTCATGCTATCGGAAGGATCTCAGGTTTGGTATTAGAAGCATTGAGATATCACATCTCATGCTATAGGAAGGGTCTCAGGATTGGAATGGGAAGGAGTTGGATATCACATCTCATGCTATAGGAAGGGTCTCAGGTTTGGTATTACAAACATTGTGATATTACATCTCATGCTATAGGAAGGGTTTCAGGATTGGATTGGGAAGGAGTTGGATATCACATCTCATGCTATAGGAAGGGTCTCAGGTTTGGAATGGGAAGGATTTGTACATCACATCTCTTGCTATAGGAAGGGCCTCAGGTTTGGTAAGAGAAACATTAAGATATCACATCTCATGCTATCGGAAGGGTCTCAGGATTGGAATGGGAAGGAGTTGGATATCACATCTCAAGCTATCTCAGGATTGGAATGGGAAGGAGTTTGATATCACATCTCAAGCTATAGGAAGGGTCTCAAGTTTGGAAGGGGAAGGATTTGGATTTCACATCTCATGTTTTAGGACGGGTCTCAGGTTTGGTATTAGAAACATTGAGATATCACATCTCATGGTATAGGAAGGGTTTCAGGATTGGAATGGGAAGGAGTTGGATATCACATCTCATGCAATAGGAAGGGTCTCAGGTTTGATAGAAGCATTGAGATATCACATCTCATGCTATAGGAAGGGTCTCAGGATTGGAATGGGAAGGAGTTGGATATCACATCTCATGCCATAGGAAGAGTCTCAGGTTTGGTATAAGCATTGAGATATCACATCTCTGCTATCGTAAGGGTCTCAGGATTGGAATAGGAAGGAGTTGGATATCCCATCTCATGCTTTAAGAAGGGTCTCAGGTTTGGTATTAGAAGCATTGAGATATCACATCTCATGCTATAGGAAGGGTCTAAGGATTGGAATGGGAAGGAGTTGGATATCACATCTTATGCTATAGGAAGGGTCTCAGGTTTGGTATTACAAGCATTGTGATATTATATCTCATGCTATAGGAAGGGTCTCAGGATTGGATTGGGAAGGAGTTGGATATCACATCTCATGCTATAGGAAGGGTTTCAGGTTTGGTATTAGAAGCATTGAGATATCACATCTCATGTTATAGGAAGGATATCAGGTTTGGTATTAGAAGCATTGAGATATCACATCTCATGATATAGGAAGGATATCAGGTTTGGTATTAGAAGCATTGAGATATCACATCTCATGATATAGGAAGGGTCTCAGGATTGGAATGGGAAGGAGTTGGATATCACATCTCATGCTATAGGAAGGGTCTCAGGTTTGGTAGAAGCATTGAGATATCACATCTCATGCTATAGGAATGGTCTCCGGATTGGAATGGGAAGTAGTTGTATATGACATCTCATGCCATAGGAAGGGTAGCACATATGCTATAGGAAGGGTCTCAGGTTTGGAACACGGGAAGGAGTTGGATATCACATCTCATGCTTTAAGAAGGGTCTCAGTTTTGGTATTAGAAGCATTGAGATATCACATCTCATGCTATAGGAAGGGTCTCAGGATTGGAATGGGAACGAGTTGGATATCACATCTCATGCTATAGGAAGGGTCTCAGGATTGGATTGGGAAGGAGTCGGATATCACATCCCATGCTATAGGAAAGGTCTCAGGTTTGGAATGGGAATGATTTGTATATCACATCTCTTGCTATAGGAAGGGCCTCAGGTTTGGTATCAGAAACATTGAGATATCACATCTCATGGTATAGGAAGGATCTCAGTATTGGAATGGAAAGGGGTTGGATATCACATCTCATGTTATAGGAAGGATATCAGGTTTGGTATTAGAAGCATTGAGATATCACATCTCATGCTATAGGAAGGGTCTCAGGATTGGAATGGGAAGGAGTTGGATATCACATCTCATGCTATAGGAAGGGTCTCAGGTTTGGTAGAAGCATTAAGATATCACATCTCATGCTATAGGAAGGGTCTCAGGATTGGAATGGGAAGGAGTAGTATATGACATCTCATGCCATAGGAAGGGTCTCAGGTTTGGTATAAGCATTGAGATATCACATCTCTGCTATCGGAAGGGTCTCGGGATTGGAATGGGAAGGAGTTGGATAGTACATTCTTGCTATAGGAAGGGTCTCAGGTTTGGAACGGGAAGGAGTTGGATATCCCATCTCATGTCATAGGAAGGATCTCAGGTTTGCTATTAGAAGCACTGAGATATCACATCTCATGCTATAGGAATGGTCTCAGGATTGGAATGGGAAGGAGTTGGATATTACATTCTTGCTATAGGAAGGGTCTCAGGTTTGGAACGGGAAGGAGTTGGATATCACATCTCATGCTTTAAGAAGGGTCTCAGTTTTGGTATTAGAAGCATTGAGATATCACATCTCATGCTCTAGGAAGGGTCTCAGGATTGGAATGGGAAGGAGTTGGATATCACATCTCATGCTATAGGAAGGGTCTCAGGTTTGGTATTACAAGCATTGCGATATTACATCTCATGCTATAGGAAGGGTCTCAGGTTTGGAATGGGGAGGATTTGTATATCACATCTCTTGCTATAGGAAGGGCCTCAGGTTTGGTATGAGAAACATTGAGATATCACATCTCATGGTATAGGAAGGATCTCAGGATTGGAATGGGAAGGAGTTGGATATCACATCTCATGTTATAGGAAGGATATCAGGTTTGGTATTAGAAGCATTGAGATATCACATCTCATGCTATAGGAAGGGTCTCTGTTTTGGGATGGGAAGGAGTTGGAGATAACATCTCATGCTATATGAAGGGTCTCAGGTTTGGTATTAGAAGCTTTGAGATATCACATTTCATACTATAGGAAGGGTCTCTGGTTTGGGATGGGAAGGAGTTGGATATCACATCTCATGCTATAACAAGGGTCTCAGGTTTGGTATCAGAAGCATTGAGATATCACATCTCATGCTATAGGAAGGGTCTCAGGTTTGGAATGGGAAGGAGTTGGATATCACATCTCAGGCTATAGGAAGGATCTCAGGTTTGGAATGAGAAGGAGTTGGATATCACATATCATGTTATATGAAGGCTCTCAGGTTTGGTATTAGAAGCATTGAGATATCACATCTCATGCTATAGTAAGGGTCTCAGGATTGGCATGGGAAGGAGTTTGATATCACATCTCATGCTAAAGGAAGGGTCTCCGGTTTGGAATGGGAAGGAGTTGGATATCACATCTCATGTTATAGGAAGGATCTCAGGTTTGGTATTAGAAACATTGAGATAACACATCTCATGCTATAGGAACGGTCTCAGGATTGAAATGGGAAGGAGTTGGATATCACATCTCATGCTATCGTAAGGGTCTCAGGATTGGAATAGGAAGGAGTTGGATATCCCATCTCATGCTTTAAGAAGGGTCTCAGGTTTGGTATTAGAAGCATTGAGATATCACATCTCATGCTATAGGAAGGGTCTAAGGATTGGAATGGGAAGGAGTTGGATATCACACATGCTATAGGAAGGGTCTCAGGTTTGGTATTACAAGCATTGTGATATTACATCTCATGCTATAGGAAGGGTCTCAGGATTGGATTGGGAAGGAGTTGGATATCACATCTGATGCTATAGGAAAGGTCTCAGGTTTGGAATGGGAAGGATTTGTACATCACATCTCTTGCTATAGGAAGGGCCTCAGGTTTGGTATGAGAAACATTGAAATATCACATCTCATGGTATAGGAAGGATCTCAGGATTGGAATGTGAAGGAGTTGGATATCACATCTCGTGTTATAGGAAGGATATCAAGTTTGGTATTAGAAGCATTGAGATATCACATCTCATGCTATAGGAAGGGTCTCAGGTTTGGTAGAAGCATTGAGATATCACATCTCATGCTATAGGAAGGGTCTCAGGATTGGAATGGGAAGGAGTAGTATATGACCTCTCATGCCATAGGAAGGGTCTCAGGTTTGGTACAAGCATTGAGATATCACATCTCTGCTATTGGAAGGGTCTCAGGTTTGGAAAGGGAAGGAGTTGGATATCACGTCTCATGCTATAGGAAGGTTCTCAGGTTTGGTATTAGAAGCATTGAGATATCACATCTCATGCTATAGGAAGGGTCTCAGTATTGGAATGGGAAGGAGTTGGATATCACATCTCATGCTACAGGAAGGGTCTCAGGTTTGGAATGGGAAGGAATTGGATATCACATCTCATGTTATAGGAAGGATCTCAGGTCTGGTATTAGAAGCATTGTGATATCACATCTCATGCCATAGGAAGGGTCTCAGGTTTGGAGTGGGAAGGAGTTGGATATCACATCTCATGCTATAGGAAGGGTCTCAGGTTTGGTAGAAGCATTGAGATATCACATCTCATGCTATAGGAAGGGTCTCCGGATTGGAATGGGTAGTAGTTGTATATTACATCTCATGCCATAGGAAGGGTCTCAGGTTTGGTATAAGCATTGAGATATCACATCTCTGCTATCGGAAGGGTCTCAGGATTGGAATGGGAAGGAGTTGGATATCCCATCTCATGTTATAGGAAGGGTCTCAGGTTTGGTATTAGAAGCATTGAGATATCACATCTCATGCTATAGGAAAGGTCTCAGGATTGGGATGGGAAGGACTTGGATATCTCATCTCATGTTATAGGACGGGTCTCAGGTGTGGTATTAGAAGGATTGAGATATCACATCGCATGCTGTAGGAAGGGTCTCAGGTTTGGAATGGGAAGGAATTGGATATCACATCTCATGTCATAGGAAGGATCTCAGGTTTGCTATTAGAAGCATTGAGATATCACTTCTCATGCTATAGGAATGGTCTCAGGATTGGAATGGGAAGGAGTTGGATATTACATTCTTGCTATATGAAGGGTCTCAGGTTTGGAATGGGAAGGAGTTGGATGTCACATATGCTATAGGAAGGGTCTCAGGTTTGGAACGGGAAGTAGTTGGATATCACATCTCATGCTTTAAGAAGGGTCTCAGTTTTGGTATTAAAAGCATTGAGATATCACATCTCATGCTATAGGAAGGGTCTCAGGATTGGAATGGGAAGGAGTTGGATATCACATCTCATGCTATAGGAATGGTCTCAGGTTTGGTATTACAAGCATTGTGATATTACATCTCATGCTATAGGAAGGGTCTCAGGATTGGATTGGGAAAGAGTCGGATATCACATCTCATGCTATAGGAAGGGTCTCAGGTTTGGAATGGGAAGGATTTGTATATCACATCTCTTGCTATAAGAAGGGCCTCAGGTTTGGTATGAGAAACATTGAGATATCACATCTCATGGTATAGGAAGGATCTCAGTATTGGAATGGAAAGGAGTTGGATATCACATCTCATGTTATAGGAAGGATATCAGGTTTGGTATTAGAAGCATTGAGACATCACATCTCATGCTATAGGAAGGGTCTCAGGATTGGAATGGGAAGGAGTTGGATATCACATCTCATGCTATAGGAAGGGTCTCAAGTTTGGTAGAAGCATTGAGATATCACATCTCATGCTATAGGAAGGGTCCCAGGATTGGAATGGGAAGCAGTAGTATATGACATCTCATGCCATAGGAAGGGTCTCAGGTTTGGTATAAGCATTGAGATATCACATCTCTGCTATCGGAAGGGTCTCGGGATTGGAATGGTAAGGAGTTTATATATCACATCTCATGTTATAGGAAGGATATCATGTTTGGTATTAGAAGCATTGAGATATCACATCTCATGCTATAGGAAGGATCTCAGGATTGGAATGGGAAGGACTTGGATATCACATCTCATGCTATAGGGAGGGTCTCAGGTTTGATATTAGAAGCATTGAGATATCACATCTCATGCTATCGGAAGGGTCTCAGGATTGGAATGGGAAGGAGTTGGATATCACATCTCATGCTAAAGGAAGGGTCTCAGGCTTGGAAGGGGAAGGATTTGGATATCACATCTCATGTTGTGGGACGGGTCTCAGGTTTGGTACTACAAGCATTGAGATATCACATCTCATGGTATAGGAAGGGTCTCAGGATTGGAATGGGAAGGAGTTGGATATCACATCTCAAGCTATAGGAAGGGTCTCAGGATTGGAATGGGAAGGAGTTTGATATCACATCTCATGCCATAGGAAGGGTCTCAGTTTTGGTAGAAGCATTGAGAAATGACATCTCATGATATCGGAAGGGTCTCAGGATTGGATTGGGAAGGAGTTGGATATCCCATCTGATGCTATATGAAGGGTGTCAGGTTTGGTATTAGAAGCATTGAGATATCACATCTCGTGCTATAGGAAGGGTCTCAGGATTGGAATGGGAAGGAGTAGGATATCACATCTCATGCTATAGGAAGGGTCTCAGGTTTGGTATTAGAAGCATTGAGATATCAATTCTCATGGTATAGGAAGGGTCTCAGAATTGGAATGGGAAGGCGTTGGATATCACATCCATGTTATAGGAAGGGTCTCAGGATTGGAATGCGAAGGATTTGGATATCACATCTCTTGCTATAGGAAGGGTCTCAGGTTTTTTATTAGACACATTGAGATATCACATCTCATGCTAAAGGAAGGGTTTCAGAATTCGAATGGGAAGGATTTGGATATCATATCTCATGTTATAGGACGGGTCCCAGGTTTGGTATTAGAAGCACTGAGATATCACATCTCATGGTATAGGAAGGGTCTCAGGATTGGAATGGGAAGGAGTTGGATATCCCTTCTCATGCTATAGGAAGGGTCTCAGGTTGGAATGGGAAGGAGTTGGATATCACATCTCATGTTATAGGAAGGGTCTCGGGATTGGAATGGGAAGGATTTGGATATCATATCTCTTGCTATAGGAAGGGTCTCGTGTTTTTTATTAGAAACAGAAATATCACATCTCATGGTATAGGAAGGGTTTCAGGATTGGAATGGGAAGGATTTGGATATCACATCTCATGCTAAAGGAAGGGTCTCAGGTTTGGAAGGGGAAGGAGTAGGATATCACATCTCATGCTAAAGGAAGGGTCTCAGGTTTGATAGAAGCATTGAAATATTACAGCTCATGCTATAGGAAGGGTCTCAGGATTGGAATGGGAAGGAGTTGGATATCACATCTCATGCTAAAGGAAGGGTCTCAGGTTTGATAGAAGCATTGAGATATCACATCTCATGCTATAGGAAGGGTCTCAGGTTTGGTATAAGCATTGAGATATCACATCTCTGCTATCGGAAGGGTCTCAGGATAGGAATGGGAAGGACTTAGATATCACATCTCATGCTATAGGGAGGGTCTCAGTTTTGATATTAGAAGCATTGAGATATCACATCTCATGCTATCGGAAGGGTCTCAGGATTGGAATGGGAAGGAGTTGGATATCACATCTCAAGCTATCTCAGGATTGGAATGGGAAGGAGTTTGATATCACATCTCAAGCTATAGGAAGGGTCTCAGGTTTGGAAGGGGAAGGATTTGGATCTCACATCTCATGTTTTAGGACGGGTCTCAGGTTTGGTATTAGAAGCATTGAGATATCTCATCTCATGGTATAATAAGGGTCTCAGGATTGGAATGGGAAGGAGTTTGATATCACATCTCAAGCTATAGGAAGGGTCTCAGGTTTGGGAAGTGAAGGATTTGGATAGCACATCTCATGTTATAGGATGGTTCTCATGTTTGGTTTTAGAAGCATTGAGATATAACATCTCATGCTATAGGAAAGGTCTCAGGATTGGGATGGGAAGGACTTGGATATCTCATCTCATGTTATAGGACGGGTCTCAGGTGTGGTATTAGAAGGATTGAGATATCACATCGCATGCTGTAGGAAGGGTCTCAGGTTTGGAATGGGAAGGAATTGGATATCACATCTCATGTCATAGGAAGGATCTCAGGTTTGCTATTAGATGCATTGAGATATCACTTCTCATGCTAAAGGAAGGGTCTCAGGCTTGGAAGGGGAAGGATTTGGATATCACATCTCATGTTGTGGGACGGGTCTCAGGTTTGGTACTACAAGCATTGAGATATCACATCTCATGGTATAGGAAGGGTCTCAGGATTGGAATGGGAAGGAGTTGGATATCACATCTCAAGCTATAGGAAGGGTCTCAGGATTGGAATGGGAAGGAGTTTGATATCACATCTCATGCCATAGGAAGGGTCTCAGTTTTGGTAGAAGCATTGAGAAATGACATCTCATGATATCGGAAGGGTCTCAGGATTGGATTGGGAAGGAGTTGGATATCCCATCTGATGCTATATGAAGGGTGTCAGGTTTGGTATTAGAAGCATTGAGATATCACATCTCGTGCTATAGGAAGGGTCTCAGGATTGGAATGGGAAGGAGTAGGATATCACATCTCATGCTATAGGAAGGGTCTCAGGTTTGGTATTAGAAGCATTGAGATATCAATTCTCATGGTATAGGAAGGGTCTCAGAATTGGAATGGGAAGGCGTTGGATATCACATCCATGTTATAGGAAGGGTCTCAGGATTGGAATGCGAAGGATTTGGATATCACATCTCTTGCTATAGGAAGGGTCTCAGGTTTTTTATTAGACACATTGAGATATCACATCTCATGCTAAAGGAAGGGTTTCAGAATTCGAATGGGAAGGATTTGGATATCATATCTCATGTTATAGGACGGGTCCCAGGTTTGGTATTAGAAGCACTGAGATATCACATCTCATGGTATAGGAAGGGTCTCAGGATTGGAATGGGAAGGAGTTGGATATCCCTTCTCATGCTATAGGAAGGGTCTCAGGTTGGAATGGGAAGGAGTTGGATATCACATCTCATGTTATAGGAAGGGTCTCGGGATTGGAATGGGAAGGATTTGGATATCATATCTCTTGCTATAGGAAGGGTCTCGTGTTTTTTATTAGAAACAGAAATATCACATCTCATGGTATAGGAAGGGTTTCAGGATTGGAATGGGAAGGATTTGGATATCACATCTCATGCTAAAGGAAGGGTCTCAGGTTTGGAAGGGGAAGGAGTAGGATATCACATCTCATGCTAAAGGAAGGGTCTCAGGTTTGATAGAAGCATTGAAATATTACAGCTCATGCTATAGGAAGGGTCTCAGGATTGGAATGGGAAGGAGTTGGATATCACATCTCATGCTAAAGGAAGGGTCTCAGGTTTGATAGAAGCATTGAGATATCACATCTCATGCTATAGGAAGGGTCTCAGGTTTGGTATAAGCATTGAGATATCACATCTCTGCTATCGGAAGGGTCTCAGGATAGGAATGGGAAGGACTTAGATATCACATCTCATGCTATAGGGAGGGTCTCAGTTTTGATATTAGAAGCATTGAGATATCACATCTCATGCTATCGGAAGGGTCTCAGGATTGGAATGGGAAGGAGTTGGATATCACATCTCAAGCTATCTCAGGATTGGAATGGGAAGGAGTTTGATATCACATCTCAAGCTATAGGAAGGGTCTCAGGTTTGGAAGGGGAAGGATTTGGATCTCACATCTCATGTTTTAGGACGGGTCTCAGGTTTGGTATTAGAAGCATTGAGATATCTCATCTCATGGTATAATAAGGGTCTCAGGATTGGAATGGGAAGGAGTTTGATATCACATCTCAAGCTATAGGAAGGGTCTCAGGTTTGGGAAGTGAAGGATTTGGATAGCACATCTCATGTTATAGGATGGTTCTCATGTTTGGTTTTAGAAGCATTGAGATATAACATCTCATGCTATAGGAAAGGTCTCAGGATTGGGATGGGAAGGACTTGGATATCTCATCTCATGTTATAGGACGGGTCTCAGGTGTGGTATTAGAAGGATTGAGATATCACATCGCATGCTGTAGGAAGGGTCTCAGGTTTGGAATGGGAAGGAATTGGATATCACATCTCATGTCATAGGAAGGATCTCAGGTTTGCTATTAGATGCATTGAGATATCACTTCTCATGCTATAGGAATGGTCTCAGGATTGGAATGGGAAGGAGTTGGATATTACATTCTTGCTATATGAAGGGTCTCAGGTTTGGAATGGGAAGGAGTTGGATGTCACATATGCTATAGGAAGGGTCTCAGGTTTGGAACGGGAAGTAGTTGGATATCACATCTCATGCTTTAAGAAGGGTCTCAGTTTTGGTATTAGAAGCATTGAGATATCACATCTCATGCTATAGGAAGGGTCTCAGGATTGGAATGGGAAGGAGTTGGATATCACATCTCATGCTATAGGAAGGGCCTCAGGTTTGGTATGAGAAACATTGAGATATCACATCTCATGGTATAAGAAGGATCTCAGTATTGGAATGGAAAGGAGTTGGATATCACATCTCATGTTATAGGAAGGGTCTCAAGTTTGGTAGAAGCATTGAGATATCACATCTCATGCTATAGGAAGGGTCTCAGGATTGGAATGGGAAGGAGTTGGATATCACATCTCATGCTATAGGAAGGGTCTCAAGTTTGGTAGAAGCATTGAGATATCACATCTCATGCTATAGGAAGGGTCTCAGGATTGGAATGGGAAGCAGTACTATATGACATCTCATGCCATAGGAAGGGTCTCAGGTTTGGTATAAGCATTGAGATATCACATCTCTGCTATCGGAAGGGTCTCGGGATTGGAATGGTAAGGAGTTTATATATCACATCTCATGTTATAGGAAGGATATCATGTTTGGTATTAGAAGCATTGAGATATCACATCTCATGCTATAGGAAGGATCTCAGGATTGGAATGGGAAGGACTTGGATATCACATCTCATGCTATAGGGAGGGTCTCAGGTTTGATATTAGAAGCATTGAGATATCACATCTCATGCAATCGGAAGGGTCTCAGGATTGGAATGGGAAGGAGTTGGATATCACATCTCATGCTAAAGGAAGGGTCTCAGGCTTGGAAGGAGAAGGATTTGGATATCACATCTCATGTTGTAGGACGGGTCTCAGGTTTGGTACTACAAGCATTGAGATATCACATCTCATGGTATAGGAAGGGTCTCAGGAATGGAATGGGAAGGAGTTGGATATCACATCTCAAGCTATAGGAAGGGTCTCAGGATTGGAATGGGAAGGAGTTGGATATCACATCTCATGCTAAAGGAAGGGTCTCAGGCTTGGAAGGGGAAGGATTTGGATATCACATCTCATGTTGTAGGACGGGTCTCAGGTTTGGTACTACAAGCATTGAGATATCACATCTCATGGTATAGGAAGGGTCTCAGGAATGGAATGGGAAGGAGTTGGATATCACATCTCAAGCTATAGGAAGGGTCTCAGGATTGGAATGGGAAGGAGTTTGATATCACATCTCATGCCATAGGAAGGGTCTCAGTTTTGGTAGAAGCATTGAGAAATGACATCTCATGCTATCGGAAGGGTCTCAGGATTGGATTGGGAAGGAGTTGGATATCCCATCTCATGCTATATGAAGGGTGTCAGGTTTGGTATTAGAAGCATTGAGATATCACATCTCGTGCTATAGGAAGGGTCTCAGGATTGGAATGGGAAGGAGTAGGATATCACATCTCATGCTATAGGAAGGGTCTCAGGTTTTGTATTAGAAGCATTGAGATATCAATTCTCATGGTATAGGAAGGGTCTCAAAATTGGAATGGGAAGGAGTTGGATATCACATCCATGTTATAGGAAGGGTCTCAGGATTGGAATGCGAAGGATTTGGATATCACATCTCTTGCTATAGGAAGGGTCTCAGGTTTTTTATTAGACACATTGAGATATCACATCTCATGCTAAAGGAAGGGTTTCAGGATTCGAATGGGAAGGATTTGGATATCATATCTCATGTTATAGGACGGGTCCCAGGTTTGGTATTAGAAGCACTGAGATATCACATCTCATGGTATAGGAAGGGTCTCAGGATTGGAATGGGAAGGAGTTGGATATCCCTTCTCATGCTATAGGAAGGGTCTCAGGTTAGAATGGGAAGGAGTTGGATATCACATCTCATGTTATAGGAAGGGTCTCGGGATTGGAATGGGAAGGATTTGGATATCATATCTCTTGCTATAGGAAGGGTCTCATGTTTTTTATTAGAAACAGAAATATCACATCTCATGGTATAGGAAGGGTTTCAGGATTGGAATGGGAAGGATTTGGATATCACATCTCATGCTAAAGGAAGGGTCTCAGGTTTGGAAGGGGAAGGAGTTGGATATCACATCTCATGCTAAAGGAAGGGTCTCAGGTTTGATAGAAGCATTGAAATATTACAGCTCATGCTATAGGAAGGGTCTCAGGATTGGAATGGGAAGGAGTTGGATATCACATCTCATGCTAAAGGAAGGGTCTCAGGTTTGATAGAAACATTGAGATATCACATCTCATGCTATAGGAAGGGTCTCAGGTTTGGTATAAGCATTGAGATATCACATCTCTGCTATCGGAAGGGTCTCAGGATAGGAATGGGAAGGACTTGGATATCACATCTCATGCTATAGGGAGGGTCTCAGTTTTGATATTAGAAGCATTGAGATATCACATCTCATGCTATCGGAAAGGTCTCAGGATTGGAATGGGAAGGAGTTGGATATCACATCTCAAGCTATCTCAGGATTGGAATGGGAAGGAGTTTGATATCACATCTCAAGCTATAGGAAGGGTCTCAGGTTTGGAAGGGGAAGGATTTGGATTTCACATCTCATGTTTTAGGACGGGTCTCAGGTTTGGTATTAGAAGCATTGAGATATCACATCTCATGGTATAATAAGGGTCTCAGGATTGGAATGGGAAGGAGTTTGATATCACATCTCAAGCTATAGGAAGGGTCTCAGGTTTGGGAAGGGAAGGATTTGGATAGCACATCTCATGTTATAGGATGGTTCTCATGTTTGGTTTTAGAAGCATTGAGATATCACATCTCATGCTATCGGAAAGGTCTCAGGTTTGGAATGGGAAGGAGTTGGATATCACATCTCATGTTATAGGAAGGATCTCAGGTTTGGTATTAGAGGCATTGAGATATCATATCTCATGCTATATGAAGGGTCTCAGGATTGGAATGTGAAGGATTTGGATATCACATCTCATGCTAAAGGAAGGGTCTCGGGTTTGGCAGAAGCATTGAGATATCACATCTCATGCTATAGGAAGGGTCTCAGGATTGGAATGGGAAGGATTTGGATATCACATCTCATGCCATAGTAAGGGTCTCAGGTTTGGTATAAGCATTGAGATATCACATCTCTGCTATCGGAAGGGTCTCAGGATTGGATTGGGAAGGAGTTGGATATCCCTTCTCATGCTATAGGAAGGGTCTCAGGTTGGAATGGGAAGGAGTTGGATATCACATCTCATGTTATAGGTAGGGTCTCAGGATTGGAATGGGAAGGATTTGGATATCACATCTCTTGCTATAGGAAGGGTCTCAGTTTTTTATTAGAAACATTGAGATATCACATCTCATGCTATAGGAAGGGTTTCAGGATTGGAATGGGAAGGATTTGGATATCACATCTCATGCTAAAGGAAGGGTCTCAGGTTTGGAAGGGGAAGGAGTTGGATATCACAACTCATGGTAAAGGAAGGGTCTCAGGTTTGATAGAAGCATTGAGATATTACAGCTCATGCTATAGGAAGGGTCTCAGGATTGGAATGGGAAGGAGTTGGATATCACATCTCATGCTAAAGGAAGGGTCTCAGGTTTGATAGAAGCATTGAGATATCACATCTCATGCTATAGGAAGGGTCTCAGGTTTGGAATGGGAAGGAGTTGGATATCACATCTCAGGCTATAGGAAGGATCTCAGGTTTGGAATGAGAAGGAGTTGGATATCACATATCATGTTATATGAAGGCTCTCAGGTTTGGTATTAGAAGCATTGAGATATCACATCTCATGCTATAGTAAGGGTCTCAGGATTGGCATGGGAAGGAGTTTGATATCACATCTCATGCTAAAGGAAGGGTCTCCGGTTTGGAATGGGAAGGAGTTGGATATCACATCTCATGTTATAGGAAGGATCTCAGGTTTGGTATTAGAAACATTGAGATAACACATCTCATGCTATAGGAACGGTCTCAGGATTGAAATGGGAAGGAGTTGGATATCACATCTCATGCTATCGTAAGGGTCTCAGGATTGGAATAGGAAGGAGTTGGATATCCCATCTCATGCTTTAAGAAGGGTCTCAGGTTTGGTATTAGAAGCATTGAGATATCACATCTCATGCTATAGGAAGGGTCTAAGGATTGGAATGGGAAGGAGTTGGATATCACACATGCTATAGGAAGGGTCTCAGGTTTGGTATTACAAGCATTGTGATATTACATCTCATGCTATAGGAAGGGTCTCAGGATTGGATTGGGAAGGAGTTGGATATCACATCTGATGCTATAGGAAAGGTCTCAGGTTTGGAATGGGAAGGATTTGTACATCACATCTCTTGCTATAGGAAGGGCCTCAGGTTTGGTATGAGAAACATTGAAATATCACATCTCATGGTATAGGAAGGATCTCAGGATTGGAATGTGAAGGAGTTGGATATCACATCTCGTGTTATAGGAAGGATATCAAGTTTGGTATTAGAAGCATTGAGATATCACATCTCATGCTATAGGAAGGGTCTCAGGTTTGGTAGAAGCATTGAGATATCACATCTCATGCTATAGGAAGGGTCTCAGGATTGGAATGGGAAGGAGTAGTATATGACCTCTCATGCCATAGGAAGGGTCTCAGGTTTGGTACAAGCATTGAGATATCACATCTCTGCTATTGGAAGGGTCTCAGGTTTGGAAAGGGAAGGAGTTGGATATCACGTCTCATGCTATAGGAAGGTTCTCAGGTTTGGTATTAGAAGCATTGAGATATCACATCTCATGCTATAGGAAGGGTCTCAGTATTGGAATGGGAAGGAGTTGGATATCACATCTCATGCTACAGGAAGGGTCTCAGGTTTGGAATGGGAAGGAATTGGATATCACATCTCATGTTATAGGAAGGATCTCAGGTCTGGTATTAGAAGCATTGTGATATCACATCTCATGCCATAGGAAGGGTCTCAGGTTTGGAGTGGGAAGGAGTTGGATATCACATCTCATGCTATAGGAAGGGTCTCAGGTTTGGTAGAAGCATTGAGATATCACATCTCATGCTATAGGAAGGGTCTCCGGATTGGAATGGGTAGTAGTTGTATATTACATCTCATGCCATAGGAAGGGTCTCAGGTTTGGTATAAGCATTGAGATATCACATCTCTGCTATCGGAAGGGTCTCAGGATTGGAATGGGAAGGAGTTGGATATCCCATCTCATGTTATAGGAAGGGTCTCAGGTTTGGTATTAGAAGCATTGAGATATCACATCTCATGCTATAGGAAAGGTCTCAGGATTGGGATGGGAAGGACTTGGATATCTCATCTCATGTTATAGGACGGGTCTCAGGTGTGGTATTAGAAGGATTGAGATATCACATCGCATGCTGTAGGAAGGGTCTCAGGTTTGGAATGGGAAGGAATTGGATATCACATCTCATGTCATAGGAAGGATCTCAGGTTTGCTATTAGAAGCATTGAGATATCACTTCTCATGCTATAGGAATGGTCTCAGGATTGGAATGGGAAGGAGTTGGATATTACATTCTTGCTATATGAAGGGTCTCAGGTTTGGAATGGGAAGGAGTTGGATGTCACATATGCTATAGGAAGGGTCTCAGGTTTGGAACGGGAAGTAGTTGGATATCACATCTCATGCTTTAAGAAGGGTCTCAGTTTTGGTATTAAAAGCATTGAGATATCACATCTCATGCTATAGGAAGGGTCTCAGGATTGGAATGGGAAGGAGTTGGATATCACATCTCATGCTATAGGAATGGTCTCAGGTTTGGTATTACAAGCATTGTGATATTACATCTCATGCTATAGGAAGGGTCTCAGGATTGGATTGGGAAAGAGTCGGATATCACATCTCATGCTATAGGAAGGGTCTCAGGTTTGGAATGGGAAGGATTTGTATATCACATCTCTTGCTATAAGAAGGGCCTCAGGTTTGGTATGAGAAACATTGAGATATCACATCTCATGGTATAGGAAGGATCTCAGTATTGGAATGGAAAGGAGTTGGATATCACATCTCATGTTATAGGAAGGATATCAGGTTTGGTATTAGAAGCATTGAGACATCACATCTCATGCTATAGGAAGGGTCTCAGGATTGGAATGGGAAGGAGTTGGATATCACATCTCATGCTATAGGAAGGGTCTCAAGTTTGGTAGAAGCATTGAGATATCACATCTCATGCTATAGGAAGGGTCCCAGGATTGGAATGGGAAGCAGTAGTATATGACATCTCATGCCATAGGAAGGGTCTCAGGTTTGGTATAAGCATTGAGATATCACATCTCTGCTATCGGAAGGGTCTCGGGATTGGAATGGTAAGGAGTTTATATATCACATCTCATGTTATAGGAAGGATATCATGTTTGGTATTAGAAGCATTGAGATATCACATCTCATGCTATAGGAAGGATCTCAGGATTGGAATGGGAAGGACTTGGATATCACATCTCATGCTATAGGGAGGGTCTCAGGTTTGATATTAGAAGCATTGAGATATCACATCTCATGCTATCGGAAGGGTCTCAGGATTGGAATGGGAAGGAGTTGGATATCACATCTCATGCTAAAGGAAGGGTCTCAGGCTTGGAAGGGGAAGGATTTGGATATCACATCTCATGTTGTGGGACGGGTCTCAGGTTTGATATTAGAAGCATTGAGATATCACATCTCATGCTATCGGAAGGGTCTCAGGATTGGAATGGGAAGGAGTTGGATATCACATCTCAAGCTATAGGAAGGGTCTCAGGATTGGAATGGGAAGGAGTTTGATATCACATCTCATGCCATAGGAAGGGTCTCAGTTTTGGTAGAAGCATTGAGAAATGACATCTCATGATATCGGAAGGGTCTCAGGATTGGATTGGGAAGGAGTTGGATATCCCATCTGATGCTATATGAAGGGTGTCAGGTTTGGTATTAGAAGCATTGAGATATCACATCTCGTGCTATAGGAAGGGTCTCAGGATTGGAATGGGAAGGAGTAGGATATCACATCTCATGCTATAGGAAGGGTCTCAGGTTTGGTATTAGAAGCATTGAGATATCAATTCTCATGGTATAGGAAGGGTCTCAGAATTGGAATGGGAAGGCGTTGGATATCACATCCATGTTATAGGAAGGGTCTCAGGATTGGAATGCGAAGGATTTGGATATCACATCTCTTGCTATAGGAAGGGTCTCAGGTTTTTTATTAGACACATTGAGATATCACATCTCATGCTAAAGGAAGGGTTTCAGAATTCGAATGGGAAGGATTTGGATATCATATCTCATGTTATAGGACGGGTCCCAGGTTTGGTATTAGAAGCACTGAGATATCACATCTCATGGTATAGGAAGGGTCTCAGGATTGGAATGGGAAGGAGTTGGATATCCCTTCTCATGCTATAGGAAGGGTCTCAGGTTGGAATGGGAAGGAGTTGGATATCACATCTCATGTTATAGGAAGGGTCTCGGGATTGGAATGGGAAGGATTTGGATATCATATCTCTTGCTATAGGAAGGGTCTCGTGTTTTTTATTAGAAACAGAAATATCACATCTCATGGTATAGGAAGGGTTTCAGGATTGGAATGGGAAGGATTTGGATATCACATCTCATGCTAAAGGAAGGGTCTCAGGTTTGGAAGGGGAAGGAGTAGGATATCACATCTCATGCTAAAGGAAGGGTCTCAGGTTTGATAGAAGCATTGAAATATTACAGCTCATGCTATAGGAAGGGTCTCAGGATTGGAATGGGAAGGAGTTGGATATCACATCTCATGCTAAAGGAAGGGTCTCAGGTTTGATAGAAGCATTGAGATATCACATCTCATGCTATAGGAAGGGTCTCAGGTTTGGTATAAGCATTGAGATATCACATCTCTGCTATCGGAAGGGTCTCAGGATAGGAATGGGAAGGACTTAGATATCACATCTCATGCTATAGGGAGGGTCTCAGTTTTGATATTAGAAGCATTGAGATATCACATCTCATGCTATCGGAAGGGTCTCAGGATTGGAATGGGAAGGAGTTGGATATCACATCTCAAGCTATCTCAGGATTGGAATGGGAAGGAGTTTGATATCACATCTCAAGCTATAGGAAGGGTCTCAGGTTTGGAAGGGGAAGGATTTGGATCTCACATCTCATGTTTTAGGACGGGTCTCAGGTTTGGTATTAGAAGCATTGAGATATCTCATCTCATGGTATAATAAGGGTCTCAGGATTGGAATGGGAAGGAGTTTGATATCACATCTCAAGCTATAGGAAGGGTCTCAGGTTTGGGAAGTGAAGGATTTGGATAGCACATCTCATGTTATAGGATGGTTCTCATGTTTGGTTTTAGAAGCATTGAGATATAACATCTCATGCTATAGGAAAGGTCTCAGGATTGGGATGGGAAGGACTTGGATATCTCATCTCATGTTATAGGACGGGTCTCAGGTGTGGTATTAGAAGGATTGAGATATCACATCGCATGCTGTAGGAAGGGTCTCAGGTTTGGAATGGGAAGGAATTGGATATCACATCTCATGTCATAGGAAGGATCTCAGGTTTGCTATTAGATGCATTGAGATATCACTTCTCATGCTATAGGAATGGTCTCAGGATTGGAATGGGAAGGAGTTGGATATTACATTCTTGCTATATGAAGGGTCTCAGGTTTGGAATGGGAAGGAGTTGGATGTCACATATGCTATAGGAAGGGTCTCAGGTTTGGAACGGGAAGTAGTTGGATATCACATCTCATGCTTTAAGAAGGGTCTCAGTTTTGGTATTAGAAGCATTGAGATATCACATCTCATGCTATAGGAAGGGTCTCAGGATTGGAATGGGAAGGAGTTGGATATCACATCTCATGCTATAGGAAGGGCCTCAGGTTTGGTATGAGAAACATTGAGATATCACATCTCATGGTATAAGAAGGATCTCAGTATTGGAATGGAAAGGAGTTGGATATCACATCTCATGTTATAGGAAGGGTCTCAAGTTTGGTAGAAGCATTGAGATATCACATCTCATGCTATAGGAAGGGTCTCAGGATTGGAATGGGAAGGAGTTGGATATCACATCTCATGCTATAGGAAGGGTCTCAAGTTTGGTAGAAGCATTGAGATATCACATCTCATGCTATAGGAAGGGTCTCAGGATTGGAATGGGAAGCAGTACTATATGACATCTCATGCCATAGGAAGGGTCTCAGGTTTGGTATAAGCATTGAGATATCACATCTCTGCTATCGGAAGGGTCTCGGGATTGGAATGGTAAGGAGTTTATATATCACATCTCATGTTATAGGAAGGATATCATGTTTGGTATTAGAAGCATTGAGATATCACATCTCATGCTATAGGAAGGATCTCAGGATTGGAATGGGAAGGACTTGGATATCACATCTCATGCTATAGGGAGGGTCTCAGGTTTGATATTAGAAGCATTGAGATATCACATCTCATGCAATCGGAAGGGTCTCAGGATTGGAATGGGAAGGAGTTGGATATCACATCTCATGCTAAAGGAAGGGTCTCAGGCTTGGAAGGGGAAGGATTTGGATATCACATCTCATGTTGTAGGACGGGTCTCAGGTTTGGTACTACAAGCATTGAGATATCACATCTCATGGTATAGGAAGGGTCTCAGGAATGGAATGGGAAGGAGTTGGATATCACATCTCAAGCTATAGGAAGGGTCTCAGGATTGGAATGGGAAGGAGTTGGATATCACATCTCATGCTAAAGGAAGGGTCTCAGGCTTGGAAGGGGAAGGATTTGGATATCACATCTCATGTTGTAGGACGGGTCTCAGGTTTGGTACTACAAGCATTGAGATATCACATCTCATGGTATAGGAAGGGTCTCAGGAATGGAATGGGAAGGAGTTGGATATCACATCTCAAGCTATAGGAAGGGTCTCAGGATTGGAATGGGAAGGAGTTTGATATCACATCTCATGCCATAGGAAGGGTCTCAGTTTTGGTAGAAGCATTGAGAAATGACATCTCATGCTATCGGAAGGGTCTCAGGATTGGATTGGGAAGGAGTTGGATATCCCATCTCATGCTATATGAAGGGTGTCAGGTTTGGTATTAGAAGCATTGAGATATCACATCTCGTGCTATAGGAAGGGTCTCAGGATTGGAATGGGAAGGAGTAGGATATCACATCTCATGCTATAGGAAGGGTCTCAGGTTTGGTATTAGAAGCATTGAGATATCAATTCTCATGGTATAGGAAGGGTCTCAAAATTGGAATGGGAAGGAGTTGGATATCACATCCATGTTATAGGAAGGGTCTCAGGATTGGAATGCGAAGGATTTGGATATCACATCTCTTGCTATAGGAAGGGTCTCAGGTTTTTTATTAGACACATTGAGATATCACATCTCATGCTAAAGGAAGGGTTTCAGGATTCGAATGGGAAGGATTTGGATATCATATCTCATGTTATAGGACGGGTCCCAGGTTTGGTATTAGAAGCACTGAGATATCACATCTCATGGTATAGGAAGGGTCTCAGGATTGGAATGGGAAGGAGTTGGATATCCCTTCTCATGCTATAGGAAGGGTCTCAGGTTAGAATGGGAAGGAGTTGGATATCACATCTCATGTTATAGGAAGGGTCTCGGGATTGGAATGGGAAGGATTTGGATATCATATCTCTTGCTATAGGAAGGGTCTCATGTTTTTTATTAGAAACAGAAATATCACATCTCATGGTATAGGAAGGGTTTCAGGATTGGAATGGGAAGGATTTGGATATCACATCTCATGCTAAAGGAAGGGTCTCAGGTTTGGAAGGGGAAGGAGTTGGATATCACATCTCATGCTAAAGGAAGGGTCTCAGGTTTGATAGAAGCATTGAAATATTACAGCTCATGCTATAGGAAGGGTCTCAGGATTGGAATGGGAAGGAGTTGGATATCACATCTCATGCTAAAGGAAGGGTCTCAGGTTTGATAGAAACATTGAGATATCACATCTCATGCTATAGGAAGGGTCTCAGGTTTGGTATAAGCATTGAGATATCACATCTCTGCTATCGGAAGGGTCTCAGGATAGGAATGGGAAGGACTTGGATATCACATCTCATGCTATAGGGAGGGTCTCAGTTTTGATATTAGAAGCATTGAGATATCACATCTCATGCTATCGGAAAGGTCTCAGGATTGGAATGGGAAGGAGTTGGATATCACATCTCAAGCTATCTCAGGATTGGAATGGGAAGGAGTTTGATATCACATCTCAAGCTATACGAAGGGTCTCAGGTTTGGAAGGGGAAGGATTTGGATTTCACATCTCATGTTTTAGGACGGGTCTCAGGTTTGGTATTAGAAGCATTGAGATATCACATCTCATGGTATAATAAGGGTCTCAGGATTGGAATGGGAAGGAGTTTGATATCACATCTCAAGCTATAGGAAGGGTCTCAGGTTTGGGAAGGGAAGGATTTGGATAGCACATCTCATGTTATAGGATGGTTCTCATGTTTGGTTTTAGAAGCATTGAGATATCACATCTCATGCTATCGGAAAGGTCTCAGGTTTGGAATGGGAAGGAGTTGGATATCACATCTCATGTTATAGGAAGGATCTCAGGTTTGGTATTAGAGGCATTGAGATATCATATCTCATGCTATATGAAGGGTCTCAGGATTGGAATGTGAAGGATTTGGATATCACATCTCATGCTAAAGGAAGGGTCTCGGGTTTGGCAGAAGCATTGAGATATCACATCTCATGCTATAGGAAGGGTCTCAGGATTGGAATGGGAAGGATATGGATATCACATCTCATGCCATAGTAAGGGTCTCAGGTTTGGTATAAGCATTGAGATATCACATCTCTGCTATCGGAAGGGTCTCAGGATTGGATTGGGAAGGAGTTGGATATCCCTTCTCATGCTATAGGAAGGGTCTCAGGTTGGAATGGGAAGGAGTTGGATATCACATCTCATGTTATAGGTAGGGTCTCAGGATTGGAATGGGAAGGATTTGGATATCACATCTCTTGCTATAGGAAGGGTCTCAGTTTTTTATTAGAAACATTGAGATATCACATCTCATGCTATAGGAAGGGTTTCAGGATTGGAATGGGAAGGATTTGGATATCACATCTCATGCTAAAGGAAGGGTCTCAGGTTTGGAAGGGGAAGGAGTTGGATATCACAACTCATGGTAAAGGAAGGGTCTCAGGTTTGATAGAAGCATTGAGATATTACAGCTCATGCTATAGGAAGGGTCTCAGGATTGGAATGGGAAGGAGTTGGATATCACATCTCATGCTAAAGGAAGGGTCTCAGGTTTGATAGAAGCATTGAGATATCACATCTCATGCTATAGGAAGGGTCTCAGGTTTGGTATAAGCATTGAGATATCACATCTCTGCTATCGGAAGGGTCTCAGGATAGGAATGGGAAGGACTTAGATATCACATCTCATGCTATAGGGAGGGTCTCAGTTTTGATATTAGAAGCATTGAGATATCACATCTCATGCTATCGGAAGGGTCTCAGGATTGGAATGGGAAGGAGTTGGATATCACATCTCAAGCTATCTCAGGATTGGAATGGGAAGGAGTTTGATATCACATCTCGAGCTATAGGAAGGGTCTCAGGTTTGGAAGGGGAAGGATTTGGATCTCACATCTCATGTTTTAGGACGGGTCTCAGGTTTGGTATTAGAAGCATTGAGATATTTTCTTTTATTTTTTATTTATTTGCATTTGTTAAGCGCGCTTGCAGCCCGTAAGGCATCGAGGCGCTGTTACAGAGGATACGCAAACTTAGGATTACAGACAGGTGCCAGGAGGGCTCTTAGTTACAGATTGGTAGGCATATATGCAGTGGACGATACAGGTTCAGGTTAAACAAAGAGTCTGGTTTTGATAGCCTTACGGAAGGCTAGGTGGGATTGAATGAGTCTTAGGTGAGGTGGCAGAGCGTTCCAGTGCGTGGCTGCTAGGGTGGGGAAGCTGGAGCCACCAGCGCGCACTTTCCCAGTAGTAGGCGTGACAATGGTGTTGGCATAAGGGGACCTGAGAGGTCTCGTGGCGGTGTGCCTAGTAATTCTGTTGGTCAGGTAAGGAGGGGCAAGTTCGTGAAGGCATTTGTGTGTGAGAGCAAGAGTTTTAAAGACAATTCTCTCTTTGACAGGGAGCCAGTGTGCTTGCCTTCTGATTTCGGAGATATGGTTTCTTCTTGAGGTACCGGTGGCTGCCCTTAGCGCATTGTTCTGGGCTAGCTGCAATTTGGCCAGGTTTTTGCTGGATGTCCCCACGAGAAGGGCATTACAGTAGTCAAGTCTTGACCCGATAATTGCCCTGGCAATCGTGAGGCAATGTTGACGGGCCAAGAAGGGCCCGGCTGCATTGAGGACTTTGGAGTAGTAGGCTGAGGATGCAGCGATAGCATTGACCTGTTTATCCATGGACAGGTCGGAGTCAAGGTAGACTCCGAGTGTCTTAACATGGTTCGAGACCTTGATTGGAATGTTATCAAGTGAGAAGGAGGCGTACTGATCTCCGAGGTTACCCAGAGTGAAGGGTGACCCAATGAGGAGGAGTTCGGTCTTTTCGCTGTTGAGGCACAGCCAATTCTCCGCCATCCAGGATTGGATGGTAGTGTAGATAGAGGTGAGGGTGTTGGAATCTGCTAGGTAGTCGCTCGTGAGTGGGATCAGTACCTGCGTATCGTCAGCATAGTTGGTATATGAAATACCAAGGGAATCCAAGATGCTAAACAGGGGCCTTGTAAAGAGGTTATAGAGTGTTGGGGCGATACAGGATCCCTGAGGGACACCGCAGGTGAGGAGGCTAGGGGTGGCGGCGGCAGCTTCAGAAAAGACTTTCATGGCCCTTTCTTGGAGAAAGGAGGTGATCCACTGGCAGGCTTTCGGGGAGAAGTTGGCTTGGGTGGCTAGGTGGTGACACAAGGTGTTGTGGTCAACCAGATCGAACGCTGCGGATAGATCCAGGAGCAGTAGGAGGGCAGGTTTGCCTGCATCTCTGAGGTCATCCATTTGGTTCTTTAGATCTAGGAGGGCCGTTTCAGTGCCATGTCGGGGGCGGAACCCAGATTGCCGCAGGCCGAGGAGACGGTTGTCCTCTAAGAACTTTTGGACCTGCAGGTAGGCTGCTTTGGCCAAGATTTTGAGCAGGAATGGTACAGTTGTGATGGGCCTGTAATTCCCCGGGACGGTTGGGTCGAGTGAGGGTTTCTTGAGGAGTGGGCGTACCCACGCTTCCTTGAGTCCTGATGGGACATGGCCTGATTGGAAGGAGGAGTTGATAAAGGCTGTAAGGAAGGGGGCGAGAGTATGTGCGGAGTCTTTGATGAGGCTGGCTGGGCAGGCATCGCCTTTACAATTGGAGGGTTTAATATAGTTGAGGAGGATGATGACCTCTTGCTCAGTGATGTCTTTGAATTCGAACATCGGGGATGACGTGGACTTGATGGGTGGCTTGGCGTGGATGTTCGCTATGATATGGGAAAGGGCTTTTTGGTGGCCACAAATTTTTGTTTGGAGGGTGTTGAGCTTCTCTAGCATGGCAGATTGAATGCTGTTGCACCACTTGTCATCTTTGATAACTGAGGAGGGGGGGGGCAGATGGTTTTTCAAGTTCCCTGAAGATTGTGAATAGTTCCTTAGATCCTGACTTGGCGTCGGAGATCCTGGCGTTGAAGGAGGCAGCCTTTGCCAGTGTGATGTTAGTCTTGTAGGATTTGGAAATGGCTTTGAACTTCTGTTTAGTGGCTTCAGAGGGGTTTGCTTTCCAGGAGGATAGTGCAATCCTCTTTTGCGCACGTTGGTCAAGGAGTTCTTTAGAGAACCATGAGTTAGCATGTTTGGCTTTCTTAGCTTTTTTGAGAGTCAGGGGAGCAATGGCGTCCACGGCTGACGTGATGACATCCTTGAAGGTGTCAGCTAAGGTGTCAGGGTTATTAGATGAAGGTGCCTGAAGGGCTGGGTTAAGGAGGTAGGGTGCTAGGTTCTCGACTGTGAGGAGGCGTGAGCTCCTGGCGTAGGTGGCGAGGCATGGTGATGGCGGAGAGAGAGCGACTTTTCTGGTTCCGAGGTTGAATTGGATGTAGTGATGGTCAGACCAGGGGATAGGGGTATTGGCCGTGATGAGAAGGGAGCAGTTGTGATGACTGATCCAGTCAAGGGTGCGCCCTTTGATGTGCGTGGTGTCAGAAATGGAGTGCACAAAGCTGATGTTGGAGAGTGCCTTCTTGAGGTGTTTCGCTGGGGAGTCTTTAGGGTCATTCAGCCCTAGGTTGAGGTCACCAAGGAGTAGAACCTGAGAGGTCTTTTTGATGTTGTGAGACAATGCAGGGATAAGGGTGTCATGGAAGTCCGTACATGGGCCAGGGGGTCTGTATACAATGTGCATGGATATGGTGCAGTTGGGCGAGACATTGATTTTTAGCGGGAGGTAGTCACTATTGCTATCAAGGATGCCTTCAGCTTCTCTGATGGTAAGGGTGTCCCTCGCGATGAGGGCAACGCCTCCACCTCTCTGAGAGGTGCGGTCTTTCCTAAAAATGGAATATCCAGGTGGGATGGCAAGTGATAAGACTGGGCCTGAGCTTTCATTCAGCCAGGTTTCAGTAAGGATGAGGAGGTCGAGCTTGTTGTTTATGAGCAGGTCGTTGATGTCAAGGGCGTGAGCTGGTATGGAGCGGGCATTAAGCAGGGCGCAGCTTAGCATGTAGGCATGGGGAGGCGTGGGGATAGGTGGGCTGGTGGGTGAGGATGGAGTGTCAGAAGTACTAGGTGGTGTGGTCGAGGGTGTGGCAACAGTAGGATGAATAGGCACAGAAACATCATTGAGCTGCACAAAATCAAGTGTGGTCATGGGTGTGGCAACAGTAGGATGAATAGGCACAGAAACATCATTGAGCTGCACAAAATCAAGTGTGGTCATGGGTGTGGCAACAGTAGGATGAATAGGCACAGAAACATCATTGAGCTGCACAAAATCAAGTGTGGTCATGGGTGTGGCAACAGTAGGATGAATAGGCACAGAAACATCATTGAGCTGCACAAAATCAAGTGTGGTCATGGGTGTGGCAACAGTAGGATGAATAGGCACAGAAACATCATTGCGCTGCACAAAATCAAGTGTGGTCATGGGGGCGGCAACAGTATGCGCTACAGGCATGGGTGCAGTAGGACTGAAGGGCGAAGGTTGTGGGGCAAAGTTAAAGTTCATAGTAGGGTTGGTGATCGTGAAGTATTGTTTGTTGACAAGACCCTTGATGATGAACTGTCGTGCCGTGGCAGAGCATGTGTGTGCTGGCCGCTGGCTTCTTATGCCCAACCTAACATTTCGGTAACCCAAGGTAGGGGTAGAACTGATGGGGTTGGTGGGCTGAGTGCGGGACCGTAGTCGCGCATTCCTGCTGTGGTACAGCAGAGGGCGTGTGTTTGCTAGCAAGGTAGGCGCACATGAAGGTTGTAGCATGGGGGCATTAATGCTAATGGCCTTACCTTGTACTGGTTTAACAAGGCGTGGGGGCGCCAACTGCGTCATCGAGCAGCGGAGAGCTGCAGAGAGAAATGCGGCCTTGGGGGAGTAACTGGCAGTTCTTGGGTGTCTGGGCTGAGGTGAAACTTAAGTTTCTGGGACACCACTCCTACCAAGAGAGTGCAGATTCTTCATTCCCTGAAGGGGAAACTGTTAATATATATTGTGCAGCGTGTCGCGTTTAGCTCTCTCATAGCATGAGGGAATTTTATGGCGAGGCGCGTGGTGTTTAATATTTGGTTAGAGCTGCAATATGCTCTGGATGCAGCGTGTGGAGTCGTGTTTCTTGTGCCTGGGACCGTTGGGAAGCTGGACCCCCGCTTTGCGTATGTTTGTATAGGGGTGTTTTCTGAGACGGGGCTTCCCGTGCCTCCGTTATACAGCAGTCTTATGTGGATGGGTTAACAGCCGGGCCTTGGTGTCGAGTGATTCGGGTTTCCCTGGGGGGGGGAGGGAGGGGAACGGGACGCCTGGCTTGAAACCCCCAAAACTCTGTGCCGCGGACACACCGAGGCTCAAGAGTCTCCTGTGCAATGACAGCCCCTGCGCAGGGGGGGCGGGGGGGTGGGGGAGGGGGCCCACAGCCGCCGAATCTACAGGTGCTCTCCGCTGTGCGGAGCGCCCGCGACCACCTTACTTGTTGCACGAGGTGTCCGCGGCGCCTTGGGGCCCCCTCCTTAAGAGCTTCACGCGTCTCTCCTCTGCTCTTGTAAACTGGGAGGCAGCTCTCGCGTTGTGTAGTTGCGGCGGGGACCGTTAGGTCGGGCCAAACTTCCGCGAGGAGATTTTTATGTGCAACTGCACTTCCCCGCTACAGAGCTTTTCAAAGTCCGGTGCTCTTCCAATTTCTTCTTTTTTCTTTATTTTCTCCTTCTTTTCCCCTTTTCCTTCAGTGGCGCACCTCGTTTGTCAGGTATAATAAGGGTCTCAGGATTGGAATGGGAAGGAGTTTGATATCACATCTCAAGCTATAGGAAGGGTCTCAGGTTTGGGAAGGGAAGGATTTGGATAGCACATCTCATGTTATAGGATGGTTCTCATGTTTGGTTTTAGAAGCATTGAGATATCATATCTCATGCTATCGGAAAGGTCTCAGGTTTGGAATGGGAAGGAGTTGGATATCACATCTCATGTTATAGGAAGGATCTCAGGTTTGGTATTAGAAGCATTGAGATATCATATCTCATGCTATAGGAAGGGTCTCAGGATTGGAATGTGAAGGATTTAGATATCACATCTCATGCTAAAGGAAGGGTCTCAGGTTTGGCAGAAGCATTGAGATATCACATCTCATGCTATAGGAAGGGTCTCAGGATTGGAATGGGAAGGATTTGGATATCACATCTCATGCCATAGTAAGGGTCTCAGGTTTGGTATAAGCATTGAGATATCACATCTCTGCTATCGGAAGGGTCTCAGGATTGGATTGGGAAGGAGTTGGATATCCCTTCTCATGCTATAGGAAGGGTCTCAGGTTGGAATGGGAAGGATTTGGATATCACATCTCATGTTATAGGTAGGGTCTCAGGATTGGAATGGGAAGGATTTGGATATCACATCTCTTGCTATAGGAAGGGTCTCAGGTTTTTATTAGAAACATTGAGATATCACATCTCATGCTATAGGAAGGGTTTCAGGATTGGAATGGGAAGGATTTGGATATCACATCTCATGCTAAAGGAAGGGTATCAGGTTTGGAAGGGGAAGGATTTGGATATCATATCTCATGTTATAGGACGGGTCCCAGGTTTGGTATTAGAAGCATTGAGATATCACATCTCATGGTATAGGAAGGGTCTCAGGATTGGAATGGGAAGGAGTTGGATATCACATCTCATCCAATAGGAAGGGTCTCAGGTTTGGAATGGGAAATAATTGGATATCACATCTCATGTTATAGGAAGGATCTCAGGATTGGAATGGGAAGGATTTGGATATCACATCTCTTGCTATAGGAAGGGTCTCAGGATTGGAATGGGAAGGAGTTCGATTTCCCTTCTCATGCTATAGGAAGGGTCTCAGGTTGGAATGGGAAGGACTTGGATAACACATCTCATGTTATAGGAAGGGTCTCAGGATTGGAATGGGAAGGATTTGGATATCACATCTCTTGCTATAGGAAGGGTCTCAGGTTTTTTATTAGAAACATTGAGTTATCACATCTCATGCTATAGGAAGGGTTTCAGGATTGGAATGGGAAGGATTTGGATATCACATCTCATGCTAAAGGAAGGGTCTTAGGTTTGGAAGGGGAAGGATTTGGATATCACATCTCATGTTATAGGACGGGTCCCAGGTTTGGTATTAGAAGCATTGAGATATCACAACTCATGCTATAGGAAGGGTCTCAGGATTGGAATGGGAAGGAGTTGGATATCACATGTCATGCTAAAGGAAGGGTCTCAGGTTTGATAGAAGCATTGAGATTTCACATCTCATGCTATAGGAAGGGTCTCAGGATTGGAATGGGAAGGAGTTGGATATCACATCTCATGCCATAGGAAGGGTCTCAGATTTGGTATAAGCATTGAGATATAACATCTCTGCTATCGGAAGGGTCTCAGGATAGGAATGGGAAGGACTTAGATATCACATCTCATGCTATAGGGAGGGTCTCAGTTTTGATATTAGAGGCATTGAGATATCACATCTCATGCTATCGGAAGGGTCCCAGGATTGGAATGGGAAGGAGTTGGATATCACATCTCAAGCTATCTCAGGATTGGAATGGGAAGGAGTTTGATATCACATCTCAAGCTATAGGAAGGGTCTCAGGTTTGGAAAGGGAAGGATTTGGATTTCACATCTCATGTTGTAGGATGGTTCTCATGTTTGGTTTTAGAAGCATTGAGATATCACATCTCATGCTATCGGAACGGTCTCAGGTTTGGAAAGGGAAGGATTTGGATTTCACATATGTTATAGGATGGTTCTCAGATTTGGTTTTAGAAGCATTAAGATATCACATCTCATGCTATAGGAAGGGTCTCAGGTTTGGAATGGGAAGGAGTTGGATACACATCTCTTGTTATAGGAAGGATCTCAGGTTTGGTATTAGAAGCATTGAGATATCACATATCATGCTATAGGAAAGGTCTCAGGATTGGAATGGGAAGGAGTTGGATATCACATCTCATGCTAAAGGAAAGGTCTCAGGTTTGGAAGGGGAAGGATTTGGATCTCACAAATGTTTTAGGACGGGTGTCAGGTTTGGTATTAGAAGCATTGAGATATCACATCTCATGGTATAGGAAGGGTCTCAGGATTGGAATGGGAAGGAGTTGGATAGCACATCTCAAGCTATCTCAGGATTGGAATGGGAAGGAGTTTGATATCACATCTCAAGCTATAGGAAGGGTCTCAGGTTTGGAAAGGGAATGATTTGGATTTCACATGTTACAGGATAGTTCTCATGTTTGGTTTTAGAAGCATTAAGATATCACATCTCATGTTATAGGAAGGATCTCGGGTTTGGTATTAGAAGCATTGAGATATCACATCTCATGCTATAGGAAGGGTCTCAGGTTTGGAATGGGAAGGAGTTGGATATCACATCTCATGCTATAGGAAGGATCTCAGGTTTGGTATTAGAAGCATTGAGATATCAGATCTCATGCTATCGGAAGGATCTCAGGTTTGGTATTAGAAGCATTGAGATATCACATCTCATGCTACCTGAAGGGTCTCAGGATTGGAATGGGAAGGAGTCGGATATCACATCTCATGCTAAAGGGAGGGTTTCAGGTTTGGAAGTGGAAGGATTTGGATATCACATCTCATGTTATAGGAAGATCTCAGGTTTGGTATTAGAAGCATTGAGATATCACATCTCATGCTATCGGAAGGATCTCAGGTTTGGTATTAGAAGCATTGAGATATCACATCTCATGCTATCAGAAGGGTCTCAGGATTGGAATGGGAAGGAGTCGGATATCACATCTCATGCTAAAGGGAGGGTCTCAGGTTTGGAAGGGGAAGGATTTGAATATCACATCACATGTTATAGGAAGGATCTCAGGTTTGGTATTAGAGGCATTGAGATATCACATCTCATGCTATAGGAAGGGTCTCAGGATTGGAATGGGAAGGAGTTGGATATCACATCTCATGCTAAAGGAAGGGTCTCAGTTTTGGTAGAAGCATTGAGATATCACATCTCATGCTATAGGAAGGGTCTCAGTTTTGGTAGAAGCATTGAGATATCACATCTCTGCTATCGGAAGGGTCTCAGGATAGGAATGGGAAGGACTTAGATATCACATCTCATGCTATAGGGAGGGTCTCAGTTTTGATATTAGAAGCATTGAGATATCACATCTCATGCTATCGGAAGGGTCTCAGGATTGGAATGGGAAGGAGTTGGATATCACATCTCAAGCTATCTCAGGATTGGAATGGGAAGGAGTTTGATATCACATCTCAAGCTATAGGAAGGGTCTCAGGTTTGGAAGGGGAAGGATTTGGATCTCACATCTCATGTTTTAGGACGGGTCTCAGGTTTGGTATTAGAAGCATTGAGATATCACATCTCATGGTATAATAAGTGTCTCAGGATTGGAATGGGAAGGAGTTTGATATCACATCTCAAGCTATAGGAAGGGTCTCAGGCTTGGGAAGGGAAGGATTTGGATAGCACATCTCATGTTATAGGATGGTTCTCATGTTTGGTTTTAGAAGCATTGAGATATCACATCTCATGCTATCGGAAAGGTCTCAGGTTTGGAATGGGAAGGAGTTGGATATCACATCTCATGTTATAGGAAGGATCTCAGGTTTGGTATTAGAGGCATTGAGATATCATATCTCATGCTATATGAAGGGTCTCAGGATTGGAATGTGAAGGATTTGGATATCACATCTCATGCTAAAGGAAGGGTCTCGGGTTTGGCAGAAGCATTGAGATATCACATCTCATGCTATAGGAAGGGTCTCAGGATTGGAATGGGAAGGATTTGGATATCACATCTCATGCCATAGTAAGGGTCTCAGGTTTGGTATAAGCATTGAGATATCACATCTCTGCTATCGGAAGGGTCTCAGGATTGGATTGGGAAGGAGTTGGATATCCCTTCTCATGCTATAGGAAGGGTCTCAGGTTGGAATGGGAAGGAGTTGGATATCACATCTCTTGCTATAGGAAGGGTCTCAGTTTTTTATTAGAAACATTGAGATATCACATCTCATGCTATAGGAAGGGTTTCAGGATTGGAATGGGAAGGATTTGGATATCACATCTCATGCTAAAGGAAGGGTCTCAGGTTTGGAAGGGGAAGGAGTTGGATATCACAACTCATGGTAAAGGAAGGGTCTCAGGTTTGATAGAAGCATTGAGATATTACAGCTCAGGCTATAGGAAGGGTCTCAGGATTGGAATGGGAAGGAGTTGGATATCAGATCTCATGCTAAAGGAAGGGTCTCAGGTTTGATAGAAGCATTGAGATATCACATCTCATGCTATAGGAAGGGTCTCAGGTTTGGTATAAGCATTGAGATATCACATCTCTGCTATCGGAAGGGTCTCAGGATAGGAATGGGAAGGACTTAGATATCACATCTCATGCTATAGGGAGGGTCTCAGTTTTGATATTAGAAGCATTGAGATATCACATCTCATGCTATCGGAAGGGTCTCAGGATTGGAATGGGAAGGAGTTGGATATCACATCTCAAGCTATCTCAGGATTGGAATGGGAAGGAGTTTGATATCACATCTCAAGCTATAGGAAGGGTCTCAGGTTTGGAAGGGGAAGGATTTGGATCTCACATCTCATGTTTTAGGACGGGTCTCAGGTTTGGTATTAGAAGCATTGAGATATTTTTTTTATTTTTTTATTTATTTGCATTTGTTAAGCGCGCTTGCAGCCCGTAAGGCATCGAGGCGCTGTTACAGAGGATACGCAAACTTAGGATTACAGACAGGTGCCAGGAGGGCTCTTAGTTACAGATTGGTAGGCATATATGCAGTGGACGATACAGGTTCAGGTTAAACAAAGAGTCTGGTTTTGATAGCCTTACGGAAGGCTAGGTAGGATTGAATGAGTCTTAGGTGAGGTGGCAGAGCGTTCCAGTGCGTGGCTGCTAGGGTGGGGAAGCTGGAGCCACCAGCGCGCACTTTCCCAGTAGTAGGCGTGACAATTGTGTTGGCATAAGGGGACCTGAGAGGTCTCGTGGCGGTGTGCCTAGTAATTCTGTTGGTCAGGTAAGGAGGGGCAAGTTCGTGAAGGCATTTGTGTGTGAGAGCAAGAGTTTTAAAGACAATTCTCTCTTTGACAGGGAGCCAGTGTGCTTGCCTTCTGATTTCGGAGATATGGTTTCTTCTTGAGGTACCGGTGGCTGCCCTTAGCGCATTGTTCTGGGCTAGCTGCAATTTGGCCAGGTTTTTGCTGGATGTCCCCACGAGAAGGGCATTACAGTAGTCAAGTCTTGACCCGATAATTGCCCTGGCAATCGTGAGGCAATTTTGACGGGCCAAGAAGGGCCTGGCTGCATTGAGGACTTTGGAGTAGTAGGCTGAGGATGCAGCGATAGCATTGACCTGTTTATCCATGGACAGGTCGGAGTCAAGGTAGACTCCGAGTGTCTTAACATGGTTCGAGACCTTGATTGGAATGTTATCAAGTGAGAAGGAGGCGTACTGATCTCCGAGGTTACCCAGAGTGAAGGGTGACCCAATGAGGAGGAGTTCGGTCTTTTCGCTGTTGAGGCACAGCCAATTCTCCGCCATCCAGGATTGGATGGTAGTGTAGATAGAGGTGAGGGTGTTGGAATCTGCTAGGTAGTCGCTCGTGAGTGGGATCAGTACCTGCGTATCGTCAGCATAGTTGGTATATGAAATACCAAGGGAATCCAAGATGCTAAACAGGGGCCTTGTAAAGAGGTTATAGAGTGTTGGGGCGATACAGGATCCCTGAGGGACACCGCAGGTGAGGAGGCTAGGGGTGGCGGCGGCAGCTTCAGAAAAGACTTTCATGGCCCTTTCTTGGAGAAAGGAGGTGATCCACTGGCAGGCTTTCGGGGAGAAGTTGGCTTGGGTGGCTAGGTGGTGACACAAGGTGTTGTGGTCAACCAGATCGAACGCTGCGGATAGATCCAGGAGCAGTAGGAGGGCAGGTTTGCCTGCATCTCTGAGGTCATCCATTTGGTTCTTTAGATCTAGGAGGGCCGTTTCAGTGCCATGTCGGGGGCGGAACCCAGATTGCCGCAGGCCGAGGAGACGGTTGTCCTCTAAGAACTTTTGGACCTGCAGGTAGGCTGCTTTGTCCAAGATTTTGAGCAGGAATGGTACAGTTGTGATGGGCCTGTAATTCCCCGGGACGGTTGGGTCGAGTGAGGGTTTCTTGAGGAGTGGGCGTACCCACGCTTCCTTGAGTCCTGATGGGACATGGCCTGATTGGAAGGAGGAGTTGATAAAGGCTGTAAGGAAGGGGGCGAGAGTATGTGCGGAGTCTTTGATGAGGCTGGCTGGGCAGGCATCGCCTTTACAATTGGAGGGTTTAATATAGTTGAGGAGGATGATGACCTCTTGCTCAGTGATGTCTTTGAATTCGAACATCGGGGATGACGTGGACTTGATGGGTGGCTTGGCGTGGATGTTCGCTATGATATGGGAAAGGGCTTTTTGGTGGCCACAAATTTTTGTTTGGAGGGTGTTGAGCTTCTCTAGCATGGCAGATTGAATGCTGTTGCACCACTTGTCATCTTTGATAACTGAGGAGGGGGGGGCAGATGGTTTTTCAAGTTCCCTGAAGATTGTGAATAGTTCCTTAGATCCTGACTTGGCGTCGGAGATCCTGGCGTTGAAGGAGGCAGCCTTTGCCAGTGTGATGTTAGTCTTGTAGGATTTGGAAATGGCTTTGAACTTCTGTTTAGTGGCTTCAGAGGGGTTTGCTTTCCAGGAGGATAGTGCAATCCTCTTTTGCGCACGTTGGTCAAGGAGTTCTTTAAAGAACCATGAGTTAGCATGTTTGGCTTTCTTAGCTTTTTTGAGAGTCAGGGGAGCAATGGCGTCCACGGCTGACGTGATGACATCCTTGAAGGTGTCAGCTAAGGTGTCAGGGTTATTAGATGAAGGTGCCTGAAGGGCTGGGTTAAGGAGGTAGGGTGCTAGGTTCTCGACTGTGAGGAGGCGTGAGCTCCTGGCGTAGGTGGCGAGGCATGGTGATGGCGGAGAGAGAGCCACTTTTCTGGTTCCGAGGTTGAATTGGATGTAGTGATGGTCAGACCAGGGGATAGGGGTATTGGCCGTGATGAGAAGGGAGCAGTTGTGATGACTGATCCAGTCAAGGGTGTGCCCTTTGATGTCCGTGGTGTCAGAAATGGAGTGCACAAAGCTGATGTTGGAGAGTGCCTTCTTGAGGTGTTTCGCTGGGGAGTCTTTAGGGTCATTCAGCCCTAGGTTGAGGTCACCAAGGAGTAGAACCTGAGAGGTCTTTTTGATGTTGTGAGACAATGCAGGGATAAGGGTGTCATGGAAGTCCGTACATGGGCCAGGGGGTCTGTATACAATGTGCATGGATATGGTGCAGTTGGGCGAGACATTGATTTTTAGCGGGAGGTAGTCACTATTGCTATCAAGGATGCCTTCAGCTTCTCTGATGGTAAGGGTGTCCCTCGCGATGAGGGCAACGCCTCCACCTCTCTGAGAGGTGCGGTCTTTCCTAAAAATGGAATATCCAGGTGGGATGGCGAGTGATAAGACTGGGCCTGAGCTTTCATTCTGCCAGGTTTCAGTAAGGATGAGGAGGTCGAGCTTGTTGTTTATGAGCAGGTCGTTGATGTCAAGGGCGTGAGCTGGTATGGAGCGGGCATTAAGCAGGGCGCAGCTAAGCATGTAGGCATGGGGAGGCGTGGGGATAGGTGGGCTGGTGGGTGAGGATGGAGGGTCAGAAGTACTAGGTGGTGTGGTCGAGGGTGTGGCAACAGTAGGATGAACAGGCACAGAAACATCATTGAGCTGCACAAAATCAAGTGTGGTCATGGGTGTGGCAACAGTAGGATGAATAGGCACAGAAACATCATTGAGCTGCACAAAATCAAGTGTGGTCATGGGTGTGGCAACAGTAGGATGAATAGGCACAGAAACATCATTGAACTGCACAAAATCAAGTGTGGTCATGGGTGTGGCAACAGTAGGATGAATAGGCACAGAAACATCATTGAGCTGCACAAAATCAAGTGTGGTCATGGGTGTGGCAACAGTAGGATGAATAGGCACAGAAACATCATTGCGCTGCACAAAATCAAGTGTGGTCATGGGGGCGGCAACAGTATGCGCTACAGGCATGGGTGCAGTAGGACTGAAGGGCGAAGGTTGTGGGGCAAAGTTAAAGTTCATAGTAGGGTTGGTGATCGTGAGGTATTGTTTGTTGACAAGACCCTTGATGATGAACTGTCGTGCCGTGGCAGAGCATGTGTGTGCTGGCCGCTGGCTTCTTATGCCCAACCTAACATTTCGGTAACCCAAGGTAGGGGTAGAACTAATGGGGTTGGTGGGCTGAGTGCGGGACCGTAGTCGCGCATTCCTGCTGTGGTACAGCAGAGGGCGTGTGTTTGCTAGCAAGGTAGGCGCACATGAAGGTTGTAGCATGGGGGCATTAATGCTAATGGCCTTACCTTGTACTGGTTTAACAAGGCGTGGGGGCGCCAACTGCGCCATCGAGCAGCGGAGAGCTGCAGAGAGAAATGCGGCCTTGGGGGAGTAACTGGCAGTTCTTGGGTGTCTGGGCTGAGGTGAAACTTAAGTTTCTGGGACACCACTCCTACCAAGAGAGTGCAGATTCTTCATTCCCTGAAGGGGAAACTGTTAATATATATTGTGCAGCGTGTCGCGTTTAGCTCTCTCATAGCATGAGGGAATTTTATGGCGAGGCGCGTGGTGTTTAATATTTGGTTAGAGCTGCAATATGCTCTGGATGCAGCGTGTGGAGTCGTGCTTCTTGTGCCTGGGACCGTTGGGAAGCTGGACCCCCGCTTTGCGTATGTTTGTATAGGGGTGTTTTCTGAGACGGGGCTTCCCGTGCCTCCATTATACAGCAGTCTTATGTGGATGGGTTAACAGCCGGGCCTTGGTGTCGAGTGATTCGGGTTTCCCTGGGGGGGGGAGGGAGGGGAACGGGACGCCTGGCTTGACACCCCCAAAACTCTGTGCCGCGGACACACCGAGGCTCAAGAGTCTCCTGTGCAATGACAGCCCCTGCGCAGGTGGGGTGGGGGGGTGGGGGAGGGGGCTCAAAGCCGCCGAATCTACAGGTGCTCTCCGCTGTGCGGAGCACCCGCGACCACCTTACTTGTTGCACGAGGTGTCCGCGGCGCCTTGGGGCCCCCTCCTTAAGAGCTTCACGCGTCTCTCCTCTGCTCTTGTAAACTGGGAGGCAGCTCTCGCGTTGTGTAGTTGCGGCGGGGACCGTTAGATCGGGCCAAACTTCCGCGAGGAGATTTTTATGTGCAACTGCACTTCCCCGCTACAGAGCTTTTTAAAGTCCGGTGCTCTTCCAATTTCTTCTTTTTTCTTTATTTTCTCCTTCTTTTCCCCTTTTCCTTCAGTGGCGCACCTCATTTGTCAGGTATAATAAGGGTCTCAGGATTGGAATGGGAAGGAGTTTGATATCACATCTCAAGCTATAGGAAGGGTCTCAGGTTTGGGAAGGGAAGGATTTGGATAGCACATCTCATGTTATAGGATGGTTCTCATGTTTGGTTTTAGAAGCATTGAGATATCATATCTCATGCTATCGGAAAGGTCTCAGGTTTGGAATGGGAAGGAGTTGGATATCACATCTCATGTTATAGGAAGGATCTCAGGTTTTGTATTAGAAGCATTGAGATATCATATCTCATGCTATAGGAAGGGTCTCAGGATTGGAATGTGAAGGATTTGGATATCACATCTCATGCTAAAGGAAGGGTCTCAGGTTTGGCAGAAGCATTGAGATATCACATCTCATGCTATAGGAAGGGTCTCAGGATTGGAATGGGAAGGATTTGGATATCACATCTCATGCCATAGTAAGGGTCTCAGGTTTGGTATAAGCATTGAGATATCACATCTCTGCTATCGGAAGGGTCTCAGGATTGGATTGGGAAGGAGTTGGATATCCCTTCTCATGCTATAGGAAGGGTCTCAGGTTGGAATGGGAAGGATTTGGATATCACATCTCATGTTATAGGTAGGGTCTCAGGATTGGAATGGGAAGGATTTGGATATCACATCTCTTGCTATAGGAAGGGTCTCAGGTTTTTATTAGAAACATTGAGATATCACATCTCATGCTATAGGAAGGGTTTCAGGATTGGAATGGGAAGGATTTGGATATCACATCTCATGCTAAAGGAAGGGTATCAGGTTTGGAAGGGGAAGGATTTGGATATCATATCTCATGTTATAGGACGGGTCCCAGGTTTGGTATTAGAAGCATTGAGATATCACATCTCATGGTATAGGAAGGGTCTCAGGATTGGAATGGGAAGGAGTTGGATATCACATCTCATCCAATAGGAAGGGTCTCAGGTTTGGAATGGGAAATAATTGGATATCACATCTCATGTTATAGGAAGGATCTCAGGATTGGAATGGGAAGGATTTGGATATCACATCTCTTGCTATAGGAAGGGTCTCAGGATTGGAATGGGAAGGAGTTCGATTTCCCTTCTCATGCTATAGGAAGGGTCTCAGGTTGGAATGGGAAGGACTTGGATAACACATCTCATGTTATAGGAAGGGTCTCAGGATTGGAATGGGAAGGATTTGGATATCACATCTCTTGCTATAGGAAGGGTCTCAGGTTTTTTATTAGAAACATTGAGTTATCACATCTCATGCTATAGGAAGGGTTTCAGGATTGGAATGGGAAGGATTTGGATATCACATCTCATGCTAAAGGAAGGGTCTTAGGTTTGGAAGGGGAAGGATTTGGATATCACATCTCATGTTATAGGACGGGTCCCAGGTTTGGTATTAGAAGCATTGAGATATCACAACTCATGCTATAGGAAGGGTCTCAGGATTGGAATGGGAAGGAGTTGGATATCACATGTCATGCTAAAGGAAGGGTCTCAGGTTTGATAGAAGCATTGAGATTTCACATCTCATGCTATAGGAAGGGTCTCAGGATTGGAATGGGAAGGAGTTGGATATCACATCTCATGCCATAGGAAGGGTCTCAGATTTGGTATAAGCATTGAGATATAACATCTCTGCTATCGGAAGGGTCTCAGGATAGGAATGGGAAGGACTTAGATATCACATCTCATGCTATAGGGAGGGTCTCAGTTTTGATATTAGAGGCATTGAGATATCACATCTCATGCTATCGGAAGGGTCCCGGGATTGGAATGGGAAGGAGTTGGATATCACATCTCAAGCTATCTCAGGATTGGAATGGGAAGGAGTTTGATATCACATCTCAAGCTATAGGAAGGGTCTCAGGTTTGGAAAGGGAAGGATTTGGATTTCACATCTCATGTTGTAGGATGGTTCTCATGTTTGGTTTTAGAAGCATTGAGATATCACATCTCATGCTATCGGAAGGGTCTCAGGTTTGGAAAGGGAAGGATTTGGATTTCACATATGTTATAGGATAGTTCTCAGGTTTGGTTTTAGAAGCATTAAGATATCACATCTCATGCTATAGGAAGGGTCTCAGGTTTGGAATGGGAAGGAGTTGGATACACATCTCATGTTATAGGAAGGATCTCAGGTTTGGTATTAGAAGCATTGAGATATCACATATCATGCTATAGGAAAGGTCTCAGGATTGGAATGGGAAGGAGTTGGATATCACATCTCATGCTAAAGGAAAGGTCTCAGGTTTGGAAGGGGAAGGATTTGGATCTCACAAATGTTTTAGGACGGTTGTCAGGTTTGGTATTAGAAGCATTGAGATATCACATCTCATGGTATAGGAAGGGTCTCAGGATTGGAATGGGAAGGAGTTGGATAGCACATCTCAAGCTATCTCAGGATTGGAATGGGAAGGAGTTTGATATCACATCTCAAGCTATAGGAAGGGTCTCAGGTTTGGAAAGGGAATGATTTGGATTTCACATGTTACAGGATAGTTCTCATGTTTGGTTTTAGAAGCATTAAGATATCACATCTCATGTTATAGGAAGGATCTCAGGTTTGGTATTAGAAGCATTGAGATATCACATCTCATGCTATAGGAAGGGTCTCAGGTTTGGAATGGGAAGGAGTTGGATATCACATCTCATGCTATAGGAAGGATCTCAGGTTTGGTATTAGAAGCATTGAGATATCAGATCTCATGCTATCGGAAGGATCTCAGGTTTGGTATTAGAAGCATTGAGATATCACATCTCATGCTACCAGAAGGGTCTCAGGATTGGAATGGGAAGGAGTCGGATATCACATCTCATGCTAAAGGGAGGGTTTCAGGTTTGGAAGTGGAAGGATTTGGATATCACATCTCATGTTATAGGAAGATCTCAGGTTTGGTATTAGAAGCATTGAGATATCACATCTCATGCTATCAGAAGGGTCTCAGGATTGGAATGGGAAGGAGTCGGATATCACATCTCATGCTAAAGGGAGGGTCTCAGGTTTGGAAGGGGAAGGATTTGAATATCACATCACATGTTATAGGAAGGATCTCAGGTTTGGTATTAGAGGCATTGAGATATCACATCTCATGCTATAGGAAGGGTCTCAGGATTGGAATGGGAAGGAGTTGGATATCACATCTCATGCTAAAGGAAGCGTCTCAGTTTTGGTAGAAGCATTGAGATATCACATCTCATGCTATAGAAAGGGTCTCAGGATTGGAATGGGAAGGAGTTGGATATCACATCTCATGCCATAGGAAGGGTCTCAGGTTTGGTATAAGCATTGAGATATCACATTGGTCTCAGGATTGGATTGGGAAGGAGTTGGATATCACATCTCATCCTATAGGAAGGGTCTCAGGTTTGGAATGGGAAGGAATTGGATATCACATCTCATGTTATAGGAAGGATCTCAGGATTGGAATGGGAAGGATTTGGATATCACATCTCTTGCTATAGGAAGGGTTTCAGGTTTTTTATCAGAAACATTGAGATATCACATCTCATGCTATAGGAAGGGTTTCAGGATTGGAATGGGAAGGAGTTGGATATCACATCTCATGTTATAGGAAGGATCTCAGGATTGGAATGGGAAGGATTTGGATATCACATCTCTTGCTATAGGAAGGGTCTCAGGTTTTTTATTAGAAACATTGAGATATCACATCTCATGCTAAAGGAAGGGTTTCAGGATTCGAATGGGAAGGATTTGGATATCATATCTCATGTTATAGGACAGGTCCCAGGTTTGGTATTAGAAGCATTGAGATATCACATCTCATGGTATAGGAAGGGTCTCAGGATTGGAATGGGAAGGAGTTGGATATCCCTTCTCATGCTATAGGAAGGGTCTCAGGTTGGAATGGGAAGGAGTTGGATATCACATCTCATGTTATAGGAAGGGTCTCAGGATTGGAATGGGAAGGATTTGGATATCATATCTCTTGCTATAGGAAGGGTCTCATGTTTTTTATTAGAAACAGAGATATCACATCTCATGGTATAGGAAGGGTTTCAGGATTGGAATGGGGAGGATTTGGATATCACATTTCATGCTAAAGGAAGGGTCTCAGGTTTGGAAGGGGAAGGAGTTGGATATCACATCTCATGCTAAAGGAAGGGTCTCAGGTTTGATAGAAGCATTGAGATATCACATCTCATGCTATAGGAAGGGTCTTAGGTTTGGTATAAGCATTGAGATATCACATCTCTGCTATCGGAAGGGTCTCAGGTTAGGAATGGGAAGGAGTTGGATATCACATCTCAAGCTATCTCAGGATTGGAATGGGAAGGAGTTTGATATCACATCTCAAGCTTTAGGAAGGGTCTCAGGTTTGGAAGGGGAAGGATTTGGATCTCACATCTCATGTTTTAGGACGGGTCTCAGGTTTGGTATTAGAAACATTGAGATATCACATCTCATGGTATAGGAAGGGTCTCAGGATTGGAATGGGAAGGAGTTGGATATCACATCTCATGCTATAGGAAGGGTCTCAGTTTTGATATTAGAAGCATTGAGATATCACATCTCATGCTATCGGAAGGGTCTCAGGATTGGAATGGGAAGGAGTTGGATATCACATCTCAAGCTATCTCAGGATTGGAATGGGAAGGAGTTTGATATCACATCTCAAGCTTTAGGAAGGGTCTCAGGTTTGGAAGGGGAAGGATTTGGATCTCACATCTCATGTTTTAGGACGGGTCTCAGGTTTGGTATTAGAAACATTGAGATATCACATCTCATGGTATAGGAAGGGTCTCAGGATTGGAATGGGAAGGAGTTGGATATTACATCTCATGCTATAGGAAGGGTCTCAGGTTTGGTAGAAGCATTGAGATATCACATCTCATGCTATAGGAAGGGTCCCAGGATTGGAATGGGAAGGAGTTGGATATCACATCTCATGCCATAGGAAGGGTCTCAGGTTTGGTATAAGCATTGAGATATCACATCTCTGCTATCATAAGGGTCTCATGATTGGTATAGGAAGGAGTTGTATATCCCATCTCATGCTTTAAGAAGGGTCTCAGGTTTGGTATTAGAATTATTGAGATATCACATCTCATGCTATAGGAAGGGTCTAAGGATTGGAATGGGAAGGAGTTGGGTATCACATCTTATGCTATAGGAAGGGTCTCAGGTTTGGTATTAGAAGCATTGTGATATTACATCTCATGCTATAGGAAGGGTCTCAGGATTGGATTGGGAAGGAGTTGGATATCACATCTCATGCTATAGGAAGGGTCTCAGGTTTGGAATGGGAAGGGTTTGTACATCACATCTCTTGCTATAGGAAGGGCCTCAGGTTTGGTATGAGAAACATTGAGATATCACATCTCATGGTATAGGAAGGATCTCAGGATTAGAATGGGAAGGAGTTGGATATCACATCTCATGTTATAGGAAGGATATCAGGTTTGGTATTAGAAGCATTGAGATATCACATCTCATGATATAGGAAGGGTCTCAGGATTGGAATGGGAAGGTTTTGGATATCACATCTCATGCTATAGGAAGGGTCTCAGGATTGGAATGGGAAGGAGTAGTATATGACATCTCATGCCATAGGAAGGGTCTCAGGTTTGGTATAAGCATTGAGATATCACATCTCTGCTATCGAAAGGGTCTCAGGATTGGAATGGGAAAGAGTTGGATATCCCATCTCATGTTATAGGAAGGGTCTCAGGTTTGGTATTAGAAGCATTGAGATTTCACATCTCATGCTATAGGAAGGGTCTCAGGATTGGAATGGGAAGGGCTTGGATATCCCATCTCATGTTATAGGACGGGTCTCAGGTGTGGTATTGAAGCATTGAGATATCACATCGCATGCTGTAGGAAGGGTCTCAGGTTTGGAATGGGAAGGAATTGGATATCACATCTCATGTCATAGGAAGGATATCAGGTTTTCTATTAGAAGCATTGAGATATCACATCTCATGCTATAGGAAAGGTCTCAGGATTGGAATGGGAACTAGTTGGATATTACATTCTTGTTATAGGAAGGGTCTCAGGTTTGGAATGGGAAGGAGTTGGATATCACATATGCTATAGGAAGGGTCTCAGGTTTGGAACGGGAAGGAGTTGGATATCTCATCTCATGCTTAAAGAAGGGTCTCAGTTTTGGTATTAGAAGCATTGAGATATCACATCTCATGCTATAGGAAGGGTCTCAGGATTGGAATGGGAAGGAGTTGGATATCACATCTCATGGTATAGGAAGGGTCTCAGGGTTGGTATTACAAGCATTGTGATATTACATCTCATGCTATAGGAAGGGTCTCAGGATTGGATTGGGAAGGAGTCGGATATCACATCTCATGCTATAGGAAGGGTATCAGGTTTGGGAAGGATTTGTATATCACATCTCTTGCTATAGGAAGGGCCTCAGGTTTGGTATGAGAAACATTGAGATATCACATCTCATAGTATAGGAAGGATCTCAGTATTGGAATGGAAAGGAGTTGGATATCACATCTCATGTTATAGGAAGGATATCAGGTGTGGTATTAGAAGCATTGAGATATAACATCTCATGCTATAGGAAGGGTCTCAGGATTGGAATGGGAAGGAGTTGGACATCACATCTCATGCTATAGGGAGGGTCTCAGGTTTGGTAAAAGCATTGAGATATCAGATCTCATGCTATCGGAAGGATCTCAGGTTTGGTATTAGAAGCATTGAGATATCACATCTCATGCTACCAGAAGGGTCTCAGGATTGGAATGGGAAGGAGTCGGATATCACATCTCATGCTAAAGGGAGGGTTTCAGGTTTGGAAGTGGAAGGATTTGGATATCACATCTCATGTTATAGGAAGATCTCAGGTTTGGTATTAGAAGCATTGAGATATCACATCTCATGCTATCGGAAGGATCTCAGGTTTGGTATTAGAAGCATTGAGATATCACATCTCATGCTATCAGAAGGGTCTCAGGATTGGAATGGGAAGGAGTCGGATATCACATCTCATGCTAAAGGGAGGGTCTCAGGTTTGGAAGTGGAAGGATTTGGATATCACATCTCATGTTATAGGAAGGATCTCAGGTTTGATATTAGAAGCATTGAGATATCACATCTCATGCTATAGGAAGGGTCTCAGGATTGGAATGGGAAGGAGTTGGATATCACATCTCATGCTAAAGGAAGGGTCTCAGTTTTGGTAGAAGCATTGAGATATCACATCTCATGCTATAGGAAGGGTCTCAGGATTGGAATGGGAAGGAGTTGGATATCACATCTCATGCCATAGGAAGGGTCTCAGGTTTGGTATAAGCATTGAGATATCACATTGGTCTCAGGATTGGATTGGGAAGGAGTTGGATATCACATCTCATCCAATAGGAAGGGTCTCAGGTTTGGAATGGGAAGGAATTGGATATCACATCTCATGTTATAGGAAGGATCTCAGGATTGGAATGGGAAGGATTTGGATATCACATCTCTTGCTATAGGAAGGGTCTCAGGTTTTTTATCAGAAACATTGAGATATCACATCTCATGCTATAGGAAGGGTTTCAGGATTGGAATGGGAAGGAGTTGGATATCACATCTCATGTTATAGGAAGGGTCTCAGGATTGGAATGGGAAGGAGTAGTATATGACATCTCATGCCATAGGAAGGGTCTCAGGTTTGGTATAAGCATTGAGATATCACATCTCTGCTATCGAAAGGGTCTCAGGATTGTAATGGGAAAGAGTTGGATATCCCATCTCATGTTATAGGAAGGGTCTCAGGTTTGGTATTAGAAGCATTGAGATTTCACATCTCATGCTATAGGAAGGGTCTCAGGATTGGAATGGGAAGGGCTTGGATATCCCATCTCATGTTATAGGACGGGTCTCAGGTGTGGTATTAGAAGCATTGAGATATCACATTGCATGCTGTAGGAAGGGTCTCAGGTTTGGAATGGGAAGGAATTGGATATCACATCTCATGTCATAGGAAGGATATCAGGTTTTCTATTAGAAGCATTGAGATATCACATCTCATGCTATAGGAAAGGTCTCAGGATTGGAATGGGAACTAGTTGGATATTACATTCTTGTTATAGGAAGGGTCTCAGGTTTGGAATGGGAAGGAGTTGGATATCACATATGCTATAGGAAGGGTCTCAGGTTTGGAACGGGAAGGAGTTGGATATCTCATCTCATGCTTAAAGAAGGGTCTCAGTTTTGGTATTAGAAGCATTGAGATATCACATCTCATGCTATAGGAAGGGTCTCAGGATTGGAATGGGAAGGAGTTGGATATCACATCTCATGGTATAGGAAGGGTCTCAGGGTTGGTATTACAAGCATTGTGATATTACATCTCATGCTATAGGAAGGGTCTCAGGATTGGATTGGGAAGGAGTCGGATATCACATCTCATGCTATAGGAAGGGTATCAGGTTTGGGAAGGATTTGTATATCACATCTCTTGCTATAGGAAGGGCCTCAGGTTTGGTATGAGAAACATTGAGATATCACATCTCAAAGTATAGGAAGGATCTCAGTATTCGAATGGAAAGGAGTTGGATATCACATCTCATGTTATAGGAAGGATATCAGGTGTGGTATTAGAAGCATTGAGATATAACATCTCATGCTATAGGAAGGGTCTCAGGATTGGAATGGGAAGGAGTTGGACATCACTTCTCATGCTATAGGGAGGGTCTCAGGTTTGGTAAAAGCATTGAGATATCAGATCTCATGCTATCGGAAGGATCTCAGGTTTGGTATTAGAAGCATTGAGATATCACATCTCATGCTACCAGAAGTGTCTCAGGATTGGAATGGGAAGGAGTCGGATATCACATCTCATGCTAAAGGGAGGGTTTCAGGTTTGGAAGTGGAAGGATTTGGATATCACATCTCATGTTATAGGAAGATCTCAGGTTTGGTATTAGAAGCATTGAGATATCACATCTCATGCTATCGGAAGGATCTCAGGTTTGGTATTAGAAGCATTGAGATATCACATCTCATGCTATCAGAAGGGTCTCAGGATTGGAATGGGAAGGAGTCGGATATCACATCTCATGCTAAAGGGAGGGTCTCAGGTTTGGAAGTGGAAGGATTTGGATATCACATCTCATGTTATAGGAAGTGTTAAGACGGATTTCTGAACTCTGTCCTGGTGGCGCAGAAGTTCAGAAGGCCAACCTAATTACTTGGAACAGGGTAACCTCTGGACGAGCCAGACCAATCAAGGTAGCGATCGCGGCGGTCAAGACTAGATCTCAAGAGGGGTGAGGGTGACTGAAAGCCCGCAATGAGCACACAAAACCAGAACACTTACAAACTACTCCAAACAGGTGTTATATCAAAAATATATACACATTTATTTTAAGGCCTTTAAAACAACGACTGTAGCGAGAAAAGCAAAATATCACAATATTAAACCAACACATACCATATCAACACAATATATATACAAATACTACAGTCGCAAGCGTTTAAAGCACGAAATATGTAGTCCACCTGAAAGGGAAGGAAAACAGGCAGTGCGATAATGCTTTCGACTCAGTTCGCCTTCATAGGCACCTAACTAGATGGAAGTCCGAGCCCTGCGAAGAGTGGAGCCTGGTGCTCAAAGTACCTGCACGCGCTGGTGCCAACGGGCAAAAGGAGAAGCTCTTCGAAGGAAGTCAGGCAGTTCGGGTTAGTGCACAGCAGAAGAAGAACAGGGTCCGCAACTCAAGCGCAGCCTCCACAGCGGGCAGAAGAAGAGCGCGAGTACGGGCGAAAAGGGTGCTGTTTTACACAGCGGGGAAAAGCAATGGGCTACTGCAGGAGGGCGACCAGATCCTAGCTATGCTACTCACCGGTCCCCGAAGCAAGCAGTCCCAGGCTTCTCCACGTTAGTTTCAGCAGCTGGCAGGTTCAGAAGAGCAGGGAACGCTTTGTAGTCGTGTAGAGCAAAAAGACGTCCCAATCGACGAAACCGGCACAGTTTGTTGCCGCAGCAGGACAACGGAGCGGCCGTGCGTATCTGAGTCAAAAGTACACTCCTCCCTTCAGACCTGGGAACGCCAAGTGCACGAAGCGTGGGAGAGTGACAAGGACTCGAGATACTGCACAACCTGGCGGCGGTTGCAGAGCCAGACTCCTTTGTAAGCTGGTCAGTCAACTGGATGGCCCAGAGATGCTTCCGAAGGCTTACTTGGCAGGAGATGGTTGAAGATGCCGGGAATAGCTGTTCCTGCTATCCCAAAGGTCGAAGCACCAGTACAGGCCTTCTGGTTCGATCAAAGGAGGACAGGGGCTCTCAGGACGACAGCAGTGCAAAGGAGGATTCCTTCAGCAGGTCACCAGCGATTCCTCGGTCCAGCCTCTTGGTTGCAGGATACTTGGCTCCTGTATTCCTTCGTTCGTGAGAACTCAGGAGATCGACATGGTAGTGGTGTTTCCAGCCTCCTCTTATCCATGGTTCCCTTCGCGCCAAAACGGAGGGGAGCCAATGGGAGATCCGCTCATCAACACACATACCATACGTGGACCAATCACGGACCACGGTGGTCCCAAGCATTCACACCACCCTAGACTCTCTGGCACCCAGGATGTGTATTGGGACCAGACATCCCAGCCCACACCCTGGAGGCACACAAACGACATGTAGAAGCCCGCGAAAGCATCCGTGTTTCGCGGGAAAGTACATGCCCAAATAAGGAAGGTTTCCGGGTCGCTGGACCTGGGGAAGGTGAAGGGAGCAAGACGGTCAGTGGACAGGACAAAGGAGCCTCGTGGTCTGGCCATTTTGGGGAGCCAGGCCACCATTTTGGGTTCAGTGCAAAAACGTGCTCAGAACGCCAAAAGGAGCTCAAAATATACAAAACGATCGCTGCCACCATTCCAGTCCCTGAATGACTTGCACCGATCAAATACCATCCTAAACGAGTATCTAGGGCCTGTAGAAGGCTAGAGACCCAAGAGAGCTGTAACTTAGCTTACAGTGCCCTCTTGTGTCGTGTTGCACTAAAGCTGCGACACGATAAAAGAAACTACGGGAAACAACGTTCCCCGGTACTGACTGTCTTAAGGGCATGTCAGTTTCCCCGTAAGAAAGGAGCGAAAGCCCAGAGAAGTGCGGCAGAAGGCTGTACTTCTCTGGCAAAGTCAAGAACAAGGTTAAAAACAATAGCAAAAAGTTTAGGGGTTGCCACATGGAAGGAAGATTACCTACAATTACGAAATCTTTCCTAACACTCGCCCCTCCCAGACTATGGACAGGGGGAACTAATGCACCCCTGGATGAGTCTCATGTTCAGGTCGGTTAAACATTCTGGACAACCCATCAGCATTGCTATGTTGGACACCTGGCCTATGCTCAATAGTGAAGTCGAAGCCTTGAAGACTTATGGACCACCTAAGCAACTTTGGATTCTCCCCCTTCATGTTCATTAGCCACTTTAACGGCTTATGGTCAGTCTGCACAGTGAAGCGAGTCCCATAGAGGTAGGGCCTCAGCTTCCTTAGGGCCCACACAACAGAGAAACATTCTTTCTCTACCGTGGACCATCTGAGCTCTCTGTCCTTAAGCTGGCGACTAATAAAACCGATAGGGTGTTCCTTACCCTTCTCATCTACTTGTGATAGTACAGCTCCTATCCCAGTGTCAGAGGCGTCCGTCTGCACGATAAAAGGTCTTTGATAATCAGGGGCCCGGAGGACAGGGGCCTGGCACAAGGAGTCTTTTAAGCCATTGAAGGCCTTCTCACACTCGTCGGTCCAAGTTACCTTCTTGGGTTTCTTCGGAGTTGTGAGAGCAGTCAGAGGAGCAGCTATGGTGCCATAGTCTGCCATAAAATTGCGGTAATACCCCGTGAGTCCTAAGAAGGCTCTCACTTGGGTTTGCGTAGTGGGGGTAGGCCAGTCTTGTACTGCTTGTACTTTACTGGGTAGAGGCTGTATCCTCCCTCCACCTACTTCATGTCCAAGGTAAACCACTGAGCCTTGTCCAATCTGACATTTACTAGCCTTTATGGTCAAGTGGGCTTTCTGAAGAGCCTGGAGCACAATCCCGAGGTGTTTCACATGGTCTTCCCAGGTGGCACTGAAAACTGCTATATCGTCCAGATATGCGAGACAGAATTCGTCCAACCCATTCAACACATGATTCACAAGCCTCTGGAAAGTGGCAGGTGCATTTTTCAACCCGAACGGCATTACCCGGAATTGGTAAAGGCCGTCTGGCGTAGAAAATGCTGTCTTCTCCCTGGCATGTTCTGCTAAAGCTATTTGCCAATAGCCAGCAGTAAGGTCAAACGTGCTGAGGTACTTGGAGGCACCCAAAGTATCCACCAGCTCATCTGTTCGAGGCAGGGGGTGTGCGTCTGTCTTGGTGACAGCATTCAGAGCCCTGTAATCCACGCAGAACCTCAATTCAGAAGTGCCTGCCTTTGGAACCAAAACCACAGGACTGGACCAAGGACTACTAGAGGGTTCAATCACCCCAAGGTCTAACATCTTGTTGACCTCGGTCTTAATATAAGACCGTACTTTGTCTGACATCCTGTATCCCTTACTTTTGGTAGGTACACTGTCTCCTGTGTCAATGTTATGTTTGCACCAAGGTGTAAAACCAGGCGACTGTGAGAACAGGGGGGAAAACTGCCTAAGCAAACTTTTCACCTCAGCCTGCTGATCAGAAGTCAGGTGAGGGGCCACTCGGACACCCTCAATGGAGCTATCTGAAGGACCGCCTTGGAACAGGTCGGGGAGAGGTTCAGACTCCTCTTCCTCAACGTCTGAAGCCAGTAGCAGTGCTGCGATTTCGACTCTTGGGACGAAAGCCTTCAGCCTATTTACGTGGAACACTTTTGGAGCCTGTCCAGGCCTTCCAAGGTCCACTAAATAGTTCACCTCACCCAGGGGCTCCACCACTGTGTAAGGGCCTGACCATTTGTCCTGTAAAGCTCGAGGCCTTATGGGATTCATGATCAGGACTTGCTGACCAGGTGTAAAGTTGATGAGGGAAGCTTTCTGGTCGTACCAATGTTTCACCAGCGCTTGCCCTGCCTTCAATTTATCACTAGCCAAGCCCATCAGAAGTACCATCCGTTTTCTGAGCCCTAGCACATAATCAACTACGTTGGTAGTAACAGGGGGAGTGGGCATCTCCCATCCCTCTTTGACGATGGCTAAGGGTCCCCGTACGGGATGACCGAACAGAAGTTCGAAGGGGCTGAAGCCAACACCCTCCTGTGGTACCTCTCGGTAGGCAAACAGTAAGCATGGTAAAAGAAGATCCCATTTTCTTCTCTGGGGCTCCTCCAGAGCCCCAATCATGCTCTTTAACGTTCTGTTGAAACGTTCCACCAGACCATTGGTCTGGGGGTGGTATGCAGAAGAGAACTTGTAGGTGACCCCACATTCTTTCCACATAGCCTGCATATACTTCGACATAAAGTTGCTGCCACGATCTGACACAACTTCTTTAGGGAAGCCAACCCTAGTAAATATGCCGAGTAAAGCTTTTGCAACTGACTTGGCAGTTACAGTCTTTAATGGGATGGCCTCAGGATACCTGGTTGCATGGTCGACCAGCACCAGGATAAACCTATTGCCCGAGGATGTTTGCGGGTCAAGGGGACCAACTATGTCGATCCCTACCCTTTCAAATGGTACCCCCACAACTGGGAGCGGTACCAACGGAGCTTGGATTGTCGCGCCAACTTTCCCAGACAACTGGCAGGAGGCACAACTCCTGCAGTGACTTTCTACTTGCACCCCCATCTTGGGCCAGTAGAAGTGCATGGATAACCTTTGCTTGGTCCTCTTCATACCAAGGTGACCAGCAAGGGGAACTTCATGCGCCAACTGCAGGAGGAAGGGCCTAACAGCAAGGGGAACCACCAACCTCCTATGGTCTCCTTCTGTAGACTCTGTGGGCTCACTATACAGGAGTCCACCTTCCCAATAAATCCTATGCGTCCCATGAGGTTCACCCTCAAGCTGGGAGCAGGCCTGTCTCCTTAGGCCTTCCAGAGATGGGCACTCACGTTGGCCTTTACTGAATTCGTCCCTATCAGGACCTCCTTCAACTAACAAGTCTTTTAGTTCAGGATGATCGTTGGGGTCGAAAACTTCAGGCATCGCCACCTCCTCGTCAGGTCCGGGCGATTGACCAACTTCCTCCACCGCAGTGGTAGGCGAGCTCGGGGGAATATTCTCTTTCCCTCGTCGTGACTTGTTGACTCCTTTCGCCTTGGGTTTCCCCTTTGGCTGGGGCGGCGTATTGGACTTGGCCAATGCTGCCCGTGCTTGAGACCGTGTGTAGGGTCGTTCGGCAGTGTCTCCTACGAGCCCTAGAGCTCTGAGATCATTACCTAGTAAGACCTTTCCCGGGACGTTTCTCTGAATGCTCACTGGAATCCTGACTGCTGTACCATTTAAAGTAAGATTTACAGGGATCACGGGAAACATACGGAGGGGGCCGTCAGCCAACTTAGTGGGCATCAGAGTAGCTCTGGCAACTTCCTCTGAGTCTACCAAGGTAGAATCCACTACAGTGCGACTGCACCCACTATCCCTAAGAGCTGGAGTATCTACTCCATTGATCAGCACACTGTCTTTAAAGTAGTGCTTGGTATTATCCGGAATCCTAGCATAAGCCTCTGCGACTTTAGGCTCCCAGGAACCCAGGGACACTAAAACTACCTCAGCCTCTATTCCGCTGGGAAATGAGTCTGAGGAGAAGGATGCTCCTGTAATCTCTTCTTCCTCGTAGGAGGAGAAGGCCAGATTAGCGGAGTGGACCCCCAAAGGTCTAACCTTACAACGGGGATCCCCCTTCACATGGTCAGTTGCTCCACAAGCAAAACACGATCCAATGGGTCTGTTTACATAGGGAGGCTTATTGTAACCAGAGTTCTGTTTCGGAGGCTGCCCTCCACTACCCTGTGAGTTCTCGTGTGTTTTACCCTTGTTTTTCTGTTTGTGGCCCTTATGGGAAGAAGATTTAGCAGATTCCCCACCCGCCATATCTTTGAACTTTTTCCCTTCCTCCTGCTTACCAGGATGAGTTTTGTCCTTATGGGACACTCGATGTGACACCCATAAATCTGCTGCAATGGCCAGCTTCTTAGGATCTATCTCCTTCGAATCGGCCAAATGCTGCTTAAGCTCCGGGGAAGAAGAAGCAAAAATATGTTCCAGCATGACAAGATTTATCATGCCGGCGAAGGTAGAAACCATATAACCTTCGACCCAGCCAGTTAAGTTTTTCAAGGATTCAGCGACATACGATACCCAAGTACCACCTTCCTTTTTCTTATACTCTCTAAAACGTTTTAAATATTGGGCCGGAGTCTTCCCAAACTTTAAAATGAGAGTCTGCTTCAACATTGCGAAATCAGCTCGCTCAGCCTTCGACATCTCCATAATGGCACTACAGCCAGAATGGGGCAGTCTACTGAGTAACCACGCAATCTTATCAGCATTGTCAACTTTCTGAACTTCGCATGCATACTCAAACGCATTCAGCCAGTCCATAATGTCATTCCCTTCTTCATACACACTGAGCAGATCTTTTGGAAACCGTGGATGAGAGGAGGCCCCAGACCCATGTCCAGGACCCGCGGACCCAGTTGCAACCTGAAGCTTGGCCAGTTCCAACTGGTGATCCCTGTCTTTTTGTTTTTCTGCCTGTTCGATTTTTAGTTTGGCTATGCTGAATTCAAGCTCCTGCTGCCTAAACCGCAGCTCTTGCTTCTTGAATTCAAGCATAGCCTCCCCATCAGCACTGGCAGAGGAAACATTAGACATCTCGTCCTCCCTGTCCTCGTGGTCGCGATGGATCAGTGCGGCGGCAGAACCGTCGGTTCTGCCAGTGAGAGCAGCCCCACCACCTTCCGCACTGTCCTCAGAAGTGATAGCGTCAAGCTGCACTTCTTGCCACGCCACAATTCTTTGGATCATTTCCAATTTCGTGCCTTGAGAGGAAACCCCTCTCTCCGCACACATCTTTTTTAGTGTTTCTGATTTAGAAGCATTCAAAGTTAACAAGGTACTTGTTTCCATACTGTGTGATAGGACTATGGCCTTTTTAAAGTTATATTACAACAATTCACTACGTGTACTGGTTGGAATAACCTGAAATGCCTTAGTTCGAGCGCAACACTGGATACCTTCAGTCGTATCCCACCGCTGCCACCAATTTGTTAAGACGGATTTCTGAACTCTGTCCTGGTGGCGCAGAAGTTCAGAAGGCCAACCTAATTACTTGGAACAGGGTAACCTCTGGACGAGCCAGACCAATCAAGGTAGCGATCGCGGCGGTCAAGACTAGATCTCAAGAGGGGTGAGGGTGACTGAAAGCCCGCAATGAGCACACAAAACCAGAACACTTACAAACTACTCCAAACAGGTGTTATATCAAAAATATATACACATTTATTTTAAGGCCTTTAAAACAACGACCGTAGCGAGAAAAGCACAATATCACAATATTAAACCAACACATACCATATCAACACAATATATATACAAATACTACAGTCGCAAGCGTTTAAAGCACGAAATATGTAGTCCACCTGAAAGGGAAGGAAAACAGGCAGTGCGATAATGCTTTCGACTCAGTTCGCCTTCATAGGCACCTAACTAGATGGAAGACCGAGCCCTGCGAAGAGTGGAGCCTGGTGCTCAAAGTACCTGCACGCGCTGGTGCCAACGGGCAAAAGGAGAAGCTCTTCGAAGGAAGTCAGGCAGTTCGGGTTAGTGCACAGCAGAAGAAGAACAGGGTCCGCAACTCAAGCGCAGCCTCCACAGCGGGCAGAAGCAGAGCGCGAGTACGGGCGAAAAGGGTGCTGTTTTACACAGCGGGGAAAAGCAATGGGCTACTGCAGGAGGGCGACCAGATCCTAGCTATGCTACTCACCGGTCCCCGAAGCAAGCAGTCCCAGGCTTCTCCACGTTAGTTTCAGCAGCTGGCAGGTTCAGAAGAGCAGGGAACGCTTTGTAGTCGTGTAGAGCAAAAAGACGTCCCAATCGACGAAACCGGCACAGTTTGTTGCCGCAGCAGGACAACGGAGCGGCCGTGCGTATCTGAGTCAAAAGTACACTCCTCCCTTCAGACCTGGGAACGCCAAGTGCACGAAGCGTGGGAGAGTGACAAGGACTCGAGATACTGCACAACCTGGCGGCGGTTGCAGAGCCAGACTCCTTTGTAAGCTGGTCAGTCAACTGGATGGCCCAGAGACGCTTCCGAAGGCTTACTTGGCAGGAGATGGTTGAAGATGCCGGGAATAGCTGTTACTGCTATCCCAAAGGTCGAAGCACCAGTACAGGCCATCTGGTTCGATCAAAGGAGGACAGGGACTTTCAGGACGACAGCAGTGCAAAGGAGGATTCCTTCAGCGGGTCACCAGCGATTCCTCGGTCCAGCCTCTTGGTTGCAGGATACTTGGCTCCTGTATTCCTTCGTTCGTGAGAACTCAGGAGATCGACATGGTAGTGGTGTTTCCAGCCTCCTCTTATCCATGGTTCCCTTCGCGCCAAAACGGAGGGGAGCCAATGGGAGATCCGCTCATCAACACACATACCATACGTGGACCAATCACGGACCACGGTGGTCCCAAGCATTCACACCACCCTAGACTCTCTGGCACCCAGGATGTGTATTGGGACCAGACATCCCAGCCCACACCCTGGAGGCACACAAACGACATGTAGAAGCCCGCGAAAGCATCCGTGTTTCGCGGGAAAGTACATGCCCAAATAAGGAAGGTTTCCAGGTCGCTGGACCTGGGGAAGGTGAAGGGAGCAAGACGGTCAGTGGACAGGACAAAGGAGCCTCGTGGTCTGGCCATTTTGGGGAGCCAGGCCACCATTTTGGGTTCAGTGCAAAAACGTGCTCAGAACGCCAAAAGGAGCTCAAAATATACAAAACGATCGCTGCCACCATTCCAGTCCCTGAATGACTTGCACCGATCAAATACCATCCTAAACGAGTATCTAGGGCCTGTAGAAGGCTAGAGACCCAAGAGAGCTGTAACTTAGCTTACAGTGCCCTCTTGTGTCGTGTTGCACTAAAGCTGCGACACGATAAAAGAAACTACGGGAAACAACGTTCCCCGGTACTGACTGTCTTAAGGGCATGTCAGTTTCCCCTTAAGAAAGGAGTGAAAGCCCAGAGAAGTGCGGCAGAAGGCTGTACTTCTCTGGCAAAGTCAAGAACAAGGTTAAAAACAATAGCAAAAAGTTTAGGGGTTGCCACATGGAAGGAAGATTACCTACAATTACGAAATCTTTCCTAACAGGAAGGATCTCAGGTTTGATATTAGAAGCATTGAGATATCACATCTCATGCTATAGGAAGGGTCTCAGGAATGGAATGGGAAGGAGTTGGATATCGCATCTCATGCTAAAGGAAGGGTCTCAGTTTTGGTAGAAGCATTGAGATATCACATCTCATGCTATAGGAAGGGTCTCAGGATTGGAATGGGAAGGAGTTGGATATCACATCTCATGCCATAGGAAGGGTCTCAGGTTTGGTATAAGCATTGAGATATCACATTGGTCTCAGGATTGGATTGGGAAGGAGTTGGATATCACATCTCATCCAATAGGAAGGGTCTCAGGTTTGGAATGGGAAGGAATTGGATATCACATCTCATGTTATAGGAAGGATCTCAGGATTGGAATGGGGAGGATTTGGATATCACATCTCTTGCTATAGGAAGGGTCTCAGGTTTTTTATCAGAAACATTGAGATATCACATCTCATGCTATAGGAAGGGTTTCAGGATTGGAATGGGAAGGAGTTGGATATCACATCTCATGTTATAGGAAGGGTCTCAGGATTGGAATGGGAAGGATTTGGATATCACATCTCTTGCTATAGGAAGGGTCTCAGGTTTTTTATTAGAAACATTGAGATATCACATCTCATGCTAAAGGAAGAGTTTCAGGATTCGAATGGGAAGGATTTGGATATCATATCTCATGTTATAGGACGGGTCCCAGGTTTGGTATTAGAAGCATTGAGATATCACATCTCATGGTATAGGAAGGGTCTCAGGATTGGAATGGGAAGGAGTTGGATATCACATCTTATGCTATAGGAAGGGTCTCAGGATTGGTATTACAAGCATTGTGATATTACATCTCATGCTATAGGAAGGGTCTCAGGATTGGATTGGGAAGGAGTTGGATATCACATCTCATGCTATAGGAAGGGTCTCAGGTTTGGAATGGGAAGGATTTGTACATCACATCTCTTGCTATATGAAGGGCCTCAGGTTTGGTATGAGAAACATTGAGATATCACATCTCATGCTATCAGAAGGGTCAAAGGATTGGAATGGGAAGGAGTTGGATATCACATCTCAAGCTATCTCAGGATTGGAATGGGAAGGAGTTTGATATCACATCTCAAGCTATAGGAAGGGTCTCAGGTTTGGAAGGGGAAGGATTTGGATCTCACATCTCATGTTTTAGGACGGGTCTCAGGTTTGGTATTAGAAACATTGAGATATCACATCTCATGGTATAGGAAGGGTCTCAGGATTGGAATGGGAAGGAGTTGGATATCACATCTCATGCTATAGGAAGGGTCTCAGGTTTGGTAGAAGCATTGAGATATCACATCTCATGCTATAGGAAGGGTCTCAGGATTGGAATGGGAAGGAGTTGGATATCACATCTCATGCTAAAGGAAGGGTCTCAGTTTTGGTAGAAGCATTGAGATATCACATCTCATGCTATAGGAAGTGTCTCAGGATTGGAATGGGAAGGAGTTGGATATCACATCTCATGCCATATGAAGGGTCTCAGGTTTGGTATAAGCATTGAGATATCACATTGGTCTCAGGATTGGAATGTGAAGGAGTTGGATATCACATCTCATCCAATAGGAAGGGTCTCAGGTTTGGAATGGGAAGGAATTGGATATCACATCTCATGTTATAGGAAGGATCTCAGGATTGGAATGGGAAGGATTTGGATATCACATCTCTTGCTATAGGAAGGGTCTCAGGTTTTTTATTAGAAATATTGAGATATCACATCTCATGCTATAAGAAGGGTTTCAGGATTGGAATGGGAAGGAGTTGGATATCTCATCTCATGTTATAGGAAGGGTCTCAGGAGTGGAATGGGAAGGATTTGGATATCACATCTCTTGCTATAGGAAGGGTCTCAAGTTTTTTATTAGAAACATTGAGATATCACATCTCATGCTAAAGGAAGGGTTTCAGGATTGGAATGGGAAGGATTTGGATATCATATCTCATGTTATAGGACAGGTCCCAGGTTTGGTATTAGAAGCATTGAGATATCACATCTCATGGAATAGGAAGGGTCTCAGGATTGGAATGGGAAGGAGTTGGATATCCCTTCTCATGCTATAGGAAGGGTCTCAGGTTGGAATGGGAAGGAGTTGGATATCACATCTCATGTTATAGGAAGTGTCTCAGGATTGGAATGGGAAGGATTTGGATATCACATCTCTTGCTATAGGAAGGGTCTCAAGTTTTTTATTAGAAACATTGAGATATCACATCTCATGCTAAAGGAAGGGTTTCAGGATTGGAATGGGAAGGATTTGGATATCATATCTCATGTTATAGGACAGGTCCCAGGTTTGGTATTAGAAGCATTGAGATATCACATCTCATGGAATAGGAAGGGTCTCAGGATTGGAATGGGAAGGAGTTGGATATCCCTTCTCATGCTATAGGAAGGGTCTCAGGTTGGAATGGGAAGGAGTTGGATATCACATCTCATGTTATAGGAAGTGTCTCAGGATTGGAATGGGAAGGATTTGGATATCATATCTCTTGCTATAGGAAGGGTCTCATGTTTTTTATTAGAAACATAGAGATAACACATCTCATGGTATAGGAAGGGTTTCAGGATTGGAATGGGAAGGATTTGGATATCACATCTCATGCTAAAGGAAGGGTCTCAGGTTTGGAAGGGGAAGGAGTTGGATATCACATCTCATGCTAAAGGAAGGGTCTCAGGTTTGATAGAAGCATTGAGATATTACATCTTATGCTATAGGAAGGGTCTCAGGATTGGAATGGGAAGGAGTTGGATATCACATCTCATGCTAAAGGAAGCGTCTCAGGTTTGATAGAAGCATTGAGATATCACATCTCATGCTATAGGAAGATCTCGGGTTTGGTATTAGAAGCATTGAGATATCACATCTCATGCTATCGGAAGGATCTCAGGTTTGGTATTAGAAGCATTGAGATATCACATCTCATGCTATCAGAAGGGTCTCAGGATTGGAATGGGAAGGAGTTGGATATCACATCTCATGCTAAAGGAAGGGTCTCAGTTTTGGTAGAAGCATTGAGATATCACATCTCATGCTATAGGAAGGGTCTCAGGATTGGAATGGGAAGGAGTTGGATATCACATCTCATGCCATAGGAAGGGTCTCAGGTTTGGTATAAGCATTGAGATATCACATTGGTCTCAGGATTGGATTGGGAAGGAGTCGGATATCACATCTCATGCTAAAGGGAGGGTCTCAGGTTTGGAAGTGGAAGGATTTGGATATCACATCTCATGCTAAAGGAAGGGTCTCAGGTTTGATAGAAGCATTGAGCTATTACATCTTATGCTATAGGAAGGGTCTCAGGATTGGAATGGGAAGGAGTTGGATATCACATCTCATGCTAAAGGAAGCGTCTCAGGTTTGATAGAAGCATTGAGATATCACATCTCATGCTATAGGAAGATCTCGGGTTTGGTATTAGAAGCATTGAGATATCACATCTCATGCTATCGGAAGGATCTCAGGTTTGGTATTAGAAGCATTGAGATATCACATCTCATGCTATCAGAAGGGTCTCAGGATTGGAATGGGAAGGAGTTGGATATCACATCTCATGCTAAAGGAAGGGTCTCAGTTTTGGTAGAAGCATTGAGATATCACATCTCATGCTATAGGAAGGGTCTCAGGATTGGAATGGGAAGGAGTTGGATATCACATCTCATGCCATAGGAAGGGTCTCAGGTTTGGTATAAGCATTGAGATATCACATTGGTCTCAGGATTGGATTGGGAAGGAGTCGGATATCACATCTCATGCTAAAGGGAGGGTCTCAGGTTTGGAAGTGGAAGGATTTGGATATCACATCTCATGTTATAGGAAGGATCTCAGGTTTGATATTAGAAGCATTGAGATATCACATCTCATGCTATAGGAAGGGTCTCAGGATTGGAATGGGAAGGAGTTGGATATCACATCTAATGCCATAGGAAGGGTCTCAGGTTAGGTATAAGCATTGAGATATCACATTGGTCTCAGGATTGGATTGGGAAGGAGTTGGATATCACATCTCATGCCATAGGAAGGGTTTCAGGATTGGAATGGGAAGGAGTTGGATATCACATCTCATGTTATAGGAAGTGTCTCAGGATTGGAATGGGAAGGATTTGGATATCACATCTCTTGCTATAGGAAGGGTCTCAGGTTTTTTATTAGAAACATTGAGATATCACATCTCATGCTAAAGGAAGGGTTTCAGGATTGGAATGGGAAGGATTTGGATATCATATCTCATGTTATAGGACGGGTCCCAGGTTTGGTATTAGAAGCATTGAGATATCACATCTCATGGTATAGGAAGGGTCTCAGGATTGGAATGGGAAGGAGTTGGATATCCCTTCTCATTCTATAGGAAGGGTCTCAGGTTAGAATGGGAAGGAGTTGGATATCACATCTCATGTTATAGGAAGGGTCTCAGGATTGGAATGGGAAGGATTTGGATATCATATCTCTTGCTACAGGAAGGGTCTCATGTTTTTTATTAGAAAAATAGAGATATCACATCTCATGGTATAGGAAGGGTTTCAGGATTGGAATGGGAAGGATTTGGATATCACATCTCATGCTAAAGGAAGGGTCTCAGGTTTGGAAGGGGAAGGAGTTGGATATCACATCTCATGCTAAAGGAAGGGTCTCAGGTTTGATAGAAGCATTGAGATATTACATCTTATGCTATAGGAAGGGTCTCAGGAGTGGAATGGGAAGGAGTTGGATATCACATCTCATGCTAAAGGAAGCGTCTCAGGTTTGATAGAAGCATTGAGATATCACATCTCATGCTATAGGAAGATCTCGGGTTTGGTATTAGAAGCATTGAGATATCACATCTCATGCTATCGGAAGGATCTCAGGTTTGGTATTAGAAGCATTGAGATATCACATCTCATGCTATCAGAAGGGTCTCAGGATTGGAATGGGAAGGAGTTGGATATCACATCTCATGCTAAAGGAAGGGTCTCAGTTTTGGTAGAAGCATTGAGATATCACATCTCATGCTATAGGAAGGGTCTCAGGATTGGAATGGGAAGGAGTTGGATATCACATCTCATGCCATAGGAAGGGTCTCAGGTTTGGTATAAGCATTGAGATATCACATTGGTCTCAGGATTGGATTGGGAAGGAGTCGGATATCACATCTCATGCTAAAGGGAGGGTCTCAGGTTTGGAAGTGGAAGGATTTGGATATCACATCTCATGTTATAGGAAGGATCTCAGGTTTGATATTAGAAGCATTGAGATATCACATCTCATGCTATAGGAAGGGTCTCAGGATTGGAATGGGAAGGAGTTGGATATCACATCTAATGCCATAGGAAGGGTCTCAGGTTAGGTATAAGCATTGAGATATCACATTGGTCTCAGGATTGGATTGGGAAGAAGTTGGATATCACATCTCATGCCATAGGAAGGGTTTCAGGATTGGAATGGGAAGGAGTTGGATATCACATCTCATGTTATAGGAAGTGTCTCAGGATTGGAATGGGAAGGATTTGGATATCACATCTCTTGCTATAGGAAGGGTCTCAGGTTTTTTATTAGAAACATTGCGATATCACATCTCATGCTAAAGGAAGGGTTTCAGGATTGGAATGGGAAGGATTTGGATATCATATCTCATGTTATAGGACGGGTCCCAGGTTTGGTATTAGAAGCATTGAGATATCACATCTCATGGTATAGGAAGGGTCTCAGGATTGGAATGGGAAGGAGTTGGATATCCCTTCTCATTCTATAGGAAGGGTCTCAGGTTAGAATGGGAAGGAGTTGGATATCACATCTCATGTTATAGGAAGGGTCTCAGGATTGGAATGGGAAGGATTTGGATATCATATCTCTTGCTACAGGAAGGGTCTCATGTTTTTTATTAGAAAAATAGAGATATCACATCTCATGGTATAGGAAGGGTTTCAGGATTGGAATGGGAAGGATTTGGATATCACATCTCATGCTAAAGGAAGGGTCTCAGGTTTGGAAGGCGAAGGAGTTGGATATCACATCTCATGCTAAAGGAAGGGTCTCAGGTTTGATAGAAGCATTGAGATATTGCATCTCATGCTATAGGAAGGGTCTCAGGATTGGAATGGGAAGGAGTTGGATATCACATCTCATGCTAAAGGAAGGGTCTCAGGTTTGATAGAAGCATTGAGATATCACATCTCATGCTATAGGAAGGGTCTCAGGTTTGGTATAAGCATTGAGATATCACATCTCTGCTATCGGAAGGGTCTCAGGATAGGAATGGGAAGGACTCAGATATCACATCTCATGCTATAGGGAGGGTCTCAGTTTTGATATTAGAAGCATTGAGATATCACATCTCATGCTATCGGAAGGGTCTCACGATTGGAATGGGAAGGAGTTGGATATCACATCTCAAGCTATCTCAGGATTGGAATGGGAAGGAGTTTGATATCACATCTCAAGCTATAGGAAGGGTCTCAGGTTTGGAAGGGGAAGGATTTGGATCTCACATCTCATGTTTTAGGACGGGTCTCAGGTTTGGTATTAGAAACATTGAGATATCACATCTCATGGTATAGGAAGGGTCTCAGGATTTGAATGGGAAGGAGTTGGATATCACATCTCATGCTATAGGAAGGGTCTCAGGTTTGGTAGAAGCATTGAGATATCACATCTCATGGTATAGGAAGGGTCCCAGGATTGGAATGGGAAGGAGTTGGATATCACATCTCATACCATAGGAAGGGTCTCAGGTTTGGTATAAGCATTGAGATATCACATCTCTGCTATCATAAGGGTCTCAGGATTGGTATAGGAAGGAGTTGGATATCCCATCTCATGCTTTAAGAAGCGTCTCAGGTTTGGTATTAGAAGCATTGAGATATCACATCTCATGCTATAGGAAGGGTCTAAGGATTGGAATGGGAAGGAGTTGGATATCACATCTTATGCTATAGGAAGGGTCTCAGGTTTGGTATTACAAGCATTGTGATATTACATCTCATATAGGAAGGGTCTCAGGATTGGATTGGGAAGGAGTTGGATATCACATCTCATGCTATAGGAAGGGTCTCAGGTTTGGAATGGGAAGGGTTTGTACATCACATCTCTTGCTATAGGAAGGGCCTCAGGTTTGGTATGAGAAACATTGAGATATCACATCTCATGGTATAGGAAGGATCTCAGGATTAGAATGGGAAGGAGTTGGATATCACATCTCATGTTATAGGAAGGGTCTCAGGTTTGGTAGAACCATTGAGATATCACATCTCATGCTATAGGAAGGGTCTCAGGATTGGAATGGGAAGGAGTAGTATATGACATCTCATGCCATAGGAAGGGTCTCAGGTTTGGTATAAGCATTGAGATATCACATCTCTGCAATCGGAAGGGTTTCAGGTTTGGAAAGGGAAGGAGTTGGATATCACATCTCATGCTATAGGAAGGGTCTCAGGTTTGGTATTAGAAGCATTGAGATATCACATCTCATGCTATAGGAAGGGTCTCAGGTTTGGAATGGGAAGGATTTGGATATCACATCTCATGCTATAGGAAGGGTCTCCGGATTGGAATGGGAAGTAGTTGTATATGACATCTCATGCCATAGGAAGGGTCTCAGGTTTGTATAAGCATTGAGATATCACATCTCTGCTATCGAAAGGGTCTCAGGATTGGAATGGGAAGGAGTTGGATATCCCATCTCATGTTATAGGAAGGGTCTCAGGTTTGGTATTAGAAGCATTGAGATTTCACATCTCATGCTATAGGAAGGGTCTCAGGATTGGAATGGGAAGGGCTTGGATATCCCATCTCAGGTCTCAGGAAGGATCTCAGGTTTTCTATTAGAAGCATTGAGATATCACATCTCATGCTATAGGAAAGGTCTCAGGATTGGAATGGGAAGGAGTTGGATATTACATTCTTGCTATAGGAAGGGTCTCAGGTTTGGAATGGGAAGGAGTTGGATATCACATATGCTATAGGAAGGGTCTCAGGTTTGGTATTACAAGCATTTTGATATTACATCTCATGCTATAGGAAGGGTCTCAGGATTGGATTGGGAAGGAGTCGGATATCACATCTCATGCAATGGGAAGGGTATCAGGTTTGGGAAGGATTTGTATATCACATCTCTTGCTATAGGAAGGGCCTCAGGTTTGGTATGAGAAACATTGAGATATCACATCTCATGGTATAGGAAGGATCTCAGTATTGGAATGGAAAGGAGTTGGATATCACATCTCATGTTATAGGAAGGATATCAGGTGTGGTATTAGAAGCATTGAGATATCACATCTCATGCTATAGGAAGGGTCTCAGGATTGGAATGGGAAGGAGTTGGATATCACATCTCATGCTATAGGGAGGGTCTCAGGTTTGGTAGAAGCATTGAGATATCACATCTCATGCTATAGGAAGGGTCTCAGGATTGGAATGTAAAGGAGTAGTATATGACATCTCATGCCATAGGAAGGGTTTCAGGTTTGGTATAAGCATTGAGATATCACATCTCTGCTATCGAAAGGGTCTCAGGATTGGAATGGGAAGGAGTTGGATATCCCATCTCATGTTATAGGAAGGGTCTCAGGTTTGGTATTAGAAGCATTGAGATTTCACATCTCATGCTATAGGAAGGGTCTCAGGATTGGAATGGGAAGGGCTTGGATATCCCATCTCAGGTCTCAGGAAGGATCTCAGGTTTTCTATTAGAAGCATTGAGATATCACATCTCATGCTATAGGAAAGGTCTCAGGATTGGAATAGGAAGGAGTTGGATATTACATTCTTGCTATAGGAAGGGTCTCAGGTTTGGAATGGGAAGGAGTTGGATATCACATATGCTATAGGAAGGGTCTCAGGTTTGGAACGGCAAGGAGTTGGATATCACATCTCATGCTTAAAGAAGGGTCTCAGTTTTGGTATTAGAAGCATTGAGATATCACATCTCATGCTATAGGAAGGGTCTCAGGATTGGAATGGGAAGGAGTTGGATATCACATGTCATGCTAAAGGAAGGGTCTCAGGTTTGATAGAAGCATTGAGATTTCACATCTCATGCTATCGGAAGGGTCTCAGGATTGGAATGGGATGGAGTTGGATATCACATCTCATGCCATAGGAAGGGTCTCAGTGCTCAATGCTTCTAATACCAAACCTTGGACCCGTCCTATAACATGAGATGTGATATCCAAATCCTTCCCCTTCCAAACCTAAGACCCTTCCTTTAGCATGAGATGTGATATCCAAATCCGATCGCTACCTTGATTGGTCTGGCTCGTCCAGAGGTTACCCTGTTCCAAGTAATTAGGTTGGCCTTCTGAACTTCTGCGCCACCAGGACAGAGTTCAGAAATCCGTCTTAACAGCATGAGATGTCATATACAACTCCTTCCGATTCCAATCCTGAGACCCTTCCTATAGCATGAGATGTGATATCTCAATGCTTCTAATACCAAACCTGAGATCCTTCCTATAGCATGAGATGTGATATCAAACTCCTTCCCATTCCAAACCTGAGACCCTTCTGATAGCATGAGATGTGATATCTCAATGCTTCTAAAACCAAACATGAGAACCATCCTATAACATGAGATGTGAAATCCAAATCATTCCCTTTCCAAACCTGAGACCCTTCCTATAGCTTGAGATGTGATATCAAACTCCTTCCCATTCAATGTGATATCCAACTCCTTCCCATTCCAAACCTGAGACCCTTCCTACAGCATGAGATGTTATATCGTAATGCTTCTAAAACCAAACCTGAGAACCATCCTATAACATGTGAACTCCAAATCCTTCCCTTTCCAAACCTGAGACCCTTCCGATAGCATGAGATGTGATATCTCAATGCTACTAAAACCAAACATGAGAACCATCCTATAACATGAGATGTGAAATCCAAATCCTTCCCTTTCCAAACCTGAGACCCTTCCTATAGCTTGAGATGTGATATCCAACTCCTTCCCATTCCAATCCTGAGACCCTTCCTATACCATGAGATGTGATATCTCAATGCTTCTAATACCAAACCTGAGACCCGTCCTAAAACATGAGATGTGAGATCCAAATACTTCCCCTTCCAAACCTGAGACCCTTCCTATAGCTTGAGATGTGATATCAAACTCCTTCCCATTCCAATCCTGAGATAGCTTGAGATGTGATATCCAACTCCATCCCATTCCAATCCTGAGACCCTTCGGGTAGCATGAGATGTGATAGCTCAATGCTTCTAATATCAAAACTGAGACCCTCCCTATAGTATGAGTATCTAAGTCCTTCCCATTCCTATCCTGAGACCCTTCCGATAGCAGAGATGTGATATCTCAATGCTTATACCAAACCTGATGACCCATCCTATGGCATGAGATGTGATATCCAACTCCTTCCCATTGCAATCCTGAGTTCCTTCCTATAGCATGAGATGTGATCTCAATGCTTCTATCAAACCTGAGACCCTTCCTTTAGCATGAGATGTGATATCCAACTCCTTGCCATTCCAATCCTGAGACCCTTCCTATAACATGAGACGTGATATCCAACTCCTTCCCATTCCAATCCTGAGACACCTCCTATAGCATGAGATGTGATATCTCAATGCTTCTAATACCAAACCTGGGACCCGTCCTATAACATGAGATATGATATCCAAATCCTTCCCCTTCCAAACCTGAGACCCTTCAATTAGCATGAGATGTGATATCCAAATCCTTCCATTCCAATTCTGAAACCCTTCCTATAGCATGAGATGTGATGGCTCAATGTTTCTAATAAAAAACCTGAGACCCTTCCTATAGCAAGAGATGTGATATCCAAATCCTTCCCATTCCAATCCTGAGACCCTTCCTATAACGAGATGTGATATCCAACTCCTTCCCATTCCAACCTGACCTTCCTTTAGCATGAGAAGGGATATCCAACTCCTTCCCATTCCAATCCTGAAACCCTTCCTATAGCATGAGATGTGATATCTCAATGTTTCTAATAAAAAACCTGAGACCCTTCCTATAGCAAGAGATGGGATATCCAAATCCTTCACTTCCCATTTCAATCTTGAGACCCTTCCTATAGCATGAGATGTGATATCCAACTCCTTCCCATTCTAACCTGATACCCTTCCTATAGCATAAGGGATATCCAACTCCTTCCCAATCCAATCCTGAGACCCTTCCGATAGCAGAGATGTGATATCTCAATGCTTATACCAAACCTGAGACCCTACCTTTAGCATGATGTGATATCCAAATCCTTCACATTCCAATCCTGAGACCCTTCCTATAGCATGAGATGTGATATCTCAATGCTTCTAATACCAAACCTGAGAACCATCCTATAACATGAGATGTGAAATCCCAATCCTTCCCTTCCCAAACCTGAGACCCTTCCTATAGCTCGAGATGTGATATCAAACTCCTTCCCATTCCAATCCTGAGATAGCTTGAGATGTGATGTCCAACTCCTTCCCATTCCAATCCTGAGACCCTTATCATACCATGAGATGTGATATCTCAAGGCTTCTAATACCAAACCTGAGACCCGTCCTAAAACATGAGATGTGAGATCCAAATCCTTCCCCTTCCAAACCTGAGACCTTTCCTTTAGCATATGTGATATCCAACTCCTTCCCATTCCAAACCTGAGACCCTTCCTACAGCATGCAATGTGATATCTCAATGCTTCTAATACCACACCTGAGACCCGTCCTATAACATGAGATGGGATATCCAAGCCCTTCCCATTCCAATCCTGAGACCCTTCCTATAGCATGAGATGTGATATCTCAATGCTTCTAATACCAAACCTGAGACCCTTCCTATAACATGAGATGGGATATCCAACTCCTTCCCATTCCAATCCTGAGACCCTTTCGATAGCAGAGATGTGATATCTCAATGCTTCTAATACCAAAATTGATATCCTTCCAATAACATGAGATGTGATATCTCAATGTTTCTCATACCAAACCTGAGACCCTTCCTATAGCATAAAATGTGATATCCAACTCCTTCCCATTCCAATCCTTAGACCCTTCCTATAGAATGAGATGTGATATCTCAATGCTTCTAATACCAAACCTGAGACCCTTCTTAAAGCATGAGATGGGATATCCAACTCCTTCCTATTCCAATCCTGAGACCCTTACGATAGCAGAGATGTGATATCTCAATGCTTATACCAAAGCTGAGACCCTTCCTATGGCATGAGATGTGATATCCAACTCCTTTCCATTCCAATCCTGAGACCCTTCCTATAGCATGAGATGTGATATCTCAATGCTTCTACCAAACCTGAGACCCTTCCTATTGCATGAGATGTGATATCCAACTCCTTCCCAATCCAATCCTGAGACCCTTCCTATACCATGAGATGGGATATCTCAATGTTTCTAATACCAAACCTGAGACCCGTCCTAAAACATGAGATGTGAAATCCAAATCCTTCCCCTTTTCAAACCTGAGACCCTTCCTATAGCTTGAGATGTGATATCAAACTCCTTCCCATTCCAATCCTGAGATAGCTTGAGATGTGATATCCAACTCCTTCCCATTCCAAACCTGAGGCCCTTCCTATAGCAAGAGATGTGATGTACAAATCCTTCCCATTCCAAACCTGAGACCCTTCCTATAGCATGAGATGTGATATCCAACTCCTTCCCAATCCAATCCTGAGACCCTTCCTATAGCATGAGATGTAATATCACAATGCTTGTAATACCAAACCTGAGACCCTTCCTATAGCATAAGATGTGATATCCAACTCCTTCCCATTCCAATCCTTAGACCCTTCCTATAGCATGAGATGTGATATCTCAATGCTTCTAATACCAAACCTGAGACCCTTCTTAAAGCATGAGATGGGATATCCAACTCCTTCCTATTCCAATCCTGAGACCCTTACGATAGCAGAGATGTGATATATCAATGCTTATACCAAACCTGAGACCCTTCCTATGGCATGAGATGTGATATCCAACTCCTTTCCATTCCAATCCTGAGACCCTTCCTATAGCATGAGATGTGATATCTCAATGCTTCTAATACCAAAACTGAGACCCTTCTTAAAGCATGAGATGTGATATCCAACTCCTTCCCGTGTTCCAAACCTGAGACCCTTCCTATAGCATATGTGATATCCAACTCCTTCCCATTGCAAACCTGAGACCCTTCCTATAGCAAGAATGTAATATCCAACTCCTTCCCATTCCAATCCTGAGACCATTCCTATAGCATGAGATGTGATATCTCAATGCTTCTAATAGAAAACCTGAGATCCTTCCTATGACATGAGATGTGATATCCAATTCCTTCCCATTCCAAACCTGAGACCATTCCTACAGCATGCAATGTGATATCTCAATGCTTCTAATACCACACCTGAGACCCGTCCTACAACATGAGATGGGATATCCAAGCCCTTCCCATTCCAATCCTGAGACCCTTCCTATAGCATGAGATGTGATATCTCAATGCTTCTAATACCAAATCTGAGACCCTTCCTATAACATGAGATGGGATATCCAACTCCTTCCCATTCCAATCCTGAGACCCTTTCGATAGCAGAGATGTGATATCTCAATGCTTCTAATACCAAACCTGATATCCTTCCTATAACATGAGATGTGATATCTCAATGTTTCTCATACCAAACCTGAGGCCCTTCCTACAGCAAGAGATGTGATGTACAAACCCTTCCCATTCCAAACCTGAGACCCTTCCTATAGCATGAGATGTGATATCCAACTCCTTCCCAATCCAATCCTGAGACCCTTCCTATACCATGAGATATAATATCACAATGCTTGTAATACCAAACCTGAGACCCTTCCTATAGCATAAAATGTGATATCCAACTCCTTCCCATTCCAATCCTTAGACCCTTCCTATAGCATGAGATGTGATATCTCAATGCTTCTAATACCAAACCTGAGACCCTTCTTAAAGCATGAGATGGGATATCCAACTCCTTCCTATTCCAATCCTGAGACCCTTACGATAGTAGAGATGTGATATCTCAATGCTTATACCAAACCTGAGACCCTTCCTATGGCATGAGATGTGATATCCAACTCCTTTCCATTCCAATCCTGAGACCCTTCCTATAGCATGAGATGTGATATCTCAATGCTTCTACCAAACCTGAGACCCTTCCTATGGCATGAGATGTGATATCCAACTCCTTGCCATTCAAATCCTGAGACCCTCCCTATAACAAGAGATGTCATATCCAACTCCTTCCCATTCCAAACCTGAGACCCTTCCTTTAGCATGAGATGTGATATCCAAATCCTTCACATTCCAATCCGGAGACCAATCCTATAGCATGAGATGTGATATCTCAATGCTTCTAATACCAAACCTGAGACCCTTCCGATAGCATGAGATGTGATATCTCAATGCTTCAAAAACCAAACATGAGAACCATCCTATAACATGAGATGTGAAATCCAAATCATTCCCTTCCCAAACCTGAGACTCTTCCTATAGCAAGAGATGGGATATCCAAATCCTTCACTTCCCATTTCAATCTTGAGACCCTTCCTATAGCATGAGATGTGATATCCAACTCCTTCCCATTCTAACCTGATACCCTTCCTATAGCATAAGGGATATCCAACTCCTTCCCAATCCAATCCTGAGACCCTTCCGATAGCAGAGATGTGATATCTCAATGCTTATACCAAACCTGAGACCCTACCTTTAGCATGATGTGATATCCAAATCCTTCACATTCCAATCCTGAGACCCTTCCTATAGCATGAGATGTGATATCTCAATGCTTCTAATACCAAACCTGAGAACCATCCTATAACATGAGATGTGAAATCCCAATCCTTCCCTTCCCAAACCTGAGACCCTTCCTATAGCTCGAGATGTGATATCAAACTCCTTCCCATTCCAATCCTGAGATAGCTTGAGATGTGATGTCCAACTCCTTCCCATTCCAATCCTGAGACCCTTATCATACCATGAGATGTGATATCTCAAGGCTTCTAATACCAAACCTGAGACCCGTCCTAAAACATGAGATGTGAGATCCAAATCCTTCCCCTTCCAAACCTGAGACCTTTCCTTTAGCATATGTGATATCCAACTCCTTCCCATTCCAAACCTGAGACCCTTCCTACAGCATGCAATGTGATATCTCAATGCTTCTAATACCACACCTGAGACCCGTCCTATAACATGAGATGGGATATCCAAGCCCTTCCCATTCCAATCCTGAGACCCTTCCTATAGCATGAGATGTGATATCTCAATGCTTCTAATACCAAACCTGAGACCCTTCCTATAACATGAGATGGGATATCCAACTCCTTCCCATTCCAATCCTGAGACCCTTTCGATAGCAGAGATGTGATATCTCAATGCTTCTAATACCAAAATTGATATCCTTCCAATAACATGAGATGTGATATCTCAATGTTTCTCATACCAAACCTGAGACCCTTCCTATAGCATAAAATGTGATATCCAACTCCTTCCCATTCCAATCCTTAGACCCTTCCTATAGAATGAGATGTGATATCTCAATGCTTCTAATACCAAACCTGAGACCCTTCTTAAAGCATGAGATGGGATATCCAACTCCTTCCTATTCCAATCCTGAGACCCTTACGATAGCAGAGATGTGATATCTCAATGCTTATACCAAAGCTGAGACCCTTCCTATGGCATGAGATGTGATATCCAACTCCTTTCCATTCCAATCCTGAGACCCTTCCTATAGCATGAGATGTGATATCTCAATGCTTCTACCAAACCTGAGACCCTTCCTATTGCATGAGATGTGATATCCAACTCCTTCCCAATCCAATCCTGAGACCCTTCCTATACCATGAGATGGGATATCTCAATGTTTCTAATACCAAACCTGAGACCCGTCCTAAAACATGAGATGTGAAATCCAAATCCTTCCCCTTTTCAAACCTGAGACCCTTCCTATAGCTTGAGATGTGATATCAAACTCCTTCCCATTCCAATCCTGAGATAGCTTGAGATGTGATATCCAACTCCTTCCCATTCCAAACCTGAGGCCCTTCCTATAGCAAGAGATGTGATGTACAAATCCTTCCCATTCCAAACCTGAGACCCTTCCTATAGCATGAGATGTGATATCCAACTCCTTCCCAATCCAATCCTGAGACCCTTCCTATAGCATGAGATGTAATATCACAATGCTTGTAATACCAAACCTGAGACCCTTCCTATAGCATAAGATGTGATATCCAACTCCTTCCCATTCCAATCCTTAGACCCTTCCTATAGCATGAGATGTGATATCTCAATGCTTCTAATACCAAACCTGAGACCCTTCTTAAAGCATGCGATGGGATATCCAACTCCTTCCTATTCCAATCCTGAGACCCTTACGATAGCAGAGATGTGATATATCAATGCTTATACCAAACCTGAGACCCTTCCTATGGCATGAGATGTGATATCCAACTCCTTTCCATTCCAATCCTGAGACCCTTCCTATAGCATGAGATGTGATATCTCAATGCTTCTAATACCAAAACTGAGACCCTTCTTAAAGCATGAGATGTGATATCCAACTCCTTCCCGTGTTCCAAACCTGAGACCCTTCCTATAGCATATGTGATATCCAACTCCTTCCCATTGCAAACCTGAGACCCTTCCTATAGCAAGAATGTAATATCCAACTCCTTCCCATTCCAATCCTGAGACCATTCCTATAGCATGAGATGTGATATCTCAATGCTTCTAATAGAAAACCTGAGATCCTTCCTATGACATGAGATGTGATATCCAATTCCTTCCCATTCCAAACCTGAGACCATTCCTACAGCATGCAATGTGATATCTCAATGCTTCTAATACCACACCTGAGACCCGTCCTATAACATGAGATGGGATATCCAAGCCCTTCCCATTCCAATCCTGAGACCCTTCCTATAGCATGAGATGTGATATCTCAATGCTTCTAATACCAAATCTGAGACCCTTCCTATAACATGAGATGGGATATCCAACTCCTTCCCATTCCAATCCTGAGACCCTTTCGATAGCAGAGATGTGATATCTCAATGCTTCTAATACCAAACCTGATATCCTTCCTATAACATGAGATGTGATATCTCAATGTTTCTCATACCAAACCTGAGGCCCTTCCTACAGCAAGAGATGTGATGTACAAACCCTTCCCATTCCAAACCTGAGACCCTTCCTATAGCATGAGATGTGATATCCAACTCCTTCCCAATCCAATCCTGAGACCCTTCCTATACCATGAGATATAATATCACAATGCTTGTAATACCAAACCTGAGACCCTTCCTATAGCATAAAATGTGATATCCAACTCCTTCCCATTCCAATCCTTAGACCCTTCCTATAGCATGAGATGTGATATCTCAATGCTTCTAATACCAAACCTGAGACCCTTCTTAAAGCATGAGATGGGATATCCAACTCCTTCCTATTCCAATCCTGAGACCCTTACGATAGTAGAGATGTGATATCTCAATGCTTATACCAAATCTGAGACCCTTCCTATGGCATGAGATGTGATATCCAACTCCTTTCCATTCCAATCCTGAGACCCTTCCTATAGCATGAGATGTGATATCTCAATGCTTCTACCAAACCTGAGACCCTTCCTATGGCATGAGATGTGATATCCAACTCCTTGCCATTCAAATCCTGAGACCCTCCCTATAACAAGAGATGTCATATCCAACTCCTTCCCATTCCAAACCTGAGACCCTTCCTTTAGCATGAGATGTGATATCCAAATCCTTCACATTCCAATCCGGAGACCAATCCTATAGCATGAGATGTGATATCTCAATGCTTCTAATACCAAACCTGAGACCCTTCCGATAGCATGAGATGTGATATCTCAATGCTTCAAAAACCAAACATGAGAACCATCCTATAACATGAGATGTGAAATCCAAATCATTCCCTTCCCAAACCTGAGACTCTTCCTATAGCATGAGATGTGATATCTCAATGCTTCTACCAAACCTGAAACCCTTCCTATAGCATGAGATGTGATATCCAACTCCTTCCCATTCCAATCCTGAGACACTTCCTATAGCATGAGATGTGATATCACAATGCTTCTAATACCAAACCTGAGACCCATCCTATAACATGAGATGTGATATCCAAATCCTTCCCCTTCCAAACCTGAGACCCTTCCTTTAGCATGAGATGTGATATCCAGCTCCTCCCATTCCAATCCTGAGACCCTTCCGATAGCATGAGATGTGGTATCTCAATGCTTCTAATATCAAAACTGAGACCCTCTCTATAGCATGAGATGTGATATCTAAGTCCTTCCCATTCCAATCCTGAGACCCTTCCGATAGCAGAGATGTGATATCTCAATGCTTATACCAAACCTGAGACCATTCCTATGGCATGAGATGTGATATCCAACTCCTTGCCATTCAAATCCTGAGACCCTCCCTATAACAAGAGATGTCATATCCAACTCCTTCCCATTCCAAACCTGAGACCCTTCCTTTAGCATGAGATGTAATATCCAAATCCTTCACATTCCAATCCGGAGACCAATCCTATAGCATGAGATGTGATATCTCAATGCTTCTAATATCAAAACTGAGACCAACAAAAATGATATGTGATATCTAAGTCCTTCCCATTCCAATCCTGAGACCCTTCCTATAGCATGAGATGTGATATCTCAATGCTTCTAATATCAAACTTGAGACCCTCCCTATAGCATGAGATGTGATATCCAAGTCCTTCCCATTCCAATCCTGAGACACTTCCTATAGCATGAGATGTGATATCTCAATGCTTCTAATACCAAACCTGAGACTCTTCCTATAACATGAGATGGGATATCCAACTCCTTCCCATTCCAATCCTGAGACTCTTCCGATAGCAGAGATGTGATATCTCAATGCTTATACCAAACCTGAGACCCTTCCTACGGCATGAGATGTCATATACAACTCCTTCCCATTCCAATCCTGAGACCCTTCCTATAGCATGAGATGTGATATCTCAATGCTTATACCAAACCTGAGACCCTTCCTATAGCATGAGATGTGATATCCAACTCCTTCCCATTCCAATCCTGAGACCCTTCCTATAGCATGAGATGTGATGTCTCAATGCTTCTAATACCAAACCTGAGATCCTTCCTATAACATGAGATGTGATATCCAACTCCTTCCATTCCAATCCTGAGACCCTTCCTATAGCATGAGATTTGATATATCAATGCTTATACCAAACCTGAGACCCTTCCTATAGCATGAGATGTGATATCCAACTCCTTCCCGTTCCAAACCTGAGACCCTTCCTTTAGCATGAGATGTGATATCCAGCTCCTTCCCATTCCAATACTGAGACACTTCCGATAGCATGAGATGTGATATCTCAATGCTTCTAATATCAAAACTGAGACCAACAAAAATGATATGTGATATCTAAGTCCTTCCCATTCCAATCCTGAGACCCTCCCTATAGCATGAGATGTGATATCCAAGTCCTTCCCATTCCAATCCTGAGACCCTTCCTATAGCATGAGATGTGATATCTCAATGCTTCTAATACCAAACCTGAGACCCTTCCTATAACATGAGATGGGAATATCCAACTCCTTACCATTCCAATCCTGAGACCCTTCCGATAGCAGAGATGTGATATCTCAATGCTTAGACCAAACCTGAGATCCTTCCTATAACATGAGATGTGATATCCAACTCCTTCCCATTCCAATCCTGAGACCCTTCCTATAGCATGAGATGTGATATCTCACTGCTTATACCAAACCTGAGACCCTTCCTATAGCATGAGATGTGATATCCAACTCCTTCCCATTCCAATCCTGAGACCCTTCCTATAGCATGAGATGTGATATCTCACTGCTTATACCAAACCTGAGACCCTTCCTATAGCATGAGATGTGATATCCAACTCCTTCCCATTCCAATCCTGAGACCCTTCCTATAGCATGAGATGTGATATCTCAATGCTTCTAATATCAAACTTGAGACCCTCCCTATAGCATGAGATGTGATATCCAAGTCCTTCCCATTCCAATCCTGAGACACTTCCTATAGCATGAGATGTGATATCTCAATGCTTCTAATACCAAACCTGAGACTCTTCCTATAACATGAGATGGGATATCCAACTCCTTCCCATTCCAATCCTGAGACCCTTCCAATAGCAGAGATGTGATATCTCAATGCTTATACCAAACCTGAGACCCTTCCTACGGCATGAGATGTCATATACAACTCCTTCCCATTCCAATCCTGAGACCCTTCCTATAGCATGAGATGTGATATCTCAATGCTTATACCAAACCTGAGACCCTTCCTATAGCATGAGATGTGATATCCAACTCCTTCCCATTCAAATCCTGAGACCCTTCCTATAGCATGAGATGTGATGTCTCAATGCTTCTAATACCAAACCTGAGATCCTTCCTATAACATGAGATGTGATATCCAACTCCTTCCATTCCAATCCTGAGACCCTTCCTATAGCATGAGATTTGATATCTCAATGCTTATACCAAACCTGAGACCCTTCCTATAGCATGAGATGTGATACCCAAGTCCTTCCCATTCCAATCCTTAGACCCTTCCTACATCATGCAATATGATATCTCAATGATTCTAATAACAATCCTGAGACCCGTCCTATAACGTGAGATGGGATATCCAATTCCTTCCCATTCCAATCCTGAGACACTTCCGATTGCAGAGATGTGATATCTCAATGCTTATACCAAACCTGAGACCCTTCCTATAACATGAGATCGGATATCTAACTCCTTCCGTTTCCAAACCTGAGACCCTTCCTTTAGCATGAGATGTGATATCCAGCTCCTTCCCATTCCAATCCTGAGACACTTCCGATAGCATGAGATGTGATATCTCAATGCTTCTAATATCAAATCTGAAACCCTCCCTATAGCATGATATGTGATATCTAAGTACTTCCCATTCCAATCCTAAGACCCTTCCTATAGCATGAGATGTGATATCTCAATGCTTCTACCAAACCTGAGACCCTTCCTTTAGCATGAGATGTGATATCCAACTCCTTCCCATTCCAATCCTGAGACCCTTCCTATAGCATGAGATGTGATATCTCAATACTTCTAATACCAAACCTGAGATCCTTCCGATAACATGAGATGTGATATCCAAATCCTTCCCCTTCCAAACCTGAGACCCTCCCTTTAGCATGAGATGTGATATCCAACTCCTTCCCATTCCAATCCTGAGACCCTTCTGATAGCATGAGATGTGATATCTCAATGTTTCTAATACCAAACCTGAGATCCTTCCGATAGCATGAGATGTGATATCTCAATGCTTCTAATACCAAACCTGAGATCCTTCCTATAACATGAGATGTGATATCCAAATCCTTCCCCTTCCAAACCTGAGACCCTCCCTTTAGAATGAGATGTGATATCCAACTCCTTCCCATTCCAATCCTGAGACCCTTCTGATAGCATGAGATGTGATATCTCAATGCCTCTAATACCAAACCTGAGATCCTACCTCTAACATGAAATGTGATATCCAACTCTTTCCCCTTCCAAACCTGAGAGCCTTCCTATAACATGAGATGTGATATCCAACTCCTTCCCATTCCAACCTGAGACCCTTCCTATAGCATGAGATGTGATATCTCAATGCCTCTAATACCAAACCTGAGATCCTTCCTCTAACATGAAATGTGATATCCAACTCCTTCCCTTTCCAAACCTGAGAGCCTATCTATAGCATGAGATGTGATATCCAAGTCCTTCCCATTCCAATCCTTAGACCCTTCCTACAGCATGCAATATGATATCTCAATGATTCTAATAACAAACCTGAGACCCGTCCTATAACATGAGATGGGATATCCAACTCCTTCCCATTCCAATCCTGAGACACTTCCGATAGCAGAGATGTGATATCTCAATGCTTATACCAAACTTGAGACCCTTCCTATAACATGAGATGTGATATCCAACTCCTTCCCGTTCCAAACCTGAGACCCTTCCTTTAGCATGAGATGTGATATCCAGCTCCTTCCCATTCCAATACTGAGACACTTCCGATAGCATGAGATGTGATATCTCAATGCTTCTAATATCAAAACTGAGACCAACAAAAATGATATGTGATATCTAAGTCCTTCCCATTCAAATCCTGAGACCCTTCCTATAGCATGAGATGTGATATCTCAATGCTTATACCAAACCTGAGACCCTTCCTACGGCATGAGATGTCATATACAACTCCTTCCCATTCCAATCCTGAGACCCTTCCTATAGCATGAGATGTGATATCTCAATGCTTATACCAAACCTGAGACCCTTCCTATAGCATGAGATGTGATATCCAACTCCTTCCCATTCCAATCCTGAGACCCTTCCTATAGCATGAGATGTGATGTCTCAATGCTTCTAATACCAAACCTGAGATCCTTCCTATAACATGAGATGTGATATCCAACTCCTTCCATTCCAATCCTGAGACCCTTCCTATAGCATGAGATTTGATATCTCAATGCTTATACCAAACCTGAGACCCTTCCTATAGCATGAGATGTGATATCCCAGTCTTTCCCATTCCAATCCTTAGACCCTTCCTACAGCATGCAATATGATATCTCAATGATTCTAATAACAATCCTGAGACCCGTCCTATGACATGAGATGGGATATCCAATTCCTTCCCATTCCAATCCTGAGACACTTCCGATAGCAGAGATGTGATATCTCAATGCTTATACCAAACCTGAGACCCTTCCTATAACATGAGATCGGATATCCAACTCCTTCCCGTTCCAAACCTGAGACCCTTCCTTTAGCATGAGATGTAATATCCAGCTCCTTCCCATTCCAATCCTGAGACACTTCCGATAGCATGAGATGTGATATCTCAATGCTTCTAATATCAAAACTGAAACCCTCCCTATAGCATGATATGTGATATCAAAGTCCTTCCCATTCCAATCCTGAGACCCTTCCTATAGCATGAGATGTGATATCTCAATGCTTCTACCAAACCTGAGACCCTTCCTTTAGCATGAGATGTGATATCCAACTCCTTCCCATTCCAACCTGAGACCCTTCCTATAGCATGAGATGTGATATCTCAATGCCTCTAATACCAAACCTGAGATCCTTCCTCTAACATGAAATGTGATATCCAACTCCTTCCCTTTCCAAACCTGAGAGCCTATCTATAGCATGAGATGTGATATCCAAGTCCTTCCCATTCCAATCCTTAGACCCTTCCTACAGCATGCAATATGATATCTCAATGATTCTAATAACAAACCTGAGACCCGTCCTATAACATGAGATGGGATATCCAACTCCTTCCCATTCCAATCCTGAGACACTTCCGATAGCAGAGATGTGATATCTCAATGCTTATACCAAACTTGAGACCCTTCCTATAACATGAGATGTGATATCCAACTCCTTCCCGTTCCAAACCTGAGACCCTTCCTTTAGCATGAGATGTGATATCCAGCTCCTTCCCATTCCAATACTGAGACACTTCCGATAGCATGAGATGTGATATCTCAATGCTTCTAATATCAAAACTGAGACCAACAAAAATGATATGTGATATCTAAGTCCTTCCCATTCAAATCCTGAGACCCTTCCTATAGCATGAGATGTGATATCTCAATGCTTATACCAAACCTGAGACCCTTCCTACGGCATGAGATGTCATATACAACTCCTTCCCATTCCAATCCTGAGACCCTTCCTATAGCATGAGATGTGATATCTCAATGCTTATACCAAACCTGAGACCCTTCCTATAGCATGAGATGTGATATCCAACTCCTTCCCATTCCAATCCTGAGACCCTTCCTATAGCATGAGATGTGATGTCTCAATGCTTCTAATACCAAACCTGAGATCCTTCCTATAACATGAGATGTGATATCCAACTCCTTCCATTCCAATCCTGAGACCCTTCCTATAGCATGAGATTTGATATCTCAATGCTTATACCAAACCTGAGACCCTTCCTATAGCATGAGATGTGATATCCCAGTCTTTCCCATTCCAATCCTTAGACCCTTCCTACAGCATGCAATATGATATCTCAATGATTCTAATAACAATCCTGAGACCCGTCCTATGACATGAGATGGGATATCCAATTCCTTCCCATTCCAATCCTGAGACACTTCCGATAGCAGAGATGTGATATCTCAATGCTTATACCAAACCTGAGACCCTTCCTATAACATGAGATCGGATATCCAACTCCTTCCCGTTCCAAACCTGAGACCCTTCCTTTAGCATGAGATGTAATATCCAGCTCCTTCCCATTCCAATCCTGAGACACTTCCGATAGCATGAGATGTGATATCTCAATGCTTCTAATATCAAAACTGAAACCCTCCCTATAGCATGATATGTGATATCAAAGTCCTTCCCATTCCAATCCTGAGACCCTTCCTATAGCATGAGATGTGATATCTCAATGCTTCTACCAAACCTGAGACCCTTCCTTTAGCATGAGATGTGATATCCAACTCCTTCCCATTCCAACCTGAGACCCTTCCTATAGCATGAGAAGGGATATCCAACTCCTTCCCAATCCAATCCTGAAACCCTTGCGATAGCATATATGTGATATCTCAATGCTTATACCAAACCTGAGACCCTTCCTATGGCATGAGATGTGATATCCAACTCCTTGCCATTCAAATCCTGAGACCCTCCCTATAACAAGAGATGTCATATCCAACTCCTTCCCATTCCAAACCTGAGACCCTTCCTTTAGCATGAGATGTGATATCCAAATCCTTCCCTTCCCAAACCTGAGACTCTTCCTATAGCATGAGATGTGATATCTCAATGCTTCTAATATCAAACTTGAGACCCTTCCGATAGCATGAGATGTGATATCCAAGTCCTTCCCATTCCAATCCTGAGACACTTCCTATAGCATGAGATGTGATATCTCAATGCTTCTAATACCAAACCTGAGACTCTTCCTATAACATGAGATGGGATATCCAACTCCTTCCCATTCCAATCCTGAGACTCTTCTGATAGCAGAGATGTGATATCTCAATGCTTATACCAAACCTGAGACCCTTCCTACGGCATGAGATGTCATATACAACTCCTTCCCATTCCAATCCTGAGACCCTTCCTATAGCATGAGATGTGATATCTCAATGCTTATACCAAACATGAGACCCTTCCTATAGCATGAGATGTGATATCCAACTCCTTCCCATTCCAATCCTGAGACCCTTCCTATAGCATGAGATGTGATGTCTCAATGCTTCTAATACCAAACCTGAGATCCTTCCTATAACATGAGATGTGATATCCAACTCCTTCCATTCCAATCCTGAGACCCTTCCTATAGCATGAGATTTGATATCTCAATGCTTATACCAAACCTGAGACCCTTCCTATAGCATGAGATGTGATATCCAAGTCTTTCCCATTCCAATCCTTAGACCCTTCCTACAGCATGCAATATGATATCTCAATGATTCTAATAACAATCCTGTGACCCGTCCTTTAACATGAGATGGGATATCCAATTCCTTCCCATTCCAATCCTGAGACACTTCCGATAGCAGAGATGTGATATCTCAATGCTTATACCAAACCTGAGACCCTTCCTATAGCATGAGATGTGATATCCAAGTCCTTCCCATTCCAATCCTGAGACACTTCCTATAGCATGAGATGTGATATCTCAATGCTTCTAATACCAAACCTGAGACTCTTCCTATAACATGAGATGGGATATCCAACTCCTTCCCATTCCAATCCTGAGACTCTTCCGATAGCAGAGATGTGATATCTCAATGCTTATACCAAACCTGAGACCCTTCCTACGGCATGAGATGTCATATACAACTCCTTCCCATTCCAATCCTGAGACCCTTCCTATAGCATGAGATGTGATATCTCAATGCTTATACCAAACCTGAGACCCTTCCTATAGCATGAGATGTGATATCCAACTCCTTCCCATTCCAATCCTGAGACCCTTCCTATAGCATGAGATGTGATGTCTCAATGCTTCTAATACCAAACCTGAGATCCTTCCTATAACATGAGATGTGATATCCAACTCCTTCCATTCCAATCCTGAGACCCTTCCTATAGCATGAGATTTGATATATCAATGCTTATACCAAACCTGAGACCCTTCCTATAGCATGAGATGTGATATCCAACTCCTTCCCGTTCCAAACCTGAGACCCTTCCTTTAGCATGAGATGTGATATCCAGCTCCTTCCCATTCCAATACTGAGACACTTCCGATAGCATGAGATGTGATATCTCAATGCTTCTAATATCAAAACTGAGACCAACAAAAATGATATGTGATATCTAAGTCCTTCCCATTCCAATCCTGAGACCCTCCCTATAGCATGAGATGTGATATCCAAGTCCTTCCCATTCCAATCCTGAGGCCCTTCCTATAGCATGAGATGTGATATCTCAATGCTTCTAATACCAAACCTGAGACCCTTCCTATAACATGAGATGGGAATATCCAACTCCTTACCATTCCAATCCTGAGACCCTTCCGATAGCAGAGATGTGATATCTCAATGCTTAGACCAAACCTGAGATCCTTCCTATAACATGAGATGTGATATCCAACTCCTTCCCATTCCAATCCTGAGACCCTTCCTATAGCATGAGATGTGATATCTCACTGCTTATACCAAACCTGAGACCCTTCCTATAGCATGAGATGTGATATCCAACTCCTTCCCATTCCAATCCTGAGACCCTTCCTATAGCATGAGATGTGATATCTCACTTCTTATACCAAACCTGAGACCCTTCCTATAGCATGAGATGTGATATCCAACTCCTTCCCATTCCAATCCTGAGACCCTTCCTATAGCATGAGATGTGATATCTCAATGCTTCTAATATCAAACTTGAGACCCTCCCTATAGCATGAGATGTGATATCCAAGTCCTTCCCATTCCAATCCTGAGACACTTCCTATAGCATGAGATGTGATATCTCAATGCTTCTAATACCAAACCTGAGACTCTTCCTATAACATGAGATGGGATATCCAACTCCTTCCCATTCCAATCCTGAGACCCTTCCAATAGCAGAGATGTGATATCTCAATGCTTATACCAAACCTGAGACCCTTCCTACGGCATGAGATGTCATATACAACTCCTTCCCATTCCAATCCTGAGACCCTTCCTATAGCATGAGATGTGATATCTCAATGCTTATACCAAACCTGAGACCCTTCCTATAGCATGAGATGTGATATCCAACTCCTTCCCATTCAAATCCTGAGACCCTTCCTATAGCATGAGATGTGATGTCTCAATGCTTCTAATACCAAACCTGAGATCCTTCCTATAACATGAGATGTGATATCCAACTCCTTCCATTCCAATCCTGAGACCCTTCCTATAGCATGAGATTTGATATCTCAATGCTTATACCAAACCTGAGACCCTTCCTATAGCATGAGATGTGATACCCAAGTCCTTCCCATTCCAATCCTTAGACCCTTCCTACATCATGCAATATGATATCTCAATGATTCTAATAACAATCCTGAGACCCGTCCTATAACGTGAGATGGGATATCCAATTCCTTCCCATTCCAATCCTGAGACACTTCCGATTGCAGAGATGTGATATCTCAATGCTTATACCAAACCTGAGACCCTTCCTATAACATGAGATCGGATATCTAACTCCTTCCGTTTCCAAACCTGAGACCCTTCCTTTAGCATGAGATGTGATATCCAGCTCCTTCCCATTCCAATCCTGAGACACTTCCGATAGCATGAGATGTGATATCTCAATGCTTCTAATATCAAATCTGAAACCCTCCCTATAGCATGATATGTGATATCTAAGTACTTCCCATTCCAATCCTAAGACCCTTCCTATAGCATGAGATGTGATATCTCAATGCTTCTACCAAACCTGAGACCCTTCCTTTAGCATGAGATGTGATATCCAACTCCTTCCCATTCCAATCCTGAGACCCTTCCTATAGCATGAGATGTGATATCTCAATACTTCTAATACCAAACCTGAGATCCTTCCGATAACATGAGATGTGATATCCAAATCCTTCCCCTTCCAAACCTGAGACCCTCCCTTTAGCATGAGATGTGATATCCAACTCCTTCCCATTCCAATCCTGAGACCCTTCTGATAGCATGAGATGTGATATCTCAATGTTTCTAATACCAAACCTGAGATCCTTCCGATAGCATGAGATGTGATATCTCAATGCTTCTAATACCAAACCTGAGATCCTTCCTATAACATGAGATGTGATATCCAAATCCTTCCCCTTCCAAACCTGAGACCCTCCCTTTAGAATGAGATGTGATATCCAACTCCTTCCCATTCCAATCCTGAGACCCTTCTGATAGCATGAGATGTGATATCTCAATGCCTCTAATACCAAACCTGAGATCCTACCTCTAACATGAAATGTGATATCCAACTCTTTCCCCTTCCAAACCTGAGAGCCTTCCTATAACATGAGATGTGATATCCAACTCCTTCCCATTCCAACCTGAGACCCTTCCTATAGCATGAGATGTGATATCTCAATGCCTCTAATACCAAACCTGAGATCCTTCCTCTAACATGAAATGTGATATCCAACTCCTTCCCTTTCCAAACCTGAGAGCCTATCTATAGCATGAGATGTGATATCCAAGTCCTTCCCATTCCAATCCTTAGACCCTTCCTACAGCATGCAATATGATATCTCAATGATTCTAATAACAAACCTGAGACCCGTCCTATAACATGAGATGGGATATCCAACTCCTTCCCATTCCAATCCTGAGACACTTCCGATAGCAGAGATGTGATATCTCAATGCTTATACCAAACTTGAGACCCTTCCTATAACATGAGATGTGATATCCAACTCCTTCCCGTTCCAAACCTGAGACCCTTCCTTTAGCATGAGATGTGATATCCAGCTCCTTCCCATTCCAATACTGAGACACTTCCGATAGCATGAGATGTGATATCTCAATGCTTCTAATATCAAAACTGAGACCAACAAAAATGATATGTGATATCTAAGTCCTTCCCATTCAAATCCTGAGACCCTTCCTATAGCATGAGATGTGATATCTCAATGCTTATACCAAACCTGAGACCCTTCCTACGGCATGAGATGTCATATACAACTCCTTCCCATTCCAATCCTGAGACCCTTCCTATAGCATGAGATGTGATATCTCAATGCTTATACCAAACCTGAGACCCTTCCTATAGCATGAGATGTGATATCCAACTCCTTCCCATTCCAATCCTGAGACCCTTCCTATAGCATGAGATGTGATGTCTCAATGCTTCTAATACCAAACCTGAGATCCTTCCTATAACATGAGATGTGATATCCAACTCCTTCCATTCCAATCCTGAGACCCTTCCTATAGCATGAGATTTGATATCTCAATGCTTATACCAAACCTGAGACCCTTCCTATAGCATGAGATGTGATATCCCAGTCTTTCCCATTCCAATCCTTAGACCCTTCCTACAGCATGCAATATGATATCTCAATGATTCTAATAACAATCCTGAGACCCGTCCTATGACATGAGATGGGATATCCAATTCCTTCCCATTCCAATCCTGAGACACTTCCGATAGCAGAGATGTGATATCTCAATGCTTATACCAAACCTGAGACCCTTCCTATAACATGAGATCGGATATCCAACTCCTTCCCGTTCCAAACCTGAGACCCTTCCTTTAGCATGAGATGTAATATCCAGCTCCTTCCCATTCCAATCCTGAGACACTTCCGATAGCATGAGATGTGATATCTCAATGCTTCTAATATCAAAACTGAAACCCTCCCTATAGCATGATATGTGATATCAAAGTCCTTCCCATTCCAATCCTGAGACCCTTCCTATAGCATGAGATGTGATATCTCAATGCTTCTACCAAACCTGAGACCCTTCCTTTAGCATGAGATGTGATATCCAACTCCTTCCCATTCCAACCTGAGACCCTTCCTATAGCATGAGAAGGGATATCCAACTCCTTCCCAATCCAATCCTGAGACCCTTCCGATAGCATATATGTGATATCTCAATGCTTATACCAAACCTGAGACCCTTCCTATGGCATGAGATGTGATATCCAACTCCTTGCCATTCAAATCCTGAGACCCTCCCTATAACAAGAGATGTCATATCCAACTCCTTCCCATTCCAAACCTGAGACCCTTCCTTTAGCATGAGATGTGATATCCAAATCCTTCACATTCCAATCCGGAGACTCTTCCTATAACATGAGATGAGATATCCAACTCCTTCCCAATCCAATCCTGAGACCCTTCCGATAGCAGAGATGTGATATCTCAATGCTTATACCAAACCTGAGACCCTTCCTATGGCATGAGATGTGATATCCAACTCCTTGCCATTCAAATCCTGAGACCCTCCCTATAACAAGAGATGTCATATCCAACTCCTTCCCATTCCAAACCTGAGACCCTTCCTTTAGCATGAGATGTGATTTCCAAATCCTTCAGATTCCAATCCGGAGACCAATCCTATAGCATGAGATGTGATATCTCAATGCTTCTAATACCAAACCTGAGACCCTTCCGATAGCATGAGATGTGATATCTCTATGCTTCAAAAACCAAACATGAGAACCATCCTATAACATGAGATGTGAATTCCAAATCCTTCCCTTCCCAAAACTGAGACTCTTCCTATAGCATGAGATGTGATATCTCAATGCTTCTAATATCAAACTTCAGACCCTCCCTATAGCATGAGATGTGATATCCAAGTCCTTCCCATTCCAATCCTGAGACACTTCCTATAGCATGAGATGTGATATCTCAATGCTTCTAATACCAAACCTGAGACTCTTCCTATAACATGAGATGGGATATCCAACTCCTTCCCATTCCAATCCTGAGACTCTTCTGATAGCAGAGATGTGATATCTCAATGCTTCTACCAAACCTGAGACCCTTCCTTTAGCATGAGATGTGATATCCAACTCCTTCCCATTCCAATCCTGAGACCCTTCCTATAGCATGAGATGTGATATCTCAATACTTCTAATACCAAACCTGAGATCCTTCCGATAACATGAGATGTGATATCCAAATCCTTCCCCTTCCAAACCTGAGACCCTCCCTTTAGCATGAGATGTGATATCCAACTCCTTCCCATTCCAATCCTGAGACCCTTCTGATAGCATGAGATGTGATATCTCAATGTTTCTAATACCAAACCTGAGATCCTTCCGATAGCATGAGATGTGATATCTCAATGCTTCTAATACCAAACCTGAGATCCTTCCTATAACATGAGATGTGATATCCAAATCCTTCCCCTTCCAAACCTGAGACCCTCCCTTTAGCATGAGATGTGATATCCAACTCCTTCCCATTCCAATCCTGAGACCCTTCTGATAGCATGAGATGTGATATCTCAATGCCTCTAATACCAAACCTGAGATCCTACCTCTAACATGAAATGTGATATCCAACTCTTTCCCCTTCCAAACCTGAGAGCCTTCCTATAACATGAGATGTGATATCCAACTCCTTCCCATTCCAACCTGAGACCCTTCCTATAGCATGAGATGTGATATCTCAATGCCTCTAATACCAAACCTGAGATCCTTCCTCTAACATGAAATGTGATATCCAACTCCTTCCCTTTCCAAACCTGAGAGCCTATCTATAGCATGAGATGTGATATCCAAGTCCTTCCCATTCCAATCCTTAGACCCTTCCTACAGCATGCAATATGATATCTCAATGATTCTAATAACAAACCTGAGACCCGTCCTATAACATGAGATGGGATATCCAACTCCTTCCCATTCCAATCCTGAGACACTTCCGATAGCAGAGATGTGATATCTCAATGCTTATACCAAACTTGAGACCCTTCCTATAACATGAGATGTGATATCCAACTCCTTCCCGTTCCAAACCTGAGACCCTTCCTTTAGCATGAGATGTGATATCCAGCTCCTTCCCATTCCATTACTGAGACACTTCCGATAGCATGAGATGTGATATCTCAATGCTTCTAATATCAAAACTGAGACCAACAAAAATGATATGTGATATCTAAGTCCTTCCCATTCAAATCCTGAGACCCTTCCTATAGCATGAGATGTGATATCTCAATGCTTATACCAAACCTGAGACCCTTCCTACGGCATGAGATGTCATATACAACTCCTTCCCATTCCAATCCTGAGACCCTTCCTATAGCATGAGATGTGATATCTCAATGCTTATACCAAACCTGAGACCCTTCCTATAGCATGAGATGTGATATCCAACTCCTTCCCATTCCAATCCTGAGACCCTTCCTATAGCATGAGATGTGATGTCTCAATGCTTCTAATACCAAACCTGAGATCCTTCCTATAACATGAGATGTGATATCCAACTCCTTCCATTCCAATCCTGAGACCCTTCCTATAGCATGAGATTTGATATCTCAATGCTTATACCAAACCTGAGACCCTTCCTATAGCATGAGATGTGATATCCCAGTCTTTCCCATTCCAATCCTTAGACCCTTCCTACAGCATGCAATATGATATCTCAATGATTCTAATAACAATCCTGAGACCCGTCCTATAACATGAGATGGGATATCCAATTCCTTCCCATTCCAATCCTGAGACACTTCCGATAGCAGAGATGTGATATCTCAATGCTTATACCAAACCTGAGACCCTTCCTATAACATGAGATCGGATATCCAACTCCTTCCCGTTCCAAACCTGAGACCCTTCCTTTAGCATGAGATGTAATATCCAGCTCCTTCCCATTCCAATCCTGAGACACTTCCGATAGCATGAGATGTTATATCTGAATGCTTCTAATATCAAAACTGAAACCCTCCCTATAGCATGATATGTGATATCAAAGTCCTTCCCATTCCAATCCTGAGACCCTTCCTATAGCATGAGATGTGATATCTCAATGCTTCTACCAAACCTGAGAACCTTCCTTTAGCATGAGATGTGATATCCAACTCCTTCCCATTCCAACCTGAGACCCTTCCTATAGCATGAGAAGGGATATCCAACTCCTTCCCAATCCAATCCTGAGACCCTTCCGATAGCATAGATGTGATATCTCAATGCTTATACCAAACCTGAGACCCTTCCTATGGCATGAGATGTGATATCCAACTCCTTGCCATTCAAATCCTGAGACCCTCCCTATAACAAGAGATGTCATATCCAACTCCTTCCCATTCCAAACCTGAGACCCTTCCTTTAGCATGAGATGTGATATCCAAATCCTTCACATTCCAATCCGGAGACTCTTCCTATAACATGAGATGAGATATCCAACTCCTTCCCAATCCAATCCTGAGACCCTTCCGATAGCAGAGATGTGATATCTCAATGCTTATACCAAACCTGAGACCCTTCCTATGGCATGAGATGTGATATCCAACTCCTTGCCATTCAAATCCTGAGACCCTCCCTATAACAAGAGATGTCATATCCAACTCCTTCCCATTCCAAACCTGAGACCCTTCCTTTAGCATGAGATGTGATTTCCAAATCCTTCACATTCCAATCCGGAGACCAATCCTATAGCATGAGATGTGATATCTCAATGCTTCTAATACCAAACCTGAGACCCTTCCGATAGCATGAGATGTGATATCTCTATGCTTCAAAAACCAAACATGAGAACCATCCTATAACATGAGATGTGAATTCCAAATCCTTCCCTTCCCAATCCTGAGACACTTCCTATAGCATGAGATGTGATATCTCAATGCTTCTAATACCAAACCTGAGACTCTTCCTATAACATGAGATGGGATATCCAACTCCTTCCCATTCCAATCCTGAGACTCTTCTGATAGCAGAGATGTGATATCTCAATGCTTATACCAAACCTGCGACCCTTCCTACGGCATGAGATGTCATATACAACTCCTTCCCATTCCAATCCTGAGACCCTTCCTATAGCATGAGATGTGATATCTCAATGCTTATACCAAACCTGAGACCCTTCCTATAGCATGAGATTTGATATCCAACTCCTTCCCATTCCAATCCTGAGACCCTTCCTATAGCATGAGATGTGATGTCTCAATGCTTCTAATACCAAACCTGAGATCCTTCCTATAACATGAGATGTGATATCCAACTCCTTCCATTCCAATCCTGAGACCCTTCCTATAGCATGAGATTTGATATCTCAATGCTTATACCAAACCTGAGACCCTTCCTATAGCATGAGATGTGATATCCAAGTCTTTCCCATTCCAATCCTTAGACCCTTCCTACAGCATGCAATATGATATCTCAATGATTCTAATAACAATCCTGAGACCCATCCTATAACATGAGATGGGATATCCAATTCCTTCCCATTCCAATCCTGAGACACTTCCGATAGCAGAGATGTGATATCTCAATGCTTATACCAAACCTGAGACCCTTCCTACAACATGAGATCGGATATCCAACTCCTTCCCGTTCCAAACATGAGACCCTTCCTTTAGCATGAGATGTAATATCCAGCTCCTTCCCATTCCAATCCTGAGACACTTCCGATAGCATGAGATGTGATATTTCAATGCTTCTAATATCAAAACTGAAACCCTCCCTATAGCATGATATGTGATATCTAAGTCCTTCCCATTCCAATCCTGAGACCCTTCCTATAGCATGAGATGTGATATCTCAATGCTTCTACCAAACCTGAGACCCTTCCTTTAGCATGAGATGTGATATCCAACTCCTTCCCATTCCAACCTGAGACCCTTCCTATAGCATGAGAAGGGATATCCAACTCCTTCCCAATCCAATCCTGAGACCCCTCCGATAGCAGAGATGTGATATCTCAATGCTTATACCAAACCTGAGACCCTTCCTATGGCATGAGATGTGATATCCAACTCCTTGCCATTCAAATCCTGAGACCCTCCCTATAACAAGAGATGTCATATCCAACTCCTTCCCATTCCAAACCTGAGACCCGTCCTTTAGCATGAGATGTGATATCCAAATCCTTCACATTCCAATCCGGAGACCCTTCCTATAACATGAGATGTGATATCCAACTCCTTCCCAATCCAATCCTGAGACCCTTCCGATAGCAGAGATGTGATATCTCAATGCTTATACCAAACCTGAGACCCTTCCTATGGCATGAGATGTGATATCCAACTCCTTGCCATTCAAATCCTGAGACCCTCCCTATAACAAGAGATGTCATATCCAACTCCTTCCCATTCCAAACCTGAGACCCTTCCTTTAGCATGAGATGTGATATCCAAATCCTTCACATTCCAATCCGGAGACCAATCCTATAGCATGAGATGTGATATCTCAATGCTTCTAATACCAAACCTGAGACCCTTCCGATAGCATGAGATGTGATATCTCAATGCTTCAAAAACCAAACATGAGAACCATCCTATAACATGAGATGTGAAATCCAAATCCTTCCCTTCCCAAACCTGAGACTCTTCCTATAGCATGAGATGTGATATCTCAATGCTTCTACCAAACCTGAAACCCTTCCTATAGCATGAGATGTGATATCCAACTCCTTCCCATTCCAATCCTGAGACACTTCCTATAGCATGAGATGTGATATCACAATGCTTCTAATACCAAACCTGAGACCCATCCTATAACATGAGATGTGATATCCAAATCCTTCCCCTTCCAAACCTGAGACCCTTCCTTTAGCATGAGATGTGATATCCAGCTCCTCCCATTCCAATCCTGAGACCCTTCCGATAGCATGAGATGTGGTATCTCAATGCTTCTAATATCAAAACTGAGACCCTCCCTATAGCATGAGATGTGATATCTAAGTCCTTCCCATTCCAATCCTGAGACCCTTCCGATAGCAGAGATGTGATATCTCAATGCTTATACCAAACCTGAGACCCTTCCTATGGCATGAGATGTGATATCCAACTCCTTGCCATTCAAATCCTGAGACCCTCCCTATAACAAGAGATGTCATATCCAACTCCTTCCCATTCCAAACCTGAGACCCTTCCTTTAGCATGAGATGTGATATCCAAATCCTTCACATTCCAATCCGGAGACCAATCCTATAGCATGAGATGTGATATCTCAATGCTTCTAATACCAAACCTGAGACCCTTCCGATAGCATGAGATGTGATATCCAAGTCCTTCCCATTCCAATCCTGAGACACTTCCTATAGCATGAGATGTGATATCTCAATGCTTCTAATACCAAACCTGAGACTCTTCCTATAACATGAGATGGGATATCCAACTCCTTCCCATTCCAATCCTGAGACTCTTCTGATAGCAGAGATGTGATATCTCAATGCTTATACCAAACCTGAGACCCTTCCTACGGCATGAGATGTCATATACAAATCCTTCCCATTCCAATCCTGAGACCCTTCCTATAGCATGAGATGTGATATCTCAATGCTTCTAATATCAAACTTGAGACCCTCCCTATAGCATGAGATGTGATATCCAAGTCCTTCCCATTCCAATCCTGAGACACTTCCTATAGCATGAGATGTGATATCTCAATGCTTCTAATACCAAACATGAGACCCTTCCTATAGGATGAGATGTGATATCCAACTCCTTCCCATTCCAATCCTGAGACCCTTCCTATAGCATGAGATGTGATGTCTCAATGCTTCTAATACCAAACCTGAGATCCTTCCTATAACATGAGATGTGATATCCAACTCCTTCCATTCCAATCCTGAGACCCTTCCTATAGCATGAGATTTGATATCTCAATGCTTATACCAAACCTGAGACCCTTCCTATAGCATGAGATGTGATATCCAAGTCTTTCCCATTCCAATCCTTAGACCCTTCCTACAGCATGCAATATGATATCTCAATGATTCTAATAACAATCCTGTGACCCGTCCTTTAACATGAGATGGGATATCCAATTCCTTCCCATTCCAATCCTGAGACACTTCCGATAGCAGAGATGTGATATCTCAATGCTTATACCAAACCTGAGACCCTTCCTATAACATGGGATCGGATATCCAACTCCTTCCCGTTCCAAACCCGAGACCCTTCCTTTAGCATGAGATGTAATATCCAGCTCCTTCCCATTCCAATCCTGAGACACTTCCGATAGCATGAGATGTGATATCTCAATGCTTCTAATATTAAAACTGAAACCCTCTCTATAGCATGATATGTGATATCTAAGTCCTTCCCATTCCAATCCTGAGACCCTTCCTATAGCATGAGATGTGATATCTCAATGCTTCTACCAAACCTGAGACCCTTCCTTTAGCATGAGATGTGATATCCAACTCCTTCCCATTCCAACCTGAGACCCTTCCTATAGCATGAGAAGGGATATCCAACTCCTTCCCAATCCAATCCTGAGACCCTTCCGATAGCTGACATGTGATATCTCAATGCTTATACCAAACCTGAGACCCTTCCTATGGCATGAGATGTGATATCCAACTCCTTGCCATTCAAATCCTGAGACCCTCCCTATAACAAGAGATGTCATATCCAACTCCTTCCCATTCCAAACCTGAGACCCTTCCTTTAGCATGAGATGTGATATCCAAATCCTTCACATTCCAATCCTGAGACCCTTCCTATAACATGAGATGTGATATCCAACTCCTTCCCAATCCAATCCTGAGACCCTTCCGATAAGAGATGTGATATCTCAATGCTTATACCAAACCTGAGACCCTTCCTATGGCATGAGATGTGATATCCAACTCCTTGCCATTCAAATCCTGAGACCCTCCCTATAACAAGAGATGTCATATCCAACTCCTTCCCATTCCAAACCTGAGACCCTTCCTTTAGCATGAGATGTGATATCCAAATCCTTCCCTTCCCAAACCTGAGACCCTTCCTACGGCATGAGATGTCATATACAACTCCTTCCCATTCCAATCCTGAGACCCTTCCTATAGCATGAGATGTGATATCTCAATGCTTATACCAAACATGAGACCCTTCCTATAGCATGAGATGTGATATCCAACTCCTTCCCATTCCAATCCTGAGACCCTTCCTATAGCATGAGATGTGATGTCTCAATGCTTCTAATACCAAACCTGAGATCCTTCCTATAACATGAGATGTGATATCCAACTCCTTCCATTCCAATCCTGAGACCCTTCCTATAGCATGAGATTTGATATCTCAATGCTTATACCAAACCTGAGACCCTTCCTATAGCATGAGATGTGATATCCAAGTCTTTCCCATTCCAATCCTTAGACCCTTCCTACAGCATGCAATATGATATCTCAATGATTCTAATAACAATCCTGTGACCCGTCCTTTAACATGAGATGGGATATCCAATTCCTTCCCATTCCAATCCTGAGACACTTCCGATAGCAGAGATGTGATATCTCAATGCTTATACCAAACCTGAGACCCTTCCTATAACATGAGATCGGATATCCAACTCCTTCCCGTTCCAAACCTGAGACCCTTCCTTTAGCATGAGATGTAATATCCAGCTCCTTCCCATTCCAATCCTGAGACACTTCCGATAGCATGAGATGTGATATCTCAATGCTTCTAATATCAAAACTGAAACCCTCCCTATAGCATGATATGTGATATCTAAGTCCTTCCCATTCCAATCCTGAGACCCTTCCTATAGCATGAGATGTGATATCTCAGTGCTTCTACCAAACCTGAGACCCTTCCTTTAGCATGAGATGTGATATCCAACTCCTTCCCATTCCAACCTGAGACCCTTCCTATAGCATGAGAAGGGATATCCAACTCCTTCCCAATCCAATCCTGAGACCCTTCCGATAGCAGAGATGTGATATCTCAATGCTTATACCAAACCTGAGACCCTTCCTATGGCATGAGATGTGATATCCAACTCCTTGCCATTCAAATCCTGAGACCCTCCCTATAACAAGAGATGTCATATCCAACTCCTTCCCATTCCAAACCTGAGACCCTTCCTTTAGCATGAGATGTGATATCCAAATCCTTCACATTCCAATCCGGAGACCCTTCCTATAACATGAGATGTGATATCCAACTCCTTCCCAATCCAATCCTGAGACCCTTCCGATAAGAGATGTGATATCTCAATGCTTATACCAAACCTGAGACCCTTCCTATGGCATGAGATGTGATATACAACTCCTTGCCATTCAAATCCTGAGACCCTCCCTATAACAAGAGATGTCATATCCAACTCCTTCCCATTCCAAACCTGAGACCCTTCCTTTAGCATGAGATGTGATATCCAAATCCTTCACATTCCAATCCGGAGACCAATCCTATAGCATGAGATGTGATATCTCAATGCTTCTAATACCAAACCTGAGACCCTTCCGATAGCATGAGATGTGATATCTCAATGCTTCAAAAACCAAACATGAGAACCATCCTATAACATGAGATGTGAAATCCAAATCCTTCCCTTCCCAAACCTGAGACTCTTCCTATAGCATGAGATGTGATATCTCAATGCTTCTAATATCAAACTTGAGACACTCCGTATAGCATGAGATGTGATATCCAAGTCCTTCCCATTCCAATCCTGAGACACTTCCTATAGCATGAGATGTGATATCTCAATGCTTCTAATACCAAACCTGAGACTCTTCTTATAACATGAGATGGGATATCCAACTCCTTCCCATTCCAATCCTGAGACTCTTCTGATAGCAGAGATGTGATATCTCAATGCTTATACCAAACCTGAGACCCTTGCTACGGCATGAGATGTCATATACAACTCCTTCCCATTCCAATCCTGAGACCCTTCCTATAGCATGAGATGTGATATCTCAATGCTTATACCAAACCTGAGACCCTTCCTATAGCATGAGATGTGATATCCAACTCCTTCCCATTCCAATCCTGAGACCCTTCCTATAGCATGAGATGCGATGTATCAATGCTTCTAATACCAAACCTGAGATCCTTCCTATAACATGAGATGTGATATCCAACTCCTTCCATTCCAATCCTGAGACCCTTCCTATAGCATGAGATTTGATATCTCAATGCTTATACCAAACCTGAGACCCTTCCTATAGCATGAGATGTGATATCCAAGTCTTTCCCATTCCAATCCTTAGACCCTTCCTACAGCATGCAATATGATATCTCAATGATTCTAATAACAATCCTGAGACCCGTCCTATAACATGAGATGGGATATCCAATTCCTTCCCATTCCAATCCTGAGACACTTCCGATAGCAGAGATGTGATATCTCAATGCTTATACCAAACCTGAGACCCTTCCTATAACATGAGATCGGATATCCAACTCCTTCCCGTTCCAAACCTGAGACCCTTCCTTTAGCATGAGATGTAATATCCAGCTCCTTCCCATTCCAATCCTGAGACACTTCCGATAGCATGAGATGTGATATCTCAATGCTTCTAATATCAAAACTGAAACCCTCCCTATAGCATGATATGTGATATCTAAGTCCTTCCCATTCCAATCCTGAGACCCTTCCTATAGCATGAGATGTGATTTCTCAATGCTTCTACCAAACCTGAGACCCTTCCTTTAGCATGAGATGTGATATCCAACTCCTTCCCATTCCAACCTGAGACCCTTCCAGTAGCATGAGAAGGGATATCCAACTCCTTCCCAATCCAATCCTGAGACCCTTCCGATAGCAGAGATGTGATATCTCTATGCTTATACCAAACCTGCGACCCTTCCTATGGCATGAGATGTGATATCCAACTCCTTGCCATTCAAATCCTGAGACCCTCCCTATAACAAGAGATGTCATATCCAACTCCTTCCCATTCCAAACCTGAGACCCTTCCTTTAGCATGAGATGTGATATCCAAATCCTTCACATTCCAATCCGGAGACCCTTCCTATAACATGAGATGTGATATCCAACTCCTTCCCAATCCAATCCTGAGACCCTTCCGATAGCAGAGATGTGATATCTCAATGCTTATACCAAACCTGAGACCCTTCCTATGGCATGAGATGTGATATCCAACTCCTTGCCATTCAAATCCTGAGACCCTCCCTATAACAAGAGATGTCATATCCAACTCCTTCCCATTCCAAACCTGAGACCCTTCCTTTAGCATGAGATGTGATATCCAAATCCTTCACATTCCAATCCAGAGACCAATCCTATAGCATGAGATGTGATATCTCAATGCTTCTAATACCAAACCTGAGACCCTTCCGATAGCATGAGATGTGATATCTCAATGCTTCAAAAACCAAACATGAGAACCATCCTATAACATGAGATGTGAAATCCAAATCCTTCCCTTCCCAAACCTGAGACTCTTCCTATAGCATGAGATGTGATATCTCAATGCTTCTAATATCAAACTTGAGACCCTCCCTATAGCATGAGATGTGATATCCAAGTCCTTCCCATTCCAATCCTGAGACACTTACGATAGCATGAGATGTGATATCTCAATGCTTCTAATACCAAACCTGAGACTCTTCCTATAACATGAGATGGGATATCCAACTCCTTCCCATTCCAATCCTGAGACTCTTCTGATAGCAGAGATGTGATATCTCAATGCTTATACCAAACTTGAGACCCTTCCTACGGCATGAGATATCATATACAACTCCTTCCCATTCCAATCCTGAGACCCTTCCTATAGCATGAGATGTGATATCTCAATGCTTATACCAAACCTGAGACCCTTCCTATAGCATGAGATGTGATATCCAACTCCTTCCCATTCCAATCCTGAGACCCTTCCTATAGCATGAGATGTGATGTCTCAATGCTTCTAATACCAAACCTGAGATCCTTCCTATAACATGAGATGTGATATCCAACTCCTTCCATTCCAATCCTGAGACCCTTCATATAGCATGAGATTTGATATCTCAATGCTTATACCAAACCTGAGACCCTTCCTATAGCATGAGATGTGATATCCAAGTCTTTCCCATTCCAATCCTTAGACCCTTCCTACAGCATGCAATATGATATCTCAATGATTCTAATAACAATCCTGAGACCCGTCCTATAACATGAGATGGGATATCCAATTCCTTCCCATTCCAATCCTGAGACACTTCCGATAGCAGAGATGTGATATCTCAATGCTTATACCAAACCTGAGACCCTTCCTACAACATGAGATCGGATATCCAACTCCTTTCCGTTCCAAACCTGAGACCCTTCCTTTAGCATGAGATGTGATATCCAGCTCCTTCCCATTCGAATCCTGAGACACTTCCGATAGCATGAGATGTGATATCTCAATGCTTCTAATATCAAAACTGAAACCCTCCCTATAGCATGATATGTGATATCTAAGTCCTTCCCATTCCAATCCTGAGACCCTTCCTATAGCATGAGATGTGATATCTCAATGCTTCTACCAAACCTGAGACCCTTCCTTTAGCATGAGATGTGATATCCAACTCCTTCCCATTCCAACCTGAGACCCTTCCTATAGCATGAGAAGGGATATCCAACTCCTTCCCAATCCAATCCTGAGACCCCTCCGATAGCAGAGATGTGATATCTCAATGCTTATACCAAACCTGAGACCCTTCCTATGGCATGAGATGTGATATCCAACTCCTTGCCATTCAAATCCTGAGACCCTCCCTATAACAAGAGATGTCATATCCAACTCCTTCCCATTCCAAACCTGAGACCCTTCCTTTAGCATGAGATGTGATATCCAAATCCTTCACATTCCAATCCGGAGACCAATCCTATAGCATGAGATGTGATATCTCAATGCTTCTAATACCAAACCTGAGACCCTTCCGATAGCATGAGATGTGATATCTCAATGCTTCAAAAACCAAACATGAGAACCATCCTATAACATGAGATGTGAAATCCAAATCCTTCCCTTCCCAAACCTGAGACTCTTCCTATAGCATGAGATGTGATATCTCAATGCTTCTACCAAACCTGAAACCCTTCCTATAGCATGAGATGTGATATCCAAGTCCTTCCCATTCCAATCCTGAGACACTTCCTATAGCATGAGATGTGATATCACAATGCTTCTAATACCAAACCTGAGACCCATCCTATAACATGAGATGTGATATCCAAATCCTTCCCCTTCAAAACCTGAGACCCTTCCTTTAGCATGAGATGTGATATCCAGCTCCTCCCATTCCAATCCTGAGACCCTTCCGATAGCATGAGATGTGGTATCTCAATGCTTCTAATATCAAAACTGAGACCCTCCCTATAGCATGAGATGTGATATCTAAGTCCTTCCCATTCCAATCCTGAGACCCTTCCGATAGCAGAGATGTGATATCTCAATGCTTATACCAAACCTGAGACCCTTCCTATGGCATGAGATGTGATATCCAACTCCTTGCCATTCAAATCCTGAGACCCTCCCTATAACAAGAGATGTCATATCCAACTCCTTCCCATTCCAAACCTGAGACCCTTCCTTTAGCATGAGATGTGATATCCAAATCCTTCACATTCCAATCCGGAGACCAATCCTATAGCATGAGATGTGATATCTCAATGCTTCTAATACCAAACCTGAGACCCTTCCGATAGCATGAGATGTGATATCTCAATGCTTCAAAAACCAAACATGAGAACCATCCTATAACATGAGATGTGAAATCCAAATCCTTCCCTTCCCAAACCTGAGACTCTTCCTATAGCATGAGATGTGATATCTCAATGCTTCTAATATCAAACTTGAGACCCTCCCTATAGCATGTGATGTGATATCCAAGTCCTTCCCATTCCAATCCTGAGACACTTCCTATAGCATGAGATGTGATATCTCAATGCTTCTAATACCAAACCTGAGACTCTTCCTATAACATGAGATGGGATATCCAACTCCTTCCCATTCCAATCCTGAGACTCTTCTGATAGCAGAGATGTGATATCCAGCTCCTCCCATTCCAATCCTGAGACCCTTCCGATAGCATGAGATGTGATATCTCAATGCTTCTAATATCAAAACTGAGACCCTCCCTATAGCATGAGATGTGATATCTAAGTCCTTCCCATTCCAATCCTGAGACCCTTCCGATAGCAGAGATGTGATATCTCAATGCTTATACCAAACCTGAGACCCTTCCTATGGCATGAGATGTGATATCCAACTCCTTGCCATTCAAATCCTGAGACCCTCCCTATAACAAGAGATGTCATATCCAACTCCTTCCCATTCCAAACCTGAGACCCTTCCTTTAGCATGAGATGTGATATCCAAATCCTTCACATTCCAATCCGGAGACCAATCCTATAGCATGAGATGTGATATCTCAATGCTTCTAATACCAAACCTGAGACCCTTCCGATAGCAAGAGATGTAATATCTCAATGCTTCAAAAACCAAACATGAGAACCATCCTATAACATGAGATGTGAAATCCAAATCCTTCCCTTCCCAAACCTGAGACTCTTCCTATAGCATGAGATGTGATATCTCAATGCTTCTAATATCAAACTTGAGACCCTCCCTATAGCATGAGATGTGATATCCAAGTCCTTCCCATTCCAATCCTGAGACACTTCCTATAGCATGAGATGTGATATCTCAATGCTTCTAATACCAAACCTGAGACTCTTCCTATAACATGAGATGGGATATCCAACTCCTTCCCATTCCAATCCTGAGACTCTTCTGATAGCAGAGATGTGATATCTCAATGCTTATACCAAACCTGAGACCCTTCCTACGGCATGAGATGTCATATACAACTCCTTCCCATTCCAATCCTGAGACCCTTCCTATAGCATGAGATGTAATATCTCAATGCTTATACCAAACCTGAGACCCTTCCTATAGCATGAGATGTGATATCCAACTCCTTCCCATTCCAATCCTGAGACCCTTCCTATAGCATGAGATGTGATGTCTCAATGCTTATACCAAACCTGAGACCCTTCCTATAGCATGAGATGTGATATCCAAGTCTTTCCCATTCCAATCCTTAGACCCTTCCTACAGCATGCAATAAGATATCTCAATGATTCTAATAACAATCCTGAGACCCGTCCTATAACATGAGATGGGATATCCAATTCCTTCCCATTCCAATCCTGAGACACTTCCGATAGCAGAGATGTGATATCTCAATGCTTATACCAAACCTGAGACCCTTCCTATAACATGAGATCGGATATCCAACTCCTTCCCGTTCCAAACCTGAGACCCTTCCTTTAGCATGAGATGTAATATCCAGCTCCTTCCCATTCCAATCCTGAGACACTTCCGATAGCATGAGATGTGATATCTCAATGCTTCTAATATCAAAACTGAAACCCTCCCTATAGCATGATATGTGATATCTAAGTCCTTCCCATTCCAATCCTGAGACCCTTCCTATAGCATGAGATGTGATATCTCAATGCTTCTACCAAACCTGAGACCCTTCCTTTAGCATGAGATGTGATATCCAACTCCTTCCCATTCCAACCTGAGACCCTTCCTATAGCATGAGAAGGGATATCCAACTCCTTCCCAATCCAATCCTGAGACCCTTCCGATAGCAGAGATGTGATATCTCAATGCTTATACCAAACCTGAGACCCTTCCTATGGCATGAGATGTGATATCCAACTCCTTGCCATTCAAATCCTGAGACCCTCCCTATAACAAGAGATGTCATATCCAACTCCTTCCCATTCCAAACCTGAGACCCTTCCTTTAGCATGAGATGTGATATCCAAATCCTTCACATTCCAATCCGGAGACCCTTCCTATAACATGAGATGTGATATCCAACTCCTTCCCAATCGAATCCTGTGACCCTTCCGATAGCAGAGATGTGATATCTCAATGCTTATACCAAACCTGAGACCCTTCCTATGGCATGAGATGTGATATCCAACTCCTTGCCATTCAAATCCTGAGACCCTCCCTATAACAAGAGATGTCATATCCAACTCCTTCCCATTCCAAACCTGAGACCCTTCCTTTAGCATGAGATGTGATATCCAAATCCTTCACATTCCAATCCAGAGACCAATCCTATAGCATGAGATGTGATATCTCAATGCTTCTAATACCAAACCTGAGACCCTTCCGATAGCATGAGATGTGATATCTCAATGCTTCAAAAACCAAACATGAGAACCATCCTATAACATGAGATGTGAAATCCAAATCCTTCCCTTCCCAAACCTGAGACTCTTCCTATAGCATGAGATGTGATATCTCAATGCTTCTACCAAACCTGAAACCCTTCCTATAGCATGAGATGTGATATCCAACTCCTTCCCATTCCAATCCTGAGACACTTCCTATAGCATGAGATGTGATATCACAATGCTTCTAATACCAAACCTGAAACCCATCCTATAACATGAGATGTGATATCCAAATCCTTCCCCTTCCAAACCTGAGACCCTTCCTTTAGCATGAGATGTGATATCCAGCTCCTCCCATTCCAATCCTGAGACCCTTCCGATAGCATGAGATGTGATATCTCAATGCTTCTAATATCAAAACTGAGACCCTCCTTATAGCATGAGATGTGATATCTAAGTCCTTCCCATTCCAATCCTGAGACCCTTCCGATAGCAGAGATGTGATATCTCAATGCTTATACCAAACCTGAGACCCTTCCTATGGCATGAGATGTGATATCCAACTCCTTGCCATTCAAATCCTGAGACCCTCCCTATAACAAGAGATGTCATATCCAACTCCTTCCCATTCCAAACCTGAGACCCTTCCTTTAGCATGAGATGTGATATCCAAATCCTTCACATTCCAATCCGGAGACCAATCCTATAGCATGAGATGTGATATCTCAATGCTTCCAATACCAAACCTGAGACTCTTCCTATAGCATGAGATGTGATATCTCAATGCTTCTAATATCAAACTTGAGACCCTCCCTATAGCATGAGATGTGATATCCAAGTCCTTCCCATTCCAATCCTGAGACACTTCCTATAGCATGAGATGTGATATCTCAATGCTTCTAATACCAAACCTGAGACTCTTCCTATAACATGAGATGGGATATCCAACTCCTTCCCATTCCAATCCTGAGACTCTTCTGATAGCAGAGATGTGATATCTCAATGCTTATACCAAACCTGAGACCCTTCCTACGGCATGAGATGTCATATACAACTCCTTCCCATTTCAATCCTGAGACCCTTCCTATAGCATGAGATGTGATATCTCAATGCTTATACCAAACCTGAGACCCTTCCTATAGCATGAGATGTGATATCCAACTCCTTCCCATTCCAATCCTTAGACCCTTCCTACAGCATGCAATATGATATCTCAATGATTCTAATAACAATCCTGAGACCCGTCCTATAACATGAGATGGGATATCCAATTCCTTCCCATTCCAATCCTGAGACACTTCCGATAGCAGAGATGTGATATCTCAATGCTTATACCAAACCTGAGACCCTTCCTATAACATGAGATCGGATATCCAACTCCTTCCCGTTCCAAACCTGAGACCCTTCCTTTAGCATGAGATGTAATATCCAGCTCCTTCCCATTCCAATCCTGAGACACTTCCGATAGCATGAGATGTGATATCTCAATGCTTCTAATATCAAAACTGAAACCCTCCCTATAGCATGATATGTGATATCTAAGTCCTTCCCATTCCAATCCTGAGACCCTTCCTATAGCATGAGATGTGATATCTCAATGCTTCTACCAAACCTGAGACCCTTCCTTTAGCATGAGATGTGATATCCAACTCCTTCCCATTCCAACCTGAGACCCTTCCAGTAGCATGAGAAGGGATATCCAACTCCTTCCCAATCCAATCCTGAGACCCTTCCGATAGCAGAGATGTGATATCTCTATGCTTATACCAAACCTGCGACCCTTCCTATGGCATGAGATGTGATATCCAACTCCTTGCCATTCAAATCCTGAGACCCTCCCTATAACAAGAGATGTCATATCCAACTCCTTCCCATTCCAAACCTGAGACCCTTCCTTTAGCATGAGATGTGATATCCAAATCCTTCACATTCCAATCCGGAGACCCTTCCTATAACATGAGATGTGATATCCAACTCCTTCCCAATCCAATCCTGAGACCCTTCCGATAGCAGAGATGTGATATCTCAATGCTTATACCAAACCTGAGACCCTTCCTATGGCATGAGATGTGATATCCAACTCCTTGCCATTCAAATCCTGAGACCTCCCTATAACAAGAGATGTCATATCCAACTCCTTCCCATTCCAAACCTGAGACCCTTCCTTTAGCATGAGATGTGATATCCAAATCCTTCACATTCCAATCCAGAGACCAATCCTATAGCATGAGATGTGATATCTCAATGCTTCTAATACCAAACCTGAGACCCTTCCGATAGCATGAGATGTGATATCTCAATGCTTCAAAAACCAAACATGAGAACCATCCTATAACATGAGATGTGAAATCCAAATCCTTCCCTTCCCAAACCTGAGACTCTTCCTATAGCATGAGATGTGATATCTCAATGCTTCTAATATCAAACTTGAGACCCTCCCTATAGCATGAGATGTGATATCCAAGTCCTTCCCATTCCAATCCTGAGACACTTCCTATAGCATGAGATGTGATATCTCAATGCTTCTAATACCAAACCTGAGACTCTTCCTATAACATGAGATGGGGTATCCAACTCCTTCCCATTCAAATCCTGAGACTCTTCTGATAGCAGAGATGTGATATCTCAATGCTTATACCAAACCTGAGACCCTTCCTACGGCATGAGATGTCATATACAACTCCTTCCCATTCCAATCCTGAGACCCTTCCTATAGCATGAGATGTGATATCTCAATGCTTATACCAAACCTGAGACCCTTCCTATAGCATGAGATGTGATATCCAACTCCTTCCCATTCCAATCCTGAGACCCTTCCTATAGCATGAGATGTGATGTCTCAATGCTTCTAATACCAAACCTGAGATCCTTCCTATAACATGAGATGTGATATCCAACTCCTTCCATTCCAATCCTGAGACCCTTCCTATAGCATGAGATTTGATATCTCAATGCTTATACCAAACCTGAGACCCTTCCTATAGCATGAGATGTGATATCCAAGTCTTTCCCATTCCAATCCTTAGACCCTTCCTACAGCATGCAATATATCTCAATGATTCTAATAACAATCCTGAGACCCGTCCTATAACATGAGATGGGATATCCAATTCCTTCCCATTCCAATCCTGAGACACTTCCGATAGCAGAGATGTGATATCTCAATGCTTATACCAAACCTGAGACCCTTCCTACAACATGAGATCGGATATCCAACTCCTTCCCGTTCCAAACCTGAGACCCTTCCTTTAGCATGAGATGTGATATCCAGCTCCTTCCCATTCCAATCCTGAGACACTTCCGATAGCATGAGATGTGATATCTCAATGCTTCTAATATCAAAACTGAAACCCTCCCTATAGCATGATATGTGATATCTAAGTCCTTCCCATTCCAATCCTGAGACCCTTCCTATAGCATGAGATGTGATATCTCAATGCTTCTACCAAACCTGAGACCCTTCCTTTAGCATGAGATGTGATATCCAACTCCTTCCCATTCCAACCTGAGACCCTTCCTATAGCATGAGAAGGGATATCCAACTCCTTCCCAATCCAATCCTGAGACCCCTCCGATAGCAGAGATGTGATATCTCAATGCTTATACCAAACCTGAGACCCTTCCTATGGCATGAGATGTGATATCCAACTCCTTGCCATTCAAATCCTGAGACCCTCCCTATAACAAGAGATGTCATATCCAACTCCTTCCCATTCCAAACCTGAGACCCTTCCTTTAGCATGAGATGTGATATCCAAATCCTTCACATTCCAATCCGGAGACCCTTCCTATAACATGAGATGTGATATCCAACTCCTTCCCAATCCAATCCTGAGAACCTTCCGATAGCAGAGATGTGATATCTCAATGCTTATACCAAACCTGAGACCCTTCCTATGGCATGAGATGTGATATCCAACTCCTTGCCATTCAAATCCTGAGACCCTCCCTATAACAAGAGATGTCATATCCAACTCCTTCCCATCCCAAACCTGAGACCCTTCCTTTAGCATGAGATGTGATATCCAAATCCTTCACATTCCAATCCGGAGACCAATCCTATAGCATGAGATGTGATATCTCAATGCTTCTAATACCAAACCTGAGACCCTTCCGATAGCATGAGATGTGATATCTCAATGCTTCAAAAACCAAACATGAGAACCATCCTATAACATGAGATGTGAAATCCAAATCCTTCCCTTCCCAAACCTGAGACTCTTCCTATAGCATGAGATGTGATATCTCAATGCTTCTACCAAACCTGAAACCCTTCCTATAGCATGAGATGTGATATCCAACTCCTTCCCATTCCAATCCTGAGACACTTCCTATAGCATGAGATGTGATATCACAATGCTTCTAATACCAAACCTGAGACCCATCCTATAACATGAGATGTGATATCCAAATCCTTCCCCTTCCAAACCTGAGACCCTTCCTTTAGCATGAGATGTGATATCCAGCTCCTCCCATTCCAATCCTGAGACCCTTCCGATAGCATGAGATGTGGTATCTCAATGCTTCTAATATCAAAACTGAGACCCTCCCTATAGCATGAGATGTGATATCTAAGTCCTTCCCATTCCAATCCTGAGACCCTTCCGATAGCAGAGATGTGATATCTCAATGCTTATACCAAACCTGAGACCCTTCCTATGGCATGAGATGTGATATCCAACTCCTTGCCATTCAAATCTTGAGACCCTCCCTATAACAAGAGATGTCATATCCAACTCCTTCCCATTCCAAACCTGAGACCCTTCCTTTAGCATGAGATGTGATATCCAAATCCTTCACATTCCAATCCGGAGACCAATCCTATAGCATGAGATGTGATATCTCAATGCTTCTAATACCAAACCTGAGACCCTTCCGATAGCATGAGATGTGATATCTCAATGCTTCAAAAACCAAACATGAGAACCATCCTATAACATGAGATGTGAAATCCAAATCCTTCCCTTCCCAAACCTGAGACTCTTCCTATAGCATGAGATGTGATATCTCAATGCTTCTAATATCAAACTTGAGACCCTCCCTATAGCATGAGATGTGATATCCAAGTCCTTCCCATTCCAATCCTGAGACACTTCCTATAGCATGAGATGTGATATCTCAATGCTTCTAATACCAAACCTGAGACTCTTCCTATAACATGAGATGGGATATCCAACTCCTTCCCATTCCAATCCTGAGACTCTTCTGATAGCAGAGATGTGATATCTCAATGCTTATACCAAACCTGAGACCCTTCCTACGGCATGAGATGTCATATACAACTCCTTCCCATTCCAATCCTGAGACCCTTCCTATAGCATGAGATGTGATATCTCAAAGCTTATACCAAACATGAGACCCTTCCTATAGCATGAGATGTGATATCCAACTCCTTCCCATTCCAATCCTGAGACCCTTCCTATAGCATGAGATGTTATGTCTCAATGCTTCTAATACCAAACCTGAGATCCTTCCTATAACATGAGATGTGATATCCAACTCCTTCCATTCCAATCCTGAGACCCTTCCTATAGCATGAGATTTGATATCTCAATGCTTATACCAAACCTGAGACCCTTCCTATAGCATGAGTTGTGATATCCAAGTCTTTCCCATTCCAATCCTTAGACCCTTCCTACAGCATGCAATATGATATCTCAATGATTCTAATAACAATCCTGAGACCCGTCCTATAACATGAGATGGGATATCCAATTCCTTCCCATTCCAATCCTGAGACACTTCCGATAGCAGAGATGTGATATCTCAATGCTTATACCAAACCTGAGACCCTTCCTATAACATGAGATCGGATATCCAACTCCTTCCCGTTCCAAACCTGAGACCCTTCCTTTAGCATGAGATGTAATATCCAGCTCCTTCCCATTCCAATCCTGAGACACTTCCGATAGCATGAGATGTGATATCTCAATGCTTCTAATATCAAAACTGAAACCCTCCCTATAGCATGATATGTGATATCTAAGTCCTTCCCATTCCAATCCTGAGACCCTCCCTATAGCATGATATGTGATATCTAAGTCCTTCCCATTCCAATCCTGAGACCCTTCCTTTAGCATGAGATGTGATATCCAACTCCTTCCCATTCCAACCTGAGACCCTTCCTGTAGCATGAGAAGGGATATCCAACTCCTTCCCAATCCAATCCTGAGACCCTTCCGATAGCAGAGATGTGATATCTCAATGCTTATACCAAACCTGAGACCCTTCCTATGGCATGAGATGTGATATCCAACTCCTTGCCATTCAAATCCTGAGACCCTCCCTATAACAAGAGATGTCATATCCAACTCCTTCCCATTCCAAACCTGAGACCCTTCCTTTAGCATGAGATGTGATATCCAAATCCTTCACATTCCAATCCGGAGACCCTTCCTATAACATGAGATGTGATATCCAACTCCTTCCCAATCCAATCCTGAGACCCTTCCGATAGCAGAGATGTGATATCTCAATGCTTATACCAAACCTGAGACCCTTCCTATGGCATGAGATGTGATATCCAACTCCTTGCCATTCAAATCCTGAGACCCTCCCTATAACAAGAGATGTCATATCCAACTCCTTCCCATTCCAAACCTGAGACCCTTCCTTTAGCATGAGATGTGATATCCAAATCCTTCACATTCCAATCCGGAGACCAATCCTATAGCATGAGATGTGATATCTCAATGCTTCTAATACCAAACCTGAGACCCTTCCGATAGCATGAGATGTGATATCTCAATGCTTCAAAAACCAAACATGAGAACCATCCTATAACATGAGATGTGAAATCCAAATCCTTCCCTTCCCAAACCTGAGACTCTTCCTATAGCATGAGATGTGATATCTCAATGCTTCTAATATCAAACTTGAGACCCTCCCTATAGCATGAGATGTGATATCCAAGTCCTTCCCATTCCAATCCTGAGACACTTCCTATAGCATGAGATGTGATATCTCAATGCTTCTAATACCAAACCTGAGACTCTTCCTATAACATGAGATGGGATATACAACTCCTTCCCATTCCAATCCTGAGACTCTTCTGATAGCAGAGATGTGATATCTCAATGCTTATACCAAACCTGAGACCCTTCCTACGGCATGAGATGTCATATACAACTCCTTCCCATTCCAATCCTGAGACCCTTCCTATAGCATGAGATGTGATATCTCAATGCTTATACCAAACCTGAGACCCTTCCTATAGCATGAGATGTGATATCCAACTCCTTCCCATTCCAATCCTGAGACCCTTCCTATAGCATGAGATGCGATGTATCAATGCTTCTAATACCAAACCTGAGATCCTTCCTATAACATGAGATGTAATATCCAACTCCTTCCATTCCAATCCTGAGACCCTTCCTATAGCATGAGATTTGATATCTCAATGCTTATACCAAACCTGAGATCCTTCCTATAACATGAGATGTGATATCCAACTCCTTCCATTCCAATCCTGAGACCCTTCCTACAGCATGCAATATGATATCTCAATGATTCTAATAACAATCCTGAGACCCGTCCTATAACATGAGATGGGATATCCAATTCCTTCCCATTCCAATCCTGAGACACTTCCGATAGCAGAGATGTGATATCTCAATGCTTATACCAAACCTGAGACCCTTCCTATAACATGAGATCGGATATCCAACTCCTTCCCGTTCCAAACCTGAGACCCTTCCTTTAGCATGAGATGTAATATCCAGCTCCTTCCCATTCCAATCCTGAGAGACTTCCGATAGCATGAGATGTGATATCTCAATGCTTCTAATATCAAAACTGAAACCCTCCCTATAGCATGATATGTGATATCTAAGTCCTTCCCATTCCAATCCTGAGACCCTTCCTATAGCATGAGATGTGATATCTCAATGCTTCTAATACCAAACCTGATACCCATCCTATAACATGAGATGTGATATCCAAATCCTTCCCCTTCCAAACCTGAGACCCTTCCTTTAGCATGAGATGTGATATCCAGCTCCTCCCATTCCAATCCTGAGACCCTTCCGATAGCATGAGATGTGATATCTCAATGCTTCTAATATCAAAACTGAGACCCTCCCTATAGCATGAGATGTGATATCTAAGTCCTTCCCATTCCAATCCTGAGACCCTTCCGATAGCAGAGATGTGATATCTCAATGCTTATACCAAACCTGAGACCCTTCCTATGGCATGAGATGTGATATCCAACTCCTTGCCATTCAAATCCTGAGACCCTCCCTATAACAAGAGATGTCATATCCAACTCCTTCCCATTCCAAACCTGAGACCCTTCCTTTAGCATGAGATGTGATATCCAAATCCTTCACATTCCAATCCGGAGACCAATCCTATAGCATGAGATGTGATATCTCAATGCTTCTAATACCAAACCTGAGACTCTTCCTATAGCATGAGATGTGATATCTCAATGCTTCTAATATCAAACTTGAGACCCTCCCTATAGCATGAGATGTGATATCCAAGTCCTTCCCATTCCAATCCTGAGACACTTCCTATAGCATGAGATGTGATATCTCAATGCTTCTAATACCAAACCTGAGACTCTTCCTATAACATGAGATGGGATATCCAACTCCTTCCCATTCCAATCCTGAGACTCTTCTGATAGCAGAGATGTGATATCTCAATGCTTATACCAAACCTGAGACCCTTCCTACGGCATGAGATGTCATATACAACTCCTTCCCATTCCAATCCTGAGACCCTTCCTATAGCATGAGATGTGATATCTCAATGCTTATACCAAACCTGAGACCCTTCCTATAGCATGAGATGTGATATCCAACTCCTTCCCATTCCAAGCCTGAGACCCTTCCTATAGCATGAGATTTGATGTCTCAATGCTTCTAATACCAAACCTGAGATCCTTCCTATAACATGAGATGTGATATCCAACTCCTTCCATTCCAATCCTGAGACCCTTCCTATAGCATGAGATTTGATATCTCAATGCTTATACCAAACCTGAGACCCTTCCTATAGCATGAGATGTGATATCCAAGTCTTTCCCATTCCAATCCTTAGACCCTTCCTACAGCATGCAATATGATATCTCAATGATTCTAATAACAATCCTGAGACCCGTCCTATAACATGAGATGGGATATCCAATTCCTTCCCATTCCAATCCTGAGACACTTCCGATAGCAGAGATGTGATATCTCAATGCTTATACCAAACCTGAGACCCTTCCTATAACATGAGATCGGATATCCAACTCCTTCCCTTTCCAAACCTGAGACCCTTCCTTTAGCATGAGATGTAATATCCAGCTCCTTCCCATTCCAATCCTGAGACACTTCCGATAGCATGAGATGTGATATCTCAATGCTTCTAATATCAAAACTGAAACCCTCCCTATAGCATGATATGTGATATCTAAGTCCTTCCCATTCCAATCCTGAGACCCTTCCTATAGCATGAGATGTGATATCTCAGTGCTTCTACCAAACCTGAGACCCTTCCTTTAGCATGAGATGTGATATCCAACTCCTTCCCATTCCAACCTGAGACCCTTCCTATAGCATGAGAAGGGATATCCAACTCCTTCCCAATCCAATCCTGAGACCCTTCCGATAGCAGAGATGTGATATCTCAATGCTTATACCAAACCTGAGACCCTTCCTATGGCATGAGATGTGATATCCAACTCCTTGCCATTCAAATCCTGAGACCCTCCCTATAACAAGAGATGTCATATCCAACTCCTTCCCATTCCAAACCTGAGACCCTTCCTTTAGCATGAGATGTGATATCCAAATCCTTCACATTCCAATCCGGAGACCCTTCCTATAACATGAGATGTGATATCCAACTCCTTCCCAATCCAATCCTGAGACCCTTCCGATAGCAGAGATGTGATATCTCAATGCTTATACCAAACCTGAGATCCTTCCTATGGCATGAGATGTGATATCCAACTCCTTGCCATTCAAATCCTGAGACCCTCCCTATAACAAGAGATGTCATATCCAACTCCTTCCCATTCCAAACCTGAGACCCTTCCTTTAGCATGAGATGTGATATCCAAATCCTTCACATTCCAATCCGGAGACCAATCCTATAGCATGAGATGTGATATCTCAATGCTTCTAATACCAAACCTGAGACCCTTCCGATAGCATGAGATGTGATATCTCAATGCTTCAAAAACCAAACATGAGAACCATCCTATAACATGAGATGTGAAATCCAAATCCTTCCCTTCCCAAACCTGAGACTCTTCCTATAGCATGAGATGTGATATCTCAATGCTTCTACCAAAACTGAAACCCTTCCTATAGCATGAGATGTGATATCCAACTCCTTCCCATTCCAATCCTGAGACACTTCCTATAGCATGAGATGTGATATCACAATGCTTCTAATACCAAACCTGAGACCCATCCTATAACATGAGATGTGATATCCAAATCCTTCCCCTTCCAAACCTGAGACCCTTCCTTTAGCATGAGATGTGATATCCAGCTCCTCCCATTCCAATCCTGAGACCCTTCCGATAGCATGAGATGTGATATCTCAATGCTTCTAATATCAAAACTGAGACCCTCCCTATAGCATGAGATGTGATATCTAAGTCCTTCCCATTCCAATCCTGAGACCCTTCCGATAGCAGAGATGTGATATCTCAATGCTTATACCAAACCTGAGACCCTTCCTATGGCATGAGATGTGATATCCAACTCCTTGCCGTTCAAATCATGAGACCCTCCCTATAACAAGAGATGTCATATCCAACTCCTTCCCATTCCAAACCTGAGACCCTTCCTTTAGCATGAGATGTGATATCCAAATCCTTCACATTCCAATCCGTAGACCAATCCTATAGCATGAGATGTGATATCTCAATGCTTCTAATACCAAACCTGAGACCCTTCCGATAGCATGAGATGTGATATCTCAATGCTTCAAAAACCAAACATGAGAACCATCCTATAACATGAGATGTGAAATCCAAATCCTTCCCTTCCCAAACCTGAGACTCTTCCTATAGCATGAGATGTGATATCTCAATGCTTCTAATATCAAACTTGAGACCCTCCCTATAGCATGAGATGTGATATCCAAGTCCTTCCCATTCCAATCCTGAGACACTTCCTATAGCATGAGATGTGATATCTCAATGCTTCTAATACCAAACCTGAGACTCTTCCTATAACATGAGATGGGATATCCAACTCCTTCCCATTCCAATCCGGAGACTCTTTTGATAGCAGAGATGTGATATCTCAATGCTTATACCAAACCTGAGACCCTTCCTACGGCATGAGATGTCATATACAACTCCTTCCCATTCCAATCCTGAGACCCTTCCTAAAGCATGAGATGTGATATCTCAATGCTTATACCAAACCTGAGACCCTTCCTATAACATGAGATGTGATATCCAACTCCTTCCCAATCCAATCCTGAGAACCTTCCGATAGCAGAGATGTGATATCTCAATGCTTATACCAAACCTGAGACCCTTCCTATGGCATGAGATGTGATATCCAACTCCTTGCCATTCAAATCCTGAGACCCTCCCTATAACAAGAGATGTCATATCCAACTCCTTCCCATCCCAAACCTGAGACCCTTCCTTTAGCATGAGATGTGATATCCAAATCCTTCACATTCCAATCCGGAGACCAATCCTATAGCATGAGATGTGATATCTCAATGCTTCTAATACCAAACCTGAGACCCTTCCGATAGCATGAGATGTGATATCTCAATGCTTCAAAAACCAAACATGAGAACCATCCTATAACATGAGATGTGAAATCCAAATCCTTCCCTTCCCAAACCTGAGACTCTTCCTATAGCATGAGATGTGATATCTCAATGCTTCTACCAAACCTGAAACCCTTCCTATAGCATGAGATGTGATATCCAACTCCTTCCCATTCCAATCCTGAGACACTTCCTATAGCATGAGATGTGATATCACAATGCTTCTAATACCAAACCTGAGACCCATCCTATAACATGAGATGTGATATCCAAATCCTTCCCCTTCCAAACCTGAGACCCTTCCTTTAGCATGAGATGTGATATCCAGCTCCTCCCATTCCAATCCTGAGACCCTTCCGATAGCATGAGATGTGGTATCTCAATGCTTCTAATATCAAAACTGAGACCCTCCCTATAGCATGAGATGTGATATCTAAGTCCTTCCCATTCCAATCCTGAGACCCTTCCGATAGCAGAGATGTGATATCTCAATGCTTATACCAAACCTGAGACCCTTCCTATGGCATGAGATGTGATATCCAACTCCTTGCCATTCAAATCTTGAGACCCTCCCTATAACAAGAGATGTCATATCCAACTCCTTCCCATTCCAAACCTGAGACCCTTCCTTTAGCATGAGATGTGATATCCAAATCCTTCACATTCCAATCCGGAGACCAATCCTATAGCATGAGATGTGATATCTCAATGCTTCTAATACCAAACCTGAGACCCTTCCGATAGCATGAGATGTGATATCTCAATGCTTCAAAAACCAAACATGAGAACCATCCTATAACATGAGATGTGAAATCCAAATCCTTCCCTTCCCAAACCTGAGACTCTTCCTATAGCATGAGATGTGATATCTCAATGCTTCTAATATCAAACTTGAGACCCTCCCTATAGCATGAGATGTGATATCCAAGTCCTTCCCATTCCAATCCTGAGACACTTCCTATAGCATGAGATGTGATATCTCAATGCTTCTAATACCAAACCTGAGACTCTTCCTATAACATGAGATGGGATATCCAACTCCTTCCCATTCCAATCCTGAGACTCTTCTGATAGCAGAGATGTGATATCTCAATGCTTATACCAAACCTGAGACCCTTCCTACGGCATGAGATGTCATATACAACTCCTTCCCATTCCAATCCTGAGACCCTTCCTATAGCATGAGATGTGATATCTCAAAGCTTATACCAAACATGAGACCCTTCCTATAGCATGAGATGTGATATCCAACTCCTTCCCATTCCAATCCTGAGACCCTTCCTATAGCATGAGATGTTATGTCTCAATGCTTCTAATACCAAACCTGAGATCCTTCCTATAACATGAGATGTGATATCCAACTCCTTCCATTCCAATCCTGAGACCCTTCCTATAGCATGAGATTTGATATCTCAATGCTTATACCAAACCTGAGACCCTTCCTATAGCATGAGTTGTGATATCCAAGTCTTTCCCATTCCAATCCTTAGACCCTTCCTACAGCATGCAATATGATATCTCAATGATTCTAATAACAATCCTGAGACCCGTCCTATAACATGAGATGGGATATCCAATTCCTTCCCATTCCAATCCTGAGACACTTCCGATAGCAGAGATGTGATATCTCAATGCTTATACCAAACCTGAGACCCTTCCTATAACATGAGATCGGATATCCAACTCCTTCCCGTTCCAAACCTGAGACCCTTCCTTTAGCATGAGATGTAATATCCAGCTCCTTCCCATTCCAATCCTGAGACACTTCCGATAGCATGAGATGTGATATCTCAATGCTTCTAATATCAAAACTGAAACCCTCCCTATAGCATGATATGTGATATCTAAGTCCTTCCCATTCCAATCCTGAGACCCTCCCTATAGCATGATATGTGATATCTAAGTCCTTCCCATTCCAATCCTGAGACCCTTCCTTTAGCATGAGATGTGATATCCAACTCCTTCCCATTCCAACCTGAGACCCTTCCTGTAGCATGAGAAGGGATATCCAACTCCTTCCCAATCCAATCCTGAGACCCTTCCGATAGCAGAGATGTGATATCTCAATGCTTATACCAAACCTGAGACCCTTCCTATGGCATGAGATGTGATATCCAACTCCTTGCCATTCAAATCCTGAGACCCTCCCTATAACAAGAGATGTCATATCCAACTCCTTCCCATTCCAAACCTGAGACCCTTCCTTTAGCATGAGATGTGATATCCAAATCCTTCACATTCCAATCCGGAGACCCTTCCTATAACATGAGATGTGATATCCAACTCCTTCCCAATCCAATCCTGAGACCCTTCCGATAGCAGAGATGTGATATCTCAATGCTTATACCAAACCTGAGACCCTTCCTATGGCATGAGATGTGATATCCAACTCCTTGCCATTCAAATCCTGAGACCCTCCCTATAACAAGAGATGTCATATCCAACTCCTTCCCATTCCAAACCTGAGACCCTTCCTTTAGCATGAGATGTGATATCCAAATCCTTCACATTCCAATCCGGAGACCAATCCTATAGCATGAGATGTGATATCTCAATGCTTCTAATACCAAACCTGAGACCCTTCCGATAGCATGAGATGTGATATCTCAATGCTTCAAAAACCAAACATGAGAACCATCCTATAACATGAGATGTGAAATCCAAATCCTTCCCTTCCCAAACCTGAGACTCTTCCTATAGCATGAGATGTGATATCTCAATGCTTCTAATATCAAACTTGAGACCCTCCCTATAGCATGAGATGTGATATCCAAGTCCTTCCCATTCCAATCCTGAGACACTTCCTATAGCATGAGATGTGATATCTCAATGCTTCTAATACCAAACCTGAGACTCTTCCTATAACATGAGATGGGATATACAACTCCTTCCCATTCCAATCCTGAGACTCTTCTGATAGCAGAGATGTGATATCTCAATGCTTATACCAAACCTGAGACCCTTCCTACGGCATGAGATGTCATATACAACTCCTTCCCATTCCAATCCTGAGACCCTTCCTATAGCATGAGATGTGATATCTCAATGCTTATACCAAACCTGAGACCCTTCCTATAGCATGAGATGTGATATCCAACTCCTTCCCATTCCAATCCTGAGACCCTTCCTATAGCATGAGATGCGATGTATCAATGCTTCTAATACCAAACCTGAGATCCTTCCTATAACATGAGATGTAATATCCAACTCCTTCCATTCCAATCCTGAGACCCTTCCTATAGCATGAGATTTGATATCTCAATGCTTATACCAAACCTGAGATCCTTCCTATAACATGAGATGTGATATCCAACTCCTTCCATTCCAATCCTGAGACCCTTCCTACAGCATGCAATATGATATCTCAATGATTCTAATAACAATCCTGAGACCCGTCCTATAACATGAGATGGGATATCCAATTCCTTCCCATTCCAATCCTGAGACACTTCCGATAGCAGAGATGTGATATCTCAATGCTTATACCAAACCTGAGACCCTTCCTATAACATGAGATCGGATATCCAACTCCTTCCCGTTCCAAACCTGAGACCCTTCCTTTAGCATGAGATGTAATATCCAGCTCCTTCCCATTCCAATCCTGAGAGACTTCCGATAGCATGAGATGTGATATCTCAATGCTTCTAATATCAAAACTGAAACCCTCCCTATAGCATGATATGTGATATCTAAGTCCTTCCCATTCCAATCCTGAGACCCTTCCTATAGCATGAGATGTGATATCTCAATGCTTCTAATACCAAACCTGATACCCATCCTATAACATGAGATGTGATATCCAAATCCTTCCCCTTCCAAACCTGAGACCCTTCCTTTAGCATGAGATGTGATATCCAGCTCCTCCCATTCCAATCCTGAGACCCTTCCGATAGCATGAGATGTGATATCTCAATGCTTCTAATATCAAAACTGAGACCCTCCCTATAGCATGAGATGTGATATCTAAGTCCTTCCCATTCCAATCCTGAGACCCTTCCGATAGCAGAGATGTGATATCTCAATGCTTATACCAAACCTGAGACCCTTCCTATGGCATGAGATGTGATATCCAACTCCTTGCCATTCAAATCCTGAGACCCTCCCTATAACAAGAGATGTCATATCCAACTCCTTCCCATTCCAAACCTGAGACCCTTCCTTTAGCATGAGATGTGATATCCAAATCCTTCACATTCCAATCCGGAGACCAATCCTATAGCATGAGATGTGATATCTCAATGCTTCTAATACCAAACCTGAGACTCTTCCTATAGCATGAGATGTGATATCTCAATGCTTCTAATATCAAACTTGAGACCCTCCCTATAGCATGAGATGTGATATCCAAGTCCTTCCCATTCCAATCCTGAGACACTTCCTATAGCATGAGATGTGATATCTCAATGCTTCTAATACCAAACCTGAGACTCTTCCTATAACATGAGATGGGATATCCAACTCCTTCCCATTCCAATCCTGAGACTCTTCTGATAGCAGAGATGTGATATCTCAATGCTTATACCAAACCTGAGACCCTTCCTACGGCATGAGATGTCATATACAACTCCTTCCCATTCCAATCCTGAGACCCTTCCTATAGCATGAGATGTGATATCTCAATGCTTATACCAAACCTGAGACCCTTCCTATAGCATGAGATGTGATATCCAACTCCTTCCCATTCCAAGCCTGAGACCCTTCCTATAGCATGAGATTTGATGTCTCAATGCTTCTAATACCAAACCTGAGATCCTTCCTATAACATGAGATGTGATATCCAACTCCTTCCATTCCAATCCTGAGACCCTTCCTATAGCATGAGATTTGATATCTCAATGCTTATACCAAACCTGAGACCCTTCCTATAGCATGAGATGTGATATCCAAGTCTTTCCCATTCCAATCCTTAGACCCTTCCTACAGCATGCAATATGATATCTCAATGATTCTAATAACAATCCTGAGACCCGTCCTATAACATGAGATGGGATATCCAATTCCTTCCCATTCCAATCCTGAGACACTTCCGATAGCAGAGATGTGATATCTCAATGCTTATACCAAACCTGAGACCCTTCCTATAACATGAGATCGGATATCCAACTCCTTCCCTTTCCAAACCTGAGACCCTTCCTTTAGCATGAGATGTAATATCCAGCTCCTTCCCATTCCAATCCTGAGACACTTCCGATAGCATGAGATGTGATATCTCAATGCTTCTAATATCAAAACTGAAACCCTCCCTATAGCATGATATGTGATATCTAAGTCCTTCCCATTCCAATCCTGAGACCCTTCCTATAGCATGAGATGTGATATCTCAGTGCTTCTACCAAACCTGAGACCCTTCCTTTAGCATGAGATGTGATATCCAACTCCTTCCCATTCCAACCTGAGACCCTTCCTATAGCATGAGAAGGGATATCCAACTCCTTCCCAATCCAATCCTGAGACCCTTCCGATAGCAGAGATGTGATATCTCAATGCTTATACCAAACCTGAGACCCTTCCTATGGCATGAGATGTGATATCCAACTCCTTGCCATTCAAATCCTGAGACCCTCCCTATAACAAGAGATGTCATATCCAACTCCTTCCCATTCCAAACCTGAGACCCTTCCTTTAGCATGAGATGTGATATCCAAATCCTTCACATTCCAATCCGGAGACCCTTCCTATAACATGAGATGTGATATCCAACTCCTTCCCAATCCAATCCTGAGACCCTTCCGATAGCAGAGATGTGATATCTCAATGCTTATACCAAACCTGAGATCCTTCCTATGGCATGAGATGTGATATCCAACTCCTTGCCATTCAAATCCTGAGACCCTCCCTATAACAAGAGATGTCATATCCAACTCCTTCCCATTCCAAACCTGAGACCCTTCCTTTAGCATGAGATGTGATATCCAAATCCTTCACATTCCAATCCGGAGACCAATCCTATAGCATGAGATGTGATATCTCAATGCTTCTAATACCAAACCTGAGACCCTTCCGATAGCATGAGATGTGATATCTCAATGCTTCAAAAACCAAACATGAGAACCATCCTATAACATGAGATGTGAAATCCAAATCCTTCCCTTCCCAAACCTGAGACTCTTCCTATAGCATGAGATGTGATATCTCAATGCTTCTACCAAAACTGAAACCCTTCCTATAGCATGAGATGTGATATCCAACTCCTTCCCATTCCAATCCTGAGACACTTCCTATAGCATGAGATGTGATATCACAATGCTTCTAATACCAAACCTGAGACCCATCCTATAACATGAGATGTGATATCCAAATCCTTCCCCTTCCAAACCTGAGACCCTTCCTTTAGCATGAGATGTGATATCCAGCTCCTCCCATTCCAATCCTGAGACCCTTCCGATAGCATGAGATGTGATATCTCAATGCTTCTAATATCAAAACTGAGACCCTCCCTATAGCATGAGATGTGATATCTAAGTCCTTCCCATTCCAATCCTGAGACCCTTCCGATAGCAGAGATGTGATATCTCAATGCTTATACCAAACCTGAGACCCTTCCTATGGCATGAGATGTGATATCCAACTCCTTGCCGTTCAAATCCTGAGACCCTCCCTATAACAAGAGATGTCATATCCAACTCCTTCCCATTCCAAACCTGAGACCCTTCCTTTAGCATGAGATGTGATATCCAAATCCTTCACATTCCAATCCGTAGACCAATCCTATAGCATGAGATGTGATATCTCAATGCTTCTAATACCAAACCTGAGACCCTTCCGATAGCATGAGATGTGATATCTCAATGCTTCAAAAACCAAACATGAGAACCATCCTATAACATGAGATGTGAAATCCAAATCCTTCCCTTCCCAAACCTGAGACTCTTCCTATAGCATGAGATGTGATATCTCAATGCTTCTAATATCAAACTTGAGACCCTCCCTATAGCATGAGATGTGATATCCAAGTCCTTCCCATTCCAATCCTGAGACACTTCCTATAGCATGAGATGTGATATCTCAATGCTTCTAATACCAAACCTGAGACTCTTCCTATAACATGAGATGGGATATCCAACTCCTTCCCATTCCAATCCGGAGACTCTTTTGATAGCAGAGATGTGATATCTCAATGCTTATACCAAACCTGAGACCCTTCCTACGGCATGAGATGTCATATACAACTCCTTCCCATTCCAATCCTGAGACCCTTCCTAAAGCATGAGATGTGATATCTCAATGCTTATACCAAACCTGAGACCCTTCCTATAGCATGAGATGTGATATCCAACTCCTTCCGATTCCAATCCTGAGACCCTTCCTATAGCATGAGATGTGATGTCTCAATGCTTCTAATACCAAACCTGAGATCCTTCCTATAACATGAGATGTGATATCCAACTCCTTCCATTCCAATCCTGAGACCCTTCCTATAGCATGAGATTTGATATCTCAATGCTTATACCAAACCTGAGACCCTTCCTATAGCATGAGATGTGATATCCAAGTCTTTCCCATTCCAATCCTTAGACCCTTCATACAGCATGCAATATGATATCTCAATGATTCTAATAACAATCCTGAGACCCGTCCTATAACATGAGATGGGATATCCAATTCCTTCCCATTCCAATCCTGAGACACTTCCGATAGCAGAGATGTGATATCTCAATGCTTATACCAAACCTGAGACCCTTCCTATAACATGAGATCGGATATCCAACTCCTTCCCGTTCCAAACCTGAGACCCTTCCTTTAGCATGAGATGTAATATCCAGCTCCTTCCCATTCCAATCCTGAGACACTTCCGATAGCATGAGATGTGATATCTCAATGCTTCTACCAAACCTGAGACCCTTCCTTTAGCATGAGATGTGATATCCAACTCCTTCCCATTCCAACCTGAGACCCTTCCTATAGCATGAGAAGGGATATCCAACTCCTTCCCAATCCAATCCTGAGACCCTTCCGATAGCAGAGATGTGATATCTCAATGCTTATACCAAACCTGAGACCCTTCCTATGGCATGAGATGTGATATCCAACTCCTTGCCATTCAAATCCTGAGACCCTCCCTATAACAAGAGATGTCATATCCAACTCCTTCCCATTACAAACCTGAGACCCTTCCTTTAGCATGAGATGTGATATCCAAATCCTTCACATTCCAATCCGGAGACCCTTCCTATAACATGAGATGTGATATCCAACTCCTTCCCAATCCAATCCTGAGACCCTTCCGATAGCAGAGATGTGATATCTCAATGCTTATACCAAACCTGAGACCCTTCCTATGGCATGAGATGTGATATCCAACTCCTTGCCATTCAAATCCTGAGACCCTCCCTATAACAAGAGATGCCATATCCAACTCCTTCCCATTCCAAACCTGAGACCCTTCCTTTAGCATGAGATGTGATATCCAAATCCTTCACATTCCAATCCAGAGACCAATCCTATAGCATGAGATGTGATATCTCAATGCTTCTAATACCAAACCTGAGACCCTTCCGATAGCATGAGATGTGATATCTCAATGCTTCAAAAACCAAACATGAGAACCGTCCTATAACATGAGATGTGAAATCCAAATCCTTCCCTTCCCAAACCTGAGACTCTTCCTATAGCATGAGATGTGATATCTCAATGCTTCTAATATCAAACTTGAGACCCTCCCTATAGCATGAGATGTGATATCCAAGTCCTTCCCATTCCAATCCTGAGACACTTCCTATAGCATGAGATGTGATATCTCAATGCTTCTAATACCAAACCTGAGACTCTTCCTATAACATGAGATGGGATATCCAAATCCTTCCCATTCCAATCCTGAGACTCTTCTGATAGTAGAGATGTGATATCTCAATGCTTATACCAAACCTGAGACCCTTCCTACGGCATGAGATGTCATATACAACTCCTTCCCATTCCAATCCTGAGACCCTTCCTATAGCATGAGATGTGATATCTCAATGCTTATACCAAACCTGAGACCCTTCCTATAGCATGAGATGTGATATCCAACTCCTTCCCATTCCAATCCTGAGACCCTTCCTATAGCATGAGATGTGATGTCTCAATGCTTCTAATACCAAACCTGAGATCCTTCCTATAACATGAGATGTGATATCCAACTCCTTCCATTCCAATCCTGAGACCCTTCCTATAGCATGAGATTTGATATCTCAATGCTTATACCAAACCTCAGACCCTTCCTATAGCATGAGATGTGATATCCAAGTCTTTCCCATTCCAATCCTTAGACCCTTCCTACAGCATGCAATATGATATCTCAATGATTCTAATAACAATCCTGAGACCCGTCCTATAACATGAGATGGGATATCCAACTCCTTCCCATTCCAATCCTGAGACACTTCCGATAGCAGAGATGTGATATCTCAATGCTTATACCAAACCTGAGACCCTTCCTATAACATGAGATCGGATATCCAACTCCTTCCCGTTCCAAACCTGAGACCCTTCCTTTAGCATGAGATGTAATATCCAGCTCCTTCCCATTCCAATCCTGAGACACTTCCGATAGCATGAGATGTGATATCTCAATGCTTCTAATATCAAAACTGAAACTCTCCCTATAGCATGAGATGTGATATCCAACTCCTTCCCATTCCAACCTGAGACCCTTCCTATAGCATGAGAAGGGATATCCAACTCCTTCCCAATCCAATCCTGAGACCCTTCCGATAGCAGAGATGTGATATCTCAATGCTTATACCAAACCTGAGACCCTTCCTATGGCATGAGATGTGATATCCAACACCTTGCCATTCAAATCCTGAGACCCTCCCTATAACAAGAGATGTCATATCCAACTCCTTCCCATTCCAAACCTGAGACCCTTCCTTTAGCATGAGATGTGATATCCAAATCCTTCACATTCCAATCCGGAGACCCTTCCTATAACATGAGATGTGATATCCAACTCCTTCCCAATCCAATCCTGAGACCCTTCCGATAGCAGAGATGTGATATCTCAATGCTTATACCAAACCTGAGACCCTTCCGATAGCAGAGATGTGATATCTCAATGCTTATACCAAACCTGAGACCCTTCCTATGGCATGAGATGTGATATCCAACACCTTGCCATTCAAATCCTGAGACCCTCCCTATAACAAGAGATGTCATATCCAACTCCTTCCCATTCCAAACCTGAGACCCTTCCTTTAGCATGAGATGTGATATCCAAATCCTTCACATTCCAATCCGGAGACCCTTCCTATAAAATGAGATGTGATATCCAACTCCTTCCCAATCCAATCCTGAGACCCTTCCGATAGCAGAGATGTGATATCTCAATGCTTATACCAAACCTGAGACCCTTTCTATAGCATGAGATGTGATATCCAACTCCTTCCGATTCCAATCCTGAGGCCCTTCCTATAGCATGAGATGTGATATCGCAATGCTTCTACCAAAACTGAGACCCTTCCTTTAGCATGAGATGTGATATCCAAGTCCTTCCCATTCCAATCCTGAGAGCCTTCCTATAGCATGAGATGTGATATCTCAATGCTTCTAATACCAAACCTGAGATCCTTCCGATAGCATGAGATGTGATATCTCAATGCTTCTAATACCAAACCTGAGATCCTTCCTATAACATGAGATGTGATATCCAAATCCTTCCCCATCCAAACCTGAGACCCTCCCTTTAGCATGAGATGTGATATCCAACTCCTTCCCATTCCAATCCTGATACCCTTCTGATAACATGAGATGTGATATCTCAATGCCTCTAATACCAAACCTGAGATCCTACCTCTAACATGAAATGTGATATCCAACTCCTTCCCTTTCCAAACCTGAGAGCCTTCCTACAGCATGAGATGTGATATCCAAGTCCTTCCCATTCCAATCTTGAGACCCTTCCTATAACATGAGATGTGATATCCAACTCTTTCCCATTCCAACCTGAGACCTTTCCTATAGCATGAGATGGGATATCCAACAACTCCTTCCAAATCCAATCCTGATACCCTTCCGATAGCATGAGATGTGATATCCCAATGCTTCTACAAAACCTGAGACCCATACCATGGCATGATGTGATATCAAACTCCCGTCCTATACCATGAGACTTGATATCTCAATGCTTCTAATACCAAACCTGAGACCGGTCAAATAACATGAGATGTGATATCCAAATCCTTCCCCTTCCAAACCTGAGACCGTTCCTTTAGCATGAGATGTGATATCCAAATCCTTCCCATTCCAATCCTTAAACCCTTCCTATAGCATGAGATGTGATATCTCAATGTTTCTAATAAAAAACCTGAGACCCTTCCTATAGCAAGAGATGTGATATCCAAATCCTTCCCATTCCAACCTGAGACCCTTCCTATAGCATGAGAAGGGATATCCAACTCCTTCCCATTCCAATCCTTAAACCCTTCCTATAGCATGAGATGTGATATCTCAATGTTTCTAATAAAAAACCTGAGACCCTTCCTATAGCAAGAGATGTGATATCCAAATCCTTCCCATTCCAACCTGAGACCCTTCCTATAGCATGAGAAGGGATATCCAACTCCTTCCCATTCCAATCCTGAGATCCTTCCTATAACATGAGATGTGATATCCAATTCCTTCCCATTCCAAACCTGAGACCCTTCCTATTGGATGAGATGTGATATCCAACTCCTTCCCATTCCAAACCTGAGACCCTTCCTATACCATAAGATGTGATATCTCAATGCTTCTAATACCAAACCTGAGACCCGTCCTATAACATGAGATATGATATCCAAATCCTTCCCATTCCAATCCTGAAACCCTTCCGATAGCATGAGATGTGATATCTCAATGTTTCTAATAAAAAACCTGAGACCCTTCATATAGCAAGAGATGTGATATCCAAATACTTCCCATTTCAATCTTGAGACCCTTCCTATAACATGAGATATGATATCCAACTCCTTCCCATTCCAACATGAGACCCTTCCTATAGCATGAGAAGGGATGTCCAACTCCTTCCCAATCCAATCCTGAGACCCTTCCGATAGCAGAGATGTGATATCTCAATGCTTATACCAAACCTGAGACCCTTCCTTTAGCATGAGATTTGATATCCAAATCCTTCACATTCCAATCCTGAGACCCTTCCTATAGCATGAGATGTGATATCTCAATGCTTCTAATACCAAACCTGAGATGCTTCCTATAACATGAGATGTGATATCCAACTCCTTCCCATTCCAAACCTGAGACCCTTCCGATAGCATGAGATGTGATATCTCAATGCTTCTAATACCAAACCTGAGATGCTTCCTATAACATGAGATGTGAAATCCCAATCCTTCCCTTCCCAAACCTGAGACCCTTCCTATAGCTTGAGATGTGATATCAAACTCCTTCCCATTCCAATCCTGAAATAGCTTGAGATGTGATATCCAACTCCTTCCCATTCCAATCCTGAGACCCTTATTATACCATGAGATGTGATATCTCAAGGCTTCTAATACCAAACCTGAGACCCGTCCTAAAACATGAGATGTGAGATCCAAATCCTTCCCCTTCCAAACCTGAGACCTTTCCTTTAGCATATGTGATATCCAACTACTTCCCATTCCAATCCTGAGACACTTCCGATAGCATGAGATGTGATATCTCAATGCTTCTAATATCAAAACTGAAACCCTCCCTATAGCATGAGATGTGATATCCAACTCCTTCCCATTCCAACCTGAGACCCTTCCTATAGCATGAGAAGGGATATCCAACTCCTTCCCAATCCAATCCTGAGACCCTTCCGATAGCAGAGATGTGATATCTCAATGCTTATACCAAACCTGAGACCCTTCCTATGGCATGAGATGTGATATCCAACACCTTGCCATTCAAATCCTGAGACCCTCCCTATAACAAGAGATGTCATATCCAACTCCTTCCCATTCCAAACCTGAGACCCTTCCTTTAGCATGAGATGTGATATCCAAATCCTTCACATTCCAATCCGGAGACCCATCCTATAACATGAGATGTGATATCCAACTCCTTCCCAATCCAATCCTGAGACCCTTCCGATAGCAGAGATGTGATATCTCAATGCTTATACCAAACCTGAGACCCTTCCTATAGCATGAGATGTGATATCCAACTCCTTCCGATTCCAATCCTGAGACCCTTCCTATAGCATGAGATGTGATATCGCAATGCTTCTACCAAAACTGAGACCCTTCCTTTAGCATGAGATGTGATATCCAAGTCCTTCCCATTCCAATCCTGAAACCCTTCCGATAGCATGAGATGTGATATCTCAATGTTTCCAATAAAAAACCTGAGACCCTTCATATAGCAAGAGATGTGATATCCAAATCCTTCCCATTTCAATCTTGAGACCCTTCCTATAACATGAGATATGATATCCAACTCCTTCCCATTCCAATCCTGAGACCCTTATTATACCATGAGATGTGATATCTCAAGGCTTCTAATACCAAACCTGAGACCCGTCCTAAAACATGAGATGTGAGATCCAAATCCTTCCCCTTCCAAACCTGAGACCTTTCCTTTAGCATATGTGATATCCAACTACTTCCCATTCCAATCCTGAGACACTTCCGATAGCATGAGATGTGATATCTCAATGCTTCTAATATCAAAACTGAAACCCTCCCTATAGCATGAGATGTGATATCCAACTCCTTCCCATTCCAACCTGAGACCCTTCCTATAGCATGAGAAGGGATATCCAACTCCTTCCCAATCCAATCCTGAGACCCTTCCGATAGCAGAGATGTGATATCTCAATGCTTATACCAAACCTGAGACCCTTCCTATGGCATGAGATGTGATATCCAACACCTTGCCATTCAAATCCTGAGACCCTCCCTATAACAAGAGATGTCATATCCAACTCCTTCCCATTCCAAACCTGAGACCCTTCCTTTAGCATGAGATGTGATATCCAAATCCTTCACATTCCAATCCGGAGACCCTTCCTATAACATGAGATGTGATATCCAACTCCTTCCCAATCCAATCCTGAGACCCTTCCGATAGCAGAGATGTGATATCTCAATGCTTATACCAAACCTGAGACCCTTCCTATAGCATGAGATGTGATATCCAACTCCTTCCGATTCCAATCCTGAGACCCTTCCTATAGCATGAGATGTGATATCGCAATGCTTCTACCAAAACTGAGACCCTTCCTTTAGCATGAGATGTGATATCCAAGTCCTTCCCATTCCAATCCTGAAACCCTTCCGATAGCATGAGATGTGATATCTCAATGTTTCTAATAAAAAACCTGAGACCCTTCATATAGCAAGAGATGTGATATCCAAATCCTTCCCATTTCAATCTTGAGACCCTTCCTATAACATGAGATATGATATCCAACTCCTTCCCATTCCAACATGAGACCCTTCCTAAAGCATGAGAAGGGATGTCCAACTCCTTCCCAATCCAATCCTGAGACCCTTCCGATAGCAGAGATGTGATATCTCAATGCTTATACCAAACCTGAGACCCTTCCTTTAGCATGAGATTTGATATCCAAATCCTTCACATTCCAATCCTGAGACCCTTCCTATAGCATGAGATGTGATATCTCAATGCTTCTAATACCAAACCTGAGATGCTTCCTATAACATGAGATGTGATATCCAACTCCTTCCCATTCCAAACCTGAGACCCTTCCGATAGCATGAGATGTGATATCTCAATGCTTCTAAAACCAAACATGAGAACCACCCTATAACATGAGATGTGAAATCCCAATCCTTCCCTTCCCAAACCTGAGACCCTTCCTATAGCTTGAGATGTGATATCAAACTCCTTCCCATTCCAATCCTGAAATAGCTTGAGATGTGATATCCAACTCCTTCCCATTCCAATCCTGAGACCCTTATTATACCATGAGATGTGATATCTCAAGGCTTCTAATACCAAACCTGAGACCCTTCCTATGGCATGAGATGTGATATCCAACTCCTTGCCATTCAAATCCTGAGACCCTCCCTATAACAAGAGATGTCATATCCAACTCCTTCCCATTCCAAACCTGAGACGCTTCCTTTAGCATGAGATGTGATATCTAAATCCTTCACATTCCAATCCAGAGACCAATCCTATAGCATGAGATGTGATATCTCAATGCTTCTAATACCAAACCTGAGACCCTTCCGATAGCATGAGATGTGATATCTTAATGCTTCAAAAACCAAACATGAGAACCATCCTATAACATGAGATGTGAAATCCAAATCCTTCCCTTCCCAAACCTGAGACTCTTCCTATAGCATGAGATGTGATATCTCAATGCTTCTACCAAACCTGAAACCCTTCCTATAGCATGAGATGTGATATCACAATGCTTCTAATACCAAACCTGAGACCCATTCTATAACATGAGATGTGATATCCAAATCCTTCCCCTTCCAAACCTGAGACCATTCCTTTAGCATGAGATGTGATATCCAGCTCCTCCCATTCCAATCCTGAGACCCTTCCGATAGCATGAGATGTGATATCTCAATGCTTCTAATATCAAAACTGAGACCCTCCCTATAGCATGAGATGTGATATTTAAGTCCTTCCCATTCCAATCCTGAGACCCTTCCGATAGCAGAGATGTGATATCTCAATGCTTATACCAAACCTGAGACCCTTCCTATGGCATGAGATGTGATATCCAACTCCTTGCCATTCAAATCCTGAGACCCTCCCTATAACAAGAGATGTCATATCCAACTCCTTCCCATTCCAAACCTGAGACCCTTCCTTTAGCATGAGATGTGATATCCAAATCCTTCACATTCCAATCCGGAGACCAATCCTATAGCATGAGATGTGATATCTCAATGCTTCTAATACCAAACCTGAGACCCTTCCGATAGCATGAGATGTAATATCTCAATGCTTCAAAAACCAAACATGAGAACCATCCTATAACATGAGATGTGAAATCCAAATCCTTCCCTTCCCAAACCTGAGACTCTTCCTATAGCATGAGATGTGATATCTCAATGCTTCTAATATCAAACTTGAGACCCTCCCTATAGCATGAGATGTGATATCCAAGTCCTTCCCATTCCAATCCTGAGACACTTCCTATAGCATGAGATGTGATATCTCAATGCTTCTAATACCAAACCTGAGACTCTTCCTATAACATGAGATGGGATATCCAACTCCTTCCCATTCCAATCCTGAGACTCTTCTGATAGCAGAGATGTGATATCTCAATGCTTATACCAAACCTGAGATCCTTCCTATAACATGAGATGTGATATCCAACTCCTTCACATTCCAATCCAGAGACCAATCCTATAGCATGAGATTTGATATCTCAATGCTTCTAATACCAAACCTGAGACCCTTCCGATAGCATGAGATGTGATATCTCAATGCTTCAAAAACCAAACATGAGAACCATCCTATAACATGAGATGTGAAATCCAAATCCTTCCCTTCCCAAACCTGAGACTCTTCCTATAGCATGAGATGTGATATCTCAATGCTTCTACCAAACCTGAAACCCTTCCTATAGCATGAGATGTGATACCACAATGCTTCTAATACCAAACCTGAGACCCATTCTATAACATGAGATGTGATATCCAAATCCTTCCCCTTCCAAACCTGAGACCCTTCCTTTAGCATGAGATGTGATATCCAGCTCCTCCCATTCCAATCCTGAGACCCTTCCGATAGCATGAGATGTGATATCTCAATGCTTCTAATTTAAAATCTGAGACCCTCCCTATAGCATGAGATGTGATATTTAAGTCCTTCCCATTCCAATCCTGAGACCCTTCCGATAGCAGAGATGTGATATCTCAATGCTTATACCAAACCTGAGACCCTTCCTATGGCATGAGATGTGATATCCAACTCCTTGCCATTCAAATCCTGAGACCCTCCCTATAACAAGAGATGTCATATCCAACTCCTTCCCATTCCAAACCTGAGACCCTTCCTTTAGCATGAGATGTGATATCCAAATCCTTCACATTCCAATCCGGAGACCAATCCTATAGCATGAGATGTGATATCTCAATGCTTCTAATACCAAACCTGAGACCCTTCCGATAGCATGAGATGTAATATCTCAATGCTTCAAGAACCAAACATGAGAACCATCCTATAACATGAGATGTGAAATCCAAATCCTTCCCTTCCCAAACCTGAGACTCTTCCTATAGCATGAGATGTGATATCTCAATGCTTCTAATATCAAACTTGAGACCCTCCCTATAGCATGAGAAGTGATATCCAAGTCCTTCCCATTCCAATCCTGAGACACTTCCTATAGCATGAGATGTGATATCTCAATGCTTCTAATACCAAACCTGAGACTCTTCCTATAACATGAGATGGGATATCCAACTCCTTCCCATTCCAATCCTGAGACTCTTCTGATAGCAGAGATGTGATATCTCAATGCTTATACCAAACCTGAGACCCTTCCTACGGCATGAGATGTCATATACAACTCCTTCCCATTCCAATCCTGAGACCCTTCCTATAGCATGAGATGTGATATCTCAATGCTTATCCCAAACCTGAGACCCTTCCTATAGCTTGAGATGTGATATCAAACTCCTTCCCATTCCAATCCTGAAATAGCTTGAGATGTGATATCCAACTCCTTCCCATTCCAATCCTGAGACCCTTATTATACCATGAGATGTGATATCTCAAGGCTTCTAATACCAAACCTGAGACCCTTCCTATGGCATGAGATGTGATATCCAACTCCTTGCCATTCAAATCCTGAGACCCTCCCTATAACAAGAGATGTCATATCCAACTCCTTCCCATTCCAAACCTGAGACCCTTCCTTTAGCATGAGATGTGATATCCAAATCCTTCACATTCCAATCCGGAGACCCTTCCTATAACATGAGATGTGATATCCAACTCCTTCCCAATCCAATCCTGAGACCCTTCCGATAGCAGAGATGTGATATCTCAATGCTTATACCAAACCTGAGACCCTTCCTATGGCATGAGATGTGATATCCAACTCCTTGCCATTCAAATCCTGAGACCCTCCCTATAACAAGAGATGTCATATCCAACTCCTTCCCATTCCAAACCTGAGACCCTTCCTTTAGCATGAGATGTGATATCCAAATCCTTCACATTCCAATCCAGAGACCAATCCTATAGCATGAGATGTGATATCTCAATGCTTCTAATACCAAACCTGAGACCCTTCCGATAGCATGAGATGTGATATCTCAATGCTTCAAAAACCAAACATGAGAACCATCCTATAACATGAGATGTGAAATCCAAATCCTTCCCTTCCCAAACCTGAGACTCTTCCTATAGCATGAGATGTGATATCTCAATGCTTCTACCAAACCTGAAACCCTTCCTATAGCATGAGATGTGATATCCAACTCCTTCCCATTCCAATCCTGAGACACTTCCTATAGCATGAGATGTGATATCACAATGCTTATAATACCAAACCTGAAACCCATCCTATAACATGAGATGTGATATCCAAATCCTTCCCCTTCCAAACCTGAGACCCTTCCTTTAGCATGAGATGTGATATCCAGCTCCTCCCATTCCAATCTTGAGACCCTTCCGATAGCATGAGATGTGATATCTCAATGCTTCTAATATCAAAACTGAGACCCTCCCTATAGCATGAGATGTGATATCTAAGTCCTTCCCATTCCAAACCTGAGACCCTTACTTTAGCATGAGATGTGATATCCAGCTCCTCCCATTCCAATCTTGAGACCCTTCCGATAGCATGAGATGTGATATCTCAATGCTTCTAATATCAAAACTGAGACCCTTCCGATAGCAGAGATGTGATATCTCAATGCTTATACCAAACCTGAGACCCTTCCTATGGCATGAGATGTGATATCCAACTCCTTGCCATTCAAATCCTGAGACCCTCCCTATAACAAGAGATGTCATATCCAACTCCTTCCCATTCCAAACCTGAGACCCTTCCTTTAGCATGAGATGTGATATCCAAATCCTTCACATTCCAATCCGGAAACCAATCCTATAGCATGAGATGTGATATCTCAATGCTTCTAATACCAAACCTGAGACCCTTCCGATAGCATGAGATGTGATATCTCAATGCTTCAAAAACCAAACATGAGAACCATCCTATAACATGAGATGTGAAATCCAAATCCTTCCCTTCCCAAACCTGAGACTCTTCCTATAGCATGAGATGTGATATCTCAATGCTTCTAATGTCAAACTTGAGACCATCCCTATAGCATGAGATGTGATATCCAAGTCCTTCCCATTCCAATCCTGAGACACTTCCTATAGCATGAGATGTGATATCTCAATGCTTCTAATACCAAACCTGAGACTCTTCCTATAACATGAGATGGGATATCCAACTCCTTCCCATTCCAATCCTGAGACTCTTCTGATAGCAGAGATGTGATATCTCAATGCTTATACCAAACCTGAGACCCTTCCTACGGCATGAGATGTCATATACAACTCCTTCCCATTCCAATCCCGAGACCCTTCCTATAGCATGAGATGTGATATCTCAATGCTTATACCAAACCTGAGACCCTTCCTATAGCATGAGATGTGATATCCAACTCCTTCCCATTCCAATCCTGAGACCCTTCCTATAGCATGAGATTTGATGTATCAATGCTTCCAATACCAAACCTGAGATCCTTCCTATAACATGAGATGTGATATCCAACTCCTTCCATTCCAATCCTGAGACCCTTCCTATAGCATGAGATTTGATATCTCAATGCTTATACCAAACCTGAGACCCTTCCTATAGCATGAGATGTGATATCCAAGTCTTTCCCATTCCAATCCTTAGACCCTTCCTACAGCATGCAATATTATATCTCAATGATTCTAATAACAATCCTGAGACCCGTCCTATAACATGAGATGGGATATCCAATTCCTTCCCATTCCAATCCTGAGACACTTCCAATAGCAGAGATGTGATATCTCAATGCTTATACCAAACCTGAGACCCTTCCTATAACATGAGATCGGATATCCAACTCCTTCCCGTTCCAAACCTGAGACCCTTCCTTTAGCATGAGATGTAATATCCAGCTCCTTCCCATTCCAATCCTGAGACACTTCCGATAGCATGAGATGTGATATCTCAATGCTTCTAATATCAAAACTGAAACCCTCCCTATAGCATGATATGTGATATCTAAGTCCTTCCCATTCCAATCCTGAGACCCTTCCTATAGCATGAGATGTGATATCTCAATGCTTCTACCAAACCTGAGACCCTTCCTTTAGCATGAGATGTGATATCCAACTCCTTCCCATTCCAACCTGAGACCCTTCCTATAGCATGAGAAGGGATATCCAACTCCTTCCCAATCCAATCCTGAGACCCTTCCGATAGCAGAGATGTGATATCTCAATGCTTATACCAAACCTGAGACCCTTCCTATGGCATGAGATGTGATATCCAACTCCTTGCCATTCAAATCCTGAGACCCTCCCTATAACAAGAGATGTCATATCCAACTCCTTCCCATTCCAAACCTGAGACCCTTCCTTTAGCATGAGATGTGATATCCAAATCCTTCACATTCCAATCCGGAGACCCTTCCTATAACATGAGATGTGATATCCAACTCCTTCCCAATCCAATCCTGAGACCCTTCCGATAGCAGAGATGTGATATCTCAATGCTTATACCAAGCCTGAGACCCTTCCTATGGCATGAGATGTGATATCCAACTTCTTGCCATTCAAATCCTGAGACCCTCCCTATAACAAGAGATGTCATATCCAACTCCTTCCCATTCCAAACCTGAGACCCTTCCTTTAGCATGAGATGTGATATCCAAATCCTTCACATTCCAATCCGGAGACCAATCCTATAGCATGAGATGTGATATCTCAATGCTTCTAATACCAAACCTGAGACCCTTCCGATAGCATGAGATGTGATATCTCAATGCTTCAAAAACCAAACATGAGAACCATCCTATAACATGAGATGAGAAATCCAAATCCTTCCCTTCCCAAACCTGAGACTCTTCCTATAGCATGAGATGTGATATCTCAATGCTTCTACCAAACCTGAAACCCTTCCTATAGCATGAGATGTGATATCCAACTCCTTCCCATTCCAATCCTGAGACACTTCCTATAGCATGAGATGTGATATCACAATGCTTCTAATACCAAACCTGAGACCCATCCTATAACATGAGATGTGATATCCAAATCCTTCCCCTTCCAAACCTGAGACCCTTCCTTTAGCATGAGATGTGATATCCAGCTCCTCCCATTCCAATCCTGAGACCCTTCCGATAGCATGAGATGTGATATCTCAATGCTTCTAATATCAAAACTGAGACCCTCCCTATAGCATGAGATGTGATATCTAAGTCCTTCCCATTCCAATCCTGAGACCCTTCCGATAGCAGAGATGTGATATCTCAATGCTTATACCAAACCTGAGACCCTTCCTATGGCATGAGATGTGATATCCAACTCCTTGCCATTCAAATCCTGAGACCCTCCCTATAACAAGAGATGTCATATCCAACTCCTTCCCATTCCAAACCTGAGACCCTTCCTTTAGCATGAGATGTGATATCCAAATCCTTCACATTCCAATCCGGAGACCAATCCTATAGCATGAGATGTGATATCTCAATGCTTCTCATACCAAACCTGAGACCCTTCCGATAGCATGAGATGTGATATCTCAATGCTTCAAAAACCAAACATGAGAACCATCCTATAACATGAGATGTGAAATCCAAATCCTTCCCTTCCCAAACCTGAGACTCTTCCTATAGCATGAGATGTGATATCTCAATGCTTCTAATATCAAACTTGAGACCCTCCCTATAGCATGAGATGTGATATCCAAGTCCTTCCCATTCCAATCCTGAGACACTTCCTATAGCATGAGATGTGATATCTCAATGCTTCTAATACCAAACCTGAGACTCTTCCTATAACATGAGATGGGATATCCAACTCCTTCCCATTCCAATCCTGAGACTCTTCTGATAGCAGAGATGTGATATCTCAATGCTTATACCAAACCTGAGACCCTTCCTACGGCATGAGATGTCATATACAACTCCTTCCCATTCCAATCCTGAGACCCTTCCTATAGCATGAGATGTGATATCTCAATGCTTATACCAAACCTGAGACCCTTCCTATAGCATGAGATGTGATATCCAACTCCTTCCCATTCCAATCCTGAGACCCTTCCTATAGCATGAGATGTGATGTCTCAATGCTTCTAATACCAAACCTGAGATCCTTCCTATAACATGAGATGTGATATCCAACTCCTTCCATTCCAATCCTGAGACCCTTCCTATAGCATGAGATTTGATATCTCAATGCTTATACCAAACCTGAGACCCTTCCTATAGCATGAGATGTGATATCCAAGTCTTTCCCATTCCAATCCTTAGACCCTTCATACAGCATGCAATATGATATCTCAATGATTCTAATAACAATCCTGAGACCCGTCCTATAACATGAGATGGGATATCCAATTCCTTCCCATTCCAATCCTGAGACACTTCCGATAGCAGAGATGTGATATCTCAATGCTTATACCAAACCTGAGACCCTTCCTATAACATGAGATCGGATATCCAACTCCTTCCCGTTCCAAACCTGAGACCCTTCCTTTAGCATGAGATGTAATATCCAGCTCCTTCCCATTCCAATCCTGAGACACTTCCGATAGCATGAGATGTGATATCTCAATGCTTCTACCAAACCTGAGACCCTTCCTTTAGCATGAGATGTGATATCCAACTCCTTCCCATTCCAACCTGAGACCCTTCCTATAGCATGAGAAGGGATATCCAACTCCTTCCCAATCCAATCCTGAGACCCTTCCGATAGCAGAGATGTGATATCTCAATGCTTATACCAAACCTGAGACCCTTCCTATGGCATGAGATGTGATATCCAACTCCTTGCCATTCAAATCCTGAGACCCTCCCTATAACAAGAGATGTCATATCCAACTCCTTCCCATTCCAAACCTGAGACCCTTCCTTTAGCATGAGATGTGATATCCAAATCCTTCACATTCCAATCCGGAGACCCTTCCTATAACATGAGATGTGATATCCAACTCCTTCCCAATCCAATCCTGAGACCCTTCCGATAGCAGAGATGTGATATCTCAATGCTTATACCAAACCTGAGACCCTTCCTATGGCATGAGATGTGATATCCAACTCCTTGCCATTCAAATCCTGAGACCCTCCCTATAACAAGAGATGTCATATCCAACTCCTTCCCATTCCAAACCTGAGACCCTTCCTTTAGCATGAGATGTGATATCCAAATCCTTCACATTCCAATCCAGAGACCAATCCTATAGCATGAGATGTGATATCTCAATGCTTCTAATACCAAACCTGAGACCCTTCCGATAGCATGAGATGTGATATCTCAATGCTTCAAAAACCAAACATGAGAACCGTCCTATAACATGAGATGTGAAATCCAAATCCTTCCCTTCCCAAACCTGAGACTCTTCCTATAGCATGAGATGTGATATCTCAATGCTTCTAATATCAAACTTGAGACCCTCCCTATAGCATGAGATGTGATATCCAAGTCCTTCCCATTCCAATCCTGAGACACTTCCTATAGCATGAGATGTGATATCTCAATGCTTCTAATACCAAACCTGAGACTCTTCCTATAACATGAGATGGGATATCCAACTCCTTCCCATTCCAATCCTGAGACTCTTCTGATAGCAGAGATGTGATATCTCAATGCTTATACCAAACCTGAGACCCTTCCTACGGCATGAGATGTCATATACAACTCCTTCCCATTCCAATCCTGAGACCCTTCCTATAGCATGAGATGTGATATCTCAATGCTTATACCAAACCTGAGACCCTTCCTATAGCATGAGATGTGATATCCAACTCCTTCCCATTCCAATCCTGAGACCCTTCCTATAGCATGAGATGTGATGTCTCAATGCTTCTAATACCAAACCTGAGATCCTTCCTATAACATGAGATGTGATATCCAACTCCTTCCATTCCAATCCTGAGACCCTTCCTATAGCATGAGATTTGATATCTCAATGCTTATACCAAACCTGAGACCCTTCCTATAGCATGAGATGTGATATCCAAGTCTTTCCCATTCCAATCCTTAGACCCTTCCTACAGCATGCAATATGATATCTCAATGATTCTAATAACAATCCTGAGACCCGTCCTATAACATGAGATGGGATATCCAACTCCTTCCCATTCCAATCCTGAGACACTTCCGATAGCAGAGATGTGATATCTCAATGCTTATACCAAACCTGAGACCCTTCCTATAACATGAGATCGGATATCCAACTCCTTCCAGTTCCAAACCTGAGACCCTTCCTTTAGCATGAGATGTAATATCCAGCTCCTTCCCATTCCAATCCTGAGACACTTCCGATAGCATGAGATGTGATATCTCAATGCTTCTAATATCAAAACTGAAACCCTCCCTATAGCATGAGATGTGATATCCAACTCCTTCCCATTCCAACCTGAGACCCTTCCTATAGCATGAGAAGGGATATCCAACTCCTTCCCAATCCAATCCTGAGACCCTTCCGATAGCAGAGATGTGATATCTCAATGCTTATACCAAACCTGAGACCCTTCCTATGGCATGAGATATGATATCCAACACCTTGCCATTCAAATCCTGAGACCCTCCCTATAACAAGAGATGTCATATCCAACTCCTTCCCATTCCAAACCTGAGACCCTTCCTTTAGCATGAGATGTGATATCCAAATCCTTCACATTCCAATCCGGAGACCCTTCCTATAACATGAGATGTGATATCCAACTCCTTCCCAATCCAATCCTGAGACCCTTCCGATAGCAGAGATGTGATATCTCAATGCTTATACCAAACCTGAGACCCTTCCTATAGCATGAGATGTGATATCCAACTCCTTCCGATTCCAATCCTGAGACCCTTCCTATAGCATGAGATGTGATATCGCAATGCTTCTACCAAAACTGAGACCCTTCCTTTAGCATGAGATGTGATATCCAAGTCCTTCCCATTCCAATCCTGAGACCCTTCCTATAGCATGAGATGTGATATCTCAATGCTTCTAATACCAAACCTGAGATCCTTCCGATAGCATGAGATGTGATATCTCAATGCTTCTAATACCAAACCTGAGATCCTTCCTATAACATGAGATGTGATATCCAAATCCTTCCCCATCCAAACCTGAGACCCTCCCTTTAGCATGAGATGTGATATCCAACTCCTTCCCATTCCAATCCTGATACCCTTCTGATAGCATGAGATGTGATTTCTCAATGCCTCTAATACCAAACCTGAGATCCTACCTCTAACATGAAATGTGATATCCAACTCCTTCCCTTTCCAAACCTGAGAGCCTTCCTACAGCATGAGATGTGATATCCAAGTCCTTCCCATTCCAATCTTGAGACCCTTCCTATAACATGAGATGTGATATCCGACTCTTTCCCATTCCAACCTGAGACCTTTCCTATAGCATGAGATGGGATATCCAACAACTCCTTCCAAATCCAATCCTGATACCCTTCCGATAGCATGAGATGTGATATCCCAATGCTTCTACAAAACCTGAGACCCATACCATGGCATGATGTGATATCAAACTCCCGTCCTATACCATGAGACTTGATATCTCAATGCTTCTAATACCAAACCTGAGACCGGTCAAATAACATGAGATGTGATATCCAAATCCTTCCCCTTCCAAACCTGAGACCCTTCCTTTAGCATGAGATGTGATATCCAAATCCTTCCCATTCCAATCCTTAAACCCTTCCTATAGCATGAGATGTGATATCTCAATGTTTCTAATAAAAAACCTGAGACCCTTCCTATAGCAAGAGATGTGATATCCAAATCCTTCCCATTCCAACCTGAGACCCTTCCTATAGCATGAGAAGGGATATCCAACTCCTTCCCATTCCAATCCTTAAACCCTTCCTATAGCATGAGATGTGATATCTCAATGTTTCTAATAAAAAACCTGAGACCCTTCCTATAGCAAGAGATGTGATATCCAAATCCTTCCCATTCCAACCTGAGACCCTTCCTATAGCATGAGAAGGGATATCCAACTCCTTCCCATTTCAATCCTGAGATCCTTCCTATAACATGAGATGTGATATCCAATTCCTTCCCATTCCAAACCTGAGACCCTTCCTATTGGATGAGATGTGATATCCAACTCCTTCCCATTCCAAACCTGAGACCCTTCCTATACCATAAGATGTGATATCTCAATGCTTCTAATACCAAACCTGGGACCCGTCCTATAACATGAGATATGATATCCAAATCCTTCCCATTCCAATCCTGAAACCCTTCTGATAGCATGAGATGTGATATCTCAATGTTTCTAATAAAAAACCTGAGACCCTTCATATAGCAAGAGATGTGATATCCAAATACTTCCCATTTCAATCTTGAGACCCTTCCTATAACATGAGATATGATATCCAACTCCTTCCCATTCCAACATGAGACCCTTCCTATAGCATGAGAAGGGATGTCCAACTCCTTCCCAATCCAATCCTGAGACGCTTCCGATAGCAGAGATGTGATATCTCAATGCTTATACCAAACCTGAGACCCTTCCTTTAGCATGAGATTTGATATCCAAATCCTTCAAATTCCAATCCTGAGACCCTTCCTATAGCATGAGATGTGATATCTCAATGCTTCTAATAGCAAACCTGAGATGCTTCCTATAACATGAGATGTGATATCCAACTCCTTCCCATTCCAAACCTGAGACCCTTCCGATAGCATGAGATGTGATATCTCAATGCTTCTAAAACCAAACATGAGAACCATCCTATAACATGAGATGTGAAATCCCAATCCTTCCCTTCCCAAACCTGAGACACTTCCTATAGCTTGAGATGTGATATCAAACTCCTTCCCATTCCAATCCTGAAATAGCTTGAGATGTGATATCCAACTCCTTCCCATTCCAATCCTGAGACCCTTATTATACCATGAGATGTGATATCTCAAGGCTTCTAATACCAAACCTGAGACCCTTCCTATGGCATGAGATGTGATATCCAACTCCTTGCCATTCAAATCCTGAGACCCTCCCTATAACAAGAGATGTCATATCCAACTCCTTCCCATTCCAAACCTGAGACCCTTCCTTTAGCATGAGATGTGATATCCAAATCCTTCACATTCCAATCCAGAGACCAATCCTATAGCATGAGATGTGATATCTCAATGCTTCTAATACCAAACCTGAGACCCTTCCGATAGCATGAGATGTGATATCTCAATGCTTCAAAAACCAAACATGAGAACCATCCTATAACATGAGATGTGAAATCCAAATCCTTCCCTTCCCAAACCTGAGACTCTTCCTATAGCATGAGATGTGATATCTCAATGCTTCTACCAAACCTGAAACCCTTCCTATAGCATGAGATGTGATATACAACTCCTTCCCATTCCAATCCTGAGACACTTCCTATAGCATGAGATGTGATATCACAATGCTTCTAATACCAAACCTGAGACCCATTCTATAACATGAGATGTGATATTCAAATCCTTCCCCTTCCAAACCTGAGACCCTTCCTTTAGCATGAGATGTGATATCCAGCTCCTCCCATTCCAATCCTGAGACCCTTCCGATAGCATGAGATGTGATATCTCAATGCTTCTAATATCAAAACTGAGACCCTCCCTATAGCATGAGATGTGATATCTAAGTCCTTCCCATTCCAATCCTGAGACCCTTCCGATAGCAGAGATGTGATATCTCAATGCTTATACCAATCCTGAGACCCTTCCTATGGCATGAGATGTGATATCCAACTCCTTGCCTTTCAAATCCTGAGACCCTCCCTATAACCAGAGATGTCATATCCAACTCCTTCCCATTCCAAACCTGAGACCCTTCCTTTAGCATGAGATGTGATATCCAAATCCTTCACATTCCAATCCGGAGACCAATCCTATAGCATGAGATGTGATATCTCAATGCTTCTAATACCAAACCTGAGACCCTTCCGATAGCATGAGATGTAATATCTCAATGCTTCAAAAACCAATCATGAGAACCATCCTATAACAAGAGATGTGAAATCCAAATCCTTCCCTTCCCAAACCTGAGACTCTTCCTATAGCATGAGATGTGATATCTCAATGCTTCTAATATCAAACTTGAGACCCTCCCTATAGCATCAGATGTGATATCCAAGTCCTTCCCATTCCAATCCTGAGACACTTCCTATAGCATGAGATGTGATATCTCAATGCTTCTAATACCAAACCTGAGACTCTTCCTATAACATGAGATGGGATATCCAACTCCTTCCCATTCCAATCCTGAGACTCTTCTGATAGCAGAGATGTGATATCTCAATGCTTATACCAAACCTGAGACCCTTCCTACGGCATGAGATGTCATATACAACTCCTTCCCATTCCAATCCTGAGACCCTTCCTATAGCATGAGATGTGATATCTCAATGCTTATACCAAACCTGAGACCCTTCCTATAGCATGAGATGTGATATCCAACTCCTTCCCATTCCAATCCTGAGACCCTTCCTATAGCATGAGATGTGATGTCTCAATGCTTCTAATACCAAACCTGAGATCCTTCCTATAACATGAGATGTGATATCCAACTCCTTCCATTCCAATCCTGACACCCTTCCTATAGCATGAGATTTGATATCTCAATGCTTATACCAAACCTGAGACTCTTCCTATAGCATGAGATGTGATATCCAAGTCTTTCCCATTCCAATCCTTAGACCCTTCCTACAGCATGCAATATGATATCTCAATGATTCTAATAACAATCCTGAGACCCGTCCTATAACATGAGATGGGATATCCAATTCCTTCCCTTTCCAATCCTGAGACACTTCCGATAGCAGAGATGTGATATCTCAATGCTTATACCAAACCTGAGACCCTTCCTATAACATGAGATCGGATATCCAACTCCTTCCCGTTCCAAACCTGAGACCCTTCCTTTAGCATGAGATGTAATATCCAGCTCCTTCCGGTGTGCAGTCATAATATCGAAGAAAAAAAAGTCGAATGACAAAAAAGTCGAATCAATAATGTCGAAAAAAAAAAAGTCGAATTTGTTTTTTTATTATTTATATATTTTTTTTGGGTTTGGTAAGTAAAAAAAAGGGGTAAAATAAAAAAAAAATAGAAAAAAAGGGGGGTTGGGGGGGGAACCCCCCCATTTCGAATAAAAAACGTATTAAAAAAAAGTTGACTTTTTTTTTTCGAGATTATTTTTTCGACATTTTGACTTTCGATTTTATTGATTTCGATTTTATGTCTAGGAACCGCTCCTTCCCATTCCAATCCTGAGACACTTCCGATAGCATGAGATGTGATATCTCAATGCTTCTAATATCAAAACTGAAACCCTCCCTATAGCATGATATGTGATATCTAAGTCCTTCCCATTCCAATCCTGAGACCCTTCCTATAGCATGAGATGTGATATCTCAATGCTTCTACCAAACCTGAGACCCTTCCTTTAGCATGAGATGTGATATCCAACTCCTTCCCATTCCAACCTGAGACCCTTCCTATAGCATGAGAAGGGATATCCAACTCCTTCCCAATCCAATCCTGAGACCCTTCCGATAGCAGAGATGTGATATCTCAATGCTTATACCAAACCTGAGACCCTTCCTATGGCATGAGATGTGATATCCAACTGATTGCCATTGAAATCCTGAGACCCTCCCTATAACAAGAGATGTCATATCCAACTCCTTCCCATTCCAAACCTGAGACCCTTCCTTTAGCATGAGATGTGATATCCAAATCCTTCACATTCCAATCCGGAGGCCCTTCCTATAACATGAGATGTGATATCCAACTCCTTCCCAATCCAATCCTGAGACCCTTCCGATAGCAGAGATGTGATATCTCAATGCTTATACCAAACCTGAGACCCTTCCTATGGCATGAGATGTGATATCCAACTCCTTGCCATTCAAATCCTGAGACCCTCCCTATAACAAGAGATGTCATATCCAACTCCTTCCCATTCCAAACCTGAGACCCTTCCTTTAGCATGAGATGTGATATCCAAATCCTTCACATTCCAATCCAGAGACCAATCCTATAGCATGAGATGTGATATCTCAATGCTTCTAATACCAAACCTGAGACCCTTCCGATAGCATGAGATGTGATATCTCAATGCTTCAAAAACCAAACATGAGAACCATCCTATAACATGAGATGTGAAATCCAAATCCTTCCCTTCCCAAACCTGAGACTCTTCCTTTAGCATGAGATGTGATATCTCAATGCTTCTACCAAACCTGAAACCCTTCCTATAGCATGAGATGTGATATCCAACTCCTTCCCATTCCAATCCTGAGACACTTCCTATAGCATGAGATGTGATATCACAATGCTTCTAATACCAAACCTGAAACCCATCCTATAACATGAGATGTGATATCCAAATCCTTCCCCTTCCAAACCTGAGACCCTTCCTTTAGCATGAGATGTGATATCCAGCTCCTCCCATTCCAATCCTGAGACCCTTCCGATAGCATGAGATGTGATATCTCAATGCTTCTAATATCAAAACTGAGACCCTCCCTATAGCATGAGATGTGATATCTAAGTCCTTCCCATTCCAATCCTGAGACCCTTCCGATAGCAGAGATGTGGTATCTCAATGCTTATACCAAACCTGAGACCCTTCCTATGGCATGAGATGTGATATCCAACTCCTTGCCATTCAAATCCTGAGACCCTCCCTATAACAAGAGATGTCATATCCAACTCCTTCCCATTCCAAACCTGAGACCCTTCCTTTAGCATGAGATGTGATATCCAAATCCTTCACATTCCAATCCGGAGACCAATCCTATAGCATGAGATGTGATATCTCAATGCTTCTAATACCAAACCTGAGACCCTTCCGATAGCATGAGATGTGATATCTCAATGCTTCAAAAACCAATCATGAGAACCATCCTATAACATGAGATGTGAAATCCAAATCCTTCCCTTCCCAAACCTGAGACTCTTCCTATAGCATGAGATGTGATATCTCAATGCTTCTAATATCAAACTTGAGACCCTCCCTATAGCATGAGATGTGATATCCAAGTCCTTCCCATTCCAATCCTGAGACACTTCCTATAGCATGAGATGTGATATCTCAATGCTTCTAATACCAAACCTGAGACTCTTCCTATAACATGAGATGGGATATCCAACTCCTTCCCATTCCAATCCTGAGACTCTTCTGATAGCAGAGATGTGATATCTCAATGCTTATACCAAACCTGAGACCCTTCCTACGGCATGAGATGTCATATACAACTCCTTCCCATTCCAATCCTGAGACCCTTCCTATAGCATGAGATGTGATATCTCAACGCTTATACCAAACCTGAGACCCTTCCTATAGCATGAGATGTGATATCCAACTCCTTCCCATTCCAATCCTGAGACCCTTCCTATAGCATGAGATTTGATGTCTCAATGCTTCTAATACCAAACCTGAGATCCTTCCTATAACATGAGATGTGATATCCAACTCCTTCCATTCCAATCCTGAGACCCTTCCTATAGCATGAGATTTGATATCTCAATGCTTATACCAAACCTGAGACCCTTCCTATAGCATGAGATGTGATATCCAAGTCTTTCCCATTCCAATCCTTAGACCCTTCCTACAGCATGCAATATGATATCTCAATGATTCTAATAACAATCCTGAGACCCGTCCTATAACATGAGATGGGATATCCAATTCCTTCCCATTCCAATCCTGAGACACTTCCGATAGCAGAGATGTGATATCTCAATGCTTATACCAAACCTGAGACCCTTCCTATAACATGAGATCGGATATCCAACTCCTTCCCGTTCCAAACCTGAGACCCTTCCTTTAGCATGAGATGTAATATCCAGCTCCTTCCCATTCCAATCCTGAGACACTTCCGATAGCATGAGATGTGATATCTCAATGCTTCTAATATCAAAACTGAAACCCTCCCTATAGCATGATATGTGATATCTAAGTCCTTCCCATTCCAATCCTGAGACCCTTCCTATAGCATGAGATGTGATATCTCAATGCTTCTACCAAACCTGAGACCCTTCCTTTAGCATGAGATGTGATATCCAACTCCTTCCCATTCCAACCTGAGGCCCTTCCTATAGCATGAGAAGGGATATCCAACTCCTTCCCAATCCAATCCTGAGACCCTTCCGATAGCAGAGATGTGATATCTCAATGCTTATACCAAACCTGAGACCCTTCCTATGGCATGAGATGTGATATCCAACTCCTTGCCATTCAAATCATGAGACCCTCCCTATAACAAGAGATGTCATATCCAACTCCTTCCCATTCCAAACCTGAGACCCTTCCTTTAGCATGAGATGTGATATCCAAATCCTTCACATTCCAATCCGGAGACCCTTCCTATAACATGAGATGTGATATCCAACTCCTTCCCAATCCAATCCTGAGACCCTTCCGATAGCAGAGATCTGATATCTCAATGCTTATACCAAACCTGAGACCCTTCCTATGGCATGAGATGTGATATCCAACTCCTTGCCATTCAAATCCTGAGACCCTCCCTATAACAAGAGATGTCATATCCAACTCCTTCCCATTCCAAACCTGAGACCCTTCCTTTAGCATGAGATGTGATATCCAAATCCTTCACATTCCAATCCGGAGACCAATCCTATAGCATGAGATGTGATATCTCAATGCTTCTAATACCAAACCTGAGACCCTTCCGATAGCATGAGATGTGATATCTCAATGCTTCAAAAACCAAACATGAGAACCATCCTATAACATGAGATGTGAAATCCAAATCCTTCCCTTCCCAAACCTGAGACTCTTCCTATAGCATGAGATGTGATATCGCAATGCTTCTACCAAACCTGAAACCCTTCCTATAGCATGAGATGTGATATCCAACTCCTTCCCATTCCAATCCTGAGACACTTCCTATAGCATGAGATGTGATATCACAATGCTTCTAATACCAAACCTGAGACCCATCCTATAACATGAGATGTGATATCCAAATCCTTCCCCTTCCAAACCTGAGACCCTTCCTTTAGCATGAGATGTGATATCCAGCTCCTCCCATTCCAATCCTGAGACCCTTCCGATAGCATGAGATGTGATATCTCAATGCTTCTAATATCAAAACTGAGACCCTCCCTATAGCATGAGATGTGATATCTAAGTCCTTCCCATTCCAATCCTGAGACCCGATATCTCAATGCTTATACCAAACCTGAGACCCTTCCTATGGCATGAGATGTGATATCCAACTCCTTGCCATTCAAATCCTGAGACCCTCCCTATAACAAGAGATGTCATATCCAACTCCTTCCCATTCCAAACCTGAGACCCTTCCTATAGCATGAGAAGGGATATCCAACTCCTTCCCAATCCAATCCTGAGACCCTTCCGATAGCAGAGATGTGATATCTCAATGCTTATACCAAACCTGAGACCCTTCCTATGGCATGAGATGTGATATCCAACTGATTGCCATTCAAATCCTGAGACCCTCCCTATAACAAGAGATGTCATATCCAACTCCTTCCCATTCCAAACCTGAGACCCTTCCTTTAGCATGAGATGTGATATCCAAATCCTTCACATTCCAATCCGGAGGCCCTTCCTATAACATGAGATGTGATATCCAACTCCTTCCCAATCCAATCCTGAGACCCTTCCGATAGCAGAGATGTGATATCTCAATGCTTATACCAAACCTGAGACCCTTCCTATGGCATGAGATGTGATATCCAACTCCTTGCCATTCAAATCCTGAGACCCTCCCTATAACAAGAGATGTCATATCCAACTCCTTCCCATTCCAAACCTGAGACCCTTCCTTTAGCATGAGATGTGATATCCAAATCCTTCACATTCCAATCCAGAGACCAATCCTATAGCATGAGATGTGATATCTCAATGCTTCTAATACCAAACCTGAGACCCTTCCGATAGCATGAGATGTGATATCTCAATGCTTCAAAAACCAAACATGAGAACCATCCTATAACATGAGATGTGAAATCCAAATCCTTCCCTTCCCAAACCTGAGACTCTTCCTTTAGCATGAGATGTGATATCTCAATGCTTCTACCAAACCTGAAACCCTTCCTATAGCATGAGATGTGATATCCAACTCCTTCCCATTCCAATCCTGAGACACTTCCTATAGCATGAGATGTGATATCACAATGCTTCTAATACCAAACCTGAAACCCATCCTATAACATGAGATGTGATATCCAAATCCTTCCCCTTCCAAACCTGAGACCCTTCCTTTAGCATGAGATGTGATATCTAGCTCCTCCCATTCCAATCCTGAGACCCTTCCGATAGCATGAGATGTGATATCTCAATGCTTCTAATATCAAAACTGAGACCCTCCCTATAGCATGAGATGTGATATCTAAGTCCTTCCCATTCCAATCCTGAGACCCTTCCGATAGCAGAGATGTGGTATCTCAATGCTTATACCAAACCTGAGACCCTTCCTATGGCATGAGATGTGATATCCAACTCCTTGCCATTCAAATCCTGAGACCCTCCCTATAACAAGAGATGTCATATCCAACTCCTTCCCATTCCAAACCTGAGACCCTTCCTTTAGCATGAGATGTGATATCCAAATCCTTCACATTCCAATGCGGAGACCAATCCTATAGCATGAGATGTGATATCTCAATGCTTCTAATACCAAACCTGAGACCCTTCCGATAGCATGAGATGTGATATCTCAATGCTTCAAAAACCAAACATGAGAACCATCCTATAACATGAGATGTGAAATCCAAATCCTTCCCTTCCCAAACCTGAGACTCTTCCTATAGCATGAGATGTGATATCTCAATGCTTCTAATATCAAACTTGAGACCCTCCCTATAGCATGAGATGTGATATCCAAGTCCTTCCCATTCCAATCCTGAGACACTTCCTATAGCATGAGATGTGATATCTCAATGCTTCTAATACCAAACCTGAGACTCTTCCTATAACATGAGATGGGATATCCAACTCCTTCCCATTCCAATCCTGAGACTCTTCTGATAGCAGAGATGTGATATCTCAATGCTTATACCAAACCTGAGACCCTTCCTACGGCATGAGATGTCATATACAACTCCTTCCCATTCCAATCCTGAGACCCTTCCTATAGCATGAGATGTGATATCTCAATGCTTATACCAAACCTGAGACCCTTCCTATAGCATGAGATGTGATATCCAACTCCTTCCCATTCCAATCCTGAGACCCTTCCTATAGCATGAGATTTGATGTCTCAATGCTTCTAATACCAAACCTGAGATCCTTCCTATAACATGAGATGTGATATCCAACTCCTTCCATTCCAATCCTGAGACCCTTCCTATAGCATGAGATTTGATATCTCAATGCTTATACCAAACCTGAGACCCTTCCTATAGCATGAGATGTGATATCCAAGTCTTTCCCATTCCAATCCTTAGACCCTTCCTACAGCATGCAATATGATATCTCAATGATTCTAATAACAATCCTGAGACCCGTCCTATAACATGAGATGGGATATCCAATTCCTTCCCATTCCAATCCTGAGACACTTCCGATAGCAGAGATGTGATATCTCAATGCTTATACCAAACCTGAGACCCTTCCTATAACATGAGATCGGATATCCAACTCCTTCCCGTTCCAAACCTGAGACCCTTCCTTTAGCATGAGATGTAATATCCAGCTCCTTCCCATTCCAATCCTGAGACACTTCCGATAGCATGAGATGTGATATCTCAATGCTTCTAATATCAAAACTGAAACCCTCCCTATAGCATGATATGTGATATCTAAGTCCTTCCCATTCCAATCCTGAGACCCTTCCTATAGCATGAGATGTGATATCTCAATGCTTCTACCAAACCTGAGACCCTTCCTTTAGCATGAGATGTGATATCCAACTCCTTCCCATTCCAACCTGAGACCCTTCCTATAGCATGAGAAGGGATATCCAACTCCTTCCCAATCCAATCCTGAGACCCTTCCGATAGCAGAGATGTGATATCTCAATGCTTATACCAAACCTGAGACCCTTCCTATGGCATGAGATGTGATATCCAACTCCTTGCCATTCAAATCATGAGACCCTCCCTATAACAAGAGATGTCATATCCAACTCCTTCCCATTCCAAACCTGAGACCCTTCCTTTAGCATGAGATGTGATATCCAAATCCTTCACATTCCAATCCGGAGACCCTTCCTATAACATGAGATGTGATATCCAACTCCTTCCCAATCCAATCCTGAGACCCTTCCGATAGCAGAGATCTGATATCTCAATGCTTATACCAAACCTGAGACCCTTCCTATGGCATGAGATGTGATATCCAACTCCTTGCCATTCAAATCCCGAGACCCTCCCTATAACAAGAGATGTCATATCCAACTCCTTCCCATTCCAAACCTGAGACCCTTCCTTTAGCATGAGATGTGATATCCAAATCCTTCACATTCCAATCCGGAGACCAATCCTATAGCATGAGATGTGATATCTCAATGCTTCTAATACCAAACCTGAGACCCTTCCGATAGCATGAGATGTGATATCTCAATGCTTCAAAAACCAAACATGAGAACCATCCTATAACATGAGATGTGAAATCCAAATCCTTCCCTTCCCAAACCTGAGACTCTTCCTATAGCATGAGATGTGATATCGCAATGCTTCTACCAAACCTGAAACCCTTCCTATAGCATGAGATGTGATATCCAACTCCTTCCCATTCCAATCCTGAGACACTTCCTATAGCATGAGATGTGATATCACAATGCTTCTAATACCAAACCTGAGACCCATCCTATAACATGAGATGTGATATCCAAATCCTTCCCCTTCCAAACCTGAGACCCTTCCTTTAGCATGAGATGTGATATCCAGCTCCTCCCATTCCAATCCTGAGACCCTTCCGATAGCATGAGATGTGATATCTCAATGCTTCTAATATCAAAACTGAGACCCTCCCTATAGCATGAGATGTGATATCTAAGTCCTTCCCATTCCAATCCTGAGACCCGATATCTCAATGCTTATACCAAACCTGAGACCCTTCCTATGGCATGAGATGTGATATCCAACTCCTTGCCATTCAAATCCTGAGACCCTCCCTATAACAAGAGATGTCATATCCAACTCCTTCCCATTCCAAACCTGAGACCCTTCCTTTAGCATGAGATGTGATATCCAAATCCTTCACATTCCAATCCGGAGACCAATCCTATAGCATGAGATGTGATATCTCAATGCTTCTAATACCAAACCTGGGACCCGTCCTATAACATGAGATATGATATCCAAATCCTTCCCATTCCAATCCTGAAACCCTTCCGATAGCATGAGCCGTGATATCTCAATGTTTCTAATAAAAAACCTGAGACCCTTCATATAGCAAGAGATGTGATATCCAAATACTTCCCATTTCAATCTTGAGACCCTTCCTATAACATGAGATATGATATCCAACTCCTTCCCATTCCAACATGAGACCCTTCCTATAGCATGAGAAGGGATGTCCAACTCCTTCCCAATCCAATCCTGAGACCCTTCCGATAGCAGAGATGTGATATCTCAATGCTTATACCAAACCTGAGACCCTTCCTTTAGCATGAGATTTGATATCCAAATCCTTCACATTCCAATCCTGAGACCCTTCCTATAGCATGAGATGTGATATCTCAATGCTTCTAATACCAAACCTGAGATGCTTCCTATAACATGAGATGTGATATCCAACTCCTTCCCATTCCAAACCTGAGACCCTTCCGATAGCATGAGATGTGATATCTCAATGCTTCTAAAACCAAACATGAGAACCATCCTATAACATGAGATGTGAAATCCCAATCCTTCCCTTCCCAAACCCGAGACCCTTCCTATAGCTTGAGATGTGATATCAAACTCCTTCCCATTCCAATCCTGAAATAGCTTGAGATGTGATATCCAACTCCTTCCCATTCCAATCCTGAGACCCTTATTATACCATGAGATGTGATATCTCAAGGCTTCTAATACCAAACCTGAGACCCGTCCTAAAACATGAGATGTGAGATCCAAATCCTTCCCCTTCCAAACCTGAGACCTTTCCTTTAGCATATGTGATATCCAACTACTTCCCATTCCAATCCTGAGACACTTCCGATAGCATGAGATGTGATATCTCAATGCTTCTAATATCAAAACTGAAACCCTCCCTATAGCATGAGATGTGATATCCAACTCCTTCCCATTCCAACCTGAGACCCTTCCTATAGCATGAGAAGGGATATCCAACTCCTTCCCAATCCAATCCTGAGACCCTTCCGATAGCAGAGATGTGATATCTCAATGCTTATACCAAACCTGAGACCCTTCCTATGGCATGAGATGTGATATCCAACACCTTGCCATTCAAATCCTGAGACCCTCCCTATAACAAGAGATGTCATATCCAACTCCTTCCCATTCCAAACCTGAGACCCTTCCTTTAGCATGAGATGTGATATCCAAATCCTTCACATTCCAATCCGGAGACCCTTCCTATAACATGAGATGTGATATCCAACTCCTTCCCAATCCAATCCTGAGACCCTTCCGATAGCAGAGATGTGATATCTCAATGCTTATACCAAACCTGACACCCTTCCTATGGCATGAGATGTGATATCCAACTCCTTGCCATTCAAATCCTGAGACCCTCCCTATAACAAGAGATGTCATATCCAACTCCTTCCCATTCCAAACCTGAGACCCTTCCTTTAGCATGAGATGTGATATCCAAATCCTTCACATTCCAATCCGGAGACCAATCCTATAGCATGAGATGTGATATCTCAATGCTTCTAATACCAAACCTGAGACCCTTCCGATAGCATGAGATGTAATATCTCAATGCTTCAAAAACCAAACATGAGAACCATCCTATAACATGAGATGTGAAATCCAAATCCTTCCCTTCCCAAACCTGAGACTCTTCCTATAGCATGAGATGTGATATCTCAATGCTTCTAATATCAAACTTGAGACCCTCCCTATAGCATGAGATGTGATATCCAAGTCCTTCCCATTCCAATCCTGAGACACTTCCTATAGCATGAGATGTGATATCTCAATGCTTCTAATACCAAACCTGAGACTCTTCCTATAACATGAGATGGGATATCCAACTCCTTCCCATTCCAATCCTGAGACTCTTCTGATAGCAGAGATGTGATATCTCAATGCTTATACCAAACCTGAGACCCTTCCTACGGCATGAGATGTCATATACAACTCCTTCCCATTCCAATCCTGAGACCCTTCCTATAGCATGAGATGTGATATCTCAATGCTTATACCAAACCTGAGACCCTTCCTATAGCATGAGATGTGATATCCAACTCCTTCCCATTCCAATCCTGAGACCCTTCCTATAGCATGAGATGTGATGTCTCAATGCTTCTAATACCAAACGTGAGATCCTTCCTATAACATGAGATGTGATATCCAACTCCTTCCATTCCAATCCTGAGACCCTTCCTATAGCATGAGATTTGATATCTCAATGCTTATACCAAACCTGAGACCCTTCCTATAGCATGAGATGTGATATCCAAGTCTTTCCCATTCCAATCCTTAGACCCTTCATACAGCATGCAATATGATATCTCAATGATTCTAATAACAATCCTGAGACCCGTCCTATAGCATGAGATGGGATATCCAATTCCTTCCCATTCCAATCCTGAGACACTTCCGATAGCAGAGATGTGATATCTCAATGCTTATACCAAACCTGAGACCCTTCCTATAACATGAGATCGGATATCCAACTCCTTCCCGTTCCAAACCTGAGACCCTTCCTTTAGCATGAGATGTAATATCCAGCTCCTTCCCATTCCAATCCTGAGACACTTCCGATAGCATGAGATGTGATATCTCAATGCTTCTACCAAACCTGAGACCCTTCCTTTAGCATGAGATGTGATATCCAACTCCTTCCCATTCCAACCTGAGACCCTTCCTATAGCATGAGAAGGGATATCCAACTCCTTCCCAATCCAATCCTGAGACCCTTCCGATAGCAGAGATGTGATATCTCAATGCTTATACCAAACCTGAGACCCTTCCTATGGCATGAGATGTGATATCCAACTCCTTGCCATTCAAATCCTGAGACCCTCCCTATAACAAGAGATGCCATATCCAACTCCTTCCCATTCCAAACCTGAGACCCTTCCTTTAGCATGAGATGTGATATCCAAATCCTTCACATTCCAATCCGGAGACCCTTCCTATAACATGAGATGTGATATCCAACTCCTTCCCAATCCAATCCTGAGACCCTTCCGATAGCAGAGATGTGATATCTCAATGCTTATACCAAACCTGAGACCCTTCCTATGGCATGAGATGTGATATCCAACTCCTTCCCATTCCAAACCTGAGACCCTTCCTTTAGCATGAGATGTGATATCCAAATCCTTCACATTCCAATCCAGAGACCAATCCTATAGCATGAGATGTGATATCTCAATGCTTCTAATACCAAACCTGAGACCCTTCCGATAGCATGAGATGTGATATCTCAATGCTTCAAAAACCAAACATGAGAACCGTCCTATAACATGAGATGTGAAATCCAAATCCTTCCCTTCCCAAACCTGAGACTCTTCCTATAGCATGAGATGTGATATCTCAATGCTTCTAATATCAAACTTGAGATCCTCCCTATAGCATGAGATGTGATATCCAAGTCCTTCCCATCCAATCTTGAGACACTTCCTATAGCATGAGATGTGATATCTCAATGCTTCTAATACCAAACCTGAGACTCTTCCTATAACATGAGATGGGATATCCAACTCCTTCCCATTCCAATCCTGAGACTCTTCTGATAGCAGAGATGTGATATCTCAATGCTTATACCAAACCTGAGACCCTTCCTACGGCATGAGATGTCATATACAACTCCTTCCCATTCCAATCCTGAGACCCTTCCTATAGCATGAGATGTGATATCTCAATGCTTATACCAAACCTGAGACCCTTCCTATAGCATGAGATGTGATATCCAACTCCTTCCCGTTCCAATCCTGAGACCCTTCCTATAGCATGAGATGTGATGTCTCAATGCTTCTAATACCAAACCTGAGATCCTTCCTATAACATGAGATGTGATATCCAACTCCTTCCATTCCAATCCTGAGACCCTTCCTATAGCATGAGATTTGATATCTCAATGCTTATACCAAACCTGAGACCCTTCCTATAGCATGAGATGTGATATCCAAGTCTTTCCCATTCTAATCCTTAGACCCTTGCTACAGCATGCAATATGATATCTCAATGATTCTAATAACAATCCTGAGACCCGTCCTATAACATGAGATGGGATATCCAACTCCTTCCCATTCCAATCCTGAGACACTTCCGATAGCAGAGATGTGTTATCTCAATGCTTATACCAAACCTGAGACCCTTCCTATAACATGAGATCGGATATCCAACTCCTTCCCGTTCCAAACCTGAGACCCTTCCTTTAGCATGAGATGTAATATCCAGCTCCTTCCCATTCCAATCCTGAGACACTTCCGATAGCATGAGATGTGATATCTCAATGCTTCTAATATCAAAACTGAAACCCTCCCTATAGCATGAGATGTGATATCCAACTCCTTCCCTTTCCAACCTGAGACCCTTCCTATAGCATGAGAAGGGATATCCAACTCCTTCCCAGTCCAATCCTGAGACCCTTCCGATAGCAGAGATGTGATATCTCAATGCTTATACCAAACCTGAGACCCTTCCTATGGCATGAGATGTGATATCCAACACCTTGCCATTCAAATCCTGAGACCCTCCCGATAACAAGAGATGTCATATCCAACTCCTTCCCATTCCAAACCTGAGACCCTTCCTTTAGCATGAGATGTGATATCCAAATCCTTCACATTCCAATCCGGAGACCCTTCCTATAACATGAGATGTGATATCCAACTCCTTCCCAATCCAATCCTGAGACCCTTCCGATAGCAGAGATGTGATATCTCAATGCTTATACCAAACCTGAGACCCTTCCTATAGCATGAGATGTGATATCCAACTCCTTCCGATACCAATCCTGAGACCCTTCCTATAGCATGAGATGTGATATCGCAATGCTTCTACCAAAACTGAGACCCTTCCTTTAGCATGAGATGTGATATCCAAGTCCTTCCCATTCCAAACCTGAGACCCTTCCTATAGCTCGAGATGTGATATCAAACTCCTTCCCATTCCAATCCTGAGATAGCTTGAGATGTGATGTCCAACTCCTTCCCATTCCAATCCTGAGACCCTTATCATACCATATGTGATATCTCAAGGCTTCTAATACCAAACCTGAGACCCGTCCTAAAACATGAGATGTGAGATCCAAATCCTTCCCCTTCCAAACCTGAGACCTTTCCTTTAGCATATGTGATATCCTACTCCTTCCCATTCCAATCCTGAGACCCTTCCCATAGCATGAGATGTAATATCTCAATGTTTCTAATATCAAACCTGAGAACCTCCCTATAGCATGAGATGTGATATCTAACTCCTTCCAATTCCAATACTGAGACCCTTCCAATAGCATATGTGATATCTCAGTGCTTCTAATATCAAAACTGAGACCCTCCCTATAGCATGAGATGTGATATCCAACTCCTTCCCATTCCAATCGAGACCCTTCCTATAACGAGATGTGATATCTCTTTGCTACTAATACCAAACCTGAGCCCCTTCATGTGATATCCAACTCCTTCCCATTCCAAACTTGTGACCCTTCCTGTAGCATGAAATGTGATTTCTCACCCCTTCCAATGCCAAACCCGAGACCATTCCCACAGCCTGAGATTTGAAATCTCATTTCTTCCAATACCAAACCCGAGACCCTTCCGATAGGATGAGATTTACTATCTCACTCCTTAAAATACCAAACTCGAGTCCCTTCCTAAAGGATGTGATTCTAATACCAAACCTGAGACTCTCCCTACAACAAGAGATGTCATATCCAACTCCTTCCCATTCCAATCCTCAGACTCTTCCTATAGTATGACATGTGATATCGAACTTCCCATTCCAATCCTGAGACTCAGACCTCCCCGTCTTACCTTCTCACCACTCATAGCTCCCGGATTGATCATGAACTCCTGCTGTCTCTTCGCTCCCTTCTTCTGCTTCCTTTCCTCTCTCCTTCCTCATCTGCCCTAGGTCAGGCTCCTTCTACACCTCCGCAGGGATTACTGATTTGTACCCCTCCCCACTCTCAACTCTCACTCAGTTTCAAACACTCATCTGACATCTGCCATTTCCTGGAAGTACCCGACCTTGATGTTCTTGGTCTAACCGAGACATGGTTGACGGCCAGCGCTATCTCGAGCTTTGTCACTTTCCTCCCTGATGACAAGTTCCTCTCCATGCCCAGATCCAACCGTTCTTGAGGGGGAGTATCCTTGATTCCTGTAGTAAATTGCTTTCCTTTGCACGCCGACTCCTCTCACGAATGCCTTGTCTGCATGCATTCTCTCTTTCCTGGCGAATCTCTCACCGTGGCTATTTGCCTACCCCCTTCCTCTCTCAGTGGATGGACTTCTCCATCCTAGCCTCCTACCACTCAACTCCGCCTACTTGGAGAATTCCACATGAACCTGTATGCTTCCTGACCTGGACTTTTACGAGATCTGCAACTCTTCATGTCGCTGGCCCTACACACTGCAGGGAATACTCAGGATTTTCAGATCTCAGACCTCCCCCTCTGTAACCCTCTCAACAATCCTCTCCCGTGGTGATCAAGTTCTCATCTCCAAAGAAGGCTAACTGCCAGCTGTTCCTCCTCAGTGGAGTTCTCCCTTTCTGTCCCTGCTCCCTGCACCGTTTCGCGTTGCAAGTACTCGCTTCCCAGCTCTCTGGTTTCGACGCGTGTTCCCTGCCTTCTCTCCTCTTCCCGCTGCCTTCAAATCAACAAATGAGCTTCAAAAGATACACGGTGTATGTACTGTGTCCGTGCGTTTGTTGTCGAATCCTGAAGTTTTTAACCACTGTTCTCCCATACAAGGGGGGGTCAACATCTACTGCTGTTCACAGGCTGATTGTATACGGCTGAAATCTTCAAGGCATTATCAGCTTTCCTGACTGTTTTGGAACGTGTATTTGCCATCTGTTAATGCAGTCGCCTTGTGGTCATCGTCCCTTCTACTTTACAGGCTGCACTCCCCTGGAGATCACATTCTCCTCTCCAGAGCAGGTTAACTACCAGCTGCTCCTCCTCATAGGCGTTCATCCTTTCTGTCCCTGATCCCTGCTCCGTTTCGCGTTGCAAACACGCGCTTCCCTGCTCTCTGGTTTAGACGCTGTTCCTCCTCAGAGGCGTTCTTCTTTCTGTCCCTGCTCCCTGCACAGTTTCGCGTTGCAGTACTCGCTTCCCAGCTCTCTGGTTTAGAAGCGTGTTCCCTGCCTTCTCTCCTCTTCCCGCTGCCTTCAAATCAACTAATGAGCTTCAAAAGATACACATTGCTCAGAATGCTTTATAACACCCATTATTCATCATATAGCTGTAACCCGCTAGACGTATTGAAATGTGCTGTAAACTAGCAAAACCAGCTAGAAAATGTACTTTCCTCGCGTTTTTGTAAATGCGAATTCTGATGGGTTCCCATGTATGTACTGTGTCCGTGCGTTTGTTGTCGAATCCTGAAGTGTTTAACCACTGTTCTCCCATACAAGGGGGGTTCAACATCTACTGCTGTTCACAGGCTGAATGTATACGGCTGAAATCTTCAAGGCATTATCAGCTTTCCTGACTGTTTTGGAACGTGTATTTGCCATCTGTTAATGCAGTCGCCTTGTGGTCATCGTCCCTTTTAGTTTACAGGCTGCACTCCCCTGGTGATCACATTCTCTTCTCCAGAGCAGGCTAACTACCAGCTGCTCCTCCTCAGAGGCGTTCCTTCTTTCTGTCCCTGCTCCCTGCACCGTTTCGCGTTGCATGTACTCGCTTCCCACCTCTCTGGTTTAGATGCGTGTTCCCTGCCTTCTCTCCTCTTCCTACAGCCTTCCAATGAGCTCCACAAGATAGTGTTCAGAATGCTTCATAACCCCATTATTCAACATATAGCTGTAACCCGCTAGACGTATTGAAACGTGCTAAAAACTAGCAAAAATAGCTAGAAAATGTACTTCCCTCCCGTTTTTGTAAATGCGAATTCTGGTGGGTTCCCATGTTGTATGTACTGTGTCCGTGCGTTTGTTGTCGAATCCTGAAGTTTTTAACCAATGTTCTCCCATACTAGGGGGGGTCAACATCTACTGCTGTTCACAGGCTGAATCTATACGGCTGAAATCTTCAAGGCATTATCAGCTTTCCTGACTGTTTTGGAACGTGTATTTGCCATCTGTTAATGCAGTCGCCTTGTGGTCATCGTCCCTTTTAGTTTACAGGCTGCACTCCCCTGGTGATCACATTCTCCTCTCCAGAGCAGGCTAACTACCAGCTGCTCCTCCTCATAGGCGTTCATCCTTTCTGTCCCTGCTCCCTGCACTGTTTCGCGTTGCATGTACTCGCTTCCCAGCTCTCTGGTTTAGATGCGTGTTCCCTGCCTTCTCTGCTCTTTTGGCTTAATGCACAAAAAACCCAGACTCGTTTAAAAGTGGAAAAGGTTGCTTTAATGTGACAGGCCAAAGCTTACAATCAAACGCTTAACTGGCTCCATGGCCTAACAAACTAAAGGAATATTTTAACCACCACTTAAATAAATTAAACATTTTCATTTTCCCCCAACAATTAAATAATTAAATAACCCAATTCCTCCCTAATGATCCCTTGGATCCTACCGTCTCCTTGCCCCTTTTCCAGGCGTCCCGCTTTCTCCCAGGGGCCATGCCCCTCCAGGCTCAATACCTGTTCCCCCGGGGTGACCTGCTTGTGCAAACAGCGCCACCCCATCCTTTCCCGTGTCATTCCCCCATTGTGCTTCCCTCCCCCCACATCAAAAGGGGCCATGCCACCGGCACCAGAAAAACCCTCCCCCGAGTAGTTCTTTCTGCCCCACTCCCCCCCCAAACTTTTCTACCTCAAACTTTTTACCCAGTCTCCCAGCCCAGAAACAAGAAGAGCCACCCGTATCCCTCACCAGGTCATTCTCCCCTGCATGCAGAATCACCACCTCTGGAACCCCAAGCGTTCCCTCATCCCTGCCAATATAGGAAGCAGCTGATCCCACCGCAGGCCCCCCAACCCGTGCCGTCTCACCACCACTTCCTTGTAACTGCACCCCTGTTACCTTCCAAACCCCTTTTCTCCACTTCCTTCCCAGCCCACTTAACAATTTAATGGCCAACAAATCAAAACGTGCGCCAACTCCCCTTCCTTTCGCGCAGCATCTGAAAAAGAAAATACAAAATCACTGACAAGTCAAAAATATTTCAACAACAGTTGGCCCACAAAGTCCTAACCACCTTTTCAACATCCCCATTATCAAACTCCCTGCCGTACCCCTTATATTTCCCAGACCTCCAACGTCCCAATCTTTTCACCTTGTCTTCTGAAAAAACCCAGCCCGGTACCCTCAGATGCTGCGCCCATCCTAAAGTAATAAGTCCCGAAATCCTCTTCCTTTTCTCCCACTGCCACCAACTCCTTCCGCGATACCCCTAGCACCTGGAACTGGGCATAAGACCTTGCTCCCACGACCCAGCCGAAACCAAGAGCCCCTTCCCTTCTTATCCGTCTTAGACCTCTTAATCTTGATGTCTAAACCTTCTTCTGTAATTTGAAGATCTTCCCACTGCAGTCCCCCTACCCCCCCTTTTCCCCCGACCAACTTAAAAACCCTGAAAGCCCCCAAACAATAACCACGTAAAAACAAGTCGCAGACAGCTCCCCTACAAGCAATAAACCATTTGTTCCACTTGTTGTGCCCAGTTTATTCCTTTACATTCCTGCATTGTCCCCCCTGCACCGGGGGCCCACGTGCACCCCCGTCCATGCAGGCCCTTTAGTTTATTCCTCCTCTCGCCATTGCACCAGGGGCCAAACCTGCACCCCCGTCCATGCAGTCCCTTCCATATAACTCTTCAAGCTCCTCGCATCCATTACCACCTTTTTCCCGCCTGCACCCGGGGCCCTAATGCACCCCCGTCCATGCAGGCCCCTTTTTTGCCTTACTCCTCTCCACCGCTGCACCAGGGGCCAAACCTGCGCCCCCGTCCATGCAGTTCCTTCCATATCACCATCTTCAAGCTACTTGCGTCCATTACCACCTGTTTCCCACCTGCACCAGGGGGCCTAGTGCACCCCCGTCCATGCAGGCCCCCTTTTTTCCTTTACTCCTCTCCACCGCTGCACCAGGGGCCAAACCTGCGCCCCCGTCCATGCAGACCATTACACATAAATTCCTCTTCCGGCACCTCGCTTCTCTGTTCCACTTTTTTTTTTATTTTTATTTTTTTTTAATTTAGCTGCACCAGGGGCCCTAGTGCACCCCCGTCCATGTAGACCCAACTCCTCACTTCCCCCTGCTGCACCAGAGGCGCTCCCGCACCTCCGTCCATGCAGCCTGAAGCCTACTCACCTTGTCGTGCGGCAAGCGTGAGGGCTTCACCACCGTCGTCCATGCCCTCCAAACGACAGCTACCTCCCCTTAACAATTACCACCGTTACATCCCCCCTGCGGCCCTCCCCTACCTACGCGTCTTCCTCCTCACCCTTCTCCTGCCCCCCTTTAAGTTGCCCCCAACAATCTTTCATCAAACCTTGTGCCCCCCCTCCTTTTACATTAAACTGAGCCCGACCTACCAGCACACCCCAATTTACCTGGTATGCGGTCCTTCCCCCACACTTCCTTGCCCCGCTCCTCGCCCTGACCCACTGTCCCTTGCCTGAAAACAATCTGTAACCGGATGCCGACCCGCACACCTGCTGCACTCGTGTTTAAATTTGCACATCCACCTCGTGCAGCCTTCTTTATTGAACGCCCAACATGCAGTTGAGGGCTGTCCTTCGCCTCCTCCCCCCACCCCCTCATGGGCGGGGCGACCAAGAAAGGGCCGGTAAGGCACAGGCAGCCCACTTGCTGCGTGCAATGTCGGGGCAGGCCTCGTTGGAGCCATCCATTGCAGCCAAAGATCCATGTCTATCTCCCCCCAGACCGCCTGACTGTCCTCCGCCATTCTCGCTCTGAATTCCTCATCATAGCGTACCCAGGCAAACTCCCAAAACTCGTGAAAGCCTTCCTAATTACGTCCATATATTTAAGCAGGGCCACGCAACGCTCCGGGAATTTTTCACAGTACACACTGGCATAAATAATAAACGCAGACGTCCACTCAATAGTCACCGGGACCCTTGGGCGTGAAGCCAGTTCCCTCTCTTCCTCCTTAGACCCCTCCTTTGCTCTCACTTCCCTATGGAGCAATTTAAAGACATCCACAAATTCCCCTGCCTGAATCTTCTCCCTGGTCGCTGCCATCAAGTGCGCCCCCAATGGTTTTGTTAACCCCATGTATGGCCATTTTTTCTCCTTTCTTTTCACTTCACACTCCTTATCTTTTCCGGCTTGCACTTCGAGCACCAATGTCTCCACCACCTTGTCCGTTTGGACCTCCACTGAGCAAATGCTCTTTCCAACCCCCTCGGCTCCAATGGCCTGCACACCAACTTCCTTCCTTACACCTTGGAAACCAGCCCGTTCCTCCCCTGTCCACCTATTTGTAACCCCTCTCTGCCATGCAGATGACCATTCCCTTTCCCGCTCACCTCTTTCCACACCTGCCACCTGCGGCCTGGCGTCCACACCGGTGCTCCTCATCTCCATTCTTAGAGGGCTCCTACATTGTGGATGCGAGCTCCTGCCCGGGATGATTTGATGATCTTCCTGCGAGCCCGGGGCGTCCGCCCCGCCGCTCCTTTGACTTCTTCTCAGCGGAGTTGTGGGAACCCCTGCCTGGTCCTCTTCTCTCGGGCGAAGCGTTCCGACCTCCACCCCGGAATCCTCATTGCTAGGGGCTGTGCTGCGCCCTCTAGGCTCTCCTTGCGTTGACTGAGGCGGGGCCGTACTGAAACCCTCACCCTCCACCTGACCAGCGGGGGCTGCGCAGCGCCCTCCGCCCTCACTCCTCCTACCCGGGGGGGCCGTTCCGCGCCCCACTCTAACCTCCTCACTTGAAGGGGACCTCTCCCTCCTTTCTCCACCTGCACTCTTCTGCAGGTATTTACCCCTTCTTCCACTTTGCCCTGTCACCCCCTCTGCACCCCTTCACTTGCCCCCTTCTTATTCCTCTGAGCCACCTCATGACCCGAAATCATTTCTCCCCCTGCCGCCCTCCTGTCTATCCCCTTTCTCGCTTTCCGCCCCTAATTTCCCAAACCTCCCCTCTCCCCGCCGATGGGGTGCAGGCCATCATTGCCGCGAGAGCCCCATCTGCCGCTGCTCTACGCTGCGGCCTACCACCACTTATCTCCCCCCCCCATGGCCTCTCCGCCTGTGACCTCCCCCACTGCCCTCTCCCACTGGGCCCCAGATGCCCAACTAATTATTTCCAAAGCCTCCCTCAGAGCCTCCGCATCAACCCGGCCCTTTTTGCCGGCTCTCTGGCCCACCATCGTGCACTACTAATCTGATTGTGCACAATATATATGCCCCCTGCAAATGAACCTAACAAACCTAAGCCCCCAAGCCAAAACTACCCATGGACCTAATCCCCAAACTGAAAAAATGCTAGCTTTGAAACTAGCTTTTTTTTTTTTTTTTTTTTAAACCCCCCCCCCACTTCCAACCACCCCCTGCACCCGGATAGCCCACCCTTTTTCCCACTCCCTTACGAGCTGCTTCGCTCGAAAAAAAAACCCCCACAGGACCCCCCCCACCCTCCACCCCCCTGCTCAAAAACCCCTTCCTTTCCTTAAACCCCCTATTCCTGCTTTCCCTTTCTTTTTATTAAATTCTTTTTTTTTTTTTTTTTATTACTGCCCCCCACTCCGTCTACCCCGCTCCACCGCCCCCCCCTCCCCCTAGTGGCCCCAACGCCGCACCGCAGTACCTTCTTAAACTCAATGGGATCATAACAGGGGGAGCGGTCCCTTTAAGAGGGCCGCTCTGCCCCCTCCCTGCTGCACGCCGGCACCGCACACTATGAAAAGAAGCCCAGCACACGCGGGCTCAACTAACCCATGGCTCCCCACACTAAAGAGCCGCGGGGGCCGGCAACATCAATGCCGCGCCCTGCGGGCCCACACTACGGCCGTCGAGGGAATGACCGCCCAGCTCCCTCACTAAAAAAAAAAAAAAAAATAACCCCAACTGCCGCCTCGAACCACCCGCCCTGCTGAAAGCCAACCCGCGGGCGGCGGCTTCGGTAAGGAGGGGGTGGGGGGGGGTACCTTATGTATGGTACCCCCGACTATTCGGGGCCCGCGACCCCCGCCCTCATTAATTTTTTTTTTTTTTTTTTTTTTTTTTTTTTTTTTTATATGCGGCGCCGCCGCCGCCGCCGCCGACACTCTCCCTCGGCCCTTATCTCCCCCCTCCCCCTCCCCCTCCCCCTCCCCTCCCCTCCCTATCCCCTATCCCCTACCTCAAACACCTCGTTAGGCCCCAATCAGGGAAGGCTCGGGAGCAGGCGACAGGACAATCATCAAGTCCTAACTGTCGCCTGCCTCCCGAACCTTCCCTGAGCCCTTAAATACCCCCCCCAGGAGGCGCTCTGCCCCACGGCCACTCGCTGGCCATGTGCATCGCCAAAAAACTCCCCGGGGGGAAACGCTTCGCGTTCCCTCCGGGGCCCCCCTTCCTAAAGCCTTCCAAGGAGCTCCACAAGATAGTGTTCAGAATGCTTTATAACACCCATTATTAGCCGTAACCCGCTAGACGTATTGAAACGTGCTAAAAACTAGCAAACACAGCTAGAAAATGTACTTTCCTCGCGTTTTGGTAAATGCGAATTCTGGTGGATTCCCATTTTGTACTCTGTTCGTGCGTTTGTTCAGTCGAATCCTGTTCTTTTGAACCACTCTTCTCCCATAAAAGGGAGGATCAAAATGTGTTGTTCACAGGCTGAATTTATACTGCTGAAATGATCGCTTCCCTGCTCTCTGGTTTAGACGCGTGTACCCTGCATTTACCAAAACGCGAGGGAAGTACATTTTCTAGCTATTTTTGCTGGTTTTAGCACGTTTTAATACGTCTAGCGGGTTACAGCTATATGTTGAATAATGGGGTTATAAAGAATTCTGAACACTGTGTCTTGTGGAGCTCATTGGAAGGCTGTAGGAAGAGGAGTGAAGGCAGGGAACACGCATCTAAACCAGAGAGCTTGGAAGCGAGTACATGCAACACGGTGCAGGGAGCAGGAACAGAAAGGAGGAACGCCTCTGAGGAGGAGCAGCTGGTAGTTACCCTGCTCTGGAGAGGAGAATGTGATCACCAGGGGAGTGCAGCCTGTAAACTAAAAGGGAGGATGACCACAAGGCAACTGTATTAATAGATGGCAAATACACGTTCCAAAACAGTCAGGAAAGCTGATAATGCCTTGAAGATTTCAACCGTATACATTCAGCCTGTGAACCTGTGAACAGCAGTAGATGTTGAACCCCCCTTGTATGGGAGAACAGTGGTTAAAAACTTCAGGATTCGACAACAAACGCACGGACAATGTACATACATGGGAACCCATCAGAATTCGCATTTACAAAAACGCGAGGAAAGTACATTTTCTAGCTGGTTTTGCTAGTTTACAGCACATTTCAATACGTCTAGCGGGTTACGGCTATATGATGAATAATGGGTGTTATAAAGCATTCTGAGCACCGTGTATCTTTTGAAGCTCATTTGTTGATTTGAAGGCAGCGGGAAGAGGAGAGAAGGCAGGGAACACGCGTCTAAACCAGAGAGCTGGGAAGCGAGTGTTTGCAACGCGAAACGGTGCAGGGAGCAGGGACAGAAAGGGAGAACTCCACTGAGGAGGAACAGCTGGTAGGTAGCCTTCTTTGGAGATGAGAACTTGATCACCACGGGAGAGGATTGTTGAGAGGGTAACAGAGGGGGAGGTCTGAGATCAGAAAATCCTGAGTATTCCCTGCAGTGTGTAGGGCCAGTGACATGTACAGTTGCAGATCTCGTAAAAGTCCAGGTCAGGAAGCATACAGGTTCATGTTGAATTCTCCAAGTAGGCGGAGTTGAGTGGTAGGAGGCTAGGATGGAGAAGTCCATCCACTGAGAGAGGAAGGGGGTAGGCAAATAGCCACGGTGAGAGAATGGCCAGGAAAGAGAGAATGCATGCAGACAAGGCATTCGTGAGAGGAGTCGGCCTGCAAAGGAAAGCAATTTACTACAGGAATCAAGGATGCTCCCCCCTCAAGAACGGTTGGGTCTGGGCATGGAGAGGAACTTGTCATCAGGGAGGAAAGTGTCAAAGCTCGAGACAGCGCTGGCCGTCAACCATGTCTCGGTTAGACCAAGAACATCAAGGTCGGGTTCTTCCAGGAAATGGCAGATGTCAGATGAGTTTTTGAAACTGAGTGAGAGTTGAGAGTGGGGAGGGGTACAAATCAGTAATTCCTGCGGAGGTGTAGAAGGAGCCTGACCTAGGGAAGATGAGGAAGGAGAGAGGAAAGGAAGCAGAAGGGAGAGAGGAGACAGCAGGAGTGCATGATCCATCCGGGAGCTAGGAGTGGTGAGAAGGTTAGACGGGGAGGTCTGAGTCTCAGGATTGGAATGGGAAGGAGTTGGATATGACATCTCTTGTTATAGGGAGGGTCTCAGGTTTGGTATTAGAATCGCATCCTTTAGGAAGGGACTCGAGTTTGGTATTTTAAGGAGTGAGATAGTAAATCTCATCCTATCGGAAGGGTCTCGGGTTTGGTATTGGAAGAAATGAGATTTCAAATCTCAGGCTGTGGGAATGGTCTCGGGTTTGGTATTGGAAGGGGTGAAAATCACATTTCATGCTACAGGAAGGGTCACAAGTTTGGAATGGGAAGGAGTTGGATATCACATATACTACGAGAAGGGGCTCAGGTTTGGTATTAGAAGCATAGAGATATCACATCTCATGTTATAGGAAGGGTCTCGATTGGAATGGGAAAGAGTTAGATATCACATCTCATGCTATAGGGAGGGTCTCAGTTTTGATATTAGAAGCATTGAGATATCACATATGCTATTGGAAGGGTCGCAGTATTTGAATTGGAAGGAGTTGGATATCCCTTCTCATGCTATAGGAAGGGTCTCAGGTTGGAATGGGAAGGATTTGGATATCACATCTCTTGCTATAGGAAGGGTCTCAGGTTTTTTATTAGAAACATTGAGATATCACATCTCATGCTATAGGAAGGGTTTACGGATTGGAATGGGAAGGAGTTGGATATCCCTTCTCATGCTATAGGAAGGGTCTCAGGTTGGAATGGGAAGGATTTGGATATCACATCTCTTGCTATAGGAAGGGTCTCAGGTTTTTTATTAGAAGCATTGAGATATCAAGTCTCATGGTATAGGACGGGAGTTTGATATCACATCATGCCATGGTATGGGTCTCAGGTTTTGTAGAAGCATTGGGATATCACATCTCATGCTATCGGAAGGGTATCAGGATTGGATTTGGAAGGAGTTGTTGGATATCCCATCTCATGCTATAGGAAAGGTCTCAGGTTGGAATGGGAAAGAGTTGGATATCACATCTCATGTTATAGGAAGGGTCTCAAGATTGGAATGGGAAGGACTTGGATATCACATCTCATGCTAAAGGAAGGGTCTCAGGTTTGGAATGGGAAGGAGTTGGATATGACATCTCTTGTTATAGGGAGGGTCTCAGGATTTGAATGGCAAGGTGTTGGATATCACATCTCATGCCATAGGAAGGGTCTCAGGTTTGGTATAAGCATTGAGATATCACATCTCTGCTATTGGAAGGGTCTCAGGATTGGATTGGGAAGGAGTTGGATATCCCTTCTCATGCTATAGGAAGGGTCTCAGGTTGGAATGGGAAGGAGTTGGATATCACATCTCATGCTATAGGGAGGGTTTCAGGATTGGAATGGGAAGGAGTTGGATATCACATCTCATGCTAAAGGGAGGGTCTCAGGTTTGGATGGGGAAGGATTTGGATATCACATCTCATGTTATAGGAAGGATCTCAGGTTTGGTATTAGAAGCATTGAGATATCATATCTCATGCTATCGGAAGGATCTCAGGTTTGGTATTAGAAGCATTGAGATATCACATCTCACGCTATAGGAAGGGTCTCAGGATTGGAATGGGAAGGACTTGGATATCACATCTCATGCTAAAGGAAGGGTCTCAGTTTTGGTAGAAGCATTGCGATATCACATCTCATGCTATAGGAAGGGTCTCGGGATTGGAATCGGAAGGAGTTGGATATCACATCTCATGCTATAGGAAGGGTCTCAGGTTTGGTATAAGCATTGAGATATCACATCTCTGCTATCGGAAGGGTCTCAGGATTGGATTGGGAAGGAGTTGGATATCACATCTCATGTTATAGGAAGGGTCTCCGGATTGGAATGTGAAGGATTTGGATATCACATCTCATGCTAAAGGAAGGGTCTCAGGTTTGGAATGGGAAGGAGTTGGATATGACATCTCTTGTTATAGGGAGGGTCTCAGGATTTGAATGGCAAGGTGTTGGATATCACATCTCATGCCATAGGAAGGGTCTCAGGTTTGGTATAAGCATTGAGATATCACATCTCTGCTATCGGAAGGGTCTCAGGATTGGATTGGGAAGGAGTTGGATATCCCTTCTCATGCTATAGGAAGGGTCTCAGGTTGGAATGGGAAGGATTGGATATCACATCCCATGCTATAGGGAGGGTTTCAGTTTTGATATTAGAAGCATTGAGATATCACATCTCATGCTATCGGAAGTGTCTCAGGATTGGAATGGGAAGTAGTTGGATATCACATATGCTAAAGGAAAGGTCTCAGGTTTGGAAGGGGAAGGATTTGGATCTCACATCTCATGTTTTAGGACGGGTCTCAGGTTTGGTATTAGAAGCCTTGAGATATCACATCTCATGGTATAATAAGGGTCTCAGGATTGGAATGGGAAGGAGTTGGATATCACATCTCAAGCTATTTCAGGATTGGAATGGGAAGGAGTTTGATATCACATCTCAAGCTATAGGAAGGGTCTCAGGTTTGGGAAGGGAAGGATTGGGATTTCACATCTCATGTTATAGGATGGTTCTCATGTTTGGTTTTAGAAGCATTGAGATATCACATCTCATGCTATCGGAAGGGTCTCAGGTTTGGAATGGGAAGGAGTTGGATATCACATCTCATGTTATAGGAAGCATCTCAGGTTTGGTATTAGAAGCATTGAGATATCACATCTCATGCTATAGGAAGGGTCTCAGGATTGGAATGTGAAGGATTTGGATATCAAATCTCATGCTAAAGGAAGGGTCTCAGGTTTGGTATAAGCATTGAGATATCACATCTCTGCTATCGGAAGGGTCTCAGGATTGGATTGGGAAGGAGTTGGACATCCCTTCTCATGCTATAGGAAGGGTCTCATGTTGGAATGGGAAGGAGTTGGATATCATATCTCATGTTATAGGAAGGGTCTCAAGATTGAAATGGGAAGTATTTGGATATCACATCTCTTGCTATATGAAGGGTCTCAGGTTTTTTATTAGAAACATTGAGATATCACGTCTCATGCTATCGCAAGGGTTTCAGGATTGGAATGGGAAGGATTTGGATATCATATCTCATGTTATAGGACGGGTCCCAGGTTTGGTATTAGAAGCATTGAGATATCACATCTTATGGTATAGGAAGGGTCTCAGGTTTGGAATGGGAAGGAGTTGGATATCACATCTCATCCAATAGGAAGGGTCTCAGGTTTGGAATGGGAAGGAATTGGATATCACATCTCATGTTATAGGAAGGATCTCAGGATTGGAATGGGAAGGAGTTGGATATCCCTTCTCATGCTATAGGAAGGGTCTCAGGTTGGAATGGGAAGGATTTGGATATCACATCTCTTGCTATAGGAAGGGTCTCAGGTTTTTTATTAGAAACATTGAGATATCACATCTCATGCTATAGGAAGGGTTTAAGGATTGGAATGGGAAGGAGTTGGATATCCCTTCTCATGCTATAGGAAGGGTCTCAGGTTGGAATGGGAAGGATTTGGATATCACATCTCTTGTTATAGGAAGGGTCTCAGGTTTTTTATTAGAAACATTGAGATATCACATCTCATGCTATAGGAAGGGTTTAAGGATTGGAATGGGAAGGATTTGGATATCACATCTCATGCTAAAGGAAGGGTCTCAGGTTTGCAACCGGAAGGATTTGGATATCACATCTCATGTTATTTGACCGGTCTCAGGTTTGGTATTAGAAGCATTGAGATATCAAGTCTCATGGTATAGGACGGGAGTTTGATATCACATCATGCCATGGTATGGGTCTCAGGTTTTGTAGAAGCATTGGGATATCACATCTCATGCTAAAGGAAGGGTCTCAGTTTTGGTAGAAGCATTGCGATATCACATCTCATGCTATAGGAAGGGTCTCAGGATTGGAATCGGAAGGAGTTGGATATCACATCTCATGCTATAGGAAGGGTCTCAGGTTTGGTATAAGCATTGAGATATCACATCTCTGCTATCGGAAGGGTCTCAGGATTGGATTGGGAAGGAGTTGGATATCCCTTCTCATGCTATAGGAAGGGTCTCAGGTTGGAAAGGGAAGGAGTTGGATATCACATCTCATGCTATAGGGAGGGTTTCAGTTTTGATATTAGAAGCATTGAGATATCACATCTCATGCTAAAGGAAGGGTCTCAGTTTTGGTAGAAGCATTGCGATATCACATCTCATGCTATAGGAAGGGTCTCAGGATTGGAATCGGAAGGAGTTGGATATCACATCTCATGCTATAGGAAGGGTCTCAGGTTTGGTATAAGCATTGAGATATCACATCTCTGCTATCGGAAGGGTCTCAGGATTGGATTGGGAAGGAGTTGGATATCCCTTCTCATGCTATAGGAAGGGTCTCAGGTTGGAAAGGGAAGGAGTTGGATATCACATCTCATGCTATAGGGAGGGTTTCAGTTTTGATATTAGAAGCATTGAGATATCACATCTCATGCTATCGGAAGTGTCTCAGGATTGGAATGGGAAGGAGCTGGATATTACATCTCATGCTAAAGGAAGGGTCTCAGGTTTGGAACGGGAAGGAGTTGGATATCCGATCTCATGTTATAGGAAGGGTCTCAGGTTTGGTATAAGCATTGAGATATCACATCTCTGCTATCGGAAGTGTCTCAGGATTGGAATGGGAAGGAGTTGGATATCCCATCTCATGTTATAGGACGGGTCTCAGGATTGTTATTAGAATCATTGAGATATCATATTGCATGCTGTAGGAAGGGTCTAAGGATTAGAATGGGAAAGACTTGGATATCACATCTCATGCTATAGGAAGTGTTTCAGGTTTGGTATAAGCATTGAGATATCAAATCTCATGCTATAGGAAGGGTCTCAGGATTGGAATGGAAGGAGTTGGATATCACATCTCAAGTTATAGGAAGGATCTCAGGTTTGGTATTAGAAGCATTGAGACATCACATCTCATGCTATAGGAAGGGTCTCAGGATTGGAATGGGAAGGAGTTGGATATCACATCTCATGCTATAGGAAGGGTCTCAGGTTTGGTATAAGCATTGAGATATCACATCTCATGCTATAGGAAGGGTCTCAGGATTGGAATGGGAAGGAGTTGTATATGACATCTCATGCCGTAGGAAGGGTCTCAGGTTTGGTATAAGCATTGAGATATCACATCTCTGCTATCAGAAGAGTCTCAGGATTGGAATGGGAAGGAGTTGGATATCCCATCTCATGTTATAGGAAGAGTCTCAGGTTTGGTATTAGAAGCATTGAGATATCACATCTCATGCTATAGGAAGTGTCTCAAGATTGGAATGGGAAGGACTTGGATATCACATCTCATGCTATAGGGAGGGTCTCAAGTTTGATATTAGAAGCATTGAGATATCACATCTCATGCTATAGGAAGAGTCTCAGGTTTGGGAAGGGAAGGATTTGGATTTCACATCTCATGTTATAGGACGGTTCTCATGTTTGGTTTTTGAAGCATTGAGATATCACATCTCATGCTATCGGAAGGGTCTCAGGTTTGGTATTAGAAGCATTGAGATATCACATCTCATGCTATAGGATTGGTCTCTGGATTGGAATGTGAAGGATTTGGATATCACATCTCATGCTAAAGGAAGGGTCTCAGGTTTGGAATGGGAAGGAGTTGGATATCACATCTCATGCCATAGGAAGGGTCTCAGGTTTGGTATAAGCATTGAGATATCACATCTCTGCTATCGGAAGGGTCTCAGGATTGGATTGGGAAGGAGTTGGATATCACATCTCATGTTATAGGAAGGGTCTCCGGATTGGAATGTGAAGGATTTGGATATCACATCTCATGCTAAAGGAAGGGTCTCAGGTTTGGAATGGGAAGGAGTTAGATATGACATCTCGTTATAGGGAGGGTCTCAGGATTTGAATGGCAAGGAGTTGGATATCACATCTCATGCCATAGGAAGGGTCTCAGGTTTGGTATAAGCATTGAGATATCACATCTCTGCTATCGGAAGGGTCTCAGGATTGGATTGGGAAGGAGTTGGATATCCCTTCTCATGCTATAGGAAGGGTCTCAGGTTGGAATGGGAAGGAGTTGGATATCACATCTCATGCTAAAGGAAGGGTCTCAGGTTTGGTAGAAGCATTGAGATATCACATCTCATGCTATCGGAAGTGTCTCAGGATTGGAATGGGAAGGAGCTGGATATTACATCTCATGCTAAAGGAAGTGTCTCAGGTTTGGAACGGGAAGGAGTTGGATATCCGATCTCATGTTATAGGAAGGGTCTCAGGTTTGGTATAAGCATTGAGATATCACATCTCTGCTATCGGAAGTGTCTCAGGATTGGAATGGGAAGGAATTGGATATCCCATCTCATGTTATAGGACGGGTCTCAGGATTGTTATTAGAATCATTGAGATATCATATTGCATGCTGTAGGAAGGGTCTAAGGATTGGAATGGGAAAGACTTGGATATCACATCTCATGCTATAGGAAGGGTCTCAGGTTTGGTATAAGCATTGAGATATCAAATCTCATGCTATAGGACGGGTCTCAGGATTGGAATGGAAGGAGTTGGATATCACATCTCATGTTATAGGAAGGATCTCAGGTTTGGTATTAGAAGCATTGAGACATCACATCTCATGCTATAGGAAGGGTCTCAGGATTGGAATGGGAAGGAGTTGGATATCACATCTCATGCTATAGGAAGGGTCTCAGGTTTGGTATAAGCATTGAGATATCACATCTCATGCTATAGGAAGGGTCTCAGGATTGGAATAGGAAGGAGTTGTATATGACATCTCATGCCGTAGGAAGGGTCTCAGGTTTGGTATAAGCATTGAGATATCACATCTCTGCTATCAGAAGAGTCTCAGGATTGGAATGGGAAGGAGTTGGATATCCCATCTCATGTTATAGGAAGAGTCTCAGGTTTGGTATTAGAAGCATTGAGATATCACATCTCATGCTATAGGAAGTGTCTCAGGATTGGAATGGGAAGGACTTGGATATCACATCTCATGCTATAGGGAGGGTCTCAAGTTTGATATTAGAAGCATTGAGATATCACATCTCATGCTATAGGAAGAGTCTCAGGTTTGGGAAGGGAAGGATTTGGATTTCACATCTCATGTTATAGGATGGTTCTCATGTTTGGTTTTTGAAGCATTGAGATATCACATCTCATGCTATCGGAAGGGTCTCAGGTTTGGTATTAGAAGCATTGAGATATCACATCTCATGCTATAGGATTGGTCTCCGGATTGGAATGTGAAGGATTTGGATATCACATCTCATGCTAAAGGAAGGGTCTCAGGTTTGGAATGGGAAGGAGTTGGATATGACATCTCTTGTTATAGGGAGGGTCTCAGGATTTGAATGGCAAGGAGTTGGATATCACATCTCATGCCATAGGAAGGGTCTCAGGTTTGGTATAAGCATTGAGATATCGGGTCTCAGGATTGGAATGGGAAGGACTTAGATATCACATCTCATGCTATAGGGAGGGTCTCAGTTTTGATATTAGAAGCATTGAGATATCACATCTCATGCTATCGGAAGGGTCTCAGGATTGGAATGGGAGGAGCTGGATATCACATCTCATGCTAAAGGAAGGGTCTCAGGTTTGGAAGGGGAAGGATTTGGATATCACATCTCATGTTATAGGATGGGTCTCAGGTTTGGTATTAGAAGCATTGTGATATCACATCTCATGCTATAGGAAGTGTCTCAGGATTGGAATGGGAAGGAGTTGGATATCACATCTCATGCTATAGGAAGGGTTTCAGGTTTGGTAGAAGCATTGAGATATCACATCTCATGCTATAGGAAGAGTCTCAGGTTTGGGAAGGGAAGGATTTGGATTTCACATCTCATGTTATAGGATGGTTTACATGTTTGGTTTTTGAAGCATTGAGATATCACATCTCATGCTATCGGAAGGGTCTCAGGTTTGGTATTAGAAGCATTGAGATATCACATCTCATGCTATAGGATTGGTCTCCGGATTGGAATGTGAAGGATTTGGATATCACATCTCATGCTAAAGGAAGGGTCTCAGGTTTGGAATGGGAAGGAGTTGGATATGACATCTCTTGTTATAGGGAGGGTCTCATGATTTGAATGGCAAGGAGTTGGATATCACATCTCATGCCATAGGAAGGGTCTCAGGTTTGGTATAAGCATTGGGATATCACATCTCTGCTATCGGAAGGGTCTCAGGATTGGATTGGGAAGAAGTTGGATATCACATCTCATGTTATAGGAAGGGTCTCCGGATTGGAATGTGAAGGATTTGGATATCACATCTCATGCTAAAGGAAGGGTCTCAGGTTTGGAATGGGAAGGAGTTGGATATGACATCTCATGCCATAGGAAGGGTCTCAGGTTTGGTATAAGCATTGAGATATCACATCTCTGCTATCGGAAGGGTCTCAGGATTGGATTGGGAAGGAGTTGGATATCCCTTCTCATGCTATAGGAAGGGTCTCAGGTTGGAATGGGAAGGAGTTGGATATCACATCTCATGCTAAAGGAAGGGTCTCAGGTTTGGTAGAAGCATTGAGATATCACATCTCATGCTATAGGAAGGGTCTCAGGTTGGAATGGGAAGGAGTTGGATATCACATCTCATGCTAAAGGAAGGGTCTCAGGTTTGGTAGAAGCATTGAGATATCACATCTCATGCTATCGGAAGGGTCTCAGGTTTGGTATTAGAAGCATTGAGATATCACATCTCATGCTATAGGATTGGTCTCCGGATTGGAATGTGAAGGATTTGGATATCACATCTCATGCTAAAGGAAGGGTCTCAGGTTTGGAATGGGAAGGAGTTGGATATGACATCTCTTGTTATAGGGAGGGTCTCAGGATTTGAATGGCAAGGAGTTGGATATCACATCTCATGCCATAGGAAGGGTCTCAGGTTTGGTATAAGCATTGAGATATCGGGTCTCAGGATTGGAATGGGAAGGACTTAGATATCACATCTCATGCTATAGGGAGGGTCTCAGTTTTGATATTAGAAGCATTGAGATATCACATCTCATGCTATCGGAAGGGTCTCAGGATTGGAATGGGAGGAGCTGGATATCACATCTCATGCTAAAGGAAGGGTCTCAGGTTTGGAAGGGGAAGGATTTGGATATCACATCTCATGTTATAGGATGGGTCTCAGGTTTGGTATTAGAAGCATTGTGATATCACATCTCATGCTATAGGAAGTGTCTCAGGATTGGAATGGGAAGGAGTTGGATATCACATCTCATGCTATAGGAAGGGTTTCAGGTTTGGTAGAAGCATTGAGATATCACATCTCATGCTATAGGAAGAGTCTCAGGTTTGGGAAGGGAAGGATTTGGATTTCACATCTCATGTTATAGGATGGTTTACATGTTTGGTTTTTGAAGCATTGAGATATCACATCTCATGCTATCGGAAGGGTCTCAGGTTTGGTATTAGAAGCATTGAGATATCACATCTCATGCTATAGGATTGGTCTCCGGATTGGAATGTGAAGGATTTGGATATCACATCTCATGCTAAAGGAAGGGTCTCAGGTTTGGAATGGGAAGGAGTTGGATATGACATCTCTTGTTATAGGGAGGGTCTCATGATTTGAATGGCAAGGAGTTGGATATCACATCTCATGCCATAGGAAGGGTCTCAGGTTTGGTATAAGCATTGGGATATCACATCTCTGCTATCGGAAGGGTCTCAGGATTGGATTGGGAAGAAGTTGGATATCACATCTCATGTTATAGGAAGGGTCTCCGGATTGGAATGTGAAGGATTTGGATATCACATCTCATGCTAAAGGAAGGGTCTCAGGTTTGGAATGGGAAGGAGTTGGATATGACATCTCATGCCATAGGAAGGGTCTCAGGTTTGGTATAAGCATTGAGATATCACATCTCTGCTATCGGAAGGGTCTCAGGATTGGATTGGGAAGGAGTTGGATATCCCTTCTCATGCTATAGGAAGGGTCTCAGGTTGGAATGGGAAGGAGTTGGATATCACATCTCATGCTAAAGGAAGGGTCTCAGGTTTGGTAGAAGCATTGAGATATCACATCTCATGCTATAGGAAGGGTCTCAGGATTGGAATGGGAAGGACTTAGATATCACATATCATGCTATAGGGAGGGTTTCAGTTTTGATATTAGAAGCATTGAGATATCACATCTCATGCTATCGGAAGTGTCTCAGGATTGGAATGGGAAGGAGCTGGATATTACATCTCATGCTAAAGGAAGGGTCTCAGGTTTGGAACGGGAAGGAGTTGGATATCCGATCTCATGTTATAGGAAGGGTCTCAGGTTTGGTATAAGCATTGAGATATCACATCTCTGCTATCGGAAGTGTCTCAGGATTGGAATGGGAAGGAATTGGATATCCCATCTCATGTTATAGGACGGGTCCCAGGATTGTTATTAGAATCATTGAGATATCATATTGCATGCTGTAGGAAGGGTCTAAGGATTGGAATGGGAAAGACTTGGATATCACATCTCATGCTATAGGAAGGGTCTCAGGTTTGGTATAAGCATTGAGATATCAAATCTCATGCTATAGGAAGGGTCTCAGGATTGGAATGGAAGGAGTTGGATATCACATCTCATGTTATAGGAAGGATCTCAGGTTTGGTATTAGAAGCATTGAGACATCAAATCTCATGCTATAGGAAGGGTCTCAGGATTGGAATGGGAAGGAGTTGGATATCACATCTCATGCTATAGGAAGGGTCTCAGGTTTGGTATAAGCATTGAGATATCACATCTCATGCTATAGGAAGGGTCTCAGGATTGGAATGGGAAGGAGTTGTATATGACATCTCATGCCGTAGGAAGGGTCTCAGGTTTGGTATAAGCATTGAGATATCACATCTCTGCTATCAGAAGAGTCTCAGGATTGGAATGGGAAGGAGTTGGATATCCCATCTCATGTTATAGGAAGAGTCTCAGGTTTGGTATTAGAAGCATTGAGATATCACATCTCATGCTATAGGAAGTGTCTCAGGATTGGAATGGGAAGGACTTGGATATCACATCTCATGCTATAGGGAGGGTCTCAAGTTTGATATTAGAAGCATTGAGATATCACATCTCATGCTATAGGAAGAGTCTCAGGTTTGGGAAGGGAAGGATTTGGATTTCACATCTCATGTTATAGGATGGTTCTCATGTTTGGTTTTTGAAGCATTGAGATATCACATCTCATGCTATCGGAAGGGTCTCAGGTTTGGTATTAGAAGCATTGAGATATCACATCTCATGCTATAGGATTGGTCTCCGGATTGGAATGTGAAGGATTTGGATATCACATCTCATGCTAAAGGAAGGGTCTCAGGTTTGGAATGGGAAGGAGTTGGATATGACATCTCTTGTTATAGGGAGGGTCTCAGGATTTGAATGGCAAGGAGTTGGATATCACATCTCATGCCATAGGAAGGGTCTCAGGTTTGGTATAAGCATTGAGATATCACATCTCTGCTATCGGAAGGGTCTCAGGATTGGAATGGGAAGGACTTAGATATCACATCTCATGCTATAGGGAGGGTCTCAGTTTTGATATTAGAAGCATTGAGATATCACATCTCATGCTATCGGAAGGGTCTCAGGATTGGAATGGGAGGAGCTGGATATCACATCTCATGCTAAAGGAAGGGTCTCAGGTTTGGAAGGGGAAGGATTTGGATATCACATCTCATGTTATAGGATGGGTTTCAGGTTTGGTATTAGAAGCATTGTGATATCACATCTCATGCTATAGGAAGTGTCTCAGGATTGGAATGGGAAGGAGTTGGATATAACATCTCATGCTATAGGAAGGGTTTCAGGTTTGGTAGAAGCATTGAGATATCACATCTCATGCTATAGGAAGAGTCTCAGGTTTGGGAAGGGAAGGATTTGGATTTCACATCTCATGTTATAGGATTGTTCTCATGTTTGGTTTTTGAAGCATTGAGATATCAAATCTCATGCTATCGGAAGGGTCTCAGGTTTGGTATTAGAAGCATTGAGATATCACATCTCATGCTATAGGATTGGTCTCTGGATTGGAATGTGAAGGATTTGGATATCACATCTCATGCTAAAGGAAGGGTCTCAGGTTTGGAATGGGAAGGAGTTGGATATGACATCTCTTGTTATAGGGAGGGTCTCAGGATTTGAATGGCAAGGAGTTGGATATCACATCTCATGCCATAGGAAGGGTCTCAGGTTTGGTATAAGCATTGAGATATCACATCTCTGCTATCGGAAGGGTCTCAGGATTGGATTGGGAAGGAGTTGGATATCACATCTCATGTTATAGGAAGGGTCTCCGGATTGGAATGTGAAGGATTTGGATATCACATCTCATGCTAAAGGAAGGGTCTCAGGTTTGGAATGGGAAGGAGTTGGATATGACATCTCTTGTTATAGGGAGGGTCTCAGGATTTGAATGGCAAGGAGTTGGATATCACATCTCATGCCATAGGAAGGGTCTCAGGTTTGGTATAAGCATTGAGATATCACATCTCTGCTATCGGAAGGGTCTCAGGATTGGATTGGGAAGGAGTTGGATATCCCTTCTCATGCTATAGGAAGGGTCTCAGGTTGGAATGGGAAGGAGTTGGATATCACATCTCATGCTAAAGGAAGGGTCTCAGGTTTGGTAGAAGCATTGAGATATCACATCTCATGCTATAGGAAGGGTCTCAGGATTGGAATGGGAAGGACTTAGATATCACATATCATGCTATAGGGAGGGTTTCAGTTTTGATATTAGAAGCATTGAGATATCACATCTCATGCTATCGGAAGTGTCTCAGGATTGGAATGGGAAGGAGCTGGATATTACATCTCATGCTAAAGGAAGGGTCTCAGGTTTGGAACGGGAAGGAGTTGGATATCCGATCTCATGTTATAGGAAGGGTCTCAGGTTTGGTATAAGCATTGAGATATCACATCTCTGCTATCGGAAGTGTCTCAGGATTGGAATGGGAAGGAATTGGATATCCCATCTCATGTTATAGGACGGGTCTCAGGATTGTTATTAGAATCATTGAGATATCATATTGCATGCTGTAGGAAGGGTCTAAGGATTGGAATGGGAAAGACTTGGATATCACATCTCATGCTATAGGAAGAGTCTCAGGTTTGGTATAAGCATTGAGATATCAAATCTCATGCTATAGGAAGGGTCTCAGGATTGGAATGGAAGGAGTTGGATATCACATCTCATGTTATAGGAAGGATCTCAGGTTTGGTATTAGAAGCATTGAGACATCACATCTCATGCTATAGGAAGGGTCTCAGGATTGGAATGGGAAGGAGTTGGATATCACATCTCATGCTATAGGAAGGGTCTCAGGTTTGGTATAAGCATTGAGATATCACATCTCATGCTATAGGAAGGGTCTCAGGATTGGAATGGGAAGGAGTTGTATATGACATCTCATGCCGTAGGAAGGGTCTCAGGTTTGGTATAAGCATTGAGATATCACATCTCTGCTATCAGAAGAGTCTCAGGATTGGAATGGGAAGGAGTTGGATATCCCATCTCATGTTATAGGAAGAGTCTCAGGTTTGGTATTAGAAGCATTGAGATATCACATCTCATGCTATAGGAAGTGTCTCAGGATTGGAATGGGAAGGACTTGGATATCACATCTCATGCTATAGGGAGGGTCTCAAGTTTGATATTAGAAGCATTGAGATATCACATCTCATGCTATAGGAAGAGTCTCAGGTTTGGGAAGGGAAGGATTTGGATTTCACATCTCATGTTATAGGATGGTTCTCATGTTTGGTTTTTGAAGCATTGAGATATCACATCTCATGCTATCGGAAGGGTCTCAGGTTTGGTATTAGAAGCATTGAGATATCACATCTCATGCTATAGGATTGGTCTCCGGATTGGAATGTGAAGGATTTGGATATCACATCTCATGCTAAAGGAAGGGTCTCAGGTTTGGAATGGGAAGGAGTTGGATATGACATCTCTTGTTATAGGGAGGGTCTCAGGATTTGAATGGCAAGGAGTTGGATATCACATCTCATGCCATAGGAAGGGTCTCAGGTTTGGTATAAGCATTGAGATATCACATCTCTGCTATCGGAAGGGTCTCAGGATTGGAATGGGAAGGACTTAGATATCACATCTCATGCTATAGGGAGGGTCTCAGTTTTGATATTAGAAGCATTGAGATATCACATCTCATGCTATCGGAAGGGTCTCAGGATTGGAATGGGAGGAGCTGGATATCACATCTCATGCTAAAGGAAGGGTCTCAGGTTTGGAAGGGGAAGGATTTGGATATCACATCTCATGTTATAGGATGGGTTTCAGGTTTGGTATTAGAAGCATTGTGATATCACATCTCATGCTATAGGAAGTGTCTCAGGATTGGAATGGGAAGGAGTTGGATATAACATCTCATGCTATAGGAAGGGTTTCAGGTTTGGTAGAAGCATTGAGATATCACATCTCATGCTATAGGAAGAGTCTCAGGTTTGGGAAGGGAAGGATTTGGATTTCACATCTCATGTTATAGGATTGTTCTCATGTTTGGTTTTTGAAGCATTGAGATATCAAATCTCATGCTATCGGAAGGGTCTCAGGTTTGGTATTAGAAGCATTGAGATATCACATCTCATGCTATAGGATTGGTCTCTGGATTGGAATGTGAAGGATTTGGATATCACATCTCATGCTAAAGGAAGGGTCTCAGGTTTGGAATGGGAAGGAGTTGGATATGACATCTCTTGTTATAGGGAGGGTCTCAGGATTTGAATGGCAAGGAGTTGGATATCACATCTCATGCCATAGGAAGGGTCTCAGGTTTGGTATAAGCATTGAGATATCACATCTCTGCTATCGGAAGGGTCTCAGGATTGGATTGGGAAGGAGTTGGATATCACATCTCATGTTATAGGAAGGGTCTCCGGATTGGAATGTGAAGGATTTGGATATCACATCTCATGCTAAAGGAAGGGTCTCAGGTTTGGAATGGGAAGGAGTTGGATATGACATCTCTTGTTATAGGGAGGGTCTCAGGATTTGAATGGCAAGGAGTTGGATATCACATCTCATGCCATAGGAAGGGTCTCAGGTTTGGTATAAGCATTGAGATATCACATCTCTGCTATCGGAAGGGTCTCAGGATTGGATTGGGAAGGAGTTGGATATCCCTTCTCATGCTATAGGAAGGGTCTCAGGTTGGAATGGGAAGGAGTTGGATATCACATCTCATGCTAAAGGAAGGGTCTCAGGTTTGGTAGAAGCATTGAGATATCACATCTCATGCTATAGGAAGGGTCTCAGGATTGGAATGGGAAGGACTTAGATATCACATATCATGCTATAGGGAGGGTTTCAGTTTTGATATTAGAAGCATTGAGATATCACATCTCATGCTATCGGAAGTGTCTCAGGATTGGAATGGGAAGGAGCTGGATATTACATCTCATGCTAAAGGAAGGGTCTCAGGTTTGGAACGGGAAGGAGTTGGATATCCGATCTCATGTTATAGGAAGGGTCTCAGGTTTGGTATAAGCATTGAGATATCACATCTCTGCTATCGGAAGTGTCTCAGGATTGGAATGGGAAGGAATTGGATATCCCATCTCATGTTATAGGACGGGTCTCAGGATTGTTATTAGAATCATTGAGATATCATATTGCATGCTGTAGGAAGGGTCTAAGGATTGGAATGGGAAAGACTTGGATATCACATCTCATGCTATAGGAAGAGTCTCAGGTTTGGTATAAGCATTGAGATATCAAATCTCATGCTATAGGAAGGGTCTCAGGATTGGAATGGAAGGAGTTGGATATCACATCTCATGTTATAGGAAGGATCTCAGGTTTGGTATTAGAAGCATTGAGACATCACATCTCATGCTATAGGAAGGGTCTCAGGATTGGAATGGGAAGGAGTTGGATATCACATCTCATGCTATAGGAAGGGTCTCAGGTTTGGTATAAGCATTGAGATATCACATCTCATGCTATAGGAAGGGTCTCAGGATTGGAATGGGAAGGAGTTGTATATGACATCTCATGCCGTAGGAAGGGTCTCAGGTTTGGTATAAGCATTGAGATATCACATCTCTGCTATCAGAAGAGTCTCAGGATTGGAATGGGAAGGAGTTGGATATCCCATCTCATGTTATAGGAAGAGTCTCAGGTTTGGTATTAGAAGCATTGAGATATCACATCTCATGCTATAGGAAGTGTCTCAGGATTGGAATGGGAAGGACTTGGATATCACATCTCATGCTATAGGGAGGGTCTCAAGTTTGATATTAGAAGCATTGAGATATCACATCTCATGCTATAGGAAGAGTCTCAGGTTTGGGAAGGGAAGGATTTGGATTTCACATCTCATGTTATAGGATGGTTCTCATGTTTGGTTTTTGAAGCATTGAGATATCACATCTCATGCTATCGGAAGGGTCTCAGGTTTGGTATTAGAAGCATTGAGATATCACATCTCATGCTATAGGATTGGTCTCCGGATTGGAATGTGAAGGATTTGGATATCACATCTCATGCTAAAGGAAGGGTCTCAGGTTTGGAATGGGAAGGAGTTGGATATGACATCTCTTGTTATAGGGAGGGTCTCCGGATTTGAATGGCAAGGAGTTGGATATTACATCTCATGCCATAGGAAGGGTCTCAGGTTTGGTATAAGCATTGAGATATCACATCTCTGCTATCGGAAGGGTCTCAGGATTGGAATGGGAAGGACTTAGATATCACATCTCATGCTATAGGGAGGGTCTCAGTTTTGATATTAGAAGCATTGAGATATCACATCTCATGCTATCGGAAGGGTCTCAGGATTGGAATGGGAGGAGCTGGATATCACATCTCATGCTAAAGGAAGGGTCTCAGGTTTGGAAGGGGAAGGATTTGGATATCACATCTCATGTTATAGGATGGGTTTCAGGTTTGGTATTAGAAGCATTGTGATATCACATCTCATGCTATAGGAAGTGTCTCAGGATTGGAATGGGAAGGAGTTGGATATAACATCTCATGCTATAGGAAGGGTTTCAGGTTTGGTAGAAGCATTGAGATATCACATCTCATGCTATAGGAAGAGTCTCAGGTTTGGGAAGGGAAGGATTTGGATTTCACATCTCATGTTATAGGATTGTTCTCATGTTTGGTTTTTGAAGCATTGAGATATCAAATCTCATGCTATCGGAAGGGTCTCAGGTTTGGTATTAGAAGCATTGAGATATCACATCTCATGCTATCGGAAGGGTCTCAGGATTGGATTGGGAAGGAGTTGGATATCACATCTCATGTTATAGGAAGGGTCTCCGGATTGGAATGTGAAGGATTTGGATATCACATCTCATGCTAAAGGAAGGGTCTCAGGTTTGGAATGGGAAGGAGTTGGATATGACATCTCTTGTTATAGGGAGGGTCTCAGGATTTGAATGGCAAGGAGTTGGATATCACATCTCATGCCATAGGAAGGGTCTCAGGTTTGGTATAAGCATTGAGATATCACATCTCTGCTATCGGAAGGGTCTCAGGATTGGATTGGGAAGGAGTTGGATATCCCTTCTCATGCTATAGGAAGGGTCTCAGGTTGGAATGGGAAGGAGTTGGATATCACATCTCATGCTAAAGGAAGGGTCTCAGGTTTGGTAGAAGCATTGAGATATCACATCTCATGCTATAGGAAGGGTCTCAGGATTGGAATGGGAAGGACTTAGATATCACATATCATGCTATAGGGAGGGTTTCAGTTTTGATATTAGAAGCATTGAGATATCACATCTCATGCTATCGGAAGTGTCTCAGGATTGGAATGGGAAGGAGCTGGATATTACATCTCATGCTAAAGGAAGGGTCTCAGGTTTGGAACGGGAAGGAGTTGGATATCCGATCTCATGTTATAGGAAGGGTCTCAGGTTTGGTATAAGCATTGAGATATCACATCTCTGCTATCGGAAGTGTCTCAGGATTGGAATGGGAAGGAATTGGATATCCCATCTCATGTTATAGGACGGGTCTCAGGATTGTTATTAGAATCATTGAGATATCATATTGCATGCTGTAGGAAGGGTCTAAGGATTGGAATGGGAAAGACTTGGATATCACATCTCATGCTATAGGAAGAGTCTCAGGTTTGGTATAAGCATTGAGATATCAAATCTCATGCTATAGGAAGGGTCTCAGGATTGGAATGGAAGGAGTTGGATATCACATCTCATGTTATAGGAAGGATCTCAGGTTTGGTATTAGAAGCATTGAGACATCACATCTCATGCTATAGGAAGGGTCTCAGGATTGGAATGGGAAGGAGTTGGATATCACATCTCATGCTATAGGAAGGGTCTCAGGTTTGGTATAAGCATTGAGATATCACATCTCATGCTATAGGAAGGGTCTCAGGATTGGAATGGGAAGGAGTTGTATATGACATCTCATGCCGTAGGAAGGGTCTCAGGTTTGGTATAAGCATTGAGATATCACATCTCTGCTATCAGAAGAGTCTCAGGATTGGAATGGGAAGGAGTTGGATATCCCATCTCATGTTATAGGAAGAGTCTCAGGTTTGGTATTAGAAGCATTGAGATATCACATCTCATGCTATAGGAAGTGTCTCAGGATTGGAATGGGAAGGACTTGGATATCACATCTCATGCTATAGGGAGGGTCTCAAGTTTGATATTAGAAGCATTGAGATATCACATCTCATGCTATAGGAAGAGTCTCAGGTTTGGGAAGGGAAGGATTTGGATTTCACATCTCATGTTATAGGATGGTTCTCATGTTTGGTTTTTGAAGCATTGAGATATTACATCTCATGCTATCGGAAGGGTCTCAGTTTTGGTATTAGAAGCATTGCTTCAAAAACCAAACATGAGAACCATCCTATAACATGAGATGTGAAATCCAAATCCTTCCCTTCCCAAACCTGAGACTCTTCCTATAGCATGAGATGTGATATCTCAATGCTTCTACCAAACCTGAAACCCTTCCTATAGCATGAGATGTGATATCCAACTCCTTCCCATTCCAATCCTGAGACACTTCCGATAGCATGAGATGTGATATCTCAATGCTTCTAATATCAAAACTGAGACCCTCCCTATAGCATGAGATGTGATATCTAAGTCCTTCCCATTCCAATCCTGAGACCCTTCCGATAGCAGAGATGTGATATTTCAATTCTTACACCAAACCTGAGACCCTTCCTATAGCATGAGATGTGATATCCAACTCCTTCCGATTCCAATCCTGAGACCCTTCCTCTAGCATGAGATGTGATATCGCAATGCTTCTACCAAAAATGAGAGCCTTCCTTTAGCATGAGATGTGATATCCAACTCCTTCCCATTCCAATCCTGAGACCCTTCCTATAGCATGAGATGTGATATCTCAATGCTTCTAATACCAAACCTGAGATCCTTCCGATAGCATGAGATGTGATATCTCAATGCTTCTAATACCAAACCTGAGATCCTTCCTATAACATGAGATGTGATATCCAAATCCTTTCCCTTCCAAACCTGAGACCCTCCCTTTAGCATGAGATGTGATATCCAACTCCTTCCCATTCCAATCCTGATACCCTTCTGATAGCATGAGATGTGATATCTCAATGCCTCTAATACCAAACCTGAGATCCTACCTCTAACATGAAATGTGATATCCAACTCCTTCCCTTTCCAAACCTGAGAGCCTTCCTAAAGCATGAGATGTGATATCCAAGTCCTTCCCATTCCAATCCTGAGACCCTTCCTATAACATGAGATGTGATATTCAACTCTTTCCCATTCCAACCTGAGACCCTTCCTATAGCATGAGATGGGATATCCAACTCCTTCCAAATCCAATCCTGATACCCTTCCGATAGCATGAGATGTGATATCCCAATGCTTCTACAAAACCTGAGACCCATACCATGGCATGATGTGATATCAAACTCCCGTCCTATACCATGAGACTTGATATCTCAATGCTTCTAATACCAAACCTGAGACCGGTCCAATAACATGAGATGTGATATCCAAATCCTTCCCCTTCCGAACCTTAGACCCTTCCTTTATCATGAGATGTGATATCCAAGTCCTTCCCATTCCATTCCTGAGACCCTTCCTATAGCATGAGATGTGATATCTCAATGCTTCTAATACCAAACCTGAGACCCTTCCTATAACATGAATTGTGATATCCAAGTCCTTCCCATTCCAATCCTGAGACCCTTCCGATAGCAGAGATGTGATATCTCAATGCTTATACCAAACCTGAGACCCTTCCGATAGCATGAGATGTGATATCTCAATGCTTCTAATACTAAACCTGAGATCCTTCCTATAACATGAGATGTGATGTCCAAATCCTTCCCCTTCCAAACCTTAGACCCTCCCTTTAGCATGAGATGTGATATCCAACTCCTTCCCATTCCAATCCTGAGACCCTTCTGATAGCATGAGATGTGATATCTCAATGCCTCTAATACCAAACCTGAGATCCTACCTCTACATGAAATGTGATATCCAACTCCTTCCCCTTCCAACCCTGAGAGCCTTCCTATAGAATGAGATGTGATATCCAAGTCCTTCCCATTCCAATCCTGAGACCCTTCCTATAACATGAGATGTGATATCCAACTCCTTCACATTCCAACCTTAGACCCTTCCTATAGCATGAGATGGGATATCCAACTCCTTCCAAATCCAATCCCGATACCCTTCTGATAGCATGAGATGTGATATCCCAATGCTTCTACAAAACCTGAGTCCCATACAATGGCATGAGATGTGATATCAAACTCCTTCCCATTCCAATCCTGAGACCCTTCCTATAGCTTGAGATGTGATATCCAACTCCTTCCCATTCCAATTCTGAGACCCGTCCTATACCATGAGACTTGATATCTCAATGCTTCTAATACCAAACCTGAGACCGGTCCTATAACATGAGATGTGTTACCCAAATCCTTCCCCTTCCAAACCTTAGACCCTTCCTATAGCATGAGATGTGATATCTCAATGCTTCTAATACCAAACCTGAGATCCCTCCTATAACATGAGATGTGATATCCAACTCCTTCCCATTCCAATCCTGAGACACTTCCTATAGCATGAGATGTGATATCTCACTGCTTATACCAAACCTGAGACCCTTCCTATAGCATGAGATGTGATATCCAACTCCTTCCCATTCCAATCCTGAGACCCTTCCTATAGCATGAGATGTGATATCTCAATGCTTCTAATATCAAACTTTAGAGCCTCCCTATAGCATGAGATGTGATATCCAAGTCCTTCCCATTCCAATCCTGAGACACTTCCTATAGCATGAGATGTGATATCTCAATGCTTCTAATACCAAACCTGAGACTCTTCCTATAACATGAGATGGGATATCCAACTCCTTCCCATTCCAATCCTGAGACCCTTCCGATAGCAGAGATGTGATATCTCAATGCTTATACCAAACCTGAGACCCTTCCTATAGCATGAGATGTGATATCCAACTCCTTCCCATTCCAATCCTGAGACCCTTCCTATAGCATGAGATGTGATATCTCAATGCTTATACCAAACCTGAGACCCTTCCTACGGCATGAGATGTCATATACAACTCCTTCCCATTCCAATCCTGAGACCCTTCCTATAGCATGAGATGTGATATCTCAATGCTTATACCAAACCTGAGACCCTTCCTATAGCATGAGATGTGATATCAAACTCCTTCCCATTCCAATCCTGAGACCCTTCCTATAGCATGAGATGTGATATCTCAATGCTTCTACCAAACCTGAAACCCTTCCTTTAGCATGAGATGTGATATCCAACTCCTTCCCATTCCAATCCTGAGACCCTTCCTATAGCATGAGATGTGATATCTCAATACTTATAATACCAAACCTGAGATCCTTCCGATAACATGAGATGTGATATCCAAATCCTTCCCCTTCCAAACCTGAGACCCTTCGGATAGCATGAGATGTGATATCTCAATGCTTCTAATACCAAACCTGAGATCCTTCCGATAGCATGAGATGTGATATCTCAATGCTTCTAATACCAAACCTGAAATCCTTCCTATAACATGAGATGTGATATCCAAATCCTTCCATTTCCAAACCTGAGACCCTCCCTTTAGCATGAGATGTGATATCCAACTCCTTCCCATTCCAATTCTGAGCCCCTTCCTATACCATGAAACTTGCTATCCAACTCCTTCCCATTCCAATTCTGAGCCCCTTCCTATACCATGAGACTTGATATCTCAATGCTTCTAATACCAAACCTGAGACCCGTCCTATAACATGAGATGTGATATCCAAATCCTTCCCCTTCCAAACCTTAGACCCTTCCTTTATCATGAGATGTGATATCCAACTCCTTCACCTTCCAATCCTGAGACCCTTCCGATATCATGAGATGTGATATCTCAAAGCTTCTAATATCAAACTTGAGACCCTCCCTATAGCATGAGATGTGATATCCAAGTCCTTCCCATTCCAATCCTGAGACCCTTCCTATAGCTTGAGATGTGACATCCAACTCCTTCCCATTCCAATTCTGATCCCCTTCCTATACCATGAGACTTGATATCTCAATGCTTCTAATACCAAACCTGAGACCCGTCCTATAACATGAGATGTGATATCCAAATCCTTCCCCTTCCAAACCTTAGACCCTTCCTTTATCATGAGATGTGATATCCAACTCCTTCTCATTCAAATCCTGAGACCCTTCCGATATCATGAGATGTAATATCTCAATGCTTCTAATATCAAACTTGAGACCCTCCCTATAGCATGAGATGTGATATCCAAGTCCTTCCCATTCCAATCCTGAGACCCTTCCTATAGCATGAGATGTGATATCTCAATGCTTCTAATACCAAACCTGAGACCCTTCCTATAACATGAGATTGGAATATCCAACTCCTTCCCATTCCAATCCTGAGACCCTTCCGATAGCAGAAATGTGATATCTCAATTCTTATACCAAACCTGAGATCCTTCCTATAACATGAGATGTGATATCCAACTCATTCCCATTCCAATCCTGAGACACTTCCTATAGCATGAGATGTGATATCTCACTGCTTATACCAAACCTGGGACCCTTCCTATAGCATGAGATGTGATATCCAACTCCTTCCCATTCCAATCCTGAGACCCTTCCTATAGCATGAGATGTGATATCTCAATGCTTCTAATATCAAACTTGAGAGCCTCCCTATAGCATGAGATGTGATATCCAAGTCCTTCCCATTCCAATCCTGAGAAACTTCCTATAGCATGAGATGTGATATCTCAATGCTTCTAATACCAAACCTGAGACTCTTCCTATAACATGAGATGGGATATCCACCTCCATCCCATTCCAATCCTGAGACCCTTCCGATAGCAGAGATGTGATATCTCAATGCTTATACCAAACCTGAGACCCTTCCTACGGCATGAGATGTCATATACAACTCCTTCCCATTCCAATCCTGAGACCCTTCCTATAGCATGAGATGTGATATCTCAATGCTTATACCAAACCTGACACCCTTCCTACGGCATGAGATGTCATATACAACTCCTTCCCATTCCAATCCTGAGACCCTCCCTTTAGCATGAGATGTGATATCTCAATGCCTCTAATACCAAACCTGAGATCCTTCCGATAGCATGAGATGTGATATCTCAATGCTTCTAATACCAAACCTGAGATCCTTCCTATAACATGAGATGTGATATCCAAATCCTTCCCCTTCCATTCCTGAGACCCTCCCTTTAGCATGAGATGTGATATCCAAGTCCTTCCGATTCCAATCCTGAGACCCTTCCTATAGCATGAGATGTGATATCTCACTGCTTATACCAAACCTGAGACCCTTCCTATAGCATGAGATGTGATATCCAACTCCTTCCCATTCCAATCCTGAGACCCTTCCTATAGCATGAGATGTGATATCTCAATGCTTCTAATATCAAACTTGAGAGCCTCACTATAGTATGAGATGTGATATCCAAGTCCTTCCCATTCCAATCCTGAGAAACTTCCTATAGCATGAGATGTGATATCTCAATGCTTCTAATACCAAACCTGAGACTCTTCCTATAACATGAGATGGGATATCCACCTCCTTCCCATTCCAATCCTGAGACCCTTCCGATAGCAGAGATGTGATATCTCAATGCTTATACCAAACCTGAGACCCTTCCTACGGCATGAGATGTCATATACAACTCCTTCCCATTCCAATCCTGAGACCCTTCCTATAGCATGAGATGTGATATCTCAATGCTTATACCAAACCTGACACCCTTCCTACGGCATGAGATGTCATATACAACTCCTTCCCATTCCAATCCTGAGACCCTTCCTATAGCATGAGATGTGATATCTCAATGCTTATACCAAACCTGAGACCCTTCCTACAGCATGAGATGTGATATCCAACTCCTTCCCATTCCAATCCTGAGACCCTTCCTATAGCATGAGATGTGATATCTCAATGCTTATACCAAACCTGAGACCCTTCCTATAACATGAGATGGGATATCCAACTCCTTCCCATTCCAATCCTGAGACACTTCCGATAGCAGAGATGTGATATCTCAATGCTTATACCAGACCTTAGACCCTTCCTATAACATGAGATCGGATATCCAACTCCTTCCCGTTCCAAACCTGAGACCCTTCCTTTAGCATGAGATGTGATATCCAGCTCCTTCCCATTCCAATCCTGAGACACTTCCGATAGCATGAGATGTGATATCTCAATGCTTCTAATATCAAAACTGAAACCCTCCCTATAGCATGATATGTGATATCTAAGTCCTTCCCATTCCAATCCTGAGACCCTTCCTATAGCATGAGATGTGATATCTCAATGCTTCTACCAAACATGAGACCCTTCCTTTAGCATGAGATGTGATATCCAACTCCTTCCCATTCCAATCCTGAGACCCTTCCTATAGCATGAGATGTGATATCTCAATACTTCTAATACCAAACCTGAGATCCTTCTGATAACATGAGATGTGATATCCAAATCCTTCCCCTTCCAAACCTGAGACCCTCCCTTTAGCATGAGATGTGATATCCAACTCCTTCCCATTCCAATCCTGAGACCCTTCTGATAGCATGAGATGTGATATCTCAATGCTTCTAATACCAAACCTGAGATCCTTCCGATAGCATGAGATGTGATATCTCAATGCTTCTAATACTAAACCTGAGATCCTTCCTATAACATGAGATGTGATATCCAAATCCTTCCCCTTCCAATTCTGAGACCCTCCCTTTAACATGAGATGTGATATCCAACTCCTTCCCATTCCAATCCTGAGACCCTTCTGATAGCATGAGATGTGATATCTCAATGCCTCTAATACCAAACCTGAGATCCTACCTCTAACATGAAATGTGATATCCAACTCTTTCCCCTTCCAAACCTGAGAGCCTTCCTATAACATGAGATGTGATATCCAACTCCTTCCCATTCCAACCTGAGACCCTTCCTATAGCATGAGATGTGATATCTCAATGCCTCTAATACCAAACCTGAGATCCTTCCTCTAACATGAAATGTGATATCCAACTCCTTCCCTTTCCAAACCTGAGAGCCTATCTATAGCATGAGATGTGATATCCAAGTCCTTCCCATTCCAATCCTTAGACCCTTCCTACAGCATGCAATATGATATCTCAATAATTCTAATAACAAACCTGAGATCCGTCCTATAACATGAGATGGGATATCCAAGTCCTTCCCATTCCAATCCTGAGACACTTCCGATAGCAGAGATGTGATATCTCAATGCTTATACCAAACATGAGACCCTTCCTATAACATGAGATGTGATATCCAACACCTTCCCGTTCCAAACCTGAGACTCTTCCTTTAGCATGAGATGTGATATCCAGCTCCTTCCCATTCCAATCCTGAGACACTCACGATAGCATGAGATGTGATATCTCAATGATTCTAATATCAAAACTGAGACCCTCCCTATAGTATGATATGTGATATCTAAGTCCTTCCCATTCCAATCCTGAGACCCTTCCTATAGCATGAGATTTGATATCTCAATGCTTCTACCAAACCTGAGACCCTTCCTTTAGCATGAGATGTGATATCCAACTCCTTCCCATTCAAATCCTGAGACCCTTCCTATAGCATGAGATGTGATATCTCAATACTTCTAATACCAAACCTGAGATCCTTCCGATAACATGAGATGTGATATCCAAATCCTTCCCCTTCCAAACCTGAGACCCTCGCTTTAGCATGAGATGTGATATCCAACTCCTTCCCATTCCAATCCTGAGACCCTTCTGATAGCATGAGATGTGATATCTCAATACTTCTAATACCAAACCTGAGACCCTTCCTACAGCATGTGATGTGATATCTCAATGCTTCTAATATCAAACCTGAGACCCGTCCTATAACATGAGATGGGATATCCAACTCCTTCCCGTTCCAAACCTGATACCCTTCCTATAGAATGAGATGTGATATCCAATTCCTTCCCATCCCAATCCTGAGACACCTCTGATAGCACAGATGTGATATCTCAATGCTTATACCAAACCTGAGACTCTTCCTATAACATGAGATGTGATATCCAACTCCTTCCTGTTCCAAACCTGAGACCCTTCCTATAGCATGAGATGTGATATCCAACTCCTTCCCGTTCCAAACCTGAGACCCTTCCTTTAGCATGAGATGTGATATCCAGCTCCTTCCCATTCCAATCCTGAGACACTTCCGATAGCATGAGATGTGATATCTCAATGCTTCTAATATCAAAACTGAGACCCTCCCTATAGCATGATATGTGATATCTAAGTCCTTCCCATTCCAATCCTGAGACCCTTCCTATAGCATGAGATGTGATATCTCAATGCTTCTACCAAACCTGAGACCCTTCCTTTAGCATGAGATGTGATATCCAACTCCTTCCCATTCCAATCCTGAGACCCTTCCTATAGCCTGAGATGTGATATCTCAATACTTCTAATACCAAACCTGAGATCCTTCCGATAACATGAGATGTGATATCCAAATCCTTCCGCTTCCAAACCTGAGACCCTCCCTTTAGCATGAGATGTGATATCCAACTCCTTCCCATTCCAATCCTGAGACCCTTCTGATAGCATGAGATGTGATATCTCAATGCTTCTAATACCAAACCTGAGACCCTTCCTACAGCATGCAATGTGATATCTCAATACTTCTAATACCAAACCTGAGATCCTTCCGATAACATGAGATGTGATATCCAAATCCTTCCGCTTCCAAACCTGAGACCCTCCCTTTAGCATGAGATGTGATATCCAACTCCTTCCCATTCCAATCCTGAGACACCTCCGATAGCAGAGATGTGATATCTCAATGCTTATACCAAACCTGAGACTCTTCCTATAACATAAGATGTGATATCCAACTCCTTCCCGTTCAAAACCTGAGACCCTTCCGATAGCATGAGATGTGATATCTCAATGCTTCTAATACCAAACCTGTGATCCTTCCTATAACAAGAGATGTGATATCAAAATCCTTCCCCTTCCAAACCTGAGACCCTCCCTTTAGCATGAGATGTGATATCTCAATGCCTCTAATACCAAACCTGAGATCCTTCCGATAGCATGAGATGTGATATCTCAATGCTTCTAATACCAAACCTGAGATCCTTCCTATAACATGAGATGTGATATCCAAATCCTTCCCCTTCCATTCCTGAGACCCTCCCTTTAGCATGAGATGTGATATCCAAGTCCTTCCCATTCCAATCCTGAGACCCTTCCTATAGCATGAGATGTGATATCTCAATGCTTCTAATACCAAACCTGAGACCCTTCCTATAACATAAGATGGGATATCCAACTCCTTCCCATTCCAATCCTGAGACCCTTCCTATAGCATGAGATGTGATATCGAACTCCTTCCCATTCCAATCCTGAGACCCTTCCTATAGCATGAGTTTTGATATCTCAATGCTTCTAATACCAAACCTGAGATCCTTCCGATAGCATGAGATGTGATATCTCAATGCTTCTAATACCAAACCTGAGATCATTCCTATAACACGAGATGTAATATCCAAATCCTTCCCCTTCCAAACCTGAGACCCTCCCTTTAGCATGAGATGTGATATCCAACTCCTTCCCATTCCAATCCTGAGACCCTTCCTATAGCATGAGATGTGATGTCTCAATGCTTCTAATACCAAACCTGAGATCCTTCCTATAACATGAGATGTGATATCCAACTCCTTCCCATTCCAATCCTGAGACACTTCCTATAGCATGAGAAGTGATATCTCCATGCTTATACCAAACCTGAGACCCTTCCTATAGCATGAGATGTGATATCCAAATCCTTCCCATTCCAATCCTGAGACCCTTCCTATAGCATGAGATGTGATATCTCAATACTTCTAATACCAAACCTGAGATCCTTCCGATAACATGAGATGTGATATCCAAATCCTTCCCCTTCCAAACCTGAGACCCTCCCTTTAGCATGAGATGTGTTATCCAACTCCTTCCCATTCCAATCCTGAGACCCTTCTTATAGCATGAGATGTCATATCTCAATACTTCTAATACCAAACCTGAGATCCTTCCGATAACATGAGATGTGATATCCAAATCCTTCCCCTTCCAAACCTGAGACTCTCCCTTTAGCATGAGATGTGATATCCAACTCCTTCCCATTCCAATCCTGAGACCCTTCTGATAGCATGAGATGTGATATCTCAATGCCTCTAATACCAAACCTGAGATCCTACCTCTAACATGAAATGTGATATCTAACTCTTTCCCCTTCCAAACCTGAGAGCCTTCCTATAACATGAGATGTGATATCCAACTCCTTCCCATTCCAACCTGAGACCCCTCCTATAGCATGAGATGTGATATCTCAATGCCTCTAATACCAAACCTGAGATCCTTCCTCTAACATGAAATGTGATATCCAACTCCTTCCCTTTCCAAACCTGAGAGCCTATCTATAGCATGAGATGTGATATCCAAGTCCTTCCCATTCCAATCCTGAGACCCTTCCTATAGCATGAGATGTGATATCTCACTGCTTATACCAAACCTGAGACCCTTCCTATAGCATGAGATGTGATATCCAACTCCTTCCCATTCCAATCCTGAGACCCTTCCTATAGCATGAGATGTGATATCTCAATGCTTCTAATATCAAACTTGAGAGCCTCACTATAGCATGAGATGTGATATCCAAGTCCTTCCCATTCCAATCCTGAGAAACTTCCTATAGCATGAGATGTGATATCTCAATGCTTCTAATACCAAACCTGAGACTCTTCCTATAACATGAGATGGGATATCCACCTCCTTCCCATTCCAATCCTGAGACCCTTCCGATAGCAGAGATGTGATATCTCAATGCTTATACCAAACCTGAGACCCTTCCTACGGCATGAGATGTCATATACAACTCCTTCCCATTCCAATCCTGAGACCCTTCCTATAGCATGAGATGTGATATCTCAATGCTTATACCAAACCTGAGACCCTTCCTACGGCATGAGATGTCATATACAACTCCTTCCCATTCCAATCCTGAGACCCTTCCTATAGCATGAGATGTGATATCTCAATGCTTATACCAAACCTGAGACCCTTCCTACAGCATGAGATGTGATATCCAACTCCTTCCCATTCCAATCCTGAGACCCTTCCTATAGCATGAGATGTGATATCTCAATGCTTATACCAAACCTGAGACCCTTCCTATAACATGAGATGGGATATCCAACTCCTTCCCATTCCAATCCTGAGACACTTCCGATAGCAGAGATGTGATATCTCAATGCTTATACCAGACCTTAGACCCTTCCTATAACATGAGATCGGATATCCAACTCCTTCCCGTTCCAAACCTGAGACCCTTCCTTTAGCATGAGATGTGATATCCAGCTCCTTCCCATTCCAATCCTGAGACACTTCCGATAGCATGAGATGTGATATCTCAATGCTTCTAATATCAAAACTGAAACCCTCCCTATAGCATGATATGTGATATCTAAGTCCTTCCCATTCCAATCCTGAGACCCTTCCTATAGCATGAGATGTGATATCTCAATGCTTCTACCAAACATGAGACCCTTCCTTTAGCATGAGATGTGATATCCAACTCCTTCCCATTCCAATCCTGAGACCCTTCCTATAGCATGAGATGTGATATCTCAATACTTCTAATACCAAACCTGAGATCCTTCCGATAACATGAGATGTGATATCCAAATCCTTCCCCTTCCAAACCTGAGACCCTCCCTTTAGCATGAGATGTGATATCCAACTCCTTCCCATTCCAATCCTGAGACCCTTCTGATAGCATGAGATGTGATATCTCAATGCTTCTAATACCAAACCTGAGATCCTTCCGATAGCATGAGATGTGATATCTCAATGCTTCTAATACTAAACCTGAGATCCTTCCTATAACATGAGATGTGATATCCAAATCCTTCCCCTTCCAATTCTGAGACCCTCCCTTTAACATGAGATGTGATATCCAACTCCTTCCCATTCCAATCCTGAGACCCTTCTGATAGCATGAGATGTGATATCTCAATGCCTCTAATACCAAACCTGAGATCCTACCTCTAACATGAAATGTGATATCCAACTCTTTCCCCTTCCAAACCTGAGAGCCTTCCTATAACATGAGATGTGATATCCAACTCCTTCCCATTCCAACCTGAGACCCTTCCTATAGCATGAGATGTGATATCTCAATGCCTCTAATACCAAACCTGAGATCCTTCCTCTAACATGAAATGTGATATCCAACTCCTTCCCTTTCCAAACCTGAGAGCCTATCTATAGCATGAGATGTGATATCCAAGTCCTTCCCATTCCAATCCTTAGACCCTTCCTACAGCATGCAATATGATATCTCAATAATTCTAATAACAAACCTGAGATCCGTCCTATAACATGAGATGGGATATCCAAGTCCTTCCCATTCCAATCCTGAGACACTTCCGATAGCACAGATGATATATTTCAAAGCTTATACCAAACCTGAGACCCTTCCTATAACATGAGATGTGATATCCAACACCTTCCCGTTCCAAACCTGAGACTCTTCCTTTAGCATGAGATGTGATATCCAGCTCCTTCCCATTCCAATCCTGAGACACTCACGATAGCATGAGATGTGATATCTCAATGATTCTAATATCAAAACTGAGACCCTCCCTATAGTATGATATGTGATATCTAAGTCCTTCCCATTCCAATCCTGAGACCCTTCCTATAGCATGAGATTTGATATCTCAATGCTTCTACCAAACCTGAGACCCTTCCTTTAGCATGAGATGTGATATCCAACTCCTTCCCATTCAAATCCTGAGACCCTTCCTATAGCATGAGATGTGATATCTCAATACTTCTAATACCAAACCTGAGATCCTTCCGATAACATGAGATGTGATATCCAAATCCTTCCCCTTCCAAACCTGAGACCCTCCCTTTAGCATGAGATGTGATATCCAACTCCTTCCCATTCCAATCCTGAGACCCTTCTGATAGCATGAGATGTGATATCTCAATACTTCTAATACCAAACCTGAGACCCTTCCTACAGCATGTGATGTGATATCTCAATGCTTCTAATATCAAACCTGAGACCCGTCCTATAACATGAGATGGGATATCCAACTCCTTCCCGTTCCAAACCTGATACCCTTCCTATAGAATGAGATGTGATATCCAATTCCTTCCCATCCCAATCCTGAGACACCTCTGATAGCACAGATGTGATATCTCAATGCTTATACCAAACCTGAGACTCTTCCTATAACATGAGATGTGATATCCAACTCCTTCCTGTTCCAAACCTGAGACCCTTCCTATAGCATGAGATGTGATATCCAACTCCTTCCCGTTCCAAACCTGAGACCCTTCCTTTAGCATGAGATGTGATATCCAGCTCCTTCCCATTCCAATCCTGAGACACTTCCGATAGCATGAGATGTGATATCTCAATGCTTCTAATATCCAAACTGAGACCCTCCCTATAGCATGATATGTGATATCTAAGTCCTTCCCATTCCAATCCTGAGACCCTTCCTATAGCATGAGATGTGATATCTCAATGCTTCTACCAAACCTGAGACCCTTCCTTTAGCATGAGATGTGATATCCAACTCCTTCCCATTCCAATCCTGAGACCCTTCCTATAGCCTGAGATGTGATATCTCAATACTTCTAATACCAAACCTGAGATCCTTCCGATAACATGAGATGTGATATCCAAATCCTTCCGCTTCCAAACCTGAGACCCTCCCTTTAGCATGAGATGTGATATCCAACTCCTTCCCATTCCAATCCTGAGACCCTTCTGATAGCATGAGATGTGATATCTCAATGCTTCTAATACCAAACCTGAGACCCTTCCTACAGCATGCAATGTGATATCTCAATACTTCTAATACCAAACCTGAGATCCTTCCGATAACATGAGATGTGATATCCAAATCCTTCCGCTTCCAAACCTGAGACCCTCCCTTTAGCATGAGATGTGATATCCAACTCCTTCCCATTCCAATCCTGAGACACCTCCGATAGCAGAGATGTGATATCTCAATGCTTATACCAAACCTGAGACTCTTCCTATAACATAAGATGTGATATCCAACTCCTTCCCGTTCAAAACCTGAGACCCTTCCGATAGCATGAGATGTGATATCTCAATGCTTCTAATACCAAACCTGTGATCCTTCCTATAACAAGAGATGTGATATCAAAATCCTTCCCCTTCCAAACCTGAGACCCTCCCTTTAGCATGAGATGTGATATCTCAATGCCTCTAATACCAAACCTGAGATCCTTCCGATAGCATGAGATGTGATATCTCAATGCTTCTAATACCAAACCTGAGATCCTTCCTATAACATGAGATGTGATATCCAAATCCTTCCCCTTCCATTCCTGAGACCCTCCCTTTAGCATGAGATGTGATATCCAAGTCCTTCCCATTCCAATCCTGAGACCCTTCCTATAGCATGAGATGTGATATCTCAATGCTTCTAATACCAAACCTGAGACCCTTCCTATAACATAAGATGGGATATCCAACTCCTTCCCATTCCAATCCTGAGAACCTTCCGATAGCAGAGATGTGATATCTCAATGCTTATACCAAACCTGAGACCCTTCCTGTGGCATGAGATGTCATATACAACTCCTTCCCATTCCAATCCTGAGACCCTTCCTATAGCATGAGATGTGATATCGAACTCCTTCCCATTCCAATCCTGAGACCCTTCCTATAGCATGAGTTTTGATATCTCAATGCTTCTAATACCAAACCTGAGATCCTTCCGATAGCATGAGATGTGATATCTCAATGCTTCTAATACCAAACCTGAGATCATTCCTATAACACGAGATGTAATATCCAAATCCTTCCCCTTCCAAACCTGAGACCCTCCCTTTAGCATGAGATGTGATATCCAACTCCTTCCCATTCCAATCCTGAGACCCTTCCTATAGCATGAGATGTGATGTCTCAATGCTTCTAATACCAAACCTGAGATCCTTCCTATAACATGAGATGTGATATCCAACTCCTTCCCATTCCAATCCTGAGACACTTCCTATAGCATGAGAAGTGATATCTCCATGCTTATACCAAACCTGAGACCCTTCCTATAGCATGAGATGTGATATCCAAATCCTTCCCATTCCAATCCTGAGACCCTTCCTATAGCATGAGATGTGATATCTCAATACTTCTAATACCAAACCTGAGATCCTTCCGATAACATGAGATGTGATATCCAAATCCTTCCCCTTCCAAACCTGAGACCCTCCCTTTAGCATGAGATGTGTTATCCAACTCCTTCCCATTCCAATCCTGAGACCCTTCTTATAGCATGAGATGTCATATCTCAATACTTCTAATACCAAACCTGAGATCCTTCCGATAACATGAGATGTGATATCCAAATCCTTCCCCTTCCAAACCTGAGACTCTCCCTTTAGCATGAGATGTGATATCCAACTCCTTCCCATTCCAATCCTGAGACCCTTCTGATAGCATGAGATGTGATATCTCAATGCCTCTAATACCAAACCTGAGATCCTACCTCTAACATGAAATGTGATATCTAACTCTTTCCCCTTCCAAACCTGAGAGCCTTCCTATAACATGAGATGTGATATCCAACTCCTTCCCATTCCAACCTGAGACCCTTCCTATAGCATGAGATGTGATATCTCAATGCCTCTAATACCAAACCTGAGATCCTTCCTCTAACATGAAATGTGATATCCAACTCCTTCCCTTTCCAAACCTGAGAGCCTATCTATAGCATGAGATGTGATATCCAAGTCCTTCCCATTCCAATCCTTAGGCCCTTCCTACAGCATGCAATATGATATCTCAATGATTCTAATAACAAACCTGAGACCCGTCCTATAACATGAGATGTGTTAAGACGGATTTCTGAACTCTGTCCTGGTGGCGCAGAAGTTCAGAAGGCCAACCTAATTACTTGGAACAGGGTAACCTCTGGACGAGCCAGACCAATCAAGGTAGCGATCGCGGCGGTCAAGACTAGGTCTCAAGAGGGGTGAGGGTGACTGAAAGCCCGCAATGAGCACACAAAACAAGATCACTTACAAACTACTCCAAACAGGTGTTATATAAAAAATATATACACGTTTATTTTAAGGCCTTTAAAACAATGACCGTAGCGAGAAAATCACAATATCACAATATTAAACCAACACATACCATATCAACACAATATATATACAAATACGACAGTCGCAAGCGGTATATGCATGAAATGTGTAGTCCACCTGAAAGGGAAGGAAAACAGGCAGTGCGATACAATGCTTTAGACTCAGTTCGCCTTCAGAGACACCTAACTAGATGGAAGTCCGAGCCCTGCGAAGAGTGGAGCCTTGTGCTCAAAGTACCTGCACGTGCTGGTGCCAACGGGCAAAAGGAGAAGCTCTTCGAAGGAAGTCAGGCAGTTCAGTTTAGTGCATACAGAAGAAGAACAAGTTCCGCGACTCAAGCGCAGCCTCCACAGTGGGCAGAAGCAGAGCGCGAGTACGGACAAACGGGTGCTGTTTTACACAGCGGGGAAAGCAATGGACTCCTGCAGGACGGCGACCAGATCCTAGCTATACTACTCACCGGTCCCCGATGCAAGCAGACCCAGGCTTCTCCGCGTCAGTTTCAGCAGCTGGCAGGTTCAGAAGAGCAGGGAACGCCTCGTCGTCGTGTTGAGTAAAAAGACGTCCCAATCGAAGAAACCTGCACAGTTTTGTCACCACAGCAGGGCAACGGAGCGGCCGTGTGTATCTGAGCCAAATGTACACTACTCACTTCCGACCTGGGAACGCCAAGTGTACGAAGCGTGTGAGAGTGACAAGGACTCGAAATACTACACAACCTGGTGGCGGTTACAGAGCAAGGCTCCCGGGTAAGCTGGTCAGTCAACTGGATGGCCCAGAGACGCTTCCGAAGGCTTACTGGCAGGAGATGGTGAAGATGCCGAGAATAGCTGTTCCCGCTATTCCAAGGGTCGAAGTACCAGTACAGGCCTTCTGGTTCGATCAAAGGTGAAAAGGGTTTCACAAGGCGACAGCAGTGCAGAGGAGGAGTCCTTCAGCGGGTCACCAGCGATTCCTCGGTCCAGCCTCTTGGTTGCAGGATACTTGGCTCCTGTATTCCTTCGTTCGTGAGAACTCAGGAGATCGACATGGTAGTGGTGTTTCCAGCCCCCTCTTATCCACGGTTCCCTTCGCACCAAAACGGAGGGGACCCAATGGGAGATCCGCTCATCAACACTCACACCATTCGTGGACCAATCACGGACCACGGTGGTCCCAGGCATTCACACTACCCTAGACTCTCTGGCACCCAGGATGTGTATTGGGACCAGACATCCCAGCCCACACCCTGGAGGCACACACAAGACATGTAGAAGCCCGCGAAAGCATCTGTGTTTCGCGGGAAAGTACATGCCCAAATAAGGAAGGCCCCGGGTCGGCTCGACCTGGGGAAGTTGAAGGGAGCAAGACGGTCAGCGGACAGGACAAAGGAGCCTCGTGGTCTGGCCATTTTGGGAGCCAGGCCACCATTTTGGGTTAAGCGCAGAAAACGCGCTTAGAACGCCAAAAGGAGCTCAAAATAGAAAGAAACGATCGCTGCCACCATTCCCGTCCCTGAATCACTTGCACCGATCAAATACAATCCTAAACGAGTATCTAGGGCCTGTAGAAGTCTAGAGACCCAAGAGAGCTGTAACTTAGCTTACAGTGCCCTCTTGTGTCATGTTGCACTAAAGCCGCAACATGATAAAAGAAACTACGGGAAACAGCGTTCCCCGGTACTGACTGTCTTAAGGGCATGTCAGTTTCCCCGTAAGAAAGGAGCGAAAGCCCAGAGGAGTGCGGCAGAAGGCTGCACTTCTCTGGCAAAGTCAAGAACAAGGTGAAAAACAACAGCAAAAAGTTTAGGGGTTGCCACATGGAAGGAAAATTACCTACAATTACGAAATCTTTCCTAACACTCGCCCCTCCCAGACTATGGACAGGGGGAACTAATCCACCCCTGGATGAGTCTCTTGTTCAGGTCGGTTAAACATTCTGGACAACCCATCAGCATTGCTATGTTGGACACCTGGCCTATGCTCAATAGTGAAGTCGAAGCCTTGTAGACTTATGGACCACCTAAGCAACTTTGGATTCTCCCCCTTCATGTTCATTAGCCACTTTAACGGCTTATGGTCAGTTTGCACAGTGAAGTGGGTCCCATAGAGGTAGGGCCTCAGCTTCCTTAGGGCCCACACAACAGAGAAACATTCTTTCTCTACCGTGGACCATCTGAGCTCTCTGTCCTTAAGCTGGCGACTAATAAAACCGATAGGGTGTTCCTTACCCTTCTCATCTACTTGTGATAGTACAGCTCCTATCCCAGTGTCAGAGGCGTCCGTCTGCACGATAAAAGGTCTTTGATAATCAGGGGCCCTGAGGACAGGGGCCTGGCACAAGGAGTCTTTTAAGCCATTGAAGGCCTTCTCACATTCGTCGGTCCAAGTTACCTTCTTGGGTTTCTTCGGAGTTGTGAGGGCAGTCAGAGGGGCAGCTATGGTGCCATAGTCTGCCACAAAATTGCGGTAATACCCCATGAGTCCTAAGAAGGCTCTCACTTGGGTTTGCGTAGTGGGGGTAGGCCAGTCTTGTACTGCTTGTACTTTACTGGGTAGAGGCTGTATCCTCCCTCCACCTACTTCATGTCCAAGGTAAACCACTGAGCTTTGTCCAATCTGGCATTTACTAGCCTTTATGGTCAAGTGGGCTTTCTGAAGAGCCTGGAGCACAATCCCGAGGTGTTTCACATGGTCTTCCCAGGTGGCACTGAAAACTGCTATATCGTCCAGATATGCAAGACAGAATTCGTCCAACCCATTCAACACATGATTCACAAGCCTCTGGAAAGTGGCAGGTGCATTCTTCAACCCGAACGGCATTACCCGGAATTGGTAAAGGCCGTCTGGAGTAGAAAATGCCGTCTTCTCCTTGGCATGTTCTGCTAAAGCTATTTGCCAATAGCCAGCAGTGAGATCAAACGTGCTGAGGTACTTGGAGGCACCCAAAGTATCCACCAGCTCATCTGTTCGAGGCAAGGGGTGTGCATCTGTCTTGGTGACAGCATTCAGAGCCCTGTAATCCACGCAGAACCTCAATTCAGAAGTGCCTGCCTTTGGAACCAAAACCACAGGGCTGGACCAAGGACTACTAGAGGGTTCAATCACCCCAAGGTCTAACATCTTGTTGACCTCGGTCTTAATATAAGACCGTACTTTGTCTGACATCCTGTATCCCCTACTTTTGGTAGGTACACTGTCTCCTGTGTCAATGTTATGTTTGCACCAAGGTGTCAAACCAGGCGACTGTGAAAACAGGGGGGAAAACTGCCTAAGCAAACTTTTCACCTCAGCCTGCTGATCAGAAGTCAGGTGAGGGGCCACTCGGACACCCTCGAAGGAGCTATCTGAAGGACCGCTTTGGAACAGGTCGGGGAGAGGTTCAGACTCCTCTTCCTCAACGTCTGAAGCCAGTAGCAGTGCTGCGATTTCGACTCCTAGGACGAAAGCCTTCAGCCTATTCACGTGAAACACTTTTGGAGCCTGTCCAGGCCTTCCAAGGTCCACTAAATAGTTAACCTCACCCAGGGGCTCCACCACTGTGTAAGGGCCTGACCATTTGTCCTGTAAAGCTCGAGGCCTTATGGGATTCATGATCAGGACTTGCTGACCAGGTGTAAAGTTGATGAGGGAAGCTTTCTGGTCGTACCAATGTTTCACCAGCGCTTGTCCTGCCTTCAATTTATCACTAGCCAAGCCCATCAGAAGTACCATCCGTTTTCTGAGCCCTAGCACATAATCAACTACGTTGGTAGTAACAGGGGGAGTGGGCATCTCCCATCCCTCTTTGACGATGGCTAAGGGTCCCCGTACGGGATGACCGAACAGAAGTTCGAAGGGGCTGAAGCCAACACCCTCCTGTGGTACCTCTCGGTAGGCAAACAGTAAGCATGGTAAAAGAAGATCCCATTTTCTTCTCTGAGGCTCCTCCAGAGCCCCAATCATGCTCTTTAACGTTCTGTTGAAGCGTTCCACCAGACCATTGGTCTGGGGGTGCTATGCAGAAGAGAACTTGTAGGTGACCCCACATTCTTTCCACATAGCCTGCATATACTTCGACATAAAGTTGCTGCCACGATCCGACACAACTTCTTTAGGGAAGCCAACCCTAGTAAATATGCCGAGTAAAGCTTTTGCAACTGACTTGGCAGTTACAGTTTTTAATGGGATGGCCTCAGGATACCTGGTTGCATGGTCGACCAGCACCAGGATAAACCTATTGCCCGAGGATGTTTGCGGGTCAAGGGGACCAACGATGTCGATCCCTACCCTTTCAAATGGTACCCCCACAACTGGGAGCGGTACCAACGGAGCTTGGATTGTCGCGCCAACCTTACCAGACAACTGGCAGGAGGCACAACTCCTGCAGTGACTTTCTACTTGCACCCCCATCTTGGGCCAGTAGAAGTGCATGGATAACCTTTGCTTGGTCCTCTTCATACCAAGGTGACCAGCAAGGGGAACTTCATGCGCCAACTGCAGGAGGAAGGGCCTAACAGCAAGGGGAACCACCAACCTCCTATGGTCTCCTTCTGTAGACTCTGTGGGCTCACTATACAGGAGTCCACCTTCCCAATAAATCCTATGCGTCCCAGGAGGTTCACCCTCAAGCTGGGAGCAGGCCTGTCTCCTTAGGCCTTCCAGAGATGGGCACTCACGTTGGCCTTTACTGAATTCGTCCCTATCAGGACCTCCTTCAACTAACAAGTCTTTTAGTTCAGTATGATCGTTGGGGTCGAATACTTCAGGCATCGCCACCTCCTCGTCAGGCCCGGGCGATTGACCAACTTCCTCCACCGCAGTGGTAGGCGAGCTCGGGGGAATATTCTCTTTCCCTCGTCGTGACTTGTTGACTCCTTTCGCCTTGGGTTTCCCCTTCGGCTGGGGCGGCGTATTGGACTTGGCCAATGCTGCCCGTGCTTGAGACCGTGTGTAGGGTCTTTCGGCAGTGTCTCCTACGAGCCCTAAAGCTCTGAGATCACCTAACAAGACCTTTCCCGGGACGTTTCTCTGAATGCTCACTGGAATCCTGACTGCTGCACCATTTAAAATAAGATTTACAGGTATTACTGGAAACATACGGAGGGGGCCGTCAGCCAACTTAGTGGGCATCAGAGTAGCTCTGGCAACTTCCTCTGAGTCTACCAAGGTAGAATCCACTACAGTGCGACTGCACCCACTATCCCTAAGAGCTGGAGTATCTACTCCATTGATCAGCACACTGTCTTTAAAGTAGTGCTTGGTATTATCTGGAATCCTAGCACAAGCCTCTGCGACTTTAGGCTCCCAGGAACCCAGGGACACTAAAACTACCTCAGCCTCTATCCCGCTGGGAAATGAGTCTGAGGAGAAGGATGCTCCTGTAATCTCTTCTTCCTCGTAGGAGGAGAAGGCCAGATTAGCGGAGTGGACCCCCAAAGGTTTAACCTTACAACGGGGATCCCCCTTCACGTGGTCAGTTGCTCCACAAGCAAAACAAGATCCATTGGGTCTGTTTACATAGGGAGGCTTATTGTAACCAGAGTTTTGTTTCGGAGGCTGACCTCCACTTCCCTGTGAGTTCTTTTGTGCCTTACCCTTGTTTTTCTTTTTGTGGCCTTTATGGGAAGAAGATTTAGCAGATTCTCCACCCTCCATATCTTTGGACTTTTTCCCTTCCTCCTGCTTACCAGGATGAGTTTTGTCCTCATGGGACACTCGATGTGACACCCATAAGTCTGCTGCAATGGCCAGCTTCTTAGGATCTATCTCCTTCGAATCGGCCAAATGCTGCTTAAGCTCCGGGGAAGAAGAAGCAAAAATGTGTTCCAGCATGACAAGATTTATCATGCCTTCGAAGGTAGAAACCTTATAACCTTCGACCCAGCCAGTTAAGTTTTTCAAGGATTCAGTGACATAAGATACCCAAGTACCACCTTCCTTTTTCTTATACTCTCTGAAACGTTTCAAATATTGGGCCGGAGTCTTCCCAAACTTTAAAATGAGAGTTTGCTTTAACATTGCGAAATCAGCTCGCTCAGCCTTCGACATTTCCATAATGGCACTACAGCCAGAATGGGGCAGTCTGCTGAGTAACCAGACAATCTTATCAGCATTGTCAACTTGTTGAACTTCTCATGCATACTCAAACGCATTCAGCCAGTCCATAATGTCATTCCTTTCTTCATACACACTGAGCAGATCTTTCGGAAACCGTGGATGAGAGGAGGCCCCAGACCCATGTCCAGGACCCTTGGACCCATTTGCAACCTGAAGCTTGGCCAGTTCCAACTGGTGATCCCTGTCTTTTTGTTTTTCTGCCTGTTCGATTTTTAGTTTGGCTATGCTGAATTCAAGCTCCTGCTGCCTAAACCGCAGCTCTTGCTTCTTGAATTCAAGCATAGCCTCCCCATCAGCACTGGCAGAGGAAACATTAGACATCTCGTCCTCCCTGTCCTCGTGGTCGCGATGGATCAGTGCGGCGGCAGAACCGTCGGTTCTACCAGTGAGAGCAGCCCCACCACCTTCCGCACTGTCCTCAGAAGTTATAGCGTCAAGCTGCGCTTCTTGCCACGCCACGATTCTTTGGATCATTTCCAATTTCGTGCCTTGAGAGGAAACACCTCTCTCCGCACACAACTTCTTCAATGTTTCTGATTTGGAAGCATTTAAAGTTAACAAGGTATTTGTTTCCATACTGTTATATAGGACTATGGCCTTTTTAAAGTTATACTACAACAATTCACTACGTGTCCTGGTTGGAATAACCTGAAATGCCTTAGTTCGTGCGCAACACTGGATACCTTCAGTCGTATCCCACCGCTGTACACCAATTTGTTAAGACGGATTTCTGAACTCTGTCCTGGTGGCGCAGAAGTTCAGAAGGCCAACCTAATTACTTGGAACAGGGTAACCTCTGGACGAGCCAGACCAATCAAGGTAGCGATCGCGGCGGTCAAGACTAGGTCTCAAGAGGGGTGAGGGTGACTGAAAGCCCGCAATGAGCACACAAAACAAGATCACTTACAAACTACTCCAAACAGGTGTTATATAAAAAATATATACACGTTTATTTTAAGGCCTTTAAAACAATGACCGTAGCGAGAAAATCACAATATCACAATATTAAAGCAACACATACCATATCAACACAATATATATACAAATACGACAGTCGCAAGCGGTATATGCATGAAATGTGTAGTCCACCTGAAAGGGAAGGAAAACAGGCAGTGCGATACAATGCTTTAGACTCAGTTCGCCTTCAGAGACACCTAACTAGATGGAAGTCCGAGCCCTGCGAAGAGTGGAGCCTTGTGCTCAAAGTACCTGCACGCGCTGGTGCCAACGGGCAAAAGGAGAAGCTCTTCGAAGGAAGTCAGGCAGTTCAGTTTAGTGCATACAGAAGAAGAACAAGTTCCGCGACTCAAGCGCAGCCTCCACAGTGGGCAGAAGCAGAGCGCGAGTACGGACAAACGGGTGCTGTTTTACACAGCGGGGAAAGCAATGGACTCCTGCAGGACGGCGACCAGATCCTAGCTATACTACTCACCGGTCCCCGATGCAAGCAGACCCAGGCTTCTCCGCGTCAGTTTCAGCAGCTGGCAGGTTCAGAAGAGCAGGGAACGCCTCGTCGTCGTGTTGAGTAAAAAGACGTCCCAATCGAAGAAACCTGCACAGTTTTGTCACCACAGCAGGGCAACGGAGCGGCCGTGTGTATCTGAGCCAAATGTACACTACTCACTTCCGACCTGGGAACGCCAAGTGTACGAAGCGTGTGAGAGTGACAAGGACTCGAAATACTACACAACCTGGCGGCGGTTACAGCGCAAGGCTCCCGGGTAAGCTGGTCAGTCAACTGGATGGCCCAGAGACGCTTCCGAAGGCTTACTGGCAGGAGATGGTGAAGATGCCGAGAATAGCTGTTCCCGCTATTCCAAGGGTCGAAGTACCAGTACAGGCCTTCTGGTTCGATCAAAGGTGAAAAGGGTTTCACAAGGCGACAGCAGTGCAGAGGAGGAGTCCTTCAGCGGGTCACCAGCGATTCCTCGGTCCAGCCTCTTGGTTGCAGGATACTTGGCTCCTGTATTCCTTCGTTCGTGAGAACTCTCGAGATCGACATGGTAGTGGTGTTTCCAGCCCCCTCTTATCCACGGTTCGCTTCACGCCAAAACGGAGGGGACCCAATGGGAGATCCGCTCATCAACACTCACACCATTCGTGGACCAATCACGGACCACGGTGGTCCCAGGCATTCACACTACCCTAGACTCTCTGGCACCCAGGATGTGTATTGGGACCAGACATCCCAGCCCACACCCTGGAGGCACACACAAGACATGTAGAAGCCCGCGAAAGCATCTGTGTTTCGCGGGAAAGTACATGCCCAAATAAGGAAGGCCCCGGGTCGGCTCGACCTGGGGAAGTTGAAGGGAGCAAGACGGTCAGCGGACAGGACAAAGGAGCCTCGTGGTCTGGCCATTTTGGGAGCCAGGCCACCATTTTGGGTTAAGCGCAGAAAACGCGCTTAGAACGCCAAAAGGAGCTCAAAATACAAAGAAACGATTGCTGTCACCATTCCCGTCCCTGAATCACTTGCACCGATCAAATACAATCCTAAACGAGTATCTAGGGCCTGTAGAAGGCTAGAGACCCAAGAGAGCTGTAACTTAGCTTACAGTGCCCTCTTGTGTCATGTTGCACTAAAGCCGCAACATGATAAAAGAAACTACGGGAAACAGCGTTCCCCGGTACTGACTGTCTTAAGGGCATGTCAGTTTCCCCGTAAGAAAGGAGCGAAAGCCCAGAGGAGTGCGGCAGAAGGCTGCACTTCTCTGGCAAAGTCAAGAACAAGGTGAAAAACAACAGCAAAAAGTTTAGGGGTTGCCACATGGAAGGAAAATTACCTACAATTACGAAATCTTTCCTAACAAGATGTGATATCCAACTCCTTCCCATTCCAATCCTGAGACCCTTCTGATAGCATGAGATGTGATATCTCAATGCCTCTAATACCAAACCTGAGATCCTACCTCTAACATGAAATGTGATATCCAACTCTCTCCCCTTCCAAACCTGAGAGCCTTCCTATAGCATGAGATGTGATATCCAAGTCCTTCCCATTCCAATCCTGAGACCCTTCCTATAACATGAGATGTGATATCCAACTCCTTCCCATTCCAACCTGAGACCCTTCCTATAGCATGAGATGGGATATCCAACTCCTTCCAAATCCAATCCTGATACCCTTCCGATAGCATGAGATGTGATATCCCAATGCTTCTACCAAACCTGAGACCCATACTATGGCATGAGATGTGATATCAAACTCCTTCCCATTCCAATCCTGAGACCCTTCCTATAGCTTGAGATGTGATATCCAACTCCTTCCCATTCCAATTATGAGACCCTTCCTATACCATGAGACTTGATATCTCAATGCTTCTAATACCAAACCTGAGACCCGTCCTATAACATGAGATGTGATATCCAAATCCTTCCCCTTCCAAACCTTAGACCCTTCCTTTATCATGAGATGTGATATCCAACTCCTTCCCATTCCAATCCTGAGACCCTTCCGATATCATGAGATGTGATATCTCAATGCTTCTAATATCAAACTTGAGACCCTCCCTATAGCATGAGATGTGATATCCAAGTCCTTCCCATTCCAATCCTGAGACCCTTCCTATAGCATGAGATGTGATATCTCAATGCTTCTAATACCAAACCTGAGACCCTTCCTATAACATGAGATGGGAATATCCAACTCCTTACCATTCCAATCCTGAGACCCTTCCGATAGCAGAGATGTGATATCTCAATGCTTATACCAAACCTGAGATCCTTCCTATAACATGAGATGTGATATCCAACTCCTTCCCATTCCAATACTGAGACACTTCCTATAGCATGAGATGTGATATCTCACTGCTTATACCAAACCTGAGACCCTTCCTATAGCATGAGATGTGATATCCAACTCCTTCCCATTCCAATCCTGAGACCCTTCCTATAGCATGAGATGTGATATCTCAATGCTTCTTATATCAAACTTGAGACCCTCCCTATAGCATGAGATGTGATATCCAAGTCCTTCCCATTCCAATCCTGAGACACTTCCTATAGCATGAGATGTGATATCTCAATGCTTCTAATACCAAACCTGAGACTCTTCCTATAACATGAGATGGGAATATCCAACTCCTTACCATTCCAATCCTGAGACCCTTCCGATAGCAGAGATGTGATATCTCAATGCTTATACCAAACCTGAGATCCTTCCTATAACATGAGATGTGATATCCAACTCCTTCCCATTCCAATACTGAGACACTTCCTATAGCATGAGATGTGATATCTCACTGCTTATACCAAACCTGAGACCCTTCCTATAGCATGAGATGTGATATCCAACTCCTTCCCATTCCAATCCTGAGACCCTTCCTATAGCATGAGATGTGATATCTCAATGCTTCTTATATCAAACTTGAGACCCTCCCTATAGCATGAGATGTGATATCCAAGTCCTTCCCATTCCAATCCTGAGACACTTCCTATAGCATGAGATGTGATATCTCAATGCTTCTAATACCAAACCTGAGACCCTTCCTACGGCATGAGATGTCATATACAACTCCTTCCCATTCCAATCCTGAGACCCTTCCTATAGCATGAGATGTGATATCTCAATGCTTATACCAAACCTGAGACCCTTCCTATAGCATGAGATGTGATATCCAACTCCTTCCCATTCCAATCCTGAGACCCTTCCTATAGCATGAGATGTGATGTCTCAATGCTTCTAATACCAAACCTGAGATCCTTCCTATAACATGAGATGTGATATCCAACTCCTTCCATTCCAATCCTGAGACCCTTCCTATAGCATGAGATTTGATATCTCAATGATTATACCAAACCTGAGACCCTTCCTAAAGCATGAGATGTGATACCCAAGTCCTTCCCATTCCAATCCTTAGACCCTTCCTACAGCATGCAATATGATATCTCAATGATTCTAATAACAATCCTGAGACCCGTCCTATAACGTGAGATGGGATATCCAATTCCTTCCCATTCCAATCCTGAGACACTTCCGATAGCAGAGATGTGATATCTCAATGCTTATACCAAACCTGAGACCCTTCCTATAACATGAGATCGGATATCCAACTCCTTCCCATTCCAAACCTGAGACCCTTCCTTTAGCATGAGATGTGATATCCAGCTCCTTCCCATTCCAATCCTGAGACACTTCCGATAGCATGAGATGTGATATCTCAATGCTTCTAATATCAAAACTGAAACCCTCCCTATAGCATGATATGTGATATCTAAGTCCTTCCCATTCCAATCCTAAGACCCTTCCTATAGCATGAGATGTGATATCTCAATGCTTCTACCAAACCTGAGACCCTTCCTTTAGCATGAGATGTGATATCCAACTCCTTCCCATTCCAATCCTGAGACCCTTCCTATAGCATGAGATGTGATATCTCAATACTTCTAATACCAAACCTGAGATCCTTCCGATAACATGAGATGTGATATCCAAATCCTTCCCCTTCCAAACCTGAGACCCTCCCTTTAGCATGAGATGTGATATCCAACTCCTTCCCATTCCAATCCTGAGACCCTTCTGATAGCATGAGATGTGATATCTCAATGTTTCTAATACCAAACCTGAGATCCTTCTGATAGCATGAGATGTGATATCTCAATGCTTCTAATACCAAACCTGAGATCCTTCCTATAACATGAGATGTGATATCCAAATCCTTCCCCTTCCAAACCTGAGATCCTTCCTGTAACATGAAATGTGATATCCAACTCCTTCCCATTCCAACCTGAGACCCTTCCTATAGCATGAGATGTGATATCTCAATGCCTCTAATACCAAACCTGAGATCCTTCCTGTAACATGAAATGTGATATCCAACTCCTTCCCTTTCCAAACCTGAGAGCCTATCTATAGCATGAGATGTGATATCCAAGTCCTTCCCATTCCAATCCTTAGACCCTTCCTACAGCATGCAATATGATATCTCAATGATTCTAATAACAAACCTGAGACCCGTCCTATAACATGAGATGGGATATCCAACTCCTTCCCATTCCAATCCTGAGACACTTCCGATAGCAGAGATGTGATATCTCAATGCTTATACCAAACCTGAGACCCTTCCTATAACATGAGATGTGATATCCAACTCATTCCCGTTCCAAACCTGAGACCCTTCCTTTAGCATGAGAAGTGATATCCAGCTCCTTCCCATTCCAATACTGAGACACTTCCGATAGCATGAGATGTGATATCTCAATGCTTCTAATATCAAAACTGAGACCAACAAAAATGATATGTGATATCTAAGTCCTTCCCATTCCAATCCTGAGACCCTTCCTATAGCATGAGATGTGATATCTCAATGCTTCTAATATCAAACTTGAGACCCTCCCTATAGCATGAGATGTGATATCCAAGTCCTTCCCATTCCAATCCTGAGACACTTCCTATAGCATGAGATGTGATATCTCAATGCTTATACCAAACCTGAGACCCTTCCTACGGCATGAGATGTCATATACAACTCCTTCCCATTCCAATCCTGAGACCCTTCCTATAGCATGAGATGTGATATCTCAATGCTTATACCAAACCTGAGACCCTTCCTATAGCATGAGATGTGATATCCAACTCCTTCCCATTCCAATCCTGAGACCCTTCCTATAGCATGAGATGTGATGTCTCAATGCTTCTAATACCAAACCTGAGATCCTTCCTATAACATGAGATGTGATATCCAACTCCTTCCATTCCAATCCTGAGACCCTTCCTATAGCATGAGATTTGATATCTCAATGCTTATACCAAACCTGAGACCCTTCCTATAGCATGAGATGTGATATCCAACTCCTTCCCGTTCCAAACCTGAGACCCTTCCTTTAGCATGAGATGTGATATCTAGCTCCTTCCCATTCCAATACTGAGACACTTCCGATAGCATGAGATGTGATATCTCAATGCTTCTAATATCAAAACTGAGACCAACAAAAATGATATGTGATATCTAAGTCCTTCCCATTCCAATCCTGAGACCCTCCCTATAGCATGAGATTTGATATCCAAGTCCTTCCCATTCCAATCCTGAGACCCTTCCTATAGCATGAGATGTGATATCTCAATGCTTCTAATACCAAACCTGAGACCCTTCCTATAACATGAGATGGGAATATCCAACTCCTTACCATTCTAATCCTGAGACCCTTCCGATAGCAGAGATGTGATATCTCAATGCTTATACCAAACCTGAGATCCTTCCTATAACATGAGATGTGATATCCAACTCCTTCCCATTCCAATACTGAGACACTTCCTATAGCATGAGATGCGATATCTCACTGCTTATACCAAACCTGAGGCCCTTCCTATAGCATGAGATGTGATATCCAACTCCTTCCCATTCCAATCCTGAGACCCTTCCTATAGCATGAGATGTGATATCTCAATGCTTCTAATATCAAACTTGAGACCCTCCCTATAGCATGAGATGTGATATCCAAGTCCTTCCCATTCCAATCCTGAGACACTTCCTATAGCATGAGATGTGATATCTCAATGCTTCTAATACCAAACCTGAGACTCTTCCTATAACATGAGATGGGATATCCAACTCCTTCCCATTCCAATCCTGAGACCCTTCCGATAGCAGAGATGTGATATCTCAATGCTTATACCAAACCTGAGACCCTTCCTACGGCATGAGATGTCATATACAACTCCTTCCCATTCCAATCCTGAGACCCTTCCTATAGCATGAGATGTGATATCTCAATGCTTATACCAAACCTGAGACCCTTCCTATAGCATGAGATGTGATATCCAACTCCTTCCCATTCCAATCCTGAGACCCTTCCTATAGCATGAGATGTGATGTCTCAATGCTTCTAATACCAAACCTGAGATCCTTCCTATAACATGAGATGTGATATCCAACTCCTTCCATTCCAATCCTGAGACCCTTCCTATAGCATGAGATTTGATATCTCAATGCTTATACCAAACCTGAGACCCTTCCTATAGCATGAGATGTGATACCCAAGTCCTTCCCATTCCAATCCTTAGACCCTTCCTACAGCATGCAATATGATATCTCAATGATTCTAATAACAATCCTGAGACCCGTCCTATAACGTGAGATGGGATATCCAATTCCTTCCCATTCCAATCCTGAGACACTTCCGATAGCAGAGATGTGATATCTCAATGCTTATACCAAACCTGAGACCCTTCCTATAACATGAGATCGGATATCCAACTCCTTCCCGTTCCAAACCTGAGACCCTTCCTTTAGCATGAGATGTGATATCCAGCTCCTTCCCATTCCAATCCTGAGACACTTCCGATAGCATGAGATGTGATATCTCAATGCTTCTAATATCAAAACTGAAACCCTCCCTATAGCATGATATGTGATATCTAAGTCCTTCCCATTCCAATCCTAAGACCCTTCCTATAGCATGAGATGTGATATCTCAATGCTTCTACCAAACCTGAGACCCTTCCTTTAGCATGAGATGTGATATCCAACTCCTTCCCATTCCAATCCTGAGACCCTTCCTATAGCATGAGATGTGATATCTCAATACTTCTAATACCAAACCTGAGATCCTTCCGATAACATGAGATGTGATATCCAAATCCTTCCCCTTCCAAACCTGAGACCCTCCCTTTAGCATGAGATGTGATATCCAACTCCTTCCCATTCCAATCCTGAGACCCTTCTGATAGCATGAGATGTGATATCTCAATGTTTCTAATACCAAACCTGAGATCCTTCCGATAGCATGAGATGTGATATCTCAATGCTTCTAATACCAAACCTGAGATCCTTCCTATAACATGAGATGTGATATCCAAATCGTTCCCCTTCCAAACCTGAGACCCTCCCTTTAGCATGAGATGTGATATCCAACTCCTTCCCATTCCAATCCTGAGACCCTTCTGATAGCATGAGATGTGATATCTCAATGCCTCTAATACCAAACCTGAGATCCTACCTCTAACATGAAATGTGATATCCAACTCTTTCCCCTTCCAAACCTGAGAGCCTTCCTATAACATGAGATGTGATATCCAACTCCTTCCCATTCCAACCTGAGACCCTTCCTATAACATGAGATGTGATATCTCAATGCCTCTAATACCAAACCTGAGATCCTTCCTCTAACATGAAATGTGATATCCAACTCCTTCCCTTTCCAAACCTGAGAGCCTATCTATAGCATGAGATGTGATATCCAAGTCCTTCCCATTCCAATCCTTAGACCCTTCCTACAGCATGCAATATGATATCTCAATGATTCTAATAACAAACCTGAGACCCGTCCTATAACATGAGATGGGATATCCAACTCCTTCCCATTCCAATCCTGAGACACTTCCGATAGCAGAGATGTGATATCTCAATGCTTATACCAAACCTGAGACCCTTCCTATAACATGAGATGTGATATCCAACTCATTCCCGTTCCAAACCTGAGACCCTTCCTTTAGCATGAGAAGTGATATCCAGCTCCTTCCCATTCCAATACTGAGACACTTCCGATAGCATGAGATGTGATATCTCAATGCTTCTAATATCAAAACTGAGACCAACAAAAATGATATGTGATATCTAAGTCCTTCCCATTCCAATCCTGAGACCCTTCCTATAGCATGAGATGTGATATCTCAATGCTTCTAATATCAAACTTGAGACCCTCCCTATAGCATGAGATGTGATATCCAAGTCCTTCCCATTCCAATCCTGAGACACTTCCTATAGCATGAGATGTGATATCTCAATGCTTATACCAAACCTGAGACCCTTCCTACGGCATGAGATGTCATATACAACTCCTTCCCATTCCAATCCTGAGACCCTTCCTATAGCATGAGATGTGATATCTCAATGCTTATACCAAACCTGAGACCCTTCCTATAGCATGAGATGTGATATCCAACTCCTTCCCATTCCAATCCTGAGACCCTTCCTATAGCATGAGATGTGATGTCTCAATGCTTCTAATACCAAACCTGAGATCCTTCCTATAACATGAGATGTGATATCCAACTCCTTCCATTCCAATCCTGAGACCCTTCCTATAGCATGAGATTTGATATCTCAATGCTTATACCAAACCTGAGACCCTTCCTATAGCATGAGATGTGATATCCAACTCCTTCCCGTTCCAAACCTGAGACCATTCCTTTAGCATGAGATGTGATATCTAGCTCCTTCCCATTCCAATACTGAGACACTTCCGATAGCATGAGATGTGATATCTCAATGCTTCTAATATCAAAACTGAGACCAACAAAAATGATATGTGATATCTAAGTCCTTCCCATTCCAATCCTGAGACCCTCCCTATAGCATGAGATTTGATATCCAAGTCCTTCCCATTCCAATCCTGAGACCCTTCCTATAGCATGAGATGTGATATCTCAATGCTTCTAATACCAAACCTGAGACCCTTCCTATAACATGAGATGGGAATATCCAACTCCTTACCATTCTAATCCTGAGACCCTTCCGATAGCAGAGATGTGATATCTCAATGCTTATACCAAACCTGAGATCCTTCCTATAACATGAGATGTGATATCCAACTCCTTCCCATTCCAATACTGAGACACTTCCTATAGCATGAGATGCGATATCTCACTGCTTATACCAAACCTGAGGCCCTTCCTATAGCATGAGATGTGATATCCAACTCCTTCCCATTCCAATCCTGAGACCCTTCCTATAGCATGAGATGTGATATCTCAATGCTTCTAATATCAAACTTGAGACCCTCCCTATAGCATGAGATGTGATATCCAAGTCCTTCCCATTCCAATCCTGAGACACTTCCTATAGCATGAGATGTGATATCTCAATGCTTCTAATACCAAACCTGAGACTCTTCCTATAACATGAGATGGGATATCCAACTCCTTCCCATTCCAATCCTGAGACCCTTCCGATAGCAGAGATGTGATATCTCAATGCTTATACCAAACCTGAGACCCTTCCTACGGCATGAGATGTCATATACAACTCCTTCCCATTCCAATCCTGAGACCCTTCCTATAGCATGAGATGTGATATCTCAATGCTTATACCAAACCTGAGACCCTTCCTATAGCATGAGATGTGATATCCAACTCCTTCCCATTCCAATCCTGAGACCCTTCCTATAGCATGAGATGTGATGTCTCAATGCTTCTAATACCAAACCTGAGATCCTTCCTATAACATGAGATGTGATATCCAACTCCTTCCATTCCAATCCTGAGACCCTTCCTATAGCATGAGATTTGATATCTCAATGCTTATACCAAACCTGAGACCCTTCCTATAGCATGAGATGTGATACCCAAGTCCTTCCCATTCCAATCCTTAGACCCTTCCTACAGCATGCAATATGATATCTCAATGATTCTAATAACAATCCTGAGACCCGTCCTATAACGTGAGATGGGATATCCAATTCCTTCCCATTCCAATCCTGAGACACTTCCGATAGCAGAGATGTGATATCTCAATGCTTATACCAAACCTGAGACCCTTCCTATAACATGAGATCGGATATCCAACTCCTTCCCGTTCCAAACCTGAGACCCTTCCTTTAGCATGAGATGTGATATCCAGCTCCTTCCCATTCCAATCCTGAGACACTTCCGATAGCATGAGATGTGATATCTCAATGCTTCTAATATCAAAACTGAAACCCTCCCTATAGCATGATATGTGATATCTAAGTCCTTCCCATTCCAATCCTAAGACCCTTCCTATAGCATGAGATGTGATATCTCAATGCTTCTACCAAACCTGAGACCCTTCCTTTAGCATGAGATGTGATATCCAACTCCTTCCCATTCCAATCCTGAGACCCTTCCTATAGCATGAGATGTGATATCTCAATACTTCTAATACCAAACCTGAGATCCTTCCGATAACATGAGATGTGATATCCAAATCCTTCCCCTTCCAAACCTGAGACCCTCCCTTTAGCATGAGATGTGATATCCAACTCCTTCCCATTCCAATCCTGAGACCCTTCTGATAGCATGAGATGTGATATCTCAATGTTTCTAATACCAAACCTGAGATCCTTCCGATAGCATGAGATGTGATATCTCAATGCTTCTAATACCAAACCTGAGATCCTTCCTATAACATGAGATGTGATATCCAAATCGTTCCCCTTCCAAACCTGAGACCCTCCCTTTAGCATGAGATGTGATATCCAACTCCTTCCCATTCCAATCCTGAGACCCTTCTGATAGCATGAGATGTGATATCTCAATGCCTCTAATACCAAACCTGAGATCCTACCTCTAACATGAAATGTGATATCCAACTCTTTCCCCTTCCAAACCTGAGAGCCTTCCTATAACATGAGATGTGATATCCAACTCCTTCCCATTCCAACCTGAGACCCTTCCTATAACATGAGATGTGATATCTCAATGCCTCTAATACCAAACCTGAGATCCTTCCTCTAACATGAAATGTGATATCCAACTTCTTCCCTTTCCAAACCTGAGAGCCTATCTATAGCATGAGATGTGATATCCAAGTCCTTCCCATTCCAATCCTTAGACACTTCCTACAGCATGCAATATGATATCTCAATGATTCTAATAACAAACCTGAGACCCGTCCTATAACATGAGATGGGATATCCAACTCCTTCCCATTCCAATCCTGAGACACTTCCGATAGCAGAGATGTGATATCTCAATGCATATACCAAACCTGAGACGCTTCCTATAACATGAGATGTGATATCCAACTCCTTCCCGTTCCAAACCTGAGACCCTTCCTTTAGCATGAGATGTGATATCCAGCTCCTTCCCATTCCAATACTGAGACACTTCCGATAGCATGAGATGTGATATCTCAATGCTTCTAATACCAAACCTGAGACCCTTCCGATAGCATGAGATGTGATATCTCAATGCTTCAAAAACCAAACATGAGAACCATCCTATAACATGAGATGTGAAATCCAAATCCTTCCCTTCCCAAACCTGAGACTCTTCCTATAGCATGAGATGTGATATCTCAATGCTTCTAATATCAAACTTGAGACCCTCCCTATAGCATGAGATGTGATATCCAAGTCCTTCCCATTCCAATCCTGAGACACTTCCTATAGCATGAGATGTGATATCTCAATGCTTCTAATACCAAACCTGAGACTCTTCCTATAACATGAGATGGGATATCCAACTCCTTCCCATTCCAATCCTGAGACTCTTCTGATAGCAGAGATGTGATATCTAAATGCTTATACCAAACCTGAGACCCTTCCTGCGTCATGAGATGTCATATACAACTCCTTCCCATTCCAATCCTGAGACCCTTCCTATAGCATGAGATGTGATATCTCAATGCTTATACCAAACCTGAGACCCTTCCTATAGCATGAGATGTGATATCCAACTCCTTCCCATTCCAATCCTGAGACCCTTCCTATAGCATGAGATGTGATGTCTCAATGCTTCTAATACCAAACCTGAGATCCTTCCTATAACATGAGATGTGATATCCAACTCCTTCCATTCCAATCCTGAGACCCTTCCTATAGCATGAGATTTGATATCTCAATGCTTATACCAAACCTGAGACCCTTCCTATAGCATGAGATGTGATATCCAAGTCTTTCCCATTCCAATCCTTAGACCCTTCCTACAGCATGCAATATGATATCTCAATGATCCTAATAACAATCCTGAGACCCGTCCTATAACATGAGATGGGATATCCAATTCCTTCCCATTCCAATCCTGAGACACTTCCGATAGCAGAGATGTGATATCTCAATGCTTATACCAAACCTGAGACCCTTCCTATAACATGAGATCGGATATCCAACTCCTTCCCGTTCCAAACCTGAGACCCTTCCTTTAGCATGAGGTGTAATATCCAGCTCCTTCCCATTCCAATCCTGAGACACTTCCGATAGCATGAGATGTGATATCTCAATGCTTCTAATATCAAAACTGAAACCCTCCCTATAGCATGAGATGTGATATCCAAGTCCTTCCCATTCCAATCCTGAGACCCTTCCTATAGCATGAGATGTGATATCTCAATGCTTCTAATACCAAACCTGAGACCCTTCCTATAACATGAGATTGGAATATCCAACTCCTTCCCATTCCAATCCTGAGACCCTTCCGATAGCAGAGATGTGATATCTCAATTCTTATACCAAACCTGAGATCCTTCCTATAACATGAGATGTGATATCCAACTCCTTCCCATTCCAATCCTGAGACACTTCCTATAGCATGAGATGTGATATCTCACTGCTTATACCAAACCTGAGACCCTTCCTATAGCATGAGATGTGATATCCAACTCCTTCCCATTCCAATCCTGAGACCCTTCCTATAGCATGAGATGTGATATCTCAATGCTTCTAATATCAAACTTGAGAGCCTCCCTATAGCATGAGATGTGATATCCAAGTCCTTCCCATTCCAATCCTGAGAAACTTCCTATAGCATGAGATGTGATATCTCAATGCTTCTAATACCAAACCTGAGACTCTTCCTATAACATGAGATGGGATATTCACCTCCTTCCCATTCCAATCCTGAGACCCTTCCGATAGCAGAGATGTTATATCTCAATGCTTATACCAAACCTGAGACCCTTCCTACGGCATGAGATGTCATATACAACTCCTTCTCATTACAATCCTGAGACCCTTCCTATAGCATGAGATGTGATATCTCAATGCTTATACCAAACCTGAGACCCTTCCTATAGCATGAGATGTGATATCCAACTCCTTCCCATTCCAATCCTGAGACCCTTCCTATAGCATGAGATGTGATATCTCAATGCTTATACCAAACCTGAGACCCTTCCTACGGCATGAGATGTCATATACAACTCCTTCCGATTCCAATCCTGAGACCCTTCCTATAGCATGAGATGTGATATCTCAATGCTTATACCAAACCTGAGACCCTTCCTACAGCATGAGATGTGATATCCAACTCCTTCCCATTCCAATCCTGAGACCCTTCCTATAGCATGAGATGTGATATCTCAATGCTTATACCAAACCTGAGACCCTTCGTATAACATGAGATGGGATATCCAACTCCTTCCCATTCCAATCCTGAGACACTTCCGATAGCAGAGATGTGATATCTCAATGCTTATACCAGACCTTAGACCCTTCCTATAACATGAGATCGGATATCCAACTCCTTCCCGTTCCAAACCTGAGACCCTTCCTTTAGCATGAGATGTGATATCCAGCTCCTTCCCATTCCAATCCTGAGACACTTCCGATAGCATGAGATGTGATATCTCATTGCTTCTAATATCAAAACTGAAACCCTCCCTATAGCATGATATGTGATATCTAAGTCCTTCCCATTCCAATCCTGAGACCCTTCCTATAGCATGAGATGTGATATCTCAATGCTTCTACCAAACATGAGACCCTTCCTTTTGCATGAGATGTGATATCCAACTCCTTCCCATTCCAATCCTGAGACCCTTCCTATAGCATGAGATGTGATATCTCAATACTTCTAATACCAAACCTGAGTACCTTCCGATAACATGAGATGTGATATCCAAATCCTTCCCCTTCCAAACCTGAGACCCTCCCTTTAGCATGAGATGTGACATCCAACTCATTCCCATTCGAATCCTGAGACCCTTCTGATAGCATGAGATGTGATATCTCAATGCTTCTAATACCAAACCTGAGATCCTTCCGATAGCATGAGATGTGATATCTCAATGCTTCTAATACCAAACCTGAGATCCTTCCTATAACATGAGATGTGATATCCAAATCCTTCCGCTTCCAATTCTGAGACCCTCCCTTTAACATGAGATGTGATATCCAACTCCTTCCCATTCCAATCCTGAGACCCTTCTGATAGCATGAGATGTGATATCTCAATGCCTCTAATACCAAACCTGAGATCCTACCTCTAACATGAAATGTGATATCCAACTCTTTCCCCTTCCAAACCTGAGAGCCTTCCTATAACATGAGATGTGATATCCAACTCCTTCCCATTCCAACCTGAGACCCTTCCTATAGCATGAGATGTGATATCTCAATGCCTCTAATACCAAACCTGAGATCCTTCCTCTAACATGAAATGTGATATCCAACTCCTTCCCTTTCCAAACCTAAGAGCCTATCTATAGCATGAGATGTGATATCCAAGTCCTTCCCATTCCAATCCTTAGACCCTTCCTACAGCATGCAATATGATATCTCAATGATTCTAATAACAAACCTGAGACCCGTCCTATAACATGAGATGGGATATCCAAGTCCTTCCCATTCCAATCCTGAGACACTTCCGATAGCAGAGATGTGATATCTCAATGCTTATACCAAACCTGAGACCCTTCCTATAACATGAGATGTGATATCCAACTCCTTCCCGTTCCAAACCTGAGACTCTTCCTTTAGCATGAGTTGTGATATCCAGCTCCTTCCCATTCCAATCCTGAGACACTCACGATAGCATGAGATGTGATATCTCAATGCTTCTAATATCAAAACTGAGACCCTCCCTATAGTATGATATGTGATATCTAAGTCCTTCCCATTCCAATCCTGTGACCCTTCCTATAGCATGAGATGTGATATCTCAATGCTTCTACCAAACCTGAGACCCTTCCTTTAGCATGAGATGTGATATCCAACTCCTTCCCATTCCAATCCTGAGACCCTTCCTATAGCATGAGATGTGATATCTCAATACTTCTAATACCAAACCTGAGATCCTTCCGATAACATGAGATGTGATATCCAAATCCTTCCCCTTCCAAACCTGAGACCCTCCCTTTAGCATGAGATGTGATATCCAACTCCTTCCCATTCCAATCCTGAGACCCTTCTGATAGCATGAGATGTGATATCTCAATGCTTCTAATACCAAACCTGAGACCCTTCCTACAGCATGCGATGTGATATCTCAATGCTTCTAATATCAAACCTGAGACCCGTCCTATAACATGAGATGGGATATCCAACTCCTTCCCGTTCCAAACCTGATACCCTTCCTATAGCATGAGATGTGATATCCAATTCCTTCCCATCCCAATCCTGAGACACCTCTGATAGCAGAGATGTGATATCTCAATGCTTATACCAATCCTGAGACTCTTCCTATAACATGAGATGTGATATCCAACTCCTTCCCGTTCCAAACCTGAGACCCTTCCTATAGCATGAGATGTGATATCCAACTCCTTCCCGTTCCAAACCTGAGACCCTTCCTTTAGCATGAGATGTGATATCCAGCTCCTTCCCATTCCAATCCTGAGACACTTCCGATAGCATGAGATGTGATATCTCAATGCTTCTAATATCAAAACTGAGACCCTCCCTATAGCATGATATGTGATATCTAAGTCCTTCCCATTCCAATCCTGAGACCCTTCCTATAGCATGAGATGTGATATCTCAATGCTTCTACCAAACCTGAGACCCTTCCTTTAGCATGAGATGTGATATCCAACTCCTTCCCATTCCAATCCTGAGACCCTTCCTATAGCCTGAGATGTGATATCTCAATACTTCTAATACCAAACCTGAGACTCTTCCTATAACATGAGATGGGATATTCACCTCCTTCCCATTCCAATCCTGAGACCCTTCCGATAGCAGAGATGTTATATCTCAATGCTTATACCAAACCTGAGACCCTTCCTACGGCATGAGATGTCATATACAACTCCTTCTCATTACAATCCTGAGACCCTTCCTATAGCATGAGATGTGATATCTCAATGCTTATACCAAACCTGAGACCCTTCCTATAGCATGAGATGTGATATCCAACTCCTTCCCATTCCAATCCTGAGACCCTTCCTATAGCATGAGATGTGATATCTCAATGCTTATACCAAACCTGAGACCCTTCCTACGGCATGAGATGTCATATACAACTCCTTCCGATTCCAATCCTGAGACCCTTCCTATAGCATGAGATGTGATATCTCAATGCTTATACCAAACCTGAGACCCTTCCTACAGCATGAGATGTGATATCCAACTCCTTCCCATTCCAATCCTGAGACCCTACCTATAGCATGAGATGTGATATCTCAATGCTTATACCAAACCTGAGACCCTTCCTATAACATGAGATGGGATATCCAACTCCTTCCCATTCCAATCCTGAGACACTTCCGATAGCAGAGATGTGATATCTCAATGCTTATACCAGACCTTAGACCCTTCCTATAACATGAGATCGGATATCCAACTCCTTCCCGTTCCAAACCTGAGACCCTTCCTTTAGCATGAGATGTGATATCCAGCTCCTTCCCATTCCAATCCTGAGACACTTCCGATAGCATGAGATGTGATATCTCATTGCTTCTAATATCAAAACTGAAACCCTCCCTATAGCATGATATGTGATATCTAAGTCCTTCCCATTCCAATCCTGAGACCCTTCCTATAGCATGAGATGTGATATCTCAATGCTTCTACCAAACATGAGACCCTTCCTTTTGCATGAGATGTGATATCCAACTCCTTCCCATTCCAATCCTGAGACCCTTCCTATAGCATGAGATGTGATATCTCAATACTTCTAATACCAAACCTGAGAACCTTCCGATAACATGAGATGTGATATCCAAATCCTTCCCCTTCCAAACCTGAGACCCTCCCTTTAGCATGAGATGTGACATCCAACTCATTCCCATTCGAATCCTGAGACCCTTCTGATAGCATGAGATGTGATATCTCAATGCTTCTAATACCAAACCTGAGATCCTTCCGATAGCATGAGATGTGATATCTCAATGCTTCTAATACCAAACCTGAGATCCTTCCTATAACATGAGATGTGATATCCAAATCCTTCCCCTTCCAATTCTGAGACCCTCCCTTTAACATGAGATGTGATATCCAACTCCTTCCCATTCCAATCCTGAGACCCTTCTGATAGCATGAGATGTGATATCTCAATGCCTCTAATACCAAACCTGAGATCCTACCTCTAACATGAAATGTGATATCCAACTCTTTCCCCTTCCAAACCTGAGAGCCTTCGTATAACATGAGATGTGATATCCAACTCCTTCCCATTCCAACCTGAGACCCTTCCTATAGCATGAGATGTGATATCTCAATGCCTCTAATACCAAACCTGAGATCCTTCCTCTAACATGAAATGTGATATCCAACTCCTTCCCTTTCCAAACCTAAGAGCCTATCTATAGCATGAGATGTGATATCCAAGTCCTTCCCATTCCAATCCTTAGACCCTTCCTACAGCATGCAATATGATATCTCAATGATTCTAATAACAAACCTGAGACCCGTCCTATAACATGAGATGGGATATCCAAGTCCTTCCCATTCCAATCCTGAGACACTTCCGATAGCAGAGATGTGATATCTCAATGCTTATACCAAACCTGAGACCCTTCCTATAACATGAGATGTGATATCCAACTCCTTCCCGTTCCAAACCTGAGACTCTTCCTTTAGCATGAGTTGTGATATCCAGCTCCTTCCCATTCCAATCCTGAGACACTCACGATAGCATGAGATGTGATATCTCAATGCTTCTAATATCAAAACTGAGACCCTCCCTATAGTATGATATGTGATATCTAAGTCCTTCCCATTCCAATCCTGTAACCCTTCCTATAGCATGAGATGTGATATCTCAATGCTTCTACCAAACCTGAGACCCTTCCTTTAGCATGAGATGTGATATCCAACTCCTTCCCATTCCAATCCTGAGACCCTTCCTATAGCATGAGATGTGATATCTCAATACTTCTAATACCAAACCTGAGATCCTTCCGATAACATGAGATGTGATATCCAAATCCTTCCCCTTCCAAACCTGAGACCCTCCCTTTAGCATGAGATGTGATATCCAACTCCTTCCCATTCCAATCCTGAGACCCTTCTGATAGCATGAGATGTGATATCTCAATGCTTCTAATACCAAACCTGAGACCCTTCCTACAGCATGCGATGTGATATCTCAATGCTTCTAATATCAAACCTGAGACCCGTCCTATAACATGAGATGGGATATCCAACTCCTTCCCGTTCCAAACCTGATACCCTTCCTATAGCATGAGATGTGATATCCAATTCCTTCCCATCCCAATCCTGAGACACCTCTGATAGCAGAGATGTGATATCTCAATGCTTATACCAATCCTGAGACTCTTCCTATAACATGAGATGTGATATCCAACTCCTTCCCGTTCCAAACCTGAGACCCTTCCTAAAGCATGAGATGTGATATCCAACTCCTTCCCGTTCCAAACCTGAGACCCTTCCTTTAGCATGAGATGTGATATCCAGCTCCTTCCCATTCCAATCCTGAGACACTTCCGATAGCATGAGATGTGATATCTCAATGCTTCTAATATCAAAACTGAGACCCTCCCTATAGCATGATATGTGATATCTAAGTCCTTCCCATTCCAATCCTGAGACCCTTCCTATAGCATGAGATGTGATATCTCAATGCTTCTACCAAACCTGAGACCCTTCCTTTAGCATGAGATGTGATATCCAACTCCTTCCCATTCCAATCCTGAGACCCTTCCTATAGCCTGAGATGTGATATCTCAATACTTCTAATACCAAACCTGAGATCCTTCCGATAACATGAGATGTGATATCCAATTCCTTCCCATCCCAATCCTGAGACACCTCTGATAGCAGAGATGTGATATCTCAATGCTTATACCAAACAAGAGACTCTTCCTATAACATAAGATGTGATATCCAACTCCTTCCCGTTCAAAACCTGAGACCCTTCCGATAGCATGAGATGTGATATCTCAATGCTTCTAATACCAAACCTGTGATCCTTCCTATAACAAGAGATGTGATATCAAAATCCTTCCCCTTCCAAACCTGAGACCCTCCCTTTAGCATGAGATGTGATATCTCAATGCCTCTAATACCAAACCTGAGATCCTTCCGATAGCATGAGATGTGATATCTCAATGCTTCTAATACCAAACCTGAGATCCTTCCTATAACATGAGATGTGATATCCAAATCCTTCCCCTTCCATTCCTGAGACCCTCCCTTTAGCATGAGATGTGATATCCAAGTCCTTCCCATTCCAATCCTGAGACCCTTCCTATAGCATGAGATGTGATATCTCAATGCTTCTAATACCAAACCTGAGACCCTTCCTATAACATAAGATGGGATATCCAACTCCTTCCCATTCCAATCCTGAGACCCTTCCGATAGCAGAGATGTGATATCTCAATGCTTATACCAAACCTGAGACCCTTCCTGTGGCATGAGATGTCATATACAACTCCTTCCCATTCCAATCCTGAGACCCTTCCTATAGCATGAGATGTAATATCGAACTCCTTCCCATTCCAATCCTGAGACCCTTCCTATAGCATGAGTTTTGATATCTCAATGCTTCTAATACCAAACCTGAGATCCTTCCGATAGCATGAGATGTGATATCTCAGTGCTTCTAATACCAAACCTGAGATCATTCCTATAACACGAGATGTAATATCCAAATCCTTCCCCTTCCAAACCTGAGACCCTCCCTTTAGCATGAGATGTGATATCCAACTCCTTCCCATTCCAATCCTGAGACCCTTCCTATAGCATGAGATGTGATGTCTCAATGCTTCTAATACCAAACCTGAGATCCTTCCTATAACATGAGATGTGATATCCAACTCCTTCCCGTTCCAATCCTGAGACACTTCCTATAGCATGAGAAGTGATATCTCCATGCTTATACCAAACCTGAGATCCTTCCGATAACATGAGATGTGATATCCAAATCCTTCCCCTTCCAAACCTGAGACCCTCCCTTTAGCATGAGATGTGTTATCCAACTCCTTCCCATTCCAATCCTGAGACCCTTCTGATAGCATGAGATGTGATATCTCAATACTTCTAATACCAAACCTCAGATCCTTCCTCTAACATGAAATGTGATATCCAACTCCTTCCCTTTCCAAACCTGAGAGCCTATCTATAGCATGAGATGTGATATCCAAGTCCTTCCCATTCCAATCCTTAGACCCTTCCTACAGCATGCAATATGATATCTCAATGATTCTAATAACAAACCTGAGACCCGTCCTATAACATGAGATGTGATATCCAACTCCTCCCCATTCCAATCCTGAGACCCTTCTGATAGCATGAGATGTGATATCTCAATGCTTCTGATACCAAACCTGAGATCCTTCCGATAGCTTGAGATGTGATATCTCAATGCTTCTAATACCTAACCTGAGATCCTTCCTATAACATGAGATGTGATATCCAAATCCTTCCCCTTCCAAACCTGAGACACTCCCTTTAGCATGAGATGTGATATCCAACTCCTTCCCATTCCAATCCTGAGACCCTTCTGATAGCATGAGATGTGATATCTCAATGCCTCTAATACCAAACCTGAGATCCTACCTCTAACATGAAATGTGATATCCAACTCTCTCCCCTTCCAAACCTGAGAGCCTTCCTATAGCATGAGATGTGATATCCAAGTCCTTCCCATTCCAATCCTGAGACCCTTCCTATAACATGAGATGCGATATCCAACTCCTTCCCATTCCAACCTGAGACCCTTCCTATAGCATGAGATGGGATATCCAACTCCTTCCAAATCCAATCCTGATAACCTTCCGATAGCATGAGATGTGATATCCCAATGCTTCTACCAAACCTGAGACCCATACTATGGCATGAGATGTGATATCAAACTCCTTCCCATTCCAATCCTGAGACCCTTCCTATAGCTTGAGATGTGATATCCAACTCCTTCCCATTCCAATTTTGAGACCCTTCCTATACCATGAGACTTGATATCTCAATGCTTCTAATACCAAACCTGAGACCCGTTCTATAACATGAGATGTGATATCCAAATCCTTCCCCTTCCAAACCTTAGACCCGTCCTTTATCATGAGATGTGATATCCAACTCCTTCCCATTCCAATCCTGAGACCCTTCCTATAGCATGAGATGTGATATCTCAATGCTTCTAATACCAAACCTGAGACCCTTCCTATAACATGAGATGGGAATATCCAACTCCTTACCATTCCAATCCTGAGACCCTTCCGATAGCAGAGATGTGATATCTCAATGCTTATACCAAACCTGAGATCCTTCCTATAACATGAGATGTGATATCCAACTCCTTCCCATTCCAATACTGAGACACTTCCTATAGCATGAGATGTGATATCTCACTGCTTATACCAAACCTGAGACCCTTCCTATAGCATGAGATGTGATATCCAACTCCTTCCCATTCCAATCCTGAGACCCTTACTATAGCATGAGATGTGATATCTCAATGCTTCTAATATCAAACTTGAGACCCTCCCTATAGCATGAGATGTGATATCCAAGTCCTTCCCATTCCAATCCTGAGACACTTCCTATAGCATGAGATGTGATATCTTAATGCTTCTAATACCAAACCTGAGACTCTTCCTATAACATGAGATGGGATATCCAACTCCTTCCCATTCCAATCCTGAGACCCTTCCGATAGCAGAGATGTGATATCTCAATGCTTCTAATACCAAACCTGAGACTCTTCCTATAACATGAGATGTGAAATCCAAATCCTTCCCTTCCCAAACCTGAGACTCTTCCTATAGCATGAGATGTGATATCTCAATGCTTCTACCAAACCTGAAACCCTTCCTATAGCATGAGATGTGATATCCAACTCCTTCCCATTCCAATCATGAGACACTTCCTATAGCATGAGATGTGATATCACAATGCTTCTAATACCAAACCTGAGACCCATCCTATAACATGAGATGTGATATCCAAATCCTTCCCCTTCCAAACCTGAGACCCTTCCTTTAGCATGAGATGTGATATCCAGCTCCTCCCATTCCAATCCTGAGACCCTTCCGATAGCATGAGATGTGGTATCTCAATGCTTCTAATATCAAAACTGAGACCCTCCCTATAGCATGAGATGTGATATCTAAGTCCTTCCCATTCCAATCCTGAGACCCTTCCGATAGCAGAGATGTGATATCTCAATGCTTATACCAAACCTGAGACCCTTCCTATGGCATGAGATGTGATATCCAACTCCTTGCCATTCAAATCCTGAGACCCTCCCTATAACAAGAGATGTCATATCCAACTCCTTCCCATTCCAAACCTGAGACCCTTCCTTTAGCATGAGATGTGATATCCAAATCCTTCACATTCCAATCCGGAGACCAATCCTATAGCATGAGATGTGATATCTCAATGCTTCTAATATCAAAACTGAGACCAACAAAAATGATATGTGATATCTAAGTCCTTCCCATTCCAATCCTGAGACCCTTCCTATAGCATGAGATGTGATATCTCAATGCTTCTAATATCAAACTTGAGACCCTCCCTATAGCATGAGATGTGATATCCAAGTCCTTCCCATTCCAATCCTGAGACACTTCCTATAGCATGAGATGTGATATCTCAATGCTTCTAATACCAAACCTGAGACTCTTCCTATAACATGAGATGGGATATCCAACTCCTTCCCATTCCAATCCTGAGACTCTTCCGATAGCAGAGATGTGATATCTCAATGCTTATACCAAACCTGAGACCCTTCCTACGGCATGAGATGTCATATACAACTCCTTCCCATTCCAATCCTGAGACCCTTCTATAGCTTGAGATGTGATATCCAACTCCTTCCCATTCCAATTTTGAGACCCTTCCTATACCATGAGACTTGATATCTCAATGCTTCTAATACCAAACCTGAGACCCGTTCTATAACATGAGATGTGATATCCAAATCCTTCCCCTTCCAAACCTTAGACCCGTCCTTTATCATGAGATGTGATATCCAACTCCTTCCCATTCCAATCCTGAGACCCTTCCTATAGCATGAGATGTGATATCTCAATGCTTCTAATACCAAACCTGAGACCCTTCCTATAACATGAGATGGGAATATCCAACTCCTTACCATTCCAATCCTGAGACCCTTCCGATAGCAGAGATGTGATATCTCAATGCTTATACCAAACCTGAGATCCTTCCTATAACATGAGATGTGATATCCAACTCCTTCCCATTCCAATACTGAGACACTTCCTATAGCATGAGATGTGATATCTCACTGCTTATACCAAACCTGAGACCCTTCCTATAGCATGAGATGTGATATCCAACTCCTTCCCATTCCAATCCTGAGACCCTTCCTGTAGCATGAGATGTGATATCTCAATGCTTCTAATATCAAACTTGAGACCCTCCCTATAGCATGAGATGTGATATCCAAGTCCTTCCCATTCCAATCCTGAGACACTTCCTATAGCATGAGATGTGATATCTTAATGCTTCTAATACCAAACCTGAGACTCTTCCTATAACATGAGATGGGATATCCAACTCCTTCCCATTCCAATCCTGAGACCCTTCCGATAGCAGAGATGTGATATCTCAATGCTTCTAATACCAAACCTGAGACTCTTCCTATAACATGAGATGTGAAATCCAAATCCTTCCCTTCCCAAACCTGAGACTCTTCCTATAGCATGAGATGTGATATCTCAATGCTTCTACCAAACCTGAAACCCTTCCTATAGCATGAGATGTGATATCCAACTCCTTCCCATTCCAATCCTGAGACACTTCCTATAGCATGAGATGTGATATCACAATGCTTCTAATACCAAACCTGAGACCCATCCTATAACATGAGATGTGATATCCAAATCCTTCCCCTTCCAAACCTGAGACCCTTCCTTTAGCATGAGATGTGATATCCAGCTCCTCCCATTCCAATCCTGAGACCCTTCCGATAGCATGAGATGTGGTATCTCAATGCTTCTAATATCAAAACTGAGACCCTCCCTATAGCATGAGATGTGATATCTAAGTCCTTCCCATTCCAATCCTGAGACCCTTCCGATAGCAGAGATGTGATATCTCAATGCTTATACCAAACCTGAGACCCTTCCTATGGCATGAGATGTGATATCCAACTCCTTGCCATTCAAATCCTGAGACCCTCCCTATAACAAGAGATGTCATATCCAACTCCTTCCCATTCCAAACCTGAGACCCTTCCTTTAGCATGAGATGTGATATCCAAATCCTTCACATTCCAATCCGGAGACCAATCCTATAGCATGAGATGTGATATCTCAATGCTTCTAATATCAAAACTGAGACCAACAAAAATGATATGTGATATCTAAGTACTTCCAATTCCAATCCTGAGACCCTTTCTATAGCATGAGATGTGATATCTCAATGCTTCTAATATCAAACTTGAGACCCTCCCTATAGCATGAGATGTGATATCCAAGTCCTTCCCATTCCAATCCTGAGACACTTCCTATAGCATGAGATGTGATATCTCAATGCTTCTAATACCAAACCTGAGACTCTTCCTATAACATGAGATGGGATATCCAACTCCTTCCCATTCCAATCCTTAGACTCTTCCGATAGCAGAGATGTGATATCTCAATGCTTATACCAAACCTGAGACCCTTCCTACGGCATGAGATGTCATATACAACTCCTTCCCATTCCAATCCTGAGACCCTTCCTATAGCATGAGATGTGATATCTCAATGCTTATACCAAACCTGAGACCCTTCCTATAGCATGAGATGTGATATCCAACTCCTTCCATTCCAATCCTGAGACCCTTCCTATAGCATGAGATTTGATATCTCAATGCTTATACCAAACCTGAGACCCTTCCTATAGCATGAGATGTGATATCCAAGTCCTTCCCATTCCAATCCTTAGACCCTTCCTAAAGCATGCAATATGATATCTCAATGATTCTAATAACAATCCTGAGACCCGTCCTATAACGTGAGATGGGATATCCAATTCCTTCCCATTCCAATCCTGAGACACTTCCGATAGCAGAGATGTGATATCTCAATGCTTATACCAAACCTGAGACCCTTCCTATAACATGAGATCGGATATCCAACTCCTTCCCGTTCCAAACCTGAGACCCTTCCTTTAGCATGAGATGTGATATCCAGCTCCTTCCCATTCCAATCCTGAGACACTTCCGATAGCATGAGATGTGATATCTCAATGCTTCTAATATCAAAACTGAAACCGTCCCTATAGCATGATATGTGATATCTAAGTCCTTCCCATTCCAATCCTAAAACCCTTCCTATAGCATGAGATGTGATATCTCAATGCTTCTACCAAACCTGAGACCCTTCCTTTAGCATGAGATGGGATATCCAACTCCTTCCCATTCCAATCCTGAGACCCTTCCTATAGCATGAGATGTGATATCTCAATACTTCTAATACCAAACCTGAGATCCTTCCGATAACATGAGATGTGATATCCAAATCCTTCCCCTTCCAAACCTGAGACCCTCCCTTTAGCATGAGATGTGATATCCAACTCCTTCCCATTCCAATCCTGAGAGCCTTCTGATAGCATGAGATGTGATATCTCAATGTTTCTAATACCAAACCTGAGATCCTTCCGATAGCATGAGATGTGATATCTCAATGCTTCTAATACCAAACCTGAGATCCTTCCTATAACATGAGATGTGATATCCAAATCCTTCCCCTTCCAAACCTGAGACCCTCCCTTTAGCATGAGATGTGATATCCAACTCCTTCCCATTCCAATCCTGAGACCCTTCCTATAGCATGAGATGTGATATCTCAATGCTTATCCCAAACCTGAGACCCTTCCTATAGCTTGAGATGTGATATCAAACTCCTTCCCATTCCAATCCTGAAATAGCTTGAGATGTGATATCCAACTCCTTCCCATTCCAATCCTGAGACCCTTATTATACCATGAGATGTGATATCTCAAGGCTTCTAATACCAAACCTGAGACCCTTCCTATGGCATGAGATGTGATATCCAACTCCTTGCCATTCAAATCCTGAGACCCTCCCTATAACAAGAGATGTCATTTCCAACTCCTTCCCATTCCAATCCTGAGACACTTCCTATAGCATGAGATGTGATATCACAATGCTTCTAATACCAAACCTGAAACCCATCCTATAACATGAGATGTGATATCCAAATCCTTCCCCTTCCAAACCTGAGACCCTTCCTTTAGCATGAGATGTGATATCCAGCTCCTCCCATTCCAATCCTGAGACCCTTCCGATAGCATGAGATGTGATATCTCAATTCTTCTAATATCAAAACTGAGACCCTCCCTATAGCATGAGATGTGATATCTAAGTCCTTCCCATTCCAATCCTGAGACCCTTCCGATAGCAGAGATGTGATATCTCAATGCTTATACCAAACCTGAGACCCTTCCTATGGCATGAGATGTGATATCCAACTCCTTGCCATTCAAATCTTGAGACCCTCCCTATAACAAGAGATGTCATATCCAACTCCTTCCCATTCCAAACCTGAGACCCTTCCTTTAGCATGAGATGTGATATCCAAATCCTTCACATTCCAATCCGGAGACCAATCCTATAGCATGAGATGTGATATCTCAATGCTTCTAATACCAAACCTGAGACCCTTCCGATAGCATGAGATGTGATATCTCAATGCTTCAAAAACCAAACATGAGAACCATCCTATAACATGAGATGTGAAATCCAAATCCTTCCCTTCCCAAACCTGAGACTCTTCCTATAGCATGAGATGTGATATCTCAATGCTTCTAATATCAAACTTGGGACCCTCCCTATAGCATGAGATGTGATATCCAAGTCCTTCCCATTCCAATCCTGAGACACTTCCTATAGCATGAGATGTGATATCTCAATGCTTCTAATACCAAACCTGAGACTCTTCCTATAACATGAGATGGGATATCCAACTCCTTCCCATTCCAATCCTGAGACTCTTCTGATAGCAGAGATGTGATATCTCAATGCTTATACCAAACCTGAGACCCTTCCTACGGCATGAGATGTCATATACAACTCCTTCCCATTCCAATCCTGAGACCCTTCCTATAGCATGAGATGTGATATCTCAATGCTTATACCAAACCTGAGACCCTTCCTATAGCATGAGATGTGATATCCAACTCCTTCCCATTCCAATCCTGAGACCCTTCCTATAGCATCAGATTTGATGTCTCAATGCTTCTAATACCAAACCTGAGATCCTTCCTATAACATGAGATGTGATATCCAACTCCTTCCATTCCAATCCTGAGACCCTTCCTATAGCATGAGATTTGATATCTCAATGCTTATACCAAACCTGAGACCCTTCCAATAGCATGAGATGTGATATCCAAGTCTTTCCCATTCCAATCCTTAGACCCTTCCTACAGCATGCAATATGATATCTCAATGATTCTAATAACAATCCTGAGACCCGTCCTTTAACATGAGATGGGATATCCAATTCCTTCCCATTCCAATCCTGAGACACTTCCGATAGCAGAGATGTGATATCTCAATGCTTATACCAAACCTGAGACCCTTCCTATAACATGAGATTGGATATCCAACTCCTTCCCGTTCCAAACCTGAGACCCTTCCTTTAGCATGAGATGTAATATCCAGCTCCTTCCCATTCCAATCCTGAGACACTTCCGATAGCATGAGATGTGATATCTCAATGCTTCTAATATCAAAACTGAAACCCTCCCTATAGCATGATATGTGATATCTAAGTCCTTCCCATTCCAATCCTGAGACCCTTCCTATAGCATGAGATGTGATATCTCAATGCTTCTACCAAACCTGAGACCCTTCCTTTAGCATGAGATGTGATATCCAACTCCTTCCCATTCCAACCTGAGACCCTTCCTATGGCATGAGAAGGGATATCCAACTCCTTCCCAATCCAATCCTGAGACCCTTCCGATAGCAGAGATGTGATATCTCAATGCTTATACCAAACCTGAGACCCTTCCTATGGCATGAGATGTGATATCCAACTCCTTGCCATTCAAATCCTGAGACCCTCCCTATAACAAGAGATGTCATATCCAACTCCTTCCCATTCCAAACCTGAGACCCTTCCTTTAGCATGAGATGTGATATCCAAATCCTTCACATTCCAATCCGGAGACCCTTCCTATAACATGAGATGTGATATCCAACTCCTTCCCATTCCAAACCTGAGACCCTTCCTTTAGCATGAGATGTGATATCCAAATCCTTCACATTCCAATCCGGAGACCCTTCCTATAACATGAGATGTGATATCCAACTCCTTCCCAATCCAATCCTGAGACCCTTCCGATAGCAGAGATGTGATATCTCAATGCTTATACCAAACCTGAGACCCTTCCGATAGCAGAGATGTGATATCTCAATGCTTATACCAAACCTGAGACCCTTCCTATGGCATGAGATGTGATATCCAACACCTTGCCATTCAAATCCTGAGACCCTCCCTATAACAAGAGATGTCATATCCAACTCCTTCCCATTCCAAACCTGAACCCTTCCTTTAGCATGAGATGTGATATCCAAATCCTTCACATTAAAATCCGGAGACCCTTCCTATAACATGAGATGTGATATCCAACTCCTTCCCAATCCAATCCTGAGACCCTTCCGATAGCAGAGATGTGATATCTCAATGCTTATACCAAACCTGAGACCCTTCCTATAGCATGAGATGTGATATCCAACTCCTTTCGATTCCAATCCTGAGACCCTTCCTATAGCATGAGATGTGATATCGCAATGCTTCTACTAAAACTGAGACCCTTCCTTTAGCATGAGATGTGATATCCAAGTCCTTCCCATTCCAATCCTGAGACCCTTCCTATAGCATGAGATGTGATATCTCAATGCTTCTAATACCAAACCTGAGATCCTTCCGATAGCATGAGATGTGATATCTCAATGCTTCTAATACCAAACCTGAGATCCTTCCTATAACATGAGATGTGATATCCAAATCCTTCCCCATCCAAACCTGAGACCCTCCCTTTAGCATGAGATGTGATATCCAAGTCCTTCCCATTCCAATCCTGAGACCCTTCCTATAGCATGAGATGTGATATCTCAATGCTTCTAATACCAAACCTGAGATCCTTCCGATAGCATGAGATGTGATATCTCAATGCTTCTAATACCAAACCTGAGATCCTTCCTATAACATGAAATGTGATATCCAACTCTTTCCCCTTCCAAACCTGAGAGCCTTCCTATAACATGAGATGTGATATCCAACTCCTTCCCATCCAACCTGAGACCCTTCCTATAGCATGAGATGTGATATCTCAATGCCTCTAATACCAAACCTGAGATCCTTCCTGTAACATGAAATGTGATATCCAACTCCTTCCCTTTCCAAACCTGAGAGCCTATCTATAGCATGAGATGTGATATCAAAGTCCTTCCCATTCCAATCCTTAGACCCTTCCTACAGCATGCAATATGATATCTCAATGATTCTAATAACAAACCTGAGACCCGTCCTATAACATGAGATGGGATATCCAACTCCTTCCCATTCCAATCCTGAGACACTTCCGATAGCAGAGATGTGATATCTCAATGCTTATACCAAGCCTAAGATCCTTCCTATAACATGAGATGTGATATCCAACTCCTTCCCGTTCCAAAGCTGAGAGCCTTCCTTTAGCATGAGATGTGATATCCAGCTCCTTCCCATTCCAATACTGAGACACTTCCGATAGCATGAGATGTGATATCTCAATGCTTCTAATATCAAAACTGAGACCAACAAAAATGATATGTGATATCTAAGTCCTTCCCATTCCAATCCTGAGACCCTTCCTATAGCATGAGATGTGATATCTCAATGCTTCTAATATCAAACTTGAGACCCTCCCTATAGCATGAGATGTGATATCCAAGTCCTTCCCATTCCAATCCTGAGACACTTCCTATAGCATGAGATGTGATATCTCAATGCTTCTAATACCAAACCAGAGACTCTTCCTATAACATGAGATGGGATATCCAACTCCTTCCCATTCCAATCCTGAGACTCTTCCGATAGCAGAGTTGTGATATCTCAATGCTTATACCAAACCTGAGACCCTTCCTACGGCATGAGATGTCATATACAACTCCTTCCCATTCCAATCCTGAGACCCTTCCTATAGCATGAGATGTGATATCTCAATGCTTATACCAAACCTGAGACCCTTCCTATAGCATGAGATGTGATATCCAACTCCTTCCCATTCCAATCCTGAGACCCTTCCTATAGCATGAGATGTGATGTCTCAATGCTTCTAATACCAAACCTGAGATCCTTCCTATAACATGAGATGTGATATCCAACTCCTTCCATTCCAATCCTGAGACCCTTCCTATAGCATGAGATTTGATATATCAATGCTTATACCAAACCTGAGACCCTTCCTTTAGCATGAGATGTGATATCCAACTCCTTCCCATTCCAATCCTGAGACCCTTCCTATAGCATGAGATGTGATATCTCACTGCTTATACCAAACCTGAGACCCTTCCTATAGCATGAGATGTGATATCTAACTCCTTCCCATTCCAATCCTGAGACCCTTCCTTTAGCATGAGATGTGATATCTCAATGCTTCTAATATCAAACTTGAGAGCCTCCCTATAGCATGAGATGTGATATCCAAGTCCTTCCCATTCCAATCCTGAGACCCTTCCTATAGCATGAGATGTGATGTCTCAATGCTTCTAATACCAAACCTGAGATCCTTCCTATAACATGAGATGTGATATCCAACTCCTTCCCGTTCCAAACCTGAGACCCTTCCTTTAGCATGAGATGTGATATCCAGCTCCTTCCCATTCCAATACTGAGACACTTCCGATAGCATGAGATGTGATATCTCAATGCTTCTAATATCAAAACTGAGACCAACAAAAATGATATGTGATATCTAAGTCCTTCCCATTCCAATCCTGAGACCCTCCCTATAGCATGAGATGTGATATCCAAGTCCTTCCCATTCCAATCCTGAGACCCTTCCTATAGCATGAGATGTGATATCTCAATGCTTCTAATACCAAACCTGAGACCCTTCCTATAACATGAGATGGGAATATCCAACTCCTTACCATTCCAATCCTGAGACCCTTCCGATAGCAGAGATGTGATATCTCAATGCTTATACCAAACCTGAGATCCTTCCTATAACATGAGATGTGATATCCAATTCCTTCCCATTCCAATCCTGAGACCCTTCCTATAGCATGAGATGTGATATCTCACTGCTTATACCAAACCTGAGACCCTTCCTATAGCATGAGATGTGATATCCAACTCCTTCCCATTCCAATCCTGAGACCCTTCCTATAGCATGAGATGTGATATCTCACTGCTTATACCAAACCTGAGACCCTTCCTATAGCATGAGATGTGATATCCAACTCCTTCCCATTCCAATCCTGAGACCCTTCCTATAGCATGAGATGTGATATCTCAATGCTTCTAATATCAAACTTGAGACCCTCCCTATAGCATGAGATGTGATATCCAAGTCCTTCCCATTCCAATCCTGAGACACTTCCTATAGCATGAGATGTGATATCTCAATGCTTCTAATACCAAACCTGAGACTCTTCCTATAACATGAGATGGGATATCCAACTCCTTCCCATTCCAATCCTGAGACCCTTCCGATAGCAGAGATGTGATATCTCAATGCTTATACCAAACCTGAGACCCTTCCTACAGCATGAGATGTCATATACAACTCCTTCCCATTCCAATCCTGAGACCCTTCCTATAGCATGAGATGTGATATCTCAATGCTTATACCAAACCTGAGACCCTTCCTATAGCATGAGATGTGATATCCAACTCCTTCCCATTCCAATCCTGAGACCCTTCCTATAGCATGAGATGTGATGTCTCAATGCTTCTAATACCAAACCTGAGATCCTTCCTTGAACATGAGATGTGATATCCAACTCCTTCCATTCCAATCCTGAGACCCTTCCTATAGCAGAGATGTGATATCTCAATGCTTATACCAAACCTGAGACCCTTCCTATAACATGAGATCGGATATCCAACTCCTTCCCGTTCCAAACCTGAGACCCTTCCTTTAGCATGAGATGTGATATCCAGCTCCTTCCCATTCCAATCCTGAGACACTTCCGATAGCATGAGATGTGATATCTCAATGCTTCTAATATCAAATCTGAAACCCTCCCTATAGCATGATAAGTGATATCTAAGTACTTCCCATTCCAATCCTAAGACCCTTCCTATAGCATGAGATGTGATATCTCAATGCTTCTACCAAACCTGAGACCCTTCCTTTAGCATGAGATGTGATATCCAACTCCTTCCCATTCCAATCCTGAGACCCTTCCTATAGCATGAGATGTGATATCTCAATACTTCTAATACCAAACCTGAGATCCTTCCGATAACATGAGATGTGATATCCAAATCCTTCCCCTTCCAAACCTGAGACCCTCCCTTTAGCATGAGATGTGATATCCAACTCCTTCCCATTCCAATCCTGAGACCCTTCTGATAGCATGAGATGTGATATCTCAATGTTTCTAATACCAAACCTGAGATCCTTCCGATAGCATGAGATGTGATATCTCAATGCTTCTAATACCAAACCTGAGATCCTTCCTATAACATGAGATGTGATATCCAAATCCTTCCCCTTCCAAACCTGAGACCCTCCCTTTAGCATGAGATGTGATATCCAACTCCTTCCCATTCCAATCCTGAGACCCTTCTGATAGCATGAGATGTGATATCTCAATGCCTCTAATACCAAACCTGAGATCCTACCTCTAACATGAAATGTGATATCCAACTCTTTCCCCTTCCAAACCTGAGAGCCTTCCTATAACATGAGATGTGATATCCAACTCCTTCCCATTCCAACCTGAGACCCTTCCTATAGCATGAGATGTGATATCTCAATGCCTCTAATACCAAACCTGAGATCCTTCCTCTAACATGAAATGTGATATCCAACTCCTTCCCTTTCCAAACCTGAGAGCCTATCTATAGCATGAGATGTGATATCCAAGTCCTTCCCATTCCAATCCTTAGACCCTTCCTACAGCATGCAATATGATATCTCAATGATTCTAATAACAAACCTGAGACCCGTCCTATAACATGAGATGGGATATCCAACTCCTTCCCATTCCAATCCTGAGACACTTCCGATAGCAGAGATGTGATATCTCAATGCTTATACCAAACTTGAGACCCTTCCTATAACATGAGATGTGATATCCAACTCCTTCCCGTTCCAAACCTGAGACCCTTCCTTTAGCATGAGATGTGATATCCAGCTCCTTCCCATTCCAATACTGAGACACTTCCGATAGAATGAGATGTGATATCTCAATGCTTCTAATATCAAAACTGAGACCAACAAAAATGATATGTGATATCTAAGTCCTTCCCATTCAAATCCTGAGACCCTTCCTATAGCATGAGATGTGATATCTCAATGCTTCTAATATCAAACTTGAGACCCTCCCTATAGCATGAGATGTGATATCCAACTCCTTCCCATTCCAACCTGAGACCCTTCCTATAGCATGAGATGTGATATCTCAATGCCTCTAATACCAAACCTGAGATCCTTCCTCTAACATGAAATGTGATATCCAACTCCTTCCCTTTCCAAACCTGAGAGCCTATCTATAGCATGAGATGTGATATCCAAGTCCTTCCCATTCCAATCCTTAGACCCTTCCTACAGCATGCAATATGATATCTCAATGATTCTAATAACAAACCTGAGACCCGTCCTATAACATGAGATGGGATATCCAACTCCTTCCCATTCCAATCCTGAGACTCTTCTGATAGCAGAGATGTGATATCTCAATGCTTATACCAAACCTGAGACCCTTCCTACGGCATGAGATGTCATATACAACTCCTTCCCATTCCAATCCTGAGACCCTTCCTATAGCATGAGATGTGATATCTCAATGCTTATACCAAACCTGAGACCCTTCCTATAGCATGAGATGTGATATCCAACTCCTTCCCATTCCAATCCTGAGACCCTTCCTATACCATGAGATGTGATGTCTCAATGCTTCTAATACCAAACCTGAGATCCTTCCTATAACATGAGATGTGATATCCAACTCCTTCCATTCCAATCCTGAGACCCTTCCTATAGCATGAGATTTGATATCTCAATGCTTATACCAAACCTGAGACCCTTCCTATAGCATGAGATGTGATATCCCAGTCTTTCCCATTCCAATCCTTAGACCCTTCCTACAGCATGCAATATGATATCTCAATGATTCTAATAACAATCCTGAGACCCGTCCTATAACATGAGATGGGATATCCAATTCCTTCCCATTCCAATCCTGAGACACTTCCGATAGCAGAGATGTGATATCTCAATGCTTATACCAAACCTGAGACCCTTCCTATAACATGAGATCGGATATCCAACTCCTTCCCGTTCCAAACCTGAGACCCTTCCTTTAGCATGAGATGTAATATCCAGCTCCTTCCCATTCCAATCCTGAGACACTTCCGATAGCATGAGATGTGATATCTCAATGCTTCTAATATCAAAACTGAAACCCTCCCTATAGCATGATATGTGATATCAAAGTCCTTCCCATTCCAATCCTGAGACCCTTCCTATAGCATGAGATGTGATATCTCAATGCTTCTACCAAACCTGAGACCCTTCCTTTAGCATGAGATGTGATATCCAACTCCTTCCCATTCCAACCTGAGACCCTTCCTATAGCATGAGAAGGGATATCCAACTCCTTCCCAATCCAATCCTGAGACCCTTCCGATAGCATAGATGTGATATCTCAATGCTTATACCAAACCTGAGACCCTTCCTATGGCATGAGATGTGATATCCAACTCCTTGCCATTCAAATCCTGAGACCCTCCCTATAACAAGAGATGTCATATCCAACTCCTTCCCATTCCAAACCTGAGACCCTTCCTTTAGCATGAGATGTGATATCCAAATCCTTCACATTCCAATCCGGAGACTCTTCCTATAACATGAGATGAGATATCCAACTCCTTCCCAATCCAATCCTGAGACCCTTCCGATAGCAGAGATGTGATATCTCAATGCTTCAAAAACCAAACATGAGAACCATCCTATAACATGAGATGTGAAATCCAAATCCTTCCCTTCCCAAACCTGAGACTCTTCCTATAGCATGAGATGTGATATCTCAATGCTTCTAATATCAAACTTGAGACCCTCCCTATAGCATGAGATGTGATATCCAAGTCCTTCCCATTCCAATCCTGAGACACTTCCTATAGCATGAGATGTGATATCTCAATGCTACTAATACCAAACCTGAGACTCTTCCTATAACATGAGATGGGATATCCAACTCCTTCCCATTCCAATCCTGAGACTCTTCTGATAGCAGAGATGTGATATCTCAATGCTTATACCAAACCTGAGACCCTTCCTACGGCATGAGATGTCATATACAACTCCTTCCCATTCCAATCCTGAGACCCTTCCTATAGCATGAGATGTGATATCTCAATGCTTATACCAAACCTGAGACCCTTCCTATAGCATGAGATGTGATATCCAACTCCTTCCCATTCCAATCCTGAGACCCTTCCTATAGCATGAGATGTGATGTCTCAATGCTTCTAATACCAAACCTGAGATCCTTCCTATAACATGAGATGTGATATCCAACTCCTTCCATTCCAATCCTGAGACCCTTCCTATAGCATGAGATTTGATATCTCAATGCTTATACCAAACCTGAGACCCTTCCTATAGCATGAGATGTGATATCCAAGTCTTTCCCATTCCAATCCTTAGACCCTTCCTACAGCATGCAATATGATATCTCAATGATTCTAATAACAATCCTGAGACCCGTCCTATAACATGAGATCGGATATCCAACTCCTTCCCGTTCCAAACCTGAGACCCTTTCTTTAGCATGAGATGTAATATCCAGCTCCTTCCCATTCCAATCCTGAGACACTTCCGATAGCATGAGATGTGATATCTCAATGCTTCTAATATCAAAACTGAAACCCTCCCTATAGCATGATATGTGATATCTAAGTCCTTCCCATTCCAATCCTGAGACCCTTCCTATAGCATGAGATGTGATATCTCAATGCTTCTACCAAACCTGAGACCCTTCCTTTAGCATGAGATGTGATATCCAACTCCTTCCCATTCCAACCTGAGACCCTTCCTATAGCATGAGAAGGGATATCCAACTCCTTCCCAATCCAATCCTGAGACCCCTCCGATAGCAGAGATGTGATATCTCAATGCTTATACCAAACCTGAGACCATTCCTATGGCATGAGATGTGATATCCAACTCCTTGCCATTCAAATCCTGAGACCCTCCCTATAACAAGAGATGTCATGTCCAACTCCTTCCCATTCCAAACCTGAGACCCTTCCTTTAGCATGAGATGTGATATCCAAATCCTTCACATTCCAATCCGGAGACCCTTCCTATAACATGAGATGTGATATCCAACTCCTTCCCAATCCAATCCTGAGACCCTTCCGATAGCAGAGATGTGATATCTCAATGCTTATACCAAACCTGAGACCCTTCCTATGGCATGAGATGTGATATCCAACTCCTTGCCATTCAAATCCTGAGACCCTCCCTATAACAAGAGATGTCATATCCAACTCCTTCCCATTCCAAACCTGAGACCCTTCCTTTAGCATGAGATGTGATATCCAAATCCATCACATTCCAATCCGGAGACCAATCCTATAGCATGAGATGTGATATCTCACTGCTTCTAATACCAAACCTGAGACCCTTCCGATAGCATGAGATGTGATATCTCAATGCTTCAAAAACCAAACATGAGAACCATCCTATAACATGAGATGTGAAATCCAAATCCTTCCCTTCCCAAACCTGAGACTCTTCCTATAGCATGAGATGTGATATCTCAATGCTTCTACCAAACCTGAAACCCTTCCTATAGCATGAGATGTGATATCCAACTCCTTCCCATTCCAATCCTGAGACACTTCCTATAGCATGAGATGTGATATCACAATGCTTCTAATACCAAACCTGAGACCCATCCTATAACATGAGATGTGCTATCCAAATCCTTCCCCTTCCAAACCTGAGACCCTTCCTTTAGCATGAGATGTGATATCCAGCTCCTCCCATTCCAATCCTGAGACCCTTCCGATAGCATGAGATGTGGTATCTCAATGCTTCTAATATCAAAACTGAGACCCTCTCTATAGCATGAGATGTGATATATAAGTCCTTCCCATTCCAATCCTGAGACCCTTCCGATAGCAGAGATGTGATATCTCAATGCTTATACCAAACCTGAGACCCTTCCTATGGCATGAGATGTGATATCCAACTCCTTGCCATTCAAATCCTGAGACCCTCCCTATAACAAGAGATGTCATATCCAACTCCTTCCCATTCCAAACCTGAGACCCTTCCTTTAGCATGAGATGTGATATCCAAATCCTTCACATTCCAATCCGGAGACCAATCCTATAGCATGAGATGTGATATCTCAATGCTTCTAATATCAAACTTGAGACCCTACCTATAGCATGAGATGTGATATCCAAGTCCTTCCCATTCCAATCCTGAGACACTTCCTATAGCATGAGATGTGATATCTCAATGCTTCTAATACCAAACCTGAGACTCTTCCTATAACATGAGATGGGATATCCAACTCCTTCCCATTCCAATCCTGAGACTCTTCCGATAGCAGAGATGTGATATCTCAATGCTTCTAATATCAAACTTGAGACCCTCCCTATAGCATGAGATGTGATATCCAAGTCCTTCCCATTCCAATCCTGAGACCCTTCCTATAGCATGAGATGTGATATCTCAATGCTTCTAATATCAAACTTGAGACCCTCCCTATAGCATGAGATGTGATATCCAAGTCCTTCCCATTCCAATCCTGAGACACTTCCTATAGCATGAGATGTGATATCTCAATGCTTCTAATACCAAACCTGAGACTCTTCCTATAACATGAGATGGGATATCCAACTCCTTCCCATTCCAATCCTGAGACTCTTCCGATAGCAGAGATGTGATATCTCAATGCTTATACCAAACCTGAGACCCTTCCCACGGCATGAGATGTCATATACAACGCCTTCCCATTCCAATCCTGAGACCCTTCCTATAGCATGAGATGTGATATCTCAATGCTTATACCAAACCTGAGACCCTTCCTATAGCATGAGATGTGATATCCAACTCCTTCCCATTCCAATCCTGAGACCCTTCCTATAGCATGAGATGTGATGTCTCAATGCTTCTAATACCAAACCTGAGATCCTTCCTATAACATGAGATGTGATATCCAACTCCTTCCATTCCAATCCTGATACCCTTCCTATAGCATGAGATTTGATATATCAATGCTTATACCAAACCTGAGACCCTTCCTATAGCATGAGATGTGATATCCAACTCCTTCCCGTTCCAAACCTGAGACCCTTCCTTTAGCATGAGATGTGATATCCAGCTCCTTCCCATTCCAATACTGAGACACTTCCGATAGCATGAGATGTGATATCTCAATGCTTCTAATATCAAAACTGAGACCCTCCCTATAGCATGAGATGTGATATCTAAGTCCTTCCCATTCCAATCCTGAGACCCTTCCGATAGCAGAGATGTGATATCTCAATGCTTCTAATATCAAAACTGAGACCAACAAAAATGATATGTGATATCTAAGTCCTTCCCATTCCAATCCTGAGACCCTCCCTATAGCATGAGATGTGATATCCAAGTCCTTCCCATTCCAATCCTGAGACCCTTCTTATAGCATGAGATGTGATATCTCAATGCTTCTAATACCAAACCTGAGACCCTTCCTATAACATGAGATGGGAATATCCAACTCCTTACCATTCCAATCCTGAGACCCTTCCGATAGCAGAGATGTGATATCTCAATGCTTATACCAAACCTGAGATCCTTCCTATAACATGAGATGTGATATCCAACTCCTTCCCATTCCAATCCTGAGACCCTTCCTATAGCATGAGATGTGATATCTCACTGCTTATACCAAACCTGAGACCCTTCCTATAGCATGAGATGTGATATCCAACTCCTTCCCATTCCAATCCTGAGACCCTTCCTATAGCATGAGATGTGATATCTCAATGCTTCTAATATCAAACTTGAGACCCTCCCTATAGCATGAGATGTGATATCCAAGTCCTTCCCATTCCAATCCTGAGACACTTCCTATAGCATGAGATGTGATATATCAATGCTTCTAATACCAAACCTGAGACTCTTCCTATAACATGAGATGGGATATCCAACTCCTTCCCATTCCAATCCTGAGACCCTTCCGATAGCAGAGATGTGATATCTCAATGCTTATACCAAACCTGAGACCCTTCCTACGGCATGAGATGTCATATACAACTCCTTCCCATTCCAATCCTGAGACCCTTCCTATAGCATGAGATGTGATATCTCAATGCTTATACCAAACCTGAGACCCTTCCTATAGCATGAGATGTGATATCCAACTCCTTCCCATTCCAATCCTGAGACCCTTCCTATAGCATGAGATGTGATGTCTCAATGCTTCTAATACCAAACCTGAGATCCTTCCTATAACATGAGATGTGATATCCAACTCCTTCCATTCCAATCCTGAGACCCTTCCTATAGCATGAGATTTGATATCTCAATGCTTATACCAAACCTGAGACCCTTCCTATAGCATGAGATGTGATACCCAAGTCCTTCCCATTCCAATCCTTAGACCCTTCCTACATCATGCAATATGATATCTCAATGATTCTAATAACAATCCTGAGACCCGTCCTATAACGTGAGATGGGATATCCAATTCCTTCCCATTCCAATCCTGAGACACTTCCGATAGCAGAGATGTGATATCTCAATGCTTATACCAAACCTGAGACCCTTCCTATAACATGAGATCGGATATCCAACTCCTTCCCGTTCCAAACCTGAGACCCTTCCTTTAGCATGAGATGTGATATCCAGCTCCTTCCCATTCCAATCCTGAGACACTTCCGATAGCATGAGATGTGATATCTCAATGCTTCTAATATCAAATCTGAAACCCTCCCAATAGCATGATATGTGATATCTAAGTACTTCCCATTCCAATCCTAAGACCCTTCCTATAGCATGAGATGTGATATCTCAATGCTTCTACCAAACCTGAGACCCTTCCTTTAGCATGAGATGTGATATCCAACTCCTTCCCATTCCAATCCTGAGACCCTTCCTATAGCATGAGATGTGATATCTCAATACTTCTAATACCAAACCTGAGATCCTTCCGATAACATGAGATGTGATATCCAAATCCTTCCCCTTCCAAACCTGAGACCCTCCCTTTAGCATGAGATGTGATATCCAACTCCTTCCCATTCCAATCCTGAGACCCTTCTGATAGCATGAGATGTGATATCTCAATGTTTCTAATACCAAACCTGAGATCCTTCCGATAGCATGAGATGTGATATCTCAATGCTTCTAATACCAAACCTGAGATCCTTCCTATAACATGAGATGTGATATCCAACTCTTTCCCCTTCCAAACCTGAGAGCCTTCCTATAACATGAGATGTGATATCCAACTCCTTCCCATTCCAACCTGAGACCCTTCCTATAGCATGAGATGTGATATCTCAATGCCTCTAATACCAAACCTGAGATCCTTCCTCTAACATGAAATGTGATATCCAACTCCTTCCCTTTCCAAACCTGAGAGCCTATCTATAGCATGAGATGTGATATCCAAGTCCTTCCCATTCCAATCCTTAGACCCTTCCTACAGCATGCAATATGATATCTCAATGATTCTAATAACAAACCTGAGACCCGTCCTGTAGGAAGGGTCTAAGGATTGGAATGGGAAAGACTGGGATATCACATCTCATGCTATAGGAAGGGTCTCAGGTTTCGTATAAGCATTGAGATATCAAATCTCATGCTACTGGAAGGGTCTCAGGATTGGAATGGAAGGAGTTGGATATCACATCTCATATTATAGGAAGGATCTCAGGTTTGGTATTAGAAGCATTGAGACATCACATCTCATGCTATAGGAAGGGTCTCATGATTGGAATGGGAAGGAGTTGGATATCACATCTCATGCTATAGGAAGGGTCTCAGGTTTGGTATAAGCATTGAGATATCACATCTCATGCTATAGGAAGGGTCTCAGGATTGGAATGGGAAGGAGTTGTATATGACATCTCATGCCGTAGGAAGGGTCTCAGGTTTGGTATAAGCATTGAGATATCACATCTCTGCTATCAGAAGAGTCTCAGGATTGGAATGGGAAGGAGTTGGATATCCCATCTCATGTTATAGGAAGAGTCTCAGGTTTGGTATTAGAAGCATTGAGATATCACATCTCATGCTATAGGAAGTGTCTCAGGATTGGAATGGGAAGGACTTGGATATCACATCTCATGCTATAGGGAGGGTCTCAAGTTTGATATTAGAAGCATTGAGATATCACATCTCATGCTATAGGAAGGGTCTCAGGATTTGAATGGGAAGGACTTAGATATCACATATCATTTTTGTTGGTCTCAGTTTTGATATTAGAAGCATTGAGATATCACATCTCATGCTATCGGAAGTGTCTCAGTATTGGAATGGGAAGGAGCTGGATATCACATCTCATGCTAAAGGAAGGGTCTCAGGTTTGGAACGGGAAGGAGTTGGATATCACATCTCATGTTATAGGAAGGGTCTCAAGTTTGGTATAAGCATTGAGATATCACATCAGTCAGTGTATTAAAGGGAGTCTCAGTCTCTTATCAGCATATTTAATGTTACCAATTGAATATATTCTCGCAGCTCTCTGTTCATTTTTTCACAAATAATGTTGTACCATTTCATTTATTTCTGTAAAAAAAGTTAAACTGTGTTTAAAAGAAATTGCTATAATACAAAAACATTTGAAAACAGATAGCTAGTGTGTATTATTTCTTTCTTTCATTTTGCATGGGAAAAGGTTTAAACGTGGGTAGATTTTTAAACAGTGCAATTGTCATTTTAAAACAGATGTGTGCATGATTCTATTCAGTATGGACAGTTGTGAGTGACTGTTTGTAGCATAGCCTGTTGGAGGTACATGAGTCAACGGGAAGAGAGACTCCCTGGACATAGTTCCCTACCGTATATAAGGTAGTGGAAATTACCACAAAAATACCACAATAGCCCATGGTGGCACACAACACTAACACTGAAAATGTGGTATCCCTAAAATGTAGGCCTGAGGTCTCTCTAGTGATCAAGAACAATCTAGATAAAAAACAAGGGATGTTGGATATTGGGGCCACAAATAAACCAACCACTATACCAACCAACCACGCAAACTACCGCGCACATCATCTAAATAGGTCTGAATTCTGAAATAATGCAATGTATTATTGTCATGTGTGACCCAATATGAATACAGAGAGTGATTATTGCTAAAGGTATTTTGGCGGTAAGAAAATACCGCAAAGCCCCAAATATCCACAAAATACCCAACACATCTCATGCCACAGGAAGGGTCTCAGGTTTGGTATAAGCATTGAGATATCACATCTCTGCTATCGGAAGGGTCTCAGGATTGGAATGGGAAGGAGTTGGATATCCCATATTATGTTATAGGAAGGGTCTCAGGTTTGGTATTAGAAGCATTGAGATATCACATCTCATGCTATAGGAAGGGTCTCAGGATTGGAATGGGAAGGACTTGGATATCACATCTCATGCTATAGGGAGGGTCTCACGTTTGGAAAGGGAAGGAGTTGGATATCACATTTCATGTTAGAGGTAGGATCTCAGGTTTGGTATTAGAAGCATTGAGATATCACATCTCATGCTATCGGAAGTATCTCAGGTTTGGTATTAGAGGCATTGAGATATCACATCTCATGCTATCTATCATAAGGGTCTCAGGATTGGAATGGGAAGGAGTTGGATATCACATCTCATGCTAAAGGGAGGGTCTCAGGTTTGGAAGGGGAAGGATTTGGATATCACATCACATGTTATAAGAAGGATCTCAGGTTTGGTATTAGAAGCATTGAGATATCACATCTCATGCTATCGGAAGGGTCTCAGGATTGGAATGGGAAGGAGTTGGATATCACATCTCATGCTAAAGGGAGGGTCTCAGGTTTGGAAGGGGAAGGATTTGGATATCACATCTCATGTTATAGGAAGGATCTCAGGTTTGGTATTAGAAGCATTGCGATATCACATCTCATGCTATCGGAAGTATCTCAGGTTTGGTATTAGAGGCATTGAGATATCACATCTCATGCTATCTATCATAAGGGTCTCAGGATTGGAATGGGAAGGAGTTGGATATCACATCTCATGCTAAAGGGAGGGTCTCAGGTTTGGAAGGGGAAGGATTTGGATATCACATCACATGTTATAAGAAGGATCTCAGGTTTGGTATTAGAAGCATTGAGATATCACATCTCATGCTATCGGAAGGGTCTCAGGATTGGAATGGGAAGGAGTCGGATATCACATCTCATGCTATAGGAAGGCTCTCAGGTTTGGAAGGGGAAAGAGTTGGATTTCACATTTCATGTTAGAGGTAGGATCTCAGGTTTGGTATTAGAGGCATTGAGATATCACATCTCATGCTATCAGAAGGGTCTCAGGATTGGAATGGGAAGGAGTTGGATATCACATCTCATGCTAAAGGGAGGGTCTCAGGTTTGGAAGGGGAAGGATTTGGATATCACGTCTCATGTTATAGGAAGGATCTCAGGTTTGGTATTAGAAGCATTGAGATATCACATCTCATGCTATCGGAAGGATCTCAGGTTTGGTATTAGAGGCATTGAGATATCACATCTCATGCTAAAGGGAGGGTCTCAGGTTTGGAAGGGGAAGGATTTGGATATCACATCTCTTGTTATAGGAAGGATCACAGGTTTGGTATTAGAAGCATTGAGATATCACATCTCATGCTATCGGAAGGGTCTCAGGATTGGAATGGGAAGGAGTTGGATATCACATCTCATGCTAAAGGGAGGGTCTCAGGTTTGGAAGGGGAAGGATTTGGATATCACATCTCATGTTATAGGAAGGATCTCAGGTTTGGTATTAGAAGCATTGAGATATCACATCTCATGCTATCGGAAGTATCTCAGGTTTGGTATTAGAGGCATTGAGATATCACATCTCATGCTATCTATCATAAGGGTCTCAGGATTGGAATGGGAAGGAGTTGGATATCACATCTCATGCTAAAGGGAGGGTCTCAGGTTTGGAAGGGGAAGGATTTGGATATCACATCACATGTTATAAGAAGGATCTCAGGTTTGGTATTAGAAGCATTGAGATATCACATCTCATGCTATCGGAAGGGTCTCAGGATTGGAATGGGAAGGAGTCGGATATCACATCTCATGCTATAGGAAGGCTCTCAGGTTTGGAAGGGGAAAGAGTTGGATATCACATTTCATGTTAGAGGTAGGATCTCAGGTTTGGTATTAGAGGCATTGAGATATCACATATCATGCTATCAGAAGGGTCTCAGGTTTGGAAGGGGAAGGATTTGGATATCACATCTCTTGTTATAGGAAGGATCACAGGTTTGGTATTAGAAGCATTGAGATATCACAACTCATGCTATCGGAAGGGTCTCAGGATTGGAATGGGACGGAGTTGGATATCACATCTCATGCTAAAGGGAGGGTCTCAGGTTTGGAAGGGGAAGGATGTGGATATCACATTTCATGTTAGAGGTAGGATCTCAGGTTTGGTATTGGAGGCATTGAGATATCACATCTCATGCTATCAGAAGGGTCTCAGGATGGGAATGGGAAGGAGTTGGATATCACATCTCATGCTAAAGGGAGGGTCTCAGGTTTGGAAGGGGAAGGATTTGGATATCACATCTCATGTTATCGGAAGGATCTCAGGTTTGGTATTAGAAGCATTGAGATATCACATCTCATGCTATAGGAAGGGTCTCAGGTTTGGTATTAGAAGCATTGAGATATCAAGTCTCATGGTATAGGAAGGGTCTCAGAATTGGAATGGGAAGGAGTTGGATATCTCAAGCTATAGGAAGGGTCTCAGGATTGGAATGGGAAGGGGTTTGATATCACAACTCATGCCATAGTATGGGTCTCAGGTTTGGTAGAAACATTGGGATATCACATCTCATGCTATCGGAAGGGTATCAGGATTTGATCTGGAAGGAGTTGGATATCTCATCTCATGCTATAGGAAGGGTCTCAGGTTGGAATGGGAAGGAGTTGGATATCACATCTCATGTTATAGGAAGGGTCCCAGGATTGGAATGGGAAGGACTTGGATATCACATTTCATGTTAGAGGAAGGATCTCAGGTTTGGTATTAGAGGCATTAAGATATCACATCTCATGTTATAGGAAGGGTCTCACGTTTGGTATAAGCATTGAGATATCACATCTCATGCTATAGGAAGGGTCTCAGGATTGGAATGGGAAGGAGTTGGATATCACATCTCGAGCTATAGGAAGGGTCTCACGTTTGGTATAAGCATTGAGATATCACATCTCATGCTATAGGAAGGGTCTCAGGATTGGAATGGGAAGGTGTTGGATATCACATCTCATGTTATAGGAAAGATCTCAGGTTTGGTATTAGAAGCATTGCGACATCACATCTCATGTTATAGGAAGGGTCTCAGGATTGGAATGGGAAGAAGTTGGCTATCACATCTCATGCTATAGGAAGGGTCTCAGGTTTGGTATAAGCATTTAGATATCACATCTCATGCTATAGGAAGGGTCTCAGGATTGGAATGGGAAGGAGTTGTATATGACATCTCATGCCATAGGAAGGGTCTCAGGTTTAGAATAAGCATTGAGATATCACATCTCATGCTATCGGAAGGGTCTCAGGATTGGAATGGGACGGACTTGGATATCACATCTCATGCTATAGGGAGGGTCTCAGGTTTGGAACGGGAAGGATTTGGATATCACATCGCATGTTATAGGAAGGATCTCAGGATTGGAATGGGAAGGAGTTGGATATCACATCTCATGCTAAAGGGAGGGTCTCAGGTTTGGAAGGGGAAGGATTTGGATATCACATCGCATGTTATAGGAAGGATCTCAGGTTTGGTATTAGAATCATTGAGATATCACATCTCATGCTATCGGAAGTATCTCAGGTTTGGTATTAGAGGCATTAAGATATCACATCTCATGCTATCATAAGGGTCTCAGGATTGGAATGGGAAGGAGTTGGATATCACTTCTCATGCTAAAGGGAGGGTCTCAGGTTTGGAAGGGGAAGGATTTGGATATCACATCACATGTTATAAGAAGGATCTCAGGTTTGGTATTAGAAGCATTGAGATATCACATCTCATGCTATCAGAAGGGTCTCAGGATTGGAATGGGAGGGAGTTGGATATCACATCTCATGCTATAGGAAGGGTCTCAGGTTTGGAACGGGAAGGAGTTGGATATCACATCTCATGTTATAGGAAGAGTCTCAGGTTTGGTATAAGCATTGAGATATCACATCTCTGCAATCGGAAGTGTCTCAGGATTGGGATGGGAAGGAGTTGGATATCACATCTCATGCTATAGGAAGGGTCTCAGGTTTGGAACGGGAAGGAGTTGGATATCCCATCTCATGTTATAGGACAGGTCTCAGGTTTGGTATTAGAAGCATTGAGATATCACATCGCATGCTGTAGGAAGGGTCTCAGGATTGGAATGGGAAGGAGTTGGATATTACATCTCATGCTATAGGAAGGGTCTCAGGTTTGGTATAAGCATTGAGATATCACATCTCTGCTATCGGAAGTGTCTCAGGATTGGAATGGGAAGGAGTTGGATATCCCATCTCATGTTATAGGACGGGTCTCAGGTTTGTTATTAGAATCATTGAGATATCATATTGCATGCTGTAGGAAGGGTCTAAGGATTGGAATGGGAAGGTCTTGAATATCACATCTCATGCTATAGGTAGGCTCTCAGGTTTGGAAAGGGAAGGAGTTGGATATCACATTTCATGTTAGAGGAAGGATCTCAGGTTTGGTATTAGAGGCATTGAGATATCACATCTCATGCTATAGGAAGGGTCTCAGGATTGGAATGGGAAGGAGTTGGATATCACATTTCATGCTATAGGAAGGGTCTCAGGTTTGGTATAAGCATTGAGATGTCACATCTCATGCTATAGGAAGGGTCTCAGGATTGGAATGGGAAGGATTTGGATATCACATCTCATGTTATAGGAAGGATCTCAGGTTTGGTATTAGAAGCATTGAGATATCACATCTCATGCTATAGGAAGGGTCTCAGGATTGGAATGGGAAGGAGTTGTATATGACATCTCATGCCATAGGAAGGGTCTCAGGTTTGGTATAAGCATTGAGATATCACATCTCTGCTATCGGAAGGGTCTCAGGATTGGAATGGGAAGGAGTTGGATATCCCATCTCATGTTATAGGAAGAGTCTCAGGTTTGGTATTAGAAGCATTGAGATATCACATCTGATGCTATAGGAAGTGTCTCAGGATTGGAATGGGAAGGAGTTTGATATCACATCTCATGCCATGTATGGGTCTCAGGTTTTGTAGAAGCATTGGGATATCACATCTCATGCTATCGGAAGGGTATCAGGATTGGATTTGGAAGGAGTTGGATATCACATCTCATGTTATAGGAAGGGTCTCAGGATTGGAATGGGAAGGACTTGGATATCACATCTCTTGTTATAGGAAGGATCACAGGTTTCGTATTAGAAGCATTGAGATATCACATCTCATGCTATCGGAAGGGTCTCAGGATTGGAATGGGAAGGAGTTGGATATCACATCTCATGCTAAAGGGAGGGTCTCAGGTTTGGAAGGGGAAGGATTTGGATATCACATCTCTTGTTATAGGAAGGATCACAGGTTTCGTATTAGAAGCATTGAGATATCACATCTCATGCTATCGGAAGGGTCTCAGGATTGGAATGGGAAGGAGTTGGATATCACATCTCATGCTAAAGGGAGGGTCTCAGGTTTGGAAGGGGAAGGATTTGGATATCACATCTCTTGTTATAGGAAGGATCACAGGTTTGGTATTAGAAGCATTGAGATATCACATCTCATGCTATCGGAAGGGTCTCAGGATTGGAACGGAAAGGAGTCGGATATCACATCTCATGCTATAGGAAGGCTCTCAGGTTTGGAAGGGGAAAGAGTTGGATATCACATTTCATGTTAGAGGTAGGATCTCAGGTTTGGTATTAGAGGCATTGAGATATCACATCTCATGCTATCTATCATAAGGGTCTCAGGATTGGAATGGGAAGGAGTTGGATATCACATCTCATGCTAAAGGGAGGGTCTCAGGTTTGGAAGGGGAAGGATTTGGATATCACATCACATGTTATAAGAAGGATCTCAGGTTTGGTATTAGAAGCATTGAGATATCACATCTCATCTATCGGAAGGGTCTCAGGATTGGAATGGGAAGGAGTCGGATATCACATCTCATGCTATAGGAAGGCTCTCAGGTTTGGAAGGGGAAAGAGTTGGATATCACATTTCATGTTAGAGGTAGGATCTCAGGTTTGGTATTAGAGGCATTGAGATATCACATCTCATGCTATCAGAAGGGTCTCAGGATTGGAATGGGAAGGAGTTGGATATCACATCTCATGCTAAAGGGAGGGTCTCAGGTTTGGAAGGGGAAGGATTTGGATATCACGTCTCATGTTATAGGAAGGATCTCAGGTTTGGAATTAGAAGCATTGAGATATCACATCTCATGCTATCGGAAGGATCTCAGGTTTGGTATTAGAGGCATTGAGATATCACATCTCATGCTAAAGGGAGGGTCTCAGGTTTGGAAGGGGAAGGATTTGGATATCACATCTCTTGTTATAGGAAGGATCACAGGTTTGGTATTAGAAGCATTGAGATATCACATCTCATGCTATCGGAAGGGTCTCAGGATTGGAATGGGAAGGAGTTGGATATCACATCTCATGCTAAAGGGAGGGTCTCAGGTTTGGAAGGGGAAGGATTTGGATATCACATCTCATGTTATAGGAAGGATCTCAGGTTTGGTATTAGAAGCATTGAGATATCACATCTCATGCTATCGGAAGTATCTCAGGTTTGGTATTAGAGGCATTGAGATATCACATCTCATGCTATCTATCATAAGGGTCTCAGGATTGGAATGGGAAGGAGTTGGATATCACATCTCATGCTAAAGGGAGGGTCTCAGGTTTGGAAGGGGAAGGATTTGGATATCACATCACAAGTTATAAGAAGGATCTCAGGTTTGGTATTAGAAGCATTGAGATATCACATCTCATGCTATCGGAAGGGTCTCAGGATTGGAATGGGAAGGAGTCGGATATCACATCTCATGCTATAGGAAGGCTCTCAGGTTTGGAAGGGGAAAGAGTTGGATATCACATTTCATGTTAGAGGTAGGATCTCAGGTTTGGTATTAGAGGCATTGAGATATCACATCTCATGCTATCAGAAGGGTCTCAGGATTGGAATGGGAAGTAGTTGGATATCACATCTCATGCTAAAGGGAGGGTCTCAGGTTTGGAAGGGTAAGGATTTGGATATCACGTCTCATGTTATAGGAAGGATCTCAGGTTTGGTATTAGAAGCATTGAGATATCACATCTCATGCTATCGGAAGGATCTCAGGTTTGGTATTAGAGGCATTGAGATATCACATCTCATGCTATCGGAAGGGTCTCAGGATTGGAATGGGACGGAGTTGGATATCACATCTCATGCTAAAGGGAGGGTCTCAGGTTTGGAAGGGGAAGGATGTGGATATCACATTTCATGTTAGAGGTAGGATCTCAGGTTTGGTATTGGAGGCATTGAGATATCACATCTCATGCTATCAGAAGGGTCTCAGGATGGGAATGGGAAGGAGTTGGATATCACATCTCATGCTAAAGGGAGGGTCTCAGGTTTGGAAGGGGAAGGATTTGGATATCACATCTCATGTTATCGGAAGGATCTCAGGTTTGGTATTAGAAGCATTGAGATATCACATCTCATGCTATAGGAAGGGTCTCAGGTTTGGTATTAGAAGCATTGAGATATCAAATCTCATGGTATAGGAAGGGTCTCAGAATTGGAATGGGAAGGAGTTGGATATCTCAAGCTATAGGAAGGGTCTCAGGATTGGAATGGGAAGGGGTTTGATATCACAACTCATGCCATAGTATGGGTCTCAGGTTTGGTAGAAACATTGGGATATCACATCTCATGCTATCGGAAGGGTATCAGGATTTGATCTGGAAGGAGTTGGATATCCCATCTCATGCTATAGGAAGGGTCTCAGGTTGGAATGGGAAGGAGTTGGATATCACATCTCATGTTATAGGAAGGGTCCCAGGATTGGAATGGGAAGGACTTGGATATCACATTTCATGTTAGAGGAAGGATCTCAGGTTTGTTATTAGAGGCATTAAGATATCACATCTCATGTTATAGGAAGGGCCTCACGTTTGGTATAAGCATTGAGATATCACATCTCATGCTATAGGAAGGGTCTCAGGATTGGAATGGGAAGGAGTTGGATATCACATCTCGAGCTATAGGAAGGGTCTCACGTTTGGTATAAGCATTGAGATATCACATCTCATGCTATAGGAAGGGTCTCAGGATTGGAATGGGAAGGTGTTGGATATCACATCTCATGTTATAGGAAAGATCTCAGGTTTGGTATTAGAAGCATTGCGTAATCACATCTCATGTTATAGGAAGGGTCTCAGGATTGGAATGGGAAGAAGTTGGCTATCACATCTCATGCTATAGGAAGTGTCTCAGGTTTGGTATAAGCATTGAGATATCACATCTCATGCTATAGGAAGGGTCTCAGGATTGGAATGGGAAGGAGTTGTATATGACATCTCATGCCATAGGAAGGGTCTCAGGTTTGGAATAAGCATTGAGATATCACATCTCATGCTATAGGAAGGGTCTCAGGATTGGAATGGGACGGACTTGGATATCACATCTCATGCTATAGGGAGGGTCTCAGGTTTGGAACGGGAAGGATTTGGATATCACATCGCATGTTATAGGAAGGATCTCAGGTTTGGTAAGGGAAGGAGTTGGATATCACATTTCATGTTAGAGGTAGGATCTCAGGTTTGGTATTAGAGGCATTGAGGTATCACATCTCATGCTATCAGAAGGGTCTCAGGATTGGAATGGGAAGGAGTTGGATATCACATCTCATGCTAAAGGGAGGGTCTCAGGTTTGGAAGGGGAAGGATTTGGATATCACATCGCATGTTATAGGAAGGATCTCAGGTTTGGTATTAGAATCATTGATATATCACATCTCATGCTATCGGAAGTATCTCAGGTTTGGTATTAGAGGCATTGAGATATCACATCTCATGCTATCATAAGGGTCTCAGGATTGGAATGGGAAGGAGTTGGATATCACTTCTCATGCTAAAAGGAGGGTCTCAGGTTTGGAAGGGGAAGGATTTGGATATCACATCACATGTTATAAGAAGGATCTCAGGTTTGGTATTAGAAGCATTGAGATATCACATCTCATGCTATCAGAAGGGTCTCAGGATTGGAATGGGAGGGAGTTGGATATCACATCTCATGCTATAGGAAGGGTCTCAGGTTTGGAACGGGAAGGAGTTGGATATCACATCTCATGTTATAGGAAGAGTCTCAGGTTTGGTATAAGCATTGAGATATCACATCTCTGCAATCGGAAGTGTCTCAGGATTGGGATGGGAAGGAGTTGGATATCACATCTCATGCTATAGGAAGGGTCTCAGGTTTGGAACGGGAAGGAGTTGGATATCCCATCTCATGTTATAGGACAGGTCTCAGGTTTGGTATTAGAAGCATTGAGATATCACATCGCATGCTGTAGGAAGGGTCTCAGGATTGGAATGGGAAGGAGTTGGATATTACATCTCATGCTATAGGAAGGGTCTCAGGTTTGGTATAAGCATTGAGATATCACATCTCTGCTATCGGAAGTGTCTCAGGATTGGAATGGGAAGGAGTTGGATATCCCATCTCATGTTATAGGACGGGTCTCAGGTTTGTTATTAGAATCATTGAGATATCATATTGCATGCTGTAGGAAGGGTCTAAGGATTGGAATGGGATGGTCTTGAATATCACATCTCATGCTATAGGTAGGCTCTCAGGTTTGGAAAGGGAAGGAGTTGGATATCACATTTCATGCTATAGGAAGGGTCTCAGGTTTGGTATAAGCATTGAGATGTCACATCTCATGCTATAGGAAGGGTCTCAGGATTGGAATGGGAAGGAGTTGGATATCACATCTCATGTTATAGGAAGGATCTCAGATTTGGTATTAGAAGCATTGAGATATCACATCTCATGCTATAGGAAGGGTCTCAGGATTGGAATGGGAAGGAGTTGTATATGACATCTCATGCCATAGGAAGGGTCTCAGGTTTGGTATAAGCATTGAGATATCACATCTCTGCTATCGGAAGGGTCTCAGGATTGGAATGGGAAGGAGTTGGATATCCCATCTCATGTTATAGGAAGAGTCTCAGGTTTGGTATTAGAAGCATTGAGATATCACATCTGATGCTATAGGAAGTGTCTCAGGATTGGAATGGGAAGGAGTTTGATATCACATCTCATGCCATGTATGGGTCTCAGGTTTTGTAGAAGCATTGGGATATCACATCTCATGCTATCGGAAGGGTATCAGGATTGGATTTGGAAGGAGTTGGATATCACATCTCATGTTATAGGAAGGGTCTCAGGATTGGAATGGGAAGGACTTGGATATCACATCTCATGCTATAGGAAGGCTCTCAGGTTTGGAAGGGGAAGGAGTTGGATATCACATTTCATGTTAGAGGTAGGATCTCAGGTTTGGTATTAGAGGCATTGAGATATCACATCTCATGCTATCAGAAGGGTCGCAGGATTGGAATGGGAAGGAGTTGGATATCACATCTCATGCTAAAGGGAGGGTCTCAGGTTTGGAAGGGGAAGGATTTGGATATCACGTCTCATGTTATAGGAAGGATCTCAGGTTTGGTATTAGAAGCATTGAGATATCACATCTCATGCTATCGGAAGGATCTCAGGTTTGGTATTAGAGGCATTGAGATATCACATCTCATGCTAAAGGGAGGGTCTCAGGTTTGGAAGGGGAAGGATTTGGATATCACATCTCTTGTTATAGGAAGGATCACAGGTTTGGTATTAGAAGCATTGAGATATCACATCTCATGCTATCGGAAGGGTCTCAGGATTGGAATGGGAAGGAGTTGGATATCACATCTCATGCTAAAGGGAGGGTCTCAGGTTTGGAAGGGGAAGGATTTGGATATCACATCTCTTGTTATAGGAAGGATCACAGGTTTGGTATTAGAAGCATTGAGATATCACATCTCATGCTATCGGAAGGGTCTCAGGATTGGAACGGGAAGGAATCGGATATCACATCTCATGCTATAGGAAGGCTCTCAGGTTTGGAAGGGGAAAGAGTTGGATATCACATTTCATGTTAGAGGTAGGATCTCAGGTTTGGTATTAGAGGCATTGAGATATCACATCTCATGCTATCAGAAGGGTCTCAGGATTGGAATGGGAAGGAGTTGGATATCACATCTCATGCTAAAGGGAGGGTCTCAGGTTTGGAAGGGGAAGGATTTGGATATCACGTCTCATGTTATAGGAAGGATCTCAGGTTTGGTATTAGAAGCATTGAGATATCACATCTCATGCTATCGGAAGGATCTCAGGTTTGGTATTAGAGGCATTGAGATATCACATCTCATGCTAAAGGGAGGGTCTCAGGTTTGGAAGGGGAAGGATTTGGATATCACATCTCTTGTTATAGGAAGGATCACAGGTTTGGTATTAGAAGCATTGAGATATCACATCTCATGCTATCGGAAGGGTCTCAGGATTGGAATGGGACGGAGTTGGATATCACATCTCATGCTAAAGGGAGTGTCTCAGGTTTGGAAGGGGAAGGATGTGGATATCACATTTCATGTTAGAGGTAGGATCTCAGGTTTGGTATTGGAGGCATTGAGATATCACATCTCATGCTATCAGAAGGGTCTCAGGATGGGAATGGGAAGGAGTTGGATATCACATCTCATGCTAAAGGGAGGGTCTCAGGTTTGGAAGGGGAAGGATTTGGATATCACATCTCATGTTATCGGAAGGATCTCAGGTTTGGTATTAGAAGCATTGAGATATCACATCTCATGCTATAGGAAGGGTCTCAGGTTTGGTATTAGAAGCATTGAGATATCAAGTCTCATGGTATAGGAAGGGTCTCAGAATTGGAATGGGAAGGAGTTGGATATCTCAAGCTATAGGAAGGGTCTCAGGATTGGAATGGGAAGGGGTTTGATATCACAACTCATGCCATAGTATGGGTCTCAGGTTTGGTAGAAACATTGGGATATCACATCTCATGCTATCGGAAGGGTATCAGGATTTGATTTGAAAGGAGTTGGATATCCCATCTCATGCTATAGGAAGGGTCTCAGGTTGGAATGGGAAGGAGTTGGATATCACATCTCATGTTATAGGAAGGGTCCCAGGATTGGAATGGGAAGGACTTGGATATCATATCTCATGCTATAGGAAGGCTCTCAGGTTTGGAAGGGGAAGGAGTTGGATATCACATTTCATGTTAGAGGAAGGATCTCAGGTTTGGTATTAGAGGCATTAAGATATCACATCTCATGTTATAGGAAGGGTCTCACGTTTGGTATAAGCATTGAGATATCACATCTCATGCTATAGGAAGGGTCTCAGGATTGGAATGGGAAGGAGTTGGATATCACATCTCAAGCTATAGGAAGGGTCTCACGTTTGGTATAAGCATTGAGATATCACATCTCATGCTATAGGAAGGGTCTCAGGATTGGAATGGGAAGGTGTTGGATATCACATCTCATGTTATAGGAAAGATCTCAGGTTTGGTATTAGAAGCATTGCGACATCACATCTCATGTTATAGGAAGGGTCTCAGGATTGGAATGGGAAGAAGTTGGCTATCACATCTCATGCTATAGGAAGGGTCTCAGGTTTGGTATAAGCATTGAGATATCACATCTCATGCTATAGGAAGGGTCTCAGGATTGGAATGGGAAGGAGTTGTATATGACATCTCATGCCATAGGAAGGGTCTCAGGTTTGGAATAAGCATTGAGATATCACATCTCATGCTATAGGAAGGGTCTCAGGATTGGAATGGGACGGACTTGGATATCACATCTCATGCTATAGGGAGGGTCTCAGGTTTGGAAGATGAAGGATTTGGATATCACATCGCATGTTATAGGAAGGATCTCAGGTTTGGTAAGGGAAGGAGTTGGATATCACATTTCATGTTAGAGGTAGGATCTCAGGTTTGGTATTAGAGGCATTGAGGTATCACATCTCATGCTATCAGAAGGGTCTCAGGATTGGAATGGGAAGGAGTTGGATATCACATCTCATGCTAAAGGGAGGGTCTCAGGTTTGGAAGGGGAAGGATTTGGATATCACATCGCATGTTATAGGAAGGATCTCAGGTTTGGTATTAGAATCATTGAGATATCACATCTCATGCTATCGGAAGTATCTCAGGTTTGGTATTAGAGGCATTGAGATATCACATCTCATGCTATCATAAGGGTCTCAGGATTGGAATGGGAAGGAGTTGGATATCACTTCTCATGCTAAAGGGAGGGTCTCAGGTTTGGAAGGGGAAGGATTTGGATATCACATCACATGTTATAAAAAGGATCTCAGGTTTGGTATTAGAAGCATTGAGATATCACATCTCATGCTATCAGAAGGGTCTCAGGATTGGGATGGGAAGGAGTTGGATATCACATCTCATGCTATAGGAAGGGTCTCAGGTTTGGAACGGGAAGGAGTTGGATATCCCATCTCATGTTATAGGACGGGTCTCAGGTTTGGTATTAGAAGCATTGAGATATCACATCGCATGCTGTAGGAAGGGTCTCAGGATTGGAATGGGAAGGAGTTGGATATTACATCTCATGCTATAGGAAGGGTTTCAGGTTTGGTATAAGCATTGAGATATCACATCTCTGCTATCGGAAGTGTCTCAGGATTGGAATGGGAAGGAGTTGGATATCCCATCTCATGTTATAGGACGGGTCTCAGGTTTGTTATTAGAATCATTGAGATATCATATTGCATGCTGTAGGAAGGGTCTAAGGATTGGAATGGGAAGGACTTGAATATCACATCTCATGCTATAGGTAGGCTCTCAGGTTTGGAAAGGGAAGGAGTTGGATATCACATTTCATGTTAGAGGAAGGATCTCAGGTTTGGTATTAGAGGCATTGAGATATCACATCTCATGCTATCAGAAGGGTCCCAGGATTGGAATGGGAAGGAGTTGGATATCACATCTCATGCTAAAGGGAGGGTCTCAGGTTTGGAAGGGGAAGGATTTGGATATCACGTCTCATGTTATAGGAAGGATCTCAGGTTTGGTATTAGAAGCATTGAGATATCACATCTCATGCTATCGGAAGGATCTCAGGTTTGGTATTAGAGGCATTGAGATATCACATCTCATGCTAAAGGTAGGGTCTCAGGTTTGGAAGGGGAAGGATTTGGATATCACATCTCTTGTTATAGGAAGGATCACAGGTTTGGTATTAGAAGCATTGAGATATCACATCTCATGCTATCGGAAGGGTCTCAGGATTGGAATGGGAAGGAGTTGGATATCACATCTCATGCTAAAGGGAGGGTCTCAGGTTTGGAAGGGGAAGGATTTGGATATCACATCTCTTGTTATAGGAAGGATCACAGGTTTGGTATTAGAAGCATTGAGATATCACATCTCATGCTATCGGAAGGGTCTCAGGATTGGAACGGGAAGGAATCGGATATCACATCTCATGCTATAGGAAGGCTCTCAGGTTTGGAAGGGGAAAGAGTTGGATATCACATTTCATGTTAGAGGTAGGATCTCAGGTTTGGTATTAGAGGCATTGAGATATCACATCTCATGCTATCAGAAGGGTCTCAGGATTGGAATGGGAAGGAGTTGGATATCACATCTCATGCTAAAGGGAGGGTCTCAGGTTTGGAAGGGGAAGGATTTGGATATCACGTCTCATGTTATAGGAAGGATCTCAGGTTTGGTATTAGAAGCATTGAGATATCACATCTCATGCTATCGGAAGGATCTCAGGTTTGGTATTAGAGGCATTGAGATATCACACCTCATGCTAAAGGGAGGGTCTCAGGTTTGGAAGGGGAAGGATTTGGATATCACATCTCTTGTTATAGGAAGGATCACAGGTTTGGTATTAGAAGCATTGAGATATCACATCTCATGCTATCGGAAGGGTCTCAGGATTGGAATGGGACGGAGTTGGATATCACATCTCATGCTAAAGGGAGTGTCTCAGGTTTGGAAGGGGAAGGATGTGGATATCACATTTCATGTTAGAGGTAGGATCTCAGGTTTGGTATTGGAGGCATTGAGATATCACATCTCATGCTATCAGAAGGGTCTCAGGATGGGAATGGGAAGGAGTTGGATATCACATCTCATGCTAAAGGGAGGGTCTCAGGTTTGGAAGGGGAAGGATTTGGATATCACATCTCATGTTATCGGAAGGATCTCAGGTTTGGTATTAGAAGCATTGAGATATCACATCTCATGCTATAGGAAGGGTCTCAGGTTTGGTATTAGAAGCATTGAGATATCAAGTCTCATGGTATAGGAAGGGTCTCAGAATTGGAATGGGAAGGAGTTGGATATCTCAAGCTATAGGAAGGGTCTCAGGATTGGAATGGGAAGGGGTTTGATATCACAACTCATGCCATAGTATGGGTCTCAGGTTTGGTAGAAACATTGGGATATCACATCTCATGCTATCGGAAGGGTATCAGGATTTGATTTGAAAGGAGTTGGATATCCCATCTCATGCTATAGGAAGGGTCTCAGGTTGGAATGGGAAGGAGTTGGATATCACATCTCATGTTATAGGAAGGGTCCCAGGATTGGAATGGGAAGGACTTGGATATCATATCTCATGCTATAGGAAGGCTTTCAGGTTTGGAAGGGGAAGGAGTTGGATATCACATTTCATGTTAGAGGAAGGATCTCAGGTTTGGTATTAGAGGCATTAAGATATCACATCTCATGTTATAGGAAGGGTCTCACGTTTGGTATAAGCATTGAGATATCACATCTCATGCTATAGGAAGGGTCTCAGGATTGGAATGGGAAGGAGTTGGATATCACATCTCAAGCTATAGGAAGGGTCTCACGTTTGGTATAAGCATTGAGATATCACATCTCATGCTATAGGAAGGGTCTCAGGATTGGAATGGGAAGGTGTTGGATATCACATCTCATGTTATAGGAAAGATCTCAGGTTTGGTATTAGAAGCATTGCGACATCACATCTCATGTTATAGGAAGGGTCTCAGGATTGGAATGGGAAGAAGTTGGCTATCACATCTCATGCTATAGGAAGGGTCTCAGGTTTGGTATAAGCATTGAGATATCACATCTCATGCTATAGGAAGGGTCTCAGGATTGGAATGGGAAGGAGTTGTATATGACATCTCATGCCATAGGAAGGGTCTCAGGTTTGGAATAAGCATTGAGATATCACATCTCATGCTATAGGAAGGGTCTCAGGATTGGAATGGGACGGACTTGGATATCACATCTCATGCTATAGGGAGGGTCTCAGGTTTGGAAGGGGAAGGATTTGGATATCACATCGCATGTTATAGGAAGGATCTCAGGTTTGGTAAGGGAAGGAGTTGGATATCACATTTCATGTTAGAGGTAGGATCTCAGGTTTGGTATTAGAGGCATTGAGGTATCACATCTCATGCTATCAGAAGGGTCTCAGGATTGGAATGGGAAGGAGTTGGATATCACATCTCATGCTAAAGGGAGGGTCTCAGGTTTGGAAGGGGAAGGATTTGGATATCACATCGCATGTTATAGGAAGGATCTCAGGTTTGGTATTAGAATCATTGAGATATCACATCTCATGCTATCGGAAGTATCTCAGGTTTGGTATTAGAGGCATTGAGATATCACATCTCATGCTATCATAAGGGTCTCAGGATTGGAATGGGAAGGAGTTGGATATCACTTCTCATGCTAAAGGGAGGGTCTCAGGTTTGGAAGGGGAAGGATTTGGATATCACATCGCATGTTATAGGAAGGATCTCAGGTTTGGTATTAGAATCATTGAGATATCACATCTCATGCTATCGGAAGTATCTCAGGTTTGGTATTAGAGGCATTGAGATATCACATCTCATGCTATCATAAGGGTCTCAGGATTGGAATGGGAAGGAGTTGGATATCACTTCTCATGCTAAAGGGAGGGTCTCAGGTTTGGAACGGGAAGGAGTTGGATATCCCATCTCATGTTATAGGACGGGTCTCAGGTTTGGTATTAGAAGCATTGAGATATCACATCGCATGCTGTAGGAAGGGTCTCAGGATTGGAATGTGAAGGAGTTGGATATTACATCTCATGCTATAGGAAGGGTCTCAGGTTTGGTATAAGCATTGAGATATCACATCTCTGCTATCGGAAGTGTCTCAGGATTGGAATGGGAAGGAGTTGGATATCCCATCTCATGTTATAGTACGGGTCTCAGGTTTGTTATTAGAATCATTGAGATATCATATTGCATGCTGTAGGAAGGGTCTAAGGATTGGAATGGGAAGGACTTGAATATCACATCTCATGCTATAGGTAGGCTCTCAGGTTTGGAAAGGGAAGGAGTTGGATATCACATTTCATGTTAGAGGAAGGATCTCAGGTTTGGTATTAGAGGCATTGAGATATCACATCTCATGCTATCAGAAGGGTCCCAGGATTGGAATGGGAAGGAGTTGGATATCACATCTCATGCTAAAGGGAGGGTCTCAGGTTTGGAAGGGGAAGGATTTGGATATCACGTCTCATGTTATAGGAAGGATCTCAGGTTTGGTATTAGAAGCATTGAGATATCACATCTCATGCTATCGGAAGGATCTCAGGTTTGGTATTAGAGGCATTGAGATATCACATCTCATGCTAAAGGGAGGGTCTCAGGTTTGGAAGGGGAAGGATTTGGATATCACATCTCTTGTTATAGGAAGGATCACAGGTTTGGTATTAGAAGCATTCAGATATCACATCTCATGCTATCGGAAGGGTCTCAGGATTGGAATGGGAAGGAGTTGGATATCACATCTCATGCTAAAGGGAGGGTCTCAGGTTTGGAAGGGGAAGGATTTGGATATCACATCTCTTGTTATAGGAAGGATCACAGGTTTGGTATTAGAAGCATTGAGATATCACATCTCATGCTATCGGAAGGGTCTCAGGATTGGAACGGGAAGGAATCGGATATCACATCTCATGCTATAGGAAGGCTCTCAGGTTTGGAAGGGGATAGAGTTGGATATCACATTTCATGTTAGAGGTAGGATCTCAGGTTTGGTATTAGAGGCATTGAGATATCACATCTCATGCTATCAGAAGGGTCTCAGGATTGGAATGGGAAGGAGTTGGATATCACATCTCATGCTAAAGGGAGGGTCTCAGGTTTGGAAGGGGAAGGATTTGGATATCACGTCTCATGTTATAGGAAGGATCTCAGGTTTGGTATTAGAAGCATTGAGATATCACATCTCATGCTATCGGAAGGATCTCAGGTTTGGTATTAGAGGCATTGAGATATCACATCTCATGCTAAAGGGAGGGTCTCAGGTTTGGAAGGGGAAGGATTTGGATATCACATCTCTTGTTATAGGAAGGATCACAGGTTTGGTATTAGAAGCATTGAGATATCACATCTCATGCTATCGGAAGGGTCTCAGGATTGGAATGGGACGGAGTTGGATATCACATCTCATGCTAAAGGGAGTGTCTCAGGTTTGGAAGGGGAAGGATGTGGATATCACATTTCATGTTAGAGGTAGGATCTCAGGTTTGGTATTGGAGGCATTGAGATATCACATCTCATGCTATCAGAAGGGTCTCAGGATGGGAATGGGAAGGAGTTGGATATCACATCTCATGCTAAAGGGAGGGTCTCAGGTTTGGAAGGGGAAGGATTTGGATATCACATCTCATGTTATCGGAAGGATCTCAGGTTTGGTATTAGAAGCATTGAGATATCACATCTCATGCTATAGGAAGGGTCTCAGGTTTGGTATTAGAAGCATTGAGATATCAAGTCTCATGGTATAGGAAGGGTCTCAGAATTGGAATGGGAAGGAGTTGGATATCTCAAGCTATAGGAAGGGTCTCAGGATTGGAATGGGAAGGGGTTTGATATCACAACTCATGCCATAGTATGGGTCTCAGGTTTGGTAGAAACATTGGGATATCACATCTCATGCTATCGGAAGGGTATCAGGATTTGATTTGAAAGGAGTTGGATATCCCATCTCATGCTATAGGAAGGGTCTCAGGTTGGAATGGGAAGGAGTTGGATATCACATCTCATGTTATAGGAAGGGTCCCAGGATTGGAATGGGAAGGACTTGGATATCATATCTCATGCTATAGGAAGGCTCTCAGGTTTGGAAGGGGAAGGAGTTGGATATCACATTTCATGTTAGAGGAAGGATCTCAGGTTTGGTATTAGAGGCATTAAGATATCACATCTCATGTTATAGGAAGGGTCTCACGTTTGGTATAAGCATTGAGATATCACATCTCATGCTATAGGAAGGGTCTCAGGATTGGAATGGGAAGGAGTTGGATATCACATCTCAAGCTATAGGAAGGGTCTCACGTTTGGTATAAGCATTGAGATATCACATCTCATGCTATAGGAAGGGTCTCAGGATTGGAATGGGAAGGTGTTGGATATCACATCTCATGTTATACGAAAGATGTCAGGTTTGGTATTAGAAGCATTGCGACATCACATCTCATGTTATAGGAAGGGTCTCAGGATTGGAATGGGAAGAAGTTGGCTATCACATCTCATGCTATAGGAAGGGTCTCAGGTTTGGTATAAGCATTGAGATATCACATCTCATGCTATAGGAAGGGTCTCAGGATTGGAATGGGAAGGAGTTGTATATGACATCTCATGCCATAGGAAGGGTCTCAGGTTTGGAATAAGCATTGAGATATCACATCTCATGCTATAGGAAGGGTCTCAGGATTGGAATGGGACGGACTTGGATATCACATCTCATGCTATAGGGAGGGTCTCAGGTTTGGAAGGGGAAGGATTTGGATATCACATCGCATGTTATAGGAAGGATCTCAGGTTTGGTAAGGGAAGGAGTTGGATATCACATTTCATGTTAGAGGTAGGATCTCAGGTTTGGTATTAGAGGCATTGAGGTATCACATCTCATGCTATCAGAAGGGTCTCAGGATTGGAATGGGAAGGAGTTGGATATCACATCTCATGCTAAAGGGAGGGTCTCAGGTTTGGAAGGGGAAGGATTTGGATATCACATCGCATGTTATAGGAAGGATCTCAGGTTTGGTATTAGAATCATTGAGATATCACATCTCATGCTATCGGAAGTATCTCAGGTTTGGTATTAGAGGCATTGAGATATCATATCTCATGCTATCATAAGGGTCTCAGGATTGGAATGGGAAGGAGTTGGATATCACTTCTCATGCTAAAGGGAGGGTCTCAGGTTTGGAAGGGGAAGGATTTGGATATCACATCACATGTTATAAAAAGGATCTCAGGTTTGGTATTAGAAGCATTGAGATATCACATCTCATGCTATCAGAAGGGTCTCAGGATTGGGATGGGAAGGAGTTGGATATCACATCTCATGCTATAGGAAGGGTCTCAGGTTTGGAACGGGAAGGAGTTGGATATCCCATCTCATGTTATAGGACGGGTCTCAGGTTTGGTATTAGAAGCATTGAGATATCACATCGCATGCTGTAGGAAGGGTCTCAGGATTGGAATGGGAAGGAGTTGGATATTACATCTCCTGCTATAGGAAGGGTCTCAGGTTTGGTATAAGCATTGAGATATCACATCTCTGCTATCGGAAGTGTCTCAGGATTGGAATGGGAAGGAGTTGGATATCCCATCTCATGTTATAGGACGGGTCTCAGGTTTGTTATTAGAATCATTGAGATATCATATTGCATGCTGTAGGAAGGGTCTAAGGATTGGAATGGGAAGGACTTGAATATCACATCTCATGCTATAGGTAGGCTCTCAGGTTTGGAAAGGGAAGGAGTTGGATATCACATTTCATGTTAGAGGAAGGATCTCAGGTTTGGTATTAGAGGCATTGAGATATCACATCTCATGCTATAGGAAGGGTCTCAGGATTGGAATGGGAAGGAGTTGGATATCACATCTCATGCTATAGGAAGGGTCTCAGGTGTGGTATAAGCATTGAGATGTCACATCTCATGCTATAGGAAGGGTCTCAGGATTGGAATGGGAAGGAGTTGGATATCACATCTCATGTTATAGGAAGGATCTCAGGTTTGGTATTAGAAGCATTGAGATATCACATCTCATGCTATAGGAAGGGTCTCAGGATTGGAATGGGAAGGAGTTGTATATGACATCTCATGCCATAGGAAGGGTCTCAGGTTTGGTATAAGCATTGAGATATCACATCTCTGCTATCGGAAGGGTCTCAGGATTGGAATGGGAAGGAGTTGGATATCCCATCTCATGTTATAGGAAGAGTCTCAGGTTTGGTATTAGAAGCATTGAGATATCACATCTGATGCTATAGGAAGTGTCTCAGGATTGGAATGGGAAGGAGTTTGATATCACATCTCATGCCATGTATGGGTCTCAGGTTTTGTAGAAGCATTGGGATATCACATCTCATGCTATCGGAAGGGTATCAGGATTGGATTTGGAAGGAGTTGGATATCACATCTCATGTTATAGGAAGGGTCTCAGGATTGGAATGGGAAGGACTTGGATATCACATCTCATGCTATAGGAAGGCTCTCAGGTTTGGAAGGGGAAGGAGTTGGATATCACATTTCATGTTAGAGGTAGGATCTCAGGTTTGGTATTAGAGGCATTGAGATATCACATCTCATGCTATCAGAAGGGTCTCAGGATTGGAATGGGAAGGAGTTGGATATCACATCTCATGCTAAAGGGAGGGTCTCAGGTTTGGAAGGGGAAGGATTTGGATATCACATCTCATGTTATAGGAAGGATTTCAGGTTTGGTATTAGAAGCACTGAGATATCACATCTCATGCTATCGGAAGGATCTCAGGTTTGGTATTAGAGGCATTGAGATATCACATCTCATGCTATCAGAAGGGTCTCAGGATTGGAATGGGAAGGAGTCGGATATCACATCTCATGCTAAAGGGAGGGTCTCAGGTTTGGAAGTGGAAGGATTTGGATATCACATCTCATGTTATAGGAAGGATCTCAGGTTTGGTATTAGAAGCATTGAGATATCACATCTCATGCTATAGGAAGGGTCTCAGGATTGGAATGGGAAGGAGTTGGATATCACATCTCAAGCTATAGAAAGGGTCTCAGGATTGGAATGGGAAGGAGTTGGATATCACATCTCAAGCTATAGTAAGGGTCTCAGGATTGGAATGGGAAGGAGTTGGATATCACATCTCATGCTATAGGAAGGGTCTCAGGTTTGGTATTAGCATTGAGATATCCCATCTCATGCTATAGGAAGGGTCTCAGGTTTGGAATCGGAAGGAGTTGTATATGACATCTCATGCCATAGGTAGGGTCTCAGGTTTGGTATAAGCATTGAGATATCACATCTCTGCTATCGGAAGGGTCTCAGGATTGGAATGGGAAGGAGTTGGATATCCCATCTCGTTATAGGAAGGGTCTCAGGTTTTGTATTAGAAGCATTGAGATATCACATCTCATGGTATAGGACGGGTCTCAGAATTGGAATGGGAAGGAGTTAGATATCACTTCTCAAGCTATAGGAAGGGTCTCAGGATTGGAATGGGAAGGAGTTGGATATCACATCTCATGCTAAAGGGAGGGTCTCAGGTTTGGAAGGGGAAGGATTTGGATATCACATCGCATGTTATAGGAAGGATCTCAGGTTTGGTATTAGAATCATTGAGATATCACATCTCATGCTATCGGAAGTATCTCAGGTTTGGTATTAGAGGCATTGAGATATCACATCTCATGCTATCATAAGGGTCTCAGGATTGGAATGGGAAGGAGTTGGATATCACTTCTCATGCTAAAGGGAGGGTCTCAGGTTTGGAAGGGGAAGGATTTGGATATCACATCACATGTTATAAGAAGGATCTCAGGTTTGGTATTAGAAGCATTGAGATATCACATCTCATGCTATCAGAAGGGTCTCAGGATTGGAATGGGAGGGAGTTGGATATCACATCTCATGCTATAGGAAGGGTCTCAGGTTTGGAACGGGAAGGAGTTGGATATCACATCTCATGTTATAGGAAGAGTCTCAGGTTTGGTATAAGCATTGAGATATCACATCTCTGCAATCGGAAGTGTCTCAGGATTGGGATGGGAAGGAGTTGGATATCACATCTCATGCTATAGGAAGGGTCTCAGGTTTGGAACGGGAAGGAGTTGGATATCCCATCTCATGTTGTAGGACGGGTCTCAGGTTTGGTATTAGAAGCATTGAGATATCACATCGCATGCTGTAGGAAGGGTCTCAGGATTGGAATGGGAAGGAGTTGGATATTACATCTCATGCTATAGGAAGGGTCTCAGGTTTGGTATAAGCATTGAGATATCACATCTCTGCTATCGGAAGTGTCTCAGGATTGGAATGGGAAGGAGTTGGATATCCCATCTCATGTTATAGGACGGGTCTCAGGTTTGTTATTAGAATCATTGAGATATCATATCGCATGCTGTAGGAAGGGTCTAAGGATTGGAATGGGAAGGACTTGAATATCACATCTCATGCTATAGGTAGGCTCTCAGGTTTGGAAAGGGAAGGAGTTGGATATCACATTTCATGTTAGAGGAAGGATCTCAGGTTTGGTATTAGAGGCATTGAGATATCACATCTCATGCTATAGGAAGGGTCTCAGGATTGGAATGGGAAGGAGTTGGATATCACATTTCATGCTATAGGAAGGGTCTCAGGTTTGGTATAAGCATTGAGATGTCACATCTCATGCTATAGGAAGGGTCTCAGGATTGGAATGGGAAGGAGTTGGATATCACATCTCATGTTATAGGAAGGATCTCAGGTTTGGTATTAGAAGCATTGAGATATCACATCTCATGCTATAGGAAGGGTCTCAGGATTGGAATGGGAAGGAGTTGTATATGACATCTCATGCCATAGGAAGGGTCTCAGGTTTGGTATAAGCATTGAGATATCACATCTCTGCTATCGGAAGGGTCTCAGGATTGGAATGGGAAGGAGTTGGATATCCCATCTCATGTTATAGGAAGAGTCTCAGGTTTGGTATTAGAAGCATTGAGATATCACATCTGATGCTATAGGAAGTGTCTCAGGATTGGAATGGGAAGGAGTTTGATATCACATCTCATGCCATGTATGGGTCTCAGGTTTTGTAGAAGCATTGGGATATCACATCTCATGCTATCGGAAGGGTATCAGGATTGGATTTGGAAGGAGTTGGATATCACATCTCATGTTATAGGAAGGGTCTCAGGATTGGAATGGGAAGGACTTGGATATCACATCTCATGCTATAGGAAGGCTCTCAGGTTTGGAAGGGGAAGGAGTTGGATATCACATTTCATGTTAGAGGTAGGATCTCAGGTTTGGTATTAGAGGCATTGAGATATCACATCTCATGCTATCAGAAGGGTCGCAGGATTGGAATGGGAAGGAGTTGGATATCACATCTCATGCTAAAGGGAGGGTCTCAGGTTTGGAAGGGGAAGGATTTGGATATCACATCTCATGTTATAGGAAGGATTTCAGGTTTGGTATTAGAAGCACTGAGATATCACATCTCATGCTATCGGAAGGATCTCAGGTTTGGTATTAGAGGCATTGAGATATCACATCTCATGCTATCAGAAGGGTCTCAGGATTGGAATGGGAAGGAGTCGGATATCACATCTCATGCTAAAGGGAGGGTCTCAGGTTTGGAAGTGGAAGGATTTGGATATCACATCTCATGTTATAGGAAGGATCTCAGGTTTGGTATTAGAAGCATTGAGATATCACATCTCATGCTATAGGAAGGGTCTCAGGATTGGAATGGGAAGGAGTTGGAAATCACATCTCAAGCTATAGAAAGGGTCTCAGGATTGGAATGGGAAGGAGTTGGATATCACATCTCAAGCTATAGTAAGGGTCTCAGGATTGGAATGGGAAGGAGTTGGATATCACATCTCATGCTATAGGAAGGGTCTCAGGTTTGGTATTAGCATTGAGATATCCCATCTCATGCTATAGGAAGGGTCTCAGGTTTGGAATCGGAAGGAGTTGTATATGACATCTCATGCCATAGGTAGGGTCTCAGGTTTGGTATAAGCATTGAGATATCACATCTCTGCTATCGGAAGGGTCTCAGGATTGGAATGGGAAGGAGTTGGATATCCCATCTCGTTATAGGAAGGGTCTCAGGTTTTGTATTAGAAGCATTGAGATATCACATCTCATGGTATAGGACGGGTCTCAGAATTGGAATGGGAAGGAGTTAGATATCACTTCTCAAGCTATAGGAAGGGTCTCAGGATTGGAATGGGAAGGAGTTGGATATCACATCTCATGCTAAAGGGAGGGTCTCAGGTTTGGAAGGGGAAGGATTTGGATATCACATCGCATGTTATAGGAAGGATCTCAGGTTTGGTATTAGAATCATTGCGATATCACATCTCATGCTATCGGAAGTATCTCAGGTTTGGTATTAGAGGCATTGAGATATCACATCTCATGCTATCATAAGGGTCTCAGGATTGGAATGGGAAGGAGTTGGATATCACTTCTCATGCTAAAGGGAGGGTCTCAGGTTTGGAAGGGGAAGGATTTGGATATCACATCACATGTTATAAGAAGGATCTCAGGTTTGGTATTAGAAGCATTGAGATATCACATCTCATGCTATCAGAAGGGTCTCAGGATTGGAATGGGAGGGAGTTGGATATCACATCTCATGCTATAGGAAGGGTCTCAGGTTTGGAACGGGAAGGAGTTGGATATCACATCTCATGTTATAGGAAGAGTCTCAGGTTTGGTATAAGCATTGAGATATCACATCTCTGCAATCGGAAGTGTCTCAGGATTGGGATGGGAAGGAGTTGGATATCACATCTCATGCTATAGGAAGGGTCTCAGGTTTGGAACGGGAAGGAGTTGGATATCCCATCTCATGTTGTAGGACGGGTCTCAGGTTTGGTATTAGAAGCATTGAGATATCACATCGCATGCTGTAGGAAGGGTCTCAGGATTGGAATGGGAAGGAGTTGGATATTACATCTCATGCTATAGGAAGGGTCTCAGGTTTGGTATAAGCATTGAGATATCACATCTCTGCTATCGGAAGTGTCTCAGGATTGGAATGGGAAGGAGTTGGATATCCCATCTCATGTTATAGGACGGGTCTCAGGTTTGTTATTAGAATCATTGAGATATCATATCGCATGCTGTAGGAAGGGTCTAAGGATTGGAATGGGAAGGACTTGAATATCACATCTCATGCTATAGGTAGGCTCTCAGGTTTGGAAAGGGAAGGAGTTGGATATCACATTTCATGTTAGAGGAAGGATCTCAGGTTTGGTATTAGAGGCATTGAGATATCACATTTCATGCTATAGGAAGGGTCTCAGGATTGGAATGGGAAGGAGTTGGATATCACATTTCATGCTATAGGAAGGGTCTCAGGTTTGGTATAAGCATTGAGATGTCACATCTCATGCTATAGGAAGGGTCTCAGGATTGGAATGGGAAGGAGTTGGATATCACATCTCATGTTATAGGAAGGATCTCAGGTTTGGTATTAGAAGCATTGAGATATCACATCTCATGCTATAGGAAGGGTCTCAGGATTGGAATGGGAAGGAGTTGTATATGACATCTCATGCCATAGGAAGGGTCTCAGGTTTGGTATAAGCATTGAGATATCACATCTCTGCTATCGGAAGGGTCTCAGGATTGGAATGGGAAGGAGTTGGATATCCCATCTCATGTTATAGGAAGAGTCTCAGGTTTGGTATTAGAAGCATTGAGATATCACATCTGATGCTATAGGAAGTGTCTCAGGATTGGAATGGGAAGGAGTTTGATATCACATCTCATGCCATGTATGGGTCTCAGGTTTTGTAGAAGCATTGGGATATCACATCTCATGCTATCGGAAGGGTATCAGGATTGGATTTGGAAGGAGTTGGATATCACATCTCATGTTATAGGAAGGGTCTCAGGATTGGAATGGGAAGGACTTGGATATCACATCTCATGCTATAGGAAGGCTCTCAGGTTTGGAAGGGGAAGGAGTTGGATATCACATTTCATGTTAGAGGTAGGATCTCAGGTTTGGTATTAGAGGCATTGAGATATCACATATCATGCTATCAGAAGGGTCTCAGGATTGGAATGGGAAGGAGTTGGATATCACATCTCATGCTAAAGGGAGGGTCTCAGGTTTGGAAGGGGAAGGATTTGGATATCACGTCTCATGTTATAGGAAGGATCTCAGGTTTGGTATTAGAAGCATTGAGATATCACATCTCATGCTATCGGAAGGATCTCAGGTTTGGTATTAGAGGCATTGAGATATCACATCTCATGCTAAAGGGAGGGTCTCAGGTTTGGAAGGGGAAGGATTTGGATATCACATCTCTTGTTATACGAAGGATCACAGGTTTGGTATTAGAAGCATTGAGATATCACATATCATGCTATCGGAAGGGTCTCAGGATTGGAATGGGAAGGAGTTGGATATCACATCTCATGCTAAAGGGAGGGTCTCAGGTTTGGAAGGGGAAGGATTTGGATATCACATCTCATGTTATAGGAAGGATCTCAGGTTTGGTATTAGAGGCATTGAGATATCACATCTCATGCTATCTATCATAAGGGTCTCAGGATTGGAATGGGAAGGAGTTGGATATCACATCTCATGCTAAAGGGAGGGTCTCAGGTTTGGAAGGGGAAGGATTTGGATATCACATCACATGTTATAAGAAGGATCTCAGGTTTGGTATTAGAAGCATTGAGATATCACATCTCATGCTATCGGAAGGGTCTCAGGATTGGAACGGGAAGGAGTCGGATATCACATCTCATGCTATAGGAAGGCTCTCAGGTTTGGAAGGGGAAAGAGTTGGATATCACATTTCATGTTAGAGGTAGGATCTCAGGTTTGGTATTAGAGGCATTGAGATATCACATCTCATGCTATCAGAAGGGTCTCAGGATTGGAATGGGAAGGAGTTGGATATCACATTTCATGCTAAAGGGAGGGTCTCAGGTTTGGAAGGGGAAGGATTTGGATATCACGTCTCATGTTATAGGAAGGATCTCAGGTTTGGTATTAGAAGCATTGAGATATCACATCTCATGCTATCGGAAGGATCTCCGGTTTGGTGGTTTGGTATTAGAGGCATTGAGATATCACATCTCATGCTAAAGGGAGGGTCTCAGGTTTGGAAGGGGAAGGATTTGGATATCACATCTCTTGTTATAGGAAGGATCACAGGTTTGGTATTAGAAGCATTGAGATATCACATCTCATGCTATCGGAAGGGTCTCAGGATTGGAATGGGACGCAGTTGGATATCACATCTCATGCTAAAGGGAGGGTCTCAGGTTTGGAAGGGGAAGGATGTGGATATCACATTTCATGTTAGAGGTAGGATCTCAGGTTTGGTATTGGAGGCATTGAGATATCACATCTCATGCTATCAGAAGGGTCTCAGGATGGGAATGGGAAGGAGTTGGATATCACATCTCATGCTAAAGGGAGGGTCTCAGGTTTGGAAGGGGAAGGATTTGGATATCACATCTCATGTTATCGGAAGGATCTCAGGTTTGGTATTAGAAGCATTGAGATATCACATCTCATGCTATAGGAAGGGTCTCAGGTTTGGTATTAGAAGCATTGAGATATCAAGTCTCATGGTATAGGAAGGGTCTCAGAATTGGAATGGGAAGGAGTTGGATATCTCAAGCTATAGGAAGGGTCTCAGGATTGGAATGGGAAGGGGTTTGATATCACAACTCATGCCATAGTATGGGTCTCAGGTTTGGTAGAAACATTGGGATATCACATCTCATGCTATCGGAAGGGTATCAGGATTTGATTTGAAAGGAGTTGGATATCCCATCTCATGCTATAGGAAGGGTCTCAGGTTGGAATGGGAAGGAGTTGGATATCACATCTCATGTTATAGGAAGGGTCCCAGGATTGGAATGGGAAGGACTTGGATATCATATCTCATGCTATAGGAAGGCTCTCAGGTTTGGAAGGGGAAGGAGTTGGATATCACATTTCATGTTAGAGGAAGGATCTCAGGTTTGGTATTAGAGGCATTAAGATATCACATCTCATGTTATAGGAAGGGTCTCACGTTTGGTATAAGCATTGAGATATCACATCTCATGCTATAGGAAGGGTCTCAGGATTGGAATGGGAAGGAGTTGTATATGACATCTCATGCCATAGGAAGGGTCTCAGGTTTGGAATAAGCATTGAGATATCACATCTCATGCTATAGGAAGGGTCTCAGGATTGGAATGGGACGGACTTGGATATCACATCTCATGCTATAGGGAGGGTCTCAGGTTTGGAAGGGGAAGGATTTGGATATCACATCGCATGTTATAGGAAGGATCTCAGGTTTGGTAAGGGAAGGAGTTGGATATCACATTTCATGTTAGAGGTAGGATCTCAGGTTTGGTATTAGAGGCATTGAGGTATCACATCTCATGCTATCAGAAGGGTCTCAGGATTGGAATGGGAAGGAGTTGTATATGACATCTCATGCCATAGGAAGGGTCTCAGGTTTGGAATAAGCATTGAGATATCACATCTCATGCTATAGGAAGGGTCTCAGGATTGGAATGGGACGGACTTGGATATCACATCTCATGCTATAGGGAGGGTCTCAGGTTTGGAAGGGGAAGGATTTGGATATCACATCGCATGTTATAGGAAGGATCTCAGGTTTGGTAAGGGAAGGAGTTGGATATCACATTTCATGTTAGAGGTAGGATCTCAGGTTTGGTATTAGAGGCATTGAGGTATCACATCTCATGCTATCAGAAGGGTCTCAGGATTGGAATGGGAAGGAGTTGGATATCACATCTCATGCTAAAGGGAGGGTCTCAGGTTTGGAAGGGGAAGGATTTGGATATCACATCGCATGTTATAGGAAGGATCTCAGGTTTGGTATTAGAATCATTGAGATATCACATCTCATGCTATCGGAAGTATCTCAGGTTTGGTATTAGAGGCATTGAGATATCACATCTCATGCTATCATAAGGGTCTCAGGATTGGAATGGGAAGGAGTTGGATATCACTTCTCATGCTAAAGGGAGGGTCTCAGGTTTGGAAGGGGAAGGAGTTGGATATCACATCTCATGCTAAAGGGAGGGTCTCAGGTTTGGAAGGGGAAGGATTTGGATATCACATCTCATGTTATCGGAAGGATCTCAGGTTTGGTATTAGAAGCATTGAGATATCACATCTCATGCTATAGGAAGGGTCTCAGGTTTGGTATTAGAAGCATTGAGATATCAAGTCTCATGGTATAGGAAGGGTCTCAGAATTGGAATGGGAAGGAGTTGGATATCTCAAGCTATAGGAAGGGTCTCAGGATTGGAATGGGAAGGGGTTTGATATCACAACTCATGCCATAGTATGGGTCTCAGGTTTGGTAGAAACATTGGGATATCACATCTCATGCTATCGGAAGGGTATCAGGATTTGATTTGAAAGGAGTTGGATATCCCATCTCATGCTATAGGAAGGGTCTCAGGTTGGAATGGGAAGGAGTTGGATATCACATCTCATGTTATAGGAAGGGTCCCAGGATTGGAATGGGAAGGACTTGGATATCATATCTCATGCTATAGGAAGGCTCTCAGGTTTGGAAGGGGAAGGAGTTGGATATCACATTTCATGTTAGAGGAAGGATCTCAGGTTTGGTATTAGAGGCATTAAGATATCACATCTCATGTTATAGGAAGGGTCTCACGTTTGGTATAAGCATTGAGATATCACATCTCATGCTATAAGAAGGGTCTCAAGATTGGAATGGGAAGGAGTTGTATATGACATCTCATGCCATAGGAAGGGTCTCAGGTTTGGAATAAGCATTGAGATATCACATCTCATGCTATAGGAAGGGTCTCAGGATTGGAATGGGACGGACTTGGATATCACATCTCATGCTATAGGGAGGGTCTCAGGTTTGGAAGGGGAAGGATTTGGATATCACATCGCATGTTATAGGAAGGATCTCAGGTTTGGTAAGGGAAGGAGTTGGATATCACATTTCATGTTAGAGGTAGGATCTCAGGTTTGGTATTAGAGGCATTGAGGTATCACATCTCATGCTATCAGAAGGGTCTCAGGATTGGAATGGGAAGGAGTTGTATATGACATCTCATGCCATAGGAAGGGTCTCAGGTTTGGAATAAGCATTGAGATATCACATCTCATGCTATAGGAAGGGTCTCAGGATTGGAATGGGACGGACTTGGATATCACATCTCATGCTATAGGGAGGGTCTCAGGTTTGGAAGGGGAAGGATTTGGATATCACATCGCATGTTATAGGAAGGATCTCAGGTTTGGTAAGGGAAGGAGTTGGATATCACATTTCATGTTAGAGGTAGGATCTCAGGTTTGGTATTAGAGGCATTGAGGTATCACATCTCATGCTATCAGAAGGGTCTCAGGATTGGAATGGGAAGGAGTTGGATATCACATCTCATGCTAAAGGGAGGGTCTCAGGTTTGGAAGGGGAAGGATTTGGATATCACATCGCATGTTATAGGAAGGATCTCAGGTTTGGTATTAGAATCATTGAGATATCACATCTCATGCTATCGGAAGTATCTCAGGTTTGGTATTAGAGGCATTGAGATATCACATCTCATGCTATCATAAGGGTCTCAGGATTGGAATGGGAAGGAGTTGGATATCACTTCTCATGCTAAAGGGAGGGTCTCAGGTTTGGAAGGGGAAGGATTTGGATATCACATCACATGTTATAAGAAGGATCTCAGGTTTGGTATTAGAAGCATTGAGATATCACATCTCATGCTATCAGAAGGGTCTCAGGATTGGGATGGGAAGGAGTTGGATATCACATCTCATGCTATAGGAAGGGTCTCAGTTTTGGAACGGGAAGGAGTTGGATATCCCATCTCATGTTATAGGACGGGTCTCAGGTTTGGTATTAGAAGCATTGAGATATCACATCGCATGCTGTAGGAAGGGTCTCAGGATTGGAATGGGAAGGAGTTGGATATTACATCTCATGCTATAGGAAGGGTCTCAGGTTTGGTATAAGCATTGAGATATCACATCTCTGCTATCGGAAGTGTCTCAGGATTGGAATGGGAAGGAGTTGGATATCCCATCTCATGTTATAGGACGGGTCTCAGGTTTGTTATTAGAATCATTGAGATATCATATTGCATGCTGTAGGAAGGGTCTAAGGATTGGAATGGGAAGGACTTGAATATCACATCTCATGCTATAGGTAGGCTCTCAGGTTTGGAAAGGGAAGGAGTTGGATATCACATTTCATGTTAGAGGAAGGATCTCAGGTTTGGTATTAGAGGCATTGAGATATCACATCTCATGCTATAGGAAGGGTCTCAGGATTGGAATGGGAAGGAGTTGGATATCACATCTCATGCTATAGGAAGGGTCTCAGGTGTGGTATAAGCATTGAGATGTCACATCTCATGCTATAGGAAGGGTCTCAGGATTGGAATGGGAAGGAGTTGGATATCACATCTCATGTTATAGGAAGGATCTCAGGTTTGGTATTAGAAGCATTGAGATATCACATCTCATGCTATAGGAAGGGTCTCAGGTTTGGTATTAGAAGCATTGAGATATCAAGTCTCATGGTATAGGAAGGGTCTCAGAATTGGAATGGGAAGGAGTTGGATATCTCAAGCTATAGGAAGGGTCTCAGGATTGGAATGGGAAGGGGTTTGATATCACAACTCATGCCATAGTATGGGTCTCAGGTTTGGTAGAAACATTCGGATATCACATCTCATGCTATCGGAAGGGTATCAGGATTTGATTTGAAAGGAGTTGGATATCCCATCTCATGCTATAGGAAGGGTCTCAGGTTGGAATGGGAAGGAGTTGGATATCACATCTCATGTTATAGGAAGGGTCCCAGGATTGGAATGGGAAGGACTTGGATATCATATCTCATGCTATAGGAAGGCTCTCAGGTTTGGAAGGGGAAGGAGTTGGATATCACATTTCATGTTAGAGGAAGGATCTCAGGTTTGGTATTAGAGGCATTAAGATATCACATCTTATGTTATAGGAAGGGTCTCACGTTTGGTATAAGCATTGAGATATCACATCTCATGCTATAGGAAGGGTCTCAGGATTGGAATGGGAAGGAGTTGTATATGACATCTCATGCCATAGGAAGGGTCTCAGGTTTGGAATAAGCATTGAGATATCACATCTCATGCTATAGGAAGGGTCTCAGGATTGGAATGGGACGGACTTGGATATCACATCTCATGCTATAGGGAGGGTCTCAGGTTTGGAAGGGGAAGGATTTGGATATCACATCGCATGTTATAGGAAGGATCTCAGGTTTGGTAAGGGAAGGAGTTGGATATCACATTTCATGTTAGAGGTAGGATCTCAGGTTTGGTATTAGAGGCATTGAGGTATCACATCTCATGCTATCAGAAGGGTCTCAGGATTGGAATGGGAAGGAGTTGTATATGACATCTCATGCCATAGGAAGGGTCTCAGGTTTGGAATAAGCATTGAGATATCACATCTCATGCTATAGGAAGGGTCTCAGGATTGGAATGGGACGGACTTGGATATCACATCTCATGCTATAGGGAGGGTCTCAGGTTTGGAAGGGGAAGGATTTGGATATCACATCGCATGTTATAGGAAGGATCTCAGGTTTGGTAAGGGAAGGAGTTGGATATCACATTTCATGTTAGAGGTAGGATCTCAGGTTTGGTATTAGAGGCATTGAGGTATCACATCTCATGCTATCAGAAGGGTCTCAGGATTGGAATGGGAAGGAGTTGGATATCACATCTCATGCTAAAGGGAGGGTCTCAGGTTTGGAAGGGGAAGGATTTGGATATCACATCGCATGTTATAGGAAGGATCTCAGGTTTGGTATTAGAATCATTGAGATATCACATCTCATGCTATCGGAAGTATCTCAGGTTTGGTATTAGAGGCATTGAGATATCACATCTCATGCTATCATAAGGGTCTCAGGATTGGAATGGGAAGGAGTTGGATATCACTTCTCATGCTAAAGGGAGGGTCTCAGGTTTGGAAGGGGAAGGATTTGGATATCACATCACATGTTATAAGAAGGATCTCAGGTTTGGTATTAGAAGCATTGAGATATCACATCTCATGCTATCAGAAGGGTCTCAGGATTGGGATGGGAAGGAGTTGGATATCACATCTCATGCTATAGGAAGGGTCTCAGTTTTGGAACGGGAAGGAGTTGGATATCCCATCTCATGTTATAGGACGGGTCTCAGGTTTGGTATTAGAAGCATTGAGATATCACATCGCATGCTGTAGGAAGGGTCTCAGGATTGGAATGGGAAGGAGTTGGATATTACATCTCATGCTATAGGAAGGGTCTCAGGTTTGGTATAAGCATTGAGATATCACATCTCTGCTATCGGAAGTGTCTCAGGATTGGAATGGGAAGGAGTTGGATATCCCATCTCATGTTATAGGACGGGTCTCAGGTTTGTTATTAGAATCATTGAGATATCATATTGCATGCTGTAGGAAGGGTCTAAGGATTGGAATGGGAAGGACTTGAATATCACATCTCATGCTATAGGTAGGCTCTCAGGTTTGGAAAGGGAAGGAGTTGGATATCACATTTCATGTTAGAGGAAGGATCTCAGGTTTGGTATTAGAGGCATTGAGATATCACATCTCATGCTATAGGAAGGGTCTCAGGATTGGAATGGGAAGGAGTTGGATATCACATCTCATGTTATAGGAAGGATCTCAGGTTTGGTATTAGAAGCATTGAGATATCACATCTCATGCTATAGGAAGGGTCTCAGGATTGGAATGGGAAGGAGTTGTATATGACATCTCATGCCATAGGAAGGGTCTCAGGTTTGGTATAAGCATTGAGATATCACATCTCTGCTATCGGAAGGGTCTCAGGATTGGAATGGGAAGGAGTTGGATATCCCATCTCATGTTATAGGAAGAGTCTCAGGTTTGGTATTAGAAGCATTGAGATATCACATCTGATGCTCTAGGAAGTGTCTCAGGATTGGAATGGGAAGGAGTTTGATATCACATCTCATGCCATGTATGGGTCTCAGGTTTTGTAGAAGCATTGGGATATCACATCTCATGCTATCGGAAGGGTATCAGGATTGGATTTGGAAGGAGTTGGATATCACATCTCATGTTATAGGAAGGGTCTCAGGATTGGAATGGGAAGGACTTGGATATCACATCTCATGCTATAGGAAGGCTCTCAGGTTTGGAAGGGGAAGGAGTTGGATATCACATTTCATGTTAGAGGTAGGATCTCAGGTTTGGTATTAGAGGCATTGAGATATCACATCTCATGCTATCAGAAGGGTCTCAGGATTGGAATGGGAAGGAGTTGGATATCACATCTCATGCTAAAGGGAGGGTCTCAGGTTTGGAAGGGGAAGGATTTGGATATCACATCTCATGTTATAGGAAGGATCTCAGGTTTGGTATTAGAAGCACTGAGATATCACATCTCATGCTATCGGAAGGATCTCAGGTTTGGTATTAGAGGCATTGAGATATCACATCTCATGCTATCAGAAGGGTCTCAGGATTGGAATGGGAAGGAGTCGGATATCACATCTCATGCTAAAGGGAGGGTCTCAGGTTTGGAAGTGGAAGGATTTGGATATCACATCTCATGTTATAGGAAGGATCTCAGGTTTGGTATTAGAAGCATTGAGATATCACATCTCATGCTATAGGAAGGGTCTCAGGATTGGAATGGGAAGGAGTTGGATATCACATCTCAAGCTATAGAAAGGGTCTCAGGATTGGAATGGGAAGGAGTTGGATATCACATCTCAAGCTATAGTAAGAGTCTCAGGATTGGAATGGGAAGGAGTTGGATATCACATCTCATGCTATAGGAAGGGTCTCAGGTTTGGTATTAGCATTGAGATATCCCATCTCATGCTATAGGAAGGGTCTCAGGTTTGGAATCGGAAGGAGTTGTATATGACATCTCATGCCATAGGTAGGGTCTCAGGTTTGGTATAAGCATTGAGATATCACATCTCTGCTATCGGAAGGGTCTCAGGATTGGAATGGGAAGGAGTTGGATATCCCATCTCGTTATAGGAAGGGTCTCAGGTTTTGTATTAGAAGCATTGAGATATCACATCTCATGGTATAGGACGGGTCTCAGAATTGGAATGGGAAGGAGTTAGATATCACTTCTCAAGCTATAGGAAGGGTCTCAGGATTGGAATGGGAAGGAGTTGGATATCACATCTCATGCTAAAGGGAGGGTCTCAGGTTTGGAAGGGGAAGGATTTGGATATCACATCGCATGTTATAGGAAGGATCTCAGGTTTGGTATTAGAATCATTGAGATATCACATCTCATGCTATCGGAAGTATCTCAGGTTTGGTATTAGAGGCATTGAGATATCACATCTCATGCTATCATAAGGGTCTCAGGATTGGAATGGGAAGGAGTTGGATATCACTTCTCATGCTAAAGGGAGGGTCTCAGGTTTGGAAGGGGAAGGATTTGGATATCACATCACATGTTATAAGAAGGATCTCAGGTTTGGTATTAGAAGCATGGAGATATCACATCTCATGCTATCAGAAGGGTCTCAGGATTGGAATGGGAGGGAGTTGGATATCACATCTCATGCTATAGGAAGGGTCTCAGGTTTGGAACGGGAAGGAGTTGGATATCACATCTCATGTTATAGGAAGAGTCTCAGGTTTGGTATAAGCATTGAGATATCACATCTCTGCAATCGGAAGTGTCTCAGGATTGGGATGGGAAGGAGTTGGATATCACATCTCATGCTATAGGAAGGGTCTCAGGTTTGGAACGGGAAGGAGTTGGATATCCCATCTCATGTTGTAGGACGGGTCTCAGGTTTGGTATTAGAAGCATTGAGATATCACATCGCATGCTGTAGGAAGGGTCTCAGGATTGGAATGGGAAGGAGTTGGATATTACATCTCATGCTATAGGAAGGGTCTCAGGTTTGGTATAAGCATTGAGATATCACATCTCTGCTATCGGAAGTGTCTCAGGATTGGAATGGGAAGGAGTTGGATATCCCATCTCATGTTATAGGACGGGTCTCAGGTTTGTTATTAGAATCATTGAGATATCATATTGCATGCTGTAGGAAGGGTCTAAGGATTGGAATGGGAAGGACTTGAATATCACATCTCATGCTATAGGTAGGCTCTCAGGTTTGGAAAGGGAAGGAGTTGGATATCACATTTCATGTTAGAGGAAGGATCTCAGGTTTGGTATTAGAGGCATTGAGATATCACATCTCATGCTATAGGAAGGGTCTCAGGATTGGAATGGGAAGGAGTTGGATATCACATTTCATGCTATAGGAAGGGTCTCAGGTTTGGTATAAGCATTGAGATGTCACATCTCATGCTATAGGAAGGGTCTCAGGATTGGAATGGGAAGGAGTTGGATATCACATCTCATGTTATAGGAAGGATCTCAGGTTTGGTATTAGAAGCATTGAGATATCACATCTCATGCTATAGGAAGGGTCTCAGGATTGGAATGGGAAGGAGTTGTATATGACATCTCATGCCATAGGAAGGGTCTCATGTTTGGTATAAGCATTGAGATATCACATCTCTGCTATCGGAAGGGTCTCAGGATTGGAATGGGAAGGAGTTGGATATCCCATCTCATGTTATAGGAAGAGTCTCAGGTTTGGTATTAGAAGCATTGAGATATCACATCTGATGCTATAGGAAGTGTCTCAGGATTGGAATGGGAAGGAGTTTGATATCACATCTCATGCCATGTATGGGTCTCAGGTTTTGTAGAAGCATTGGGATATCACATCTCATGCTATCGGAAGGGTATCAGGATTGGATTTGGAAGGAGTTGGATATCACATCTCATGTTATAGGAAGGGTCTCAGGATTGGAATGGGAAGGACTTGGATATCACATCTCATGCTATAGGAAGGCTCTCAGGTTTGGAAGGGGAAGGAGTTGGATATCACATTTCATGTTAGAGGTAGGATCTCAGGTTTGGTATTAGAGGCATTGAGATATCACATATCATGCTATCAGAAGGGTCTCAGGATTGGAATGGGAAGGAGTTGGATATCACATCTCATGCTAAAGGGAGGGTCTCAGGTTTGGAAGGGGAAGGATTTGGATATCACGTCTCATGTTATAGGAAGGATCTCAGGTTTGGTATTAGAAGCATTGAGATATCACATCTCATGCTATCGGAAGGATCTCAGGTTTGGTATTAGAGGCATTGAGATATCACATCTCATGCTAAAGGGAGGGTCTCAGGTTTGGAAGGGGAAGGATTTGGATATCACATCTCTTGTTATAGGAAGGATCACAGGTTTGGTATTAGAAGCATTGAGATATCACATCTCATGCTATCGGAAGGGTCTCAGGATTGGAATGGGAAGGAGTTGGATATCACATCTCATGCTAAAGGGAGGGTCTCAGGTTTGGAAGGGGAAGGATTTGGATATCACATCTCATGTTATAGGAAGGATCTCAGGTTTGGTATTAGAGGCATTGAGATATCACATCTCATGCTATCTATCATAAGGGTCTCAGGATTGGAATGGGAAGGAGTTGGATATCACATCTCATGCTAAAGGGAGGGTCTCAGGTTTGGAAGGGGAAGGATTTGGATATCACATCACATGTTATAAGAAGGATCTCAGGTTTGGTATTAGAAGCATTGAGATATCACATCTCATGCTATCGGAAGGGTCTCAGGATTGGAACGGGAAGGAGTCGGATATCACATCTCATGCTATAGGAAGGCTCTCAGGTTTGGAAGGGGAAAGAGTTGGATATCACATTTCATGTTAGAGGTAGGATCTCAGGTTTGGTATTAGAGGCATTGAGATATCACATCTCATGCTATCAGAAGGGTCTCAGGATTGGAATGGGAAGGAGTTGGATATCACATCTCATGCTAAAGGGAGGGTCTCAGGTTTGGAAGGGGAAGGATTTGGATATCACGTCTCATGTTATAGGAAGGATCTCAGGTTTGGTATTAGAAGCATTGAGATATCACATCTCATGCTATCGGAAGGATCTCCGGTTTGGTGGTTTGGTATTAGAGGCATTGAGATATCACATCTCATGCTAAAGGGAGGGTCTCAGGTTTGGAAGGGGAAGGATTTGGATATCACATCTCTTGTTATAGGAAGGATCACAGGTTTGGTATTAGAAGCATTGAGATATCACATCTCATGCTATCGGAAGGGTCTCAGGATTGGAATGGGACGGAGTTGGATATCACATCTCATGCTAAAGGGAGGGTCTCAGGTTTGGAAGGGGAAGGATGTGGATATCACATTTCATGTTAGAGGTAGGATCTCAGGTTTGGTATTGGAGGCATTGAGATATCACATCTCATGCTATCAGAAGGGTCTCAGGATGGGAATGGGAAGGAGTTGGATATCACATCTAATGCTAAAGGGAGGGTCTCAGGTTTGGAAGGGGAAGGATTTGGATATCACATCTCATGTTATCGGAAGGATCTCAGGTTTGGTATTAGAAGCATTGAGATATCACATCTCATGCTATAGGAAGGGTCTCAGGTTTGGTATTAGAAGCATTGAGATATCAAGTCTCATGGTATAGGAAGGGTCTCAGAATTGGAATGGGAAGGAGTTGGATATCTCAAGCTATAGGAAGGGTCTCAGGATTGGAATGGGAAGGGGTTTGATATCACAACTCATGCCATAGTATGGGTCTCAGGTTTGGTAGAAACATTGGGATATCACATCTCATGCTATCGGAAGGGTATCAGGATTTGATTTGAAAGGAGTTGGATATCCCATCTCATGCTATAGGAAGGGTCTCAGGTTGGAATGGGAAGGAGTTGGATATCACATCTCATGTTATAGGAAGGGTCCCAGGATTGGAATGGGAAGGACTTGGATATCATATCTCATGCTATAGGAAGGCTCTCAGGTTTGGAAGGGGAAGGAGTTGGATATCACATTTCATGTTAGAGGAAGGATCTCAGGTTTGGTATTAGAGGCATTAAGATATCACATCTCATGTTATAGGAAGGGTCTCACGTTTGGTATAAGCATTGAGATATCACATCTCATGCTATAGGAAGGGTCTCAGGATTGGAATGGGAAGGAGTTGGATATCACATCTCAAGCTATAGGAAGGGTCTCACGTTTGGTATAAGCATTGAGATATCACATCTCATGCTATAGGAAGGGTCTCAGGATTGGAATGGGAAGGAGTTGTATATGACATCTCATGCCATAGGAAGGGTCTCAGGTTTGGAATAAGCATTGAGATATCACATCTCATGCTATAGGAAGGGTCTCAGGATTGGAATGGGACGGACTTGGATATCACATCTCATGCTATAGGGAGGGTCTCAGGTTTGGAAGGGGAAGGATTTGGATATCACATCGCATGTTATAGGAAGGATCTCAGGTTTGGTAAGGGAAGGAGTTGGATATCACATTTCATGTTAGAGGTAGGATCTCAGGTTTGGTATTAGAGGCATTGAGGTATCACATCTCATGCTATCAGAAGGGTCTCAGGATTGGAATGGGAAGGAGTTGGATATCACATCTCATGCTAAAGGGAGGGTCTCAGGTTTGGAAGGGGAAGGATTTGGATATCACATCACATGTTATAGGAAGGATCTCAGGTTTGGTATTAGAATCATTGAGATATCACATCTCATGCTATCGGAAGTATCTCAGGTTTGGTATTAGAGGCATTGAGATATCACATCTCATGCTATCACAAGGGTCTCAGGATTGGAATAGGAAGGAGTTGGATATCACTTCTCATGCTAAAGGGAGGGTCTCAGGTTTGGAAGGGGAAGGATTTGGATATCACATCACATGTTATAAGAAGGATCTCAGGTTTGGTATTAGAAGCATTGAGATATCACATCTCATGCTATCAGAAGGGTCTCAGGATTGGAATGGGAAGGAGTTGGATATCACATCTCATGCTATAGGAAGGGTCTCAGGTTTGGAACGGGAAGGAGTTGGATATCACATCTCATGTTATAGGAAGAGTCTCAGGTTTGGTATATGCATTGAGATATCACATCTCTGCAATCGGAAGTGTCTCAGGATTGGTATGGGAAGGAGTTGGATATCACATCTCATGCTATAGGAAGGGTCTCAGGTTTGGAACAGGAAGGAGTTGGATATCCCATCTCATGTTATAGGACGGGTCTCAGGTTTGGTATTAGAAGCATTGAGATATCACATTGCATGCTGTAGGAAGGGTCTCAGGATTGGAATGGGAAGGAGTTGGATATTACATCTCATGCTATAGGAAGGGTCTCAGGTTTGGTATAAGCATTGAGATATCACATCTCTGCTGTCGGAAGTGTCTCAGGATTGGAATGGGAAGGAGTTGGATATCCCATCTCATGTTATAGGACGGGTCTCAGGTTTGTTATTAGAATCATTGAGATATCATATTGCATGCTGTAGGAAGGGTCTAAGGATTGGAATGGGAAGGACTTGAATATCACATCTCATGCTATAGGTAGGCTCTCAGGTTTGGAAAGGGAAGGAGTTGGATATCACATTTCATGTTAGAGGAAGGATCTCAGGTTTGGTATTAGATGCATTGAGATATCACATCTCATGCTATAGGAAGGGTCTCAGGATTGGAATGGGAAGGAGTTGGATATCACATCTCATGCTATAGGAAGGGTCTCAGGTGTGGGATAAGCATTGAGATGTCACATCTCATGCTATAGGAAGGGTCTCAGGATTGGAATGGGAAGGAGTTGGATATCACATCTCATGTTATAGGAAGGATCTCAGGTTTGGTATTAGAAGCATTGAGATATCACATCTCATGCTATAGGAAGGGTCTCAGGATTGGAATGGGAAGGAGTTGTATATGACATCTCATGCCATAGGAAGGGTCTCAGGTTTGGTATAAGCAATGAGATATCACATCTCTGCTATCGGAAGGGTCTCAGGATTGGAATGGGAAGGAGTTGGATATCCCATCTCATGTTATAGGAAGAGTCTCAGGTTTGGTATTAGAAGCATTGAGATATCACATCTGATGCTATAGGAAGTGTCTCAGGATTGGAATGGGAAGGAGTTTGATATCACATCTCATGCCATGTATGGGTCTCAGGTTTTGTAGAAGCATTGGGATATCACATCTCATGCTATCGGAAGGGTATCAGGATTGGATTTGGAAGGAGTTGGATATCACATCTCATGTTATAGGAAGGGTCTCAGGATTGGAATGGGAAGGACTTGGATATCACATCTCATGCTATAGGAAGGCTCTCAGGTTTGGAAGGGGAAGGAGTTGGATATCACATTTCATGTTAGAGGTAGGATCTCAGGTTTGGTATTAGAGGCATTGAGATATCACATCTCATGCTATCAGAAGGGTCTCAGGATTGGAATGGGAAGGAGTTGGATATCACATCTCATGCTAAAGGGAGGGTCTCAGGTTTGGAAGGGGAAGGATTTGGATATCACATCTCATGCTATAGGAAGGGTCTCAGGTGTGGGATAAGCATTGAGATGTCACATCTCATGCTATAGGAAGGGTCTCAGGATTGGAATGGGAAGGAGTTGGATATCACATCTCATGTTATAGGAAGGATCTCAGGTTTGGTATTAGAAGCATTGAGATATCACATCTCATGCTATAGGAAGGGTCTCAGGATTGGAATGGGAAGGAGTTGTATATGACATCTCATGCCATAGGAAGGGTCTCAGGTTTGGTATAAGCATTGAGATATCACATCTCTGCTATCGGAAGGGTCTCAGGATTGGAATGGGAAGGAGTTGGATATCCCATCTCATGTTATAGGAAGAGTCTCAGGTTTGGTATTAGAAGCATTGAGATATCACATCTGATGCTATAGGAAGTGTCTCAGGATTGGAATGGGAAGGAGTTTGATATCACATCTCATGCCATGTATGGGTCTCAGGTTTTGTAGAAGCATTGGGATATCACATCTCATGCTATCGGAAGGGTATCAGGATTGGATTTGGAAGGAGTTGGATATCACATCTCATGTTATAGGAAGGGTCTCAGGATTGGAATGGGAAGGACTTGGATATCACATCTCATGCTATAGGAAGGCTCTCAGGTTTGGAAGGGGAAGGAGTTGGATATCACATTTCATGTTAGAGGTAGGATCTCAGGTTTGGTATTAGAGGCATTGAGATATCACATCTCATGCTATCGGAAGGATCTCAGGTTTGGTATTAGAGGCATTGAGATATCACATCTCATGCTATCAGAAGGGTCTCAGGATTGGAATGGGAAGGAGTCGGATATCACATCTCATGCTAAAGGGAGGGTCTCAGGTTTGGAAGTGGAAGGATTTGGATATCACATCTCATGTTATAGGAAGGATCTCAGGTTTGGTATTAGAAGCATTGAGATATCACATCTCATGCTATAGGAAGGGTCTCAGGATTGGAATGGGAAGGAGTTGGATATCACATCTCAAGCTATAGAAAGGGTCTCAGGATTGGAATGGGAAGGAGTTGGATATCACATCTCAAGCTATAGTAAGGGTCTCAGGATTGGAATGGGAAGGAGTTGGATATCACATCTCATGCTATAGGAAGGGTCTCAGGTTTGGTATTAGCATTGAGATATCCCATCTCATGCTATAGGAAGGGTCTCAGGTTTGGAATCGGAAGGAGTTGTATATGACATCTCATGCCATAGGTAGGGTCTCAGGTTTGGTATAAGCATTGAGATATCACATCTCTGCTATCGGAAAGGTCTCAGGATTGGAATGGGAAGGAGTTGGATATCCCATCACGTTATAGGAAGGGTCTCAGGTTTTGTATTAGAAGCATTGAGATATCACATCTCATGGTATAGGCGGGTCTCAGAATTGGAATGGGAAGGAGTTAGATATCACTTCTCAAGCTATAGGAAGGGTCTCAGGATTGGAATGGGAAGGAGTTGGATATCACATCTCATGCTAAAGGGAGGGTCTCAGGTTTGGAAGGGAAAGGATTTGGATATCACATCGCATGTTATAGGAAGGATCTCAGGTTTGGTATTAGAATCATTGAGATATCACATCTCATGCTATCGGAAGTATCTCAGGTTTGGTATTAGAGGCATTGAGATATCACATCTCATGCTATCATAAGGGTCTCAGGATTGGAATGGGAAGGAGTTGGATATCACTTCTCATGCTAAAGGGAGGGTCTCAGGTTTGGAAGGGGAAGGATTTGGATATCACATCACATGTTATAAGAAGGATCTCAGGTTTGGTATTAGAAGCATTGAGATATCACATCTCATGCTATCAGAAGGGTCTCAGGATTGGAATGGGAGGGAGTTGGATATCACATCTCATGCTATAGGAAGGGTCTCAGGTTTGGAACGGGAAGGAGTTGGATATCACATCTCATGTTATAGGAAGAGTCTCAGGTTTGGTATAAGCATTGAGATATCACATCTCTGCAATCGGAAGTGTCTCAGGATTGGGATGGGAAGGAGTTGGATATCACATCTCATGCTATAGGAAGGGTCTCAGGTTTGGAAAGGGAAGGAGTTGGATATCACATTTCATGTTAGAGGAAGGATCTCCGGTTTGGTATTAGAGGCATTGAGATATCACATCTCATGCTATAGGAAGGGTCTCAGGATTGGAATGGGAAGGAGTTGGATATCACATTTCATGCTATAGGAAGGGTCTCAGGTTTGGTATAAGCATTGAGATGTCACATCTCATGCTATATGAAGGGTCTCAGGATTGGAATGGGAAGGAGTTGGATATCACATCTCATGTTATAGGAAGGATCTCAGGTTTGGTATTAGAAGCATTGAGATATCACATCTCATGCTATAGGAAGGGTCTCAGGATTGGAATGGGAAGGAGTTGTATATGACATCTCATGCCATAGGAAGGGTCTCAGGTTTGGTATAAGCATTGAGATATCACATCTCTGCTATCGGAAGGGTGTCAGGATTGGAATGGGAAGGAGTTGGATATCCCATCTCATGTTATAGGAAGAGTCTCAGGTTTGGTATTAGAAGCATTGAGATATCACATCTGATGCTATAGGAAGTGTCTCAGGATTGGAATGGGAAGGAGTTTGATATCACATCTCATGCCATGTATGGGTCTCAGGTTTTGTAGAAGCATTGGGATATCACATCTCATGCTATCGGAAGGGTATCAGGATTGGATTTGGAAGGAGTTGGATATCACATCTCATGTTATAGGAAGGGTCTCAGGATTGGAATGGGAAGGACTTGGATATCACATCTCATGCTATAGGAAGGCTCTCAGGTTTGGAAGGGGAAGAAGTTGGATATCACATTTCATGTTAGAGGTAGGATCTCAGGTTTGGTATTAGAGGCATTGAGATATCACATATCATGCTATCAGAAGGGTCTCAGGATTGGAATGGGAAGGAGTTGGATATCACATCTCATGCTAAAGGGAGGGTCTCAGGTTTGGAAGGGGAAGGATTTGGATATCACGTCTCATGTTATAGGAAGGATCTCAGGTTTGGTATTAGAAGCATTGAGATATCACATCTCATGCTATCGGAAGGATCTCAGGTTTGGTATTAGAGGCATTGAGATATCACATCTCATGCTAAAGGGAGGGTCTCAGGTTTGGAAGGGGAAGGATTTGGATATCACATCTCTTGTTATAGGAAGGATCACAGGTTTGGTATTAGAAGCATTGAGATATCACATCTCATGCTATCGGAAGGGTCTCAGTATTGGAATGGGAAGGAGTTGGATATCACATCTCATGCTAAAGGGAGGGTCTCAGGTTTGGAAGGGGAAGGATTTGGATATCACATCTCATGTTATAGGAAGGATCTCAGGTTTGGTATTAGAGGCATTGAGATATCACATCTCATGCTATCTATCATAAGGGTCTCAGGATTGGAATGGGAAGGAGTTGGATATCACATCTCATGCTAAAGGGAGGGTCTCAGGTTTGGAAGGGGAAGGATTTGGATATCACATCACATGTTATAAGAAGGATCTCAGGTTTGGTATTAGAAGCATTGAGATATCACATCTCATGCTATCGGAAGGGTCTCAGGATTGGAACGGGAAGGAGTCGGATATCACATCTCATGCTATAGGAAGGCTCTCAGGTTTGGAAGGGGAAAGAGTTGGATATCACATTTCATGTTAGAGGTAGGATCTCAGGTTTGGTATTAGAGGCATTGAGATATCACATCTCATGCTATCAGAAGGGTCTCAGGATTGGAATGGGAAGGAGTTGGATATCACATCTCATGCTAAAGGGAGGGTCTCAGGTTTGGAAGGGGAAGGATTTGGATATCACGTCTCATGTTATAGGAAGGATCTCAGGTTTGGTATTAGAAGCATTGAGATATCACATCTCATGCTATCGGAAGGATCTCAGGTTTGGTGGTTTGGTATTAGAGGCATTGAGATATCACATCTCATGCTAAAGGGAGGGTCTCAGGTTTGGAAGGGGAAGGATTTGGATATCACAAATCTTGTTATAGGAAGGATCACAGGTTTGGTATTAGAAGCATTGAGATATCACATCTCATGCTATCGGAAGGATCTCAGTATTGGAATGGGACGGAGTTGGATATCACATCTCATGCTAAAGGGAGGGTCTCAGGTTTGGAAGGGGAAGGATGTGGATATCACATTTCATGTTAGAGGTAGGATCTCAGGTTTGGTATTGGAGGCATTGAGATATCACAGCTCATGCTATCAGAAGGGTCTCAGGATGGGAATGGGAAGGAGTTGGATATCACATCTCATGCTAAAGGGAGGGTCTCAGGTTTGGAACGGGAAGGATTTGGATATCACATCTCATGTTATCGGAAGGATCTCAGGTTTGGTATTAGAAGCATTGAGATATCACATCTCATGCTATAGGAAGGGTCTCAGGTTTGGTATTAGAAGCATTGAGATATCAAGTCTCATGGTATAGGAAGGGTCTCAGAATTGGAATGGGAAGGAGTTGGATATCTCAAGCTATAGGATGGGTCTCAGGATTGGAATGGGAAGGGGTTTGATATCACAACTCATGCCATAGTATGGGTCTCAGGTTTGGTAGAAACATTGGGATATCACATCTCATGCTATCGGAAGGGTATCAGGATTTGATTTGGAAGGAGTTGGATATCCCATCTCATGCTATAGGAAGGGTCTCAGGTTGGAATGGGAAGGAGTTGGATATCACATCTCATGTTATAGGAAGGGTCCCAGGATTGGAATGGGAAGGACTTGGATATCATATCTCATGCTATAGGAAGGCTCTCAGGTTTGGAAGGGGAAGGAGTTGGATATCACATTTCATGTTAGAGGAAGGATCTCAGGTTTGGTATTAGAGGCATTAAGATATCACATCTCATGTTATAGGAAGGGTCTCACGTTTGGTATAAGCATTGAGATATCACATCTCATGCTATAGGAAGGGTCTCAGGATTGGAATGGGAAGGAGTTGGATATCACATCTCAAGCTATAGGAAGGGTCTCACGTTTGGTATAAGCATTGAGATATCACATCTCATGCTATAGGAAGGGTCTCAGGATTGGAATGGGAAGGTGTTGGATATCACATCTCATGTTATAGGAAAGATCTCAGGTTTGGTATTAGAAGCATTGCGACATCACATCTCATGTTATAGGAAGGGTCTCAGGATTGGAATGGGAAGGAGTTGTATATGACATCTCATGCCATAGGAAGGGTCTCAGGTTTGGAATAAGCATTGAGATATCACATCTCATGCTATAGGAAGGGTCTCAGGATTGGAATGGGACGGACTTGGATATCACATCTCATGCTATAGGAAGGGTCTCAGGTTTGGAAGGGGAAGGATTTGGATATCACATCGCATGTTATAGGAAGGATCTCAGGTTTGGTAAGGGAAGGAGTTGGATATCACATTTCATGTTAGAGGTAGGATCTCAGGTTTGGTATTAGAGGCATTGAGGTATCACATCTCATGCTATCAGAAGGGTCTCAGGATTGGAATGGGAAGGAGTTGGATATCACATCTCATGCTAAAGGGAGGGTCTCAGGTTTGGAAGGGGAAGGATTTGGATATCACATTGCATGTTATAGGAAGGATCTCAGGTTTGGTATTAGAATCATTGAGATATCACATCTCATGCTATCGGAAGTATCTCAGGTTTGGTATTAGAGGCATTGAGATATCACATCTCATGCTATCATAAGGGTCTCTGTATTGGAATGGGAAGGAGTTGGATATCACTTCTCATGCTAAAGGGAGGGTCTCAGGTTTGGAAGGGGAAGGATTTGGATATCACATCACATGTTATAAGAAGGATCTCAGGTTTGGTATTAGAAGCATTGAGATATCACATCTCATGCTATCAGAAGGGTCTCAGGATTGGTATGGGAAGGAGTTGGATATCACATCTCATGCTATAGGAAGGGTCTCAGGTTTGGAACGGGAAGGAGTTGGATATCACATCTCATGTTATAGGAAGAGTCTCAGGTTTGGTATAAGCATTGAGATATCACATCTCTGCAATCGGAAGTGTCTCAGGATTGGAATGGGAAGGAGTTGGATATCCCATCTCATGTTATAGGACGGGTCTCAGGTTTGTTATTAGAATCATTGAGATATCATATTGCATGCTGTAGGAAGGGTCTAAGGATTGGAATGGGAAGGACTTGAATATCACATCTCATGCTATAGGTAGGCTCTCAGGTTTGGAAAGGGAAGGAGTTGGATATCACATTTCATGTTAGAGGAAGGATCTCAGGTTTGGTATTAGAGGCATTGAGATATCACATCTCATGCTATAGGAAGGGTCTCAGGATTGGAATGGGAAGGAGTTGGATATCACATTTCATGCTATAGGAAGGGTCTCAGGTTTGGTATAAGCATTGAGATGTCACATCTCATGCTATAGGAAGGGTCTCAGGATTGGAATGGGAAGGAGTTGGATATCACATCTCATGTTATAGGAAGGATCTCAGGTTTGGTATTAGAAGCATTGAGATATCACATCGCATGCTGTAGGAAGGGTCTCAGGATTGGAATGGGAAGGAGTTGGATATTACATCTCATGCTATAGGAAGGGTCTCAGGTTTGGTATAAGCATTGAGATATCACATCTCTGCTATCGGAAGTGTCTCAGGATTGGAATGGGAAGGAGTTGGATATCCCATCTCATGTTATAGGACGGGTCTCAGGTTTGTTATTAGAATCATTGAGATATCATATTGCATGCTGTAGGAAGGGTCTAAGGATTGGAATGGGAAGGACTTGAATATCACATCTCATGCTATAGGTAGGCTCTCAGGTTTGGAAAGAGAAGGAGTTGGATATCACATTTCATGTTAGAGGAAGGATCTCAGGTTTGGTATTAGAGGCATTGAGATATCACATCTCATGCTATAGGAAGGGTCTCAGGATTGGAATGGGAAGGAGTTGGATATCACATTTCATGCTATAGGAAGGGTCTCAGGTTTGGTATAAGCATTGAGATGTCACATCTCATGCTATAGGAAGGGTCTCAGGATTGGAATGGGAAGGAGTTGGATATCACATCTCATGTTATAGGAAGGATCTCAGGTTTGGTATTAGAAGCATTGAGATATCACACCTCATGCTATAGGAAGGGTCTCAGGATTGGAATGGGAAGGAGTTGTATATGACATCTCATGCCATAGGAAGGGTCTCAGGTTTGGTATAAGCATTGAGATATCACATCTCTGCTATCGGAAGGGTCTCAGGATTGGAATGGGAAGGAGTTGGATATCCCATCTCAGGTTATAGGAAGAGTCTCAGGTTTGGTATTAGAAGCATTGAGATATCACATCTGATGCTATAGGAAGTGTCTCAGGATTGGAATGGGAAGGAGTTTGATATCACATCTCATGCCATGTATGGGTCTCAGGTTTTGTAGAAGCATTGGGGTATCACATCTCATGCTATCGGAAGGGTATCAGGATTGAATTTGGAAGGAGTTGGATATCACATCTCATGTTATAGGAAGGGTCTCAGGATTGGAATGGGAAGGACTTGGATATCACCTCTCATGCTATAGGAAGGCTCTCAGGTTTGGAAGGGGAAGGAGTTGGATATCACATTTCATGTTAGAGGTAGGATCTCAGGTTTGGTATTAGAGGCATTGAGATATCACATATCATGCTATCAGAAGGGTCTCAGGATTGGAATGGGAAGGAGTTGGATATCACATCTCATGCTAAAGGGAGGGTCTCAGGTTTGGAAGGGGAAGGATTTGGATATCACGTCTCATGTTATAGGAAGGATCTCAGGTTTGGTATTAGAAGCATTGAGATATCACATCTCATGCTATCGGAAGGATCTCAGGTTTGGTATTAGAGGCATTGAGATATCACATCTCATGCTAAAGGGAGGGTCTCAGGTTTGGAAGCGGAAGGATTTGGATATCACATCACATGTTATAAGAAGGATCTCAGGTTTGGTATTAGAAGCATTGAGATATCACATCTCATGCTATCGGAAGGGTCTCAGGATTGGAATGGGAAGGAGTTGGATATCACATCTCATGCTAAAGGGAGGGTCTCAGGTTTGGAAGGGGAAGGATTTGGATATCACATCTCATGTTATAGGAAGGATCTCAGGTTTGGTATTAGAGGCATTGAGATATCACATCTCATGCTATCTATCATAAGGGTCTCAGGATTGGAATGGGAAGGAGTTGGATATCACATCTCATGCTAAAGGGAGGGTCTCAGGTTTGGAAGGGGAAGGATTTGGATATCACATCACATGTTATAAGAAGGATCTCAGGTTTGGTATTAGAAGCATTGAGATATCACATCTCATGCTATCGGAAGGGTCTCAGGATTGGAACGGGAAGGAGTCGGATATCACATCTCATGCTATAGGAAGGCTCTCAGGTTTGGAAGGGGAAAGAGTTGGATATCACATTTCATGTTAGAGGTAGGATCTCAGGTTTGGTATTAGAGGCATTGAGATATAACATCTCATGCTATCAGAAGGGTCTCAGGATTGGAATGGGAAGGAGTTGGATATCACATCTCATGCTAAAGGGAGGGTCTCAGGTTTGGAAGGGGAAGGATTTGGATATCACGTCTCATGTTATAGGAAGGATCTCAGGTTTGGTATTAGAAGCATTGAGATATCACATCTCATGCTATCGGAAGGATCTCAGGTTTGGTGGTTTGGTATTAGAGGCATTGAGATATCACATCTCATGCTAAAGGGAGGGTCTCAGGTTTGGAAGGGGAAGGATTTGGATATCACATCTCATGCTAAAGGTAGGGTCTCAGGTTTGGAAGGGGAAGGATGTGGATATCACATTTCATGTTAGAGGTAGGATCTCAGGTTTGGTATTGGAGGCATTGAGATATCACATCTCATGCTATCAGAAGGGTCTCAGGATGGGAATGGGAAGGAGTTGGATATCACATCTCATGCTAAAGGGAGGGTCTCAGGTTTGGAAGGGGAAGGATTTGGATATCACATCTCATGTTATCGGAAGGATCTCAGGTTTGGTATTAGAAGCATTCAGATATCACATCTCATGCTATAGGAAGGGTCTCAGGTTTGGTATTAGAAGCATTGAGATATCAAGTCTCATGGTATAGGAAGGGTCTCAGAATTGGAATGGGAAGGAGTTGGATATCTCAAGCTATAGGATGGGTCTCAGGATTGGAATGGGAAGGGGTTTGATATCACATCTCATGTTATGGGAAGGGTCCCAGGATTGGAATGGGAAGGACTTGGATATCATATCTCATGCTATAGGAAGGCTCTCAGGTTTGGAAGGGGAAGGAGTTGGATATCACATTTCATGTTAGAGGAAGGATCTCAGGTTTGGTATTAGAGGCATTAAGATATCACATCTCATGTTATAGGAAGGGTCTCACGTTTGGTATAAGCATTGAGATATCACATCTCATGCTATAGGAAGGGTCTCAGGATTGGAATGGGAAGGAGTTGGATATCACATCTCAAGCTATAGGAAGGGTCTCACGTTTGGTATAAGCATTGAGATATCACATCTCATGCTATAGGAAAGGTCTCAGGATTGGAATGGGAAGGTGTTGGATATCACATCTCATGTTATAGGAAAGATCTCAGGTTTGGTATTAGAAGCATTGCGACATCACATCTCATGTTATAGGAAGGGACTCAGGATTGGAATGGGAAGAAGTTGGCTATCACATCTCATGCTATAGGAAGGGTCTCAGGTTTGGTATAAGCATTGAGATATCACATCTCTGCTATCGGAAGTGTCTCAGGATTGGAATGGGAAGGAGTTGGATATCCCATCTCATGTTATAGGACGGGTCTCAGGTTTGTTATTAGAATCATTGAGATATCATATTGCATGCTGTAGGAAGGGTCTAAGGATTGGAATGGGAAGGACTTGAATATCACATCTCATGCTATAGGTAGGCTCTCAGGTTTGGAAAGGGAAGGAGTTGGATATCACATTTCATGTTAGAGGAAGGATCTCAGGTTTGGTATTAGAGGCATTGAGATATCACATCTCATGCTATAGGAAGGGTCTAAGGATTGGAATGGGAAGGAGTTGGATATCACATTTCATGCTATAGGAAGGGTCTCAGGTTTGGTATAAGCATTGAGATGTCACATCTCATGCTATAGGAAGGGTCTCAGGATTGGAATGGGAAGGAGTTGGATATCACATCTCATGTTATAGGAAGGATCTCAGGTTTGGTATTAGAAGCATTGAGATATCACATCTCATGCTATAGGAAGGGTCTCAGGATTGGAATGGGAAGGAGTTGTATATGACATCTCATGCCATAGGAAGGGTCTCAGGTTTGGTATAAGCATTGAGATATCACATCTCTGCTATCGGAAGGGTCTCAGGATTGGAATGGGAAGGAGTTGGATATCCCATCTCAGGTTATAGGAAGAGTCTCAGGTTTGGTATTAGAGGCATTGAGATATCACATCTGATGCTATAGGAAGTGTCTCAGGATTGGAATGGGAAGGAGTTTGATATCACATCTCATGCCATGTATGGGTCTCAGGTTTTGTAGAAGCATTGGGATATCACATCTCATGCTATCGGAAGGGTATCAGGATTGGATTTGGAAGGAGTTGGATATCACATCTCATGTTATAGGAAGGGTCTCAGGATTGGAATGGGAAGGACTTGGATATCACATCTCATGCTATAGGAAGGCTCTCAGGTTTGGAAGGGGAAGGAGTTGGATATCACATTTCATGTTAGAGGTAGGATCTCAGGTTTGGTATTAGAGGCATTGAGATATCACATATCATGCTATCAGAAGGGTCTCAGGATTGGAATGGGAAGGAGTTGGATATCACATCTCATGCTAAAGGGAGGGTCTCAGGTTTGGAAGGGGAAGGATTTGGATATCACGTCTCATGTTATAGGAAGGATCTCAGGTTTGGTATTAGAAGCATTGAGATATCACATCTCATGCTATCGGAAGGATCTCAGGTTTGGTGGTTTGGTATTAGAGGCATTGAGATATCACATCTCATGCTAAAGGGAGGGTCTCAGGTTTGGAAGGGGAAGGATTTGGATATCACATCTCATGTTATCGGAAGGATCTCAGGTTTGGTATTAGAAGCATTGAGATATCACATCTCATGCTATCGGAAGGGTCTCAGGATTGGAATGGGACGGAGTTGGATATCACATCTCATGCTAAAGGGAGGGTCTCAGGTTTGGAAGGGGAAGGATGTGGATATCACATTTCATGTTAGAGGTAGGATCTCAGGTTTGGTATTGGAGGCATTGAGATATCACATCTCATGCTATCAGAAGGGTCTCAGGATGGGAATGGGAAGGAGTTGGATATCACATCTCATGCTAAAGGGAGGGTCTCAGGTTTGGAAGGGGAAGGATTTGGATATCACATCTCATGTTATCGGAAGGATCTCAGGTTTGGTATTAGAAGCATTGAGATATCACATCTCATGCTATAGGAAGGGTCTCAGGTTTGGTATTAGAAGCATTGAGATATCAAGTCTCATGGTATAGGAAGGGTCTCAGAATTGGAATGGGAAGGAGTTGGATATCTCAAGCTATAGGATGGGTCTCAGGATTGGAATGGGAAGGGGTTTGATATCACATCTCATGTTATGGGAAGGGTCCCAGGATTGGAATGGGAAGGACTTGGATATCATATCTCATGCTATAGGAAGGCTCTCAGGTTTGGAAGGGGAAGGAGTTGGATATCACATTTCATGTTAGAGGAAGGATCTCAGGTTTGGTATTAGAGGCATTAAGATATCACATCTCATGTTATAGGAAGGGTCTCACGTTTGGTATAAGCATTGAGATATCACATCTCATGCTATAGAAGGGTCTCAGGATTGGAATGGGAAGGAGTTGGATATCACATCTCAAGCTATAGGAAGGGTCTCACGTTTGGTATAAGCATTGAGATATCACGTCTCATGCTATAGGAAAGGTCTCAGGATTGGAATGGGAAGGTGTTGGATATCACATCTCATGTTATAGGAAAGATCTCAGGTTTGGTATTAGAAGCATTGCGACATCACATCTCATGTTATAGGAAGGGTCTCAGGATTGGAATGGGAAGAAGTTGGCTATCACATCTCATGCTATAGGAAGGGTCTCAGGTTTGGTATAAGCATTGAGATATCACATCTCATGCTATAGGAAGGGTCTCAGGATTGGAATGGGAAGGAGTTGTATATGACATCTCATGCCATAGGAAGGGTCTCAGGTTTGGAATAAGCATTGAGATATCACATCTCATGCTATAGGAAGGGTCTCAGGATTGGAATGGGACGGACTTGGATATCACATCTCATGCTATAGGGAGGGTCTCAGGTTTGGAAGGGGAAGGATTTGGATATCACATCTCATGCTATCAGAAGGGTCTCAGGATTGGTATGGGAAGGAGTTGTATATGACATCTCATGCCATAGGAAGGGTCTCAGGTTTGGAATAAGCATTGAGGTATCACATCTCATGCTATCAGAAGGGTCTCAGGATTGGAATGGGAAGGAGTTGGATATCACATCTCATGCTAAAGGGAGGGTCTCAGGTTTGGAAGGGGAAGGATTTGGATATCACATCGCATGTTATAGGAAGGATCTCAGGTTTGGTATTAGAATCATTGAGATATCACATCTCATGGTATCGGAAGTATCTCAGGTTTGGTATTAGAGGCATTGAGATATCACATCTCATGCTATCATAAGGGTCTCAGGATTGGAATGGGAAGGAGTTGGATATCACTTCTCATGCTAAAGGGAGGGTCTCAGGTTTGGAAGGGGAAGGATTTGGATATCACATCACATGTTATAAGAAGGATCTCAGGTTTGGTATTAGAAGCATTGAGATATCACATCTCATGCTATCAGAAGGGTCTCAGGATTGGAATGGGAAGGAGTTGGATATCACATCTCATGCTATAGGAAGGGTCTCAGGTTTGGAACGGGAAGGAGTTGGATATCACATCTCATGTTATAGGAAGAGTCTCAGGTTTGGTATAAGCATTGAGATATCACATCTCTGCAATCAGAAGTGTCTCAGGATTGGGATGGGAAGGAGTTGGATATCACATCTCATGCTATAGGAAGGGTCTCAGGTTTGGAACGGGAAGGAGTTGGATATCCCATCTCATGTTATAGGACGGGTCTCAGGTTTGGTATTAGAAGCATTGAGATATCACATCGCATGCTGTAGGAAGGGTCTCAGGATTGGAATGGGAAGGAGTTGGATATTACATCTCATGCTATAGGAAGGGTCTCAGGTTTGGTATAAGCATTGAGATATCACATCTCTGCTATCGGAAGTGTCTCAGGATTGGAATGGGAAGGAGTTGGATATCCCATCTCATGTTATAGGACGGGTCTCAGGTTTGTTATTAGAATCATTGAGATATCATATTGCATGCTGTAGGAAGGGTCTAAGGATTGGAATGGGAAGGACTTGAATATCACATCTCATGCTATAGGTAGGCTCTCAGGTTTGGAGAGGGAAGGAGTTGGATATCACATTTCATGTTAGAGGAAGGATCTCAGGTTTGGTATTAGAGGCATTGAGATATCACATCTCATGCTATAGGAAGGGTCTCAGGATTGGAATGGGAAGGAGTTGGATATCACATCTCATGCTATAGGAAGGGTCTCAGGTGTGGTATAAGCATTGAGATGTCACATCTCATGCTATAGGAAGGGTCTCAGGATTGGAATGGGAAGGAGTTGGATATCACATCTCATGTTATAGGAAGGATCTCAGGTTTGGTATTAGAAGCATTGAGATATCACATCTGATGCTATAGGAAGTGTCTCAGGATTGGAATGGGAAGGAGTTTGATATCACATCTCATGCCATGTATGGGTCTCAGGTTTTGTAGAATAATTGGGATATCACATCTCATGCTATCGGAAGGGTATCACGATTGGATTTGGAAGGAGTTGGATATCACATCTCATGTTATAGGAAGGGTCTCAGGATTGGAATGGGAAGGACTTGGATATCACATCTCATGCTATAGGAAGGCTCTCAGGTTTGGAAGGGGAAGGAGTTGGATATCACATTTCATGTTAGAGGTAGGATCTCAGGTTTGGTATTAGAGGCATTGAGATATCACATCTCATGCTATCAGAAGGGTCTCAGGATTGGAATGGGAAGGAGTTGGATATCACATCTCATGCTAAAGGGAGGGTCTCAGGTTTGGAAGGGGATGGATTTGGATATCACATCTCATGTTATAGGAAGGATCTCAGGTTTGGTATTAGAAGCAATGAGATATCACATCTCATGCTATCGGAAGGATCTCAGGTTTGGTATTAGAGGCATTGAGATATCACATCTCATGCTATCAGAAGGGTCTCAGGATTGGAATGGGAAGGAGTCGGATATCACATCTCATGCTAAAGGGAGGGTCTCAGGTTTGGAAGTGGAAGGATTTGGATATCACATCTCATGTTATAGGAAGGATCTCAGGTTTGGTATTAGAAGCATTGAGATATCACATCTCATGCTATAGGAAGGGTCTCAGTATTGGAATGGGAAGGAGTTGGATATCACATCTCAAGCTATAGAAAGGGTCTCAGGATTGGAATGGGAAGGAGTTGGATATCACATCTCAAGCTATAGTAAGGGTCTCAGGATTGGAATGGGAAGGAGTTGGATATCACATCTCATGCTATAGGAAGGGTCTCAGGTTTGGTATTAGCATTGAGATATCCCATCTCATGCTATAGGAAGGGTCTCAGGTTTGGAATCGGAAGGAGTTGTATATGACATCTCATGCCATAGGTAGGGTCTCAGGTTTGGTATAAGCATTGAGATATCACATCTCTGCTATCGGAAGGGTCTCAGGATTGGAATGGGAAGGAGTTGGATATCCCATCTCGTTATAGGAAGGGTCTCAGGTTTGGTATAAGAAGCATTGAGATATCACATCTCATGGTATAGGACGGGTCTCAGAATTGGAATGGGAAGGATTTAGATATCACTTCTCAAGCTATAGGAAGGGTCTCAGGATTGGAATGGGAAGGAGTTGGATATCACATCTCATGCTAAAGGGAGGGTCTCAGGTTTGGAAGGGGAAGGATTTGGATATCACATCGCATGTTATAGGAAGGATCTCAGGTTTGGTATTAGAATCATTGAGATATCACATCTCATGCTATCGGAAGTATCTCAGGTTTGGTATTAGAGGCATTGAGATATCACATCTCATGCTATCATAAGGGTCTCAGGATTGGAATGGGAAGGAGTTGGATATCACTTCTCATGCTAAAGGGAGGGTCTCAGGTTTGGAAGGGGAAGGATTTGGATATCACATCACATGTTATAAGAAGGATCTCAGGTTTGGTATTAGAAGCATTGAGATATCACATCTCATGCTATCAGAAGGGTCTCAGGATTGGAATGGGAGGGAGTTGGATATCACATCTCATGCTATAGGAAGGGTCTCAGGTTTGGAACGGGAAGGAGTTGGATATCACATCTCATGTTATAGGAAGAGTCTCAGGTTTGGTATAAGCATTGAGATATCACATCTCTGCAATCGGAAGTGTCTCAGGATTGGGATGGGAAGGAGTTGGATATCACATCTCATGCTATAGGAAGGGTCTCAGGTTTGGAACGGGAAGGAGTTGGATATCCCATCTCATGTTATAGGACGGGTCTCAGGTTTGGTATTAGAAGCATTGAGATATCACATCGCATGCTGTAGGAAGGGTCTCAGGATTGGAATGGGAAGGAGTTGGATATTACATCTCATGCTATAGGAAGGGTCTCAGGTTTGGTATAAGCATTGAGATATCACATCTCTGCTATCGGAAGTGTCTCAGGATTGGAATGGGAAGGAGTTGGATATCCCATCTCATGTTATAGGACGGGTCTCAGGTTTGTTATTAGAATCATTGAGATATCATATTGCATGCTGTAGGAAGGGTCTAAGGATTGGAATGGGAAGGACTTGAATATCACATCTCATGCTATAGGTAGGCTCTCAGGTTTGGAAAGGGAAGGAGTTGGATATCACATTTCATGTTAGAGGAAGGATCTCAGGTTTGGTATTAGAGGCATTGAGATATCACATCTCATGCTATAGGAAGGGTCTCAGGATTGGAATGGGAAGGAGTTGGATATCACATTTCATGCTATAGGAAGGGTCTCAGGTTTGGTATAAGCATTGAGATGTCACATCTCATGCTATAGGAAGGGTCTCAGGATTGGAATGGGAAGGAGTTGGATATCACATCTCATGTTATAGGAAGGATCTCAGGTTTGGTATTAGAAGCATTGAGATATCACACCTCATGCTATAGGAAGGGTCTCAGGATTGGAATGGGAAGGAGTTGTATATGACATCTCATGCCATAGGAAGGGTCTCAGGTTTGGTATAAGCATTGAGATATCACATCTCTGCTATCGGAAGGGTCTCAGGATTGGAATGGGAAGGAGTTGGATATCCCATCTCAGGTTATAGGAAGAGTCTCAGGTTTGGTATTAGAAGCATTGAGATATCACATCTGATGCTATAGGAAGTGTCTCAGGATTGGAATGGGAAGGAGTTTGATATCACATCTCATGCCATGTATGGGTCTCAGGTTTTGTAGAAGCATTGGGGTATCACATCTCATGCTATCGGAAGGGTATCAGGATTGAATTTGGAAGGAGTTGGATATCACATCTCATGTTATAGGAAGGGTCTCAGGATTGGAATGGGAAGGACTTGGATATCACCTCTCATGCTATAGGAAGGCTCTCAGGTTTGGAAGGGGAAGGAGTTGGATATCACATTTCATGTTAGAGGTAGGATCTCAGGTTTGGTATTAGAGGCATTGAGATATCACATATCATGCTATCAGAAGGGTCTCAGGATTGGAATGGGAAGGAGTTGGATATCACATCTCATGCTAAAGGGAGGGTCTCAGGTTTGGAAGGGGAAGGATTTGGATATCACGTCTCATGTTATAGGAAGGATCTCAGGTTTGGTATTAGAAGCATTGAGATATCACATCTCATGCTATCGGAAGGATCTCAGGTTTGGTATTAGAGGCATTGAGATATCACATCTCATGCTAAAGGGAGGGTCTCAGGTTTGGAAGCGGAAGGATTTGGATATCACATCACATGTTATAAGAAGGATCTCAGGTTTGGTATTAGAAGCATTGAGATATCACATCTCATGCTATCGGAAGGGTCTCAGGATTGGAATGGGAAGGAGTTGGATATCACATCTCATGCTAAAGGGAGGGTCTCAGGTTTGGAAGGGGAAGGATTTGGATATCACATCTCATGTTATAGGAAGGATCTCAGGTTTGGTATTAGAGGCATTGAGATATCACATCTCATGCTATCTATCATAAGGGTCTCAGGATTGGAATGGGAAGGAGTTGGATATCACATCTCATGCTAAAGGGAGGGTCTCAGGTTTGGAAGGGGAAGGATTTGGATATCACATCACATGTTATAAGAAGGATCTCAGGTTTGGTATTAGAAGCATTGAGATATCACATCTCATGCTATCGGAAGGGTCTCAGGATTGGAACGGGAAGGAGTCGGATATCACATCTCATGCTATAGGAAGGCTCTCAGGTTTGGAAGGGGAAAGAGTTGGATATCACATTTCATGTTAGAGGTAGGATCTCAGGTTTGGTATTAGAGGCATTGAGATATAACATCTCATGCTATCAGAAGGGTCTCAGGATTGGAATGGGAAGGAGTTGGATATCACATCTCATGCTAAAGGGAGGGTCTCAGGTTTGGAAGGGGAAGGATTTGGATATCACGTCTCATGTTATAGGAAGGATCTCAGGTTTGGTATTAGAAGCATTGAGATATCACATCTCATGCTATCGGAAGGATCTCAGGTTTGGTGGTTTGGTATTAGAGGCATTGAGATATCACATCTCATGCTAAAGGGAGGGTCTCAGGTTTGGAAGGGGAAGGATTTGGATATCACATCTCATGCTAAAGGTAGGGTCTCAGGTTTGGAAGGGGAAGGATGTGGATATCACATTTCATGTTAGAGGTAGGATCTCAGGTTTGGTATTGGAGGCATTGAGATATCACATCTCATGCTATCAGAAGGGTCTCAGGATGGGAATGGGAAGGAGTTGGATATCACATCTCATGCTAAAGGGAGGGTCTCAGGTTTGGAAGGGGAAGGATTTGGATATCACATCTCATGTTATCGGAAGGATCTCAGGTTTGGTATTAGAAGCATTCAGATATCACATCTCATGCTATAGGAAGGGTCTCAGGTTTGGTATTAGAAGCATTGAGATATCAAGTCTCATGGTATAGGAAGGGTCTCAGAATTGGAATGGGAAGGAGTTGGATATCTCAAGCTATAGGATGGGTCTCAGGATTGGAATGGGAAGGGGTTTGATATCACATCTCATGTTATGGGAAGGGTCCCAGGATTGGAATGGGAAGGACTTGGATATCATATCTCATGCTATAGGAAGGCTCTCAGGTTTGGAAGGGGAAGGAGTTGGATATCACATTTCATGTTAGAGGAAGGATCTCAGGTTTGGTATTAGAGGCATTAAGATATCACATCTCATGTTATAGGAAGGGTCTCACGTTTGGTATAAGCATTGAGATATCACATCTCATGCTATAGGAAGGGTCTCAGGATTGGAATGGGAAGGAGTTGGATATCACATCTCAAGCTATAGGAAGGGTCTCACGTTTGGTATAAGCATTGAGATATCACATCTCATGCTATAGGAAAGGTCTCAGGATTGGAATGGGAAGGTGTTGGATATCACATCTCATGTTATAGGAAAGATCTCAGGTTTGGTATTAGAAGCATTGCGACATCACATCTCATGTTATAGGAAGGGACTCAGGATTGGAATGGGAAGAAGTTGGCTATCACATCTCATGCTATAGGAAGGGTCTCAGGTTTGGTATAAGCATTGAGATATCACATCTCTGCTATCGGAAGTGTCTCAGGATTGGAATGGGAAGGAGTTGGATATCCCATCTCATGTTATAGGACGGGTCTCAGGTTTGTTATTAGAATCATTGAGATATCATATTGCATGCTGTAGGAAGGGTCTAAGGATTGGAATGGGAAGGACTTGAATATCACATCTCATGCTATAGGTAGGCTCTCAGGTTTGGAAAGGGAAGGAGTTGGATATCACATTTCATGTTAGAGGAAGGATCTCAGGTTTGGTATTAGAGGCATTGAGATATCACATCTCATGCTATAGGAAGGGTCTAAGGATTGGAATGGGAAGGAGTTGGATATCACATTTCATGCTATAGGAAGGGTCTCAGGTTTGGTATAAGCATTGAGATGTCACATCTCATGCTATAGGAAGGGTCTCAGGATTGGAATGGGAAGGAGTTGGATATCACATCTCATGTTATAGGAAGGATCTCAGGTTTGGTATTAGAAGCATTGAGATATCACATCTCATGCTATAGGAAGGGTCTCAGGATTGGAATGGGAAGGAGTTGTATATGACATCTCATGCCATAGGAAGGGTCTCAGGTTTGGTATAAGCATTGAGATATCACATCTCTGCTATCGGAAGGGTCTCAGGATTGGAATGGGAAGGAGTTGGATATCCCATCTCAGGTTATAGGAAGAGTCTCAGGTTTGGTATTAGAGGCATTGAGATATCACATCTGATGCTATAGGAAGTGTCTCAGGATTGGAATGGGAAGGAGTTTGATATCACATCTCATGCCATGTATGGGTCTCAGGTTTTGTAGAAGCATTGGGATATCACATCTCATGCTATCGGAAGGGTATCAGGATTGGATTTGGAAGGAGTTGGATATCACATCTCATGTTATAGGAAGGGTCTCAGGATTGGAATGGGAAGGACTTGGATATCACATCTCATGCTATAGGAAGGCTCTCAGGTTTGGAAGGGGAAGGAGTTGGATATCACATTTCATGTTAGAGGTAGGATCTCAGGTTTGGTATTAGAGGCATTGAGATATCACATATCATGCTATCAGAAGGGTCTCAGGATTGGAATGGGAAGGAGTTGGATATCACATCTCATGCTAAAGGGAGGGTCTCAGGTTTGGAAGGGGAAGGATTTGGATATCACGTCTCATGTTATAGGAAGGATCTCAGGTTTGGTATTAGAAGCATTGAGATATCACATCTCATGCTATCGGAAGGATCTCAGGTTTGGTGGTTTGGTATTAGAGGCATTGAGATATCACATCTCATGCTAAAGGGAGGGTCTCAGGTTTGGAAGGGGAAGGATTTGGATATCACATCTCATGTTATCGGAAGGATCTCAGGTTTGGTATTAGAAGCATTGAGATATCACATCTCATGCTATCGGAAGGGTCTCAGGATTGGAATGGGACGGAGTTGGATATCACATCTCATGCTAAAGGGAGGGTCTCAGGTTTGGAAGGGGAAGGATGTGGATATCACATTTCATGTTAGAGGTAGGATCTCAGGTTTGGTATTGGAGGCATTGAGATATCACATCTCATGCTATCAGAAGGGTCTCAGGATGGGAATGGGAAGGAGTTGGATATCACATCTCATGCTAAAGGGAGGGTCTCAGGTTTGGAAGGGGAAGGATTTGGATATCACATCTCATGTTATCGGAAGGATCTCAGGTTTGGTATTAGAAGCATTGAGATATCACATCTCATGCTATAGGAAGGGTCTCAGGTTTGGTATTAGAAGCATTGAGATATCAAGTCTCATGGTATAGGAAGGGTCTCAGAATTGGAATGGGAAGGAGTTGGATATCTCAAGCTATAGGATGGGTCTCAGGATTGGAATGGGAAGGGGTTTGATATCACATCTCATGTTATGGGAAGGGTCCCAGGATTGGAATGGGAAGGACTTGGATATCATATCTCATGCTATAGGAAGGCTCTCAGGTTTGGAAGGGGAAGGAGTTGGATATCACATTTCATGTTAGAGGAAGGATCTCAGGTTTGGTATTAGAGGCATTAAGATATCACATCTCATGTTATAGGAAGGGTCTCACGTTTGGTATAAGCATTGAGATATCACATCTCATGCTATAGAAGGGTCTCAGGATTGGAATGGGAAGGAGTTGGATATCACATCTCAAGCTATAGGAAGGGTCTCACGTTTGGTATAAGCATTGAGATATCACGTCTCATGCTATAGGAAAGGTCTCAGGATTGGAATGGGAAGGTGTTGGATATCACATCTCATGTTATAGGAAAGATCTCAGGTTTGGTATTAGAAGCATTGCGACATCACATCTCATGTTATAGGAAGGGTCTCAGGATTGGAATGGGAAGAAGTTGGCTATCACATCTCATGCTATAGGAAGGGTCTCAGGTTTGGTATAAGCATTGAGATATCACATCTCATGCTATAGGAAGGGTCTCAGGATTGGAATGGGAAGGAGTTGTATATGACATCTCATGCCATAGGAAGGGTCTCAGGTTTGGAATAAGCATTGAGATATCACATCTCATGCTATAGGAAGGGTCTCAGGATTGGAATGGGACGGACTTGGATATCACATCTCATGCTATAGGGAGGGTCTCAGGTTTGGAAGGGGAAGGATTTGGATATCACATCTCATGCTATCAGAAGGGTCTCAGGATTGGTATGGGAAGGAGTTGTATATGACATCTCATGCCATAGGAAGGGTCTCAGGTTTGGAATAAGCATTGAGGTATCACATCTCATGCTATCAGAAGGGTCTCAGGATTGGAATGGGAAGGAGTTGGATATCACATCTCATGCTAAAGGGAGGGTCTCAGGTTTGGAAGGGGAAGGATTTGGATATCACATCGCATGTTATAGGAAGGATCTCAGGTTTGGTATTAGAATCATTGAGATATCACATCTCATGGTATCGGAAGTATCTCAGGTTTGGTATTAGAGGCATTGAGATATCACATCTCATGCTATCATAAGGGTCTCAGGATTGGAATGGGAAGGAGTTGGATATCACTTCTCATGCTAAAGGGAGGGTCTCAGGTTTGGAAGGGGAAGGATTTGGATATCACATCACATGTTATAAGAAGGATCTCAGGTTTGGTATTAGAAGCATTGAGATATCACATCTCATGCTATCAGAAGGGTCTCAGGATTGGAATGGGAAGGAGTTGGATATCACATCTCATGCTATAGGAAGGGTCTCAGGTTTGGAACGGGAAGGAGTTGGATATCACATCTCATGTTATAGGAAGAGTCTCAGGTTTGGTATAAGCATTGAGATATCACATCTCTGCAATCAGAAGTGTCTCAGGATTGGGATGGGAAGGAGTTGGATATCACATCTCATGCTATAGGAAGGGTCTCAGGTTTGGAACGGGAAGGAGTTGGATATCCCATCTCATGTTATAGGACGGGTCTCAGGTTTGGTATTAGAAGCATTGAGATATCACATCGCATGCTGTAGGAAGGGTCTCAGGATTGGAATGGGAAGGAGTTGGATATTACATCTCATGCTATAGGAAGGGTCTCAGGTTTGGTATAAGCATTGAGATATCACATCTCTGCTATCGGAAGTGTCTCAGGATTGGAATGGGAAGGAGTTGGATATCCCATCTCATGTTATAGGACGGGTCTCAGGTTTGTTATTAGAATCATTGAGATATCATATTGCATGCTGTAGGAAGGGTCTAAGGATTGGAATGGGAAGGACTTGAATATCACATCTCATGCTATAGGTAGGCTCTCAGGTTTGGAGAGGGAAGGAGTTGGATATCACATTTCATGTTAGAGGAAGGATCTCAGGTTTGGTATTAGAGGCATTGAGATATCACATCTCATGCTATAGGAAGGGTCTCAGGATTGGAATGGGAAGGAGTTGGATATCACATCTCATGCTATAGGAAGGGTCTCAGGTGTGGTATAAGCATTGAGATGTCACATCTCATGCTATAGGAAGGGTCTCAGGATTGGAATGGGAAGGAGTTGGATATCACATCTCATGTTATAGGAAGGATCTCAGGTTTGGTATTAGAAGCATTGAGATATCACATCTGATGCTATAGGAAGTGTCTCAGGATTGGAATGGGAAGGAGTTTGATATCACATCTCATGCCATGTATGGGTCTCAGGTTTTGTAGAATAATTGGGATATCACATCTCATGCTATCGGAAGGGTATCACGATTGGATTTGGAAGGAGTTGGATATCACATCTCATGTTATAGGAAGGGTCTCAGGATTGGAATGGGAAGGACTTGGATATCACATCTCATGCTATAGGAAGGCTCTCAGGTTTGGAAGGGGAAGGAGTTGGATATCACATTTCATGTTAGAGGTAGGATCTCAGGTTTGGTATTAGAGGCATTGAGATATCACATCTCATGCTATCAGAAGGGTCTCAGGATTGGAATGGGAAGGAGTTGGATATCACATCTCATGCTAAAGGGAGGGTCTCAGGTTTGGAAGGGGATGGATTTGGATATCACATCTCATGTTATAGGAAGGATCTCAGGTTTGGTATTAGAAGCAATGAGATATCACATCTCATGCTATCGGAAGGATCTCAGGTTTGGTATTAGAGGCATTGAGATATCACATCTCATGCTATCAGAAGGGTCTCAGGATTGGAATGGGAAGGAGTCGGATATCACATCTCATGCTAAAGGGAGGGTCTCAGGTTTGGAAGTGGAAGGATTTGGATATCACATCTCATGTTATAGGAAGGATCTCAGGTTTGGTATTAGAAGCATTGAGATATCACATCTCATGCTATAGGAAGGGTCTCAGTATTGGAATGGGAAGGAGTTGGATATCACATCTCAAGCTATAGAAAGGGTCTCAGGATTGGAATGGGAAGGAGTTGGATATCACATCTCAAGCTATAGTAAGGGTCTCAGGATTGGAATGGGAAGGAGTTGGATATCACATCTCATGCTATAGGAAGGGTCTCAGGTTTGGTATTAGCATTGAGATATCCCATCTCATGCTATAGGAAGGGTCTCAGGTTTGGAATCGGAAGGAGTTGTATATGACATCTCATGCCATAGGTAGGGTCTCAGGTTTGGTATAAGCATTGAGATATCACATCTCTGCTATCGGAAGGGTCTCAGGATTGGAATGGGAAGGAGTTGGATATCCCATCTCGTTATAGGAAGGGTCTCAGGTTTGGTATAAGAAGCATTGAGATATCACATCTCATGGTATAGGACGGGTCTCAGAATTGGAATGGGAAGGATTTAGATATCACTTCTCAAGCTATAGGAAGGGTCTCAGGATTGGAATGGGAAGGAGTTGGATATCACATCTCATGCTAAAGGGAGGGTCTCAGGTTTGGAAGGGGAAGGATTTGGATATCACATCGCATGTTATAGGAAGGATCTCAGGTTTGGTATTAGAATCATTGAGATATCACATCTCATGCTATCGGAAGTATCTCAGGTTTGGTATTAGAGGCATTGAGATATCACATCTCATGCTATCATAAGGGTCTCAGGATTGGAATGGGAAGGAGTTGGATATCACTTCTCATGCTAAAGGGAGGGTCTCAGGTTTGGAAGGGGAAGGATTTGGATATCACATCACATGTTATAAGAAGGATCTCAGGTTTGGTATTAGAAGCATTGAGATATCACATCTCATGCTATCAGAAGGGTCTCAGGATTGGAATGGGAGGGAGTTGGATATCACATCTCATGCTATAGGAAGGGTCTCAGGTTTGGAACGGGAAGGAGTTGGATATCACATCTCATGTTATAGGAAGAGTCTCAGGTTTGGTATAAGCATTGAGATATCACATCTCTGCAATCGGAAGTGTCTCAGGATTGGGATGGGAAGGAGTTGGATATCACATCTCATGCTATAGGAAGGGTCTCAGGTTTGGAACGGGAAGGAGTTGGATATCCCATCTCATGTTATAGGACGGGTCTCAGGTTTGGTATTAGAAGCATTGAGATATCACATCGCATGCTGTAGGAAGGGTCTCAGGATTGGAATGGGAAGGAGTTGGATATTACATCTCATGCTATAGGAAGGGTCTCAGGTTTGGTATAAGCATTGAGATATCACATCTCTGCTATCGGAAGTGTCTCAGGATTGGAATGGGAAGGAGTTGGATATCCCATCTCATGTTATAGGACGGGTCTCAGGTTTGTTATTAGAATCATTGAGATATCATATTGCATGCTGTAGGAAGGGTCTAAGGATTGGAATGGGAAGGACTTGAATATCACATCTCATGCTATAGGTAGGCTCTCAGGTTTGGAAAGGGAAGGAGTTGGATATCACATTTCATGTTAGAGGAAGGATCTCAGGTTTGGTATTAGAGGCATTGAGATATCACATCTCATGCTATAGGAAGGGTCTCAGGATTGGAATGGGAAGGAGTTGGATATCACATTTCATGCTATAGGAAGGGTCTCAGGTTTGGTATAAGCATTGAGATGTCACATCTCATGCTATAGGAAGGGTCTCAGGATTGGAATGGGAAGGAGTTGGATATCACATCTCATGTTATAGGAAGGATCTCAGGTTTGGTATTAGAAGCATTGATATATCACATCTCATGCTATAGGAAGGGTCTCAGGGTTGGAATGGGAAGGAGTTGTATATGACATCTCATGCCATAGGAAGGGTCTCAGGTTTGGTATAAGCATTGAGATATCACATCTCTGCTATCGGAAGTGTCTCAGGATTGGAATGGGAAGGAGTTGGATATCCCATCTCATGTTATAGGACGGGTCTCAGGTTTGTTATTAGAATCATTGAGATATCATATTGCATGCTGTAGGAAGGGTCTAAGGATTGGAATGGGAAGGACTTGAATATCACATCTCATGCTATAGGTAGGCTCTCAGGTTTGGAAAGGGAAGGAGTTGGATATCACATTTCATGTTAGAGGAAGGATCTCAGGTTTGGTATTAGAGGCATTGAGATATCACATCTCATGCTATAGGAAGGGTCTCAGGATTGGAATGGGAAGGAGTTGGATATCACATCTCATGCTATAGGAAGGGTCTCAGGTGTGGTATAAGCATTGAGATGTCACATCTCATGCTATAGGAAGGGTCTCAGGATTGGAATGGGAAGGAATTGGATATCACATCTCATGTTATAGGAAGGATCTCAGGTTTGGTATTAGAAGCATTGAGATATCACATCTCATGCTATAGGAAGGGTCTCAGGATTGGAATGGGAAGGAGTTGTATATGACATCTCATGCCATAGGAAGGGTCTCAGGTTTGGTATAAGCATTGAGATATCACATCTCTGCTATCGGAAGGGTCTCAGGATTGGAATGGGAAGGAGTTGGATATCCCATCTCATGTTATAGGAAGAGTCTCAGGTTTGGTATTAGAAGCATTGAGATATCACATCTGATGCTATAGGAAGTGTCTCAGGATTGGAATGGGAAGGAGTTTGATATCACATCTCATGCCATGTATGGGTCTCAGGTTTTGTAGAATCATTGGGATATCACATCTCATGCTATCGGAAGGGTATCAGGATTGGATTTGGAAGGAGTTGGATATCACATCTCATGTTATAGGAAGGGTCTCAGGATTGGAATGGGAAGGACTTGGATATCACATCTCATGCTATAGGAAGGCTCTCAGGTTTGGAAGGGGAAGGAGTTGGATATCACATTTCATGTTAGAGGTAGGATCTCAGGTTTGGTATTAGAGGCATTGAGATATCACATCTCATGCTATCAGAAGGGTCTCAGGATTGGAATGGGAAGGAGTTGGATATCACATCTCATGCTAAAGGGAGGGTCTCAGGTTTGGAAGGGGAAGGATTTGGATATCACATCTCATGTTATAGGAAGGATCTCAGGTTTGGTATTAGAAGCAATGAGATATCACATCTCATGCTATCGGAAGGATCTCAGGTTTGGTATTAGAGGCATTGAGATATCACATCTCATGCTATCAGAAGGGTCTCAGGATTGGAATGGGAAGGAGTCGGATATCACATCTCATGCTAAAGGGAGGGTCTCAGGTTTGGAAGTGGAAGGATTTGGATATCACATCTCATGTTATAGGAAGGATCTCAGGTTTGGTATTAGAAGCATTGAGATATCACATCTCATGCTATAGGAAGGGTCTCAGTATTGGAATGGGAAGGAGTTGGATATCACATCTCAAGCTATAGAAAGGGTCTCAGGATTGGAATGGGAAGGAGTTGAATATCACATCTCAAGCTATAGTAAGGGTCTCAGGATTGGAATGGGAAGGAGTTGGATATCACATCTCATGCTATAGGAAGGGTCTCAGGTTTGGTATTAGCATTGCGATATCCCATCTCATGCTATAGGAAGGGTCTCAGGTTTGGAATCGGAAGGAGTTGTATATGACATCTCATGCCATAGGTAGGGTCTCAGGTTTGGTATAAGCATTGAGATATCACATCTCTGCTATCGGAAGGGTCTCAGGATTGGAATGGGAAGGAGTTGGATATCCCATCTCGTTATAGGAAGGGTCTCAGGTTTGGTATAAGAAGCATTGAGATATCACATCTCATGGTATAGGACGGGTCTCAGAATTGGAATGGGAAGGAGTTAGATATCACTTCTCAAGCTATAGGAAGGGTCTCAGGATTGGAATGGGAAGGAGTTGGATATCACATCTCATGCTAAAGGGAGGGTCTCAGGTTTGGAAGGGGAAGGATTTGGATATCACATCGCATGTTATAGGAAGGATCTCAGGTTTGGTATTAGAATCATTGAGATATCACATCTCATGCTATCGGAAGTATCTCAGGTTTGGTATTAGAGGCATTGAGATATCACATCTCATGCTATCATAAGGGTCTCAGGATTGGAATGGGAAGGAGTTGGATATCACTTCTCATGCTAAAGGGAGGGTCTCAGGTTTGGAAGGGGAAGGATTTGGATATCACATCACATGTTATAAGAAGGATCTCAGGTTTGGTATTAGAAGCATTGAGATATCACATCTCATGCTATCAGAAGGGTCTCAGGATTGGAATGGGAAGGAGTTGGATATCACATCTCATGCTATAGGAAGGGTCTCAGGTTTGGAACGGGAAGGAGTTGGATATCACATCTCATGTTATAGGAAGAGTCTCAGGTTTGGTATAAGCATTGAGATATCACATCTCTGCAATCGGAAGTGTCTCAGGATTGGGATGGGAAGGAGTTGGATATCACATCTCATGCTATAGGAAGGGTCTCAGGTTTGGAACGGGAAGGAGTTGGATATCCCATCTCATGTTATAGGACGGGTCTCAGGTTTGGTATTAGAAGCATTGAGATATCACATCGCATGCTGTAGGAAGGGTCTCAGGATTGGAATGGGAAGGAGTTGGATATTACATCTCATGCTATAGGAAGGGTCTCAGGTTTGGTATAAGCATTGAGATATCACATCTCTGCTATCGGAAGTGTCTCAGGATTGGAATGGGAAGGAGTTGGATATCCCATCTCATGTTATAGGACGGGTCTCAGGTTTGTTATTAGAATCATTGAGATATCATATTGCATGCTGTAGGAAGGGTCTAAGGATTGGAATGGGAAGGACTTGAATATCACATCTCATGCTATAGGTAGGCTCTCAGGTTTGGAAAGGGAAGGAGTTGGATATCACATTTCATGTTAGAGGAAGGATCTCAGGTTTGGTATTAGAGGCATTGAGATATCACATCTCATGCTATAGGAAGGGTCTCAGGATTGGAATGGGAAGGAGTTGGATATCACATTTCATGCTATAGGAAGGGTCTCAGGTTTGGTATAAGCATTGAGATGTCACATCTCATGCTATAGGAAGGGTCTCAGGATTGGAATGGGAAGGAGTTGGATATCACATCTCATGTTATAGGAAGGATCTCAGGTTTGGTATTAGAAGCATTGAGATATCACATCTCATGCTATAGGAAGGGTCTCAGGGTTGGAATGGGAAGGAGTTGTATATGACATCTCATGCCATAGGAAGGGTCTCAGGTTTGGTATAAGCATTGAGATATCACATCTCTGCTATCGGAAGTGTCTCAGGATTGGAATGGGAAGGAGTTGGATATCCCATCTCATGTTATAGGACGGGTCTCAGGTTTGTTATTAGAATCATTGAGATATCATATTGCATGCTGTAGGAAGGGTCTAAGGATTGGAATGGGAAGGACTTGAATATCACATCTCATGCTATAGGTAGGCTTTCAGGTTTGGAAAGGGAAGGAGTTGGATATCACATTTCATGTTAGAGGAAGGATCTCAGGTTTGGTATTAGAGGCATTGAGATATCACATCTCATGCTATAGGAAGGGTCTCAGGATTGGAATGGGAAGGAGTTGGATATCATATCTCATGCTATAGGAAGGGTCTCAGGTGTGGTATAAGCATTGAGATGTTACATCTCATGCTATAGGAAGGGTCTCAGGATTGGAATGGGAAGGAGTTGGATATCACATCTCATGTTATAGGAAGGATCTCAGGTTTGGTATTAGAAGCATTGAGATATCACATCTCATGCTATAGGAAGGGTCTCAGGATTGGAATGGGAAGGAGTTGTATATGACATCTCATGCCATAGGAAGGGTCTCAGGTTTGGTATAAGCATTGAGATATCACATCTCTGCTATCGGAAGGGTCTCAGGATTGGAATGGGAAGGAGTTGGATATCCCATCTCATGTTATAGGAAGAGTCTCAGGTTTGGTATTAGAAGCATTGAGATATCACATCTGATGCTTTAGGAAGTGTCTCAGGATTGGAATGGGAAGGAGTTTGATATCACATCTCATGCCATGTATGGGTCTCAGGTTTTGTAGAATCATTGGGATATCACATCTCATGCTATCGGAAGGGTATCAGGATTGGATTTGGAAGGAGTTGGATATCACATCTCATGTTATAGGAAGGGTCTCAGGATTGGAATGGGAAGGACTTGGATATCACATCTCATGCTATAGGAAGGCTCTCAGGTTTGGAAGGGGAAGGAGTTGGATATCACATTTCATGTTAGAGGTAGGATCTCAGGTTTGGTATTAGAGGCATTGAGATATCACATCTCATGCTATCAGAAGGGTCTCAGGATTGGAATGGGAAGGAGTTGGATATCACATCTCATGCTATAGGAAGGGTCTCAGGTTTGGAACAGGAAGGAGTTGGATATCACATCTCATGTTATAGGAAGAGTCTCAGGTTTGGTATAAGCATTGAGATATCACATCTCTGCAATCGGAAGTGTCTCAGGATTGGGATGGGAAGGAGTTGGATATCACATCTCATGCTATAGGAAGGGTCTCAGGTTTGGAACGGGAAGGAGTTGGATATCCCATCTCATGTTATAGGACGGGTCTCAGGTTTGGTATTAGAAGCATTGAGATATCACATCGCATGCTGTAGGAAGGGTCTCAGGATTGGAATGGGAAGGAGTTGGATATTACATCTCATGCTATAGGAAGGGTCTCAGGTTTGGTATAAGCATTGAGATATCACATCTCTGCTATCGGAAGTGTCTCAGGATTGGAATGGGAAGGAGTTGGATATCCCATCTCATGTTATAGGACGGGTCTCAGGTTTGTTATTAGAATCATTGAGATATCATATTGCATGCTGTAGGAAGGGTCTAAGGATTGGAATGGGAAGGACTTGAATATCACATCTCATGCTATAGGTAGGCTCTCAGGTTTGGAAAGGGAAGGAGTTGGATATCACATTTCATGTTAGAGGAAGGATCTCAGGTTTGGTATTAGAGGCATTGAGATATCACATCTCATGCTATAGGAAGGGTCTCAGGATTGGAATGGGAAGGAGTTGGATATCACATTTCATGCTATAGGAAGGGTCTCAGGTTTGGTATAAGCATTGAGATGTCACATCTCATGCTATAGGAAGGGTCTCAGGATTGGAATGGGAAGGAGTTGGATATCACATCTCATGTTATAGGAAGGATCTCAGGTTTGGTATTAGAAGCATTGAGATATCACATCTCATGCTATAGGAAGGGTCTCAGGGTTGGAATGGGAAGGAGTTGTATATGACATCTCATGCCATAGGAAGGGTCTCAGGTTTGGTATAAGCATTGAGATATCACATCTCTGCTATCGGAAGTGTCTCAGGATTGGAATGGGAAGGAGTTGGATATCCCATCTCATGTTATAGGACGGGTCTCAGGTTTGTTATTAGAATCATTGAGATATCATATTGCATGCTGTAGGAAGGGTCTAAGGATTGGAATGGGAAGGACTTGAATATCACATCTCATGCTATAGGTAGGCTCTCAGGTTTGGAAAGGGAAGGAGTTGGATATCACATTTCATGTTAGAGGAAGGATCTCAGGTTTGGTATTAGAGGCATTGAGATATCACATCTCATGCTATAGGAAGGGTCTCAGGATTGGAATGGGAAGGAGTTGGATATCACATCTCATGCTATAGGAAGGGTCTCAGGTGTGGTATAAGCATTGAGATGTCACATCTCATGCTATAGGAAGGGTCTCAGGATTGAAATGGGAAGGAGTTGGATATCACATCTCATGTTATAGGAAGGATCTCAGGTTTGGTATTAGAAGCATTGAGATATCACATCTCATGCTATAGGAAGGGTCTCAGGATTGGAATGGGAAGGAGTTGTATATGACATCTCATGCCATAGGAAGGGTCTCAGGTTTGGTATAAGCATTGAGATATCACATCTCTGCTATCGGAAGGGTCTCAGGATTGGAATGGGAAGGAGTTGGATATCCCATCTCATGTTATAGGAAGAGTCTCAGGTTTGGTATTAGAAGCATTGAGATATCACATCTGATGCTTTAGGAAGTGTCTCAGGATTGGAATGGGAAGGAGTTTGATATCACATCTCATGCCATGTATGGGTCTCAGGTTTTGTAGAATCATTGGGATATCACATCTCATGCTATCGGAAGGGTATCAGGATTGGATTTGGAAGGAGTTGGATATCACATCTCATGTTATAGGAAGGGTCTCAGGATTGGAATGGGAAGGACTTGGATATCACATCTCATGCTATAGGAAGGCTCTCAGGTTTGGAAGGGGAAGGAGTTGGATATCACATTTCATGTTAGAGGTAGGATCTCAGGTTTGGTATTAGAGGCATTGAGATATCACATCTCATGCTATCAGAAGGGTCTCAGGATTGGAATGGGAAGGAGTTGGATATCACATCTCATGCTAAAGGGAGGGTCTCAGGTTTGGAAGGGGAAGGATTTGGATATCACATCTCATGTTATAGGAAGGATCTCAGGTTTGGTATTAGAAGCAATGAGATATCACATCTCATGCTATCGGAAGGATCTCAGGTTTGGTATTAGAGGCATTGAGATATCACATCTCATGCTATCAGAAGGGTCTCAGGATTGGAATGGGAAGGAGTCGGATATCACATCTCATGCTAAAGGGAGGGTCTCAGGTTTGGAAGTGGAAGGATTTGGATATCACATCTCATGTTATAGGAAGGATCTCAGGTTTGGTATTAGAAGCATTGAGATATCACATCTCATGCTATAGGAAGGGTCTCAGTATTGGAATGGGAAGGAGTTGGATATCACATCTCAAGCTATAGAAAGGGTCTCAGGATTGGAATGGGAAGGAGTTGGATATCACATCTCAAGCTATAGTAAGGGTCTCAGGATTGGAATGGGAAGGAGTTGGATATCACATCTCACGCTATAGGAAGGGTCTCAGGTTTGGTATTAGCACTGAGATATCCCATCTCATGCTATAGGAAGGGTCTCAGGTTTGGAATCGGAAGGAGTTGTATATGACATCTCATGCCATAGGTAGGGTCTCAGGTTTGGTATAAGCATTGAGATATCACATCTCTGCTATCGGAAGGGTCTCAGGATTGGAATGGGAAGGAGTTGGATATCCCATCTCGTTATAGGAAGGGTCTCAGGTTTGGTATAAGAAGCATTGAGATATCACATCTCATGGTATAGGACGGGTCTCAGAATTGGAATGGGAAGGAGTTAGATATCACTTCTCAAGCTATAGGAAGGGTCTCAGGATTGGAATGGGAAGGAGTTGGATATCACATCTCATGCTAAAGGGAGGGTCTCAGGTTTGGAAGGGGAAGGATTTGGATATCACATCGCATGTTATAGGAAGGATCTCAGGTTTGGTATTAGAATCATTGAGATATCACATCTCATGCTATCGGAAGTATCTCAGGTTTGGTATTAGAGGCATTGAGATATCACATCTCATGCTATCATAAGGGTCTCAGGATTGGAATGGGAAGGAGTTGGATATCACTTCTCATGCTAAAGGGAGGGTCTCAGGTTTGGAAGGGGAAGGATTTGGATATCACATCACATGTTATAAGAAGGATCTCAGGTTTGGTATTAGAAGCATTGAGATATCACATCTCATGCTATCAGAAGGGTCTCAGGATTGGAATGGGAGGGAGTTGGATATCACATCTCATGCTATAGGAAGGGTCTCAGGTTTGGAACGGGAAGGAGTTGGATATCACATCTCATGTTATAGGAAGAGTCTCAGGTTTGGTATAAACATTGAGATATCACATCTCTGCAATCGGAAGGGTCTCAGGATTGGGATGGGAAGGAGTTGGATATCACATCTCATGCTATAGGAAGGGTCTCAGGTTTGGAACGGGAAGGTGTTGGATATCCCATCTCATGTTATAGGACGGGTCTCAGGTTTGGTATTAGAAGCATTGAGATATCACATCGCATGCTGTAGGAAGGGTCTCAGGATTGGAATGGGAAGGAGTTGGATATTACATCTCATGCCATAGGAAGGGTCTCAGGTTTGGTATAAGCATTGAGATATCACATCTCTGCTATCGGAAGTGTCTCAGGATTGGAATGGGAAGGAGTTGGATATCCCATCTCATGTTATAGGACGGGTCTCAGGTTTGTTATTAGAATCATTGAGATATCATATTGCATGCTGTAGGAAGGGTCTAAGGATTGGAATGGGAAGGACTTGAATATCACATCTCATGCTATAGGTAGGCTCTCAGGTTTGGAAAGGGAAGGAGTTGGATATCACATTTCATGTTAGAGGAAGGATCTCAGGTTTGGTATTAGAGGCATTGAGATATCACATCTCATGCTATAGGAAGGGTCTCAGGATTGGAATGGGAAGGAGTTGGATATCACATTTCATGCTATAGGAAGGGTCTCAGGTTTGGTATAAGCATTGAGATGTCACATCTCATGCTATAGGAAGGGTCTCAGGATTGGAATGGGAAGGAGTTGGATATCACATCTCATGTTATAGGAAGGATCTCAGGTTTGGTATTAGAAGCATTGAGATATCACATCTCATGCTATAGGAAGGGTCTCAGGGTTGGAATGGGAAGGAGTTGTATATGACATCTCATGCCATAGGAAGGGTCTCAGGTTTGGTATAAGCATTGAGATATCACATCTCTGCTATCGGAAGGGTCTCAGGATTGGAATGGGAAGGAGTTGGATATCCCATCTCATGTTATAGGAAGAGTCTCAGGTTTGGTATTAGAAGCATTGAGATATCACATCTGATGCTATAGGAAGGCTCTCAGGTTTGGAAGGGGAAGGATTTGGATATCACGTCTCATGTTATAGGAAGGATCTCAGGTTTGGTATTAGAAGCATTGAGATATCACATCTCATGCTATCGGAAGGATCTCAGGTTTGGTATTAGAGGCATTGAGATATCACATCTCATGCTAAAGGGAGGGTCTCAGGTTTGGAAGGGGAAGGATTTGGATATCACATCTCTTGTTATAGGAAGGATCACAGGTTTGGTATTAGAAGCATTGAGATATCACATCTCATGCTATCGGAAGGGTCTCAGGATTGGAATGGGAAGGAGTTGGATATCACATCTCATGCTAAAGGGAGGGTCTCAGGTTTGGAAGGGGAAGGATTTGGATATCACATCTCATGTTATAGGAAGGATCTCAGGTTTGGTATTAGAGGCATTGAGATATCACATCTCATGCTATCTATCATAAGGGTCTCAGGATTGGAATGGGAAGGAGTTGGATATCACATCTCATGCTAAAGGGAGGGTCTCAGGTTTGGAAGGGGAAGGATTTGGATATCACATCACATGCTATAAGAAGGATCTCAGGTTTGGTATTAGAAGCATTGAGATATCACATCTCATGCTATCGGAAGGGTCTCAGGATTGGAACGGGAAGGAGTCGGATATCACATCTCATGCTATAGGAAGGCTCTCAGGTTTGGAAGGGGAAAGAGTTGGATATCACATTTCATGTTAGAGGTAGGATCTCAGGTTTGGTATTAGAGGCATTGAGATATCACATCTCATGCTATCAGAAGGGTCTCAGGATTGGAATGGGAAGGAGTTGGATATCACATCTCATGCTAAAGGGAGGGTCTCAGGTTTGGAAGGGGAAGGATTTGGATATCACGTCTCATGTTATAGGAAGGATCTCAGGTTTGGTATTAGAAGCATTGAGATATCACATCTCATGCTATCGGAAGGATCTCAGGTTTGGTATTAGAGGCATTGAGATATCACATCTCATGCTAAAGGGAGGGTCTCAGGTTTGGAAGGGGAAGGATTTGGATATCACATCTCTTGTTATAGGAAGGATCACAGGTTTGGTATTAGAAGCATTGAGATATCACATCTCATGCTATCGGAAGGGTCTCAGGATTGGAATGGGACGGAGTTGGATATCACATCTCATGCTAAAGGGAGGGTCTCAGGTTTGGAAGGGGAAGGATGTGGATATCACATTTCATGTTAGAGGTAGGATCTCAGGTTTGGTATTGGAGGCATTGAGATAGCACATCTCATGCTATCAGAAGGGTCTCAGGATGGGAATGGGAAGGAGTTGGATATCACATCTCATGCTAAAGGGAGGGTCTCAGGTTTGGAAGGGGAAGGATTTGGATATCACATCTCATGTTATCGGAAGGATCTCAGGTTTGGTATTAGAAGCATTGAGATATCACATCTCATGCTATAGGAAGGGTCTCAGGTTTGGTATTAGAAGCATTGAGATATCAAGTCTCATGGTATAGGAAGGGTCTCAGAATTGGAATGGGAAGGAGTTGGATATCTCAAGCTATAGGAAGGGTCTCAGGATTGGAATGGGAAGGGGTTTGATATCACAACTCATGCCATAGTATGGGTCTCAGGTTTGGTAGAAACATTGGGCTATCACATCTCATGCTATCGGAAGGGTATCAGGATTTGATTTGGAAGGAGTTGGATATCCCATCTCATGCTATAGGAAGGGTCTCAGGTTGGAATGGGAAGGAGTTGGATATCACATCTCATGTTATAGGAAGGGTCCCAGGATTGGAATGGGAAGGACTTGGATATCATATCTCATGCTATAGGAAGGCTCTCAGGTTTGGAACAGGAAGGAGTTGGATATCACATTTCATGTTAGAGGAAGGATCTCAGGTTTGGTATTAGAGGCATTAAGATATCACATCTCATGTTATAGGAAGGGTCTCACGTTTGGTATAAGCATTGAGATATCACATCTCATGCTATAGGAAGGGTCTCAGGATTGGAATGGGAAGGAGTTGGATATCACATCTCAAGCTATAGGAAGGGTCTCACGTTTGGTATAAGCATTGAGATATCACATCTCATGCTATAGGAAGGGTCTGAGGATTGGAATGGGAAGGTGTTGGATATCACATCTCATGTTATAGGAAAGATCTCAGGTTTGGTATTAGAAGCATTGCGACATCACATCTCATGTTATAGGAAGGGTCTCAGGATTGGAATGGGAAGAAGTTGGCTATCACATCTCATGCTATAGGAAGGGTCTCAGGTTTGGTATAAGCATTGAGATATCACATCTCATGCTATAGGAAGGGTCTCAGGATTGGAATGGGAAGGAGTTGTATATGACATCTCATGCCATAGGAAGGGTCTCAGGTTTGGAATAAGCATTGAGATATCACATCTCATGCTATAGGAAGGGTCTCAGGATTGGAATGGGACGGACTTGGATATCACATCTCATGCTATAGGGAGGGTCTCAGGTTTGGAAGGGGAAGGATTTGGATATCACATCGCATGTTATAGGAAGGATCTCAGGTTTGGTAAGGGAAGGAGTTGGATATCACATTTCATGTTAGAGGTAGGATCTCAGGTTTGGTATTAGAGGCATTGAGGTATCACATCTCATGCTATCAGAAGGGTCTCAGGATTGGAATGGGAAGGAGTTGGATATCACATCTCATGCTAAAGGGAGGGTCTCAGGTTTGGAAGGGGAAGGATTTGGATATCACATCGCATGTTATAGGAAGGATCTCAGGTTTGGTATTAGAATCATTGAGATATCACATCTCATGCTATCGGAAGTATCTCAGGTTTGGTATTAGAGGCATTGAGATATCACATCTCATGCTATCATAAGGGTCTCAGGATTGGAATGGGAAGGAGTTGGATATCACTTCTCATGCTAAAGGGAGGGTCTCAGGTTTGGAAGGGGAAGGATTTGGATATCACATCACATGTTATAAGAAGGATCTCAGGTTTGGTATTAGAAACATTGAGATATCACATCTCATGCTATCAGAAGGGTCTCAGGATTGGAATGGGAAGGAGTTGGATATCACATCTCATGCTATAGGAAGGGTCTCAGGTTTGGAACGGGAAGGAGTTGGATATCACATCTCATGTTATAGGAAGAGTCTCAGGTTTGGTATTAGCATTGAGATATCACATCTCTGCAATCGGAAGTGTCTCAGGATTGGGATGGGAAGGAGTTGGATATCACATCTCATGCTATAGGAAGGGTCTCAGGTTTGGAACGGGAAGGAGTTGGATATCCCATCTCATGTTATAGGACGGGTCTCAGGTTTGGTATTAGAAGCATTGAGATATCACATCGCATGCTGTAGGAAGGGTCTCAGGATTGGAATGGGAAGGAGTTGGATATTACATCTCATGCTATAGGAAGGGTCTCAGGTTTGGTATAAGCATTGAAATATCACATCTCTGCTATCGGAAGTGTCTCAGGATTGGAATGGGAAGGAGTTGGATATCCCATCTCATGTTATAGGACGGGTCTCAGGTTTGTTATTAGAATCATTGAGATATCATATTGCATGCTGTAGGAAGGGTCTAAGGATTGGAATGGGAAGGACTTGAATATCACATCTCATGCTATAGGTAGGCTCTCAGGTTTGGAAAGGGAAGGAGTTGGATATCACATTTCATGTTAGAGGAAGGATCTCAGGTTTGGTATTAGAGGCATTGAGATATCACATCTCATGCTATAGGAAGGGTCTCAGGATTGGAATGGGAAGGAGTTGGATATCACATCTCATGCTATAGGAAGGGTCTCAGGTGTGGTATAAGCATTGAGATGTCACATCTCATGCTATAGGAAGGGTCTCAGGATTGGAATGGGAAGGAGTTGGATATCACATCTCATGTTATAGGAAGGATCTCAGGTTTGGTATTAGAAGCATTGAGATATCACATCTCATGCTATAGGAAGGGTCTCAGGATTGGAATGGGAAGGAGTTGTATATGACATCTCATGCCATAGGAAGGGTCTCAGGTTTGGTATAAGCATTGAGATATCACATCTCTGCTATTGGAAGGGTCTCAGGATTGGAATGGGAAGGAGTTGGATATCCCATCTCATGTTATAGGAAGAGTCTCAGGTTTGGTATTAGAAGCATTGAGATATCACATCTGATGCTATAGGAAGTGTCTCAGGATTGGAATGGGAAGGAGTTTGATATCACATCTCATGCCATGTATGGGTCTCAGGTTTTGTAGAAGCATTGGGATATCACATCTCATGCTATTGGAAGGGTATCAGGATTGGACTTGGAAGGAGTTGGATATCACATCTCATGCCATAGGAAGGGTCTCAGGTTTGGTATAAGCATTGAGATATCACATCTCTGCTATTGGAAGGGTCTCAGGATTGGAATGGGAAGGAGTTGGATATCCCATCTCATGTTATAGGAAGAGTCTCAGGTTTGGTATTAGAAGCATTGAGATATCACATCTGATGCTATAGGAAGTGTCTCAGGATTGGAATGGGAAGGAGTTTGATATCACATCTCATGCCATGTATGGGTCTCAGGTTTTGTAGAAGCATTGGGATATCACATCTCATGCTATCGGAAGGGTATCAGGATTGGATTTGGAAGGAGTTGGATATCACATCTCATGTTATAGGAAGGGTCTCAGGATTGGAATGGGAAGGACTTGGATATCACATCTCATGCTATAGGAAGGCTCTCAGGTTTGGAAGGGGAAGGAGTTGGATATCACATTTCATGTTATAGGAAGGATCTCAGGTTTGGTATTAGAAGCATTGAGATATCACATCTTATGCTATAGGAAGGGTCTCAGGATTGGAATGGGAAGGAGTTGGATATCACATCTCATGCTAAAGGGAGGGTCTCAGGTTTGGAAGGGGAAGGATTTGGATATCACATCTCATGTTATAGGAAGGATCTCAGGTTTGGTATTAGAAGCATTGAGATATCACATCTCATGCTATCGGAAGGATTTCAGGTTTGGTATTAGAGGCATTGAGATATCACATCTCATGCTATCAGAAGGGTCTCAGGATTGGAATGGGAAGGAGTTGGATATCACATCTCATGCTAAAGGGAGGGTCTCAGGTTTGGAAGTGGAAGGATTTGGATATTACATCTCATGTTATAGGAAGGATCTCAGGTTTGGTATTAGAAGCATTGAGATATCACATCTCATGCTATAGGAAGGGTCTCAGGATTGGAATGGGAAGGAGTTGGATATCACATCTCAAGCTATAGAAAGGGTCTCAGGATTGGAATGGGAAGGAGTTGGATATCACATCTCAAGCTATAGTAAGGGTCTCAGGATTGGAATGGGAAGGAGTTGGATATCACATCTCATGCTATAGGAAGGGTCTCAGGTTTGGTATTAGCATTGAGATATCCCATCTCATGCTATAGGAAGGGTCTCAGGTTTGGAATCGGAAGGAGTTGTATATGACATCTCATGCCATAGGTAGGGTCTCAGGTTTGGTATAAGCATTGAGATTTCACATCTCTGCTATCGGAAGGGTCTCAGGATTGGAATGGGAAGGAGTTGGATATCCCATCTCGTTATAGGAAGGGTCTCAGGTTTGGTATTAGAAGCATTGAGATATCACATCTCATGGTATAGGACGGGTCTCAGAATTGGAATGGGAAGGAGTTAGATATCACATCTCAAGCTATAGGAAGGGTCTCAGGATTGGAATGGGAAGGACTTGGATATCACATCTCATGATATAGGAAGGGTCTCAGGTTTGGTATTAGAAGCATTGAGATATCACATCTCATGCTATAGGAAGGGTCTCAGGATTGGAATGGGAAGGACTTGGATAACACATCTCATGTTATAGGAAGGGTCTCAGGATTGGTATTAGAAGCATTGAGATATCACATCTCATGCTATAGGAAGGGTCTCAGAATTGGAATGGGAAGGAGTTGGATATCACATCTCAAGCTATAGGAAGGGTCTCAGGATTGGAATGGGAAGGAGTTTGATATCACATCTCATGCGATGTATGGGTCTCAGGTTTTGTAGAAGCATTGGGATATCACATCTCATGCTATCGGAAGGGTATCAGGATTGGATTTGGAAGGAGTTGGATATCCCATCTCATGATATAGGAAGGGTCTCAGGTTGGAATGGGAAGGAGTTGGATATCACATCTCATGTTATAGGAAGGGTCTCAGGATTGGAATGGGAAGGACTTGGATATCACATCTCATGCTATAGGAAGGCTCTCAGGTTTGGAAGGGGAAGGAGTTGGATATCACACTACATGTTAGAGGTAGGATTTCAGGTTTGGTATTAGAGGCATTGAGATATCACATCTCATGCTATCAGAAGGATCTCAGGATCGGAATGGGAAGGAGTTGGATGTCACATCTCATGCTAAAGGGAGGGTGTCAGGTTTGGAAGGGGAAGGATTTGGATATCACATCTCATGTTATAGGAAGGATCTCAGGTTTGGTATTAGACACATTGAGATATCACATCTCATGCTATCGGAAGGATCTCAGGTTTGGTATTAGAGGCATTGAGATATCACATCTCATGCTATCAGAAGGGTCTCAGGATTGGAATGGGAAGGAGTCGGATATCACATCTCATGCTAAAGGGAGGGTCTCAGGTTTACTATTAGAAGCATTGAGATATCACATCTCATGTTATAGGAATTAACTCAGGTTTGGTATTAGAGGCATTGAGATATCACATCTCATGCTATCAGAAGGGTCTCAGGATTGGAATGGGAAGGAGTCGGATATCACATCTCATGCTAAAGGGAGGGTCTCAGGTTTGGAAGGGGAAGGATTTGGATATCACATCTCATGTTATAGGAAGGATCTCAGGTTTGGTATTAAAAGCATTGAGATATCACATCTCATGCTATCGGAAGGATCTCAGGTTTGGTATTAGAGGCATTGAGATATCACATCTCATGCTATCAGAACGGTCTCGGGATTGGAATGGGAAGGAGTTGGATATCACATCTCATGCTAAAGGGAGGGTCTCGAGTTTGGAAGGGGAAGGATTTGGATATCACATCTCATGTTATAGGAAGGATCTCAGGTTTGGTATTAGCATTGAGATATCCCATCTGATGCTATAGGAAGGGTCTCAGGTTTGGAATCGGAAGGAGTTGTATATGACATCTCATGCCATAGGAAGGGTCTCAGGTTTGGTATAAGCATTGAGATATCCCATCTGATGCTATAGGAAGGGTCTCAGGTTTGGAATCGGAAGGAGTTGTATATGACATCTCTGCTATCGGAAGGGTCTCAGGATTGGAATGGGAAGGAGTTGGATATCCCATCTCGTTATAGGAAGGATCTCAGGTTTGGTATTAGAAGCATTGAGATATCACATCTCATGGTATAGGACGGGTCTCAGAATTGGAATGGGAAGGAGTTGGATATCACATCTCAAACTATAGGAAGGGTCTCCGGATTGGAATGGGAAGGACTTGGATATCACATCTCATGTTATAGGAAGGGTCTCAGGTTTGGTATTAGAAGCATTAAGATATCACATCTCATGCTATAGGAAGGGTCTCAGGATTGGAATGGGAAGGACTTGGATATCACATCTCATGTTATAGGAAGGGTCTCAGGTTTGGTATTAGAAGCATTGAGATATCACATCTCATGCTAAAGGAAGGGTCTCTGGATTGGAATGGGAAGGACTTGGATATCACATCTCATGATAAAGGAAGGGTCTAAGGTTTGGAAGGGGAAGGATTTGGATATCACATCTCATGTTATAGGACCGGTCTCAGGTTTGGTATTAGAAGCATTGAGATATCAAGTCTCATGGTATAGGACGGGTCTCAGAATTGGAATGGGAAGCAGTTGGATATCACATCTCAAGCTATAGGAAGGGTCTCAGGATTGGATCTGGAAGGAGTTGGATATCCCATCTCATGCTATAGGAAGGGTCTCAGGTTGGAATGGGAAGGAGTTGGATATCACATCTCATGTTATAGGAAGGGTCTCAGGATTGGAATGGGAAGGACTTGGATATCACATCTCATGCTATAGGAAGGCTCTCAGGTTTGGAAGGGGAAGGAGTTGGATATCACATTTCATGTTAGAGGAAGGATATCAGGTTTGGTATTAGAGGCATTGAGATATCACATCTCATGCTATCAGAAGGGTCTCAGGATTGGAATGGGAAGGAGTTGGATATCACATCTCATGCTAAAGGAAGGGTCTCAGGATTGGAATGGGAAGGAGTTTGATATCACATCTCATGCCATGTATGGGTCTCAGGTTTTGTAGAAGCATTGGGATATCACATCTCATGCTATCGGAAGGGTATCAGGATTGGATCTGGAAGGAGTTGGATATCACATTTCATGTTAGAGGAAGGATCTCAGGTTTGGTATTAGAAGCATTGAGATATCAAGTCTCATGGTATAGGACGGGTCTCAGAATTGGAACGGGAAGGAGTTGGATATCACATCTCAAGCTATAGGAAGGGTCTCAGGATTGGAATGGGAAGGAGTTTGATATCACATCTCATGCCATGTATGGGTCTCAGGTTTTGTAGAAGCATTGGGATATCACATCTCATGCTATCGGAAGGGTATCAGGATTGGATCTGGAAGGAGTTGGATATCCCATCTCATGCTATCAGAAGGGTCTCAGGATTGGAATGGGAAGGTCTTGGATATCACATCTCATGATAAAGGAAGGGTCTAAGGTTTGGAAGGGGAAGGATTTGGATATCACATCTCATGTTATAGGACCGGTCTCAGGTTTGGTATTAGAAGCATTGAGATATCAAGTCTCATGGTATAGGACGGGTCTCAGAATTGGAATGGGAAGGAGTTGGATATCACATCTCAAGCTATAGGAAGGGTCTCAGGATTGGAATGGGAAGGAGTTTGATATCACATCTCATGCCATGTATGGGTCTCAGGTTTTGTAGAAGCATTGGGATATCACATCTCATGCTATCGGAAGGGTATCAGGATTGGATCTGGAAGGAGTTGGATATCCCATCTCATGCTATAGGAAGGGTCTCAGGTTGGAATGGGAAGGAGTTGGATATCACATCTCATGTTATAGGAAGGGTCTCAGGATTGGAATAGGAAGGACTTGGATATCACATCTCATGCTATAGGAAGGCTCTCAGGTTTGGAAGGGGAAGGAGTTGGATATCACATTTCATGTTAGAGGAAGGATCTCAGGTTTGGTATTAGAGGCATTGAGATATCACATCTCATGCTATCAGAAGGGTCTCAGGATTGGAATGGGAAGGAGTTGGATATCACATCTCATGCTAAAGGGAGGGTCTCAGGTTTGGAAGGGGAAGGATTTGGAGATCACATCTCATGTTATAGGAAGGATCTCAGGTTTGGTATTAGAAGCATTGAGATATCACATCTCATGCTATCGGAAGGATCTCAGGTTTGGTATTAGAGGCATTGAGATATCACATCTCATGCTATCCGAAGGGTCTCAGGATTGGAATGGGAAGGAGTCGGATATCACATCTCATGCTAAATGGAGGGCCTCAGGTTTGGAAGTGGAAGGATTTGGATATCACATCTCATGTTATAGGAAGGATCTCAGGTTTGGTATTAGAAGCATTGAGATATCACATCTCATGCTATAGGAAGGGTCTCAGGATTGGAATGGGAAGGAGTTGGATATCACATCTCAAGCTATAGGAAGGGTCTCAGGATTGGAATCGGAAGGAGTTGGATATCACATCTCAAGCTATAGGAAGGGTCTCAGGATTGGAATGGGAAGGAGTTGGATATCACATCTCATGCTATAGGAAGGGTCTCAGGTTTGGTATAAGCATTGAGATATCCCATCTCATTCTATAGGAAGGGTCTCAGGTTTGGAATCGGAAGGAGTTGTATATGACATCTCATGCCATAGGAAGGGTCTCAGGTTTGGTATAAGCATTGAGATATCACATCTCTGCTATCGGAAGGGTCTCAGGATTGGAATGGGAAGGAGTTGGATATCCCATCTCGTTATAGGAAGGGTCTCAGGTTTGGTATTAGAAGCATTGAGATATCACATCTCATGCTATGGGAAGGGTTTCAGAATTGGAATGGGAAGGAGTTGGATATCACATCTCAAGCTATAGGAAGGGTCTCAGGATTGGAATGGGAAGGACTTGGATATCACATCTCATGTTATAGGAAGGGTCTCAGGTTTGGTATTAGAAGCATTGAGATATCACATATCATGCTATCCGAAGGGTCTCAGGATTGGAATGGGAAGGAGTCGGATATCACATCTCATGCTAAATGGAGGGCCTCAGGTTTGGAAGTGGAAGGATTTGGATATCACATCTCATGTTATAGGAAGGATCTCAGGTTTGGTATTAGAAGCATTGAGATATCACATCTCATGCTATAGGAAGGGTCTCAGGATTGGAATGGGAAGGAGTTGGATATCACATCTCAAGCTATAGGAAGGGTCTCAGGATTGGAATCGGAAGGAGTTGGATATCACATCTCAAGCTATAGGAAGGGTCTCAGGATTGGAATGGGAAGGAGTTGGATATCACATCTCATGCTATAGGAAGGGTCTCAGGTTTGGTATAAGCATTGAGATATCCCATCTCATTCTATAGGAAGGGTCTCAGGTTTGGTATAAGCATTGAGATATCACATCTCTGCTATCGGAAGGGTCTCAGGATTGGAATGGGAAGGAGTTGGATATCCCATCTCATGTTATAGGAAGAGTCTCAGGTTTGGTATTAGAAGCATTGAGATATCACATCTGATGCTATAGGAAGTGTCTCAGGATTGGAATGGGAAGGAGTTTGATATCACATCTCATGCCATGTATGGGTCTCAGGTTTTGTAGAAGCATTGGGATATCACATCTCATGCTATCGGAAGGGTATCAGGATTGGATCTGGAAGGAGTTGGATATCCCATCTCATGCTATCAGAAGGGTCTCAGGATTGGAATGGGAAGGTCTTGGATATCACATCTCATGATAAAGGAAGGGTCTAAGGTTTGGAAGGGGAAGGATTTGGATATCACATCTCATGTTATAGGACCGGTCTCAGGTTTGGTATTAGAAGCATTGAGATATCAAGTCTCATGGTATAGGACGGGTCTCAGAATTGGAATGGGAAGGAGTTGGATATCACATCTCAAGCTACAGGAAGGGTCTCAGGATTGGAATGGGAAGGAGTTTGATATCACATCTCATGCCATGTATGGGTCTCAGGTTTTGTAGAAGCATTGGGATATCACATCTCATGCTATCGGAAGGGTATCAGGATTGGATCTGGAAGGAGTTGGATATCCCATCTCATGCTATAGGAAGGGTCTCAGGTTGGAATGGGAAGGAGTTGGATATCACATCTCATGTTATAGGAAGGGTCTCAGGATTGGAATGGGAAGGACTTGGATATCACATCTCATGCTATAGGAAGGCTCTCAGGTTTGGAAGGGGAAGGAGTTGGATATCACATTTCATGTTAGAGGAAGGATCTCAGGTTTGGTATTAGAGGCATTGAGATATCACATCTCATGCTATCAGAAGGGTCTCAGGATTGGAATGGGAAGGAGTTGGATATCACATCTCATGCTAAAGGGAGGGTCTCAGGTTTGGAAGGGGAAGGATTTGGAGATCACATCTCATGTTATAGGAAGGATCTCAGGTTTGGTATTAGAAGCATTGAGATATCACATCTCATACTATCGGAAGGATCTCAGGTTTGGTATTAGAGGCATTGAGATATCACATCTCATGCTATCGAAGGGTCTCAGGATTGGAATGGGAAGGAGTCGGATATCACATCTCATGCTAAATGGAGGGCCTCAGGTTTGGAAGTGGAAGGATTTGGATATCACATCTCATGTTATAGGAAGGATCTCAGGTTTGGTATTAGAAGCATTGAGATATCACATCTCATGCTATAGGAAGGGTCTCAGGATTGGAATGGGAAGGAGTTGGATATCACATCTCAAGCTATAGGAAGGGTCTCAGGATTGGAATCGGAAGGAGTTGGATATCACATCTCAAGCTATAGGAAGGGTCTCAGGATTGGAATGGGAAGGAGTTGGATATCACATCTCATGCTATAGGAAGGGTCTCAGGTTTGGTATAAGCATTGAGATATCCCATCTCATTCTATAGGAAGGGTCTCAGGTTTGGAATCGGAAGGAGTTGTATATGACATCTCATGCCATAGGAAGGGTCTCAGGTTTGGTATAAGCATTGAGATATCACATCTCTGCTATCGGAAGGGTCTCAGGATTGGAATGGGAAGGAGTTGGATATCCCATCTCGTTATAGGAAGGGTCTCAGGTTTGGTATTAGAAGCATTGAGATATCACATCTCATGCTATGGGAAGGGTTTCAGAATTGGAATGGGAAGGAGTTGGATATCACATCTCAAGCTATAGGAAGGGTCTCAGGATTGGAATGGGAAGGACTTGGATATCACATCTCATGTTATAGGAAGGGTCTCAGGTTTGGTATTAGAAGCATTGAGATATCACATCTCATGCTATCCGAAGGGTCTCAGGATTGGAATGGGAAGGAGTCGGATATCACATCTCATGCTAAATGGAGGGCCTCAGGTTTGGAAGTGGAAGGATTTGGATATCACATCTCATGTTATAGGAAGGATCTCAGGGTTGGTATTAGAAGCATTGAGATATCACATCTCATGCTATAGGAAGGGTCTCAGGATTGGAATGGGAAGGAGTTGGATATCACATCTCAAGCTATAGGAAGGGTCTCAGGATTGGAATCGGAAGGAGTTGGATATCACATCTCAAGCTATAGGAAGGGTCTCAGGATTGGAATGGGAAGGAGTTGGATATCACATCTCATGCTATAGGAAGGGTCTCAGGTTTGGTATAAGCATTGAGATATCCCATCTCATTCTATAGGAAGGGTCTCAGGTTTGGAATCGGAAGGAGTTGTATATGACATCTCATGCCATAGGAAGGGTCTCAGGTTTGGTATAAGCATTGAGATATCACATCTCTGCTATCGGAAGGGTCTCAGGATTGGAATGGGAAGGAGTTGGATATCCCATCTCGTTATAGGAAGGGTCTCAGGTTTGGTATTAGAAGCATTGAGATATCACATCTCATGCTATGGGAAGGGTTTCAGAATTGGAATGGGAAGGAGTTGGATATCACATCTCAAGCTTTAGGAAGGGTCTCAGGATTGGAATGGGAAGGACTTGGATATCACATCTCATGTTATAGGAAGGGTCTCAGGTTTGGTATTAGAAGCATTGAGATATCACATCTCATGCTATAGGAAGGGTCTCAGGATTGGAATGGGAAGGACTTGGATATCACATCTCATGTTATAGGAAGGGTCTCAGGTTTGGTATTAGAAGCATTGAGATATCACATCTCATGCTATGGGAAGGGTCTCAGAATTGGAATGGGAAGGAGTTGGATATCACATCTCAAGCTATAGGAAGGGTCTCAGGATTGGAATGGGAAGGAGTTTGATATCAAATCTCATGCCATGTATGGGTCTCAGGTTTTGTAGAAGCATTGGGATATCACATCTCATACTATCGGAAGGGTATCAGGATTGGATTTGGAAGAAGTTGGATATCCCATCTCATGCCATAGGAAGGGTCTCAGGTTGGAATGGGAAGGAGTTGGATATCACATCTCATGTTATAGGAAGGGTCTCAGGATTGGAATGGGAAGGACTTGGATATCACATCTCATGCTATAGGAAGGCTCTGAGGTTTGGAAGGGGAAGGAGTTGGATATCACATTACATGTTAGAGGTAGGATCTCAGGTTTGGTATTAGAGGCATTGAGATATCACATCTCATGCTATCAGAAGGATCTCAGGATCAGAATGGGAAGGAGTTGGATATCACATCTCATGCTAAAGGGAGGGTCTCAGGTTTGGAAGAGGACGGATTTGGATATCACATCTCATGTTATAGGAAGGATCTCAGGTTTGGTATTAGACGCATTGAGATATAACATCTCATGCTATCGGAAGGATCTCAGGTTTGGTATTAGAGGCATTGAGATATCACATCTCATGATATCAGAAGGGTCTCAGGATTGGAATGGGAAGGAGTCGGATATCACATCTCATGCTAAAGGGAGGGTCTCAGGTTGGGTATTAGAAGCATTGAGATATCACATCTCATGTTATAGGAAGGGTCTCAGGTTTGGTATTAGAAGCATTGAGACATCACATCTCATGCTATCAGAAGGGTCTCAGGATTGGAATGGGAAAGAGTCGGATATCACATCTCATGCTAAAGGGAGGTTCTCAGGTTTGGAAGGGGAAGGATTTGGATATCACATCTCATGTTATAGGAAGGATCTCAGGTTTGGTATTAGAAGCATTGAGATATCAGATCTCATGCTATCGGAAGGATCTCAGGTTTGGTATTAGAGGCATTGAGATATCACATCTCATGCTATCAGAAGGGTCTCGGGATTGGAATGGGAAGGTGTTGGATATCACATCTCATGTGGGTCTCGGGTTTGGAAGGGGAAGTATTTGGATATCACATCTCATGTTACAGGAAGGATCTCAGGTTTGGTATTAGCATTGAGATATCACATCTCATGCTATCGGAAGGGTATCAGGATTGGATCTGGAAAGAGTTGGATATCCCATCTCATGCTATAGGAAGGGTCTCAGGTTTGGTATAAGCATTGAGATATCCCATCTCATGCTATAGGAAGGGTCTCAGGTTTGGAATCGGAAGGAGTCGTATATGACATCTCATGCCATAGGAAGGGTCTCAGGTTTGGTATAAGCATTGAGATATCACATCTCTGCTATCTGAAGGGTCTCAGGATTGGAATGGGAAGGAGTTGGATATCCCATCCCGTTATAGGAAGGGTCTCAGGTTTGGTATTAGAAGCATTGAGATATCACATCTTATGGTATAGGACGGGTCTCAGAATTGGAATGGGAAGGAGTTGGATATCACATCTCAAGCTATAGGAAGGGTCTCAGTATTGGAATGGGAAGGACTTGGATATCACATCTCATGTTATAGGAAGGATCTCAGGTTTGGTATTAGAAGCATTGAGATATCACATCTCATGCTATAGGAAGGGTCTCAGGATTGGAATGGGAAGGACTTGGATATCACATCTCATGTTATAGGAAGGGTCTCAAGTTTGGTATTAGAAGCATTGAGATATCATATCTCATGCTATGGGAAGGGTCTCAGAATTGGAATGGGAAGGAGTTGGATATCACATCTCAAGCTATAGGAAGGGTCTCAGGATTGGAATGGGAAGGAGTTTGATATCACATCTCATGCCATGTATGGGTCTCAGGTTTTGTAGAAGCATTGGGATATCACATCTCATGCTATCGGAAGGGTATCAGGATTGGATCTGGAAGGAGTTGGATATCCCATCTCATGCTATAGGAAGGGTCTCAGGTTGGAATGGGAAGGAGTTGGATATCACATCTCATGTTATAGGAAGGGTCTCAGGATTGGAATGGGAAGGACTTGGATATCACATCTCATGCTATAGGAAGGCTCTCAGGTTTGGAAGGGGAAGGAGTTGGATATCACATTTCATGTTAGAGGAAGGATCTCAGGTTTGGTATTAGAGGCATTGAGATATCACATCTCATGCTATCAGAAGGGTCTCAGGATTGGAATGGGAAGGAGTTGGATATCACATCTCATGCTAAAGGGAGGGTCTCAGGTTTGGAAGGGGAAGGATTTGGAGATCACATCTCATGTTATAGGAAGGATCTCAGGTTTGGTATTAGAAGCATTGAGATATCACATCTCATGCTATCGGAAGGATCTCAGGTTTGGTATTAGAGGCATTGAGATATCACATCTCATGCTATCGAAGGGTCTCAGGATTGGAATGGGAAGGAGTCGGATATCACATCTCATGCTAAATGGAGGGCCTCAGGTTTGGAAGTGGAAGGATTTGGATATCACATCTCATGTTATAGGAAGGATCTCAGGTTTGGTATTAGAAGCATTGAGATATCACATCTCATGCTATAGGAAGGGTCTCAGGATTGGAATGGGAAGGAGTTGGATATCACATCTCAAGCTATAGGAAGGGTCTCAGGATTGGAATCGGAAGGAGTTGGATATCACATCTCAAGCTATAGGAAGGGTCTCAGGATTGGAATGGGAAGGAGTTGGATATCACATCTCATGCTATAGGAAGGGTCTCAGGTTTGGTATAAGCATTGAGATATCCCATCTCATTCTATAGGAAGGGTCTCAGGTTTGGAATCGGAAGGAGTTGTATATGACATCTCATGCCATAGGAAGGGTCTCAGGTTTGGTATAAGCATTGAGATATCACATCTCTGCTATCGGAAGAGTCTCAGGATTGGAATGGGAAGGAGTTGGATATCCCATCTCGTTATAGGAAGGGTCTCAGGTTTGGTATTAGAAGCATTGAGATATCACATCTCATGCTATGGGAAGGGTTTCAGAATTGGAATGGGAAGGAGTTGGATATCACATCTCAAGCTATAGGAAGGGTCTCAGGATTGGAATGGGAAGGACTTGGATATCACATCTCATGTTATAGGAAGGGTCTCAGGTTTGGTATTAGAAGCATTGAGATATCACATCTCATGCTATCCGAAGGGTCTCAGGATTGGAATGGGAAGGAGTCGGATATCACATCTCATGCTAAATGGAGGGCCTCAGGTTTGGAAGTGGAAGGATTTGGATATCACATCTCATGTTATAGGAAGGATCTCAGGTTTGGTATTAGAAGCATTGAGATATCACATCTCATGCTATAGGAAGGGTCTCAGGATTGGAATGGGAAGGAGTTGGATATCACATCTCAAGCTATAGGAAGGGTCTCAGGATTGGAATCGGAAGGAGTTGGATATCACATCTCAAGCTATAGGAAGGGTCTCAGGATTGGAATGGGAAGGAGTTGGATATCACATCTCATGCTATAGGAAGGGTCTCAGGTTTGGTATAAGCATTGAGATATCCCATCTCATTCTATAGGAAGGGTCTCAGGTTTGGAATCGGAAGGAGTTGTATATGACATCTCATGCCATAGGAAGGGTCTCAGGTTTGGTATAAGCATTGAGATATCACATCTCTGCTATCGGAAGGGTCTCAGGATTGGAATGGGAAGGAGTTGGATATCCCATCTCGTTATAGGAAGGGTCTCAGGTTTGGTATTAGAAGCATTGAGATATCACATCTCATTCTATGGGAAGGGTTTCAGAATTGGAATGGGAAGGAGTTGGATATCACATCTCAAGCTATAGGAAGGGTCTCAGGATTGGAATGGGAAGGACTTGGATATCACATCTCATGTTATAGGAAGGGTCTCAGGTTTGGTATTAGAAGCATTGAGATATCACATCTCATGCTATAGGAAGGGTCTCAGGATTGGAATGGGAAGGACTTGGATATCACATCTCATGTTATAGGAAGGGTCTCAGGTTTGGTATTAGAAGCATTGAGATATCACATCTCATGCTATGGGAAGGGTCTCAGAATTGGAATGGGAAGGAGTTGGATATCACATCTCAAGCTATAGGAAGGGTCTCAGGATTGGAATGGGAAGGAGTTTGATATCAAATCTCATGCCATGTATGGGTCTCAGGTTTTGTAGAAGCATTGGGATATCACATCTCATACTATCGGAAGGGTATCAGGATTGGATTTGGAAGAAGTTGGATATCCCATCTCATGCCATAGGAAGGGTCTCAGGTTGGAATGGGAAGGAGTTGGATATCACATCTCATGTTATAGGAAGGGTCTCAGGATTGGAATGGGAAGGACTTGGATATCACATCTCATGCTATAGGAAGGCTCTCAGGTTTGGAAGGGGAAGGAGTTGGATATCACATTACATGTTAGAGGTAGGATCTCAGGTTTGGTATTAGAGGCATTGAGATATCACATCTCATGCTATCAGAAGGATCTCAGGATCAGAATGGGAAGGAGTTGGATATCACATCTCATGCTAAAGGGAGGGTCTCAGGTTTGGAAGAGGAAGGATTTGGATATCACATCTCATGTTATAGGAAGGATCTCAGGTTTGGTATTAGACGCATTGAGATATAACATCTCATGCTATCGGAAGGATCTCAGGTTTGGTATTAGAGGCATTGAGATATCACATCTCATGATATCAGAAGGGTCTCAGGATTGGAATGGGAAGGAGTCGGATATCACATCTCATGCTAAAGGGAGGGTCTCAGGTTGGGTATTAGAAGCATTGAGATATCACATCTCATGTTATAGGAAGGGTCTCAGGTTTGGTATTAGAAGCATTGAGACATCACATCTCATGCTATCGGAAGGGTCTCAGGATTGGAATGGGAAAGAGTCGGATATCACATCTCATGCTAAAGGGAGGTTCTCAGGTTTGGAAGGGGAAGGATTTGGATATCACATCTCATGTTATAGGAAGGATCTCAGGTTTGGTATTAGAAGCATTGAGATATCAGATCTCATGCTATCGGAAGGATCTCAGGTTTGGTATTAGAGGCATTGAGATATCACATCTCATGCTATCAGAAGGGTCTCGGGATTGGAATGGGAAGGAGTTGGATATCACATCTCATGTGGGTCTCGGGTTTGGAAGGGGAAGTATTTGGATATCACATCTCATGTTACAGGAAGGATCTCAGGTTTGGTATTAGCATTGAGATATCACATCTCATGCTATCGGAAGGGTATCAGGATTGGATCTGGAAAGAGTTGGATATCCCATCTCATGCTATAGGAAGGGTCTCAGGTTTGGTATAAGCATTGAGATATCCCATCTCATGCTATAGGAAGGGTCTCAGGTTTGGAATCGGAAGGAGTCGTATATGACATCTCATGCCATAGGAAGGGTCTCAGGTTTGGTATAAGCATTGAGATATCACATCTCTGCTATCTGAAGGGTCTCAGGATTGGAATGGGAAGGAGTTGGATATCCCATCCCGTTATAGGAAGGGTCTCAGGTTTGGTATTAGAAGCATTGAGATATCACATCTTATGGTATAGGACGGGTCTCAGAATTGGAATGGGAAGGAGTTGGATATCACATCTCAAGCTATAGGAAGGGTCTCAGTATTGGAATGGGAAGGACTTGGATATCACATCTCATGTTATAGGAAGGATCTCAGGTTTGGAAGGGGAAGGAGTTGGATATCACATTACATGTTAGAGGTAGGATCTCAGGTTTGGTATTAGAGGCATTGAGATATCACATCTCGTGCTATCAGAAGGATCTCAGGATCGGAATGGGAAGGAGTTGGATATCACATCTCATGCTAAAGGGAGGGTCTCAGGTTTGGAAGGGGAAGGATTTGGATATCACATCTCATTTTATAGGAAGGATCTCAGGTTTGGTATTAGAAGCATTGAGATATCAGATCTCATGCTATCGGAAGGATCTCAGGTTTGGTATTAGAGGCATTGAGATATCACATCTCATGCTATCAGAAGGGTCTCGTGATTGCAATGGGAAGGAGTTGGATATCACATCTCATGTGGGTCTCGGGTTTGGAAGGGGAAGTATTTGGATATCACATCTCATGTTACAGGAAGGATCTCAGGTTTGGTATTAGCATTGAGATATCACATCTCATGCTATCGGAAGGGTATCAGGATTGGATCTGGAAGGAGTTGGATATCCCATCTCATGCTATAGGAAGGGTCTCAGGTTTGGTATAAGCATTGAGATATCCCATCTCATGCTATAGGAAGGGTCTCAGGTTTGGAATCGGAAGGAGTCGTATATGACATCTCATGCCATAGGAAGGGTCTCAGGTTTGGTATAAGCATTGAGATATCACATATCTGCTATCTGAAGGGTCTCAGGATTGGAATGGGAAGGAGTTGGATATCCCATCTCGTTATAGGAAGGGCCTCAGGTTTGGTATTAGAAGCATTGAGATATCACATCTCATGGTATAGGACGGGTCTCAGAATTGGAATGGGAAGGAGTTGGATATCACATCTCAAGCTATAGGAAGGGTCTCAGTATTGGAATGGGAAGGAGTTGGATATCCCATCTCGTTATAGGAAGGGTCTCAGGTTTGGTATTAGAAGCATTGAGATATCACATCTCATGCTATAGGAAGGGTCTCAGGATTGGAATGGGAAGGACTTGGATATCACATCTCATGTTATAGGAAGGGTCTCAGGTTTGGTATTAGAAGCATTGAGATATCATATCTCATGCTATGGGAAGGGTCTCAGAATTGGCATGGGAAGGAGTTGGATATCACATCTCAAGCTATAGGAAGGGTCTCAGGATTGGAATGGGAAGGAGTTTGATATCACATCTCATGCCATGTATGGGTCTCAGGTTTTGTAGAAGCGTTGGGATATCACATCTCATGCTATCGGAAGGGTATCAGGATTGGATTTGGAAGGAGTTGGATATCCCATCTCATGCTATAGGAAGGGTCTCAGGTTGGAATGGGAAGGAGTTGGATATCACATCTCATGTTATAGGAAGGGTCTCAGGATTGGAATGGGAAGGACTTGGATATCACATCTCATGCTAAAGGGAGGGTCTCAGGTTTGGAAGGGGAAGGATTTGGATATCACATCTCATGTTATAGGAAGGATCTCAGGTTTGGTATTAGATGCATTGAGATATCACATCTCATGCTATCGGAAGGATCTCAGGTTTGGTATTAGAGGCATTGAGATATAACATCTCATGCTATCAGAAGGGTCTCAGGATTGGAATGGGAAGGAGTCGGATATCACATCTCATGCTAAAGGGAGGGTCTCAGGTTTGGTATTAGAAGCATTGAGATATCACATCTCATGTTATAGGAAGGATCTCAGGTTTGGTATTAGAGGCATTGAGATATCACATCTCATGCTATCAGAAGGGTCTCAGGATTGGAATGGGAAGGAGTCGGATATCACATCTCATGCTAAAGGGAGGGTCTCAGGTTTGGAAGGGGAAGGATTTGGATATCACATCTCATGTTATAGGAAGGATCTCAGGTTTGGTATTAGAAGCATTGAGATATCACATCTCATGCTATCGGAAGGATCTCAGGTTTCGTATTAGAGGCATTGAGATATCACATCTCATGCTATCAGAAGGGTCTCGGGATTGGAATGGGAAGGAGTTGGATATCACATCTCATGCTAAAGGGAGGGTCTCGGGTTTGGAAGGGGAAGGATTTGGATATCACATCTCATGTTATGGGAAGGACCTCAGGTTTGGTATTAGCATTGAGATATCCCATCTGATGCTATAGGAAGGGTCTCAGGTTTGGAATCGGAAGGAGTTGTATATGACATCTCATGCCATAGGAAGGGTCTCAGGTTTGGTATAAGCATTGAGATATCACATCTCTGCAATCGGAAGGGTCTCAGGATTGGAATGGGAAGGAGTTGGATATCCCATCTCGTTATAGGAAGGGTCTCAGGTTTGGTATTAGAAGCATTGAGATATCACATCTCATGGTATAGGACGGGTCTCAGAATTGGAATGGGAAGGAGTTGGATATCACATCTCAAGCTATAGGAAGGGTCTCAGGATTGGAATGGGAAGGTTTTGGATATCACATCTCATGTTATAGGAAGGGTCTCAGGTTTGGTATTAGAAGCATTGAGATATCACATCCCATGCTATAGGAAGGGTCTCAGGATTGGAATGGGAAGGACTTGGATATCACATCTCATGTTATAGGAAGGGTCTCAGGTTTGGTATTAGAAGCATTGAGATATCACATCTCATGCTATAGGAAGGGTCTCAGGATTGGAATGGGAAGGTCTTGGATATCACATCTCATGATAAAGGAAGGGTCTAAGGTTTGGAAGGGGAAGGATTTGGATATCACATCTCATGTTATAGGACCAGTCTCAGGTTTGGTATTAGAAGCATTGAGATATCAAGTCTCATGGTATAGGATGGGTCTCAGAATTGGAATGGGAAGGAGTTGGATATCACATCTCAAGCTATAGGAAGGGTCTCAGGATTGGAATGGGAAGGAGTTTGATATCACATCTCATGCCATGTATGTGTCTCAGGTTTTGTAGAAGCATTGGGATATCACATCTCATGCTATCGGAAGGGTATCAGGATTGGATCTGGAAGGAGTTGGATATCCCATCTCATGCTATAGGAAGGGTCTCAGGTTGGAATGGGAAGGAGTTGGATATCACATCTCGTGTTATAGGAAGGGTCTCAGGATTGGAATGGGAAGGACTTGGATATCACATCTCATGCTATAGGAAGGCTCTCAGGTTTGGAAGGGGAAGGAGTAGGATATCACATTTCATGTTAGAGCAAGGATCTCACGTTTGGTATTAGAGGCATTGAGATATCACATCTCATGCTATCAGAAGCGTCTCAGGATTGGAATGGGAAGGAGTTGGATATCACATCTCATGCTAAAGGGAGGGTCTCAGGTTTGGAAGGGGAAGGATTTGGAGATCACATCTCATGTTATAGGAAGGATCTCAGGTTTGGTATTAGAAGCATTGAGATATCACATCTCATGCTATCGGAAGGATCTCAGGTTTGGTATTAGAGGCATTGAGATATCACATCTCATGCTATCAGAAGGGTCTCAGGATTGGAATGGGAAGGACTTGGATATCACATCTCATGTTATAGGAAGGGTCTCAGGTTTGGTATTAGAAGCATTGAGATATCACATCTCATGCTATAGGAAGGGTCTCAGGATTGGAATGGGAAGGTCTTGGATATCACATCTCATGATAAAGGAAGGGTCTAAGGTTTGGAAGGGGAAGGATTTGGATATCACATCTCATGTTATAGGACCAGTCTCAGGTTTGGTATTAGAAGCATTGAGATATCAAGTCTCATGGTATAGGATGGGTCTCAGAATTGGAATGGGAAGGAGTTGGATATCACATCTCAAGCTATAGGAAGGGTCTCAGGATTGGAATGGGAAGGAGTTTGATATCACATCTCATGCCATGTATGTGTCTCAGGTTTTGTAGAAGCATTGGGATATCACATCTCATGCTATCGGAAGGGTATCAGGATTGGATCTGGAAGGAGTTGGATATCCCATCTCATGCTATAGGAAGGGTCTCAGGTTGGAATGGGAAGGAGTTGGATATCACATCTCGTGTTATAGGAAGGGTCTCAGGATTGGAATGGGAAGGACTTGGATATCACATCTCATGCTATAGGAAGGCTCTCAGGTTTGGAAGGGGAAGGAGTAGGATATCACATTTCATGTTAGAGCAAGGATCTCACGTTTGGTATTAGAGGCATTGAGATATCACATCTCATGCTATCAGAAGCGTCTCAGGATTGGAATGGGAAGGAGTTGGATATCACATCTCATGCTAAAGGGAGGGTCTCAGGTTTGGAAGGGGAAGGATTTGGAGATCACATCTCATGTTATAGGAAGGATCTCAGGTTTGGTATTAGAAGCATTGAGATATCACATCTCATGCTATAGGAAAGGTCTCAGGATTGGAATGGGAAGGAGTTGGATATCACATCTCAAGCTATAGGAAGGGTCTCAGGATTGGAATGGGAAGGAGTTGGATATCACATCTCAAGCTATAGGAAGGGTTTCAGGATTGGAATGGGAAGGAGTTGGATATCAAATCTCATGCTATAGGAAGGGTCTCCGGTTTGGTATAAGCATTGAGATATCCCATCTCATGCTATAGGAAGGGTCTCAGGTTTGGAATCGGAAGGAGTTGTATATGACATCTCATGCCATAGGAAGGGTCTCAGGTTTGGTATAAGCATTGAGATATCACATCTCTGCTATCGGAAGGGTCTCAGGATTGGAATGGGAAGGAGTTGGATATCCCATCTTGTTATAGGAAGGGTCTCAGGTTTGGTATTAGAAGCATTGAGATATCACATCTCATAGTATAGGACGGGTCTCAGAATTGGAATGGGAAGGAGTTGGATATCACATCTCAAGCTATAGGAAGGGTCTCAGGATTGGAATGGGAAGGACTTGGATATCACATCTCATGTTATAGGATGGGTCTCAGGTTTGGTATTAGAAGCATTGAGATATCACATCTCATGCTATAGGAAGGGTCTTAGGATTGGAATGGGAAGGACTTGGATATCACATCTCATGTTATAGGATGGGTCTCAGGTTTGGTATTAGAAGCATTGAGATATCACATCTCATGCTATGGGAAGGGTCTCAGAATTGGAATGGGAAGGAGTTGGATATCACATCTCAAGCTATAGGAAGGGTCTCGGGATTGGAATGGGAAGGACTTGGATATCACATCTCATGTTATAGGAAGGGTCTCAGGTTTGGTATTAGAAGCATTGAGATATCACATCTCATGCTATAGGAAGGGTCTTAGGATTGGAATGGGAAGGACTTGGATATCACATCTCATGTTATAGGATGGGTCTCAGGTTTGGTATTAGAAGCATTGAGATATCACATCTCATAGTATAGGACGGGTCTCAGAATTCGAATGGGAAGGAGTTGGATATCACATCTCAAGCTATAGGAAGGGTCTCAGGATTGGAATGGGAAGGACTTGGATATCACATCTCATGTTATAGGAAGGGTCTCAGGTTTGGTATTAGAAGCATTGAGATATCACATCTCATGCTATAGGAAGGGTCTTAGGATTGGAACGGAAAGGACTTGGATATCACATCTCATGTTATAGGATGGGTCTCAGGTTTGGTATTAGAAGCATTGAGATATCACATCTCATGCTATCGGAAGGGTATCAGGATTGGATTTGGAAGGAGTTGGATATCCCATCTCATGCTATAGGAAGGGTCTCAGGTTGGAATGGGAAGGAGTTGGATATCACGTCTCATGTTATAGGAAGGGTCTCAGGATTGGAATGGGAAGGACTTGGATATCACATTACATGTTAGATGTAGGATCTCAGGTTTGGTATTAGAGGCATTGAGATATCACATCTCCTGCTATCAGAAGGATCTCAGGATCGGAATGGGAAGGAGTTGGATATCACATCTCATGCTAAAGCGAGGGTCTCAGGTTTGGAAGGGGAAGGATTTGGATATCACATCTCATGTTATAGGAAGGATCTCAGGTTTGGTATTAGACGCATTGAGATATCACATATGCTATCGGAAGGATCTCAGGTTTGGTATTAGAGGCATTGAGATATCACATCTCATGCTATAGGAAGGGTCTCACATTGGAATGGGAAGGACTTGGATATCACATCTCATGTTATAGGAAGGGTCTCAGGTTTGGTATTAGAAGCATTGAGATATCATATCTCATGCTATGGGAAGGGTCTCAGAATTGGAATGGGAAGGAGTTGGATATCACATCTCAAGCTATAGGAAGGGTCTCAGGATTGGAATGGGAAGGAGTTTGATATCACATCTCATGCCATGTATGGGTCTCAGGTTTTGTAGAAGCATTGGGATATCACATCTCATGCTATCGGAAGGGTATCAGGATTCGATTTGGAAGGAGTTGGATATCCCATCTCATGCTATAGGAAGGGTCTCAGGTTGGAATGGGAAGGAGTTGGATATCACATCTCATGTTATAGGAAGGGTCTCAGGATTGGAATGGGAAGGACTTGGATATCACATCTCATGCTATAGGAAGGCTCTCAGGTTTGGAAGGGGAAGGAGTTGGATATCACATTACATGTTAGAGGTAGGATCTCAGGTTTGGTATTAGAGGCATTGAGATATCACATCTCATGCTATCAGAAGGATCTCAGGATCGGAATGGGAAGGAGTTGGATATCACATCTCATGCTAAAGGGAGGGTCTCAGGTTTGGAAGGGGAAGGATTTGGATATCACATCTCATGTTATAGGAAGGATCTCAGGTTTGGTATTAGATGCATTGAGATATCACATCTCATGCTATCGGAAGGATCTCAGGTTTGGTATTAGAGGCATTGAGATATAACATCTCATGCTATCAGAAGGGTCTCAGGATTGGAATGGGAAGGAGTCGGATATCACATCTCATGCTAAAGGGAGGGTCTCAGGTTTGGTATTAGAAGCATTGAGATATCACATCTCATGTTATAGGAAGGATCTCAGGTTTGGTATTAGAGGCATTGAGATATCACATCTCATGCTATCAGAAGTTTCTCAGGATTGGAATGGGAAGGAGTCGGATATCACATCTCATGCTAAAGGGAGGGTCTCAGGTTTGGAAGGGGAAGGATTTGGATATCACATCTCATGTTATAGGAAGGATCTCAGGTTTGGTATTAGAAGCAGTGAGATATCACATCTCATGCTATCGGAAGGATCTCAGGTTTCGTATAAGAGGCATTGAGATATCACATCTTCTGCTATCAGAAGGGTCTCGGGATTGGAATGGGAAGGAGTTGGATATCACATCTCATTTCAAAGGGAGGGTCTCGGGTTTGGAAGGGGAAGGATTTGGATATCACATCTCATGTTATAGGAAGGACCTCAGGTTTGGTATTAGCATTGAGATATCCCATCTGATGCTATAGGAAGGGTCTCAGGTTTGGAATCGGAAGGAGTTGTATATGACATCTCATGCCATAGGAAGGGTCTCAGGTTTGGTATAAGCATTGAGATATCACATCTCTGCTATCGGAAGGGTCTCAGGATTGGAATGGGAAGGAGTTGGATATCCCATCTCGTTATAGGAAGGGTCTCAGGTTTGGTATTAGAAGCATTGAGATATCACATCTTATGGTATAGGACGGGTCTCAGAATTGGAATGGGAAGGAGTTGGATATCACATCTCAAGCTATAGGAAGGGTCTCAGGATTGGAATGGGAAGGTTTTGGATATCACATCTCATGTTATAGGAAGGGTCTCAGGTTTGGTATTAGAAGCATTGAGATATCACATCTCATGCTATAGGAAGGGTCTCAGGATTGGAATGGGAAGGACTTGGATATCACATCTCATGTTATAGGAAGGGTCTCAGGTTTGGTATTAGAAGCATTGAGATATCACATCTCATGCTATAGGAAGGGTCTCAGGATTGGAATGGGAAGGTCTTGGATATCACATCTCATGATAAAGGAAGGGTCTAAGGTTTGGAAGGGGAAGGATTTGGATATCACATCTCATGTTATAGGACCAGTCTCAGGTTTGGTATTAGAAGCATTGAGATATCAAGTCTCATGGTATAGGATGGGTCTCAGAATTGGAATGGGAAGGAGTTGGATATCACATCTCAAGCTATAGGAAGGGTCTCAGGATTGGAATGGGAAGGAGTTTGATATCGCATCTCATGCCATGTATGTGTCTCAGGTTTTGTAGAAGCATTGGGATATCACATCTCATGCTATCCGAAGGGTATCAGGATTGGATCTGGAAGGAGTTGGATATCCCATCTCATGCTATAGGAAGGGTCTCAGGTTGGAATGGGAAGGAGTTGGATATCACATCTCATGTTATAGGAAGGGTCTCAGGATTGGAATGGGAAGGACTTGGATATCACATCTCATGCTATAGGAAGTCTCTCAGGTTTGGAAGGGGAAGGAGTTTGATATCACATTTCATGTTAGAGGAAGGATCTCACGTTTGGTATTAGAGGCATTGAGATATCACATCTCATGCTATCAGAAGCGTCTCAGGATTGGAATGGGAAGGAGTTGGATATCACATCTCATGCTAAAGGGAGGGTCTCAGGTTTGGAAGGGGAAGGATTTGGAGATCACATCTCATGTTATAGGAAGGATCTCAGGTTTGGTATTAGAAGCATTGAGATATCACATCTCATGCTATCGGAAGGATCTCAGGTTTGGTATTAGAGGCATTGAGATATCACATCTCATGCTATCAGAAGGGTCTCAGGATTGGAATGGGAAGGAGTCGGATATCACATCTCATGCTAAAGGGAGGGTCTCAGGTTTGGAAGTGGAAGGATTTGGATATCACATCTCATGTTATAGGAAGGATCTCAGGTTTGGTATTAGAAGCATTGAGATATCACATCTCATGCTATAGGAAAGGTCTCAGGATTGGAATGGGAAGGAGTTGGATATCACATCTCAAGCTATAGGAAGGGTCTCAGGATTGGAATGGGAAGGAGTTGGATATCACATCTCAAGCTATAGGAAGGGTCTCAGGATTGGAATGGGAAGGAGTTGGATATCACATCTCATGCTATAGGAAGGGTCTCAGGGTTGGAATCGGAAGGAGTTGTATATGACATCTCATGCCATAGGAAGGGTCTCAGGTTTGGTATAAGCATTGAGATATCACATCTGGTTTATAGTCATAAAACCGAAAACAAAAATCCCGAATACAATAATCTCGAATCCAAAATCTCGAAAAAAAAAAAGTCGAATTTTTTTTTAATGACGTTTTTTGTTCGAAATGGGGGGGTTCCCCCCCCAACCCCCCTTTTTTCTATTTTTTTTTTATTTTAACCCATTTTTTTTACTTACCTGACCCCAAAAAAGCATATAATTAAATAAATAAAAAATTAGACTTTTTTTTTTTCGGGATTTTGGATTCGAGATTATTGTATTTCGAGATTTTTTTTTCGGTCTTTTGACCGACCACCATCACATCTCTGCTATCGGAAGGGTCTCAGGATTGGAATGGGAAGGAGTTGGATATCCCATCTCGTTATAGGAAGGGTCTCAGGTTTGGTATTAGAAGCATTGAGATATCACATCTCATGGTATAGGACGGGTCTCAGAATTGGAATGGGAAGGAGTTGGATATCACATCTCATGTTATAGGAAGGGTCTCAGGTTTGGTATTAGAAGCATTGAGATATCACATCTCATGCTATAGGAAGTGTCTTAGGATCGGAATGGGAAGGACTTGGATATCACATCTCATGTTATAGGATGGGTCTCAGGTTTGGTATTAGAAGCATTGAGATATCACATCTCATGCTATGGGAAGGGTCTCAGAATTGGAATGGGAAGGAGTTGGATATCACATCTCAAGCTATAGGAAGGGTCTCAGGATTGGAATGGGAAGGAGTTTGATATCACATCTCATGCCATGTATGGGTCTCAGGTTTTGTAGAAGCATTGGGATATCACATCTCATGCTATCGGAAGGGTATCAGGATTGGATTTGGAAGGAGTTGGATATCCCATCTCATGCTATAGGAAGGGTCTCAGGTTGGAATGGGAAGGAGTTGGATATCACATCTCATGTTATAGGAAGGGTCTCAGGATTGGAATGGGAAGGACTTGGATATCACATCTCATGCTATAGGAAGGCTCTCAGGTTTAGAAGGGGAAGGAGTTGGATATCACATTACATGTTAGATGTAGGATCTCAGGTTTGGTATTAGAGGCATTGAGATATCACATCTCCTGCTATCAGAAGGATCTCAGGATCGGAATGGGAATGAGTTGGATATCACATCTCATGCTAAAGCGAGGGTCTCAGGTTTGGAAGGGGAAGGATTTGGATATCACATCTCATGTTATAGGAAGGATCTCAGGTTTGGTATTAGACGCATTGAGATATCACATATCATGCTATCGGAAGGATCTCAGGTTTGGTATTAGAGGCATTGAGATATCACATCTCATGCTATCAGAAGGGTCTCAGGATTGGAATGGGAAGGAGTCGGATATCACATCTCATGCTAAAGGGAGGGTCTCAGGTTTGGTATTAGAAGCATTGAGATATCACATCTCATGTTATAGGAAGGATCTCAGGTTTGGTATTAGAGGCATTGAGATATCACATCTCATGCTATCAGAAGGGTCTCAGGATTGGAATGGGAAAGAGTCAGATATCACATCTCATGCTAAAGGGGGGTCTCAGGTTTGGAAGGGGAAGGATTTGGATATCACATCTCATGTTATAGGAAGGATCTCAGGTTTGGTATTAGAAGCATTGAGAAATCACATCTCATGCTATCGGAAGGATCTCAGGTTTGGTATTAGAGGCATTGAGATATCACATCTCATGCTATCAGAAGGGTCTCGGGATTGGAATGGGAAGGAGTTGGATATCACATCTCATGCTAAGGGGAGGGTCTCCGGTTTGGAAGGGGAAGGATTTGGATATCACATCTCATGTTACAGGAAGGATCTCAGGTTTGGTATTAGCATTGAGATATCCCATCTGATGCTATAGGAAGGGTCTCAGGTTTGGAATCGGAAGGAGTTGTATATGACATCTCATGCCATAGGAAGGGTCTCAGGTTTGGTATAAGCATTGAGATATCACATCTCTGCTATCGGAAGGGTCTCAGGATTGGAATGGGAAGGAGTTGGATATCCCATCTCGTTATAGGAAGGGTCTCAGGTTTGGTATTAGAAGCATTGAGATATCACATCTCATGGTATAGGACGGGTCTCAAATTGGAATGGGAAGGAGTTGGATATCACATCTCAAGCTATAGGAAGGGTCTCAGGATTGGAATGGGAAGGAGTTGGATATCACATCTCATGCTATAGGAAGGGTCTCAGGAATGGAATGGGAAGGAGTTTTATATGACATCTCATGCCATAGGAAGGATCTCAGGTTTGGTATTAGAAGCATTGAGACATCACATCTCATGTTATAGGAAGGGTCTCAGGATTGGAATGGGAAGGAGTTGGATATCACATCTCATGCTATAGGAAGGGTCTCAGGTTTGGTATAAGCATTGAGATATCACATCTCATGCTATAGGAAGGGTCTCAGGATTGGAATGGGAAGGAGTTGTATATGACATCTCATGCCATAGGAAGGGTCTCAGGTTTGGTATAAGCATTGAGATATCACATCTCTGCTATCGGAAGGGTCTCAGGATTGGAATGAGAAGGAGTTGGTTATCCCATCTTATGTTATAGGAAGGGTCTCAGGTTTGGTATTAGAAGCATTGAGATATCACATCTCATGCTATAGGAAGGGTCTCAGGATTGGAATGGGAAGGAGTTGGATATCCCATCTCGTTATAGGAAGGGTCTCAGGTTTGGCATTAGAAGCATTGAGATATCACATCTCATGCTATAGGAAGGGTCTCAGGATTGGAATGGGAAGGACTTGGACATCACATCTCATGTTATAGGAAGGGTCTCAGGTTTGGTATTAGAAGCATTGAGATATCACATCTCATGCTATAGGAAGGGTCTCAGGATTGGAATGGGAAGGACTTGGATATCACATCTCATGCTATAGGAAGGATCTCAGGTTTGGTATAAGCATTGAGATATCACATCTCATGCTATAGGAAGGGTCTCAGGATTGGAATGGGAAGGAGTTGGATATCACATCTCAGGTTATAGGAAGGATCTCAGATTTGGTATTAGAAGCATTGAGACATCACATCTCATGCTATAGGAAGGGTCTCAGAATTGGAATGGGAAGGAGTTGGATATCACATCTCATGTTATAGGAAGGGTCTCAGGATTGGAATGGGAAGGACTTCGATATCACATCTCATGTTATAGGAAGGCTCCCAGGTTTGGAAGGGGAAGGAGTTGGATATCGCATTTCATGTTAGAGGTAGGATCTCACGTTTGGTATTAGAGGCATTGAGATATAACATCTCATGCTATCAGAAGGGTCTCAGGATTGGAATGGGAAGGAATTGGATATCACATCTCATGCTAAAGGGAGGGTCTGAGGTTTGGAAGGGGGAGGATTTGGATATCACATCTCGTGTTATAGGAAGGATCTCAGGTTTGGTATTAGAAGAATTGAAATATCACATCTCATGCTATCGGAAGGATCTCAGGTTTGGTATTAGAAGCATTGAGATATCACATCTCATGCTATCAGAACGGTCTCAGGATTGGAATGGGAAGGAGTTGAATATCACATCTCATGCTAAAGGGAGGGTCTCTGGTTTGGAAGGGGAAGGATTTGGATATCACATTTCATGTTATAGGAAGGATCTCAGGTTTGGTATTAGAAGCATTGAGATATCACATCTCATGCTATAGGAAGGGTCTCAGGATTGGAATGGGAAGGAGTTGGATATCACATCTCATGCTATAGGAAGGGTCTCAGGAATGGAATGGGAAGGAGTTTTATATGACATCTGATGCCATAGGAAGGATCTCAGGTTTGGTATTAGAAGCATTGAGACATCACATCTCATGTTATAGGAAGGGTCTCAGGATTGGAATGGGAAGGAGTTGGATATCACATCTCATGCTATAGGAAGGGTCTCAGGAATGGAATGGGAAGGAGTTGTATATGACATCTCATGCCATAGGAAGGGTCTCAGGTTTGGTATAAGCATTGAGATATCACATCTCTGCTATCGGAAGGGTCTCAGGATTGGAATGAGAAGGAGTTGGGTATCCCATCTTATGTTATAGGAAGGGTCTCAGGTTTGGTATTAGAAGCATTGAGATATCACATCTCATGCTATAGGAAGGGTCTCAGGATTGGAATGGGAAGGACGTGAATATCACATCTCATGCTATAGGGAGGCTCTCACGTTTGGAAAGGGAAGGAGTTGGATATCACATTTCATGTTAGAGGTAGGATCTCAGGTTTGGTATTAGAGGCATTGAATATCACATCTCATGCTATCAGAAGGGTCTCAGGATTGGAATGGGAAGGAGTTGGATATCACATCTCATGCTAAAGGGAGGGTCTCAGGTTTGGTATTAGAAGCATTGAGATATCACATCTCATGCTATAGGAAGGGTCTGAGGGTTGGAATGGGAAGGAGTTGTATATGACATCTCATGCCATAGGAAGGGTCTCAGGTTTGGTATAAGCATTGAGATATCCAATCTCATGCTATCGGAAGGGTATCAGGATTGGATTTGGAAGTAGTTGGATATCCCATCTCATGCTATAGGAAGGGTCTCAGGTTGGAATGGGAAGGAGTTGGATATCACATCTCATGTTATAGGATGGGTCTCAGGATTGGAATGGGAAATACTTCAATATCACATCTCATGCTATAGGAAGGCTATCAGGTTTGGAAGGGGAACGAGTTGGATATCACATTTCATGTTAGAGGTAGGATCTCAGGTTTGGTATTAGAGGCATTGAGATATCACATCTCATGCTATCAGAAGGGTCTCAGGATTGGAATGGGAAGGGCTTGGATATCACATCTCATGCTAAAGGGAGGGTCTCAGGTTTGGAAGGGGAAGGATTTGGCTATCACATCTCGTGTTATAGGAATGATCTCAGGTTTGGTATTAGAAGCATTGAGATATCAAATCTCATGCTATAGGAAGGGTCTCAGGATTGGAATCGGAAGGAGTTGGATATCACATCTCATGCTATAGGAAGGGTCTCAGGATTGGAATGGGAAGGAGTTTTATATGACATCTCATGCCATAGGAACGATCTCAGGTTTGGTATTAGAAGCATTGAGACATCACATCTCTGCTATCGGAAGGGTCTCAGGATTGGAATGGGAAGGAGATGGATATCCCATCTCATGTTATAGGAAGGGTCTCAGGATTGGAATGGGAAGGAGTTCGATATCACATCTCTTGCTATAGGAAGGGCCTCAGGTTTTGTATTAGAAGCATTGAGACATCACATCTCATGCTATAGGAAGGGTCTCAGGTTTGGTATAAGCATTGAGATATCACATCTCTGCTATCGGAAGGGTCTCAGGATTGGAATGGGAAGGAGTTGGATATCCCATCTCATGTTATAGGAAGGGTCTCAGGTTTGGTATTAGAAGCATTGAGATATCACATCTCATGCTATAGGAAGGGTCTCAGGATTGGAATGGGAAGGCCTTGGATATCACATCTCATGCTATAGGGAGTGTGTCAAATTTGATATTAGAAGCATTAAGATAAACAATCTCATGATACTGGAATGGTCTCAGTATTGGAATGGGAAGGAGTTGGATATCACATCTCATGATAAAGTAAGGGTCTAAGGTTTGGAAGGGGAAGGATTTGGATATCACATCTCATGTTATAGGAAGGGTATCATGATTGGAATGGGAAGGAGTTTGATATCACATCTCATGCCATAGTATGGGTCTCAGGTTTGGTAGAAGCATTGAGATATCAAGTCTCATGGTATAGGAAGGGTCTCAGAATTGGAAAGAGAAGGAGTTGGTATCACATCTCAAGCTATAGGAAGGGTCTCAGGATTGGAATGGGAAGGAGTTTGATATCAGATCTCATGTCATAGTATGGGTCTCAGGTTTGGTAGAAGCATTGGGATATCACATCTCATGCTATCGGAAGAGTATCAGGATTGGATTTGGAAGGAGTTGGATATCCCAACTCATGCTATAGGAAGGGTCTCAGGTTGGAATCGGAAGGAGTTGGATATCACATCTCATGTTATAGGAAGGGTCTCCGGATTGGAATGAGAAGGACTTGGATATCACATCTCATGCTATAGGAAGGCTCTCAGGTTTGGAAAGGGAAGGAGTTGGATATCACATTTCAAGTTAGAGGTAGGATCTCAGGTTTGGTATTAGAGGAATTGAGATATCACATCTCATGCTATCAGAAGGGTCTCAGGATTGGAATGGGAACGAGTTGGATATCACATCTCATGCTAAAGGGAAGGTCTCAGGTTTGGAAGGGGAAGGATTTGGATATCACATCTCATGTTATAGGAAGGATCTCAGGTTTGGTATTAGAAGCATTGAGATATCACATCTCATGCTATCGGAAGGATCTCAGGTTTGATATCACATCTCATGCTATCGGAAGGGTCTCAGGATTGGAATGGGAAGGAGTTGGATATCACATCTCATGGTATAGGAAGGTTCTCAGGTTTGGAACGGGGAGGAGTTGGATATCACATCTCATGTTATAGGAAGGGTCTCATGTTTGGTATAAGAATTGAGATATCACATCTCTGCTATCGAAAGTGTCTCAGTATTGGGATGGGAAGGAATTGGATATCACATCTCATGTCATAGGAAGGATCTCAGGTTTGGTATTAGAAGCATTGAGATATCACATCTCATGCTATAGGAATGGTCTCAGGATTGGAATGGGAAGGAGTTGGATATTACATTCTTGCTATAGGAAAGGGTCTCATGTTTGTAATGGGAATCATTTGGATATCACATATGCTATAGGAAGGGTCTCAGGTTTGGAATGGGAAGGAGTTAGATATCACATCTCATGTTATAGGAAGGGTCTCGGGTTTGGTATAAGCATTGAGATATCACATCTCTGATATCGGAAGTGTCTCAGGATTGAAATGGGAAGGAGTTGGATATCCCATCTCATGTTATAGGACAGGTCTCAGGTTTGGTATTAGAATCATTGAGATATCACATCTCATGCTGTAGGAAGTGTCTAAGGATTGGAATGGGAAGGACTTGGATATCACATCTAATGCTATAGGTAGGCTCTCAGGTTTGGAAAGGGAAGGAGTTGGATATCACATTTCATGTTAGAGGAAGGATCTCATGTTTGGTATTAGAGGCATTGAGATATCACATCTCATGCTATAGGAAGGGTCTCAGGATTGGAATGGGAAGGATTTGGATATCACATCTCATGCTATAGGAAGGGTCTCAGGTTTGGTATAAGCATTGAGATATCACATCTCAAGCTATAGGAAGGGTCTCAGGATTGGAATGGGAAGGAGTTGGATATCACATCTCATGATATAGGTAGGCTCTCAGGTTTGGAAAGGGAAGGAGTTGGATATCACATTTTATGTTAGAGGAAGGATCTCAGGTTTGGTATTAGAGGCATTGAGATATCACATCTCATGCTATAGGAAGGGTCTCAGGATTGGAATGGGAAGGATTTGGATATCACATCTCATGCAATAGGAAGGGTCTCAGGATTGGAATGGGAACGAGTTGGATATCACATCTCATGCTAAAGGGAAGATCTCAGGTTTGGAAGGAGAAGGATTTGGATATCACATCTCATGTTATAGGAAGGATCTCAGGTTTGGTATTAGAAGCATTGAGATATCACATCGCATGCTATCGGAAGGATCTCAGGTTTGGTATTAGAGGCATTGAGATATCACATCTCATGCTATCGGAAGGGTCTCAGGATTGGAATGGGAAGGAGTTGGATATCACATCTCATGCTATAGGAAGGTTCTCAGGTTTGGAACGGGAAGGAGTTGGATATCACATCTCATGTTAGAGGAAGGGTCTCAGGTTTGGTATAAGAATTGAGATATCACATCTCTGCTATCGAAAGTGTCTCAGTAATGGGATGGGAAGGAGTTGGATATCACATCTCATTTTATAGGACGGGTCTCAGGTTTGGTATTAGAAGCATTCTCATGCTATAGGAATGGTCTCAGGATTGGAATGGGAAGGAGTTGGATATCACATATGCTATAGGAAGGGTCTCAGGTTTGGTTTAAGCATTGAGATATCACATATCATGCTATAGGAAGGGTCTCAGGATTGGAATGGGAAGGAGTTGGATATCACATCTCATGTTATAGGAAGGATCTCAGATTTGGTATTAGAACCATTGAGACATCACATCTCATGATATATGAAGGGTCTCAGGATTGGAATGGGAAGAAGTTGGATATCACATCTCATGTTATAGGAAGGGTCTCAGGATTGGAATGGGAAGGACTTCGATATCACATCTCATGTTATAGGAAGGCTCCCAGGTTTGGAAGGGGAAGGAGTTGGATATCACATTTCATGTTAGAGGTAGGATCTCAGGTTTGGTATTAGAGGCATTGAGATATAACATCTCATGCTATCAGAAGGGTCTCAGGATTGGAATGGGAAGGAGTTGGATATCACATCTCATGCTAAAGGGAGGGTCTCAGGTTTGGAAGGGGAAGGATTTGGATATCACATCTCATGTTATAGGAAGGATCTCAGGTTTATTATTAGAAGCATTGAGATATCACATCTCATGCTATAGGAAGGGTCTCAGGATTGGAATGGGAAGGAGTTGGATATCACATCTCATGCTATAGGAAGGGTCTCAGGTTTGGAAGGGGAAGGATTTGGATATCACATCTCGTGTTATAGGAATGATCTCAGGTTTGGTATTAGAAGCATTGAGATATCACATCTCATGTTATAGGAAGGGTCTCAGGATTGGAATGGGAAGGAGTTGGATATCACATTTCATGTTAGTGGAAGGATCTCAGGTTTGGTATTAGAGGCATTGAGATATCACATCTCATGCTATAGGAAGGGTCTCAGGATTGGAATGGGAAGGATTTGGATATCACATCTCATGCTATAGGAAGGGTCTCAGGTTTGGTATAAGCATTGAGATATCACATCTCATGCTATAGGAAGGGTCTCAGGATTGGAATGGGAAGGAATTGGATATCACATCTCATGCTATAGGAAGGGTCTCAGGTTTGGTATAAGCATTGAGATATCACATCTCATGCTATAGGAAGGGTCTCAGGATTGGAATGGGAAGAAGTTGGATATCACATCTCATGTTATAGGAAGGATCTTAGATTTGGTATTAGAAGCATTGAGACATCACATCTCATGTTATAGGAAGGGTCTCAGGATTGGAATGGGAAGGACTTCGATATCACATCTCATGTTATAGGAAGGCTCCCAGGTTTGGAAGGGGAAGGAGTTGGATATCACATTTCATGTTGGAGGTAGTATCTCAGGTTTGGTATTAGAGGCATTGAGATATAACATCTCATGCTATCAGAAGGGTCTCAGGATTGGAATGGGAAGGAGTTGGATATCACATCTCATGCTAAAGGGAGGGTCTCAGGTTTGGAAGGGGAAGGATTTGGATATCACATCTCATGTTATAGGAAGGATCTCAGGTTTGGTATTAGAAGAATTGAAATATCACATCTCATGCTATCAAAAGGATCTCAGGTTTGGTATTAGAAGCATTGAGATATCACATCTCATGCTATCAGAACGGTCTCAGGATTGGAATGGGAAGGAGTTGGATATCACATCTCATGCTAAAGGGAGGGTCTCTGGTTTGGAAGGGGAAGGATTTGGATATCACATCTCATGTTATAGGAAGGATCTCAGGTTTGTTGTTAGAGGCATTGAGATATAACATCTCATGCTATAGGAAGGGTCTCAGGATTGGAATGGGAAGGAGTTGGATATCACATCTCATGCTATAGGAAGGGTCTCAGGAATGGAATGGGAAGGAGTTTTATATGACATCTCATGCCATAGGAAGGATCTCAGGTTTGGTATTAGAAGCATTGAGACATCACATCTCATGTTATAGGAAGGGTCTCAGGATTGGAATGGGAAGGAGTTGGATATCACATCTCATGCTATAGGAAGGGTCTCAGGTTTGGTATAAGCATTGAGATATCACATCTCATGCTATAGGAAGGGTCTCAGGATTGGAATGGGAAGGAGTTGTATATGACATCTCATGCCATAGGAAGGGTCTCAGGTTTGGTATAAGCATTGAGATATCACATCTCTGCTATTGGAAGGGTCTCAGGATTGGAATGGGAAGGAGTTGGATATCCCATCTTATGTTATAGGAAGGGTCTCAGGTTTTGTATTAGAAGCATTGAGATATCACATCTCATGCTATAGGAAGGGTCTCAGGATTGGAATGGGAAGGACTTGAATATCACATCTCATGCTATATGGAGGCTCTCACGTTTGGAAAGGGAAGGAGTTGGATATCACATTTCATGTTAGAGGTAGGATCTCAGGTTTGGTATTAGAGGCATTGAAAATCACATCTCATGCTATCAGAAGGGTCTCAGGATTGGAATGGGAAGGAGTTGGATATCACATCTCATGCTAAAGGGAGGGTCTCAGGTTTGGAAGGGGAAGGATTTTGATATCACATCTCATGTTATAGGAAGGATCTCAGGTTTGGTATTAGAAGCATTGAGATATCACATCTCATGCTATAGGAAGTGTCTCAGGATTGGAATGGGAAGGAGTTGGATATCACATCTCATGCTATAGGAAGGGTTTCAGGTTTGGTAGAAGCATTGAGATATCACATCTCATGCTATAGGAAGAGTCTCAGGTTTGGGAAGGGAAGGATTTGGATTTCACATCTCATGTTATAGGAAGAGTCTCAGGTTTGGTATTAGAAGCATTGAGATATCACATCTCTGCTATCGGAAGGGTCTCAGGATTGGAATGGGAAGGAGTTGGATATCCCATCTCATGTTATAGGAAGAGTCTCAGGTTTGGTATTAGAAGCATTAAGATATCACATCTCATGCTACAGGAAGTGTCTCAGGATTGGAATGGGAAGGACTTGGATATCACATCTCATGCTATAGGGAGGGTCTCAAGTTTGATATTAGAAGCATTGAGATATCACATCTCATGCTATAGGAAGGGTCTCAGGATTGGAATGGGAAGGAGTTGGATATCACATCTCATGCTATAGGAAGGGTCTCAGGTTTGGTATAAGCAGTGAGATATCACATCTCATGCTATAGGAAGTGTCTCAGTATTGGAATGGGAAGGAGTTGGATATCACATCTCATGTTATAGGAAGGATCTCAGGTTTGGTATAAGCATTGAGATATCACATCTCTGCTATCGGAAGGGTCTCAGGATTGGAATGGTAAGGAGTTGGATATTCCCATCTCATGTTATAGGAAGGGTCTCAGGTTTGGTATTAGAAGCATTGAGATATCACATCTCATGCTATAGGAAGGGTCTCAGGATTGGAATGGGAAGGAGTTGGATATCACATCTCATGATAAAGGACGGGTCTAAGGTTTGGAAGGGGAAGGATTTGGATATCACATCTCATGTTATAGAACGGGTCTCAGGTTTGGTATTAGAAGCATTGAGATATCAAGTCTCATGGTATAGGAAGGGTCTCAAAATTGGAATGGGAAGGAGTTGGATATCACATCTCAAGCTATAGGAAGGGTCTCAGGATTGGAATGGGAAGGAGTTGTATATGACATCTCATGCCGTAGGAAGGGTCTCAGGTTTGGTATAAGCATTGAGATATCACATCTCTGCTATCGGAAGAGTCTCAGGATTGGAATGGGAAGGAGTTGGATATCCCATCTCATGTTATAGGAAGAGTCTCAGGTTTGGTATTAGAAGCATTGAGATATCACATCTCATGCTATAGGAAGTGTCTCAGGATTGGAATGGGAAGGACTTGGATATCACATCTCATGCTATAGGGAGGGTCTCAAGTTTGATATTAGAAGCATTGAGATATCACATCTCATGCTATAGGAAGGGTCTCAGGATTGGAATGGGAAGGACTTAGATATCACATATCATTTTTGTTGGTCTCAGTTTTGATATTAGAAGCATTGAGATATCACATCTCATGCTATAGGATTGGTCTCCGGATTGGAATGTGAAGGATTTGGATATCACATCTCATGCTAAAGGAAGGGTCTCAGGTTTGGAATGGGAAGGAGTTGGATATGACATCTCTTGTTATAGGGAGGGTCTCAGGATTGGAATGGGAAGGATTTGAATATCACATCTCATGCTATAGGAAGGGTCTCAGGTTTGGTATAAGCATTGAGCTATCACATCTCATGCTTTAGGAAAAGTCTCAGGATTGGAATGGGAAGGAGTAGGATATCACATCTCATGCTATAGGTAGGCTCTCAGGTTTGGAAAGGGAAGGAGTTGGATATCACATTTCATGTTAGAGGAAGGATCTCAGGTTTGGTATTAGAGGCATTGAGATATCACATCTCATGCTATAGGAAGGGTCTCAGGATTGGAATGGGAAGGATTTGGATATCACATCTCATGCTATAGGAAGGGTCTCAGGTTTGGTATAAGCATTGAGATATCACATCTCATGCTATAGGAAGGGTCTCAGGATTGGAATGGGAAGGAGTTGGATATCACATCTCATGTTATAGGAAGGATCTCAGATTTGGTATTGGAAGCATTGAGACATCACATCTCATGCTATAAGAAGGGTCTCAGGATTGGAATGAGAAGGAGTTGGATATCACATCTCATGTTATAGGAAGGGTCTCAGGATGGGAATGGGAAGGACTTCGATATCACATCTCATGTTATAGGAAGGCTCCCAGGTTTGGAAGGGGAAGGAGTTGGATATCACATTTCATGTTAGAGGTAGGATCTCAGGTTTGGTATTAGAGGCATTGAAAATCACATCTCATGCTATCAGAAGGGTCTCAGGATTGGAATGGGAAGGAGTTGGATATCACATCTCATGCTAAAGGGAGGGTCTCAGGTTTGGAAGGGGAAGGATTTTGATATCACATCTCATGTTATAGGAAGGATCTCAGGTTTGGTATTAGAAGCATTGAGATATCACATCTCATGCTATCGGAAGGATCTCAGGTTTGGTATTAGAAGGATTGAGATATCACATCTCATGCTATCGGAAGGGTATCAGGATTGGACTTGGAAGTAGTTTGATATCCCATCTCATGCTATAGGAAGGGTCTCAGGTTGGAATGGGAAGGAGTTGGATATCACATCTCATGTTATAGGAAGGGTCTCAGGATTGGAATGGGAAATACTTCGATATCACATCTCATGCTATAGGAAGGCTCCAGGTTTGGAAGGGGAAGGAGTTGGATATCACATTTCATGTTAGAGGTAGGATCTCAGGTTTGGTATTAGAGGCATTGAGATATCACATCTCATGCTATAGGAAGGGTCTCAGGATTGGAATGGGAAGGATTTAAATATCACATCTCATGCTATAGGAAGGGTCTCAGGTTTGGTATAAGCATTGAGCTATCACATCTCATGCTATAGGAAAAGTCTCAGGATTGGAATGGGAAGGAGTAGGATATCACATCTCATGCTATAGGTAGGCTCTCAGGTTTGGAAAGGGAAGGAGTTGGATATCACATTTCATGTTAGAGGAAGGATCTCAGGTTTGGTATTAGAGGCATTGAGATATCACATCTCATGCTATAGGAAGGGTCTCAGGATTGGAATGGGAAGGATTTGGATATCAAATCTCATGCTATAGGAAGGGTCTCAGGTTTGGTATAAGCATTGAGATATCACATCTCATGCTATAGGAAGGGTCTCAGGATTGGAATGGGAAGGAGTTGGATATCACATCTCATGTTATAGGAAGGGTCTCAGGATGGGAATGGGAAGGACTTCGATATCACATCTCATGTTATAGGAAGGCTCCCAGGTTTGGAAGGGGAAGGAGTTGGATATCACATTTCATGTTAGAGGTAGGATCTCAGGTTTGGTATTAGAGGCATTGAGATATAACATCTCATGCTATCAGAAGGGTCTCAGGATTGGAATGGGAAGGAGTTGGATATCACATCTCATGCTAAAGGGAGGGTCTCTGGTTTGGAAGGGGAAGGATTTGGATATCACATCTCATGTTATAGGAAGGATCTCAGGTTTGGTATTCGAAGCATTGAGATATCACATCTCATGCTATAGGAAGGGTCTCAGGTTTGGAATGGGAATGAATTGGATATCACATTTCATGTCATAGGAAGGATCTCAGGTTTGGTATTGGAAGCATTGAGATATCACATCTCATGCTATAGGAATGGTCTCAGGATTGGAATGGGAAGGAGTTGGATATTACATTCTTGCTATAGAAAGGGTCTCATGTTTGTAATGGGAAGGAGTTGGATATCACATATGCTATAGGAAGGGTCTCAGGTTTGGAACGGGAAGGAGTTGGATATCACATCTCATGTTATAGGAAGGGTCTCAGGTTTGGTATAAGCTTTGAGATATCACATCTCTGATATCGGAAGTGTCTCAGGATTGAAATGGGAAGGAGTTGGATATCCCATCTCATGTTATAGGACGGGTCTCAGGTTTGGTATTAGAATCATTGAGATATCACATCTTATGCTGTAGGAAGTGTCTAAGGATTGGAATGGGAAGGACTTGGATATCACATCTAATGCTATAGGTAGGCTCTCAGGTTTGGAAAGGGAAGGAGTTGGATATCACATTTCATGTTAGAGGAAGGATCTCAGGTTTGGTTTAGAGGCATTGAGATATCACATCTCATGCTATAGGAAGGGTCTCAGGATTGGAATGGGAAGGATTTGGATATCACAGCTCATGTTATAGGAAGGGTCCCAGGTTTGGTATAAGCATTGAGATATCACATCTCATGCTATAGGAAGGGTCTCAGGATTGGAATGGGAAGGAGTTGGATATCACATCTCATGATATAGGTAGGCTCTCAGGTTTGGAAAGGGAAGGAGTTGGATATCACATTTCATGTTAGAGGAAGGATCTCAGGTTTGGTATTAGAGGCATTGAGATATCACATCTCATGCTATAGGAAGGGTCTCAGGATTGGAATGGGAAGGATTTGGATATCACATCTCATGCTATAGGAAGGGTCTCAGGATTGGAATGGGAACGAGTTGGATATCACATCTCATGCTAAAGGGAAGGTCTCAGGTTTGGAAGGGGAAGGATTTGGATATCACATCTCATGTTATAGGAAGGATCTCAGGTTTGGTATTAGAAGCATTGAGATATCACATCTCATGCTATCGGAAGGATCTCAGGTTTGGTATTAGAGGCATTGAGATATCACATCTCATGCTATCGGAAGGGTCTCAGGATTGGAATGGGAAGGAGTTGGATATCACATCTCATGCTATAGGAAGGTTCTCAGGTTTGGAACGGGAAGCAGTTGGATATCACATCTCATGTTATAGGAAGGGTCTCAGGTTTGGTATAAGCATTGAGATATCACATCTCTGCTATCGGAAGTGTCTCAGGATTGAAATGGGAAGGAGTTGGATATCCCATCTCATGTTATAGGACGGGTCTCAGGTTTGGTATTAGAATCATTGAGATATCACATCTCATGCTGTAGGAAGTGTCTAAGGATTGGAATGGGAAGGACTTGGATATCACATCTCATGCTATAGGTAGTCTCTCAGGTTTGGAAAGGGAAGGAGTTGGATATCACATTTCATGTTAGAGGAAGGATCTCAGGTTTTGTATTAGAGGCATTGAGATATCACATCTCATGCAATAGGAAGGGTCTCAGGATTGGAATGGGAGGATTTGGATATCACATCTCATGCTATAGGAAGGGTCCCAGGTTTGGTATAAGCATTGAGATATCACATCTCATGCTATAGGAAGGGTCTCAGGATTGGAATGGGAAGGATTTGGATATCACATCTCATGTTATAGGAAGGATCTCAGGTTTGGTATTAGAAGCATTGAGATATCACATCTCATGCTATAGGAAGGGTCTCAGGATTGGAATGGGAGGATTTGGATATCACATCTCATGCTATAGGAAGGGTCCCAGGTTTGGTATAAGCATTGAGATATCACATCTCATGCTATAGGAAGGGTCTCAGGATTGGAATGGGAAGGAGTTGGATATCACATCTCATGCTATAGATAGGCTCTCAGGTTTGGAAAGGGAAGGATTTGGATATCACATTTCATGTTAGAGGAAGGATCTCAGGTTTGGTATTAGAGGCATTGAGATATCACATCTCATGCTATAGGAAGGGTCTCAGGATTGGAATGGGAAGGATTTGGATATCACATCTCATGCTATAGGAAGGGTCTCAGGTTTGGTATAAGCATTGAGATATCACATATCATGCTATAGGAAAAGTCTCAGGATTGGAATGGGAAGGAGTTGGATATCACATCTCATGCTATAGGTAGGCTCTCAGGTTTGGAAAGGGAAGGAGTTGGATATCACATTTCATGTTAGAGGAAGGATCTCAGGTTTGGTATTAGAGGCATTGAGATATCACATCTCATGCTATAGGAAGGGTCTCAGGATTGGAATGGGAAGGATTTGGATATCACATCTCATGCTATAGGAAGGGTCTCAGGTTTGGTATAAGCATTGAGATATCACATCTCATGCTATAGGAAGGGTCTCAGGATTGGAATGGGAAGGAGTTGGATATCACATCTCATGTTATAGGAAGGATCTCAGATTTGGTATTGGAAGCATTGAGACATCACATCTCATGCTATAAGAAGGGTCTCAGGATTGGAATGAGAAGGAGTTGGATATCACATCTCATGTTATAGGAAGGGTCTCAGGATGGGAATGGGAAGGACTTCGATATAACATCTCATGTTATAGGAAGGCTCCCAGGTTTGGAAGGGGAAGGAGTTGGATATCACATTTCATGTTAGAGGTAGGATCTCAGGTTTGGTAATAGAGGCATTGAGATATAACATCTCATGCTATCAGAAGGGTCTCAGGATTGGAATGGGAAGGAGTTGGATATCACATCTCATGCTAAAGGGAGGGTCTCAGGTTTGGAAGGGGAAGGATTTGGATATCACATCTCGTGTTATAGGAAGGATCTCCGGTTTGGTATTAGAAGAATTGAAATATCACATCTCATGCTATCGGAAGGATCTCAGGTTTGGTATTGGAAGCATTGAGATATCACATCTCATACTATCAGAACGGTCTCAGGATTGGAATGGGAAGGAGTTGGATATCACATCTCATGCTAAAGGGAGGGTCTCTGGTTTGGAAGGGGAAGGATTTGGATATCACATCTCATGTTATAGGAAGGATCTCAGGTTTGGTATTCGAAGCATTGAGATATCACATCTCATGCTATAGGAAGGGTCTCAGGTTCGGAATGGGAATGAATTGGATATCACATCTCATGTCATAGGAAGGATCTCAGGTTTGGTATTAGAAGCATTGAGATATCACATCTCATGCTATAGGAATGGTCTCAGGATTGGAATGGGAAGGAGTTGGATATTACATTCTTGCTATAGAAAGGGTCTCATGTTTGTAATGGGAAGGAGTTGGATATCACATATGCTATAGGAATTGTCTCAGGTTTGGAACGGGAAGGAGTTGGATATCACATCTCATGTTATAGGAAGGGTCTCAGGTTTGGTATAAGCATTGAGATATCACATCTCTGCTATCGGAAGTGTCTCAGGATTGAAATGGGAAGGAGTTGGATATCCCATCTCATGTTATAGGACGGGTCTCAGGTTTGGTATTAGAATCATTGAGATATCACATCTCATGCTGTAGGAAGTGTCTAAGGATTGGAATGGGAAGGACTTGGATATCACATCTCATGCTATAGGTAGTCTCTCAGGTTTGGAAAGGGAAGGAGTTGGATATCACATTTCATGTTAGAGGAAGGATCTCAGGTTTGGTATTAGAGGCATTGAGATATCACATCTCATGCAATAGGAAGGGTCTCAGGATTGGAATGGGAGGATTTGGATATCACATTTCATGCTATAGGAAGGGTCTCAGGTTTGGTATAAGCATTGAGATATCACATCTCATGCTATAGGAAGGGTCTCAGGATTGGAATGGGAAGGAGTTGGATATCACATCTCATGCTATAGGAAGGGTCTCAGGTTTGGTATAAGCATTGAGATATCACATATCATGCTATAGGAAGGGTCTCAGGATTGGAATGGGAAGGAGTTGGATATCACATCTCATGTTATAGGAAGGATCTCAGATTTGGTATTAGAACCATTGAGACATCACATCTCATGCTATAGGAAGGGTCTCAGGATTGGAATGGGAAGAAGTTGGATATCACATCTCATGTTATAGGAAGGCTCCCAGGTTTGGAAGGGGAAGGAGTTGGATATCACATTTCATGCTATAGGAAGGGTCTCAGGTTTGGTATAAGCATTGAGATATCACATCTCATGCTATAGGAAGGGTCTCAGGATTGGAATGGGAAGGAGTTGGATATCACATCTCATGCTATAGATAGGCTCTCAGGTTTGGAAAGGGAAGGATTTGGATATCACATTTCATGTTAGAGGAAGGATCTCAGGTTTGGTATTAGAGGCATTGAGATATCACATCTCATGCTATAGGAAGGGTCTCAGGATTGGAATGGGAAGGATTTGGATATCACATCTCATGCTATAGGAAGGGTCTCAGGTTTGGTATAAGCATTGAGATATCACATCTCATGCTATAGGAAGGGTCTCAGGATTGGAATGGGAAGGAGTTGGATATCACATCTCATGCTATAGATAGGCTCTCAGGTTTGGAAAGGGAAGGATTTGGATATCACATTTCATGTTAGAGGAAGGATCTCAGGTTTGGTATTAGAGGCATTGAGATATCACATCTCATGCTATAGGAAGGGTCTCAGGATTGGAATGGGAAGGAGTTGGATATCACATCTCATGCTATAGATAGGCTCTCAGGTTTGGAAAGGGAAGGATTTGGATATCACATTTCATGTTAGAGGAAGGATCTCAGGTTTGGTATTAGAGGCATTGAGATATCACATCTCATGCTATAGGAAGGGTCTCAGGATTGGAATGGGAAGGAGTTGGATATCACATCTCATGTTATAGGAAGGATCTCAGATTTGGTATTAGAACCATTGAGACATCACATCTCATGCTATAGGAAGGGTCTCAGGATTGGAATGGGAAGAAGTTGGATATCACATCTCATGTTATAGGAAGGCTCCCAGGTTTGGAAGGGGAAGGAGTTGGATATCACATTTCATGTTAGAGGTAGGATCTCAGGTTTGGTATTAGAGGCATTGAGATATAACATCTCATGCTATCAGAAGGGTCTCAGGATTGGAATGGGAAGGAGTTGGATATCACATCTCATGCTAAAGGGAGGGTCTCAGGTTTGGAAGGGGAAGGATTTGGATATCACATCTCATGTTATAGGAAGGATCTCAGGTTTATTATTAGAAGCATTGAGATATCACATCTCATGCTATAGGAAGGGTCTCAGGATTGGAATGGGAAGGAGTTGGATATCACATCTCATGCTATAGGAAGGGTCTCAGGTTTGGAAGGGGAAGGATTTGGATATCACATTTCGTGTTATAGGAATGATCTCAGGTTTGGTATTAGAAGCATTGAGATATCACATCTCATGTTATAGGAAGGGTCTCAGGATTGGAATGGGAAGGAGTTGGATATCACATTTCATGTTAGAGGAAGGATCTCAGGTTTGGTATTAGAGGCATTGAGATATCACATCTCATGCTATAGGAAGGGTCTCAGGATTGGAATGGGAAGGATTTGGATATCACATCTCATGCTATAGGAAGGGTCTCAGGTTTGGTATAAGCATTGAGATATCACATCTCATGCTATAGGAAGGGTCTCAGGTTTGGTATAAGCATTGAGATATCACATCTCATGCAATAGGAAGGGTCTCAGGATTGGAATGGGAAGGAGTTGGATATCACATCTCATGTTATAGGAAGGATCTTAGATTTGGTATTAGAAGCATTGAGACATCACATCTCATGCTATAGGAAGGGTCTCAGGATTGGAATGGGAAGGAGTTGGATATCACATCTCATGTTATAGGAAGGGTCTCAGGATTGGAATGGGAAGGACTTCGATATCACATCTCATGTTATAGGAAGGCTCCCAGGTTTGGAAGGGGAAGGAGTTGGATATCACATTTCATGTTAGAGGTAGTATCTCAGGTTTGGTATTAGAGGCATTGAGATATAACATCTCATGCTATCAGAAGGGTCTCAGGATTGGAATGGGAAGGAGTTGGATATCACATCTCATGCTAAAGGGAGGGTCTCAGGTTTGGAAGGGGAAGGATTTGGATATCACATCTCGTGTTATAGGAAGGATCTCAGGTTTGGTATTAGAAGAATTGAAATATCACATCTCATGCTATCAAAAGGATCTCAGGTTTGGTATTAGAAGCATTGAGATATCACATCTCATGCTATCAGAACGGTCTCAGGATTGGAATGGGAAGGAGTTGGATATCACATCTCATGCTAAAGGGAGGGTCTCTGGTTTGGAAGGGGAAGGATTTGGATATCACATCTCATGTTATAGGAAGGATCTCAGGTTTGTTGTTATTGCATTGAGATATCACATCTCATGCTATAGGAAGGGTCTCAGAATTGGAATGGGAAGGAGTTGGATATCACATCTCATGCTATAGGAAGGGTCTCAGGAATGGAATGGGAAGGAGTTTTATATGACATCTCATGCCATAGGAAGGATCTCAGGTTTGGTATTAGAAGCATTGAGACATCACATCTCATGTTATAGGAAGGGTCTCAGGATTGGAATGCGAAGGAGTTGGATATCACATCTCATGCTATAGGAAGGGTCTCAGGTTTGGTATAAGCATTGAGATATCACATCTCATGGTATAGGAAGGGTCTCAGGATTGGAATGGGAAGGAGTTGTATATGACATCTCATGCCATAGGAAGGGTCTCAGGTTTGGTATAAGCATTGAGATATCACATCTCTGCTATTGGAAGGGTCTCAGGATTGGAATGGGAAGGAGTTGGATATCCCATCTTATGTTATAGGAAGGGTCTCAGGTTTGGTATTAGAAGCATTGAGATATCACATCTCATGCTATAGGAAGGGTCTCAGGATTGGAATGGGAAGGACTTGAATATCACATCTCATGCTATATGGAGGCTCTCACATTTGGAAAGGGAAGGAGTTGGATATCACATTTCATGTTAGAGGTAGGATCTCAGGTTTGGTATTAGAGGCATTGAAAATCACATCTCATGCTATCAGAAGGGTCTCAGGATTGGAATGGGAAGGAGTTGGATATCACATCTCATGCTAAAGGGAGGGTCTCAGGTTTGGAAGGGGAAGGATTTTGATATCACATCTCATGTTATAGGAAGGATCTCAGGTTTGGTATTAGAAGCATTGAGATATCACATCTCATGTTATCGGAAGGATCTCAGGTTTGGTATTAGAGGGATTGAGATATCACATCTCATGCTATCGGAAGGGTATCAGGATTGGACTTGGAAGTAGTTTGATATCCCATCTCATGCTATAGGAAGGGTCTCAGGTTGGAATGGGAAGGAGTTGGATATCACATCTCATGTTATAGGAAGGGTCTCAGGATTGGAATGGGAAATACTTCGATATCACATCTCATGCTATAGGAAGGCTCCAGGTTTGGAAGGGGAAGGAGTTGGATATCACATTTCATGTTAGAGGTAGGATCTCAGGTTTGGTATTAGAGGCATTGAGATATCACATCTCATGCTATAGGAAGGGTCTCAGGATTGGAATGGGAAGGAGTTGGATATCACATTTCATGTTAGAGGAAGGATCTCAGGTTTGGTATTAGAGGCATTGAGATATCACATCTCATGCTATAGGAAGGGTCTCAGGATTGGAATGGGAAGGATTTGGATATCACATCTCATGCTATAGGAAGGGTCTCAGGTTTGGTATAAGCATTGAGATATCACATCTCATGTTATAGGAAGGGTCTCAGGATTGGAATGGGAAGGAGTTGGATATCACATTTCATGTTAGAGGAAGGATCTCAGGTTTGGTATTAGAGGCATTGAGATATCACATCTCATGCTATAGGAAGGGTCTCAGGATTGGAATGGGAAGGATTTGGATATCACATCTCATGCTATAGGAAGGGTCTCAGGTTTGGTATAAGCATTGAGATATCACATCTCATGCTATAGGAAGGGTCTCAGGATTGGAATGGGAAGGAGTTGGATATCACATCTCATGTTATAGGAAGGATCTTAGATTTGGTATTAGAAGCATTGAGACATCACATCTCATGCTATATGAAGGGTCTCAGGATTGGAATGGGAAGGAGTTGGATATCACATCTCATGTTATAGGAAGGGTCTCAGGATTGGAATGGGAAGGACTTCGATATCACATCTCATGTTATAGGAAGGCTCCCAGGTTTGGTATAAGCATTGAGATATCACATCTCATGGTATAGGAAGGGTCTCAGGATTGGAATGGGAAGGAGTTGGATATCACATCTCATGTTATAGGAAGGATCTTAGATTTGGTATTAGAAGCATTGGGATATCACATCTCATGCCATCGGAAGGGTATCAGGCTTGGATTTGGAAGGAGTTGGATATCCCATCTCATGCTATAGGAAGGGTCTCAGGTTGGAATCGGAAGGAGTTGGATATCACATCTCATGTTACAGGAAGGGTCTCCGGATTGGAATGAGAAGGACTTGGATATCACATCTCATGCTAAAGGGAGGGTCTCAGGTTTGGAAGGGGAAGGATTTGGATATCACATCTCGTGTTATAGGTAGGATCTCAGGTTTGGTATTAGAGGCATTGAGATATCACATCTCATGCTATCAGAAGGGTCTCAGGATTGGAATGGGAAGGAGTTGGATATCACATCTCATGCTAAAGGGAGAGTCTCAGGTTTGGAAGGGGAAGGATTTGGATATCACATCTCATGTTATCGGAAGGATCTCAGGTTTGGTATTAGAAGTATTGAGATATCACATCTCATGCTATCAGAAGGGTCTCAGGATTGGAATGGGAAGGAGTTGGATATCACATCTCATGTTATAGGAAGGATCTCAGGTTTGGTATTAGAAGCATTGAGATATCACATCTCATGCTATCGGAAGGATCTCAGGTTTGGTATTAGAAACATTGAGATATCACATCTCATGCTATCAGAAGGGTCTCAGGATTGGAATGGGAAGGATTTGGATATCACATCTCATGTTATCGGAAGGATCTCAGGTTTGGTATTAGAAGTATTGAGATATCACATCTCATGCTATAGGAAGGGTCTCAGGATTGGAATGGGAAGGAGTTGGATATCACATCTCATGCTAAAGGAAGGGTCTCAGGTTTGGTAGAAGCATTGAGATATCACATCTCATGCTATAGGAAGGGTTTTAGGATTGGAATGGGAAGGATTTAGATATCACATATCATGCTATAGGGAGGGTTTCAGTTTTGATATTAGAAGCACTGAGATATCACATCTCATGCTATCGGAAGTGTCTCAGGATTGGAATGGGAAGGAGCTGGATATCACATCTCATGCTAAAGGAAGGGTCTCAGGTTTGGAACGGGAAGGAGTTGGATATCCGATCTCATGTTATAGGAAGGGTCTCAGGTTAGGTATAAGCATTGAGATATCACATCTCTGCTATCGGAAGTGTCTCAGGATTGGAATGGGAAGGAATTGGATATCCCATCTCACGTTATAGGAAGGGTCTCAGGATTGTTATTAGAATCATTGAGATATCATATTGCATGCTGTAGGAAGGGTCTAAGGATTGGAATGGGAAGGACTTGGGTATCACATCTCATGCTATAGGAAGGGCTCAGGTTTGGTATAAGCATTGAGATATCAAATCTCATGCTATAGGAAGGGTCTCAGGATTGGAATGGAAGGAGTTGGATATCACATCTCATGTTATAGGAAGGATCTCAGGTTTGGTATTAGAAGCATTGAGACATCACATCTCATGCTATAGGAAGGGTCTCAGGATTGGAATGGGAAGGAGTTGGATATCACATCTCATGCTATAGGAAGGGTCTCAGGTTTGGTATAAGCATTGAGATATCACATCTCATGCTATAGGAAGGGTCTCAGGATTGGAATGGGAAGGAGTTGTATATGACATCTCATGCCGTAGGAAGGGTCTCAGGTTTGGTATAAGCATTGAGATATCACATCTCTGCTATCGGAAGGGTCTCAGGATTGGAATGGGAAGGAGTTGGATATCCCATCTCATGTTATAGGAAGAGTCTCAGGTTTGGTATTAGAAGCATTGAGATATCACATCTCATGCTATAGGAAGTGTCTCAGGAATGGAATGGGAAGGACTTGGATATCACATCTCATGCTATAGGGAGGGTCTCAAGTTTGATATTAGAAGCATTGAGATATCACATCTCATGCTATAGGAAGGGTCTCAGGATTGGAATGGGAAGGAGTTGGATATCACATCTCATGCTATAGGAAGGGTCTCAGGTTTGGTATAAGCAGTGAGATATCACATCTCATGCTATAGGAAGTGTCTCAGTATTGGAATGGGAAGGAGTTGGATATCACATCTCATGTTATAGGAAGGATCTCAGGTTTGGTATAAGCATTGAGATATCACATCTCTGCTATCGGAAGGGTCTCAGGATTAGAATGGTAAGGAGTTGGATATTCCCATCTCATGTTATAGGAAGGGTCTCAGGTTTGGTATTAGAAGCATTGAGATATCACATCTCATGCTATAGGAAGGGTCTCAGGATTGGAATGGGAAGGACTTGGATATCCCATCTCATGCTATAGGGAGGGTCTCAGGATTGGAATGGGAAGGACTTAGATATCACATATCATTTTTGTTGGTCTCAGTTTTGATATTAGAAGCATTGAGATATCACATCTCATGCTATCGGAAGTGTCTCAGTATTGGAATGGGAAGGAGCTGGATATCACATCTAATGCTAAAGGAAGGGTCTCAGGTTTGGAACGGGAAGGAGTTGGATATCACATCTCATGCTATAGGAAGGGTCTCAGGTTTGGTATAAGCATTGAGATATCAAATCTCATGCTATAGGAAGGGTCTCAGGATTGGAATGGAAGGAGTTGGATATCACATCTCATGCTATAGGAAGGGTCTCAGGTTTGGTATAAGCATTGAGATATCACATCTCATGCTATAGGAAGGGTCTCAGGATTGGAATGGGAAGGAGTTGTATATGACATCTCATGCCGTAGGAAGGGTCTCAGGTTTGGTATAAGCATTGAGATATCACATCTCATGCTATAGGAAGTGTCTCAGGATTGGAATGGGAAGGACTTGGATATCACTTCTCATGCTATAGGGAGGGTCTCAAGTTTGATATTAGAAGCAATGAGATATCACATCTCATGCTATAGGAAGGGTCTCAGGATTGGAATGGGAAGGACTTAGATATCACATATCATTTTTGTTGGTCTCAGTTTTGATATTAGAAGCATTGAGATATCACATCTCATGCTATCGGAAGTGTCTCAGTATTGGAATGGGAAGGAGCTGGATATCACATCTCATGCTAAAGGAAGGGTCTCAGGTTTGGAACGGGAAGGAGTTGGATATCACATCTCATGTTATAGGAAGGGTCTCAGGTTTGGTATAAGCATTGAGATATCACATCTCTGCTATCGGAAGTGTCTCAGTATTGGAATGGGAAGGAGCTGGATATCACATCTCATGCTAAAGGAAGGGTCTCAGGTTTGGAACGGGAAGGAGTTGGATATCACATCTCATGTTATAGGAAGGGTCTCAGGTTTGGTATAAGCATTGAGATATCACATCTCTGCTATCGGAAGTGTCTCAGGATTGGAATGGGAAGGAGTTGGATATCCCATCTCATGTTATAGGACGGGTCTCAGGTTTGTTATTAGAATCATTGAGATATCATATTGCATGCTGTAGGAAGGGTCTAAGGATTGGAATGGGAAGGACTTGGATATCACATCTCATGCTATAGATAGGCTCTCAGGTTTGGAAAGGGAAGGAGTTGGATATCACATTTCATGTTAGAGGAAGGATTTCAGGTTTGGTATTAGAGGCATTGAGATATCACATCTCATGCTATAGGAAGGGTCTCAGGTTGGAATGGGAAGGAGTTGGATATCACATCTCATGTTATAGGAAGGCTCTCAGGTTTGGAAGGGGAAAGAGTTGGATATCACATTTCATGTTAGAGGTAGGATCTCAGGTTTGGTATTAGAGGCATTGAGATATCACATCTCATGCTATCAGAAGGGTCTCAGGATTGGAATGGGAAGGAGTTGGATATCACATCTCATGTTAAAGGGAGGGTCTCAGAATTGGAAGGGGAAGGATTTGGATATCACATCTCATGTTATAGGAAGGATCTCAGGTTTAGTATTAGAAGCATTGAGATATCACATCTCATGCTATCGGAAGGATCTCAGGTTTGGTATTAGAAGCATTGAGATATCACATCTCATGCTATCAGAAGGGTCTCAGGATTGGAATGGGAAGGAGTTGGTTATCACATCTCATGCTAAAGGGAGGGTCTCAGGTTTGGAAGGGGAAGGATTTGGATATCACATCTCATGTTATCGGAAGGATCTCAGGTTTGGTATTAGAAGTATTGAGATATCACATCTCACGCTATAGGAAGGGTCTCAGGATTGGAATGGGAAGGAGTTGGATATCACATCTCATGCTAAAGGAAGGGTCTCATGTTTGGTAGAAGCATTGAGATATCACATCTCATGCTATAGGAAGGGTCTCAGGATTGGAATGGGAAGGACTTAGATATCACATATCATGCTATAGGGAGGGTTTCAGTTTTGATATTAGAAGCATTGAGATATCACATCTCATGCTATCGGAAGTGTCTCAGGATTGGAATGGGAAGGACCTGGATATCACATCTCATGCTAAAGGAAGGGTCTCAGGTTTGGAACGGGAAGGAGTTGGATATCCGATCTCATGTTATAGGAAGGGTCTAAGGTCTGGTATAAGCATTGAGATATCACATCTCTGCTATCGGAAGTGTCTCAGGATTGGAATGGGAAGGAGTTGGATATCCCATCTCATGTTATAGGAAGGGTCTCAGGTTTGGTATAAGCATTGAGATATCACATCTCATGCTATAGGAAGGGTCTCAGGATTGGAATGGGAAGGAGTTGGATATCACATCTCATGCTGTAGGAAGGGTCTCAGGTATGGTATAAGCATTGAGATATCACATCTCATGCTATAGGAAGGGTCTCAGGATTGGAATGGGAAGGAGTTGTATATGACATCTCATGCCGTAGGAAGGGTCTCAGGTTTGGTATAAGCATTGAGATATCACATCTCATGCTATAGGGAGGGTCTCAGGATTGGAATGGGAAGGAGTTGGATATCACATCTCATGCTATAGGAAGGGTCTCAGGTTTGGTATAAGCATTGAGAAATCACATCTCATGCTATAGGAAGGGTCTCAGGATTGGAATGGGAAGGAGTTGTATATGACATCTCATGCCGTAGGAAGGGTCTCAGGTTTGGTATAAGCATTGAGATATCACATCTCTGCTATCGGAAGGGTCTCAGGATTGGAATGGGAAGTAGGTGGATATCCCATCTCATGTTATAGGAAGAGTCTCAGGTTTGGTATTAGAAGCATTGAGATATCACATCTCATGCTATAGGAAGTTTCTCAGGATTGGAATGGGAAGGACTTGGATATCACATCTCTGCTATCGGAAGTGTCTCAGGATTGGAATGGGAAGGAGTTGGATATCCCATCTCATGTTATAGGACGGGTCTCAGGTTTGTTATTAGAATCATTGAGATATCATATTGCATGCTGTAGGAAGGGTCTAAGGATTGGAATGGGAAGGACTTGGATATCACATCTCATGCTATAGATAGGCTCTCAGGTTTGGAAAGGGAAGGAGTTGGATATCACATTTCATGTTAGAGGAAGGATCTCAGGTTTGGTATTAGAGGCATTGAGATATCACATCTCATGCTATAGGAAGGGTCTCAGGTTGGAATGGGAAGGAGTTGGATATCACATCTCATTTTATAGGAAGGCTCTCAGGTTTGGAAGGGGAAAGAGTTGGATATCACATTTCATGTTAGAGGTAGGATCTCAGGTTTGGTATTAGAGGCATTGAGATATCACATCTCATGCTATCAGAAGGGTCTCAGGATTGGAATGGGAAGGAGTTGGATATCACATCTCATGTTAAAGGGAGGGTCTCAGAATTGGAAGGGGAAGGATTTGGATATCACATCTCATGTTATAGGAAGGATCTCAGGTTTAGTATTAGAAGCATTGAGATATCACATCTCATGCTATCGGAAGGATCTCAGGTTTGGTATTAGAAGCATTGAGATATCACATCTCATGCTATCAGAAGGGTCTCAGGATTGGAATGGGAAGGAGTTGGTTATCACATCTCATGCTAAAGGGAGGGTCTCAGGTTTGGAAGGGGAAGGATTTGGATATCACATCTCATGTTATCGGAAGGATCTCAGGTTTGGTATTAGAAGTATTGAGATATCACATCTCATGCTATAGGAAGGGTCTCAGGATTGGAATGGGAAGGAGTTGGATATCACATCTCATGCTAAAGGAAGGGTCTCATGTTTGGTAGAAGCATTGAGATATCACATCTCATGCTATAGGAAGGGTCTCAGGATTGGAATGGGAAGGACTTAGATATCACATATCATGCTATAGGGAGGGTTTCAGTTTTGATATTAGAAGCATTGAGATATCACATCTCATGCTATCGGAAGTGTCTCAGGATTGGAATGGGAAGGACCTGGATATCACATCTCATGCTAAAGGAAGGGTCTCAGGTTTGGAACGGGAAGGAGTTGGATATCCGATCTCATGTTATAGGAAGGGTCTAAGGTCTGGTATAAGCATTGAGATATCACATCTCTGCTATCGGAAGTGTCTCAGGATTGGAATGGGCAGGAGTTGGATATCCCATCTCATGTTATAGGAAGGGTCTCAGGTTTGGTATAAGCATTGAGATATCACATCTCATGCTATAGGAAGGGTCTCAGGATTGGAATGGGAAGGAGTTGGATATCACATCTCATGCTGTAGGAAGGGTCTCAGGTATGGTATAAGCATTGAGATATCACATCTCATGCTATAGGAAGGGTCTCAGGATTGGAATGGGAAGGAGTTGTATATGACATCTCATGCCGTAGGAAGGGTCTCAGGTTTGGTATAAGCATTGAGATATCACATCTCATGCTATAGGGAGGGTCTCAGGATTGGAATGGGAAGGAGTTGGATATCACATCTCATGCTATAGGAAGGGTCTCAGGTTTGGTATAAGCATTGAGATATCACATCTCATGCTATAGGAAGGGTCTCAGGATTGGAATGGGAAGGAGTTGTATATGACATCTCATGCCGTAGGAAGGGTCTCAGGTTTGGTATAAGCATTGAGATATCACATCTCTGCTATCGGAAGGGTCTCAGGATTGGAATGGGAAGTAGGTGGATATCCCATCTCATGTTATAGGAAGAGTCTCAGGTTTGGTATTAGAAGCATTGAGATATCACATATCATGCTATAGGAAGTTTCTCAGGATTGGAATGGGAAGGACTTGGATATCACATCTCATGCTATAGGGAGGCTCTCAAGTTTGATATTAGAAGCATTGAGATATCACATCTCATGCTATAGGAAGGGTCTCAGGATTGGAATGGGAAGGAGTTGGATATCACATCTCATGCTATAGGAAGGGTCTCAGGTTTGGTATAAGCAGTGAGATATCACATCTCATGCTATAGGAAGTGTCTCAGGATTGGAATGGGAAGGAGTTGGATATCACATCTCATGTTATAGGAAGGATCTCAGGTTTGGTATAAGAATTGAGATATCACATTTCTGCTATCGGAAGGGTCTCAGGGTTGGAATGGGAAGGAGTTGGATATTCCAATCTCATGTTATAGGAAGGGTCTCAGGTTTGGTATTAGAAGCATTGAGATATCACATCTCATGCTATAGGAAGGCTCTCATGATTGGAATGGGAAGGACTTGGATATCACATCTCATGCTATAGGGAGGGTCTCAAGTTTGATATTAGAAGCATTGAGATATTGCATCTCATGATATCGGAAGGGTCTCAGGATTTGAATGGGAAGGAGTTGGATATCACATCTCATGATAAAGGAAGGGTCTAAGGTTTGGAAGGGGAAGGATTTGGATATCACATCTCATGTTATAGGACGGGTCTCAGGTTTGGTATTAGAAGCATTGAGATATCAAGTCTCATGGTATAGGAAGGGGATCAGAATTGGAATGGGAAGGAGTTGGATGTCACATCTCAAGCTATAGGAAGGGTCTCAGGATTGGAATGGGAAGGACTTGGATATCACACCTCATGCTATAGGGAGGGTCTCAAGTTTGATATTAGAAGCATTGAGATATCACATCTCATGATATCGGAAGGGTCTCAGGATTGGAATGGGAAGGAGTTGGATATCACATCTCATGATAAAGGAAGGGTCTAAGGTTTGGAAGGGGAAGGATTTGGATATCACATCTCATGTTATAGGACGGGTCTCAGGTTTGGTATTAGAAGCATTGAGATATCAAGTCTCATGGTATAGGAAGGGGCTCAGAATTGGAATGGGAAGGAGTTGGATATCAAGTCTCATGGTATAGGAAGGGGCTCAGAATTGGAATGGGAAGGAGTTGGATATCACATCTCATGCTAAAGGGAGGGTCTCAGGTTTGGAAGGGGAAGGATTTGGATATCACATCTCATGTTATAGGAAGGATCTCAGGTTTGGTATTAGAAGCATTGAGATATCATATCTCATGCTATTGGAAGGATCTCAGGATTGGTATTAGAAGCATTGAGATATCACATCTCATGCTATCAGAAGGGTCTCAGGTTTGGAAGGGGAAGGATTTGGATATCACATCTCATGTTATCGGAAGGATCTCAGGTTTGGTATTAGAAGTATTGAGATATCACATCTCATGCTATAGGAAGGGTCTCAGGATTGGAATGGGAAGGAGTTGGATATCACATCTCATGCTAAAGGAAGGGTCTCAGGTTTGGTAGAAGCATTGAGATATCACATCTCATGCTATAGGAAGGGTCTCAGGATTGGAATGGGAAGGAGTTTGATATCACATCTCATGCTATAGGAAGGGTCTCAGGTTTGGTATAAGCATTGAGATATCACATCTCATGCTATAGGAAGGGTCTCAGGATTGGAATGGGAAGGAGTTGTATATGACATCTCATGCCGTAGGAAGGGTCTCAGGTTTGGTATAAGCATTGAGATATCACATCTCATGCTATAGGAAGGGTCTCAGGATTGGAATGGGAAGGAGTTGGATATCACATCTCATGCTATAGGAAGGGTCTCAGGTTTGGTATACGCATTGAGATATCACATCTCATGCTATAGGAAGGGTTTCAGGATTGGAATGGGAAGGAGTTGTATATGACATCTCATGCCGTAGGAAGGGTCTCAGGTTTGGTATAAGCATTGAGATATCACATCTCTGCTATCGGAAGGGTCTCAGGATTGGAATGGGAAGGAGTTGGATATCCCATCTCATGTTATAGGAAGAGTCTCAGGTTTGGTATTAGAAGCATTGAGATATCACATCTCATGCTATAGGAAGTGTCTCAGGATTGGAATGGGAAGGACTTGGATATCACATCTCATGCTATAGGGAGGCTCTAAAGTTTGATATTAGAAGCATTGAGATATCACATCTCATGCTATAGGAAGGGTCTCAGGATTGGAATGGGAAGGAGTTGGATATCACATCTCATGCTATTGGAAGGGTCTCAGGTTTTGTATAAGCAGTGAGATATCACATCTCATGCTATAGGAAGTGTCTCAGGATTGGAATGGGAAGGAGTTGGATATCACATCTCATGTTATAGGAAGGATCTCAGGTTTGGTATTAGAAGCATTGAGATATCACATCTCATGCTATAGGAAGGGTCTAAGGTTTGGAAGGGGAAGGATTTGGGTATCACATCTCATGTTATAGGACCGGTCTCAGGTTTGGTATTAGAAGCATTGAGATATCAAGTCTCATGGTATAGGACGGGTCTCAGAATTGGAATGGGAAGGAGTTGGATATCACATCTCAAGCTATAGGAAGGGTCTCAGGATTGGAATGGGAAGGAGTTTGATATCACATCTCATGCCATTGTATGGGTCTCAGGTTTTGTAGAAGCATTGGGATATCACATCTCATGCTATCAGAAGGGTATCGGGATTGGATTTGGAAGGAGTTGGATATCCCATCTCATGCTATATGAAGGGCCTAAGGTTGGAATGTGAAGGAGTTGGATATCACATCTCATGTTATAGGAAGGGTCTCAGGATTGGAATGGGAAGGACTTGGATATCACATCTCATTCTATAGGAAGGCTCTCAGGGTTGGAAGGGGAAGGAGTTGGATATCACATTTCATGTAGAGGTAGGATCTCAGGTTTGGTATTAGAGGCATTGAGATATCACATCTCATGCTATCAGAAGGGTCTCAGGATTGGAATGGGAAGGAGTTGGATATCACATCTCATGCTAAAGGGAGGGTCTAAGATTTGGAAGGGGAAGGATTTGGACATCACATCTCATGTTATATGAAGGATCTCAGGTTTGGTATTAGAAGCATTGAGATATCACATCTCATGCTATCGGAAGGGTCTCAGGTTTGGTATAAGCATTGAGATATCACATCTCTGCTATCGGAAGGGTCTCAGGATTGGAATGGGAAGGACTTGGATATCACAATTCATGTTATAGGAAGGGTCTCAGGTTTGGTATTAGAAGCATTGAGATATCACATCTCATGCTATAGGAAGGGTCTCAGGATTGGAATGGGAAGGACTTGGATATCACATCTCATGTTATAGGAAGGGTCTCAGGTTTGGTATTAGAAGCATTGAGATATCACATCTCATGCTATAGGAAGGGTCTCAGGAATGGAATGGGAAGGACTTGGATATCACATCTCATGATAAAGGAAGGGTCTAAGGTTCGGACGGGGAAGGATTTGGATATCACATCTCATGTTATTGGACCGGTCTCAGGTTTGGTATTAGAAGCATTGAGATATCAAGTCTCATGGTATAGGACGGGAGTTTGATATCACATCATGCCATGGTATGGGTCTCAGGTTTTGTAGAAGCATTGGGATATCACATCTCATGCTATCGGAAGGGTATCAGGATTGGATTTGGAAGGAGTTGGATATCCCATCTCATGCTATAGGAAGGGTCTCAGGTTGGAATGGGAAAGAGTTGGATATCACATCTCATGTTATAGGAAGGGTCTCAGGATTGGAATGGGAAGGACTTGGATATCACATCTCATGCTGTAGGAAGGCTCTCAGGTTTGGAAAGGGAAGGAGTTGGATATCACATTTCATGTTAGAGGTAGGATCTCAGGTTTGGTATTAGAGGCATTGAGATATCACATCTCATGCTATCAGAAGGGTATCAGGATTGGAATGGGAAGGAGTTGGATATCACATCTCATGCTAAAGGGAGGGTCTCAGGTTTGGAAGGGAAAGGATTTGGATATCACATCTCATGTTATAGGAAGGATCTCAGGTTTGGTATTAGAAGCATTGAGATATCACATCTCATGCTATCAGAAGGATCTCAGGTTTGGTATTAGAAGCATTGAGATATCACATCTCATGCTATAGGAAGGGTCTCAGGATTGGAATGGGAAGGAGTTGGATATCACATCTCATGCTAAAGGAAGGGTCTCAGTTTTGGTAGAAGCATTGCGATATCACATCTCATGCTATAGGAAGGGTCTCAGGATTGGAATCGGAAGGAGTTGGATATCACATCTCATGCTATAGGAAGGGTCTCAGGTTTGGTGTAAGAATTGAAATATCACATCTCTGCTATCGGAAGGGTCTCAGGATTGGAATCGGAAGGACTTAGATATCACATCTCATGCTATAGGGAGGGTCTCAGTTTTGATATTAGAAGCATTGAGATATCACATCTCATGCTATCGGAAGGGTCTCAGGATTGGAATGGGAGGAGCTGGATATCACATCTCATGCTAAAGGAAGGGTCTCAGGTTTGGAAGGGGAAGGATTTGGATATCACATCTCATGTTATAGGATGGGTCTCAGGTTTGGTATTAGAAGCATTGTGATATCACATCTCATGCTATAGGAAGTGTCTCAGGATTGGAATGGGAAGGAGTTGGATATTACATCTCATGCTATAGGAAGGGTTTCAGGTTTGGTAGAAGCATTGAGATATCACATCTCATGCTATAGGAAGAGTCTCAGGTTTGGGAAGGGAAGGATTTGGATTTCACATCTCATGTTATAGGATGTGTTAAGACGGATTTCTGAACTCTGTCCTGGCGGAGCAGAAGTTCAGAAGGCCAACCTAATTACTTGGAACAGGGTAACCTCTGGACAAGCCAGACCAATCAAGGTAGCGATCGCGGCGGTTAAGACTAGGTCTCAAGAGGGGTGAGGGTGACTGAAAGCCTGCAATGAGCACACAAAGCAAGAGCGCTTACAAACTACTCCAAACAGGTGTTATATCAAAAATATAAACACATTTATTTTAAGGCCTTTAAAACAACGACCGTAGCGAGAAAATCACAATAACACAGTATTAAGCCAACACATACCAAATCAACACAATATATATACAAATACACAGTCGCAAGCGTTTAAAGCACGAAATATGTAGTCCACCTGCAAGGGAAGGAAAACAGGCAGTGCGATAATGCTTTCGACTCAGTTCGCCTTCAGAGCCACCTAACTAGATGGAAGTCCAAGCCCTGCGAAGAGTGGAGCCTAATGCTCAATGTACCTGCACGCGCTGGTGCCAACGGGCAAAAGGAGAAGCTCTTCGGAGGAAGTCAGGCAGTTCGTGTTAGTGCACAGCAGAAGAAGAACAGGGTCCGCAACTCAAGCGCAGCCTCCACAGCGGGCAGAAGCAGAGCGCGAGTACGGGCGAAAAGGGTGCTGTTTTACACAGCGGGGAAAAGCAATGGGTTACTGCAGGAGGGCGACCAGATCCTAGATATACTACTCACCGGTCCCCGAAGCAAGCAGTCCCAGGCTTCTCCACGTTAGTTTTCAGCAGCTGGCAGGTTCAGAAGAGCAGGGAACGCTTTGTAGTCGTGTAGATCAAAAAGACGTCCCAATCGACGAAACCGGCACAGTTTGTTGCCGCAGCAGGACAACGGAGCGGCCGTGCGTATCTGAGTCAAGAGTACACTCCTCCCTTCAGACTTGGGAACGCCAAGGGCACGAAGTGTGGGAGAGTGACAAGGACTCGAGATACGGCACAACCTGGCGGCGGTTACAGAACAAGGCTCCCTTGTAAGCTGGTCAGTCAACTGGATGGCCCAGAGACGCTTCCGAAGGCTTACTTGGCGGGAGATGTTGTAGATGCCGGGAATAGCTGTTCCTGCTATTCCAAAGGTCGAAGCGCCAGTACAGGCCTTCTGGTTCGATCAAAGGAGGACAGTGGCTCTCAGGACGACAGCAGTGCAAAGGAGGATTCCTTCAGCGGGTCACCAGCGATTCCTCGGTCCAGCCTCTTGGTTGCAGGATACTTGGCTCCTGTATTCCTTCGTTCGTGAGAACTCAGGAGATCGACATGGTAGTGGTGTTTCCAGCCCCCTCTTATCCACGGTTCCCTTCGCGCCAAAAACGGAGGGGGACCAATGGGAGATCCGCTCATCAAAACACATACCATACGTGGACCAATCACGGACCACGGTGGTCCCAGGCATTCACACCACCCTAGACTCTCTGACACCCAGGATGTGTATTGGGACCAGACATCCCAGCCCACACCCTGGAGGCACACATACGACATGTAGAAGCCCGCGAAAGCAACCACGTTTCGCGGGAAAGTACATGCCCAAATAAGGAAGGCCCCGGGTCGCTGGACCTGGGGAAGGTGAAGGGAGCAAGACGGACAGTGGACAGGACAAAGGAGCCTCGTGGTCTGGCCATTTTGGGGGAGCCAGGCCACCATTTTGGGTTCAGTGCAAAAACGTGCTCAGAACGCCAAAAGGAGCTCAAAATATACAATACGATCGCTGCCACCATTCCAGTCCCTGAATGACTTGCACCGATCAAATACCATCCTAAAAGAGTATCTAGGGCCTGTAGAAGGCTAGAGACCCAAGAGAGCTGTAACTTAGCTTACTGTGCCCTCTTGTGTCGTGTTGCACTAAAGCTGCGACACGATAGAAGAAACTACGGGAAACAACGTTCCCCGATACTGACTGTCTTAAGGGCATGTCAGTTTCCCCGTAAGAAAGGAGCGAAAGCCCAGAGAAGTGCGGCAGAAGGCTGTACTTCTCTGGCAAAGTCAAGAACGAGGTTAAAAACAATAGCAAAAAGTTTAGGGGTTGCCACATGGAAGGAAATTTCCCTACAATAACGAAATCTTTCCTAACACTCGCCCCTCCCAGACTATGGACAGGGGGAACTAATCCACCCCTGGATGAGTCTCATGTTCAGGTCGGTTAAACATTCTGGACAACCCATCAGCATTGCTATGTTGGACACCTGGCCTATGCTCAATAGTGAAGTCGAAGCCTTGTAGACTTATGGACCACCTAAGCAACTTTGGATTCTCCCCCTTCATGTTCATTAGCCACTTTAACGGCTTATGGTCAGTTTGCACAGTGAAGTGGGTCCCATAGAGGTAGGGCCTCAGCTTCCTTAGGGCCCACACAACAGAGAAACATTCTTTCTCTACCGTGGACCATCTGAGCTCCTTGTCCTTAAGCTGGCGACTAATAAAACCGATAGGGTGTTCCTTACCCTTCTCATCTACTTGTGATAGTACAGCTCCTATCCCAGTGTCAGAGGCGTCCGTCTGCACGATAAAAGTTCTTTGATAATCAGGGGCCCTGAGGACAGGGGCCTGGCACAAGGAGTCTTTCAAGCCATTGAAGGCCTTCTCACACTCGTCAGTCCAAGTTACCTTCTTGGGTTTCTTCGGAGTTGTGAGGGCAGTCAGAGGAGCAGCTATGGTGCCATAGTCTGCCATAAAATTCCGGTAATACCCCGTGAGTCCTAAGAAGGCTCTCACTTGGGTTTGCGTAGTGGGGGTAGGCCAGTCTTGTACGGCTTGTACTTTACTGGGAAGAGGCTGTATCCTCCCTCCACCTACTTCATGTCCAAGGTAAACCACTGAGCCTTGTCCAATCTGGCATTTACTAGCCTTTATGGTCAAGTGGGCTTTCTGAAGAGCCTGGAGCACAATCCCGAGGTGTTTCACATGGTCTTCCCAGGTGGCACTGAAAACTGCGATATCGTCCAGATATGCGAGACAGAATTCGTCCAACCCATTCAACACATGATTCACAAGCCTCTGGAAAGTGGCAGGTGCATTCTTCAACCCGAACGGCATTACCCGGAATTGGTAAAGGCCGTCTGGTGTACAAAATGCTGTCTTCTCCTTAGCATGTTCTGCTAACGCTATTTGCCAATAGCCAGCAGTAAGGTCAAACGTGCTGAGGTACTTGGAAGCACCCAAGTATCCACCAGCTCATCTGTTCGAGGCAAGGGGTGTGCATCTGTCTTGGTGACAGCATTCAGAGCCCTGTAATCCACGCAGAACCTCAATTCAGAAGTGCCTGCCTTTGGAACCAAAACCACAGGGCTGGACCAAGGACTACTAGAGGGTTCAATCACCCCAAGGTCTAACATCTTGTTGACCTCGGTCTTAATATAAGACCGTACTTTATCCGACATCCTGTATCCCCTACTTTTGGTAGGTACACTGTCTCCTGTGTCAATGTTGTGTTTGCACCAAGGTGTCAAACCAGGCGACTGTGAAAACAGGGGGGAAAACTGCCGAAGCAAACTTTTCACCTCCGCCTGCTGATCAGGAGTCAGGTGAGGGGCCACACGGACACCCTCAATGGAGCTATCTGAAGGACCGCCGTGGAACAGGTCGGGGAGAGGTTCTGACTCCTCTTCCTCAACGTCTGAAGCCAGTAGCAGTGCTGCGATTTCGACTCTTGGGACGAAAGCCTTCAGCCTATTCACGTGGAACACTTTTGGAGCCTGTCCAGGCCTTCCAAGGTCCACTAAATAGTTCACCTCACCCAGGGGCTCCACCACTGTGTAAGGGCCTGACCATTTGTCCTGTAAAGCGCGAGGCCTTATAGGATTCATGATCAGGACTTGCTGACCAGGTGTAAAGTTGATGAGGGAAGCTTTCTGGTCGTACCAATGTTTCACCAGCGCTTGCCCTGCCTTCAATTTATCACTAGCCAAGCCCATCAGAAGTACCATCCGTTTTCTGAGCCCTAGCACATAATCAACTGCGTTGGTAGTAACAGGGGGAGTGGGCATCTCCCATCCCTCCTTGACGATGGCTAAGGGTCCCCGTACGGGATGACCGAACAGAAGTTCGAAGGGGCTGAAGCCAACACCCTCCTGTGGTACCTCTCGGTAGGCAAACAACAAGCATGGTAAAAGAAGATCCCATTTCCTTCTCTGAGGCTCCTCCAGAGCCCCAATCATGCTTTTTAACGTTCTGTTGAAACGTTCCACCAGACCATTGGTCTGGGGGTGGTATGCAGAAGAGAACTTGTAGGTGACCCCATATTCTTTCCACATAGCCTGCATATACTTCGACATAAAGTTGCTGCCACGATCTGACACAACTTCTTTAGGGAAGCCAACCCTAGTGAATATGCCGAGTAACGCTTTTGCAACTGACTTGGCAGTTACCGTTTTTAATGGGATGGCCTCAGGATACCTGGTTGCATGGTCGACCAGCACCAGGATAAACCTATTGCCCGAGGATGTTTGCGGGTCAAGGGGACCGACGATGTCGATCCCTACCCTTTCGAATGGTACCCCCACAACTGGGAGCGGTACCAACGGAGCTTGGATTGTCGCGCCAACCTTCCCAGACAACTGGCAGGAGGCGCAACTCCTGCAGTGACTTTCTACTTGCACCCCCATCTTGGGCCAGTAGAAGTGCATGGATAACCTTTGCTTGGTCCTCTTCATACCAAGGTGACCAGCAAGGGGAACTTCATGCGCCAACTGCAGGAGGAAGGGCCTAACAGCAAGGGGAACCACCAACCTCCTATGGTCTCCTTCTGTAGACTCTGTGGGCTCGCTATACAGGAGTTCACCTTCCCAATAAATCCTATGCGTCCCATGAGGTTCACCCTCAAGCTGGGAGCAGGCCTGTCTCCTTAGGCCTTCCAGAGATGGGCACTCACGTTGGCCTTTACTGAATTCGTCCCTATCAGGACCTCCTTCAACTAACAAGTCTTTTAGTTCAGGATGATCGTTGGGGTCGAATACTTCAGGCATCGCCACTTCCTCGTCAGGCTCGGGCGATCGACCAACTTCCTCCACCGCAGTGGTAGGCGAGCTCGGGGGAATATTTTCTTTCCCTCGTCGTGACTTGTTGACTCCTTTCGCCTTGGGTTTCCCCTTTGGCTGGGGCGGCGTATTGGACTTGGCCAATGCTGCCCGTGCTTGAGACCGTGTGTAGGGTCGTTCGGCAGTGTCTTCTACGAGCCCTAGAGCTCTGAGATCATTACCTAGTAAGACCTTTCCCGGGACGTTTCTCTGAATGCTCACTGGAATCCTAACTGCTGTACCATTTAAAGTAAGATTTACAGGGATCACGGGAAACATACGGAGGGGGCCGTCATCCAACTTAGTGGGCATCAGAGTAGCTCTGGCAACTTCCTCTGAGTCTACCAAGGTAGAATCCACTACAGTACGACTGCACCCACTATCCCTAAGAGCTGGAGTATCTACTCCATTGATCAGCACACTGTCTTTAAAGTAGTGCTTGGTATTATCTGGAATCCTAGCATACGCCTCTGCGACTTTAGGCTCCCAGGAACCCAGGGACACTAAAACTACCTCAGCCTCTATTCCGCTGGGAAATGAGTCTGAGGAGAAGGATGCTCCTGTAATCTCTTCTTCCTCGTAGGAGGAGAAGGCCAGATTAGCGGAGTGGACCCCCAAAGGTCTAACCTTACAACGGGGATCCCCCTTCACATGGTCAGTTGCTCCACAAGCAAAACAAGCTCCAATGGGTCTGTTTACGTAGGGAGGCTTATTGTAACCGGAGTTCTGTTTCGGAGGCTGACCTCCACTACCCTGTGAGTTCTCTTGTGTCTTACCCTTGTTTTTCTTTTTTTGGCCCTTTTGGGAAGAAGATTTAGCAGATTCCCCACCCTCCATATCTTTGGACTTTTTCCCCTCCTCCTGCTTACCAGGATGAGTTTTGTCCTTATGGGACACTCGATGTGACACCCATAAGTCCGCTGCCATGGCCAGCTTCTTAGGATCTATCTCCTTCGAATCGGCCAAATGCTGCTTAAGCTCCGGGGAAGAAGAAGCAAAAATGTGTTCCAGCATGACAAGATTTATCATGCCGGCGAAGGTAGAAACCTTATAGCCTTCGACCCAGCCAGTTAAGTTTTTCAAAGATTCAGTGACATAAGATACCCAAGTACCACCTTCCTTTTTCTTATACTCTCGAAAACGCTTTAAATATTGGGCCGGAGTCTTCCCAAATTTTAAAATGAGAGTCTGCTTCAACATTGCGAAATCAGCTCGCTCAGCCTTCGACATCTCCATAATGGCACTACAGCCAGAATGGGGCAGTCTACTGAGAAACCACGCAATCTTGTCAGCATTGTCAACTTTCTGAACTTCGCATGCATACTCAAACGCATTCAGCCAGTCCATAATGTCATTCCGTTCCTCATACACACTGAGCAGATCTTTTGGAAACCGTGGATGAGAGGAGGCCCCAGACCCATGTCCAGGACCCGTGGACCCATTTGCAACCTGAAGCTTGGCCAGTTCCAACTGGTGATCCCTGTCTTTTTGTTTTTCTGCCTGTTCGATTTTCAGTTTGGCTATGCTGAATTCAAGCTCCTGCTGCCTAAACCGCAGCTCTTGCTTCTTGAATTCAAGCCTAGCCTCCCCGTCAGCACTGGCAGAGGAAACATTAGACATCTCGTCCTCCCTGTCCTCGTGGTCGCGGTGGAACAGTGCGGCGACAGAACCGTCGGTTCTGCCAGTGAGAGCAGCCCCACCACCTTCCGCACTGTCCTCAGAAGTAATAGCGTCAAGCTGCGCTTCTTGCCACGCCACGATTCTTTGGATCATTTCCAATTTTGTGCCTTGAGAGGAAACACCTCTCTCCGCACACATCTTTTTCAGCGTTTCTGATTTGGAAGCATTTAAAGTTAACAACGTACTTGTTTCCATACTGTGTGATAGGACTATGGCCTTTTTAAAGTTATATTACAACAATTCACTACGTGTACTGTTTGGAATAACCAGAAATGCCCTAGCCCGTGCGCAACACTGGATACCTTCAGTCGTATCCCACCGCTGTACACCAATTTGTTAAGACGGATTTCTGAACTCTGTCCTGGCGGAGCAGAAGTTCAGAAGGCCAACCTAATTACTTGGAACAGGGTAACCTCTGGACAAGCCAGACCAATCAAGGTAGCGATCGCGGCGGTCAAGACTAGGTCTCAAGAGGGGTGAGGGTGACTGAAAGCCCGCAATGAGCACACAAAGCAAGAGCGCTTACAAACTACTCCAAACAGGTGTTATATCAAAAATATAAACACATTTATTTTAAGGCCTTTAAAACAACGACCGTAGCGAGAAAATCACAATAACACAGTATTAAGCCAACACATACCAAATCAACACAATATATATACAAATACACAGTCGCAAGCGTTTAAAGCACGAAATATGTAGTCCACCTGCAAGGGAAGGAAAACAGGCAGTGCGATAATGCTTTCGACTCAGTTCGCCTTCAGAGGCACCTAACTAGATGGAAGTCCAAGCCCTGCAAAGAGTGGAGCCTAATGCTCAATGTACCTGCACGCGCTGGTGCCAACGGGCAAAAGGAGAAGCTCTTCGGAGGAAGTCAGGCAGTTCGTGTTAGTGCACAGCAGAAGAAGAACAGGGTCCGCAACTCAAGCGCAGCCTCCACAGCGGGCAGAAGCAGAGCGCGAGTACGGGCGAAAAGGGTGCTGTTTTACACAGCGGGGAAAAGCAATGGGTTACTGCAGGAGGGCGACCAGATCCTAGATATACTACTCACCGGTCCCCGAAGCAAGCAGTCCCAGGCTTCTCCACTTTAGTTATCAGCAGCTGGCAGGTTCAGAAGAGCAGGGAACGCTTTGTAGTCGTGTAGATCAAAAAGACGTCCCAATCGACGAAACCGGCACAGTTTGTTGCCGCAGCAGGACAACGGAGCGGCCGTGCGTATCTGAGTCAAGAGTACACTCCTCCCTTCAGACTTGGGAACGCCAAGGGCACGAAGTGTGGGAGAGTGACAAGGACTCGAGATACGGCACAACCTGGCGGCGGTTACAGAACAAGGCTCCCTTGTAAGCTGGTCAGTCAACTGGATGGCCCAGAGACGCTTCCGAAGGCTTACTTGGCGGGAGATGTTGTAGATGCCGGGAATAGCTGTTCCTGCTATTCCAAAGGTCGAAGCGCCAGTACAGGCCTTCTGGTTCGATCAAAGGAGGACAGTGGCTCTCAGGACGACAGCAGTGCAAAGGAGGATTCCTTCAGCGGGTCACCAGCGATTCCTCGGTCCAGCCTCTTGGTTGCAGGATACTTGGCTCCTGTATTCCTTCGTTCGTGAGAACTCAGGAGATCGACATGGTAGTGGTGTTTCCAGCCCCCTCTTATCCACGGTTCCCTTCGCGCCAAAAACGGAGGGGGACCAATGGGAGATCCGCTCATCAAAACACATACCATACGTGGACCAATCACGGACCACGGTGGTCCCAGGCATTCACACCACCCTAGACTCTCTGGCACCCAGGATGTGTATTGGGACCAGACATCCCAGCCCACACCCTGGAGGCACACATACGACATGTAGAAGCCCGCGAAAGCAACCACGTTTCGCGGGAAAGTACATGCCCAAATAAGGAAGGCCCCGGGTCGCTGGACCTGGGGAAGGTGAAGGGAGCAAGACGGACAGTGGACAGGACAAAGGAGCCTCGTGGTCTGGCCTTTTTGGGGGAGCCAGGCCACCATTTTGGGTTCAGTGCAAAAACGTGCTCAGAACGCCAAAAGGAGCTCAAAATATACAATACGATCGCTGCCACCATTCCAGTCCCTGAATGACTTGCACCGATCAAATACCATCCTAAAAGAGTATCTAGGGCCTGTAGAAGGCTAGAGACCCAAGAGAGCTGTAACTTAGCTTACTGTGCCCTCTTGTGTCGTGTTGCACTAAAGCTGCGACACGATAGAAGAAACTACGGGAAACAACGTTCCCCGATACTGACTGTCTTAAGGGCATGTCAGTTTCCCCGTAAGAAAGGAGCGAAAGCCCAGAGAAGTGCGGCAGAAGGCTGTACTTCTCTGGCAAAGTCAAGAACGAGGTTAAAAACAATAGCAAAAAGTTTAGGGGTTGCCACATGGAAGGAAATTTCCCTACAATAACGAAATCTTTCCTAACACTCGCCCCTCCCAGACTATGGACAGGGGGAACTAATCCACCCCTGGATGAGTCTCATGTTCAGGTCGGTTAAACATTCTGGACAACCCATCAGCATTGCTATGTTGGACACCTGGCCTATGCTCAATAGTGAAGTCGAAGCCTTGTAGACTTATGGACCACCTAAGCAACTTTGGATTCTCCCCCTTCATGTTCATTAGCCACTTTAACGGCTTATGGTCAGTTTGCACAGTGAAGTGGGTCCCATAGAGGTAGGGCCTCAGCTTCCTTAGGGCCCACACAACAGAGAAACATTCTTTCTCTACCGTGGACCATCTGAGCTCTCTGTCCTTAAGCTGGCGACTAATAAAACCGATAGGGTGTTCCTTACCCTTCTCATCTACTTGTGATAGTACAGCTCCTATCCCAGTGTCAGAGCCGTCCGTCTGCACGATAAAAGTTCTTTGATAATCAGGGGCCCTGAGGACAGGGGCCTGGCACAAGGAGTCTTTCAAGCCATTGAAGGCCTTCTCACACTCGTCAGTCCAAGTTACCTTCTTGGGTTTCTTCGGAGTTGTGAGGGCAGTCAGAGGAGCAGCTATGGTGCCATAGTCTGCCATAAAATTCCGGTAATACCCCGTGAGTCCTAAGAAGGCTCTCACTTGGGTTTGCGTAGTGGGGGTAGGCCAGTCTTGTACGGCTTGTACTTTACTGGGAAGAGGCTGTATCCTCCCTCCACCTACTTCATGTCCAAGGTAAACCACTGAGCCTTGTCCAATCTGGCATTTACTAGCCTTTATGGTCAAGTGGGCTTTCTGAAGAGCCTGGAGCACAATCCCGAGGTGTTTCACATGGTCTTCCCAGGTGGCACTGAAAACTGCGATATCGTCCAGATATGCGAGACAGAATTCGTCCAACCCATTCAACACATGATTCACAAGCCTCTGGAAAGTGGCAGGTGCATTCTTCAACCCGAACGGCATTACCCGGAATTGGTAAAGGCCGTCTGGTGTAGAAAATGCTGTCTTCTCCTTAGCATGTTCTGCTAACGCTATTTGCCAATAGCCAGCAGTAAGGTCAAACGTGCTGAGGTACTTGGAAGCACCCAAAGTATCCACCAGCTCATCTGTTCGAGGCAAGGGGTGTGCATCTGTCTTGGTGACAGCATTCAGAGCCCTGTAATCCACGCAGAACCTCAATTCAGAAGTGCCTGCCTTTGGAACCAAAACCACAGGGCTGGACCAAGGACTACTAGAGGGTTCAATCACCCCAAGGTCTAACATCTTGTTGACCTCGGTCTTAATATAAGACCGTACTTTATCCGACATCCTGTATCCCCTACTTTTGGTAGGTACACTGTCTCCTGTGTCAATGTTGTGTTTGCACCAAGGTGTCAAACCAGGCGACTGTGAAAACAGGGGGGAAAACTGCCGAAGCAAACTTTTCACCTCCGCCTGCTGATCAGGAGTCAGGTGAGGGGCCACACGGACACCCTCAATGGAGCTATCTGAAGGACCGCCGTGGAACAGGTCGGGGAGAGGTTCTGACTCCTCTTCCTCAACGTCTGAAGCCAGTAGCAGTGCTGCGATTTCGACTCTTGGGACGAAAGCCTTCAGCCTATTCACGTGGAACACTTTTGGAGCCTGTCCAGGCCTTCCAAGGTCCACTAAATAGTTCACCTCACCCAGGGGCTCCACCACTGTGTAAGGGCCTGACCATTTGTCCTGTAAAGCGCGAGGCCTTATAGGATTCATGATCAGGACTTGCTGACCAGGTGTAAAGTTGATGAGGGAAGCTTTCTGGTCGTACCAATGTTTCACCAGCGCTTGCCCTGCCTTCAATTTATCACTAGCCAAGCCCATCAGAAGTACCATCCGTTTTCTGAGCCCTAGCACATAATCAACTGCGTTGGTAGTAACAGGGGGAGTGGGCATCTCCCATCCCTCCTTGACGATGGCTAAGGGTCCCCGTACGGGATGACCGAACAGAAGTTCGAAGGGGCTGAAGCCAACACCCTCCTGTGGTACCTCTCGGTAGGCAAACAACAAGCATGGTAAAAGAAGATCCCATTTCCTTCTCTGAGGCTCCTCCAGAGCCCCAAACATGCTTTTTAACGTTCTGTTGAAACGTTCCACCAGACCATTGGTCTGGGGGTGGTATGCAGAAGAGAACTTGTAGGTGACCCCATATTCTTTCCACATAGCCTGCATATACTTCGACATAAAGTTGCTGCCACGATCTGACACAACTTCTTTAGGGAAGCCAACCCTAGTGAATATGCCGAGTAACGCTTTTGCAACTGACTTGGCAGTTACAGTTTTTAATGGGATGGCCTCAGGATACCTGGTTGCATGGTCGACCAGCACCAGGATAAACCTATTGCCCGAGGATGTTTGCGGGTCAAGGGGACCGACGATGTCGATCCCTACCCTTTCGAATGGTACCCCCACAACTGGGAGCGGTACCAACGGAGCTTGGATTGTCGCGCCAACCTTCCCAGACAACTGGCAGGAGGCGCAACTCCTGCAGTGACTTTCTACTTGCACCCCCATCTTGGGCCAGTAGAAGTGCATGGATAACCTTTGCTTGGTCCTCTTCATACCAAGGTGACCAGCAAGGGGAACTTCATGCGCCAACTGCAGGAGGAAGGGCCTAACAGCAAGGGGAACCACCAACCTCCTATGGTCTCCTTCTGTAGACTCTGTGGGCTCGCTATACAGGAGTCCACCTTCCCAATAAATCCTATGCGTCCCATGAGGTTCACCCTCAAGCTGGGAGCAGGCCTGTCTCCTTAGGCCTTCCAGAGATGGGCACTCACGTTGGCCTTTACTGAATTCGTCCCTATCAGGACCTCCTTCAACTAACAAGTCTTTTAGTTCAGGATGATCGTTGGGGTCGAATACTTCAGGCATCGCCACTTCCTCGTCAGGCTCGGGCGATCGACCAACTTCCTCCACCGCAGTGGTAGGCGAGCTCGGGGGAATATTTTCTTTCCCTCGTCGTGACTTGTTGACTCCTTTCGCCTTGGGTTTCCCCTTTGGCCGGGGCGGCGTATTGGACTTGGCCAATGCTGCCCGTGCTTGAGACCGTGTGTAGGGTCGTTCGGCAGTGTCTTCTACGAGCCCTAGAGCTCTGAGATCATTACCTAGTAAGACCTTTCCCGGGACGTTTCTCTGAATGCTCACTGGAATCCTAACTGCTGTACCATTTAAAGTAAGATTTACAGGGATCACGGGAAACATACGGAGGGGGCCGTCAGCCAACTTAGTGGGCATCAGAGTAGCTCTGGCAACTTCCTCTGAGTCTACCAAGGTAGAATCTACTACAGTGCGACTGCACCCACTATCCCTAAGAGCTGGAGTATCTACTCCATTGATCAGCACACTGTCTTTAAAGTAGTGCTTGGTATTATCTGGAATCCTAGCATACGCCTCTGCGACTTTAGGCTCCCAGGAACCCAGGGACACTAAAACTACCTCAGCCTCTATTCCGCTGGGAAATGAGTCTGAGGAGAAGGATGCTCCTGTAATCTCTTCTTCCTCGTAGGAGGAGAAGGCCAGATTAGCGGAGTGGACCCCCAAAGGTCTAACCTTACAACGGGGATCCCCCTTCACATGGTCAGTTGCTCCACAAGCAAAACAAGCTCCAATGGGTCTGTTTACGTAGGGAGGCTTATTGTAACCGGAGTTCTGTTTCGGAGGCTGACCTCCACTACCCTGTGAGTTCTCTTGTGTCTTACCCTTGTTTTTCTTTTTTTGGCCCTTTTGGGAAGAAGATTTAGCAGATTCCCCACCCTCCATATCTTTGGACTTTTTCCCCTCCTCCTGCTTACCAGGATGAGTTTTGTCCTTATGGGACACTCGATGTGACACCCATAAGTCCGCTGCCATGGCCAGCTTCTTAGGATCTATCTCCTTCGAATCGGCCAAATGCTGCTTAAGCTCCGGGGAAGAAGAAGCAAAAATGTGTTCCAGCATGACAAGATTTATCATGCCGGCGAAGGTAGAAACCTTATAGCCTTCGACCCAGCCAGTTAAGTTTTTCAAAGATTCAGTGACATAAGATACCCAAGTACCACCTTCCTTTTTCTTATACTCTCGAACACGCTTTAAATATTGGGCCGGAGTCTTCCCAAATTTTAAAATGAGAGTCTGCTTCAACATTGCGAAATCAGCTCGCTCAGCCTTCGACATCTCCATAATGGCACTACAGCCAGAATGGGGCAGTCTACTGAGCAACCACGCAATCTTGTCAGCATTGTCAACTTTCTGAACTTCGCATGCATACTCAAACGCATTCAGCCAGTCCATAATGTCATTCCGTTCCTCATACACACTGAGCAGATCTTTTGGAAACCGTGGATGAGAGGAGGCCCCAGACCCATGTCCAGGACCCGTGGACCCATTTGCAACCTGAAGCTTGGCCAGTTCCAACTGGTGATCCCTGTCTTTTTGTTTTTCTGCCTGTTCGATTTTCAGTTTGGCTATGCTGAATTCAAGCTCCTGCTGCCTAAACCGCAGCTCTTGCTTCTTGAATTCAAGCCTAGCCTCCCCGTCAGCACTGGCAGAGGAAACATTAGACATCTCATCCTCCCTGTCCTCGTGGTCGCGGTGGAACAGTGCGGCGACAGAACCGTCGGTTCTGCCAGTGAGAGCAGCCCCACCACCTTCCGCACTGTCCTCAGAAGTAATAGCGTCAAGCTGCGCTTCTTGCCACGCCACGATTCTTTGGATCATTTCCAATTTTGTGCCTTGAGAGGAAACACCTCTCTCCGCACACATCTTTTTCAGCGTTTCTGATTTGGAAGCATTTAAAGTTAACAACGTACTTGTTTCCATACTGTGTGATAGGACTATGGCCTTTTTAAAGTTATATTACAACAATTCACTACGTGTACTGTTTGGAATAACCAGAAATGCCCTAGCCCGTGCGCAACACTGGATACCTTCAGTCGTATCCCACCGCTGTACACCAATTTGTTAAGACGGATTTCTGAACTCTGTCCTGGCGGAGCAGAAGTTCAGAAGGCCAACCTAATTACTTGGAACAGGGTAACCTCTGGACAAGCCAGACCAATCAAGGTAGCGATCGCGGCGGTCAAGACTAGGTCTCAAGAGGGGTGAGGGTGACTGAAAGCCCGCAATGAGCACACAAAGCAAGAGCGCTTACAAACTACTCCAAACAGGTGTTATATCAAAAATATAAACACATTTATTTTAAGGCCTTTAAAACGACCGTAGCGAGAAAATCACAATAACACAGTATTAAGCCAACACATACCAAATCAACACAATATATATACAAATACACAGTCGCAAGCGTTTAAAGCACGAAATATGTAGTCCACCTGCAAGGGAAGGAAAACAGGCAGTGCGATAATGCTTTCGACTCAGTTCGCCTTCAGAGGCACCTAACTAGATGGAAGTCCAAGCCCTGCGAAGAGTGGAGCCTAATGCTCAATGTACCTGCACGCGCTGGTGCCAACGGGCAAAAGGAGAAGCTCTTCGGAGGAAGTCAGGCAGTTCGTGTTAGTGCACAGCAGAAGAAGAACAGGGTCCGCAACTCAAGCGCAGCCTCCACAGCGGGCAGAAGCAGAGCGCGAGTACGGGCAAAAAGGGTGCTGTTTTACACAGCGGGGAAAAGCAATGGGTTACTGCAGGAGGGCGACCAGATCCTAGATATACTACTCACCGGTCCCCGAAGCAAGCAGTCCCAGGCTTCTCCACGTTAGTTTTCAGCAGCTGGCAGGTTCAGAAGAGCAGGGAACGCTTTGTAGTCGTGTAGATCAAAAAGACGTCCCAATCGACGAAACCGGCACAGTTTGTTGCCGCAGCAGGACAACGGAGCGGCCGTGCGTATCTGAGTCAAGAGTACACTCCTCCCTTCAGACTTGGGAACGCCAAGGGCACGAAGTGTGGGAGAGTGACAAGGACTCGAGATACGGCACAACCTGGCGGCGGTTACAGAACAAGGCTCCCTTGTAAGCTGGTCAGTCAACTGGATGGCCCAGAGACGCTTCCGAAGGCTTACTTGGCGGGAGATGTTGTAGATGCCGGGAATAGCTGTTCCTGCTATTCCAAAGGTCGAAGCGCCAGTACAGGCCTTCTGGTTCGATCAAAGGAGGACAGTGGCTCTCAGGACGACAGCAGTGCAAAGGAGGATTCCTTCAGCGGGTCACCAGCGATTCCTCGGTCCAGCCTCTTGGTTGCAGGATACTTGGCTCCTGTATTCCTTCGTTCGTGAGAACTCAGGAGATCGACATGGTAGTGGTGTTTCCAGCCCCCTCTTATCCACGGTTCCCTTCGCGCCAAAAACGGAGGGGGACCAATGGGAGATCCGCTCATCAAAACACATACCATACGTGGACCAATCACGGACCACGGTGGTCCCAGGCATTCACACCACCCTAGACTCTCTGGCACCCAGGATGTGTATTGGGACCAGACATCCCAGCCCACACCCTGGAGGCACACATACGACATGTAGAAGCCCGCGAAAGCAACCACGTTTCGCGGGAAAGTACATGCCCAAATAAGGAAGGCCCCGGGTCGCTGGACCTGGGGAAGGTGAAGGGAGCAAGACGGACAGTGGACAGGACAAAGGAGCCTCGTGGTCTGGCCATTTTGGGGGAGCCAGGCCACCATTTTGGGTTCAGTGCAAAAACGTGCTCAGAACGCCAAAAGGAGCTCAAAATATACAATACGATCGCTGCCACCATTCCAGTCCCTGAATGACTTGCACCGATCAAATACCATCCTAAAAGAGTATCTAGGGCCTGTAGAAGGCTAGAGACCCAAGAGAGCTGTAACTTAGCTTACTGTGCCCTCTTGTGTCGTGTTGCACTAAAGCTGCGACACGATAGAAGAAACTACGGGAAACAACGTTCCCCGATACTGACTGTCTTAAGGGCATGTCAGTTTCCCCGTAAGAAAGGAGCGAAAGCCCAGAGAAGTGCGGCAGAAGGCTGTACTTCTCTGGCAAAGTCAAGAACGAGGTTAAAAACAATAGCAAAAAGTTTAGGGGTTGCCACATGGAAGGAAATTTCCCTACAATAACGAAATCTTTCCTAACAGGATGGTTCTCATGTTTGGTTTTTGAAGCATTGAGATATCACATCTCATGCTATCGGAAGGGTCTCAGGTTTGGTATTAGAAGCATTGAGATATCACATCTCATGCTAAAGGAAGGGTCTCAGGTTTGGAATGGGAAGGAGTTGGATATGACATCTCTTGTTATAGGGAGGGTCTCAGGATTTGAATGGCAAGGAGTTGGATATCACATCTCATGCCATAGGAAGGGTCTCAGGTTTGGTATAAGCATTGAGATATCACATCTCTGCTATCGGAAGGGTCTCAGGATTGGATTGGGAAGGAGTTGGATATCACATCTCATGTTATAGGAAGGGTCTCCGGATTGGAATGTGAAGGATTTGGATATCACATCTCATGCTAAAGGAAGGGTCTCAGGTTTGGAATGGGAAGGAGTTGGATATGACATCTCGTGTTATAGGGAGGATCTCAGGATTTGAATGGCAAAGAGTTGGATATCACATCTCATGCCTTAGGAAGGGTCTCAGGTTGGGTATAAGCATTGAGATATCACATCTCTGCTATCGGAAGGGTCTCAGGATTGGATTGGGAAGGAGTTGGATATCCCTTCTCATGCTATAGGAAGGGTCTCAGGTTGGAATGGGAAGGAGTTGGATATCACATCTCATGCTAAAGGAAGGGTCTCAGGTTTGGTAGAAGCATTGAGATATCACATCTCATGCTATAGGAAGGGTCTCAGGATTGGAATGGGAAGGACTTAGATATCACATATCATGCTATAGGGAGGGTTTCAGTTTTGATATTAGAAGCATTGAGATATCACATCTCATGCTATCGGAAGTGTCTCAGGATTGGAATGGGAAGGAGCTGGATATCACATCTCATGCTAAAGGAAGGGTCTCAGGTTTGGAACGGGAAGGAGTTGGATATCCGATCTCATGTTATAGGAAGGGTCTCAGGTTTGGTATAAGCATTGAGATACCACATCTCTGCTATCGGAAGTGTCTCAGGATTGGAATGCGAAGGAATTGGATATCCCATCTCATGTTATAGGACGGGTCTCAGGATTGTTATTAGAATCATTGAGATATCATATTGCATGCTGTAGGAAGGGTCTAAGGATTGGAATGGGAAAGACTTGGATATCACATCTCATGCTATAGGAAGGGTCTCAGGTTTGGTATAAGCATTGAGATATCAAATCTCATGCTATAGGAAGGGTCTCAGGATTGGAATGGAAGGAGTTGGATATCACATCTCATGTTATAGGAAGGATCTCAGGTTTGGTATAAGCATTGAGATATCACATCTCATGCTATAGGAAGGGTCTCAGGATTGGAATGGGAAGGAGTTGTATATGACATCTCATGCCGTAGGAAGGGTCTCAGGTTTGGTATAAGCATTGAGATATCACATCTCTGCTATCGGAAGAGTCTCAGGATTGGAATGGGAAGGAGTTGGATATCCCATCTCATGTTATAGGAAGAGTCTCAGGTTTGGTATTAGAAGCATTGAGATATCACATCTCATGCTATAGGAAGTGTCTCAGGATTGGAATGGGAAGGACTTGGATATCACATCTCATGCTATTGGGAGGGTCTCAAGTTTGATATTAGAAGCATTGAGATATCACATCTCATGCTATAGGAAGGGTCTCAGGATTGGAATGGGAAGGAGCTGGATGTCACATCTCATGCTAAAGGAAGGGTCTCAGGTTTGGAACGGGAAGGAGTTGGATATCACATCTCATGTTATAGGAAGGGTCTCAGGTTTGGTATAAGCATTGAGATATCACATCTCTGCTATCGGAAGTGTCTCAGGATTGGAATGCGAAGGAGTTGGATATCCCATCTCATGTTATAGGACGGGTCTCAGGTTTGTTATTAGAATCATTGAGATATCATATTGCATGCTGTAGGAAGGGTCTAAGGATTGGAATGGGAAGGACTTGGATATCACATCTCATGCTATAGATAGGCTCTCAGGTTTGGAAAGGGAAGGAGTTGGATATCACATTTCATGTTAGAGGAAGGATCTCAGGTTTGGTATTAGAGGCATTGAGATATCACATCTCATGCTATAGGAAGGGTCTGAGGTTGGAATGGGAAGGAGTTGGATATCACATCTCATGTTATAGGAAGGCTCTCAGGTTTGGAAGGGGAAAGAGTTGGATATCACATTTCATGTTAGAGGTAGGATCTCAGGTTTGGTATTAGAAGCATTGAGACATCACATCTCATGCTATAGGAAGGGTCTCAGGATTGGAATGGGAAGGAGTTGGATATCACATCTCATGCTATAGGAAGGGTCTCAGGTTTGGTATAAGCATTGAGATATCACATCTCATGCTATAGGAAGGGTCTCAGGATTGGAATGGGAAGGAGTTGTATATGACATCTCATGCCGTAGGAAGGGTCTCAGGTTTGGTATAAGCATTGAGATATCACATCTCTGCTATCGGAAGAGTCTCAGGATTGGAATGGGAAGGAGTTGGATATCCCATCTCATGTTATAGGAAGAGTCTCAGGTTTGGTATTAGAAGCATTGAGATATCACATCTCATGCTATAGGAAGTGTCTCAGGATTGGAATGGGAAGGACTTGGATATCACATCTCATGCTATTGGGAGGGTCTCAAGTTTGATATTAGAAGCATTGAGATATCACATCTCATGCTATAGGAAGGGTCTCAGGATTGGAATGGGAAGGAGCTGGATGTCACATCTCATGCTAAAGGAAGGGTCTCAGGTTTGGAACGGGAAGGAGTTGGATATCACATCTCATGTTATAGGAAGGGTCTCAGGTTTGGTATAAGCATTGAGATATCACATCTCTGCTATCGGAAGTGTCTCAGGATTGGAATGTGAAGGAGTTGGATATCCCATCTCATGTTATAGGACGGGTCTCAGGTTTGTTATTAGAATCATTGAGATATCATATTGCATGCTGTAGGAAGGGTCTAAGGATTGGAATGGGAAGGACTTGGATATCACATCTCATGCTATAGATAGGCTCTCAGGTTTGGAAAGGGAAGGAGTTGGATATCACATTTCATGTTAGAGGAAGGATCTCAGGTTTGGTATTAGAGGCATTGAGATATCACATCTCATGCTATAGGAAGGGTCTGAGGTTGGAATGGGAAGGAGTTGGATATCACATCTCATGTTATAGGAAGGCTCTCAGGTTTGGAAGGGGAAAGAGTTGGATATCACATTTCATGTTAGAGGTAGGATCTCAGGTTTGGTATTAGAGGCATTGAGATATCACATCTCATGCTATCAGAAGGGTCTCAGGATTGGAATGGGAAGGAGTTGGATATCACATCTCATGCTAAAGGGAGGGTCTCAGGTTTGGAAGGGGAAGGATTTGGATATCACATCTCATGTTATAGGAAGGATCTCAGGTTTGGTATTAGAAGCATTGAGATATCACATCTCATGCTATCGGAAGGATCTCAGGTTTGGTATTAGAAGCATTGAGATATCACATCTCATGCTATCAGAAGGGTCTCAGGATTGGAATGGGAAGGAGTTGGATATCACATCTCATGCTAAAGGGAGGGTCTCAGGTTTGGAAGGGGAAGGATTTGGATATCACATCTCATGTTATCGGAAGGATCTCAGGTTTGGTGTTAGAAGTATTGAGATATCACATCTCATGCAATAGGAAGGGTCTCAGGATTGGAATGGGAAGGAGTTGGATATCACATCTCATGCTAAAGGAAGGGTCTCAGGTTTGGTAGAAGCATTGAGATATCACATCTCATGCTATAGGAAGGGTCTTAGGATTGGAATGGGAAGGACTTAGATATCACATATCATGCTATAGGGAGGGTTTCAGTTTTGATATTAGAAGCATTGAGATATCACATCTCATGCTATCGGAAGTGTCTCAGGATTGGAATGGGAAGGAGCTGGATATCACATCTCATGCTAAAGGAAGGGTCTCAGGTTTGGAACGGGAAGGAGTTGGATATCCGATCTCATGTTATAGGAAGGGTCTCAGGTTTGGTATAAGCATTGAGATATCACATCTCTGCTATCGGAAGTGTCTCAGGATTGGAATGGGAAGGAATTGGATATCCCATCTCATGTTATAGGACGGGTCTCAGGATTGTTATTAGAATCATTGAGATATCATATTGCATGCTGTAGGAAGGGTCTAAGGATTGGAATGGGAAAGACTTGGATATCACATCTCATGCTATAGGAAGGGTCTCAGGTTTGGTATAAGCATTGAGATATCAAATCTCATGCTATAGGAAGGGTCTCAGGATTGGAATGGAAGGAGTTGGATATCACATCTCATGTTATAGGAAGGATCTCAGGTTTGGTATTAGAAGCATTGAGACATCACATCTCATGCTATAGGAAGGGTCTCAGGATTGGAATGGGAAGGAGTTGGATATCACATCTCATGCTATAGGAAGGGTCTCAGGTTTGGTATAAGCATTGAGATATCCCATCTCATGCTATAGGAAGGGTCTCAGGATTGGAATGGGAAGGAGTTGTATATGACATCTCATGCCGTAGGAAGGGTCTCAGGTTTGGTATAAGCATTGAGATATCACATCTCTGCTATCGGAAGAGTCTCAGGATTGGAATGGGAAGGAGTTGGATATCCCATCTCATGTTATAGGAAGAGTCTCAGGTTTGGTATTAGAAGCATTGAGATATCACATCTCATGCTATAGGAAGTGTCTCAGGTTTGGAATGGGAAGGACTTGGATATCACATCTCATGCTATAGGGAGGGTCTCAAGTTTGATATTAAAAGCATTGCGATATCACATCTCATGCTATAGGAAGGGTCTCAGGATTGGAATGGGAAGGACTTAGATATCACATATCATTTTTGTTGGTCTCAGTTTTGATATCAGAAGCATTGAGATATCACATCTCATGCTATCGGAAGTGTCTCAGTATTGGAATGGGAAGGAGCTGGATATTACATCTCATGCTAAAGGAAGGGTCTCAGGTTTGGAACGGGAAGGAGTTGGATATCACATCTCATGTTATAGGAAGGGTCTCAGGTTTGGTATAAGCATTGAGATATCACATCTCTGCTATCGGAAGTGTCTCAGGATTGGAATGGGAAGGAGTTGGATATCCCATCTCATGTTATAGGACGGGTCTCAGGTTTGTTATTAGAATCATTGAGATATCATATTGCATGCTGTAGGAAGGGTCTAAGGATTGGAATGGGAAGGACTTGGATATCACATCTCATGCTATAGATAGGCTCTCAGGTTTGGAAAGGGAAGGAGTTGGATATCACATTTCATGTTAGAGGAAGGATCTCAGGTTTGGTATTAGAGGCATTGAGATATCACATCTCATGCTATAGGAAGGGTCTGAGGTTGGAATGGGAAGGAGTTGGATATCACATCTCATGTTATAGGAAGGCTCTCAGGTTTGGAAGGGGAAAGAGTTGGATATCACATTTCATGTGAGAGGTAGGATCTCAGGTTTGGTATTAGAGGCATTGAGATATCACATCTCATGCTATCAGAAAGGTCTCAGGATTGGAATGGGAAGGACTTGGATATCACATCTCATGCTAAAGGGAGGGTCTCAGGTTTGGAAGGGGAAGGATTTGGATCTCACATCTCATGATATAGGAAGGATCTCAGGTTTGGTATTAGAAGCATTGAGATATCACATCTCATGCTATCGGAAGGATCTCAGGTTTGGTATTAGAAGCATTGAGATATCACATCTCATGCTATCAGAAGGGTCTCAGGATTGGAATGGGAAGGAGTTGGATATCACATCTCATGCTAAAGGGAGGGTCTCAGGTTTGGAAGGGGAAGGATTTGGATATCACATCTCATGTTATCGGAAGGATCTCAGGTTTGGTATTAGAAGTATTGAGATATCACATCTCATGCTATAGGAAGGGTCTCAGGATTGGAATGGGAAGGAGTTGGATATCACATCTCATGCTAAAGGAAGGGTCTCAGGTTTGGTAGAAGCATTGAGATATCACATCTCATGCTATAGGAAGGGTCTTAGGATTGGAATGGGAAGGACTTAGATATCACATATCATGCTATAGGGAGGGTTTCAGTTTTGATATTAGAAGCATTGAGATATCACATCTCATGCTATCGGAAGTGTCTCAGGATTGGAATGGGAAGGAGCTGGATATCACATCTCATGCTAAAGGAAGGGTCTCAGGTTTGGAACGGGAAGGAGTTGGATATCCGATCTCATGTTATAGGAAGGGTCTCAGGTTTGGTATAAGCATTGAGATATCACATCTCTGCTATCGGAAGTGTCTCAGGATTGGAATGGGAAGGAATTGGATATCCCATCTCATGTTATAGGACGGGTCTCAGGATTGTTATTAGAATCATTGAGATATCATATTGCATGCTGTAGGAAGGGTCTAAGGATTGGAATGGGAAGGACTTGGGTATCACATCTCATGCTATAGGAAGGGTCTCAGGTTTGGTATAAGCATTGAGATATCAAATCTCATGCTATAGGAAGGGTCTCAGGATTGGAATGCGAAGGAATTGGATATCCCATCTCATGTTATAGGACGGGTCTCAGGATTGTTATTAGAATCATTGAGATATCATATTGCATGCTGTAGGAAGGGTCTAAGGATTGGAATGGGAAAGACTTGGATATCACATCTCATGCTATAGGAAGGGTCTCAGGTTTGGTATAAGCATTGAGATATCAAATCTCATGCTATAGGAAGGGTCTCAGGATTGGAATGGAAGGAGTTGGATATCACATCTCATGTTATAGGAAGGATCTCAGGTTTGGTATAAGCATTGAGATATCACATCTCATGCTATAGGAAGGGTCTCAGGATTGGAATGGGAAGGAGTTGTATATGACATCTCATGCCGTAGGAAGGGTCTCAGGTTTGGTATAAGCATTGAGATATCACATCTCTGCTATCGGAAGAGTCTCAGGATTGGAATGGGAAGGAGTTGGATATCCCATCTCATGTTATAGGAAGAGTCTCAGGTTTGGTATTAGAAGCATTGAGATATCACATCTCATGCTATAGGAAGTGTCTCAGGATTGGAATGGGAAGGACTTGGATATCACATCTCATGCTATTGGGAGGGTCTCAAGTTTGATATTAGAAGCATTGAGATATCACATCTCATGCTATAGGAAGGGTCTCAGGATTGGAATGGGAAGGAGCTGGATGTCACATCTCATGCTAAAGGAAGGGTCTCAGGTTTGGAACGGGAAGGAGTTGGATATCACATCTCATGTTATAGGAAGGGTCTCAGGTTTGGTATAAGCATTGAGATATCACATCTCTGCTATCGGAAGTGTCTCAGGATTGGAATGCGAAGGAGTTGGATATCCCATCTCATGTTATAGGACGGGTCTCAGGTTTGTTATTAGAATCATTGAGATATCATATTGCATGCTGTAGGAAGGGTCTAAGGATTGGAATGGGAAGGACTTGGATATCACATCTCATGCTATAGATAGGCTCTCAGGTTTGGAAAGGGAAGGAGTTGGATATCACATTTCATGTTAGAGGAAGGATCTCAGGTTTGGTATTAGAGGCATTGAGATATCACATCTCATGCTATAGGAAGGGTCTGAGGTTGGAATGGGAAGGAGTTGGATATCACATCTCATGTTATAGGAAGGCTCTCAGGTTTGGAAGGGGAAAGAGTTGGATATCACATTTCATGTTAGAGGTAGGATCTCAGGTTTGGTATTAGAAGCATTGAGACATCACATCTCATGCTATAGGAAGGGTCTCAGGATTGGAATGGGAAGGAGTTGGATATCACATCTCATGCTATAGGAAGGGTCTCAGGTTTGGTATAAGCATTGAGATATCACATCTCATGCTATAGGAAGGGTCTCAGGATTGGAATGGGAAGGAGTTGTATATGACATCTCATGCCGTAGGAAGGGTCTCAGGTTTGGTATAAGCATTGAGATATCACATCTCTGCTATCGGAAGAGTCTCAGGATTGGAATGGGAAGGAGTTGGATATCCCATCTCATGTTATAGGAAGAGTCTCAGGTTTGGTATTAGAAGCATTGAGATATCACATCTCATGCTATAGGAAGTGTCTCAGGATTGGAATGGGAAGGACTTGGATATCACATCTCATGCTATTGGGAGGGTCTCAAGTTTGATATTAGAAGCATTGAGATATCACATCTCATGCTATAGGAAGGGTCTCAGGATTGGAATGGGAAGGAGCTGGATGTCACATCTCATGCTAAAGGAAGGGTCTCAGGTTTGGAACGGGAAGGAGTTGGATATCACATCTCATGTTATAGGAAGGGTCTCAGGTTTGGTATAAGCATTGAGATATCACATCTCTGCTATCGGAAGTGTCTCAGGATTGGAATGTGAAGGAGTTGGATATCCCATCTCATGTTATAGGACGGGTCTCAGGTTTGTTATTAGAATCATTGAGATATCATATTGCATGCTGTAGGAAGGGTCTAAGGATTGGAATGGGAAGGACTTGGATATCACATCTCATGCTATAGATAGGCTCTCAGGTTTGGAAAGGGAAGGAGTTGGATATCACATTTCATGTTAGAGGAAGGATCTCAGGTTTGGTATTAGAGGCATTGAGATATCACATCTCATGCTATAGGAAGGGTCTGAGGTTGGAATGGGAAGGAGTTGGATATCACATCTCATGTTATAGGAAGGCTCTCAGGTTTGGAAGGGGAAAGAGTTGGATATCACATTTCATGTTAGAGGTAGGATCTCAGGTTTGGTATTAGAGGCATTGAGATATCACATCTCATGCTATCAGAAGGGTCTCAGGATTGGAATGGGAAGGAGTTGGATATCACATCTCATGCTAAAGGGAGGGTCTCAGGTTTGGAAGGGGAAGGATTTGGATATCACATCTCATGTTATAGGAAGGATCTCAGGTTTGGTATTAGAAGCATTGAGATATCACATCTCATGCTATCGGAAGGATCTCAGGTTTGGTATTAGAAGCATTGAGATATCACATCTGATGCTATCAGAAGGGTCTCAGGATTGGAATGGGAAGGAGTTGGATATCACATCTCATGCTAAAGGGAGGGTCTCAGGTTTGGAAGGGGAAGGATTTGGATATCACATCTCATGTTATCGGAAGGATCTCAGGTTTGGTGTTAGAAGTATTGAGATATCACATCTCATGCAATAGGAAGGGTCTCAGGATTGGAATGGGAAGGAGTTGGATATCACATCTCATGCTAAAGGAAGGGTCTCAGGTTTGGTAGAAGCATTGAGATATCACATCTCATGCTATAGGAAGGGTCTTAGGATTGGAATGGGAAGGACTTAGATATCACATATCATGCTATAGGGAGGGTTTCAGTTTTGATATTAGAAGCATTGAGATATCACATCTCATGCTATCGGAAGTGTCTCAGGATTGGAATGGGAAGGAGCTGGATATCACATCTCATGCTAAAGGAAGGGTCTCAGGTTTGGAACGGGAAGGAGTTGGATATCCGATCTCATGTTATAGGAAGGGTCTCAGGTTTGGTATAAGCATTGAGATATCACATCTCTGCTATCGGAAGTGTCTCAGGATTGGAATGGGAAGGAATTGGATATCCCATCTCATGTTATAGGACGGGTCTCAGGATTGTTATTAGAATCATTGAGATATCATATTGCATGCTGTAGGAAGGGTCTAAGGATTGGAATGGGAAAGACTTGGATATCACATCTCATGCTATAGGAAGGGTCTCAGGTTTGGTATAAGCATTGAGATATCAAATCTCATGCTATAGGAAGGGTCTCAGGATTGGAATGGAAGGAGTTGGATATCACATCTCATGTTATAGGAAGGATCTCAGGTTTGGTATTAGAAGCATTGAGACATCACATCTCATGCTATAGGAAGGGTCTCAGGATTGGAATGGGAAGGAGTTGGATATCACATCTCATGCTATAGGAAGGGTCTCAGGTTTGGTATAAGCATTGAGATATCCCATCTCATGCTATAGGAAGGGTCTCAGGATTGGAATGGGAAGGAGTTGTATATGACATCTCATGCCGTAGGAAGGGTCTCAGGTTTGGTATAAGCATTGAGATATCACATCTCTGCTATCGGAAGAGTCTCAGGATTGGAATGGGAAGGAGTTGGATATCCCATCTCATGTTATAGGAAGAGTCTCAGGTTTGGTATTAGAAGCATTGAGATATCACATCTCATGCTATAGGAAGTGTCTCAGGTTTGGAATGGGAAGGACTTGGATATCACATCTCATGCTATAGGGAGGGTCTCAAGTTTGATATTAAAAGCATTGCGATATCACATCTCATGCTATAGGAAGGGTCTCAGGATTGGAATGGGAAGGACTTAGATATCACATATCATTTTTGTTGGTCTCAGTTTTGATATCAGAAGCATTGAGATATCACATCTCATGCTATCGGAAGTGTCTCAGTATTGGAATGGGAAGGAGCTGGATATTACATCTCATGCTAAAGGAAGGGTCTCAGGTTTGGAACGGGAAGGAGTTGGATATCACATCTCATGTTATAGGAAGGGTCTCAGGTTTGGTATAAGCATTGAGATATCACATCTCTGCTATCGGAAGTGTCTCAGGATTGGAATGGGAAGGAGTTGGATATCCCATCTCATGTTATAGGACGGGTCTCAGGTTTGTTATTAGAATCATTGAGATATCATATTGCATGCTGTAGGAAGGGTCTAAGGATTGGAATGGGAAGGACTTGGATATCACATCTCATGCTATAGATAGGCTCTCAGGTTTGGAAAGGGAAGGAGTTGGATATCACATTTCATGTTAGAGGAAGGATCTCAGGTTTGGTATTAGAGGCATTGAGATATCACATCTCATGCTATAGGAAGGGTCTGAGGTTGGAATGGGAAGGAGTTGGATATCACATCTCATGTTATAGGAAGGCTCTCAGGTTTGGAAGGGGAAAGAGTTGGATATCACATTTCATGTGAGAGGTAGGATCTCAGGTTTGGTATTAGAGGCATTGAGATATCACATCTCATGCTATCAGAAAGGTCTCAGGATTGGAATGGGAAGGACTTGGATATCACATCTCATGCTAAAGGGAGGGTCTCAGGTTTGGAAGGGGAAGGATTTGGATCTCACATCTCATGATATAGGAAGGATCTCAGGTTTGGTATTAGAAGCATTGAGATATCACATCTCATGCTATCGGAAGGATCTCAGGTTTGGTATTAGAAGCATTGAGATATCACATCTCATGCTATCAGAAGGGTCTCAGGATTGGAATGGGAAGGAGTTGGATATCACATCTCATGCTAAAGGGAGGGTCTCAGGTTTGGAAGGGGAAGGATTTGGATATCACATCTCATGTTATCGGAAGGATCTCAGGTTTGGTATTAGAAGTATTGAGATATCACATCTCATGCTATAGGAAGGGTCTCAGGATTGGAATGGGAAGGAGTTGGATATCACATCTCATGCTAAAGGAAGGGTCTCAGGTTTGGTAGAAGCATTGAGATATCACATCTCATGCTATAGGAAGGGTCTTAGGATTGGAATGGGAAGGACTTAGATATCACATATCATGCTATAGGGAGGGTTTCAGTTTTGATATTAGAAGCATTGAGATATCACATCTCATGCTATCGGAAGTGTCTCAGGATTGGAATGGGAAGGAGCTGGATATCACATCTCATGCTAAAGGAAGGGTCTCAGGTTTGGAACGGGAAGGAGTTGGATATCCGATCTCATGTTATAGGAAGGGTCTCAGGTTTGGTATAAGCATTGAGATATCACATCTCTGCTATCGGAAGTGTCTCAGGATTGGAATGGGAAGGAATTGGATATCCCATCTCATGTTATAGGACGGGTCTCAGGATTGTTATTAGAATCATTGAGATATCATATTGCATGCTGTAGGAAGGGTCTAAGGATTGGAATGGGAAGGACTTGGGTATCACATCTCATGCTATAGGAAGGGTCTCAGGTTTGGTATAAGCATTGAGATATCAAATCTCATGCTATAGGAAGGGTCTCAGGATTGGAATGGAAGGAGTTGGATATCACATCTCATGTTATAGGAAGGATCTCAGGTTTGGTATTAGAAGCATTGAGACATCACATCTCATGCTATAGGAAGGGTCTCAGGATTGGAATGGGAAGGAGGTGGATATCACATCTCATGCTATAGGAAGGGTCTCAGGTTTGGTATAAGCATTGAGATATCACATCTCATGCTATAGGAAGGGTCTCAGGATTGGAATGGGAAGGAGTTGTATATGACATCTCATGCCGTAGGAAGGGTGTCAGGTTTGGTATAAGCATTGAGATATCACATCTCTGCTATCGGAAGGGTCTCAGGATTGGAATGGGAAGGAGTTGGATATCCCATCTCATGTTATAGGAAGAGTCTCAGATTTGGTTTTAGAAGCATTGAGATATCACATCTCATGCTATAGGAAGTGTCTCAGGATTGGAATGGGAAGGACTTGGATATCACATCTCATGCTATAGGGATTGTCTCAAGTTTGATATTAGAAGCATTGAGATATCACATCTCATGCTATAGGAAGGGTCTCAGGATTGGAATGGGAAGGAGTTGGATATCACATTTCATGTGAGAGGTAGGATCTCAGGTTTGGTATTAGAGGCATTGAGATATCACATCTCATGCTATCAGAAAGGTCTCAGGATTGGAATGGGAAGGAGTTGGATATCACATCTCATGCTAAAGGGAGGGTCTCAGGTTTGGAAGGGGAAGTATTTGGATCTCACATCTCATGATATAGGAAGGATCTCAGGTTTGGTATTGTTAAGACAGATTTCTGAACTCTGTCCTGGCGGCGCAGAAGTTCAGAAGGCCAACCTAATTACTTGGAACAGGGTAACCTCTGGACAAGCCAGACCAATCAAGGTAGCGATCGCGGCGGTCAAGACTAGGTCTCAAGAGGGGTGAGGGTGACTGAAAGCTCGCAATGAGCACACAAAGCAAGAGCGCTTACAAACTACTCCAAACAGTTGTTATATCAAAAATAGATACACATTTATTTTAAGGCCTTTAAAATAATGACCGTAGCGAGAAAATTTTCAATATCACAATACTAAGCCAACACATACCATATCCACACAATATATATACAAATACACAGTCGCAAGCGTTTAAAGCACGAAATATGTAGTCCACCTGAAAGGGAAGGAAAACAGGCAGTGCGATAATGCTTTCGACTCAGTTCGCCTTCATAGGCACCTAACTAGATGGAAGTCCGAGCCCTGCGAAGAGTGGAGCCTTGTGCTCAAAGTACCTGCACACGCTGGTGCCAACGGGCAAAAGGAGAAGCTCTTCGGAGGAAGTCAGGCAGTTCGGGTTAGTGCACAGCAGAAGAAGAACAGGTTCCGCAACTCAAGCGCAGCCTCCACAGCGGGCAGAAGCAGAGCGCGAGTACGGCAAAAGGGTGCTGTTTTTACACAGCAGGGAAAAGCAATGGGATACTGCAGGAGGGCGACCAGATCCTAGATATACTACTCACCGGTCCCCGAAGCAAGCAGACCCAGGCTTCTCCACGTTAGTTTCAGCAGCTGGCAGGTTCAGAAGAGCAGGGAACGCCTTGTAGTCGTGTAGAGCAAAAAGACGTCCCAATCGACGAAACCGGCACAGTTTGTTGCCGCAGCAGGACAACGGAGCGGCCGTGCGTACCTGAGTCAAAAGTACACTCCTCCCTTCAGACCTGGGAACGCCAAGTGCACGAAGCGTGGGAGAGTGACAAGGACTCGAGATACTGCACAACCTGGTGGCGGTTACAGAGCAAGACTCCCTTGTAAGCTGGTCAGTCAACTGGATGGCCCAGAGACGCTTCCGAAGGCTTACTTGGCAGGAGATGGTTGAAGATGCCGGGAATAGCTGTTCCTGCTATTCCAAAGGTCGAAGCACCAGTACAGGCCTTCTGGTTCGATCAAGGAGGAAAGGGTTTCACAGGACGACAGCAGTGCAAAGGAGGATTCCTTCAGCGGGTCACCAGCGATTCCTCGGTCCAGCCTCGTGGTTGCAGGATACTTGGCTCCTGTATTCCTTCGTTCGTGAGAACTCAGGAGATCGACATGGTAGTGGTGTTTCCAGCCCCCTCTTATCCACGGTTCCCTTCGCGCCAAAACGGAGGGGAGCCAATGGGAGATCCGCTCATCAACACACATACCATACGTGGACCAATCACGGACCACGGTGGTCCCAGGCATTCACACCACCCTAGACTCTCTGGCACCCAGGATGTGTATTGGGACCAGACATCCCAGCCCACACCCTGGAGGCACACAAATGACATGTAGAAGCCCGCGAAAGCATCTGCGTTTCGCGGGAAAGTACATGCCCAAATAAGGAAGGCCCTGGGTCGCTCGACCTGGGGAAGGTGAAGGGAGCAAGACGGTCAGTGGACAGGACAAAGGAGCCTCGTGGTCTGGCCATTTTGGGAGCCAGGCCACCATTTTGGGTTCAGTGCGAAAAACGTGCTCAGAACGCCAAAGGAGCTCAAAATAAACAAAACGATCGCTGCCACCATTCCAGTCCCTGAATGACTTGCACCGATCAAATACCATCCTAAACGAGTATCTAGGGCCTGTAGAAGGCTAGAGACCCAAGAGAGCTGTAACTTAGCTTACAGTGCCCTCTTGTGTCATGTTGCACTAAAGCCGCAACATGATAAAAGAAACTACGGGAAACAGCGTTCCCCGGTACTGACTGTCTTAAGGGCATGTCAGTTTCCCCGTAAGAAAGGAGCGAAAGCCCAGAGAAGTGCGGCAGAAGGCTGTACTTCTCTGGCAAAGTCAAGAACAAGGTTAAAAACAATAGCAAAAAGTTTAGGGGTTGCCACATGGAAGGAAAATTCCCTACAATTACGAAATCTTTCCTAACAGGTATTAGAAGCATTGAGATATCACATCTCATGCTATCGGAAGGATCTCAGGTTTGGTATTAGAAGCATTGAGATATCACATCTCATGCTATCAGAAGGGTCTCAGGATTGGAATGGGAAGGAGTTGGATATCACATCTCATGCTAAAGGGAGGGTCTCAGGTTTGGAAGGGGAAGGATTTGGATATCACATCTCATGTTATCGGAAGGATCTCAGGTTTGGTATTAGAAGTATTGAGATATCACATCTCATGCTATAGGAAGGGTCTCAGGATTGGAATGGGAAGGAGTTGGATATCACATCTCATGCTAAAGGAAGGGTCTCAGGTTTGGTAGAAGCATTGAGATATCACATCTCATGCTATAGGAAGGGTTTTAGGATTGGAATGGGAAGGACTTAGATATCACATATCATGCTATAGGGAGGGTTTCAGTTTTGATATTAGAAGCATTGAGATATCACATCTCATGCTATCGGAAGTGTCTCAGGATTGGAATGGGAAGGAGCTGGATATCACATCTCATGCTAAAGGAAGGGTCCCAGGTTTGGAACGGGAAGGAGTTGGATATCCGATCTCATGTTATAGGAAGGGTCTCAGGTTTGGTATAAGCATTGAGATATCACATCTCTGCTATCGGAAGTGTCTCAGGATTGGAATGGGAAGGAATTGGATATCCCATCTCATGTTATAGGACGGGTCTCAGGATTGTTATTAGAATCATTGAGATATCATATTGCATGCTGTAGGAAGGGTCTAAGGATTGGAATGGGAAGGACTTGGGTATCACATCTCATGCTATAGGAAGGGTCTCAGGTTTGGTATAAGCATTGAGATATCAAATCTCATGCTATAGGAAGGGTCTCAGGATTGGAATGGAAGGAGTTGGATATCACATCTCATGTTATAGGAAGGATCTCAGGTTTGGTATTAAAAGCATTGAGACATCACATCTCATGCTATAGGAAGTGTCTCAGGATTGGAATGGGAAGGACTTGGATATCACATCTCATGCTATAGGGAGGGTCTCAAGTTTGATATTAGAAGCATTGAGATATCACATCTCATGCTATAGGAAGGGTCTCAGGATTGGAATGGGAAGGAGTTGGATATCACATCTCATGCTATAGGAAGGGTCTCAGGTTTGGTATAAGCATTGAGATATCACATCTCATGCTATAGGAAGGGTCTCAGGATTGGAATGGGAAGGAGTTGTATATGACATCTCATGCCGTAGGAAGGGTCTCAGGTTTGGTATAAGCATTGAGATATCACATCTCTGCTATCGGAAGGGTCTCAGGATTGGAATGGGAAGGAGTTGGATATCCCATCTCATGTTATAGGAAGAGTCTCAGGATTGTTATTAGAATCATTGAGATATCATATTGCATGCTGTAGGAAGGGTCTAAGGATTGGAATGGGAAGGACTTGGGTATCACATCTCATGCTATAGGAAGGGTCTCAGGATTGGTATAAGCATTGAGATATCAAATCTCATGCTATAGGAAGGGTCTCAGGATTGGAATGGAAGGAGTTGGATATCACATCTCATGTTATAGGAAGGATCTCAGGTTTGGTATTAGAAGCATTGAGACATCACATCTCATGCTATAGGAAGGGTCTCAGGATTGGAATGGGAAGGAGGTGGATATCACATCTCATGCTATAGGAAGGGTCTCAGGTTTGGTATAAGCATTGAGATATCACATCTCTGCTATCGGAAGTGTCTCAGGATTGGAATGGGAAGGAATTGGATATCCCATCTCATGTTATAGGACGGGTCTCAGGATTGTTATTAGAATCATTGAGATATCATATTGCATGCTGTAGGAAGGGTCTAAGGATTGGAATGGGAAGGACTTGGGTATCACATCTCATGCTATAGGAAGGGTCTCAGGTTTGGTATAAGCATTGAGATATCAAATCTCATGCTATAGGAAGGGTCTCAGGATTGGAATGGAAGGAGTTGGATATCACATCTCATGTTATAGGAAGGATCTCAGGTTTGGTATTAGAAGCATTGAGACATCACATCTCATGCTATAGGAAGGGTCTCAGGATTGGAATGGGAAGGAGGTGGATATCACATCTCATGCTATAGGAAGGGTCTCAGGTTTGGTATAAGCATTGAGATATCACATCTCATGCTATAGGAAGGGTCTCAGGATTGGAATGGGAAGGAGTTGTATATGACATCTCATGCCGTAGGAAGGGTGTCAGGTTTGGTATAAGCATTGAGATATCACATCTCTGCTATCGGAAGGGTCTCAGGATTGGAATGGGAAGGAGTTGGATATCCCATCTCATGTTATAGGAAGAGTCTCAGGTTTGGTTTTAGAAGCATTGAGATATCACATCTCATGCTATAGGAAGTGTCTCAGGATTGGAATGGGAAGGACTTGGATATCACATCTCATGCTATAGGGATTGTCTCAAGTTTGATATTAGAAGCATTGAGATATCACATCTCATGCTATAGGAAGGGTCTCAGGATTGGAATGGGAAGGAGTTGGATATCACATTTCATGTGAGAGGTAGGATCTCAGGTTTGGTATTAGAGGCATTGAGATATCACATCTCATGCTATCAGAAAGGTCTCAGGATTGGAATGGGAAGGAGTTGGATATCACATCTCATGCTAAAGGGAGGGTCTCAGGTTTGGAAGGGGAAGTATTTGGATCTCACATCTCATGATATAGGAAGGATCTCAGGTTTGGTATTGTTAAGACAGATTTCTGAACTCTGTCCTGGCGGCGCAGAAGTTCAGAAGGCCAACCTAATTACTTGGAACAGGGTAACCTCTGGACAAGCCAGACCAATCAAGGTAGCGATCGCGGCGGTCAAGACTAGGTCTCAAGAGGGGTGAGGGTGACTGAAAGCTCGCAATGAGCACACAAAGCAAGAGCGCTTACAAACTACTCCAAACAGTTGTTATATCAAAAATAGATACACATTTATTTTAAGGCCTTTAAAATAATGACCGTAGCGAGAAAATTTTCAATATCACAATACTAAGCCAACACATACCATATCCACACAATATATATACAAATACACAGTCGCAAGCGTTTAAAGCACGAAATATGTAGTCCACCTGAAAGGGAAGGAAAACAGGCAGTGCGATAATGCTTTCGACTCAGTTCGCCTTCATAGGCACCTAACTAGATGGAAGTCCGAGCCCTGCGAAGAGTGGAGCCTTGTGCTCAAAGTACCTGCACACGCTGGTGCCAACGGGCAAAAGGAGAAGCTCTTCGGAGGAAGTCAGGCAGTTCGGGTTAGTGCACAGCAGAAGAAGAACAGGTTCCGCAACTCAAGCGCAGCCTCCACAGCGGGCAGAAGCAGAGCGCGAGTACGGCAAAAGGGTGCTGTTTTTACACAGCAGGGAAAAGCAATGGGATACTGCAGGAGGGCGACCAGATCCTAGATATACTACTCACCGGTCCCCGAAGCAAGCAGACCCAGGCTTCTCCACGTTAGTTTCAGCAGCTGGCAGGTTCAGAAGAGCAGGGAACGCCTTGTAGTCGTGTAGAGCAAAAAGACGTCCCAATCGACGAAACCGGCACAGTTTTTTGCCGCAGCAGGACAACGGAGCGGCCGTGCGTACCTGAGTCAAAAGTACACTCCTCCCTTCAGACCTGGGAACGCCAAGTGCACGAAGCGTGGGAGAGTGACAAGGACTCGAGATACTGCACAACCTGGCGGCGGTTACAGAGCAAGACTCCCTTGTAAGCTGGTCAGTCAACTGGATGGCCCAGAGACGCTTCCGAAGGCTTACTTGGCAGGAGATGGTTGAAGATGCCGGGAATAGCTGTTCCTGCTATTCCAAAGGTCGAAGCACCAGTACAGGCCTTCTGGTTCGATCAAGGAGGAAAGGGTTTCACAGGACGACAGCAGTGCAAAGGAGGATTCCTTCAGCGGGTCACCAGCGATTCCTCGGTCCAGCCTCGTGGTTGCAGGATACTTGGCTCCTGTATTCCTTCGTTCGTGAGAACTCAGGAGATCGACATGGTAGTGGTGTTTCCAGCCCCCTCTTATCCACGGTTCCCTTCGCGCCAAAACGGAGGGGAGCCAATGGGAGATCCGCTCATCAACACACATACCATACGTGGACCAATCACGGACCACGGTGGTCCCAGGCATTCACACCACCCTAGACTCTCTGGCACCCAGGATGTGTATTGGGACCAGACATCCCAGCCCACACCCTGGAGGCACACAAACGACATGTAGAAGCCCGCGAAAGCATCTGCGTTTCGCGGGAAAGTACATGCCCAAATAAGGAAGGCCCTGGGTCGCTCGACCTGGGGAAGGTGAAGGGAGCAAGACGGTCAGTGGACAGGACAAAGGAGCCTCGTGGTCTGGCCATTTTGGGAGCCAGGCCACCATTTTGGGTTCAGTGCGAAAAACGTGCTCAGAACGCCAAAGGAGCTCAAAATAAACAAAACGATCGCTGCCACCATTCCAGTCCCTGAATGACTTGCACCGATCAAATACCATCCTAAACGAGTATCTAGGGCCTGTAGAAGGCTAGAGACCCAAGAGAGCTGTAACTTAGCTTACAGTGCCCTCTTGTGTCATGTTGCACTAAAGCCGCAACATGATAAAAGAAACTACGGGAAACAGCGTTCCCCGGTACTGACTGTCTTAAGGGCATGTCAGTTTCCCCGTAAGAAAGGAGCGAAAGCCCAGAGAAGTGCGGCAGAAGGCTGTACTTCTCTGGCAAAGTCAAGAACAAGGTTAAAAACAATAGCAAAAAGTTTAGGGGTTGCCACATGGAAGGAAAATTCCCTACAATTACGAAATCTTTCCTAACAGGTATTAGAAGCATTGAGATATCACATCTCATGCTATCGGAAGGATCTCAGGTTTGGTATTAGAAGCATTGAGATATCACATCTCATGCTATCAGAAGGGTCTCAGGATTGGAATGGGAAGGAGTTGGATATCACATCTCATGCTAAAGGGAGGGTCTCAGGTTTGGAAGGGGAAGGATTTGGATATCACATCTCATGTTATCGGAAGGATCTCAGGTTTGGTATTAGAAGTATTGAGGTATCACATCTCATGCTATAGGAAGGGTCTCAGGATTGGAATGGGAAGGAGTTGGATATCACATCTCATGCTAAAGGAAGGGTCTCAGGTTTGGTAGAAGCATTGAGATATCACATCTCATGCTATAGGAAGGGTTTTAGGATTGGAATGGGAAGGACTTAGATATCACATATCATGCTATAGGGAGGGTTTCAGTTTTGATATTAGAAGCATTGAGATATCACATCTCATGCTATCGGAAGTGTCTCAGGATTGGAATGGGAAGGAGCTGGATATCACATCTCATGCTAAAGGAAGGGTCCCAGGTTTGGAACGGGAAGGAGTTGGATATCCGATCTCATGTTATAGGAAGGGTCTCAGGTTTGGTATAAGCATTGAGATATCACATCTCTGCTATCGGAAGTGTCTCAGGATTGGAATGGGAAGGAATTGGATATCCCATCTCATGTTATAGGACGGGTCTCAGGATTGTTATTAGAATCATTGAGATATCATATTGCATGCTGTAGGAAGGGTCTAAGGATTGGAATGGGAAGGACTTGGGTATCACATCTCATGCTATAGGAAGGGTCTCAGGTTTGGTATAAGCATTGAGATATCAAATCTCATGCTATAGGAAGGGTCTCAGGATTGGAATGGAAGGAGTTGGATATCACATCTCATGTTATAGGAAGGATCTCAGGTTTGGTATTAAAAGCATTGAGACATCACATCTCATGCTATAGGAAGTGTCTCAGGATTGGAATGGGAAGGACTTGGATATCACATCTCATGCTATAGGGAGGGTCTCAAGTTTGATATTAGAAGCATTGAGATATCACATCTCATGCTATAGGAAGGGTCTCAGGATTGGAATGGGAAGGAGTTGGATATCACATCTCATGCTATAGGAAGGGTCTCAGGTTTGGTATAAGCATTGAGATATCACATCTCATGCTATAGGAAGGGTCTCAGGATTGGAATGGGAAGGAGTTGTATATGACATCTCATGCCGTAGGAAGGGTCTCAGGTTTGGTATAAGCATTGAGATATCACATCTCTGCTATCGGAAGGGTCTCAGGATTGGAATGGGAAGGAGTTGGATATCCCATCTCATGTTATAGGAAGAGTCTCAGGTTTGTTATTAGAAGCATTGAGATATCACATCTCATGCTATAGGAAGTGTCTCAGGATTGGAATGGGAAGGACTTGGATATCACATCTCATGCTATAGGGAGGGTCTCAAGTTTGATATTAGAAGCATTGAGATATCACATCTCATGCTATAGGAAGGGTCTCAGGATTGGAATGGGAAGGAGTTGGATATCACATCTCATGCTATAGGAAGGGTCTCAGGTTTGGTATAAGCAGTGAGATATCACATCTCATGCTATAGGAAGTGTCTCAGTATTGGAATGGGAAGGAGTTGGATATCACATCTCATGTTATAGGAAGGATCTCAGGTTTGGTATAAGCATTGAGATATCACATCTCTGCTATCAGAAGGGTCTCAGGATTGGAATGGTAAGGAGTTGGATATTCCCATCTCATGTTATAGGAAGGGTCTCAGGTTTGGTATTAGAAGCATTGAGATATCACATCTCATGCTATAGGAAGGGTCTCAGGATTGGAATGGGAAGGACTTGGATATCACATCTCATGATAAAGGAAGGGTCTAAGGTTTGGAAGGGGAAGGATTTGGATATCACATCTCATGTTATAGGACGGGTCTCAGGTTTGGTATTGGAAGCATTGAGATATCAAGTCTCATGGTATAGGAAGGAGTTGGATATGACATCTCTTGTTATAGGGAGGGTCTCAGGATTTGAATGGCAAGGAGTTGGATATAACATCTCATGCCATAGGAAGGGTCTCAGGTTTGGTATTAGAAGCCTTGAGATATCACATCTCATGGTATAATAAGGGTCTCAGGATTGGAATGGGAAGGAGTTGGATATCACATCTCAAGCTATTTCAGGATTGGAATGGGAAGGAGTTTGATATCACATCTCAAGCTATAGGAAGGGTCTCAGGTTTGGGAAGGGAAGGATTGGGATTTCACATCTCATGTTATAGGATGGTTCTCATGTTTGGTTTTAGAAGCATTGAGATATCACATCTCATGCTATCGGAAGGGTCTCAGGTTTGGAATGGGAAGGAGTTGGATATCACATCTCATGTTATAGGAAGCATCTCAGGTTTGGTATTAGAAGCATTGAGATATCACATCTCATGCTATAGGAAGGGTCTCAGGATTGGAATGTGAAGGATTTGGATATCAAATCTCATGCTAAAGGAAGGGTCTCAGGTTTGGTATAAGCATTGAGATATCACATCTCTGCTATCGGAAGGGTCTCAGGATTGGATTGGGAAGGAGTTGGACATCCCTTCTCATGCTTTAGGAAGGGTCTCATGTTGGAATGGGAAGGAGTTGGATATCATATCTCATGTTATAGGAAGGGTCTCAAGATTGAAATGGGAAGGATTTGGATATCACATCTCTTGCTATATGAAGGGTCTCAGGTTTTCTATTAGAAACATTGAGATATCACATCTCATGCTATCGGAAGGGTTTCAGGATTGGAATGGGAAGGATTTGGATATCATATCTCATGTTATAGGACGGGTCCCAGGTTTGGTATTAGAAGCATTGAGATATCACATTTTATGGTATAGGAAGGGTCTCAGGTTTGGAATGGGAAGGAGTTGGATATCACATCTCATCCAATAGGAAGGGTCTCAGGTTTGGAATGGGAAGGAATTGGATATCACATCTCATGTTATAGGAAGGATCTCAGGATTGGAATGGGAAGGAGTTGGATATCCCTTCTCATGCTATAGGAAGGGTCTCAGGTTGGAATGGGAAGGATTTGGATATCACATCACTTGCTATAGGAAGGGTCTCAGGTTTTTTATTAGAAACATTGAGATATCACATCTCATGCTATAGGAAGGGTTTAAGGATTGGAATGGGAAGGAGTTGGATATCCCTTCTCATGCTATAGGAAGGGTCTCAGGTTGGAATGGGAAGGATTTGGATATCACATCCCTTGCTATAGGAAGGGTCTCAGGTTTTTTATTAGAAACATTGAGATATCACATCTCATGCTATAGGAAGGGTTTAAGGATTGGAATGGGAAGGATTTGGATATCACATCTCATGCTAAAGGAAGGGTCTCAGGTTTGGAAGGGGAAGGATTTGGATATCACATCTCATGTTATTTGACCGGTCTCAGGTTTGAGATAGCAAGTCTCATGGTATAGGACGGTAGTTTGATATCACATCATGCCATGGTATGGGTCTCAGGTTTTGTAGAAGCAGTGGGATATCACATCTCATGCTATCGGAAGGGTATCAGGATTGGATTTGGAAGGAGTTGTTGGATATCCCATCTCATGCTATAGGAAAGGTCTCAGGTTGGAATGGGAAAGAGTTGGATATCACATCTCATGTTATAGGAAGGGTCTCAAGATTGGAATGGGAAGGACTTGGATATCACATCTCATGCTGTAGGAAGGCTTTCAGGTTTGGAAAGGGAAGGAGTTGGATATCACATTTCATGTTAGAGGTAGGATCTCAGGTTTGGTATTAGAGGCATTGAGATATCACATCTCATGCTATCAGAAGGGTATCAGGATTGGAATGGGAAGGAGTTGGATATCACATCTCATGCTAGAGGGAGGGTCTCAGGTTTGGATGGGGAAGGATTTGGATATCACATCTCATGTTATAGGAAGGATCTCAGGTTTGGTATTAGAAGCATTGAGATATCACATCTCATGCTATCGGAAGGATCTCAGGTTTGGTATTAGAAGCATTGAGATATCACATCTCATGCTATAGGAAGGGTCTCAGGATTGGAATGGGAAGTACTTGGATATCACATCTCATGCTAAAGGAAGGGTCTCAGTTTTGGTAGAAGCATTGCGATATCACATCTCATGCTATAGGAAGGGTCTCAGGATTGGAATCGGAAGGAGTTGGATATCACATCTCATGCTATAGGAAGGGTCTCAGGTTTGGTATAAGCATTGAGATATCACATCTCTGCTATCGGAAGGGTCTCAGGATTGGATTGGGAAGGAGTTGGATATCACATCTCATGTTATAGGAAGGGTATCCGGATTGGAATGTGAAGGATTTGGATATCACATCTCATGCTAAAGGAAGGGTCTCAGGTTTGGAATGGGAAGGAGTTGGATATGACATCTCTTGTTATAGGGAGGGTCTCAGGATTTGAATGGCAAGGTGTTGGATATCACATCTCATGCCATAGGAAGGGTCTCAGCTTTGGTATAAGCATTGAGATATCACATCTCTGCTATCGGAAGGGTCTCCGAATTGGATTGGGAAGGAGTTGGATATCCCTTCTCATGCTATAGGAAGGGTCTCAGGTTGGAATGGTAAGGAGTTGGATATCACATCTCATGCTATAGGGAGGGTTTCAGTTTTGATATTAGAAGCATTGAGATATCACATCTCATGCTATCGGAAGTGTCTCAGGATTGGAATGGGAAGTAGTTGGATATCACATATGCTAAAGGAAAGGTCTCAGGTTTGGAAGGGGAAGGATTTGGATCTCACATCTCATGTTTTAGGACGGGTCTCAGGTTTGGTATTAGAAGCCTTGAGATATCACATCTCATGGTATAATAAGGGTCTCAGGATTGGAATGGGAAGGAGTTGGATATCACATCTCAAGCTATTTCAGGATTGAAATGGGAAGGAGTTTGATATCACATCTCAAGCTATAGGAAGGGTCTCAGGTTTGGGAAGGGAAGGATTGGGATTTCACATCTCATGTTATAGGATGGTTCTCATGTTTGGTTTTAGAAGAATTGAGATATCACATCTCATGCTATCGGAAGGGTCTCAGGTTTGGAATGGGAAGGAGTTGGATATCATATCTCATGTTATAGGAAGCATCTCAGGTTTGGTATTAGAAGCATTGAGATATCACATCTCATGCTATAGGAAGGGTCTCAGGATTGGAATGTGAAGGATTTGGATATCAAATCTCATGCTAAAGGAAGGGTCTCAGGTTTGGTATAAGCATTGAGATATCACATCTCTGCTATCGGAAGGGTCTCAGGATTGGATTGGGAAGGAGTTGGACATCCCTTCTCATGCTATAGGAAGGGTCTCATGTTGGAATGGGAAGGAGTTGGATATCATATCTCATGTTATAGGAAGGGTCTCAAGATTGAAATGGGAAGTATTTGGATATCACATCTCTTGCTATATGAAGGGTCTCAGGTTTTTTATTAGAAACATTGAGATATCACATCTCATGCTATCGGAAGGATTTCAGGATTGGAATGGGAAGGACTTGGATATCACATCTCATGCTAAAGGAAGTGTCTCAGTTTTGGTAGAAGCATTGCGATATCACATCTCATGCTATAGGAAGGGTCTCAGGATTGGAATCGGAAGGAGTTGGATATCACATCTCATGCTATAGGAAGGGTCTCAGGTTTGGTATAAGCATTGAGATATCACATCTCTGCTATCGGAAGGGTCTCAGGATTGGATTGGGAAGGAGTTGGATATCACATCTCATGTTATAGGAAGGGTCTCCGGATTGGAATGTGAAGGATTTGGATATCACATCTCATGCTAAAGGAAGGGTCTCAGGTTTGGAATGGGAAGGAGTTGGATATGACATCTCTTGTTATAGGGAGGGTCTCAGGATTTGAATGGCAAGGTGTTGGATATCACATCTCATGCCATAGGAAGGGTCTCAGGTTTGGTATAAGCATTGAGATATCACATCTCTGCTATCGGAAGGGTCTCAGGATTGGATTGGGAAGGAGTTGGATATCCCTTCTCATGCTATAGGAAGGGTCTCAGGTTGGAATGGGAAGGAGTTGGATATCACATCTCATGCTATAGGGAGGGTTTCAGTTTTGATATTAGAAGCATTGAGATATCACATCTCATGCTATCGGAAGTGTCTCAGGATTGGAATGGGAAGTAGTTGGATATCACATATGCTAAAGGAAAGGTCTCAGGTTTGGAAGGGGAAGGATTTGGATCTCACATCTCATGTTTTAGGACGGGTCTCAGGTTTGGTATTAGAAGCCTTGAGATATCACATCTCATTGTATAATAAGGGTCTCAGGATTGGAATGGGAAGGAGTTGGATATCACATCTCAAGCTATTTCAGGATTGGAATGGGAAGGAGTTTGATATCACATCTCAAGCTATAGGAAGGGTCTCAGGTTTGGGAAGGGAAGGATTGGGATTTCACATCTCATGTTATAGGATGGTTCTCATGTTTGGTTTTAGAAGCATTGAGATATCACATCTCATGCTATCGGAAGGGTCTCAGGTTTGGAATGGGAAGGAGTTGGATATCACATCTCATGTTATAGGAAGCATCTCAGGTTTGGTATTAGAAGCATTGAGATATCACATCTCATGCTATAGGAAGGGTCTCAGGATTGGAATGTGAAGGATTTGGATATCAAATCTCATGCTAAAGGAAGGGTCTCAGGTTTGGTATAAGCATTGAGATATCACATCTCTGCTATCGGAAGGGTCTCAGGATTGGATTGGGAAGGAGTTGGACATCCCTTCTCATGCTATAGGAAGGGTCTCATGTTGGAATGGGAAGGAGTTGGATATCATATCTCATGTTATAGGAAGGGTCTCAAGATTGAAATGGGAAGTATTTGGATATCACATCTCTTGCTATATGAAGGGTCTCAGGTTTTTTATTAGAAACATTGAGATATCACATCTCATGCTATCGGAAGGGTTTCAGGATTGGAATGGGAAGGATTTGGATATCATATCTCATGTTATAGGACGGGTCCCAGGTTTGGTATTAGAAGCATTGAGATATCACATCTTATGGTATAGGAAGGGTCTCAGGTTTGGAATGGGAAGGAGTTGGATATCACATCTCATCCAATAGGAAGGGTCTCAGGTTTGGAATGGGAAGGAATTGGATATCACATCTCATGTTATAGGAAGGATCTCAGGATTGGAATGGGAAGGAGTTGGATATCCCTTCTCATGCTATAGGAAGGGTCTCAGGTTGGAATGGGAAGGATTTGGATATCACATCTCTTGCTATAGGAAGGGTCTCAGGTTTTTTATTAGAAACATTGAGATATCACATCTCATGCTATAGGAAGGGTTTAAGGATTGGAATGGGACGGAGTTGGATATCCCTTCTCATGCTATAGGAAGGGTCTCAGGTTGGAATGGGAAGGATTTGGATATCACATCTCTTGCTATAGGAAGGGTCTCAGGTCTTTTATTAGAAACGTTGAGATATCACATCTCATGCTATAGGAAGGGTTTAAGGATTGGAATAGGAAGGATTTGGATATCACATCTCATGCTAAAGGAAGGGTCTCAGGTTTGGAAGGGGAAGGATTTGGATATCACATCTCATGTTATTTGACCGGTCTCAGGTTTGGTATTAGAAGCATTGAGATATCAAGTCTCATGGTATAGGACGGGAGTTTGATATCACATCATGCCATGGTATGGGTCTCAGGTTTTGTAGAAGCATTGGGATATCACATCTCATGCTATCGGAAGGGTATCAGGATTGGATTTGGAAGGAGTTGTTGGATATCCCATCTCATGCTATAGGAAAGGTCTCAGGTTGGAATGGGAAAGAGTTGGATATCACATCTCATGTTATAGGAAGGGTCTCAAGATTGGAATGGGAAGGACTTGGATATCACATCTCATGCTGTAGGAAGGCTTTCAGGTTTGGAAAGGGAAGGAGTTGGATATCACATTTCATGTTAGAGGTAGGATCTCAGGTTTGGTATTAGAGGCATTGAGATATCACATCTCATGCTATCAGAAGGGTATCAGGATTGGAATGGGAAGGAGTTGGATATCACATCTCATGCTAGAGGGAGGGTCTCAGGTTTGGATGGGGAAGGATTTGGATATCACATCTCATGTTATAGGAAGGATCTCAGGTTTGGTATTAGAAGCATTGAGATATCACATCTCATGCTATCGGAAGGATCTCAGGTTTGGTATTAGAAGCATTGAGATATCACATCTCATGCTATAGGAAGGGTCTCAGGATTGGAATGGGAAGTACTTGGATATCACATCTCATGCTAAAGGAAGGGTCTCAGTTTTGGTAGAAGCATTGCGATATCACATCTCATGCTATAGGAAGGGTCTCAGGATTGGAATCGGAAGGAGTTGGATATCACATCTCATGCTATAGGAAGGGTCTCAGGTTTGGTATAAGCATTGAGATATCACATCTCTGCTATCGGAAGGGTCTCAGGATTGGATTGGGAAGGAGTTGGATATCACATCTCATGTTATAGGAAGGGTATCCGGATTGGAATGTGAAGGATTTGGATATCACATCTCATGCTAAAGGAAGGGTCTCAGGTTTGGAATGGGAAGGAGTTGGATATGACATCTCTTGTTATAGGGAGGGTCTCAGGATTTGAATGGCAAGGTGTTGGATATCACATCTCATGCCATAGGAAGGGTCTCAGCTTTGGTATAAGCATTGAGATATCACATCTCTGCTATCGGAAGGGTCTCCGAATTGGATTGGGAAGGAGTTGGATATCCCTTCTCATGCTATAGGAAGGGTCTCAGGTTGGAATGGTAAGGAGTTGGATATCACATCTCATGCTATAGGGAGGGTTTCAGTTTTGATATTAGAAGCATTGAGATATCACATCTCATGCTATCGGAAGTGTCTCAGGATTGGAATGGGAAGTAGTTGGATATCACATATGCTAAAGGAAAGGTCTCAGGTTTGGAAGGGGAAGGATTTGGATCTCACATCTCATGTTTTAGGACGGGTCTCAGGTTTGGTATTAGAAGCCTTGAGATATCACATCTCATGGTATAATAAGGGTCTCAGGATTGGAATGGGAAGGAGTTGGATATCACATCTCAAGCTATTTCAGGATTGAAATAGGAAGGAGTTTGATATCACATCTCAAGCTATAGGAAGGGTCTCAGGTTTGGGAAGGGAAGGATTGGGTTTTCACATCTCATGTTATAGGATGGTTCTCATGTTTGGTTTTAGAAGCATTGAGATATCACATCTCATGCTATCGGAAGGGTCTCAAGTTTGGAATGGGAAGGAGTTGGATATCATATCTCATGTTATAGGAAGCATCTCAGGTTTGGTATTAGAAGCATTGAGATATCACATCTCATGCTATAGGAAGGGTCTCAGGATTGGAATGTGAAGGATTTGGATATCAAATCTCATGCTAAAGGAAGGGTCTCAGGTTTGGTATAAGCATTGAGATATCACATCTCTGCTATCGGAAGGGTCTCAGGATTGGATTGGGAAGGAGTTGGACATCCCTTCTCATGCTATAGGAAGGGTCTCATGTTGGAATGGGAAGGAGTTGGATATCATATCTCATGTTATAGGAAGGGTCTCAAGATTGAAATGGGAAGTATTTGGATATCACATCTCTTGCTATATGAAGGGTCTCAGGTTTTTTATTAGAAACATTGAGATATCACATCTCATGCTATCGGAAGGATTTCAGGATTGGAATGGGAAGGACTTGGATATCACATCTCATGCTAAAGGAAGGGTCTCAGTTTTGGTAGAAGCATTGCGATATCACATCTCATGCTATAGGAAGGGTCTCAGGATTGGAATCGGAAGGAGTTGGATATCACATCTCATGCTATAGGAAGGGTCTCAGGTTTGGTATAAGCATTGAGATATCACATCTCTGCTATCGGAAGGGTCTCAGGATTGGATTGGGAAGGAGTTGGATATCACATCTCATGTTATAGGAAGGGTCTCCGGATTGGAATGTGAAGGATTTGGATATCACATCTCATGCTAAAGGAAGGGTCTCAGGTTTGGAATGGGAAGGAGTTGGATATGACATCTCTTGTTATAGGGAGGGTCTCAGGATTTGAATGGCAAGGTGTTGGATATCACATCTCATGCCATAGGAAGGGTCTCAGGTTTGGTATAAGCATTGAGATATCACATCTCTGCTATCGGAAGGGTCTCAGGATTGGATTGGGAAGGAGTTGGATATCCCTTCTCATGCTATAGGAAGGGTCTCAGGTTGGAATGGGAAGGAGTTGGATATCACATCTCATGCTATAGGGAGGGTTTCAGTTTTGATATTAGAAGCATTGAGATATCACATCTCATGCTATCGGAAGTGTCTCAGGATTGGAATGGGAAGTAGTTGGATATCACATATGCTAAAGGAAAGGTCTCAGGTTTGGAAGGGGAAGGATTTGGATCTCACATCTCATGTTTTAGGACGGGTCTCAGGTTTGGTATTAGAAGCCTTGAGATATCACATCTCATTGTATAATAAGGGTCTCAGGATTGGAATGGGAAGGAGTTGGATATCACATCTCAAGCTATTTCAGGATTGGAATGGGAAGGAGTTTGATATCACATCTCAAGCTATAGGAAGGGTCTCAGGTTTGGGAAGGGAAGGATTGGGATTTCACATCTCATGTTATAGGATGGTTCTCATGTTTGGTTTTAGAAGCATTGAGATATCACATCTCATGCTATCGGAAGGGTCTCAGGTTTGGAATGGGAAGGAGTTGGATATCACATCTCATGTTATAGGAAGCATCTCAGGTTTGGTATTAGAAGCATTGAGATATCACATCTCATGCTATAGGTAGGGTCTCAGGATTGGAATGTGAAGGATTTGGATATCAAATCTCATGCTAAAGGAAGGGTCTCAGGTTTGGTATAAGCATTGAGATATCACATCTCTGCTATCGGAAGGGTCTCAGGATTGGATTGGGAAGGAGTTGGACATCCCTTCTCATGCTATAGGAAGGGTCTCATGTTGGAATGGGAAGGAGTTGGATATCATATCTCATGTTATAGGAAGGGTCTCAAGATTGAAATGGGAAGTATTTGGATATCACATCTCTTGCTATATGAAGGGTCTCAGGTTTTTTATTAGAAACATTGAGATATCACATCTCATGCTATCGGAAGGGTTTCAGGATTGGAATGGGAAGGATTTGGATATCATATCTCATGTTATAGGACGGGTCCCAGGTTTGGTATTAGAAGCATTGAGATATCACATCTTATGGTATAGGAAGGGTCTCAGGTTTGGAATGGGAAGGAGTTGGATATCACATCTCATCCAATAGGAAGGGTCTCAGGTTTGGAATGGGAAGGAATTGGATATCACATCTCATGTTATAGGAAGGATCTCAGGATTGGAATGGGAAGGAGTTGGATATCCCTTCTCATGCTATAGGAAGGGTCTCAGGTTGGAATGGGAAGGATTTGGATATCACATCTCTTGCTATAGGAAGGGTCTCAGGTTTTTTATTAGAAACATTGAGATATCACATCTCATGCTATAGGAAGGGTTTAAGGATTGGAATGGGAAGGAGTTGGATATCCCTTCTCATGCTATAGGAAGGGTCTCAGGTTGGAATGGGAAGGATTTGGATATCACATCTCTTGCTATAGGAAGGGTCTCAGGTCTTTTATTAGAAACGTTGAGATATCACATCTCATGCTATAGGAAGGGTTTAAGGATTGGAATAGGAAGGATTTGGATATCACATCTCATGCTAAAGGAAGGGTCTCAGGTTTGGAAGGGGAAGGATTTGGATATCACATCTCATGTTATTTGACCGGTCTCAGGTTTGGTATTAGAAGCATTGAGATATCAAGTCTCATGGTATAGGACGGGAGTTTGATATCACATCATGCCATGGTATGGGTCTCAGGTTTTGTAGAAGCATTGGGATATCACATCTCATGCTATCGGAAGGGTATCAGGATTGGATTTGGAAGGAGTTGTTGGATATCCCATCTCATGCTATAGGAAAGGTCTCAGGTTGGAATGGGAAAGAGTTGGATATCACATCTCATGTTATAGGAAGGGTCTCAAGATTGGAATGGGAAGGACTTGGATATCACATCTCATGCTGTAGGAAGGCTCTCAGGTTTGGAAAGGGAAGGAGTTGGATATCACATTTCATGTTAGAGGTAGGATCTCAGGTTTGGTATTAGAGGCATTGAGATATCACATCTCATGCTATCAGAAGGGTATCAGGATTGGAATGGGAAGGAGTTGGATATCACATCTCATGCTAAAGGGAGGGTCTCAGGTTTGGATGGGGAAGGATTTGGATATCACATCTCATGTTATAGGAAGGATCTCAGGTTTGGTATTAGAAGCATTGAGATATCACATCTCATGCTATCGGAAGGATCTCAGGTTTGGTATTAGAAGCATTGAGATATCACATCTCATGCTATAGGAAGGCTCTCAGGATTGGAATGGGAAGGACTTGGATATCACATCTCATGCTAAAGGAAGGGTCTCAGTTTTGGTAGAAGCATTGCGATATCACATCTCATGCTATAGGAAGGGTCTCAGGATTGGAATCGGAAGGAGTTGGATATCACATCTCATGCTATAGGAAGGGTCTCAGGTTTGGTATAAGCATTGAGATATCACATCTCTGCTATCGGAAGGGTCTCAGGATTGGATTGGGAAGGAGTTGGATATCACATCTCATTTTATAGGAAGGGTCTCCGGATTGGAATGTGAAGGATTTGGATATCACATCTCATGCTAAAGGAAGGGTCTCAGGTTTGGAATGGGAAGGAGTTGGATATGACATCTCTTGTTATAGGGAGGGTCTCAGGATTTGAATGGCAAGGTGTTGGATATCACATCTCATGCCATAGGAAGGGTCTCAGGTTTGGTATAAGCATTGAGATATCACATCTCTGCTATCGGAAGGGTCTCAGGATTGGATTGGGAAGGAGTTGGATATCCCTTCTCATGCTATAGGAAGGGTCTCAGGTTGGAATGGGAAGGAGTTGGATATCACATCTCATGCTATAGGGAGGGTTTCAGTTTTGATATTAGAAGCATTGAGATATCACATCTCATGCTATCGGAAGTGTCTCAGGATTGGAATGGGAAGGAGCTGGATATTACATCTCATGCTAAAGGAAGGGTCTCAGGTTTGGAACGGGAAGGAGTTGGATATCCGATCTCATGTTATAGGAAGGGTCTCAGGTTTGGTATAAGCATTGAGATATCACATCTCTGCTATCGGAAGTGTCTCAGGATTGGAATGGGAAGGAGTTGGATATCCCATCTCATGTTATAGGACGGGTCTCAGGATTGTTATTAGAATCATTGAGATATCATATTGCATGCTGTAGGAAGGGTCTAAGGATTGGAATGGGAAAGACTTGGATATCACATCTCATGCTATAGGAAGGGTCTGAGGTTTGGTATAAGCATTGAGATATCACATCTCATGCTATAGGAAGGGTCTCGGGATTGGAATGGAAGGAGTTGGATATCACATCTCATGTTATAGGAAGGATCTCAGGTTTGGTATTAGAAGCATTGAGACATCACATCTCATGCTATAGGAAGGGTCTCAGGATTGGAATGGGAAGGAGTTGGATATCACATCTCATGCTATAGGAAGGGTCTCAGGTTTGGTATAAGCATTGAGATATCACATCTCATGCTATAGGAAGGGTCTCAGGATTGGAATGGGAAGGAGTTGTATATGACATCTCATGCCGTAGGAAGGGTCTCAGGTTTGGTATAAGCATTGAGATATCACATCTCATGCTATAGGAAGTGTCTCAGGATTGGAATGGGAAGGACTTGGATATCACATCTCATGCTATAGGGAGGGTCTCAAGTTTGATATTAGAAGCATTGAGATATCACATCTCATGCTATAGGAAGAGTCTCAGGTTTGGGAAGGGAAGGATTTGGATTTCACATCTCATGTTATAGGACGGTTCTCATGTTTGGTTTTTGAAGCATTGAGATATCACATCTCATGCTATCGGAAGGGTCTCAGGTTTGGTATTAGAAGCATTGAGATATCACATCTCATGCTATAGGATTGGTCTCTGGATTGGAATGTGAAGGATTTGGATATCACATCTCATGCTAAAGGAAGGGTCTCAGGTTTGGAATGGGAAGGAGTTGGATATGACATCTCTTGTTATAGGGAGGGTCTCAGGATTTGAATGGCAAGGAGTTGGATATCACATCTCATGCCATAGGAAGGGTCTCAGGTTTGGTATAAGCATTGAGATTTCACATCTCTGCTATCGGAAGGGTCTCAGGATTGGATTGGAAAGGAGTTGGATATCACATCTCATGTTATAGGAAGGGTCTCCGGATTGGAATGTGAAGGATTTGGATATCACATCTCATGCTAAAGGAAGGGTCTCAGGTTTGGAATGGGAAGGAGTTGGATATGACATCTCTTGTTATAGGGAGGGTCTCAGGATTTGAATGGCAAGGAGTTGGATATCACATCTCATGCCATAGGAAGGGTCTCAGGTTTGGTATAAGCATTGAGATATCACATCTCTGCTATCGGAAGGGTCTCAGGATTGGATTGGGAACGAGTTGGATATCCCTTCTCATGCTATAGGAAGGGTCTCAGGTTGGAATGGGAAGGAGTTGGATATCACATCTCATGCTAAAGGAAGGGTCTCAGGTTTGGTAGAAGCATTGAGATATCACATCTCATGCTATCGGAAGTGTCTCAGGATTGGAATGGGAAGGAGCTGGATATTACATCTCATGCTAAAGGAAGGGTCTCAGGTTTGGAACGGGAAGGAGTTGGATATCCGATCTCATGTTATAGGAAGGGTCTCAGGTTTGGTATAAGCATTGAGATATCACATCTCTGCTATCGGAAGTGTCTCAGGTTTGGAATGGGAAGGAGTTGGATATCCCATCTCATGTTATAGGAAGAGTCTCAGGTTTGGTATTAGAAGCATTGAGATATCACATCTCATGCTATAGGAAGTGTCTCAGGATTGGAATGGGAAGGACTTGGATATCACATCTCATGCTATAGGGAGGGTCTCAAGTTTGATATTAGAAGCATTGAGATATCACATCTCATGCTATCGGAAGGGTCTCAGGTTTGGTATTAGAAGCATTGAGATATCACATCTCATGCTATAGGATTGGTCTACGGATTGGAATGTGAAGGATTTGGATATCACATCTCATGCTAAAGGAAGGGTCTCAGGTTTGGAATGGGAAGGAGTTGGATATGACATCTCTTGTTATAGGGAGGGTCTCAGGATTTGAACGGCAAGGAGTTGGATATCACATCTCATGCCATAGTAAGGGTCTCAGGTTTGGTATAAGCATTGAGATATCACATCTCTGCTATCGGAAGGGTCTCAGGATTGGATTGGGAAGGAGTTGGATATCCCTTCTCATGCTATAGGAAGGGTCTCAGGTTGGAATGGGAAGGAGTTGGATATCACATCTCATGCTATAGGGAGGGTTTCAGTTTTGATATTAGAAGCATTGAGATATCACATCTCATGCTATCGGAAGTGTCTCAGGATTGGAATGGGAAGGAGCTGGATATTACATCTCATGCTAAAGGAAGGGTCTCAGGTTTGGAACGGGAAGGAGTTGGATATCCGATCTCATGTTATAGGAAGGGTCTCAGGTTTGGTATAAGCATTGAGATATCACATCTCTGCTATCGGAAGTGTCTCAGGATTGGAATGGGAAGGAGTTGGATATCCCATCTCATGTTATAGGACGGGTCTCAGGATTGTTATTAGAATCATTGAGATATCATATTGCATGCTGTAGGAAGGGTCTAAGGATTGGAATGGGAAAGACTTGGATATCACATCTCATGCTATAGGAAGGGTCTGAGGTTTGGTATAAGCATTGAGATATCAAATCTCATGCTATAGGAAGGGTCTCAGGATTGGAATGGAAGGAGTTGGATATCACATCTCATGTTATAGGAAGGATCTCAGGTTTGGTATTAGAAGCATTGAGACATCACATCTCATGCTATAGGAAGGGTCTCAGGATTGGAATGGGAAGGAGTTGGATATCACATCTCATGCTATAGGAAGGGTCTCAGGTTTGGTATAAGCATTGAGATATCACATCTCATGCTATAGGAAGGGTCTCAGGATTGGAATGGGAAGGAGTTGTATATGACATCTCATGCCGTAGGAAGGGTCTCAGGTTTGGTATAAGCATTGAGATATCACATCTCTACTATCAGAAGAGTCTCAGGATTGGAATGGGAAGGATTTGGATATCCCATCTCATGTTATAGGAAGAGTCTCAGGTTTGGTATTAGAAGCATTGAGATATCACATCTCATGCTATAGGAAGTGTCTCAGGATTGGAATGGGAAGGACTTGGATATCACATCTCATGCTATAGGGAGGGTCTCAAGTTTGATATTAGAAGCATTGAGATATCACATCTCATGCTATAGGAAGAGTCTCAGGTTTGGGAAGGGAAGGATTTGGATTTCACATCTCATGTTATAGGACGGTTCTCATGTTTGGTTTTTGAAGCATTGAGATATCACATCTCATGCTATCGGAAGGGTCTCAGGTTTGGTATTAGAAGCATTGAGATATCACATCTCATGCTATAGGATTGGTCCCTGGATTGGAATGTGAAGGATTTGGATATCACATCTCTGCTATCGGAAGGGTCTCAGGATTGGATTGGGAAGGAGTTGGATATCCCTTCTCATGCTATAGGAAGGGTCTCAGGTTGGAATGGGAAGGAGTTGGATATCACATCTCATGCTAAAGGAAGGGTCTCAGGTTTGGTAGAAGCATTGAGATATCACATCTCATGCTATCGGAAGTGTCTCAGGATTGGAATGGGAAGGAGCTGGATATTACATCTCATGCTAAAGGAAGGGTCTCAGGTTTGGAACGGGAAGGAGTTGGATATCCGATCTCATGTTATAGGAAGGGTCTCAGGTTTGGTATAAGCATTGAGATATCACATCTCTGCTATCGGAAGTGTCTCAGGATTGGAATGGGAAGGAGTTGGATATCCCATCTCATGTTAAAGGAAGAGTCTCAGGTTTGGTATTAGAAGCATTGAGATATCACATCTCATGCTATAGGAAGTGTCTCAGGATTGGAATGGGAAGGACTTGGATATCACATCTCATGCTATAGGGAGGGTCTCAAGTTTGATATTAGAAGCATTGAGATATCACATCTCATGCTATCGGAAGGGTCTCAGGTTTGGTATTAGAAGCATTGAGATATCACATCTCATGCTATAGGATTGGTCTACGGATTGGAATGTGAAGGATTTGGATATCACATCTCATGCTAAAGGAAGGGTCTCAGGTTTGGAATGGGAAGGAGTTGGATATGACATCTCTTGTTATAGGGAGGGTCTCAGGATTTGAACGGCAAGGAGTTGGATATCACATCTCATGCCATAGGAAGGGTCTCAGGTTTGGTATAAGCATTGAGATATCACATCTCTGCTATCGGAAGGGTCTCAGGATTGGAATGGGAAGGACTTAGATATCACATCTCATGCTATAGGGAGGGTCTCAGTTTTGATATTAGAAGCATTCATGCTATCAGAAGGGTCTCAGGATTGGAATGGGAAGGAGTCGGATATCACATCTCATGCTAAAGGGAGGGTCTCAGGTTTGGAAGTGGAAGGATTTGGATATCACATCTCATGTTATAGGAAGGATCTCAGGTTTGGTATTAGAAGCATTGAGATATCACATCTCATGCTATAGGAAAGGTCTCAGGATTGGAATGGGAAGGAGTTGGATATCACATCTCAAGCTATAGGAAGGATCTCAGGATTGGAATGGGAAGGAGTTGGATATCACATCTCAAGCTATAGGAAGGGTCTCAGGATTGGAATGGGAAGGAGTTGGATATCACATCTCATGCTATAGGAAGGGTCTCAGGTTTGGAATCGGAAGGAGTTGTATATGACATCTCATGCCATAGGACGGGTCTCAGGTTTGGTATAAGCATTGAGATATCACATCTCTGCTATGGGAAGGGTCTCAGGATTGGAATGGGAAGGAGTTGGATATCCCATCTCGTTATAGGAAGGGTCTCAGGTTTGGTATTAGAAGCATTGAGATATCACATCTCATGGCATAGGACGGGTCTCAGAATTGGAATGGGAAGGAGTTGGATATCACATCTCAAGCTATAGGAAGGGTCTCGGGATTAGAATGGGAAGGACTTGGATATCACATCTCATGTTATAGGAAGGGACTCAGGTTTGGTATTAGAAGCATTGAGATATCACATCTCATGCTATAGGAAGGGTCTTAGGATTGGAATGGGAAGGACTTGGATATCACATCTCATGTTATAGGATGGGTCTCAGGTTTGGTATTAGAAGCATTGAGATATCACATCTCATGCTATGGGAAGGGTCTCAGAATTGGAATGGGAAGGAGTTGGATATCACATCTCAAGCTATAGGAAGGGTCTCAGGATTGGAATGGGAAGGAGGTGGTATCACATCTCATGCCATGTATGGGTCTCAGGTTTTGTAGAAGCATTGGGATATCACATCTCATGCTATCGGAAGGGTATCAGGATTGGATTTGGAAGGAGTTGGATATCCCATCTCATGCTATAGGAAGGGTCTCAGGTTGGAATGGGAAGGAGTTGGATATCTCATCTCATGTTATAGGAAGGGTCTCAGGATTGGAATGGGAAGGACTTGGATATCACATCTCATGTTATAGGAAGGGTCTCAGGTTTGGTATTAGAATGCTATAGGAAGGGTCTCAGGATTGGAATGGGAAGGAGTTGGATATCACATCTCAAGCTATAGGAAGGGTCTCAGGATTGGAATGGGAAGGAGTTGGATATCACATCTCAAGCTATAGGAAGGGTCTCAGGATTGGAATGGGAAGGAGTTGGATATCACATCTCATGCTATAGGAAGGGTCTCAGGTTTCGTATAAGCATTGAGATATCCCATCTCATGCTATAGGAAGGGTCTCAGGTTTGGAATCGGAAGGAGTTGTATATGACATCTCTTGCCATAGGAAGGGTCTCAGGTTTGGTATAAGCATTGAGATATCACATCTCTGCTATCGGAAGGGTCTCAGGATTGGAATGGAAGGAGTTGGATATCACATCTCAAGCTATAGGAAGGGTCTCAGGATTGGAATGGGAAGGACTTGGATATCACATCTCATGTTATAGGAAGGGTCTCAGGTTTGGTATTAGAAGCATTGCGATATCACATCTCATGCTATAGGAAGGGTCTCAAGATTGGAATGGGAAGGACTTGGATATCACATCTCATGTTATAGGAAGGGTCTCAGGTTTGGTATTAGAAGCATTGAGATATCACATCTCATGCTATCGGAAGGATCTCAGGTTTGGTATTAGAGGCATTGAGATATCACATCTCATGCTATCAGAAGGGTCTCAGGATTGGAATGGGAAGGAGTCGGATTTCACATTTCATGCTAAAGGGAGGGTCTCAGGTTTGGAAGGGGAAGGATTTGGATATCACATCTCATGTTATAGGAAGGATCTCAGGTTTGGTATTAGAAGCATTGAGATACCACATCTCATGCTATCGGAAGGATCTCAGGTTTGGTATTAGAGGCATTGAGATATCACATCTCATTCTATCAGAAGGGTCTCGGGATTGGAATGGGAAGGAGTTGGATATCACATCTCATGCTAAAGGGAGGGTCTCGGGTTTGGAAGGGGAAGGATTTGGATATCACATCTCATGTTATAGGAAGGATCTCAGGTTTGGTATTAGCATTGAGATATCCCATCTGATGCTACAGGAAGGGTCTCAGGTTTGGAATCAGAAGGAGTTGTATATGACATCTCATGCCATAGGAAGGGTCTCAGGTTTGGTATAAGCATTGAGATATCACATCTCTGCTATCGGAAGGGTCTCAGGATTGGAATGGAGAGGAGTTGGATATCCCATCTTGTTATAGGAAGTGTCTCAGGTTTGGTGTTAGAAGCATTGAGATATCACATCTCATGGTATAGGACGGGTCTCAGAATTGGAATGGGAAGGAGTTGGATATCACATCTCAAGCTATAGGAAGGGTCTCAGGATTGGAATGGGAAGGTTTTGGATATCACATCTCATGTTATAGGAAGGGTCTCAGGTTTGGTATTAGAAGCATTGAGATATCACATCTCATGCTATAGGAAGGGTCTCAGGATTGGAATGGGAAGGACTTGGATATCACATCTCATGTTATAGGAAGGGTCTCAGGTTTGGTATTAGAATCATTGAGATATCACATCTCATGCTATAGGAAGGGTCTCAGGATTGGAATGGGAAGGACTTGGATATCACATCTCATGATAAAGGAAGGGTCTAAGGTTTGGAAGGGGAAGGATTTGGATATCACATCTCATGTTATAGGACCAGTCTCAGGTTTGGTATTAGAAGCATTGAGATATCAAGTCTCATGGTATAGGACGGGTCTCAGAATTGGAATGGGAAGGAGTTGGATATCACATCTCAAGCTATAGGAAGGGTCTCAGGATTGGAATGGGAAGGAGTTTGATATCACATCTCATGCCATGTATGGGTCTCAGGTTTTGTAGAAGCATTGGGATATCACATCTCATGCTATCGGAAGGGTATCAGGATTGGATCTGGAAGGAGTTGGATATCCCATCTCATGCTATAGGAAGGGTCTCAGGTTGGAATGGGAAGGAGTTGGATATCACATCTCATGTTATAGGAAGGGTCTCAGGATTGGAATGGGAAGGACTTGGATATCACATCTCATGCTATAGGAAGGCTCTCAGGTTTGGAAGGGGAAGGAGTTGGATATCACATTTCATGTTAGAGGAAGGATCTCACGTTTGGTATTAGAGGCATTGAGATATCACATCTCATGCTATCGGAAGGATCTCAGGTTTGGTATTAGAGGCATTGAGATATCACATCTCATGCTATCAGAAGGGTCTCAGGATTGGAATGGGAAGGAGTCGGATATCACATCTCATGCTAAAGGGAGGGTCTCAGGTTTGGAAGTGGAAGGATTTGGATATCACATCTCATGTTATAGGAAGGATCTCAGGTTTGGTATTAGAAGCATTGAGATATCACATCTCATGCTATAGGAAAGGTCTCAGGATTGGAATGGGAAGGAGTTGGATATCACATCTCAAGCTATAGGAAGGGTCTCAGGATTGGAATGGGAAGGAGTTGGATATCACATCTCAAGCTATAGGAAGGGTCTCAGGATTGGAATGGGAAGGAGTTGGATATCACATCTCATGCTATAGGAAGGGTCTCAGGTTTGGAATCGGAAGGAGTTGTATATGACATCTCATGCCATAGGAAGGGTCTCAGGTTTGGTATAAGCATTGAGATATCACATCTCTGCTATGGGAAGGGTCTCAGGATTGGAATGGGAAGGAGTTGGATATCCCATCTCCTTATAGGAAGGGTCTCAGGTTTGGTATTAGAAGCATTGAGATATCACATCTCATGGCATAGGACGGGTCTCAGAATTGGAATGGGAAGGAGTTGGATATCACATCTCAAGCTATAGGAAGGGTCTCGGGATTAGAATGGGAAGGACTTGGATATCACATCTCATGTTATAGGAAGGGACTCAGGTTTGGTATTAGAAGCATTGAGATATCACATCTCATGCTATAGGAAGGGTCTTAGGATTGGAATGGGAAGGACTTGGATATCACATCTCATGTTATAGGATGGGTCTCAGGTTTGGTATTAGAAGCATTGAGATATCACATCTCATGCTATGGGAAGGGTCTCAGAATTGGAATGGGAAGGAGTTTGATATCACATCTCATGCCATGTATGGGTCTCAGGTTTTGTAGAAGCATTGGGATATCACATCTCATGCTATCGGAAGGGTATCAGGATTGGATTTGGAAGGAGTTGGATATCCCATCTCATGCTATAGGAAGGGTCTCAGGTTGGAATGGGAAGGAGTTGGATATCACATCTCATGTTATACGAAGGGTCTCAGGATTGGAATGGGAAGGACTTGGATATCACATCTCATGTTATAGGAAGGGTCTCAGGTTTGGTATTAGAATGCTATAGGAAGGGTCTCAGGATTGGAATGGGAAGGAGTTGGATATCACATCTCAAGCTATAGGAAGGGTCTCAGGATTGGAATGGGAAGGAGTTGGATATCACATCTCAAGCTATAGGAAGGGTCTCAGGATTGGAATGGGAAGGAGTTGGATATCACATCTCATGCAATAGGAAGGGTCTCAGGTTTGGTATAAGCATTGAGATATCCCATCTCATGCTATAGGAAGGGTCTCAGGTTTGGAATCGGAAGGAGTTGTATATGACATCTCTTGCCATAGGAAGGGTCTCAGGTTTGGTATAAGCATTGAGATATCACATCTCTGCTATCGGAAGGGTCTCAGGATTGGAATGGGAAGGAGTTGGATATCCCATCTCGTTATAGGAAGGGTCTCATGTTTGGTATTAGAAGCATTGAGATATCACATCTCATGGTATAGGACGGGTTTCAGAATTGGAATGGGAAGGAGTTGGATATCACATCTCATGTTATAGGAAGGGTCTCAGGTTTGGTATTAGAAGCATTGAGATATCACATCTCATGCTATCGGAAGGATCTCAGGTTTGGTATTAGAGGCATTGAGATATCACATCTCATGCTATCAGAAGGGTCTCAGGATTGGAATGGGAAGGAGTCGGATATCACATCTCATGCTAAAGGGAGGGTCTCAGGTTTACTATTAGAAGCATTGAGATATCACATCTCATGTTATAGGAAGGAACTCAGGTTTGGTATTAGAGGCATTGAGATATCACATCTCATGCTATCAGAAGGGTCTCATGATTGGAATGGGAAGGAGTCGGATATCACATCTCATGCTAAAGGGAGGGTCTCAGGTTTGGAAGGGGAAGGATTTGGATATCACATCTCAAGCTATAGGAAGGGTCTCAGGATTGGAATGGGAAGGAGTTGGATATCACATCTCAAGCTATAGGAAGGGTCTCAGGATTGGAATGGGAAGGAGTTGGATATCACATCTCATGCTATAGGAAGGGTCTCAGGTTTCGTATAAGCATTGAGATATCCCATCTCATGCTATAGGAAGGGTCTCAGGTTTGGAATCGGAAGGAGTTGTATATGACATCTCTTGCCATAGGAAGGGTCTCAGGTTTGGTATAAGCATTGAGATATCACATCTCTGCTATCGGAAGGGTCTCAGGATTGGAATGGAAGGAGTTGGATATCACATCTCAAGCTATAGGAAGGGTCTCAGGATTGGAATGGGAAGGACTTGGATATCACATCTCATGTTATAGGAAGGGTCTCAGGTTTGGTATTAGAAGCATTGCGATATCACATCTCATGCTATAGGAAGGGTCTCAGGATTGGAATGGGAAGGACTTGGATATCACATCTCATGTTATAGGAAGGGTCTCAGGTTTGGTATTATAAGCATTGAGATATCTCATCTCATGCTATCGGAAGGATCTCAGGTTTGGTATTAGAGGCATTGAGATATCACATCTCATGCTATCAGAAGGGTCTCAGGATTGGAATGGGAAGGAGTCGGATTTCACATTTCATGCTAAAGGGAGGGTCTCAGGTTTGGAAGGGGAAGGATTTGGATATCACATCTCATGTTATAGGAAGGATCTCAGGTTTGGTATTAGAAGCATTGAGATATCACATCTCATGCTATCGGAAGGATCTCAGGTTTGGTATTAGAGGCATTGAGATATCACATCTCATTCTATCAGAAGGGTCTCGGGATTGGAATGGGAAGGAGTTGGATATCACATCTCATGCTAAAGGGAGGGTCTCGGGTTTGGAAGGGGAAGGATTTGGATATCACATCTCATGTTATAGGAAGGATCTCAGGTTTGGTATTAGCATTGAGATATCCCATCTGATGCTACAGGAAGGGTCTCAGGTTTGGAATCAGAAGGAGTTTTATATGACATCTCATGCCATAGGAAGGGTCTCAGGTTTGGTATAAGCATTGAGATATCACATCTCTGCTATCGGAAGGGTCTCAGGATTGGAATGGAGAGGAGTTGGATATCCCATCTTGTTATAGGAAGTGTCTCAGGTTTGGTGTTAGAAGCATTGAGATATCACATCTCATGGTATAGGACGGGTCTCAGAATTGGAATGGGAAGGAGTTGGATATCACATCTCAAGCTATAGGAAGGGTCTCAGGATTGGAATGGGAAGGTTTTGGATATCACATCTCATGTTATAGGAAGGGTCTCAGGTTTGGTATTAGAAGCATTGAGATATCACATCTCATGCTATAGGAAGGGTCTCAGGATTGGAATGGGAAGGACTTGGATATCACATCTCATGTTATAGGAAGGGTCTCAGGTTTGGTATTAGAATCATTGAGATATCACATCTCATGCTATAGGAAGGGTCTCAGGATTGGAATGGGAAGGACTTGGATATCACATCTCATGATAAAGGAAGGGTCTAAGGTTTGGAAGGGGAAGGATTTGGATATCACATCTCATGTTATAGGACCAGTCTCAGGTTTGGTATTAGAAGCATTGAGATATCAAGTCTCATGGTATAGGACGGGTCTCAGAATTGGAATGGGAAGGAGTTGGATATCACATCTCAAGCTATAGGAAGGGTCTCAGGATTGGAATGGGAAGGAGTTTGATATCACATCTCATGCCATGTATGGGTCTCAGGTTTTGTAGAAGCATTGGGATATCACATCTCATGCTATCGGAAGGGTATCAGGATTGGATCTGGAAGGAGTTGGATATCCCATCTCATGCTATAGGAAGGGTCTCAGGTTGGAATGGGAAGGAGTTGGATATCACATCTCATGTTATAGGAAGGGTCTCAGGATTGGAATGGGAAGGACTTGGATATCACATCTCATGTTATAGGAAGGGTCTCAGGTTTGGTATTAGAATGCTATAGGAAGGGTCTCAGGATTGGAATGGGAAGGAGTTGGATATCACATCTCAAGCTATAGGAAGGGTCTCAGGATTGGAATGGGAAGGAGTTGGATATCACATCTCAAGCTATAGGAAGGGTCTCAGGATTGGAATGGGAAGGAGTTGGATATCACATCTCATGCAATAGGAAGGGTCTCAGGTTTGGTATAAGCATTGAGATATCCCATCTCATGCTATAGGAAGGGTCTCAGGTTTGGAATCGGAAGGAGTTGTATATGACATCTCTTGCCATAGGAAGGGTCTCAGGTTTGGTATAAGCATTGAGATATCACATCTCTGCTATCGGAAGGGTCTCAGGATTGGAATGGGAAGGAGTTGGATATCCCATCTCGTTATAGGAAGGGTCTCATGTTTGGTATTAGAAGCATTGAGATATCACATCTCATGGTATAGGACGGGTTTCAGAATTGGAATGGGAAGGAGTTGGATATCACATCTCATGTTATAGGAAGGGTCTCAGGTTTGGTATTAGAAGCATTGAGATATCACATCTCATGCTATCGGAAGGATCTCAGGTTTGGTATTAGAGGCATTGAGATATCACATCTCATGCTATCAGAAGGGTCTCAGGATTGGAATGGGAAGGAGTCGGATATCACATCTCATGCTAAAGGGAGGGTCTCAGGTTTACTATTAGAAGCATTGAGATATCACATCTCATGTTATAGGAAGGAACTCAGGTTTGGTATTAGAGGCATTGAGATATCACATCTCATGCTATCAGAAGGGTCTCAGGATTGGAATGGGAAGGAGTCGGATATCACATCTCATGCTAAAGGGAGGGTCTCAGGTTTGGAAGGGGAAGGATTTGGATATCACATCTCAAGCTATAGGAAGGGTCTCAGGATTGGAATGGGAAGGAGTTGGATATCACATCTCAAGCTATAGGAAGGGTCTCAGGATTGGAATGGGAAGGAGTTGGATATCACATCTCATGCTATAGGAAGGGTCTCAGGTTTCGTATAAGCATTGAGATATCCCATCTCATGCTATAGGAAGGGTCTCAGGTTTGGAATCGGAAGGAGTTGTATATGACATCTCTTGCCATAGGAAGGGTCTCAGGTTTGGTATAAGCATTGAGATATCACATCTCTGCTATCGGAAGGGTCTCAGGATTGGAATGGAAGGAGTTGGATATCACATCTCAAGCTATAGGAAGGGTCTCAGGATTGGAATGGGAAGGACTTGGATATCACAACTCATGTTATAGGAAGGGTCTCAGGTTTGGTATTAGAAGCATTGCGATATCACATCTCATGCTATAGGAAGGGTCTCAGGATTGGAATGGGAAGGACTTGGATATCACATCTCATGTTATAGGAAGGGTCTCAGGTTTGGTATTAGAAGCATTGAGATATCACATCTCATGCTATCGGAAGGATCTCAGGTTTGGTATTAGAGGCATTGAGATATCACATCTCATGCTATCAGAAGGGTCTCAGGATTGGAATGGGAAGGAGTCGGATTTCACATTTCATGCTAAAGGGAGGGTCTCAGGTTTGGAAGGGGAAGGATTTGGATATCACATCTCATGTTATAGGAAGGATCTCAGGTTTGGTATTAGAAGCATTGAGATATCACATCTCATGCTATCGGAAGGATCTCAGGTTTGGTATTAGAGGCATTGAGATATCACATCTCATTCTATCAGAAGGGTCTCGGGATTGGAATGGGAAGGAGTTGGATATCACATCTCATGCTAAAGGGAGGGTCTCGGGTTTGGAAGGGGAAGGATTTGGATATCACATCTCATGTTATAGGAAGGATCTCAGGTTTGGTATTAGCATTGAGATATCCCATCTGATGCTACAGGAAGGGTCTCAGGTTTGGAATCAGAAGGAGTTGTATATGACATCTCATGCCATAGGAAGGGTCTCAGGTTTGGTATAAGCATTGAGATATCACATCTCTGCTATGGGAAGGGTCTCAGGATTGGAATGGGAAGGAGTTGGATATCCCATCTCCTTATAGGAAGGGTCTCAGGTTTGGTATTAGAAGCATTGAGATATCACATCTCATGCTATAGGAAGGGTCTCAGGATTGGAATGGGAAGGACTTGGATATCACATCTCATGATAAAGGAAGGGTCTAAGGTTTGGAAGGGGAAGGATTTGGATATCACATCTCATGTTATAGGACCAGTCTCAGGTTTGGTATTAGAAGCATTGAGATATCAAGTCTCATGGTATAGGACGGGTCTCAGAATTGGAATGGGAAGGAGTTGGATATCACATCTCAAGCTATAGGAAGGGTCTCAGGATTGGAATGGGAAGGAGTTTGATATCACATCTCATGCCATGTATGGGTCTCAGGTTTTGTAGAAGCATTGGGATATCACATCTCATGCTATCGGAAGGGTATCAGGATTGGATCTGGAAGGAGTTGGATATCCCATCTCATGCTATAGGAAGGGTCTCAGGTTGGAATGGGAAGGAGTTGGATATCACATCTCATGTTATAGGAAGGGTCTCAGGATTGGAATGGGAAGGACTTGGATATCACATCTCATGCTATAGGAAGGCTCTCAGGTTTGGAAGGGGAAGGAGTTGGATATCACATTTCATGTTAGAGGAAGGATCTCACGTTTGGTATTAGAGGCATTGAGATATCACATCTCATGCTATCGGAAGGATCTCAGGTTTGGTATTAGAGGCATTGAGATATCACATCTCATGCTATCAGAAGGGTCTCAGGATTGGAATGGGAAGGAGTCGGATATCACATCTCATGCTAAAGGGAGGGTCTCAGGTTTGGAAGTGGAAGGATTTGGATATCACATCTCATGTTATAGGAAGGATCTCAGGTTTGGTATTAGAAGCATTGAGATATCACATCTCATGCTATAGGAAAGGTCTCAGGATTGGAATGGGAAGGAGTTGGATATCACATCTCAAGCTATAGGAAGGGTCTCAGGATTGGAATGGGAAGGAGTTGGATATCACATCTCAAGCTATAGGAAGGGTCTCAGGATTGGAATGGGAAGGAGTTGGATATCACATCTCATGCTATAGGAAGGGTCTCAGGTTTGGAATCGGAAGGAGTTGTATATGACATCTCATGCCATAGGAAGGGTCTCAGGTTTGGTATAAGCATTGAGATATCACATCTCTGCTATGGGAAGGGTCTCAGGATTGGAATGGGAAGGAGTTGGATATCCCATCTCCTTATAGGAAGGGTCTCAGGTTTGGTATTAGAAGCATTGAGATATCACATCTCATGGCATAGGACGGGTCTCAGAATTGGAATGGGAAGGAGTTGGATATCACATCTCAAGCTATAGGAAGGGTCTCGGGATTAGAATGGGAAGGACTTGGATATCACATCTCATGTTATAGGAAGGGACTCAGGTTTGGTATTAGAAGCATTGAGATATCACATCTCATGCTATAGGAAGGGTCTTAGGATTGGAATGGGAAGGACTTGGATATCACATCTCATGTTATAGGATGGGTCTCAGGTTTGGTATTAGAAGCATTGAGATATCACATCTCATGCTATGGGAAGGGTCTCAGAATTGGAATGGGAAGGAGTTGGATAGCACATCTCAAGCTATAGGAAGGGTCTCAGGATTGGAATGGGAAGGAGTTTGATATCACATCTCATGCCATGTATGGGTCTCAGGTTTTGTAGAAGCATTGGGATATCACATCTCATGCTATCGGAAGGGTATCAGGATTGGATTTGGAAGGAGTTGGATATCCCATCTCATGCTATAGGAAGGGTCTCAGGTTGGAATGGGAAGGAGTTGGATATCACATCTCATGTTATACGAAGGGTCTCAGGATTGGAATGGGAAGGACTTGGATATCACATCTCATGTTATAGGAAGGGTCTCTGGTTTGGTATTAGAATGCTATAGGAAGGGTCTCAGGATTGGAATGGGAAGGAGTTGGATATCACATCTCAAGCTATAGGAAGGGTCTCAGGATTGGAATGGGAAGGAGTTGGATATCACATCTCAAGCTATAGGAAGGGTCTCAGGATTGGAATGGGAAGGAGTTGGATATCACATCTCATGCTATAGGAAGGGTCTCAGGTTTGGTATAAGCATTGAGATATCCCATCTCATGCTATAGGAAGGGTCTCAGGTTTGGAATCGGAAGGAGTTGTATATGACATCTCTTGCCATAGGAAGGGTCTCAGGTTTGGTATAAGCATTGAGATATCACATCTCTGCTATCGGAAGGGTCTCAGGATTGGAATGGGAAGGAGTTGGATATCCCATCTCGTTATAGGAAGGGTCTCATGTTTGGTATTAGAAGCATTGAGATATCACATCTCATGGTATAGGACGGGTTTCAGAATTGGAATGGGAAGGAGTTGGATATCACATCTCATGTTATAGGAAGGGTCTCAGGTTTGGTATTAGAAGCATTGAGATATCACATCTCATGCTATCGGAAGGATCTCAGGTTTGGTATTAGAGGCATTGAGATATCACATCTCATGCTATCAGAAGGGTCTCAGGATTGGAATGGGAAGGAGTCGGATATCACATCTCATGCTAAAGGGAGGGTCTCAGGTTTACTATTAGAAGCATTGAGATATCACATCTCATGTTATAGGAAGGAACTCAGGTTTGGTATTAGAGGCATTGAGATATCACATCTCATGCTATCAGAAGGGTCTCAGGATTGGAATGGGAAGGAGTCGGATATCACATCTCATGCTAAAGGGAGGGTCTCAGGTTTGGAAGGGGAAGGATTTGGATATCACATCTCATGTTATAGGAAGGATCTCAGGTTTGGTATTAGAAGCATTGAGATATCACATCTCATGCTATCGGAAGGATCTCAGGTTTGGTATTAGAGGCATTGAGATATCACATCGCATGCTATCAGAAGGGTCTCGGGATTGGAATGGGAAGGAGTTGGATATCACATCTCATGCTAAAGGGAGGGTCTCGGGTTTGGAAGGGGAAGGATTTGGATATCACATCTCATGTTATAGGAAGGATCTCAGGTTTGGTATTAGCATTGAGATATCCCATCTGATGCTATAGGAAGGGTCTCAGGTTTGGAATCGGAAGGAGTTGTATATGACATCTCATGCCATAGGAAGGGTCTCAGGTTTGGTATAAGCATTGAGATATCACATCTCTGCTATCGGAAGGGTCTCAGGATTGGAATGGGAAGGAGTTGGATATCCCATCTCGTTATAGGAAGGATCTCAGGTTTGGTATTAGAAGCATTGAGATATCACATCTCATGGTATAGGACGGGTCTCAGAATTGGAATGGGAAGGAGTTGGATATCACATCTCAAGCTATAGGAAGGGTCTCCGGATTGGAATGGGAAGGACTTGGATATCACATCTCATGTTATAGGAAGGGTCTCAGGTTTGGTATTAGAAGCATTGAGATATCACATCTCATGCTATAGGAAGGGTCTCAGGATTGGAATGGGAAGGACTTGGATATCACATCTCATGTTATAGGAAGGGTCTCAGGTTTGGTATTAGAAGCATTGAGATATCACATCTCATGCTATAGGAAGGGTCTCTGGATTGGAATGGGAAGGACTTGGATATCACATCTCATGATAAAGGAAGGGTCTAAGGTTTGGAAGGGGAAGGATTTGGATATCACATCTTATGTTATAGGACCGGTCTCAGGTTTGGTATTGGAAGCATTGAGATATCAAGTCTCATGGTATAGGACGGGTCTCAGAATTGGAATGGGAAGGAGTTGGATATCACATCTCAAGCTATAGGAAGGGTCTCAGGATTGGAATGGGAAGGAGTTTGATATCACATCTCATGCCATGTATGGGTCTCAGGTTTTGTAGAAGCATTGGGATATCACATCTCATGCTATCGGAAGGGTATCAGGATTGGATCTGGAAGGAGTTGGATATCCCATCTCATGCTATAGGAAGGGTCTCAGGTTGGAATGGGAAGGAGTTGGATATCACATCTCATGTTATAGGAAGGGTCTCAGGATTGGAATGGGAAGGACTTGGATATCACATCTCATGCTATAGGAAGGCTCTCAGGTTTGGAAGGGGAAGGAGTTGGATATCACATTTCATGTTAGAGGAAGGATCTCAGGTTTGGTATTAGAGGCATTGAGATTTCACATCTCATGCTATCAGAAGGGTCTCAGGATTGGAATGGGAAGGAGTCGGATATCACATCTCATGCTAAATGGAGGGAATCAGGTTTGGAAGTGGAAGGATTTGGATATCACATCTCATGTTATAGGAAGGATCTCAGGTTTGGTATTAGAAGCATTGAGATATCACATCTCATGCTATAGGAAGGGTCTCAGGATTGGAATGGGAAGGAGTTGGATATCACATCTCAAGCTATAGGAAGGGTCTCAGGATTGGAATGGGAAGGAGTTGGATATCACATCTCAAGCTATAGGAAGGGTCTCAGGATTGGAATGGGAAGGAGTTGGATATCACATCTCATGCTATAGGAAGGGTCTCAGGTTTGGTATAAGCATTGAGATATCCCATCTCATGCTATAGGAAGGGTCTCAGGTTTGGAATCGGAAGGAGTTGTATATGACATCTCATGCCATAGGAAGGGTCTCAGGTTTGGTATAAGCATTGAGATATCACATCTCTGCTATCGGAAGGGTCTCAGGATTGGAATGGGAAGGAGTTGGATATCACATCTCAAGCTATAGGAAGGGTCTCAGGTTTGGTATAAGCATTGAGATATCCCATCTCATGCTATAGGAAGGGTCTCAGGTTTGGAATCGGAAGGAGTTGTATATGATGTCATAGGAAGGGTCTCAGGTTTGGTATTAGAAGCATTGAGATATCACATCTCATGGTATAGGACGGGTCTCAGAATTGGAATGGGAAGGAGTTGGATATCACATCTCAAGCTATAGGAAGGGTCTCAGGATTGGAATGGGAAGGACTTGGATATCACATCTCATGTTATAGGAAGGGTCTCAGGTTTGGTATTAGAAGCATTGAGATATCACATCTCATGCTATAGGAATGGTCTCAGGATTGGAATGGGAAGGACTTGGATATCACATCTCATGTTATAGGAAGGGTCTCAGGTTTGGTATTAGAAGCATTGAGATATCACATCTCATGCTATGGGAAGGGACTCAGAATTGGAATGGGAAGGAGTTGGATATCACATCTCAAGCTATAGGAAGGGTCTCAGGATTGGAATGGGAAGGAGTTTGATATCACATCTCATGCCATGTATGGGTCTCAGGTTTTGTAGAATCATTGGGATATCACATCTCATGCTATCGGAAGGGTATCAGGATTGGATTTGGAAGAAGTTGGATATCCCATCTCATGCTATAGGAAGGGTCTCAGGTTGGAATGGGAAGGAGTTGGATGTCACATCTCATGTTATAGGAAGGGTCTCAGGATTGGAATGGGAAGGACTTGGATATCACATCTCATGCTATAGGAAGGCTCTCAGGTTTGGAAGTGGAAGGAGTTGGATATCACATTACATGTTAGAGGTAGGATCTCAGGTTTGGTATTAGAGGCATTGAGATATCACATCTCATGCTATCAGAAGGATCTCAGGATCGGAATGGGAAGGAGTTGGATATCACATCTCATGCTAAAGGGAGGGTCTCAGGTTTGGAAGGGGAAGGATTTGGATATCACATCTCATGTTATAGGAAGGATCTCAGGTTTGGTATTAGACGCATTGAGATATAACATCTCATGCTATCGGAAGGATCTCAGGTTTGGTATTAGAGGCATTGAGATATCACATCTCATGATATCAGAAGGGTCTCAGGATTGGAATGGGAAGGAGTCGGATATCACATCTCATGCTAAAGGGAGGGTCTCAGGTTGGGTATTAGAAGCATTGAGATATCACATCTCATGTTATAGGAAGCATCTCAGGTTTGGTATTAGAGGCATTGAGATATCACATCTCATGCTATCAGAAGGGTCTCAGGATTGGAATGGGAAGGAGTCGGATATCACATCTCATGCTAAAGGGAGGGTCTCAGGTTTGGAAGGGGAAGGATTTGGATATCACATCTCATGTTATAGGAAGGATCTCAGGTTTGGTATTAGAAGCATTGAGATATCACATCTCATGCTATCGGAAGGATCTCAGGTTTGGTATTAGAGGCATTGAGATATCACATCTCATGCTATCAGAAGGGCCTCGGGATTGGAATGGGAAGGAGTTGGATATCACATCTCATGCTAAAGGGAGGGTCTCGGGTTTGGAAGTGGAAGGATTTGGATATCACATCTAATGTTACAGGAAGGATCTCAGGTTTGGTATTAGCATTGAGATATCCCATCTGATGCTATAGGAAGGGTCTCAGGTTTGGAATCGGAAGGAGTTGTATATGACATCTCATGCCATAGGAAGGGTCTCAGGTTTGGTTTAAGCATTGAGACATCACATCTCTGCTATCGGAAGGGTCTCAGGATTGGAATGGGAAGGAGTTGGATATCCCATCTTGTTATAGGAAGGGTCTCAGGTTTGGTATTAGAAGCATTGAGATATCACATCTCATGCTATCGGAAGGATCTCAGGTTTGGTATTAGAGGCATTGAGATATCACATCTCATGCTATCAGAAGGGTCTCGGGATTGGAATGGGAAGGAGTTGGATATCACATCTCATGCCATAGGAAGGGTCTCAGGTTTGGTATAAGCATTGAGATATCACATCTCTGCTATCGGAAGGGTCTCAGGATTGGAATGGGAAGGAGTTGGATATCCCATCTCGTTATAGGAAGGATCTCAGGTTTGGTATTAGAAGCATTGAGATATCACATCTCATGGTATAGGACGGGTCTAAGAATAGGAATGGGAAGGAGTTGGATATCACATCTCAAGCTATAGGAAGGGTCTCCGTATTGGAATGGGAAGGACTTGGATATCACATCTCATGTTATAGGAAGGGTCTCAGGTTTGGAATCGGAAGGAGTTGTATATGACATCTCTTGCCATAGGAAGGGTCTCAGGTTTGGTATAAGCATTGAGATATCACATCTCTGCTATCGGAAGGGTCTCAGGATTGGAATGGGAAGGAGTTGGATATCCCATCTCGTTATAGGAAGGGTCTCAGGTTTGGTATTAGAAGCATTGAGATATCACATCTCATGGTATAGGACGGGTTTCAGAATTGGAATGGGAAGGAGTTGGATATCACATCTCAAGCTATAGGAAGGGTCTCAGGATTGGAATGGGAAGGACTTGGATATCACATCTCATGTTATAGGAAGGGTCTCAGGTTTGGTATTAGAAGCATTGAGATATCACATCTCATGCTATAGGAAGGGTCTCAGGATTGGAATGGGAAGGACTTGGATATCACATCTCATGTTATAGGAAGGGTCTCAGGTTTGGTATTAGAAGCATTGAGATATCACATCTCATGCTATCGGAAGGATCTCAGGTTTGGTATTAGAGGCATTGAGATATCACATCTCATGCTATCAGAAGGGTCTCAGGATTGGAATGGGAAGGAGTCGGATATCACATCTCATGCTAAAGGGAGGGTCTCAGGTTTACTATTAGAAGCATTGAGATATCACATCTCATGTTATAGGAAGGAACTCAGGTTTGGTATTAGAGGCATTGAGATATCACATCTCATGCTATCAGAAGGGTCTCAGGATTGGAATGGGAAGGAGTCGGATATCACATCTCATGCTAAAGGGAGGGTCTCAGGTTTGGAAGGGGAAGGATTTGGATATCACATCTCATGTTATAGGAAGGATCTCAGGTTTGGTATTAGAAGCATTGAGATATCACATCTCATGCTATTGGATGGATCTCAGGTTTGGTATTAGAGGCATTGAGATATCACATCGCATGCTATCAGAAGGGTCTCGGGATTGGAATGGGAAGGAGTTGGATATCACATCTCATGCTAAAGGGAGGGTCTCGGGTTTGGAAGGGGAAGGATTTGGATATCACCTCTCATGTTATAGGAAGGATCTCAGGTTTGGTATTAGCATTGAGATATCCCATCTGATGCTATAGGAAGGGTCTCAGGTTTGGAATCGGAAGGAGTTGTATATGACATCTCATGCCATAGGAAGGGTCTCAGGTTTGGTATAAGCATTGAGATATCACATCTCTGCTATCGGAAGGGTTTCAGGATTGGAATGGGAAGGACTTGGATATCACATCTCATGCTATAGATAGGCTCTCAGGTTTGGAAAGGGAAGGAGTTGGATATCACATTTCATGTTAGAGGAAGGATCTCAGGTTTGGTATTAGAGGCATTGAGATATCACATCTCATGCTATAGGAAGGGTCTCAGGTTGGAATGGGAAGGAGTTGGATATCACATCTCATGTTAAAGGGAGGGTCTCAGAATTGGAAGGGGAAGGATTTGGATATCACATCTCATGTTATAGGAAGGATCTCAGGTTTGGTATTAGAAGCATTGAGATATCACATCTCATGCTATCGGAAGGATCTCAGGTTTGGTATTAGAAGCATTGAGATATCACATCTCATGCTATAAGAAGGGTCTCAGGATTGGAATGGGAAGGAGTTGGATATCACATCTCATGCTAAAGGGAGGGTCTCAGGTTTGGAAGGGGAAGGATTTGGATATCACATCTCATGTTATCGGAAGGATCTCAGGTTTGGTATAAGCAGTGAGATATCACATCTCATGCTATCGGAAGGATCTCAGGTTTGGTATTAGAAGCATTGAGATATCACATCTCATGCTATAAGAAGGGTCTCAGGATTGGAATGGGAAGGAGTTGGATATCACATCTCATGCTATAGGAAGGGTCTCAGGATTGGAATGGGAAGGAGTTGGATATCACATCTCATGCTAAAGGAAGGGTCTCAGGTTTGGTAGAAGAATTGAGATATCACATCTCATGCTATAGGAAGGGTCTCAGGATTGGAATGGGAAGGACTTAGATATCACATATCATGCTATAGGGAGGGTTTCCGTTTTGATATTAGAAGCATTGAGATATCACATCTCATGCTATCGGAAGTGTCTCAGGATTGGAATGGGAAGGAGCTGGATATCACATCTCATGCTAAAGGAAGGGTCTCAGGTTTGGAACGGGAAGGAGTTGGATATCCGATCTCATGTTATAGGAAGGGTCTAAGGTCTGGTATAAGCATTGAGATATCACATCTCTGCTATCGGAAGTGTCTCAGGATTGGAATGGGAAGGAGTTGGATATCCCATCTCATGTTATAGGAAGGGTCTCAGGTTTGGTATAAGCATTGAGATATCACATCTCATGCTATAGGAAGGGTCTCAGGATTGGAATGGGAAGGAGTTGGATATCACATCTCATGCTATAGGAAGGGTCTCAGGTTTGGTATAAGCATTGAGATATCACATCTCATGCTATAGGAAGGGTCTCAGGATTGGAATGGGAAGGAGTTGTATATGACATCTCATGCCGTAGGAAGGGTCTCAGGTTTGGTATAAGCATTGAGATATCACATCTCATGCTATAGGAAGGGTCTCAGGATTGGAATGGGAAGGAGTTGGATATCACATCTCATGCTATAAGGAAGGGTCTCAGGTTTGGTATAAGCATTGAGATATCACATCTCATGCTATAGGAAGGGTCTCAGGATTGGAATGGGAAGGAGTTGTATATGACATCTCATGCCGTAGGAAGGGTCTCAGGTTTGGTATAAGCATTGAGATATCACATCTCTGCTATCGGAAGGGTCTCAGGATTGGAATGGGAAGGAGTTGGATATCCCATCTCATGTTATAGGAAGAGTCTCAGGTTTGGTATTAGAAGCATTGAGATATCACATCTCATGCTATAGGAAGTGTCTCAGGATTGGAATGGGAAGGACTTGGATATCACATCTCATGCTATAGGGAGGCTCTCAAGTTTGATATTAGAAGCATTGAGATATCACATCTCATGCTATAGGAAGGGTCTCAGGATTGGAATGGGAAGGATTTGGATATCACATCTCATGCTATAGGAAGGGTCTCAGGTTTGGTATAAGCAGTGAGATATCACATCTCATGCTATAGGAAGTGTCTCAGGATTGGAATGGGAAGGAGTTGGATATCACATCTCATGTTATAGGAAGGATCTCAGGTTTGGTATAAGAATTGAGATATCACATCTCTGCTATCGGAAGGGTCTCAGGATTGGAATGGGAAGGAGTTGGATATTCCAATCTCATGTTATAGGAAGGGTCTCAGGTTTGGTATTAGAAGCATTGAGATATCACATCTCATGCTATCGGAAGGATCTCAGGTTTGGTATTAGAAGCATTGAGATATCACATCTCATGCTATAGGAAGGGTCTCAGGATTGGAATGGGAAGGAGTTGGATATCACATCTCATGCTATAGGAAGGGTCTCAGGTTTGGTATAAGCATTGAGATATCACATCTCATGCTATAGGAAGGGTCTCAGGATTGGAATGGGAAGGAGTTGTATATGACATCTCATGCCGTAGGAAGGGTCTCAGGTTTGGTATAAGCATTGAGATATCACATCTCATGCTATAGGAAGGGTCTCAGGATTGGAATGGGAAGGATTTGGATATCACATCTCATGCTATAGGAAGGGTCTCAGGTTTGGTATAAGCATTGAGATATCACATCTCATGCTATAGGAAGGGTCTCAGGATTGGAATGGGAAGGAGTTGTATATGACATCTCATGCCGTAGGAAGGGTCTCAGGTTTGGTATAAGCATTGAGATATCACATCTCTGCTATCGGAAGGGTCTCAGGATTGGAATGGGAAGGAGTTGGATATCCCATCTCATGTTATAGGAAGAGTCTCAGGTTTGGTATTAGAAGCATTGAGATATCACATCTCATGCTATAGGAAGTGTCTCAGGATTGGAATGGGAAGGACTTGGATATCACATCTCATGCTATAGGGAGGCTCTCAAGTTTGATATTGTTAGGAAAGATTTCGTTATTGTAGGGAACTTTCCTTCCATGTGGCAACCCCTAAACTTTTTGCTATTGTTTTCAACCTGTTTTCTTGACTTTGCCAGAGAAGTGCAGCCTTCTGCTGTACTCCTCTGGGCTTTCGCTCCTTTCTTACGGGGAAACTGACATGCCCTTAAGACAGTCAGTACCGGGGAACGCTGTTTCCCGTAGTTTCTTTTATCGTGTCGCCATTTTAGTGCAACACGACACAAGAGGGCACTGTAAGCTAAGTTACAGCTCTCTTGGGTCTCTAGCCTTCTACAGACCCTAGACACTCTTATAGGATGGTTTTTGGATCGGTGCAAGTCATTCAGGGACTGGGCTGGTGGCAGCGATCATTTGGTTTATTTTGAGCTCCTTTTGCCGTTCTGAGCACCTTTTTGCCGCGAACACAAAAGGGTGGCCCGGCTACCCAAAATGGCCGGACCACGAGGCTCCTTTGTCTCGTCCACTGTCCGTCTTGCTCCCTTTACCTTCCCCCGGGTCAGGCGACCCGGGGCCTTCCTTATTTGGGCATGTAGTTTCCCGCGAAACACGGTTGCTTTCGCGGGCTTCTACATGTCGTTTGAGTGCCCCCAGGATGTGGGCTGGGCTGTCTGGTCCCAATACACATCCTGGGTGCCAGAGAGTCTAGGGTGGTGTGAATGCCTGGGACCACTGTGGTCCGTGATTGGTCCACGTATGGTATGTGTGTTGATGAGCGGATCTCCCATTGGCTCCCCTCCGTTTTGGCGCGAAGGGAACCGTGGATAAGAGGGAGCTGGAAACACCACTACCATGTCGATCTCCTGAGTTCTTACGAACCCAGGGATACAGGAGCCAAGTATCCTGCGAACACGAGGCTGGACCGAGGAATCACTGGTGACCCCCTGAAGAACTTCTGCTCCTCATTGCTGTCGTCCGGTGAAGCCCTTTCCACCTAAGATCGAACAAGAAGGCCTGTACTGGCGCTTCGACCTATTGGAATAGCAGGACCAGCTATTCCCGGCACCTTCATCAACTCCTGCTGTAAGCCTTCGGAAGTGTCTCTGGGCCATCCAGTTGACTGACCAGCTTACTAAGGAGGCCTGCTCTGTAATCGCCGACAGGTTGGGTGGTGTTCTGAGTCCGGGGCATGCTCACACGCTTCGTTTGCTTAGCAGTCCTAAGCTAGAGGTGAGCGGTGCTCGTTTGGCTTGAATACACCCGGCCGTTCCGTTGCCCTGCTGTGGCGACAAAACTGTGCTTGTTTCTTCGATCGGGACGTCTTTTTACTCTGCACGACGACGAGACGTTCCCTGCTCTTCAGAACCTGCCAGAAGCTGCATCTATCGAGGAGGAGCTCGGGCCTGCTTGCTTCGGGGACCGGTGAGTAGATTAGCTAGGATCTGGTCGCCCTCCTGCAGTGCCTCTTGCTTTTCCCCGCTGTAAATACAGCACCCCTTGTCCGTACTCGCGCCCTGCTTCTGCCTCACAGTGGAGGCTGCGCTAGAGTCGCGGACCGTGTTCTCCTTCATTAGAGCTCCCTACAGAGCTGTTCAACGTCCTCCGAAGAGCTTCACCTTCTGCCCATTGGCACCGGCGTGTGCAGGTACTTTTGAGCGCTAGGCTCCACTCTTCGTAGGGATTGGACTACCATCCAGTTAGGGGCCTCAGAAGGCGGACATATCACTCGCATTGGTTCGCACTGCCTGTTTTCCTTCCCCTGCAGGTGGATAACATATTTCGTGCTGCTAATGCTGTGAAACTGTGTATTCTGTATATATATTGGGTGGATAGTGTATGTGTTGGTTTAATATCGTTGTATATTGCTGCTTTTACTGTAGTTATTAGTTTCAAGGCCTTATAATAAATGTGTATCTATTTTTGATATAAACAACTGTTTGGAGTAGTTTGTAAGCGCTCTTGCTTTGTGTGCTCATTGCGGGCTTTCAGTCACCCTCACCCCTCTTGAGACCTAGTCTTGACCGCCGCGATCGCTACCTTGATTGGTCTGGCTTGTCCAGAGGTTACCCTGTTCCAAGTAATTAGGTTGGCCTTCTGAACCTCTGCGCCACCAGGACAGAGTTCAGAAATCCGTCTTAACAAATTGGTGTACAGCGGTGGGATACGACTGAAGGTATCCAGTGTTGCGCTCGAACTAAGGCATTTCAGGTTATTCCAACCAGGACACGCAGTAAAGTATTGAATATAACGTTAAAAAGGCCATAGTCCTATCAACAGTATGGAAACGAATACTTTATTAACCTTAAATGCTTCGAAATCTGAAACATTGAAGAAGATGTGTGCGGAGAGAGGGGTTTCCTCTCAAGGCACTAAATTGGAAATGATCCAGAGAATCGTGGCGTGGCAAGAAGCGCAGCTTGACGCTATAACTTCCGAGGACAGTGCAGAAGGTGGTGGGGCTGCTCTCACTGGCAGAACCGACGGTTCTGCCGCTGCACTGATCCATCACGACCACGAGGACAGGGAGGATGTAATGTCTAACGTTTCCTCTGCCAGTGTTGATGGGGAGGCTATGCTTGAATTCAAGAAGCAAGAGCTGCGGTTTAGGCAGCAGGAGCTTGAATTCAGCATAGCCAAACTGAAAATCGACCAGGCAGAAAAACAAAAAGACAGGGATCACCAGTTGGAACTGGCCAAGCTTCAGTTCGCAAATGGGTCCAAGGGTCCTGGACATGGTTCTGGGGCTTCCTCTCATCCACGGTTTCCAAAAGATCTGCTCAGTGTGTATGAGGAACGAAATGACATTATGGACTGGTTAAATGCGTTTGAGTATGCATGCGAGGTTCAAGAGGTTGATAATGCGGATAAGATTGCATGGTTACTCAGCAGACTGCCCCATTCTGGTTGCAGTGCCATTATGGAAATGTCGAAGGCTGAGCGCGCTGATTTTGCAATGTTGAAGCAGACTCTCATTTTCAAGTTTGGGAAGACTCCGACCCAATATTTGAAAAGGTTTAGAGAGTATAAGAAAAAGGAAGGTGGTACTTGGGTGTCGTATGTAGCTGAGTCCCTGAAAAACTTGACTGGCTGGGTTGAAGGTTATAAGGTTTCTACCTTCGAAGGCATGATCAATCTGGTCATGCTGGAACACATTTTTGCTTCTTCTTCCCCGGAGCTTAAGCAGCATTTGGCCGATTCGAAGGAGATAGATCCTAAGAAGCTGGCCATTGCAGCAGATTTATGGGTGTCACATCGAGTGTCCCATAAGGACAAAACTCATCCTGGTAAGCAGGAGGAAGGGAAAAAGTCCAAAGATGTGGAGGGTGGGGAATCTGCTAAATCTTCTTCCCATAAGGGCCACAAAAAGAAAAATAAGGGTAAGCCATCCGAGAACTCACAGGGTAGTGGAGGTTCGCCTCCGAAACAGAACTCTGGTTATAATAAGCCTCCCTACGTAAACAGACCCAATGGGGCTTGTTTTTCTTGTGGAGCAACTGACCATGTGAAGGGGGATCCCCGTTGTAAGGTTAGACCTTTGGGGGTCCACTCCGCTAATCTGGCCTTCTCCTCCTACGAGGAAGAAGAGATTACAGGAGCATCCTTCTCCTCAGACTCATTTCCCAGCGGAATAGAGGCTGAGGTAGTTTTAGTGTCCCTGGGTTCCTGGGAGCCTAAAGTCGCAGAGGCGTATGCTAGGATTCCGGATAATACCAAGCACTACTTTAAAGACAGTGTGCTGATCAATGGAGTGGATACTCCAGCTCTTAGGGATAGTGGGTGCAGTCGAACTGTAGTGGATTCTACCTTGGTAGACTCAGAGGAAGTTGCCAGAGCTACTCTGATGCCCACTAAGTTGGCTGACGGCCCCCTCCGTATGTTTCCCGTGATCCCTGTTAATCTAACTTTAAATGGTACAGCAGTTAGGATTCCAGTGAGCATTCAGAGAAACGTCCCGGGAAAGGTCTTGTTGGGCAATGATCTCAGAGCTCTAGGGCTCGTAGGAGACACTGCCGAAAGACCCTACACACGGTCTCAAGCACGGGCAGCATTGGCCAAGTCCAATACGCCGCCCCAGCCGAAGGGGAAACCCAAGGCGAAAGGAGTCAACAAGTCCCGACGGGGGAAAGAGAATATTCCCCCGAGCTCGCCTACCACTGCGGTGGAGGGAGTTGGTCAATCGCCCGAGCCTGACGAGGAGGTGGCGATGCCTGAAGTGTTCGACCCCAACGACCATCCTGAACTAAAAGACTTGTTAGTTGAAGGAGGTCCTGATAGGGACGACTTCAGTAAGGGCCAACGTGAGTGCCCATCTCTGGAAGGCCTAAGGAGACAGGCCTGCTCCCAGCTTGAGGGTGAACCTCCTGGGAAGCATCGGATTTATTGGGAAGGTGGACTCCTGTACAGTGAGCCCACAGAGTCTACAGAAGGAGACCATAGGAGGTTGGTGGTTCCCCTTTCTGTTAGACCCTTCCTCCTGCAGTTGGCGCATGAAGTTCCCCTTGCTGGTCACCTTGGAATGAAGAGGACCAAGCAAAGGTTATCTATGCACTTCTACTGGCCCAAGATGGGGGTGCAAGTAGAAAGTCACTGCAGGAGTTGTGCCGCCTGCCAGTTGTCTGGTAAGGTTGGCGCGACAATCCAAGCTCCGTTGGTACCGCTCCCAGTTGTGGGGGTACCATTTGAAAGGGTAGGGATCGACATGGTTGGTCCCCTTGACCCGCAAACATCCTCAGGCAATAGGTTTATCCTGGTGCTGGTCGACCATGCAACCCGGTATCCTGAGGCCGTCCCATTTACAACTGTAACTGCCAAGCCAGTTGCAGAAGCTTTACTCGGCATGTTCACTAGGGTTGGCTTCCCTAAAGAAGTTGTGTCGGATCATGGCAGCAACTTTATGTCGAAGTATAGGCAGGCTATGTGGAAAGAATGTGGGGTCACCTACAGGTTCTCTTCTGCATACCGCCCCCAGACCGATGGTCTGGGGGGGCGTTTCAACAGGACGTTAACGAGCATGATTGGGGCTCTGGAGGAGCCTCAGAGAAGAGAATGGGATCTTCTTGTTTCATGCTTACTGTTTGCCTACCGAGAGGTACCACAGGAGGGTGTTGGCTTCAGCCCCTTCGAACTTCTGTTCGGTCATCCCGTACGGGGACCCTTAGCCATTGTCAAGGAGGGATGGGAGATGCCCACTCCCCCTGTTACTACCAATGTAGTTGATTATGTGCTAGGGCTCAGAAAACGGATGGTACTTCTGATGGGCTTGGCTAGTGCTAAATTGAAGGCAGGGCAAGCGCTGGTGAAACATTGGTACGACCAGAAAGCTTCCCTCATCAACGTTACACATGGCCAGCAAGTCCTGATCGTGAATCCCATAAGGCCTCGAGCTTTACAGGACAAATGGTCAGGCCCTTACCCAGTGGTGGAGCCCCTGGGTGAGGTTAGCTATTCAGTGGACCTTGGAAGGCCTGGACAGGCTCTAAAAGTGTTTCCCGTGAATAGGCTGAAGGCTTTCGTCCCAAGCGGCGAAATCGCAGCACTGCTATTGGCTTCAGACGTTGAGGAAGAGGAGTCTGAACCTCTCCCTGACCTGTTCCAAAGCAGTCCTTCAGAAAGCTCTTTTGAGGGTGTCCGAGTGGCCCCTCACCAAAATGGACAAGGCTCAGTGGTTTGCCTTGGACATGAAGTAGGTGGAGGGAGGAGACAGCCTCTATCCAGTAAGGTACCAGCGGTACAAGACTGGCCTACCCCCACTACGCAAACCCAAGTGAGAGCCTTCTTAGGACTCACGGGTTATTACCGCAATTTTGTGGCAGACTATGGCACCATAGCTGCTCCTCTGACTGCCCTCACAACTCCGAAGAAACCCAAGAAGGTAACTTGGACTGACGAGTGTGAGAAGGCCTTCAATGGCTTGAAAGACTCCTTGTGCCAGGCCCCTGTGCTCAGGGCCCCTGATTATCAAAGACCTTTTATCGTGCAGACGGATGCCTCTGACACTGGGATAGGGGCTGTACTATCACAAGTAGATGAGAAGGGTAAGGAACACCCTATCGGTTTTATTAGTCGCCAGCTTAAGGACAGAGAGCTCAGATGGTCCACGGTAGAGAAAGAATGTTTCTCTGTTGTGTGGGCCCTAAGGAAGCTGCGGCCCTACCTCTATGGGACCCACTTCACTGTGCAGACTGACCATAAGCCGTTAAAGTGGCTAATGAACATGAAGGGGGAGAATCCAAAGTTGCTTAGGTGGTCCATAAGTCTACAAGGCTTCGACTTCACTATTGAGCATAGGCCAGGTGTCCAACATAGCAATGCTGATGGGTTGTCCAGAATGTTTTACCGACCTGAACAAGAGACTCATCCAGGGGTGGATTAGTTCCCCCTGTCCATAGTCTGGGAGGGGCGAGTGTTAGGAAAGATTTCGTTATTGTAGGGAACTTTCCTTCCATGTGGCAACCCCTAAACTTTTTGCTATTGTTTTCAACCTGTTTTCTTGACTTTGCCAGAGAAGTGCAGCCTTCTGCTGTACTCCTCTGGGCTTTCGCTCCTTTCTTACGGGGAAACTGACATGCCCTTAAGACAGTCAGTACCGGGGAACGCTGTTTCCCGTAGTTTCTTTTATCGTGTCGCCATTTTAGTGCAACACGACACAAGAGGGCACTGTAAGCTAAGTTACAGCTCTCTTGGGTCTCTAGCCTTCTACAGACCCTAGACACTCTTATAGGATGGTTTTTGGATCGGTGCAAGTCATTCAGGGACTGGGCTGGTGGCAGCGATCATTTGGTTTATTTTGAGCTCCTTTTGCCGTTCTGAGCACCTTTTTGCCGCGAACACAAAAGGGTGGCCCGGCTACCCAAAATGGCCGGACCACGAGGCTCCTTTGTCTCGTCCACTGTCCGTCTTGCTCCCTTTACCTTCCCCCGGGTCAGGCGACCCGGGGCCTTCCTTATTTGGGCATGTAGTTTCCCGCGAAACACGGTTGCTTTCGCGGGCTTCTACATGTCGTTTGAGTGCCCCCAGGATGTGGGCTGGGCTGTCTGGTCCCAATACACATCCTGGGTGCCAGAGAGTCTAGGGTGGTGTGAATGCCTGGGACCACTGTGGTCCGTGATTGGTCCACGTATGGTATGTGTGTTGATGAGCGGATCTCCCATTGGCTCCCCTCCGTTTTGGCGCGAAGGGAACCGTGGATAAGAGGGAGCTGGAAACACCACTACCATGTCGATCTCCTGAGTTCTTACGAACCCAGGGATACAGGAGCCAAGTATCCTGCGAACACGAGGCTGGACCGAGGAATCACTGGTGACCCCCTGAAGAACTTCTGCTCCTCATTGCTGTCGTCCGGTGAAGCCCTTTCCACCTAAGATCGAACAAGAAGGCCTGTACTGGCGCTTCGACCTATTGGAATAGCAGGACCAGCTATTCCCGGCACCTTCATCAACTCCTGCTGTAAGCCTTCGGAAGTGTCTCTGGGCCATCCAGTTGACTGACCAGCTTACTAAGGAGGCCTGCTCTGTAATCGCCGACAGGTTGGGTGGTGTTCTGAGTCCGGGGCATGCTCACACGCTTCGTTTGCTTAGCAGTCCTAAGCTAGAGGTGAGCGGTGCTCGTTTGGCTTGAATACACCCGGCCGTTCCGTTGCCCTGCTGTGGCGACAAAACTGTGCTTGTTTCTTCGATCGGGACGTCTTTTTACTCTGCACGACGACGAGACGTTCCCTGCTCTTCAGAACCTGCCAGAAGCTGCATCTATCGAGGAGGAGCTCGGGCCTGCTTGCTTCGGGGACCGGTGAGTAGATTAGCTAGGATCTGGTCGCCCTCCTGCAGTGCCTCTTGCTTTTCCCCGCTGTAAATACAGCACCCCTTGTCCGTACTCGCGCCCTGCTTCTGCCTCACAGTGGAGGCTGCGCTAGAGTCGCGGACCGTGTTCTCCTTCATTAGAGCTCCCTACAGAGCTGTTCAACGTCCTCCGAAGAGCTTCACCTTCTGCCCATTGGCACCGGCGTGTGCAGGTACTTTTGAGCGCTAGGCTCCACTCTTCGTAGGGATTGGACTACCATCCAGTTAGGGGCCTCAGAAGGCGGACATATCACTCGCATTGGTTCGCACTGCCTGTTTTCCTTCCCCTGCAGGTGGATAACATATTTCGTGCTGCTAATGCTGTGAAACTGTGTATTCTGTATATATATTGGGTGGATAGTGTATGTGTTGGTTTAATATCGTTGTATATTGCTGCTTTTACTGTAGTTATTAGTTTCAAGGCCTTATAATAAATGTGTATCTATTTTTGATATAAACAACTGTTTGGAGTAGTTTGTAAGCGCTCTTGCTTTGTGTGCTCATTGCGGGCTTTCAGTCACCCTCACCCCTCTTGAGACCTAGTCTTGACCGCCGCGATCGCTACCTTGATTGGTCTGGCTTGTCCAGAGGTTACCCTGTTCCAAGTAATTAGGTTGGCCTTCTGAACCTCTGCGCCACCAGGACAGAGTTCAGAAATCCGTCTTAACAGATATTAGAAGCATTGAGATATCACATCTCATGCTATAGGAAGGGTCTCAGGATTGGAATGGGAAGGAGTTGGATATCACATCTCATGCTATAGGAAGGGTCTCAGGTTTGGTATAAGCAGTGAGATATCACATCTCATGCTATAGGAAGTGTCTCAGGATTGGAATGGGAAGGAGTTGGATATCACATCTCATGTTATAGGAAGGATCTCAGGTTTGGTATAAGAATTGAGATATCACATCTCTGCTATCGGAAGGGTCTCAGGATTGGAATGGGAAGGAGTTGGATATTCCAATCTCATGTTATAGGAAGGGTCTCAGGTTTGGTATTAGAAGCATTGAGATATCACATCTCATGCTATAGGAAGGGTCTCAGGATTGGAATGGGAAGGACTTGGATATCACATCTCATGCTATAGGGAGGGTCTCAAGTTTGATATTAGAAGCATTGAGATATTACATCTCATGATATCGGAAGGGTCTCAGGATTGGAATGGGAAGGAGTTGGATATCACATCTCATGATAAAGGAAGGGTCTAAGGTTTGGAAGGGGAAGGATTTGGATATCACATCTCATGGTATAGGACGGGTCTCAGGTTTGGTATTAGAAGCATTGAGATATCAAGTCTCATGGTATAGGAAGGGGATCAGAATTGGAATGGGAAGGAGTTGGATGTAACATCTCAAGCTATAGGAAGGGTCTCAGGATTGGAATGGGAAGGAGTTGGATATCCCATCTCATGTTATAGGAAGGGTCTCAGGTTTGGTATAAGCATTGAGATATCACATCTCTGCTATAGGAAGGGTCTCAGGATTGGAATGGGAAGGAGTTGTATATGACATCTCATGCCGTAGGAAGGGTCTCAGGTTTGGTATAAGCATTGAGATATCACATCTCATGCTATAGGAAGGGTCTCAGGATTGGAATGGGAAGGAGTTGGATATCACATCTCATGCTATAGGAAGGGTCTCAGGTTTGGTATAAGCATTGAGATATCACATCTCATGCTATAGGAAGGGTCTCAGGATTGGAATGGGAAGGAGTTGTATATGACATCTCATGCCGTAGGAAGGGTCTCAGGTTTGGTATAAGCATTGAGATATCACATCTCTGCTATCGGAAGGGTCTCAGGATTGGAATGGGAAGGAGTTGGATATCCCATCTCATGTTATAGGAAGAGTCTCAGATTTGGTATTAGAAGCATTGAGATATTACATCTCATGCTATAGGAAGTGTCTCAGGATTGGAATGGGAAGGACTTGGATATCACATCTCATGCTATAGGGAGGCTCTCAAGTTTGATATTAGAAGCATTGAGATATCACATCTCATGCTATAGGAAGGGTCTCAGGATTGGAATGGGAAGGAGTTGGATATCACATCTCATGCTATAGGAAGGGTCTCAGGTTTGGTATAAGCAGTGAGATATCACATCTCATGCTATAGGAAGTGTCTCAGGATTGGAATGGGAAGGAGTTGGATATCACATCTCATGTTATAGGAAGGATCTCAGGTTTGGTATAAGAATTGAGATATCACATCTCTGCTATCGGAAGGGTCTCAGGATTGGAATGGGAAGGAGTTGGATATTCCAATCTCATGTTATAGGAAGGGTCTCAGGTTTGGTATTAGAAGCATTGAGATATCACATCTCATGCTATAGGAAGGGTCTCAGGATTGGAATGGGAAGGACTTGGATATCACATCTCATGCTATAGGGAGGGTCTCAAGTTTGATATTAGAAGCATTGAGATATTACATCTCATGATATCGGAAGGGTCTCAGGATTGGAATGGGAAGGAGTTGGATAATACATCTCATGATAAAGGAAGGGTCTAAGGTTTGGAAGGGGAAGGATTTGGATATCACATCTCATGTTATAGGACGGGTCTCAGGTTTGGTATTAGAAGCATTGAGATATCAAGTCTCATGGTATAGGAAGGGGATCAGAATTGGAATGGGAAGGAGTTGGATGTCACATCTCAAGCTATAGGAAGGGTCTCAGGATTGGAATGGGAAGGAGTTGGATATCCCATCTCATGTTATAGGAAGGGTCTCAGGTTTGGTATAAGCATTGAGATATCACATCTCTGCTATCGGAAGTGTCTCAGGATTGGAATGGGAAGGAGTTGGATATCCCATCTCATGTTATAGGAAGGGTCTCAGGTTTGGTATAAGCATTGAGATATCACATCTCATGCTATAGGAAGGGTCTCAGGATTGGAATGGGAAGGAGTTGGATATCACATCTCATGCTATAGGAAGGGTCTCAGGTTTGGTATAAGCATTGAGATATCACATCTCATGCTATAGGAAGGGTCTCAGGATTAGAATGGGAAGGAGTTGTATATGACATCTCATGCCGTAGGAAGGGTCTCAGGTTTGGTATAAGCATTGAGATATCACATCTCATGCTATAGGAAGGGTCTCAGGATTGGAATGGGAAGGAGTTGGATATCACATCTCATGCTATAGGAAGGGTCTCAGGTTTGGTATAAGCATTGAGATATCACATCTCATGCTATAGGAAGGGTCTCAGGATTGGAATGGGAAGGAGTTGTATATGACATCTCATGCCGTAGGAAGGGTCTCAGGTTTGGTATAAGCATTGAGATATCACATCTCTACTATCGGAAGGGTCTCAGGATTGGAATGGGAAGGAGTTGGATATCCCATCTCATGTCATAGGAAGAGTCACAGGTTTGGTATTAGAAGCATTGAGATATCACATCTCATGCTATAGGAAGTGTCTCAGGATTGGAATGGGAAGGACTTGGATACACATCTCATGCTATAGGGAGGCTCTCAAGTTTGATATTAGAAGCATTGAGATATCACATCTCATGCTATAGGAAGGGTCTCAGGATTGGAATGGGAAGGAGTTGGATATCACATCTCATGCTATAGGAAGGGTCTCAGGTTTGGTATAAGCAGTGAGATATCACATCTCATGCTATAGGAAGTGTCTCAGGATTGGAATGGGAAGGAGTTGGATATCACATCTCATGTTATAGGAAGGATCTCAGGTTTGGTATAAGAATTGAGATATCACATCTCTGCTATCGGAAGGGTCTCAGGATTGGAATGGGAAGGAGTTGGATATTCCAATCTCATGTTATAGGAAGGGTCTCAGGTTTGGTATTAGAAGCATTGAGATATCACATCTCATGCTATAGGAAGGCACTCAGGATTGGAATGGGAAGGACTTGGATATCACATCTCATGCTATAGGGAGGGTCTCAAGTTTGATATTAGAAGCATTGAGATATTACATCTCATGATATCGGAAGGGTCTCAGGATTGGAATGGGAAGGAGTTGGATATCACATCTCATGATAAAGGAAGGGTCTAAGGTTTGGAAGGGGAAGGATTTGGATATCACATCTCATGTTATAGGACGGGTCTCAGGTTTGGTATTAGAAGCATTGAGATATCAAGTCTCATGGTATAGGAAGGGGATCAGAATTGGAATGGGAAGGAGTTGGATGTCACATCTCAAGCTATAGGAAGGGTCTCAGGATTGGAATGGGAAGGACTTGGATATCACATCTCATGCTATAGGGAGGGTCTCAAGTTTGATATTAGAAGCATTGAGATATCACATCTCATGATATCGGAAGGGTCTCAGGATTGGAATGGGAAGGAGTTGGATATCACATCTCATGATAAAGGAAGGGTCTAAGGTTTGGAAGGGGAAGGATTTGGATATCACATCTCATGTTATAGGACGGGTCTCAGGTTTGGTATTAGAAGCATTGAGATATCAAGTCTCATGGTATAGGAAGGGGCTCAAAATTGGAATGGGAAGGAGTTGGATATCAAGTCTCATGGTATAGGAAGGGGCTCAGAATTGGAATGGGAAGGAGTTGGATATCACATCTCATGCTAAAGGGAGGGTCTCAGGATTGGAAGGGGAAGGATTTGGATATCACATCTCATGTTATAGGAAGGATCTCAGGTTTGGTATTTGAAGCATTGAGATATCACATCTCATGCTATCGGAAGGATCTCAGGTTTGGTATTAGAAGCATTGAGATATCACATCTCATGCTATCAGAAGGGTCTCAGGATTGGAAGGGGAAGGATTTGGATATCACATCTCATGTTATCGGAAGGATCTCAGGTTTGGTATTAGAAGTATTGAGATATCACATCTCATGCTATAGGAAGGGGCTCAGAATTGGAATGGGAAGGAGTTGGATATCACATCTCATGCTAAAGGGAGGGTCTCAGGTTTGGAAGGGGAAGGATTTGGATATCACATCTCATGTTATAGGAAGGATCTCAGGTTTGGTATTTGAAGCATTGAGATATCACATCTCATGCTATCGGAAGGATCTCAGGTTTGGTATTAGAAGCATTGAGATATCACATCTCATGCTATCAGAAGGGTCTCAGGATTGGAAGGGGAAGGATTTGGATATCACATCTCATGTTATCGGAAGAATCTCAGGTTTGGTATTAGAAGTATTGAGATATCACATCTCATGCTAAAGGAAGGGTCTCAGGTTTGGTAGAAGCATTGAGATATCACATCTCATGCTATAGGAAGGGTCTCAGGATTGGAATGGAAAGGAGTTGGATATCACATCTCATGCTATAGGAAGGGTCTCAGGTTTGGTATAAGCATTGAGATATCACATCTCATGCTATAGGAAGGGTCTCAGGATTGGAATGGGAAGGAGTTGTATATGACATCTCATGCCGTAGGAAGGGTCTCAGGTTTGGTATAAGCATTGAGATATCACATCTCATGCTATAGGAACGGTCTCAGGATTGGAATGGGAAGGAGTTGGATATCACATCTCATGCTATAGGAAGGGTCTCAGGTTTGGTATAAGCATTGAGATATCAGATCTCATGCTATAGGAAGGGTCTCAGGATTGGAATGGGAAGGAGTTGTATATGACATCTCATGCCGTAGGAAGGGTCTCAGGTTTGATATAAGCATTGAGATATCACATCTCTGCTATCGGAAGGGTCTCAGGATTGGAATGGGAAGGAGTTGGATATCCCATCTCATGTTATAGGAAGAGTCTCAGGTTTGGTATTAGAAGCATTGAGATATCACATCTCATGCTATAGGAAGTGTCTCAGGATTGGAATGGGAAGGACTTGGATATCACATCTCATGCTATAGGGAGGCTCTCAAGTTTGATATTAGAAGCATTGAGATATCACATCTCATGTTATAGGAAGGGTCTCAGGATTGGAATGGGAAGGAGTTGGATATCACATCTCATGCTATAGGAAGGGTCTCAGGTTTGGTATAAGCAGTGAGATATCACATCTCATGCTATAGGAAGTGTCTCAGGATTGGAATGGGAAGGAGTTGGATATCACATCTCATGTTATAGGAAGGATCTCAGGTTTGGTATAAGAATTGAGATATCACATCTCTGCTATCGGAAGGGTCTCAGGGTTGGAATGGGAAGGAGTTGGATATTCCAATCTCATGTTATAGGAAGGGTCTCAGGTTTGGTATTAGAAGCATTGAGATATCACATCTCATGCTATAGGAAGGGTCTCAGGATTGGAATGGGAAGGACTTGGATATCACATCTCATGCTATAGGGAGGGTCTCAAGTTTGATATTAGAAGCATTGAGATATCACATCTCATGATATCGGAAGGGTCTCAGGATTGGAATGGGAAGGAGTTGGATATCACATCTCATGATAAAGGAAGGGTCTAAGGTTTGGAAGTGGAAGGATTTGTATATCTCATCTCATGTTATAGGACGGGTCTCAGGTTTGGTATTAGAAGCATTGAGATATCAAGTCTCATGGTATAGGAAGGGGCTCAGAATTGGAATGGGAAGGAGTTGGATATCACATCTCAAGCTATAGGAAGGGTCTCGGGATTGGAATGGGAAGGACTTGGATATCACATCTCATGCTATAGGGAGTGTCTCAAGTTTGATATTAGAAGCATTGAGATATCACATCTCATGATATCGGAAGGGTCTCAGGATTGGAATGGGAAGGAGTTGGATATCACATCTCATGATAAAGGAAGGGTCTAAGGTTTGGAAGGGGAAGGATTTGGATATCACATCTCATGTTATAGGACGGGTCTCAGGTTTGGTATTAGAAGCATTGAGATATCAAGTCTCATGGTATAGGAAGGGGCTAAGAATTGGAATGGGAAGGAGTTGGATATCAAGTCTCATGGTATAGGAAGGGGCTCAGAATTGGAATGGGAAGGAGTTGGATATCACATCTCATGTTAAAGGGAGGGTCTCAGGTTTGGAAGGGGAAGGATTTGGATATCACATCTCATGTTATAGGAAGGATCTCAGGTTTGGTATTAGAAGCATTGAGATATCACATCTCAAGCTATCGGAAGGATCTCAGGTTTGGTATTAGAAGCATTGAGATGTCACATCTCATGCTATCAGAAGGGTCTCAGGATTGGAAGGGGAAGGATTTGGATATCACATCTCATGTTATCGGAAGGATCTCAGGTTTGGTATTAGAAGTATTGAGATATCACATCTCATGCTATAGGAAGGGTCTCAGGATTGGAATGGGAAGGAGTTGGATATCACATCTCATGCTAAAGGAAGGGTCTCAGGTTTGGTAGAAGCATTGAGATATCACATCTCATGCTATAGGAAGGGTCTCAGGATTGGAATGGGAAGGACTTAGATTTCACATATCATGCTATAGGGAGGGTCTCAGTTTTGATATTAGAAGCATTGAGATATCACATCTCATGCTATCGGAAGTGTCTCAGGATTGGAATGGGAAGGAGCTGGATATCACATCTCATGCTAAAGGAAGGGTCTCAGGTTTGGAATGGGAAGGAGTTGGATATCACATCTCATGTTATAGGAAGGGTCTCAGGTTTGGTATAAGCATTGAGATATCACATCTCTGCTATCGGAAGTGTCTCAGGATTGGAATGGGAAGGAGTTGGATATCCCATCTCATGTTATAGGACGGGTCTCAGGTTTGTTATTAGAATCATTGAGATATCATATTGCATGCTGTAGGAAGGGTCTAAGGATTGGAATGGGAAGGACTTGGATATCACATCTCATGCTATAGATAGGCTCTCAGGTTTGGAAAGGGAAGGAGTTGGATATCACATTTCATGTTAGAGGAAGGATCTCAGGTTCGGTATTAGAGGCATTGAGATATCACATCTCATGCTATAGGAAGGGTCTCAGGATTGGAATGGGAAGGAGTTGGGTATCACATCTCATGCTATAGGAAGGGTCTCAGGTTTGGTATAAGCATTAAGATTTCACATCTCATGCTATAGGAAGGGTCTCAGGATTGGAATGGAAGGAGTTGGATATCACATCTCATGTTATAGGAAGGATCTCAGGTTTGGTATTAGAAGCATTGAGACATCACATCTCATGCTATAGGAAGGGTCTCAGGATTGGAATGGGAAGGAGTTGGATATCACATCTCATGCTATAGGAAGGGTCTCAGGTTTGGTATAAGCATTGAGATATCACATCTCATGCTATAGGAAGGTTCTCAGGATTGGAATGGGAAGGAGTTGTATATGACATCTCATGCCGTAGGAAGGGTCTCAGGTTGGGTATAAGCATTGAGATATCACATCTCTGCTATCGGAAGGGTCTCGGGATTGGAATGGGAAGGAGCTGGATATCCCATCTCATGTAATAGGAAGAGTCTCAGGTTTGGTATTAGAAGCATTGAGATATCACATCTCATGCTATAGGAAGTGTCTCAGGATTGGAATGGGAAGGACTTGGATATCACGACTCATGCTATAGGGAGGGTCTCAAGTTTGATATTAGAAGCATTGAGATATCACATCTCATGCTATAGGAAGGGTCTCAGGATTGGAATGGGAAGGAGTTGGATATCACATCTCATGCTATAGGAAGGGTCTCACGTTTGGTATAAGCAGTGAGATATCACATCTCATGCTATAGGAAGGGTCTCAGGATTGGAATGGGAAGGAGTTGGATATCACATCTCATGTTATAGGAAGGATATCAGGTTTGGTATAAGCATTGAGATATCACATCTCTGCTATCGGAAGGGTCTCAGGATTGGAATGGGAAGGAGTTGGATATTCCCATCTCATGTTATAGGAAGGGTCTCAGGTTTGGTATTAGAAGCATTGAGATATCACATCTCATGCTGTATGAAGGGTCTCAGGATTGGAATGGGAAGGAGTTGGATATCACATCTCATGCTAAAGGGAGGGTCTCAGGTTTGGAAGGGGAAGGATTTGGATATCACATCTCATGTTATAGGAAGGATCACAGGTTTGGTATTAGAAGCATTGAGATATCACATCTCATGCTATCGGAAGGGTCTCAGGATTGGAATGGGAAGGAGTTGGATATCACATCTCATGCTATAGGAAGGGTCTCAGGTTTGGAACGGGAAGGAGTTGGATATCACATCTCATGTTATAGGAAGAGTCTAAGGTTTGGTATAAGCATTGAGATATCACATCTCTGCTATCGGAGGTGTCTCAGGATTGGGATGGGAAGGAGTTGGATATCACATCTCATGCTATAGGAAGGGTATCAGGTATGGAACGGGAAGGAGTTGGATATCCCATCTCATGTTATAGGACGGGTCTCAGGTTTGGTATTAGAAGCATTGAGATATCACATCGCATGCTGTAGGAAGGATCTCAGGTTTGGAATGGGAAGGAATTGGATATCACATCTCATGTCATAGGAAGTATCTCAGGTTTGGTATTAGAAGCATTGAGATATCACATCTCATGCTATAGGAATGGTCTCAGGATTGGAATGGGTAAGAGTTGGATATTACATTCTTGCTATAGGAAGGGTCTCATGTTTGGAATGGGAAGGAGTTGGATATCACATATGCTATAGGAAGGGTCTCAGGTTTGGAACGGGAAGGAGTTGGATATCACATCTCATGTTATAGGAAGGGTCTCAGGTTTGGTATAAGCATTGAGATAGCACATCTCTGCTATCGGAGGTGGCTCAGGATTGGAATGGGAAGGAGTTGGATATCCCATCTCATGTTATAGGACGGGTCTCTGGTTTGGTAATAGAATCATTGAGATATCACATCGCATGCTGTAGGAAGGGTCTAAGGATTGGAATGGGATGGACTTGGATATCACATCTCATGCTATAGGTAGGCTCTCAGGTTTGGTATAAGCATTGAGATATCACATCTCATGCTATAGGAAGGGTCTAGGGATTGGAATGGGAAGGATTTGGATATTACATCTCATGCTATAGGAAGGGTCTCAGGTTTGGTATAAGCATGGAGATATCACTTCTCATGCTATAGGAAGTGTCTCAGGATTGGAATGGGAAGGAGTTGGATATCACATCTCATGTTATAGGAAGGATCTCAGGTTTGGTATTAGAAGCATTGAGACATCACATCTCATGCTATAGGAAGGGTCTCAGGATTGGAATGGGAAGGAGTTGGATATCACATCTCATGCTAAAGGGAGGGTCTCAGGTTTGGAAGGGGAAGGATTTGGATATTACATCTCGTGTTATAGGAATGATCTCAGGTTTGGTATTAGAAGCATTGAGATATCACATCTCATGCTATCGGAAGGATCTCAGGATTGGAATGGGAAGGAGTTCGATATCACATCTCATGCTATAGGAAGGGTCTCAGGATTGGAATGGGAAGGAGTTTTATATGACATCTCATGCCATAGGAAGGATCTCAGTTTTGGTATTAGAAGCATTGAGACATCACATCTCATGTTATAGGAAGGGTCTCAGGATTGGAATGGGAAGGAGTTGGATATCACATCTCATGCTATAGGAAGGGTCTCAGGTTTGGTATAAGCATTGAGATATCACATCTCATGCTATAGGAAGGGTCTCAGGATTGGAATGGGAAGGAGTTGTATATGACATCTCATGCCACAGGAAGGGTCTCAGGTTTGGTATAAGCATTGAGATATCACATCTCTGCTATCGGAAGGGTCTCAGGATTGCAATGGGAAGGAGTTGTATATCCCATCTTATGTTATAGGAAGGGTCTCAGGTTTGGTATTAGAAGCATTGAGATATCACATCTCATGCTATAGGAAGGGTCTCAGGATTGGAATGGGAAGGACTTGGATATCACATCTCATGCTATAGGGAGGGTCTCACGTTTGGAAAGGGAAGGAGTTGGATATCACATTTCATGTTAGAGGTAGGATCTCAGGTTTGTTATTAGAGGCATTGAGATATCACATCTCATGCTATCAGAAGGGTCTCAGGATTGGAATGGGAAGGAGTTGGATATCACATCTCATGCTAAAGGGAGGGTCTCAGGAATGGAAGGGGAAGGATTTGGATATCACATCTCATGTTATAGGAAGGATCTCAGGTTTGGTATTAGAAGCATTGAGATATCACATCTCATGCTATCGGAAGGATCTCAGGTTTGGTATTAGAGGCATTGAGATATCACATCTCATGCTAAAGGGAGGGTCTCGGGTTTGGAAGGGAAAGGATTTGGATATCACATCTCTTGTTATAGGAAGGATCACAGGTTTGGTATTAGAAGCATTGAGATATCACATCTCATGCTATCGGAAGGGTCTCAGGATTGGAACGGGAAGGAGTTGGATATCACATCTCATGTTATAGGAAGAGTCTCAGGTTTGGTATAAGCATTGAGATATCACATCTCTGCTATCGGAGGTGTCTCAGGATTGGGATGGGAAGGAATTGGATATCACATCTCATGCTATAGGAAGGGTATCAGGTTTGGAACGGGAAGGAGTTGGATATCCCATCTCATGTTATAGGACGGGTCTCAGGTTTGATATTAGAAGCATTGAGATATCCCATCGCATGCTGTAGGAAGGGTCTCAGGTTTGGTATTAGAAGCATTGAGATATCACATCTCATGCTATCAGAAGGGTCTCAGGATTGGAATGGGAAGCAGTTGGACATCACATCTCATGCTAAAGGGAGGGTCTCAGATTTGGAAGGGGAAGGATTTGGATATCACATCTCATGTTATCGGAAGGATCTCAGGTTTGGTATTAGAAGTATTGAGATATCACATCCCATGCTATAGGACGGGTCTCAGGTTTGATATTAGAAGCATTGAGATATCCCATCGCATGCTGTAGGAAGGGTCTCAGGTTTGGTATTAGAAGCATTGAGATATCACATCTCATGCTATCAGAAGGGTCTCAGGATTGGAATGGGAAGCAGTTGGATATCACATCTCATGCTAAAGGGAGGGTCTCAGGATTGGAATGGGAAGGAGTTGGATATCACATCTCATGCTAAAGGAAGGGTCTCAGGTTTGGTAGAAGCATTGAGATATCACATCTCATGCTATAGGAAGGGTCTCAGGATTGGAATGGGAAGGACTTAGATATCACATATCATGCTATAGGGAGGGTCTCAGTTTTGATATTAGAAGCATTGAGATATCAGATCTCATGCTATCGGAAGTGTCTCAGGATTGGAATGGGAAGGAGCTGGATATCACATCTCATGCTAAAGGAAGGGTCTCAGGTTTGGAACGGGAAGGAGTTGGATATCACATCTCATGTTATAGGAAGGGTCTCAGGTTTGGGATAAGCATTGAGATATCACATCTCTGCTATCGGAAGTGTCTCAGGATTGGAATGGGAAGGAGTTGGATATCCTATCTCATGTTATAGGACGGGTCTCAGGTTTGTTATTAGAATCATTGAGATATCATATTTCATGGTGTAGGAAGGGTCTAAGGATTGGAATGGGAAGGACTTGGATATCACATCTCATGCTATAGATAGGCTCTCAGGTTTGGAAAGGGAAGGAGTTGGATATCACATTTCATGTTAGAGGAAGGATCTCAGGTTTGGTATTAGAGGCATTGAGATATCACATCTCATGCTATAGGAAGGGTCTCAGGTTGGAATGGGAAGGAGTTGGATATCACATCTCATGTTATAGGAAGGCTCTGAGGTTTGGAAGGGGAAAGAGTTGGATATCACATTTCATGTTAGAAGTAGGATCTCAGGTTTGGTATTAGAGGCATTGAGATATCACATCTCATGCTATCGGAAGGATCTCAGGTTTGGTATTAGAAGCATTGAGATATCACATCTCATGCTATCAGAAGGGTCTCAGGATTGGAATGGGAAGGAGTTGGATATCACATCTCATGCTAAAGGGAGGGTCTCAGGTTTGGAAGGGGAAGGATTTGGATATCACATCTCATGTTATCGGAAGGATCTCAGGTTTGGTATTAGAAGTATTGAGATATCACATCTCATGCTATAGGAAGGGTCTCAGGATTGGAATGGGAAGGAGTTGGATATCCCATTTCATGCTAAAGGAAGGGTCTCAGGTTTGGTAGAAGCATTGAGATATCACATCTCATGCTATAGGAAGGGTCTCAGGATTGGAATGGGAAGGACTTAGATATCACATATCATGCTATAGGGAGGGTCTCAGTTTTGATATTAGAAGCATTGAGATATCACATCTCATGCTATCGGAAGTGTCTCAGGATTGGAATGGGAAGGAGCTGGATATCACATCTCATGCTAAAGGAAGGGTCTCAGGTTTGGAACGGTAAGGAGTTGGATATCCGATCTCATGTTATAGGAAGGGTCTCAGGTTTGGTATAAGCATTGAGATATCAAATCTCTGCTATCAGAAGTGTCTCAGGATTGGAATGGGAAGGAGTTGGATATCCCATCTCATGTTATAGGACGGGTCTCAGGATTGTTATTAGAATCATTGAGATATCATATTGCATGCTGTAGGAAGGGTCTAAGGATTGGAATGGGAAGGACTTGGATATCACATCTCATGCTATAGGAAGGGTCTCAGGTTTAGTATAAGCATTGAGATATCACATCTCATGCTATAGGAAGGGTCTCAGGATTGGAATGGAAGGAGTTGGATATCACATCTCATGTTATAGGAAGGGTCTCAGGTTTGGTATAAGCATTGAGATATCACATCTCATGCTATAGGAAGGGTCTCAGGATTGAAATGGGAAGGAGTTGTATATGACATCTCATGCCGTAGGAAGGGTCTCAGGTTTGGTATAAGCATTGAGATATCACATCTCTGCTATCGGAAGGGTCTCAGGATTGGAATGGGAAGGAGTTGGATATCCCATCTCATGTTATAGGAAGAGTCTCAGGTTTGGTATTAGAAGCATTGAGATATCACATCTCATGCTATAGGAAGTGTCTCAGGATTGGAATGGGAAGGACTTGGATATCACATCTCATGCTATAGGGAGGGTCTCAAGTTTGTATTAGAAGAATTGAGATATCACATCTCATGCTATAGGAAGGGTCTCAGGATTGGAATGGGAAGGAGTTGGATATCACATCTCATGCTATAGGAAGGGTCTCAGGTTTGGTATAAGCAGTGAGATATCACATCTCATGCTATAGGAAGTGTCTCAAGATTGGAATGGGAAGGAGATGGATATCACATCTCATGTTATAGGAAGGATCTCAGGTTTGGTATAAGCATTGAGATATCACATCTCTGCTATCGGAAGGGTCTCAGGATTGGAATGGGAAGGAGTTGGATATTCCCATCTCATGTTACAGGAAGGGTCTCAGGTTTGGTATTAGAAGCATTGAGATATCACATCTCATGCTATAGGAAGGGTCTCAGGATTGGAATGGGAAGGACTTGGATATCACATCTCATACTATAGGGAGGGTCTCAAGTTTGATATTAGAAGCATTGAGATATCACATCTCATGATATCGGAAGGGTCTCAGGATTGGAATGGGAAGGAGTTGGATATCACATCTCATGATAAAGGAAGGGTCTAAGGTTTGGAAGGGGAAGGATTTGGATATCACATCTCATGTTATAGGACGGGTCTCAGGTTTGGTATTAGAAGCATTGAGATATCAAGTCTCATGGTATAGGAAGGGTCTCAGAATTGGAATGGGAAGGAGTTGGATATCACATCTCAAGCTATAGGAAGGGTCTCAGGATTGGAATGGGAAGGAGTTTGATATCACATCTCATGCCATAGTATGGGTCTCAGGTTTGGTAGAAGCATTGGGATATCACATCTCATGCTATCGGAAGGGTATCAGGATTGGATTTGGAAGGAGTTGGATATCCCATCTCATGCTATAGGAAGGGTCTCAGGTTGGAATGGGAAGGAGTTGGATATCACATCTCATGCTAAAGGAAGGGTCTCAGGTTTGGTATTAGAGGCATTGAGATATCACATCTCATGCTATCAGAAGGGTCTCAGGATTGGAATGGGAAGGAGTTGGATATCACATCTCATGCTAAAGGGAGGGTCTCAGGTTTGGAAGGGGAAGGATTTGGATATCACATCTCATGTTATAGGAAGGATCTCAGGTTTGGTATTAGAAGCATTGAGATATCACATCTCATGCTATCGGAAGGATCTCAGGTTTGGTATTAGAAGCGTTGAGATATCACATCTCATGCTATCAGAAGGGTCTCAGGATTGGTATGGGAAGGAGTTGGATATCACATCTCATGCTAAAGGGAGGGTCTCAGGATTGGAATGGGAAGGAGTTGGATATCACATCTCATGCTAAAGGAAGGGTCTTAGGTTTTGTAGAAGCATTGAGATATCACATCTCATGCTATAGGGAGGGTCTCAGTTTTGATATTAGAAGCATTGAGTTATCACATCTCATGCTATCGGAAGTGTCTCAGGATTGGAATGGGAAGGAGCTGGATGTCACATCTCATGCTAAAGTAAGGGTCTCAGGTTTGGAATGGGAAGGAGTTGGATATCACATCTCATGTTATAGGAAGGGTATCAGGTTTGGTATAAGCATTGAGATATCACATCTCTGCTATCGGAAGTGTCTCAGGATTGGAATGGGAAGGAGTTGGATATCCCATCTCATGTTATAGGACGGGTCTCAGGTTTGTTATTAGAATCATTGAGATATCATATTGCATGCTGTGGGAAGGGTCTAAGGATTGGAATGGGAAGGACTTGGATATCACATCTCATGCTATAGATAGGCTCTCAGGTTTGGAAAGGGAAGGAGTTGGATATCACATTTCATGTTAAAGGAAGGATCTCAGGTTTGGTATTAGAGGCATTGAGATATCACATCTCATGCTATAGGAAGGGTCTCAGGATTGGAATGGGAAGGAGTTGGGTATCACATCTCATGCTATAGGAAGGTCTCAGGTTTGGTATAAGCATTGAGTTATCACATCTCATGCTATAGGAAGGGTCTCAGGATTGGAATGGAAGGAGTTGGATATCACATCTCATGTTATAGGAAGGATCTCAGGTTTGGTATTAGAAGCATTGAGACATCACATCTCATGCTATAGGAAGGGTCTCAGGATTGGAATGGGAAGGAGTTGGATATCACATCTCATGCTATAGGAAGGGTCTCAGGATTGGACTGGAAAGGAGTTGTATATGACATCTCATGCCGTAGGATGGGTCTCAGGTTTGGTATAAGCATTGAGATATCACATCTCTGCTATCGGAAGGGTCTCAGGATTGGAATGGGAAGGAGTTGGATATCCCATCTCATGTTATAGGAAGAATCTCAGGTTTGGTATTAGAAGCATTGAGATATCACATCTCATGCTATAGGAAGTGTCTCAGGATTGGAATGGGAAGGACTTGGATATCACATCTCATGCTATAGGGAGGGTCTCAAGTTTGATATTAGAAGCATTGAGATATCACATCTCATGCTATAGGAAGGGTCTCAGGATTGGAATGGGAAGGAGTTGGATATCACATCTCATGCTATAGGAAGGGTCTCAGGTTTGGTATAAGCAGTGAGATATCACATCTCATGCTATAGGAAGGGTCTCAGGATTGGAATGGGAAGGAGTTGGATATCACATCTCATGTTATAGGAAGGATCTCAGGTTTGGTATAAGCATTGAGATATCACATCTCTGCTATCGGACGGGTCTCAGGATTGGAATGGGAAGGAGTTGGATATTCCCATCTCATGTTATAGGAAGGGTCTCAGGTTTGGTATTAGAAGCATTGAGATATCACATCTCATGCTGTAGGAAGGGTCTCAGGATTGGAATGGGAAGGAGTTGGATATCACATCTCATGCTAAAGGGAGGGTCTCAGGTTTGGAAGGGGAAGGATTTGGATATCACATCTTATGTTATAGGAAGGATCACAGGTTTGGTATTAGAAGCATTGAGATATCACATCTCATGCTATCGGAAGGGTCTCAGGATTGGAATGGGAAGGAGTTGGATATCACATCTCATGCTATAGGAAGGGTCTCAGGTTTGGAACGGGAAGGAGTTGGATATCACATGTCATGTTATAGGAAGAGTCTCAGGTTTGGTATAAGCATTGAGATATCACATCTCTGCTATCGGAGGTGTCTCAGGATTGGGATGGGAAGGAGTTGGATATCACATCTCATGCTATAGGAAGGGTATCAGGTTTGGAACGGGAAGGAGTTGGATATCCCATCTCATGTTATAGGACGGGTCTCAGGTTTGGTATTAGAAGCATTGAGATATCACATCTCATGCTATAGGAATGGTCTCAGGATTGGAATGGGTAGGAGTTGGATATTACATTCTTGCTATAGGAAGGGTCTCATGTTTGGAATGGGAAGGAGTTGGATATCACATATGCTATAGGAAGGGTCTCAGGTTTGGAACGGGAAGGAGTTGGATATCACATCTCATGTTATAGGAAGGGTCTCAGGTTTGGTATAAGCATTGAGATATCACATCTCTGCTATCGGAAGTGGCTCAGGATTGGAATGGGAAGGAGTTGGATATCCCATCTCATGTTATAGGACGGGTCTCTGGTTTGGTATTAGAATCATTGAGATATCACATCGCATGCTGTAGGAAGGGTCTAAGGATTGGAATGGGATGGACTTGGATATCACATCTCATGCTATAGGTAGGCTCTCAGGTTTGGTATAAGCATTGAGATATCACATCTCATGCTATAGGAAGGGTCTCAGGATTGGAATGGGAAGGATTTGGATATCACATCTCATGCTATAGGAAGGGTCTCAGGTTTGGTATAAGCATGGAGATATCACTTCTCATGCTATAGGAAGTGTCTCAGGATTGGAATTGGAAGGAGTTGGATATCACATCTCATGTTATAGGAAGGATCTCAGGTTTGGTATTAGAAGCATCGAGACATCACATCTCATGCTATAGGAAGTGTCTCAGGATTGGAATGGGAAGGAGTTGGATATCACATCTCATGCTAAAGGGAGGGTCTCAGGTTTGGAAGGGGAAGGATTTGGATATTACATCTCGTGTTATAGGAATGATCTCAGGTTTGGTATTAGAAGCATTGAGATATCACATCTCATGCTATCGGAAGGATCTCAGGTTTGGTATTAGAAGCATTGAGATATCAAAACTCATGCTATAGGAAGGGTCTCAGGATTGGAATGGGAAGGAGTTCGATATCACATCTCATGCTATAGGAAGGGTCTCAGGATTGGAATGGGAAGGATTTTTATATGACATCTCATGCCATAGGAAGGATCTCAGGTTTGGTATTAGAAGCATTGAGACATCACATCTCATGTTATAGGAAGGGTCTCAGGATTGGAATGAGAAGGAGTTGGATATCACATCTCATGCTATAGGAAGGGTCTCAGGTTTGGTATAAGCATTGAGATATCACATCTCATGCTATAGGAAGGGTCTCAGGATTGGAATGGGAAGGAGTTGTATATGACATCTGTAAGGATATTTGGCGTGTTATAGCACAGAGTACAGCACTACTGCACAGGTAGCATTTTTTTTTTGATGCAGCACCACCACATGGGTGTGGTGCATTGCTATATGTGTTGCCAGAGTGACATGGACATATAAGTAAAGACAGGCTATTCAGTCAAAAACGATTTTTACATATAAGATGCAAATCTATTTTTACAGTTAAAAGCACACATGTGCACATTCAAAATGCACACTATTTTTCACCTGAAATGCCTATGTTGCAAGAGACACATTTGAAAATTAATAAATAACCTTATTAATAACTAACCTGACTAATAAAACTTCATTTAACATAACCCACTAATAAAAATGTGTCTCCACTGCAGAATTAGGCCTACTCTGAAAGTGAACTTTTAAACGCACATTCATTTTTTTTCTCTGCTGCTCTGTCCACATAACTACAGGAAGCAAAGAGCTCGAAGGAACAGGAAATCAGTTTGTTACAATTTTTACTGTAGAAGTGAGCCATTGTGTAGTGAGGGAGGAGATGACATGATTGATTCTGATTGGAGCAGCGTCATAGCAAGTATCATGCTAGAGGCTGTGATTAGAACTTTGCTGGAGAAGCTTGAGGGGAGGGAGAACAATCGAGATCTTGCAGAGCTGGGAGAAGGATCTGTTTCCTGGCTGAGGCATTCCTGCTGCAAAAGCTGAGAGTTCCAGGCAATAACCCCGGTTTGAGAACGGCAGACGCTTGTTCTCACTGGGTTGATTTTCAAGGGAGCCAAATTCAGAAAGAGAATAGCCGAAGAAAACTCATGCTGAACAGATAAGGTAATTACAGAAGCGAGTGGGAGCTGTGCGAAAGTGTGCGAAACTGTTCAGTCAGTGTATTAAAGGGAGTCTCAGTCTCTTATCAGCATATTTAATGTTACCAATTGAATATATTCTCGCAGCTCTCTGTTCATTTTATCACAAATAATGTTGCACCATTTCATTTATTTCTGTAAAAAAAGTTAAACTGTGTTTAAAAGAAATTGCTATAATACAAAAACATTTGAAAACAGATAGCTAGTGTGTATTATTTCTTTCTTTCATTTTGCATGGGAAAAGGTTTAAACATGGGTAGATTTTTAAACAGTGCAATTGTCATTTTAAAACAGATGTGTGCATGATTCTATTCAGTATGGACAGTTGTGAGTGACTGTTTGTAGCATAGCCTGTTGGAGGTACATGAGTCAACGGGAAGAGAGACTCCCTGGACATAGTTCCCTACCGTATATAAGGTAGTGGAAATTACCACAAAAATACCACAATAGCCCATGGTGGCACACAACACTAACACTGAAAATGTGGTATCCCTAAAATGTAGGCCTGAGGTCTCTCTAGTGATCAAGAACAATCTAGATAAAAAACAAGGGATGTTGGATATTGGGGCCACAAATAAACCAACCACTATACCAACCAACCACGCAAACTACCGCGCACATCATCTAAATAGGTCTGAATTCTGAAATAATGCAATGTATTATTGTCATGTGTGACCCAATATGAATACAGAGAGTGATTATTGCTAAAGGTATTTTGGCGGTAAGAAAATACCGCAAAGCCCCAAATATCCACAAAATTCCCAACACATCTCATGCCACAGGAAGGGTCTCAGGTTTGGTATAAGCATTGAGATATCACATCTCTGCTATCGGAAGGGTCTCAGGATTGGAATGGGAAGGAGTTGGATATCCCATATTATGTTATAGGAAGGGTCTCAGGTTTGGTATTAGAAGCATTGAGATATCACATCTCATGCTATAGGAAGGGTCTCAGGATTGGAATGGGAAGGACTTGGATATCACATCTCATGCTATAGGGAGGGTCTCACGTTTGGAAAGGGAAGGAGTTGGATATCACATTTCATGTTAGAGGTAGGATCTCAGGTTTGGTATTAGAAGCATTGAGATATCACATCTCATGCTATCGGAAGTATCTCAGGTTTGGTATTAGAGGCATTGAGATATCACATCTCATGCTATCTATCATAAGGGTCTCAGGATTGGAATGGGAAGGAGTTGGATATCACATCTCATGCTAAAGGGAGGGTCTCAGGTTTGGAAGGGAAAGAATTTGGATATCACATCACATGTTATAAGAAGGATCTCAGGTTTGGTATTAGAAGCATTGAGATATCACATCTCATGCTATCGGAAGGGTCTCAGGATTGGAATGGGAAGGAGTTGGATATCACATCTCATGCTAAAGGGAGGGTCTCAGGTTTGGAAGGGGAAGGATTTGGATATCACATCTCATGTTATAGGAAGGATCTCAGGTTTGGTATTAGAAGCATTGAGATATCACATCTCATGCTATCGGAAGTATCTCAGGTTTGGTATTAGAGGCATTGAGATATCACATCTCATGCTATCTATCATAAGGGTCTCAGGATTGGAATGGGAAGGAGTTGGATATCACATCTCATGCTAAAGGGAGGGTCTCAGGTTTGGAAGGGGAAGGATTTGGATATCACATCACATGTTATAAGAAGGATCTCAGGTTTGGTATTAGAAGCATTGAGATATCACATCTAATGCTATCGGAAGGGTCTCAGGATTGGAATGGGAAGGAGTCGGATATCACATCTCATGCTATAGGAAGGCTCTCAGGTTTGGAAGGGGAAAGAGTTGGATATCACATTTCATGTTAGAGGTAGGATCTCAGGTTTGGTATTAGAGGCATTGAGATATCACATCTCATGCTATCAGAAGGGTCTCAGGATTGGAATGGGAAGGAGTTGGATATCACATCTCATGCTAAAGGGAGGGTCTCAGGTTTGGAAGGGGAAGGATTTGGATATCACGTCTCATGTTATAGGAAGGATCTCAGGTTTGGTATTAGAAGCATTGAGATATCACATCTCATGCTATCGGAAGGATCTCAGGTTTGGTATTAGAGGCATTGAGATATCACATCTCATGCTAAAGGGAGGGTCTCAGGTTTGGAAGGGGAAGGATTTGGATATCACATCTCTTGTTATAGGAAGGATCACAGGTTTGGTATTAGAAGCATTGAGATATCACATCTCATGCTATCGGAAGGGTCTCAGGATTGGAATGGGAAGGAGTTGGATATCACATCTCATGCTAAAGGGAGGGTCTCAGGTTTGGAAGGGGAAGGATTTGGATATCACATCTCATGTTATAGGAAGGATCTCAGGTTTGGTATTAGAAGCATTGAGATATCACATCTCATGCTATCGGAAGTATCTCAGGTTTGGTATTAGAGGCATTGAGATATCACATCTCATGCTATCTATCATAAGGGTCTCAGGATTGGAATGGGAAGGAGTTGGATATCACATCTCATGCTAAAGGGAGGGTCTCAGGTTTGGAAGGGGAAGGATTTGGATATCACATCACATGTTATAAGAAGGATCTCAGGTTTGGTATTAGAAGCATTGAGATATCACATCTCATGCTATCGGAAGGGTCTCAGGATTGGAATGGGAAGGAGTCGGATATCACATCTCATGCTATAGGAAGGCTCTCAGGTTTGGAAGGGGAAAGAGTTGGATATCACATTTCATGTTAGAGGTAGGATCTCAGGTTTGGTATTAGAGGCATTGAGATATCACATATCATGCTATCAGAAGGGTCTCAGGTTTGGAAGGGGAAGGATTTGGATATCACATCTCTTGTTATAGGAAGGATCACAGGTTTGGTATTAGAAGCATTGAGATATCACAACTCATGCTATCGGAAGGGTCTCAGGATTGGAATGGGACGGAGTTGGATATCACATCTCATGCTAAAGGGAGGGTCTCAGGTTTGGAAGGGGAAGGATGTGGATATCACATTTCATGTTAGAGGTAGGATCTCGGGTTTGGTATTGGAGGCATTGAGATATCACATCTCATGCTATCAGAAGGGTCTCAGGATGGGAATGGGAAGGAGTTGGATATCACATCTCATGCTAAAGGGAGGGTCTCAGGTTTGGAAGGGGAAGGATTTGGATATCACATCTCATGTTATCGGAAGGATCTCAGGTTTGGTATTAGAAGCATTGAGATATCACATCTCATGCTATAGGAAGGGTCTCAGGTTTGGTATTAGAAGCATTGAGATATCAAGTCTCATGGTATAGGAAGGGTCTCAGAATTGGAATGGGAAGGAGTTGGATATCTCAAGCTATAGGAAGGGTCTCAGGATTGGAATGGGAAGGGGTTTGATATCACAACTCATGCCATAGTATGGGTCTCAGGTTTGGTAGAAACATTGGGATATCACATCTCATGCTATCGGAAGGGTATCAGGATTTGATCTGGAAGGAGTTGGATATCCCATCTCATGCTATAGGAAGGGTCTCAGGTTGGAATGGGAAGGAGTTGGATATCACATCTCATGTTATAGGAAGGGTCCCAGGATTGGAATGGGAAGGACTTGGATATCACATTTCATGTTAGAGGAAGGATCTCAGGTTTGGTATTAGAGGCATTAAGATATCACATCTCATGTTATAGGAAGGGTCTCACGTTTGGTATAAGCATTGAGATATCACATCTCATGCTATAGGAAGGGTCTCAGGATTGGAATGGGAAGGAGTTGGATATCACATCTCGAGCTATAGGAAGGGTCTCACGTTTGGTATAAGCATTGAGATATCACATCTCATGCTATAGGAAGGGTCTCAGGATTGGAATAGGAAGGTGTTGGATATCACATCTCATGTTATAGGAAAGATCTCAGGTTTGGTATTAGAAGCATTGCGACATCACATCTCATGTTATAGGAAGGGTCTCAGGATTGGAATGGGAAGAAGTTGGCTATCACATCTCATGCTATAGGAAGGGTCTCAGGTTTGGTATAAGCATTGAGATATCACATCTCATGCTATAGGAAGGGTCTCAGGATTGGAATGGGAAGGAGTTGTATATGACATCTCATGCCATAGGAAGGGTCTCAGGTTTGGAATAAGCATTGAGATATCACATCTCATGCTATAGGAAGGGTCTCAGGATTGGAATGGGACGGACTTGGATATCACATCTCATGCAATAGGGAGGGTCTCAGGTTTGGAACGGGAAGGATTTGGATATCACATCGCATGTTATAGGAAGGATCTCAGGTTTGGTAAGGGAAGGAGTTGGATATCACATTTCATGTTAGAGGTAGGATTTCAGGTTTGGTATTAGAGGCATTGAGGTATCACATCTCATGCTATCAGAAGGGTCTCAGGATTGGAATGGGAAGGAGTTGGATATCACATCTCATGCTAAAGGGAGGGTCTCAGGTTTGGAAGGGGAAGGATTTGGATATCACATCGCATGTTATAGGAAGGATCTCAGGTTTGGTATTAGAATCATTGAGATATCACATCTCATGCTATCGGAAGTATCTCAGGTTTGGTATTAGAGGCATTGAGATATCACATCTCATGCTATCATAAGGGTCGCAGGATTGGAATGGGAAGGAGTTGGATATCACTTCTCATGCTAAAGGGAGGGTCTCAGGTTTGGAAGGGGAAGGATTTGGATATCACATCACATGTTATAAGAAGGATCTCAGGTTTGGTATTAGAAGCATTGAGATATCACATCTCATGCTATCAGAAGGGTCTCAGGATTGGAATGGGAGGGAGTTGGATATCACATCTCATGCTATAGGAAGGGTCTCAGGTTTGGAAAGGGAAGGAGTTGGATATCACATCTCATGTTATAGGAAGAGTCTCAGGTTTGGTATAAGCATTGAGATATCACATCTCTGCAATCGGAAGTGTCTCAGGATTGGGATGGGAAGGAGTTGAATATCACATCTCATGCTATAGGAAGGGTCTCAGGTTTGGAACGGGAAGGAGTTGGATATCCCATCTCATGTTATAGGACAGGTCTCAGGTTTGGTATTAGAAGCATTGAGATATCACATCGCATGCTGTAGGAAGGGTCTCAGGATTGGAATGGGAAGGAGTTGGATATTACATCTCATGCTATAGGAAGGGTCTCAGGTTTGGTATAAGCATTGAGATATCACATCTCTGCTATCGGAAGTGTCTCAGGATTGGAATGGGAAGGAGTTGGATATCCCATCTCATGTTATAGGACGGGTCTCAGGTTTGTTATTAGAATCATTGAGATATCATATTGCATGCTGTAGGAAGGGTCTAAGGATTGGAATGGGAAGGTCTTGAATATCACATCTCATGCTATAGGTAGGCTCTCAGGTTTGGAAAGGGAAGGAGTTGGATATCACATTTCATGTTAGAGGAAGGATCTCAGGTTTGGTATTAGAGGCATTGAGATATCACATCTCATGCTATAGGAAGGGTCTCAGGATTGGAATGGGAAGGAGTTGGATATCACATTTCATGCTATAGGAAGGGTCTCAGGTTTGGTATAAGCATTGAGATGTCACATCTCATGCTATAGGAAGGGTCTCAGGATTGGAATGGGAAGGAGTTGGATATCACATCTCATGTTATAGGAAGGATCTCAGGTTTGGTATTAGAAGCATTGAGATATCACATCTCATGCTATAGGAAGGGTCTCAGGATTGGAATGGGAAGGAGTTGTATATGACATCTCATGCCATAGGAAGGGTCTCAGGTTTGGTATAAGCATTGAGATATCACATCTCTGCTATCGGAAGGGTCTCAGGATTGGAATGGGAAGGAGTTGGATATCCCATCTCATGTTATAGGAAGAGTCTCAGGTTTGGTATTAGAAGCATTGAGATATCACATCTGATGCTATAGGAAGGGTATCAGGATTGGATTTGGAAGGAGTTGGATATCACATCTCATGTTATAGGAAGGGTCTCAGGATTGGAATGGGAAGGACTTGGATATCACATCTCATGCTATAGGAAGGCTCTCAGGTTTGGAAGGGGAAGGAGTTGGATATCACATTTCATGTTAGAGGTAGGATCTCAGGTTTGGTATTAGAGGCATTGAGATATCACATCTCATGCTATCAGAAGGGTCCCAGGATTGGAATGGGAAGGAGTTGGATATCACATCTCATGCTAAAGGGAGAGTCTCAGGTTTGGAAGGGGAAGGATTTGGATATCACGTCTCATGTTATAGGAAGGATCACAGGTTTGGTATTAGAAGCATTGAGATATCACATCTCATGCTATCGAAAGGATCTCAGGTTTGGTATTAGAGGCATTGAGATATCACATCTCATGCTAAAGGGAGGGTCTCAGGTTTGGAAGGGGAAGGATTTGGATATCACATCTCTTGTTATAGGAAGGATCACAGGTTTGGTATTAGAAGCATTGAGATATCACATCTCATGCTATCGGAAGGGTCTCAGGATTGGAATGGGAAGGAGTTGGATATCACATCTCATGCTAAAGGGAGGGTCTCAGGTTTGGAAGGGGAAGGATTTGGATATCACATCTCTTGTTATAGGAAGGATCACAGGTTTGGTATTAGAAGCATTGAGATATCACATCTCATGCTATCGGAAGGGTCTCAGGATTGGAACGGGAAGGAGTCGGATATCACATCTCATGCTATAGGAAGGCTCTCAGGTTTGGAAGGGGAAAGAGTTGGATATCACATTTCATGTTAGAGGTAGGATCTCAGGTTTGGTATTAGAGGCATTGAGATATCACATCTCATGCTATCTATCATAAGGGTCTCAGGATTGGAATGGGAAGGAGTTGGATATCACATCTCATGCTAAAGGGAGGGTCTCAGGTTTGGAAGGGGAAGGATTTGGATATCACATCACATGTTATAAGAAGGATCTCAGGTTTGGTATTAGAAGCATTGAGATATCACATCTCATGCTATCGGAAGGGTCTCAGGATTGGAATGGGAAGGAGTCGGATATCACATCTCATGCTATAGGAAGGCTCTCAGGTTTGGAAGGGGAAAGAGTTGGATATCACATTTCATGTTAGAGGTAGGATCTCAGGTTTGGTATTAGAGGCATTGAGATATCACATCTCATGCTATCAGAAGGGTCTCAGGATTGGAATGGGAAGGAGTTGGATATCACATCTCATGCTAAAGGGAGGGTCTCAGGTTTGGAAGGGGAAGGATTTGGATATCACGTCTCATGTTATAGGAAGGATCTCAGGTTTGGTATTAGAAGCATTGAGATATCACATCTCATGCTATCGGAAGGATCTCAGGTTTGGTATTAGAGGCATTGAGATATCACATCTCATGCTAAAGGGAGGGTCTCAGGTTTGGAAGGGGAAGGATTTGGATATCACATCTCTTGTTATAGGAAGGATCACAGGTTTGGTATTAGAAGCATTGAGATATCACATCTCATGCTATCGGAAGGGTCTCAGGATTGGAATGGGAAGGAGTTGGATATCACATCTCATGCTAAAGGGAGGGTCTCAGGTTTGGAAGGGGAAGGATTTGGATATCACATCTCATGTTATAGGAAGGATCTCAGGTTTGGTATTAGAAGCATTGAGATATCACATCTCATGCTATCGGAAGTATCTCAGGTTTGGTATTAGAGGCATTGAGATATCACATCTCATGCTATCTATCATAAGGGTCTCAGGATTGGAATGGGAAGGAGTTGGATATCACATCTCATGCTAAAGGGAGGGTCTCAGGTTTGGAAGGGGAAGGATTTGGATATCACATCACAAGTTATAAGAAGGATCTCAGGTTTGGTATTAGAAGCATTGAGATATCACATCTCATGCTATCAGAAGGGTCTCAGGATTGGAATGGGAAGGAGTTGGATATCACATCTCATGCTAAAGGGAGAGTCTCAGGTTTGGAAGGGGAAGGATTTGGATATCACATCTCATGTTATCGGAAGGATCTCAGGTTTGGTATTAGAAGTATTGAGATATCACATCTCATGCTATCAGAAGGGTCTCAGGATTGGAATGGGAAGGAGTTGGATATCACATTTCATGCTATAGGAAGGCTCTCAGGTTTGGAAGGGGAAAGAGTTGGATATCACATTTCATGTTAGAGGTAGGATCTCAGGTTTGGTATTAGAGGCATTGAGATATCACATCTCATGCTATCAGAAGGGTCTCAGGATTGGAATGGGAAGTAGTTGGATATCACATCTCATGCTAAAGGGAGGGTCTCAGGTTTGGAAGGGTAAGGATTTGGATATCACGTCTCATGTTATAGGAAGGATCTCAGGTTTGGTATTAGAAGCATTGAGATATCACATCTCATGCTATCGGAAGGATCTCAGGTTTGGTATTAGAGGCATTGAGATATCACATCTCATGCTATCGGAAGGGTCTCAGGATTGGAATGGGACGGAGTTGGATATCACATCTCATGCTAAAGGGAGGGTCTCAGGTTTGGAAGGGGAAGGATGTGGATATCACATTTCATGTTAGAGGTAGGATCTCAGGTTTGGTATTGGAGGCATTGAGATATCACATCTCATGCTATCAGAAGGGTCTCAGGATGGGAATGGGAAGGAGTTGGATATCACATCTCATGCTAAAGGGAGGGTCTCAGGTTTGGAAGGGGAAGGATTTGGATATCACATCTCATGTTATCGGAAGGATCTCAGGTTTGGTATTAGAAGCATTGAGATATCACATCTCATGCTATAGGAAGGGTCTCAGGTTTGGTATTAGAAGCATTGAGATATCAAGTCTCATGGTATAGGAAGGGTCTCAGAATTGGAATGGGAAGGAGTTGGATATCTCAAGCTATAGGAAGGGTCTCAGGATTGGAATGGGAAGGGGTTTGATATCACAACTCATGCCATAGTATGGGTCTCAGGTTTGGTATTAGAGGCATTGAGATATCACATCTCATGCTATCAGAAGGGTCTCAGGATTGGAATGGGAAGTAGTTGGATATCACATCTCATGCTAAAGGGAGGGTCTCAGGTTTGGAAGGGTAAGGATTTGGATATCACGTCTCATGTTATAGGAAGGATCTCAGGTTTGGTATTAGAAGCATTGAGATATCACATCTCATGCTATCGGAAGGATCTCAGGTTTGGTATTAGAGGCATTGAGATATCACATATCATGCTATCGGAAGGGTCTCAGGATTGGAATGGGACGGAGTTGGATATCACATCTCATGCTAAAGGGAGGGTCTCAGGTTTGGAAGGGGAAGGATGTGGATATCACATTTCATGTTAGAGGTAGGATCTCAGGTTTGGTATTGGAGGCATTGAGATATCACATCTCATGCTATCAGAAGGGTCTCAGGATGGGAATGGGAAGGAGTTGGATATCACATCTCATGTTATCGGAAGGATCTCAGGTTTGGTATTAGAAGCATTGAGATATCACATCTCATGCTATAGGAAGGGTCTCAGGTTTGGTATTAGAAGCATTGAGATATCAAGTCTCATGGTATAGGAAGGGTCTCAGAATTGGAATGGGAAGGAGTTGGATATCTCAAGCTATAGGAAGGGTCTCAGGATTGGAATGGGAAGGGGTTTGATATCACAACTCATGCCATAGTATGGGTCTCAGGTTTGGTAGAAACATTGGGATATCACATCTCATGCTATCGGAAGGGTATCAGGATTTGATCTGGAAGTAGTTGGATATCCCATCTCATGCTATAGGAAGGGTCTCAGGTTGGAATGGGAAGGAGTTGGATATCACATCTCATGTTATAGGAAGGGTCCCAGGATTGGAATGGGAAGGACTTGGATATCACATTTCATGTTAGAGGAAGGATCTCAGGTTTGGTATTAGAGGCATTAAGATATCACATCTCATGTTATAGGAAGGGTCTCACGTTTGGTATAAGCATTGAGATATCACATCTCATGCTATAGGAAGGGTCTCAGGATTGGAATGGAAGAAGTTGGATATCACATCTCGAGCTATAGGAAGGGTCTCACGTTTGGTATAAGCATTGAGATATCACATCTCATGCTATAGGAAGGGTCTCAGGATTGGAATGGGAAGGTGTTGGATATCACATCTCATGTTATAGGAAAGATCTCAGGTTTGGTATTAGAAGCATTGCGACATCACATCTCATGTTATAGGAAGGGTCTCAGGATTGGAATGGGAAGAAGTTGGCTATCACATCTCATGCTATAGGAAGTGTCTCAGGTTTGGTATAAGCATTGAGATATCACATCTCATGCTATAGGAAGGGTCTCAGGATTGGAATGGGAAGGAGTTGTATATGACATCTCATGCCATAGGAAGGGTCTCAGGTTTGGAATAAGCATTGAGATATCACATCTCATGCTATAGGAAGGGTCTCAGGATTGGAATGGGACGGACTTGGATATCACATCTCATGCTATAGGGAGGGTCTCAGGTTTGGAACGGGAAGGATTTGGATATCACATCGCATGTTATAGGAAGGATCTCAGGTTTGGTAAGGGAAGGAGTTGGATATCACATTTCATGTTAGAGGTAGGATCTCAGGTTTGGTATTAGAGGCATTGAGGTATCACATCTCATGCTATCAGAAGGGTCTCAGGATTGGAATGGGAAGGAGTTGGATATCACATCTCATGCTAAAGGGAGGGTCTCAGGTTTGGAAGGGGAAGGATTTGGATATCACATCGCATGTTATAGGAAGGATCTCAGGTTTGGTATTAGAATCATTGAGATATCACATCTCATGCTATCGGAAGTATCTCAGGTTTGGTATTAGAGGCATTGAGATATCACATCTCATGCTATCATAAGGGTCTCAGGATTGGAATGGGAAGGAGTTGGATATCACTTCTCATGCTAAAGGGAGGGTCTCAGGTTTGGAAGGGGAAGGATTTGGATATCACATCACATGTTATAAGAAGGATCTCAGGTTTGGTATTAGAAGCATTGAGATATCACAGCTCATGCTATCAGAAGGGTCTCAGGATTGGAATGGGAGGGAGTTGGATATCACATCTCATGCTATAGGAAGGGTCTCAGGTTTGGAACGGGAAGGAGTTGGATATCACATCTCATGTTATAGGAAGAGTCTCAGGTTTGGTATAAGCATTGAGATATCACATCTCTGCAATCGGAAGTGTCTCAGGATTGGGATGGGAAGGAGTTGGATATCACATCTCATGCTATAGGAAGGGTCTCAGGTTTGGAACGGGAAGGAGTTGGATATCCCATCTCATGTTATAGGACAGGTCTCAGGTTTGGTATTAGAAGCATTGAGATATCACATCGCATGCTGTAGGAAGGGTCTCAGGATTGGAATGGGAAGGAGTTGGATATTACATCTCATGCTATAGGAAGGGTCTCAGGTTTGGTATAAGCATTGAGATATCACATCTCTGCTATCGGAAGTGTCTCAGGATTGGAATGGGAAGGAGTTGGATATCCCATCTCATGTTATAGGACGGGTCTCAGGTTTGTTATTAGAATCATTGAGATATCATATTGCATGCTGTAGGAAGGGTCTAAGGATTGGAATGGGAAGGTCTTGAATATCACATCTCATGCTATAGGTAGGCTCTCAGGTTTGGAAAGGGAAGGAGTTGGATATCACATTTCATGCTATAGGAAGGGTCTCAGGTTTGGTATAAGCATTGAGATGTCACATCTCATGCTATAGGAAGGGTCTCAGGATTGGAATGGGAAGGAATTGGATATCACATCTCATGTTATAGGAAGGATCTCAGGTTTGGTATTAGAAGCATTGAGATATCACATCTCATGCTATAGGAAGGGTATCAGGATTGGAATGGGAAGGAGTTGTATATGACATCTCATGCCATAGGAAGGGTCTCAGGTTTGGTATAAGCATTGAGATATCACATCTCTGCTATCGGAAGGGTCTCAGGATTGGATTGGGAAGGAGTTGGATATCCCATCTCATGTTATAGGAAGAGTCTCAGGTTTGGTATTAGAAGCATTGAGATATCACATCTGATGCTATAGGAAGTGTCTCAGGATTGGAATGGGAAGGAGTTTGATATCACATCTCATGCCATGTATGGGTCTCAGGTTTTGTAGAAGCATTGGGATATCACATCTCATGCTATCGGAAGGGTATCAGGATTGGATTTGGAAGGAGTTGGATATCACATCTCATGTTATAGGAAGGGTCTCAGGATTGGAATGGGAAGGACTTGGATATCACATCTCATGCTATAGGAAGGCTCTCAGGTTTGGAAGGGGAAGGAGTTGGATATCACATTTCATGTTAGAGGTAGGATCTCAGGTTTGGTATTAGAGGCATTGAGATATCACATCTCATGCTATCAGAAGGGTCTCAGGATTGGAATGGGAAGGAGTTGGATATCACATCTCATGCTAAAGGGAGGGTCTCAGGTTTGGAAGGGGAAGGATTTGGATATCACATCTCATGTTATAGGAAGGATCTCAGGTTTGGTATTAGAAGCACTGAGATATCACATCTCATGCTATCGGAAGGATCTCAGGTTTGGTATTAGAGGCATTGAGATATCACATCTCATGCTATCAGAAGGGTCTCAGGATTGGAATGGGAAGGAGTCGGATATCACATCTCATGCTAAAGGGAGGGTCTCAGGTTTGGAAGTGGAAGGATTTGGATATCACATCTCATGTTATAGGAAGGATCTCAGGTTTGGTATTAGAAGCATTGAGATATCACATCTCATGCTATAGGAAGGGTCTCAGGATTGGAATGGGAAGGAGTTGGATATCACATCTCAAGCTATAGAAAGGGTCTCAGGATTGGAATGGGAAGGAGTTGGATATCACATCTCAAGCTATAGTAAGGGTCTCAGGATTGGAATGGGAAGGAGTTGGATATCACATCTCATGCTATAGGAAGGGTCTCAGGTTTGGTATTAGCATTGAGATATCCCATCTCATGCTATAGGAAGGGTCTCAGGTTTGGAATCGGAAGGAGTTGTATATGACATCTCATGCCATAGGTAGGGTCTCAGGTTTGGTATAAGCATTGAGATATCACATCTCTGCTATCGGAAGGGTCTCAGGATTGGAATGGGAAGGAGTTGGATATCCCATCTCGTTATAGGAAGGGTCTCAGGTTTTGTATTAGAAGCATTGAGATATCACATCTCATGGTATAGGACGGGTCTCAGAATTGGAATGGGAAGGAGTTAGATATCACTTCTCAAGCTATAGGAAGGGTCTCAGGATTGGAATGGGAAGGAGTTGGATATCACATCTCATGCTAAAGGGAGGGTCTCAGGTTTGGAAGGGGAAGGATTTGGATATCACATCGCATGTTATAGGAAGGATCTCAGGTTTGGTATTAGAATCATTGAGATATCACATCTCATGCTATCGGAAGTATCTCAGGTTTGGTATTAGAGGCATTGAGATATCACATCTCATGCTATCTATCATAAGGGTCTCAGGATTGGAATGGGAAGGAGTTGGATATCACTTCTCATGCTAAAGGGAGGGTCTCAGGTTTGGAAGGGGAAGGATTTGGATATCACATCACATGTTATAAGAAGGATCTCAGGTTTGGTATTAGAAGCATTGAGATATCACATCTCATGCTATCAGAAGGGTCTCAGGATTGGAATGGGAGGGAGTTGGATATCACATCTCATGCTATAGGAAGGGTCTCAGGTTTGGAACGGGAAGGAGTTGGATATCACATCTCATGTTATAGGAAGAGTCTCAGGTTTTGTATAAGCATTGAGATATCACATCTCTGCAATCGGAAGTGTCTCAGGATTGGGATGGGAAGGAGTTGGATATCACATCTCATGCTATAGGAAGGGTCTCAGGTTTGGAACGGGAAGGAGTTGGATATCCCATCTCATGTTGTAGGACGGGTCTCAGGTTTGGTATTAGAAGCATTGAGATATCACATCGCATGCTGTAGGAAGGGTCTCAGGATTGGAATGGGAAGGAGTTGGATATTACATCTCATGCTATAGGAAGGGTCTCAGGTTTGGTATAAGCATTGAGATATCACATCTCTGCTATCGGAAGTGTCTCAGGATTGGAATGGGAAGGAGTTGGATAACCCATCTCATGTTATAGGACGGGTCTCAGGTTTGTTATTAGAATCATTGAGATATCATATTGCATGCTGTAGGAAGGGTCTAAGGATTGGAATGGGAAGGACTTGAATATCACATCTCATGCTATAGGTAGGCTCTCAGGTTTGGAAAGGGAAGGAGTTGGATATCACATTTCATGTTAGAGGAAGGATCTCAGGTTTGGTATTAGAGGCATTGAGATATCACATCTCATGCTATAGGAAGGGTCTCAGGATTGGAATGGGAAGGAGTTGGATATCACATTTCATGCTATAGGAAGGGTCTCAGGTTTGGTATAAGCATTGAGATGTCACATCTCATGCTATAGGAAGGGTCTCAGGATTGGAATGGGAAGGAGTTGGATATCACATCTCATGTTATAGGAAGGATCTCAGGTTTGGTATTAGAAGCATTGAGATATCACATCTCATGCTATAGGAAGGGTCTCAGGATTGGAATGGGAAGGAGTTGTATATGACATCTCATGCCATAGGAAGGGTCTCAGGTTTGGTATAAGCATTGAGATATCACATCTCTGCTATCGGAAGGGTCTCAGGATTGGAATGGGAAGGAGTTGGATATCCCATCTCATGTTATAGGAAAAGTCTCAGGTTTGGTATTAGAAGCATTGAGATATCACATCTGATGCTATAGGAAGTGTCTCAGGATTGGAATGGGAAGGAGTTTGATATCACATCTCATGCCATGTATGGGTCTCAGGTTTTGTAGAAGCATTGGGATATCACATCTCATGCTATCGGAAGGGTATCAGGATTGGATTTGGAAGGAGTTGGATATCCGATCTCATGTTATAGGAAGGGTCTCAGGATTGGAATGGGAAGGACTTGGATATCACATCTCATGCTATAGGAAGGCTCTCAGGTTTGGAAGGGGAAGGAGTTGGATATCACATTTCAATTTAGAGGTAGGATCTCAGGTTTGGTATTAGAGGCATTGAGATATCACATATCATGCTATCAGAAGGGTCTCAGGATTGGAATGGGAAGGAGTTGGATATCACATCTCATGCTAAAGGGAGGGTCTCAGGTTTGGAAGGGGAAGGATTTGGATATCACGTCTCATGTTATAGGAAGGATCTCAGGTTTGGTATTAGAAGCATTGAGATATCACATCTCATGCTATCGGAAGGATCTCAGGTTTGGTATTAGAGGCATTGAGATATCACATCTCATGCTAAAGGGAGGGTCTCAGGTTTGGAAGGGGAAGGATTTGGATATCACATCTCTTGTTATAGGAAGGATCACAGGTTTGGTATTAGAGGCATTGAGATATCACATCTCATGCTATCGGAAGGGTCTCAGGATTGGAATGGGAAGGAGTTGGATATCACATCTCATGCTAAAGGGAGGGTCTCAGGTTTGGAAGGGGAAGGATTTGGATATCACATCTCATGTTATAGGAAGGATCTCAGGTTTGGTATTAGAGGCATTGAGATATCACATCTCATGGTATCTATCATAAGGGTCTCAGGATTGGAATGGGAAGGAGTTGGATATCACATCTCATGCTAAAGGGAGGGTCTCAGGTTTGGAAGGGGAAGGATTTGGATATCACATCACATGTTATAAGAAGGATCTCAGGTTTGGTATTAGAAGCATTGAGATATCACATCTCATGCTATCGGAAGGGTCTCAGGATTGGAACGGGAAGGAGTCGGATATCACATCTCATGCTATAGGAAGGCTCTCAGGTTTGGAAGGGGAAAGAGTTGGATATCACATTTCATGTTAGAGGTAGGATCTCAGGTTTGGTATTAGAGGCATTGAGATATCACATCTCATGCTATCAGAAGGGTCTCAGGATTGGAATGGGAAGGATTTGGATATCACATCTCATGCTAAAGGGAGGGTCTCAGGTTTGGAAGGGGAAGGATTTGGATATCACGTCTCATGTTATAGGAAGGATCTCAGGTTTGGTATTAGAAGCATTGAGATATCACATCTCATGCTATCGGAAGGATCTCAGGTTTGGTGGTTTGGTATTAGAGGCATTGAGATATCACATCTCATGCTAAAGGGAGGGTCTCAGGTTTGGAAGGGGAAGGATTTGGATATCACATCTCTTGTTATAGGAAGGATCACAGGTTTGGTATTAGAAGCATTGAGATATCACATCTCATGCTATCGGAAGGGTCTCAGGATTGGAATGGGACGGAGTTGGATATCACATCTCATGCTAAAGGGAGGGTCTCAGGTTTGGAAGGGGAAGGATGTGGATATCACATTTCATGTTAGAGGTAGGATCTCAGGTTTGGTATTGGAGGCATTGAGATATCACATCTCATGCTATCAGAAGGGTCTCAGGATGGGAATGGGAAGGAGTTGGATATCACATCTCATGCTAAAGGGAGGGTCTCAGGTTTGGAAGGGGAAGGATTTGGATATCACATCTCATGTTATCGGAAGGATCTCAGGTTTGGTATTAGAAGCATTGAGATATCACATCTCATGCTATAGGAAGGGTCTCAGGTTTGGTATTAGAAGCATTGAGATATCAAGTCTCATGGTATAGGAAGGGTCTCAGAATTGGAATGGGAAGGAGTTGGATATCTCAAGCTATAGGAAGGGTCTCAGGATTGGAATGGGAAGGGGTTTGATATCACAACTCATGCCATAGTATGGGTCTCAGGTTTGGTAGAAACATTGGGATATCACATCTCATGCTATCGGAAGGGTATCAGGATTTGATTTGAAAGGAGTTGGATATCCCATCTCATGCTATAGGAAGGGTCTCAGGTTGGAATGGGAAGGAGTTGGATATCACATCTCATGTTATAGGAAGGATCCCAGGATTGGAATGGGAAGGACTTGGATATCATATCTCATGCTATAGGAAGGCTCTCAGGTTTGGAAGGGGAAGGAGTTGGATATCACATTTCATGTTAGAGGAAGGATCTCAGGTTTGGTATTAGAGGCATTAAGATATCACATCTCATGTTATAGGAAGGGTCTCACGTTTGGTATAAGCATTGAGATATCACATCTCATGCTATAGGAAGGGTCTCAGGATTGGAATGGGAAGGAGTTGGATATCACATCTCAAGCTATAGGAAGGGTCTCACGTTTGGTATAAGCATTGAGATATCACATCTCATGCTATAGGAAGGGTCTCAGGATTGGAATGGGAAGGAGTTGTATATGACATCTCATGCCATAGGAAGGGTCTCAGGTTTGGAATAAGCATTGAGATATCACATCTCATGCTATAGGAAGGGTCTCAGGATTGGAATGGGACGGACTTGGATATCACATCTCATGCTATAGGGAGGGTCTCAGGTTTGGAAGGGGAAGGATTTGGATATCACATCGCATGTTATAGGAAGGATCTCAGGTTTGGTAAGGGAAGGAGTTGGATATCACATTTCATGTTAGAGGTAGGATCTCAGGTTTGGTATTAGAAGCATTGCGACATCACATCTCATGTTATAGGAAGGATCTCAGGATTGGAATGGGAAGAAGTTGGCTATCACATCTCATGCTATAGGAAGGGTCTCAGGTTTGGTATAAGCATTGAGATATCACATCTCATGCTATAGGAAGGGTCTCAGGATTGGAATGGGAAGGAGTTGTATATGACATCTCATGCCATAGGAAGGGTCTCAGGTTTGGAATAAGCATTGAGATATCACATCTCATGCTATAGGAAGGGTCTCAGGATTGGAATGGGACGGACTTGGATATCACATCTCATGCTATAGGGAGGGTCTCAGGTTTGGAAGGGGAAGGATTTGGATATCACATCGCATGTTATAGGAAGGATCTCAGGTTTGGTAAGGGAAGGAGTTGGATATCACATTTCATGTTAGAGGTAGGATCTCAGGTTTGGTATTAGAGGCATTGAGGTATCACATCTCATGCTATCAGAAGGGTCTCAGGATTGGAATGGGAAGGAGTTGGATATCACATCTCATGCTAAAGGGAGGGTCTCAGGTTTGGAAGGGGAAGGATTTGGATATCACATCGCATGTTATAGGAAGGATCTCAGGTTTGGTATTAGAATCATTGAGATATCACATCTCATGCTATCGGAAGTATCTCAGGTTTGGTATTAGAGGCATTGAGATATCACATCTCATGCTATCACAAGGGTCTCGGGATTGGAATAGGAAGGAGTTGGACATCACTTCTCATGCTAAAGGGAGGGTCTCAGGTTTGGAAGGGGAAGGATTTGGATATCACATCACATGTTATAAGAAGGATCTCAGGTTTGGTATTAGAAGCATTGAGATATCACATCTCATGCTATCAGAAGGGTCTCAGGATTGGAATGGGAAGGAGTTGGATATCACATCTCATGCTATAGGAAGGGTCTCAGGTTTGGAACGGGAAGGAGTTGGATATCACATCTCATGTTATAGGAAGAGTCTCAGGTTTGGTATATGCATTGAGATATCACATCTCTGCAATCGGAAGTGTCTCAGGATTGGGATGGGAAGGAGTTGGATATCACATCTCATGCTATAGGAAGGGTCTCAGGTTTGGAACGGGAAGGAGTTGGATATCCCATCTCATGTTATAGGACGGGTCTCAGGTTTGGTATTAGAAGCATTGAGATATCACATCGCATGCTGTAGGAAGGGTCTCAGGATTGGAATGGGAAGGAGTTGGATATTACATCTCATGCTATAGGAAGGGTCTCAGGTTTGGTATAAGCATTGAGATATCACATCTCTGCTATCAGAAGTGTCTCAGGATTGGAATGGGAAGGAGTTGGATATCCCATCTCATGTTATAGGACGGGTCTCAGGTTTGTTATTAGAATCATTGAGATATCATATTGCATGCTGTAGGAAGGGTCTAAGGATTGGAATGGGAAGGACTTGAATATCACATCTCATGCTATAGGTAGGCTCTCAGGTTTGGAAAGGGAAGGAGTTGGATATCACATTTCATGTTAGAGGAAGGATCTCAGGTTTGGTATTAGAGGCATTGAGATATCACATCTCATGCTATAGGAAGGGTCTCAGGATTGGAATGGGAAGGAGTTGGATATCACATCGCATGCTGTAGGAAGGGTCTCAGGATTGGAATGGGAAGGAGTTGGATATTACATCTCATGCTATAGGAAGGGTCTCAGGTTTGGTATAAGCATTGAGATATCACATCTCTGCTATCAGAAGTGTCTCAGGATTGGAATGGGAAGGAGTTGGATATCACATCTCATGCTAAAGGGAGGGTCTCAGGTTTGGAAGGGGAAGGATTTGGATATCACATCTCATGTTATAGGAAGGATCTCAGGTTTGGTATTAGAAGCACTGAGATATCACATCTCATGCTATCGGAAGGATCTCAGGTTTGGTATTAGAGGCATTGAGATATCACATCTCATGCTATCAGAAGGGTCTCAGGATTGGAATGGGAAGGAGTCGGATATCACATCTCATGCTAAAGGGAGGGTCTCAGGTTTGGAAGTGGAAGGATTTGGATATCACATCTCATGTTATAGGAAGGATCTCAGGTTTGGTATTAGAAGCATTGAGATATCACATCTCATGCTATAGGAAGGGTCTCAGGATTGGAATGGGAAGGAGTTGGATATCACATCTCAAGCTATAGAAAGGGTCTCAGGATTGGAATGGGAAGGAGTTGGATATCACATCTCAAGCTATAGTAAGGGTCTCAGGATTGGAATGGGAAGGAGTTGGATATCACATCTCATGCTATAGGAAGGGTCTCAGGTTTGGTATTAGCATTGAGATATCCCATCTCATGCTATAGGAAGGGTCTCAGGTTTGGAATCGGAAGGAGTTGTATATGACATCTCATGCCATAGGTAGGGTCTCAGGTTTGGTATAAGCATTGAGATATCACATCTCTGCTATCGGAAGGGTCTCAGGATTGGAATGGGAAGGAGTTGGATATCCCATCTCGTTATAGGAAGGGTCTCAGGTTTTGTATTAGAAGCATTGAGATATCACATCTCATGGTATAGGACGGGTCTCAGAATTGGAATGGGAAGGAGTTAGATATCACTTCTCAAGCTATAGGAAGGGTCTCAGGATTGGAATGGGAAGGAGTTGGATATCACATCTCATGCTAAAGGGAGGGTCTCAGGTTTGGAAGGGGAAGGATTTGGATATCACATCGCATGTTATAGGAAGGATCTCAGGTTTGGTATTAGAATCATTGAGATATCACATCTCATGCTATCGGAAGTATCTCAGGTTTGGTATTAGAGGCATTGAGATATCACATCTCATGCTATCTATCATAAGGGTCTCAGGATTGGAATGGGAAGGAGTTGGATATCACTTCTCATGCTAAAGGGAGGGTCTCAGGTTTGGAAGGGGAAGGATTTGGATATCACATCACATGTTATAAGAAGGATCTCAGGTTTGGTATTAGAAGCATTGAGATATCACATCTCATGCTATCAGAAGGGTCTCAGGATTGGAATGGGAGGGAGTTGGATATCACATCTCATGCTATAGGAAGGGTCTCAGGTTTGGAACGGGAAGGAGTTGGATATCACATCTCATGTTATAGGAAGAGTCTCAGGTTTGGTATAAGCATTGAGATATCACATCTCTGCAATCGGAAGTGTCTCAGGATTGGGATGGGAAGGAGTTGGATATCACATCTCATGCTATAGGAAGGGTCTCAGGTTTGGAACGGGAAGGAGTTGGATATCCCATCTCATGTTGTAGGACGGGTCTCAGGTTTGGTATTAGAAGCATTGAGATATCACATCGCATGCTGTAGGAAGGGTCTCAGGATTGGAATGGGAAGGAGTTGGATATTACATCTCATGCTATAGGAAGGGTCTCAGGTTTGGTATAAGCATTGAGATATCACATCTCTGCTATCGGAAGTGTCTCAGGATTGGAATGGGAAGGAGTTGGATAACCCATCTCATGTTATAGGACGGGTCTCAGGTTTGTTATTAGAATCATTGAGATATCATATTGCATGCTGTAGGAAGGGTCTAAGGATTGGAATGGGAAGGACTTGAATATCACATCTCATGCTATAGGTAGGCTCTCAGGTTTGGAAAGGGAAGGAGTTGGATATCACATTTCATGTTAGAGGAAGGATCTCAGGTTTGGTATTAGAGGCATTGAGATATCACATCTCATGCTATAGGAAGGGTCTCAGGATTGGAATGGGAAGGAGTTGGATATCACATTTCATGCTATAGGAAGGGTCTCAGGTTTGGTATAAGCATTGAGATGTCACATCTCATGCTATAGGAAGGGTCTCAGGATTGGAATGGGAAGGAGTTGGATATCACATTTCATGCTATAGGAAGGGTCTCAGGTTTGGTATAAGCATTGAGATGTCACATCTCATGCTATAGGAAGGGTCTCAGGATTGGAATGGGAAGGAGTTGGATATCACATCTCATGTTATAGGAAGGATCTCAGGTTTGGTATTAGAAGCATTGAGATATCACATCTCATGCTATAGGAAGGGTCTCAGGATTGGAATGGGAAGGAGTTGTATATGACATCTCATGCCATAGGAAGGGTCTCAGGTTTGGTATAAGCATTGAGATATCACATCTCTGCTATCGGAAGGGTCTCAGGATTGGAATGGGAAGGAGTTGGATATCCCATCTCATGTTATAGGAAGAGTCTCAGGTTTGGTATTAGAAGCATTGAGATATCACATCTGATGCTATAGGAAGTGTCTCAGGATTGGAATGGGAAGGAGTTTGATATCACATCTCATGCCATGTATGGGTCTCAGGTTTTGTAGAAGCATTGGGATATCACATCTCATGCTATCGGAAGGGTATCAGGATTGGATTTGGAAGGAGTTGGATATCCGATCTCATGTTATAGGAAGGGTCTCAGGATTGGAATGGGAAGGACTTGGATATCACATCTCATGCTATAGGAAGGCTCTCAGGTTTGGAAGGGGAAGGAGTTGGATATCACATTTCAATTTAGAGGTAGGATCTCAGGTTTGGTATTAGAGGCATTGAGATATCACATATCATGCTATCAGAAGGGTCTCAGGATTGGAATGGGAAGGAGTTGGATATCACATCTCATGCTAAAGGGAGGGTCTCAGGTTTGGAAGGGGAAGGATTTGGATATCACGTCTCATGTTATAGGAAGGATCTCAGGTTTGGTATTAGAAGCATTGAGATATCACATCTCATGCTATCGGAAGGATCTCAGGTTTGGTATTAGAGGCATTGAGATATCACATCTCATGCTAAAGGGAGGGTCTCAGGTTTGGAAGGGGAAGGATTTGGATATCACATCTCTTGTTATAGGAAGGATCACAGGTTTGGTATTAGAAGCATTGAGATATCACATCTCATGCTATCGGAAGGGTCTCAGGATTGGAATGGGAAGGAGTTGGATATCACATCTCATGCTAAAGGGAGGGTCTCAGGTTTGGAAGGGGAAGGATTTGGATATCACATCTCATGTTATAGGAAGGATCTCAGGTTTGGTATTAGAGGCATTGAGATATCACATCTCATGGTATCTATCATAAGGGTCTCAGGATTGGAATGGGAAGGAGTTGGATATCACATCTCATGCTAAAGGGAGGGTCTCAGGTTTGGAAGGGGAAGGATTTGGATATCACATCACATGTTATAAGAAGGATCTCAGGTTTGGTATTAGAAGCATTGAGATATCACATCTCATGCTATCGGAAGGGTCTCAGGATTGGAACGGGAAGGAGTCGGATATCACATCTCATGCTATAGGAAGGCTCTCAGGTTTGGAAGGGGAAAGAGTTGGATATCACATTTCATGTTAGAGGTAGGATCTCAGGTTTGGTATTAGAGGCATTGAGATATCACATCTCATGCTATCAGAAGGGTCTCAGGATTGGAATGGGAAGGATTTGGATATCACATCTCATGCTAAAGGGAGGGTCTCAGGTTTGGAAGGGGAAGGATTTGGATATCACGTCTCATGTTATAGGAAGGATCTCAGGTTTGGTATTAGAAGCATTGAGATATCACATCTCATGCTATCGGAAGGATCTCAGGTTTGGTGGTTTGGTATTAGAGGCATTGAGATATCACATCTCATGCTAAAGGGAGGGTCTCAGGTTTGGAAGGGGAAGGATTTGGATATCACATCTCTTGTTATAGGAAGGATCACAGGTTTGGTATTAGAAGCATTGAGATATCACATCTCATGCTATCGGAAGGGTCTCAGGATTGGAATGGGACGGAGTTGGATATCACATCTCATGCTAAAGGGAGGGTCTCAGGTTTGGAAGGGGAAGGATGTGGATATCACATTTCATGTTAGAGGTAGGATCTCAGGTTTGGTATTGGAGGCATTGAGATATCACATCTCATGCTATCAGAAGGGTCTCAGGATGGGAATGGGAAGGAGTTGGATATCACATCTCATGCTAAAGGGAGGGTCTCAGGTTTGGAAGGGGAAGGATTTGGATATCACATCTCATGTTATCGGAAGGATCTCAGGTTTGGTATTAGAAGCATTGAGATATCACATCTCATGCTATAGGAAGGGTCTCAGGTTTGGTATTAGAAGCATTGAGATATCAAGTCTCATGGTATAGGAAGGGTCTCAGAATTGGAATGGGAAGGAGTTGGATATCTCAAGCTATAGGAAGGGTCTCAGGATTGGAATGGGAAGGGGTTTGATATCACAACTCATGCCATAGTATGGGTCTCAGGTTTGGTAGAAACATTGGGATATCACATCTCATGCTATCGGAAGGGTATCAGGATTTGATTTGAAAGGAGTTGGATATCCCATCTCATGCTATAGGAAGGGTCTCAGGTTGGAATGGGAAGGAGTTGGATATCACATCTCATGTTATAGGAAGGATCCCAGGATTGGAATGGGAAGGACTTGGATATCATATCTCATGCTATAGGAAGGCTCTCAGGTTTGGAAGGGGAAGGAGTTGGATATCACATTTCATGTTAGAGGAAGGATCTCAGGTTTGGTATTAGAGGCATTAAGATATCACATCTCATGTTATAGGAAGGGTTCACGTTTGGTATAAGCATTGAGATATCACATCTCATGCTATAGGAAGGGTCTCAGGATTGGAATGGGAAGGAGTTGGATATCACATCTCAAGCTATAGGAAGGGTCTCACGTTTGGTATAAGCATTGAGATATCACATCTCATGCTATAGGAAGGGTCTCAGGATTGGAATGGGAAGGAGTTGTATATGACATCTCATGCCATAGGAAGGGTCTCAGGTTTGGAATAAGCATTGAGATATCACATCTCATGCTATAGGAAGGGTCTCAGGATTGGAATGGGACGGACTTGGATATCACATCTCATGCTATAGGGAGGGTCTCAGGTTTGGAAGGGGAAGGATTTGGATATCACATCGCATGTTATAGGAAGGATCTCAGGTTTGGTAAGGGAAGGAGTTGGATATCACATTTCATGTTAGAGGTAGGATCTCAGGTTTGGTATTAGAAGCATTGCGACATCACATCTCATGTTATAGGAAGGATCTCAGGATTGGAATGGGAAGAAGTTGGCTATCACATCTCATGCTATAGGAAGGGTCTCAGGTTTGGTATAAGCATTGAGATATCACATCTCATGCTATAGGAAGGGTCTCAGGATTGGAATGGGAAGGAGTTGTATATGACATCTCATGCCATAGGAAGGGTCTCAGGTTTGGAATAAGCATTGAGATATCACATCTCATGCTATAGGAAGGGTCTCAGGATTGGAATGGGACGGACTTGGATATCACATCTCATGCTATAGGGAGGGTCTCAGGTTTGGAAGGGGAAGGATTTGGATATCACATCGCATGTTATAGGAAGGATCTCAGGTTTGGTAAGGGAAGGAGTTGGATATCACATTTCATGTTAGAGGTAGGATCTCAGGTTTGGTATTAGAGGCATTGAGGTATCACATCTCATGCTATCAGAAGGGTCTCAGGATTGGAATGGGAAGGAGTTGGATATCACATCTCATGCTAAAGGGAGGGTCTCAGGTTTGGAAGGGGAAGGATTTGGATATCACATCGCATGTTATAGGAAGGATCTCAGGTTTGGTATTAGAATCATTGAGATATCACATCTCATGCTATCGGAAGTATCTCAGGTTTGGTATTAGAGGCATTGAGATATCACATCTCATGCTATCACAAGGGTCTCGGGATTGGAATAGGAAGGAGTTGGACATCACTTCTCATGCTAAAGGGAGGGTCTCAGGTTTGGAAGGGGAAGGATTTGGATATCACATCACATGTTATAAGAAGGATCTCAGGTTTGGTATTAGAAGCATTGAGATATCACATCTCATGCTATCAGAAGGGTCTCAGGATTGGAATGGGAAGGAGTTGGATATCACATCTCATGCTATAGGAAGGGTCTCAGGTTTGGAACGGGAAGGAGTTGGATATCACATCTCATGTTATAGGAAGAGTCTCAGGTTTGGTATATGCATTGAGATATCACATCTCTGCAATCGGAAGTGTCTCAGGATTGGGATGGGAAGGAGTTGGATATCACATCTCATGCTATAGGAAGGGTCTCAGGTTTGGAACGGGAAGGAGTTGGATATCCCATCTCATGTTATAGGACGGGTCTCAGGTTTGGTATTAGAAGCATTGAGATATCACATCGCATGCTGTAGGAAGGGTCTCAGGATTGGAATGGGAAGGAGTTGGATATTACATCTCATGCTATAGGAAGGGTCTCAGGTTTGGTATAAGCATTGAGATATCACATCTCTGCTATCAGAAGTGTCTCAGGATTGGAATGGGAAGGAGTTGGATATCCCATCTCATGTTATAGGACGGGTCTCAGGTTTGTTATTAGAATCATTGAGATATCATATTGCATGCTGTAGGAAGGGTCTAAGGATTGGAATGGGAAGGACTTGAATATCACATCTCATGCTATAGGTAGGCTCTCAGGTTTGGAAAGGGAAGGAGTTGGATATCACATTTCATGTTAGAGGAAGGATCTCAGGTTTGGTATTAGAGGCATTGAGATATCACATCTCATGCTATAGGAAGGGTCTCAGGATTGGAATGGGAAGGAGTTGGATATCACATCGCATGCTGTAGGAAGGGTCTCAGGATTGGAATGGGAAGGAGTTGGATATTACATCTCATGCTATAGGAAGGGTCTCAGGTTTGGTATAAGCATTGAGATATCACATCTCTGCTATCAGAAGTGTCTCAGGATTGGAATGGGAAGGAGTTGGATATCCCATCTCATGTTATAGGAAGGATCTCAGGTTTGGTATTAGAAGCATTGAGATATCACATCTCATGCTATAGGAAGGGTCTCAGGATTGGAATGGGAAGGAGTTGTATATGACATCTCATGCCATACGAAGGGTCTCAGGTTTGGTATAAGCATTGAGATATCACATCTCTGCTATCGGAAGGGTCTCAGGATTGGAATGGGAAGGAGTTGGATATCCCATCTCATGTTATAGGAAGAGTCTCAGGTTTGGTATTAGAAGCATTGAGATATCACATCTGATGCTATAGGAAGTGTCTCAGGATTGGAATGGGAAGGAGTTTGATATCACATCTCATGCCATGTATGGGTCTCAGGTTTTGTAGAAGCATTGGGATATCACATCTCATGCTATCGGAAGGGTATCAGGATTGGATTTGGAAGGAGTTGGATATCACATCTCATGTTATAGGAAGGGTCTCAGGATTGGAATGGGAAGGACTTGGATATCACATCTCATGCTATAGGAAGGCTCTCAGGTTTGGAAGGGGAAGGAGTTGGATATCACATTTCATGTTAGAGGTAGGATCTCAGGTTTGGTATTAGAGGCATTGAGATATCACATCTCATGCTATCAGAAGGGTCTCAGGATTGGAATGGGAAGGAGTTGGATATCACATCTCATGCTAAAGGGAGGGTCTCAGGTTTGGAAGGGGAAGGATTTGGATATCACATCTCATGTTATAGGAAGGATCTCAGGTTTGGTATTAGAAGCACTGAGATATCACATCTCATGCTATCGGAAGGATCTCAGGTTTGGTATTAGAGGCATTGAGATATCACATCTCATGCTATCAGAAGGGTCTCAGGATTGGAATGGGAAGGAGTCGGATATCACATCTCATGCTAAAGGGAGGGTCTCAGGTTTGGAAGTGGAAGGATTTGGATATCACATCTCATGTTATAGGAAGGATCTCAGGTTTGGTATTAGAAGCATTGAGATATCACATCTCATGCTATAGGAAGGGTCTCAGGATTGGAATGGGAAGGAGTTGGATATCACATCTCAAGCTATAGAAAGGGTCTCAGGATTGGAATGGGAAGGAGTTGGATATCACATCTCAAGCTATAGTAAGGGTCTCAGGATTGGAATGGGAAGGAGTTGGATATCACATCTCATGCTATAGGAAGGGTCTCAGGTTTGGTATTAGCATTGAGATATCCCATCTCATGCTATAGGAAGGGTCTCAGGTTTGGAATCGGAAGGAGTTGTATATGACATCTCATGCCATAGGTAGGGTCTCAGGTTTGGTATAAGCATTGAGATATCACATCTCTGCTATCGGAAGGGTCTCAGGATTGGAATGGGAAGGAGTTGGATATCCCATCTCGTTATAGGAAGGGTCTCAGGTTTTGTATTAGAAGCATTGAGATATCACATCTCATGGTATAGGACGGGTCTCAGAATTGGAATGGGAAGGAGTTACATATCACTTTTCAAGCTATAGGAAGGGTCTCAGGATTGGAATGGGAAGGAGTTGGATATCACATCTCATGCTAAAGGGAGGGTCTCAGGTTTGGAAGGGGAAGGATTTGGATATCACATCGCATGTTATAGGAAGGATCTCAGGTTTGGTATTAGAATCATTGAGATATCACATCTCATGCTATCGGAAGTATCTCAGGTTTGGTATTAGAGGCATTGAGATATCACATCTCATGCTATCATAAGGGTCTCAGGATTGGAATGGGAAGGAGTTGGATATCACTTCTCATGCTAAAGGGAGGGTCTCAGGTTTGGAAGGGGAAGGATTTGGATATCACATCACATGTTATAAGAAGGATCTCAGGTTTGGTATTAGAAGCATTGAGATATCACATCTCATGCTATCAGAAGGGTCTCAGGATTGGAATGGGAGGGAGTTGGATATCACATCTCATGCTATAGGAAGGGTCTCAGGTTTGGAACGGGAAGGAGTTGGATATCACATCTCATGTTATAGGAAGAGTCTCAGGTTTGGTATAAGCATTGAGATATCACATCTCTGCAATCGGAAGTGTCTCAGGATTGGGATGGGAAGGAGTTGGATATCACATCTCATGCTATAGGAAGGGTCTCAGGTTTGGAACGGGAAGGAGTTGGATATCCCATCTCATGTTATAGGACGGGTCTCAGGTTTGGTATTAGAAGCATTGAGATATCACATCGCATGCTGTAGGAAGGGTCTCAGGATTGGAATGGGAAGGAGTTGGATATTACATCTCATGCTATAGGAAGGGTCTCAGGTTTGGTATAAGCATTGAGATATCACATCTCTGCTATCGGAAGTGTCTCAGGATTGGAATGGGAAGGAGTTGGATATCCCATCTCATGTTATAGGACGGGTCTCAGGTTTGTTATTAGAATCATTGAAATATCATATTGCATGCTGTAGGAAGGGTCTAAGGATTGGAATGGGAAGGACTTGAATATCACATCTCATGCTATAGGTAGGCTCTCAGGTTTGGAAAGGGAAGGAGTTGGATATCACATTTCATGTTAGAGGAAGGATCTCCGGTTTGGTATTAGAGGCATTGAGATATCACATCTCATGCTATAGGAAGGGTCTCAGGATTGGAATGGGAAGGAGTTGGATATCACATTTCATGCTATAGGAAGGGTCTCAGGTTTGGTATAAGCATTGAGATGTCACATCTCATGCTATAGGAAGGGTCTCAGGATTGGAATGGGAAGGAGTTGGATATCACATCTCATGTTATAGGAAGGATCTCAGGTTTGGTATTAGAAGCATTGAGATATCACATCTCATGCTATAGGAAGGGTCTCAGGATTGGAATGGGAAGGAGTTGTATATGACATCTCATGCCATAGGAAGGGTCTCAGGTTTGGTATAAGCATTGAGATATCACATCTCTGCTATCGGAAGGGTCTCAGGATTGGAATGGGAAGGAGTTGGATATCCCATCTCATGTTATAGGAAGAGTCTCAGGTTTGGTATTAGAAGCATTGAGATATCACATCTGATGCTATAGGAAGTGTCTCAGGATTGGAATGGGAAGGAGTTTGATATCACATCTCATGCCATGTATGGGTCTCAGGTTTTGTAGAAGCATTGGGATATCACATCTCATGCTATCGGAAGGGTATCAGGATTGGATTTGGAAGGAGTTGGATATCACATCTCATGTTATAGGAAGGGTCTCAGGATTGGAATGGGAAGGACTTGGATATCACATCTCATGCTATAGGAAGGCTCTCAGGTTTGGAAGGGGAAGAAGTTGGATATCACATTTCATGTTAGAGGTAGGATCTCAGGTTTGGTATTAGAGGCATTGAGATATCACATATCATGCTATCAGAAGGGTCTAAGGATTGGAATGGGAAGGAGTTGGATATCACATCTCATGCTGAAGGGAGGGTCTCAGGTTTGGAAGGGGAAGGATTTGGATATCACGTCTCATGTTATAGGAAGGATCTCAGGTTTGGTATTAGAAGCATTGAGATATCACATCTCATGCTATCGGAAGGATCTCAGGTTTGGTATTAGAGGCATTGAGATATCACATCTCATGCTAAAGGGAGGGTCTCAGGTTTGGAAGGGGAAGGATTTGGATATCACATCTCTTGTTATAGGAAGGATCACAGGTTTGGTATTAGAAGCATTGAGATATCACATCTCATGCTATCGGAAGGGTCTCAGTATTGGAATGGGAAGGAGTTGGATATCACATCTCATGCTAAAGGGAGGGTCTCAGGTTTGGAAGGGGAAGGATTTGGATATCACATCTCATGTTATAGGAAGGATCTCAGGTTTGGTATTAGAGGCATTGAGATATCACATCTCATGCTATCTATCATAAGGGTCTCAGGATTGGAATGGGAAGGAGTTGGATATCACATCTCATGCTAAAGGGAGGGTCTCAGGTTTGGAAGGGGAAGGATTTGGATATCACATCACATGTTATAAGAAGGATCTCAGGTTTGGTATTAGAAGCATTGAGATATCACATCTCATGCTATCGGAAGGGTCTCAGGATTGGAACGGGAAGGAGTCGGATATCACATCTCATGCTATAGGAAGGCTCTCAGGTTTGGAAGGGGAAAGAGTTGGATATCACATTTCATGTTAGAGGTAGGATCTCAGGTTTGGTATTAGAGGCATTGAGATATCACATCTCATGCTATCAGAAGGGTCTCAGGATTGGAATGGGAAGGAGTTGGATATCACATCTCATGCTAAAGGGAGGGTCTCAGGTTTGGAAGGGGAAGGATTTGGATATCACGTCTCATGTTATAGGAAGGATCTCAGGTTTGGTATTAGAAGCATTGAGATATCACATCTCATGCTATCGGAAGGATCTCAGGTTTGGTGGTTTGGTATTAGAGGCATTGAGATATCACATCTCATGCTATCAGAAGGGTCTCAGGATTGGAATGGGAAGGAGTTGGATATCACATCTCATGCTAAAGGGAGGGTCTCAGGTTTGGAAGGGGAAGGATTTGGATATCACATCTCTTGTTATAGGAAGGATCACAGGTTTGGTATTAGAAGCATTGAGATATCACATCTCATGCTATCGGAATGGTCTCAGGATTGGAACGGGACGGAGTTGGATATCACATCTCATGCTAAAGGGAGGGTCTCAGGTTTGGAAGGGGAAGGATGTGGATATCACATTTCATGTTAGAGGTAGGATCTCAGGTTTGGTATTGGAGGCATTGAGATATCACAGCTCATGCTATCAGAAGGGTCTCAGGATGGGAATGGGAAGGAGTTGGATATCACATCTCATGCTAAAGGGAGGGTCTCAGGTTTGGAAGGGGAAGGATTTGGATATCACATCTCATGTTATCGGAAGGATCTCAGGTTTGGTATTAGAAGCATTGAGATATCACATCTCATGCTATAGGAAGGGTCTCAGGTTTGGTATTAGAAGCATTGAGATATCAAGTCTCATGGTATAGGAAGGGTCTCAGAATTGGAATGGGAAGGAGTTGGATATCTCAAGCTATAGGATGGGTCTCAGGATTGGAATGGGAAGGGGTTTGATATCACAACTCATGCCATAGTATGGGTCTCAGGTTTGGTAGAAACATTGGGATATCACATCTCATGCTATCGGAAGGGTATCAGGATTTGATTTGGAAGGAGTTGGATATCCCATCTCATGCTATAGGAAGGGTCTCAGGTTGGAATGGGAAGGAGTTGGATATCACATCTCATGTTATAGGAAGGGTCCCAGGATTGGAATGGGAAGGACTTGGATATCATATCTCATGCTATAGGAAGGCTCTCAGGTTTGGAAGGGGAAGGAGTTGGATATCACATTTCATGTTAGAGGAAGGATCTCAGGTTTGGTATTAGAGGCATTAAGATATCACATCTCATGTTATAGGAAGGGTCTCACGTTTGGTATAAGCATTGAGATATCACATCTCATGCTATAGGAAGGGTCTCAGGATTGGAATGGGAAGGTGTTGGATATCACATCTCATGTTATAGGAAAGATCTCAGGTTTGGTATTAGAAGCATTGCGACATCACATCTCATGTTATAGGAAGGGTCTCAGGATTGGAATGGGAAGGAGTTGGATATCACATCTCAAGCTATAGGAAGGGTCTCACGTTTGGTATAAGCATTGAGATATTACATCTCATGCTATAGGAAGGGTCTCAGGATTGGAATGGGAAGGTGTTGGATATCACATCTCATGTTATAGGAAAGATCTCAGGTTTGGTATTAGAAGCATTGCGACATCACATCTCATGTTATAGGAAGGGTCTCAGGATTGGAATGGGAAGAAGTTGGCAATCACATCTCATGCTATAGGAAGGGTCTCAGGTTTGGTATAAGCATAGAGATATCACATCTCATGCTATAGGAAGGGTCTCAGGATTGGAATGGGAAGGAGTTGTATATGACATCTCATGCCATAGGAAGGGTCTCAGGTTTGGAATAAGCATTGAGATATCACATCTCATGCTATAGGAAGGGTCTCAGGATTGGAATGGGACGGACTTGGATATCACATCTCATGCTATAGGGAGGGTCTCAGGTTTGGAAGGGGAAGGATTTGGATATCACATTGCATGTTATAGGAAGGATCTCAGGTTTGGTAAGGGAAGGAGTTGGATATCACATTTCATGTTAGAGGTAGGATCTCAGGTTTGGTATTAGAGGCATTGAGGTATCACATCTCATGCTATCAGAAGGGTCTCAGGATTGGAATGGGAAGGAGTTGGATATCACTTCTCATGCTAAAGGGAGGGTCTCAGGTTTGGAAGGGGAAGGATTTGGATATCACATCACATGTTATAAGAAGGATCTCAGGTTTGGTATTAGAAGCATTGAGATATCACATCTCATGCTATCAGAAGGGTCTCAGGATTGGAATGGGAAGGAGTTGGATATCACATCTCATGCTATAGGAAGGGTCTCAGGTTTGGAACGGGAAGGAGTTGGATATCACATCTCATGTTATAGGAAGAGTCTCAGGTTTGGTATAAGCATTGAGATATCACATCTCTGCAATCGGAAGTGTCTCAGGATTGGGATGGGAAGGAGTTGGATATCACATCTCATGCTATAGGAAGGGTCTCAGGATTGGAACGGGAAGGAGTTGGATATCCCATCTCATGTTATAGGACGGGTCTCAGGTTTGGTATTAGAAGCATTGAGATATCACATCGCATGCTGTAGGAAGGGTCTCAGGATTGGAATGGGAAGGAGTTGGATATTACATCTCATGCTATAGGAAGGGTCTCAGGTTTGGTATAAGCATTGAGATATCACATCTCTGCTATCGGAAGTGTCTCAGGATTGGAATGGGAAGGAGTTGGATATCTCATCTCATGTTATAGGACGGGTCTCAGGTTTGTTATTAGAATCATTGAGATATCATATTGCATGCTGTAGGAAGGGTCTAAGGATTGGAATGGGAAGGACTTGAATATCACATCTCATGCTATAGGTAGGCTCTCAGGTTTGGAAAGGGAAGGAGTTGGATATCACATTTCATGCTATAGGAAGGGTCTCAGGTTTGGTATAAGCATTGAGATGTCACATCTCATGCTATAGGAAGGGTCTCAGGATTGGAATGGGAAGGAGTTGGATATCACATCTCATGTTATAGGAAGGATCTCAGGTTTGGTATTAGAAGCATTGAGATATCACATCTCATGCTATAGGAAGGGTCTCAGGATTGGAATGGGAAGGAGTTGTATATGACATCTCATGCCATAGGAAGGGTCTCAGGTTTGGTATAAGCATTGAGATATCACATCTCTGCTATCGGAAGGGTCTCAGGATTGGAATGGGAAGGAGTTGGATATCCCATCTCAGGTTATAGGAAGAGTCTCAGGTTTGGTATTAGAAGCATTGAGATATCACATCTGATGCTATAGGAAGTGTCTCAGGATTGGAATGGGAAGGAGTTTGATATCACATCTCATGCCATGTATGGGTCTCAGGTTTTGTAGAAGCATTGGGATATCACATCTCATGCTATCGGAAGGGTATCAGGATTGGATTTGGAAGGAGTTGGATATCACATCTCATGTTATAGGAAGGGTCTCAGGATTGGAATGGGAAGGACTTGGATATCACATCTCATGCTATAGGAAGGCTCTCAGGTTTGGAAGGGGAAGGAGTTGGATATCACATTTCATGTTAGAGGTAGGATCTCAGGTTTGGTATTAGAGGCATTGAGATATCACATATCATGCTATCAGAAGGGTCTCAGGATTGGAATGGGAAGGAGTTGGATATCACATCTCATGCTAAAGGGAGGGTCTCAGGTTTGGAAGGGGAAGGATTTGGATATCACGTCTCATGTTATAGGAAGGATCTCAGGTTTGGTATTAGAAGCATTGAGATATCACATCTCATGCTATCGGAAGGATCTCAGGTTTGGTATTAGAGGCATTGAGATATCACATCTCATGCTAAAGGGAGGGTCTCAGGTTTGGAAGGGGAAGGATTTGGATATCACATCTCTTGTTATAGGAAGGATCACAGGTTTGGTATTAGAAGCATTGAGATATCACATCTCATGCTATCGGAAGGGTCTCAGGATTGGAATGGGAAGGAGTTGGATATCACATCTCATGCTAAAGGGAGGGTCTCAGGTTTGGAAGGGGAAGGATTTGGATATCACATCTCATGTTATAGGAAGGATCTCAGGTTTGGTATTAGAGGCATTGAGATATCACATCTCATGCTATCTATCATAAGGGTCTCAGGATTGGAACGGGAAGGATCGGATATCACATCTCATGCTATAGGAAGGCTCTCAGGTTTGGAAGGGGAAAGAGTTGGATATCACATTTCATGTTAGAGGTAGGATCTCAGGTTTGGTATTAGAGGCATTGAGATATCACATCTCATGCTATCAGAAGGGTCTCAGGATTGGAATGGGAAGGAGTTGGATATCACATCTCATGCTAAAGGGAGGGTCTCAGGTTTGGAAGGGGAAGGATTTGGATATCACGTCTCATGTTATAGGAAGGATCTCAGGTTTGGTATTAGAAGCATTGAGATATCACATCTCATGCTATCGGAAGGATCTCAGGTTTGGTGGTTTGGTATTAGAGGCATTGAGATATCACATCTCATGCTAAAGGGAGGGTCTCAGGTTTGGAAGGGGAAGGATTTGGATATCACATCTCATGTTATCGGAAGGATCTCAGGTTTGGTATTAGAAGCATTGAGATATCACATCTCATGCTATCGGAAGGGTCTCAGGATTGGAATGGGACGGAGTGGGATATCACATCTCATGCTAAAGGGAGGGTCTCAGGTTTGGAAGGGGAAGGATGTGGATATCACATTTCATGTTAGAGGTAGGATCTCAGGTTTGGTATTGGAGGCATTGAGATATCACATCTCATGCTATCAGAAGGGTCTCAGGATGGGAATGGGAAGGAGTTGGATATCACATCTCATGTTATCGGAAGGATCTCAGGTTTGGTATTAGAAGCATTGAGATATCACATCTCATGCTATAGGAAGGGTCTCAGGTTTGGTATTAGAAGCATTGAGATATCAAGTCTCATGGTATAGGAAGGGTCTCAGAATTGGAATGGGAAGGAGTTGGATATCTCAAGCTATAGGATGGGTCTCAGGATTGGAATGGGAAGGGGTTTGATATCACAACTCATGCCATAGTATGGGTCTCAGGTTTGGTAGAAACATTGGGATATCACATCTCATGCTATCGGAAGGGTATCAGGATTTGATTTGGAAGGAGTTGGATATCCCATCTCATGCTATAGGAAGGGTCTCAGGTTGGAATGGGAAGGAGTTGGATATCACATCTCATGTTATAGGAAGGGTCCCAGGATTGGAATGGGAAGGACTTGGATATCATATCTCATGCTATAGGAAGGCTCTCAGGTTTGGAAGGGGAAGGAGTTGGATATCACATTTCATGTTAGAGGAAGGATCTCAGGTTTGGTATTAGAGGCATTAAGATATCACATCTCATGTTATAGGAAGGGTCTCACGTTTGGTATAAGCATTGAGATATCACATCTCATGCTATAGGAAGGGTCTCAGGATTGGAATGGGAAGGAGTTGGATATCACATCTCAAGCTATAGGAAGGGTCTCACGTTTGGTATAAGCATTGAGATATCACATCTCATGCTATAGGAAAGGTCTCAGGATTGGAATGGGAAGGTGTTGGATATCACATCTCATGTTATAGGAAAGATCTCAGGTTTGGTATTAGAAGCATTGCGACATCACATCTCATGTTATAGGAAGGGTCTCAGGATTGGAATGGGAAGAAGTTGGCTATCACATCTCATGCTATAGGAAGGGTCTCAGGTTTGGTATAAGCATTGAGATATCACATCTCATGCTATAGGAAGGGTCTCAGGATTGGAATGGGAAGGAGTTGTATATGACATCTCATGCCATAGGAAGGGTCTCAGGTTTGGAATAAGCATTGAGATATCACATCTCATGCTATAGGAAGGGTCTCAGGATTGGAATGGGACGGACTTGGATATCACATCTCATGCTATAGGGAGGGTCTCAGGTTTGGAAGGGGAAGGATTTGGATATCACATCGCATGTTATAGGAAGGATCCCAGGTTTGGTAAGGGAAGGAGTTGGATATCACATTTCATGTTAGAGGTAGGATCTCAGGTTTGGTATTAGAGGCATTGAGGTATCACATCTCATGCTATCAGAAGGGTCTCAGGATTGGAATGGGAAGGAGTTGGATATCACATCTCATGCTAAAGGGAGGATCTCAGGTTTGGAAGGGGAAGGATTTGGATATCACATTGCATGTTATAGGAAGGATCTCAGGTTTGGTATTAGAATCATTGAGATATCACATCTCATGCTATCGGAAGTATCTCAGGTTTGGTATTAGAGGCATTGGGATATCACATCTCATGCTATCATAAGGGTCTCAGGATTGGAATGGGAAGGAGTTGGATATCACTTCTCATGCTAAAGGGAGGGTCTCAGGTTTGGAAGGGGAAGGATTTGGATATCACATCACATGTTATAAGAAGGATCTCAGGTTTGGTATTAGAAGCATTGAGATATCACATCTCATGCTATCAGAAGGGTCTCAGGATTGGAATGGGAAGGAGTTGGATATCACATCTCATGCTATAGGAAGGGTCTCAGGTTTGGAACGGGAAGGAGTTGGATATCACATCTCATGTTATAGGAAGAGTCTCAGGTTTGGTATAAGCATTGAGATATCACATCTCTGCAATCGGAAGTGTCTCAGGATTGGGATGGGAAGGAGTTGGATATCACATCTCATGCTATAGGAAGGGTCTCAGGTTTGGAACGGGAAGGAGTTGGATATCACATCTCATGTTATAGGAAGAGTCTCAGGTTTGGTATAAGCATTGAGATATCACATCTCTGCAATCGGAAGTGTCTCAGGATTGGGATGGGAAGGAGTTGGATATCACATCTCATGCTATAGGAAGGGTCTCAGGTTTGGAACGGGAAGGAGTTGGATATCCCATCTCATGTTATAGGACGGGTCTCAGGTTTGGTATTAGAAGCATTGAGATATCACATCGCATGCTGTAGGAAGGGTCTCAGGATTGGAATGGGAAGGAGTTGGATATTACATCTCATGCTATAGGAAGGGTCTCAGGTTTGGTATAAGCATTGAGATATCACATCTCTGCTATCGGAAGTGTCTCAGGATTGGAATGGGAAGGAGTTGGATATCCCATCTCATGTTATAGGACGGGTCTCAGGTTTGTTATTAGAATCATTGAGATATCATATTGCATGCTGTAGGAAGGGTCTAAGGATTGGAATGGGAAGGACTTGAATATCACATCTCATGCTATAGGTAGGCTCTCAGGTTTGGAAAGGGAAGGAGTTGGATATCACATTTCATGTTAGAGGAAGGATCTCAGGTTTGGTATTAGAGGCATTGAGATATCACATCTCATGCTATAGGAAGGGTCTCAGGATTGGAATGGGAAGGAGTTGGATATCACATTTCATGCTATAGGAAGGGTCTCAGGTTTGGTATAAGCATTGAGATGTCACATCTCATGCTATAGGAAGGGTCTCAGGATTGGAATGGGAAGGAGTTGGATATCACATCTCATGTTATAGGAAGGATCTCAGGTTTGGTATTAGAAGCATTGAGATATCACATCTCATGCTATAGGAAGGGTCTCAGGGTTGGAATGGGAAGGAGTTGTATATGACATCTCATGCCATAGGAAGGGTCTCAGGTTTGGGATAAGCATTGAGATATCACATCTCTGCTATCGGAAGTGTCTCAGGATTGGAATGGGAAGGAGTTGGATATCCCATCTCATGTTATAGGACGGGTCTCAGGTTTGTTATTAGAATCATTGAGATATCATATTGCATGCTGTAGGAAGGGTCTAAGGATTGGAATGGGAAGGACTTGAATATCACATCTCATGCTATAGGTAGGCTCTCAGGTTTGGAAAGGGAAGGAGTTGGATATCACATTTCATGTTAGAGGAAGGATCTCAGGTTTGGTATTAGAGGCATTGAGATATCACATCTCATGCTATAGGAAGGGTCTCAGGATTGGAATGGGAAGGAGTTGGATATCACATCTCATGCTATAGGAAGGGTCTCAGGTGTGGTATAAGCATTGAGATGTCACATCTCATGCTATAGGAAGGGTCTCAGGATTGGAATGGGAAGGAGTTGTATATGACATCTCATGCCATAGGAAGGGTCTCAGGTTTGGTATAAGCATTGAGATATCACATCTCTGCTATCGGAAGGGTCTCAGGATTGGAATGGGAAGGAGTTGGATATCCCATCTCATGTTATAGGAAGAGTCTCAGGTTTGGTATTAGAAGCATTGAGATATCACATCTGATGCTATAGGAAGTGTCTCAGGATTGGAATGGGAAGGAGTTTGATATCACATCTCATGCCATGTATGGGTCTCAGGTTTTGTAGAATCATTGGGATATCACATCTCATGCTATCGGAAGGGTATCAGGATTGGATTTGGAAGGAGTTGGATATCACATCTCATGTTATAGGAAGGGTCTCAGGATTGGAATGGGAAGGACTTGGATATCACATCTCATGCTATAGGAAGGCTCTCAGGTTTGGAAGGGGAAGGAGTTGGATATCACATTTCATGTTAGAGGTAGGATCTCAGGTTTGGTATTAGAGGCATTGAGATATCACATCTCATGCTATCAGAAGGGTCTCAGGATTGGAATGGGAAGGAGTTGGATATCACATCTCATGCTAAAGGGAGGGTCTCAGGTTTGGAAGGGGAAGGATTTGGATATCACATCTCATGTTATAGGAAGGATCTCGGGTTTGGTATTAGAAGCAATGAGATATCACATCTCATGCTATCGGAAGGATCTCAGGTTTGGTATTAGAGGCATTGAGATATCACATCTCATGCTATCAGAAGGGTCTCAGGATTGGAATGGGAAGGAGTCGGATATCACATCTCATGCTAAAGGGAGGGTCTCAGGTTTGGAAGTGGAAGGATTTGGATATCACATCTCATGTTATAGGAAGGAACTCAGGTTTGGTATTAGAAGCATTGAGATATCACATCTCATGCTATAGGAAGGGTCTCAGTATTGGAATGGGAAGGAGTTGGATATCACATCTCAAGCTATAGAAAGGGTCTCAGGATTGGAATGGGAAGGAGTTGGATATCACATCTCAAGCTATAGTAAGGGTCTCAGGATTGGAATGGGAAGGAGTTGGATATCACATCTCATGCTATAGGAAGGGTCTCAGGTTTGGTATTAGCATTGAGATATCCCATCTCATGCTATAGGAAGGGTCTCAGGTTTGGAATCGGAAGGAGTTGTATATGACATCTCATGCCATAGGTAGGGTCTCAGGTTTGGTATAAGCATTGAGATATCACATCTCCGCTATCGGAAGGGTCTCAGGATTGGAATGGGAAGGAGTTGGATATCCCATCTCGTTATAGGAAGGGTCTCAGGTTTGGTATAAGAAGCATTGAGATATCACATCTCATGGTATAGGACGGGTCTCAGAATTGGAATGGAAGGAGTTAGATATCACTTCTCAAGCTATAGGAAGGGTCTCAGGATTGGAATGGGAAGGAGTTGGATATCACATCTCATGCTAAAGGGAGGGTCTCAGGTTTGGAAGGGGAAGGATTTGGATATCACATCGCATGTTATAGGAAGGATCTCAGGTTTGGTATTAGAATCATTGAGATATCACATCTCATGCTATCGGAAGTATCTCAGGTTTGGTATTAGAGGCATTGAGATATCACATCTCATGCTATCATAAGGGTCTCAGGATTGGAATGGGAAGGAGTTGGATATCACTTCTCATGCTAAAGGGAGGGTCTCAGGTTTGGAAGGGGAAGGATTTGGATATCACATCACATGTTATAAGAAGGATCTCAGGTTTGGTATTAGAAGCATTGAGATATCACATCTCATGCTATCAGAAGGGTCTCAGGATTGGAATGGGAGGGAGTTGGATATCACATCCAACTCCTTCCCATTCCAATCCTGAGACCCTTCCTATAACATGAGATGTGATGTCTCAATGCTTCTAAAACCAAAACTGAGATCCTTCCTATGGCATGAGATGTCATATAAAACTCCTTCCCATTCCAATCCTGAGACCCTTCCTATAGCATGAGATGTGATATCGAACTCCTTCCCATTCCAATCCTGAGCCACCTCCGATAGCAGAGATGTGATATCTCAATGCTTATACCAAACCTGAGACCCTTCCTATAACATGAGATGTGATATCCAACTCCTTCCCGTTCCAAACCTGAGACCCTTCCTATAGCATATGTGATATCCAACTCCTTCCCATTCCAAACATGAGACCCTTCCTATAGCAAGAATGTAATATCCAACTCCTACCCATTCCAATCCTGAGACCATTCCTATAGCATGAGATGTGATATCTCAATGCTTCTAATACCAAACCTGAGATACTTCCTATGACATGAGATGTGATATCCAATTCCTTCCCATTCCAAACCTGAGATCCTTCCTACAGCATGCAATGTGATATCTCAATGCTTCTAATACCAAACCTGAGACCGGTCCAATAACATGAGATGTGATATCCAAATCCTTCCCGTTCCAAACCTGATACCCTTCCTATAGCATGAGATGTGATATCCAATTCCTTCCCATCCCAATCCTGAGACACCTCCGATAGCAGAGATGTGATATCTCAATGCTTATACCAAACCTGAGACTCTTCCTATAACATGAGATGTGATATCCAACTCCTTCCCATTCCAAACCTGAGACCCTTCCTTTAGCATGAGATGTGATATCCAGCTCCTTCCCATTCCAATCCTGAGACACTTCGAATAGCATGAGATGTGATATCTCAATGCTTCTAATATCAAAACTGAGACCCTCCCTATAGCATGATATGTGATATCTAAGTCCTTCCCATTCCAATCCTGAGACCCTTCCTATAGCATGAGACGACCCTTCCTATAGCATGAGATGTGATATCTCAATACTTCTAATACCAAACCTGAGATCCTTCCGATAACATGAGATGTGATATCCAAATCCTTCCCCTTCCAATCCTGAGACCCTTCTGATAGCATGAGATGTGATATCTCAATGCTTCTAATACCAAACCTGAGATCCTTCCGATAGCTTGAGATGTGATATCTCAATGCTTCTAATACCAAACCTGAGATCCTTCCTATAACATGAGATGTTATATCCAAATCCTTCCCCTTCCAAACCTGAGACCCTCCCTTTAGCATGAGATGTGATATCCAACTCCTTCCCATTCCAATTCTGAGCCCCTTCCTATACCATGAGACTTGATATCCAACTCCTTCCCATTCCAATTCTTAGCCCCTTCCTATACCATGAGACTTGATATCTCAATGCTTCTAATACCAAACCTGAGACCCGTCCTATAACATGAGATGTGATATCCAAATCCTTCCCCTTCCAAACCTTAGACCCTTCCTTTATCATGAGATGTGATATCCAACTCATTCCCATTCCAATCCTGAGACCCTTCCGATATCATGAGATGTGATATCCCAATGCTTCTAATATCAAACTTGAGACACTCCCTATAGCATGAGATGTGATATCCAAGTCCTTCCCATTCCAATCCTGAGACCCTTCCTATAGCTTGAGATGTGATATCCAACTCCTTCCCATTCCAATTCTGTGCCCCTTCCTATACCATGAGACTTGATATTTCAATGCTTCTAATACCAAACCTGAGACCCGTCCTATAACATGAGATGTGATATCCAAATCCTTCCCCTTCCAAACCTTAGACCCTTCCTTTATCATGAGATGTGATATCCAACTCCTTCCCATTCCAATCCTGAGACCCTTCCGATATCATGAGATGTGATATCTCAATGCTTCTAATATCAAACTTGAGACCCTCCCTATAGCATGAGATGTGATATCCAAGTCCTTCCCATTCCAATCCTGAAACCCTTCCTATAGCATGAGATGTGATATCTCAATGCTTCTAATACCAAACCTGAGACACTCCCTATAGCATGAGATGTGATATCCAAGTCCTTCCCATTCCAATCCTGTGACCCTTCCTATAGCTTGAGATGTGATATCCAACTCCTTCCCATTCCAATTCTGTGCCCCTTCCTATACCATGAGACTTGATATCTCAATGCTTCTAATACCAAACCTGAGACCCGTCCTATAACATGAGATGTGATATCCAAATCCTTCCCCTTCCAAACCTTAGACCCTTCCTTTATCATGAGATGTGATATCCAACTCCTTCCCATTCCAATCCTGAGACCCTTCCGATATCATGAGATGTGATATCTCAATGCTTCTAATATCAAACTTGAGACCCTCCCTATAGCATGAGATGTGATATCCAAGTCCTTCCCATTCTAATCCTGAGACCCTTCCGATAGCAGAGATGTGATATCTCAATTCTTATACCAAACCTGAGATCCTTCCTATAACATGAGATGTGATATCCAACTCCTTCCCATTCCAATCCTGAGACACTTCCTATAGCATGAGATGTGATATCTCACTGCTTATACCAAACCTGAGACCCTTCCTATAGCATGAGATGTGATATCCAACTCCTTCCCATTCCAATCCTGAGACCCTTCCTATAGCATGAGATGTGATATCTCAATGCTTCTAATATCAAACTTGAGATCCTCCCTATAGCATGAGATGTGATATCCAAGTCCTTCCCATTGCAATCCTGAGACACTTCCTATAGCATGAGATGTGATATCCAACTCCTTCCCATTCCAATCCTGAGACCCTTCCTATAGCATGAGATGTGATATCCAACTCCTTCCCATTCCAATCCTGAGACCCTTCCTATAGCATGAGATGTGATATCTCAATGCTTCTAATACCAAACCTGAGACTATTCCTATAACATGAGATGGGATATCCAACTCCTTCCCATTCCAATCCTGAGACCCTTCCGATAGCAGAGATGTGATATCTCAATGCTTATATCAAACCTGAGACCCTTCCTACGGCATGAGATGTCATATACAATTCCTTCCCATTCCAATCCAGAGACCCTTCCTATAGCATGAGATGTGATATCTCAATGCTTATACCAAACCTGAGACCCTTCCTATAGCATGAGATGTGATATCCAACTCCTTCCCATTCCAATCCTGAGACTCTTCCTATAGCATGAGATGTGATATCTCAATGCTTATACCAAACCTGAGACCCTTCCTACGGCATGAGATGTCATATACAACTCCTTCCCATTCCAATCCTGAGACCCTTCCTATAGCATGACATGTGATATCTCAATGCTTATACCAAACCTGAGACCCTTCCTATAGCATGAGATGTGATATCCAACGCCTTCCCATTCCAATCCTGAGACCCTTCCTATAGCATGAGATGTGATATCTCAATGCTTCTACCAAACCTGAGACCCTTCCTTTAGCATGAGATGTGATATCCAACTCCTTCCCATTCCAATCCTGAGACCCTTCCTATAGCATGAGTTGTGATATCTCAATACTTCTAATACCAAACCTGAGATCCTTCCGATAACATGAGATGTGATATCCAAATCCGTCCCCTTCCAATCCTGAGACCCTTCTGATAGCATGAGATGTGATATCTCAATGCTTCTAATACCAAACCTGAGATCCTTCCGATAGCATGAGATGTGATATCTCAATGCTTCTAATACCAAACCTGAGATCCTTCCTATAACATGAGATGTGATATCCAAATCCTTCCCCTTCCAAACCTGAGACCCTCCCTTTAGCATGAGATGTGATATCCAACTGCTTCCCATTCCAATTCTGAGCCCCTTCCTATACCATGAGACTTGATATCCAACTCCTTCCCATTCCAATTCTGAGCCCCTTCCTACACCATGAGACTTGATATCTCAATGCTTCTAATACCAAACCTGAGACCCGTCCTATAACATGAGATGTGATATCCAAATCCTTCCCCTTCCAAACCTTAGACCCTTCCTTTATCATGAGATGTGATATCCAACTCCTTCCCATTCCAATCCTGAGACCCTTCCGATATCATGAGATGTGATATCTCAATGCTTCTAATATCAAAATTGAGACCCTCCCTATAGCATGAGATGTGATATCCAAGTCCTTCCCATTCCAATCCTGAGACCCTTCCTATAGCTTGAGATGTGACATCCAACTCCTTCCCATTCCAATTCTGATCCCCTTCCTATACCATGAGACTTGATATCTCAATGCTTCTAATACCAAACCTGAGACCCGTCCTATAACATGAGATGTGATATCCAAATCCTTCCCCTTCCAAACCTTAGACCCTTCCTTTATCATGAGATGTGATATCCAACTCCTTCCCATTCCAATCCTGAGACCCTTCCGATATCATGAGATGTAATATCTCAATGCTTCTAATATCAAACTTGAGACCCTCCCTATAGCATGAGATGTGATATCCAAGTCCTTCCCATTCCAATCCTGAGACCCTTCCTATAGCATGAGATGTGATATCTCAATGCTTCTAATACCAAACCTGAGACCCTTCCTATAACATGAGATTGGAATATCCAACTCCTTCCCATTCCAATCCTGAGACACTTCCGATAGCAGAGATGTGATATCTCAATTCTTATACCAAACCTGAGATCCTTCCTATAACATGAGATGTGATATCCAACTCCTTCCCATTCCAATCCTGAGACACTTCCTATAGCATGAGATGTGATATCTCACTGCTTATACCAAACCTGAGACCCTTCCTATAGCATGAGATGTGATATCCAACTCCTTCCCATTCCAATCCTGAGACCCTTCCTATAGCATGAGATGTGATATCTCAATGCTTCTAATATCAAACTTGAGAGCCTCCCTATAGCATGAGATGTGATATCCAAGTCCTTCCCATTCCAATCCTGAGACACTTCCTATAGCATGAGATGTGATATCTCAATGCTTCTAATACCAAACCTGAGACTCTTCCTATAACATGAGATGGGATATCCAACTCCTTCCCATTCCAATCCTGAGACCCTTCCGATAGCAGAGATGTGATATCTCAATGCTTATACAAAACCTGAGACCCTTCCTACGGCATGAGATGTCATATACAACTCCTTCCCATTCCAATCCTGAGACCCTTCCTATAGCATGAGATGTGATATCTCAATGCTTATACCAAACCTGAGACCCTTCCTATAGCATGAGATGTGATATCCAACTCCTTCCCATTCCAATCCTGAGACCCTTCCTATAGCATGAGATGTGATATCTCAATGCTTATACCAAACCTGAGACCCTTCCTACGGCATGAGATGTCATATACAACTCCTTCCCATTCCAATCCTGAGACCCTTCCTATAGCATGAGATGTGATATCTCAATGCTTATACCAAACCTGAGACCCTTCCTATAGCATGAGATGTGATATCCAACTCCTTCCCATTCCAATCCTGAGACCCTTCCTATAGCATGAGATGTGATATCTCAATGCTTATACCAAACCTGAGACCCTTCCTATAACATGAGATGGGATATCCAACTCCTTCCCATTCCAATCCTGAGACACTTCCGATAGCAGAGATGTGATATCTCAATGCTTATACCAGACCTTAGACCCTTCCTATAACATGAGATCGGATATCCAACTCCTTCCCGTTCCAAACCTGAGACCCTTCCTTTAGCATGAGATGTGATATCCAGCTCCTTCCCATTCCAATCCTGAGACACTTCTGATAGCATGAGATGTGATATCTCAATGCTTCTAATATCAAAACGGAAACCCTCCCTATAGCATGATATGTGATATCTAAGTCCTTCCGATTCCAATCCTGAGACCCTTCCTATAGCATGAGATGTGATATCTCAATGCTTCTACCAAACCTGAGACCCTTCCTTTAGCATGAGATGTGATATCCAACATCTTCCCATTCCAATCCTGAGACCCTTCCTATAGCATGAGATGTGATATCTCAATACTTCTAATACCAAACCTGAGATCCTTCCGATAACATGAGATGTGATATCCAAATCCTTCCCCTTCCAAACCTGAGACCCTCCCTTTAGCATGAGATGTGATATCCATCTCCTTCCCATTCCAATCCTGAGACCCTTCTGATAGCATGAGATGTGATATCTCAATGCTTCTAATACCAAACCTGAGATCCTTCCGATAGCATGAGATGTGATATCTCAATGCTTCTAATACCAAACCTGAGACCCTTCCTATAACATGAGATTGGAATATCCAACTCCTTCCCATTCCAATCCTGAGACCCTTCCGATAGCAGAGATGTGATATCTCAATTCTTATACCAAACCTGAGATCCTTCCTATAACATGAGATGTGATATCCAACTCCTTCCCATTCCAATCCTGAGACACTTCCTATAGCATGAGATGTGATATCTCACTGCTTATACCAAACCTGAGACCCTTCCTATAGCATGAGATGTGATATCCAACTCCTTCCCATTCCAATCCTGAGACCCTTCCTATAGCATGAGATGTGATATCTCAATGCTTCTAATATCAAACTTGAGAGCCTCCCTATAGCATGAGATGTGATATCCAAGTCCTTCCCATTCCAATCCTGAGACACTTCCTATAGCATGAGATGTGATATCTCAATGCTTCTAATACCAAACCTGAGACTCTTCCTATAACATGACATGGGATATCCAACTCCTTCCCATTCCAATCCTGAGACCCTTCCGATAGCAGAGATGTGATATCTCAATGCTTATACCAAACCTGAGACCCTTCCTACGGCATGAGATGTCATATACAACTCCTTCCCATTCCAATCCTGAGACCCTTCCTATAGCATGAGATGTGATATCTCAATGCTTATACCAAACCTGAGACCCTTCCTATAGCATGAGATGTGATATCCAACTCCTTCCCATTCCAATCCTGAGACCCTTCCTATAGCAAGAGATGTGATATCTCAATGCTTATACCAAACCTGAGACCCTTCCTATAGCATGAGATGTGATATCCAACTCCTTCCCATTCCAATCCTGAGACCCTTCCTATAGCATGAGATGTGATATCTCAATGTTTATACCAAACCTGAGACCCTTCCTATAGCATGAGATGTGATATCTCAATGCTTATACCAAACCTGAGACCCTTCCTATAGCATGAGATGGGATATCCAACTCCTTCCCATTCCAATCCTGAGACACTTCCGATAGCAGAGATGTGATATCTCAATGCTTATACCAGACCTTAGACCCTTCCTATAACATGAGATCGGATTTCCAACTCCTTCCCGTTCCAAACCTGAGACCCTTCCTTTAGCATGAGATGTGATATCCAGCTCCTTCCCATTCCAATCCTGAGACACTTCCGATAGCATGAGATGTGATATCTCAATGCTTCTAATATCAAAACGGAAACCCTCCCTATAGCATGATATGTGATATCTAAGTCCTTCCCATTCCAATCCTGAGACCCTTCCTATAGCATGAGATGTGATATCTCAATGCTTCTACCAAACCTGAGACCCTTCCTTTAGCATGAGATGTGATATCCAACTCCTTCCCATTCCAATCCTGAGACCCTTCCTATAGCATGAGATGTGATATCTCAATACTTCTAATACCAAACCTGAGATCCTTCCGATAACATGAGATGTGATATCCAAATCCTTCCCCTTCCAAACCTGAGACCCTCCCTTTAGCATGAGATGTGATATCCAACTTCTTCCCATTCCAATCCTGAGACCCTCCCTTTAACATGAGATGTGATATCCAACTCCTTCCCATTCCAACCTGAGACCCTTCCTATAGCATGAGATGTGATATCTCAATGCTTATACCAAACCTGAGACCCTTCCTATAACATGAGATGGGATATCCAACTCCTTCCCATTCCAATCCTGAGACACTTCCGATAGCAGAGATGTGATATCTCAATGCTTATACCAGACCTTAGACCCTTCCTATAACATGAGATCGGATATCCAACTCCTTCCCGTTCCAAACCTGAGACCCTTCCTTTAGCATGAGATGTGATATCCAGCTCCTTCCCATTCCAATCCTGAGACACTTCCGATAGCATGAGATGTGGTATCTCAATGCTTCTAATATCAAAACGGAAACCCTCCCTATAGCATGATATGTGATATCCAACTCCTTCCCATTCCAATCCTGAGACCCTTCCTATAGCATGAGATGTGATATCTCAATACTTCTAATACCAAACCTGAGATCCTTCCGATAACATGACATGGGATATCCAACTCCTTCCCATTCCAATCCTGAGACCCTTCCGATAGCAGAGATGTGATATCTCAATGCTTATACCAAACCTGAGACCCTTCCTACGGCATGAGATGTCATATACAACTCCTTCCCATTCCAATCCTGAGACCCTTCCTATAGCATGAGATGTGATATCTCAATGCTTATACCAAACCTGAGACCCTTCCTATAGCATGAGATGTGATATCCAACTCCTTCCCATTCCAATCCTGAGACCCTTCCTATAGCATGAGATGTGATATCTCAATGCTTATACCAAACCTGAGACCCTTCCTATAGCATGAGATGTGATATCCAACTCCTTCCCATTCCAATCCTGAGACCCTTCCTATAGCATGAGATGTGATATCTCAATGTTTATACCAAACCTGAGACCCTTCCTATAGCATGAGATGTGATATCTCAATGCTTATACCAAACCTGAGACCCTTCCTATAACATGAGATGGGATATCCAACTCCTTCCCATTCCAATCCTGAGACACTTCCGATAGCAGAGATGTGATATCTCAATGCTTATACCAGACCTTAGACCCTTCCTATAACATGAGATCGGATATCCAACTCCTTCCCGTTCCAAACCTGAGACCCTTCCTTTAGCATGAGATGTGATATCCAGCTCCTTCCCATTCCAATCCTGAGACACTTCCGATAGCATGAGATGTGATATCTCAATGCTTCTAATATCAAACTTGAGACCCTCCATATAGCATGAGATGTGATATCCAAGTCCTTCCCATTCCAATCCTGAGACCCTTCCTATAGCATGAGATGTGATATCTCAATACTTCTAATACCAAACCTGAGATCCTTCCGATAACATGAGATGTGATATCCAAATCCTTCCCCTTCCAAACCTGAGACCCTCCCTTTAGCATGAGATGTGATATCCAACTCCTTCCCATTCCAATCCTGAGACCCTTCTGATAGCATGAGATGTGATATCTCAATGCTTCTAATACCAAACCTGAGATCCTTCCGATAGCATGAGATGTGATATCTCAATGCTTCTAATACCAAACCTGAGATCCTTCCTATAACATGAGATGTGATATCCAAATCCTTCCCCTTCCAATTCTGAGACCCTCCCTTTAACATGAGATGTGATATCCAACTCCTTCCCATTCCAACCTGAGACCCTTCCTATAGCATGAGATGTGATATCTCAATGCTTATACCAAACCTGAGACCCTTCCTATAACATGAGATGGGATATCCAACTCCTTCCCATTCCAATCCTGAGACACTTCCGATAGCAGAGATGTGATATCTCAATGCTTATACCAGACCTTAGACCCTTCCTATAACATGAGATCGGATATCCAACTCCTTCCCGTTCCAAACCTGAGACCCTTCCTTTAGCATGAGATGTGATATCCAGCTCCTTCCCATTCCAATCCTGAGACACTTCCGATAGCATGAGATGTGGTATCTCAATGCTTCTAATATCAAAACGGAAACCCTCCGTATAGCATGATATGTGATATCCAACTCCTTCCCATTCCAATCCTGAGACCCTTCCTATAGCATGAGATGTGATATCTCAATACTTCTAATACCAAACCTGAGATCCTTCCGATAACATGACATGGGATATCCAACTCCTTCCCATTCCAATCCTGAGACCCTTCCGATAGCAGAGATGTGATATCTCAATGCTTATACCAAACCTGAGACCCTTCCTACGGCATGAGATGTCATATACAACTCCTTCCCATTCCAATCCTGAGACCCTTCCTATAGCATGAGATGTGATATCTCAATGCTTATACCAAACCTGAGACCCTTCCTATAGCATGAGATGTGATATCCAACTCCTTCCCATTCCAATCCTGAGACCCTTCCTATAGCATGAGATGTGATATCTCAATGCTTATACCAAACCTGAGACCCTTCCTATAGCATGAGATGTGATATCCAACTCCTTCCCATTCCAATCCTGAGACCCTTCCTATAGCATGAGATGTGATATCTCAATGTTTATACCAAACCTGAGACCCTTCCTATAGCATGAGATGTGATATCTCAATGCTTATACCAAACCTGAGACCCTTCCTATAACATGAGATGGGATATCCAACTCCTTCCCATTCCAATCCTGAGACACTTCCGATAGCAGAGATGTGATATCTCAATGCTTATACCAGACCTTAGACCCTTCCTATAACATGAGATCGGATATCCAACTCCTTCCCGTTCCAAACCTGAGACCCTTCCTTTAGAATGAGATGTGATATCCAGCTCCTTCCCATTCCAATCCTGAGACACTTCCGATAGCATGAGATGTGATATCTCAATGCTTCTAATATCAAAACGGAAACCCTCCCTATAGCATGATATGTGATATCTAAGTCCTTCCCATTCCAATCCTGAAACCCTTCCTATAGCATGAGATGTGATATCTCAATGCTTCTACCAAACCTGAGACCCTTCCTTTAGCATGAGATGTGATATCCAACTCCTTCCCATTCCAATCCTGAGACCCTTCCTATAGCATGAGATGTGATATCTCAATACTTCTAATACCAAACCTGAGATCCTTCCGATAACATGAGATGTGATATCCAAATCCTTCCCCTTCCAAACCTGAGACCCTCCCTTTAGCATGAGATGTGATATCCAACTCCTTCCCATTCCAATCCTGAGACCCTTCTGATAGCATGAGATGTGATATCTCAATGCTTCTAATACCAAACCTGAGATCCTTCCGATAGCATGAGATGTGATATCTCAATGCTTCTAATACCAAACCTGAGATCCTTCCTATAACATGAGATGTGATATCCAAATCCTTCCCCTTCCAATTCTGAGACCCTCCCTTTAACATGAGATGTGATATCCAACTCCTTCCCATTCCAACCTGAGACCCTTCCTATAGCATGAGATGTGATATCTCAATGCTTATACCAAACCTGAGACCCTTCCTATAACATGAGATGGGATATCCAACTCCTTCCCATTCCAATCCTGAGACACTTCCGATAGCAGAGATGTGATATCTCAATGCTTATACCAGACCTTAGACCCTTCCTATAACATGAGATCGGATATCCAACTCCTTCCCGTTCCAAACCTGAGACCCTTCCTTTAGCATGAGATGTGATATCCAGCTCCTTCCCATTCCAATCCTGAGACACTTCCGATAGCATGAGATGTGATATCTCAATGCTTCTAATATCAAAACGGAAACCCTCCCTATAGCATGATATGTGATATCCAACTCCTTCCCATTCCAATCCTGAGACCCTTCCTATAGCATGAGATGTGATATCTCAATACTTCTAATACCAAACCTGAGATCCTTCCGATAACATGAGATGTGATATCCAAATCCTTCCCCTTCCAAACCTGAGACCCTCCCTTTAGCATTAGATGTGATATCCAACTCCTTCCCATTCCAATCCTGAGACCCTTCTGATAGCATGAGATGTGATATCTCAATGCTTCTAATACCAAACCTGAGATCCTTCCGATAGCATGAGATGTGATATCTCAATGCTTCTAATACCAAACCTGAGATCCTTCCTATAACATGAGATGTGATATCCAAATCCTTCCCCTTCCAATTCTGAGACCCTCCCTTTAACATGAGATGTGATATCCAACTCCTTCCCATTCCAACCTGAGACCCTTCCTATAGCATGAGATGTGATATCTCAATGCTTATACCAAACCTGAGACCCTTCCTATAACATGAGATGGGATATCCAACTCCTTCCCATTCCAATCCTGAGACACTTCCGATAGCAGAGATGTGATATCTCAATGCTCATACCAGACCTTAGACGCTTCCTATAACATGAGATCGGATATCCAACTCCTTCCCGTTCCAAACCTGAGACCCTTCCTTTAGCATGAGATGTGATATCCAGCTCCTTCCCATTCCAATCCTGAGACACTTCCGATAGCATGAGATGTGATATCTCAATGCTTCTAATATCAAAACGGAAACCCTCCCTATAGTATGATATGTGATATCTAAGTCCTTCCCATTCCAATCCTGAGACCCTTCCTATAGCATGAGATGTGATATCTCAATACTTCTAATACCAAACCTGAGATCCTTCCGATAACATGAGATGTGATATCCAAATCCTTCCCCTTCCAAACCTGAGACCCTCCCTTTAGCATGAGATGTGATATCCATCTCCTTCCCATTCCAATCCTGAGACCCTTCTGATAGCATGAGATGTGATATCTCAATGCTTCTAATACCAAACCTGAGATCCTTCCGATAGCATGAGATGTGATATCTCAATGCTTCTAATACCAAACCTGAGATCCCTCCTATAACATGAGATGTGATATCCAAATCCTTCCCCTTCCAATTCTGAGACCCTCCCTTTAACATGAGATGTGATATCCAACTCCTTCCCATTCCGACCTGAGACCCTTCCTATAGCATGAGATGTGATATCTCAATGCCTCTAATACCAAACCTGAGACCCTTCCTATAACATGAGATGTGATATCCAACTCCTTCCCGTTCCAAACCTGAGGCTCTTCCTTTAGCATGAGATGTGATATCCAGCTCCTTCCCATTCCAATCCTGAGACACTTCCGATAGCATGAGATGTGATATCTCAATGCTTCTAATATCAAAACTGAGACCCTCCCTATAGCATGATATGTGATATCTAAGTCCTTCCCATTCCAATCCTGAGACCCTTCCTATAGCATGAGATGTGATATCTCAATGCTTCTACCAAACCTGAGACCCTTCCTTTAGCATGAGATGTGATATCCAACTCCTTCCCATTCCAATCCTGAGACCCTTCCTATAGCATGAGATGTGATATCTCAATACTTCTAATACCAAACCTGAGATCCTTCCTATAGCATGAGATGTGATATCTCAATGCTTCTAATACCAAACCTGAGACCCTTCCTACAGCATGCGATGTGATATCTCACTGCTTATACCAAACCTGAGACCCTTCCTATAGCATGAGATGTGATATCCAACTCCTTCCCATTCCAATCCTGAGACCCTTCCTATAGCATGAGATTTGATATCTCAATGCTTCTAATATCAAACTTGAGAGCCTCCCTATAGCATGAGATGTGATATCCAAGTCCTTCCCATTCCAATCCTGAGACACTTCCTATAGCATGAGATGTGATATCTCAATGCTTCTAATACCAAACCTGAGACTCTTCCTATAACATGAGATGGGATAGCCAACTCCTTCCCATTCCAATCCTGAGACCCTTCCGATAGCAGAGATGTGATATCTCAATGCTTATACCAAACCTGAGACCCTTCCTACGGCATGAGATGTCATATACAACTCCTTCCCATTCCAATCCTGAGACCCTTCTTATAGCATGAGATGTGATATCTCAATGTTTATACCAAGCATGAGATGTGATATCCAACTCCTTCCCATTCCAATCCTGAGACCCTTCCTATAGCATGAGATGTGATATCTCAATGCTTATACCAAACCTGAGACCCTTCCTACGGCATGAGATGTCATATACAACTCCTTCCCATTCCAATCCTGAGACCCTTCCTATAGCATGAGATGTGATATCTCAATGCTTATACCAAACCTGAGACCCTTCCTATAGCATGAGATGTGATATCCAACTCCTTCCCATTCCAATCCTGAGACCCTTCCTATAGCATGAGATGTGATATCTCAATGCTTATACCAAACCTGAGACCTTTCCTATAACATGAGATGGGATATCCAACTCCTTCCCATTCCAATCCTGAGACACTTCCGATAGCAGAGATGTGATATCTCAATGCTTATACCAGACCTTAGACCCTTCCTATAACATGAGATCGGATATCCAACTCCTTCCCGTTCCAAACCTGAGACCCTTCCTTTAGCATGAGATGTGATATCCAGCTCCTTCCCATTCCAATCCTGAGACACTTCCGATAGCATGAGATGTGATATCTCAATGCTTCTAATATCAAAACGGAAACCCTCCCTATAGCATGATATGTGATATCTAAGTCCTTCCCATTCCAATCCTGAGACCCTTCCTATAGCATGAGATGTGATATCTCAATGCTTCTACCAAACCTGAGACCCTTCCTTGAGCATGAGATGTGATATCCAACTCCTTCCCATTCCAATCCTGAGACCCTTCCTATAGCATGAGATGTGATATCTCAATACTTCTAATACCAAACCTGAGATCCTTCCGATAACATGAGATGTGATATCCAAATCCTTCCCCTTCCAAACCTGAGACCCTCCATTTAGCATGAGATGTGATATCCAACTCCTGCCCATTCCAATCCTGAGACCCTTCTGATAGCATGAGATGTGATATCTCAATGCTTCTAATACCAAACCTGAGATCCTTCCGATAGCATGAGATGTGATATCTCAATGCTTCTAATACCAAACCTGAGATCCTTCCTATAACATGAGATGTGATATCCAAATCCTTCCCCTTCCAATTCTGAGACCCTCCCTTTAACATGAGATGTGATATCCAACTCCTTCCCATTCCAACCTGAGACCAGTCCTATAGCATGAGATGTGATATCTCAATGCCTCTAATACCAAACCTGAGATCCTTCCTCTAACATGAAATGTGATATCCAACTCCTTCCCTTTCCAAACATGAGAGCCTATATATAGCATGAGATGTGATATCCAAGTCCTTCCCATTCCAATCCTTAGACCCTTCCTACAGCATGCAATATGATATCTCAATGATTCTAATAACAAACCTGAGACCCGTCCTATAACATGAGATGGGATATCCAACTCCTTCCCATTCCAATCCTGAGACACTTCCGATAGCAGAGATGTGATATCTCAATGCTTATACCAAACCTGAGACCCTTCCTATAACATGAGATGTGATATCCAACTCCTTCCCGTTCCAAACCTGAGACTCTTCCTATAGCATGAGATGTGATATCCTGCTCCTTCCCATTCCAATCCTGAGACACTTCCGATAGCATGAGATGTGATATCTCAATGCTTCTAATATCAAAACTGAGACCCTCCCTATAGCATGATATGTGATATCTAAGTCCTTCCCATTCCAATCCTGAGACCCTTCTGATAGCATGAGATGTGATATCTCAATGCCTCTAATACCAAACCTGAGATCCTACCTCTAACATGAAATGTGATATCCAACTCTCTCCCCTTCCAAACCTGAGAGCCTTCCTATAGCATGAGATGTGATATCCAAGTCCTTCCCATTCCAATCCTGAGACCCTTCCTATAACATGGGATGTGATATCCAACTCCTTCCCATTCCAACCTGAGACCCTTCCTTTAGCATGAGATGTGATATCAAACTCCTTCCCATTCCAATCCTGAGACCCTTCCTATAACATGGGATGTGATATCCAACTCCTTCCCATTCCAATCCTGAGACCCATACTATGGCATGAGATGTGATATCAAACTCCTTCCCATTCCAATTCTGAGACCCTTCCTATACCATGAGACTTGATATCTCAATGCTTCTAATACCAAACCTGAGACCCGTCCTATAACATGAGATGTGATATCCAAATCCTTCCCCTTCCAAACCTTAGACCCTTCCTTTATCATGAGATGTGATATCCAACTCCTTCCCATTCCAATCCTGAGACCCTTCCTATAGCATGAGATGTGATATCTCAATGCTTCTAATACCAAACCTGAGACCCTTCCTATAACATGAGATGGGAATATCCAACTCCTTACATTCCAATCCTGAGACCCTTCCGATAGCAGAGATGTGATATCTCAATGTTTATACCAAACCTGAGATCCTTCCTATAACATGAGATGTGATATCCAACTCCTTCCCATTCCAATACTGAGACACTTCCTATAGCATGAGATGTGATATCTCACTGCTTATACCAAACCTGAGACCCTTCCTATAGCATGAGATGTGATATCCAACTCCTTCCCATTCCAATCCTGAGACCCTTCCTATAGCATGAGATGTGATATCTCAATGCTTCTAATATCAAACTTGAGAGCCTCCCTATAGCATGAGATGTGATATCCAAGTCCTTCCCATTCCAATCCTGAGACACTTCCTATAGCATGAGATGTGATATCTCAATGTTTCTAATACCAAACCTGAGACTCTTCCTATAACATGAGATGGGATATCCAACTCCTTCCCATTCCAATCCTGAGACCCTTTCGATAGCAGAGATGTGATATCTCAATGCTTATACCAAACCTGAGACCCTTCCTATGGCATGAGATGTCATATACAACTCCTTCCCATTCCAATCCTGAGACCCTTCCTATAGCATGAGATGTGATATCTCAATGCTTCTAATATCAAACTTGAGACCCTCCATATAGCATGAGATGTGATATCCAAGTCCTTCCCATTCCAATCCTGAGACACTTCCTATAGCATGAGATGTGATATCTCAATGCTTCTAATACCAAACCTGAGACTCTTCCTATAACATGAGATGGGATATCCAACTCCTTCCCATTCCAATCCTGAGACCCTTCCGATAGCAGAGATGTGATATCTCAATGCTTATACCAAACCTGAGACCCTTCCTACGGCATGAGATGTCATATACAACTCCTTCCCATTCCAATCCTGAGACCCTTCCTATAGCATGAGATGTGATATCTCAATGCTTATACCAAACCTGAGACCCTTCCTATAGTATGAGATGTGATATCCAACTCCTTCCCATTCCAATCCTGAGACCCTTCCTATAGCATGAGATGTGATGTCTCAATGCTTCTAATACCAAACCTGAGATCCTTCCTATAACATGAGATGTGATATCCAACTCCTTCCATTCCAATCCTGAGACCCTTCCTATAGCATGAGATTTGATATCTCAATGCTTATACCAAACCTGAGACCCTTCCTACGGCATGAGATGTCATATACAACTTCTTCCCATTCCAATCCTGAGACCCTTCCTATAGCATGAGATGTGATATCTCAATGCTTATACCAAACCTGAGACCCTTCCTATAGTATGAGATGTGATATCCAACTCCTTCCCATTCCAATCCTGAGACCCTTCCTACAGCATGCAATATGATATCTCAATGATTCTAATAACAATCCTGAGACCCGTCCTATAACATGAGATGGGATATCCAATTCCTTCCCATTCCAATCCTGAGACACTTCCGATAGCAGAGATGTGATATCTCAATGCTTATACCAAACCTGAGACCCTTCCTATAACATGAGATCGGATATCCAACTCCTTTTCGTTCCAAACCTGAGACCCTTCCTTTAGCATGAGATGTGATATCCAGCTCCTTCCCATTCCAATCCTGAGACACTTCCGATAGCATGAGATGTGATATCTCAATGCTTCTAATATCAAAACTGAAACCCTCCCTATAGCATGATATGTGATATCTAAGTCCTTCCCATTCCAATCCTGAGACCCTTCCTATAGCATGAGATGTGATATCTCAATGCTTCTACCAAACCTGAGACCCTTCCTATAGCATGAGAAGGGATATCCAACTCCTTCCCAATACAATCCTGAGACCCTTCCGATAGCAGAGATGTGATATCTCAATGCTTATACCAAACCTGATACCCTTCCTATGGCATGAGATGTGATATCCAACTCCTTGCCATTCAAATCCTGAGACCCTCCCTATAACAAGAGATGTCATATCCAACTCCTTCCCATTCCAAACCTGAGACCCTTCCTTTAGCATGAGATGTGATATCCAAATCCTTCACATTCCAATCCGGAGACCTTTCCTATAACATGAGATGTGATATCCAACTCCTTCCCAATCCAATCCTGAGACCCTTCAGATAGCAGAGATGTGATATCTCAATGCTTATACCAAACCTGAGACCCTTCCTACGGCATGAGATGTGATATCCAACTCCTTGCCATTTAAATCCTGAGACCCTCCCTATAACAAGAGATGTCATATCCAACTCCTTCCCATTCCAAACCTGAGACCCTTCCTTTAGCATGAGATGTGATATCCAAATCCTTCACATTCCAATCCGGAGACCAATCCTATAGCATGAGATGTGATATCTCAATGCTTCTAATACCAAACCTGAGACCCTTCCGATAGCATGAGATGTGATATCTCACTGCTTCAAAAACCAAACATTAGAACCATCCTATAACATGAGATGTGAAATCCAAATCCTTCCCTTCCCAAACCTGAGACTCTTCCTATAGCATGAGATGTGATATCTCAATGCTTCTACCAAACCTGAAACCCTTCCTATAACATGAGATGTGATATCCAAATCCTTCCCCTTCCAAACCTGAGACCCTTCCTTTAGCATGAGATGTGATATCCAGCTCCTCCCATTCCAACCCTGAGACCCTTCCGATAGCATGAGATGTGATATCTCAATGCTTCTAATATCAAAACTGAGACCCTCCCTATAGCATGAGATGTGATATCTAAGTCCTTCCCATTATAATCCTGAGACACTTCCTATAGCATGAGATGTGATATCACAATGCTTCTAATACCAAACCTGAGACCCATCCTATAACATGAGATGTGATATCCAAATCCTTCCCCTTCCAAACCTGAGACCCTTCCTTTAGCATGAGATGTGATATCCAGCTCCTCCCATTCCAACCCTGAGACCCTTCCGATAGCATGAGATGTGATATCTCAATGCTTCTAATATCAAAACTGAGACCCTCCCTATAGCATGAGATGTGATATCTAAGTCCTTCCCATTCCAATCCTCAGACCCTTCCTATAGCATGAGATGTGATATCGCAATGCTTCTACCAAAACTGAGACCCTTCCTTTAGCATGAGATGTGATATCCAACTCCTTCCCATTCCAATCCTGAGACCCGTCCTATAGCATGAGATGTGATATCTCAATGCTTCTAATACCAAACCTGAGATCCTTCCGATAGCATGAGATGTGATATCTCAATGCTTCTAATACCAAACCTGAGATCCTTCCTATAACATGAGATGTGATATCCAAATCCTTTCCCTTCCAAACCTGAGACCCTCCCTTTAGCATGAGATGTGATATCCAACTCCTTCCCATTCCAATCCTGATACCCTTCTGATAGCATGAGATGTGATATCTCAATGCCTCTAATACCAAACCTGAGATCCTACCTCTAACATGAAATGTGATATCCAACTCCTTCCCTTTCCAAACCTGAGAGCATTCCTACAGCATGAGATGTGATATCCAAGTCCTTCCCATTCCAATCCTGAGACCCTTCCTATAACATGAGATGTGATATCCAACTCTTTCCCATTCCAACCTGAGACCCTTCCTATAGCATGAGATGGGATATCCAACTCCTTCCAAATCCAATCCTGATACCCTTCCGATAGCATGAGATGTGATATCCCAATGCTTCTACAAAACCTGAGACCCATACCATGGCATGATGTGATATCAAACTCCCGTCCTATACCATGAGACTTGATATCTCAATGCTTCTAATACGAAACCTGAGACCGGTCCAATAACATGAGATGTGATATCCAAATCCTTCGCATTCCAAACCTTAGACCCTTCCTTTATCATGAGATGCGATATCCAAGTCCTTCCCATTCCATTCCTGAGACCCTTCCTATAGCATGAGATGTGATATCTCAATGCTTATACCAAACCTGAGACCCTTCCTATGGCATGAGATGTGATATCCAACTCCTTGCCATTCAAATCCTGAGACCCTCCCTATAACAAGAGATGTGATATCCAACTCCTTCCCATTCCAATCCTGAGACCCTTCCTATAGCATGAGATGTGATATCTCAATGCTTCTACCAAACCTGAGACCCTTCCTTTAGCATGAGATGTGATATCCAACTCCTTCCCATTCCAATCCTGAGACCCTTCTGATAGCATGAGATGTGATATCTCAATGCCTCTAATACCAAAACTGAGATCCTACCTCTACATGAAATGTGATATCCAACTCCTTCCCCTTCCAACCCTGAGAGCCTTCCTATAGAATGAGATGTGATATCCAAGTCCTTCCCATTCCAATCCTGAGACCCTTCCTATAACATGAGATGTGATATCCAACTCCTTCACATTCCAACCTTAGACCCTTCCTATAGCATGAGATGGGATATCCAACTCCTTCCAAATCCAATCCCGATACCCTTCTGATAGCATGAGATGTGATATCCCAATGCTTCTACAAAACCTGAAACCCATACCATGGCATGAGATGTGATATCAAACTCCTTCCCATTCCAATCCTGAGACCCTTCCTATAGCTTGAGATGTGATATCCAACTCCTTCCCATTCCAATTCTGAGACCCGTCCTATACCATGAGACTTGATATCTCAATGCTTCTAATACCAAACCTGAGACCGGTCCTATAACATGAGATGTGATACCCAAATCCTTCCCCTTCCAAACCTTAGACCCTTCCTATAGCATGAGATGTGATATCTCAATGCTTCTAATACCAAACCTGAGACCCTTCCTATAACGAGATGGGATATCCAACTCCTTCCCATTCCAATCCTGAGACCCTTCCGATAGCAGAGATGTGATATCTCAATGCTTATACCAAACCTGAGACCCTTCCTATGGCATGAGATGTCATATACAACTCCTTCCGATTCCAATCCTGAGACCCTTCCTATAGCATGAGATGGGATATCTCAATGCTTATACCAAACCTGAGACCCTTCCTATAGCATGAGATGTGATATCCAACTCCTTCCCATTCCAATCCTGAGACCCTTCCTATAGCATGAGATGTGATATCTAAATGCTTCTAAAACCAAACATGAGAACCATCCTATAACATGAGATGTGAAATCCAAATCATTCCCTTTCCAAACCTGAGACCCTTCCTATAGCTTGAGATGTGATATCAAACTCCTTCCCATTCAATGTGATATCCAATTCCTTCCCATTCCAATCCTGAGACCCTTCCTATACCATGAGATGTGATATTTCAATGCTTCTAATACCAAACCTGAGACCCGTCCTAAAACATGAGATGTGAGATCCAAATCCTTCCCCTTCCAAACCTGAGACCTTTCCTTTAGCATGAGATGTGATATCTGACTCCTTCCCATTCCAAACCTGAGACCGTTCCTATAGCTTGAGATGTTATATCATAATGCTTCTAAAACCAAACCTGAGAACCATCCTATAACATGAGATGTGAAATCCAAATCCTTCCCTTTCCAAACCTGAGACCCTTCCTATAGCTTGAGATGTGATATCAAAATCTTTCCCATTCCAGTCCTGAGATAGCTTGAGATGTGATAGCCAACTCCTTCCCATTCCAATCCTGAGACCCTTCCTATAGCATGAGATGTGATATCCAAGTCCTTCCCATTCCAATCCTTAGACCCTTCCTACAGCATGCAATATGATATCTCAATGATTCTAATAACAATCCTGAGACCCGTCCTATAACATGAGATGGGATATCCAATTCCTTCCCATTCCAATCCTGAGACACTTCCGATAGCAGAGATGTGATATCTCAATGCTTATACCAAACCTGAGACCCTTCCTATAACATGAGATCGGATATCCAACTCCTTTTCGTTCCAAACCTGAGACCCTTCCTTTAGCATGAGATGTGATATCCAGCTCCTTCCCATTCCAATCCTGAGACACTTCCGATAGCATGAGATGTGATATCTCAATGCTTCTAATCTCAAAACTGAAACCCTCCCTATAGCATGATATGTGATATCTAAGTCCTTCCCATTCCAATCCTGAAACCCTTCCTATAGCATGAGATGTGATATCTCAATGCTTCTACCAAACCTGAGACCCTTTCTATAGCATGAGAAGGGATATCCAACTCCTTCCCAATACAATCCTGAGACCCTTCCGATAGCAGAGATGTGATATCTCAATGCTTATACCAAACCTGAGACCCTTCCTATGGCATGAGATGTGATATCCAACTCCTTGCCATTCAAATCCTGAGACCCTCCCTATAACAAGAGATGTCATATCCAACTCCTTCCCATTCCAAACCTGAGACCCTTCCTTTAGCATGAGATGTGATATCCAAATCCTTCACATTCCAATCCGGAGACCCTTCCTATAACATGAGATGTGATATCCAACTCCTTCCCAATCCAATCCTGAGACCCTTCCGATAGCAGAGATGTGATATCTCAATGCTTATACCAAACCTGAGACCCTTCCTACGGCATGAGATGTGATATCCAACTCCTTGCCATTCAAATCCTGAGACCCTCCCTATAACAAGAGATGTCATATCCAACTCCGTCCCATTCCAAACCTGAGACCCTTCCTTTAGCATGAGATGTGATATCCAAATCCTTCACATTCCAATCCGGAGACCAATCCTATAGCATGAGATGTGATATCTCAATGCTTCTAATACCAAACCTGAGACCCTTCCGATAGCATGAGATGTGATATCTCAATGCTTCAAAAACCAAACATGAGAACCATCCTATAACATGAGATGTGAAATCCAAATCCTTCCCTTCCCAAACCTGAGACTCTTCCTATAGCATGAGATGTGATATCTCAATGCTTCTACCAAACCTGAAACCCTTCCTATAGCATGAGATGTGATATCCAACTCCTTCCCATTCCAATCCTGAGACACTTCCTATAGCATGAGATGTGATATCACAATGCTTCTAATACCAAACCTGAGACCCATCCTATAACATGAGATGTGATATCCAAATCCTTCCCCTTCCAAACCTGAGACCCTTCCTTTAGCATGAGATGTGATATCCAGCTCCTCCCATTCCAACCCTGAGACCCTTCCGATAGCATGAGATGTGATATCTCAATGCTTCTAATATCAAAACTGAGACCCTCCCTATAGCATGAGATGTGATATCTAAGTCCTTCCCATTCCAATCCTCAGACCCTTCCTATAGCATGAGATGTGATATCGCAATGCTTCTACCAAAACTGAGACCCTTCCTTTAGCATGAGATGTGATATCCAACTCCTTCCCATTCCAATCCTGAGACCCGTCCTATAGCATGAGATGTGATATCTCAATGCTTCTAATACCAAACCTGAGATCCTTCCGATAGCATGAGATGTGATATCTCAATGCTTCTAATACCAAACCTGAGATCCTTCCTATAACATGAGATGTGATATCCAAATCCTTTCCCTTCCAAACCTGAGACCCTCCCTTTAGCATGAGATGTGATATCCAACTCCTTCCCATTCCAGTCCTGATACCCTTCTGATAGCATGAGATGTGATATCTCAATGCCTCTAATACCAAACCTGAGATCCTACCTCTAACATGAAATGTGATATCCAACTCCTTCCCTTTCCAAACCTGAGAGCATTCCTACAGCATGAGATGTGATATCCAAGTCCTTCCCATTCCAATCCTGAGACCCTTCCTATAACATGAGATGTGATATCCAACTCTTTCCCATTCCAACCTGAGACCCTTCCTATAGCATGAGATGGGATATCCAACTCCTTCCAAATCCAATCCTGATACCCTTCCGATAGCATGAGATGTGATATCCCAATGCTTCTACAAAACCTGAGACCCATACCATGGCATGATGTGATATCAAACTCCCGTCCTATACCATGAGACTTGATATCTCAATGCTTCTAATACCAAACCTGAGAGCGGTCCAATAACATGAGATGTGATATCCAAATCCTTCCCCTTCCAAACCTTAGACCCTTCCTTTATCATGAGATGCGATATCCAAGTCCTTCCCATTCCATTCCTGAGACCCTTCCTATAGCATGAGATGTGATATCTCAATGCTTATACCAAACCTGAGACCCTTCCTATGGCATGAGATGTGATATCCAACTCCTTGCCATTCAAATCCTGAGACCCTCCCTATAACAAGAGATGTGATATCCAACTCCTTCCCATTCCAATCCTGAGACCCTTCCTATAGCATGAGATGTGATATCACAATGCTTCTAATACCAAACCTGAGACCCATCCTATAACATGAGATGTGATATCTCAATGCTTCTACCAAACCTGAGACCCTTCCTTTAGCATGAGATGTGATATCCAACTCCTTCCCATTCCAATCCTGAGACCCTTCTGATAGCATGAGATGTGATATCTCAATGCCTCTAATACCAAAACTGAGATCCTACCTCTACATGAAATGTGATATCCAACTCCTTCCCCTTCCAACCCTGAGAGCCTTCCTATTGAATGAGATGTGATATCCAAGTCCTTCCCATTCCAATCCTGAGACCCTTCCTATAACATGAGATGTGATATCCAACTCCTTCACATTCCAACCTTAGACCCTTCCTATAGCATGAGATGGGATATCCAACTCCTTCCAAATCCAATCCCGATACCCTTCTGATAGCATGAGATGTGATATCCCAATGCTTCTACAAAACCTGAAACCCATACCATGGCATGAGATGTGATATCAAACTCCTTCCCATTCCAATCCTGAGACCCTTCCTATAGCTTGAGATGTGATATCCAACTCCTTCCCATTCCAATTCTGAGACCCGTCCTATACCATGAGACTTGATATCTCAATGCTTCTAATACCAAACCTGAGACCGGTCCTATAACATGAGATGTGATACCCAAATCCTTCCCCTTCCAAACCTTAGACCCTTCCTATAGCATGAGATGTGATATCTCAATGCTTCTAATACCAAACCTGAGACCCTTCCTATAACGAGATGGGATATCCAACTCCTTCCCATTCCAATCCTGAGACCCTTCCGATAGCAGAGATGTGATATCTCAATGCTTATACCAAACCTGAGACCCTTCCTATGGCATGAGATGTCATATACAACTCCTTCCGATTCCAATCCTGAGACCCTTCCTATAGCATGAGATGGGATATCTCAATGCTTATACCAAACCTGAGACCCTTCCTATAGCATGAGATGTGATATCCAACTCCTTCCCATTCCAATCCTGAGACCCTTCCTATAGCATGAGATGTGATATCTAAATGCCTCTAAAACCAAACATGAGAACCATCCTATAACATGAGATGTGAAATCCAAATCATTCCCTTTCCAAACCTGAGACCCTTCCTATAGCTTGAGATGTGATATCAAACTGAAGTTTTTAACCACTGTTCTCCTATACTAAGGGGGGTTAACATCTACTGCTGTTCACAGGCTGAATGTATACGGCTGAAATCTTCAAGGCATTATCAGCTTTCCTGACTGTTTTGGAATGTGTATTTGCCATCTGTTAATGCAGTCGCCTTGTGGTCATCGTCCCTTTTAGTTTACAGGCTGCACTCCCCTGGTGATCACATTCTCCTCTCCAGAGCAGGCTAACTACCAGCTGCTCCTCCTCAGAGGCGTTCCTTCTTTCTGTCCCTGCTCCCTGCACCGTTTCGCGTTGCATGTACTCGCTTCCCAGCTCTCTGGTTAGATGCGTATTCCCTGCCTTCTCTCCTCTTCCTACAGCCTTCCAATGAGCTCCACAAGATAGTGTTCAGAATGCTTTATAACCCCATTATTCAACATATAGCTGTAACCCGCTAGACGTATTGAAACGTGCTAAAAACTAGCAAAAACAGCTAGAAAATGTACTTCCTCGCGTTTTGGTAAATGCAGGGTACACGCGTCTAAACCAGAGAGCAGGGAAGCGAGCATTTCAGCAGTATAAATTCAGCCTGTGAACAACACATTTTGATCCTCCCTTTTATGGGAGAAGAGTGGTTCAAAAGTACAGAATTCGACTGATCAAACGCACGAACAGAGTACAAAATGGGAATCCACCAGAATTCGCATTTACCAAAACGCGAGGAAAGTACATTTTCTAGCTGTTTTTGCTAGTTTTTCGAACGTTTCAATACGTCTAGCGGGTTACGGCTATATGTTGAATAATGGGTGTTATAAAGCATTCTGAACACTGTATCTTGTGGAGCTCATTGGAAGGCTTTAGGAAGAGGAGAGAAGCAGGGAACACGCATCTAAACCAGAGAGCTGGGAAGCGAGTACATGCAACGCGAAACGGAGCAGGGATCAGGGACAGAAAGGATGAACGCCTATGAGGAGGAGCAGCTGGTAGTTAGCCTGCTCTGGAGAGGAGAATGTGATCACCAGGGGAGTGCAGCCTGTAAAGTAGAAGGGACGATGAACACAGGGCGACTGCATTAACAGATGGCAAATACACGTTCCAAAACAGTCAGGAAAGCTGATAATGCCTTGAAGATTTCAGCCGTATACATTCAGACTGTGAACAGCAGTAGATGTTGACCCCCCTTAGTATGGGAGAACAATGGTTAAAAACTTCAGGATTCGACAACAAACGCACGGACACAGTACATACAACATGGGAACCCACCAGAATTCGCATTTACAAAAACGCGAGGGAAGTACATTTTCTAGCTATTTTTGCTAGTTTTTAGCACGTTTCAATACGTCTAGCGGGTTACAGCTAATGTTGAATAATGGGGTTATAAAGCATTCTGAACACTATCTTGTGGAGCTCATTGGAAGGCTCTAGGAAGAGGAGAGAAGGCAGGGAATACGCATCTAACCAGAGAGCTGGGAAGCGAGTACATGCAACGCGAAACGGTGCAGAGAGCAGGGACAGAAAGAAGGAACGCCTCTGAGGAGCAGCTGGTAGTTAGCCTGCTCTGGAGAGGAGAATGTGATCACCAGGGGAATGCAGCCTGTAAACTAAAAGGGACGATGACCACAAGGCGACTGCATTAACAGATGGCAAATACACGTTCCAAAACAGTCACGAAACCTGATAATGCCTTGAAGATTTCAGCCGTATACATTCAGCCTGTGAACAGCAGTAGATGTTGACCCCCCTCCTTGTATGGGAGAACAGTGGCTAAAAACTTCAGGATTCGACAACAAACGCACGGACACAGTACATACATGGGAACCCATCAGAATTCGCATTTACAAGAACGCGAGGACAGTACATTTTCTAGCTGGTTTTGCTAGTTTACAGCACATTTCAATACGTCTAGCGGGTTACGGCTTTATGATGAATAATGGGTGTTATAAGGCATTCTGAGCACCGTGTATCTTTTAAAGCTCATTTGTTGATTTGAAGGCAGCGGGAAGAGGAGAGAAGGCAGGGAACACGCGTCTAAACCAGAGAGCTGGGAAACGAGTGTTTGCAACGCGAAACGGTGCAGGGAGCAGGGACAGAAAGGGAGAACTCCACTGAGGAGGAACAGCTGGTAGTTAGCCTTCTTTGGAGATGAGAACTTGATCACCACGGGAGAGGATTGTTGAGAGGGTTACAGAGGGGGAGGTCTGAGATCAGAAAATCCTGAGTATTCCCTGCAGTGTGTAGAGCCAGCGACATGTAGAGTTGCAGAGCTCGTAAAAGTCCAGGTCAGGAAGTATACAGGTTCATGTTGAATTCTCCAAGTAGGCGGAGTTGAGTGGTAGGAGGCTAGGATGGAGAAGTCCATCCACTGAGAGAGGAAGGGGTTAGGCAAATAGCCACGGTGAGAGAATGACCAGGAAAGAGAGAATGCATGCAGACAAGGCATTCGTGAGAGGAGTCGGCCTGCAAAGGAAAGCAATTTACTACAGGAATCAAGGATACTCCCCCCTCAAGAAATCTGGGCATGGAGAGGAACTTGTCATCAGGGAGGAAAGTGTCAAAGCTCGAGACAGCGCTGGCCGTCAACCATGTCTCGGTTAGACCAAGGACATCAAGGTCGGGTTCTTCCAGGAAATGGCAGATGTCAGATGAGTGTTTGAAACTGAGTGAGAGTTGAGAGTGGGGAGGGGTACAAATCAGTAATCCCCGCTGAGGTGTAGAAGGAGCCTGACCTAGGGCAGATGAGGACGGAGAGGAAAGAAAGCGGAAGAAGGGAGAGAAGAGACAGCAGGAGTGCATGATCAATCCGGGAGCTAGGAGTGGTGAGAAGGTTAGACGGGGAGGTCTGAGTCTCAGGATTGGAATGGGAAGTTCGATATCACATGTCATGCTATAGGAAGAGTCTCAGGAATGGAATGGGAAGGAGTTGGATATGACATCTCTTGTTATAGGGAGGGTCTCAGGTTTGGTATTAGAAGCACTGAGATATCAAATCACATCCTTTCGGAAGGGACTCGAGTTTGGTATTTTAAGGAGTGAGATAGTAAATCTCATCCTATCGGAAGGGTCTCGGGTTTGGTATTGGAAGAAATGAGATTTCAAATCTCATGCTGTGGGAATGGTCTCGGGTTTGGTATTGGAAGGGGTGAGAAATCACATTTCATGCTACAGGAAGGGTCACAAGTTTGGAATGGGAAGGAGTTGGATATCACATATACTACGGGAAGGGGCTCAGGTTTGGTATTAGAAGCATAGAGATAACACATCTCATGTTATAGGAAGGGTCTCGATTGGAATGGGAAGGAGTTGGATATCACATCTCATGCTATAGGGAGGGTCTCAGTTTTGATATTAGAAGCATTGAGATATCACATATGCTATTGGAAGGGTCTCAGTATTGGAATTGGAAGGAGTTGGATAGCACATCTCGTGCTATAGGGAGGTTCTCAGGTTTGATATTAGAAGCATTGAGATATCACATCTCATGCTATCGGAAGGGTCTCAGGATTGGAATGGGAAGTAGTTGGATATCACATATGCTAAAGGAAAGGTCTCAGGTTTGGAAGGGGAAGGATTTGGATCTCACATCTCATGTTTTAGGACGGGTCTCAGGTTTGGTATTAGAAGCCTTGAGATATCACATCTCATGGTATAATAAGGGTCTCAGGATTGGAATGGGAAGGAGTTGGATATCACATCTCAAGCTATTTCAGGATTGGAATGGGAAGGAGTTTGATATCACATCTCAAGCTATAGGAAGGGTCTCAGGTTTGGGAAGGGAAGGATTGGGATTTCACATCTCATGTTATAGGATGGTTCTCATGTTTGGTTTTAGAAGCATTGAGATATCACATCTCATGCTATCGGAAGGGTCTCAGGTTTGGAATGGGAAGGAGTTGGATATCACATCTCATGTTATAGGAAGGATCTCAGGTTTGGTATTAGAAGCATTGAGATATCACATCTCATGCTATACGAAGGGTCTCAGGATTGGAATGTGAAGGATTTGGATATCACATCTCATGCTAAAGGAAGGGTCTCAGGTTTGGTATAAGCATTGAGATATCACATCTCTGCTATCGGAAGGGTCTCAGGATTGGATTGCGAAGGAGTTGGATATCCCTTCTCATGCTATAGGAAGGGTCTCATGTTGGAATGGGAAGGAGTTGGATATCACATCTCATGTTATAGGAAGGGTCTCAAGATTGAAATGGGAAGGATTTGGATATCACATCTCTTGCTATAGGAAGGGTCTCAGGTTTTTTATTAGAAACATTGAGATATCACATCTCATGCTATAGGAAGGGTTTCAGGATTGGAATGGGAAGGATTTAGATATCACATCTCATGCTAAAGGAAGGCTCTCAGGTTTGGAAGGGGAAGGATTTGGATATCATATCTCATGTTATAGGACGGGTCCCAGGTTTGGTATTAGAAGCATTGAGATATCACATCTTATGTTATAGGAAGGGTCTCAGGATTGGAATGGGAAGGAGTTGGATATCACATCTCATCCAATAGGAAGGGTCTCAGGTTTGGAATGGGAAGTGTTAAGACGGATTTCTGAACTCTGTCCTGGTGGCGCAGAAGTTCAGAAGGCCAACCTAATTACTTGGAACAGGGTAACCTCTGGACAAGCCAGACCAATCAAGGTAGCGATCGCGGCGGTCAAGACTAGGTCTCAAGAGGGGTGAGGGTGACTGAAAGCCCACAGTGAGCACACAAAGCAAGAGCGCTTACAAACTACTCCAAACAGGTGTTATATCAAAAATATAAACACATTTATTTTAAGGCCTTTAAAACAACGACCGTAGCGAGAAAATCACAATAACACAGTATTAAGCCAACACATACCAAATCAACACAATATATATACAAATACACAGTCGCAAGCGTTTAAAGCACGAAATATGTAGTCCACCTGAAAGGGAAGGAAAACAGGCAGTGCAATAATGCTTTAGACTTAGTTCGCCTTCATAGGCACCTAACTAGATGGAAGTCCGAGCCCTGCGAAGAGTGGAGCCTTGTGCTCAAAGTACCTGCACACGCTGGTGCCAACGGGCAAAAGGGGAAGCTCTTCGGAGGAAGTCAGGCAGTTCGGATTAGTGCACAGCAGAAGAAGAACAGGGTCCGCAACTCAAGCGCAGCCTCCACAGCGGGCAGAAGCAGAGCGCGAGTACGGGCCAAAAGGGTGCTGTTTTACACAGCGGGGAAAAGCAATGGGTTACTGCAGGAGGGCGACCAGATCCTAGATATACTACTCACCGGTCCCCGAAGCAAGCAGTCCCAGGCTCCTCCGCGTTAGTTTCAGCAGCTGGCAGGTTCAGAAGAGCAGGGAATGCTTTGTAGTCGTGTAGATCAAAAAGACGTCCCAATCGACGAAACCGGCACAGTTTGTTGCCGCAGCAGGACAACGGAGCGGCCGTGCGTATCTGAGTCAAAAGTACCCTCCTCCCTTCAGACCTGGGAACGCCAAGGGCACGAAGCGTGGGAGAGTGACAAGGACTCGAGATACGGCACAACCTGGCGGCGGTTACAGAGCAAGGCTCCCTTGTAAGCTGGTCAGTCAACTGGATGGCCCAGAGACGCTTCCGAAGGCTTACTTGGCAGGAGATGATGTAGATGCCGGGAATAGCTGTTCCTGCTATTCCAAAGGTCGAAGCACCAGTACAGGCCTTCTGGTTCGATCAAAGGAGGACAGGGGCTCTCAGGACGACAGCAGTGCAAAGGAGGATTCCTTCAGCGGGTCACCAGCGATTCCTCGGTCCAGCCTCTTGGTTGCAGGATACTTGGCTCCTGTATTCCTTCGTTCGTGAGAACTCAGGAGATCGACATGGTAGTGGTGTTTCCAGCCCCCTCTTATCCACGGTTCCCTTCGCGCCAAAACGGAGAGGAACCAATGGGAGATCCGCTCATCAAAACACATACCATACGTGGACCAATCACGGACCACGGTGGTCCCAGGCATTCACACCACCCTAGACTCTCTGGCACCCAGGATGTGTATTGGGACCAGACATCCCAGCCCACACCCTGGAGGCACACAAACGGCATCTAGAAGCCCGCGAAAGCAACCACGTTTCGCGGGAAAGTACATGCTCAAATAAGGAAGGCCCCGGGTCGCTGGACCTGGGGAAGGTGAAGGGAGCAAGACGGACAGTGGACAGGACAAAGGAGCCTCGTGGTCTGGCCATTTTGGGGAGCTAGGCCACCATTTTGGGATCAGTGCAAAAACGTGCTCAGAACGGCAAAAGGAGCTCAAAATATACAAAACGATCGCTGCCACCATTCCAGTCCCTGAATGACTTGCACCGATCAAATACCATCCTAAAAGAGTATCTAGGGCCTGTAGAAGGCTAGAGACCCAAGAGAGCTGTAACTTAGCTTACTGTGCCCTCTTGTGTCGTGTTGCACTAAAGCTGCGACACGATAGAAGAAACTACGGGAAACAACGTTCCCCGGTACTGACTGTCATAAGGGCATGTCAGTTTCCCCGTAAGAAAGGAGCGAAAGCCCAGGGAAGTGCGGCAGAAGGCTGTACTTCCCTGGCAAAGTCAAGAACAAGGTTAAAAACAATAGCAAAAAGTTTAGGGGTTGCCACATGGAAGGAAAATTCCCTACAATAACGAAATCTTTCCTAACACTCGCCCCTCCCAGACTATGGACAGGGGGAACTAATCCACCCCTGGATGAGTCTCATGTTCAGGTCGGTTAAACATTCTGGACAACCCATCAGCATTGCTATGTTGTACACCTGGCCTATGCTCAATAGTGAAGTCGAAGCCTTGTAGACTTATGGACCACCTAAGCAACTTTGGATTCTCCCCCTTCATGTTCATTAGCCACTTTAACGGCTTATGGTCAGTTTGCACAGTGAAGTGGGTCCCATAGAGGTAGGGCCTCAGCTTCCTTAGGGCCCACACAACAGAGAAACATTCTTTCTCTACCGTGGACCATCTGAGCTCTCTGTCCTTAAGCTGGCGACTAATAAAACCGATAGGGTGTTCCTTACCCTTCTCATCTACTTGTGATAGTACAGCTCCTATCCCAGTGTCAGAGGCGTCCGTCTGCACGATAAAAGTTCTTTGATAATCCGGGGCCCTGAGGACAGGGGCCTGGCACAAGGAGTCTTTTAAGCCATTGAAGGCCTTCTCACACTCGTCGGTCCAAGTTACCTTCTTGGGTTTCTTCGGAGTTGTGAGAGCAGTCAGAGGAGCAGCTATGGTGCCATAGTCTGCCATAAAATTCCGATAATACCCCGTGAGTCCTAAGAAGGCCCTCACTTGGGTTTGCGTAGTGGGGGTAGGCCAGTCTTGTACTGCTTGTACTTTACTGGGTAGAGGCTGTATCCTCCCTCCACCTACTTCATGTCCAAGGTAAACCACTGAGCCTTGTCCAATCTGGCATTTACTAGCCTTTATGGTCAAGTGGGCTTTCTGAAGAGCCTGGAGCACAATCCCGAGGTGTTTCACATGGTCTTCCCAGGTGGCACTGAAAACTGCTATATCGTCCAGATATGCAAGACAGAATTCGTCCAACCCATTCAACACATGATTCACAAGCCTCTGGAAAGTGGCAGGTGCATTCTTCAACCCGAACGGCATTACCCGGAATTGGTAAAGGCCGTCTGGAGTAGAAAATGCTGTCTTCTCCTTAGCATGTTCTGCTAACGCTATTTGCCAATAGCCAGCAGTAAGGTCAAACGTGCTGAGGTACTTGGAGGCACCCAAAGTATCCACCAGCTCATCTGTTCGAGGCAAGGGGTGTGCATCTGTCTTGGTGACAGCATTCAGAGCCCTGTAGTCCACGCAGAACCTCAATTCAGAAGTGCCTGCCTTTGGAACCAAAACCACAGGGCTGGACCAAGGACTACTAGAGGGTTCAATCACCCCAAGGTCTAACATTTTGTTGACCTCGGTCTTAATATAAGACCGTACTTTATCCGACATCCTGTATCCCCTACTTTTGGTAGGTACACTGTCTCCTGTGTCAATTTTATGTTTGCACCAAGGTGTCAAACCAGGCGACTGTGAAAACAGGGGGGAAAACTGCCGAAGCAAACTTTTCACCTCAGCCTGCTGATCAGAAGTCAGGTGAGGGGCCACACGGACACCCTCAAAGGAGCTATCTGAAGGACCGCCTTGGAACAGGTCGGGGAGAGGTTCAGACTCCTCTTCCTCAACGTCTGAAGCCAGTAGCAGTGCTGCCATTTCGACTCTTGGGACGAAAGCCTTCAGCCTATTCACGTGGAACACTTTTGGAGCCTGTCCAGGCCTTCCAAGGTCCACTAAATAGTTCACCTCACCCAGGGGCTCCACCACTGTGTAAGGGCCTGACCATTTGTCCTGTAAAGCTCGAGGCCTTATAGGATTCATGATCAGGACTTGCTGACCAGGTGTAAAGTTGATGAGGGAAGCTTTCTGGTCGTACCAATGTTTCACCAGCGCTTGCCCTGCCTTCAACTTATCACTAGCCAAGCCCATCAGAAGTACCATCCGTTTTCTGAGCCCCAGCACATAATCAACTACATTGGTAGTAACAGGGGGAGTGGGCATCTCCCATCCCTCTTTGACGATGGCTAAGGGTCCCCGTACGGGATGACCGAACAGAAGTTCGAAGGGGCTGAAGCCAACACCCTCCTGTGGTACCTCTCGGTAGGCAAACAGCAAACATGGTAAAAGAAGATCCCATTTTCTTCTCTGGGGCTCCTCCAGAGCCCCAATCATGCTCTTTAACGTTCTGTTGAAGCGTTCCACCAGACCATTGGTCTGGGGGTGGTATGCAGAAGAGAACTTGTAGGTGACCCCACATTCTTTCCACATAGCCTGCATATACTTCGACATAAAGTTGCTGCCACGATCTGACACAACTTCTTTAGGGAAGCCAACCCTAGTAAATATGCCGAGTAAAGCTTTTGCAACTGACTTGGCAGTTACAGTTTTTAATGGGATGGCCTCAGGATACCTGGTTGCATGGTCGACCAGCACCAGGATAAACCTATTGCCTGAGGATGTTTGCGGGTCAAGGGGACCAACGATGTCGATCCCTACCCTTTCAAATGGTACCCCCACAACTGGGAGCGGTACCAACGGAGCTTGGATTGTCGCGCCAACCTTACCAGACAACTGGCAGGAGGCACAACTCCTGCAGTGACTTTCTACTTGCACCCCCATCTTGGGCCAGTAGAAGTGCATGGATAACCTTTGCTTGGTCCTCTTCATACCAAGGTGACCAGCAAGGGGAACTTCATGCGCCAACTGCAGGAGGAAGGGCCTAACAGCAAGGGGAACCACCAACCTCCTATGGTCTCCTTCTGTAGACTCTGTGGGCTCACTATACAGGAGTCCACCTTCCCAATAAATCCTATGCGTCCCATGAGGTTCACCCTCAAGCTGGGAGCAGGCCTGTCTCCTTAGGCCTTCCAGAGATGGGCACTCACGTTGGCCTTTACTGAATTCGTCCCTATCAGGACCTCCTTCAACTAACAAGTCGTTTAGTTCAGGATGATCATTGGGGTCGAATACTTCAGGCATCGCCACTTCCTCGTCAGGCTCGGGCGATCGACCAACTTCCTCCACCGCAGTGGTAGGCGAGCTCGGGGGAATATTTTCTTTCCCTCGTCGTGACTTGTTGACTCCTTTCGCCTTGGGTTTCCCCTTCGGCTGGGGCGGCGTATTGGGCTTGGCCAATGCTGCCCGTGCTTGAGACCGTGTGTAGGGTCGTTCGGCAGTGTCTCCTACGAGCCCTAAAGCTCTGAGATCATTACCTAACAAGACCTTTCCCGGGACGTTTCTCTGAATGCTCACTGGAATCCTGACTGCTGTACCATTTAAAGTAAGATTAACAGGGATCACGGGAAACATGCGGAGGGGGCCGTCAGCCAACTTAGTGGGCATCAGAGTAGCTCTGGCAACTTCCTCTGAATCTACCAAGGTAGAATCCACTACAGTGCGACTGCACCCACTATCCCTAAGAGCTGGAGTGTCTACTCCATTGATCAGCACACTGTCTTTAAAGTAGTGCTTGGTATTATCCGGAATCCTAGCATACGCCTCTGAGACTTTAGGCTCCCAGGAACCCAGGGACACTAAAACTACCTCAGCCTCTATTCCGCTGGGAAATGAGTCTGAGGAGAAGGATGCTCCTGTAATCTCTTCTTCCTCGTAGGAGGAGAAGGCCAGATTAGCGGAGTGGACCCCCAAAGGTCTAACCTTACAACGGGGATCCCCCTTCACATGGTCAGTTGCTCCACAAGCAAAACAAGATCCAATGGGTCTGTTTACATAGGGAGGCTTATTGTAACCAGAGTTCTGTTTCGGAGGCGGACCTCCACTACCCTGTGAGTTCTCTTGTGTCTTACCCTTGTTTTTCTTTTTGTGGCCCTTTTGGGAAGAAGATTTAGCAGATTCTCCACCCTCCATATCTTTGGACTTTTTCCCTTCCTCCTGCTTACCAGGATGAGTTTTGTCCTTATGGGACACTCGATGTGACACCCATAAGTCGGCGGCCATGGCCAGCTTCTTAGGATCTATCTCCTTCGAATCGGCCAAGTGCTGCTTAAGCTCCGGGGAAGAAGAAGCAAAAATGTGTTCCAGCATGACAAGATTTATCATGCCGGCGAAGGTAGAAACCTTATAGCCTTCGACCCAGCCAGTTAAGTTTTTCAAAGATTCAGTGACATAAGATACCCAAGTACCACCTTCCTTTTTCTTATACTCTCGAAAACGCTTTAAATATTGGGCCGGAGTCTTCCCAAACTTTAAAATGAGAGTCTGCTTCAACATTGCGAAATCAGCTCGCTCAGCCTTCGACATCTCCATAATGGCACTACAGCCAGAATGGGGCAGTCTACTGAGCAACCACGCAATCTTGTCAGCATTGTCAACTTTCTGAACTTCGCATGCATACTCAAACGCATTCAGCCAGTCCATAATGTCATTCCGTTCCTCATACACACTGAGCAGATCTTTTGGAAACCGTGGATGAGAGGAGGCCCCAGACCCATGTCCAGGACCCGTGGACCCATTTGCAACCTGAAGCTTGGCCAGTTCCAACTGGTGATCCCTGTCTTTTTGTTTTTCTGCCTGTTCGATTTTCAGTTTGGCTATGCTGAATTCAAGCTCCTGCTGCCTAAACCGCAGCTCTTGCTTCTTGAATTCAAGCCTAGCCTCCCCATCAGCACTGGCAGAGGAAACATTAGACATCTCGTCCTCCCTGTCCTCGTGGTCGCGGTGGAACAGTGCGGCGGCAGAACCGTCGGTTCTGCCAGTGAGAGCAGCCCCACCACCTTCCGCACTGTCCTCAGAAGTAATAGCATCAAGCTGCGCTTCTTGCCACGCCACGATTCTTGGGATCATTTCCAATTTCGTGCCTTGAGAGGAAACACCTCTCTCCGCACACATCTTTTTCAGCGTTTCTGATTTGGAAGCATTTAAAGTTAACAACGTACTTGTTTCCATACTGTGTGATAGGACTATGGCCTTTTTAAAGTTATACTATAACAATTCACTACATGTACTGTTTGGAATAACCCGAAATGCCCTAGCCCGTGCGCAACACCGGATACCTCCAGTCGTATCCCACCGCTGTACACCAATTTGTTAAGACGGATTTCTGAACTCTGTCCTGGTGGCGCAGAAGTTCAGAAGGCCAACCTAATTACTTGGAACAGGGTAACCTCTGGACAAGCCAGACCAATCAAGGTAGCGATCGCGGCGGTCAAGACTAGGTCTCAAGAGGGGTGAGGGTGACTGAAAGCCCGCAGTGAGCACACAAAGCAAGAGCGCTTACAAACTACTCCAAACAGGTGTTATATCAAAAATATAAACACATTTATTTTAAGGCCTTTAAAACAACGACCGTAGCGAGAAAATCACAATAACACAGTATTAAGCCAACACATACCAAATCAACACAATATATATACAAATACACAGTCGCAAGCGTTTAAAGCACGAAATATGTAGTCCACCTGAAAGGGAAGGAAAACAGGCAGTGCAATAATGCTTTAGACTTAGTTCGCCTTCATAGGCACCTAACTAGATGGAAGTCCGAGCCCTGCGAAGAGTGGAGCCTTGTGCTCAAAGTACCTGCACACGCTGGTGCCAACGGGCAAAAGGGGAAGCTCTTCGGAGGAAGTCAGGCAGTTCGGATTAGTGCACAGCAGAAGAAGAACAGGGTCCGCAACTCAAGCGCAGCCTCCACAGCGGGCAGAAGCAGAGCGCGAGTACGGGCCAAAAGGGTGCTGTTTTACACAGCGGGGAAAAGCAATGGGTTACTGCAGGAGGGCGACCAGATCCTAGATATACTACTCACCGGTCCCCGAAGCAAGCAGTCCCAGGCTCCTCCGCGTTAGTTTCAGCAGCTGGCAGGTTCAGAAGAGCAGGGAATGCTTTGTAGTCGTGTAGATCAAAAAGACGTCCCAATCGACGAAACCGGCACAGTTTGTTGCCGCAACAGGACAACGGAGCGGCCGTGCGTATCTGAGTCAAAAGTACCCTCCTCCCTTCAGACCTGGGAACGCCAAGGGCACGAAGCGTGGGAGAGTGACAAGGACTCGAGATACGGCACAACCTGGCGGCGGTTACAGAGCAAGGCTCCCTTGTAAGCTGGTCAGTCAACTGGATGGCCCAGAGACGCTTCCGAAGGCTTACTTGGCAGGAGATGATGTAGATGCCGGGAATAGCTGTTCCTGCTATTCCAAAGGTCGAAGCACCAGTACAGGCCTTCTGGTTCGATCAAAGGAGGACAGGGGCTCTCAGGACGACAGCAGTGCAAAGGAGGATTCCTTCAGCGGGTCACCAGCGATTCCTCGGTCCAGCCTCTTGGTTGCAGGATACTTGGCTCCTGTATTCCTTCGTTCGTGAGAACTCAGGAGATCGACATGGTAGTGGTGTTTCCAGCCCCCTCTTATCCACGGTTCCCTTCGCGCCAAAACGGAGAGGAACCAATGGGAGATCCGCTCATCAAAACACATACCATACGTGGACCAATCACGGACCACGGTGGTCCCAGGCATTCACACCACCCTAGACTCTCTGGCACCCAGGATGTGTATTGGGACCAGACATCCCAGCCCACACCCTGGAGGCACACAAACGGCATGTAGAAGCCCGCGAAAGCAACCACGTTTCGCGGGAAAGTACATGCCCAAATAAGGAAGGCCCCGGGTCGCTGGACCTGGGGAAGGTGAAGGGAGCAAGACGGACAGTGGACAGGACAAAGGAGCCTCGTGGTCTGGCCATTTTGGGGAGCCAGGCCACCATTTTGGGTTCAGTGCAAAAACGTGCTCAGAACGGCAAAAGGAGCTCAAAATATACAAAACGATCGCTGCCACCATTCCAGTCCCTGAATGACTTGCACCGATCAAATACCATCCTAAAAGAGTATCTAGGGCCTGTAGAAGGCTAGAGACCCAAGAGAGCTGTAACTTAGCTTACTGTGCCCTCTTGTGTCGTGTTGCACTAAAGCTGCGACACGATAGAAGAAACTACGGGAAACAACGTTCCCCGGTACTGACTGTCATAAGGGCATGTCAGTTTCCCCGTAAGAAAGGAGCGAAAGCCCAGGGAAGTGCGGCAGAAGGCTGTACTTCCCTGGCAAAGTCAAGAACAAGGTTAAAAACAATAGCAAAAAGTTTAGGGGTTGCCACATGGAAGGAAAATTCCCTACAATAACGAAATCTTTCCTAACAGGAAGGAATTGGATATCACATCTCATGTTATAGGAAGGATCTCAGGATTGGAATGGGAAGGATTTGGATATCACATCTCTTGCTATAGGAAGGGTCTCAAGTTTTTTATTAGAAGCATTGAGATATCACATCTCATGGTATAGGAAGCGTCTCAGGATTGGAATGGGAAGGAGTTGGATATCCCTTCTCATGCTATAGGAAGGGTCTCAGGTTGGAATGGGAAGGATTTGGATATCAAATCTCTTGCTATAGGAAGGGTCTCAGGTTTTTTATTAGAAACATTGAGATATCACATCTCATGCTATAGCAAGGGTTTAAGGATTGGAATGGGAAGGATTTGGATATCACATCTCATGCTAAAGGAAGGGTCTCAGGTTTGGAAGGGGAAGGATTTGGATATCACATCTCATGTTATTGGACCGGTCTCAGGTTTGGTATTAGAAGCATTGAGATATCAAGTCTCATGGTATAGGACGGGAGTTTGATATCACATCATGCCATGGTATGGGTCTCAGGTTTTGTAGAAGCATTGGGATATCACATCTCATGCTATCGGAAGGGTATCAGGATTGGATTTGGAAGGAGTTGGATATCCCATCTCATGCTATAGGAAGGGTCTCAGGTTGGAATGGGAAAGAGTTGGATGTCACATCTCATGTTATAGGAAGGGTCTCAGGATTGGAATGGGAAGGACTTGGATATCACATCTCATGCTGTAGGACGGCTCTCAGGTTTGGAAAGGGAAGGAGTTGGATATCACTTTTTATGTTAGAGGTAGGATCTCAGGTTTGGTATTAGAGGCATTCAGATATCACATCTCATGCTATCAGAAGGGTATCAGGATTGGAATGGGAAGGAGTTGGATATCACATCTCATGCTAAAGGGAGGGTCTCAGGATTGGAATGGGAAGGAGTTGGATAGCACATCTCATGCTATAGGAAGGGTCTCAGGTTTGGTATAAGCATTGAGATATCACATCTCTGCTATCGGAAGGGTCTCAGGATTGGAATGGGAAGGAGTTGGATATCCCATCTCGTTATAGGAAGGGTCTCAGGTTTGGTATTAGAAGCATTGAGATATCACATCTCATGCTATCGGAAGGATCTCAGGTTTGGTATTAGAAGCATTGAGATATCACATCTCATGCTATCAGAAGGGTCTCAGGATTGGAATGGGAAGGAGATGGATATCACATCTCATGCTAAAGGGAGGGTCTCAGGTTTGGAAGGGGAAGGATTTGGATATCACATCTCATGTTATCGGAAGGATCTCAGGTTTGGTATTAGAAGTATTGAGATATCACATCTCATGCTATAGGAAGGGTCTCAGGATTGGAATGGGAAGGAGCTGGATATCACATCTCATGCTAAAGGAAGGGTCTCAGGTTTGGTAGAAGCATTGAGATATCACATCTCATGCTATAGGAAGTGTCTCGGGATTGGAATGGGAAGGAGCTGGATATCACATCTCATGCTAAAGGAAGGGTCTCAGGTTTGGAACGGGAAGGAGTTGGATATCCGATCTCATGTTATAGGAAGGGTCTAAGGTCTGGTATAACCATTGAGATATCACATCTCTGCTATCGGAAGTGTCTCAGGATTGGAATGGGAAGGAGTTGGATATCCGATCTCATGCTATCGGAAGGATCTCAGGTTTGGTATTAGAAGCATTGAGATATCACATCTCATGCTATAGGAAGGGTCTCAGGATTGGAATGGGAAGGACTTAGATATCACATATCATGCTATAGGGAGGGTTTCCGTTTTGATATTAGAAGCATTGAGATATCACATCTCATGCTATCGGAAGTGTCTCAGGATTGGAATGGGAAGGACTTGGATATCACATCTCATGCTATAGATAGGCTCTCAGGTTTGGAAAGGGAAGGAGTTGGATATCACATTTCATGTTAGAGGAAGGATCTCAGGTTTGGTATTAGAGGCATTGAGATATCACATCTCATGCTATAGGAAGGGTCTCAGGTTGGAATGGGAAGGAGTTGGATATCACATCTCATGTTAAAGGGAGGGTCTCAGAATTGGAAGGGGAAGGATTTGGATATCACATCTCATGTTATAGGAAGGATCTCAGGTTTGGTATTAGAAGCATTGAGATATCACATCTCATGCTATCGGAAGGATCTCAGGTTTGGTATTAGAAGCATTGAGATATCACATCTCATGCTATCAGAAGGGTCTCAGGATTGGAATGGGAAGGAGATGGATATCACATCTCATGCTAAAGGGAGGGTCTCAGGTTTGGAAGGGGAAGGATTTGGATATCACATCTCATGTTATCGGAAGGATCTCAGGTTTGGTATTAGAAGTATTGAGATATCACATCTCATGCTATAGGAAGGGTCTCAGGATTGGAATGGGAAGGAGTTGGATATCACATCTCATGCTAAAGGAAGGGTCTCAGGCTTGGTAGAAGCATTGAGATATCACATCTCATGCTATAGGAAGTGTCTCAGGATTGGAATGGGAAGGAGCTGGATATCACATCTCTTGCTAAAGGAAGGGTCTCAGGTTTGGAACGGGAATGAGTTGGATATCCGATCTAATGTTATAGGAAGGGTCTAAGGTCTGGTATAAGCATTGAGATATCACATCTCTGCTATCGGAAGTGTCTCAGGATTGGAATGGGAAGGAGTTGGATATCCGATCTCATGCTATCGGAAGGATCTCAGGTTTGGTATTAGAAGCATTGAGATATCACATCTCATGCTATAGGAAGGGTCTCAGGATTGGAATGGGAAGGACTTAGATATCACATATCATGCTATAGGGAGGGTTTCCGTTTTCATATTAGAAGCATTGAGATATCACATCTCATGCTATCGGAAGTGTCTCAGGATTGGAATCGGAAGGAGCTGGATATCACATCTCATGCTAAAGGAAGGGTCTCAGGTTTGGAACGGGAAGGAGTTGGATATCCGATCTCATGTTATAGGAAGGGTCTAAGGTCTGGTATAAGCATTGAGATATCACATCTCTGCTATCGGAAGTGTCTCAGGATTGGAATGGGAAGGAGTTGGATATCCCATCTCATGTTATAGGGAGGGTCTCAGAATTGGAAGGGGAAGGATTTGGATATCACATCTCATGTTATAGGAAGGATCTCAGGTTTGGTATTAGAAGCATTGAGATATCACATCTCATGCTATCGTAAGGATCTCAGGTTTGGTATTAGAAGCATTGAGATATCACATCTCATGCTATCAGAAGGGTCTCAGGATTGGAATGGGAAGGAGTTGGATATCACATCTCATGCTAAAGGGAGGGTCTCAGGTTTGGAAGGGGAAGGATTTGGATATCACATCTCATGTTATCGGAAGGATCTCAGGTTTGGTATTAGAAGTATTGAGATATCACATCTCATGCTATAGGAAGGGTCTCAGGATTGGAATGGGAAGGAGTTGGATATCACATCTCATGCTAAAGGAAGGGTCTCAGGTTTGGTAGAAGCATTGAGATATCACATCTCATGCTATAGGAAGGGTCTCAGGATTGGAATGGGAAGGACTTAGATATCACATATCATGCTATATGGAGGGTTTCCGTTTTGGTATTAGAAGCATTGAGATATCACATCTCATGCTATCGGAAGTGTCTCAGGATTGGAATGGGAAGGAGCTGGATATCACATCTCATGCTAAAGGAAGGGTCTCAGGTTTGGAACGGGAAGGAGTTGGATATCCGATCTCATGTTATAGGAAGGGTCTAAGGTCTGGTATAAGCATTGAGATATCACATCTCTGCTATCGGAAGTGTCTCAGGATTTGTCAGGTCCCTGCGTACCCTCCCAATCCTCCTCACCTGATTCCACTGAAGTAGTGTCCTCGGATACAGTACCAGATGATTTGCTCTTCTTTTTCTTGTCAAAATAGAGCCTTTCTTTAGGCTTGTGATCCTTTCGTTCGTGTAAATAGGGTCTGGCTCCCCCGGAGGCCACCTTGGCAGAGCTGGAACCTGCCCTTGGGGGACCCCGGGGAGCCAGCCCCAAAGCAGGGAAAAAGCCAAGCGGCGGAAAAAACCCTGATGTCCAAGAGTCTTGATTGGAGTTTAAACGTTCCGGAGTGCAGAGTAGGAACAAATGAGACGAGGCAAACGGAAGTAGAAGCTGCTACTCCCTGGGAATGAAGGCATTAGCCTCAAAATAGGAGCAGAATAACTCGGAGAGTTTTAAGCAGGTGAGTGGTAAGAAAAGGAATAACAAACACAAAAACCAACAATGCAGAATCCCGCGGAAGGATCCCAGACAAAGCAAGCGAGCCCCGCTAAAGATGGAGGCGCACAGCAGGGACGCGAAGGTAAGACATGAGCGGCGATAGATGCCGAAACAAGACGAGAAGTGAACCGCTAGACAGCGGTAGGTACCCGGTTCCAAAACAGGACTCGGAAAGTAGGAACTCCGGCAAGACGGCCAAAAGAAAGTCACGCCGGAAAAGGTACACAAAGAGAGAGAGAAACACACCTTAGCAGGGAGGCAGGAATATGGGATACGAACAGAAAACACAAGGAAGAAAGTCAGAACGAAACTGACAGAGAAAGGGACAGTAGTTTAAGTCGCACAGAGCGTTGTGCTAAGAACAACAGATACAACGCAATGAGCGCGGGGGCGGGGTCTGGTAATATACCAGACGCCGCCATGTTGGATGAGGACTAGAGCGGTAGGAGAGCTAAAGTCAATGCCTCCAGCGCTCCCACAGCTTCCACCCGCAGTTCCTGACAGGATTGGAATGGGAAGGAGTTGGATATCCCATCTCATGTTATAGGAAGGGTCTCAGGTTTGGTATAAGCATTGAGATATCACATCTCATGCTATAGGAAGGGTCTCAGGATTGGAATGGGAAGGAGTTGGATATCACATCTCATGCTATAGGAAGGGTCTCAGGTTTGGTAAAAGCATTGAGATATCACATCTCATGCTATAGGAAGGGTCTCAGGATTGGAATGGGAAGGAGTTGTATATGACATCTCATGTTATAGGAAGAGTCTCAGGTTTGGTATTAGAAGCATTGAGATATCACATCTCATGTATAGGAAGTGTCTCAGGATTGGAATGGGAAGGACTTGGATATCACATCTCATGCTATAGGGAGGCTCTCAAGTTTGATATTAGAAGCATTGAGATATCACATCTCATGCTATAGGAAGGGTCTCAGGATTGGAATGGGAAGGAGTTGGATATCACATCTCATGCTATAGGAAGGGTCTCAGGTTTGGTATAAGCAGTGAGATATCACATCGCATGCTGTAGGAAGGGTCTCAGGTTTGGTATTAGAAGCATTGAGATATCACATCTCATGCTATAGGAAGGATCTCAGGTTTGGTATTAGAAGTATTGAGATATCACATCTCATGCTATAGGAAGGGTCTCAGGATTGGAATGGGAAGGAGTTGGATATCACATCTCATGCTATAGGAAGGGTCTCAGGTTTGGTATAAGCATTGAGATATCACATCTCATGCTATAGGAAGGGTCTCAGGATTGGAAAGGGAAGGAGTTGTATATGACATCTCATGCCGTAGGAAGGGTCTCAGGTTTGGTATAAGCATTGAGATATCACATCTCTGCTATCGGAAGGGTCTCAGGATTGGAATGGGAAGGAGTTGGATATCCCATCTCATGTTATAGGAAGAGTCTCAGGTTTGGTATTAGAAGCATTGAGATATCACATCTCATGCTATAGGAAGTGTCTCAGGATTGGAATGGGAAGGACTTGGATATCACATCTCATGCTATAGGGAGGCTCTCAAGTTTGGCATAAGCAGTGAGATATCACATCGCATGCTGTAGGAAGGGTCTCAGGTTTGGTATTAGAAGCATTGAGATATCACATCTCATGCTATAGGAAGGATCTCAGGTTTGGTATTAGAAGTATTGAGATATCACATCTCATGCTATAGGAAGGGTCTCAGGATTGGAATGGGAAGGAGTTGGATATCACATCTCATGCTAAAGGAAGGGTCTCAGGTTTGGTAGAAGCATTGAGATATCACATCTCATGCTATAGGAAGGGTCTCAGGATTGGAATGGGAAGGACTTAGATATCACATATCATGATATAGGGAGGGTCTCAGTTTTGATATTAGAAGCATTGAGATATCACATCTCATGCTATCGGAAGTGTCTCAGGATTGGAATGGGAAGGAGCTAGATATCACATCTCATGCTAAAGGAAGAGTCTCAGGTTTGGAACGGGAAGGAGTTGGATATCACATCTCATGTTATAGGAAGGGTCTCAGGTTTGGTATAAGCATTGAGATATCACATCTCTGCTATCGGAAGTGTCTCAGGATTGGAAATGGAAGGAGTTGGATATCCCATCTCATGTTATAGGACGGGTCTCAGGTTTGTTATTAGAATCATTGAGATATCATATTGCATGCTGTAGGAAGGGTCTAAGGATTGGAATGGGAAGGACTTGGATATCACATCTCATGCTATAGATAGGCTCTCAGGTTTGGAAAGGGAAGAAGTTGGATATCACATTTCATGTTAGAGGAAGGATCTCAGGTTTGGTATTAGAGGCATTGAGATACCACATCTCATGCTATAGGAAGGGTCTCAGGTTGGAATGGGAAGGAGTTGGATATCACATCTCATGTTAAAGGGAGGGTCTCAGAATTGGAAGGGGAAGGATTTGGATATCACATCTCATGTTATAGGAAGGATCTCAGGTTTGGTATTAGAAGCATTGAGATATCACATCTCATGCTATCGGAAGGATCTCAGGTTTGGTATTAGAAGCATTGAGATATCACATCTCATGCTATCAGAAGGGTCTCAGGATTGGAATGGGAAGGAGATGGATATCACATCTCATGCTAAAGGGAGGGTCTCAGGTTTGGAAGGGGAAGGATTTGGATATCACATCTCATGTTATCGGAAGGATCTCAGGTTTGGTATTAGAAGTATTGAGATATCACATCTCATGCTATATGAAGGGTCTCAGGATTGGAATGGGAAGGAGTTGGATATCACATCTCATGCTAAAGGAAGGGTCTCAGGTTTGGTAGAAGCATTGAGATATCACATCTCATGCTATAGGAAGTGTCTCAGGATTGGAATGGGAAGGAGCTGGATATCACATCTCATGCTAAAGGAAGGGTCTCAGGTTTGGAACGGGAAGGAGTTGGATATCCGATCTCATGTTATAGGAAGGGTCTAAGGTCTGGTATAAGCATTGAGATATCACATCTCTGCTATCGGAAGTGTCTCAGGATTGGAATGGGAAGGAGTTGGATATCCAATCTCATGCTATCGGAAGGATCTCAGGTTTGGTATTAGAAGCATTGAGATATCACATCTCATGCTATAGGAAGGGTCTCAGGATTGGAATGGGAAGGACTTAGATATCACATATCATGCTATAGGGAGGGTTTCCGTTTTGATATTAGAAGCATTGAGATATCACATCTCATGCTATCGGAAGTGTCTCAGGATTGGAATGGGAAGGAGCTGGATATCACATCTCATGCTAAAGGAAGGGTCTCAGGTTTGGAACGGGAAGGAGTTGGATATCCGATCTCATGTTATAGGAAGGGTCTAAGGTCTGGTATAAGCATTGAGATATCACATCTCTGCTATCGGAAGTGTCTCAGGATTGGAATGGGAAGGAGTTGGATATCCCATCTCATGTTATAGGAAGGGTCTCAGGTTTGGTATAAGCATTGAGATATCACATCTCATGCTATAGGAAGGGTCTCAGGATTGGAATGGGAAGGAGTTGGATATCACATCTCATGCTATAGGAAGGGTCTCAGGTTTGGTATAAGCATTGAGATATCACATCTCATGCTATAGGAAGGGTCTCAGGATTGGAATGGGAAGGAGTTGTATATGACATCTCATGCCGTAGGAAGGGTCTCAGGTTTGGTATAAGCATTGAGATATCACATCTCATGCTATAGGAAGGGTCTCAGGATTGGAATGGGAAGGAGTTGGATATCACATCTCATGCTATAGGAAGGGTCTCAGGTTTGGTATAAGCATTGAGATATCACATCTCATGCTATAGGAAGGGTCTCAGGATTGGAATGGGAAGGAGTTGTATATGACATCTCATGCCGTAGGAAGGGTCTCAGGTTTGGTATAAGCATTGAGATATCACATCTCTGCTATCGGAAGGGTCTCAGGATTGGAATGGGAAGGAGTTGGATATCCCATCTCATGTTATAGGAAGAGTCTCAGGTTTGGTATTAGAAGCATTGAGATATCACATCTCATGCTATAGGAAGTGTCTCAGGATTGGAATGGGAAGGACTTGGATATCACATCTCATGCTATAGGGAGGCTCTCAAGTTTGATATTAGAAGCATTGAGATATCACATCTCATGCTATAGGAAGGGTCTCAGGATTGGAATGGGAAGGAGTTGGATATCACATCTCATGCTATAGGAAGGGTCTCAGGTTTGGTATAAGCAGTGAGATATCACATCTCATGCTATAGGAAGTGTCTCAGGATTGGAATGGGAAGGAGTTGGATATCACATCTCATGTTATAGGAAGGAACTCAGGTTTGGTATAAGAATTGAGATATCACATCTCTGCTATCGGAAGGGTCTCAGGATTGGAATGGGAAGGAGTTGGATATTCCAATCTCATGTTATAGGAAGGGTCTCAGGTTTGGTATTAGAAGCATTGAGATATCACATCTCATGCTATCGGAAGGATCTCAGGTTTGGTATTAGAAGCATTGAGATATCACATCTCATGCTATCAGAAGGGTCTCAGGATTGGAATGGGAAGGAGATGGATATCACATCTCATGCTAAAGGGAGGGTCTCAGGTTTGGAAGGGGAAGGATTTGGATATCACATCTCATGTTATCGGAAGGATCTCAGGTTTGGTATTAGAAGTATTGAGATATCACATCTCATGCTATAGGAAGGGTCTCAGGATTGGAATGGGAAGGAGTTGGATATCACATCTCATGCTAAAGGAAGGGTCTCAGGTTTGGTAGAAGCATTGAGATATCACATCTCATGCTATAGGAAGGGTCTCAGGATTGGAATGGGAAGGACTTAGATATCACATATCATGCTATAGGGAGGGTTTTCGTTTTGATATTAGAAGCATTGAGATATCACATCTCATGCTATCAGAAGTGTCTCAGGATTGGAATGGGAAGGAGCTGGATATCACATCTCATGCTAAAGGAAGGGTCTCAGGTTTGGAACGGGAAGGAGTTGGATATCCGATCTCATGTTATAGGAAGGGTCTAAGGTCTGGTATAAGCATTGAGATATCACATCTCTGCTATCGGAAGTGTCTCAGGATTGGAATGGGAAGGAGTTGGATATCCCATCTCATGTTATAAGAAGGGTCTCAGGTTTGGTATAAGCATTGAGATATCAAATCTCATGCTATAGGAAGGGTCTCAGGATTGGAATGGGAAGGAGTTGGATATCACATCTCATGCTATAGGAAGGGTCTCAGGTTTGGTATAAGCATTGAGATATCACATCTCATGCTATAGGAAGGGTCTCAGGATTGGAATGGGAAGGAGTTGTATATGACATCTCATGCCGTAGGAAGGGTCTCAGGTTTGGTATAAGCATTGAGATATCACATCTCATGCTATAGGAAGGGTCTCAGGATTGGAATGGGAAGGAGGTGGATATCACATCTCATGCTATAGGAAGGGTCTCAGGTTTGGTATAAGCATTGAGATATCACATCTCATGCTATAGGAAGGGTCTCAGGATTGGAATGGGAAGGAGTTGTATATGACATCTCATGCCGTAGGAAGGGTCTCAGGTTTGGTATAAGCATTGAGATATCACATCTCTGCTATCGGAAGGGTCTCAGGATTGGAATGGGAACGAGTTGGATATCCCATCTCATGTTATAGGAAGAGTCTCAGGTTTGGTATTAGAAGCATTGAGATATCACATCTCATGCTATAGGAAGTGTCTCAGGATTGGAATGGGAAGGACTTGGATATCACATCTCATGCTATAGGGAGGCTCTCAAGTTTGATATTAGAAGCATTGAGATATCACATCTCATGCTATAGGAAGGGTCTCAGGATTGGAATGGGAAGGAGTTGGATATCACATCTCATGCTATAGGAAGGGTCTCAGGTTTGGTATAAGCAGTGAGATATCACATCTCATGCTATAGGAAGTGTCTCAGGATTGGAATGGGAAGGAGTTGGATATCACATCTCATGTTATAGGAAGGATCTCAGGTTTGGTATAAGAATTGAGATATCACATCTCTGCTATCGGAAGGGTCTCAGGATTGGAATTTGAAGGAGTTGGATATTCCAATCTCATGTTATAGGAAGGGTCTCAGGTTTGGTATTAGAAGCATTGAGATATCACATCTCATGCTATAGGAAGGGTCTCAGGATTGGAATGGGAAGGACTTGGATATCACATCTCATGCTATAGGGAGGGTCTCAAGTTTGATATTAGAAGCATTGAGATATCACATCTCATGATATCGGAAGGGTCTCAGGATTGGAATGGGAAGGAGTTGGATATCACATCTCATGATAAAGGAAGGGTCTAAGGTTTGGAAGGGGAAGGATTTGGATATCACATCTCATGTTATAGGACGGGTCTCAGGTTTGGTATTAGAAGCATTGAGATATCAAGTCTCATGGTATAGGAAGGGGATCAGAATTGGAATGGGAAGGAGTTGGATGTCACATCTCAAGCTATAGGAAGGGTCTCAGGATTGGAATGGGAAGGACTTGGATATCACATCTCATGCTATAGGGAGGGTCTCAAGTTTGATATTAGAAGCATTGAGATATCACATCTCATGATATCGGAAGGGTCTCAGGATTGGAATGGGAAGGAGTTGGATATCACATCTCATCATAAAGGAAGGGTCTAAGGTTTGGAAGGGGAAGGATTTGGATATCACCTCTCATGTTATAGGACGGGTCTCAGGTTTGGTATTAGAAGCATTGAGATATCAAGTCTCATGGTATAGGAAGGGGCTCAGAATTGGAATGGGAAGGAGTTGGATATCAAGTCTCATGGTATAGGAAGGGGCTCAGAATTGGAATGGGAAGGAGTTGGATATCACATCTCATGCTAAAGGGAGGGTCTCAGGTTTGGAAGGGGAAGGATTTGGATATCACATCTCATGTTATAGGAAGGATCTCAGGTTTGGTATTAGAAGCATTGAGATATCACATCTCATGCTATCGGAAGGATCTCAGGTTTGGTATTAGAAGCATTGAGATATCACATCTCATGCTATCAGAAGGGTCTCAGGATTGGAAGGGGAAGGATTTGGATATCACATCTCATGTTATCGGAAGGATCTCAGGTTTGGTATTAGAAGTATTGAGATATCACAACTCATGCTATAGGAAGGGTCTCAGGATTGGAATGGGAGGGAGTTGGATATCACATCTCATGCTAAAGGAAGGGTCTCAGGTTTGGTAGAAGCATTGAGATATCACATCTCATGCTATAGGAAGGGTCTCAGGATTGGAATGGGAAGGAGTTGGATATCACATCTCATGCTATAGGAAGGGTCTCAGGTTTGGTATAAGCATTGAGATATCACATGTCATGCTATAGGAAGGGTCTCAGGATTGGAATGGGAAGGAGTTGTATATGACATCTCATGCCGTAGGAAGGGTCTCAGGTTTGGTATAAGCATTGAGATATCACATCTCATGCTATAGGAAGGGTCTCAGGATTGGAATGTGAAGGAGTTGGATATCACATCTCATGCTATAGGAAGGGTCTCAGGTTTGGTATAAGCATTGAGATATCACATCTCATGCTATAGGAAGGGTCTCAGGATTGGAATGGGAAGGAGTTGTATATGACATCTCATGCCGTAGGAAGGGTCTCAGGTTTGATATAAGCATTGAGATATCACATCTCTGCTATCGGAAGGGTCTCAGGATTGGAATGGGAAGGAGTTGTATATCCCATCTCATGTTATAGGAAGAGTCTCAGGTTTGGTATTAGAAGCATTGAGATATCACATCTCATGCTATAGGAAGTGTCTCAGGATTGGAATGGGAAGGACTTGGATATCACATCTCATGCTATAGGGAGGCTCTCAAGTTTGATATTAGAAGCATTGAGATATCACATCTCTTGCTATAGGAAGGGTCTCAGGATTGGAATGGGAAGGAGTTGGATATCACATCTCATGCTATAGGAAGGGTCTCAGGTTTGGTATAAGCAGTGAGATATCACATCTCATGCTATAGGAAGTGTCTCAGGATTGGAATGGGAAGGAGTTGGATATCACATCTCATGTTATAGGAAGGATCTCAGGTTTGGTATAAGAATTGAGATATCACATCTCTGCTATCGGAAGGGTCTCAGGATTAGAATGGGAAGGAGTTGGATATTCCAATCTCATGTTATAGGAAGGGTCTCAGGTTTGGTATTAGAAGCATTGAGATATCACATCTCATGCTATAGGAAGGGTCTCAGGATTGGAATGGGAAGGACTTGGATATCACATCTCATGCTATAGGGAGGGTCTCAAGTTTGATATTAGAAGCATTGAGATATCACATCTCATGATATCGGAAGGGTCTCAGGATTGGAATGGGAAGGAGTTGGATATCACATCTCATGTTAAAGGAAGGGTCTAAGGTTTGGAAGGGGAAGGATTTGGATATCACATCTCATGTTATAGGACGGGTCTCAGGTTTGGTATTAGAAGCATTGAGATATCAAGTCTCATGGTATAGGAAGGGGCTCAGAATTGGAATGGGAAGGAGTTGGATATCACATCTCAAGCTATAGGAAGGGTCTCAGGATTGGAATGTGAAGGACTTGGATATCACATCTCATGCTATAGGGAGTGTCTCAAGTTTGATATTAGAAGCATTGAGATATCACATCTCATGATATCAGAAGGGTCTCAGGATTGGAATGGGAAGGAGTTGGATATCACATCTCATGATAAAGGAAGGGTCTAAGGTTTGGAAGGGGAAGGATTTGGATATCACATCTCATGTTATAGGACGGGTCTCAGGTTTGGTATTAGAAGCATTGAGATATCAAGTCTCATGGTATAGGAAGGGGCTAAGAATTGGAATGGGAAGGAGTTTGATATCAAGTCTCATGGTATAGGAAGGGGCTCAGAATTGGAATGGGAAGGAGTTGGATATCACATCTCATGCTAAAGGGAGGGTCTCAGGTTTGGAAGGGGAAGGATTTGGATATAACATCTCATGTTATAGGAAGGATCTCAGGTTTGGTATTAGAAGCATTGAGATATCACATCTCAAGCTATCGGAAGGATCTCAGGTTTGGTATTAGAAGCATTGAGATATCACATCTCATGCTATCAGAAGGGTCTCAGGATTGGAAGGGGAAGGATTTGGATATCACATCTCATGTTATCGGAAGGATCTCAGGTTTGGTATTAGAAGTATTGAGATATCACATCTCATGCTATAGGAAGGGTCTCAGGATTGGAATGGGAAGGAGTTGAATATCACATCTCATGCTAAAGGAAGGGTCTCAGGTTTGGTAGAAGCATTGAGATATCACATCTCATGCTATAGGAAGGGTCTCAGGATTGGAATGGGAAGGACTTAGATATCACATATCATGCTATAGGGAGGGTCTCAGTTTTGATATTAGAAGCATTGAGATATCACATCTCATGCTATTCGAAGTGTCTCAGGATTGGAATGGGAAGGAGCTGGATTTCACATCTCATGCTAAAGGAAGGGTCTCAGGTTTGGAATGGGAAGGAGTTGGATATCACATCTCATGTTATAGGAAGGGTCTCAGGTTTGGTATAAGCATTGAGATATCACATCTCTACTATCGGAAGTGTCTCAGGATTGGAATGGGAAGCAGTTGGATATCCCATCTCATGTTATAGGACGGGTCTCAGGTTTGTTATTAGAATCATTGAGATATCATATTGCATGCTGTAGGAAGGGTCTAAGGATTGGAATGGGAAGGACTTGGATATCACATCTCATGCTATAGATAGGCTCTCAGGTTTGGAAAGGGAAGAAGTTGGATATCACATTTCATGTTAGAGGAAGGATCTCAGGTTTGGTATTAGAGGCATTGAGATATCACATCTCATGCTATAGGAAGTTTCTCAGGTTGGAAGGGGAAGGAGTTGGATATCACATCTCATGTTAAAGGGAGGGTCTCAGAATTGGAAGGGGAAGGATTTGGATATCACATCTCATGTTATAGGAAGGATCTCAGGTTTGGTATTAGAAGCATTGAGATATCACATCTCATGCTATAGGAAGGGTCTCAGGATTGGAATGGGAAGGAGTTGGATATCACATCTCATGCTATAGGAAGGGTCTCAGGTTTGGTATAAGCAGTGAGATATCACATCGCATGCTGTAGGAAGGGTCTCAGGTTTGGTATTAGAAGCATTGAGATATCACATCTCATGCTATAGGAAGGATCTCAGGTTTGGTATTAGAAGTATTGAGATATCACATCTCATGCTATAGGAAGGGTCTCAGGATTGGAATGGGAAGGAGTTGGATATCACATCTCATGCTAAAGGAAGGGTCTCAGGTTTGGTAGAAGCATTGAGATATCACATCTCATGCTATAGGAAGGGTCTCAGGATTGGAATGGGAAGGACTTAGATATCACATATCATGATATAGGGAGGGTCTCAGTTTTGATATTAGAAGCATTGAGATATCACATCTCATGCTATCGGAAGTGTCTCAGGATTGGAATGGGAAGGAGCTAGATATCACATCTCATGCTAAAGGAAGAGTCTCAGGTTTGGAACGGGAAGGAGTTGGATATCACATCTCATGTTATAGGAAGGGTCTCAGGTTTGGTATAAGCATTGAGATATCACATCTCTGCTATCGGAAGTGTCTCAGGATTGGAAATGGAAGGAGTTGGATATCCCATCTCATGTTATAGGACGGGTCTCAGGTTTGTTATTAGAATCATTGAGATATCATATTGCATGCTGTAGGAAGGGTCTAAGGATTGGAATGGGAAGGACTTGGATATCACATCTCATGCTATAGATAGGCTCTCAGGTTTGGAAAGGGAAGAAGTTGGATATCACATTTCATGTTAGAGGAAGGATCTCAGGTTTGGTATTAGAGGCATTGAGATATCACATCTCATGCTATAGGAAGGGTCTCAGGTTGGAATGGGAAGGAGTTGGATATCACATCTCATGTTAAAGGGAGGGTCTCAGAATTGGAAGGGGAAGGATTTGGATATCACATCTCATGTTATAGGAAGGATCTCAGGTTTGGTATTAGAAGCATTGAGATATCACATCTCATGCTATCGGAAGGATCTCAGGTTTGGTATTAGAAGCATTGAGATATCACATCTCATGCTATCAGAAGGGTCTCAGGATTGGAATGGGAAGGAGATGGATATCACATCTCATGCTAAAGGGAGGGTCTCAGGTTTGGAAGGGGAAGGATTTGGATATCACATCTCATGTTATCGGAAGGATCTCAGGTTTGGTATTAGAAGTATTGAGATATCACATCTCATGCTATATGAAGGGTCTCAGGATTGGAATGGGAAGGAGTTGGATATCACATCTAATGCTAAAGGAAGGGTCTCAGGTTTGGTAGAAGCATTGAGATATCACATCTCATGCTATAGGAAGTGTCTCAGGATTGGAATGGGAAGGAGCTGGATATCACATCTCATGCTAAAGGAAGGGTCTCAGGTTTGGAACGGGAAGGAGTTGGATATCCGATCTCATGTTATAGGAAGGGTCTAAGGTCTGGTATAAGCATTGAGATATCACATCTCTGCTATCGGAAGTGTCTCAGGATTGGAATGGGAAGGAGTTGGATATCCAATCTCATGCTATCGGAAGGATCTCAGGTTTGGTATTAGAAGCATTGAGATATCACATCTCATGCTATAGGAAGGGTCTCAGGATTGGAATGGGAAGGACTTAGATATCACATATCATGCTATAGGGAGGGTTTCCGTTTTGATATTAGAAGCATTGAGATATCACATCTCATGCTATCGGAAGTGTCTCAGGATTGGAATGGGAAGGAGCTGGATATCACATCTCATGCTAAAGGAAGGGTCTCAGGTTTGGAACGGGAAGGAGTTGGATATCCGATCTCATGTTATAGGAAGGGTCTAAGGTCTGGTATAAGCATTGAGATATCACATCTCTGCTATCGGAAGTGTCTCAGGATTGGAATGGGAAGGAGTTGGATATCCCATCTCATGTTATAGGAAGGGTCTCAGGTTTGGTATAAGCATTGAGATATCACATCTCATGCTATAGGAAGGGTCTCAGGATTGGAATGGGAAGGAGTTGGATATCACATCTCATGCTATAGGAAGGGTCTCAGGTTTGGTATAAGCATTGAGATATCACATCTCATGCTATAGGAAGGGTCTCAGGATTGGAATGGGAAGGAGTTGTATATGACATCTCATGCCGTAGGAAGGGTCTCAGGTTTGGTATAAGCATTGAGATATCACATCTCATGCTATAGGAAGGGTCTCAGGATTGGAATGGGAAGGAGTTGGATATCACATCTCATGCTATAGGAATGGTCTCAGGTTTGGTATAAGCATTGAGATATCACATCTCATGCTATAGGAAGGGTCTCAGGATTGGAATGGGAAGGAGTTGTATATGACATCTCATGCCGTAGGAAGGGTCTCAGGTTTGGTATAAGCATTGAGATATCACATCTCTGCTATCGGAAGGGTCTCAGGATTGGAATGGGAAGGAGTTGGATATCCCATCTCATGTTATAGGAAGAGTCTCAGGTTTGGTATTAGAAGCATTGAGATATCACATCTCATGCTATAGGAAGTGTCTCAGGATTGGAATGGGAAGGACTTGGATATCACATCTCATGCTATAGGGAGGCTCTCAAGTTTGATATTAGAAGCATTGATATATCACATCTCATGCTATAGGAAGTGTCTCAGGATTGGAATGGGAAGGAGTTGGATATCACATCTCATGCTATAGGAAGGGTCTCAGGTTTGGTATAAGCAGTGAGATATCACATCCCATGCTATAGGAAGTGTCTCAGGATTGGAATGGGAAGGAGTTGGATATCACATCTCATGTTATAGGAAGGATCTCAGGTTTGGTATAAGAATTGAGATATCACATCTCTGCTATCGGAAGGGTCTCAGGATTGGAATGGGAAGGAGTTGGATATTCCAATCTCATGTTATAGGAAGGGTCTCAGGTTTGGTATTAGAAGCATTGAGATATCACATCTCCTGCTATCGGAAGGATCTCAGGTTTGGTATTAGAAGCATTGAGATATCACATCTCATGCTATCAGAAGGGTCTCAGGATTGGAATGGGAAGGAGATGGATATCACATCTCATGCTAAAGGGAGGGTCTCAGGTTTGGAAGGGGAAGGATTTGGATATCACATCTCATGTTATCGGAAGGATCTCAGGTTTGGTATTAGAAGTATTGAGATATCACATCTCATGCTATAGGAAGGGTCTCAGGATTGGAATGGGAAGGAGTTGGATATCACATCTCATGCTAAAGGAAGGGTCTCAGGTTTGGTAGAAGCATTGAGATATCACATCTCATGCTATAGGAAGGGTCTCAGGATTGGAATGGGAAGGACTTAGATATCACATATCATGCTATAGGGAGGGTTTCCGTTTTGATATTAGAAGCATTGAGATATCACATCTCATGCTATCAGAAGTGTCTCAGGATTGGAATGGGAAGGAGCTGGATATCACATCTCATGCTAAAGGAAGGGTCTCAGGTTTGGAACGGGAAGGAGTTGGATATCCGATCTCATGTTATAGGAAGGGTCTAAGGTCTGGTATAAGCATTGAGATATCACATCTCTGCTATCGGAAGTGTCTCAGGATTGGAATGGGAAGGAGTTGGATATCCCATCTCATATTATAGGAAGGGTCTCAGGTTTGGTAGAAGCATTGAGATATCACATCTCATGCTATAGGAAGGGTCTCAGGATTGGAATGGGAAGGAGGTGGATATCACATCTCATGCTATAGGAAGGGTCTCAGGTTTGGTATAAGCATTGAGATATCACATCTCATGCTATAGGAAGGGTCTCAGGATTGGAATGGGAAGGAGTTGTATATGACATCTCATGCCGTAGGAAGGGTCTCAGGTTTGGTATAAGCATTGAGATATCACATCTCTGCTATCGGAAGGGTCTCAGGATTGGAATGGGAAGGAGTTGGATATCCCATCTCATGTTATAGGAAGAGTCTCAGGTTTGGTATTAGAAGCATTGAGATATCACATCTCATGCTATAGGAAGTGTCTCAGGATTGGAATGGGAAGGACTTGGATATCACATCTCATGCTATAGGGAGGCTCTCAAGTTTGATATTAGAAGCATTGAGATATCACATCTCATGCTATAGGAAGGGTCTCAGGATTGGAATGGGAAGGAGTTGGATATCACATCTCATGCTATAGGAAGGGTCTCAGGTTTGGTATAAGCAGTGAGATATCACATCTCATGCTATAGGAAGTGTCTCAGGATTGGAATGGGAAGGAGTTGGATATCACATCTCATGTTATAGGAAGGATCTCAGGTTTGGTATAAGAATTGAGATATCACATCTCTGCTATCGGAAGGGTCTCAGGATTGGAATTTGAAGGAGTTGGATATTCCAATCTCATGTTATAGGAAGGGTCTCAGGTTTGGTATTAGAAGCATTGAGATATCACATCTCATGCTATAGGAAGGGTCTCAGGATTGGAATGGGAAGGACTTGGATATCACATCTCATGCTATAGGGAGGGTCTCAAGTTTGATATTAGAAGCATTGAGATATCACATCTCATGATATCGGAAGGGTCTCAGGATTGGAATGGGAAGGAGTTGGATATCACATCTCATGATAAAGGAAGGGTCTAAGGTTTGGAAGGGGAAGGATTTGGATATCACATCTCATGTTATAGGACGGGTCTCAGGTTTGGTATTAGAAGCATTGAGATATCAAGTCTCATGGTATAGGAAGGGGATCAGAATTGGAATGGGAAGGAGTTGGATATCACATCTCAAGCTATAGGAAGGGTCTCAGGATTGGAATGGGAAGGACTTGGATATCACATCTCATGCTATAGGGAGGGTCTCAAGTTTGATATTAGAAGCATTGAGATATCACATCTCATGATATCGGAAGGGTCTCAGGATTGGAATGGGAAGGAGTTGGATATCACATCTCATCATAAAGGAAGGGTCTAAGGTTTGGAAGGGGAAGGATTTGGATATCACCTCTCATGTTATAGGACGGGTCTCAGGTTTGGTATTAGAAGCATTGAGATATCAAGTCTCATGGTATAGGAAGGGGCTCAGAATTGGAATGGGAAGGAGTTGGATGTCAAGTCTCATGGTATAGGAAGGGGCTCAGAATTGGAATGGGAAGGAGTTGGATATCACATCTCATGCTAAAGGGAGGGTCTCAGGTTTGGAAGGGGAAGGATTTGGATATCACATCTCATGTTATAGGAAGGATCTCAGGTTTGGTATTAGAAGCATTGAGATATCACATCTCATGCTATCGGAAGGATCTCAGGTTTGGTATTAGAAGCATTGAGATATCACATCTCATGCTATCAGAAGGGTCTCAGGATTGGAAGGGGAAGGATTTGGATATCACATCTCATGTTATCGGAAGGATCTCAGGTTTGGTATTAGAAGTATTGAGATATCACAACTCATGCTATAGGAAGGGTCTCAGGATTGGAATGGGAGGGAGTTGGATATCACATCTCATGCTAAAGGAAGGGTCTCAGGTTTGGTAGAAGCATTGAGATATCACATCTCATGCTATAGGAAGGGTCTCAGGATTGGAATGGGAAGGAGTTGGATATCACATCTCATGCTATAGGAAGGGTCTCAGGTTTGGTATAAGCATTGAGATATCACATGTCATGCTATAGGAAGGGTCTCAGGATTGGAATGGGAAGGAGTTGTATATGACATCTCATGCCGTAGGAAGGGTCTCAGGTTTGGTATAAGCATTGAGATATCACATCTCATGCTATAGGAAGGGTCTCAGGATTGGAATGGGAAGGAGTTGGATATCACATCTCATGCTATAGGAAGGGTCTCAGGTTTGGTATAAGCATTGAGATATCACATCTCATGCTATAGGAAGGGTCTCAGGATTGGAATGGGAAGGAGTTGTATATGACATCTCATGCCGTAGGAAGGGTCTCAGGTTTGATATAAGCATTGAGATATCACATCTCTGCTATCGGAAGGGTCTCAGGATTGGAATGGGAAGGAGTTGGATATCCCATCTCATGTTATAGGAAGAGTTTCAGGTTTGGTATTAGAAGCATTGAGATATCACATCTCATGCTATAGGAAGTGTCTCAGGATTGGAATGGGAAGGACTTGGATATCACATCTCATGCTATAGGGAGGCTCTCAAGTTTGATATTAGAAGCATTGAGATATCACATCTCTTGCTATAGGAAGGGTCTCAGGATTGGAATGGGAAGGAGTTGGATATCACATCTCATGCTATAGGAAGGGTCTCAGGTTTGGTATAAGCAGTGAGATATCACATCTCATGCTATAGGAAGTGTCTCAGGATTGGAATGGGAAGGAGTTGGATATCACATCTCATGTTATAGGAAGGATCTCAGGTTTGGTATAAGAATTGAGATATCACATCTCTGCTATCGGAAGGGTCTCAGGATTAGAATGGGAAGGAGTTGGATATTCCAATCTCATGTTATAGGAAGGGTCTCAGGTTTGGTATTAGAAGCATTGAGATATCACATCTCATGCTATAGGCAGGGTCTCAGGATTGGAATGGGAAGGACTTGGATATCACATCTCATGCTATAGGGAGGGTCTCAAGTTTGATATTAGAAGCATTGAGATATCACATCTCATGATATCGGAAGGGTCTCAGGATTGGAATGGGAAGGAGTTGGATATCACATCTCATGATAAAGGAAGGGTCTAAGGTTTGGAAGGGGAAGGATTTGGATATCACATCTCATGTTATAGGACGGGTCTCAGGTTTGGTATTAGAAGCATTGAGATATCAAGTCTCATGGTATAGGAAGGTGCTCAGAATTGGAATGGGAAGGAGTTGGATATCACATCTCAAGCTATAGGAAGGGTCTCAGGATTGGAATGGGAAGGACTTGGATATCACATCTCATGCTATAGGGAGTGTCTCAAGTTTGATATTAGAAGCATTGAGATATCACATCTCATGATATCGGAAGGGTCTCAGGATTGGAATGGGAAGGAGTTGGATATCACATCTCATGATAAAGGAAGGGTCTAAGGTTTGGAAGGGGAAGGATTTGGATATCACATCTCATGTTATAGGACGGGTCTCAGGTTTGGTATTAGAAGCATTGAGATATCAAGTCTCATGGTATAGGAAGGGGCTAAGAATTGGAATGGGAAGGAGTTGGATATCAAGTCTCATGGTATAGGAAGGGGCTCAGAATTGGAATGGGAAGGAGTTGGATATCACATCTCATGCTAAAGGGAGGGTCTCAGGTTTGGAAGGGGAAGGATTTGGATATAACATCTCATGTTATAGGAAGGATCTCAGGTTTGGTATTAGAAGCATTGAGATATCACATCTCAAGCTATCGGAAGGATCTCAGGTTTGGTATTAGAAGCATTGAGATATCACATCTCATGCTATCAGAAGGGTCTCAGGATTGGAAGGGGAAGGATTTGGATATCACATCTCATGTTATCGGAAGGATCTCAGGTTTGGTATTAGAAGTATTGAGATATCACATCTCATGCTATAGGAAGGGTCTCAGGATTGGAATGGGAAGGAGTTGGATATCACATCTCATGCTAAAGGAAGGGTCTCAGGTTTGGTAGAAGCATTGAGATATCACATCTCATGCTATAGGAAGGGTCTCAGGATTGGAATGGGAAGGACTTAGATATCACATATCATGCTATAGGGAGGGTCTCAGTTTTGATATTAGAAGCATTGAGATATCACATCTCATGCTATTCGAAGTGTCTCAGGATTGGAATGGGAAGGAGCTGGATTTCACATCTCATGCTAAAGGAAGGGTCTCAGGTTTGGAATGGGAAGGAGTTGGATATCACATCTCATGTTATAGGAAGGGTCTCAGGTTTGGTATAAGCATTGAGATATCACATCTCTGCTATCGGAAGTGTCTCAGGATTGGAATGGGAAGCAGTTGGATATCCCATCTCATGTTATAGGACGGGTCTCAGGTTTGTTATTAGAATCATTGAGATATCATATTGCATGCTGTAGGAAGGGTCTAAGGATTGGAATGGGAAGGACTTGGATATCACATCTCATGCTATAGATAGGCTCTCAGGTTTGGAAAGGGAAGGAGTTGGATATCACATTTCATGTTAGAGGAAGGATCTCAGGTTCGGTATTAGAGGCATTGAGATATCACATCTCATGCTATAGGAAGGGTCTCAGGATTGGAATGGGAAGGAGTTGGGTATCACATCTCATGCTATAGGAAGGGTCTCAGGTTTGGTATAAGCATTGAGATTTCACATCTCATGCTATAGGAAGGGTCTCAGGATTGGAATGGGAAGGAGTTGGATATCACATCTCATGTTATAGGAAGGATCTCAGGTTTGGTATAAGCATTGAGATATCACATCTCTGCTATCGGAAGGGTCTCGGGATTGGAATGGGAAGGAGTTGGATATCCCATCTCATGTTATAGGAAGAGTCTCAGGTTTGGTATTAGAAGCATTGAGATATCACATCTCATGCTATAGGAAGTGTCTCAGGATTGGAATGGGAAGGACTTGGATATCACTACTCATGCTATAGGGAGGGTCTCAAGTTTGATATTAGAAGCATTGAGATATCACATCTCATGCTATAGGAAGGGTCTCAGGATTGGAATGGGAAGGAGTTGGATATCACATCTCATGCTATAGGAAGGGTCTCACGTTTGGTATAAGCAGTGAGATATCACATCTCATGATATAGGAAGGGTCTCAGGATTGGAATGGGAAGGAGTTGGATATCACATCTCATGTTATAGGAAGGATATCAGGTTTGGTATAAGCATTGAGATATCACATCTCTGCTATCGGAAGGGTCTCAGGATTGGAATGGGAAGGAGTTGGATATTCCCATCTCATGTTATAGGAAGGGTCTCAGGTTTGGTATTAGAAGCATTGAGATATCACATCTCATGCTGTATGAAGGGTCTCAGGATTGGAATGGGAAGGAGTTGGATATCACATCTCATGCTAAAGGGAGGGTCTCAGGTTTGGAAGGGGAAGGATTTGGATATCACATCTCATGTTATAGGAAGGATCACAGGTTTGGTATTAGAAGCATTGAGATATCACATCTCATGCTATCGGAAGGGTCTCAGGATTGGAATGGGAAGGAGTTGGATATCACATCTCATGCTATAGGAAGGGTCTCAGGTTTGGAAGGGGAAGGATTTGGATATCACATCTCATGTTATAGGAAGGATCACAGGTTTGGTATTAGAAGCATTGAGATATCACATCTCATGCTATAGGAAGTGTCTCAGGATTGGAATGGGAAGGACTTGGATATCACATCTCATGCTATAGGGAGGCTCTCAAGTTTGATATTAGAAGCATTGAGATATCACATCTCATGCTATAGGAAGGGTCTCAGGTTTGGTATAAGCAGTGAGATATCACATCTCATGCTATAGGAAGTGTCTCAGGATTGGAATGGGAAGGAGTTGGATATCACATCTCATGTTATAGGAAGGATCTCAGGTTTGGTATAAGAATTGAGATATCACATCTCTGCTATCGGAAGGGTCTCAGGATTGGAATTTGAAGGAGTTGGATATTCCAATCTCATGTTATAGGAAGGGTCTCAGGTTTGGTATTAGAAGCATTGAGATATCACATCTCATGCTATAGGAAGGGTCTCAGGATTGGAATGGGAAGGACTTGGATATCACATCTCATGCTATAGGGAGGGTCTCAAGTTTGATATTAGAAGCATTGAGATATTACATCTCATGATATCGGAAGGGTCTCAGGATTGGAATGGGAAGGAGTTGGATATCACATCTCATGATAAAGGAAGGGTCTAAGGTTTGGAAGGGGAAGGATTTGGATATCACATCTCATGTTATAGGACGGGTCTCAGGTTTGGTATTAGAAGCATTGAGATATCAAGTCTCATGGTATAGGAAGGGGATCAGAATTGGAATGGGAAGGAGTTGGATGTCACATCTCAAGCTATAGGAAGGGTCTCAGGATTGGAATGGGAAGGACTTGGATATCACATCTCATGCTATAGGGAGGGTCTCAAGTTTGATATTAGAAGCATTGAGATATCACATCTCATGATATCGGAAGGGTCTCAGGAATGGAATGGGAAGGAGTTGGATATCACATCTCATCATAAAGGAAGGGTCTAAGGTTTGGAAGGGGAAGGATTTGGATATCACATCTCATGTTATAGGACGGGTCTCAGGTTTGGTATTAGAAGCATTGAGATATCAAGTCTCATGGTATAGGAAGGGGCTCAGAATTGGAATGGGAAGGAGTTGGATATCAAGTCTCATGGTATAGGAAGGGGCTCAGAATTGGAATGGGAAGGAGTTGGATATCACATCTCATGCTAAAGGGAGGGTCTCAGGTTTGGAAGGGGAAGGATTTGGATATCACATCTCATGTTATAGGAAGGATCTCAGGTTTGGTATTAGAAGCATTGAGATATCACATCTCATGCTATCGGAAGGATCTCAGGTTTGGTATTAGAAGCATTGAGATATCACATCTCATGCTATCAGAAGGGTCTCAGGATTGGAAGGGGAAGGATTTGGATATCACATCTCATGTTATCGGAAGGATCTCAGGTTTGGTATTAGAAGTATTGAGATATCACAACTCATGCTATAGGAAGGGTCTCAGGATTGGAATGGGAGGGAGTTGGATATCACATCTCATGCTAAAGGAAGGGTCTCAGGTTTGGTAGAAGCATTGAGATATCACATCTCATGCTATAGGAAGGGTCTCAGGATTGGAATGGGAAGGAGTTGGATATCACATCTCATGCTATAGGAAGGGTCTCAGGTTTGGTATAAGCATTGAGATATCACATGTCATGCTATAGGAAGGGTCTCAGGATTGGAATGGGAAGGAGTTGTATATGACATCTCATGCCGTAGGAAGGGTCTCAGGTTTGGTATAAGCATTGAGATATCACATCTCATGCTATAGGAAGGGTCTCAGGATTGGAATGGGAAGGAGTTGTATATGACATCTCATGCCGTAGGAAGGATCTCAGGTTTGATATAAGCATTGAGATATCACATCTCTGCTATCGGAAGGGTCTCAGGATTGGAATGGGAATGAGTTGGATATCCCATCTCATGTTATAGGAAGAGTCTCAGGTTTGGTATTAGAAGCATTGAGATATCACATCTCATGCTATAGGAAGTGTCTCAGGATTGGAATGGGAAGGACTTGGATATCACATCTCATGCTATAGGGAGGCTCTCAAGTTTGATATTAGAAGCATTGAGATATCACATCTCTTGCTATAGGAAGGGTCTCAGGATTGGAATGGGAAGGAGTTGGATATCACATCTCATGCTATAGGAAGGGTCTCAGGTTTGGTATAAGCAGTGAGATATCACATCTCATGCTATAGGAAGTGTCTCAGGATTGGAATGGGAAGGAGTTGGATATCACATCTCATGTTATAGGAAGGATCTCAGGTTTGGTATAAGAATTGAGATATCACATCTCTGCTATCGGAAGGGTCTCAGGATTAGAATGGGAAGGAGTTGGATATTCCAATCTCATGTTATAGGAAGGGTCTCAGGTTTGGTATTAGAAGCATTGAGATATCACATCTCATGCTATAGGAAGGGTCAGGATTGGAATGGGAAGGACTTGGATATCACATCTCATGCTATAGGGAGGGTCTCAAGTTTGATATTAGAAGCATTGAGATATCACATCTCATGATATCGGAAGGGTCTCAGGATTGGAATGGGAAGGAGTTGGATATCACATCTCATGATAAAGGAAGGGTCTAAGGTTTGGAAGGGGAAGGATTTGGATATCACATCTCATGTTATAGGACGGGTCTCAGGTTTGGTATTAGAAGCATTGAGATATCAAGTCTCATGGTATAGGAAGGGGCTCAGAATTGGAATGGGAAGGAGTTGGATATCACATCTCAAGCTATAGGAAGGGTCTCAGGATTGGAATGGGAAGGACTTGGATATCACATCTCATGCTATAGGGAGTGTCTCAAGTTTGATATTAGAAGCATTGAGATATCACATCTCATGATATCGGAAGGGTCTCAGGATTGGAATGGGAAGGAGTTGGATATCACATCTCATGATAAAGGAAGGGTCTAAGGTTTGGAAGGGGAAGGATTTGGATATCACATCTCATGTTATAGGACGGGTCTCAGGTTTGGTATTAGAAGCATTGAGATATCAAGTCTCATGGTATAGGAAGGGGCTAAGAATTGGAATGGGAAGGAGTTGGATATCAAGTCTCATGGTATAGGAAGGGGCTCAGAATTGGAATGGGAAGGAGTTGGATATCACATCTCATGCTAAAGGGAGGGTCTCAGGTTTGGAAGGGGAAGGATTTGGATATAACATCTCATGTTATAGGAAGGATCTCAGGTTTGGTATTAGAAGCATTGAGATATCACATCTCAAGCTATCGGAAGGATCTCAGGTTTGGTATTAGAAGCATTGAGATATCACATCTCATGCTATCAGAAGGGTCTCAGGATTGGAAGGGGAAGGATTTGGATATCACATCTCATGTTATCGGAAGGATCTCAGGTTTGGTATTAGAAGTATTGAGATATCACATCTCATGCTATAGGAAGGGTCTCAGGATTGGAATGGGAAGGAGTTGGATATCACATCTCATGCTAAAGGAAGGGTCTCAGGTTTGGTAGAAGCATTGAGATATCACATCTCATCCTATAGGAAGGGTCTCAGGATTGGAATGGGAAGGACTTAGATATCACATATCATGCTATAGGGAGGGTCTCAGTTTTGATATTAGAAGCATTGAGATATCACATCTCATGCTATTCGAAGTGTCTCAGGATTGGAATGGGAAGGAGCTGGATATCACATCTCATGCTAAAGGAAGGGTCTCAGGTTTGGAATGGGAAGGAGTTGGATATCACATCTCATGTTATAGGAAGGGTCTCAGGTTTGGTATAAGCATTGAGATATCACATCTCTGCTATCGGAAGTGTCTCAGGATTGGAATGGGAAGGAGTTGGATATCCCATCTCATGTTATAGGACGGGTCTCAGGTTTGTTATTAGAATCATTGAGATATCATATTGCATGCTGTAGGAAGGGTCTAAGGATTGGAATGGGAAGGACTTGGATATCACATCTCATGCTATAGATAGGCTCTCAGGTTTGGAAAGGGAAGGAGTTGGATATCACATTTCATGTTAGAGGAAGAATCTCAGGTTCGGTATTAGAGGCATTGAGATATCACATCTCATGCTATAGGAAGGGTCTCAGGATTGGAATGGGAAGGAGTTGGGTATCACATCTCATGCTATAGGAAGGGTCTCAGGTTTGGTATAAGCATTGAGATTTCACATCTCATGCTATAGGAAGGGTCTCAGGATTGGAATGGGAAGGAGTTGGATATCACATCTCATGTTATAGGAAGGATCTCAGGTTTGGTATAAGCATTGAGATATCACATCTCTGCTATCGGAAGGGTCTCGGGATTGGAATGGGAAGGAGTTGGATATCCCATCTCATGTTATAGGAAGAGTCTCAGGTTTGGTATTAGAAGCATTGAGATATCACATCTCATGCTATAGGAAGTGTCTCAGGATTGGAATGGGAAGGACTTGGATATCACTACTCATGCTATAGGGAGGGTCTCAAGTTTGATATTAGAAGCATTGAGATATCACATCTCATGCTATAGGAAGGGTCTCAGGATTGGAATGGGAAGGAGTTGGATATCACATCTCATGCTATAGGAAGGGTCTCACGTTTGGTATAAGCAGTGAGATATCACATCTCATGCTATAGGAAGGGTCTCAGGATTGGAATGGGAAGGAGTTGGATATCACATCTCATGTTATAGGAAGGATATCAGGTTTGGTATAAGCATTGAGATATCACATCTCTGCTATCGGAAGGGTCTCAGGATTGGAATGGGAAGGAGTTGGATATTCCCATCTCATGTTATAGGAAGGGTCTCAGGTTTGGTATTAGAAGCATTGAGATATCACATCTCATGCTGTATGAAGGGTCTCAGGATTGGAATGGGAAGGAGTTGGATATCACATCTCATGCTAAAGGGAGGGTCTCAGGTTTGGAAGAGGAAGGATTTGGATATCACATCTCATGTTATAGGAAGGATCACAGGTTTGGTATTAGAAGCATTGAGATATCACATCTCATGCTATCGGAAGGGTCTCAGGATTGGAATGGGAAGGAGTTGGATATCACATCTCATGCTATAGGAAGGGTCTCAGGTTTGGAACGGGAAGGAGTTGGATATCACATCTCATGTTATAGGAAGAGTCTCAGGTTTGGTATAAGCATTGAGATATCACATCTCTGCTATCGGAGGTGTCTCAGGATTGGGATGGGAAGGAGTTGGATATTACATCTCATGCTATAGGAAGGGTATCATGTATGGAACGGGAAGGAGTTGGATATCCCATCTCATGTTATAGGACGGGTCTCAGGTTTGGTATTAGAAGCATTGAGATATCACATCGCATGCTGTAGGAAGGATCTCAGGTTTGGAATGGGAAGGAATTGGATATCACATCTCATGTCATAGGAAGTATCTCAGGTTTGGTATTAGAAGCATTGAGATATCACATCTCATGCTATAGGAATGGTCTCAGGATTGGAATGGGTAGGAGTTGGATATTACATTCTTGCTATAGGAAGGGTCTCATGTTTGGAATGGGAAGGAGTTGGATATCACATATGCTATAGGAAGGGTCTCAGGTTTGGAACGGGAAGGAGTTGGATATCACATCTCATGTTATAGGAAGGGTCTCAGGTTTGGTATAAGCATTGAGATATCACATCTCTGCTATCGGAGGTGGCTCAGGATTGGAATGGGAAGGAGTTGGATATCCCATCTCATGTTATAGGACGGGTCTCTGGTTTGGTATTAGAATCATTGAGATATCACATCGCATGCTGTAGGAAGGGTCTAAGGATTGGAATGGGATGGACTTGGATATCACATCTCATGCTATAGGTAGGCTCTCAGGTTTGGTATAAGCATTGAGATATCACATCTCATGCTATAGGAAGGGTCTCGGGATTGGAATGGGAAGGATGTGGATATCACATCTCATGCTATAGGAAGGGTCTCAGGTTTGGTATAAGCATGGAGATATCACTTCTCATGCTATAGGAAGTGTCTCAGGATTGGAATGGGAAGGAGTTGGATATCACATCTCATGTTATAGGAAGGATCTCAGGTTTGGTATTAGAAGCATTGAGACATCACATCTCATGCTATAGGAAGGGTCTCAGGATTGGAATGGGAAGGAGTTGGATATCACATCTCATGCTAAAGGGAGGGTCTCAGGTTTGGAAGGGGAAGGATTTGGATATTACATCTTGTGTTATAGGAATGATCTCAGGTTTGGTATTAGAAGCATTGAGATATCACATCTCATGCTATCGGAAGGATCTCAGGATTGGAATGGGAAGGAGTTCGATATCACATCTCATGCTATAGGAAGGGTGTCAGGATTGGAATGGGAAGGAGTTTTATATGACATCTCATGCCATAGGAAGGATCTCAGTTTTGGTTTTAGAAGCATTGAGACATCACATCTCATGTTATAGGAAGGGTCTCAGGATTGGAATGGGAAGGAGTTGGATATCACATCTCATGCTATAGGAAGGGTCTCAGGTTTGGTATAAGCATTGAGATATCACATCTCATGCTATAGGAAGGGTCTCAGGATTGGAATGGGAAGGAGTTGTATATGACATCTCATGCCACAGGAAGGGTCTCAGGTTTGGTATAAGCATTGAGATATCACATCTCTGCTATCGGAAGGGTCTCAGGATTGCAATGGGAAGGAGTTGGATATCCCATCTTATGTTATAGGAAGGGTCTCAGGTTTGGTATTAGAAGCATTGAGATATCACATCTCATGCTATAGGAAGGGTCTCAGGATTGGAATGGGAAGGACTTGGATATCACATCTCATGCTATAGGGAGGGTCTCACGTTTGGAAAGGGAAGGAGTTGGATATCACATTTCATGTTAGAGGTAGGATCTCAGGTTTGTTATTAGAGGCATTGAGATATCACATCTCATGCTATCAGAAGGGTCTCAGGATTGGAATGGGAAGGAGTTGGATATCACATCTCATGCTAAAGGGAGGGTCTCAGGAATGGAAGGGGAAGGATTTGGATATCACATCTCATGTTATAGGAAGGATCTCAGGTTTGGTATTAGAAGCATTGAGATATCACATCTCATGCTATCGGAAGGATCTCAGGTTTGGTATTAGAGGCATTGAGATATCACATCTCATGCTAAAGGGAGGGTCTCGGGTTTGGAAGGGAAAGGATTTGGATATCACATCTCTTGTTATAGGAAGGATCACAGGTTTGGTATTAGAAGCATTGAGATATCACATCTCATGCTATCGGAAGGGTCTCAGGATTGGAATGGGAAGGAGTTGGATATCACATCTCATGCTATAGGAAGGGTCTCAGGTTTGGAACGGGAAGGAGTTGGATATCACATCTCATGTTATAGGAAGAGTCTCAGGTTTGGTATAAGCATTGAGATATCACATCTCTGCTATCAGAGGTGTCTCAGGATTGGGATGGGAAGGAATTGGATATCACATCTCATGCTATAGGAAGGGTATCAGTTTTGGAACATGAAGGATTTGGATATCACATCTCATGTTATTGGACCGGTCTCAGGTTTGGTATTAGAAGCATTGAGATATCAAGTCTCATGGTATAGGACGGGAGTTTGATATCACATCTCATGCCATGGTATGGGTCTCAGGTTTTGTAGAAGCATTGGCATATCACATCTCATGCTATCGGAAGGGTATCAGGATTGGATTTGGAAGGAGTTGGATATCCCATCTCATGCTATAGGAAGGGTCTCAGGATTGGAATGGGAAGGACTTGGATATCACATCTCATGCTGTAGGAAGGCTCTCAGGTTTGGAAAGGGAAGGAGTTGGATATCACATTTCATGTTAGAGGTAGGATCTCAGGTTTGGTATTAGAGACATTGAGATATCACACCTCATGCTATCAGAAGTGTTAGGAAAGATTTCGTAATTGTAGGTAATTTTCCTTCCATGTGGCAACCCCTAAACTTTTTGCTGTTGTTTTTCACCTTGTTCTTGACTTTGCCAGAGAAGTGCAGCCTTCTGCTGCACTCCTCTGTGCTTTCGCTCCTTTTCTCATGGGGAAACTGACATGCCCTTAAGACAGTCAGTACCGGGGAACGCTGTTTCCCGTAGTTTCTTTTATCATGTTGCGGCTTTAGTGCAACATGACACAAGAGGGCACTGTAAGCTAAGTTACAGCTCTCTTGGGTCTCTAGCCTTCTACGGGCCCTAGATACTCGTTTAGGATTGTATCTGATCGGTGCAAGTAATTCAGGGACGGGAATGGTGGCAGCGATCGTTTTCTTGTGTTTTGAGCTCCTTTTGGCGTTCTAAGCGCATTTCACGCACTTAACCCAAAATGGTGGCCTGGCTCCCAAAATGGCCAGACCACGAGGCTCCTTTGTCCTGTCCGCTGACCGTCTTGCTCCCTTCACCTTTCCCAGGTCGAGCCGACCCGGGGCCTTCCTTATTTGGGCATGTACTTTCCCGCGAAACACGGATGCTTTTGCGGGCTTCTACATGTCGTGTGTGTGCCTCCAGGATGTGGGCTGGGATGTCTGGTCCCAATACACATCCTGGGTGCCAGAGAGTCTAGGGTGGTGTGAATGCCTGGGACCACCGTGGTCCGTGATTGGTCCACGAATGGTGTGAGTGTTGATGAGCGGATCTCCCATCGGGTCCCCTCCGTTTTGGCGCGAAGGGAACCGTGGATAAGAGGGGGCTGGAAACACCACTACCATGTCGATCTCCTGAGTTCTCACGAACGAAGGAATACAGGAGCCAAGTATCCTGCAACCAAGAGGCTGGACCGAGGAATCGCTGGTGACCCGCTGAAGGACTCCTCCTTTGCACTGCTGTCGTCCTGTGAAACCCTTTCCTCCTTTGATCGAACCAGAAGGCCTGTACTGGTGCTTCGACCTTTGGAATAGCAGGAACAGCTATTCTCGGCAACTTCATCATCTCCTGCCAGTAAGCCTTCGGAAGCGTCTCTGGGCCATCCAGTTGACTGACCAGCTTACACGGGAGTCCTGCTCTGTAACCGCCGCCAGGTTGTGTAGTATCTCGAGTCCTTGTCACTCTCCCACGCTTCGTACTCTTGGCGTTCCCAGGTCTGAAGGGAGGAGTGGACATTTGGCTCAGATACACACGGCCGCTCCGTTGCCCTGCTGCGGCAACAAACTGTGCAGGTTTCTTCGATTGGGACGTCTTTTTGCTCTACACGACGACGAGGCGTTCCCTGCTCTTCTGAACCTGCCAGCTGCTGAAACTGACGCGGAGAAGCCTGGGTCTGCTTGCATCGGGGACCGGTGAGTAGCATAGCTAGGATCTGGTCGCCCTCCTGCAGGAGCCCATTGCTTTTCCCCGCTGTGTAAAACAGCACCCTTGTCCGTACTCGCGCTCTGCTTCTGCCCACTGTGGAGGCTGCGCTTGAGTCGCGGAACTTGTTCTTCTTCTTTCGTGCACTAAACTGAACTGCCTGACTTCCTTCAAAGAGCTTCTCCTTTTGCCCGTTGGCACCAGCGCGTGCAGGTACTTTGAGCACAAGGCTCCACTCTTCGCAGGGCTCGGACTTCCATCTAGTTAGGTGCCTCTGAAGGCGAACTGAGTCTAAGCATTATATCGCACTGCCTGTTTTCCTTCCCTTTTAGGTGGACTACACATTTCGTGCCTATAACGCTTGCGACTGTCGTATTTGTATATATATTGTGTGGATATGGGATGTGTTGGTTTAATATTGTGATATTGTGATTTTCTCGCTACGGTCATTGTTTTAAAGGCCTTAAAATAAATGTGTATATATTTTTTATATAACAACTGTTTGGAGTAGTTTGTAAGTGATCTTGCTTTGTGGGCTCATTACGAGCTTTCAGTCACCCTCAGCCCTCTTGAGACCTAGTCTTGCCCGCCGCGATCGCTACCTTGATTGGTCTGGCTCGTCCAGAGGTTACCCTGTTCCAAGTAACTAGGTTGGCCTTCTGAACTTCTGCGCCACCAGGACAGAGTTCAGAAATCCGTCTTAACAAGAAGGGTATCAGGATTGGAATGGGAAGGAGTTGGATATCACATCTCATGCTAAAGGGAGGGTCTCAGGTTTGGAAGGGGAAGGATTTGGATATCACATCTCATGTTATAGGAAGGATCTCAGGTTTGGTATTAGAAGCATTGAGATATCACATCTCATGCTATCGGAAGGATCTCAGGTTTGGTATTAAAAGCATTGAGATATCACATCTCATGCTATAGTAAGGGTCTCAGGATTGGAATGGGAAGGAGTTGGATATCACATCTCATGCTAAAGGAAGGTTCTCAGTTTTGGTAGAAGCATTGCGATATCACATCTCATGCTATAGGAAGGGTCTCAGGATTGGAATCGGAAGGAGTTGGATATCACATCTCATGCTATAGGAAGGGTCTCAGGTTTGGTATAAGCATTGAAATATCACATCTCTGCTATCGGAAGGGTCTCAAGATTGGAATGGGAAGGACTTAGATATCACATCTCATGCTATAGGGAGGGTCTCAGTTTTGATATCGGAAGCATTGAGATATCACATCTCATGCTAAAGGAAGGTTCTCAGTTTTGGTAGAAGCATTGCGATATCACATCTCATGCTATAGGAAGGGTCTCAGGATTGGAATCGGAAGGAGTTGGATATCACATCTCATGCTATAGGAAGGGTCTCAGGTTTGGTATAAGCATTGAAATATCACATCTCTGCTATCGGAAGGGTCTCAAGATTGGAATGGGAAGGACTTAGATATCACATCTCATGCTATAGGGAGGGTCTCAGTTTTGATATCGGAAGCATTGAGATATCACATCTCATGCTATCGGAAGGGTCTCAGGATTGGAATGGGAGGAGCTGGATATCACATCTCATGCTAAAGGAAGGGTCTCAGGTTTGGAAGGGGAAGGATTTGGATATCACATCTCATGTTATAGGACGGGTCTCAGGTTTGGTATTAGAAGCATTGTGATATCACATCTCATGCTATAGGAAGTGTCTCAGGATTGGAATGGGAAGGAGTTGGATATCACATCTCATGCTATAGGAAGGGTTTCAGGTTTGGTAGAAGCATTGAGATATCACATCTCATGCTATGGGAAGAGTCTCAGGTTTGGGAAGGGAAGGATTTGGATTTCACATCTCATGTTATAGGATGGTTCTCATGTTTGGGTTTTGAAGCATTGAGATATCACATCTCATGCTATCGGAAGGGTCTCAGGTTTGGAATGGGAAGGAGTTGGATATCACATCTCATGTTATAGGAAGGATCTCAGGTTTGGTATTAGAAGCATTGAGATATAACATCTCATGCTATAGGAAGGGTCTCAGGATTGGAATGGCAAGGAGTTGGATATCACATCTCATGCTAAAGGAAGGGTCTCAGGTTTGATAGAAGCATTGAGATATCACATCTCATGCTATAGGAAGGAACTCAGGATTGGAATGGGAAGGAGTTGGATATCACATCTCATGCCATAGGAAGGGTTATCAGGTTTGGTATAAACATTGAGATATCACATCTCATGCTATAGGAAGGATCTCAGGTTTGGTATTAGAAGCATTGAGACATCACATCTCATGCTATAGGAAGGGTCTCAGGTTTGGTATAAGCATAGAGATATCACCACATCCCATGCTATAGGAAGGGTCTCAGGATTGGAATTGGAAGTTGTATATGACATCTCATGCCATAGGAAGGATCTCAGGTTTGGTATAAGCATTGAGATATCACATCTCTGCTATCGGAAGGGTATCAGGATTGGAATGGGAAGGAGTTGGATATCCCATCTCATGTTATAGGAAGAGTCTCAGGATTGGTATTAGAAGCATTGAGACATCACATCTCATGCTATAGGAAGGGTCTCAGGATTGGAATGGGAAGGAGTTGGATATCCCATCTCATGTTATAGGAAGGGTCTCAAGTTTGATATTAGAAGCATTGAGATATCACATCTCATGATATCGGAAGGGTCTCAGGATTGGAATGGGAAGGAGTTGGATATCACATTTCATGATAAAGGAAGGGTCTCAGGATTGGAATGGGAAGGACTTGGATATCACATCTCATGCTATAGGAAGGCTCTCAGGTTTGGAAGGGGAAGGAGTTGGATACCACATTTCATGTTAGAGGTAGAATCGCAGGTTTGGAATTAGAGGCATTGAGATATCACATCTCATGCTATCAGAAGGGTCTCAGGATTGGGATGGGAAGGCGTTGGATATCACATCTCATGCTAAAGGGAGGGTCTCAGATTTGGAAGGGGAAGGATTTGGATATCACATCTCATGTTATAGGAAGGATCTCAGGTTTGGTATTAGAAGCATTGAGATATCACTTCTCATGCTATCGGAAGGATCTCAGGTTTAGTATTAGAGGCATTGAAACATCACATCTCATGCTATCGGAAGGGTATCAGGATTGGATTTGGAAGTAGTTGGATATCCCATCTCATGCTATCTACCAAACCTGAGACCCTTCCTTTAGCATGAGATGTGATATCCAACTCCTTCCCATTCCAATCCTGAGACCCTTCCTATAGCATGAGATGTGATATCTCAATGCTTCTAATACCAAACCTGAGACCCTTCCTATAGCATGAGATGGGAAATGTGATATCCAACTCCTTCCCCTTCCAAACCTGAGAGCCTTCCTATAGCATGAGATGTGATATCCAACTCCTTCCCATTCCAATCCTGAGACCCTTATTATACCATGAGATGTAATATCTCAATGCTTCTAATACCAAACCTGAGACCCGTCCTAAAACATGAGATGTGAGATCCAAATCCTTCCCCTTCCAAACCTGAGACCTTTCCTTTAGCATGAGATGTGATATCCAACTCCTTACCATTCCAATCCTGAGACCCTTCCGATAGCATGAGATGTGCTATCTCAATGCTTCTAATATCAAACCTGAGATTCTACCTCTAACATGAAATGTGATATCCAACTCCTTCCCCTTCCAAACCTGAGCCCCTTCCTATAGCATGAGATGGGATATCCAACTACTTCCAAATCCAATCCTGATACCCTTACGATAGCATGAGATGTGATATTTCAATGCCTCTAATACTAAACCTGAGATCCTTCCGATAGCATGAGAAGTGATATCTCAATGCTTCTAATACCAAACCTGAGATCCTTCCTATAACATGAGATGTGATATCCAAGTCCTTCCCATTCCAATCCTGAGACCCTTCCTTTATCATGAGATGTGATATCCAACTCCTTCCCATTCCAATCCTGAGACCTTTCCGATATCATGAGATGTGATATCTCAATGCTTCTAATATCAAACTTGAGACCCTCCCTACAGCATGAGATGTGATATCCAAGTCCTTCCCATTCCAATCCTGAGACCCTTCCTATAGCATGAGATGTGACATCTCAATGCTTCTAATACCAAACCTGAGACCCTTCCTATGACATGAGATGGGATATCCAACTCCTTCCCATTCCAATCCTGAGACCCTTCGGATAGCAGAGATATGATATCTCAATGCTTATACCAAGCCTGAGACCCTTCCTACAGCATGAGATGTGATATCCAAGTCCTTCCCATTCCAATCCTGAGACCCTTCCTATAGCATGAGATGTGATATCTCAATGCTTCTAATACCAAACCTGAGACCCTTCCTATGACATGAGATGGGATATCCAACTCCTTCCCATTCCAATCCTGAGACCCTTCCTATAGCATGAGATGTGATGTCTCAATGCTTCTAATACCAAACCTGAGATCCTTCCTATAACATGAGATGTGATATCCAACTCCTTCCCATTCCAATCCTGAGACCCTTCCTATAGCATGAGATGTGATATTTCACTGCTTATACCAAACCTGAGACCCTTCCTATAGCATGAGATGTGATATCCAACTCCTTCCCATTCCAATCCTGAGACCCTTCCTATAGCATGAGATGTGATATCTCAATGCTTCTAATATCAAACTTGAGACCCTCCCTATAGCATGAGACGTGATATCCAACTCCTTCCCATTCCAATCCTGAGACTCTTCCTATAGCATGAGATGTGATATCTCAATGCTTCTACCAAACCTGAGACCCTTCCTATAACATGAGATGGGATATCCAACTCCTTCCCATTCCAATCCTCAGACACTTCCTATAGCATGAGATGTGATATCTCAATGCTTCTAATACCAAACCTGAGACCCTTCCTATGGCATGAGATTTGATATCAAACTCCTTCCCATTCCAATCCTGAGACCCTTCCTATAGCATGAGATATGATATCCAACTCCTTCCCATTCCAATCCTGAAACCCTTCCTATACCATGAGATGTGATATCTTAATGCTTCTAATACCAAACCTGAGACCCGTCCTATAACATGAGATGTGATATCCAAATGTGATATCCAAGTCCTTCCCATTCCAATCCTGAGACACTTCCTATAGCATGAGATGTGATATCTCAATGCTTCTAATACCAAACCTGAGACTCTTCCTATAACATGAGATGGGATATCCAACTCCTTCCCATTCCAATCCTGAGACCAATCTCATGTTATAGGAAGGGTCTCAGGTTTGGTATTAGAAGCATTGAGATATCACATCTCATGCTATCGGAAGGATCTCAGGTTTGGTATTAGAAGCATTGAGATATCACATCTCATGCTATCAGAAGGGTCTCAGGATTGGAATGGGAAGGAGATGGATATCACATCTCATGCTAAAGGGAGGGTCTCAGGTTTGGAAGGGGAAGGATTTGGATATCACATCTCATGTTATCGGAAGGATCTCAGGTTTGGTATTAGAAGTATTGAGATATCACATCTCATGCTATAGGAAGGGTCTCAGGATTGGAATGGGAAGGAGTTGGATATCACATCTCATGCTAAAGGAAGGGTCTCAGGTTTGGTAGAAGCATTGAGATATCACATCTCATGCTATAGGAAGGGTCTCAGGATTGGAATGAGAAGGACTTAGATATCACATATCATGCTATAGGGAGGGTTTCCGTTTTGATATTATAAGCATTGAGATATCACATCTCATGCTATCAGAAGTGTCTCAGGATTGGAATGGGAAGGAGCTGGATATCACCTCTCATGCTAAAGGAAGGGTCTCAGGTTTGGAACGGGAAGGAGTTGGATATCCGATCTCATGTTATAGGAAGGGTCTAAGGTCTGGTGTAAGCATTGAGATATCACATCTCTGCTATCGGAAGTGTCTCAGGATTGGAATGGGAAGGAGTTGGATATCCCATCTCATGTTATAGGAAGGGTCTCAGGTTTGGTATAAGCATTGAGATATCACATCTCATGCTATAGGAAGGGTCTCAGGATTGGAATGGGAAGGAGTTGGATATCACATCTCATGCTATAGGAAGGGTCTCAGGTTTGGTATAAGCATTGAGATATCACATCTCATGCTATAGGAAGGGTCTCAGGATTGGAATGGGAAGGAGTTGTATATGACATCTCATGCCGTAGGAAGGGTCTCAGGTTTGGTATAAGCATTGAGATATCACATCTCATGCTATAGGAAGGGTCTCAGGATTGGAATGGGAAGGAGGTGGATATCACATCTCATGCTATAGGAATGGTCTCAGGTTTGGTATAAGCATTGAGATATCACATCTCATGCTATAGGAAGGGTCTCAGGATTGGAATGGGAAGGAGTTGTATATGACATCTCATGCCGTAGGAAGGGTCTCAGGTTTGGTATAAGCATTGAGATATCACATCTCTGCTATCGGAAGGGTCTCAGGATTGGAATGGGAAGGAGTTGGATATCCCATCTCATGTTATAGGAAGAGTCTCAGGTTTGGTATTAGAAGCATTGAGATATCACATCTCATGCTATAGGAAGTGTCTCAGGATTGGAATGGGAAGGACTTGGATATCACATCTCATGCTATAGGGAGGCTCTCAGGTTTGATATTAGAAGCATTGAGATATCACATCTCATGCTATAGGAAGGGTCTCAGGATTGGAATGGGAATGAGTCGGATATCACATCTCATGCTATAGGAAGGGTCTCAGGTTTGGTATAAGCAGTGAGATATCACATCTCATGCTATAGGAAGTGTCTCAGGATTGGAATGGGAAGGAGTTGGATATCACATCTCATGTTATAGGAAGGATCTCAGGTTTGGTATAAGAATTGAGATATCACATCTCTGCTATCGGAAGGGTCTCAGGATTGGAATTTGAAGGAGTTGGATATTCCAATCTCATGTTATAGGAAGGGTCTCAGGTTTGGTATTAGAAGCATTGAGATATCACATCTCATGCTATAGGAAGGGTCTCAGGATTGGAATGGGAAGGACTTGGATATCACATCTCATGCTATAGGGAGGGTCTCAAGTTTGATATTAGAAGCATTGAGATATCACATCTCATGATATCGGAAGGGTCTCAGGATTGGAATGGGAAGGAGTTGGATATCACATCTCATGATAAAGGAAGGGTCTAAGGTTTGGAAGGGGAAGGATTTGGATATCACATCTCATGTTATAGGACGGGTCTCAGGTTTGGTATTAGAAGCATTGAGATATCAAGTCTCATGGTATAGGAAGGGGCTCAGAATTGGAATGGGAAGGAGTTGGATATCACATCTCAAGCTATAGGAAGGGTCTCAGGATTGGAATGGGAAGGACTTGGATATCACATCTCATGCTATAGGGAGTGTCTCAAGTTTGATATTAGAAGCATTGAGATATCACATCTCATGATATCGGAAGGGTCTCAGGATTGGAATGGGAAGGAGTTGGATATCACATCTCATGATAAAGGAAGGGTCTAAGGTTTGGAAGGGGAAGGATTTGGATATCACATCTCATGTTATAGGACGGGTCTCAGGTTTGGTATTAGAAGCATTGAGATATCAAGTCTCATGGTATAGGAAGGGGCTAAGAATTGGAATGGGAAGGAGTTGGATATCAAGTCTCATGGTATAGGAAGGGGCTCAGAATTGGAATGGGAAGGAGTTGGATATCACATCTCATGCTAAAGGGAGGGTCTCAGGTTTGGAAGGGGAAGGATTTGGATATAACATCTCATGTTATAGGAAGGATCTCAGGTTTGGTATTAGAAGCATTGAGATATCACATCTCAAGCTATCGGAAGGATCTCAGGTTTGGTATTAGAAGCATTGAGATATCACATCTCATGCTATCAGAAGGGTCTCAGGATTGGAAGGGGAAGGATTTGGATATCACATCTCATGTTATCGGAAGGATCTCAGGTTTGGTATTAGAAGTATTGAGATATCACATCTCATGCTATAGGAAGGGTCTCAGGATTGGAATGGGAAGGACTTGGATATCACATCTCATGCTATAGGGAGGCTCTCAAGTTTGATATTAGAAGCATTGAGATATCACATCTCATGCTATAGGAAGGGTCTCAGGATTGGAATGGGAAGGAGTCGGATATCACATCTCATGCTATAGGAAGGGTCTCAGGTTTGGTATAAGCAGTGAGATATCACATCTCATGCTATAGGAAGTGTCTCAGGATTGGAATGGGAAGGAGTTGGATATCACATCTCATGTTATAGGAAGGATCTCAGGTTTGGTATAAGAATTGAGATATCACATCTCTGCTATCGGAAGGGTCTCAGGATTGGAATTTGAAGGAGTTGGATATTCCAATCTCATGTTATAGGAAGGGTCTCAGGTTTGGTATTAGAAGCATTGAGATATCACATCTCATGCTATAGGAAGGGTCTCAGGATTGGAATGGGAAGGACTTGGATATCACATCTCATGCTATAGGGAGGGTCTCAAGTTTGATATTAGAAGCATTGAGATATTACATCTCATGATATCGGAAGGGTCTCAGGATTGGAATGGGAAGGAGTTGGATATCACATCTCATGATAAAGGAAGGGTCTAAGGTTTGGAAGGGGAAGGATTTGGATATCACATCTCATGTTATAGGACGGGTCTCAGGTTTGGTATTAGAAGCATTGAGATATCAAGTCTCATGGTATAGGAAGGGGATCAGAATTGGAATGGGAAGGAGTTGGATGTCACATCTCAAGCTATAGGAAGGGTCTCAGGATTGGAATGGGAAGGACTTGGATATCACATCTCATGCTATAGGGAGGGTCTCAAGTTTGATATTAGAAGCATTGAGATATCACATCTCATGATATTGGAAGGGTCTAAGGATTGGAATGGGAAGGAGTTGGATATCACATCTCATCATAAAGGAAGGGTCTAAGGTTTGGAAGGGGAAGGATTTGGATATCACCTCTCATGTTATAGGACGGGTCTCAGGTTTGGTATTAGAAGCATTGAGATATCAAGTCTCATGGTATAGGAAGGGGCTCAGAATTGGAATGGGAAGGAGTTGGATATCAAGTCTCATGGTATAGGAAGGGGCTCAGAATTGGAATGGGAAGGAGTTGGATATCACATCTCATGCTAAAGGGAGGGTCTCAGGTTTGGAAGGGGAAGGATTTGGATATCACATCTCATGTTATAGGAAGGATCTCAGGTTTGGTATTAGAAGCATTGAGATATCACATCTCATGCTATCGGAAGGATCTCAGGTTTGGTATTAGAAGCATTGAGATATCACATCTCATGCTATCAGAAGGGTCTCAGGATTGGAAGGGGAAGGATTTGGATATCACATCTCATGTTATCGGAAGGATCTCAGGTTTGGTATTAGAAGTATTGAGATATCACAACTCATGCTATAGGAAGGGTCTCAGGATTGGAATGGGAGGGAGTTGGATATCACATCTCATGCTAAAGGAAGGGTCTCAGGTTTGGTAGAAGCATTGAGATATCACATCTCATGCTATAGGAAGGGTCTCAGGATTGGAATGGGAAGGAGTTGGATATCACATCTCATGCTATAGGAAGGGTCTCAGGTTTGGTATAAGCATTGAGATATCACATGTCATGCTATAGGAAGGGTCTCAGGATTGAATGGGAAGGAGTTGTATATGACATCTCATGCCGTAGGAAGGGTCTCAGGTTTGGTATAAGCATTGAGATATCACATCTCATGCTATAGGAAGGGTCTCAGGATTGGAATGGGAAGGAGTTGGATATCACATCTCATGCTATAGGAAGGGTCTCAGGTTTGGTATAAGCATTGAGATATCACATCTCATGCTATAGGAAGGGTCTCAGGATTGGAATGGGAAGGAGTTGTATATGACATCTCATGCCGTAGGAAGGGTCTCAGGTTTGATATAAGCATTGAGATATCACATCTCTGCTATCGGAAGGGTCTCAGGATTGGAATGGGAAGGAGTTGGATATCCCATCTCATGTTATAGGAAGAGTCTCAGGTTTGGTATTAGAAGCATTGAGATATCACATCTCATGCTATAGGAAGTGTCTCAGGATTGGAATGGGAAGGACTTGGATATCACATCTCATGCTATAGGGAGGCTCTCAAGTTTGATATTAGAAGCATTGAGATATCACATCTCTTGCTATAGGAAGGGTCTCAGGATTGGAATGGGAAGGAGTTGGATATCACATCTCATGCTATAGGAAGGGTCTCAGGTTTGGTATAAGCAGTGAGATATCACATCTCATGCTATAGGAAGTGTCTCAGGATTGGAATCGGAAGGAGTTGGATATCACATCTCATGTTATAGGAAGGATCTCAGGTTTGGTATAAGAATTGAGATATCACATCTCTGCTATCGGAAGGGTCTCAGGATTAGAATGGGAAGGAGTTGGATATTCCAATCTCATGTTATAGGAAGGGTCTCAGGTTTGGTATTAGAAGCATTGAGATATCACATCTCATGCTATAGGAAGGGTCTCAGGATTGGAATGGGAAGGACTTGGATATCACATCTCATGCTATAGGGAGGGTCTCAAGTTTGATATTAGAAGCATTGAGATATCACATCTCATGATATCGGAAGGGTCTCAGGATTGGAATGGGAAGGAGTTGGATATCACATCTCATGATAAAGGAAGGGTCTAAGGTTTGGAAGGGGAAGGATTTGGATATCACATCTCATGTTATAGGACGGGTCTCAGGTTTGGTATTAGAAGCATTGAGATATCAAGTCTCATGGTATAGGAAGGGGCTCAGAATTGGAATGGGAAGGAGTTGGATATCACATCTCAAGCTATAGGAAGGGTCTCAGGATTGGAATGGGAAGGACTTGGATATTACATCTCATGCTATAGGGAGTGTCTCAAGTTTGATATTAGAAGCATTGAGATATCACATCTCATGATATCGGAAGGGTCTCAGGATTGGAATGGGAAGGAGTTGGATATCACATCTCATGATAAAGGAAGGGTCTAAGGTTTGGAAGGGGAAGGATTTGGATATCACATCTCATGTTATAGGACGGGTCTCAGGTTTGGTATTAGAAGCATTGAGATATCAAGTCTCATGGTATAGGAAGGGGCTAAGAATTGGAATGGGAAGGAGTTGGATATCAAGTCTCATGGTATAGGAAGGGGCTCAGAATTGGAATGGGAAGGAGTTGGATATCACATCTCATGCTAAAGGGAGGGTCTCAGGTTTGGAAGGGGAAGGATTTGGATATAACATCTCATGTTATAGGAAGGATCTCAGGTTTGGTATTAGAAGCATTGAGATATCACATCTCAAGCTATCGGAAGGATCTCAGGTTTGGTATTAGAAGCATTGAGATATCACATCTCATGCTATCAGAAGGGTCTCAGGATTGGAAGGGGAAGGATTTGGATATCACATCTCATGTTATCGGAAGGATCTCAGGTTTGGTATTAGAAGTATTGAGATATCACATCTCATGCTATAGGAAGGGTCTCAGGATTGGAATGGGAAGGAGTTGGATATCACATCTCATGCTAAAGGAAGGGTCTCAGGTTTGGTAGAAGCATTGAGATATCACATCTCATGCTATAGGAAGGGTCTCAGTTTTGATATTAGAAGCATTGAGATATCACATCTCATGCTATTCGAAGTGTCTCAGGATTGGAATGGGAAGGAGCTGGATTTCACATCTCATGCTAAAGGAAGGGTCTCAGGTTTGGAATGGGAAGGAGTTGGATATCACATCTCATGTTGTAGGAAGGGTCTCAGGTTTGGTATAAGCATTGAGATATCACATCTCTGCTATCGGAAGTGTCTCAGGATTGGAATGGGAAGGAGTTGGATATCCCATCTCATGTTATAGATAGGCTCTCAGGTTTGGAAAGGGAAGGAGTTGGATATCACATTTCATGTTAGAGGAAGGATCTCAGGTTCGGTATTAGAGGCATTGAGATATCACATCTCATGCTATAGGAAGGGTCTCAGGATTGGAATGGGAAGGAGTTGGGTATCACATCTCATGCTATAGGAAGGGTCTCAGGTTTGGTATAAGCATTGAGATTTCACATCTCATGCTATAGGAAGGGTCTCAGGATTGGAATGGGAAGGAGTTGGATATCACATCTCATGTTATAGGAAGGATCTCAGGTTTGGTATAAGCATTGAGATATCACATCTCTGCTATCGGAAGGGTCTCGGGATTGGAATGGGAAGGAGTTGGATATCCCATCTCATGTTATAGGAAGAGTCTCAGGTTTGGTATTAGAAGCATTGAGATATCACATCTCATGCTATAGGAAGTGTCTCAGGATTGGAATGGGAAGGACTTGGATATCACTACTCATGCTATAGGGAGGGTCTCAAGTTTGATATTAGAAGCATTGAGATATCACATCTCATGCTATAGGAAGGGTCTCAGGATTGGAATGGGAAGGAGTTGGATATCACATCTCATGCTATAGGAAGGGTCTCACGTTTGGTATAAGCAGTGAGATATCACATCTCATGCTATAGGAAGGGTCTCAGGATTGGAATGGGAAGGAGTTGGATATCACATCTCATGTTATAGGAAGGATATCAGGTTTGGTATAAGCATTGAGATATCACATCTCTGCTATCGGAAGGGTCTCAGGATTGGAATGGGAAGGAGTTGGATATTCCCATCTCATGTTATAGGAAGGGTCTCAGGTTTGGTATTAGAAGCATTGAGATATCACATCTCATGCTGTATGAAGGGTCTCAGGATTGGAATGGGAAGGAGTTGGATATCACATCTCATGCTAAAGGGAGGGTCTCAGGTTTGGAAGGGGAAGGATTTGGATATCACATCTCATGTTATAGGAAGGATCACAGGTTTGGTATTAGAAGCATTGAGATATCACATCTCATGCTATCGGAAGGGTCTCAGGATTGGAATGGGAAGGAGTTGGATATCACATCTCATGCTATAGGAAGGGTCTCAGGTTTGGAAGGGGAAGGATTTGGATATCACATCTCATGTTATAGGAAGGATCACATGTTTGGTATTAGAAGCATTGAGATATCACATCTCATGCTATAGGAAGGGTCTCAGGATTGGAATGGGAAGGAGTTGGATATCACATCTCATGCTATAGGAAGGGTCTCAGGTTTGGTATAAGCAGTGAGATATCACATCTCATTCTATAGGAAGTGTCTCAGGATTGGAATGGGAAGGAGTTGGATATCACATCTCATGTTATAGGAAGGATCTCAGGTTTGGTATAAGAATTGAGATATCACATCTCTGCTATCGGAAGGGTCTCAGGATTGGAATTTGAAGGAGTTGGATATTCCAATCTCATGTTATAGGAAGGGTCTCAGGTTTGGTATTAGAAGCATTGAGATATCACATCTCATGCTATAGGAAGGGTCTCAGGATTGGAATGGGAAGGACTTGGATATCACATCTCATGCTATAGGGAGGGTCTCAAGTTTGATATTAGAAGCATTGAGATATTACATCTCATGATATCGGAAGGGTCTCAGGATTGGAATGGGAAGGAGTTGGATATCACATCTCATGATAAAGGAAGGGTCTAAGGTTTGGAAGGGGAAGGATTTGGATATCACATCTCATGTTATAGGACGGGTCTCAGGTTTGGTATTAGAAGCATTGAGATATCAAGTCTCATGGTATAGGAAGGGGATCAGAATTGGAATGGGAAGGAGTTGGATGTCACATCTCAAGCTATAGGAAGGGTCTCAGGATTGGAATGGGAAGGACTTGGATATCACATCTCATGCTATAGGGAGGGTCTCAAGTTTGATATTAGAAGCATTGAGATATCACATCTCATGATATCGGAAGGGTCTCAGGATTGGAATGGGAAGTAGTTGGATATCACATCTCATCATAAAGGAAGGGTCTAAGGTTTGGAAGGGGAAGGATTTGGATATCACATCTCATGTTATAGGACGGGTCTCAGGTTTGGTATTAGAAGCATTGAGATATCAAGTCTCATGGTATAGGAAGGGGCTCAGAATTGGAATGGGAAGGAGTTGGATATCAAGTCTCATGGTATAGGAAGGGGCTCAGAATTGGAATGGGAAGGAGTTGGATATCACATCTCATGCTAAAGGGAGGGTCTCAGGTTTGGAAGGGGAAGGATTTGGATATCACATCTCATGTAATAGGAAGGATCTCAGGTTTGGTATTAGAAGCATTGAGATATCACATCTCATGCTATCGGAAGGATCTCAGGTTTGGTATTAGAAGCATTGAGATATCACATCTCATGCTATCAGAAGGGTCTCAGGATTGGAAGGGGAAGGATTTGGATATCACATCTCATGTTATCGGAAGGATCTCAGGTTTGGTATTAGAAGTATTGAGATATCACAACTCATGCTATAGGAAGGGTCTCAGGATTGGAATGGGAGGGAGTTGGATATCACATCTCATGCTAAAGGAAGGGTCTCAGGTTTGGTAGAAGCATTGAGATATCACATCTCATGCTATAGGAAGGGTCTCAGGATTGGAATGGGAAGGAGTTGGATATCACATCTCATGCTATAGGAAGGGTCTCAGGTTTGGTATAAGCATTGAGATATCACATATCATGCTATAGGAAGGGTCTCAGGATTGGAATGGGAAGGAGTTGTATATGACATCTCATGCCGTAGGAAGGGTCTCAGGTTTGGTATAAGCATTGAGATATCACATCCCATGCTATAGGAAGGGTCTCAGGATTGGAATGGGAAGGAGTTGGATATCACATCTCATGCTATAGGAAGGGTCTCAGGTTTGGTATAAGCATTGAGATATCACATCTCATGCTATAGGAAGGGTCTCAGGATTGGAATGGGAAGGAGTTGTATATGACATCTCATGCCGTAGGAAGGGTCTCAGGTTTGATATAAGCATTGAGATATCACATCTCTGCTATCGGAAGGGTCTCAGGATTGGAATGGGAAGGAGTTGGATATCCCATCTCATGTTATAGGAAGAGTCTCAGGTTTGGTATTAGAAGCATTGAGATATCACATCTCATGCTATAGGAAGTGTCTCAGGATTGGAATGGGAAGGACTTGGATATCACATCTCATGCTATAGGGAGGCTCTCAAGTTTGATATTAGAAGCATTGAGATATCACATCTCATGCTATAGGAAGGGTCTCAGGATTGGAATGGGAAGGAGTTGTATATGACATCTCATGCCGTAGGAAGGGTCTCAGGTTTGATATAAGCATTGAGATATCACATCTCTGCTATAGGAAGGGTCTCAGGATTGGAATGGGAAGGAGTTGGATATCACATCTCATGCTATAGGAAGGGTCTCAGGTTTGGTATAAGCAGTGAGATATCACATCTCATGCTATAGGAAGTGTCTCAGGATTGGAATGGGAAGGAGTTGGATATCACATCTCATGTTATAGGAAGGATCTCAGGTTTGGTATAAGAATTGAGATATCACATCTCTGCTATCGGAAGGGTCTCAGGATTAGAATGGGAAGGAGTTGGATATTCCAATCTCATGTTATAGGAAGGGTCTCAGGTTTGGTATTAGAAGCATTGAGATATCACATCTCATGCTATAGGAAGGGTCTCAGGATTGGAATGGGAAGGACTTGGATATCACATCTCATGCTATAGGGAGGGTCTCAAGTTTGATATTAGAAGCATTGAGATATCACATCTCATGATATCGGAAGGGTCTCAGGATTGGAATGGGAAGGAGTTGGATATCACATCTCATGATAAAGGAAGGGTCTAAGGTTTGGAAGGGGAAGGATTTGGATATCACATCTCATGTTATAGGACGGGTCTCAGGTTTGGTATTAGAAGCATTGAGATATCAAGTCTCATGGTATAGGAAGGGGCTCAGAATTGGAATGGGAAGGAGTTGGATATCACATCTCAAGCTATAGGAAGGGTCTCAGGATTGGAATGGGAAGGACTTGGATATCACATCTCATGCTATAGGGAGTGTCTCAAGTTTGATATTAGAAGCATTGAGATATCACATCTCATGATATCGGAAGGGTCTCAGGATTGGAATGGGAAGGAGTTGGATATCACATCTCATGATAAAGGAAGGGTCTAAGGTTTGGAAGGGGAAGGATTTGGATATCACATCTCATGTTATAGGACGGGTCTCAGGTTTGGTATTAGAAGCATTGAGATATCAAGTCTCATGGTATAGGAAGGGGCTAAGAATTGGAATGGGAAGGAGTTGGATATCAAGTCTCATGGTATAGGAAGGGGCTCAGAATTGGAATGGGAAGGAGTTGGATATCACATCTCATGCTAAAGGGAGGGTCTCAGGTTTGGAAGGGGAAGGATTTGGATATAACATCTCATGTTATAGGAAGGATCTCAGGTTTGGTATTAGAAGCATTGAGATATCACATCTCAAGCTATCGGAAGGATCTCAGGTTTGGTATTAGAAGCATTGAGATATCACATCTCATGCTATCAGAAGGGTCTCAGGATTGGAAGGGGAAGGATTTGGATATCACATCTCATGTTATCGGAAGGATCTCAGGTTTGGTATTAGAAGTATTGAGATATCACATCTCATGCTATAGGAAGGGTCTCAGGATTGGAATGGGAAGGAGTTGGATATCACATCTCATGCTAAAGGAAGGGTCTCAGGTTTGGTAGAAGCATTGAGATATCACATCTCATGCTATAGGAAGGGTCTCAGGATTGGAATGGGAAGGACTTAGATATCACATATCATGCTATAGGGAGGGTCTCAGTTTTGATATTAGAAGCATTGAGATATCACATCTCATGCTATTCGAAGTGTCTCAGGATTGGAATGGGAAGGAGCTGGATATCACATCTCATGCTAAAGGAAGGGTCTCAGGTTTGGAATGGGAAGGAGTTGGATATCACATCTCATGTTATAGGAAGGGTCTCAGGTTTGGTATAAGCATTGAGATATCACATCTCTGCTATCGGAAGTGTCTCAGGATTGGAATGGGAAGGAGTTGGATATCCCATCTCATGTTATAGGACGGGTCTCAGGTTTGTTATTAGAATCATTGAGATATCATATTGCATGCTGTAGGAAGGGTCTAAGGATTGGAATGGGAAGGACTTGGATATCACATCTCATGCTATAGATAGGCTCTCAGGTTTGGAAAGGGAAGGAGTTGGATATCACATTTCATGTTAGAGGAAGGATCTCAGGTTCGGTATTAGAGGCATTGAGATATCACATCTCATGCTATAGGAAGGGTCTCAGGATTGGAATGGGAAGGAGTTGGGTATCACATCTCATGCTATAGGAAGGGTCTCAGGTTTGGTATAAGCATTGAGATTTCACATCTCATGCTATAGGAAGGGTCTCAGGATTGGAATGGGAAGGAGTTGGATATCACATCTCATGTTATAGGAAGGATCTCAGGTTTGGTATTAGAAGCATTGAGATATCACATCTCATGCTATAGGAAATGTCTCAGGATTGGAATGGGAAGGACTTGGAATCACTACTCATGCTATAGGGAGGGTCTCAAGTTTGATATTAGAAGCATTGAGATATCACATCTCATGCTATAGGAAGGGTCTCAGGATTGGAATGGGAAGGAGTTGGATATCACATCTCATGCTATAGGAAGGGTCTCACGTTTGGTATAAGCAGTGAGATATCACATCTCATGCTATAGGAAGGGTCTCAGGATTGGAATGGGAAGGAGTTGGATATCACATCTCATGCTAAAGGGAGGGTCTCAGGTTTGGAAGGGGAAGGATTTGGATATCACATCTCATGTTATAGGAAGGATCACAGGTTTGGTATTAGAAGCATTGAGATATCACATCTCATGCTATCGGAAGGGTCTCAGGATTTGAATGGGAAGGAGTTGGATATCACATCTCATGCTATAGGAAGGGTCTCAGGTTTGGAACGGGAAGGAGTTGGATATCACATCTCATGTTATAGGAAGAGTCTCAGGTTTGGTATAAGCATTGAGATATCACATCTCTGCTATCGGAGGTGTCTCAGGATTGGGATGGGAAGGAGTTGGATATTACATCTCATGCTATAGGAAGGGTATCAGGTATGGAACGGGAAGGAGTTGGATATCCCATCTCATGTTATAGGACGGGTCTCAGGTTTGGTATTAGAAGCATTGAGATATCACATCGCATGCTGTAGGAAGGATCTCAGGTTTGGAATGGGAAGGAATTGGATATCACATCTCATGTCATAGGAAGTATCTCAGGTTTGGTATTAGAAGCATTGAGATATCACATCTCATGCTATAGGAATGGTCTCAGGATTGGAATGGGTAGGAGTTGGATATTACATTCTTGCTATAGGAAGGGTCTCATGTTTGGAATGGGAAGGAGTTGGATATCACATATGCTATAGGAAGGGTCTCAGGTTTGGAACGGGAAGGAGTTGGATATCACATCTCATGTTATAGGAAGGGTCTCAGGTTTGGTATAAGCATTGAGATATCACATCTCTGCTATCGGAGGTGGCTCAGGATTGGAATGGGAAGGAGTTGGATATCCCATCTCATGTTATAGGACGGGTCTCTGGTTTGGTATTAGAATCATTGAGATATCACATCGCATGCTGTAGGAAGGGTCTAAGGATTGGAATGGGATGGACTTGGATATCACATCTCATGCTATAGGTAGGCTCTCAGGTTTGGTATAAGCATTGAGATATCACATCTCATGCTATAGGAAGGGTCTCGGGATTGGAATGGGAAGGATTTGGATATCACATCTCATGCTATAGGAAGGGTCTCAGGTTTGGTATAAGCATGGAGATATCACTTCTCATGCTATAGGAAGTGTCTCAGGATTGGAATGGGAAGGAGTTGGATATCACATCTCATGTTATAGGAAGGATCTCAGGTTTGGTATTAGAAGCATTGAGACATCACATCTCATGCTATAGGAAGCGTCTCAGGATTGGAATGGGAAGGAGTTGGATATCACATCTCATGCTAAAGGGAGGGTCTCAGGTTTGGAAGGGGAACGATTTGGATATTACATCTTGTGTTATAGGAATGATCTCAGGTTTGGTATTAGAAGCATTGAGATATCACATCTCATGCTATCGGAAGGATCTCAGGATTGGAATGGGAAGGAGTTCGATATCACATCTCATGCTATAGGAAGGGTCTCAGGATTGGAATGGGAAGGAGTTTTATATGACATCTCATGCCATAGGAAGGATCTCAGTTTTGGTTTTAGAAGCATTGAGACATCACATCTCATGTTATAGGAAGGGTCTCAGGATTGGAATGGGAAGGAGTTGGATATCACATCTCATGCTATAGGAAGGGTCTCAGGTTTGGTATAAGCATTGAGATATCACATCTCATGCTATAGGAAGGGTCTCAGGATTGGAATGGGAAGGAGTTGTATATGACATCTCATGCCACAGGAAGGGTCTCAGGTTTGGTATAAGCATTGAGATATCACATCTCTGCTATCGGAAGGGTCTCAGGATTGCAATGGGAAGGAGTTGGATATCCCATCTTATGTTATAGGAAGGGTCTCAGGTTTGGTATTAGAAGCATTGAGATATCACATCTCATGCTATAGGAAGGGTCTCAGGATTGGAATGGGAAGGACTTGGATATCACATCTCATGCTATAGGGAGGGTCTCACGTTTGGAAAGGGAAGGAGTTGGATATCACATTTCATGTTAGAGGTAGGATCTCAGGTTTGTTATTAGAGGCATTGAGATATCACATCTCATGCTATCAGAAGGGTCTCAGGATTGGAATGGGAAGGAGTTGGATATCACATCTCATGCTAAAGGGAGGGTCTCAGGAATGGAAGGGGAAGGATTTGGATATCACATCTCATGTTATAGGAAGGATCTCAGGTTTGGTATTAGAAGCATTGAGATATCACATCTCATGCTATCGGAAGGATCTCAGGTTTGGTATTAGAGGCATTGAGATATCACATCTCATGCTAAAGGGAGGGTCTCGGGTTTGGAAGGGAAAGGATTTGGATATCACATCTCTTGTTATAGGAAGGATCACAGGTTTGGTATTAGAAGCATTGAGATATCACATCTCATGCTATCGGAAGGGTCTCAGGATTGGAATGGGAAGGAGTTGGATATCACATCTCATGCTATAGGAAGGGTCTCAGGTTTGGAACGGGAAGGAGTTGGATATCACATCTCATGTTATAGGAAGAGTCTCAGGTTTGGTATAAGCATTGAGATATCACATCTCTGCTATCGGAGGTGTCTCAGGATTGGGATGGGAAGGAATTGGATATCACATCTCATGCTATAGGAAGGGTATCAGTTTTGGAACATGAAGGATTTGGATATCACATCTCATGTTATTGGACCGGTCTCAGGTTTGGTATTAGAAGCATTGAGATATCAAGTCTCATGGTATAGGACGGGAGTTTGATATCACATCTCATGCCATGGTATGGGTCTCAGGTTTTGTAGAAGCATTGGCATATCACATCTCATGCTATCGGAAGGGTATCAGGATTGGATTTGGAAGGAGTTGGATATCCCATCTCATGCTATAGGAAGGGTCTCAGGATTGGAATGGGAAGGGCTTGGATATCACATCTCATGCTGTAGGAAGGCTCTCAGGTTTGGAAAGGGAAGGAGTTGGATATCACATTTCATGTTAGAGGTAGGATCTCAGGTTTGGTATTAGAGACATTGAGATATCACACCTCATGCTATCAGAAGTGTTAGGAAAGATTTCGTAATTGTAGGTAATTTTCCTTCCATGTGGCAACCCCTAAACTTTTTGCTGTTGTTTTTCACCTTGTTCTTGACTTTGCCAGAGAAGTGCAGCCTTCTGCTGCACTCCTCTGGGCTTTCGCTCCTTTTCTCATGGGGAAACTGACATGCCCTTAAGACAGTCAGTACCGGGGAACGCTGTTTCCCGTAGTTTCTTTTATCATGTTGCGGCTTTAGTGCAACATGACACAAGAGGGCACTGTAAGCTAAGTTACAGCTCTCTTGGGTCTCTAGCCTTCTACGGGCCCTAGATACTCGTTTAGGATTGTATCTGATCGGTGCAAGTAATTCAGGGACGGGAATGGTGGCAGCGATCATTTTCTTGTGTTTTGAGCTCCTTTTGGCGTTCTAAGCGCATTTCTCGCGCTTAACCCAAAATGGTGGCCTGGCTCCCAAAATGGCCAGACCACGAGGCTCCTTTGTCCTGTCCGCTGACCGTCTTGCTCCCTTCACCTTTCCCAGGTCGAGCCGACCCGGGGCCTTCCTTATTTGGGCATGTACTTTCCCGCGAAACACGGATGCTTTTGCGGGCTTCTACATGTCGTGTGTGTGCCTCCAGGATGTGGGCTGGGATGTCTGGTCCCAATACACATCCTGGGTGCCAGAGAGTCTAGGGTGGTGTGAATGCCTGGGACCACCGTGGTCCGTGATTGGTCCACGAATGGTGTGAGTGTTGATGAGCGGATCTCCCATCGGGTCCCCTCCGTTTTGGCGCGAAGGGAACCGTGGATAAGAGGGGGCTGGAAACACCACTACCATGTCGATCCCCTGAGTTCTCACGAACGAAGGAATACAGGAGCCAAGTATCCTGCAACCAAGAGGCTGGACCGAGGAATCGCTGGTGACCCGCTGAAGGACTCCTCCTTTGCACTGCTGTCGTCCTGTGAAACCCTTTCCTCCTTTGATCGAACCAGAAGGCCTGTACTGGTGCTTCGACCTTTGGAATAGCAGGAACAGCTATTCTCGGCAACTTCATCATCTCCTGCCAGTAAGCCTTCGGAAGCGTCTCTGGGCCATCCAGTTGACTGACCAGCTTACACGGGAGTCCTGCTCTGTAACCGCCGCCAGGTTGTGTAGTATCTCGAGTCCTTGTCACTCTCCCACGCTTCGTACTCTTGGCGTTCCCAGGTCTGAAGGGAGGAGTGGACATTTGGCTCAGATACACACGGCCGCTCCGTTGCCCTGCTGCGGCAACAAACTGTGCAGGTTTCTTCGATTGGGACGTCTTTTTGCTCTACACGACGACGAGGCGTTCCCTGCTCTTCTGAACCTGCCAGCTGCTGAAACTGACGCGGAGAAGCCTGGGTCTGCTTGCATCGGGGACCGGTGAGTAGCATAGCTAGGATCTGGTCGCCCTCCTGCAGGAGCCCATTGCTTTTCCCCGCTGTGTAAAACAGCACCCTTGTCCGTACTCGCACTCTGCTTCTGCCCACTGTGGAGGCTGCGCTTGAGTCGCGGAACTTGTTCTTCTTCTTTCGTGCACTAAACTGAACTGCCTGACTTCCTTCAAAGAGCTTCTCCTTTTGCCCGTTGGCACCAGCGCGTGCAGGTACTTTGAGCAAAAGGCTCCACTCTTCGCAGGGCTCGGACTTCCATCTAGTTAGGTGCCTCTGAAGGCGAACTGAGTCTAAGCATTATATCGCACTGCCTGTTTTCCTTCCCTTTTAGGTGGACTACACATTTCGTGCCTATAACGCTTGCGACTGTCGTATTTGTATATATATTGTGTGGATATGGTATGTGTTGGTTTAATATTGTGATATTGTGATTTTCTCGCTACGGTCATTGTTTTAAAGGCCTTAAAATAAATGTGTATATATTTTTTATATAACAACTGTTTGGAGTAGTTTGTAAGTGATCTTGCTTTGTGGGCTCATTACGAGCTTTCAGTCACCCTCACCCCTCTTGAGAGCTAGTCTTGCCCGCCGCGATCGCTACCTTGATTGGTCTGGCTCGTCCAGAGGTTACCCTGTTCCAAGTAACTAGGTTGGCCTTCTGAACTTCTGCGCCACCAGGACAGAGTTCAGAAATCCGTCTTAACAAGAAGGGTATCAGGATTGGAATGGGAAGGAGTTGGATATCACATCTCATGCTAAAGGGAGGGTCTCAGGTTTGGAAGGGGAAGGATTTGGATATCACATCTCATGTTATAGGAAGGATCTCAGGTTTGGTATTAGAAGCATTGAGATATCACATCTCATGCTATCGGAAGGATCTCAGGTTTGGTATTAAAAGCATTGAGATATCACATCTCATGCTATAGGAAGGGTCTCAGGATTGGAATGGGAAGGAGTTGGATATCACATCTCATGTTATAGGAAGGATCTCAGGTTTGGTATTAGAAGCATTGAGATATCACATCTCATGCTAAAGGAAGGGTCTCAGGATTGGAATGGGAAGGAGTTGGATATCACATCTCATGCTAAAGGAAGGTTCTCAGTTTTGGTAGAAGCATTGCGATATCACATCTCATGCTATAGGAAGGGTCTCAGGATTGGAATCGGAAGGAGTTGGATATCACATCTCATGCTATAGGAAGGGTCTCAGGTTTGGTATAAGCATTGAAATATCACATCTCTGCTATCGGAAGGGTCTCAAGATTGGAATGGGAAGGACTTAGATATCACATCTCATGCTATAGGGAGGGTCTCAGTTTTGATATCAGAAGCATTGAGATATCACATCTCATGCTATCGGAAGGGTCTCAGGATTGGAATGGGAGGAGCTGGATATCACATCTCATGCTAAAGGAAGGGTCTCAGGTTTGGAAGGGGAAGGATTTGGATATCACATCTCATGTTATAGGATGGGTCTCAGGTTTGGTATTAGAAGCATTGTGATATCACATCTCATGCTATAGGAAGTGTCTCAGGATTGGAATGGGAAGGAGTTGGATATCACATCTCATGCTATAGGAAGGGTTTCAGGTTTGGTAGAAGCATTGAGATATCACATCTCATGCTATGGGAAGAGTCTCAGGTTTGGGAAGGGAAGGATTTGGATTTCACATCTCATGTTATAGGATGGTTCTCATGTTTGGTTTTTGAAGCATTGAGATATCACATCTCATGCTATCGGAAGGGTCTCAGGTTTGGAATGGGAAGGAGTTGGATATCACATCTCATGCTAAAGGAAGGGTCTCAGGTTTGATAGAAGCATTGAGATATCACATCTCATGCTATAGGAAGGAACTCAGGATTGGAATGGGAAGGAGTTGGATATCACATCTCATGCCATAGGAAGGGTTATCAGGTTTGGTATAAACATTGAGATATCACATCTCATGCTATAGGAAGGATCTCAGGTTTGGTATTAGAAGCATTGAGACATCACATCTCATGCTATAGGAAGGGTCTCAGGTTTGGTATAAGCATTGAGATATCACCACATCCCATGCTATAGGAAGGGTCTCAGGATTGGAATTGGAAGTTGTATATGACATCTCATGCCATAGGAAGGATCTCAGGTTTGGTATAAGCATTGAGATATCACATCTCTGCTATCGGAAGGGTATCAGGATTGGAATGGGAAGGAGTTGGATATCCCATCTCATGTTATAGGAAGAGTCTCAGGTTTGGTATTAGAAGCATTGAGACATCACATCTCATGCTATAGGAAGGGTCTCAGGATTGGAATGGGAAGGAGTTGGATATCCCATCTCATGTTATAGGAAGGGTCTCAAGTTTGATATTAGAAGCATTGAGATATCACATCTCATGATATCGGAAGGGTCTCAGGATTGGAATGGGAAGGAGTTGGATATCACATCTCATGATAAAGGAAGGGTCTCAGGATTGGAATGGGAAGGACTTGGATATCACATCTCATGCTATAGGAAGGCTCTCAGGTTTGGAAGGGGAAGGAGTTGGATACCACATTTCATGTTAGAGGTAGAATCGCAGGTTTGGAATTAGAGGCATTGAGATATCACATCTCATGCTATCAGAAGGGTCTCAGGATTGGGATGGGAAGGCATTGGATATCACATCTCATGCTAAAGGGAGGGTCTCAGATTTGGAAGGGGAAGGATTTGGATATCACATCTCATGTTATAGGAAGGATCTCAGGTTTGGTATTAGAAGCATTGAGATATCACTTCTCATGCTATCGGAAGGATCTCAGGTTTAGTATTAGAGGCATTGAAACATCACATCTCATGCTATCGGAAGGGTATCAGGATTGGATTTGAAAGTAGTTGGATATCCCATCTCATGCTATCTACCAAACCTGAGACCCTTCCTTTAGCATGAGATGTGATATCCAACTCCTTCCCATTCCAATCCTGAGATCCTTCCTATAGCATGAGATGTGATATCTCAATGCTTCTAATACCAAACCTGAGACCCTTCCTATAGCATGAGATGGGAAATGTGATATCCAACTCCTTCCCCTTCCAAACCTGAGAGCCTTCCTATAGCATGAGATGTGATATCCAACTCCTTCCCATTCCAATCCTGAGACCCTTATTATACCATGAGATGTCATATCTCAATGCTTCTAATACCAAACCTGAGACCCGTCCTAAAACATGAGATGTGAGATCCAAATCCTTCCCCTTCCAAACCTGAGACCTTTCCTTTAGCATGAGATGTGATATCCAACTCCTTACCATTCCAATCCTGAGACCCTTCCGATAGCATGAGATGTGCTATCTCAATGCTTCTAATATCAAACCTGAGATTCTACCTCTAACATGAAATGTGATATCCAACTCCTTCCCCTTCCAAACCTGAGCCCCTTCCTATAGCATGAGATGGGATATCCAACTACTTCCAAATCCAATCCTGATACCCTTACGATAGCATGAGATGTGATATTTCAATGCCTCTAATACTAAACCTGAGATCCTTCCGATAGCATGAGAAGTGATATCTCAATGCTTCTAATACCAAACCTGAGATCCTTCCTATAACATGAGATGTGATATCCAAGTCCTTCCCATTCCAATCCTGAGACCCTTCCTTTATCATGAGATGTGATATCCAACTCCTTCCCATTCCAATCCTGAGACCTTTCCGATATCATGAGATGTGATATCTCAATGCTTCTAATATCAAACTTAAGACCCTCCCTACAGCATGAGATGTGATATCCAAGTCCTTCCCATTCCAATCCTGAGACCCTTCCTATAGCATGAGATGTGATATCTCAATGCTTCTAATACCAAACCTGAGACCCTTCCTATGACATGAGATGGGATATCCAACTCCTTCCCATTCCAATCCTGAGACCCTTCGGATAGCAGAGATATGATATCTCAATGCTTATACCAAGCCTGAGACCCTTCCTACAGCATGAGATGTGATATCCAAGTCCTTCCCATTCCAATCCTGAGACCCTTCCTATAGCATGAGATGTGATATCTCAATGCTTCTAATACCAAACCTGAGACCCTTCCTATGACATGAGATGGGATATCCAACTCCTTCCCATTCCAATCCTGAGACCCTTCCTATAGCATGAGATGTGATGTCTCAATGCTTCTAATACCAAACCTGAGATCCTTCCTATAACATGAGATGTGATATCCAACTCCTTCCCATTCCAATCCTGAGACCCTTCCTATAGCATGAGATGTGATATTTCACTGCTTATACCAAACCTGAGACCCTTCCTATAGCATGAGATGTGATATCCAACTCCTTCCCATTCCAATCCTGAGACCCTTCCTATAGCATGAGATGTGATATCTCAATGCTTCTAATATCAAACTTGAGACCCTCCCTATAGCATGAGACGTGATATCCAACTCCTTCCCATTCCAATCCTGAGACTCTTCCTATAGCATGAGATGTGATATCTCAATGCTTCTACCAAACCTGAGACCCTTCCTATAACATGAGATGGGATATCCAACTCCTTCCCATTCCAATCCTCAGACACTTCCTATAGCATGAGATGTGATATCTCAATGCTTCTAATACCAAACCTGAGACCCTTCCTATGGCATGAGATTTGATATCAAACTCCTTCCCATTCCAATCCTGAGACCCTTCCTATAGCATGAGATATGATATCCAACTCCTTCCCATTCCAATCCTGAAACCCTTCCTATACCATGAGATGTGATATCTTAATGCTTCTAATACCAAACCTGAGACCCGTCCTATAACATGAGATGTGATATCCAAATCCTTCCCCTTCCAAACCTGAGACCCTTCCTTTAGCATGAGATGTGATATCCAGCTCCTTCCCATTCCAATCCTGAGACCCTTCCGATGGCATGAGATGTGATATCTCAATGCTTCTAATATCAAAACTGAGACCCTCCCTATAGCATGAGATGTGATATCTAAGTCCTTCCCATTCCAATCCTGAGTCCCTTCCGATAGCAGAGATGTGATATCTCAATGCTTATACCAAACCTGAGACCCTTCCTATGGCATGAGATGTGATATCCAACTCCTTCCCATTTCAATCCTGAGACCCTTCCTATAGCATGAGATGTGATATCTCAATGCTTCTACCAAACATGAGACCCTTCCTTTAGCATGAGATGTGATATCCATCTCCTTCCCATTCCAATCGTGAGACCCTTCCTATAGCATGAGATGTGATATCTCAATGCTTCTAATACCAAACCTGAGATCCTTCCGATAACATGAGATGTGATATCCAAATCCTTCCCCTTCCAAACCTGAGACCCTCCCTTTAGCATGAGATGTGATATCCAACTCCTTCCCATTCCAATCCCGAGACCCTTCTGATAGCATGAGATGTGATATCTCAATGCTTCTAATACTAAACCTGAGATCCTTCCGATAGCATGAGAAGTGATATCTCAATGCTTCTAATACCAAACCTGGGACCCGTCCTATAACATGAGATATTATATCAAAATCCTTCCCATTCGAATCCTGAAACCCTTCCTTTAGCATGAGATGTGATATCTCAATGTTTCTAATAAAAAACCTGAGACCCTTCCTATAGCAAGAGATGTGATATCCAGCTCCTTCCCATTCCAATCCTGAGACCCTTCCGATAGCATGAGATGTGATATCTCAATGCTTCTAATATCAAAACTGAGACCCTCCCTATAGCATGAGATGTGATATCTAAGTCCTTCGCATTCCAATCCTGAGACCCTTCCGATAGCAGAGATGTGATATCTCAATGCTTATACCAAACCTGAGACCCTTCCTATGGCATGAGATGTGATATCCAACTCCTTCCCATTTCAATCCTGAGACCCTTCCTATAGCATGAGATGTGATATCTCAATGCTTCTACCAAACATGAGACCCTTCCTTTAGCATGAGATGTGTTATCCATCTCCTTCCCATTCCAATCCTGAGACCCTTCCTATAGCATGAGATGTGATATCTCAATGCTTCTAATACCAAACCTGAGATCCTTCCGATAACATGAGATGTGATATCCAAATCCTTCCCCTTCCAAACCTGAGACCCTCCCTTTAGCATGAGATGTGATATCCAACTCCTTCCCATTCCAATCCTGAGACCCTTCTGATAGCATGAGATGTGATATCTCAATGCTTCTAATACTAAACCTGAGATCCTTCTGATAGCATGAGAAGTGATATCTCAATGCTTCTAATACCAAACCTGGGACCCGTCCTATAACATGAGATATGATATCCAAATCCTTCCCATTCCAATCCTGAAACCCTTCCTTTAGCATGAGATGTGATATCTCAATGTTTCTAATAAAAAACCTGAGACCCTTCCTATAGCAAGAGATGTGATATCCAAATCCTTCCCATTCCAATCCTGAGACCCTTCCTATAACATGAGATGTGATATCCACCTCCTTCCCATTCCAATCCTGAAACCCTTCCTATAGCATGAGATGTGATATCTCAATGTTTCTAATAAAAAACCTGAGACCCTTCCAATAGCAAGAGATGTGATATCCAAATCCTTACCATTCCAATCCTGAGACCCTTCCTATAACATGAGATGTGATATCCAACTCCTTCCCATTCCAACCAGAGACCCTTCCTATAGTATGAGAAGGGATATCCAACTCCTTCCCATTCTAATCCTGAGACCCTTCCTATAGCAAGAGATGTGATATCCAAATCCTTGCCATTCCAATCCTGAGATCCTTCCTATAACATGAGATGTGATACCCAATTATTTCCCATTCCAAACCTGAGACCCTTCCTATTGGATGAGATGTGATATCCAACACCTTCCCATTCCAATCCTGACACCCTTCCTATACCATGAGATGTGATATCTCAATGCTTCTAATACCAAACCTGGGACACGTCCTATAACATGAGATATGATATCCAAATCCTTCCCCTTCCAAACCTGAGACCCTTCCTTTAGCATGAGATGTGATATCCAAATCCTTCCCATTCCAATCCTGAAACCCCTCCTATAGCATGAGATGTGATATCTCAATGTTTCTAATAAAAAACCTGAGACCCTTCCAATAGCAAGAGATGTGATATCCAAATCCTTCCCATTCCAATCCTGAGACCCTTCCTATAACATGAGATGTGATATCCAACTCCTTCCCATTCCAACCTGAGACCCTTCCTATAGCATGAGAAGGGATATCCAACTCCTTCCCATTCCAATCCTAAAACCCTTCCTATAGCAAGAGATGTGATATCCAAATCCTTCCCATTCCAATCCTGAGATCCTTCCTATAACATGAGATGTGATACCCAATTATTTACCATTCCAAACCTGAGACCCTTCCTATTGGATGAGATGTGATATTCAACACCTTCCCATTCCAATCCTGACACCCTTCCTATACCATGAGATGTGATATCTCAATGTTTCTAATACAAAACTGAGACCCTTCCTATAGCAAGAGATGTGATATCCAAATCCTTCCCATTTCAATCCTGAAACCCCTCCTAAAGCATGAGATCTGATATCTCAATGTTTCTAATAAAAAACTGAGACCCTTCCTATAGCAAGAGATGTGATATCCAAATCCTTCCCATTTCAATCCTGAGACCCTACCTATAACATGAGATGTGATATCCAACTCCTTCCCATTCCAACCTGAGACCCTCCCTTTAGCATGAGATGTGATATCCAACTCCTTCCCATTCCAATCCTGAGACCCTTCTGATAGCATGAGAAGTGATATCTCAATGCTTCTAATACTAAACCTGAGATCCTTCCGATAGCATGAGAAGTGATATCTCAATGCTTCTAATACCAAACCTGGGACCCGTCCTATAACATGAGATATGATATCCAAATCCTTCCCATTCCAATCCTGAAACCCTTCCTTTAGCATGAGATGTGATATCTCAATGTTTCTAATAAAAAACCTGAGACCCTTCCTATAGCAAGAGATGTGATATCCAAATCCTTCCCATTCCCATCCTGAGACCCTTCCTATAACATGAGATGTGATATCCAACTCCTTCCCATTCCAATCCTGAAACCCTTCCAATAGCAGGAGATGTGATATCCAAATCCTTCCCATTCCAATCCTGAGACCCTTTCTATAACATGAGATGTGATATCCAACTCCTTCCCATTCCAACCTGAGACCCTTCCTATAGCATGAGAAGGGATATCCAACTCCTTCCCATTCCAATCCTGAGACCCTTCCTATAGCAAGAGATGTGATATCCAAATCCTTCCCATTCCAATCCTGAGATCCTTCCTATAACATGAGATGTGATACCCAATTATTTCCCATTCCAAACCTGAGACCCTTCCTATTGGATGAGATGTGATATCCAACACCTTCCCATTCCAATCCTGACACCCTTCCTATACCATGAGATGTGATATCTCAATGCTTCTAATACCAAACCTGGGACCCTTCCTATAACATGAGATGTGATATCCAAATCCTTCCCATTCCAATCCTGAAACCCCTCCTATAGCATGAGATGTGATATCTCAATGTTTCTAATAAAAAACCTGAGACCCTTCCAATAGCAAGAGATGTGATATCCAAATCCTTCCCATTCCAATCCTGAGACCCTTCCTATAACATGAGATGTGATATCCAACTCCTTCCCATTCCAACCTGAGACCCTTCCTATAGCATGAGAAGGGATATCCAACTCCTTCCCATTCCAATCCTGAGACCCTTCCTATCGCAAGAGATGTGATATCCAAATCCTTCCCATTCCAATCCTGAGATCCTTTATATAACATGAGATGTGATACCCAATTATTTCCCATTCCAAACCTGAGACCCTTCCCATTGGATGAGATGTGATATTCAACACCTTCCCATTCCAATCCTGACACCCTTCCTATACCATGAGATGTGATATCTCAATGTTTCTAATACAAAACTGAGACCCTTCCTATAGCAAGAGATGTGATATCCAAATCCTTCCCATTTCAATCCTGAGACCCTACCTATAACATATGTGATATCCAACTCCTTCCCATTCCAACCTGTGACCCTTCCTATAGCATGAGAAGGGATATCCAACTCCTTCCCAATCCAATCCTGAGACCCTTCCGATAGCAGAGATGTGATATCTCAATGCTTATAGCAATCCTGAGACCCTTCCTATTGCATGAGATGTGATATCTCAATGCTTCTGCCAAACCTGAGACCCTTCCTTTAGCATGAGATGTGATATCCAAATCCTTCACATTCCAATCCTGAGACCCTTCCTATAGCATGAGATATGATATCTCAATGCTTCTAATACCAAACCTGAGATCCTTCCTATAACATGAGACGGGATATCCAACTCCTTCCCATTCCAATCCTGAGACTCTTCCTATAGCATGAGATGCGATATCTCAATGCTTCTACCAAACCTGAGACCCTTCCTATAACATGAGATAATATCCAAATCCTTCCCATTCCAATTCTGAGACCCGTCCTATAACATGAGTAATATCCAACTCCTTCCCATTCCAATTCTGAGACCCGTCCTATACCATGAGACTTGATATCTCAATGCTTCTAATACCAAACCTGAGACTGGTCTATAACATGAGATGTGATACCCAAATCCTTCCCCTTCCAAACCATAGACCCTTCCTATAGCATGAGATGTGATATCTCAATGCTTCTAATACCAAACCTGAGACCCTTCCTATAACGAGATGGGATATCCAACTCCTTCCCATTCGAATCCTGAGACCCTTCCGATAGCAGAGATGTGATATCTCAATGCTTATACCAAACCTGAGACCCTTCCTATGGCATGAGATGTCATATACAACTCCTTCCGATTCCAATCCTGAGACCCTTCCTATAGCATGAGATGTGATATCTCAATGCTTCTAATACCAAACCTGAGATCCTTCCTATAACATGAGATGTGATATCAAACTCCTTCCCATTCCAAACCTGAGACCCTTCCGATAGCATGATATGTGATATCACAATGCTTCTAAAACCAAACATGAAAACCATCCTATAACATGAGATGTGAAATCCAAATCATTCCCTTTCCAAACCTGAGACCCTTCCTATAGCTTGAGATGTGATATCAAACTCCTTCCCATTCAATGTGATATCCAACTCCTTCCCATTCCAATCCTGAGACCCTTCCTATACCATGAGATGTGATATTTCAATGCTTCTAATACCAAACCTGAGACCCGTCCTAAAACATGAGATGTGAGATCCAAATCCTTCCCCTTCCAAACCTGAGACCTTTCCTATAGCATGAGATGTGATATCTCAATGCTTCTTATACCAAACCTGAAATCCTTCCGATAGCATGAGATGTGATATCTCAATGCTTCTAATACCAAACCTGAGATCCTTCCTATAACATGAGATGTGATATCCAAATCCTTCGCCTTCCAAACCTGATACCCTTCTGATAGCATGAGATGTGATATCTCAATGCCTCTAATACCAAACCTGAGATCCTACCTCTAACATGAAATGTGATATCCAACTCCTTCCCTTTCCAAACCTGAGAGCCTTCCTACAGCATGAGATGTGATAATCAAATCCTTCACATTCCAATCCTGAGACTCTTCCTATAGCATGAGATGTGATATCTCAATGCTTCTACCAAACCTGAGACCCTTCCTATAACATGAGATAATATCCAAATCCTTCCCATTCCAATTCTGAGACCCGTCCTATAACATGAGTAATATCCAACTCCTTCCCATTCCAATTCTGAGACCCGTCCTATACCATGAGACTTGATATCTCAATGCTTCTAATACCAAACCTGAGACCGGTCCTATAACATGAGATGTGATACCCAAATCCTTCCCCTTCCAAACCATAGACCCTTCCTATAGCATGAGATGTGATATCTCAATGCTTCTAATACCAAACCTGAGACCCTTCCTATAACGAGATGGGATATCCAACTCCTTCCCATTCCAATCCTGAGACCCTTCCGATAGCAGAGATGTGATATCTCAATGCTTATACCAAACCTGAGACCCTTCCTATGGCATGAGATGTCATATACAACTCCTTCCGATTCCAATCCTGAGACCCTTCCTATAGCATGAGATGTGATATCTCAATGCTTCTAATACCAAACCTGAGATCCTTCCTATAACATGAGATGTGATATCAAACTCCTTCCCATTCCAAACCTGAGACCCTTCCGATAGCATGATATGTGATATCACAATGCTTCTAAAACCAAACATGAGAACCATCCTATAACATGAGATGTGAAATCCAAATCATTCCCTTTCCAAACCTGAGACCCTTCCTATAGCTTGAGATGTGATATCAAACTCCTTCCCATTCAATGTGATATCCAACTCCTTCCCATTCCAATCCTGAGACCCTTCCTATACCATGAGATGTGATATTTCAATGCTTCTAATACCAAACCTGAGACCCGTCCTAAAACATGAGATGTGAGATCCAAATCCTTCCCCTTCCAAACCTGAGACCTTTCCTATAGCATGAGATGTGATATCTCAATGCTTCTTATACCAAACCTGAAATCCTTCCGATAGCATGAGATGTGATATCTCAATGCTTCTAATACCAAACCTGAGATCCTTCCTATAACATGAGATGTGATATCCAAATCCTTCGCCTTCCAAACCTGAGACCCTCCCTTTAGAATGAGATGTGATATCCAACTCCTTCCAATTCCAATCCTGATACCCTTCTGATAGCATGAGATGTGATATCTCAATGCCTCTAATACCAAACCTGAGATCCTACCTCTAACATGAAATGTGATATCCAACTCCTTCCCTTTCCAAACCTGAGAGCCTTCCTACAGCATGAGATGTGATATCCAAGTCCTTCCCATTCCAATCCTGAGACCCTTCCTATAACATGAGATGTGATATCCAACTCCTTCCCATTCCAACCTGAGACCCTTCCTATAGCATGAGATGGGATATCCAACTCCTTCCAAATCCAATCCTGATACCCTTCCGATAGCATGAGATGTGATATCCCAATGCTTCTAGAAAACCTGAGACCCATACCATGGCATGAGATGTCATATCAAACTCCCCTCCTATACCATGAGATGTGATATCTCAATGCTTCTAATACCAAACCTGGGACCCGTCCTATAACATGAGATATGATATCCAAATCCTTCCCCTTCCAAACCTGAAACCCTTCCTATAGCATGAGAAGGGATATCCAACTCCTTCCCATTCCAATCCTGAGACCCTTCCTATACCATGAGATGTGATATCTCAATGCTTCTAATAAAAAACCTGAGACCCTTCATATAGCAAGAGATGTGATATCCAAATCCTTCCCATTCCAATCCTGAGATCCTTCCTATAACATGAGATGTGATATCCAATTCATTCCCATTCCAAACCTGAGACCCTTCCTATTGGATGAGATGTGATATCCAACTCCTTCCCATTCCAATCCTGAGTCCCTTCCTATACCATGAGATGTGATATCTCAATGCTTCTAATACCAAACCTGGGACCCGCCGTATAACATGAGATGTGATATCCAAATCCTTCCCATTCCAATCCTGAAACCCTTCCAATAGCATGAGAAGGGATATCCAACTCCTTCCCATTCCAATCCTGAGACCCTTCCTATACCATGAGATGTGATATCTCAATGCTTCTAATAAAAAACCTGAGACCCTTCCTATAGCAAGAGATGTGATATCCGAATCCTTCCCATTCCAATCCTGAGATCCTTCCTATAACATGAGATGTGATATCCAATTCATTCCCATTCCAAACCTGAGACCCTTCCTATTGGATGAGATGTGATATCCAACTCCTTCCCATTCCAATCCTGAGACCCTTCCTATACCATGAGATGTGATATCTCAATGCTTATAATACCAAACCTGGGACCCGCCCTATAACATGAGATATGATATCCAAATCCTTCCCCTTCCAAACCTGAGACCCTTCCTTTAGCATGAGATGTGATATCCAAATCCTTCCCATTTCAATCTTGAGACCCTTCCTATAGCATGAGATGTGATATCCAACTCCTTCCCATTCCAACCTGAGACCCTTCCTATAGCATGAGAAGGGATATCCAACTCCTTCCCAATCCAATCCTGAGACCCTTCCGATAGCAGAGATGTGATATCTCAATGCTTATACCAAACCTGAGACCCTACCTTTAGCATGATGTGATATCCAAATCCTTCACATTCCAATCCTGAGACCCTTCCTATAACATGAGATGTGATATCTCAATGCTTCTAATAACAAACCTGAGATCCTTCCTATAACATGAGATGTGATATCCAACTCCTTCCCATTCCAAACCTGAGACCCTTCCGATAGCATGAGATGTGATATCTCAATGCTTCTAAAATTAAACATGAGAACCATCCTATAACATGAGATGTGAAATCCCAATCCTTCCCTTCCCAAACCTGAGACCCTTCCTATAGCTCGAGATGTGATATCAAACTCCTTCCCATTCCAATCCTGAGATAGCTTTAGATGTGATATCCAACTCCTTCCCATTCCAATCCTGAGACCCTTATTATACCATGAGATGTGATATCTCAAGGCTTCTAATACCAAACCTGAGACCCGTCCTAAAACATGAGATGTGAGATCCAAATCCTTCCCCTTCCAAACCTGAGACCTTTCCTTTAGCATATGTGATATCCAACTCCTTCCCATTCCAATCCTGAGACCCTTTCGATAGCATGAGATGTGATATCTCAATGCTTCTAATATCAAACCTGAGAACCTCCCTATAGCATATGTGATATCCAACTCCTTCCAATTCCAATACTGAGACCCTTCCAATAGCATATGTGATATCTCAATGCTTCTAATATCAAAACTGAGACCCTCCCTATAGCATGAGATGTGATATCTCAATGCTTCTAATACCAAACCTGGGACCCGCCCTATAACATGAGATGTGATATCCAAATCCTTCCCATTCCAATCGAGACCCTTCCTATAACATGAGATGTGATATCTCTATGCTTCTAATACCAAACCTGAGACCATTCCCACAGCCTGAGATTTGAAATCTCATTTCTTCCAATACCAAACTCGAGACCCTTCCGATAGGATGAGATTTACTATCTCACTCCTTAAAATACCAACCTCGAGTCCCTTCCTAAAGGATGTGATTCTAATACCAAACCTGAGACTCTCCCTATAACAAGAGATGTCATATCCAACTCCTTCCCATTCCAATCCTGAGACTCTTCCTATAGCATGACATGTGATATCGAACTTCCCATTCCAATCCTGAGACTCAGACCTCCCCGTCTAACCTTCTCACCACTCCTAGCTCCCGGATTGATCATGCACTCCTGCTGTCTCTTCTCTCCCTTCTTCTGCTTCCTTTCCTCTCTCCTTCCTCATCTGCCCTAGGTCAGGCTCCTTCTACACCTCCGCAGGGATTACTGATTTGTACCCCTCCCCACTCTCAACTCTCACTCAGTTTCAAACACTCATCTGACATCTGCCATTTCCTGGAAGTACCCGACCTTGATGTTCTTGGTCTAACCGAGACATGGTTGACGGCCAGCGCTGTCTCGAGCTTTGACACTTTCCTCCCTGATGACAAGTTCCTCTCCATGCCCAGATCCAACCGTTCTTGAGGGGGAGTATCCTTGTTTCCTGTAGTAAATTGCTTTCCTTTGCAGGCCGACTCCTCTCACGAATGCCTTGTCTGCATGCATTCTCTCTTTCCTGGCGAATCTCTCACCGTGGCTATTTGCCTACCCCCTTCCTATCAGTGGATGGACTTCTCCATCCTAGCCTCCTACCACTCAACTCCGCCTACTTGGAGAATTCAACATGAACCTGTATGCTTCCTGACCTGGACTTTTACGAGATCTGCAACTCTTCATGTCGCTGGCCCTACACACTGCAGGAAATACTCAGGATTTTCAGATCTCAGACCTCCCCCTCTGTAACCCTCTCAACAATCCTCTCCCGTGGTGATCAAGTTCTCATCTCCAAAGAAGGCTAACTGCCAGCTGTTCCTCCTCAGTGGAGTTCTCCCTTTCTGTCCCTGCTCCCTGCACCGTTTCGCGTTGCAAGTACTCGCTTCCCAGCTCTCTGGTTTAGACGCGTGTTCCCTGCCTTCTCTCTTCTTCCCGCTGCCTTCAAATCAACAAATGAGCTTCAAAAGATACACGGTGTATGTACTGTGTCCGTGCGTTTGTTGTCGAATCCTGACGTTTTTAACCACTGTTCTCCCATACAAGGGGGGGTCAACATCTACTGCTGTTCACAGGCTGATTGTATACGGCTGAAATCTTCAAGGCATTATCAGCTTTCCTGACTGTTTTGGAACGTGTATTTGCCATCTGTTAATGCAGTCGCCCTGTGTTCATCGTCCCTTCTACTTTACAGGCTGCACTCCCCTGGAGATCACATTCTCCTCTCCAGAGCAGGCTAACTACCAGCTGCTCCTCCTCATAGGCGTTCATCCTTTCTGTCCCTGATCCCTGCTCCGTTTCGCGTTGCAAACACTCGCTTCCCTGCTCTCTGGTTTAGACGCTGTTCCTCCTCATAGGCGTTCTTCTTTCTGTCCCTGCTCCCTGCACAGTTTCGCGTTGCAAGTACTCGCTTCCCAGCTCTCTGGTTTAGAAGCGTGTTCCCTGCCTTCTCTGCTCTTCCCGCTGCCTTCAAATCAACAAATGAGCTTCAAAAGATACACATTGCTCAGAATGCTTTATAGCACCCATTATTCATCATATAGCCGTAACCCACTAGACGTATTGAAATGTGCTGTAAACTAGCAAAACCAGCTAGAAAATGTACTTTCCTCGCGTTTTTGTAAATGCGAATTCTGATGGGTTCCCATGTATGTACTGTGTCCGTGCGTTTGTTGTCGAATCCTGAAGTTTTTAACCACTGTTCTCCCATACAAGGGGGGTTCAACATCTACTGCTGTTCACAGGCTGAATGTATACGGCTGAAATCTTCAAGGCATTATCAGCTTTCCTGACTGTTTTGGAACGTGTATTTGCCATCTGTTAATGCAGTCGCCTTGTGGTCATCGTCCCTTTTAATTTACAGGCTGCACTCCCCTGGTGATCACATTCTCCTCTCCAGAGCAGGCTAACTACCAGCTGCTCCTCCTCAGAGGCGTTCCTTCTTTCTGTCCCTGCTCCCTGCACCGTTTCGCGTTGCATGTTCTCGCTTCCCAGCTCTCTGGTTAGATGCGTATTCCCTGCCTTCTCTCCTCTTCCTACAGCCTTCCAATGAGCTCCACAAGATAGTGTTCAGAATGCTTTATAACCCCATTATTCAACATATAGCTGTAACCCGCTAGACGTATTGAAACGTGCTAAAAACTAGCAAAAACAGCTAGAAAATGTACTTCCTCGCGTTTTGGTAAATGCAGGGCACACGCGTCTAAACCAGAGAGCAGGGAAGCGAGCATTTCAGCAGTATAAATTCAGCCTGTGAACAACACATTTTGATCCTCCCTTTTATGGGAGAAGAGTGGTTCAAAAGTACAGAATTCGACTGATCAAACGCACGAACAGAGTACAAAATGGGAATCCACCAGAATTCGCATTTACCAAAACGCGAGGAAAGTACATTTTCTAGCTGTTTTTGCTAGTTTTTAGAACGTTTCAATACGTCTAGCGGGTTACGGCTATATGTTGAATAATGGGTGTTATAAAGCATTCTGAACACTGTATCTTGTGGAGCTCATTGGAAGGCTTTAGGAAGAGGAGAGAAGCAGGGAACACGCATCTAAACCAGAGAGCTGGGAAGCGTGTACATGCAACGCGAAACGGAGCAGGGATCAGGGACAGAAAGGATGAACGCCTATGAGGAGGAGCAGCTGGTAGTTAGGCTGCTCTGGAGAGGAGAATGTGATCACCAGGGGAGTGCAGCCTGTAAAGTAGAAGGGACGATGAACACAGGGCGACTGCATTAACAGATGGCAAATACACGTTCCAAAACAGTCAGGAAAGCTGATAATGCATTGAAGATTTCAGCCGTATACATTCAGACTGTGAACAGCAGTAGATGTTGACCCCCCTTAGTATGGGAGAACAATGGTTAAAAACTTCAGGATTCGACAACAAACGCACGGACACAGTACATACAACATGGGAACCCACCAGAATTCGCATTTACAAAAACGCGAGGGAAGTACATTTTCTAGCTATTTTTGCTAGTTTTTAGCACGTTTCAATACGTCTAGCGGGTTACAGCTAATGTTGAATAATGGGGTTATAAAGCATTCTGAACACTATCTTGTGGAGCTCATTGGAAGGCTGTAGGAAGAGGAGAGAAGGCAGGGAATACGCATCTAACCAGAGAGCTGGGAAGCGAGTACATGCAACGCGAAACGGTGAAGAGAGCAGGGACAGAAAGAAGGAACGCCTCTGAGGAGCAGCTGGTAGTTAGCCTGCTCTGGAGAGGAGAATGTGATCACCAGGGGAATGCAGCCTGTAAACTAAAAGGGACGATGACCACAAGGCGGCTGCATTAACAGATGGCAAATACACGTTCCAAAACAGTCACGAAACCTGATAATGCCTTGAAGATTTCAGCCGTATACATTCAGCCTGTGAACAGCAGTAGATGTTGACCCCCCTCCTTGTATGGGAGAACAGTGGCTAAAAACTTCAGGATTCGACAACAAACGCACGGACACAGTACATACATGGGAACCCATCAGAATTCGCATTTACAAGAACGCGAGGACAGTACATTTTCTAGCTGGTTTTGCTAGTTTACAGCACATTTCAATACGTCTAGCGGGTTACGGCTTTATGATGAATAATGGGTGTTATAAAGCATTCTGAGCACCGTGTATCTTTTGAAGCTCATTTGTTGATTTGAAGGCAGCGGGAAGAGGAGAGAAGGCAGGGAACACGCGTCTAAACCAGAGAGCTGGGAAGCGAGTGTTTGCAACGCGAAACGGTGCAGGGAGCAGGGACAGAAAGGGAGAACTCCACTGAGGAGGAACAGCTGGTAGTTAGCCTTCTTTGGAGATGAGAACTTGATCACCACGGGAGAGGATTGTTGAGAGGGTTACAGAGGGGGAGGTCTGAGATCAGAAAATCCTGAGTATTCCCTGAAGTGTGTAGGGCCAGCGACATGTAGAGTTGCAGAGCTCGTAAAAGTCCAGGTCAGGAAGTATACAGGTTCATGTTGAATTCTCCAAGTAGGCTGAGTTGAGTGGTAGGAGGCTAGGATGGAGAAGTCCATCCACTGAGAGAGGAAGGGGTTAGGCAAATAGCCACGGTGAGAGAATGACCAGGAAAGAGAGAATGCATGCAGACAAGGCATTCGTGAGAGGAGTCGGCCTGCAAAGGAAAGCAATTTACTACAGGAATCAAGGATACTCCCCCCTCAAGAAATCTGGGCATGGAGAGGAACTTGTCATCAGGGAGGAAAGTGTCAAAGCTCGAGACAGCGCTGGCCGTCAACCATGTCTCGGTTAGACCAAGGACATCAAGGTCGGGTTCTTCCAGGAAATGGCAGATGTCAGATGAGTGTTTGAAACTGAGTGAGAGTTGAGAGTGGGGAGGGGTACAAATCAGTAATCCCTGCTGAGGTGTAGAAGGAGCCTGACCTAGGGCAGATGAGGACGGAGAGAGGAAAGAAAGCAAAAGAAGGGAGAGAAGAGACAGCAGGACTGCATGATCAATCCGGGAGCTAGGAGTGGTGAGAAGGTTAGACGGGGAGGTCTGAGTCTCAGGATTGGAATGGGAAGTTCGATATCACATGTCATGCTATAGGAAGAGTCTCAGGAATGGAATGGGAAGGAGTTGGATATGACATCTCTTGTTATAGGGAGGGTCTCGGGTTTGGTATTAGAAGCACTGAGATATCAAATCACATCCTTTCGGAAGGGACTCGAGTTTGGTATTTTAAGGAGTGAGATAGTAAATCTCATCCTATCGGAAGGGTATCGGGTTTGGTATTGGAAGAAATGAGATTGCAAATCTCATGCTGTGGGAAGGGTCTCGGGTTTGGTATTGGAAGGGGTGAGAAATCACATTTCATGCTATAGGAAGGGTCACAAGTTTGGAATGGGAAGGAGTTGGATATCACATATACTACGGGAAGGGGCTCAGGTTTGGTATTAGAAGCATAGAGATATCACATCTCATGTTATAGGAAGGGTCTCGATTGGAATGGGAAGGAGTTGGATATCACATCTCATGCTATAGGGAGGGTCTCAGTTTTGATATTAGAAGCATTGAGATATCACATAAGCTATTGGAAGGGTCTCAGTATTGGAATTGGAAGGAGTTGGATAGCACATCTCGTGCTATAGGGAGGTTCTCAGGTTTGATATTAGAAGCATTGAGATATCACATCTCATGCTATCGGAAGGGTCTCAGGATTGGAATGGGAAGTAGTTGGATATCACATATGCTAAAGGAAAGGTCTCAGGTTTGGAAGGGGAAGGATTTGGATCTCACATCTCATGTTTTAGGACGGGTCTCAGGTTTGGTATTAGAAGCCTTGAGATATCACATCTCATGGTATAATAAGGGTCTCAGGATTGGAATGGGAAGGAGTTGGATATCACATCTCAAGCTATTTCAGGATTGGAATGGGAAGGAGTTTGATATCACATCTCAAGCTATAGGAAGGGTCTCAGGTTTGGGAAGGGAAGGATTGGGATTTCACATCTCATGTTATAGGATGGTTCTCATGTTTGGTTTTAGAAGCATTGAGATATCACATCTCATGCTATCGGAAGGGTCTCAGGTTTGGAATGGGAAGGAGTTGGATATCACATCTCATGTTATAGGAAGCATCTCAGGTTTGGTATTAGAAGCATTGAGATATCACATCTCATGCTATAGGAAGGGTCTCAGGATTGGAATGTGAAGGATTTGGATATCACATCTCATGCTAAAGGAAGGGTCTCAGGTTTGGTATAAGCATTGAGATATCACATCTCTGCTATCGGAAGGGTCTCAGGATTGGATTGGGAAGGAGTTGGATATCCCTTCTCATGCTATAGGAAGGGTCTCATGTTGGAATGGGAAGGAGTTGGATATCACATCTCATGACATAGGAAGGGTCTCAAGATTGAAATGGGAAGGATTTGGATATCACATCTCTTGCTATAGGAAGGGTCTCAGGTTTTTTATTAGAAACATTGAGATATCACATCTCATGCTATAGGAAGGGTTTCAGGATTGGAATGGGAAGGATTTAGATATCACATCTCATGCTAAAGGAAGGCTCTCAGGTTTGGAAGGGGAAGGATTTGGATATCATATCTCATGTTATAGGACGGGTCCCAGGTTTGGTATTAGAAGCATTGAGATATCACATCTTATGTTATAGGAAGGGTCTCAGGATTGGAATGGGAAGGAGTTGGATATCACATCTCATCCAATAGGAAGGGTCTCAGGTTTGGAATGGGAAGGAATTGGATATCACATCTCATGTTATAGGAAGGATCTCAGGATTGGAATGGGAAGGATTTGGATATCACATCTCTTGCTATAGGAAGGGTCTCAGGTTTTTTATTAGAAGCATTGAGATATCACATCTCATGGTATAGGAAGGGTCTCAGGATTGGAATGGGAAGGAGTTGGATATCCCTTCTCATGCTATAGGAAGGGTCTCAGGTTGGAATGGGAAGGATTTGGATATCAAATCTCTTGCTATAGGAAGGGTCTCAGGTTTTTTATTAGAAACATTGAGATATCACATCTCATGCTATAGGAAGGGTTTAAGGATTGGAATGGGAAGGATTTGGATATCACATCTCATGCTAAAGGAAGGGTCTCAGGTTTGGAAGGGGAAGGATTTGGATATCACATCTCATGTTATTGGACCGGTCTCAGGTTTGGTATTAGAAGCATTGAGATATCAAGTCTCATGGTATAGGACGGGAGTTTGATATCACATCATGCCATGGTATGGGTCTCAGGTTTTGTAGAAGCATTGGGATATCACATCTCATGCTATCGGAAGGGTATCAGGATTGGATTTGGAAGGAGTTGGATATCCCATCTCATGCTATAGGAAGGGTCTCAAGTTGGAATGGGAAAGAGTTGGATGTCACATCTCATGTTATAGGAAGGGTCTCAGGATTGGAATGGGAAGGACTTGGATATCACATCTCATGCTGTAGGAAGGCTCTCAGGTTTGGAAAGGGAAGGAGTTGGATATCACTTTTCATGTTAGAGGTAGGATCTCAGGTTTGGTATTAGAGGCATTGAGATATCACATCTCATGCTATCAGAAGGGTATCAGGATTGTAATGGGAAGGAGTTGGATATCACATCTCATGCTAAAGAGAGGGTCTCAGGTTTGGAAGGGGAAGGATTTGGATATCACATCTCATGTTATAGGAAGGATCTCAGGTTTGGTATTAGAAGCATTGAGATATCACATCTCATGCTATCGGAAGGATCTCAGGTTTGGTATTAGAAGCATTGAGATATCACATCTCATGCTATAGGAAAGGTCTCAGGATTGGAATGGGAAGGAGTTGGATATCACATCTCATGCTAAAGGAAGGGTCTCAGTTTTGGTAGAAGCATTGCGATATCACATCTCATGCTATAGGAAGGGTCTCAGGATTGGAATCGGAAGGAGTTGGATATCACATCTCATGCTATAGTAAAGGTCTCAGGTTTGGTATAAGCATTGAAATATCACATCTCTGCTATCGGAAGGGTCTCAGGATTGGAATGGGAAGGATTTAGATATCACATCTCATGCTACAGGGAGGGGCTCAGTTTTGATATTAGAAGCATTGAGATATCACATCTCATGGTATAGGAAGGGTCTCAGGATTGGAATGGGAAGGAGTTGGCTGTCACATCTCAAGCTATCTCAGGACTGGAATGGGAAAGATTTTGATATCACATCTCAATCTATAGGAAGGGTCTCAGGTTTGGAAAGGGAAGGATTTGGATTTCACATCTCATGTTATAGGATGGTTCTCAGGTTTGGTTTTAGAAGCATTAAGATATAACATCTCAAGCTATAGGAACGGTCTCAGGTTTGGAATGGGAAGGAGTTAGATATCACATCTCATGCTAAAGGAAAGGTCTCAGGTTTGGAAGGGGAAGGATTTGGATCTCACATCTCATGTTTTAGGACGGGTCTCAGGTTTGGAATTAGAAGCATTGAAATATCACATCTCATGGCATAGGAAGGGTCTCAGGATTGGAATGGGAAGGAATTGGATATCACATTTGAATGGGAAGGAGTTTGATATCACATCTCAAGCTATAGGAAGGGTCTCAGGTTTGGAAAGGGAATGATTTGGATTTCACATCTCATGTTATAGGATGGTTCTCATGTTTGGTTTTAGAAGCATTTAGATATCACATCTCATGCTATAGGAAGGGTCTCAGGATTGGAATGGGAAGGAGTTGGATAGCACATCTCATGCTATAGGAAGGGTCTCAGGTTTGGTATAAGCATTGAGATATCCCATCTCATGCTATAGGAAGGGTCTCAGGATTGGAATCGGAAGGAGTTGTATATGACATCTCATGCCATAGGAAGGGTCTCAGGTTTGGTATAAGCATTGAGATATCACATCTCTGCTATCGGAAGGGTCTCAGGATTGGAATGGGAAGGAGTTGGATATCCCATCTCGTTATAGGAAGGGTCTCAGGTTTGGTATTAGAAGCATTGAGATATCACATCTCATGCTATAGGACGGGTCTCAGAATTGGAATGGGAAGGAGTTGGATACCACATCTCAAGCTATAGGAAGGGTCTCAGGATTGGAATGGGAAGGAGTTTGATATCACATCTCATGCCATGGTATGGGTTTCAGGTTTTGTAGAAGCATTGGGATATCACATCTCATGCTATCAGAAGGGTATCGGGATTGGATTTGGAAGGAGTTGGATATCCCATCTCATGCTATAGGAAGGGTCTAAGGTTGGAATGTGAAGGAGTTGGATATCACATCTCATGTTATAGGAAGGGTCTCAGGATTGGAATGGGAAGGACTTGGATATCACATCTCATTCTATAGGAAGGCTCTCAGGGTTGGAAGGGGAAGGAGTTGGATATCACATTTCATGTAGAGGTAGGATCTCAGTTTTGGTATTAGAGGCATTGAGATATCACATCTCATGCTATCAGAAGGGTCTCAGGATTGGAATGGGAAGGAGTTGGATATCACATCTCATGCTAAAGGAAGGGTCTCAGTTTTGGTAGAAGCATTGCGATATCACATCTCATGCTATAGGAAGGGTCTCAGGATTGGAATCGGAAGGAGTTGGATATCACATCTCATGCTATAGGAAGGGTCTCAGGTTTGGTATAAGCATTGAAATATCACATCTCTGCTATCGGAAGGGTCTCAGGATTGGAATGGGAAGGATTTAGATATCACATCTCATGCTACAGGGAGGGGCTCAGTTTTGATATTAGAAGCATTGAGATATCACATCTCATGGTATAGGAAGGGTCTCAGGATTGGAATGGGAAGGAGTTGGCTGTCACATCTCAAGCTATCTCAGGACTGGAATGGGAAAGATTTTGATATCACATCTCAAGCTATAGGAAGGGTCTCAGGTTTGGAAAGGGAAGGATTTGGATTTCACATCTCATGTTATAATAATAAATAATAATTAGGCTTTTATATAGCGCTACAAACCCTCAGGTATCTGAGCGCTGCTTATTATTACCCACGGTGTGTGGTGCTCATTTATCGACCTTGGAAGGATGAAAGGTTGAGTTTGGCCCTGCCGGGATTCGAACCTGCGTTAACAGGCTCTGCACGGGTGTCAAAGCGGGCGCTCTACTCGCTGTGCCACTTGACCGGCTAAGTGGGTTGGTTCTCAGGTTTGGTTTTAGAAGCATTAAGATATAACATCTCAAGCTATAGGAACGGTCTCAGGTTTGGAATGGGAAGGATTTGGATCTCACATCTCATGTTTTAGGACGGGTCTCAGGTTTGGTATTAGAAGCATTGAAATATCACATCTCATGGTATAGGAAGGGTCTCAGGATTGGAATGGGAAGGAATTGGATATCACATTGAATGGGAAGGAGTTTGATATCACATCTCAAGCTATAGGAAGGGTCTCAGGTTTGGAAAGGGAATGATTTGGATTTCACATCTCATGTTATAGGATGGTTCTCATGTTTGGTTTTAGAAGTATTTAGATATCACATCTCATGCTATAGGAAGGGTCTCAGGATTGGAATGGGAAGGAGTTGGATATCACATCTCATGCTATAGGAAGGGTCTCAGGTTTGGTATAAGCATTGAGATATCCCATCTCATGCTATAGGAAGGGTCTCAGGATTGGAATCGGAAGGAGTTGTATATGACATCTCATGCCATAGGAAAGGTCTCAGGTTTGGTATAAGCATTGAGATATCACATCTCTGCTATCGGAATGGTCTCAGGATTGGAATGGGAAGGAGTTGGATATCCCATCTCGTTATAGGAAGGGTCTCAGGTTTGGTATTAGAAGCATTGAGATATCACATCTCATGCTATAGGAAGGGTCTAAGGTTTGGAAGGGGAAGGATTTGGGTATCACATCTCATGTTATAGGACCGGTCTCAGGTTTGGTATTAGAAGCATTGAGATATCAAGTCTCATGGTATAGGACGGGTCTCAGAATTGGAATGGGAAGGAGTTGGATATCACATCTCAAGCTATAGGAAGGGTCTCAGGATTGGAATGGGAAGGAGTTTGATATCACATCTCATGCCATGGTATGGGTTTCAGGTTTTGTAGAAGCATTGGGATATCACATCTCATGCTATCAGAAGGGTATCGGGATTGGATTTGGAAGGAGTTGGATATCCCATCTCATGCTATAGGAAGGGTCTAAGGTTGGAATGTGAAGGAGTTGGATATCACATCTCATGTTATAGGAAGGGTCTCAGGATTGGAATGGGAAGGACTTGGATATCACATCTCATTCTATAGGAAGGCTCTCAGGGTTGGAAGGGGAAGGAGTTGGATATCACATTTCATGTAGAGGTAGGATCTCAGTTTTGGTATTAGAGGCATTGAGATATCACATCTCATGCTATCAGAAGGGTCTCAGGATTGGAATGGGAAGGACTTGGATATCACATCTCATGTTATAGGAAGGGTCTCAGGTTTGGTATTAGAAGCATTGAGATATCACATCTCATGCTATAGGAAGGGTCTCAGGAATGGAATGGGAAGGACTTGGATATCGCATCTCATGATAAAGGAAGGGTCTAAGGTTTGGAAGGGGAAGGATTTGGATATCACATCTCATGTTATTGGACCGGTCTCAGGTTTGGTATTAGAAGCATTGAGATATCAAGTCTCATGGTATAGGACGGGAGTTTGATATCACATCATGCCATGGTATGGGTCTCAGGTTTTGTAGAAGCATTGGGATATCACATCTCATGCTATCGGAAGGGTATCAGGATTGGATTTGGAAGGAGTTGGATATCCCATCTCATGCTATAGGAAGGGTCTCAGGTTGGAATGCGAAAGAGTTGGATATCACATCTCATGTTATAGGAAGGGTCTCAGGATTGGAATGGGAAGGACTTGGATATCACATCTCATGCTGTAGGAATGCTCTCAGGTTTGGAAAGGGAAGGAGTTGGATATCACATTTCATGTTAGAGGTAGGATCTCAGGTTTGGTATTAGAGGCATTGAGATATCACATCTCATGCTATCAGAAGGGTATCAGGATTGGAATGGGAAGGAGTTGGATATCACATCTCATGCTAAAGGGAGGGTCTCAGGTTTGGAAGGGAAAGGATTTGGATATCACATCTCATGTTATAGGAAGGATCTCAGGTTTGGTATTAGAAGCATTGAGATATCACATCTCATGCTATCGGAAGGATCTCAGGTTTGGTATTAGAAGCATTGAGATATCACATCTCATGCTATAGGACGGGTCTCAGGATTGGAATGGGAAGGAGTTGGATATCACATCTCATGCTAAAGGAAGGGTCTCAGTTTTGGTAGAAGCATTGCGATATCACATCTCATGCTATAGGAAGGGTCTGAGGATTGGAATGGGAAGGACTTAGATATCACATCTCATGCTATAGGGAGGGTCTCAGTTTTGATATTAGAAGCATTGAGATATCACATCTCATGCTATCGGAAGGGTCTCAGGGTTGGAATGGGAGGATTTGGATATCACATCTCATGCTATAGGAAGGGTTTCAGGTTTGGTAGAAGCATTGAGATATCACATCTCATGCTATAGGAAGAGTCTCAGGTTTGGGAAGGGAAGGATTTGGATTTCACATCTCATGTTATAGGATGGTTCTCATGTTTGGTTTTTGAAGCATTGAGATATCACATCTCATGCTATCGGTAGGGTCTCAGATTTGGTATTAGAAGCATTGAGATATCACATCTCATGCTATAGGATTGGGCTCCAGATTGGAGTGTGAAGGATTTGGAAATCACATCTCATGCTAAAGGAAGGGTCTCAGGTTTGGAATGGGAAGGAGTTGGATATGACATCTCTTGTTATAGGGAGGGTCTCAGGATTTGAATTGCAAGGGGTTGGATATCACATCTCATGCCGTAGGAAGGGTCTCAGGTTTGGTATAAGCATTGAGATATCACATCTCTGCTATCGGAAGGGTCTCAGGATTGGATTGGGAAGGAGTTGGATATCACATCTCATGTTATAGGAAGGGTCTCCGGATTGGAATGTGAAGGATTTGGATATCACATCTCATGCTAAAGGAAGGGTCTCAGGTTTGGAATGGGAAGGAGTTGAATATGACATCTCTTGTTATAGGGAGGGTCTCAGGATTTGAATGGCAAGGAGTTGGATATCACATCTCATGCCATAGGAAGGGTCTCAGGTTTGGTATAAGCATTGAGATATCACATCTCTGCTATCGGAAGGGTCTCAGGATTGTATTGGGAAGGAGTTGGATATCACATCTCATGCCATAGGAAGGGTCTCAGGTTTGGTAGAAGCATTGAATTATCACATCTCATGCTATAGGAAGGGTCTCAGGATTGGAATGGGAAGGACTTAGATATCACATATCATGCTATAGGGAGGGTTTCAGTTTTGATATTAGAAGCATTGAGATATCACATCTCATGCTATCGGAAGTGACTCAGGATTGGAATGCGAAGGAGCTGGATATCACATCTCATGCTAAAGGAAGGGTCTCAGGTTTGGAACGAAAAGGAGTTGGATATCCGATCTCATGTCATAGGAAGGGTCTCAGGTTTGGTATAAGCATTGAGATATCACATCTCTGCTATCGGAAGTGTCTCAGGATTGGAATGGGAAGGAATTGGATATCCCATCTCATGTTATAGGACGGGTCTCAGGATTGTTATTAGAATCATTGAGATATCATATTGCATGCTGTAGGAAGGGTCTAAGGATTGGAATGGGAAGGACTTGGATATCACATCTCATGCTATAGGAAGGGTCTCAGGTTTGGTAAAAGCATTGAGATATCAAATCTCTTACTATAGGAAGGGTCTCAGGATTGGAATGGAAGGAGTTGGATATCACATCTCATGTTATAGGAAGGATCTCAGGTTTTGTATTAGAAGCATTGAGACATCAAATCTCATGCTATAGGAAGGGTCTCAGGATTGGAATGGGAAGGAGTTGGATATCACATCTCATACTATAGTTAGGGTCTCAGGTTTGGTATAAGCATTGAGATATCACATCTCATGCTATAGGAAGGGTCTCAGGATTGGAATGGGAAGGAGTTGTATATGACATCTCATGGCGTAGGAAGGGTCTCAGGTTTGGTATAAGCATTGAGATATCACATCTCTGCTATCGGAAGGGTCTCAGGATTGGAATGGGAAGGAGTTGGATATCCCATCTCATGTTATAGGAAGAGTCTCAGGTTTGGTATTAGAAGCATTGAGATATCACATCTCATGCTATAGGAAGTGTCTCAGGATTGGAATGGGAAGGACTTGGATATCACATCTCATGCTATAGGGAGGGTCTCAAGTTTGATATTAGAAGCATTGAGATATCACATCTCATGCTATAGGAAGGGTCTCAGGATTGGAATGGGAAGGAGTTGTATATGACATCTCATGCCGTAGGAAGGGTCTCAGGTTTGGTATAAGCATTGAGATATCACATCTCTGCTATCGGAAGGGTCTCAGGATTGGAATGGGAAGGAGTTGGATATCCCATCTCATGTTATAGGAAGAGTCTCAGGTTTGGTATTAGAGGCATTGAGATATCACATCTCATCCTGTAGGAAGTGTCTCAGGATTGGAATGGGAAGGACTTGGATATCACATCTCATGCTATAGGGAGGCTCTCAAGTTTGATATTAGAAGCACTGAGATATCACATCTCATGCTATAGGAAGGGTCTCAGGATTGGAATGGGAAGGAGTTGGATATCACATCTCATGCTATAGGAAGGGTCTCAGGTTTGGTATAAGCAGTGAGATATCACATCTCATGCTATAGGCAGTGTCTCAGTATTGGAATGGGAAGGAGTTGGATATCACATCTCATGTTATAGGAAGGATCTCAGGTTTGGTATAAACATTGAGATATCACATCTCTGCTATCGGAAGGGTCTCAGGATTGGAATGTAAGGAGTTGGATATTCTCATCTCATGTTATAGGAAGGGTCTCAGGTTTGGTATTAGAAGCATTGAGATATCACATCTCATGCTATAGGAAGGGTCTCAGGATTGGAATGGGAAGGACTTGGATATCACATCTCATGCTATAGGGAGGGTCTCAAGTTTGATATTAGAAGCATTGAGATATCACATCTCATGATATCGGAAGGGTCTCAGGATTGGAATGGGAAGGAGTTGGATATCACATCTCATGATAAAGGAAGGGTCTAAGGTTTGGAAGGGGAAGGATTTGGATATCACATCTCATGTTATAGGACGGGTCTCAGGTTTGGTATTAGAAGCATTGAGATAGCAAGTCTCATGGTATAGGAAGGGTCTCAGAATTGGAATGGGAAGGAGTTTGATATCACATCTCATGCCATAGTATGGGTCTCAGGTTTGGTAGAAGCATTGGGATATCACATCTCATGCTATCGGAATGGTATCAGGATTGGATTTGGAAGGAGTTGGATATCCCATCTCATGCTATAGGAAGGGTCTCAGGTTGGAATGGGAAGGAGTTGGATATCACATCTCATGTTATAGGAAGGGTCTCAGGATTGGAATGGGAAGGACTTGGATATCACATCTCATGCTATAGGAAGGCTCTCAGGTTTGGAAGGGGAGAGAGTTGGATATCACATTTCATGTTAGAGGTAGGATCTCAGGTTTGGTATTAGAGGCATTGAGATATCACATCTCATGCTATCAGAAGGGTCTCAGGATTGGAATGGGAAGGACTTAGATATCACATATCATGCTATAGGGAGGGTCTCAGTTTTGATATTAGAAGCATTGAGATATCACATCTCATGCTATCGGAAGTGTCTCAGGATTGGAATGGGAAGGAGCTGGATATCACATCTCATGCTAAAGGAAGAGTCTCAGGTTTGGAACGGGAAGGAGTTGGATATCACATCTCATGTTATAGGAAGGGTCTCAGGTTTGGTATAAGCATTGAGATATCACATCTCTGCTATCGGAAGTGTCTCAGGATTGGAATGGGAAGGAGTTGGATATCCCATCTCATGTTATAGGACGGGTCTCAGGTTTGTTATTAGAATCATTGAGATATCATATTGCATGCTGTAGGAAGGGTCTAAGGATTGGAATGGGAAGGACTTGGATATCACATCTCATGCTATAGATAGGCTCTCAGGTTTGGAAAGGGAAGGAGTTGGATATCACATTTCATGTTAGAGGAAGGATCTCAGGTTTGGTATTAGAGGCATTGAGATATCACATCTCATGCTATAGGAAGGGTCTCAGGTTGGAATGGGAAGGAGTTGGATATCACATCTCATGTTAAAGGGAGGGTCTCAGAATTGGAAGGGGAAGGATTTGGATATCACATCTCATGTTATAGGAAGGATCTCAGGTTTGGTATTAGAAGCATTGAGATATCACATCTCATGCTATCGGAAGGATCTCAGGTTTGGTATTAGAAGCATTGAGATATCACATCCCATGCTATCAGAAGGGTCTCAGGATTGGAATGGGAAGGAGTTGGATATCACATCTCATGCTAAAATGGAGGGTCTCAGGTTTGGAAGGGGAAGGATTTGGATATCACATCTCATGTTATCGGAAGGATCTCAGGTTTGGTATTAGAAGTATTGAGATATCACATCTCATGCTATAGGAAGGGTCTCAGGATTAGAATGGGAAGGAGTTGGATATCACATCTCATGCTAAAGGAAGGGTCTCAGGTTTGGTAGAAGCATTGAGATATCACATCTAATGCTATAGGAAGGGTCTCAGGATTGGAATGGGAAGGACTTAGATATCACATATCATGCTATAGGGAGGGTTTCCGTTTTGATATTAGAAGCATTGAGATATCACATCTCATGCTATCGGAAGTGTCTCAGGATTGGAATGGGAAGGAGCTGGATATCACATCTCATGCTAAAGGAAGGGTCTCAGGTTTGGAACGGGAAGGAGTTGGATATCCGATCTCATGTTATAGGAAGGGTCTAAGGTCTGGTATAAGCATTGAGATATCACATCTCTGCTATCGGAAGTGTCTCAGGATTGGAATGGGAAGGAGTTGGATATCCCATCTCATGTTATAGGAAGGGTCTCAGGTTTGGTATAAGCATTGAGATATCACATCTCATGCTATAGGAAGGGTCTCAGGATTGGAATGGGAAGTAGTTGGATATCACATCTCATGCTATAGGAAGGGTCTCAGGTTTGGTATAAGCATTGAGATATCACATCTCATGCTATAGGAAGGGTCTCAGGATTGGAATGGGAAGGAGTTGTATATGACATCTCATGCCGTAGGAAGGGTCTCAGGTTTGGTATAAGCATTGAGATATCACATCTCATGCTATAGGAAGGGTCTCAGGATTGGAATGGGAAGGAGTTGGATATCACATCTCATGCTATAGGAAGGGTCTCAGGTTTGGTATAAGCATTGAGATATCACATTTCATGCTATAGGAAGGGTCTCAGGATTGGAATGGGAAGGAGTTGTATATGACATCTCATGCCGTAGGAAGGGTCTCAGGTTTGGTATAAGCATTGAGATATCACATCTCTGCTATCGCAAGGGTCTCTGGATTTGAATGGGAAGGAGTTGGATATCCCATCTCATGTTATAGGAAGAGTCTCAGGTTTGTTATTAGAATCATTGAGATATCATATTGCATGCTGTAGGAAGGGTCTAAGGATTGGAATGGGAAGGACTTGGATATCACATCTCATGCTATAGATAGGCTCTCAGGTTTGGAAAGGGAAGGAGTTGGATATCACATTTCATGTTAGAGGAAGGATCTCAGGTTTGGTATTAGAGGCATTGAGATATCACATCTCATGCTATAGGAAGGGTCTCAGGTTGGAATGGGAAGGAGTTGGATATCACATGTCATGTTAAAGGGAGGGTCTCAGAATTGGAAGGGGAAGGATTTGGATATCACATCTCATGTTATAGGAAGGATCTCAGGTTTGGTATTAGAAGCATTGAGATATCACATCTCATGCTATCGGAAGGATCTCAGGTTTGGTATTAGAAGCATTGAGATATCACATCCCATGCTATCAGAAGGGTCTCAGGATTGGAATGGGAAGGAGTTGGATATCACATCTCATGCTAAAATGGAGGGTCTCAGGTTTGGAAGGGGAAGGATTTGGATATCACATCTCATGTTATCGGAAGGATCTCAGGTTTGGTATTAGAAGTATTGAGATATCACATCTCATGCTATAGGAAGGGTCTCAGGATTAGAATGGGAAGGAGTTGGATATCACATCTCATGCTAAAGGAAGGGTCTCAGGTTTGGTAGAAGCATTGAGATATCACATCTCATGCTATAGGAAGGGTCTCAGGATTGGAATGGGAAGGACTTAGATATCACATATCATGCTATAGGGAGGGTTTCCGTTTTGATATTAGAAGCATTGAGATATCACATCTCATGCTATCGGAAGTGTCTCAGGATTGGAATGGGAAGGAGCTGGATATCACATCTCATGCTAAAGGAAGGGTCTCAGGTTTGGAACGGGAAGGAGTTGGATATCCGATCTCATGTTATAGGAAGGGTCTAAGGTCTGGTATAAGCATTGAGATATCACATCTCTGCTATCGGAAGTGTCTCAGGATTGGAATGGGAAGGAGTTGGATATCCCATCTCATGTTATAGGAAGGATCTCAGGTTTGGTATAAGCATTGAGATATCACATCTCATGCTATAGGAAGGGTCTCAGGATTGGAATGGGAAGTAGTTGGATATCACATCTCATGCTATAGGAAGGGTCTCAGGTTTGGTATAAGCATTGAGATATCACATCTCATGCTATAGGAAGGGTCTCAGGATTGGAATGGGAAGGAGTTGTATATGACATCTCATGCCGTAGGAATGGTCTCAGGTTTGGTATAAGCATTGAGATATCACATCTCATGCTATAGGAAGGGTCTCAGGATTGGAATGGGAAGGAGTTGGATATCACATCTCATGCTATAGGAAGGGTCTCAGGTTTGGTATAAGCATTGAGATATCACATCTCATGCTATAGGAAGGGTCTCAGGATTGGAATGGGAAGGAGTTGTATATGACATCTCATGCCGTAGGAAGGGTCTCAGGTTTGGTATAAGCATTGAGATATCACATCTCTGCTATCGCAAGGGTCTCTGGATTTGAATGGGAAGGAGTTGGATATCCCATCTCATGTTATAGGAAGAGTCTCAGGTTTGGTATTAGAAGCATTGAGATATCACATCTCATGCTATAGGAAGTGTCTCAGGATTGGAATGGGAAGGACTTGGATATCACATCTCATGCTATAGGGAGGCTCTCAAGTTTGATATTAGAAGCATTGAGATATCACATCTCATGCTATAGGAAGGGTCTCAGGATTGGAATGGGAAGGAGTTGGATATCACATCTCATGCTATAGGAAGGGTCTCAGGTTTGGTATAAGCAGTGAGATATCACATCGCATGCTGTAGGAAGGGTCTCAGGTTTGGTATTAGAAGCATTGAGATATCACATCTCATGCTATAGGAAGGATCTCAGGTTTGGTATTAGAAGTATTGAGATATCACATCTCATGCTATAGGAAGGGTCTCAGGATTGGAATGGGAAGGAGTTGGATATCACATATCATGCTAAAGGAAGGGTCTCAGGTTTGGTAGAAGCATTGAGATATCACATCTCATGCTATAGGAAGGGTCTCAGGATTGGAATGGGAAGGACTTAGATATCACATATCATGCTATAGGGAGGGTCTCAGTTTTGATATTAGAAGCATTGAGATATCACATCTCATGCTATCGGAAGTGTCTCAGGATTGGAATGGGAAGGAGCTGGATATCACATCTCATGCTAAAGGAAGAGTCTCAGGTTTGGAACGGGAAGGAGTTGGATATCACATCTTATGTTATAGGAAGGGTCTCAGGTTTGGTATAAGCATTGAGATATCACATCTCTGCTATCGGAAGTGTCTCAGGATTGGAAATGGAAGGAGTTGGATATCCCATCTCATGTTATAGGATGGGTCGCAGGTTTGTTATTAGAATCATTGAGATATCATATTGCATGCTGTAGGAAGGGTCTAAGGATTGGAATGGGAAGGACTTGGATATCACATCTCATGCTATAGATAGGCTCTCAGGTTCGGAAAGGGAAGGAGTTGGATATCACATTTCATGTTAGAGGAAGGATCTCAGGTTTGGTATTAGAGGCATTGAGATATCACATCTCATGCTATAGGAAGGGTCTCAGGTTGGAATGGGAAGGAGTTGGATATCACATCTCATGTTAAAGGGAGGGTCTCAGAATTGGAAGGGGAAGGATTTGGATATCACATCTCATGTTATAGGAAGGATCTCAGGTTTGGTATTAGAAGCATTGAGATATCACATCTCATGCTATCGGAAGGATCTCAGGTTTGGTATTAGAAGCATTGAGATATCACATCTCATGCTATCAGAAGGGTCTCAGGATTGGAATGGGAAGGAGATGGATATCACATCTCATGCTAAAGGGAGGGTCTCAGGTTTGGAAGGGGAAGGATTTGGATATCACATCTCATGTTATCGGAAGGATCTCAGGTTTGGTATTAGAAGTATTGAGATATCACATCTCATGCTATAGGAAGGGTCTCAGGATTGGAATGGGAAGGAGTTGGATATCACATCTCGTGCTAAAGGAAGGGTCTCAGGTTTGGTAGAAGCATTGAGATATCACATCTCATGCTATAGGAAGTGTCTCAGGATTGGAATGGGAAGGAGCTGGATATCACATCTCATGCTAAAGGAAGGGTCTCAGGTTTGGAACGGGAAGGAGTTGGATATCCGATCTCATGTTATAGGAAGGGTCTAAGGTCTGGTATAAGCAATCAGATATCACATCTCTGCTATCGGAAGTGTCTCAGGATTGGAATGGGAAGGAGTTGGATATCCGATCTCATGCTATCGGAAGGATCTCAGGTTTGGTATTAGAAGCATTGAGATATCACATCTCATGCTATAGGAAGGGTCTCAGGATTGGAATGGGAAGGACTTAGATATCACATATCATGCTATAGGGAGGGTTTCCGTTTTGATATTAGAAGCATTGAGATATCACATCTCATGCTATCGGAAGTGTCTCAGGATTGGAATGGGAAGGAGCTGGATATCACATCTCATGCTAAAGGAAGGGTCTCAGGTTTGGAACGGGAAGGAGTTGGATATCCGATCTCATGTTATAGGAAGGGTCTAAGGTCTGGTATAAGCATTGAGATATCACATCTCTGCTATGGGAAGTGTCTCAGGATTGGAATGGGAAGGAGTTGGATATCCCATCTCATGTTATAGGAAGGGTCTCAGGTTTGGTATAAGCATTGAGATATCACATCTCATGCTATAGGAAGGGTCTCAGGTTGGAATGGGAAGGAGTTGGATATCACATCTCATGTTAAAGGGAGGGTCTCAGAATTGGAAGGGGAAGGATTTGGATATCACATCTCATGTTATAGGAAGGATCTCAGGTTTGGTATTAGAAGCATTGAGATATCACATCTCATGCTATCGGAAGGATCTCAGGTTTGGTATTAGAAGCATTGAGATATCACATCTCATGCTATCAGAAGGGTCTCAGGATTGGAATGGGAAGGAGTTGGATATCACATCTCATGCTAAAGGGAGGGTCTCAGGTTTGGAAGGGGAAGGATTTGGATATCACATCTGATGTTATCGGAAGGATTTCAGGTTTGGTATTAGAAGTATTGAGATATCACATCTCATGCTATAGGAAGGGTCTCAGGATTGGAATGGGAAGGAGTTGGATATCACATCTCATGCTAAAGGAAGGGTCTCACGTTTGGTAGAAGCATTGAGATATCACATCTCATGCTATAGGAAGGGTCTCAGGATTGGAATGGGAAGGAGGTGGATATCACATCTCATGCTATAGGAAGGGTCTCAGGTTTGGTATAAGCATTGAGATATCACATCCCATGCTATAGGAAGGGTCTCAGGATTGGAATGGGAAGGAGCTGGATATCACATCTCATGCTAAAGGAAGGGTCTCAGGTTTGGAACGGGAAGGAGTTGGATATCCGATCTCATGTTATAGGAAGGGTCTAAGGTCTGGTATAAGCATTGAGATATCACATCTCTGCTATCGGAAGTGTCTCAGGATTGGAATGGGAAGGAGTTGGATATCCCATCTCATGTTATAGGAAGGGTCTCAGGTTTGGTATAAGCATTGAGATATCCCATCTCATGCTATAGGAAGGGTCTCAGGATTGGAATGGGAAGTAGTTGGATATCACATCTCATGCTATAGGAAGGGTCTCAGGTTTGGTATAAGCATTGAGATATCACATCTCATGCTATAGGAAGGGTCTCAGGATTGGAATGGGAAGGAGTTGTATATGACATCTCATGCCGTAGGAATGGTCTCAGGTTTGGTATAAGCATTGAGATATCACATCTCATGCTATAGGAAGGGTCTCAGGATTGGAATGGGAAGGAGTTGGATATCACATCTCATGCTATAGGAAGGGTCTCAGGTTTGGTATAAGCATTGAGATATCACATCTCATGCTATAGGAAGGGTCTCAGGATTGGAATGGGAAGGAGTTGTATATGACATCTCATGCCGTAGGAAGGGTCTCAGGTTTGGTATAAGCATTGAGATATCACATCTCTGCTATCGCAAGGGTCTCTGGATTTGAATGGGAAGGAGTTGGATATCCCATCTCATGTTATAGGAAGAGTCTCAGGTTTGGTATTAGAAGCATTGAGATATCACATCTCATGCTATAGGAAGTGTCTCAGGATTGGAATGGGAAGGACTTGGATATCACATCTCATGCTGTAGGGAGGCTCTCAAGTTTGATATTAGAAGCATTGAGATATCACATCTCATGCTATAGGAAGGGTCTCAGGATTGGAATGGGAAGGAGTTGGATATCACATCTCATGCTATAGGAAGGGTCTCAGGTTTGGTATAAGCAGTGAGATATCACATCGCATGCTGTAGGAAGGGTCTCAGGTTTGGTATTAGAAGCATTGAGATATCACATCTCATGCTATAGGAAGGATCTCAGGTTTGGTATTAGAAGTATTGAGATATCACATCTCATGCTATAGGAAGGGTCTCAGGATTGGAATGGGAAGGAGTTGGATATCACATATCATGCTAAAGGAAGGGTCTCAGGTTTGGTAGAAGCATTGAGATATCACATCTCATGCTATAGGAAGGGTCTCAGGATTGGAATGGGAAGGACTTAGATATCACATATCATGCTATAGGGAGGGTCTCAGTTTTGATATTAGAAGCATTGAGATATCACATCTCATGCTATCGGAAGTGTCTCAGGATTGGAATGGGAAGGAGCTGGATATCACATCTCATGCTAAAGGAAGAGTCTCAGGTTTGGAACGGGAAGGAGTTGGATATCACATCTTATGTTATAGGAAGGGTCTCAGGTTTGGTATAAGCATTGAGATATCACATCTCTGCTATCGGAAGTGTCTCAGGATTGGAAATGGAAGGAGTTGGATATCCCATCTCATGTTATAGGACGGGTCTCAGGTTTGTTATTAGAATCATTGAGATATCATATTGCATGCTGTAGGAAGGGTCTAAGGATTGGAATGGGAAGGACTTGGATATCACATCTCATGCTATAGATAGGCTCTCAGGTTTGGAAAGGGAAGGAGTTGGATATCACATTTCATGTTAGAGGAAGGATCTCAGGTTTGGTATTAGAGGCATTGAGATATCACATCTCATGCTATAGGAAGGGTCTCAGGTTGGAATGGGAAGGAGTTGGATATCACATCTCATGTTAAAGGGAGGGTCTCAGAATTGGAAGGGGAAGGATTTGGATATCACATCTCATGTTATAGGAAGGATCTCAGGTTTGGTATTAGAAGCATTGAGATATCACATCTCATGCTATCGGAAGGATCTCAGGTTTGGTATTAGAAGCATTGAGATATCACATCTCATGCTATCAGAAGGGTCTCAGGATTGGAATGGGAAGGAGATGGATATCACATCTCATGCTAAAGGGAGGGTCTCAGGTTTGGAAGGGGAAGGATTTGGATATCACATCTCATGTTATCGGAAGGATCTCAGGTTTGGTATTAGAAGTATTGAGATATCACATCTCATGCTATAGGAAGGGTCTCAGGATTGGAATGGGAAGGAGTTGGATATCACATCTCATGCTAAAGGAAGGGTCTCAGGTTTGGTAGAAGCATTGAGATATCACATCTCATGCTATAGGAAGTGTCTCAGGATTGGAATGGGAAGGAGCTGGATATAACATCTCATGCTAAAGGAAGGGTCTCAGGTTTGGAACGGGAAGGAGTTGGATATCCGATCTCATGTTATAGGAAGGGTCTAAGGTCTGGTATAAGCATTGAGATATCACATCTCTGCTATCGGAAGTGTCTCAGGATTGGAATGGGAAGGAGTTGGATATCCGATCTCATGCTATCGGAAGGATCTCAGGTTTGGTATTAGAAGCATTGAGATATCACATCTCATGCTATAGGAAGGGTCTCAGGATTGGAATGGGAAGGACTTAGATATCACATATCATGCTATAGGGAGGGTTTCCGTTTTGATATTAGAAGCATTGAGATATCACATCTCATGCTATCGGAAGTGTCTCAGGATTGGAATGGGAAGGAGCTGGATATCACATCTCATGCTAAAGGAAGGGTCTCAGGTTTGGAACGGGAAGGAGTTGGATATCCGATCTCATGTTATAGGAAGGGTCTAAGGTCTGGTATAAGCATTGAGATATCACATCTCTGCTATGGGAAGTGTCTCAGGATTGGAATGGGAAGGAGTTGGATATCCCATCTCATGTTATAGGAAGGGTCTCAGGTTTGGTATAAGCATTGAGATATCACATTTCATGCTATAGGAAGGGTCTCAGGTTGGAATGGGAAGGAGTTGGATATCACATCTCATGTTAAAGGGAGGGTCTCAGAATTGGAAGGGGAAGGATTTGGATATCACATCTCATGTTATAGGAAGGATCTCAGGTTTGGTATCAGAAGCATTGAGATATCACATCTCATGCTATCGGAAGGATCTCAGGTTTGGTATTAGAAGCATTGAGATATCACATCTCATGCTATCAGAAGGGTCTCAGGATTGGAATGGGAAGGAGTTGGATATCACATCTCATGCTAAAGGGAGGGTCTCAGTTTTGGAAGGGGAAGGATTTGGATATCACATCTCATGCTAAAGGAAGGGTCTCAGGTTTGGTAGAAGCATTGAGATATCACATCTCATGCTATAGGAAGGGTCTCAGGATTGGAATGGGAAGGAGGTGGATATCACATCTCATGCTATAGGAAGGGTCTCAGGTTTGGTATAAGCATTGAGATATCACATCTCATGCTATAGGAAGGGTCTCAGGATTGGAATGGGAAGGAGCTGGATATCACATCTCATGCTAAAGGAAGGGTCTCAGGTTTGGAACGGGAAGGAGTTGGATATCCGATCTCATGTTATAGGAAGGGTCTAAGGTCTGGTATAAGCATTGAGATATCACATCTCTGCTATCGGAAGTGTCTCAGGATTGGAATGGGAAGGAGTTGGATATCCCATCTCATGTTATAGGAAGGGTCTCAGGTTTGGTATAAGCATTGAGATATCACATCTCATGCTATAGGAAGGGTCTCAGGATTGGAATGGGAAGTAGTTGGATATCACATCTCATGCTATAGGAAGGGTCTCAGGTTTGGTATAAGCATTGAGATATCACATCTCATGCTATAGGAAGGGTCTCAGGATTGGAATGGGAAGGAGTTGTATATGACATCTCATGCCGTAGGAATGGTCTCAGGTTTGGTATAAGCATTGAGATATCACATCTCATGCTATAGGAAGGGTCTCAGGATTGGAATGGGAAGGAGTTGGATATCACATCTCATGCTATAGGAAGGGTCTCAGGTTTGGTATAAGCATTGAGATATCACATCTCATGCTATAGGAAGGGTCTCAGGATTGGAATGGGAAGGAGTTGTATATGACATCTCATGCCGTAGGAAGGGTCTCAGGTTTGGTATAAGCATTGAGATATCACATCTCTGCTATCGCAAGGGTCTCTGGATTTGAATGGGAAGGAGTTGGATATCCCATCTCATGTTATAGGAAGAGTCTCAGGTTTGGTATTAGAAGCATTGAGATATCACATCTCATGCTATAGGAAGTGTCTCAGGATTGGAATGGGAAGGACTTGGATATCACATCTCATGCTATAGGGAGGCTCTCAAGTTTGATATTAGAAGCATTGTGATATCACATCTCATGCTATAGGAAGGGTCTCAGGATTGGAATGGGAAGGAGTTGGATATCACATCTCATGCTATAGGAAGGGTCTCAGGTTTGGTATAAGCAGTGAGATATCACATCGCATGCTGTAGGAAGGGTCTCAGGTTTGGTATTAGAAGCATTGAGATATCACATCTCATGCTATAGGAAGGATCTCAGGTTTGGTATTAGAAGTATTGAGATATCACATCTCATGCTATAGGAAGGGTCTCAGGATTGGAATGGGAAGGAGTTGGATATCACATATCATGCTAAAGGAAGGGTCTCAGGTTTGGTAGAAGCATTGAGATATCACATCTCATGCTATAGGAAGGGTCTCAGGATTGGAATGGGAAGGACTTAGATATCACATATCATGCTATAGGGAGGGTCTCAGTTTTGATATTAGAAGCATTGAGATATCACATCTCATGCTATCGGAAGTGTCTCAGGATTGGAATGGGAAGGAGCTGGATATCACATCTCATGCTAAAGGAAGAGTCTCAGGTTTGGAACGGGAAGGAGTTGGATATCACATCTTATGTTATAGGACGGGTCTCAGGTTTGTTATTAGAGGCATTGAGATATCACATCTCATGCTATAGGAAGGGTCTCAGGTTGGAATGGGAAGGAGTTGGATATCACATCTCATGCTATAGATAGGCTCTCAGGTTTGGAAAGGGAAGGAGTTGGATATCACATTTCATGTTAGAGGAAGGATCTCAGGTTTGGTATAAGCATTGAGATATCACATCTCTGCTATCGGAAGTGTCTCAGGATTGGAAATGGAAGGAGTTGGATATCCCATCTCATGTTATAGGACGGGTCTCAGGTTTGTTATTAGAGGCATTGAGATATCACATCTCATGCTATAGGAAGGGTCTCAGGTTGGAATGGGAAGGAGTTGGATATCACATCTCATGCTATAGATAGGCTCTCAGGTTTGGAAAGGGAAGGAGTTGGATATCACATTTCATGTTAGAGGAAGGATCTCAGGTTTGGTATTAGAGGCATTGAGATATCACATCTCATGCTATAGGAAGGGTCTCAGGTTGGAATGGGAAGGAGTTGGATATCACATCTCATGTTAAAGGGAGGGTCTCAGAATTGGAAGGGGAAGGATTTGGATATCACATCTCATGTTATAGGAAGGATCTCAGGTTTGGTATTAGAAGCATTGAGATATCACATCTCATGCTATCGGAAGGATCTCAGGTTTGGTATTAGAAGCATTGAGATATCACATCTCATGCTATCAGAAGGGTCTCAGGATTGGAATGGGAAGGAGATGGATATCACATCTCATGCTAAAGGGAGGGTCTCAGGTTTGGAAGGGGAAGGATTTGGATATCACATCTCATGTTATCGGAAGGATCTCAGGTTTGGTATTAGAAGTATTGAGATATCACATCTCATGCTATAGGAAGGGTCTCAGGGTTGGAAGGGGAAGGAGTTGGATATCACATTTCATGTAGAGGTAGGATCTCAGTTTTGGTATTAGAGGCATTGAGATATCACATCTCATGCTATCAGAAGGGTCTCAGGATTGGAATGGGAAGGACTTGGATATCACATCTCATGTTATAGGAAGGGTCTCAGGTTTGGTATTAGAAGCATTGAGATATCACATCTCATGCTATAGGAAGGGTCTCAGGAATGGAATGGGAAGGACTTGGATATCGCATCTCATGATAAAGGAAGGGTCTAAGGTTTGGAAGGGGAAGGATTTGGATATCACATCTCATGTTATTGGACCGGTCTCAGGTTTGGTATTAGAAGCATTGAGATATCAAGTCTCATGGTATAGGACGGGAGTTTGATATCACATCATGCCATGGTATGGGTCTCAGGTTTTGTAGAAGCATTGGGATATCACATCTCATGCTATCGGAAGGGTATCAGGATTGGATTTGGAAGGAGTTGGATATCCCATCTCATGCTATAGGAAGGGTCTCAGGTTGGAATGCGAAAGAGTTGGATATCACATCTCATGTTATAGGAAGGGTCTCAGGATTGGAATGGGAAGGACTTGGATATCACATCTCATGCTGTAGGAATGCTCTCAGGTTTGGAAAGGGAAGGAGTTGGATATCACATTTCATGTTAGAGGTAGGATCTCAGGTTTGGTATTAGAGGCATTGAGATATCACATCTCATGCTATCAGAAGGGTATCAGGATTGGAATGGGAAGGAGTTGGATATCACATCTCATGCTAAAGGGAGGGTCTCAGGTTTGGAAGGGAAAGGATTTGGATATCACATCTCATGTTATAGGAAGGATCTCAGGTTTGGTATTAGAAGCATTGAGATATCACATCTCATGCTATCGGAAGGATCTCAGGTTTGGTATTAGAAGCATTGAGATATCACATCTCATGCTATAGGACGGGTCTCAGGATTGGAATGGGAAGGAGTTGGATATCACATCTCATGCTAAAGGAAGGGTCTCAGTTTTGGTAGAAGCATTGCGATATCACATCTCATGCTATAGGAAGGGTCTGAGGATTGGAATGGGAAGGACTTAGATATCACATCTCATGCTATAGGGAGGGTCTCAGTTTTGATATTAGAAGCATTGAGATATCACATCTCATGCTATCGGAAGGGTCTCAGGGTTGGAATGGGAGGATTTGGATATCACATCTCATGCTATAGGAAGGGTTTCAGGTTTGGTAGAAGCATTGAGATATCACATCTCATGCTATAGGAAGAGTCTCAGGTTTGGGAAGGGAAGGATTTGGATTTCACATCTCATGTTATAGGATGGTTCTCATGTTTGGTTTTTGAAGCATTGAGATATCACATCTCATGCTATCGGTAGGGTCTCAGATTTGGTATTAGAAGCATTGAGATATCACATCTCATGCTATAGGATTGGGCTCCAGATTGGAGTGTGAAGGATTTGGAAATCACATCTCATGCTAAAGGAAGGGTCTCAGGTTTGGAATGGGAAGGAGTTGGATATGACATCTCTTGTTATAGGGAGGGTCTCAGGATTTGAATTGCAAGGGGTTGGATATCACATCTCATGCCGTAGGAAGGGTCTCAGGTTTGGTATAAGCATTGAGATATCACATCTCTGCTATCGGAAGGGTCTCAGGATTGGATTGGGAAGGAGTTGGATATCACATCTCATGTTATAGGAAGGGTCTCCGAATTGGAATGTGAAGGATTTGGATATCACATCTCATGCTAAAGGAAGGGTCTCAGGTTTGGAATGGGAAGGAGTTGAATATGACATCTCTTGTTATAGGGAGGGTCTCAGGATTTGAATGGCAAGGAGTTGGATATCACATCTCATGCCATAGGAAGGGTCTCAGGTTTGGTATAAGCATTGAGATATCACATCTCTGCTATCGGAAGGGTCTCAGGATTGTATTGGGAAGGAGTTGGATATCACATCTCATGCCATAGGAAGGGTCTCAGGTTTGGTAGAAGCATTGAGATATCACATCTCATGCTATAGGAAGGGTCTCAGGATTGGAATGGGAAGGACTTAGATATCACATATCATGCTATAGGGAGGGTTTCAGTTTTGATATTAGAAGCATTGAGATATCACATCTCATGCTATCGGAAGTGACTCAGGATTGGAATGCGAAGGAGCTGGATATCACATCTCATGCTAAAGGAAGGGTCTCAGGTTTGGAACGAAAAGGAGTTGGATATCCGATCTCATGTTATAGGAAGGGTCTCAGGTTTGGTATAAGCATTGAGATATCACATCTCTGCTATCGGAAGTGTCTCAGGATTGGAATGGGAAGGAATTGGATATCCCATCTCATGTTATAGGACGGGTCTCAGGATTGTTATTAGAATCATTGAGATATCATATTGCATGCTGTAGGAAGGGTCTAAGGATTGGAATGGGAAGGACTTGGATATCACATCTCATGCTATAGGAAGGGTCTCAGGTTTGGTATAAGCATTGAGATATCAAATCTCTTACTATAGGAAGGGTCTCAGGATTGGAATGGAAGGAGTTGGATATCACATCTCATGTTATAGGAAGGATCTCAGGTTTTGTATTAGAAGCATTGAGACATCAAATCTCATGCTATAGGAAGGGTCTCAGGATTGGAATGGGAAGGAGTTGGATATCACATCTCATACTATAGTTAGGGTCTCAGGTTTGGTATAAGCATTGAGATATCACATCTCATGCTATAGGAAGGGTCTCAGGATTGGAATGGGAAGGAGTTGTATATGACATCTCATGGCGTAGGAAGGGTCTCAGGTTTGGTATAAGCATTGAGATATCACATCTCTGCTATCGGAAGGGTCTCAGGATTGGAATGGGAAGGAGTTGGATATCCCATCTCATGTTATAGGAAGAGTCTCAGGTTTGGTATTAGAAGCATTGAGATATCACATCTCATGCTATAGGAAGTGTCTCAGGATTGGAATGGGAAGGACTTGGATATCACATCTCATGCTATAGGGAGGGTCTCAAGTTTGATATTAGAAGCATTGAGATATCACATCTCATGCTATAGGAAGGGTCTCAGGATTGGAATGGGAAGGAGTTGTATATGACATCTCATGCCGTAGGAAGGGTCTCAGGTTTGGTATAAGCATTGAGATATCACATCTCTGCTATCGGAAGGGTCTCAGGATTGGAATGGGAAGGAGTTGGATATCCCATCTCATGTTATAGGAAGAGTCTCAGGTTTGGTATTAGAGGCATTGAGATATCACATCTCATCCTGTAGGAAGTGTCTCAGGATTGGAATGGGAAGGACTTGGATATCACATCTCATGCTATAGGGAGGCTCTCAAGTTTGATATTAGAAGCACTGAGATATCACATCTCATGCTATAGGAAGGGTCTCAGGATTGGAATGGGAAGGAGTTGGATATCACATCTCATGCTATAGGAAGGGTCTCAGGTTTGGTATAAGCAGTGAGATATCACATCTCATGCTATAGGCAGTGTCTCAGTATTGGAATGGGAAGGAGTTGGATATCACATCTCATGTTATAGGAAGGATCTCAGGTTTGGTATAAACATTGAGATATCACATCTCTGCTATCGGAAGGGTCTCAGGATTGGAATGTAAGGAGTTGGATATTCTCATCTCATGTTATAGGAAGGGTCTCAGGTTTGGTATTAGAAGCATTGAGATATCACATCTCATGCTATAGGAAGGGTCTCAGGATTGGAATGGGAAGGACTTGGATATCACATCTCATGCTATAGGGAGGGTCTCAAGTTTGATATTAGAAGCATTGAGATATCACATCTCATGATATCGGAAGGGTCTCAGGATTGGAATGGGAAGGAGTTGGATATCACATCTCATGATAAAGGAAGGGTCTAAGGTTTGGAAGGGGAAGGATTTGGATATCACATCTCATGTTATAGGACGGGTCTCAGGTTTGGTATTAGAAGCATTGAGATAGCAAGTCTCATGGTATAGGAAGGGTCTCAGAATTGGAATGGGAAGGAGTTTGATATCACATCTCATGCCATAGTATGGGTCTCAGGTTTGGTAGAAGCATTGGGATATCACATCTCATGCTATCGGAATGGTATCAGGATTGGATTTGGAAGGAGTTGGATATCCCATCTCATGCTATAGGAAGGGTCTCAGGTTGGAAAGGGAAGGAGTTGGATATCACATCTCATGTTATAGGAAGGGTCTCAGGATTGGAATGGGAAGGACTTGGATATCACATCTCATGCTATAGGAAGGCTCTCAGGTTTGGAAGGGGAGAGAGTTGGATATCACATTTCATGTTAGAGGTAGGATCTCAGGTTTGGTATTAGAGGCATTGAGATATCACATCTCATGCTATCAGAAGGGTCTCAGGATTGGAATGGGAAGGACTTAGATATCACATATCATGCTATAGGGAGGGTCTCAGTTTTGATATTAGAAGCATTGAGATATCACATCTCATGCTATCGGAAGTGTCTCAGGATTGGAATGGGAAGGAGCTGGATATCACATCTCATGCTAAAGGAAGAGTCTCAGGTTTGGAACGGGAAGGAGTTGGATATCACATCTCATGTTATAGGAAGGGTCTCAGGTTTGGTATAAGCATTGAGATATCACATCTCTGCTATCGGAAGTGTCTCAGGATTGGAATGGGAAGGAGTTGGATATCACATCTCATGTTAAAGGGAGGGTCTCAGAATTGGAAGGGGAAGGATTTGGATATCACATCTCATGTTATAGGAAGGATCTCAGGTTTGGTATTAGAAGCATTGAGATATCACATCTCATGCTATCGGAAGGATCTCAGGTTTGGTATTAGAAGCATTGAGATATCACATCCCATGCTATCAGAAGGGTCTCAGGATTGGAATGGGAAGGAGTTGGATATCACATCTCATGCTAAAATGGAGGGTCTCAGGTTTGGAAGGGGAAGGATTTGGATATCACATCTCATGTTATCGGAAGGATCTCAGGTTTGGTATTAGAAGTATTGAGATATCACATCTCATGCTATAGGAAGGGTCTCAGGATTAGAATGGGAAGGAGTTGGATATCACATCTCATGCTAAAGGAAGGGTCTCAGGTTTGGTAGAAGCATTGAGATATCACATCTAATGCTATAGGAAGGGTCTCAGGATTGGAATGGGAAGGACTTAGATATCACATATCATGCTATAGGGAGGGTCTCAGTTTTGATATTAGAAGCATTGAGATATCACATCTCATGCTATCGGAAGTGTCTCAGGATTGGAATGGGAAGGACTTGGATATCACATCTCATGCTATAGATAGGCTCTCAGGTTTGGAAAGGGAAGGAGTTGGATATCACATTTCATGTTAGAGGAAGGATCTCAGGTTTGGTATTAGAGGCATTGAGATATCACATCTCATGCTATAGGAAGGGTCTCAGGTTGGAATGGGAAGGAGTTGGATATCACATCTCATGTTAAAGGGAGGGTCTCAGAATTGGAAGGGGAAGGATTTGGATATCACATCTCATGTTATAGGAAGGATCTCAGGTTTGGTATTAGAAGCATTGAGATATCACATCTCATGCTATCGGAAGGATCTCAGGTTTGGTATTAGAAGCATTGAGATATCACATCCCATGCTATCAGAAGGGTCTCAGGATTGGAATGGGAAGGAGTTGGATATCACATCTCATGCTAAAATGGAGGGTCTCAGGTTTGGAAGGGGAAGGATTTGGATATCACATCTCATGTTATCGGAAGGATCTCAGGTTTGGTATTAGAAGTATTGAGATATCACATCTCATGCTATAGGAAGGGTCTCAGGATTAGAATGGGAAGGAGTTGGATATCACATCTCATGCTAAAGGAAGGGTCTCAGGTTTGGTAGAAGCATTGAGATATCACATCTAATGCTATAGGAAGGGTCTCAGGATTGGAATGGGAAGGACTTAGATATCACATATCATGCTATAGGGAGGGTTTCCGTTTTGATATTAGAAGCATTGAGATATCACATCTCATGCTATCGGAAGTGTCTCAGGATTGGAATGGGAAGGAGCTGGATATCACATCTCATGCTAAAGGAAGGGTCTCAGGTTTGGAACGGGAAGGAGTTGGATATCCGATCTCATGTTATAGGAAGGGTCTAAGGTCTGGTATAAGCATTGAGATATCACATCTCTGCTATCGGAAGTGTCTCAGGATTGGAATGGGAAGGAGTTGGATATCCCATCTCATGTTATAGGAAGGGTCTCAGGTTTGGTATAAGCATTGAGATATCACATCTCATGCTATAGGAAGGGTCTCAGGATTGGAATGGGAAGTAGTTGGATATCACATCTCATGCTATAGGAAGGGTCTCAGGTTTGGTATAAGCATTGAGATATCACATCTCATGCTATAGGAAGGGTCTCAGGATTGGAATGGGAAGGAGTTGTATATGACATCTCATGCCGTAGGAAGGGTCTCAGGTTTGGTATAAGCATTGAGATATCACATCTCATGCTATAGGAAGGGTCTCAGGATTGGAATGGGAAGGAGTTGGATATCACATCTCATGCTATAGGAAGGGTCTCAGGTTTGGTATAAGCATTGAGATATCACATTTCATGCTATAGGAAGGGTCTCAGGATTGGAATGGGAAGGAGTTGTATATGACATCTCATGCCGTAGGAAGGGTCTCAGGTTTGGTATAAGCATTGAGATATCACATCTCTGCTATCGCAAGGGTCTCTGGATTTGAATGGGAAGGAGTTGGATATCCCATCTCATGTTATAGGAAGAGTCTCAGGTTTGGTATTAGAAGCATTGAGATATCACATCTCATGCTATAGGAAGTGTCTCAGGATTGGAATGGGAAGGACTTGGATATCACATCTCATGCTATAGGGAGGCTCTCAAGTTTGATATTAGAAGCATTGAGATATCACATCTCATGCTATAGGAAGGGTCTCAGGATTGGAATGGGAAGGAGTTGGATATCACATCTCATGCTATAGGAAGGGTCTCAGGTTTGGTATAAGCAGTGAGATATCACATCGCATGCTGTAGGAAGGGTCTCAGGTTTGGTATTAGAAGCATTGAGATATCACATCTCATGCTATAGGAAGGATCTCAGGTTTGGTATTAGAAGTATTGAGATATCACATCTCATGCTATAGGAAGGGTCTCAGGATTGGAATGGGAAGGAGTTGGATATCACATATCATGCTAAAGGAAGGGTCTCAGGTTTGGTAGAAGCATTGAGATATCACATCTCATGCTATAGGAAGGGTCTCAGGATTGGAATGGGAAGGACTTAGATATCACATATCATGCTATAGGGAGGGTCTCAGTTTTGATATTAGAAGCATTGAGATATCACATCTCATGCTATCGGAAGTGTCTCAGGATTGGAATGGGAAGGAGCTGGATATCACATCTCATGCTAAAGGAAGAGTCTCAGGTTTGGAACGGGAAGGAGTTGGATATCACATCTTATGTTATAGGAAGGGTCTCAGGTTTGGTATAAGCATTGAGATATCACATCTCTGCTATCGGAAGTGTCTCAGGATTGGAAATGGAAGGAGTTGGATATCCCATCTCATGTTATAGGATGGGTCGCAGGTTTGTTATTAGAATCATTGAGATATCATATTGCATGCTGTAGGAAGGGTCTAAGGATTGGAATGGGAAGGACTTGGATATCACATCTCATGCTATAGATAGGCTCTCAGGTTCGGAAAGGGAAGGAGTTGGATATCACATTTCATGTTAGAGGAAGGATCTCAGGTTTGGTATTAGAGGCATTGAGATATCACATCTCATGCTATAGGAAGGGTCTCAGGTTGGAATGGGAAGGAGTTGGATATCACATCTCATGTTAAAGGGAGGGTCTCAGAATTGGAAGGGGAAGGATTTGGATATCACATCTCATGTTATAGGAAGGATCTCAGGTTTGGTATTAGAAGCATTGAGATATCACATCTCATGCTATCGGAAGGATCTCAGGTTTGGTATTAGAAGCATTGAGATATCACATCTCATGCTATCAGAAGGGTCTCAGGATTGGAATGGGAAGGAGATGGATATCACATCTCATGCTAAAGGGAGGGTCTCAGGTTTGGAAGGGGAAGGATTTGGATATCACATCTCATGTTATCGGAAGGATCTCAGGTTTGGTATTAGAAGTATTGAGATATCACATCTCATGCTATAGGAAGGGTCTCAGGATTGGAATGGGAAGGAGTTGGATATCACATCTCGTGCTAAAGGAAGGGTCTCAGGTTTGGTAGAAGCATTGAGATATCACATCTCATGCTATAGGAAGTGTCTCAGGATTGGAATGGGAAGGAGCTGGATATCACATCTCATGCTAAAGGAAGGGTCTCAGGTTTGGAACGGGAAGGAGTTGGATATCCGATCTCATGTTATAGGAAGGGTCTAAGGTCTGGTATAAGCATTGAGATATCACATCTCTGCTATCGGAAGTGTCTCAGGATTGGAATGGGAAGGAGTTGGATATCCGATCTCATGCTATCGGAAGGATCTCAGGTTTGGTATTAGAAGCATTGAGATATCACATCTCATGCTATAGGAAGGGTCTCAGGATTGGAATGGGAAGGACTTAGATATCACATATCATGCTATAGGGAGGGTTTCCGTTTTGATATTAGAAGCATTGAGATATCACATCTCATGCTATCGGAAGTGTCTCAGGATTGGAATGGGAAGGAGCTGGATATCACATCTCATGCTAAAGGAAGGGTCTCAGGTTTGGAACGGGAAGGAGTTGGATATCCGATCTCATGTTATAGGAAGGGTCTAAGGTCTGGTATAAGCATTGAGATATCACATCTCTGCTATGGGAAGTGTCTCAGGATTGGAATGGGAAGGAGTTGGATATCCCATCTCATGTTATAGGAAGGGTCTCAGGTTTGGTATAAGCATTGAGATATCACATCTCATGCTATAGGAAGGGTCTCAGGTTGGAATGGGAAGGAGTTGGATATCACATCTCATGTTAAAGGGAGGGTCTCAGAATTGGAAGGGGAAGGATTTGGATATCACATCTCATGTTATAGGAAGGATCTCAGGTTTGGTATTAGAAGCATTGAGATATCACATCTCATGCTATCGGAAGGATCTCAGGTTTGGTATTAGAAGCATTGAGATATCACATCTCATGCTATCAGAAGGGTCTCAGGATTGGAATGGGAAGGAGTTGGATATCACATCTCATGCTAAAGGGAGGGTCTCAGGTTTGGAAGGGGAAGGATTTGGATATCACATCTCATGTTATCGGAAGGATTTCAGGTTTGGTATTAGAAGTATTGAGATATCACATCTCATGCTATAGGAAGGGTCTCAGGATTGGAATGGGAAGGAGTTGGATATCACATCTCATGCTAAAGGAAGGGTCTCACGTTTGGTAGAAGCATTGAGATATCACATCTCATGCTATAGGAAGGGTCTCAGGATTGGAATGGGAAGGAGGTGGATATCACATCTCATGCTATAGGAAGGGTCTCAGGTTTGGTATAAGCATTGAGATATCACATCCCATGCTATAGGAAGGGTCTCAGGATTGGAATGGGAAGGAGCTGGATATCACATCTCATGCTAAAGGAAGGGTCTCAGGTTTGGAACGGGAAGGAGTTGGATATCCGATCTCATGTTATAGGAAGGGTCTAAGGTCTGGTATAAGCATTGAGATATCACATCTCTGCTATCGGAAGTGTCTCAGGATTGGAATGGGAAGGAGTTGGATATCCCATCTCATGTTATAGGAAGGGTCTCAGGTTTGGTATAAGCATTGAGATATCACATCTCATGCTATAGGAAGGGTCTCAGGATTGGAATGGGAAGTAGTTGGATATCACATCTCATGCTATAGGAAGGGTCTCAGGTTTGGTATAAGCATTGAGATATCACATCTCATGCTATAGGAAGGGTCTCAGGATTGGAATGGGAAGGAGTTGTATATGACATCTCATGCCGTAGGAATGGTCTCAGGTTTGGTATAAGCATTGAGATATCACATCTCATGCTATAGGAAGGGTCTCAGGATTGGAATGGGAAGGAGTTGGATATCACATCTCATGCTATAGGAAGGGTCTCAGGTTTGGTATAAGCATTGAGATATCACATCTCATGCTATAGGAAGGGTCTCAGGATTGGAATGGGAAGGAGTTGTATATGACATCTCATGCCGTAGGAAGGGTCTCAGGTTTGGTATAAGCATTGAGATATCACATCTCTGCTATCGCAAGGGTCTCTGGATTTGAATGGGAAGGAGTTGGATATCCCATCTCATGTTATAGGAAGAGTCTCAGGTTTGGTATTAGAAGCATTGAGATATCACATCTCATGCTATAGGAAGTGTCTCAGGATTGGAATGGGAAGGACTTGGATATCACATCTCATGCTATAGGGAGGCTCTCAAGTTTGATATTAGAAGCATTGAGATATCACATCTCATGCTATAGGAAGGGTCTCAGGATTGGAATGGGAAGGAGTTGGATATCACATCTCATGCTATAGGAAGGGTCTCAGGTTTGGTATAAGCAGTGAGATATCACATCGCATGCTGTAGGAAGGGTCTCAGGTTTGGTATTAGAAGCATTGAGATATCACATCGCATGCTATAGGAAGGATCTCAGGTTTGGTATTAGAAGTATTGAGATATCACATCTCATGCTATAGGAAGGGTCTCAGGATTGGAATGGGAAGGAGTTGGATATCACATATCATGCTAAAGGAAGGGTCTCAGGTTTGGTAGAAGCATTGAGATATCACATCTCATGCTATAGGAAGGGTCTCAGGATTGGAATGGGAAGGACTTAGATATCACATATCATGCTATAGGGAGGGTCTCAGTTTTGATATTAGAAGCATTGAGATATCACATCTCATGCTATCGGAAGTGTCTCAGGATTGGAATGGGAAGGAGCTGGATATCACATCTCATGCTAAAGGAAGAGTCTCAGGTTTGGAACGGGAAGGAGTTGGATATCACATCTTATGTTATAGGAAGGGTCTCAGGTTTGGTATAAGCATTGAGATATCACATCTCTGCTATCGGAAGTGTCTCAGGATTGGAAATGGAAGGAGTTGGATATCCCATCTCATGTTATAGGACGGGTCTCAGGTTTGTTATTAGAATCATTGAGATATCATATTGCATGCTGTAGGAAGGGTCTAAGGATTGGAATGGGAAGGACTTGGATATCACATCTCATGCTATAGATAGGCTCTCAGGTTTGGAAAGGGAAGGAGTTGGATATCACATTTCATGTTAGAGGAAGGATCTCAGGTTTGGTATTAGAGGCATTGAGATATCACATCTCATGCTATAGGAAGGGTCTCAGGTTGGAATGGGAAGGAGTTGGATATCACATCTCATGTTAAAGGGAGGGTCTCAGAATTGGAAGGGGAAGGATTTGGATATCACATCTCATGTTATAGGAAGGATCTCAGGTTTGGTATTAGAAGCATTGAGATATCACATCTCATGCTATCGGAAGGATCTCAGGTTTGGTATTAGAAGCATTGAGATATCACATCTCATGCTATCAGAAGGGTCTCAGGATTGGAATGGGAAGGAGATGGATATCACATCTCATGCTAAAGGGAGGGTCTCAGGTTTGGAAGGGGAAGGATTTGGATATCACATCTCATGTTATCGGAAGGATCTCAGGTTTGGTATTAGAAGTATTGAGATATCACATCTCATGCTATAGGAAGGGTCTCAGGATTGGAATGGGAAGGAGCTGGATATCACATCTCATGCTAAAGGAAGGGTCTCAGGTTTGGTAGAAGCATTGATATATCACATCTCATGCTATAGGAAGTGTCTCAGGATTGGAATGGGAAGGAGCTGGATATCACATCTCATGCTAAAGGAAGGGTCTCAGGTTTGGAACGGGAAGGAGTTGGATATCCGATCTCATGTTATAGGAAGGGTCTAAGGTCTGGTATAAGCATTGAGATATCACATCTCTGCTATCGGAAGTGTCTCAGGATTGGAATGGGAAGGAGTTGGATATCACATCTCATGCTATAGGGAGGCTCTCAAGTTTGATATTAGAAGCATTGTGATATCACATCTCATGCTATAGGAAGGGTCTCAGGATTGGAATGGGAAGGAGTTGGATATCACATCTCATGCTATAGGAAGGGTCTCAGGTTTGGTATAAGCAGTGAGATATCACATCGCATGCTGTAGGAAGGGTCTCAGGTTTGGTATTAGAAGCATTGAGATATCACATCTCATGCTATAGGAAGGATCTCAGGTTTGGTATTAGAAGTATTGAGATATCACATCTCATGCTATAGGAAGGGTCTCAGGATTGGAATGGGAAGGAGTTGGATATCACATATCATGCTAAAGGAAGGGTCTCAGGTTTGGTAGAAGCATTGAGATATCACATCTCATGCTATAGGAAGGGTCTCAGGATTGGAATGGGAAGGACTTAGATATCACATATCATGCTATAGGGAGGGTCTCAGTTTTGATATTAGAAGCATTGAGATATCACATCTCATGCTATCGGAAGTGTCTCAGGATTGGAATGGGAAGGAGCTGGATATCACATCTCATGCTAAAGGAAGAGTCTCAGGTTTGGAACGGGAAGGAGTTGGATATCACATCTTATGTTATAGGACAGGTCTCAGGTTTGTTATTAGAGGCATTGAGATATCACATCTCATGCTATAGGAAGGGTCTCAGGTTGGAATGGGAAGGAGTTGGATATCACATCTCATGCTATAGATAGGCTCTCAGGTTTGGAAAGGGAAGGAGTTGGATATCACATTTCATGTTAGAGGAAGGATCTCAGGTTTGGTATAAGCATTGAGATATCACATCTCTGCTATCGGAAGTGTCTCAGGATTGGAAATGGAAGGAGTTGGATATCCCATCTCATGTTATAGGACGGGTCTCAGGTTTGTTATTAGAGGCATTGAGATATCACATCTCATGCTATAGGAAGGGTCTCAGGTTGGAATGGGAAGGAGTTGGATATCACATCTCATGCTATAGATAGGCTCTCAGGTTTGGAAAGGGAAGGAGTTGGATATCACATTTCATGTTAGAGGAAGGATCTCAGGTTTGGTATTAGAGGCATTGAGATATCACATCTCATGCTATAGGAAGGGTCTCAGGTTGGAATGGGAAGGAGTTGGATATCACATCTCATGTTAAAGGGAGGGTCTCAGAATTGGAAGGGGAAGGATTTGGATATCACATCTCATGTTATAGGAAGGATCTCAGGTTTGGTATTAGAAGCATTGAGATATCACATCTCATGCTATCGGAAGGATCTCAGGTTTGGTATTAGAAGCATTGAGATATCACATCTCATGCTATCAGAAGGGTCTCAGGATTGGAATGGGAAGGAGATGGATATCACATCTCATGCTAAAGGGAGGGTCTCAGGTTTGGAAGGGGAAGGATTTGGATATCACATCTCATGTTATCGGAAGGATCTCAGGTTTGGTATTAGAAGTATTGAGATATCACATCTCATGCTATAGGAAGGGTCTCAGGATTGGAATGGGAAGGAGTTGGATATCACATCTCATGCTAAAGGAAGGGTCTCAGGTTTGGTAGAAGCATTGAGATATCACATCTCATGCTATAGGAAGTGTCTCAGGATTGGAATGGGAAGGAGCTGGATATCACATCTCATGCTAAAGGAAGGGTCTCAGGTTTGGAACGGGAAGGAGTTGGATATCCGATCTCATGTTATAGGAAGGGTCTAAGGTCTGGTATAAGCATTGAGATATCACATCTCTGCTATCGGAAGTGTCTCAGGATTGGAATGGGAAGGAGTTGGATATCCGATCTCATGCTATCGGAAGGATCTCAGGTTTGGTATTAGAAGCATTGAGATATCACATCTCATGCTATAGGAAGGGTCTCAGGTTTGGAATGGGAAGGACTTAGATATCACATATCATGCTATAGGGAGGGTTTCCGTTTTGATATTAGAAGCATTGAGATATCACATCTCATGCTATCGGAAGTGTCTCAGGATTGGAATGGGAAGGAGCTGGATATCACATCTCATGCTAAAGGAAGGGTCTCAGGTTTGGAACGGGAAGGAGTTGGATATCCGATCTCATGTTATAGGAAGGGTCTAAGGTCTGGTATAAGCATTGAGATATCACATCTCTGCTATGGGAAGTGTCTCAGGATTGGAATGGGAAGGAGTTGGATATCCCATCTCATGTTATAGGAAGGGTCTCAGGTTTGGTATAAGCATTGAGATATCACATCTCATGCTATAGGAAGGGTCTCAGGTTGGAATGGGAAGGAGTTGGATATCACATCTCATGTTAAAGGGAGGGTCTCAGAATTGGAAGGGGAAGGATTTGGATATCACATCTCATGTTATAGGAAGGATCTCAGGTTTGGTATTAGAAGCATTGAGATATCACATCTCATGCTATCGGAAGGATCTCAGGTTTGGTATTAGAAGCATTGAGATATCACATCTCATGCTATCAGAAGGGTCTCAGGATTGGAATGGGAAGGAGTTGGATATCACATCTCATGCTAAAGGGAGGGTCTCAGGTTTGGAAGGGGAAGGATTTGGATATCACATCTCATGTTATCGGAAGGATTTCAGGTTTGGTATTAGAAGTATTGAGATATCACATCTCATGCTATAGGAAGGGTCTCAGGATTGGAATGGGAAGGAGTTGGATATCACATCTCATGCTATAGGAAGGGTCTCAGGTTTGGTATAAGCATTGAGATATCACATCTCATGCTATAGGAAGGGTCTCAGGATTGGAATGGGAAGGAGTTGTATATGACATCTCATGCCGTAGGAAGGGTCTCAGGTTTGGTATAAGCATTGAGATATCACATCTCTGCTATCGCAAGGGTCTCTGGATTTGAATGGGAAGGAGTTGGATATCCCATCTCATGTTATAGGAAGAGTCTCAGGTTTGGTATTAGAAGCATTGAGATATCACATCTCATGCTATAGGAAGTGTCTCAGGATTGGAATGGGAAGGACTTGGATATCACATCTCATGCTATAGGGAGGCTCTCAAGTTTGATATTAGAAGCATTGAGATATCACATCTCATGCTATAGGAAGGGTCTCAGGATTGGAATGGGAAGGAGTTGGATATCACATCTCATGCTATAGGAAGGGTCTCAGGTTTGGTATAAGCAGTGAGATATCACATCGCATGCTGTAGGAAGGGTCTCAGGTTTGGTATTAGAAGCATTGAGATATCACATCGCATGCTATAGGAAGGATCTCAGGTTTGGTATTAGAAGTATTGAGATATCACATCTCATGCTATAGGAAGGGTCTCAGGATTGGAATGGGAAGGAGTTGGATATCACATATCATGCTAAAGGAAGGGTCTCAGGTTTGGTAGAAGCATTGAGATATCACATCTCATGCTATAGGAAGGGTCTCAGGATTGGAATGGGAAGGACTTAGATATCACATATCATGCTATAGGGAGGGTCTCAGTTTTGATATTAGAAGCATTGAGATATCACATCTCATGCTATCGGAAGTGTCTCAGGATTGGAATGGGAAGGAGCTGGATATCACATCTCATGCTAAAGGAAGAGTCTCAGGTTTGGAACGGGAAGGAGTTGGATATCACATCTTATGTTATAGGAAGGGTCTCAGGTTTGGTATAAGCATTGAGATATCACATCTCTGCTATCGGAAGTGTCTCAGGATTGGAAATGGAAGGAGTTGGATATCCCATCTCATGTTATAGGACGGGTCTCAGGTTTGTTATTAGAATCATTGAGATATCATATTGCATGCTATAGGAAGGGTCTAAGGATTGGAATGGGAAGGACTTGGATATCACATCTCATGCTATAGATAGGCTCTCAGGTTTGGAAAGGGAAGGAGTTGGATATCACATTTCATGTTAGAGGAAGGATCTCAGGTTTGGTATTAGAGGCATTGAGATATCACATCTCATGCTATAGGAAGGGTCTCAGGTTGGAATGGGAAGGAGTTGGATATCACATCTCATGTTAAAGGGAGGGTCTCAGAATTGGAAGGGGAAGGATTTGGATATCACATCTCATGTTATAGGAAGGATCTCAGGTTTGGTATTAGAAGCATTGAGATATCACATCTCATGCTATCGGAAGGATCTCAGGTTTGGTATTAGAAGCATTGAGATATCACATCTCATGCTATCAGAAGGGTCTCAGGATTGGAATGGGAAGGAGATGGATATCACATCTCATGCTAAAGGGAGGGTCTCAGGTTTGGAAGGGGAAGGATTTGGATATCACATCTCATGTTATCGGAAGGATCTCAGGTTTGGTATTAGAAGTATTGAGATATCACATCTCATGCTATAGGAAGGGTCTCAGGATTGGAATGGGAAGGAGTTGGATATCACATCTCATGCTAAAGGAAGGGTCTCAGGTTTGGTAGAAGCATTGATATATCACATCTCATGCTATAGGAAGTGTCTCAGGATTGGAATGGGAAGGAGCTGGATATCACATCTCATGCTAAAGGAAGGGTCTCAGGTTTGGAACGGGAAGGAGTTGGATATCCGATCTCATGTTATAGGAAGGGTCTAAGGTCTGGTATAAGCATTGAGATATCACATCTCTGCTATCGGAAGTGTCTCAGGATTGGAATGGGAAGGAGTTGGATATCCGATCTCATGCTATCGGAAGGATCTCAGGTTTGGTATTAGAAGCATTGAGATATCACATCTCATGCTATAGGAAGGGTCTCAGGATTGGAATGGGAAGGACTTAGATATCACATATCATGCTATAGGGAGGGTTTCCGTTTTGATATTAGAAGCATTGAGATATCACATCTCATGCTATCGGAAGTGTCTCAGGATTGGAATGGGAAGGAGCTGGATATCACATCTCATGCTAAAGGAAGGGTCTCAGGTTTGGAACGGGAAGGAGTTGGATATCCGATCTCATGTTATAGGAAGGGTCTAAGGTCTGGTATAAGCATTGAGATATCACATCTCTGCTATGGGAAGTGTCTCAGGATTGGAATGGGAAGGAGTTGGATATCCCATCTCATGTTATAGGAAGGGTCTCAGGTTTGGTATAAGCATTGAGATATCACATTTCATGCTATAGGAAGGGTCTCAGGTTGGAATGGGAAGGAGTTGGATATCACATCTCATGTTAAAGGGAGGGTCTCAGAATTGGAAGGGGAAGGATTTGGATATCACATCTCATGTTATAGGAAGGATCTCAGGTTTGGTATTAGAAGCATTGAGATATCACATCTCATGCTATCGGAAGGATCTCAGGTTTGGTATTAGAAGCATTGAGATATCACATCTCATGCTATCAGAAGGGTCTCAGGATTGGAATGGGAAGGAGTTGGATATCACATCTCATGCTAAAGGGAGGGTCTCAGTTTTGGAAGGGGAAGGATTTGGATATCACATCTCATGCTAAAGGAAGGGTCTCAGGTTTGGTAGAAGCATTGAGATATCACATCTCATGCTATAGGAAGGGTCTCAGGATTGGAATGGGAAGGAGGTGGATATCACATCTCATGCTATAGGAAGGGTCTCAGGTTTGGTATAAGCATTGAGATATCACATCTCATGCTATAGGAAGGGTCTCAGGATTGGAATGGGAAGGAGCTGGATATCACATCTCATGCTAAAGGAAGGGTCTCAGGTTTGGAACGGGAAGGAGTTGGATATCCGATCTCATGTTATAGGAAGGGTCTAAGGTCTGGTATAAGCATTGAGATATCACATCTCTGCTATCGGAAGTGTCTCAGGATTGGAATGGGAAGGAGTTGGATATCCCATCTCATGTTATAGGAAGGGTCTCAGGTTTGGTATAAGCATTGAGATATCACATCTCATGCTATAGGAAGGGTCTCAGGATTGGAATGGGAAGTAGTTGGATATCACATCTCATGCTATAGGAAGGGTCTCAGGTTTGGTATAAGCATTGAGATATCACATCTCATGCTATAGGAAGGGTCTCAGGATTGGAATGGGAAGGAGTTGTATATGACATCTCATGCCGTAGGAATGGTCTCAGGTTTGGTATAAGCATTGAGATATCACATCTCATGCTATAGGAAGGGTCTCAGGATTGGAATGGGAAGGAGTTGGATATCACATCTCATGCTATAGGAAGGGTCTCAGGTTTGGTATAAGCATTGAGATATCACATCTCATGCTATAGGAAGGGTCTCAGGATTGGAATGGGAAGGAGTTGTATATGACATCTCATGCCGTAGGAAGGGTCTCAGGTTTGGTATAAGCATTGAGATATCACATCTCTGCTATCGCAAGGGTCTCTGGATTTGAATGGGAAGGAGTTGGATATCCCATCTCATGTTATAGGAAGAGTCTCAGGTTTGGTATTAGAAGCATTGAGATATCACATCTCATGCTATAGGAAGTGTCTCAGGATTGGAATGGGAAGGACTTGGATATCACATCTCATGCTATAGGGAGGCTCTCAAGTTTGATATTAGAAGCATTGTGATATCACATCTCATGCTATAGGAAGGGTCTCAGGATTGGAATGGGAAGGAGTTGGATATCACATCTCATGCTATAGGAAGGGTCTCAGGTTTGGTATAAGCAGTGAGATATCACATCGCATGCTGTAGGAAGGGTCTCAGGTTTGGTATTAGAAGCATTGAGATATCACATCTCATGCTATAGGAAGGATCTCAGGTTTGGTATTAGAAGTATTGAGATATCACATCTCATGCTATAGGAAGGGTCTCAGGATTGGAATGGGAAGGAGTTGGATATCACATATCATGCTAAAGGAAGGGTCTCAGGTTTGGTAGAAGCATTGAGATATCACATCTCATGCTATAGGAAGGGTCTCAGGATTGGAATGGGAAGGACTTAGATATCACATATCATGCTATAGGGAGGGTCTCAGTTTTGATATTAGAAGCATTGAGATATCACATCTCATGCTATCGGAAGTGTCTCAGGATTGGAATGGGAAGGAGCTGGATATCACATCTCATGCTAAAGGAAGAGTCTCAGGTTTGGAACGGGAAGGAGTTGGATATCACATCTTATGTTATAGGACAGGTCTCAGGTTTGTTATTAGAGGCATTGAGATATCACATCTCATGCTATAGGAAGGGTCTCAGGTTGGAATGGGAAGGAGTTGGATATCACATCTCATGCTATAGATAGGCTCTCAGGTTTGGAAAGGGAAGGAGTTGGATATCACATTTCATGTTAGAGGAAGGATCTCAGGTTTGGTATAAGCATTGAGATATCACATCTCTGCTATCGGAAGTGTCTCAGGATTGGAAATGGAAGGAGTTGGATATCCCATCTCATGTTATAGGACGGGTCTCAGGTTTGTTATTAGAGGCATTGAGATATCACATCTCATGCTATAGGAAGGGTCTCAGGTTGGAATGGGAAGGAGTTGGATATCACATCTCATGCTATAGATAGGCTCTCAGGTTTGGAAAGGGAAGGAGTTGGATATCACATTTCATGTTAGAGGAAGGATCTCAGGTTTGGTATTAGAGGCATTGAGATATCACATCTCATGCTATAGGAAGGGTCTCAGGTTGGAATGGGAAGGAGTTGGATATCACATCTCATGTTAAAGGGAGGGTCTCAGAATTGGAAGGGGAAGGATTTGGATATCACATCTCATGTTATAGGAAGGATCTCAGGTTTGGTATTAGAAGCATTGAGATATCACATCTCATGCTATCGGAAGGATCTCAGGTTTGGTATTAGAAGCATTGAGATATCACATCTCATGCTATCAGAAGGGTCTCAGGATTGGAATGGGAAGGAGATGGATATCACATCTCATGCTAAAGGGAGGGTCTCAGGTTTGGAAGGGGAAGGATTTGGATATCACATCTCATGTTATCGGAAGGATCTCAGGTTTGGTATTAGAAGTATTGAGATATCACATCTCATGCTATAGGAAGGGTCTCAGGATTGGAATGGGAAGGAGTTGGATATCACATCTCATGCTAAAGTAAGGGTCTCAGGTTTGGTAGAAGCATTGAGATATCACATCTCATGCTATAGGAAGTGTCTCAGGATTGGAATGGGAAGGAGCTGGATATCACATCTCATGCTAAAGGAAGGGTCTCAGGTTTGGAACGGGAAGGAGTTGGATATCCGATCTCATGTTATAGGAAGGGTCTAAGGTCTGGTATAAGCATTGAGATATCACATCTCTGCTATCGGAAGTGTCTCAGGATTGGAATGGGAAGGAGTTGGATATCCGATCTCATGCTATCGGAAGGATCTCAGGTTTGGTATTAGAAGCATTGAGATATCACATCTCATGCTATAGGAAGGGTCTCAGGTTTGGAATGGGAAGGACTTAGATATCACATATCATGCTATAGGGAGGGTTTCCGTTTTGATATTAGAAGCATTGAGATATCACATCTCATGCTATCGGAAGTGTCTCAGGATTGGAATGGGAAGGAGCTGGATATCACATCTCATGCTAAAGGAAGGGTCTCAGGTTTGGAACGGGAAGGAGTTGGATATCCGATCTCATGTTATAGGAAGGGTCTAAGGTCTGGTATAAGCATTGAGATATCACATCTCTGCTATGGGAAGTGTCTCAGGATTGGAATGGGAAGGAGTTGGATATCCCATCTCATGTTATAGGAAGGGTCTCAGGTTTGGTATAAGCATTGAGATATCACATCTCATGCTATAGGAAGGGTCTCAGGTTGGAATGGGAAGGAGTTGGATATCACATCTCATGTTAAAGGGAGGGTCTCAGAATTGGAAGGGGAAGGATTTGGATATCACATCTCATGTTATAGGAAGGATCTCAGGTTTGGTATTAGAAGCATTGAGATATCACATCTCATGCTATCGGAAGGATCTCAGGTTTGGTATTAGAAGCATTGAGATATCACATCTCATGCTATCAGAAGGGTCTCAGGATTGGAATGGGAAGGAGTTGGATATCACATCTCATGCTAAAGGGAGGGTCTCAGGTTTGGAAGGGGAAGGATTTGGATATCACATCTCATGTTATCGGAAGGATTTCAGGTTTGGTATTAGAAGTATTGAGATATCACATCTCATGCTATAGGAAGGGTCTGAGGATTGGAATGGGAAGGAGTTGGATATCACATCTCATGCTAAAGGAAGGGTCTCAGGTTTGGTAGAAGCATTGAGATATCACATCTCATGCTATAGGAAGGGTCTCAGGATTGGAATGGGAAGGACTTAGATATCACATATCATGCTATAGGGAGGGTTTCTGTTTTGATATTAGAAGCATTGAGATATCACATCTCATGCTAAAGGGAGGGTCTCAGGATTGGAATGGGAAGGAGCTGGATATCACATCTCATGCTAAAGGAAGGGTCTCAGGTTTGGAACGGGAAGGAGTTGGATATCCGATCTCATGTTATAGGAAGGGTCTAAGGTCTGGTATAAGCATTGAGATATCACATCTCTGCTATCGGAAGTGTCTCAGGATTGGAATGGGAAGGAGTTGGATATCACATATCATGCTAAAGGAAGGGTCTCAGGTTTGGTAGAAGCATTGAGATATCACATCTCATGCTATAGGAAGGGTCTCAGGATTGGAATGGGAAGGACTTAGATATCACATATCATGCTTTAGGGAGGGTCTCAGTTTTGATATTAGAAGCATTGAGATATCACATCTCATGCTATCGGAAGTGTCTCAGGATTGGAATGGGAAGGATCTGGATATCACATCTCATGCTAAAGGAAGAGTCTCAGGTTTGAAACGGGAAGGAGTTGGATATCACATCTTATGTTATAGGAAGGGTCTCAGGTTTGGTATAAGCATTGAGATATCACATCTCTGCTATCGGAAGTGTCTCAGGATTGGAAATGGAAGGAGTTGGATATCCCATCTCATGTTATAGGACGGGTCTCAGGTTTGTTATTAGAGGCATTGAGATATCACATCTCATGCTATAGGAAGGGTCTCAGGTTGGAATGGAAAGGAGTTGGATATCACATCTCATGCTATAGATAGGCTCTCAGGTTTGGAAAGGGAAGGAGTTGGATATCACATTTCATGTTAGAGGAAGGATCTCAGGTTTGGTATTAGAGGCATTGAGATATCACATCTCATGCTATAGGAAGGGTCTCAGGTTGGAATGGGAAGGAGTTGGATATCACATCTCATGTTAAAGGGAGGGTCTCAGAATTGGAAGGGGAAGGATTTGGATATCACATCTCATGTTATAGGAAGGATCTCAGGTTTGGTATTAGAAGCATTGAGATATCACATCTCATGCTATCGGAAGGATCTCAGGTTTGGTATTAGAAGCATTGAGATATCACATCTCATGCTATCAGAAGGGTCTCAGGATTGGAATGGGAAGGAGATGGATATCACATCTCATGCTAAAGGGAGGGTCTCAGGTTTGGAAGGGGAAGGATTTGGATATCACATCTCATGTTATCGGAAGGATCTCAGGTTTGGTATTAGAAGTATTGAGATATCACATCTCATGCTATAGGAAGGGTCTCAGGATTGGAATGGGAAGGAGTTGGATATCACATCTCATGCTAAAGGAAGGGTCTCAGGTTTGGTAGAAGCATTGAGATATCACATCTCATGCTATCGGAAGTGTCTCAGGATTGGAATGGGAAGGAGCTGGATATCACATCTCATGCTAAAGGAAGGGTCTCAGGTTTGGAACGGGAAGGAGTTGGATATCCGATCTCATGTTATAGGAAGGGTCTAAGGTCTGGTATAAGCATTGAGATATCACATCTCTGCTATGGGAAGTGTCTCAGGATTGGAATGGGAAGGAGTTGGATATCCCATCTCATGTTATAGGAAGGGTCTCAGGTTTGGTATAAGCATTGAGATATCACATCTCATGCTATAGGAAGGGTCTCAGGTTGGAATGGGAAGGAGTTGGATATCACATCTCATGTTAAAGGGAGGGTCTCAGAATTGGAAGGGGAAGGATTTGGATATCACATCTCATGTTATAGGAAGGATCTCAGGTTTGGTATTAGAAGCATTGAGATATCACATCTCATGCTATCGGAAGGATCTCAGGTTTGGTATTAGAAGCATTGAGATATCACATCTCATGCTATCAGAAGGGTCTCAGGATTGGAATGGGAAGGAGTTGGATATCACATCTCATGCTAAAGGGAGGGTCTCAGGTTTGGAAGGGGAAGGATTTGGATATCACATCTCATGTTATCGGAAGGATTTCAGGTTTGGTATTAGAAGTATTGAGATATCACATCTCATGCTATAGGAAGGGTCTCAGGATTGGAATGGGAAGGAGTTGGATATCACATCTCATGCTAAAGGAAGGGTCTCAGGTTTGGTAGAAGCATTGAGATATCACATCTCATGCTATAGGAAGGGTCTCAGGATTGGAATGGGAAGGACTTAGATATCACATATCATGCTATAGGGAGGGTTTCTGTTTTGATATTAGAAGCATTGAGATATCACATCTCATGCTAAAGGGAGGGTCTCAGGATTGGAATGGGAAGGAGCTGGATATCACATCTCATGCTAAAGGAAGGGTCTCAGGTTTGGAACGGGAAGGAGTTGGATATCGATCTCATGTTATAGGAAGGGTCTAAGGTCTGGTATAAGCATTGAGATATCACATCTCTGCTATCGGAAGTGTCTCAGGATTGGAATGGGAAGGAGTTGGATATCCCATCTCATGTTATAGGAAGGGTCTCAGGTTTGGTATAAGCATTGAGATATCACATCTCATGCTATAGGAAGGGTCTCAGGATTGGAATGGGAAGGAGTTGGATATCACATCTCATGCTATAGGAAGGGTCTCAGGTTTGGTATAAGCATTGAGATATCACATCTCATGCTATAGGAAGGGTCTCAGGATTGGAATGGGAAGGAGTTGTATATGACATCTCATGCCGTAGGAAGGGTCTCAGGTTTGGTATAAGCATTGAGATATCACATCTCATGCTATAGGAAGGGTCTCAGGATTGGAATGGGAAGGAGTTGGATATCACATCTCATGCTATAGGAAGGGTCTCAGGTTTGGTATAAGCATTGAGATATCACATCTCATGCTATAGGAAGGGTCTCAGGATTGGAATGGGAAGGAGTTGTATATGACATCTCATGCCGTAGGAAGGGTCTCAGGTTTGGTATAAGCATTGAGATATCACATCTCTGCTATCGGAAGGGTCTCAGGATTGGAATGGGAAGGAGTTGGATATCCCATCTCATGTTATAGGAAGAGTCTCAGGTTTGGTATTAGAAGCATTGAGATATCACATCTCATGCTATAGGAAGTGTCTCAGGATTGGAATGGGAAGGACTTGGATATCACATCTCATGCTATAGGGAGGCTCTCAAGTTTGATATTAGAAGCATTGAGATATCACATCTCATGCTATAGGAAGGGTCTCAGGATTGGAATGGGAAGGAGTTGGATATCACATCTCATGCTATAGGAAGGGTCTCAGGTTTGGTATAAGCAGTGAGATATCACATCGCATGCTGTAGGAAGGGTCTCAGGTTTGGTATTAGAAGCATTGAGATATCACATCTCATGCTATAGGAAGGATCTCAGGTTTGGTATTAGAAGTATTGAGATATCACATCTCATGCTATAGGAAGGGTCTCCGGATTGGAATGGGAAGGAGTTGGATATCACATCTCATGCTAAAGGAAGGGTCTCAGGTTTGGTAGAAGCATTGAGATATCACATCTCATGCTACAGGAAGGGTCTCAGGATTGGAATGGGAAGGACTTAGATATCACATATCATGCTATAGGGAGGGTCTCAGTTTTGATATTAGAAGCATTGAGATATCACATCTCATGCTATCGGAAGTGTCTCACGATTGGAATGGGAAGGAGCTGGATATCACATCTCATGCTAAAGGAAGAGTCTCAGGTTTGGTATAAGCATTGAGATATCACATCTCTGCTATCGGAAGTGTCTCAGGATTGGAAATGGAAGGAGTTGGATATCCCATCTCATGTTATAGGACGGGTCTCAGGTTTGTTATTAGAATCATTGAGATATCATATTGCATGCTGTAGGAAGGGTCTAAGGATTGGAATGGAAAGGACTTGGATATCACATCTCATGCTATAGATAGGCTCTCAGGTTTGGAAAGGGAAGGAGTTGGATATCACATTTCATGTTAGAGGAAGGATCTCAGGTTTGGTATTAGAGGCATTGAGATATCATATTGCATGCTGTAGGAAGGGTCTAAGGATTGGAATGGGAAGGACTTGGATATCACATCTCATGCTATAGGAAGGGTCTCAGGTTGGAATGGGAAGGAGTTGGATATCACATCTCATGTTAAAGGGAGGGTCTCAGAATTGGAAGGGGAAGGATTTGGATATCACATCTCATGTTATAGGAAGGATCTCAGGTTTGGTATTAGAAGCATTGAGATATCACATCTCATGCTATCGGAAGGATCTCAGGTTTGGTATTAGAAGCATTGAGATATCACATCTCATGCTATCAGAAGGGTCTCAGGATTGGAATGGGAAGGAGATGGATATCACATCTCATGCTAAAGGGAGGGTCTCAGGTTTGGAAGGGGAAGGATTTGGATATCACATCTCATGTTATCGGAAGGATCTCAGGTTTGGTATTAGAAGTATTGAGATATCACATCTCATGCTATAGGAAGGGTCTCAGGATTGGAATGGGAAGGAGTTGGATATCACATCTCATGCTAAAGGAAGGGTCTCAGGTTTGGTAGAAGCATTGAGATATCACATCTCATGCTATAGGAAGTGTCTCAGGATTGGAATGGGAAGGAGCTGGATATCACATCTCATGCTAAAGGAAGGGTCTCAGGTTTGGAACGGGAAGGAGTTGGATATCCGATCTCATGTTATAGGAAGGGTCTAAGGTCTGGTATAAGCATTGAGATATCACATCTCTGCTATCGGAAGTGTCTCAGGATTGGAATGGGAAGGAGTTGGATATCCGATCTCATGCTATCGGAAGGATCTCAGGTTTGGTATTAGAAGCATTGAGATATCACATCTCATGCTATAGGAAGGGTCTCAGGATTGGAATGGGAAGGACTTAGATATCACATATCATGCTATAGGGAGGGTTTCCGTTTTGATATTAGAAGCATTGAGATATCACATCTCATGCTATCGGAAGTGTCTCAGGATTGGAATGGGAAGGAGCTGGATATCACATCTCATGCTAAAGGAAGGGTCTCAGGTTTGGAACGGGAAGGAGTTGGATATCCGATCTCATGTTATAGGAAGGGTCTAAGGTCTGGTATAAGCATTGAGATATCACATCTCTGCTATGGGAAGTGTCTCAGGATTGGAATGGGAAGGAGTTGGATATCCCATCTCATGTTAAAGGGAGGGTCTCAGAATTGGAAGGGAAAGGATTTGGATATCACATCTCATGTTATAGGAAGGATCTCAGGTTTGCTATTAGAAGCATTGAGATATCACATCTCATGCTATCGGAAGGATCTCAGGTTTGGTATTAGAAGCATTGAGATATCACATCTCATGCTATCAGAAGGGTCTCAGGATTGGAATGGGAAGGAGTTGGATATCACATCTCATGCTAAAGGGAAGGTCTCAGGTTTGGAAGGGGAAGGATTTGGATATCACATCTCATGTTATCGGAAGGATTTCAGGTTTGGTATTAGAAGTATTGAGATATCACATCTCATGCTATAGGAAGGGTCTCAGGATTGGAATGGGAAGGAGTTGGATATCACATCTCATGCTAAAGGAAGGGTCTCAGGTTTGGTAGAAGCATTGAGATATCACATCTCATGCTATAGGAAGGGTCTCAGGATTGGAATGGGAAGGACTTAGATATCACATATCATGCTATAGGGAGGGTTTCTGTTTTGATATTAGAAGCATTGAGATATCACATCTCATGCTAAAGGGAGGGTCTCAGGATTGGAATGGGAAGGAGCTGGATATCACATCTCATGCTAAAGGAAGGGTCTCAGGTTTGGAACGGGAAGGAGTTGGATATCCGATCTCATGTTATAGGAAGGGTCTAAGGTCTGGTATAAGCATTGAGATATCACATCTCTGCTATCGGAAGTGTCTAAGGATTGGAATGGGAAGGAGTTGGATATCCCATCTCATGTTATAGGAAGGGTCTCAGGTTTGGTATAAGCATTGAGATATCACATCTCATGCAATAGGAAGGGTCTCAGGATTGGAATGGGAAGGAGTTGGATATCACATCTCATGCTATAGGAAGGGTCTCAGGTTTGGTATAAGCATTGAGATATCACATCTCATGCTATAGGAAGGGTCTCAGGATTGGAATGGGAAGGAGTTGGATATCACATCTCATGCTATAGGAAGGGTCTCAGGTTTGGTATAAGCATTGAGATATCACATCTCATGCTATAGGAAGGGTCTCAGGATTGGAATGGGAAGGAGTTGTATATGACATCTCATGCCGTAGGAAGGGTCTCAGGTTTGGTATAAGCATTGAGATATCACATCTCTGCTATCGGAAGGGTCTCAGGATTGGAATGGGAAGGAGTTGGATATCCCATCTCATGTTATAGGAAGAGTCTCAGGTTTGGTATTAGAAGCATTGAGATATCACATCTCATGCTATAGGAAGTGTCTCAGGATTGGAATGGGAAGGACTTGGATATCACATCTCATGCTATAGGGAGGCTCTCAAGTTTGATATTAGAAGCATTGAGATATCACATCTCATGCTATAGGAAGGGTCTCAGGATTGGAATGGGAAGGAGTTGGATATCACATCTCATGCTATAGGAAGGGTCTCAGGTTTGGTATAAGCAGTGAGATATCACATCGCATGCTGTAGGAAGGGTCTCAGGTTTGGTATTAGAAGCATTGAGATATCACATCTCATGCTATAGGAAGGATCTCAGGTTTGGTATTAGAAGTATTGAGATATCACATCTCATGCTATAGGAAGGGTCTCAGGATTGGAATGGGAAGGAGTTGGATATCACATCTCATGCTAAAGGAAGGGTCTCAGGTTTGGTAGAAGCATTGAGATATCACATCTCATGCTATAGGAAGGGTCTCAGGATTGGAATGGGAAGGACTTAGATATCACATATCATGCTATAGGGAGGGTTTCCGTTTTGATATTAGAAGCATTGAGATATCACATCTCATGCTATCGGAAGTGTCTCAGGATTGGAATGGGAAGGAGCTGGATATCACATCTCATGCTAAAGGAAGGGTCTCAGGTTTGGAACGGGAAGGAGTTGGATATCCGATCTCATGTTATAGGAAGGGTCTAAGGTCTGGTATAAGCATTGAGATATCACATCTCTGCTATGGGAAGTGTCTCAGGATTGGAATGGGAAGGAGTTGGATATCCCATCTCATGTTACAGGAAGGGTCTCAGGTTTGGCATAAGCATTGAGATATCACATCTCATGCTATAGGAAGGGTCTCAGGATTGGAATGGGAAGTAGTTGGATATCACATCTCATGCTATAGGAAGGGTCTCAGGTTTGGTATAAGCATTGAGATATCACATCTCATGCTATAGGAAGGGTCTCAGGATTGGAATGGGAAGGAGTTGTATATGACATCTCATGCCGTAGGAATGGTCTCAGGTTTGGTATAAGCATTGAGATATCACATCTCATGCTATAGGAAGGGTCTCAGGATTGGAATGGGAAGGAGTTGGATATCACATCTCATGCTATAGGAAGGGTCTCAGGTTTGGTATAAGCATTGAGATATCACATCTCATGCTATAGGAAGGGTCTCAGGATTGGAATGGGAAGGAGTTGTATATGACATCTCATGCCGTAGGAAGGGTCTCAGGTTTGGTATAAGCATTGAGATATCACATCTCTGCTATCGCAAGGGTCTCTGGATTTGAATGGGAAGGAGTTGGATATCCCATCTCATGTTATAGGAAGAGTCTCAGGTTTGGTATTAGAAGCATTGAGATATCACATCTCATGCTATAGGAAGTGTCTCAGGATTGGAATGGGAAGGACTTGGATATCACATCTCATGCTATAGGGAGGCTCTCAAGTTTGATATTAGAAGCATTGTGATATCACATCTCATGCTATAGGAAGGGTCTCAGGATTGGAATGGGAAGGAGTTGGATATCACATCTCATGCTATAGGAAGGGTCTCAGGTTTGGTATAAGCAGTGAGATATCACATCGCATGCTGTAGGAAGGGTCTCAGGTTTGGTATTAGAAGCATTGAGATATCACATCTCATGCTATAGGAAGGATCTCAGGTTTGGTATTAGAAGTATTGAGATATCACATCTCATGCTATAGGAAGGGTCTCAGGATTGGAATGGGAAGGAGTTGGATATCACATATCATGCTAAAGGAAGGGTCTCAGGTTTGGTAGAAGCATTGAGATATCACATCTCATGCTATAGGAAGGGTCTCAGGATTGGAATGGGAAGGACTTAGATATCACATATCATGCTATAGGGAGGGTCTCAGTTTTGATATTAGAAGCATTGAGATATCACATCTCATGCTATCGGAAGTGTCTCAGGATTGGAATGGGAAGGAGCTGGATATCACATCTCATGCTAAAGGAAGAGTCTCAGGTTTGGAACGGGAAGGAGTTGGATATCACATCTTATGTTATAGGACAGGTCTCAGGTTTGTTATTAGAGGCATTGAGATATCACATCTCATGCTATAGGAAGGGTCTCAGGTTGGAATGGGAAGGAGTTGGATATCACATCTCATGCTATAGATAGGCTCTCAGGTTTGGAAAGGGAAGGAGTTGGATATCACATTTCATGTTAGAGGAAGGATCTCAGGTTTGGTATAAGCATTGAGATATCACATCTCTGCTATCGGAAGTGTCTCAGGATTGGAAATGGAAGGAGTTGGATATCCCATCTCATGTTATAGGACGGGTCTCAGGTTTGTTATTAGAGGCATTGAGATATCACATCTCATGCTATAGGAAGGGTCTCAGGTTGGAATGGGAAGGAGTTGGATATCACATCTCATGCTATAGATAGGCTCTCAGGTTTGGAAAGGGAAGGAGTTGGATATCACATTTCATGTTAGAGGAAGGATCTCAGGTTTGGTATTAGAGGCATTGAGATATCACATCTCATGCTATAGGAAGGGTCTCAGGTTGGAATGGGAAGGAGTTGGATATCACATCTCATGTTAAAGGGAGGGTCTCAGAATTGGAAGGGGAAGGATTTGGATATCACATCTCATGTTATAGGAAGGATCTCAGGTTTGGTATTAGAAGCATTGAGATATCACATCTCATGCTATCGGAAGGATCTCAGGTTTGGTATTAGAAGCATTGAGATATCACATCTCATGCTATCAGAAGGGTCTCAGGATTGGAATGGGAAGGAGATGGATATCACATCTCATGCTAAAGGGAGGGTCTCAGGTTTGGAAGGGGAAGGATTTGGATATCACATCTCATGTTATCGGAAGGATCTCAGGTTTGGTATTAGAAGTATTGAGATATCACATCTCATGCTATAGGAAGGGTCTCAGGATTGGAATGGGAAGGAGTTGGATATCACATCTCATGCTAAAGGAAGGGTCTCAGGTTTGGTAGAAGCATTGAGATATCACATCTCATGCTATAGGAAGTGTCTCAGGATTGGAATGGGAAGGAGCTGGATATCACATCTCATGCTAAAGGAAGGGTCTCAGGTTTGGAACGGGAAGGAGTTGGATATCCGATCTCATGTTATAGGAAGGGTCTAAGGTCTGGTATAAGCATTGAGATATCACATCTCTGCTATCGGAAGTGTCTCAGGATTGGAATGGGAAGGAGTTGGATATCCGATCTCATGCTATCGGAAGGATCTCAGGTTTGGTATTAGAAGCATTGAGATATCACATCTCATGCTATAGGAAGGGTCTCAGGTTTGGAATGGGAAGGACTTAGATATCACATATCATGCTATAGGGAGGGTTTCCGTTTTGATATTAGAAGCATTGAGATATCACATCTCATGCTATCGGAAGTGTCTCAGGATTGGAATGGGAAGGAGCTGGATATCACATCTCATGCTAAAGGAAGGGTCTCAGGTTTGGAACGGGAAGGAGTTGGATATCCGATCTCATGTTATAGGAAGGGTCTAAGGTCTGGTATAAGCATTGAGATATCACATCTCTGCTATGGGAAGTGTCTCAGGATTGGAATGGGAAGGAGTTGGATATCCCATCTCATGTTATAGGAAGGGTCTCAGGTTTGGTATAAGCATTGAGATATCACATCTCATGCTATAGGAAGGGTCTCAGGTTGGAATGGGAAGGAGTTGGATATCACATCTCATGTTAAAGGGAGGGTCTCAGAATTGGAAGGGGAAGGATTTGGATATCACATCTCATGTTATAGGAAGGATCTCAGGTTTGGTATTAGAAGCATTGAGATATCACATCTCATGCTATCGGAAGGATCTCAGGTTTGGTATTAGAAGCATTGAGATATCACATCTCATGCTATCAGAAGGGTCTCAGGATTGGAATGGGAAGGAGTTGGATATCACATCTCATGCTAAAGGGAGGGTCTCAGGTTTGGAAGGGGAAGGATTTGGATATCACATCTCATGTTATCGGAAGGATTTCAGGTTTGGTATTAGAAGTATTGAGATATCACATCTCATGCTATAGGAAGGGTCTGAGGATTGGAATGGGAAGGAGTTGGATATCACATCTCATGCTAAAGGAAGGGTCTCAGGTTTGGTAGAAGCATTGAGATATCACATCTCATGCTATAGGAAGGGTCTCAGGATTGGAATGGGAAGGACTTAGATATCACATATCATGCTATAGGGAGGGTTTCTGTTTTGATATTAGAAGCATTGAGATATCACATCTCATGCTAAAGGGAGGGTCTCAGGATTGGAATGGGAAGGAGCTGGATATCACATCTCATGCTAAAGGAAGGGTCTCAGGTTTGGAACGGGAAGGAGTTGGATATCCGATCTCATGTTATAGGAAGGGTCTAAGGTCTGGTATAAGCATTGAGATATCACATCTCTGCTATCGGAAGTGTCTCAGGATTGGAATGGGAAGGAGTTGGATATCACATATCATGCTAAAGGAAGGGTCTCAGGTTTGGTAGAAGCATTGAGATATCACATCTCATGCTATAGGAAGGGTCTCAGGATTGGAATGGGAAGGACTTAGATATCACATATCATGCTTTAGGGAGGGTCTCAGTTTTGATATTAGAAGCATTGAGATATCACATCTCATGCTATCGGAAGTGTCTCAGGATTGGAATGGGAAGGAGCTGGATATCACATCTCATGCTAAAGGAAGAGTCTCAGGTTTGGAACGGGAAGGAGTTGGATATCACATCTTATGTTATAGGAAGGGTCTCAGGTTTGGTATAAGCATTGAGATATCACATCTCTGCTATCGGAAGTGTCTCAGGATTGGAAATGGAAGGAGTTGGATATCCCATCTCATGTTATAGGACGGGTCTCAGGTTTGTTATTAGAGGCATTGAGATATCACATCTCATGCTATAGGAAGGGTCTCAGGTTGGAATGGAAAGGAGTTGGATATCACATCTCATGCTATAGATAGGCTCTCAGGTTTGGAAAGGGAAGGAGTTGGATATCACATTTCATGTTAGAGGAAGGATCTCAGGTTTGGTATTAGAGGCATTGAGATATCACATCTCATGCTATAGGAAGGGTCTCAGGTTGGAATGGGAAGGAGTTGGATATCACATCTCATGTTAAAGGGAGGGTCTCAGAATTGGAAGGGGAAGGATTTGGATATCACATCTCATGTTATAGGAAGGATCTCAGGTTTGGTATTAGAAGCATTGAGATATCACATCTCATGCTATCGGAAGGATCTCAGGTTTGGTATTAGAAGCATTGAGATATCACATCTCATGCTATCAGAAGGGTCTCAGGATTGGAATGGGAAGGAGATGGATATCACATCTCATGCTAAAGGGAGGGTCTCAGGTTTGGAAGGGGAAGGATTTGGATATCACATCTCATGTTATCGGAAGGATCTCAGGTTTGGTATTAGAAGTATTGAGATATCACATCTCATGCTATAGGAAGGGTCTCAGGATTGGAATGGGAAGGAGTTGGATATCACATCTCATGCTAAAGGAAGGGTCTCAGGTTTGGTAGAAGCATTGAGATATCACATCTCATGCTATCGGAAGTGTCTCAGGATTGGAATGGGAAGGAGCTGGATATCACATCTCATGCTAAAGGAAGGGTCTCAGGTTTGGAACGGGAAGGAGTTGGATATCCGATCTCATGTTATAGGAAGGGTCTAAGGTCTGGTATAAGCATTGAGATATCACATCTCTGCTATGGGAAGTGTCTCAGGATTGGAATGGGAAGGAGTTGGATATCCCATCTCATGTTATAGGAAGGGTCTCAGGTTTGGTATAAGCATTGAGATATCACATCTCATGCTATAGGAAGGGTCTCAGGTTGGAATGGGAAGGAGTTGGATATCACATCTCATGTTAAAGGGAGGGTCTCAGAATTGGAAGGGGAAGGATTTGGATATCACATCTCATGTTATAGGAAGGATCTCAGGTTTGGTATTAGAAGCATTGAGATATCACATCTCATGCTATCGGAAGGATCTCAGGTTTGGTATTAGAAGCATTGAGATATCACATCTCATGCTATCAGAAGGGTCTCAGGATTGGAATGGGAAGGAGTTGGATATCACATCTCATGCTAAAGGGAGGGTCTCAGGTTTGGAAGGGGAAGGATTTGGATATCACATCTCATGTTATCGGAAGGATTTCAGGTTTGGTATTAGAAGTATTGAGATATCACATCTCATGCTATAGGAAGGGTCTCAGGATTGGAATGGGAAGGAGTTGGATATCACATCTCATGCTAAAGGAAGGGTCTCAGGTTTGGTAGAAGCATTGAGATATCACATCTCATGCTATAGGAAGGGTCTCAGGATTGGAATGGGAAGGACTTAGATATCACATATCATGCTATAGGGAGGGTTTCTGTTTTGATATTAGAAGCATTGAGATATCACATCTCATGCTAAAGGGAGGGTCTCAGGATTGGAATGGGAAGGAGCTGGATATCACATCTCATGCTAAAGGAAGGGTCTCAGGTTTGGAACGGGAAGGAGTTGGATATCGATCTCATGTTATAGGAAGGGTCTAAGGTCTGGTATAAGCATTGAGATATCACATCTCTGCTATCGGAAGTGTCTCAGGATTGGAATGGGAAGGAGTTGGATATCCCATCTCATGTTATAGGAAGGGTCTCAGGTTTGGTATAAGCATTGAGATATCACATCTCATGCTATAGGAAGGGTCTCAGGATTGGAATGGGAAGGAGTTGGATATCACATCTCATGCTATAGGAAGGGTCTCAGGTTTGGTATAAGCATTGAGATATCACATCTCATGCTATAGGAAGGGTCTCAGGATTGGAATGGGAAGGAGTTGTATATGACATCTCATGCCGTAGGAAGGGTCTCAGGTTTGGTATAAGCATTGAGATATCACATCTCATGCTATAGGAAGGGTCTCAGGATTGGAATGGGAAGGAGTTGGATATCACATCTCATGCTATAGGAAGGGTCTCAGGTTTGGTATAAGCATTGAGATATCACATCTCATGCTATAGGAAGGGTCTCAGGATTGGAATGGGAAGGAGTTGTATATGACATCTCATGCCGTAGGAAGGGTCTCAGGTTTGGTATAAGCATTGAGATATCACATCTCTGCTATCGGAAGGGTCTCAGGATTGGAATGGGAAGGAGTTGGATATCCCATCTCATGTTATAGGAAGAGTCTCAGGTTTGGTATTAGAAGCATTGAGATATCACATCTCATGCTATAGGAAGTGTCTCAGGATTGGAATGGGAAGGACTTGGATATCACATCTCATGCTATAGGGAGGCTCTCAAGTTTGATATTAGAAGCATTGAGATATCACATCTCATGCTATAGGAAGGGTCTCAGGATTGGAATGGGAAGGAGTTGGATATCACATCTCATGCTATAGGAAGGGTCTCAGGTTTGGTATAAGCAGTGAGATATCACATCGCATGCTGTAGGAAGGGTCTCAGGTTTGGTATTAGAAGCATTGAGATATCACATCTCATGCTATAGGAAGGATCTCAGGTTTGGTATTAGAAGTATTGAGATATCACATCTCATGCTATAGGAAGGGTCTCCGGATTGGAATGGGAAGGAGTTGGATATCACATCTCATGCTAAAGGAAGGGTCTCAGGTTTGGTAGAAGCATTGAGATATCACATCTCATGCTACAGGAAGGGTCTCAGGATTGGAATGGGAAGCACTTAGATATCACATATCATGCTATAGGGAGGGTCTCAGTTTTGATATTAGAAGCATTGAGATATCACATCTCATGCTATCGGAAGTGTCTCACGATTGGAATGGGAAGGAGCTGGATATCACATCTCATGCTAAAGGAAGAGTCTCAGGTTTGGTATAAGCATTGAGATATCACATCTCTGCTATCGGAAGTGTCTCAGGATTGGAAATGGAAGGAGTTGGATATCCCATCTCATGTTATAGGACGGGTCTCAGGTTTGTTATTAGAATCATTGAGATATCATATTGCATGCTGTAGGAAGGGTCTAAGGATTGGAATGGAAAGGACTTGGATATCACATCTCATGCTATAGATAGGCTCTCAGGTTTGGAAAGGGAAGGAGTTGGATATCACATTTCATGTTAGAGGAAGGATCTCAGGTTTGGTATTAGAGGCATTGAGATATCATATTGCATGCTGTAGGAAGGGTCTAAGGATTGGAATGGGAAGGACTTGGATATCACATCTCATGCTATAGGAAGGGTCTCAGGTTGGAATGGGAAGGAGTTGGATATCACATCTCATGTTAAAGGGAGGGTCTCAGAATTGGAAGGGGAAGGATTTGGATATCACATCTCATGTTATAGGAAGGATCTCAGGTTTGGTATTAGAAGCATTGAGATATCACATCTCATGCTATCGGAAGGATCTCAGGTTTGGTATTAGAAGCATTGAGATATCACATCTCATGCTATCAGAAGGGTCTCAGGATTGGAATGGGAAGGAGTTGGATATCACATCTCATGCTAAAGGGAGGGTCTCAGGTTTGGAAGGGGAAGGATTTGGATATCACATCTCATGTTATCGGAAGGATTTCAGGTTTGGTATTAGAAGTATTGAGATATCACATCTCATGCTATAGGAAGGGTCTGAGGATTGGAATGGGAAGGAGTTGGATATCACATCTCATGCTAAAGGAAGGGTCTCAGGTTTGGTAGAAGCATTGAGATATCACATCTCATGCTATAGGAAGGGTCTCAGGATTGGAATGGGAAGGACTTAGATATCACATATCATGCTATAGGGAGGGTTTCTGTTTTGATATTAGAAGCATTGAGATATCACATCTCATGCTAAAGGGAGGGTCTCAGGATTGGAATGGGAAGGAGCTGGATATCACATCTCATGCTAAAGGAAGGGTCTCAGGTTTGGAACGGGAAGGAGTTGGATATCCGATCTCATGTTATAGGAAGGGTCTAAGGTCTGGTATAAGCATTGAGATATCACATCTCTGCTATCGGAAGTGTCTCAGGATTGGAATGGGAAGGAGTTGGATATCACATATCATGCTAAAGGAAGGGTCTCAGGTTTGGTAGAAGCATTGAGATATCACATCTCATGCTATAGGAAGGGTCTCAGGATTGGAATGGGAAGGACTTAGATATCACATATCATGCTTTAGGGAGGGTCTCAGTTTTGATATTAGAAGCATTGAGATATCACATCTCATGCTATCGGAAGTGTCTCAGGATTGGAATGGGAAGGAGCTGGATATCACATCTCATGCTAAAGGAAGAGTCTCAGGTTTGGAACGGGAAGGAGTTGGATATCACATCTTATGTTATAGGAAGGGTCTCAGGTTTGGTATAAGCATTGAGATATCACATCTCTGCTATCGGAAGTGTCTCAGGATTGGAAATGGAAGGAGTTGGATATCCCATCTCATGTTATAGGACGGGTCTCAGGTTTGTTATTAGAGGCATTGAGATATCACATCTCATGCTATAGGAAGGGTCTCAGGTTGGAATGGAAAGGAGTTGGATATCACATCTCATGCTATAGATAGGCTCTCAGGTTTGGAAAGGGAAGGAGTTGGATATCACATTTCATGTTAGAGGAAGGATCTCAGGTTTGGTATTAGAGGCATTGAGATATCACATCTCATGCTATAGGAAGGGTCTCAGGTTGGAATGGGAAGGAGTTGGATATCACATCTCATGTTAAAGGGAGGGTCTCAGAATTGGAAGGGGAAGGATTTGGATATCACATCTCATGTTATAGGAAGGATCTCAGGTTTGGTATTAGAAGCATTGAGATATCACATCTCATGCTATCGGAAGGATCTCAGGTTTGGTATTAGAAGCATTGAGATATCACATCTCATGCTATCAGAAGGGTCTCAGGATTGGAATGGGAAGGAGATGGATATCACATCTCATGCTAAAGGGAGGGTCTCAGGTTTGGAAGGGGAAGGATTTGGATATCACATCTCATGTTATCGGAAGGATCTCAGGTTTGGTATTAGAAGTATTGAGATATCACATCTCATGCTATAGGAAGGGTCTCAGGATTGGAATGGGAAGGAGTTGGATATCACATCTCATGCTAAAGGAAGGGTCTCAGGTTTGGTAGAAGCATTGAGATATCACATCTCATGCTATCGGAAGTGTCTCAGGATTGGAATGGGAAGGAGCTGGATATCACATCTCATGCTAAAGGAAGGGTCTCAGGTTTGGAACGGGAAGGAGTTGGATATCCGATCTCATGTTATAGGAAGGGTCTAAGGTCTGGTATAAGCATTGAGATATCACATCTCTGCTATGGGAAGTGTCTCAGGATTGGAATGGGAAGGAGTTGGATATCCCATCTCATGTTATAGGAAGGGTCTCAGGTTTGGTATAAGCATTGAGATATCACATCTCATGCTATAGGAAGGGTCTCAGGTTGGAATGGGAAGGAGTTGGATATCACATCTCATGTTAAAGGGAGGGTCTCAGAATTGGAAGGGGAAGGATTTGGATATCACATCTCATGTTATAGGAAGGATCTCAGGTTTGGTATTAGAAGCATTGAGATATCACATCTCATGCTATCGGAAGGATCTCAGGTTTGGTATTAGAAGCATTGAGATATCACATCTCATGCTATCAGAAGGGTCTCAGGATTGGAATGGGAAGGAGTTGGATATCACATCTCATGCTAAAGGGAGGGTCTCAGGTTTGGAAGGGGAAGGATTTGGATATCACATCTCATGTTATCGGAAGGATTTCAGGTTTGGTATTAGAAGTATTGAGATATCACATCTCATGCTATAGGAAGGGTCTCAGGATTGGAATGGGAAGGAGTTGGATATCACATCTCATGCTAAAGGAAGGGTCTCAGGTTTGGTAGAAGCATTGAGATATCACATCTCATGCTATAGGAAGGGTCTCAGGATTGGAATGGGAAGGACTTAGATATCACATATCATGCTATAGGGAGGGTTTCTGTTTTGATATTAGAAGCATTGAGATATCACATCTCATGCTAAAGGGAGGGTCTCAGGATTGGAATGGGAAGGAGCTGGATATCACATCTCATGCTAAAGGAAGGGTCTCAGGTTTGGAACGGGAAGGAGTTGGATATCGATCTCATGTTATAGGAAGGGTCTAAGGTCTGGTATAAGCATTGAGATATCACATCTCTGCTATCGGAAGTGTCTCAGGATTGGAATGGGAAGGAGTTGGATATCCCATCTCATGTTATAGGAAGGGTCTCAGGTTTGGTATAAGCATTGAGATATCACATCTCATGCTATAGGAAGGGTCTCAGGATTGGAATGGGAAGGAGTTGGATATCACATCTCATGCTAAAGGAAGGGTCTCAGGTTTGGTAGAAGCATTGAGATATCACATCTCATGCTATAGGAAGTGTCTCAGGATTGGAATGGGAAGGAGCTGGATATCACATCTCATGCTAAAGGAAGGGTCTCAGGTTTGGAACGGGAAGGAGTTGGATATCCGATCTCATGTTATAGGAAGGGTCTAAGGTCTGGTATAAGCATTGAGATATCACATCTCTGCTATCGGAAGTGTCTCAGGATTGGAATGGGAAGGAGTTGGATATCCGATCTCATGCTATCGGAAGGATCTCAGGTTTGGTATTAGAAGCATTGAGATATCACATCTCATGCTATAGGAAGGGTCTCAGGATTGGAATGGGAAGGACTTAGATATCACATATCATGCTATAGGGAGGGTTTCCGTTTTGATATTAGAAGCATTGAGATATCACATCTCATGCTATCGGAAGTGTCTCAGGATTGGAATGGGAAGGAGCTGGATATCACATCTCATGCTAAAGGAAGGGTCTCAGGTTTGGAACGGGAAGGAGTTGGATATCCGATCTCATGTTATAGGAAGGGTCTAAGGTCTGGTATAAGCATTGAGATATCACATCTCTGCTATGGGAAGTGTCTCAGGATTGGAATGGGAAGGAGTTGGATATCCCATCTCATGTTAAAGGGAGGGTCTCAGAATTGGAAGGGAAAGGATTTGGATATCACATCTCATGTTATAGGAAGGATCTCAGGTTTGCTATTAGAAGCATTGAGATATCACATCTCATGCTATCGGAAGGATCTCAGGTTTGGTATTAGAAGCATTGAGATATCACATCTCATGCTATCAGAAGGGTCTCAGGATTGGAATGGGAAGGAGTTGGATATCACATCTCATGCTAAAGGGAAGGTCTCAGGTTTGGAAGGGGAAGGATTTGGATATCACATCTCATGTTATCGGAAGGATTTCAGGTTTGGTATTAGAAGTATTGAGATATCACATCTCATGCTATAGGAAGGGTCTCAGGATTGGAATGGGAAGGAGTTGGATATCACATCTCATGCTAAAGGAAGGGTCTCAGGTTTGGTAGAAGCATTGAGATATCACATCTCATGCTATAGGAAGGGTCTCAGGATTGGAATGGGAAGGACTTAGATATCACATATCATGCTATAGGGAGGGTTTCTGTTTTGATATTAGAAGCATTGAGATATCACATCTCATGCTAAAGGGAGGGTCTCAGGATTGGAATGGGAAGGAGCTGGATATCACATCTCATGCTAAAGGAAGGGTCTCAGGTTTGGAACGGGAAGGAGTTGGATATCCGATCTCATGTTATAGGAAGGGTCTAAGGTCTGGTATAAGCATTGAGATATCACATCTCTGCTATCGGAAGTGTCTAAGGATTGGAATGGGAAGGAGTTGGATATCCCATCTCATGTTATAGGAAGGGTCTCAGGTTTGGTATAAGCATTGAGATATCACATCTCATGCAATAGGAAGGGTCTCAGGATTGGAATGGGAAGGAGTTGGATATCACATCTCATGCTATAGGAAGGGTCTCAGGTTTGGTATAAGCATTGAGATATCACATCTCATGCTATAGGAAGGGTCTCAGGATTGGAATGGGAAGGAGTTGGATATCACATCTCATGCTATAGGAAGGGTCTCAGGTTTGGTATAAGCATTGAGATATCACATCTCATGCTATAGGAAGGGTCTCAGGATTGGAATGGGAAGGAGTTGTATATGACATCTCATGCCGTAGGAAGGGTCTCAGGTTTGGTATAAGCATTGAGATATCACATCTCTGCTATCGGAAGGGTCTCAGGATTGGAATGGGAAGGAGTTGGATATCCCATCTCATGTTATAGGAAGAGTCTCAGGTTTGGTATTAGAAGCATTGAGATATCACATCTCATGCTATAGGAAGTGTCTCAGGATTGGAATGGGAAGGACTTGGATATCACATCTCATGCTATAGGGAGGCTCTCAAGTTTGATATTAGAAGCATTGAGATATCACATCTCATGCTATAGGAAGGGTCTCAGGATTGGAATGGGAAGGAGTTGGATATCACATCTCATGCTATAGGAAGGGTCTCAGGTTTGGTATAAGCAGTGAGATATCACATCGCATGCTGTAGGAAGGGTCTCAGGTTTGGTATTAGAAGCATTGAGATATCACATCTCATGCTATAGGAAGGATCTCAGGTTTGGTATTAGAAGTATTGAGATATCACATCTCATGCTATAGGAAGGGTCTCAGGATTGGAATGGGAAGGAGTTGGATATCACATCTCATGCTAAAGGAAGGGTCTCAGGTTTGGTAGAAGCATTGAGATATCACATCTCATGCTATAGGAAGGGTCTCAGGATTGGAATGGGAAGGACTTAGATATCACATATCATGCTATAGGGAGGGTTTCCGTTTTGATATTAGAAGCATTGAGATATCACATCTCATGCTATCGGAAGTGTCTCAGGATTGGAATGGGAAGGAGCTGGATATCACATCTCATGCTAAAGGAAGGGTCTCAGGTTTGGAACGGGAAGGAGTTGGATATCCGATCTCATGTTATAGGAAGGGTCTAAGGTCTGGTATAAGCATTGAGATATCACATCTCTGCTATGGGAAGTGTCTCAGGATTGGAATGGGAAGGAGTTGGATATCCCATCTCATGTTATAGGAAGGGTCTCAGGTTTGGCATAAGCATTGAGATATCACATCTCATGCTATAGGAAGGGTCTCAGGATTGGAATGGGAAGGACTTAGATATCACATATCATGCTATAGGGAGGGTCTCAGTTTTGATATTAGAAGCATTGAGATATCACATCTCATGCTATCGGAAGTGTCTCAGGATTGGAATGGGAAGGAGCTGGATATCACATCTCATGCTAAAGGAAGAGTCTCAGGTTTGGAACGGGAAGGAGTTGGATATCACATCTTATGTTATAGGAAGGGTCTCAGGTTTGGTATAAGCATTGAGATATCACATCTCTGCTATCGGAAGTGTCTCAGGATTGGAAATGGAAGGAGTTGGATATCCCATCTCATGTTATAGGACGGGTCTCAGGTTTGTTATTAGAATCATTGAGATATCATATTGCATGCTGTAGGAAGGGTCTAAGGATTGGAATGGGAAGGACTTGGATATCACATCTCATGCTATAGATAGGCTCTCAGGTTTGGAAAGGGAAGGAGTTGGATATCACATTTCATGTTAGAGGAAGGATCTCAGGTTTGGTATTAGAGGCATTGAGATATCATATTGCATGCTGTAGGAAGGGTCTAAGGATTGGAATGGGAAGGACTTGGATATCACATCTCATGCTATAGGAAGGGTCTCAGGTTGGAATGGGAAGGAGTTGGATATCACATCTCATGTTAAAGGGAGGGTCTCAGAATTGGAAGGGGAAGGATTTGGATATCACATCTCATGTTATAGGAAGGATCTCAGGTTTGGTATTAGAAGCATTGAGATATCACATCTCATGCTATCGGAAGGATCTCAGGTTTGGTATTAGAAGCATTGAAATATCACATCTCATGCTATCAGAAGGGTCTCAGGATTGGAATGGGAAGGAGATGGATATCACATCTCATGCTAAAGGGAGGGTCTCAGGTTTGGAAGGGGAAGGATTTGGATATCACATCTCATGTTATCGGAAGGATCTCAGGTTTGGTATTAGAAGTACATCTCATGCTATAGGAAGGGTCTCAGGATTGGAATGGGAAGGAGTTGGATATCACATCTCATGCTAAAGGAAGGGTCTCAGGTTTGGTAGAAGCATTGAGATATCACATCTCATGCTATAGGAAGTGTCTCAGGATTGGAATGGGAAGGAGCTGGATATCACATCTCATGCTAAAGGAAGGGTCTCAGGTTTGGAACGGGAAGGAGTTGGATATCCGATCTCATGTTATAGGAAGGGTCTAAGGTCTGGTATAAGCATTGAGATATCACATCTCTGCTATCGGAAGTGTCTCAGGATTGGAATGGGAAGGAGTTGGATATCCGATCTCATGCTATCTGAAGGATCTCAGGTTTGGTATTAGAAGCATTGAGATATCACATCTCATGCTATAGGAAGGGTCTCAGGATTGGAATGGGAAGGACTTAGATATCACATATCATGCTATAGGGAGGGTTTCCGTTTTGATATTAGAAGCATTGAGATATCACATCTCATGCTATCGGAAGTGTCTCAGGATTGGAATGGGAAGGAGCTGGATATCACATCTCATGCTAAAGGAAGGGTCTCAGGTTTGGAACGGGAAGGAGTTGGATATCCGATCTCATGTTATAGGAAGGGTCTAAGGTCTGGTATAAGCATTGAGATATCACATCTCTGCTATGGGAAGTGTCTCAGGATTGGAATGGGAAGGAGTTGGATATCCCATCTCATGTTATAGGAAGGGTCTCAGGTTTGGTATAAGCATTGAGATATCACATCTCATGCTATAGGAAGGGTCTCAGGATTGGAATGGGAAGGACTTAGATATCACATATCATGCTATAGGGAGGGTCTCAGTTTTGATATTAGAAGCATTGAGATATCACATCTCATGCTATCGGAAGTGTCTCAGGATTGGAATGGGAAGGAGCTGGATATCACATCTCATGCTAAAGGAAGAGTCTCAGGTTTGGAACGGGAAGGAGTTGGATATCACATCTTATGTTATAGGAAGGGTCTCAGGTTTGGTATAAGCATTGAGATATCACATCTCTGCTATCGGAAGTGTCTCAGGATTGGAAATGGAAGGAGTTGGATATCCCATCTCATGTTATAGGACGGGTCTCAGGTTTGTTATTAGAATCATTGAGATATCATATTGCATGCTGTAGGAAGGGTCTAAGGATTGGAATGGGAAGGACTTGGATATCACATCTCATGCTATAGATAGGCTCTCAGGTTTGGAAAGGGAAGGAGTTGGATATCACATTTCATGTTAGAGGAAGGATCTCAGGTTTGGTATTAGAGGCATTGAGATATCACATCTCATGCTATAGGAAGGGTCTCAGGTTGGAATGGGAAGGAGTTGGATATCACATCTCATGTTAAAGGGAGGGTCTCAGAATTGGAAGGGGAAGGATTTGGATATCACATCTCATGTTATAGGAAGGATCTCAGGTTTGGTATTAGAAGCATTGAGATATCACATCTCATGCTATCGGAAGGATCTCAGGTTTGGTATTAGAAGCATTGAGATATCACATCTCATGCTATCAGAAGGGTCTCAGGATTGGAATGGGAAGGAGATGGATATCACATCTCATGCTAAAGGGAGGGTCTCAGGTTTGGAAGGGGAAGGATTTGGATATCACATCTCATGTTATCGGAAGGATCTCAGGTTTGGTATTAGAAGTATTGAGATATCACATCTCATGCTATAGGAAGGGTCTCAGGATTGGAATGGGAAGGAGTTGGATATCACATCTCATGCTAAAGGAAGGGTCTCAGGTTTGGTAGAAGCATTGAGATATCACATCTCATGCTATAGGAAGTGTCTCAGGATTGGAATGGGAAGGAGCTGGATATCACATCTCATGCTAAAGGAAGGGTCTCAGGTTTGGAACGGGAAGGAGTTGGATATCCGATCTCATGTTATAGGAAGGGTCTAAGGTCTGGTATAAGCATTGAGATATCACATCTCTGCTATCGGAAGTGTCTCAGGATTGGAATGGGAAGGAGTTGGATATCCGATCTCATGCTATCGGAAGGATCTCAGGTTTGGTATTAGAAGCATTGAGATATCACATCTCATGCTATAGGAAGGGTCTCAGGATTGGAATGGGAAGGACTTAGATATCACATATCATGCTATAGGGAGGGTTTCCGTTTTGATATTAGAAGCATTGAGATATCACATTTCATGCTATCGGAAGTGTCTCAGGATTGGAATGGGAAGGAGCTGGATATCACATCTCATGCTAAAGGAAGGGTCTCAGGTTTGGAACGGGAAGGAGTTGGATATCCGATCTCATGTTATAGGAAGGGTCTAAGGTTTGGTATAAGCATTGAGATATCACATCTCTGCTATGGGAAGTGTCTCAGGATTGGAATGGGAAGGAGTTGGATATCCCATCTCATGTTATAGGAAGGGTCTCAGGTTTGGTATAAGCATTGAGATATCACATCTCATGCTATAGGAAGGGTCTCAGGTTGGAATGGGAAGGAGTTGGATATCACATCTCATGTTAAAGGGAGGGTCTCAGAATTGGAAGGGGAAGGATTTGGATATCACATCTCATGTTATAGGAAGGATCTCAGGTTTGGTATTAGAAGCATTGAGATATCACATCTCATGCTATCGGAAGGATCTCAGGTTTGGTATTAGAAGCATTGAGATATCACATCTCATGCTATCAGAAGGGTCTCAGGATTGGAATGGGAAGGAGTTGGATATCACATCTCATGCTAAAGGGAGGGTCTCAGGTTTGGAAGGGGAAGGATTTGGATATCACATCTCATGTTATCGGAAGGATTTCAGGTTTGGTATTAGAAGTATTGAGATATCACATCTCATGCTATAGGAAGGGTCTCAGGATTGGAATGGGAAGGAGTTGGATATCACATCTCATGCTAAAGGAAGGGTCTCAGGTTTGGTAGAAGCATTGAGATATCACATCTCATGCTATAGGAAGGGTCTCAGGATTGGAATGGGAAGGACTTAGATATCACATATCATGCTATAGGGAGGGTTTCTGTTTTGATATTAGAAGCATTGAGATATCACATCTGATGCTAAAGGGAGGGTCTCAGGATTGGAATGGGAAGGAGCTGGATATCACATCTCATGCTAAAGGAAGGGTCTCAGGTTTGGAACGGGAAGGAGTTGGATATCCGATCTCATGTTATAGGAAGGGTCTAAGGTCTGGTATAAGCATTGAGATATCACATCTCTGCTATCGGAAGTGTCTCAGGATTGGAATGGGAAGGAGTTGGATATCCCATCTCATGTTATAGGAAGGGTCTCAGGTTTGGTATAAGCATTGAGATATCACATCTCATGCTATAGGAAGGGTCTCAGGATTGGAATGGGAAGGAGTTGGATATCACATCTCATGCTATAGGAAGGGTCTCAGGTTTGGTATAAGCATTGAGATATCACATCTCATGCTATAGGAAGGGTCTCAGGATTGGAATGGGAAGGAGTTGTATATGACATCTCATGCCGTAGGAAGGGTCTCAGGTTTGGTATAAGCATTGAGATATCACATCTCATGCTATAGGAAGGGTCTCAGGATTGGAATGGGAAGGAGTTGGATATCACATCTCATGCTATAGGAAGGGTCTCAGGTTTGGTATAAGCATTGAGATATCACATCTCATGCTATAGGAAGGGTCTCAGGATTGGAATGGGAAGGAGTTGTATATGACATCTCATGCCGTAGGAAGGGTCTCAGGTTTGGTATAAGCATTGAGATATTACATCTCTGCTATCGGAAGGGTCTCAGGATTGGAATGGGAAGGAGTTGGATATCCCATCTCATGTTATAGGAAGAGTCTCAGGTTTGGTATTAGAAGCATTGAGATATCACATCTCATGCTATAGGAAGTGTCTCAGGATTGGAATGGGAAGGACTTGGATATCACATCTCATGCTATAGGGAGGCTCTCAAGTTTGATATTAGAAGCATTGAGATATCACATCTCATGCTATAGGAAGGGTCTCAGGATTGGAATGGGAAGGAGTTGGATATCACATCTCATGCTATAGGAAGGGTCTCAGGTTTGGTATAAGCAGTGAGATATCACATCGCATGCTGTAGGAAGGGTCTCAGGTTTGGTATTAGAAGCATTGAGATATCACATCTCATGCTATAGGAAGGATCTCAGGTTTGGTATTAGAAGTATTGAGATATCACATCTCATGCTATAGGAAGGGTCTCCGGATTGGAATGGGAAGGAGTTGGATATCACATCTCATGCTAAAGGAAGGGTCTCAGGTTTGGTAGAAGCATTGAGATATCACATCTCATGCTATAGGAAGGGTCTCAGGATTGGAATGGGAAGGACTTAGATATCACATATCATGCTATAGGGAGGGTCTCAGTTTTGATATTAGAAGCATTGAGATATCACATCTCATGCTATCGGAAGTGTCTCACGATTGGAATGGGAAGGAGCTGGATATCACATCTCATGCTAAAGGAAGAGTCTCAGGTTTGGTATAAGCATTGAGATATCACATCTCTGCTATCGGAAGTGTCTCAGGATTGGAAATGGAAGGAGTTGGATATCCCATCTCATGTTATAGGACGGGTCTCAGGTTTGTTATTAGAATCATTGAGATATCATATTGCATGCTGTAGGAAGGGTCTAAGGATTGGAATGGAAAGGACTTGGATATCACATCTCATGCTATAGATAGGCTCTCAGGTTTGGAAAGGGAAGGAGTTGGATATCACATTTCATGTTAGAGGAAGGATCTCAGGTTTGGTATTAGAGGCATTGAGATATCATATTGCATGCTGTAGGAAGGGTCTAAGGATTGGAATGGGAAGGACTTGGATATCACATCTCATGCTATAGGAAGGGTCTCAGGTTGGAATGGGAAGGAGTTGGATATCACATCTCATGTTAAAGGGAGGGTCTCAGAATTGGAAGGGGAAGGATTTGGATATCACATCTCATGTTATAGGAAGGATCTCAGGTTTGGTATTAGAAGAATTGAGATATCACATCTCATGCTATCGGAAGGATCTCAGGTTTGGTATTAGAAGCATTGAGATATCACATCTCATGCTATCAGAAGGGTCTCAGGATTGGAATGGGAAGGAGATGGATATCACATCTCATGCTAAAGGGAGGGTCTCAGGTTTGGAAGGGGAAGGATTTGGATATCACATCTCATGTTATCGGAAGGATCTCAGGTTTGGTATTAGAAGTATTGAGATATCACATCTCATGCTATAGGAAGGGTCTCAGGATTGGAATGGGAAGGAGTTGGATATCACATCTCATGCTAAAGGAAGGGTCTCAGGTTTGGTAGAAGCATTGAGATATCACATCTCATGCTATAGGAAGTGTCTCAGGATTGGAATGGGAAGGAGCTGGATATCACATCTCATGCTAAAGGAAGGGTCTCAGGTTTGGAACGGGAAGGAGTTGGATATCCGATCTCATGTTATAGGAAGGGTCTAAGGTCTGGTATAAGCATTGAGATATCACATCTCTGCTATCGGAAGTGTCTCAGGATTGGAATGGGAAGGAGTTGGATATCCGATCTCATGCTATCGGAAGGATCTCAGGTTTGGTATTAGAAGCATTGAGATATCACATCTCATGCTATAGGAAGGGTCTCAGGATTGGAATGGGAAGGACTTAGATATCACATATCATGCTATAGGGAGGGTTTCCGTTTTGATATTAGAAGCAATGAGATATCACATCTCATGCTATCGGAAGTGTCTCAGGATTGGAATGGGAAGGAGCTGGATATCACATCTCATGCTAAAGGAAGGGTCTCAGGTTTGGAACGGGAAGGAGTTGGATATCCGATCTCATGTTATAGGAAGGGTCTAAGGTCTGGTATAAGCATTGAGATATCACATCTCTGCTATCGGAAGTGTCTCAGGATTGGAATGGGAAGGAGTTGGATATCCCATCTCATGTTAAAGGGAGGGTCTCAGAATTGGAAGGGGAAGGATTTGGATATCACATCTCATGTTATAGGAAGGATCTCAGGTTTGGTATTAGAAGCATTGAGATATCACATCTCATGCTATCGGAAGGATCTCAGGTTTGGTATTAGAAGCATTGAGATATCACATCTCATGCTATCAGAAGGGTCTCAGGATTGGAATGGGAAGGAGTTGGATATCACATCTCATGCTAAAGGGAGGGTCTCAGGTTTGGAAGGGGAAGGATTTGGATATCACATCTCATGTTATCGGAAGGATTTCAGGTTTGGTATTAGAAGTATTGAGATATCACATCTCATGCTATAGGAAGGGTCTCAGGATTGGAATGGGAAGGAGTTGGATATCACATCTCATGCTAAAGGAAGGGTCTCAGGTTTGGTAGAAGCATTGAGATATCACATCTCATGCTATAGGAAGGGTCTCAGGATTGGAATGGGAAGGACTTAGATATCACATATCATGCTATAGGGAGGGTTTCTGTTTTGATATTAGAAGCATTGAGATATCACATCTCATGCTAAAGGGAGGGTCTCAGGATTGGAATGGGAAGGAGCTGGATATCACATCTCATGCTAAAGGAAGGGTCTCAGGTTTGGAACGGGAAGGAGTTGGATATCCGATCTCATGTTATAGGAAGGGTCTAAGGTCTGGTATAAGCATTGAGATATCACATCTCTGCTATCGGAAGTGTCTCAGGATTGGAATGGGAAGGAGTTGGATATCCCATCTCATGTTATAGGAAGGGTCTCAGGTTTGGTATAAGCATTGAGATATCACATCTCATGCTATAGGAAGGGTCTCAGGATTGGAATGGGAAGGAGTTGGATATCACATCTCATGCTATAGGAAGGGTCTCAGGTTTGGTATAAGCATTGAGATATCACATCTCATGCTAAAGGAAGGGTCTCAGGTTTGGAACGGGAAGGAGTTGGATATCCGATCTCATGTTATAGGAAGGGTCTAAGGTCTGGTATAAGCATTGAGATATCACATCTCTGCTATCGGAAGTGTCTCAGGATTGGAATGGGAAGGAGTTGGATATCCCATCTCATGTTATAGGAAGGGTCTCAGGTTTGGTATAAGCATTGAGATATCACATCTCATGCTATAGGAAGGGTCTCAGGATTGGAATGGGAAGGAGTTGGATATCACATCTCATGCTATAGGAAGGGTCTCAGGTTTGGTATAAGCATTGAGATATCACATCTCATGCTATAGGAAGGGTCTCAGGATTGGAATGGGAAGGAGTTGTATATGACATCTCATGCCGTAGGAAGGGTCTCAGGTTTGGTATAAGCATTGAGATATCACATCTCATGCTATAGGAAGGGTCTCAGGATTGGAATGGGAAGGAGTTGGATATCACATCTCATGCTATAGGAAGGGTCTCAGGTTTGGTATAAGCATTGAGATATCACATCTCATGCTATAGGAAGGGTCTCAGGATTGGAATGGGAAGGAGTTGTATATGACATCTCATGCCGTAGGAAGGGTCTCAGGTTTGGTATAAGCATTGAGATATCACATCTCTGCTATCGGAAGGGTCTCAGGATTGGAATGGGAAGGAGTTGGATATCCCATCTCATGTTATAGGAAGAGTCTCAGGTTTGGTATTAGAAGCATTGAGATATCACATCTCATGCTATAGGAAGTGTCTCAGGATTGGAATGGGAAGGACTTGGATATCACATCTCATGCTATAGGGAGGCTCTCAAGTTTGATATTAGAAGCATTGAGATATCACATCTCATGCTATAGGAAGGGTCTCAGGATTGGAATGGGAAGGAGTTGGATATCACATCTCATGCTATAGGAAGGGTCTCAGGTTTGGTATAAGCAGTGAGATATCACATCGCATGCTGTAGGAAGGGTCTCAGGTTTGGTATTAGAAGCATTGAGATATCACATCTCATGCTATAGGAAGGATCTCAGGTTTGGTATTAGAAGTATTGAGATATCACATCTCATGCTATAGGAAGGGTCTCAGGATTGGAATGGGAAGGAGTTGGATATCACATCTCATGCTAAAGGAAGGGTCTCAGGTTTGGTAGAAGCATTGAGATATCACATCTCATGCTATAGGAAGGGTCTCAGGATTGGAATGGGAAGGACTTAGATATCACATATCATGCTATAGGGAGGGTCTCAGTTTTGATATTAGAAGCATTGAGATATCACATCTCATGCTATCGGAAGTGTCTCACGATTGGAATGGGAAGGAGCTGGATATCACATCTCATGCTAAAGGAAGAGTCTCAGGATTGGAACGGGAAGGAGTTGGATATCACATCTCATGTTATAGGAAGGGTCTCAGGTTTGGTATAAGCATTGAGATATCACATCTCTGCTATCGGAAGTGTCTCAGGATTGGAAATGGAAGGAGTTGGATATCCCATCTCATGTTATAGGACGGGTCTCAGGTTTGTTATTAGAATCATTGAGATATCATATTGCATGCTGTAGGAAGGGTCTAAGGATTGGAATGGAAAGGACTTGGATATCACATCTCATGCTATAGATAGGCTCTCAGGTTTGGAAAGGGAAGGAGTTGGATATCACATTTCATGTTAGAGGAAGGATCTCAGGTTTGGTATTAGAGGCATTGAGATATCATATTGCATGCTGTAGGAAGGGTCTAAGGATTGGAATGGGAAGGACTTGGATATCACATCTCATGCTATAGGAAGGGTCTCAGGTTGGAATGGGAAGGAGTTGGATATCACATCTCATGTTAAAGGGAGGGTCTCAGAATTGGAAGGGGAAGGATTTGGATATCACATCTCATGTTATAGGAAGGATCTCAGGTTTGGTATTAGAAGCATTGAGATATCACATCTCATGCTATCGGAAGGATCTCAGGTTTGGTATTAGAAGCATTGAGATATCACATCTCATGCTATCAGAAGGGTCTCAGGATTGGAATGGGAAGGAGATGGATATCACATATGCTAAAGGGAGGGTCTCAGGTTTGGAAGGGGAAGGATTTGGATATCACATCTCATGTTATCGGAAAGGATCTCAGGTTTGGTATTAGAAGTATTGAGATATCACATCTCATGCTATAGGAAGGGTCTCAGGATTGGAATGGGAAGGAGTTGGATATCACATCTCATGCTAAAGGAAGGGTCTCAGGTTTGGTAGAAGCATTGAGATATCACATCTCATGCTATAGGAAGTGTCTCAGGATTGGAATGGGAAGGAGCTGGATATCACATCTCATGCTAAAGGAAGGGTCTCAGGTTTGGAACGGGAAGGAGTTGGATATCCGATCTCATGTTATAGGAAGGGTCTAAGGTCTGGTATAAGCATTGAGATATCACATCTCTGCTATCGGAAGTGTCTCAGGATTGGAATGGGAAGGAGTTGGATATCCGATCTCATGCTATCGGAAGGATCTCAGGTTTGGTATTAGAAGCATTGAGATATCACATCTCATGCTATAGGAAGGGTCTCAGGATTGGAATGGGAAGGACTTAGATATCACATATCATGCGATAGGGAGGGTTTCCGTTTTGATATTAGAAGCATTGAGATATCACATCTCATGCTATCGGAAGTGTCTCAGGATTGGAATGGGAAGGAGCTGGATATCACATCTCATGCTAAAGGAAGGGTCTCAGGTTTGGAACGGGAAGGAGTTGGATATCCGATCTCATGTTATAGGAAGGGTCTAAGGTCTGGTATAAGCATTGAGATATCACATCTCTGCTATCGGAAGTGTCTCAGGATTGGAATGGGAAGGAGTTGGATATCCCATCTCATGTTATAGGAAGGGTCTCAGGTTTGGTATAAGCATTGAGATATCACATCTCATGCTATAGGAAGGGTCTCAGGATTGGAATGGGAAGGAGTTGGATATCACATCTCATGCTATAGGAAGGGTCTCAGGATTGGAATGGGAAGGAGTTGTATATGACATCTCATGCCGTAGGAAGGGTCTCAGGTTTGGTATAAGCATTGAGATATCACATCTCATGCTATACTAAGGGTCTCAGGTTTGGAATGGGAAGGAGTTGGATATCACATCTCATGCTATAGGAAGGGTCTCAGGTTTGGTATAAGCATTGAGATATCACATCTCATGCTATAGGAAGGGTCTCAGGATTGGAATGGGAAGGAGTTGTATATGACATCTCATGCCGTAGGAAGGGTCTCAGGTTTGGTATAAGCATTGAGATATCACATCTCTGCTATCAGAAGGGTCTCAGGATTGGAATGGGAAGGAGTTGGATATCCCATCTCATGTTATAGGAAGAGTCTCAGGTTTGGTATTAGAAGCATTGAGATATCACATCTCATGCTATAGGAAGTGTCTCAGGATTGGAATGGGAAGGACTTGGATATCACATCTCATGCTATAGGGAGGCTCTCAAGTTTGATATTAGAAGCATTGAGGTATCACATCTCATGCTATAGGAAGGGTCTCAGGATTGGAATGGGAAGGAGTTAGATATCACATTTCATGCTATAGGAAGGGTCTCAGGTTTGGTATAAGCAGTGAGATATCACATCTCATGCTATAGGAAGTGTCTCAGGATTGGAATGGGAAGGAGTTGGATATCACATCTCATGTTATAGGAAGGATCTCAGGTTTGGTATAAGAATTGAGATATCACATCTCTGCTATCGGAAGGGTCTCAGGATTGGAATGGGAAGGAGTTGGATATTCCAATCTCATGTTATAGGAAGGGTCTCAGGTTTGGTATTAGAAGCATTGAGATATCACATCTCATGCTATCGGAAGGATCTCAGGTTTGGTATTAGAAGCATTGAGATATCACATCTCATGCTATCAGAAGGGTCTCAGGATTGGAATGGGAAGGAGATGGATATCACATCTCATGCTAAAGGGAGGGTCTCAGGTTTGGAAGGGGAAGGCTTTGGATATCACATCTCATGTTATCGGAAGGATCTCAGGTTTGGTATTAGAAGTATTGAGATATCACATCTCATGCTATAGGAAGGGTCTCAGGATTGGAATGAGAAGGAGTTGGATATCACATCTCATGCTAAAGGAAGGGTCTCAGGTTTGGTAGAAGCATTGAGATATCACATCTCATGCTATAGGAAGGGTCTCAGGATTGGAATGGGAAGGACTTAGATATCACATATCATGCTATAGGGAGGGTTTCCGTTTTGATATTAGAAGCATTGAGATATCACATCTCATGCTATCGGAAGTGTCTCAGGATTGGAATGGGAAGGAGCTGGATATCACATCTCATGCTAAAGGAAGGGTCTCAGGTTTGGAACTGGAAGGAGTTGGATATCCGATCTCATGTTATAGGAAGGGTCTAAGGTCTGGTATAAGCATTGAGATATCACATCTCTGCTATCGGAAGTGTCTCAGGATTGGAATGGGAAGGAGTTGGATATCCCATCTCATGTTATAGGAAGGGTCTCAGGTTTGGTATAAGCATTGAGATATCACATCTCATGCTATAGGAAGGGTCTCAGGATTGGAATGGGAAGGAGTTGGATATCACATCTCATGCTATAGGAAGGGTCTCAGGTTTGGTATAAGCATTGAGATATCACATCTCATGCTATAGGAAGGGTCTCAGGATTGGAATGGGAAGGAGTTGTATATGACATCTCATGCCGTAGGAAGGGTCTCAGGTTTGGTATAAGCATTGAGATATCACATCTCATGCTATAGGAAGGGTCTCAGGATTGGAATGGGAAGGAGTTGGATATCACATCTCATGCTATAGGAAGGGTCTCAGGTTTGGTATAAGCATTGAGATATCACATCTCATGCTATAGGAAGGGTCTCAGGATTGGAATGGGAAGGAGTTGTATATGACATCTCATGCCGTAGGAAGGGTCTCAGGTTTGGTATAAGCATTGAGATATCACATCTCTGCTATCGGAAGGGTCTCAGGATTGGAATGGGAAGGAGTTGGATATCCCATCTCATGTTATAGGAAGAGTCTCAGGTTTGGTATTAGAAGCATTGAGATATCACATCTCATGCTATAGGAAGGGTCTCAGGATTGGAATGGGAAGGAGTTAGATATCACATCTCATGCTATAGGAAGGGTCTCAGGTTTGGTATAAGCAGTGAGATATCACATCTCATGCTATAGGAAGTGTCTCAGGATTGGAATGGGAAGGATTGGATATCACATATCATGTTATAGGAAGGATCTCAGGTTTGGTATAAGAATTGAGATATCACATCTCTGCTATCGGAAGGGTCTCAGGATTGGAATGGGAAGGAGTTGGATATTCCAATCTCATGTTATAGGAAGGGTCTCAGGTTTGGTATTAGAAGCATTGAGATATCACATCTCATGCTATCGGAAGGATCTCAGGTTTGGTATTAGAAGCATTGAGATATCACATCTCATGCTATCAGAAGGGTCTCAGGATTGGAATGGGAAGGAGATGGATATCACATCTCATGCTAAAGGGAGGGTCTCAGGTTTGGAAGGGGAAGGATTTGGATATCACATCTCATGTTATCGGAAGGATCTCAGGTTTGGTATTAGAAGTATTGAGATATCACATCTCATGCTATAGGAAGGGTCTCAGGATTGGAATGGGAAGGAGTTGGATATCACATCTCATGCTAAAGGAAGGGTCTCAGGTTTGGTAGAAGCATTGAGATATCACATCTCATGCTATAGGAAGGGTCTCAGGATTGGAATGGGAAGGACTTAGATATCACATATCATGCTATAGGGAGGGTTTCCGTTTTGATATTAGAAGCATTGAGATATCACATCTCATGCTATCGGAAGTGTCTCAGGATTGGAATGGGAAGGAGCTGGATATCACATCTCATGCTAAAGGAAGGGTCTCAGGTTTGGAACGGGAAGGAGTTGGATATCCGATCTCATGTTATAGGAAGGGTCTAAGGTCTGGTATAAGCATTGAGATATCACATCTCTGCTATCGGAAGTGTCTCAGGATTGGAATGGGAAGGAGTTGGATATCCCATCTCATGTTATAGGAACGGTCTCAGGTTTGGTATAAGCATTGAGATATCACATCTCATGCTATAGGAAGGGTCTCAGGATTGGAATGGGAAGGAGTTGGATATCACATCTCATGCTATAGGAAGGGTCTCAGGTTTGGTATAAGCATTGAGATATCACATCTCATGCTATAGGAAGGGTCTCAGGATTGGAATGGGAAGGAGTTGTATATGACATCTCATGCCGTAGGAAGGGTCTCAGGTTTGGTATAAGCCTTGAGATATCACATCTCATGCTATAGGAAGGGTCTCAGGATTGGAATGGGAAGGAGTTGGATATCACATCTCATGCTATATGAAGGGTCTCAGGTTTGGTATAAGCATTGAGATATCACATCTCATGCTATAGGAAGGGTCTCAGGATTGGAATGGGAAGGAGTTGTATATGACATCTCATGCCGTAGGAAGGGTCTCAGGTTTGGTATAAGCATTGAGATATCACATCTCTGCTATCGGAAGGGTCTCAGGATTGGAATGGGAAGGAGTTGGATATCCCATCTCATGTTATAGGAAGAGTCTCAGGTTTGGTATTAGAAGCATTGAGATATCACATCTCATGCTATAGGAAGTGTCTCAGGATTGGAATGGGAAGGACTTGGATATCACATCTCATGCTATAGGGAGGCTCTCAAGTTTGATATTAGAACCATTGAGATATCACATCTCATGCTATAGGAAGGGTCTCAGGATTGGAATGGGAAGGAGTTGGATATCACATCTCATGCTATTGGAAGGGTCTCAGGTTTGGTATAAGCAGTGAGATATCACATCTCATGCTATAGGAAGTGTCTCAGGATTGGAATGGGAAGGAGTTGGATATCACATCTCATGTTATAGGAAGGATCTCAGGTTTGGTATAAGAATTGAGATATCACATCTCTGCTATCGGAAGGGTCTCAGGATTGGAATGGGAAGGAGTTGGATATTCCAATCTCATGTTATAGGAAGGGTCTCAGGTTTGGTATTAGAAGCATTGAGATATCACATCTCATGCTATAGGAAGGGTCTCAGGATTGGAATGGGAAGGACTTGGATATCACATCTCATGCTATAGGGAGGGTCTCAAGTTTGATATTAGAAGCATTGAGATATTACATCTCATGATATCGGAAGGGTCTCAGGATTGGAATGGGAAGGAGTTGGATATCACATCTCATGATAAAGGAAGGGTCTAAGGTTTGGAAGGGGAAGAATTTGGATATCACATCTCATGTTATAGGACGGGTCTCAGGTTTGGTATTAGAAGCATTGAGATATCAAGTCTCATGGTATAGAAAGGGGATCAGAATTGGAATGGGAAGGAGTTGGATGTCACAACTCAAGCTATAGGAAGGGTCTCAGGATTGGAATGGGAAGGACTTGGATATCACATCTCATGCTATAGGGAGGGTCTCAAGTTTGATATTAGAAGCATTGAGATATCACATCTCATGATATCGGAAGGGTCTCAGGATTGGAATGGGAAGGAGTTGGATATCACATCTCATGATAAAGGAAGGGTCTAAGGTTTGGAAGGGGAAGGATTTGGATATCACATCTCATGTTATAGGACGGGTCTCAGGTTTGGTATTAGAAGCATTGAGATATCAAGTCTCATGGTATAGGAAGGGGCTCAGAATTGGAATGGGAAGGAGTTGGATATCAAGTCTCATGGTATAGGAAGGGGCTCAGAATTGGAATGGGAAGGAGTTGGATATCACATCTCATGCTAAAGGGAGGGTCTCAGGTTTGGAAGGGGAAGGATTTGGATATCACATCTCATGTTATAGGAAGGATCTCAGGTTTGGTATTAGAAGCATTGAGATATCACATCTCATGCTATCGGAAGTATCTCAGGTTTGGTATTAGAGGCATTGAGATATCACATCTCATGCTATCTATCATAAGGGTCTCAGGATTGGAATGGGAAGGAGTTGGATATCACATCTCATGCTAAAGGGAGGGTCTCAGGTTTGGAAGGGGAAGGATTTGGATATCACATCACATGTTATAAGAAGGATCTCAGGTTTGGTATTAGAAGCATTGAGATATCACATCTCATGCTATCGGAAGGGTCTCAGGATTGGAATGGGAAGGAGTCGGATATCACATCTCATGCTATAGGAAGGCCCTCAGGTTTGGAAGGGGAAAGAGTTGGATATCACATTTCATGTTAGAGGTAGGATCTCAGGTTTGGTATTAGAGGCATTGAGATATCACATCTCATGCTATCAGAAGGGTCTCAGGATTGGAATGGGAAGGAGTTGGATATCACATCTCATGCTATCAGAAGGGTCTCAGGATTGGAATGGGAAGGAGTTGGATATCACATCTCATGTTATAGGAAGGATCTCAGGTTTGGTATTAGAAGCATTGAGATATCACATCTCATGCTATCGGAAGGATCTCAGGTTTGGTATTAGAGGCATTGAGATATCACATCTCATGCTAAAGGGAGGGTCTCAGGTTTGGAAGGGGAAGGATTTGGATATCACATCTCTTGTTATAGGAAGGATCACAGGTTTGGTATTAGAAGCATTGAGATATCACATCTCATGCTATCGGAAGGGTCTCAGGATTGGAATGGGAAGGAGTTGGATAACACATCTCATGCTAAAGGGAGGGTCTCAGGTTTGGAAGGGGAAGGATTTGGATATCACATCTCATGTTACAGGAAGGATCTCAGGTTTGGTATTAGAAGCATTGAGATATCACATCTCATGCTATCGGAAGTATCTCAGGTTTGGTATTAGAGGCATTGAGATATCACATCTCATGCTATCTATCATAAGGGTCTCAGGATTGGAATGGGAAGGAGTTGGATATCACATCTCATGCTAAAGGGAGGGTCTCAGGTTTGGAAGGGGAAGGATTTGGATATCACATCACATGTTATAAGAAGGATCTCAGGTTTGGTATTAAAAGCATTGGGATATCACATCTCATGCTATCGGAAGGGTCTCAGGATTGGAATGGGAAGGAATCGGATATCACATCTCATGCTATAGGAAGGCTCTCAGGTTTGGAAGGGGAAAGAGTTGGATATCACATTTCATGTTAGAGGTAGGATCTCAGGTTTGGTATTAGAGGCATTGAGATATCACATCTCATGCTATCAGAAGGGTCTCAGGATTAGAATGGGAAGGAGTTGGATATCACATCTCATGCTAAAGGGAGGGTCTCAGGTTTGGAAGGGGAAGGATTTGGATATCACGTCTCATGTTATAGGAAGGATCTCAGGTTTGGTATTAGAAGCATTGAGATATCACATTTCATGCTATCGGAAGGATCTCAGGTTTGGTATTAGAGGCATTGAGATATCACATCTCATGCTAAAGGGAGGGTCTCAGGTTTGTAAGGGGAAGGATTTGGATATCACATCTCTTGTTATAGGAAGGATCACAGGTTTGGTATTAGAAGCATTGAGATATCACATCTCATGCTATCGGAAGGGTCTCAGGTTTGGAATGGGAAGGACTTGGATATCACATCTCATGCTATAGGGAGGGTCTCAAGTTTGATATTAGAAGCATTGAGATATTACATCTCATGATATCGGAAGGGTCTCAGGATTGGAATGGGAAGGAGTTGGATATCACATCTCATGATAAAGGAAGGGTCTAAGGTTTGGAAGGGGAAGAATTTGGATATCACATCTCATGTTATAGGACGGGTCTCAGGTTTGGTATTAGAAGCATTGAGATATCAAGTCTCATGGTATAGAAAGGGGATCAGAATTGGAATGGGAAGGAGTTGGATGTCACAACTCAAGCTATAGGAAGGGTCTCAGGATTGGAATGGGAAGGACTTGGATATCACATCTCATGCTATAGGGAGGGTCTCAAGTTTGATATTAGAAGCATTGAGATATCACATCTCATGATATCGGAAGGGTCTCAGGATTGGAATGGGAAGGAGTTGGATATCACATCTCATGATAAAGGAAGGGTCTAAGGTTTGGAAGGGGAAGGATTTGGATATCACATCTCATGTTATAGGACGGGTCTCAGGTTTGGTATTAGAAGCATTGAGATATCAAGTCTCATGGTATAGGAAGGGGCTCAGAATTGGAATGGGAAGGAGTTGGATATCAAGTCTCATGGTATAGGAAGGGGCTCAGAATTGGAATGGGAAGGAGTTGGATATCACATCTCATGCTAAAGGGAGGGTCTCAGGTTTGGAAGGGGAAGGATTTGGATATCACATCTCATGTTATAGGAAGGATCTCAGGTTTGGTATTAGAAGCATTGAGATATCACATCTCATGCTATCGGAAGTATCTCAGGTTTGGTATTAGAGGCATTGAGATATCACATCTCATGCTATCTATCATAAGGGTCTCAGGATTGGAATGGGAAGGAGTTGGATATCACATCTCATGCTAAAGGGAGGGTCTCAGGTTTGGAAGGGGAAGGATTTGGATATCACATCACATGTTATAAGAAGGATCTCAGGTTTGGTATTAGAAGCATTGAGATATCACATCTCATGCTATCGGAAGGGTCTCAGGATTGGAATGGGAAGGAGTCGGATATCACATCTCATGCTATAGGAAGGCCCTCAGGTTTGGAAGGGGAAAGAGTTGGATATCACATTTCATGTTAGAGGTAGGATCTCAGGTTTGGTATTAGAGGCATTGAGATATCACATCTCATGCTATCAGAAGGGTCTCAGGATTGGAATGGGAAGGAGTTGGATATCACATCTCATGCTATCAGAAGGGTCTCAGGATTGGAATGGGAAGGAGTTGGATATCACATCTCATGTTATAGGAAGGATCTCAGGTTTGGTATTAGAAGCATTGAGATATCACATCTCATGCTATCGGAAGGATCTCAGGTTTGGTATTAGAGGCATTGAGATATCACATCTCATGCTAAAGGGAGGGTCTCAGGTTTGGAAGGGGAAGGATTTGGATATCACATCTCTTGTTATAGGAAGGATCACAGGTTTGGTATTAGAAGCATTGAGATATCACATCTCATGCTATCGGAAGGGTCTCAGGATTGGAATGGGAAGGAGTTGGATAACACATCTCATGCTAAAGGGAGGGTCTCAGGTTTGGAAGGGGAAGGATTTGGATATCACATCTCATGTTACAGGAAGGATCTCAGGTTTGGTATTAGAAGCATTGAGATATCACATCTCATGCTATCGGAAGTATCTCAGGTTTGGTATTAGAGGCATTGAGATATCACATCTCATGCTATCTATCATAAGGGTCTCAGGATTGGAATGGGAAGGAGTTGGATATCACATCTCATGCTAAAGGGAGGGTCTCAGGTTTGGAAGGGGAAGGATTTGGATATCACATCACATGTTATAAGAAGGATCTCAGGTTTGGTATTAGAAGCATTGGGATATCACATCTCATGCTATCGGAAGGGTCTCAGGATTGGAATGGGAAGGAATCGGATATCACATCTCATGCTATAGGAAGGCTCTCAGGTTTGGAAGGGGAAAGAGTTGGATATCACATTTCATGTTAGAGGTAGGATCTCAGGTTTGGTATTAGAGGCATTGAGATATCACATCTCATGCTATCAGAAGGGTCTCAGGATTAGAATGGGAAGGAGTTGGATATCACATCTCATGCTAAAGGGAGGGTCTCAGGTTTGGAAGGGGAAGGATTTGGATATCACGTCTCATGTTATAGGAAGGATCTCAGGTTTGGTATTAGAAGCATTGAGATATCACATTTCATGCTATCGGAAGGATCTCAGGTTTGGTATTAGAGGCATTGAGATATCACATCTCATGCTAAAGGGAGGGTCTCAGGTTTGTAAGGGGAAGGATTTGGATATCACATCTCTTGTTATAGGAAGGATCACAGGTTTGGTATTAGAAGCATTGAGATATCACATCTCATGCTATCGGAAGGGTCTCAGGATTGGAATGGGACGGAGTTGGATATCACATCTCATGCTAAAGGGAGGGTCTCAGGTTTGGAAGGGGAAGGATGTGGATATCACATTTCATGTTAGAGGTAGGATCTCAGGTTTGGTATTGGAGGCATTGAGATATCACATCTCATGCTATCAGAAGGGTCTCAGGATGGGAATGGGAAGGAGTTGGTTATCACATCTCATGCTAAAGGGAGGGTCTCAGGTTTGGAAGGGGTAGGATTTGGATATCACATCTCATGTTATCGGAAGGATTTCAGGTTTGGTATTAGAAGCATTGAGATATCACATCTCATGCTATAGGAAGGGTCTCAGGTTTGGTATTAGAAGCATTGAGATATCAAGTCTCATGGTATAGGAAGGGTCTCAGAATTGGAATGGGAAGGAGTTGGATATCTCAAGCTATAGGAAGGGTCTCAGGTTTGGAATGGGAAGGAGTTTGATATCACAACTCATGCCATAGTATGGGTCTCAGGTTTGGTAGAAACATTGGGATATCACATCTCATGCTATCGGAAGGGTATCAGGATTTGATTTGGAAGGAGTTGGATATCCCATCTCATGCTATAGGAAGGGTCTCAGGTTGGAATGGGAAGGAGTTGGATATCACATCTCATGTTATAGGAAGGGTCCTAGGATTGGAATGGGAAGGACTTGGATATCATATCTCATGCTATAGGAAGGCTCTCAGGTTTGGAAGGGGAAGGAGTTGGATATCACATTTCATGTTAGAGGAAGGATCTCAGGTTTGGTATTAGAGGCATTGAGATATCACCTCTTGTTATAGGAAGGGTCTCACGTTTGGTACAAGCATTGAGATATCACATCTCATGCTATAGGAAGGGTCTCAGGATTGGAATGGGAAGGAGTTGTATATCACATCTCAAGCTATAGGAAGGGTCTCACGTTTGGTATAAGCATTGAGATATCACATCTCATGCTATAGGAAGGGTCTCAGGATTGGAATGGGAAGGTGTTGGATATCACATCTCATGTTATAGGAAAGATCTCAGGTTTGGTATTAGAAGCATTGCGACATCACATCTCATGTTATAGGAAGGGTCTCAGGATTGGAATGGGAAGAAGTTGGCTATCACATCTCATGCTATAGGAAGGGTCTCAGGTTTGGTATAAGCATTAAGATATCACATCTCATGCTATAGGAAGGGTCTCAGGATTGGAATGGGAAGGAGTTGTATATGACATCTCATGCCATAGGAAGGGTCTCAGGTTTGGAATAAGCATTGAGATATCACATCTCATGCTATACGAAGGGTCTCAGGATTGGAATGGGACGGACTTGGATATCACATCTCATGCTATAGGGAGGGTCTCAGGTTTGGAAGGGGAAGGATTTGGATATCACATCGCATGTTATAGGAAGGATCTCAGGTTTGGTAAGGGAAGGAGTTGGATATCACATTTCATGTTAGAGGTAGGATCTCAGGTTTGGTATTAGAGGCATTGAGGTATCACATCTCATGCTATCAGAAGGGTCTCAGGATTGGAATGGGAAGGAGTTGGATATCACATCTCATGCTAAAGGGAGGGTCTCCGGTTTGGAAGGGGAAGGATTTGGATATCACATCGCGTGTTATAGGAAGGATCTCAGGTTTGGTATTAGAATCATTGAGATATCACATCTCATGCTATCGGAAGTATCTCAGGTTTGGTATTAGAAGCATTGAGATATCACATCTCATGCTATCATAAGGGTCTCAGGATTGGAATGGGAAGGAGTTGGATATCACTTCTCATGCTAAAGGGAGGGTCTCAGGTTTGGAAGGGGAAGGATTTGGATATCACATCACATGTTATAAGAAGGATCTCAGGTTTGGTATTAGGAGCATTGAGCTATCACATCTCATGCTATCGGAAGGGTCTCAGGATTGGAATGGGAAGGAGTTGGATATCACATCTCATGCTATAGGAAGGGTCTCAGGTTTGGAACGGGAAGGAGTTGGATATCACATCTCATGTTATAGGAAGAGTCTCAGGTTTGGTATAAGCATTGAGATATCACATCTCTGCAATCGGAAGTGTCTCAGGATTGGGATGGGAAGGAGTTGGATATCACATCTCATGCTATAGGAAGGGTCTCAGGTTTGGAAAGGGAAGGAGTTGGATATCCCATCTCATGTTATAGGACGGGTCTCAGGTTTGGTATTAGAAGCATTGAGATATCACATCGCATGCTGTAGGAAGGGTCTCAGGATTGGAATGGGAAGGAGTTGGATATTACATCTCATGCTATAGGAAGGTTCTCAGGTTTGGTATAAGCATTGAGGTATCACATCTCTGCTATCGAAAGTGTCTCAGGATTGGAATGGGAAGGAGTTGGATACCCATCTCATTTTATAGGACGGGTCTCAGGTTTGTTATTAGAATCATTGAGATATCATATTGCATGCTGTAGGAAGGATCTAAGGATTGGAATGGGAAGGACTTGAATATCACATCTCATGCTATAGGTAGGCTCTCAGGTTTGGAAAGGGAAGGAGTTGGATATCACATTTCATGTTAGAGGAAGGATCTCAGGTTTGGTATTAGAGGCATTGAGATATCACCTCTCATGCTATAGGAAGGGTCTCAGGATTGGAATGGGAAGGAGTTGGATATCACATCTCATGCTATAGGAAGGTTCTCAGGTTTGGTATAAGCATTGAGATGTCACATCTCATGCTATAGGAAGGGTCTCAGGATTGGAATGGGAAGGAGTTGGATATCACATCTCATGTTATAGGAAGGATCTCAGGTTTGGTATTAGAAGCATTGAGATATCACATCTCATGCTATAGGAAGGGTCTCAGGATTGGAATGGGAAGGAGTTGTATATGACATCTCATGCCATAGGAAGGGTCTCAGGTTTGGTATAAGCATTGAGATATCACATCTCTGCTATCGGAAGGGTCTCAGGATTGGAATGGGAAGGAGTTGGATATCCCATCTCATGTTATAGGAAGAGTCTCAGGTTTGGTATTAGAAGCATTGAGATATCACATCTGATGCTATAGGAAGTGTCTCAGGATTGGAATGGGAAGGAGTTTGATATCACATCTCATGCCATGTATGGGTCTCAGGTTTTGTAGAAGCATTGTGATATCACATCTCATGCTATCGGAAGGGTCTCAGGTTGGAATGGGAAGGAGTTGGATATCACATCTCATGTTATAGGAAGGGTCTCAGGATTGGAATGGGAAGGACTTGGATATCACATTTCATGCTATAGGAAGGCTCTCAGGTTTGGAAGGGGAAGGAGTTGGATATCACATTTCATGTTAGAGGTAGGATCTCAGGTTTGGTATTAGAGGCATTGAGATATCACATCTCATGCTATCAGAAGGGTCTCAGGATTGGAATGTGTTAGGAAAGATTTCGTAATTGTAGGTAATTTTCCTTCCATGTGGCAACCCCTAAACTTTTTGCTGTTGTTTTTCACCTTGTTCTTGACTTTGCCAGAGAAGTGCAGCCTTCTGCCGCACTCCTCTTTGCTTTCGCTCCTTTCTTACGGGGAAACTGACATGCCCTTAAGACAGTCAGTACCGGGGAACGCTGTTTCCCGTAGTTTCTTTTACCATGTTGCGGCTTTAGTGCAACATGACACAAGAGGGCACTGTAAGCTAAGTTACAGCTCTCTTGGGTCTCTAGCCTTCTACAGGCCCTAGATACTCATTTAGGATGGTATTTGATCGGTGCAAGTCATTCAGGGACTGGAATGGTGGCAGCGATCGTTTTGTGTATTTTGAGCTCCTTTTGGCGTTCTAAGTGCGTTTTTCGCGCTGAACCCAAAATGGTGGCCTGGCTCCCAAAATGGCCAGACCACGAGGCTCCTTTGTCTTGTCCACTGACCGTCTTGCTCCCTTCACCTTCCCCAGGTCGAGCCGACCCGGGGCCTTCCTTATTTGGGCATGTACTTTCCCGCGAAACACGGATGCTTTCGCGGGCTTCTACATGTCGTATGTGTGCCTCCAGGGTGTGGGCTGGGATGTCTGGTCCCAATACACATCCTGGGTGCCAGAGAGTCTAGGGTGGTGTGAATGCCTGGGACCACCGTGGTCCGTGATTGGTCCACGAATGGTGTGCGTGTTTGATGTGCGGATCTCCCATTAGGTCCCCTCTGTTTTGGCGCGAAGGGAACCGTGGATAAGAGGGGGCTGGAAACACCACTACCATGTCGATCTCCTGAGTTCTCACGAACGAAGGAATACAGGAGCCAAGTATCCTGCAACCAAGAGGCTGGACCGAGGAATCGCTGGTGACCCGCTGAAGGACTCCTCCTTTGCACTGCTGTCGTCCTGTGAAACCCTTTCCTCCTTTGATCGAACCAGTAGGCCTGTACTGGTGCTTCGACCTTTGGAATAGCAGGAACAGCTATTCTCGGCAACTTCATCATCTCCTGCCAGTAAGCCTTCGGAAGCGTCTCTGGGCCATCCAGTTGACTGACCAGCTTACACGGGAGTCCTGCTCTGTAACCGCCGCCAGGTTGTGTAGTATCTCGAGTCCTTGTCACTCTCCCACGCTTCGTACACTTGGCGTTCCCAGGTCGGAAGGGAGGAGTGTACATTTGGCTCAGATACACACGGCCGCTCCGTTGTCCTGCTGCGGCAACAAACTGTGCAGGTTTCTTCGATTGGGACGTCTTTTTGCTCTACACGACGACGAGGCATTCCCGGCTCTTCTGAACCTGCCAGCTGCTGAAACTGACGTGGAGAAGCCTGGGTCTGCTTGCATCGGGGACCGGTGAGTAGCATAGCTAGGATCTGGTCGCCCTCCTGCAGTAGCCCATTGCTTTTCCCCGCTGTGTAAAACAGCACCCTTTTGTCCGTACTCGCGCTCTGCTTCTGCCCACTGTGGAGGCTGCGCTTGAGTCGCGGAACCTGTTCTTCTTCTTTAGTGCACTAATCTGAACTGCCTGACTTCCTTCGAAGAGCTTGCCCTTTTGCCCGTTGGCACCAGCGCGTGCAGGTACTTTGAGCACAAGGCTCCACTCTTCGCAGGGCTCGGACTTCCATCTAGTTAGGTGCCGCTGAAGGCGAACTGAGTCTAAAGCATTATCGCACTGCCAGTTTTCCTTCCCTTTCAGGTGGACTACACATTTCGTGCGTATAACGCTTGCGACTGTCGTATTTGTATATATATTGTCTTGATATGGTATGTGTTGGTTTAATATTGTGATATTGTGATTTTCTCGCTACGGTCATTGTTTTAAAGGCCTTAAAATAAACGTGTATATATTTTTATATAACACCTGTTTGGAGTAGTTTGTAAGTGTTCTGGTTTTGTGTGCTCATTGCGGGCTTTCAGTCACCCTCACCCCTCTTGAGACCTAGTCTTGACCGCCGCAATCGCTACCTTGATTGGTCTGGCTCGTCCAGAGGTTACCCTGTTCCAAGTAATTAGGTTGGCCTTCTGAACTTCTGCGCCACCAGGACAGAGTTCAGAAATCCGTCTTAACAAATTGGTGTACAGCGGTGGGATACGACTGAAGGTATCCAGTGTTGCGCACGAACTAAGGCATTTCAGGTTATTCCAACCAGGACACGTAGTGAATTGTTGTAGTATAACTTTAAAAAAGCCATAGTCCTATCTAACAGTATGGAAACAAATACCTTGTTAACTTTAAATGCTTCCAAATCAGAAACATTGAAGAAGATGTGTGCGGAGAGAGGTGTTTCCTCTCAAGGCACGAAATTGGAAATGATCCAAAGAATCGTGGCGTGGCAGGAAGCGCAGCTTGACGCTATAACTTCTGAGGACAGTGCGGAAGGTGGTGGGGTTCCTCCACCGCAGTGGTAGGCGAGCTCGGGGGAATATTCTCTTTCCCCCATCGTGACTTGTTGACTCCTTTCGCCTTGGGTTTCCCCTTCGGCTGGGGCGGCGTATTGGACTTGGCCAATGCTGCCCGTGCTTGAGACCGTGTGTAGGGTCTTTCGGCAGTGTCTCCTACGAGCCCTAAAGCTCTGAGATCATTACCTAACAAGACCTTTCCCGGGACGTTTCTCTGAATGCTCACTGGAATCCTGACTGCTGTACCATTTAAAGTAAGATTTACAGGTATTACTGGAAACATACGGAGGGGGCCGTCAGCCAACTTAGTGGGCTTCAGAGTAGCTCTGGCAACTTCCTCTGAGTCTACCAAGGTAGAATCCACTACAGTGCGACTGCACCCACTATCCCTAAGAGCTGGAGTATCTACTCCATTGATCAGCACACTGTCTTTAAAGTAGTGCTTGGTATTATCCGGAATCCTAGCATAAGCCCCTGCGACTTTAGGCTCCCAGGAACCCAGGGATATCCAACTCCTTCCCAATCCAATCCTGAGACCCTTCCGATAGCAGAGATGTGATATCTCAATGCTTATACCAAACCTGAGACCCTTCCTATGGCATGAGATGTGATATCCAACACCTTGCCATTCAAATCCTGAGACCCTCCCTATAACAAGAGATGTCATATCCAACTCCTTCCCATTCCAAACCTGAGACCCTTCCTTTAGCATGAGATGTGATATCCAAATCCTTCACATTCCAATCCGGAGACCCTTCCTATAACATGAGATGTGATATCCAACTCCTTCCCAATCCAATCCTGAGACCCTTCCGATAGCAGAGATGTGATATCTCAATGCTTATACCAAACCTGAGACCCTTCCGATAGCAGAGATGTGATATCTCAATGCTTATACCAAACCTGAGACCCTTCCTATGGCATGAGATGTGATATCCAACACCTTGCCATTCAAATCCTGAGACCCTCCCTATAACAAGAGATGTCATATCCAACTCCTTCCCATTCCAAACCTGAGACCCTTCCTTTAGCATGAGATGTGATATCCAAATCCTTCACATTCCAATCCGGAGACCCTTCCTATAACATGAGATGTGATATCCAACTCCTTCCCAATCCAATCCTGAGACCCTTCCGATAGCAGAGATGTGATATCTCAATGCTTATACCAAACCTGAGACCCTTCCGATAGCAGAGATGTGATATCTCAATGCTTATACCAAACCTGAGACCCTTCCTATGGCATGAGATGTGATATCCAACACCTTGCCATTCAAATCCTGAGACCCTCCCTATAACAAGAGATGTCATATCCAACTCCTTCCCATTCCAAACCTGAGACCCTTCCTTTAGCATGAGATGTGATATCCAAATCCTTCACATTCCAATCCGGAGACCCTTCCTATAACATGAGATGTGATATCCAACTCCTTCCCAATCCAATCCTGAGACCCTTCCGATAGCAGAGATGTGATATCTCAATGCTTATACCAAACCTGAGACCCTTCCTATAGCATGAGATGTGATATCCAACTCCTTCCGATTCCAATCCTGAGACCCTTCCTATAGCATGAGATGTGATATCGCAATGCTTCTACCAAAACTGAGACCCTTCCTTTAGCATGAGATGTGATATCCAAGTCCTTCCCATTCCAATCCTGAGACCCTTCCTATAGCATGAGATGTGATATCTCAATGCTTCTAATACCAAACCTGAGATCCTTCCGATAGCATGAGATGTGATATCTCAATGCTTCTAATACCAAACCTGAGATCCTTCCTATAACATGAGATGTGATATCCAAATCCTTCCCCATCCAAACCTGAGACCCTCCCTTTAGCATGAGATGTGATATCCAACTCCTTCCCATTCCAATCCTGATACCCTTCTGATAGCATGAGATGTGATATCTCAATGCCTCTAATACCAAACCTGAGATCCTAACTCTAACATGAAATGTGATATCCAACTCCTTCCCTTTCCAAACCTGAGAGCCTTCCTACAGCATGAGATGTGATATCCAAGTCCTTCCCATTCCAATCTTGAGACCCTTCCTATAACATGAGATGTGATATCCAACTCTTTCCCATTCCAACCTGAGACCTTTCCTATAGCATGAGATGGGATATCCAACAACTCCTTCCAAATCCAATCCTGATACCCTTCCGATAGCATGAGATGTGATATCCCAATGCTTCTACAAAACCTGAGACCCATACCATGGCATGATGTGATATCAAACTCCCGTCCTATACCATGAGACTTGATATCTCAATGCTTCTAATACCAAACCTGAGACCGGTCAAATAACATGAGATGTGATATCCAAATCCTTCCCCTTCCAAACCTGAGACCCTTCCTTTAGCATGAGATGTGATATCCAAATCCTTCCCATTCCAATCCTTAAACCCTTCCTATAGCATGAGATGTGATATCTCAATGTTTCTAATAAAAAACCTGAGACCCTTCCTATAGCAAGAGATGTGATATCCAAATCCTTCCCATTCCAACCTGAGACCCTTCCTATAGCATGAGAAGGGATATCCAACTCCTTCCCATTCCAATCCTGAGATCCTTCCTATAACATGAGATGTGATATCCAATTCCTTCCCATTCCAAACCTGAGACCCTTCCTATTGGATGAGATGTGATATCCAACTCCTTCCCATTCCAAACCTGAGACCCTTCCTATACCATAAGATGTGATATCTCAATGCTTCTAATACCAAACCTGGGACCCGTCCTATAACATGAGATATGATATCCAAATCCTTCCCATTCCAATCCTGAAACCCTTCCGATAGCATGAGATGTGATATCTCAATGTTTCTAATAAAAAACCTGAGACCCTTCATATAGCAAGAGATGTGATATCCAAATCCTTCCCATTTCAATCTTGAGACCCTTCCTATAACATGAGATATGATATCCAACTCCTTCCCATTCCAACATGAGACCCTTCCTATAGCATGAGAAGGGATGTCCAACTCCTTCCCAATCCAATCCTGAGACCCTTCCGATAGCAGAGATGTGATATCTCAATGCTTACACCAAACCTGAGACCCTTCCTTTAGCATGAGATTTGATATCCAAATCCTTCACATTCCAATCCTGAGACCCTTCCTATAGCATGAGATGTGATATCTCAATGCTTCTAATACCAAACCTGAGATGCTTCCTATAACATGAGATGTGATATCCAACTCCTTCCCATTCCAAACCTGAAACCCTTCCGATAGCATGAGATGTGATATCTCAATGCTTCTAAAACCAAACATGAGAACCATCCTATAACATGAGATGTGAAATCCCAATCCTTCCCTTCCCAAACCTGAGACCCTTCCTATAGCTTGAGATGTGATATCAAACTCCTTCCCATTCCAATCCTGAAATAGCTTGAGATGTGATATCCAACTCCTTCCCATTCCAATCCTGAGACCCTTATTATACCATGAGATGTGATATCTCAAGGCTTCTAATACCAAACCTGAGACCCTTCCTATGGCATGAGATGTGATATCCAACTCCTTGCCATTCAAATCCTGAGACCCTCCCTATAACAAGAGATGTCATATCCAACTCCTTCCCATTCCAAACCTGAGACGCTTCCTTTAGCATGAGATGTGATATCCAAATCCTTCACATTCCAATCCAGAGACCAATCCTATAGCATGAGATGTGATATCTCAATGCTTCTAATACCAAACCTGAGACCCTTCCGATAGCATGAGATGTGATATCTCAATCCTTCAAAAACCAAACATGAGAACCATCCTATAACATGAGATGTAAAATCCAAATCCTTCCCTTCCCAAACCTGAGACTCTTCCTATAGCATGAGATGTGATATCTCAATGCTTCTACCAAACCTGAAACCCTTCCTTTAGCATGAGATATGATATCCAGCTCCTCCCATTCCAATCCTGAGACCCTTCCGATAGCATGAGATGTGATATCTCAATGCTTCTAATATCAAAACTGAGACCCTCCCTATAGCATGAGATGTGATATTTAAGTCCTTCCCATTCCAATCCTGAGACCCTTCCGATAGCAGAGATGTGATATCTCAATGCTTATACCAAACCTGAGACCCTTCCTATGGCATGAGATGTGATATCCAACTCCTTGCCATTCAAATCCTGAGACCCTCCCTATAACAAGAGATGTCATATCCAACTCCTTCCCATTCCAAACCTGAGACCATTCCTTTAGCATGAGATGTGATATCCAAATCCTTCACATTCCAATCCGGAGACCAATCCTATAGCATGAGATGTGATATCTCAATGCTTCTAATACCAAACCTGAGACCCTTCCGATAGCATGAGATGTGATATCTCAATGCTTCAAAAACCAAACATGAGAACCATCCTATAACATGAGATGTAAAATCCAAATCCTTCCCTTCCCAAACCTGAGACTCTTCCTATAGCATGAGATGTGATATCTCAATGCTTCTACCAAACCTGAAACCCTTCCTTTAGCATGAGATATGATATCCAGCTCCTCCCATTCCAATCCTGAGACCCTTCCGATAGCATGAGATGTGATATCTCAATGCTTCTAATATCAAAACTGAGACCCTCCCTATAGCATGAGATGTGATATTTAAGTCCTTCCCATTCCAATCCTGAGACCCTTCCGATAGCAGAGATGTGATATCTCAATGCTTATACCAAACCTGAGACCCTTCCTATGGCATGAGATGAGATATCCAACTCCTTGCCATTCAAATCCTGAGACCCTCCCTATAACAAGAGATGTCATATCCAACTCCTTCCCATTCCAAACCTGAGACCATTCCTTTAGCATGAGATGTGATATCCAAATCCTTCACATTCCAATCCGGAGACCAATCCTATAGCATGAGATTGATATCTCAATGCTTCTAATACCAAACCTGAGACCCTTCCGATAGCATGAGATGTAATATCTCAATGCTTCAAAAACCAAACATGAGAACCATCCTATAACATGAGATGTGAAATCCAAATCCTTCCCTTCCCAAACCTGAGACTCTTCCTATAGCATGAGATGTGATATCTCAATGCTTCTAATATCAAACTTGAGACCCTCCCTATAGCATGAGATGGGATATCCAACTCCTTCCCATTCCAATCCTGAGACCCTTCCTATAGCATGAGATGTGATATCTCAATGCTTATCCCAAACCTGAGACCCTTCCTATAGCTTGAGATGTGATATCAAACTCCTTCCCATTCCAATCCTGAAATAGCTTGAGATGTGATATCCAACTCCTTCCCATTCCAATCCTGAGACCCTTATTATACCATGAGATGTGATATCTCAAGGCTTCTAATACCAAACCTGAGACCCTTCCTATGGCATGAGATGTGATATCCAACTCCTTGCCATTCAAATCCTGAGACCCTCCCTATAACAAGAGATGTCATTTCCAACTCCTTCCCATTCCAATCCTGAGACACTTCCTATAGCATGAGATGTGATATCACAATGCTTCTAATACCAAACCTGAAACCCATCCTATAACATGAGATGTGATATCCAAATCCTTCCCCTTCCAAACCTGAGACCCTTCCTTTAGCATGAGATGTGATATCCAGCTCCTCCCATTCCAATCCTGAGACCCTTCCGATAGCATGAGATGTGATATCTCAATTCTTCTAATATCAAAACTGAGACCCTCCCTATAGCATGAGATGTGATATCTAAGTCCTTCCCATTCCAATCCTGAGACCCTTCCGATAGCAGAGATGTGATATCTCAATGCTTATACCAAACCTGAGACCCTTCCTATGGCATGAGATGTGATATCCAACTCCTTGCCATTCAAATCTTGAGACCCTCCCTATAACAAGAGATGTCATATCCAACTCCTTCCCATTCCAAACCTGAGACCCTTCCTTTAGCATGAGATGTGATATCCAAATCCTTCACATTCCAATCCGGAGACCAATCCTATAGCATGAGATGTGATATCTCAATGCTTCTAATACCAAACCTGAGACCCTTCCGATAGCATGAGATGTGATATCTCAATGCTTCAAAAACCAAACATGAGAACCATCCTATAACATGAGATGTGAAATCCAAATCCTTCCCTTCCCAAACCTGAGACTCTTCCTATAGCATGAGATGTGATATCTCAATGCTTCTAATATCAAACTTGGGACCCTCCCTATAGCATGAGATGTGATATCCAAGTCCTTCCCATTCCAATCCTGAGACACTTCCTATAGCATGAGATGTGATATCTCAATGCTTCTAATACCAAACCTGAGACTCTTCCTATAACATGAGATGGGATATCCAACTCCTTCCCATTCCAATCCTGAGACTCTTCTGATAGCAGAGATGTGATATCTCAATGCTTATACCAAACCTGAGACCCTTCCTACGGCATGAGATGTCATATACAACTCCTTCCCATTCCAATCCTGAGACCCTTCCTATAGCATGAGATGTGATATCTCAATGCTTATACCAAACCTGAGACCCTTCCTATAGCATGAGATGTGATATCCAACTCCTTCCCATTCCAATCCTGAGACCCTTCCTATAGCATCAGATTTGATGTCTCAATGCTTCTAATACCAAACCTGAGATCCTTCCTATAACATGAGATGTGATATCCAACTCCTTCCATTCCAATCCTGAGACCCTTCCTATAGCATGAGATTTGATATCTCAATGCTTATACCAAACCTGAGACCCTTCCAATAGCATGAGATGTGATATCCAAGTCTTTCCCATTCCAATCCTTAGACCCTTCCTACAGCATGCAATATGATATCTCAATGATTCTAATAACAATCCTGAGACCCGTCCTTTAACATGAGATGGGATATCCAATTCCTTCCCATTCCAATCCTGAGACACTTCCGATAGCAGAGATGTGATATCTCAATGCTTATACCAAACCTGAGACCCTTCCTATAACATGAGATTGGATATCCAACTCCTTCCCGTTCCAAACCTGAGACCCTTCCTTTAGCATGAGATGTAATATCCAGCTCCTTCCCATTCCAATCCTGAGACACTTCCGATAGCATGAGATGTGATATCTCAATGCTTCTAATATCAAAACTGAAACCCTCCCTATAGCATGATATGTGATATCTAAGTCCTTCCCATTCCAATCCTGAGACCCTTCCTATAGCATGAGATGTGATATCTCAATGCTTCTACCAAACCTGAGACCCTTCCTTTAGCATGAGATGTGATATCCAACTCCTTCCCATTCCAACCTGAGACCCTTCCTATGGCATGAGAAGGGATATCCAACTCCTTCCCAATCCAATCCTGAGACCCTTCCGATAGCAGAGATGTGATATCTCAATGCTTATACCAAACCTGAGACCCTTCCTATGGCATGAGATGTGATATCCAACTCCTTGCCATTCAAATCCTGAGACCCTCCCTATAACAAGAGATGTCATATCCAACTCCTTCCCATTCCAAACCTGAGACCCTTCCTTTAGCATGAGATGTGATATCCAAATCCTTCACATTCCAATCCGGAGACCCTTCCTATAACATGAGATGTGATATCCAACTCCTTCCCATTCCAAACCTGAGACCCTTCCTTTAGCATGAGATGTGATATCCAAATCCTTCACATTCCAATCCGGAGACCCTTCCTATAACATGAGATGTGATATCCAACTCCTTCCCAATCCAATCCTGAGACCCTTCCGATAGCAGAGATGTGATATCTCAATGCTTATACCAAACCTGAGACCCTTCCGATAGCAGAGATGTGATATCTCAATGCTTATACCAAACCTGAGACCCTTCCTATGGCATGAGATGTGATATCCAACACCTTGCCATTCAAATCCTGAGACCCTCCCTATAACAAGAGATGTCATATCCAACTCCTTCCCATTCCAAACCTGAACCCTTCCTTTAGCATGAGATGTGATATCCAAATCCTTCACATTAAAATCCGGAGACCCTTCCTATAACATGAGATGTGATATCCAACTCCTTCCCAATCCAATCCTGAGACCCTTCCGATAGCAGAGATGTGATATCTCAATGCTTATACCAAACCTGAGACCCTTCCTATAGCATGAGATGTGATATCCAACTCCTTTCGATTCCAATCCTGAGACCCTTCCTATAGCATGAGATGTGATATCGCAATGCTTCTACTAAAACTGAGACCCTTCCTTTAGCATGAGATGTGATATCCAAGTCCTTCCCATTCCAATCCTGAGACCCTTCCTATAGCATGAGATGTGATATCTCAATGCTTCTAATACCAAACCTGAGATCCTTCCGATAGCATGAGATGTGATATCTCAATGCTTCTAATACCAAACCTGAGATCCTTCCTATAACATGAGATGTGATATCCAAATCCTTCCCCATCCAAACCTGAGACCCTCCCTTTAGCATGAGATGTGATATCCAAGTCCTTCCCATTCCAATCCTGAGACCCTTCCTATAGCATGAGATGTGATATCTCAATGCTTCTAATACCAAACCTGAGATCCTTCCGATAGCATGAGATGTGATATCTCAATGCTTCTAATACCAAACCTGAGATCCTTCCTATAACATGAGATGTGATATCCAAATCCTTCCCCATCCAAACATGAGACCCTCCCTTTAGCATGAGATGTGATATCCAACTCCTTCCCATTCCAATCTTGAGACCCTTCCTATAACATGAGATGTGATATCCAACTCTTTCCCATTCCAACCTGAGACCTTTCCTATAGCATGAGATGGGATATCCAACAACTCCTTCCAAATCCAATCCTGATACCCTTCCGATAGCATGAGATGTGATATCCCAATGCTTCTACAAAACCTGAGACCCATACCATGGCATGATGTGATATCAAACTCCCGTCCTATACCATGAGACTTGATATCTCAATGCTTCTAATACCAAACCTGAGACCGGTCAAATAACATGAGATGTGATATCCAAATCCTTCCCCTTCCAAACCTGAGACCCTTCCTTTAGCATGAGATGTGATATCCAAATCCTTCCGATTCCAATCCTTAAACCCTTCCTATAGCATGAGATGTGATATCTCAATGTTTCTAATAAAAAACCTGAGACCCTTCCTATAGCAAGAGATGTGATATCCAAATCCTTCCCATTCCAACCTGAGACCCTTCCTATAGCATGAGAAGGGATATCCAACTCGTTCCCATTCCAATCCTTAAACCCTTCCTATAGCATGAGATGTGATATCTCAATGTTTCTAATAAAAAACCTGAGACCCTTCCTATAGCAAGAGATGTGATATCCAAATCCTTCCCATTCTAACCTGAGACCCTTCCTATAGCATGAGAAGGGATATCCAACTCCTTCCCATTCCAATCCTGAGATCCTTCCTATAACATGAGATGTGATATCCAATTCCTTCCCATTCCAAACCTGAGACCCTTCCTATTGGATGAGATGTGATATCCAACTCCTTCCCATTCCAAACCTGAGACCCTTCCTATACCATAAGATGTGATATCTCAATGCTTCTAATACCAAACCTGGGACCCGTCCTATAACATGAGATATGATATCCAAATCCTTCCCATTCCAATCCTGAAACCCTTCCGATAGCATGAGATGTGATATCTCAATGTTTCTAATAAAAAACCTGAGACCCTTCATATAGCAAGAGATGTGATATCCAAATCCTTCCCATTTCAATCTTGAGACCCTTCCTATAACATGAGATATGATATCCAACTCCTTCCCATTCCAACATGAGACCCTTCCTATAGCATGAAAAGGGATGTCCAACTCCTTCCCAATCCAATCCTGAGACCCTTCCGATAGCAGAGATGTGATATCTCAATGCTTATACCAAACCTGAGGCCCTTCCTTTAGCATGAGATTTGATATCCAAATCCTTCACATTCCAATCCTGAGACCCTTCCTATAGCATGAGATGTGATATCTCAATGCTTCTAATACCAAACCTGAGATGCTTCCTATAACATGAGATGTGATATCCAACTCCTTCCCATTCCAAACCTGAGACCCTTCCGATAGCATGAGATGTGATATCTCAATGCTTCTAAAACCAAACATGAGAACCATCCTATAACATGAGATGTGAAATCCCAATCCTTCCCTTCCCAAACCTGAGACCCTTCCTATAGCTTGAGATGTGATATCAAACTCCTTCCCATTCCAATCCTGAAATAGCTTGAGATGTGATATCCAACTCCTTCCCATTCCAATCCTGAGACCCTTATTATACCATGAGATGTGATATCTCAAGGCTTCTAATACCAAACCTGAGACCCTTCCTATGGCATGAGATGTGATATCCAACTCCTTGCCATTCAAATCCTGAGACCCTCCCTATAACAAGAGATGTCATATCCAACTCCTTCCCATTCCAAACCTGAGACGCTTCCTTTAGCATGAGATGTGATATCCAAATCCTTCACATTCCAATCCAGAGACCAATCCTATAGCATGAGATGTGATATCTCAATGCTTCTAATACCAAACCTGAGACCCTTCCGATAGCATGAGATGTGATATCTCAATGCTTCAAAAACCAAACATGAGAACCATCCTATAACATGAGATGTGAAATCCAAATCCTTCCCTTCCCAAACCTGAGACTCTTCCTATAGCATGAGATGTGATATCTCAATGCTTCTACCAAACCTGAAACCCTTCCTTTAGCATGAGATGTGATATCCAGCTCCTCCCATTCCAATCCTGAGACCCTTCCGATAGCATGAGATGTGATATCTCAATGCTTCTAATATCAAAACTGAGACCCTCCCTATAGCATGAGATGTGATATTTAAGTCCTTCCCATTCCAATCCTGAGACCCTTCCGATAGCAGAGATGTGATATCTCAATGCTTATACCAAACCTGAGACCCTTCCTATGGCATGAGATGTCATATACAACTCCTTCCCATTCCAACCCTGAGACCCTTCCTATAGCATGAGATGTGATATCTCAATGCTTATACCAAACCTGAGACCCTTCCTATAGCATGAGATGTGATATCCAACTCCTTCCCATTCCAATCCTGAGACCCTTCCTATAGCATGAGATGTGATGTCTCAATGCTTCTAATACCAAACCTGAGATCCTTCCTATAACATGAGATGTGATATCCAACTCCTTCCATTCCAATCCTGAGACCCTTCCTATATCATGAGATTTGATATCTCAATGCTTATACCAAACCTGAGACCCTTCCTATAGCATGAGATGTGATATCCAAGTCTTTCCCATTCCAATCCTTAGACCCTTCATACAGCATGCAATATGATATCTCAATGATTCTAATAACAATCCTGAGACCCGTCCTATAACATGAGATGGGATATCCAATTCCTTCCCATTCCAATCCTGAGACACTTCCGATAGCAGAGATGTGATATCTCAATGCTTATACCAAACCTGAGACCCTTCCTATAACATGAGATCGGATATCCAACTCCTTCCCGTTCCAAACCTGAGACCCTTCCTTTAGCATGAGATGTAATATCCAGCTCCTTCCCATTCCAATCCTGAGACACTTCCGATAGCATGAGATGTGATATCTCAATGCTTCTACCAAACCTGAGACCCTTCCTTTAGCATGAGATGTGATATCCAACTCCTTCCCATTCCAACCTGAGACCCTTCCTATAGCATGAGAAGGGATATCCAACTCCTTCCCAATCCAATCCTGAGACCCTTCCGATAGCAGAGATGTGATATCTCAATGCTTATACCAAACCTGAGACCCTTCCTATGGCATGAGATGTGATATCCAACTCCTTGCCATTCAAATCCTGAGACCCTCCCTATAACAAGAGATGTCATATCCAACTCCTTCCCATTCCAAACCTGAGACCCTTCCTTTAGCATGAGATGTGATATCCAAATCCTTCACATTCCAATCCGGAGACCCTTCCTATAACATGAGATGTGATATCCAACTCCTTCCCAATCCAATCCTGAGACCCTTCCGATAGCAGAGATGTGATATCTGAATGCTTATACCAAACCTGAGACCCTTCCTATGGCATGAGATGTGATATCCAACTCCTTGCCATTCAAATCCTGAGACCCTCCCTATAACAAGAGATGTCATATCCAACTCCTTCCCATTCCAAACCTGAGACCCTTCCTTTAGCATGAGATGTGATATCCAAATCCTTCACATTCCAATCCAGAGACCAATCCTATAGCATGAGATTTGATATCTCAATGCTTCTAATACCAAACCTGAGACCCTTCCGATAGCATGAGATGTGATATCTCAATGCTTCAAAAACCAAACATGAGAACCGTCCTATAACATGAGATGTGAAATCCAAATCCTTCCCTTCCCAAACCTGAGACTCTTCCTATAGCATGAGATGTGATATCTCAATGCTTCTAATATCAAACTTGAGACCCTCCCTATAGCATGAGATGTGATATCCAAGTCCTTCCCATTCCAATCCTGAGACACTTCCTATAGCATGAGATGTGATATCTCAATGCTTCTAATACCAAACCTGAGACTCTTCCTATAACATGAGATGGGATATCCAACTCCTTCCCATTCCAATCCTGAGACTCTTCTGATAGCAGAGATGTGATATCTCAATGCTTATACCAAACCTGAGACCCTTCCTACGGCATGAGATGTCATATACAACTCCTTCCCATTCCAATCCTGAAACCCTTCCTATAGCATGAGATGTGATATCTCAATGCTTATACCAAACCTGAGACCCTTCCTATAGCATGAGATGTGATATCCAACTCCTTCCCATTCCAATCCTGAGACCCTTCCTATAGCATGAGATGTGATGTCTCAATGCTTCTAATACCAAACCTGAGATCCTTCCTATAACATGAGATGTGATATCCAACTCCTTCCATTCCAATCCTGAGACCCTTCCTATAGCATGAGATTTGATATCTCAATGCTTATACCAAACCTGAGACCCTTCCTATAGCATGAGATGTGATATCCAAGTCTTTCCCATTCTAATCCTTAGACCCTTCCTACAGCATGCAATATGATATCTCAATTATTCTAATAACAATCCTGAGACCCGTCCTATAACATGAGATGGGATATCCAACTCCTTCCCATTCCAATCCTGAGACACTTCCGATAGCAGAGATGTGATATCTCAATGCTTATACCAAACCTGAGACCCTTCCTATAACATGAGATCGGATATCCAACTCCTTCCCGTTCCAAACCTGAGACCCTTCCTTTAGCATGAGATGTAATATCCAGCTCCTTCCCATTCCAATCCTGAGACACTTCCGATTGCATGAGATGTGATATCTCAATGCTTCTAATATCAAAACTGAAACCCTCCCTATAGCATGAGATGTGATATCCAACTCCTTCCCTTTCCAACCTGAGACCCTTCTTATAGCATGAGAAGGGATATCCAACTCCTTCCCAATCCAATCCTGAGACCCTTCCGATAGCAGAGATGTGATATCTCAATGCTTATACCAAACCTGAGACCCTTCCTATGGCATGAGATGTGATATCCAACTCCTTGCCATTCAAATCCTGAGACCCTTCCTATAGCATGAGAAGGGATATCCAACTCCTTCCCAATCCAATCCTGAGACCCTTCCGATAGCAGAGATGTGATATCTCAATGCTTATACCAATCCTGAGACCCTTCCTATAGCATGAGATGTGATGTCTCAATGCTTCTAATACCAAACCTGAGATCCTTCCTATAACATGAGATGTGATATCCAACTCCTTCCATTCCAATCCTGAGACCCTTCCTATAGCATGAGATTTGATATCTCAATGCTTATACCAAACCTGAGACCCTTCCTATAGCATGAGATGTGATATCCAAGTCTTTCCCATTCCAATCTTTAGACCCTTCATACAGCATGCAATATGATATCTCAATGATTCTAATAACAATCCTGAGACCCGTCCTATAACATGAGATGGGATATCCAATTCCTTCCCATTCCAATCCTGAGACACTTCCTATAGCAGAGATGTGATATCTCAATGCTTATACCAAACCTGAGACCCTTCCTATAACATGAGATCGGATATCCAACTCCTTCCCGTTCCAAACCTGAGACCCTTCCTTTAGCATGAGATGTAATATCCAGCTCCTTCCCATTCCAATCCTGAGACACTTCCGATAGCATGAGATGTGATATCTCAATGCTTCTACCAAACCTGAGACCCTTCCTTTAGCATGAGATGTGATATCCAACTCATTCCCATTCCAACCTGAGACCCTTCCTATAGCATGAGAAGGGATATCCAACTCCTTCCCAATCCAATCCTGAGACCCTTCCGATAGCAGAGATGTGATATCTCAATGCTTATACCAAACCTGAGACCCTTCCTATGGCATGAGATGTGATATCCAACTCCTTGCCATTCAAATCCTGAGACCCTCCCTATAACAAGAGATGTCATATCCAACTCCTTCCCATTCCAAACCTGAGACCCTTCCTTTAGCATGAGATGTGATATCCAAATCCTTCACATTCCAATCCGGAGACCCTTCCTATAACATGAGATGTGATATCCAACTCCTTCCCAATCCAATCCTGAGACCCTTCCGATAGCAGAGATGTGATATCTCAATGCTTATACCAAACCTGAGACCCTTCCTATGGCATGAGATTTGATATCCAACTCCTTGCCATTCAAATCCTGAGACCCTCCCTATAACAAGAGATGTCATATCCAACTCCTTCCCATTCCAAACCTGAGACCCTTCCTTTAGCATGAGATGTGATATCCAAATCCTTCACATTCCAATCCAGAGACCAATCTATAGCATGAGATGTGATATCTCAATGCTTCTAATACCAAACCTGAGACCCTTCCGATAGCATGAGATGTGATATCTCAATGCTTCAAAAACCAAACATGAGAACCGTCCTATAACATGAGATGTGAAATCCAAATCCTTCCCTTCCCAAACCTGAGACTCTTCCTATAGCATGAGATGTGATATCTCAATGCTTCTAATATCAAACTTGAGACCCTCCCTATAGCATGAGATGTGATATCCAAGTCCTTCCCATTCCAATCCTGAGACACTTCCTATAGCATGAGATGTGATATCTCAATGCTTCTAATACCAAACCTGAGACTCTTCCTATAACATGAGATGGGATATCCAACTCCTTCCCATTCCAATCCTGAGACTCTTCTGATAGCAGAGATGTGATATCTCAATGCTTATACCAAACCTGAGACCCTTCCTACGGCATGAGATGTCATATACAACTCCTTCCCATTCCAATCCTGAGACCCTTCCTATAGCATGAGATGTGATATCTCAATGCTTATACCAAACCTGAGACCCTTCCTATAGCATGAGATGTGATATCCAACTCCTTCCCATTCCAATCCTGAGACCCTTCCTATAGCATGAGATGTGATTTCTCAATGCTTCTAATACCAAACCTGAGATCCTTCCTATAACATGAGATGTGATATCCAACTCCTTCCATTCCAATCCTGAGACCCTTCCTATAGCATGAGATTTGATATCTCAATGCTTATACCAAACCTGAGACCCTTCCTATAGCATGAGATGTGATATCCAAGTCTTTCCCATTCCAATCCTTAGACCCTTCCTACAGCATGCAATATGATATCTCAATGATTCTAATAACAATCCTGAGACCCGTCCTATAACATGAGATGGGATATCCAACTCCTTCCCATTCCAATCCTGAGACACTTCCGATAGCAGAGATGTGATATCTCAATGCTTATACCAAACCTGAGACCCTTCCTATAACATGAGATCGGATATCCAACTCCTTCCAGTTCCAAACCTGAGACCCTTCCTTTAGCATGAGATGTAATATCCAGCTCCTTCCCATTCCAATCCTGAGACACTTCCGATAGCATGAGATGTGATATCTCAATGCTTCTAATATCAAAACTGAAACCCTCCCTATAGCATGAGATGTGATATCCAACTCCTTCCCATTCCAACCTGAGACCCTTCCTATAGCATGAGAAGGGATATCCAACTCCTTCCCAATCCAATCCTGAGACCCTTCCGATAGCAGAGATGTGATATCTCAATGCTTATACCAAATCTGAGACCCTTCCTATGGCATGAGATGTCATATCCAACTCCTTCCCATTCCAAACCTGAGACCCTTCCTTTAGCATGAGATGTGATATCCAAATCCTTCACATTCCAATCCGGAGACCCTTCCTATAACATGAGATGTGATATCCAACTCCTTCCCAATCCAATCCTGAGACCCTTCCGATAGCAGAGATGTGATATCTCAATGCTTATACCAAACCTGAGACCCTTCCTATAGCATGAGATGTGATATCCAACTCCTTCCGATTCCAATCCTGAGACCCTTCCTATAGCATGAGATGTGATATCGCAATGCTTCTACCAAAACTGAGACCCTTCCTTTAGCATGAGATGTGATATCCAAGTCCTTCCCATTCCAATCCTGAGACCCTTCCTATAGCATGAGATGTGATATCTCAATGCTTCTAATACCAAACCTGAGATCCTTCCGATAGCATGAGATGTGATATCTCAATGCTTCTAATACCAAACCTGAGATCCTTCCTATAACATGAGATGTGATATCCAAATCCTTCCCCATCCAAACCTGAGACCCTCCCTTTAGCATGAGATGTGATATCCAACTCCTTCCCATTCCAATCCTGATACCCTTCTGATAGCATGAGATGTGATATCTCAATGCCTCTAATACCAAACCTGAGATCCTACCTCTAACATGAAATGTGATATCCAACTCCTTCCCTTTCCAAACCTGAGAGCCTTCCTACAGCATGAGATGTGATATCCAAGTCCTTCCCATTCCAATCTTGAGACCCTTCCTATAACATGAGATGTGATATCCAACTCTTTCCCATTCCAACCTGAGACCTTTCCTATAGCATGAGATGGGATATCCAACAACTCCTTCCAAATCCAATCCTGATACCCTTCCGATAGCATGAGATGTGATATCCCAATGCTTCTACAAAACCTGAGACCCATACCATGGCATGATGTGATATCAAACTCCCGTCCTATACCATGAGACTTGATATCTCAATGCTTCTAATACCAAACCTGAGACCGGTCAAATAACATGAGATGTGATATCCAAATCCTTCCCCTTCCAAACCTGAGACCCTTCCTTTAGCATGAGATGTGATATCCAAATCCTTCCCATTCCAATCCTTAAACCCTTCCTATAGCATGAGATGTGATATCTCAATGTTTCTAATAAAAAACCTGAGACCCTTCCTATAGCAAGAGATGTGATATCCAAATCCTTCCCATTCCAACCTGAGACCCTTTCTATAGCATGAGAAGGGATATCCAACTCCTTCCCATTCCAATCCTTAAACCCTTCCTATAGCATGAGATGTGATATCTCAATGTTTCTAATAAAAAACCTGAGACCCTTCCTATAGCAAGAGATGTGATATCCAAATCCTTCCCATTCCAAACCTGAGACCCTTCCTATTGGATGAGATGTGATATCCAACTACTTCCCATTCCAAACCTGAGACCCTTCCTATACCATAAGATGTGATATCTCAATGCTTCTAATACCAAACCTGGGACCCGTCCTGTAACATGAGATATGATATCCAAATCCTTCCCATTCCAATCCTGAAACCCTTCCGATAGCATGAGATGTGATATCTCAATGTTTCTAATAAAAAACCTGAGACCCTTCATATAGCAAGAGATGTGATATCCAAATACTTCCCATTTCAATCTTGAGACCCTTCCTATAACATGAGATATGATATCCAACTCCTTCCCATTCCAACATGAGACCCTTCCTATAGCATGAGAAGGGATGTCCAACTCCTTCCCAATCCAATCCTGAGACCCTTCCGATAGCAGAGATGTGATATCTCAATGCTTATACCAAACCTGAGACCCTTCCTTTAGCATGAGATTTGATATCCAAATCCTTCACATTCCAATCCTGAGACCCTTCCTATAGCATGAGATGTGATATCTCAATGCTTCTAATACCAAACCTGAGATGCTTCCTATAACATGAGATGTGATATCCAACTCCTTCCCATTCCAAACCTGAGACCCTTCCGATAGCATGAGATGTGATATCTCAATGCTTCTAAAACCAAACATGAGAACCATCCTATAACATGAGATGTGAAATCCCAATCCTTCCCTTCCCAAACCTGAGACACTTCCTATAGCTTGAGATGTGATATCAAACTCCTTCCCATTCCAATCCTGAAATAGCTTGAGATGTGATATCCAACTCCTTCCCATTCCAATCCTGAGACCCTTATTATACCATGAGATGTGATATCTCAAGGCTTCTAATACCAAACCTGAGACCCTTCCTATGGCATGAGATGTGATATCCAACTCCTTGCCATTCAAATCCTGAGACCCTCCCTATAACAAGAGATGTCATATCCAACTCCTTCCCATTCCAAACCTGAGACCCTTCCTTTAGCATGAGATGTGATATCCAAATCCTTCACATTCCAATCCAGAGACCAATCCTATAGCATGAGATGTGATATCTCAATGCTTCTAATACCAAACCTGAGACCCTTCCGATAGCATGAGATGTGATATCTCAATGCTTCAAAAACCAAACATGAGAACCATCCTATAACATGAGATGTGAAATCCAAATCCTTCCCTTCCCAAACATGAGACCCTTCCTATAGCATGAGAAGGGATGTCCAACTCCTTCCCAATCCAATCCTGAGACCCTTCCGATAGCAGAGATGTGATATCTCAATGCTTATACCAAACCTGAGACCCTTCCTTTAGCATGAGATTTGATATCCAAATCCTTCACATTCCAATCCTGAGACCCTTCCTATAGCATGAGATGTGATATCTCAATGCTTCTAATACCAAACCTGAGATGCTTCCTATAACATGAGATGTGATATCCAACTCCTTCCCATTCCAAACCTGAGACCCTTCCGATAGCATGAGATGTGATATCTCAATGCTTCTAAAACCAAACATGAGAACCATCCTATAACATGAGATGTGAAATCCCAATCCTTCCCTTCCCAAACCTGAGACACTTCCTATAGCTTGAGATGTGATATCAAACTCCTTCCCATTCCAATCCTGAAATAGCTTGAGATGTGATATCCAACTCCTTCCCATTCCAATCCTGAGACCCTTATTATACCATGAGATGTGATATCTCAAGGCTTCTAATACCAAATCTGAGACCCTTCCTATGGCATGAGATGTCATATCCAACTCCTTCCCATTCCAAACCTGAGACCCTTCCTTTAGCATGAGATGTGATATCCAAATCCTTCACATTCCAATCCGGAGACCCTTCCTATAACATGAGATGTGATATCCAACTCCTTCCCAATCCAATCCTGAGACCCTTCCGATAGCAGAGATGTGATATCTCAATGCTTATACCAAACCTGAGACCCTTCCTATAGCATGAGATGTGATATCCAACTCCTTCCGATTCCAATCCTGAGACCCTTCCTATAGCATGAGATAGGATATCCAACAACTCCTTCCAAATCCAATCCTGATACCCTTCCGATAGCATGAGATGTGATATCCCAATGCTTCTACAAAACCTGAGACCCATACCATGGCATGATGTGATATCAAACTCCCATCCTATACCATGAGACTTGATATCTCAATGCTTCTAATACCAAACCTGAGACCGGTCAAATAACATGAGATGTGATATCTCAATGCTTCAAAAACCAAACATGAGAACCATCCTATAACATGAGATGTGAAATCCAAATCCTTCCCTTCCCAAACATGAGACCCTTCCTATAGCATGAGAAGGGATGTCCAACTCCTTCCCAATCCAATCCTGAGACCCTTCCGATAGCAGAGATGTGATATCTCAATGCTTATACCAAACCTGAGACCCTTCCTTTAGCATGAGATTTGATATCCAAATCCTTCACATTCCAATCCTGAGACCCTTCCTATAGCATGAGATGTGATATCTCAATGCTTCTAATACCAAACCTGAGATGCTTCCTATAACATGAGATGTGATATCCAAATCCTTCCCATTCCAATCCTTAAACCCTTCCTATAGCATGAGATGTGATATCTCAATGTTTCTAATAAAAAACCTGAGACCCTTCCTATAGCAAGAGATGTGATATCCAAATCCTTCCCATTCCAACCTGAGACCCTTTCTATAGCATGAGAAGGGATATCCAACTCCTTCCCATTCCAATCCTTAAACCCTTCCTATAGCATGAGATGTGATATCTCAATGTTTCTAATAAAAAACCTGAGACCCTTCCTATAGCAAGAGATGTGATATCCAAATCCTTCCCATTCCAAACCTGAGACCCTTCCTATTGGATGAGATGTGATATCCAACTACTTCCCATTCCAAACCTGAGACCCTTCCTATACCATAAGATGTGATATCTCAATGCTTCTAATACCAAACCTGGGACCCGTCCTGTAACATGAGATATGATATCCAAATCCTTCCCATTCCAATCCTGAAACCCTTCCGATAGCATGAGATGTGATATCTCAATGTTTCTAATAAAAAACCTGAGACCCTTCATATAGCAAGAGATGTGATATCCAAATACTTCCCATTTCAATCTTGAGACCCTTCCTATAACATGAGATATGATATCCAACTCCTTCCCATTCCAACATGAGACCCTTCCTATAGCATGAGAAGGGATGTCCAACTCCTTCCCAATCCAATCCTGAGACCCTTCCGATAGCAGAGATGTGATATCTCAATGCTTATACCAAACCTGAGACCCTTCCTTTAGCATGAGATTTGATATCCAAATCCTTCACATTCCAATCCTGAGACCCTTCCTATAGCATGAGATGTGATATCTCAATGCTTCTAATACCAAACCTGAGATGCTTCCTATAACATGAGATGTGATATCCAACTCCTTCCCATTCCAAACCTGAGACCCTTCCGATAGCATGAGATGTGATATCTCAATGCTTCTAAAACCAAACATGAGAACCATCCTATAACATGAGATGTGAAATCCCAATCCTTCCCTTCCCAAACCTGAGACACTTCCTATAGCTTGAGATGTGATATCAAACTCCTTCCCATTCCAATCCTGAAATAGCTTGAGATGTGATATCCAACTCCTTCCCATTCCAATCCTGAGACCCTTATTATACCATGAGATGTGATATCTCAAGGCTTCTAATACCAAACCTGAGACCCTTCCTATGGCATGAGATGTGATATCCAACTCCTTGCCATTCAAATCCTGAGACCCTCCCTATAACAAGAGATGTCATATCCAACTCCTTCCCATTCCAAACCTGAGACCCTTCCTTTAGCATGAGATGTGATATCCAAATCCTTCACATTCCAATCCAGAGACCAATCCTATAGCATGAGATGTGATATCTCAATGCTTCTAATACCAAACCTGAGACCCTTCCGATAGCATGAGATGTGATATCTCAATGCTTCAAAAACCAAACATGAGAACCATCCTATAACATGAGATGTGAAATCCAAATCCTTCCCTTCCCAAACCTGAGACTCTTCCTATAGCATGAGATGTGATATCTCAATGCTTCTACCAAACCTGAAACCCTTCCTATAGCATAAGATGTGATATACAACTCCTTCCCATTCCAATCCTGAGACACTTCCTATAGCATGAGATGTGATATCACAATGCTTCTAATACCAAACCTGAGACCCATTCTATAACATGAGATGTGATATCCAAATCCTTCCCCTTCCAAACCTGAGACCCTTCCTTTAGCATGAGATGTGATATCCAGCTCCTCCCATTCCAATCCTGAGACCCTTCCGATAGCATGAGATGTGATATCTCAATGCTTCTAATATCAAAACTGAGACCCTCCCTATAGCATGAGATGTGATATCTAAGTCCTTCCCATTCCAATCCTGAGACCCTTCCGATAGCAGAGATGTGATATCTCAATGCTTATACCAAACCTGAGACCCTTCCTATGGCATGAGATGTGATATCCAACTCCTTGCCATTCAAATCCTGAGACCCTCCCTATAACAAGAGATGTCATATCCAACTCCTTCCCATTCCAAACCTGAGACCCTTCCTTTAGCATGAGATGTGATATCCAAATCCTTCACATTCCAACCCCTAGACCAATCCTATAGCATGAGATGTGATATCTCAATGCTTCTAATACCAAACCTGAGACCCTTCCGATAGCATGAGATGTAATATCTCAATGCTTCAAAAACCAAACATGAGAACCATCCTATAACATGAGATGTGAAATCCAAATCCTTCCCTTCCCAAACCTGAGACTCTTCCTATAGCATGAGATGTGATATCTCAATGCTTCTAATATCAAACTTGAGACCCTCCCTATAGCATGAGATGTGATATCCAAGTCCTTCCCATTCCAATCCTGAGACACTTCCTATAGCATGAGATGTGATATCTCAATGCTTCTAATACCAAACCTGAGACTCTTCCTATAACATGAGATGGGATATCCAACTCCTTCCCATTCCAATCCTGAGACTCTTCTGATAGCAGAGATGTGATATCTCAATGCTTATACCAAACCTGAGACCCTTCCTACGGCATGAGATGTCATATACAACTCCTTCCCATTCCAATCCTGAGACCCTTCCTATAGCATGAGATGTGATATCTCAATGCTTATACCAAACCTGAGACCCTTCATATAGCATGAGATGTGATATCCAACTCCTTCCCATTCCAATCCTGAGACCCTTCCTATAGCATGAGATGTGATGTCTCAATGCTTCTAATACCAAACCTGAGATCCTTCCTATAACATGAGATGTGATATCCAACTCCTTCCATTCCAATCCTGAGACCCTTCCTATAGCATGAGATTTGATATCTCAATGCTTATACCAAACCTGAGACTCTTCCTATAGCATGAGATGTGATATCCAAGTCTTTCCCATTCCAATCCTTAGACCCTTCCTACAGCATGCAATATGATATCTCAATGATTCTAATAACAATCCTGAGACCCGTCCTATAACATGAGATGGGATATCCAATTCCTTCCCATTCCAATCCTGAGACACTTCCGATAGCAGAGATGTGATATCTCAATGCTTATACCAAACCTGAGACCCTTCCTATAACATGAGATCGGATATCCAACTCCTTCCCGTTCCAAACCTGAGACCCTTCCTTTAGCATGAGATGTAATATCCAGCTCCTTCCCATTCCAATCCTGAGACACTTCCGATAGCATGAGATGTGATATCTCAATGCTTCTAATATCAAAACTGAAACCCTCCCTATAGCATGATATGTGATATCTAAGTCCTTCCCATTCCAATCCTGAGACCCTTCCTATAGCATGAGATGTGATATCTCAATGCTTCTACCAAACCTGAGACCCTTCCTTTAGCATGAGATGTGATATCCAACTCCTTCCCATTCCAACCTGAGACCCTTCCTATAGCATGAGAAGGGATATCCAACTCCTTCCCAATCCAATCCTGAGACCCTTCCGATAGCAGAGATGTGATATCTCAATGCTTATACCAAACCTGAGACCCTTCCTATGGCATGAGATGTGATATCCAACTCCTTGCCATTCAAATCCTGAGACCCTCCCTATAACAAGAGATGTCATATCCAACTCCTTCCCATTCCAAACCTGAGACCCTTCCTTTAGCATGAGATGTGATATCCAAATCCTTCACATTCCAATCCGGAGACCCTTCCTATAACATGAGATGTGATATCCAACTCCTTCCCAATCCAATCCTGAGACCCTTCCGATAGCAGAGATGTGATATCTCAATGCTTATACCAAACCTGAGACCCTTCCTATGGCATGAGATGTGATATCCAACTCCTTGCCATTCAAATCCTGAGACCCTCCCTATAACAAGAGATGTCATATCCAACTCCTTCCCATTCCAAACCTGAGACCCTTCCTTTAGCATGAGATGTGATATCCAAATCCTTCACATTCCAATCCAGAGACCAATCCTATAGCATGAGATGTGATATCTCAATGCTTCTAATACCAAACCTGAGACCCTTCCGATAGCATGAGATGTGATATCTCAATGCTTCAAAAACCAAACATGAGAACCATCCTATAACATGAGATGTGAAATCCAAATCCTTCCCTTCCCTAACCTGAGACTCTTCCTATAGCATGAGATGTGATATCTCAATGCTTCTACCAAACCTGAAACCCTTCCTATAGCATGAGATGTGATATCCAACTCCTTCCCATTCCAATCCTGAGACACTTCCTATAGCATGAGATGTGATATCACAATGCTTCTAATACCAAACCTGAAACCCATCCTATAACATGAGATGTGATATCCCAATCCTTCCCCTTCCAAACCTGAGACCCTTCCTTTAGCATGAGATGTGATATCCAGCTCCTCCCATTCCAATCCTGAGACCCTTCCGATAGCATGAGATGTGATATCTCAATGCTTCTAATATCAAAACTGAGACCCTCCCTATAGCATGAGATGTGATATCTAAGTCCTTCCCATTCCAATCCTGAGACCCTTCCGATAGCAGAGATGTGATATATCAATGCTTATACCAAACCTGAGACCCTTCCTATGGCATGAGATGTGATATCCAACTCCTTGCCATTCAAATCCTGAGACCATCCCTATAACAAGAGATGTCATATCCAACTCCTTCCCATTCCAAACCTGAGACCCTTCCTTTAGCATGAGATGTGATATCCAAATCCTTCACATTCCAATCCGGAGACCAATCCTATAGCATGAGATGTGATATCTCAATGCTTCTAATACCAAACCTGAGACCCTTCCGATAGCATGAGATGTGATATCTCAATGCTTCAAAAACCAAACATGAGAACCATCCTATAACATGAGATGTGAAATCCAAATCCTTCCCTTCCCAAACCTGAGACTCTTCCTATAGATTGAGATGTGATATCTCAATGCTTCTAATATCAAACTTGAGACCCTCCCTATAGCATGAGATGTGATATCCAAGTCCTTCCCATTCCAATCCTGAGACACTTCCTATAGCATGAGATGTGATATCTCAATGCTTCTAATACCAAACCTGAGACTCTTCCTATAACACGAGATGGGATATCCAACTCCTTCCCATTCCAATCCTGAGACTCTTCTGATAGCAGAGATGTGATATCTCAATGCTTGTACCATACCTGAGACCCTTCCTACGGCATGAGATGTCATATACAACTCCTTCCCATTCCAATCCTGAGACCCTTCCTATAGCATGAGATGTGATGTCTCAATGCTTCTAATACCAAACCTGAGATCCTTCCTATAACATGAGATGTGATATCCAACTCCTTCCATTCCAATCCTGAGACCCTTCCTATAGCATGAGATTTGATATCTCAATGCTTATACCAAACCTGAGACTCTTCCTATAGCATGAGATGTGATATCCAAGTCTTTCCCATTCCAATCCTTAGACCCTTCCTACAGCATGCAATATGATATCTCAATGATTCTAATAACAATCCTGAGACCCGTCCTATAACATGAGATGGGATATCCAATTCCTTCCCATTCCAATCCTGAGACACTTCCGATAGCAGAGATGTGATATCTCAATGCTTATACCAAACCTGAGACCCTTCCTATAACATGAGATCGGATATCCAACTCCTTCCCGTTCCAAACCTGAGACCCTTCCTTTAGTATGAGATGTAATATCCAGCTCCTTCCCATTCCAATCCTGAGACACTTCCGATAGCATGAGATGTGATATCTCAATGCTTCTAATATCAAAACTGAAACCCTCCCTATAGCATGATATGTGATATCTAAGTCCTTCCCATTCCAATCCTGAGACCCTTCCTATAGCATGAGCTGTGATATCTCAATGCTTCTACCAAACCTGAGACCCTTCCTTTAGCATGAGATGCGATATCCAACTCCTTCCCATTCCAACCTGAGACCCTTCCTATAGCATGAGAAGGGATATCCAACTCCTTCCCAATCCAATCCTGAGACCCTTCCGATAGCAGAGATGTGATATCTCAATGCTTATACCAAACCTGAGACCCTTCCTATGGCATGAGATGTGATATCCAACTCCTTGCCATTCAAATCCTGAGACCTTCCCTATAACAAGAGATGTCATATCCAACTCCTTCCCATTCCAAACCTGAGACCCTTCCTTTAGCATGAGATGTGATATCCAAATCCTTCACATTCCAATCCGGAGACCCTTCCTATAACATGAGATGTGATATCCAACTCCTTCCCAATCCAATCCTGAGACCCTTCCGATAGCAGAGATGTGATATCTCAATGCTTATACCAAACCTGAGACCCTTCCTATGGCATGAGATGTGATATCCAACTCCTTGCCATTCAAATCCTGAGACCCTCCCTATAACAAGAGATGTCATATCCAACTCCTTCCCATTCCAAACCTGAGACCCTTCCTTTAGCATGAGATGTGATATCCAAATCCTTCACATTCCAATCCAGAGACCAATCCTATAGCATGAGATGTGATATCTCAATGCTTCTAATACCAAACCTGAGACCCTTCCGATAGCATGAGATGTGATATCTCAATGCTTCAAAAACCAAACATGAGAACCATCCTATAACATGAGATGTGAAATCCAAATCCTTCCCTTCCCAAACCTGAGACTCTTCCTATAGCATGAGATGTGATATCTCAATGCTTCTACCAAACCTGCAACCCTTCCTATAGCATGAGATGTGATATCCAACTCCTTCCCATTCCAATCCTGAGACACTTCCTATAGCATGAGATGTGATATCACAATGCTTCTAATACCAAACCTGAAACCCATCCTATAACATGAGATGTGATATCCAAATCCTTCCCCTTCCAAACCCGAGACCCTTCCTTTAGCATGAGATGTGATATCCAGCTCCTCCCATTCCAATCCTGAGACCCTTCCGATAGCATGAGATGTGATATCTCAATGCTTCTAATATCAAAACTGAGACCCTCCCTATAGCATGAGATGTGATATCTAAGTCCTTCCCATTCCAATCCTGAGACCCTTCCGATAGCAGAGATGTGATATATCAATGCTTATACCAAACCTGAGACCCTTCCTATGGCATGAGATGTGATATCCAACTCCTTGCCATTCAAATCCTGAGACCATCCCTATAACAAGAGATGTCATATCCAACTCCTTCCCATTCCAAACCTGAGACCCTTCCTTTAGCATGAGATGTGATATCCAAATCCTTCACATTCCAATCCGGAGACCAATCCTATAGCATGAGATGTGATATCTCAATGCTTCTAATACCAAACCTGAGACCCTTCCGATAGCATGAGATGTGATATCTCAATGCTTCAAAAACCAAACATGAGAACCATCCTATAACATGAGATGTGAAATCCAAATCCTTCCCTTCCCAAACCTGAGACTCTTCCTATAGATTGAGATGTGATATCTCAATGCTTCTAATATCAAACTTGAGACCCTCCCTATAGCATGAGATGTGATATCCAAGTCCTTCCCATTCCAATCCTGAGACACTTCCTATAGCATGAGATGTGATATCTCAATGCTTCTAATACCAAACCTGAGACTCTTCCTATAACACGAGATGGGATATCCAACTCCTTCCCATTCCAATCCTGAGACTCTTCTGATAGCAGAGATGTGATATCTCAATGCTTGTACCAAACCTGAGACCCTTCCTACGGCATGAGATGTCATATACAACTCCTTCCCATTCCAATCCTGAGACCCTTCCTATAGCATGAGATGTGATATCTCAATGCTTATACCAAACCTGAGACCCTTCCTATAGCATGAGATGTGATATCCAACTCCTTCCCATTCCAATCCTGAGACCCTTCCTATAGCATGAGATTTGATGTCTCAATGCTTCTAATACCAAACCTGAGATCCTTCCTATAACATGAGATGTGATATCCAACTCCTTCCATTCCAATCCTGAGACCCTTCCTATAGCATGAGATTTGATATCTCAATGCTTATACCAAACCTGAGACCCTTCCTATAGCATGAGATGTGATATCCAAGTCTTTCCCATTCCAATCCTTAGACCCTTCCTACAGCATGCAAAATGATATCTCAATGATTCTAATAACAATCCTGAGACCCGTCCTATAACATGAGATGGGATATCCAATTCCTTCCCATTCCAATCCTGAGACACTTCCGATAGCAGAGATGTGATATCTCAATGCTTATACCAAACCTGAGACCCTTCCTATAACATGAGATCGGATATCCAACTCCTTCCCGTTCCAAACCTGAGACCCTTCCTTTAGCATCAGATGTAATATCCAGCTCCTTCCCATTCCAATCCTGAGACACTTCCGATAGCATGAGATGTGATATCTCAATGCTTCTAATATCAAAACTGAAACCCTCCCTATAGCATGATATTTGATATCTAAGTCCTTCCAATTCCAATCCTGAGACCCTTCCTATAGCATGAGATGTGATATCTCAATGCTTCTACCAAACCTGAGACCCTTCCTTTAGCATGAGATGTGATATCCAACTCCTTCCCATTCCAACCTGAGACCCTTCCTATAGCATGAGAAGGGATATCCAACTCCTTCCCAATCCAATCCTGAAACCCTTCCGATAGCAGAGATGTGATATCTCAATGCTTATACCAAACCTGAGACCCTTCCTATGGCATGAGATGTGATATCCAACTCCTTGCCATTCAAATCCTGAGACCCTCCCTATAACAAGAGATGTCATATCCAACTCCTTCCCATTCCAAACCTGAGACCCTTCCTTTAGCATGAGATGTGATATCCAAATCCTTCACATTCCAATCCGGAGACCCTTCCTATAACATGAGATGTGATATCCAACTCCTTCCCAATCCAATCCTGAGACCCTTGCAGAGATGTGATATCTCAATGCTTATACCAAACCTGAGACCCTTCCTATGGCATGAGATGTGATATCCAACTCCTTGCCATTCAAATCCTGAGACCCTCCCTATAACAAGAGATGTCATATCCAACTCCTTCCCATTCCAAACCTGAGACCCTTCCTTTAGCATGAGATGTGATATCCAAATCCTTCACATTCCAATCCGGAGACCAATCCTATAGCATGAGATGTGATATCTCAATGCTTCTAATACCAAACCTGAGACCCTTCCGATAGCATGAGATGTGATATCTCAATGCTTCAAAAACCAAACATGAGAACCATCCTATAACATGAGATGTGAAATCCAAATCCTTCCCTTCCCAAACCTGAGACTCTTCCTATAGCATGAGATGTGATATCTCAATGCTTCTACCAAACCTGAAACCCTTCCTATAGCATGAGATGTGATATCCAACTCCTTCCCATTCCAATCCTGAGACACTTCCTATAGCATGAGATGTGATATCACAATGCTTCTAATACCAAACCTGAGACCCATCCTATAACATGAGATGTGATATCCAAATCCTTCCCCATCCAAACCTGAGACCCTTCCTTTAGCATGAGATGTGATATCCAGCTCCTCCCATTCCAATCCTGAGACCCTTCCGATAGCATGAGATGTGATATCTCAATGCTTCTAATATCAAAACTGAGACCCTCCCTATAGCATGAGATGTGATATCTAAGTCCTTCCCATTCCAATCCTGAGACCCTTCCGATAGCAGAGATGTGATATCTCAATGCTTATACCAAACCTGAGACCCTTCCTATGGCATGAGATGTGATATCCAACTCCTTGCCATTCAAATCCTGAGACCCTCCCTATAACAAGAGATGTCATATCCAACTCCTTCCCATTCCAAACCTGAGACCCTTCCTTTAGCATGAGATGTGATATCCAAATCCATCACATTCCAATCCGGAGACCAATCCTATAGCATGAGATGTGATATCTCAATGCTTCTAATACCAAACCTGAGACCCTTCCGATAGCATGAGATGTGATATCTCAATGCTTCAAAAACCAAACATGAGAACCATCCTATAACATGAGATGTGAAATCCAAATCCTTCCCTTCCCAAACCTGAGACTCTTCCTATAGCATGAGATGTGATATCTCAATGCTTCTAATATCAAACTTGAGACCCTCCCTATAGCATGAGATGTGATATCCAAGTCCTTCCCATTCCAATCCTGAGACACTTCCTATAGCATGAGATGTGATATCTCAATGCTTCTAATACCAAACCTGAGACTCTTCCTATAACATGAGATGGGATATCCAATTCCTTCCCATTCCAATCCTGAGACTCTTCTGATAGCAGAGATGTGATATCTCAATGCTTATACCAAACCTGAGACCCTTCCTACGGCATGAGATGTCATATACAACTCCTTCCCATTCCAATCCTGAGACCCTTCCTATAGCATGAGATGTGATATCTCAATGCTTATACCAAACCTGAGACCCTTCCTATAGCATGAGATGTGATATCCAACTCCTTCCCATTCCAAACCTGAGACCCTTCCTATGGCATGAGATGTGATATCCAACTCCTTGCCATTCAAATCCTGAGACCCTCCCTATAACAAGAGATGTCATATCCAACTCCTTCCCATTCCAAACCTGAGACCCTTCCTTTAGCATGAGATGTGATATCCAAATCCTTCACATTCCAATCCGGAGACCCTTCCTATAACATGAGATGTGATATCCAACTCCTTCCAAATCCAATCCTGAGACCCTTGCAGAGATGTGATATCTCAATGCTTATACCAAACCTGAGACCCTTCCTATGGCATGAGATGTGATATCCAACTCCTTGCCATTCAAATCCTGAGACCCTCCCTATAACAAGAGATGTCATATCCAACTCCTTCCCATTCCAAACCTGAGACCCTTCCTTTAGCATGAGATGTGATATCCAAATCCTTCACATTCCAATCCGGAGACCAATCCTATAGCATGAGATGTGATATCTCAATGCTTCTAATACCAAACCTGAGACCCTTCCGATAGCATGAGATGTGATATCTCAATGCTTCAAAAACCAAACATGAGAACCATCCTATAACATGAGATGTGAAATCCAAATCCTTCCCTTCCCAAACCTGAGACTCTTCCTATAGCATGAGATGTGATATCTCAATGCTTCTACCAAACCTGAAACCCTTCCTATAGCATGAGATGTGATATCCAACTCCTTCCCATTCCAATCCTGAGACACTTCCTATAGCATGAGATGTGATATCACAATGCTTCTAATACCAAACCTGAGACCCATCCTATAACATGAGATGTGATATCCAAATCCTTCCCCTTCCAAACCTGAGACCCTTCCTTTAGCATGAGATGTGATATCCAGCTCCTCCCATTCCAATCCTGAGACCCTTCCGATATCATGAGATGTGATATCTCAATGCTTCTAATATCAAAACTGAGACCCTCCCTATAGCATGAGATGTGATATCTAAGTCCTTCCCATTCCAATCCTGAGACCCTTCCGATAGCAGAGATGTGATATCTCAATGCTTATACCAAACCTGAGACCCTTCCTATAGCATGAGATGTGATATCCAACTCCTTCCCATTCCAAACCTGAGACCCTTCCTACGGCATGAGATGTCATATACAACTCCTTCCCATTCCAATCCTGAGACCCTTCCTATAGCATGAGATGTGATATCTCAATGCTTATACCAAACCTGAGACCCTTCCTATAGCATGAGATGTGATATCCAACTCCTTCCCATTCCAAACCTGAGACCCTTCCTATGGCATGAGATGTGATATCCAACTCCTTGCCATTCAAATCCTGAGACCCTCCCTATAACAAGAGATGTCATATCCAACTCCTTCCCATTCCAAACCTGAGACCCTTCCTTTAGCATGAGATGTGATATCCAAATCCTTCACATTCCAATCCGGAGACCCTTCCTATAACATGAGATGTGATATCCAACTCCTTCCCAATCCAATCCTGAGACCCTTGCAGAGATGTGATATCTCAATGCTTATACCAAACCTGAGACCCTTCCTATGGCATGAGATGTGATATCCAACTCCTTGCCATTCAAATCCTGAGACCCTCCCTATAACAAGAGATGTCATATCCAACTCCTTCCCATTCCAAACCTGAGACCCTTCCTTTAGCATGAGATGTGATATCCAAATCCTTCACATTCCAATCCGGAGACCAATCCTATAGCATGAGATGTGATATCTCAATGCTTCGAATACCAAACCTGAGACCCTTCCGATAGCATGAGATGTGATATCTCAATGCTTCAAAAACCAAACATGAGAACCATCCTATAACATGAGATGTGAAATCCAAATCCTTCCCTTCCCAAACCTGAGACTCTTCCTATAGCATGAGATGTGATATCTCAATGCTTCTACCAAACCTGAAACCCTTCCTATAGCATGAGATGTGATATCCAACTCCTTCCCATTCCAATCCTGAGACACTTCCTATAGCATGAGATGTGATATCACAATGCTTCTAATACCAAACCTGAGACCCATCCTATAACATGAGATGTGATATCCAAATCCTTCCCCTTCCAAACCTGAGACCCTTCCTTTAGCATGAGATGTGATATCCAGCTCCTCCCATTCCAATCCTGAGACCCTTCCGATATCATGAGATGTGATATCTCAATGCTTCTAATATCAAAACTGAGACCCTCCCTATAGCATGAGATGTGATATCTAAGTCCTTCCCATTCCAATCCTGAGACCCTTCCGATAGCAGAGATGTGATATCTCAATGCTTATACCAAACCTGAGACCCTTCCTATGGCATGAGATGTGATATCCAACTCCTTGCCATTCAAATCCTGAGACCCTCCCTATAACAAGAGATGTCATATCCAACTCCTTCCCATTCCAAACCTGAGACCCTTCCTTTAGCATGAGATGTGATATCCAAATCCTTCACATTCCAATCCGGAGACCAATCCTATAGCATGAGATGTGATATCTCAATGCTTCTAATACCAAACCTGAGACCCTTCCGATAGCATGAGATGTGATATCTCAATGCTTCAAAAACCAAACATGAGAACCATCCTATAACATGAGATGTGAAATCCAAATCCTTCCCTTCCCAAACCTGAGACTCTTCCTATAGCATGAGATGTGATATCTCAATGCTTCTAATATCAAACCTGAGACCCTTCCTTTAGCATGAGATGTGATATCCAGCTCCTCCCATTCCAATCCTGAGACCCTTCCGATATCATGAGATGTGATATCTCAATGCTTCTAATATCAAAACTGAGACCCTCCCTATAGCATGAGATGTGATATCTAAGTCCTTCCCATTCCAATCCTGAGACCCTTCCGATAGCAGAGATGTGATATCTCAATGCTTATACCAAACCTGAGACCCTTCCTATGGCATGAGATGTGATATCCAACTCCTTGCCATTCAAATCCTGAGACCCTCCCTATAACAAGAGATGTCATATCCAACTCCTTCCCATTCCAAACCTGAGACCCTTCCTTTAGCATGAGATGTGATATCCAAATCCTTCACATTCCAATCCGGAGACCAATCCTATAGCATGAGATGTGATATCTCAATGCTTCTAATACCAAACCTGAGACCCTTCCGATAGCATGAGATGTGATATCTCAATGCTTCAAAAACCAAACATGAGAACCATCCTATAACATGAGATGTGAAATCCAAATCCTTCCCTTCCCAAACCTGAGACTCTTCCTATAGCATGAGATGTGATATCTCAATGCTTCTAATATCAAACTTGAGACCCTCCCTATAGCATGAGATGTGATATCCAAGTCCTTCCCATTCCAATCCTGAGACACTTCCTATAGCATGAGATGTGATATCTCAATGCTTCTAATACCAAACCTGAGACTCTTCCTATAACATGAGATGGGATATCCAACTCCTTCCCATTCCAATCCTGAGACTCTTCTGATAGCAGAGATGTGATATCTCAATGCTTATACCAAACCTGAGACCCTTCCTACGGCATGAGATGTCATATACAACTCCTTCCCATTCCAATCCTGAGACCCTTCCTATAGCATGAGATGTGATATCTCAATGCTTATACCAAACCTGAGACCCTTCCTATAGCATGAGATGTGATATCCAACTCCTTCCCATTCCAATCCTGAGACCCTTCCTATAGCATGAGATGTGATGTCTCAATGCTTCTAATACCAAACCTGAGATCCTTCCTATAACATGAGATGTGATATCCAACTCCTTCCATTCCAATCCTGAGACCCTTCCTATAGCAAGAGATTTGATATCTCAATGCTTATACCAAACCTGAGACCCTTCCTATAGCATGAGATGTGATATCCAAGTCTTTCCCATTCCAATCCTTAGACCCTTCATACAGCATGCAATATGATATCTCAATGATTCTAATAACAATCCTGAGACCCGTCCTATAACATGAGATGGGATATCCAATTCCTTCCCATTCCAATCCTGAGACACTTCCGATAGCAGAGATGTGATATCTCAATGCGTATACCAAACCTGAGACCCTTCCTTTAGCATGAGATGTGATATCCAACTCCTTCCCATTCCAACCTGAGACCCTTCCTATAGCATGAGAAGGGATATCCAACTCCTTCCCAATCCAATCCTGAGACCCTTCCGATAGCAGAGATGTGATATCTCAATGCTTATACCAAACCTGAGACCCTTCCTATGGCATGAGATGTGATATCCAACTCCTTGCCATTCCAACCTGAGACCCTTCCTATAACATGAGATCGGATATCCAACTCCTTCCCGTTCCAAACCTGAGACCCTTCCTTTAGCATGAGATGTAATATCCAGCTCCTTCCCATTCCAATCCTGAGACACTTCCGATAGCATGAGATGTAATATCTCAATGCTTCTACCAAACCTGAGACCCTTCCTTTAGCATGAGATGTGATATCCAACTCCTTCCCATTCCAACCTGAGACCCTTCCTATAGCATGAGAAGGGATATCCAACTCCTTCCCAATCCAATCCTGAGACCCTTCCGATAGCAGAGATGTGATATCTCAATGCTTATACCAAACCTGAGACCCTTCCTATGGCATGAGATGTGATATCCAACTCCTTGCCATTCAAATCCTGAGACCCTCCCTATAACAAGAGATGTCATATCCAACTCCTTCCCATTCCAAACCTGAGACCCTTCCTTTAGCATGAGATGTGATATCCAAATCCTTCACATTCCAATCCGGAGACCCTTCCTATAACATGAGATGTGATATCCAACTCCTTCCCAATCCAATCCTGAGACCCTTCCAATAGCAGAGATGTGATATCTCAATGCTTATACCAAACCTGAGACCCTTCCTATGGCATGAGATGTGATATCCAACTCCTTGCCATTCAAATCCTGAGACCCTCCCTATAACAAGAGATGTCATATCCAACTCCTTCCCATTCCAAACCTGAGACCCTTCCTTTAGCATGAGATGTGATATCCAAATCCTTCACATTCCAATCCAGAGACCAATCCTATAGCATGAGATGTGATATCTCAATGCTTCTAATACCAAACCTGAGACCCTTCCGATAGCATGAGATGTGATATCTCAATGCTTCAAAAACCAAACATGAGAACCGTCCTATAACATGAGATGTGAAATCCAAATCCTTCCCTTCCCAAACCTGAGACTCTTCCTATAGCATGAGATGTGATATCTCAATGCTTCTAATATCAAACTTGAGAACCTCCCTATAGCATGAGATGTGATATCCAAGTCCTTCCCATTCCAATCCTGAGACACTTCCTATAGCATGAGATGTGATATCTCAATGCTTCTAATACCAAACCTGAGACTCTTCCTATAACATGAGATGGGATATCCAACTCCTTCCCATTCCAATCCTGAGACTCTTCTGATAGCAGAGATGTGATATCTCAATGCTTATACCAAACCTGAGACCCTTCCTACGGCATGAGATGTCATATACAACTCCTTCCCATTCCAATCCTGAGACCCTTCCTATAGCATGAGATGTGATATCTCAATGCTTATACCAAACCTGAGACCCTTCCTATAGCATGAGATGTGATATCCAACTCCTTCCCATTCCAATCCTGAGACCCTTCCTATAGCATGAGATGTGATGTCTCAATGCTTCTAATACCAAACCTGAGATCCTTCCTATAACATGAGATGTGATATCCAACTTATTCCATTCCAATCCTGAGACCCTTCCTATAGCATGAGATGTGATATCTCAATGCTTATACCAAACCTGAGACCCTTCCTATAACATGAGATCGGATATCCAACTCCTTCCCGTTCCAAACCTGAGACCCTTCCTTTAGCATGAGATGTAATATCCAGCTCCTTCCCATTCCAATCCTGAGACACTTCCGATAGCATGAGCTGTGATATCTCAATGCTTCTAATATCAAAACTGAAACCCTCCCTATAGCATGAGATGTGATATCCAACTCCTTCCCTTTCCAACCTGAGACCCTTCCTATAGCATGAGAAGGGATATCCAACTCCTTCCCAATCCAATCCTGAGACCCTTCCGATAGCAGAGATGTGATATCTCAAGGCTTATACCAACCTGAGACCCTTCCTATGGCATGAGATGTGATATCCAACACCTTGCCATTCAAATCCTGAGACCCCCCCTATAACAAGAGATGTCATATCCAACTCCTTCCCATTCCAAACCTGAGACCCTTCCTTTAGCATGAGATGTGATATCCAAATCCTTCACATTCCAATCCGGAGACCCTTCCTATAACATGAGATGTGATATCCAACTCCTTCCCAATCCAATCCTGAGACCCTTCCGATAGCAGAGATGTGATATCTCAATGCTTATACCAAACCTGAGACCCTTCCTATAGCATGAGATGTGATATCCAACTCCTTCCGATTCCAACCCTGAGACCCTTCCTATAGCATGAGATGTGATATCGCAATGCTTCTACCAAAACTGAGACCCTTCCTTTAGCATGAGATGTGATATCCAAGTCCTTCCCATTCCAATCCTGAGACCCTTCCTATAGCATGAGATGTGATATCTCAATGCTTCTAATACCAAACCTGAGATCCTTCCGATAGCATGAGATGTGATATCTCAATGCTTCTAATACCAAACCTGAGATCCTTCCTATAACATGAGATGTAATATCCAAATCCTTCCCCATCCAAACCTGAGACCCTCCCTTTAGCATGAGATGTGATATCCAACTCCTTCCCATTCCAATCCTGATACCCTTCTGATAGCATGAGATGTGATATCTCAATGCCTCTAATACCAAACCTGAGATCCTACCTCTAACATGAAATGTGATATCCAACTCCTTCCCTTTCCAAACCTGAGAGCCTTCCTACAGCATGAGATGTGATATCCAAGTCCTTCCCATTCCAATCTTGAGACCCTTCCTATAACATGAGATGTGATATCCAACTCTTTCCCATTCCAACCTGAGACCTTTCCTATAGCATGAGATGGGATATCCAACAACTCCTTCCAAATCCAATCCTGATACCCTTCCGATAGCATGAGATGTGATATCCCAATGCTTCTACAAAACCTGAGACGCATACCATGGCATGATGTGATATCAAACTCCCGTCCTATACCATGAGACTTGATATCTCAATGCTTCTAATACCAAACCTGAGACCGGTCAAATAACATGAGATGTGATATCCAAATCCTTCCCCTTCCAAACCTGAGACCCTTCCTTTAGCATGAGATGTGATATCCAAATCCTTCCCATTCCAATCCTTAAACCCTTCCTATAGCATGAGATGTGATATCTCAATGTTTCTAATAAAAAACCTGAGACCCTTCCTATAGCAAGAGATGTGATATCCAAATCCTTCCCATTCCAACCTGAGACCCTTCCTATAGCATGAGAAGGGATATCCAACTCCTTCCCATTCCAATCCTTAAACCCTTCCTATAGCATGAGATGTGATATCTCAATGTTTCTAATAAAAAACCTGAGACCCTTCCTATAGCAAGAGATGTGATATCCAAATCCTTCCCATTCCAACCTGAGACCCTTCCTATAGCATGAGAAGGGATATCCAACTCCTTCCAATTCAAATACTGCGACCCTTCCAATAGGATATGTGATATCTCAATGCTTCTAATATCAAAACTGAGACCCTCCCTATAGCATGAGATGTGATATCTAACTCCTTCCCATTCCAATCGAGACCCTTCCTATAACATGAGATGTGATATCTCTATGCTTCTAATACCAAACCTGAGCCCCTTCTCGTAGTATATGTGATATCCAACTCCTTCCCATTCCAAACTTGTGACCCTTCCTGTAGCATGAAATGTGATTTTCACCCCTTCCAATACCAAACCCGAGACCATTCCCACAGCCTGAGATTTGAAATCTCATTTCTTCCAATACCAAACCCGAGACCCTTCCGATAGGATGAGATTTACTATCTCACTCCTTAAAATACCAAACTCGAGTCCCTTCCTAAAGGATGCGATTCTAATACCAAACCTGAGACCCTCCCTATAACAAGAGATGTCATATCCAACTCCTTCCCATTCCAATCATGAGACTCTTCCTATAGCATGACATGTGATATCGAACTTCCCATTCCAATCCTGAGACTCAGACCTCCCCGTCTAACCTTCTCACCACTCCTAGCTCCCGGATGGATCATGCACTCCTGCTGTCTCCTCTCTCCCTTCTTCTGCTTCCTTTCCTCTCTCCTTCCTCATCTGCCCTAGGTCAGGCTCCTTCTACACCTCTGCAGGGATTACTGATTTGTACCCCTCCCCACTCTCAACTCTCACTCAGTTTCAAAAACTCATCTGACATCTGCCATTTCCTGGAAGAACCCGACCTTGATGTTCTTGGTCTAACCGAGACATTGTTGACGGCCAGCGCTGTCTCGAGCTTTGACACTTTCCTCCCTGATGACAAGTTCCTCTCCATGCCCAGATCCAACCGTTCTTGAGGGGGGAGCATCCTTGATTCCTGTAGTAAATTGCTTTCCTTTGCAGGCCGACTCCTCTCACGAATGCCTTGTCTGCATGCATTCTCTCTTTCCTGGCCATTCTCTCACCGTGGCTATTTGCCTACCCCCTTCCTCTCTCAGTGGATGGACTTCTCCATCCTAGCCTCCTACCACTCAACTCGGCCTACTTGGAGAATTCAACATGAACCTGTATGCTTCCTGACCTGGACTTTTACGAGATCTGCAACTGTACATGTCACTGGCCCTACACACTGCAGGGAATACTCAGGATTTTCTGATCTCAGACCTCCCCCTCTGTTACCCTCTCAACAATCCTCTCCCGTGGTGATCAAGTTCTCATCTCCAAAGAAGGCTACCTACCAGCTGTTCCTCCTCAGTGGAGTTCTCCCTTTCTGTCCCTGCTCCCTGCACCGTTTCGCGTTGCAAACACTCGCTTCCCAGCTCTCTGGTTTAGACGCGTGTTCCCTGCCTTCTCTCCTCTTCCCGCTGCCTTCAAATCAACAAATGAGCTTCAAAAGATACACGGTGCTCAGAATTCTTTATAACCCCATTATTCAACATATAGCTGTAACCCGCTAGACGTATTAAAACGTGCTAAAACCAGCAAAAATAGCTAGAAAATGTACTTCCCTCGCGTTTTGGTAAATGCAGGGTACACGCGTCTAAACCAGAGAGCAGGGAAGCGATCATTTCAGCAGTATAAATTCAGCCTGTGAACAACACATTTTGATCCTCCCTTTTATGGGAGAAGAGTGGTTCAAAAGAACAGGATTCGACTGAACAAACGCACGAACAGAGTACAAAATGGGAATCCACCAGAATTCGCGTTTACCAAAACGCGGGGAAAGTACATTTTCTAGCTGTGTTTGCTAGTTTTTAGCACGTTTCAATACGTCTAGCGGGTTAAGGCTATATGTTGAATAATGGGTGTTATAAAGCATTCTGAACACTATCTTGTGGAGCTCCTTGGAAGGCTTTAGGAAGAGCAGAGAAGGCAGGGAACACGCATCTAAACCAGAGAGGTGGGAAGCGAGTACATGCAACGCGAAACGGTGCAGGGAGCAGGGACAGAAAGAAGGAACGCCTCTGAGGAGGAGCAGCTGGTAGTTAGCCTGCTCTGGAGAGGAGAATGTGATCACCAGGGGAGTGCAGCCTGTAAACTAAAAGGGACGATGACCACAAGGCGACTGCATTAACAGATGGCAAATACACGTTCCAAAAAAGTCAGGAAAGCTGATAATGCCTTGAAGATTTCAGCCGTATACATTCAGCCTGTGAACAGCAGTAGATGTTGACCCCCCCTTAGTATGGGAGAACAGTGGTTAAAAACTTCAGGATTCGACAACAAACGCACGGACACAGTACATACAACATGGGAACCCACCAGAATTCGCATTTACAAAAACGGGAGGGAAGTACATTTTCTAGCTATTTTTGCTAGTTTTTAGCACGTTTCAATACGTCTAGCGGGTTACGGCTATATGTTGAATAATGGGTGTTATAAAGCATTCTGAACACTATCTTGTGGAGCTCATTGGAAGGCTGTAGGAAGAGGAGAGAAGGCAGGGAACACGCATCTAAACCAGAGAGGTGGGAAGCGAGTACATGCAACGCGAAACGGTGCAGGGAGCAGGGACAGAAAGAAGGAACGCCTCTGAGGAGGAGCAGCTGGTAGTTAGCCTGCTCTGGAGAAGAGAATGTGATCACCAGGGGAGTGCAGCCTGTAAACTAAAAGGGACGATGACCACAAGGCGACTGCATTAACAGATGGCAAATACACGTTCCAAAACAGCCAGGAAAGCTGATAATGCCTTGAAGATTTCAGCCGTATACATTCAGCCTGTGAACAGCAGTAGATGTTGAACCCCCCTTGTATGGGAGAACAGTGGTTAAACACTTCAGGATTCGACAACAAACGCACGGACACAGTACATACATGGGAACCCATCAGAATTCGCATTTACAAAAACGCGAGGAAAGTACATTTTCTAGCTGGTTTTGCTAGTTTACAGCACATTTCAATACGTCTAGCGGGTTACAGCTATATGATGAATAATGGGTGTTATAAAGCATTCTGAGCAATGTGTATCTTTTGAAGCTCATTTGTTGATTTGAAGGCAGCGGGAAGAGGAGAGAAGGCAGGGAACACGCTTCTAAACCAGAGAGCTGGGAAGCGAGTACTGCAACGCGAAACTGTGCAGGGAGCAGGGACAGAAAGGATGAACGCCTATGAGGAGGAGCAGCTGGTAGTTAACCTGCTCTGGAGAGGAGAATGTGATCTCCAGGGGAGTGCAGCCTGTAAAGTAGAAGGGACGATGAACACGGCGACTGCATTAACAGATGGCAAATACACGTTCCAAAACAGTCAGGAAAGCTGATAATGCCTTGAAGATTTCAGCCGTATACAATCAGCCTGTGAACAGCAGTAGATGTTGACCCCCCCTTGTATGGGAGAACAGTGGTTAAAAACTTCAGGATTCGACAACAAACGCACGGACACAGTACATACACCGTGTATCTTTTGAAGCTCATTTGTTGATTTGAAGGCAGCGGGAAGAGGAGAGAAGGCAGGGAACACGCGTCGAAACCAGAGAGCTGGGAAGCGAGTACTTGCAACGCGAAACGGTGCAGGGAGCAGGGACAGAAAGGGAGAACTCCACTGAGGAGGAACAGCTGGCAGTTAGCCTTCTTTGGAGATGAGAACTTGATCACCACGGGAGAGGATTGTTGAGAGGGTTACAGAGGGGGAGGTCTGAGATCTGAAAATCCTGAGTATTCCCTGCAGTGTGTAGGGCCAGATACATGAAGAGTTGCAGATCTCGTAAAAGTCCAGGTCAGGAAGCATACAGGTTCATGTGGAATTCTCCAAGTAGGCGGAGTTGAGTGGTAGGAGGCTAGGATGGAGAAGTCCATCCACTGAGAGAGGAAGGGGGTAGGCAAATAGCCACGGTGAGAGATTCGCCAGGAAAGAGAGAATGCATGCAGACAAGGCATTCGTGAGAGGAGTCGGCCTGCAAAGGAAAGCAATTTACTACAGGAATCAAGGATACTCCCCCTCAAGAACGGTTGGATCTGGGCATGGAGAGGAACTTGTCATCAGGGAGGAAAGTGTCAAAGCTCGAGATAGCGCTGGCCGTCAACCATGTCTCGGTTAGACCAAGAACATCAAAGTCGGGTACTTCCAGGAAATGGCAGATGTCAGATGAGTGTTTGAAACTGAGTGAGAGTTGAGAGTGGGGAGGGGTACAAATCAGTAATCCCTGCGGAGGTGTAGAAGGAGCCTGACCTAGGGCAGATGAGGAAGGAGAGAGGAAAGGAAGCAGAAGAAGGGAGCGAAGAGACAGCAGGAGTTCATGATCAATCCGGGAGCTAGGAGTGGTGAGAAGGTTAGACGGGGAGGTCTGAGTCTCAGGATTGGAATGGGAAGTTCGATATCACATGTCATGCTATAGGAAGAGTCTCAGGATTGGAATGGGAAGGAGTTGGATATGACATCTCTTGTTGTAGGGAGAGTCTCAGGTTTGGTATTAGAATCACATCCTTTAGGAAGGGAATCGAGTTTGGTATTTTAAGGAGTGAGATAGTAAATCTCATCCTATCGGAAGGGTCTCGGGTTTGGTATTGGAAGAAATGAGATTTCAAATCTCAGGCTGTGGGAATGGTCTCGGGTTTGGCATTGGAAGGGGTGAGAAATCACATTTCATGCTACAGGAAGGGTCACAAGTTTGGAATGGGAAGGAGTTGGATATCACATGAAGGGGCACAGGTTTGGTATTAGTAGCAAAGAGATATCACATCTCGTTATAGGAAGGGTCTCGATTGGAATGGGAAGGAGTTGGATATCACATCTCATGCTATAGGGAGGGTCTCAGTTTTGATATTAGAAGCACTGAGATATCACATATGCTATTGGAAGGGTCTCAGTATTGGAATTGGAAGGAGTTGGATATCACATCTCATGCTATAGGGAGGTTCTCAGGTTTGATATTAGAAGCATTGAGATATCACATCTCATGCTATGGGAAGGGTCTCAGGATTGGAATGGGAAGGAGTAGGATATCACATATGCTAAAGGAAAGGTCTCAGGTTTGGAAGGGGAAGGATTTGGATCTCACATCTCATGTTTTAGGGCGGGTCTCAGGTTTGGTATTAGAAGCCTTGAGATATCACATATGGTATGATAAGGGTCTCAGGATTGGAAAGGGAAGGAGTTGGACATCACATCTCAAGCTATCTCAGGATTGGAATGGGAAGGAGTTTGATATCACATCTCGAGCTATAGGAAGGGTCTCAGGTTTGGGAAGGGAAGGATTGGGATTTCACATCTCATGTTATAGGATGGTTCTCAGGTTTGGTATTAGAAGCATTGAGATATCACATCCCATGCTATAGGAAGGGTCTCAGGATTGGAATGTGAAGGATTTGGATATCACATCATGCTAAAGGTAGGGTCTCAGGTTTGGTATAAGCATTGAGATATCACATCTCTGCTATCGGAAGGGTCTCAGGATTGGATTGGGAAGGAGTTGGATATCCCTTATGCTATAGGAAGGGTATCAGGTTGGAATGGGAAGGAGTTGGATATCACATCTCATGCTATAGGAAGGGTCTCAAGATTGAAATGGGAAGGATTTGGATATCACATCTCTTGCTATCGGAAGGGTCTCAGGTTTTTTATTAGAAACATTGAGATATCACATCTCATGCTATAGGAAGGGTTTCAGGATTGGAATGGGAAGGAGTTGGATATCCCTTCTCATGCTAAAGGAAGGTCAGGTTGGAATGGGAAGGAGTTGGATATCACATCTCGTTATAGGAAGGGTCTCAGGATTGGAATGGGAAGGATTTGGATATCACATCTCTTGCTATAGGAAGGGTCTCAGGTTTTTTATTAGAAACATTGAGCCATCACATCTCATGCTATAGGAAGGGTTTCAGAATTGGAATGGAAGGATTTGGATATCACATCTCATGCTAATTGAAGGGTCTCAGGTTTGGAAGGGGAAGGATTTGGATATCATATCTCATGTTATAGGACGGGTCCCAGGTTTGGTATTAGAAGCATTGAGATATCACATCTCATGCTATAGGAGGTGTCTCAGGATTGGAATGGGAAGGAGTTGGATATCACGTCTCATGTTATAGGAAGGGTCTCAGGATTGGAATGGCAAGGAGTTGGATATCACATCTCATGCTAAAGGAAGGGTCTCAGGTTTGATAGAAGCATTGAGATCACACCTCATGCTATAGGAAGGAACTCAGGATTGCAATGGGAAGGAGTTGGATATCACATATCATGCCATAGGATGGGTCATCAGGTTTGGTATAAGCATTGAGATATCACATCTCTGCTATCGGAAGGGTCTCAGGATAGGAATGGGAAGGACTTAGATACTCATACTATAGGGAGGGTCTCAGTTTTGATATTAGAAGCATTGAGCTATCACATCTCATGCTATCGGAAGGGTCTCAGGATTGGAATGGGATGGAGTTGGATACAACATCTCAAGCTATCTCAGGATTGGAATGGGAAGGAGTTTGATATCACATCTCAAGCTATAGGAAGGGTCTCAGGTTTGGAAAGGGAAGGATTTGGATTTCACATCTCATGTTATAGGATGGTTCTCATGTTTGGTTTTAGTAGCATTGAGATATCACATCTCATGCTATCGGAAGGGTCTCAGGTTTGGAAAGGGAAGGATTTGGAGTTCACATGTTATAGGATGGTTCTCAGGTTTGGTTTTAGAAGCATTACGATATAACATCTCATGCTACAGGAAGGGTCTCAGGTTTGGAATGGGAAGGAGTTGGATATCACATTGAATGGGAAGGAGTTTGATATCACATCTCAAGCTATAGGAAGGGTCTCAGGTTTGGAAAGGGAATGATTTGGATTTCACATCTCATGTTATAGGATGGTTCTCATGTTTGGTTTTAGAAGCATTGAGATATCACATCTCATGCTATCAGAAGGGTCTCAGGTTTGGAATGGGAAGGAGTTTGATATCACATCTCATGCTATAGGAAGGATCTCAGGTTTGGTATTAGAAGCATTGAGATATCACATCTCATGCTATAGGAAGGGTCTCAGGATTGGAATCGGAAGGAGTTGTATATGACATCTCATGCTGTTAAGACGGATTTCTGAACTCTGTCCTGGTGGCGCAGAAGTTCAGAAGGCCAACCTAATTACTTGGAACAGGGTAACCTCTGGACGAACCAGACCAATCAAGGTAGCGATCGGATTTGGATATCACATCTCATGCTAAAGGAAGGGTCTTAGGTTTCGAAGGGGAAGGATTTGGATATCACATCTCATGTTATAGGACGGGTCCCAGGTTTGGTATTAGAAGCATTGAGATATCACAACTCATGCTATAGGAAGGGTCTCAGGATTGGAATGGGAAGGAGTTGGATATCACATGTCATGCTAAAGGAAGGGTTTCAGGTTTGATAGAAGCATTGAGATTTCACATCTCATGCTATAGGAAGGGTCTCAGGATTGGAATGGGAAGGAGTTGGATATCACATCTCATGCCATAGGAAGGGTCTCAGATTTGGTATAAGCATTGAGATATCACATCTCTGCTATCGGAAGGGTCTCAGGATAGGAATGGGAAGGACTTAGATATCACATCTCATGCTATAGGGAGGGTCTCAGTTTTGATATTAGAAGCATTGAGATATCACATCTCATGCTATCGGAAGGGTCCCAGGATTGGAATGGGAAGGAGTTGGATATCACATCTCAAGCTATCTCAGGATTGGAATGGGAAGGAGTTTGATATCACATCTCAAGCTATAGGAAGGGTCTCAGGTTTGGAAAGGGAAGGATTTGGATTTCACATCTCATGTTGTAGGATGGTTCTCATGTTTGGTTTTAGAAGCATTGAGATATCACATCTCATGCTATCGGAAGGGTCTCAGGTTTGGAAAGGGAAGGATTTGGATTTCACATATGTTATAGGATGGTTCTCAGGTTTGGTTTTAGAAGCAGTAAGATATCACATCTCATGCCATAGGAAGGGTCTCAGATTTGGTATAAGCATTGAGATATCACATCTCTGCTATCGGAAGGGTCTCAGGATAGGAATGGGAAGGACTTAGATATCACATCTCATGCTATAGGGAGGGTCTCAGTTTTGATATTAGAAGCATTGAGATATCACATCTCATGCTATCGGAAGGGTCCCAGGATTGGAATGGGAAGGAGTTGGATATCACATCTCAAGCTATCTCAGGATTGGAATGGGAAGGAGTTTGATATCACATCTCAAGCTATAGGAAGGGTCTCAGGTTTGGAAAGGGAAGGATTTGGATTTCACATCTCATGTTGTAGGATGGTTCTCATGTTTGGTTTTAGAAGCATTGAGATATCACATCTCATGCTATCGGAAGGGTCTCAGGTTTGGAAAGGGAAGGATTTGGATTTCACATATGTTATAGGAAGGATCTCAGGTTTGGTATTAGAAGCATTGAGATATCACATATCATGCTATAGGAAAGGTCTCAGGATTGGAATGGGAAGGAGTTGGATATCAGATCACATGCTAAAGGAAAGGTCTCAGGTTTGGAAGGGGAAGGATTTGGATCTCACATATGTTTTAGGACGGGTGTCAGGTTTGGTATTAGAAGCATTGAGATATCACATCTCATGGTATAGGAAGGGTCTCAGGATTGGAATGGGAAGGAGTTGGATAGCACATCTCAAGCTATCTCAGGATTGGAATGGGAAGGAGTTTGATATCACATCTCAAGCTATAGGAAGGGTCTCAGGTTTGGAAAGGGAATGATTTGGATTTCACATGTTACAGGATAGTTCTCATGTTTGGTTTTAGAAGCATTGAGATATCACATCTCATGTTATAGGAAGGATCTCAGGTTTGGTATTAGAAGCATTGAGATATCACATCTCATGCTATAGGAAGGGTCTCAGGTTTGGAATGGGAAGGAGTTGGATATCACATCTCATGCTATAGGAAGGATCTCAGGTTTGGTGTTAGAAGCATTGAGATATCAGATCTCATGCTATCGGAAGGATCTCAGGTTTGGTATTAGAAGCATTGAGATATCACATCTCATGGTATAGGAAGGGTTTCAGGATTGGAATGGGAAGGAGTTGGATATCACATCTCATGCAATAGGAAGGGTCTCAGGTTTGATAGAAGCATTGAGATATCACATCTCATGCTATAGGAAGGGTCTCAGGATTGGAATGGGAAGGAGTTGGATATCACATCTCATGCCATAGGAAGAGTCTCAGGTTTGGTATAAGCATTGAGATATCACATCTCTGCTATCGTAAGGGTCTCAGGATTGGAATAGGAAGGAGTTGGATATCCCATCTCATGCTTTAAGAAGGGTCTCAGGTTTGGTATTAGAAGCATTGAGATATCACATCTCATGCTATAGGAAGGGTCTAAGGATTGGAATGGGAAGGAGTTGGATATCACATCTTATGCTATAGGAAGGGTCTCAGGTTTGGTATTACAAGCATTGTGATATTATATCTCATGCTATAGGAAGGGTCTCAGGATTGGATTGGGAAGGAGTTGGATATCACATCTCATGCTATAGGAAGGGTCTCAGGTTTGGAATGGGAAGGGTTTGTACATCACATCTCTTGCTATAAGAAGGGCCTCAGGTTTGGTATGAGAAACATTGAGATATCACATCTCATGTTATAGGAAGGATATCAGGTTTGGTATTAGAAGCATTGAGATATCACATCTCATGATATAGGAAGGGTCTCAGGATTGGAATGGGAAGGAGTTGGATATCACATCTCATGCTATAGGAAGGGTCTCAGGTTTGGTAGAAGCATTGAGATATCACATCTCATGCTATAGGAAGGGTCTCCGGATTGGAATGGGAAGTAGTTGTATATGACATCTCATGCCATAGGAAGGGTAGCACATATGCTATAGGAAGGGTCTCAGGTTTGGAACACGGGAAGGAGTTGGATATCACATCTCATGCTTTAAGAAAGGTCTCAGTTTTGGTATTAGAAGCATTGAGATATCACATCTCATGCTATAGTAAGGGTCTCAGGATTGGAATGGGAACGAGTTGGATATCACATCTCATGCTATAGGAAGGGTCTCAGGATTGGATTGGGAAGGAGTCGGATATCACATCCCATGCTATAGGAAAGGTCTCAGGTTTGGAATGGGAATGATTTGTATATCACATCTCTTGCTATAGGAAGGGCCTCAGGTTTGGTATCAGAAACATTGAGATATCACATCTCATGGTATAGGAAGGATCTCAGTATTGGAATGGAAAGGGGTTGGATATCACATCTCATGTTATAGGAAGGATATCAGGTTTGGTATTAGAAGCATTGAGATATCACATCTCATGCTATAGGAAGGGTCTCAGGATTGGAATGGGAAGGAGTTGGATATCACATCTCATGCTATAGGAAGGGTCTCAGGTTTGGTAGAAGCATTGAGATATCACATCTCATGCTATAGGAAGGGTCTCAGGATTGGAATGGGAAGGAGTATTATATGACATCTCATGCCATAGGAAGGGTCTCAGGTTTGGTATAAGCATTGAGATATCACATCTCTGCTATCGGAAGGGTCTCGGGATTGGAATGGGAAGGAGTTGGATATTACATTCTTGCTATAGGAAGGGTCTCAGGTTTGGAATGGGAAGGAGTTGGATATCCCATCTCATGTCATAGGAAGGATCTCAGGTTTGCTATTAGAAGCACTGAGATATCACATCTCATGCTATAGGAATGGTCTCAGGATTGGAATGGGAAGGAGTTGGATATTACATTCTTGCTATAGGAAGGGTCTAAGGTTTGGAACGGGAAGGAGTTGGATATCACATCTCATGCTTTAAGAAGGGTCTCAGTTTTGGTATTAGAAGCATTGAGATATCACATCTCATGCTATAGGAAGGGTCTCAGGATTGGAATGGGAAGGAGTTGGATATCACATCTCATGCTATAGGAAGGGTCTCAGGTTTGGTATTACAAGCATTGCGATATTACATCTCATGCTATAGGAAGGGTCTCAGGTTTGGAATGGGGAGGATTTGTATATCACATCTCTTGCTATAGGAAGGGCCTCAGGTTTGGTATGAGAAACATTGAGATATCACATCTCATGGTATAGGAAGGATCTCAGGATTGGAATGGGAAGGAGTTGGATATCACATCTCATGTTATAGGAAGGATATCAGGTTTGGTATTAGAAGCATTGAGATATCACATCTCATGCTATAGGAAGTGTCTCTGTTTTGGGATGGGAAGGAGTTGGAGATAACATCTCATGCTATATGAAGGGTCTCAGGTTTGGTATTAGAAGCTTTGAGATATCACATTTCATACTATAGGAAGGGTCTCTGGTTTGGGATGGGAAGGAGTTGGATATCACATCTCATGCTATAACAAGGGTCTCAGGTTTGGTATTAGAAGCATTGAGATATCACATCTCATGCTATAGTTAGGGTCTCAGGTTTGGAATGGGAAGGAGTTGGATATCACATCTCAGGCTATAGGAAGGATCTCAGTTTTGGAATGAGAAGGAGTTGGATATCACATATCATGTTATATGAAGGCTCTCAGGTTTGGTATTAGAAGCACTGAGATATCACATCTCATGCTATAGTAAGGGTCTCAGGATTGGCATGGGAAGGAGTTTGATATCACATCTCATGCTAAAGGAAGGGTCTCCGGTTTGGAATGGGAAGGAGCTGGATATCACATCTCATGTTATAGGAAGGATCTCAGGTTTGGTATTAGAAACATTGAGATAACACATCTCATGCTATAGGAAGGGTCTCAGGATTGAAATGGGAAGGAGTTGGATATCACATCTCATGCTATCGTAAGGGTCTCAGGATTGGAATAAGAAGGAGTTGGATATCCCATCTCATGCTTTAAGAAGGGTCTCAGGTTTGGTATTAGAAGCATTGAGATATCACATCTCATGCTATAGGAAGGGTCTAAGGATTGGAATGGGAAGGAGTTGGATATCACACATGCTATAGGAAGGGTCTCAGGTTTGGTATTACAAGCATTGTGATATTACATCTCATGCTATAGGAAGGGTCTCAGGATTGGATTGGGAAGTAGTTGGATATCACATCTGATGCTATAGGAAGGGTCTCAGGTTTGGAATGGGAAGGATTTGTACATCACATCTCTTGCTATAGGAAGGGCCTCAGGTTTGGTATGAGAAACATTGAAATATCACATCTCATGGTATAGGAAGGATCTCAGGATTGGAATGTGAAGGAGTTGGATATCACATCTCGTGTTATAGGAAGGATATCAAGTTTGGTATTAGAAACATTGAGATAACACATCTCATGCTATAGGAAGGGTCTCAGGATTGAAATGGGAAGGAGTTGGATATCACATCTCATGCTATCGTAAGGGTCTCAGGATTGGAATAAGAAGGAGTTGGATATCCCATCTCATGCTTTAAGAAGGGTCTCAGGTTTGGTATTAGAAGCATTGAGATATCACATCTCATGCTATAGGAAGGGTCTAAGGATTGGAATGGGAAGGAGTTGGATATCACACATGCTATAGGAAGGGTCTCAGGTTTGGTATTACAAGCATTGTGATATTACATCTCATGCTATAGGAAGGGTCTCAGGATTGGATTGGGAAGTAGTTGGATATCACATCTGATGCTATAGGAAGGGTCTCAGGTTTGGAATGGGAAGGATTTGTACATCACATCTCTTGCTATAGGAAGGGCCTCAGGTTTGGTATGAGAAACATTGAAATATCACATCTCATGGTATAGGAGGGATCTCAGGATTGGAATGTGAAGGAGTTGGATATCACATCTCGTGTTATAGGAAGGATATCAAGTTTGGTATTAGAAGCATTGAGATATCACATCTCATGCTATAGGAAGGGTCTCAGGTTTGGTAGAAGCATTGAGATATCACATCTCATGCTATAGGAAGGGTCTCAGGATTGGAATGGGAAGGAGTAGTATATGACCTCTCATGCCATAGGAATGGTCTCAGGTTTTGTACAAGCATTGAGATATCACATCTCTGCTATCGGAAGGGTCTCAGGTTTGGAAAGGGAAGGAGTTGGATATCACGTCTCATGCTATAGGAAGGTTCTCAGTATCACGTCTCATGCTATAGGAAGGTTCTCAGGTTTGGTATTAGAAGCATTGAGACATCACATCTCATGCTATAGGAAGGGTCTCAGTATTGGAATGGGAAGGAGTTGGATATCACATCTCATGCTACAGGAAGGGTCTCAGGTTTGGAATGGGAAGGAATTGGATATCACATCTCATGTTATAGGAAGGATCTCAGGTCTGGTATTAGAAGCATTGTGATATCACATCTCATGCCATAGGAAGGGTCTCAGGTTTGGAGTGGGAAGGAGTTGGATATCACATCTCATGCTATAGGAAGGGTCTCAGGTTTGGTAGAAGCATTGAGATATCACATCTCATGCTATAGGAAGGGTCTCCGGATTGGAATGGGTAGTAGTTGTATATTACATCTCATGCCATAGGAAGGGTCTCAGGTTTGGTAGAAGCATTGAGATATCACATCTCATGCTATAGGAAGGGTCTCAGGATTGGAATGGGAAGGGGTAGTATATGACCTCTCATGCCATAGGAATGGTCTCAGGTTTGGTACAAGCATTGAGATATCACATCTCTGCTATCGGAAGGGTCTCAGGTTTGGAAAGGGAAGGAGTTGGATATCACGTCTCATGCTATAGGAAGGTTCTCAGGTTTGGTATTAGAAGCATTGAGATATCACATCTCATGCTATAGGAAGGGTCTCAGTATTGGAATGGGAAGGAGTTGGATATCACATCTCATGCTACAGGAAGGGTCTCAGGTTTGGAATGGGAAGGAATTGGATATCACATCTCATGTTATAGGAAGGATCTCAGGTCTGGTATTAGAAGCATTGTGATATCACATCTCATGCCATAGGAAGGGTCTCAGGTTTGGAGTGGGAAGGAGTTGGATATCACATCTCATGCTATAGGAAGGGTCTCAGGTTTGGTAGAAGCATTGAGATATCACATCTCATGCTATAGGAAGGGTCTCCGGATTGGAATGGGTAGTAGTTGTATATTACATCTCATGCCATAGGAAGGGTCTCAGGTTTGGTATAAGCATTGAGATATCACATCTCTGCTATCGGAAGGGTCTCAGGATTGGAATGGGAAGGAGTTGGATATCCCATCTCATGTTATAGGAAGGGTCTCAGGTTCATATCTCATGTTATAGGACGGGTCCCAGGTTTGGTATTAGAAGCATTGAGATATCACATCTTATGGGTTAGGAAGGGTCTCAGGATTGGAATGGGAAGGAGTTGGATATCACATCTCATCCAATAGGAAGGGTCTCAGGTTTGGAATGGGAAGTGTTAAGACGGATTTCTGAACTCTGTCCTGGTGGCGCAGAAGTTCAGAAGGCCAGCCTAATTACTTGGAACAGGGTAACCTCTGGACAAGCCAGACCAATCAAGGTAGCGATCGCGGCGGTCAAGACTAGGTCTCAAGAGGGGTGAGGGTGACTGAAAGCCCGCAGTGAGCACACAAAGCAAGAGCGCTTACAAACTACTCCAAACAGGTGTTATATCAAAAATATAAACACATTTATTTTAAGGCCTTTAAAACAACGACCGTAGCGAGAAAATCACAATAACACAGTATTAAGCCAACACATACCAAATCAACACAATATATATACAAATACACAGTCGCAAGCGTTTAAAGCACGAAATATGTAGTCCACCTGAAAGGGAAGGAAAACAGGCAGTGCAATAATGCTTTAGACTTAGTTCGCCTTCATAGGCACCTAACTAGATGGAAGTCCGAGCCCTGCGAAGAGTGGAGCCTTGTGCTCAAAGTACCTGCACACGCTGGTGCCAACGGGCAAAAGGGGAAGCTCTTCGGAGGAAGTCAGGCAGTTCGGATTAGTGCACAGCAGAAGAAGAACAGGGTCCGCAACTCAAGCGCAGCCTCCACAGCGGGCAGAAGCAGAGCGCGAGTACGGGCCAAAAGGGTGCTGTTTTACACAGCGGGGAAAAGCAATGGGTTACTGCAGGAGGGCGACCAGATCCTAAATATACTACTCACCGGTCCCCGAAGCAAGCAGTCCCAGGCTCCTCCGCGTTAGTTTCAGCAGCTGGCAGGTTCAGAAGAGCAGGGAATGCTTTGTAGTCGTGTAGATCAAAAAGACGTCCCAATCGACGAAACCGGCACAGTTTGTTGCCGCAGCAGGACAACGGAGCGGCCGTGCGTATCTGAGTCAAAAGTACCCTCCTCCCTTCAGACCTGGGAACGCCAAGGGCACGAAGCGTGGGAGAGTGACAAGGACTCGAGATACAGCACAACCTGGCGGCGGTTACAGAGCAAGGCTCCCTTGTAAGCTGGTCAGTCAACTGGATGGCCCAGAGACGCTTCCGAAGGCTTACTTGGCAGGAGATGATGTAGATGCCGGGAATAGCTGTTCCTGCTATTCCAAAGGTCGAAGCACCAGTACAGGCCTTCTGGTTCGATCAAAGGAGGACAGGGGCTCTCAGGACGACAGCAGTGCAAAGGAGGATTCCTTCAGCGGGTCACCAGCGATTCCTCGGTCCAGCCTCTTGGTTGCAGGATACTTGGCTCCTGTATTCCTTCGTTCGTGAGAACTCAGGAGATCGACATGGTAGTGGTGTTTCCAGCCCCCTCTTATCCACGGTTCCCTTCGCGCCAAAACGGAGAGGAACCAATGGGAGATCCGCTCATCAAAACACATACCATACGTGGACCAATCACGGACCACGGTGGTCCCAGGCATTCACACCACCCTAGACTCTCTGGCACCCAGGATGTGTATTGGGACCAGACATCCCAGCCCACACCCTGGAGGCACACAAACGGCATGTAGAAGCCCGCGAAAGCAACCACGTTTCGCGGGAAAGTACATGCTCAAATAAGGAAGGCCCCGGGTCGCTGGACCTGGGAAAGGTGAAGGGAGCAAGACGGACAGTGGACAGGACAAAGGAGCCTCGTGGTCTGGCCATTTTGGGGAGCCAGGCCACCATTTTGGGTTCAGTGCAAAAACGTGCTCAGAACGGCAAAAGGAGCTCAAAATATACAAAACGATCGCTGCCACCATTCCAGTCCCTGAATGACTTGCACCGATCAAATACCATCCTAAAAGAGTATCTAGGGCCTGTAGAAGGCTAGAGACCCAAGAGAGCTGTAACTTAGCTTACTGTGCCCTCTTGTGTCGTGTTGCACTAAAGCTGCGACACGATAGAAGAAACTACGGGAAACAACGTTCCCCGGTACTGACTGTCATAAGGGCATGTCAGTTTCCCCGTAAGAAAGGAGCGAAAGCCCAGGGAAGTGCGGCAGAAGGCTGTACTTCCCTGGCAAAGTCAAGAACAAGGTTAAAAACAATAGCAAAAAGTTTAGGGGTTGCCACATGGAAGGAAAATTCCCTACAATAACGAAATCTTTCCTAACAGGAAGGAATTGGATATCACATCTCATGTTATAGGAAGGATCTCAGGATTGGAATGGGAAGGATTTGGATATCACATCTCTTGCTATAGGAAGGGTCTCAGGTTTTTTATTAGAAGCATTGAGATATCACATCTCATGGTATAGGAAGCGTCTCAGGATTGGAATGGGAAGGAGTTGGATATCCCTTCTCATGCTATAGGAAGGGTCTCAGGTTGGAATGGGAAGGATTTGGATATCAAATCTCTTGCTATAGGAAGGGTCTCAGGTTTTTTATTAGAAACATTGAGATATCACATCTCATGCTATAGGAAGGGTTTAAGGATTGGAATGGGAAGGATTTGGATATCACATCTCATGCTAAAGGAAGGGTCTCAGGTTTGGAAGGGGAAGGATTTGGATATCACATCTCATGTTATTGGACCGGTCTCAGGTTTGGTATTAGAAGCATTGAGATATCAAGTCTCATGGTATAGGACGGGAGTTTGATATCACATCATGCCACGGTATGGGTCTCAGGTTTTGTAGAAGCATTGGGATATCACATCTCATGCTATCGTAAGGGTATCAGGATTGGATTTGGAAGAAGTTGGATATCCCATCTTATGCTATAGGAAGGGTCTCAGGTTGGAATGGGAAAGAGTTGGATGTCACATCTCATGTTATAGGAAGGGTCTCAGGATTGGAATGGGAAGGACTTGGATATCACATCTCATGCTGTAGGAAGGCTCTCAGGTTTGGAAAGGGAAGGAGTTGGATATCACTTTTCATGTTAGAGGTAGGATCTCAGGTTTGGTATTAGAGGCATTGAGATATCACATCTCATGCTATCAGAAGGGTATCAGGATTGGAATGGGAAGGATTTGGATATCACATCTCATGCTAAAGGAAGGGTCTCAGGTTTGGAAGGGGAAGGATTTGGATATCACATCTCATGTTATTGGACCGGTCTCAGGTTTGGTATTAGAAGCATTGAGATATCAAGTCTCATGGTATAGGACGGGAGTTTGATATCACATCATGCCATGGTATGGGTCTCAGGTTTTGTAGAAGCATTGGGATATCACATCTCATGCTATCGGAAGGGTATCAGGATTGGATTTGGAAGGAGTTGGATATCCCATCTCATGCTATAGGAAGGGTCTCAGGTTGGAATGGGAAAGAGTTGGATGTCACATCTCATGTTATAGGAAGGGTCTCAGGATTGGAATGGGAAGGACTTGGATATCACATCTCATGCTGTAGGAAGGCTCTCAGGTTTGGAAAGGGAAGGAGTTGGATATCACTTTTTATGTTAGAGGTAGGATCTCAGGTTTGGTATTAGAGGCATTGAGATATCACATCTCATGCTATCAGAAGGGTATCAGGATTGGAATGGGAAGGAGTTGGATATCACATCTCATGCTAAAGGGAGGGTCTCAGGATTGGAATGGGAAGGAGTTGGATAGCACATCTCATGCTATAGGAAGGGTCTCAGGTTTGGTATAAGCATTGAGATATCACATCTCTGCTATCGGAAGGGTCTCAGGATTGGAATGGGAAGGAGTTGGATATCCCATCTCGTTATAGGAAGGGTCTCAGGTTTGGTATTAGAAGCATTGAGATATCACATCTCATGCTATCGGAAGGATCTCAGGTTTGGTATTAGAAGCATTGAGATATCACATCTCATGCTATCAGAAGGGTCTCAGGATTGGAATGGGAAGGAGATGGATATCACATCTCATGCTAAAGGGAGGGTCTCAGGTTTGGAAGGGGAAGGATTTGGATATCACATCTCATGTTATCGGAAGGATCTCAGGTTTGGTATTAGAAGTATTGAGATATCACATCTCATGCTATAGGAAGGGTCTAAGGATTGGAATGGGAAGGAGTTGGATATCACATCTTATGCTATAGGAAGGGTCTCAGGTTTGGTATTACAAGCATTGTGATATTATATCTCATGCTATAGGAAGGGTCTCAGGATTGGATTGGGAAGGAGTTGGATATCACATCTCATGCTATAGGAAGGGTCTCAGGTTTGGAATGGGAAGGGTTTGTACATCACATCTCTTGCTATAGGAAGGGCCTCAGGTTTGGTATGAGAAACATTGAGATATCACATCTCATGTTATAGGAAGGATATCAGGTTTGGTATTAGAAGCATTGAGATATCACATCTCATGATATAGGAAGGGTCTCAGGATTGGAATGGGAAGGAGTTGGATATCACATCTCATGCTATAGGAAGGGTCTCAGGTTTGGTAGAAGCATTGAGATATCACATCTCATGCTATAGGAAGGGTCTCCGGATTGGAATGGGAAGTAGTTGTATATGACATCTCATGCCATAGGAAGGGTAGCACATATGCTATAGGAAGGGTCTCAGGTTTGGAACACGGGAAGGAGTTGGATATCACATCTCATGCTTTAAGAAAGGTCTCAGTTTTGGTATTAGAAGCATTGAGATATCACATCTCATGCTATAGTAAGGGTCTCAGGATTGGAATGGGAACGAGTTGGATATCACATCTCATGCTATAGGAAGGGTCTCAGGATTGGATTGGGAAGGAGTCGGATATCACATCCCATGCTATAGGAAAGGTCTCAGGTTTGGAATGGGAATGATTTGTATATCACATCTCTTGCTATAGGAAGGGCCTCAGGTTTGGTATCAGAAACATTGAGATATCACATCTCATGGTATAGGAAGGATCTCAGTATTGGAATGGAAAGGGGTTGGATATCACATCTCATGTTATAGGAAGGATATCAGGTTTGGTATTAGAAGCATTGAGATATCACATCTCATGCTATAGGAAGGGTCTCAGGATTGGAATGGGAAGGAGTTGGATATCACATCTCATGCTATAGGAAGGGTCTCAGGTTTGGTAGAAGCATTGAGATATCACATCTCATGCTATAGGAAGGGTCTCAGGATTGGAATGGGAAGGAGTATTATATGACATCTCATGCCATAGGAAGGGTCTCAGGTTTGGTATAAGCATTGAGATATCACATCTCTGCTATCGGAAGGGTCTCGGGATTGGAATGGGAAGGAGTTGGATATTACATTCTTGCTATAGGAAGGGTCTCAGGTTTAGAATGGGAAGGAGTTGGATATCCCATCTCATGTCATAGGAAGGATCTCAGGTTTGCTATTAGAAGCAATGAGATATCACATCTCATGCTATAGGAATGGTCTCAGGATTGGAATGGGAAGGAGTTGGATATTACATTCTTGCTATAGGAAGGGTCTAAGGTTTGGAACGGGAAGGAGTTGGATATCACATCTCATGCTTTAAGAAGGGTCTCAGTTTTGGTATTAGAAGCATTGAGATATCACATCTCATGCTATAGGAAGGGTCTCAGGATTGGAATGGGAAGGAGTTGGATATCACATCTCATGCTATAGGAAGGGTCTCAGGTTTGGTATTACAAGCATTGCGATATTACATCTCATGCTATAGGAAGGGTCTCAGGTTTGGAATGGGGAGGATTTGTATATCACATCTCTTGCTATAGGAAGGGCCTCAGGTTTGGTATGAGAAACATTGAGATATCACATCTCATGGTATAGGAAGGATCTCAGGATTGGAATGGGAAGGAGTTGGATATCACATCTCATGTTATAGGAAGGATATCAGGTTTGGTATTAGAAGCATTGAGATATCACATCTCATGCTATAGGAAGTGTCTCTGTTTTGGGATGGGAAGGAGTTGGAGATAACATCTCATGCTATATGAAGGGTCTCAGGTTTGGTATTAGAAGCTTTGAGATATCACATTTCATACTATAGGAAGGGTCTCTGGTTTGGGATGGGAAGGAGTTGGATATCACATCTCATGCTATAACAAGGGTCTCAGGTTTGGTATTAGAAGCATTGAGATATCACATCTCATGCTATAGTTAGGGTCTCAGGTTTGGAATGGGAAGGAGTTGGATATCACATCTCAGGCTATAGGAAGGATCTCAGTTTTGGAATGAGAAGGAGTTGGATATCACATATCATGTTATATGAAGGCTCTCAGGTTTGGTATTAGAAGCACTGAGATATCACATCTCATGCTATAGTAAGGGTCTCAGGATTGGCATGGGAAGGAGTTTGATATCACATCTCATGCTAAAGGAAGGGTCTCCGGTTTGGAATGGGAAGGAGCTGGATATCACATCTCATGTTATAGGAAGGATCTCAGGTTTGGTATTAGAAACATTGAGATAACACATCTCATGCTATAGGAAGGGTCTCAGGATTGAAATGGGAAGGAGTTGGATATCACATCTCATGCTATCGTAAGGGTCTCAGGATTGGAATAAGAAGGAGTTGGATATCCCATCTCATGCTTTAAGAAGGGTCTCAGGTTTGGTATTAGAAGCATTGAGATATCACATCTCATGCTATAGGAAGGGTCTAAGGATTGGAATGGGAAGGAGTTGGATATCACACATGCTATAGGAAGGGTCTCAGGTTTGGTATTACAAGCATTGTGATATTACATCTCATGCTATAGGAAGGGTCTCAGGATTGGATTGGGAAGTAGTTGGATATCACATCTGATGCTATAGGAAGGGTCTCAGGTTTGGAATGGGAAGGATTTGTACATCACATCTCTTGCTATAGGAAGGGCCTCAGGTTTGGTATGAGAAACATTGAAATATCACATCTCATGGTATAGGAAGGATCTCAGGATTGGAATGTGAAGGAGTTGGATATCACATCTCGTGTTATAGGAAGGATATCAAGTTTGGTATTAGAAACATTGAGATAACAAATCTCATGCTATAGGAAGGGTCTCAGGATTGAAATGGGAAGGAGTTGGATATCACATCTCATGCTATCGTAAGGGTCTCAGGATTGGAATAAGAAGGAGTTGGATATCCCATCTCATGCTTTAAGAAGGGTCTCAGGTTTGGTATTAGAAGCATTGAGATATCACATCTCATGCTATAGGAAGGGTCTAAGGATTGGAATGGGAAGGAGTTGGATATCACACATGCTATAGGAAGGGTCTCAGGTTTGGTATTACAAGCATTGTGATATTACATCTCATGCTATAGGAAGGGTCTCAGGATTGGATTGGGAAGTAGTTGGATATCACATCCGATGCTATAGGAAGGGTCTCAGGTTTGGAATGGGAAGGATTTGTACATCACATCTCTTGCTATAGGAAGGGCCTCAGGTTTGGTATGAGAAACATTGAAATATCACATCTCATGGTATAGGAAGGATCTCAGGATTGGAATGTGAAGGAGTTGGATATCACATCTCGTGTTATAGGAAGGATATCAAGTTTGGTATTAGAAGCATTGAGATATCACATCTCATGCTATAGGAAGGGTCTCAGGTTTGGTAGAAGCATTGAGATATCACATCTCATGCTATAGGAAGGGTCTCAGGATTGGAATGGGAAGGAGTAGTATATGACCTCTCATGCCATAGGAATGGTCTCAGGTTTGGTACAAGCATTGAGATATCACATCTCTGCTATCGGAAGGGTCTCAGGTTTGGAAAGGGAAGGAGTTGGATATCACGTCTCATGCTATAGGAAGGTTCTCAGGTTTGGTATTAGAAGCATTGAGATATCACATCTCATGCTATAGGAAGGGTCTCAGTATTGGAATGGGAAGGAGTTGGATATCACATCTCATGCTACAGGAAGGGTCTCAGGTTTGGAATGGGAAGGAATTGGATATCACATCTCATGTTATAGGAAGGATCTCAGGTCTGGTATTAGAAGCATTGTGATATCACATCTCATGCCATAGGAAGGGTCTCAGGTTTGGAGTGGGAAGGAGTTGGATATCACATCTCATGCTATAGGAAGGGTCTCAGGTTTGGTAGAAGCATTGAGATATCACATCTCATGCTATAGGAAGGGTCTCCGGATTGGAATGGGTAGTAGTTGTATATTACATCTCATGCCATAGGAAGGGTCTCAGGTTTGGTAGAAGCATTGAGATATCACATCTCATGCTATAGGAAGGGTCTCAGGATTGGAATGGGAAGGAGTAGTATATGACCTCTCATGCCATAGGAATGGTCTCAGGTTTGGTACAAGCATTGAGATATCACATCTCTGCTATCGGAAGGGTCTCAGTTTTGGAAAGGGAAGGAGTTGGATATCACGTCTCATGCTATAGGAAGGTTCTCAGGTTTGGTATTAGAAGCATTGAGATATCACATCTCATGCTATAGGAAGGGTCTCAGTATTGGAATGGGAAGGAGTTGGATATCACATCTCATGCTACAGGAAGGGTCTCAGGTTTGGAATGGGAAGGAATTGGATATCACATCTCATGTTATAGGAAGGATCTCAGGTCTGGTATTAGAAGCATTGTGATATCACATCTCATGCCATAGGAAGGGTCTCAGGTTTGGAGTGGGAAGGAGTTGGATATCACATCTCATGCTATAGGAAGGGTCTCAGGTTTGGTAGAAGCATTGAGATATCACATCTCATGCTATAGGAAGGGTCTCCGGATTGGAATGGGTAGTAGTTGTATATTACATCTCATGCCATAGGAAGGGTCTCAGGTTTGGTATAAGCATTGAGATATCACATCTCTGCTATCGGAAGGGTCTCAGGATTGGAATGGGAAGGAGTTGGATATCCCATCTCATGTTATAGGAAGGGTCTCAGGTTCATATCTCATGTTATAGGACGGGTCCCAGGTTTGGTATTAGAAGCATTGAGATATCACATCTTATGGGTTAGGAAGGGTCTCAGGATTGGAATGGGAAGGAGTTGGATATCACATCTCATCCAATAGGAAGGGTCTCAGGTTTGGAATGGGAAGTGTTAAGACGGATTTCTGAACTCTGTCCTGGTGGCGCAGAAGTTCAGAAGGCCAGCCTAATTACTTGGAACAGGGTAACCTCTGGACAAGCCAGACCAATCAAGGTAGCGATCGCGGCGGTCAAGACTAGGTCTCAAGAGGGGTGAGGGTGACTGAAAGCCCGCAGTGAGCACACAAAGCAAGAGCGCTTACAAACTACTCCAAACAGGTGTTATATCAAAAATATAAACACATTTATTTTAAGGCCTTTAAAACAACGACCGTAGCGAGAAAATCACAATAACACAGTATTAAGCCAACACATACCAAATCAACACAATATATATACAAATACACAGTCGCAAGCGTTTAAAGCACGAAATATGTAGTCCACCTGAAAGGGAAGGAAAACAGGCAGTGCAATAATGCTTTAGACTTAGTTCGCCTTCATAGGCACCTAACTAGATGGAAGTCCGAGCCCTGCGAAGAGTGGAGCCTTGTGCTCAAAGTACCTGCACACGCTGGTGCCAACGGGCAAAAGGGGAAGCTCTTCGGAGGAAGTCAGGCAGTTCGGATTAGTGCACAGCAGAAGAAGAACAGGGTCCGCAACTCAAGCGCAGCCTCCACAGCGGGCAGAAGCAGAGCGCGAGTACGGGCCAAAAGGGTGCTGTTTTACACAGCGGGGAAAAGCAATGGGTTACTGCAGGAGGGCGACCAGATCCTAGATATACTACTCACCGGTCCCCGAAGCAAGCAGTCCCAGGCTCCTCCGCGTTAGTTTCAGCAGCTGGCAGGTTCAGAAGAGCAGGGAATGCTTTGTAGTCGTGTAGATCAAAAAGACGTCCCAATCGACGAAACCGGCACAGTTTGTTGCCGCAGCAGGACAACGGAGCGGCCGTGCGTATCTGAGTCAAAAGTACCCTCCTCCCTTCAGACCTGGGAACGCCAAGGGCACGAAGCGTGGGAGAGTGACAAGGACTCGAGATACGGCACAACCTGGCGGCGGTTACAGAGCAAGGCTCCCTTGTAAGCTGGTCAGTCAACTGGATGGCCCAGAGACGCTTCCGAAGGCTTACTTGGCAGGAGATGATGTAGATGCCGGGAATAGCTGTTCCTGCTATTCCAAAGGTCGAAGCACCAGTACAGGCCTTCTGGTTCGATCAAAGGAGGACAGGGGCTCTCAGGACGACAGCAGTGCAAAGGAGGATTCCTTCAGCGGGTCACCAGCGATTCCTCGGTCCAGCCTCTTGGTTGCAGGATACTTGGCTCCTGTATTCCTTCGTTCGTGAGAACTCAGGAGATCGACATGGTAGTGGTGTTTCCAGCCCCCTCTTATCCACGGTTCCCTTCGCGCCAAAACGGAGAGGAACCAATGGGAGATCCGCTCATCAAAACACATACCATACGTGGACCAATCACGGACCACGGTGGTCCCAGGCATTCACACCACCCTAGACTCTCTGGCACCCAGGATGTGTATTGGGACCAGACATCCCAGCCCACACCCTGGAGGCACACAAACGGCATGTAGAAGCCCGCGAAAGCAACCACGTTTCGCGGGAAAGTACATGCTCAAATAAGGAAGGCCCCGGGTCGCTGGACCTGGGAAAGGTGAAGGGAGCAAGACGGACAGTGGACAGGACAAAGGAGCCTCGTGGTCTGGCCATTTTGGGGAGCCAGGCCACCATTTTGGGTTCAGTGCAAAAACGTGCTCAGAACGGCAAAAGGAGCTCAAAATATACAAAACGATCGCTGCCACCATTCCAGTCCCTGAATGACTTGCACCGATCAAATACCATCCTAAAAGAGTATCTAGGGCCTGTAGAAGGCTAGAGACCCAAGAGAGCTGTAACTTAGCTTACTGTGCCCTCTTGTGTCGTGTTGCACTAAAGCTGCGACACGATAGAAGAAACTACGGGAAACAACGTTCCCCGGTACTGACTGTCATAAGGGCATGTCAGTTTCCCCGTAAGAAAGGAGCGAAAGCCCAGGGAAGTGCGGCAGAAGGCTGTACTTCCCTGGCAAAGTCAAGAACAAGGTTAAAAACAATAGCAAAAAGTTTAGGGGTTGCCACATGGAAGGAAAATTCCCTACAATAACGAAATCTTTCCTAACAGGAAGGAATTGGATATCACATCTCATGTTATAGGAAGGATCTCAGGATTGGAATGGGAAGGATTTGGATATCACATCTCTTGCTATAGGAAGGGTCTCAGGTTTTTTATTAGAAGCATTGAGATATCACATCTCATGGTATAGGAAGCGTCTCAGGATTGGAATGGGAAGGAGTTGGATATCCCTTCTCATGCTATAGGAAGGGTCTCAGGTTGGAATGGGAAGGATTTGGATATCAAATCTCTTGCTATAGGAAGGGTCTCAGGTTTTTTATTAGAAACATTGAGATATCACATCTCATGCTATAGGAAGGGTTTAAGGATTGGAATGGGAAGGATTTGGATATCACATCTCATGCTAAAGGAAGGGTCTCAGGTTTGGAAGGGGAAGGATTTGGATATCACATCTCATGTTATTGGACCGGTCTCAGGTTTGGTATTAGAAGCATTGAGATATCAAGTCTCATGGTATAGGACGGGAGTTTGATATCACATCATGCCACGGTATGGGTCTCAGGTTTTGTAGAAGCATTGGGATATCACATCTCATGCTATCGTAAGGGTATCAGGATTGGATTTGGAAGAAGTTGGATATCCCATCTTATGCTATAGGAAGGGTCTCAGGTTGGAATGGGAAAGAGTTGGATGTCACATCTCATGTTATAGGAAGGGTCTCAGGATTGGAATGGGAAGGACTTGGATATCACATCTCATGCTGTAGGAAGGCTCTCAGGTTTGGAAAGGGAAGGAGTTGGATATCACTTTTCATGTTAGAGGTAGGATCTCAGGTTTGGTATTAGAGGCATTGAGATATCACATCTCATGCTATCAGAAGGGTATCAGGATTGGAATGGGAAGGATTTGGATATCACATCTCATGCTAAAGGAAGGGTCTCAGGTTTGGAAGGGGAAGGATTTGGATATCACATCTCATGTTATTGGACCGGTCTCAGGTTTGGTATTAGAAGCATTGAGATATCAAGTCTCATGGTATAGGACGGGAGTTTGATATCACATCATGCCATGGTATGGGTCTCAGGTTTTGTAGAAGCATTGGGATATCACATCTCATGCTATCGGAAGGGTATCAGGATTGGATTTGGAAGGAGTTGGATATCCCATCTCATGCTATAGGAAGGGTCTCAGGTTGGAATGGGAAAGAGTTGGATGTCACATCTCATGTTATAGGAAGGGTCTCAGGATTGGAATGGGAAGGACTTGGATATCACATCTCATGCTGTAGGAAGGCTCTCAGGTTTGGAAAGGGAAGGAGTTGGATATCACTTTTTATGTTAGAGGTAGGATCTCAGGTTTGGTATTAGAGGCATTGAGATATCACATCTCATGCTATCAGAAGGGTATCAGGATTGGAATGGGAAGGAGTTGGATATCACATCTCATGCTAAAGGGAGGGTCTCAGGATTGGAATGGGAAGGAGTTGGATAGCACATCTCATGCTATAGGAAGGGTCTCAGGTTTGGTATAAGCATTGAGATATCACATCTCTGCTATCGGAAGGGTCTCAGGATTGGAATGGGAAGGAGTTGGATATCCCATCTCGTTATAGGAAGGGTCTCAGGTTTGGTATTAGAAGCATTGAGATATCACATCTCATGCTATCGGAAGGATCTCAGGTTTGGTATTAGAAGCATTGAGATATCACATCTCATGCTATCAGAAGGGTCTCAGGATTGGAATGGGAAGGAGATGGATATCACATCTCATGCTAAAGGGAGGGTCTCAGGTTTGGAAGGGGAAGGATTTGGATATCACATCTCATGTTATCGGAAGGATCTCAGGTTTGGTATTAGAAGTATTGAGATATCACATCTCATGCTATAGGAAGGGTCTCAGGATTGGAATGGGAAGGAGCTGGATATCACATCTCATGCTAAAGGAAGGGTCTCAGGTTTGGTAGAAGCATTGAGATATCACATCTCATGCTATAGGAAGTGTCTCAGGATTGGAATGGGAAGGAGCTGGATATCACATCTCATGCTAAAGGAAGGGTCTCAGGTTTGGAACGGGAAGGAGTTGGATATCCGATCTCATGTTATAGGAAGGGTCTAAGGTCTGGTATAACCATTGAGATATCACATCTCTGCTATCGGAAGTGTCTCAGGATTGGAATGGGAAGGAGTTGGATATCCGATCTCATGCTATCGGAAGGATCTCAGGTTTGGTATTAGAAGCATTGAGATATCACATCTCATGCTATAGGAAGGGTCTCAGGATTGGAATGGGAAGGACTTAGATATCACATATCATGCTATAGGGAGGGTTTCCGTTTTGATATTAGAAGCATTGAGATATCACATCTCATGCTATCGGAAGTGTCTCAGGATTGGAATGGGAAGGACTTGGATATCACATCTCATGCTATAGATAGGCTCTCAGGTTTGGAAAGGGAAGGAGTTGGATATCACATTTCATGTTAGAGGAAGGATCTCAGGTTTGGTATTAGAGGCATTGAGATATCACATCTCATGCTATAGGAAGGGTCTCAGGTTGGAATGGGAAGGAGTTGGATATCACATCTCATGTTAAAGGGAGGGTCTCAGAATTGGAAGGGGAAGGATTTGGATATCACATCTCATGTTATAGGAAGGATCTCAGGTTTGGTATTAGAAGCATTGAGATATCACATCTCATGCTATCGGAAGGATCTCAGGTTTGGTATTAGAAGCATTGAGATATCACATCTCATGCTATCAGAAGGGTCTCAGGATTGGAATGGGAAGGAGATGGATATCACATCTCATGCTAAAGGGAGGGTCTCAGGTTTGGAAGGGGAAGGATTTGGATATCACATCTCATGTTATCGGAAGGATCTCAGGTTTGGTATTAGAAGTATTGAGATATCACATCTCATGCTATAGGAAGGGTCTCAGGATTGGAATGGGAAGGAGTTGGATATCACATCTCATGCTAAAGGAAGGGTCTCAGGTTTGGTAGAAGCATTGAGATATCACATCTCATGCTATAGGAAGTGTCTCAGGATTGGAATGGGAAGGAGCTGGATATCACATCTCTTGCTAAAGGAAGGGTCTCAGGTTTGGAACGGGAATGAGTTGGATATCCGATCTCATGTTATAGGAAGGGTCTAAGGTCTGGTATAAGCATTGAGATATCACATCTCTGCTATCGGAAGTGTCTCAGGATTGGAATGGGAAGGAGTTGGATATCCGATCTCATGCTATCGGAAGGATCTCAGGTTTGGTATTAGAAGCATTGAGATATCACATCTCATGCTATAGGAAGGGTCTCAGGATTGGAATGGGAAGGACTTAGATATCACATATCATGCTATAGGGAGGGTTTCCGTTTTGATATTAGAAGCATTGAGATATCACATCTCATGCTATCAGAAGTGTCTCAGGATTGGAATGGGAAGGAGCTGGATATCACATCTCATGCTAAAGGAAGGGTCTCAGGTTTGGAACGGGAAGGAGTTGGATATCCCATCTCATGTTATAGGAAGGGTCTCAGGTTTGGTATAAGCATTGAGATATCACATCTCATGCTATAGGAAGGGTCTCAGGTTGGAATGGGAAGGAGTTGCATATCACATCTCATGTTAAAGGGAGGGTCTCAGAATTGGAAGGGGAAGGATTTGGATATCACATCTCATGTTATAGGAAGGATCTCAGGTTTGGTATTAGAAGCATTGAGATATCACATCTCATGCTATCGGAAGGATCTCAGGTTTGGTATTAGAAGCATTGAGATATCACATCTCATGCTATCAGAAGGGTCTCAGGATTGGAATAGAAAGGAGTTGGATATCACATCTCATGCTAAAGGGAGGGTCTCAGGTTTGGAAGGGGAAGGATTTGGATATCACATCTCATGTTATCGGAAGGATCTCAGGTTTGGTATTAGAAGTATTGAGATATCACATCTCATGCTATAGGAAGGGTCTCAGGATTGGAATGGGAAGGAGTTGGATATCACATCTCATGCTAAAGGAAGGGTCTCAGGTTTGGTAGAAGCATTGAGATATCACATCTCATGCTATAGGAAGGGTCTCAGGATTGGAATGGGAAGGACTTAGATATCACATATCATGCTATATGGAGGGTTTCTGTTTTGGTATTAGAAGCATTGAGATATCACATCTCATGCTATCGGAAGTGTCTCAGGATTGGAATGGGAAGGAGCTGGATATCACATCTCATGCTAAAGGAAGGGTCTCAGGTTTGGAACGGGAAGGAGTTGGATATCCGATCTCATGTTATAGGAAGGGTCTAAGGTCTGGTATAAGCATTGAGATATCACATCTCTGCTATCGGAAGTGTCTCAGGATTGGAATGGGAAGGAGTTGGATATCCCATCTCATGTTATAGGAAGGGTCTCAGGTTTGGTATAAGCATTGAGATATCACATCTCATGCTATAGGAAGGGTCTCAGGATTGGAATGGGAAGGAGTTGGATATCACATCTCATGCTATAGGAAGGGTCTCAGGTTTGGTATAAGCATTGAGATATCACATCTCATGCTATAGGAAGGGTCTCAGGATTGGAATGGAAGGAGTTGTATATGACATCTCATGCCGTAGGAAGGGTCTCAGGTTTGGTATAAGCATTGAGATATCACATCTCATGCTATAGGAAGGGTCTCAGGATTGGAATGGGAAGGAGTTGGATATCACATCTCATGCTATAGGAAGGGTCTCAGGTTTGGTATAAGCATTGAGATATCACATCTCATGCTATAGGAAGGGTCTCAGGATTGGAATGGGAAGGAGTTGTATATGACATCTCATGCCGTAGGAAGGGTCTCAGGTTTGGTATAAGCATTGAGATATCACATCTCTGCTATCGGAAGGGTCTCAGGATTGGAATGGGAAGGAGTTGGATATCCCATCTCATGTTATAGGAAGAGTCTCAGGTTTGGTATTAGAAGCATTGAGATATCACATCTCATGCTATAGGAAGTGTCTCAGGATTGGAATGGGAAGGACTTGGATATCACATCTCATGCTATAGGGAGGCTCTCAAGTTTGATATTAAAAGCATTGAGATATCACATCTCATGCTATAGGAAGGGTCTCAGGATTGGAATGGGAAGGAGTTGGATATCACATCTCATGCTATAGGAAGGGTCTCAGGTTTGGTATAAGCAGTGAGATATCACATCGCATGCTGTAGGAAGGGTCTCAGGTTTGGTATTAGAAGCATTGAGATATCACATCTCATGCTATAGGAAGGATCTCAGGTTTGGTATTAGAAGTATTGAGATATCACATCTCATGCTATAGGAAGGGTCTCAGGATTGGAATGGGAAGGAGTTGGATATCACATCTCATGCTAAAGGAAGGGTCTCAGGTTTGGTAGAAGCATTGAGATATCACATCTCATGCTATAGGAAGGGTCTCAGGATTGGAATGGGAAGGACTTAGATATCACATATCATGATATAGGGAGGGTCTCAGTTTTGATATTAGAAGCATTGAGATATCACATCTCATGCTATCGGAAGTGTCTCAGGATTGGAATGGGAAGGAGCTAGATATCACATCTCATGCTAAAGGAAGAGTCTCAGGTTTGGAACGGGAAGGAGTTGGATATCACATCTCATGTTATAGGAAGGGTCTCAGGTTTGGTATAAGCATTGAGATATCACATCTCTGCTATCGGAAGTGTCTCAGGATTGGAAATGGAAGGAGTTGGATATCCCATCTCATGTTATAGGACGGGTCTCAGGTTTGTTATTAGAATCATTGAGATATCATATTGCATGCTGTAGGAAGGGTCTAAGGATTGGAATGGGAAGGACTTGGATATCACATCTCATGCTATAGATAGGCTCTCAGGTTTGGAAAGGGAAGAAGTTGGATATCACATTTCATGTTAGAGGAAGGATCTCAGGTTTGGTATTAGAGGCATTGAGATATCACATCTCATGCTATAGGAAGGGTCTCAGGTTGGAATGGGAAGGAGTTGGATATCACATCTCATGTTAAAGGGAGGGTCTCAGAATTGGAAGGGGAAGGATTTGGATATCACATCTCATGTTATAGGAAGGATCTCAGGTTTGGTATTAGAAGCATTGAGATATCACATCTCATGCTATCGGAAGGATCTCAGGTTTGGTATTAGAAGCATTGAGATATCACATCTCATGCTATCAGAAGGGTCTCAGGATTGGAATGGGAAGGAGATGGATATCACATCTCATGCTAAAGGGAGGGTCTCAGGTTTGGAAGGGGAAGGATTTGGATATCACATCTCATGTTATCGGAAGGATCTCAGGTTTGGTATTAGAAGTATTGAGATATCACATCTCATGCTATATGAAGGGTCTCAGGATTGGAATGGGAAGGAGTTGGATATCACATCTCATGCTAAAGGAAGGGTCTCAGGTTTGGTAGAAGCATTGAGATATCACATCTCATGCTATAGGAAGTGTCTCAGGATTGGAATGGGAAGGAGCTGGATATCACATCTCATGCTAAAGGAAGGGTCTCAGGTTTGGAACGGGAAGGAGTTGGATATCCGATCTCATGTTATAGGAAGGGTCTAAGGTCTGGTATAAGCATTGAGATATCACATCTCTGCTATCGGAAGTGTCTCAGGATTGGAATGGGAAGGAGTTGGATATCCAATCTCATGCTATCGGAAGGATCTCAGGTTTGGTATTAGAAGCATTGAGATATCACATCTCATGCTATAGGAAGGGTCTCAGGATTGGAATGGGAAGGACTTAGATATCACATATCATGCTATAGGGAGGGTTTCCGTTTTGATATTAGAAGCATTGAGATATCACATCTCATGCTATCGGAAGTGTCTCAGGATTGGAATGGGAAGGAGCTGGATATCACATCTCATGCTAAAGGAAGGGTCTCAGGTTTGGAACGGGAAGGAGTTGGATATCCGATCTCATGTTATAGGAAGGGTCCAAGGTCTGGTATAAGCATTGAGATATCACATCTCTGCTATCGGAAGTGTCTCAGGATTGGAATGGGAAGGAGTTGGATATCCCATCTCATGTTATAGGAAGGGTCTCAGGTTTGGTATAAGCATTGAGATATCACATCTCATGCTATAGGAAGGGTCTCAGGATTGGAATGGGAAGGAGTTGGATATCACTTCTCATGCTATAGGAAGGGTCTCAGGTTTGGTATAAGCATTGAGATATCACATCTCATGCTATAGGAACGGTCTCAGTATTGGAATGGGAAGGAGTTGTATATGACATCTCATGCCGTAGGAAGGGTCTCAGGTTTGGTATAAGCATTGAGATATCACATCTCTGCTATCGGAAGGGTCTCAGGATTGGAATGGGAAGGAGTTGGATATCCCATCTCATGTTATAGGAAGAGTCTCAGGTTTGGTATTAGAAGCATTGAGATATCACATCTCATGCTATAGGAAGTGTCTCAGGATTGGAATGGGAAGGACTTGGATATCACATCTCATGCTATAGGGAGGCTCTCAAGTTTGATATTAGAAGCATTGAGAGATCACATCTCATGCTATAGGAAGGGTCTCAGGATTGGAATGGGAAGGAGTTGGATATCACATCTCATGCTAAAGGAAGGGTCTCAGGTTTGGTAGAAGCATTGAGATATCACATCTCATGCTATAGGAAGGGTCTCAGGATTGGAATGGGAAGGACTTAGATATCACATATCATGATATAGGGAGGGTCTCAGTTTTGATATTAGAAGCATTGAGATATCACATCTCATGCTATCGGAAGTGTCTCAGGATTGGAATGGGAAGGAGCTAGATATCACATCTCATGCTAAAGGAAGAGTCTCAGGTTTGGAACGGGAAGAAGTTGGATATCACATCTCATGTTATAGGAAGGGTCTCAGGTTTGGTATAAGCATTGAGATATCACATCTCTGCTATCGGAAGTGTCTCAGGATTGGAAATGGAAGGAGTTGGATATCCCATCTCATGTTATAGGACGGGTCTCAGGTTTGTTATTAGAATCATTGAGATATCATATTGCATGCTGTAGGAAGGGTCTAAGGATTGGAATGGGAAGGACTTGGATATCACATCTCATGCTATAGATAGGCTCTCAGGTTTGGAAAGGGAAGAAGTTGGATATCACATTTCATGTTAGAGGAAGGATCTCAGGTTTGGTATTAGAGGCATTGAGATATCACATCTCATGCTATAGGAAGGGTCTCAGGTTGGAATGGGAAGGAGTTGGATATCACATCTCATGTTAAAGGGAGGGTCTCAGAATTGGAAGGGGAAGGATTTGGATATCACATCTCATGTTATAGGAAGGATCTCAGGTTTGGTATTAGAAGCATTGAGATATCACATCTCATGCTATCGGAAGGATCTCAGGTTTGGTATTAGAAGCATTGAGATATCACATCTCATGCTATCAGAAGGGTCTCAGGATTGGAATGGGAAGGAGATGGATATCACATCTCATGCTAAAGGGAGGGTCTCAGGTTTGGAAGGGGAAGGATTTGGATATCACATCTCATGTTATCGGAAGGATCTCAGGTTTGGTATTAGAAGTATTGAGATATCACATCTCATGCTATATGAAGGGTCTCAGGATTGGAATGGGAAGGAGTTGGATATCACATCTCATGCTAAAGGAAGGGTCTCAGGTTTGGTAGAAGCATTGAGATATCACATCTCATGCTATAGGAAGTGTCTCAGGATTGGAATGGGAAGGAGCTGGATATCACATCTCATGCTAAAGGAAGGGTCTCAGGTTTGGAACGGGAAGGAGTTGGATATCCGATCTCATGTTATAGGAAGGGTCTAAGGTCTGGTATAAGCATTGAGATATCACATCTCTGCTATCGGAAGTGTCTCAGGATTGGAATGGGAAGGAGTTGGATATCCAATCTCATGCTATCGGAAGGATCTCAGGTTTGGTATTAGAAGCATTGAGATATCACATCTCATGCTATAGGAAGGGTCTCAGGATTGGAATGGGAAGGACTTAGATATCACATATCATGCTATAGGGAGGGTTTCCGTTTTGATATTAGAAGCATTGAGATATCACATCTCATGCTATCGGAAGTGTCTCAGGATTGGAATGGGAAGGAGCTGGATATCACATCTCATGCTAAAGGAAGGGTCTCAGGTTTGGAACGGGAAGGAGTTGGATATCCGATCTCATGTTATAGGAAGGGTCTAAGGTCTGGTATAAGCATTGAGATATCACATCTCTGCTATCGGAAGTGTCTCAGGATTGGAATGGGAAGGAGTTGGATATCCCATCTCATGTTATAGGAAGGGTCTCAGGTTTGGTATAAGCATTGAGATATCACATCTCATGCTATAGGAAGGGTCTCAGGATTGGAATGGGAAGGAGTTGGATATCACATCTCATGCTATAGGAAGGGTCTCAGGTTTGGTATAAGCATTGAGATATCACATCTCATGCTATAGGAAGGGTCTCAGGATTGGAATGGGAAGGAGTTGTATATGACATCTCATGCCGTAGGAAGGGTCTCAGGTTTGGTATAAGCATTGAGATATCACATCTCATGCTATAGGAAGGGTCTCAGGATTGGAATGGGAAGGAGTTGGATATCACATCTCATGCTATAGGAAGGGTCTCAGGTTTGGTATAAGCATTGAGATATCACATCTCATGCTATAGGAAGGGTCTCAGGATTGGAATGGGAAGGAGTTGTATATGACATCTCATGCCGTAGGAAGGGTCTCAGGTTTGGTATAAGCATTGAGATATCACATCTCTGCTATCGGAAGGGTCTCAGGATTGGAATGGGAAGGAGTTGGATATCCCATCTCATGTTATAGGAAGAGTCTCAGGTTTGGTATTAGAAGCATTGAGATATCACATCTCATGCTATAGGAAGTGTCTCAGGATTGGAATGGGAAGGACTTGGATATCACATCTCATGCTATAGGGAGGCTCTCAAGTTTGATATTAGAAGCATTGAGATATCACATCTCATGCTATAGGAAGGGTCTCAGGATTGGAATGGGAAGGAGTTGGATATCACATCTCATGCTATAGGAAGGGTCTCAGGTTTGGTATAAGCAGTGAGATATCACATCTCATGCTATAGGAAGTGTCTCAGGATTGGAATGGGAAGGAGTTGGATATCACATCTCATGTTATAGGAAGGATCTCAGGTTTGGTATAAGAATTGAGATATCACATCTCTGCTATCGGAAGGGTCTCAGGATTGGAATGGGAAGGAGTTGGATATTCCAATCTCATGTTATAGGAAGGGTCTCAGGTTTGGTATTAGAAGCATTGAGATATCACATCTCATGCTATCGGAAGGATCTCAGGTTTGGTATTAGAAGCATTGAGATATCACATCTCATGCTATCAGAAGGGTCTCAGGATTGGAATGGGAAGGAGATGGATATCACATCTCATGCTAAAGGGAGGGTCTCAGGTTTGGAAGGGGAAGGATTTGGATATCACATCTCATGTTATCGGAAGGATCTCAGGTTTGGTATTAGAAGTATTGAGATATCACATCTCATGCTATAGGAAGGGTCTCAGGATTGGAATGGGAAGGAGTTGGATATCACATCTCATGCTAAAGGAAGGGTCTCAGGTTTGGTAGAAGCATTGAGATATCACATCTCATGCTATAGGAAGGGTCTCAGGATTGGAATGGGAAGGACTTAGATATCACATATCATGCTATAGGGAGGGTTTCCGTTTTGATATTAGAAGCATTGAGATATCACATCTCATGCTATCAGAAGTGTCTCAGGATTGGAATGGGAAGGAGTTGGATATCACATCTCATGCTAAAGGAAGGGTCTCAGGTTTGGAACGGGAAGGAGTTGGATATCCGATCTCATGTTATAGGAAGGGTCTAAGGTCTGGTATAAGCATTGAGATATCACATCTCTGCTATCGGAAGTGTCTCAGGATTGGAATGGGAAGGAGTTGGATATCCCATCTCATGTTATAGGAAGGGTCTCAGGTTTGGTATAAGCATTGAGATATCAAATCTCATGCTATAGGAAGGGTCTCAGGATTGGAATGGGAAGGAGTTGGATATCACATCTCATGCTATAGGATGGGTCTCAGGTTTGGTATAAGCATTGAGATATCACATCTCATGCTATAGGAAGGGTCTCAGGATTGGAATGGGAAGGAGTTGTATATGACATCTCATGCCGTAGGAAGGGTCTCAGGTTTGGTATAAGCATTGAGATATCACATCTCATGCTATAGGAAGGGTCTCAGGATTGGAATGGGAAGGAGGTGGATATCACATCTCATGCTATAGGAAGGGTCTCAGGATTGGAATGGGAAGGAGTTGTATATGACATCTCATGCCGTAGGAAGGGTCTCAGGTTTGGTATAAGCATTGAGATATCACATCTCTGCTATCGGAAGGGTCTCAGGATTGGAATGGGAAGGAGTTGGATATCCCATCTCATGTTATAGGAAGAGTCTCAGGTTTGGTATTAGAAGCATTGAGATATCACATCTCATGCTATAGGAAGTGTCTCAGGATTGGAATGGGAAGGACTTGGATATCACATCTCATGCTATAGGGAGGCTTTCAAGTTTGATATTAGAAGCATTGAGATATCACATCTCATGCTATAGGAAGGGTCTCAGGATTGGAATGGGAAGGAGTTGGATATCACATCTCATGCTATAGGAAGGGTCTCAGGTTTGGTATAAGCAGTGAGATATCACATCTCATGCTATAGGAAGTGTCTCAGGATTGGAATGGGAAGGAGTTGGATATCACATCTCATGTTATAGGAAGGATCTCAGGTTTGGTATAAGAATTGAGATATCACATCTCTGCTATCGGAAGGGTCTCAGGATTGGAATTTGAAGGAGTTGGATATTCCAATCTCATGTTATAGGAAGGGTCTCAGGTTTGGTATTAGAAGCATTGAGATATCACATCTCATGCTATAGGAAGGGTCTCAGGATTGGAATGGGAAGGACTTGGATATCACATCTCATGCTATAGGGAGGGTCTCAAGTTTGATATTAGAAGCATTGAGATATTACATCTCATGATATCGGAAGGGTCTCAGGATTGGAATGGGAAGGAGTTGGATATCACATCTCATGATAAAGGAAGGGTCTAAGGTTTGGAAGGGGAAGGATTTGGATATCACATCTCATGTTATAGGACGGGTCTCAGGTTTGGTATTAGAAGCATTGAGATATCAAGTCTCATGGTATAGGAAGGGGATCAGAATTGGAATGGGAAGGAGTTGGATGTCACATCTCAAGCTATAGGAAGGGTCTCAAGATTGGAATGGGAAGGACTTGGATATCACATCTCATGCTATAGGGAGGGTCTCAAGTTTGGTATTAGAAGCATTGAGATATCAAGTCTCATGGTATAGGAAGGGGCTCAGAATTTTAATGGGAAGGAGTTGGATATCAAGTCTCATGGTATAGGAAGGGGCTCAGAATTGGAATGGGAAGGAGTTGGATATCACATCTCATGCTAAAGGGAGGGTCTCAGGTTTGGAAGGGGAAGGATTTGGATATCACATCTCATGTTATAGGAAGGATCTCAGGTTTGGTATTAGAAGCATTGAGATATCACATCTCATGCTATCGGAAGGATCTCAGGTTTGGTATTAGAAGCATTGAGATATCACATCTCATGCTATCAGAAGGGTCTCAGGATTGGAAGGGGAAGGATTTGGATATCACATCTCATGTTATCGGAAGGATCTCAGGTTTGGTATTAGAAGTATTGAGATATCACAACTCATGCTATAGGAAGGGTCTCAGGATTGGAATGGGAGGGAGTTGGATATCACATCTCATGCTAAAGGAAGGGTCTCAGGTTTGGTAGAAGCATTGAGATATCACATCTCATGCTATAGGAAGGGTCTCAGGATTGGAATGGGAAGGAGTTGGATATCACATCTCATGCTATAGGAAGGGTCTCAGGTTTGGTATAAGCATTGAGATATCACATGTCATGCTATAGGAAGGGTCTCAGGATTGGAATGGGAAGGAGTTGTATATGACATCTCATGCCGTAGGAAGGGTCTCAGGTTTGGTATAAGCATTGAGATATCACATCTCATGCTATAGGAAGGGTCTCAGGATTGGAATGGGAAGGAGTTGGATATCACATCTCATGCTATAGGACGGGTCTCAGGTTTGGTATAAGCATTGAGATATCACATCTCATGCTATAGGAAGGGTCTCAGGATTGGAATGGGAAGGAGTTGTATATGACATCTCATGCCGTAGGAAGGGTCTCAGGTTTGATATAAGCATTGAGATATCACATCTCTGCTATCGGAAGGGTCTCAGGATTGGAATGGGAAGGAGTTGGATATCCCATCTCATGTTATAGGAAGAGTCTCAGGTTTGGTATTAGAAGCATTGAGATATCACATCTCATGCTATAGGAAGTGTCTCAGGATTGGAATGGGAAGGACTTGGATATCACATCTCATGCTATAGGGAGGCTCTCAAGTTTGATATTAGAAGCATTGAGATATCACATCTCTTGCTATAGGAAGGGTCTCAGGATTGGAATGGGAAGGAGTTGGATATCACATCTCATGCTATAGGAAGGGTCTCAGGTTTGGTATAAGCAGTGAGATATCACATCTCATGCTATAGGAAGTGTCTCAGGATTGGAATGGGAAGGAGTTGGATATCACATCTCATGTTATAGGAAGGATCTCAGGTTTGGTATAAGAATTGAGATATCACATCTCTGCTATCGGAAGGGTCTCAGGATTAGAATGGGAAGGAGTTGGATATTCCAATCTCATGTTATAGGAAGGGTCTCAGGTTTGGTATTAGAAGCATTGAGATATCACATCTCATGCTATAGGAAGGGTCTCAGGATTGGAATGGGAAGGACTTGGATATCACATCTCATGCTATAGGGAGGGTCTCAAGTTTGATATTAGAAGCATTGAGATATCACATCTCATGATATCGGAAGGGTCTCAGGATTGGAATGGGAAGGAGTTGGATATCACATCTCATGATAAAGGAAGGGTCTAAGGTTTGGAAGGGGAAGGATTTGGATATCACATCTCATGTTATAGGACGGGTCTCAGGTTTGGTATTAGAAGCATTGAGATATCAAGTCTCATGGTATAGGAAGGGGCTCAGAATTGGAATGGGAAGGAGTTGGATATCACATCTCAAGCTATAGGAAGGGTCTCAGGATTGGAATGGGAAGGACTTGGATATCACATCTCATGCTATAGGGAGTGTCTCAAGTTTGATATTAGAAGCATTGAGATATCACATCTCATGATATCGGAAGGGTCTCAGGATTGGAATGGGAAGGAGTTGGATATCACATCTCATGATAAAGGAAGGGTCTAAGGTTTGGAAGGGGAAGGAGTTGGATATCACATCTCATGATAAAGGAAGGGTCTAAGGTTTGGAAGGGGAAGGATTTGGATATCACATCTCATGTTATAGGACGGGTCTCAGGTTTGGTATTAGAAGCATTGAGATATCAAGTCTCATGGTATAGGAAGGGGCTAAGAATTGGAATGGGAACGGAGTTGGATATCAAGTCTCATGGTATAGGAAGGGGCTCAGAATTGGAATGGGAAGGAGTTGGATATCACATCTCATGCTAAAGGGAGGGTCTCAGGTTTGGAAGGGGAAGGATTTGGATATAACATCTCATGTTATAGGAAGGATCTCAGGTTTGGTATTAGAAGCATTGAGATATCACATCTCAAGCTATCGGAAGGATCTCAGGTTTGGTATTAGAAGCATTGAGATATCACATCTCATGCTATCAGAAGGGTCTCAGGATTGGAAGGGGAAGGATTTGGATATCACATCTCATGTTATCGGAAGGATCTCAGGTTTGGTATTAGAAGTATTGAGATATCACATCTCATGCTATAGGAAGGGTCTCAGGATTGGAATGGGAAGGAGTTGGATATCACATCTCATGCTAAAGGAAGGGTCTCAGGTTTGGTAGAAGCATTGAGATATCACATCTCATGCTATAGGAAGGGTCTCAGGATTGGAATGGGAAGGACTTAGATATCACATATCATGCTATAGGGAGGGTCTCAGTTTTGATATTAGAAGCATTGAGATATCACATCTCATGCTATTCGAAGTGTCTCAGGATTGGAATGGGAAGGAGCTGGATTTCACATCTCATGCTAAAGGAAGGGTCTCAGGTTTGGAATGGGAAGGAGTTGGATATCACATCTCATGTTATAGGAAGGGTCTCAGGTTTGGTATAAGCATTGAGATATCACATCTCTGCTATCGGAAGTGTCTCAGGATTGGAATGGGAAGGAGTTGGATATCCCATCTCATGTTATAGGGCGGGTCTCAGGTTTGTTATTAGAATCATTGAGATATCATATTGCATGCTGTAGGAAGGGTCTAAGGATTGGAATGGGAAGGACTTGGATATCACATCTCATGCTATAGATAGGCTCTCAGGTTTGGAAAGGGAAGGAGTTGGATATCACATTTCATGTTAGAGGAAGGATCTCAGGTTCGGTATTAGAGGCATTGAGATATCACATCTCATGCTATAGGAAGGGTCTCAGGATTGGAATGGGAAGGAGTTGGGTATCACATCTCATGCTATAGGAAGGGTCTCAGGTTTGGTATAAGCATTGAGATTTCACATCTCATGCTATAGGAAGGGTCTCAGGATTGGAATGGGAAGGAGTTGGATATCACATCTCATGTTATAGGAAGGATCTCAGGTTTGGTATAAGCATTGAGATATCACATCTCTGCTATCGGAAGGGTCTCGGGATTGGAATGGGAAGGAGTTGGATATCCCATCTCATGTTATAGGAAGAGTCTCAGGTTTGGTATTAGAAGCATTGAGATATCACATCTCATGCTATAGGAAGTGTCTCAGGATTGGAATGGGAAGGACTTGGATATCACTACTCATGCTATAGGGAGGGTCTCAAGTTTGATATTAGAAGCATTGAGATATCACATCTCATGCTATAGGAAGGGTCTCAGGATTGGAATGGGAAGGAGTTGGATATCACATCTCATGCTATAGGAAGGGTCTCACGTTTGGTATAAGCAGTGAGATATCACATCTCATGATATAGGAAGGGTCTCAGGATTGGAATGGGAAGGAGTTGGATATAACATCTCATGTTATAGGAAGGATATCAGGTTTGGTATAAGCATTGAGATATCACATCTCTGCTATCGGAAGGGTCTCAGGATTGGAATGGGAAGGAGTTGGATATTCCCATCTCATGTTATAGGAAGGGTCTCAGGTTTGGTATTAGAAGCATTGAGATATCACATCTCATGCTGTATGAAGGGTCTCAGGATTGGAATGGGAAGGAGTTGGATATCACATCTCATGCTAAAGGGAGGGTCTCAGGTTTGGAAGGGGAAGGATTTGGATATCACATCTCATGTTATAGGAAGGATCACAGGTTTGGTATTAGAAGCATTGAGATATCACATCTCATGTTATCGGAAGGGTCTCAGGATTGGAATGGGAAGGAGTTGGATATCACATCTCATGCTATAGGAAGGGTCTCAGGTTTGGAAGGGGAAGGATTTGGATATCACATCTCATGTTATAGGAAGGATCACAGGTTTGGTATTAGAAGCATTGAGATATCACATCTCATGCTATAGGAAGTGTCTCAGGATTGGAATGGGAAGGACTTGGATATCACATCTCATGCTATAGGGAGGCTCTCAAGTTTGATATTAGAAGCATTGAGATATCACATCTCATGCTATAGGAAGGGTCTCAGGATTGTAATGGGAAGGAGTTGGATATCACATCTCATGCTATAGGAAGGGTCTCAGGTTTGGTATAAGCAGTGAGATATCACATCTCATGCTATAGGAAGTGTCTCAGGATTGGAATGGGAATGAGTTGGATATCACATTTCATGTTATATGAAGGATCTCAGGTTTGGTATAAGAATTGAGATATCACATCTCTGCTATCGGAAGGGTCTCAGGATTGGAATTTGAAGGAGTTGGATATTCCAATCTCATGTTATAGGAAGGGTCTCAGGTTTGGTATTAGAAGCATTGAGATATCACATCTCATGCTATAGGAAGGGTCTCAGGATTGGAATGGGAAGGACTTGGATATCACATCTCATGCTATAGGGAGGGTCTCAAGTTTGATATTAGAAGCATTGAGATATTACATCTCATGATATCGGAAGGGTCTCAGGATTGGAATGGGAAGGAGTTGGATATCACATCTCATGATAAAGGAAGGGTCTAAGGTTTGGAAGGGGAAGGATTTGGATATCACATCTCATGTTATAGGACGGGTCTCAGGTTTGGTATTAGAAGCATTGAGATATCAAGTCTCATGGTATAGGAAGGGGATCAGAATTGTAATGGGAAGGAGTTGGATGTCACATCTCAAGCTATAGGAAGGGTCTCAGGATTGGAATGGGAAGGACTTGGATATCACATCTCATGCTATAGGGAGGGTCTCAAGTTTGATATTAGAAGCATTGAGATATCACATCTCATGATATCGGAAGGGTCTCAGGATTGGAATGGGAAGGAGTTGGATATCACATCTCATCATAAAGGAAGGGTCTAAGGTTTGGAAGGGGAAGGATTTGGATATCACATCTCATGTTATAGGACGGGTCTCAGGTTTGGTATTAGAAGCATTGAGATATCAAGTCTCATGGTATAGGAAGGGGCTCAGAATTGGAATGGGAAGGAGTTGGATATCAAGTCTCATGGTATAGGAAGGGGCTCAGAATTGGAATGGGAAGGAGTTGGATATCACATCTCATGCTAAAGGGAGGGTCTCGGGTTTGGAAGGGGAAGGATTTGGATATCACATCTCATGTTATAGGAAGGATCTCAGGTTTGGTATTAGAAGCATTGAGATATCACATCTCATGCTATCGGAAGGATCTCAGGTTTGGTATTAGAAGCATTGAGATATCACATCTCATGCTATCAGAAGGGTCTCAGGATTGGAAGGGGAAGGATTTGGATATCACATCTCATGTTATCGGAAGGATCTCAGGTTTGGTATTAGAAGTATTGAGATATCACAACTCATGCTATAGGAAGGGTCTCAGGATTGGAATGGGAGGGAGTTGGATATCACATCTCATGCTAAAGGAAGGGTCTCAGGTTTGGTAGAAACATTGAGATATCACATCTCATGCTATAGGAAGGGTCTCAGGATTGGAATGGGAAGGAGTTGGATATCACATCTCATGCTATAGGAAGGGTCTCAGGTTTGGTATAAGCATTGAGATATCACATGTCATGCTATAGGAAGGGTCTCAGGATTGGAATGGGAAGGAGTTGTATATGACATCTCATGCCGTAGGAAGGGTCTCAGGTTTGGTATAAGCATTGAGATATCACATCTCATGCTATAGGAAGGGTCTCAGGATTGGAATGGGAAGGAGTTGGATATCACATCTCATGCTATAGGAAGGGTCTCAGGTTTGGTATAAGCATTGAGATATCACATCTCATGCTATAGGAAGGGTCTCAGGATTGGAATGGGAAGGAGTTGTATATGACATCTCATGCCGTAGGAAGGATCTCGGGTTTGATATAAGCATTGAGATATCACATCTCTGCTATCGGAAGGGTCTCAGGATTGGAATGGGAAGGAGTTGGATATCCCATCTCATGTTATAGGAAGAGTCTCAGGTTTGGTATTAGAAGCATTGAGATATCACATCTCATGCTATAGGAAGTGTCTCAGGATTGGAATGGGAAGGACTTGGATATCACATCTCATGCTATAGGGAGGCTCTCAAGATTGATATTAGAAGCATTGAGATATCACATCTCTTGTTATAGGAAGGGTCTCAGGATTGGAATGGGAAGGAGTTGGATATCACATCTAATGCTATAGGAAGGGTCTCAGGTTTGGTATAAGCAGTGAGATATCACATCTCATGCTATAGGAAGTGTCTCAGGATTGGAATGGGAAGGAGTTGGATATCACATCTCATGTTATAGGAAGGATCTCAGGTTTGGTATAAGAATTGAGATATCACATCTCTGCTATCGGAAGGGTCTCAGGATTAGAATGGGAAGGAGTTGGATATTCCAATCTCATGTTATAGGAAGGGTCTCAGGTTTGGTATTAGAAGCATTGAGATATCACATCTCATGCTATAGGAAGGGTCTCAGGATTGGAATGGGAAGGACTTGGATATCACATCTCATGCTATAGGGAGGGTCTCAAGTTTGATATTAGAAGCATTGAGATATCACATCTCATGATATCGGAAAGGTCTCAGGATTGGAATGGGAAGGAGTTGGATATCACATCTCATGATAAAGGAAGTGTCTCAGGATTGGAATGGGAAGGACTTGGATATCACATCTCATGCTATAGGGAGGCTCTCAAGTTTGATATTAGAAGCATTGAGATATCACATCTCTTGCTATAGGAAGGGTCTCAGGATTGGAATGGGAAGGAGTTGGATATCACATCTTATGCTATAGGAAGGGTTTCAGGTTTGGTATAAGCAGTGAGATATCACATCTCATGCTATAGGAAGTGTCTCAGGATTGGAATGGGAAGGAGTTGGATATCACATCTCATGTTATAGGAAGGATCTCAGGTTTGGTATAAGAATTGAGATATCACATCTCTGCTATCGGAAGGGTCTCAGGATTAGAATGGGAAGGAGTTGGATATTCCAATCTCATGTTATAGGAAGGGTCTCAGGTTTGGTATTAGAAGCATTGAGATATCACATCTCATGCTATAGGAAGGGTCTCAGGATTGGAATGGGAAGGACTTGGATATCACATCTCATGCTATAGGGAGGGTCTCAAGTTTGATATTAGAAGCATTGAGATATCACATCTCATGATATCGGAAGGGTCTCAGGATTGGAATGGGAAGGAGTTGGATATCACATCTCATGATAAAGGAAGGGTCTAAGGTTTGGAAGGGGAAGGATTTGGATATCACATCTCATGTTATAGGACGGGTCTCAGGTTTGGTATTAGAAGCATTGAGATATCAAGTCTCATGGTATAGGAAGGGGCTCAGAATTGGAATGGGAAGGAGTTGGATATCACATCTCAAGCTATAGGAAGGGTCTCAGGATTGGAATGGGAAGGACTTGGATATCACATCTCATGCTATAGGGAGTGTCTCAAGTTTGATATTAGAAGCATTGAGATATCACATCTCATGATATCGGAAGGGTCTCAGGATTGGAATGGGAAGGAGTTGGATATCACATCTCATGATAAAGGAAGGGTCTAAGGTTTGGAAGGGGAAGGATTTGGATATCACATCTCATGTTATAGGACGGGTCTCAGGTTTGGTATTAGAAGCATTGAGATATCAAGTCTCATGGTATAGGAAGGGTCTAAGAATTGGAATGGGAAGGAGTTGGATATCAAGTCTCATGGTATAGGAAGGGGCTCAGAATTGGAATGGGAAGGAGTTGGATATCACATCTCATGCTAAAGGGAGGGTCTCAGGTTTGGAAGGGGAAGGATTTGGATATAACATCTCATGTTATAGGAAGGATCTCATGTTTGGTATTAGAAGCATTGAGATATCACATCTCAAGCTATCGGAAGGATCTCAGGTTTGGTATTAGAAGCATTGAGATATCACATCTCATGCTATCAGAAGGGTCTCAGGATTGGAAGGGGAAGGATTTGGATATCACATTTCATGTTATCGGAAGGATCTCAGGTTTGGTATTAGAAGTATTGAGATATCACATCTCATGCTATAGGAAGGGTCTCAGGATTGGAATGGGAAGGAGTTGGATATCACATCTCATGCTAAAGGAAGGGTCTCAGGTTTGGTAGAAGCATTGAGATATCACATCTCATGCTATAGGAAGGGTCTCAGGATTGGAATGGGAAGGACTTAGATATCACATATCATGCTATAGGGAGGGTCTCAGTTTTGATATTAGAAGCATTGAGATATCACATCTCATGCTATTCGAAGTGTCTCAGGATTGGAATGGGAAGGAGCTGGATATCACATCTCATGCTAAAGGAAGGGTCTCAGGTTTGGAATGGGAAGGAGTTGGATATCACATCTCATGTTATAGGAAGGGTCTCAGGTTTGGTATAAGCATTGAGATATCACATCTCTGCTATCGGAAGTGTCTCAGGATTGGAATGGGAAGGAGTTGGATATCCCATCTCATGTTATAGGACGGGTCTCAGGTTTGTTATTAGAATCATTGAGATATCATATTGCATGCTGTAGGAAGGGTCTAAGGATAGGAATGGGAAGGGCTTGGATATCACATCTCATGCTATAGATAGGCTCTCAGGTTTGGAAAGGGAAGGAGTTGGATATCACATTTCATGTTAGAGGAAGGATCTCAGGTTCGGTATTAGAGGCATTGAGATATCACATCTCATGCTATAGGAAGGGTCTCAGGATTGGAATGGGAAGGAGTTGGGTATCACATCTCATGCTATAGGAAGGGTCTCAGGTTTGGTATAAGCATTGAGATTTCACATCTCATGCTATAGGAAGGGTCTCAGGATTGGAATGGGAAGGAGTTGGATATCACATCTCATGCTATAGGAAGGGTCTCAGGTTTGGTATAAGCAGTGAGATATCACATCTCATGCTATAGGAAGTGTCTCAGGATTGGAATGGGAATGAGTTGGATATCACATCTCATGTTATAGGAAGGATCTCAGGTTTGGTATAAGAATTGAGATATCACATCTCTGCTATCGGAAGGGTCTCAGGATTGGAATTTGAAGGAGTTGGATATTCCAATCTCATGTTATAGGAAGGGTCTCAGGTTTGGTATTAGAAGCATTGAGATATCACATCTCATGCTATAGGAAGGGTCTCAGGATTGGAATGGGAAGGACTTGGATATCACATCTCATGCTATAGGGAGGGTCTCAAGTTTGATATTAGAAGCATTGAGATATTACATCTCATGATATCGGAAGGGTCTCAGGATTGGAATGGGAAGGAGTTGGATATCACATCTCATGATAAAGGAAGGGTCTAAGGTTTGGAAGGGGAAGGATTTGGATATCACATCTCATGTTATAGGACGGGTCTCAGGTTTGGTATTAGAAGCATTGAGATATCAAGTCTCATGGTATAGGAAGGGGATCAGAATTGTAATGGGAAGGAGTTGGATGTCACATCTCAAGCTTTAGGAAGGGTCTCAGGATTGGAATGGGAAGGACTTGGATATCACATCTCATGCTATAGGGAGGGTCTCAAGTTTGATATTAGAAGCATTGAGATATCACATCTCATGATATCGGAAGGGTCTCAGGATTGGAATGGGAAGGAGTTGGATATCACATCTCATCATAAAGGAAGGGTCTAAGGTTTGGAAGGGGAAGGATTTGGATATCACATCTCATGTTATAGGACGGGTCTCAGGTTTGGTATTAGAAGCATTGAGATATCAAGTCTCATGGTATAGGAAGGGGCTCAGAATTGGAATGGGAAGGAGTTGGATATCAAGTCTCATGGTATAGGAAGGGGCTCAGAATTGGAATGGGAAGGAGTTGGATATCACATCTCATGCTAAAGGGAGGGTCTCGGGTTTGGAAGGGGAAGGATTTGGATATCACATCTCATGTTATAGGAAGGATCTCAGGTTTGGTATTAGAAGCATTGAGATATCACATCTCATGCTATCGGAAGGATCTCAGGTTTGGTATTAGAAGCATTGAGATATCACATCTCATGCTATCAGAAGGGTCTCAGGATTGGAAGGGGAAGGATTTGGATATCACATCTCATGTTATCGGAAGGATCTCAGGTTTGGTATTAGAAGTATTGAGATATCACAACTCATGCTATAGGAAGGGTCTCAGGATTGGAATGGGAGGGAGTTGGATATCACATCTCATGCTAAAGGAAGGGTCTCAGGTTTGGTAGAAGCATTGAGATATCACATCTCATGCTATAGGAAGGGTCTCAGGATTGGAATGGGAAGGAGTTGGATATCACATCTCATGCTATAGGAAGGGTCTCAGGTTTGGTATAAGCATTGAGATATCACATGTCATGCTATAGGAAGGGTCTCAGGATTGGAATGGGAAGGAGTTGTATATGACATCTCATGCCGTAGGAAGGGTCTCAGGTTTGGTATAAGCATTGAGATATCACATCTCATGCTATAGGAAGGGTCTCAGGATTGGAATGGGAAGGAGTTGGATATCACATCTCATGCTATAGGAAGGGTCTCAGGTTTGGTATAAGCATTGAGATATCACATCTCATGCTATAGGAAGGGTCTCAGGATTGGAATGGGAAGGAGTTGTATATGACATCTCATGCCGTAGGAAGGATCTCAGGTTTGATATAAGCATTGAGATATCACATCTCTGCTATCGGAAGGGTCTCAGGATTGGAATGGGAAGGAGTTGGATATCCCATCTCATGTTATAGGAAGAGTCTCAGGTTTGGTATTAGAAGCATTGAGATATCACATCTCATGCTATAGGAAGTGTCTCAGGATTGGAATGGGAAGGACTTGGATATCACATCTCATGCTATAGGGAGGCTCTCAAGTTTGATATTAGAAGCATTGAGATATCACATCTCTTGCTATAGGAAGGGTCTCAGGATTGGAATGGGAAGGAGTTGGATATCACATCTAATGCTATAGGAAGGGTCTCAGGTTTGGTATAAGCAGTGAGATATCACATCTCATGCTATAGGAAGTGTCTCAGGATTGGAATGGGAAGGAGTTGGATATCACATCTCATGTTATAGGAAGGATCTCAGGTTTGGTATAAGAATTGAGATATCACATCTCTGCTATCGGAAGGGTCTCAGGATTAGAATGGGAAGGAGTTGGATATTCCAATCTCATGTTATAGGAAGGGTCTCAGGTTTGGTATTAGAAGCATTGAGATATCACATCTCATGCTATAGGAAGGGTCTCAGGATTGGAATGGGAAGGACTTGGATATCACATCTCATGCTATAGGGAGGGTCTCAAGTTTGATATTAGAAGCATTGAGATATCACATCTCATGATATCGGAAGGGTCTCAGGATTGGAATGGGAAGGAGTTGGATATCACATCTCATGATAAAGGAAGTGTCTCAGGATTGGAATGGGAAGGACTTGGATATCACATCTCATGCTATAGGGAGGCTCTCAAGTTTGATATTAGAAGCATTGAGATATCACATCTCTTGCTATAGGAAGGGTCTCAGGATTGGAATGGGAAGGAGTTGGATATCACATCTTATGCTATAGGAAGGGTTTCAGGTTTGGTATAAGCAGTGAGATATCACATCTCATGCTATAGGAAGTGTCTCAGGATTGGAATGGGAAGGAGTTGGATATCACATCTCATGTTATAGGAAGGATCTCAGGTTTGGTATAAGAATTGAGATATCACATCTCTGCTATCGGAAGGGTCTCAGGATTAGAATGGGAAGGAGTTGGATATTCCAATCTCATGTTATAGGAAGGGTCTCAGGTTTGGTATTAGAAGCATTGAGATATCACATCTCATGCTATAGGAAGGGTCTCAGGATTGGAATGGGAAGGACTTGGATATCACATCTCATGCTATAGGGAGGGTCTCAAGTTTGATATTAGAAGCATTGAGATATCACATCTCATGATATCGGAAGGGTCTCAGGATTGGAATGGGAAGGAGTTGGATATCACATCTCATGATAAAGGAAGGGTCTAAGGTTTGGAAGGGGAAGGATTTGGATATCACATCTCATGTTATAGGACGAGTCTCAGGTTTGGTATTAGAAGCATTGAGATATCAAGTCTCATGGTATAGGAAGGGGCTCAGAATTGGAATGGGAAGGAGTTGGATATCACATCTCAAGCTATAGGAAGGGTCTCAGGATTGGAATGGGAAGGACTTGGATATCACATCTCATGCTATAGGGAGTGTCTCAAGTTTGATATTAGAAGCATTGAGATATCACATCTCATGATATCGGAAGGGTCTCAGGATTGGAATGGGAAGGAGTTGGATATCACATCTCATGATAAAGGAAGGGTCTAAGGTTTGGAAGGGGAAGGATTTGGATATCACATCTCATGTTATAGGACGGGTCTCAGGTTTGGTATTAGAAGCATTGAGATATCAAGTCTCATGGTATAGGAAGGGGCTAAGAATTGGAATGGGAAGGAGTTGGATATCAAGTCTCATGGTATAGGAAGGGGCTCAGAATTGGAATGGGAAGGAGTTGGATATCACATCTCATGCTAAAGGGAGGGTCTCAGGTTTGGAAGGGGAAGGATTTGGATATAACATCTCATGTTATAGGAAGGATCTCATGTTTGGTATTAGAAGCATTGAGATATCACATCTCAAGCTATCGGAAGGATCTCAGGTTTGGTATTAGAAGCATTGAGATATCACATCTCATGCTATCAGAAGGGTCTCAGGATTGGAAGGGGAAGGATTTGGATATCACATTTCATGTTATCGGAAGGATCTCAGGTTTGGTATTAGAAGTATTGAGATATCACATCTCATGCTATAGGAAGGGTCTCAGGATTGGAATGGGAAGGAGTTGGATATCACATCTCATGCTAAAGGAAGGGTCTCAGGTTTGGTAGAAGCATTGAGATATCACATCTCATGCTATAGGAAGGGTCTCAGGATTGGAATGGGAAGGACTTAGATATCACATATCATGCTATAGGGAGGGTCTCAGTTTTGATATTAGAAGCATTGAGATATCACATCTCATGCTATTCGAAGTGTCTCAGGATTGGAATGGGAAGGAGCTGGATATCACATCTCATGCTAAAGGAAGGGTCTCAGGTTTGGAATGGGAAGGAGTTGGATATCACATCTCATGTTATAGGAAGGGTCTCAGGTTTGGTATAAGCATTGAGATATCACATCTCTGCTATCGGAAGTGTCTCAGGATTGGAATGGGAAGGAGTTGGATATCCCATCTCATGTTATAGGACGGGTCTCAGGTTTGTTATTAGAATCATTGAGATATCATATTGCATGCTGTAGGAAGGGTCTAAGGATAGGAATGGGAAGGGCTTGGATATCACATCTCATGCTATAGATAGGCTCTCAGGTTTGGAAAGGGAAGGAGTTGGATATCACATTTCATGTTAGAGGAAGGATCTCAGGTTCGGTATTAGAGGCATTGAGATATCACATCTCATGCTATAGGAAGGGTCTCAGGATTGGAATGGGAAGGAGTTGGGTATCACATCTCATGCTATAGGAAGGGTCTCAGGTTTGGTATAAGCATTGAGATTTCACATCTCATGCTATAGGAAGGGTCTCAGGATTGGAATGGGAAGGAGTTGGATATCACATCTCATGTTATAGGAAGGATCTCAGGTTTGGTATAAGCATTGAGATATCACATCTCTGCTATCGGAAGGGTCTCGGGATTGGAATGGGAAGGAGTTGGATATCCCATCTCATGTTATAGGAAGAGTCTCAGGTTTGGTATTAGAAGCATTGAGATATCACATCTCATGCTATAGGAAGTGTCTCAGGATTGGAATGGGAAGGACTTGGATATCACTACTCATGCTATAGGGAGGGTCTCAAGTTTGATATTAGAAGCATTGAGATATCACATCTCATGCTATAGGAAGGGTCTCAGGATTGGAATGGGAAGGAGTTGGATATCACATCTCATGCTATAGGAAGGGTCTCACGTTTGGTATAAGCAGTGAGATATCACATCTCATGCTATAGGAAGGGTCTCAGGATTGGAATGGGAAGGAGTTGGATATCACATCTCATGTTATAGGAAGGATATCAGGTTTGGTATAAGCATTGAGATATCACATCTCTGCTATCGGAAGGGTCTCAGGATTGGAATGGGAAGGAGTTGGATATTCCCATCTCATGTTATAGGAAGGGTCTCAAGTTTGGTATTAGAAGCATTGAGATATCACATCTCATGCTGTATGAAGGGTCTCAGGATTGGAATGGGAAGGAGTTGGATATCACATCTCATGCTAAAGGGAGGGTCTCAGGATTGGAATGGGAAGGAGTTGGATATCACATCTCATGCTATAGGAAGGGTCTCAGGTTTGGAACGGGAAGGAGTTGGATATCACATCTCATGTTATAGGAAGAGTCTCAGGTTTGGTATAAGCATTGAGATATCACATCTCTGCTATCGGAGGTGTCTCAGGATTGGGATGGGAAGGAGTTGGATATTACATCTCATGCTATAGGAAGGGTATCAGGTATGGAACGGGAAGGAGTTGGATATCCCATCTCATGTTATAGGACGGGTCTCAGGTTTGGTATTAGAAGCATTGAGATATCACATCGCATGCTGTAGGAAGGATCTCAGGTTTGGAATGGGAAGGAATTGGATATCACATCTCATGTCATAGGAAGTATCTCAGGTTTGGTATTAGAAGCATTGAGATATCACATCTCATGCTATAGGAATGGTCTCAGGATTGGAATGGGTAGGAGTTGGATATTACATTCTTGCTATAGGAAGGGTCTCATGTTTGGAATGGGAAGGAGTTGGATATCACATATGCTATAGGAAGGGTCTCAGGTTTGGAACGGGAAGGAGTTGGATTTCACATCTCATGTTATAGGAAGGGTCTCAGGTTTGGTATAAGCATTGAGATATCACATCTCTGCTATCGGAGGTGGCTCAGGATTGGAATGGGAAGGAGTTGGATATCCCATCTCATGTTATAGGACGGGTCTCTGGTTTGGTATTAGAATCATTGAGATATCACATCGCATGCTGTAGAAGGGTCTAAGGATTGGAATGGGATGGACTTGGATATCACATCTCATGCTATAGGTAGGCTCTCAGGTTTGGTATAAGCATTGAGATATCACATCTCATGCTATAGGAAGGGTCTCGGGATTGGAATGGGAAGGATTTGGATATCACATCTCATGCTATAGGAAGGGTCTCAGGTTTGGTATAAGCATGGAGATATCACTTCTCATGCTATAGGAAGTGTCTCAGGATTGGAATGGGAAGGAGTTGGATATCACATCTCATGTTATAGGAAGGATCTCAGGTTTGGTATTAGAAGCATTGAGACATCACATCTCATGCTATAGGAAGGGTCTCAGGATTGGAATGGGAAGGAGTTGGATATCACATCTCATGCTAAAGGGAGGGTCTCAGGTTTGGAAGGGGAAGGATTTGGATATTACATCTTGTGTTATAGGAATGATCTCAGGTTTGGTATTAGAAGCATTGAGATATCACATCTCATGCTATCGGAAGGATCTCAGGATTGGAATGGGAAGGAGTTCGATATCACATCTCATGCTATAGGAAGGGTCTCAGGATTGGAATGGGAAGGAGTTTTATATGACATCTCATGCCATAGGAAGGATCTCAGTTTTGGTTTTAGAAGCATTGAGACATCACATCTCATGTTATAGGAAGGGTCTCAGGATTGGAATGGGAAGGAGTTGGATATCACATCTCATGCTATAGGAAGGGTCTCAGGTTTGGTATAAGCATTGAGATATCACATCTCATGCTATAGGAAGGGTCTCAGGATTGGAATGGGAAGGAGTTGTATATGACATCTCATGCCACAGGAAGGGTCTCAGGTTTGGTATAAGCATTGAGATATCACATCTCTGCTATCGGAAGGGTCTCAGGATTGCAATGGGAAGGAGTTGGATATCCCATCTTATGTTATAGGAAGGGTCTCAGGTTTGGTATTAGAAGCATTGAGATATCACATCTCATGCTATAGGAAGGGTCTCAGGATTGGAATGGGAAGGACTTGGATATCACATCTCATGCTATAGGGAGGGTCTCACGTTTGGAAAGGGAAGGAGTTGGATATCACATTTCATGTTAGAGGTAGGATCTCAGGTTTGTTATTAGAGGCATTGAGATATCACATCTCATGCTATCAGAAGGGTCTCAGGATTGGAATGGGAAGGAGTTGGATATCACATCTCATGCTAAAGGGAGGGTCTCAGGAATGGAAGGGGAAGGATTTGGATATCACATCTCATGTTATAGGAAGGATCTCAGGTTTGGTATTAGAAGCATTGAGATATCACATCTCATGCTATCGGAAGGATCTCAGGTTTGGTATTAGAGGCATTGAGATATCACATCTCATGCTAAAGGGAGGGTCTCGGGTTTGGAAGGGAAAGGATTTGGATATCACATCTCTTGTTATAGGAAGGATCACAGGTTTGGTATTAGAAGCATTGAGATATCACATCTCATGCTATCGGAAGGGTCTCAGTATTGGAATGGGAAGGAGTTGGATATCACATCTCATGCTATAGGAAGGGTCTCAGGTTTGGAACGGGAAGGAGTTGGATATCACATCTCATGTTATAGGAAGAGTCTCAGGTTTGGTATAAGCATTGAGATATCACATCTCTGCTATCGGAGGTGTCTCAGGATTGGGATGGGAAGGAATTGGATATCACATCTCATGCTATAGGAAGGGTATCAGTTTTGGAACATGAAGGATTTGGATATCACATCTCATGTTATTGGACCGGTCTCAGGTTTGGTATTAGAAGCATTGAGATATCAAGTCTCATGGTATAGGACGGGAGTTTGATATCACATCTCATGCCATGGTATGGGTCTCAGGTTTTGTAGAAGCATTGGCATATCACATCTCATGCTATCGGAAGGGTATCAGGATTGGATTTGGAAGGAGTTGGATATCCCATCTCATGCTATAGGAAGGGTCTCAGGATTGGAATGGGAAGGACTTGGATATCACATCTCATGCTGTAGGAAGGCTCTCAGGTTTGGAAAGGGAAGGAGTTGGATATCACATTTCATGTTAGAGGTAGGATCTCAGGTTTGGTATTAGAGACATTGAGATATCACACCTCATGCTATCAGAAGTGTTAGGAAAGATTTCGTAATTGTAGGTAATTTTCCTTCCATGTGGCAACCCCTAAACTTTTTGCTGTTGTTTTTCACCTTGTTCTTGACTTTGCCAGAGAAGTGCAGCCTTCTGCTGCACTCCTCTGGGCTTTCGCTCCTTTTCTCATGGGGAAACTGACATGCCCTTAAGACAGTCAGTACCGGGGAACGCTGTTTCCCGTAGTTTCTTTTATCATGTTGCGGCTTTAGTGCAACATGACACAAGAGGGCACTGTAAGCTAAGTTACAGCTCTCTTGGGTCTCTAGCCTTCTACGGGCCCTAGATACTCGTTTAGGATTGTATCTGATCGGTGCAAGTAATTCAGGGACGGGAATGGTGGCAGCGATCGTTTTCTTGTGTTTTGAGCTCCTTTTGGCGTTCTAAGCGCATTTCTCGCGCTTAACCCAAAATGGTGGCCTGGCTCCCAAAATGGCCAGACCACGAGGCTCCTTTGTCCTGTCCGCTGACCGTCTTGCTCCCTTCACCTTTCCCAGGTCGAGCCGACCCGGGGCCTTCCTTATTTGGGCATTGTTAGGAAAGATTTCATAATTGTAGGGAATTTTCCTTCCATGTGGCAACCCCTAAACTTTTTGCTATTGTTTTTTACCTTGTTCTTGACTTTGCTAGAGAAGTACAGCCTTCTGCCGCACTTCTCTGGGCTTTCGCTCCTTTCTTACGGGGAAACTGACATGCCCTTAAGACAGTCAGTACCGGGGAACGTTGTTTCCCGTAGTTTCTTCTATCGTGTCGCAGCTTTAGTGCAACACGACACAAGAGGGCACTGTAAGCTAAGTTACAGCTCTCTTGGGTCTCTAGCCTTCTACAGGCCCTAGATACTCTTTTAGGATGGTAATTGATCGGTGCAAGTCATTCAGGGACTGGAATGGTGGCAGCGATCGTATTGAATATTTTGAGCTCCTTTTGCCGTTCTGAGCACGTTTTTGCACTGAACCCAAAATGGTGGCCTGGCTCCCCAAAATGGCCAGACCACGAGGCTCCTTTGTCCTGTCCGCTGTCCGTCTTGCTCCCTTCACCTTCCCCAGGTCGAGCGACCCGGGGCCTTCCTTATTTGGGCATGTACTTTCCCGCGAAACGTGGTTGCTTTCGCGGGCTTCTACATGTCGTTTGTGTGCCTCCAGGGTGTGGGCTGGGATGTCTGGTCCCAATACACATCCTGGGTGCCAGAGAGTCTAGGGTGGTGTGAATGCCTGGGACCACCGTGGTCCCTGATTGGTCCACGTATGGTATGTGTTTTGATGAGCGGATCTCCCATTGGTTCCCCTCCGTTTTTGGCGCGAAGGGAACCGTGGATAAGAGGGGGCTGGAAACACCACTACCATGTCGATCTCCTGAGTTCTCACGAACGAAGGAATACAGGAGCCAAGTATCCTGCAACCAAGAGGCTGGACCGAGGAATCGCTGGTGACCCGCTGAAGGAACCCTCCTTTGCACTGCTGTCGTCCTGAGAGCCACTGTCCTCCTTTGATCGAACCAGAAGGCCTGTACTGGTGCTTCGACCTTTGGAATAGCAGGAACAGCTATTCCCGGCATCTACAACATCTCCTGCCAAGTAAGCCTTCGGAAGCGTCTCTGGGCCATCCAGTTGACTGACCAGCTTACAAGGGAGCCTTGTTCTGTAACCGCCGCCAGGTTGTGCCGTATCTCGAGTCCTTGTCACTCTCCCACACTTCGTGCCCTTGGCGTTCCCAAGTCTGAAGGGAGGAGTGTACTTTTGACTCAGATACGCACGGCCGCTCCGTTGTCCTGTTGCGGCAACAAAACTGTGCCGGTTTCGTCGATTGGGACGTCTTTTTGATCTACACGACTACAAAGCGTTCCCTGCTCTTCTGAACCTGCCAGCTGCTGAAACTAACGTGGAGAAGCCTGGGACTGCTTGCTTCGGGGACCGGTGAGTAGTATATCTAGGATCTGGTCGCCCTCCTGCAGTAACCCATTGCTTTTCCCCGCTGTGTAAAACAGCACCCTTTTCGCCCGTACTCGCGCTCTGCTTCTGCCCGCTGTGGAGGCTGCGCTTGAGTTGCGGACCCTGTTCTTCTTCTGCTGTGCACTAACCCGAACTGCCTGACTTCCTCCGAAGAGCTTCTCCTTTTGCCCGTTGGCACCAGCGTGGGCAGGTACTTTGAGCACAAGGCTCCACTCTTCGCAGGGCTCGGACTTCCATCTAGTTAGGTGCCTAGGAAGGCGAACTAAGTCTAAAGCATTATCACACTGCCTGTTTTCCTTCCCTTGCAGGTGGACTACATATTTCGTGCTTTAAACGCTTGCGACTGTGTATTTGTATATATATTGTGTTGATTTGGTATGTGTTGGCTTAATACTGTGTTATTGTGATTTTCTCGCTACGGTCGTTGTTTTAAAGGCCTTAAAATAAATGTGTTTATATTTTTGATATAACACCTGTTTGGAGTAGTTTGTAAGCGCTCTTGCTTTGTGTGCTCACTGCGGGCTTTCAGTCACCCTCACCCCTCTTGAGACCTAGTCTTGACCGCCGCGATCGCTACCTTGATTGGTCTGGCTTGTCCAGAGGTTACCCTGTTCCAAGTAATTAGGTTGGCCTTCTGAACTTCTGCGCCACCAGGACAGAGTTCAGAAATCCGTCTTAACAAATTGGTGTACAGCGGTGGGATACGACTGAAGGTATCCAGTGTTGCGCACGGGCTAGGGCATTTCTGGTTATTCCAAACAGTACACGTAGTGAATTGTTATAGTATAACTTTAAAAAGGCCATAGTCCTATCACACAGTATGGAAACAAGTACGTTGTTAACTTTAAATGCTTCCAAATCAGAAACGCTGAAAAAGATGTGTGCGGAGAGAGGTGTTTCCTCTCAAGGCACAAAATTGGAAATGATCCAAAGAATCGTGGCGTGGCAAGAAGCACAGCTTGACGCTATTACTTCTGAGGACAGTGCGGAAGGTGGTGGGGCTGCTCTCACTGGCAGAACCGACGGTTCTGTCGCCGCACTGTTCCACCGCGACCACGAGGACAGGGAGGACGAGATGTCTAATGTTTCCTCTGCCAGTGCTGACGGGGAGGCTAGGCTTGAATTCAAGAAGCAAGAGCTGCGGTTTAGGCAGCAGGAGCTTGAATTCAGCATAGCCAAACTGAAAATCGAACAGGCAGAAAAACAAAAAGACAGGGATCACCAGTTGGAACTGGCCAAGCTTCAGGTTGCAAATGGGTCCACGGGTCCTGGACATGGGTCTGGGGCCTCCTCTCATCCACGGTTTCCAAAAGATCTGCTCAGTGTGTATGAGGAACGGAATGACATTATGGACTGGCTGAATGCGTTTGAGTATGCATGCGAAGTTCAGAAAGTTGACAATGCTGACAAGATTGCGTGGTTGCTCAGTAGACTGCCCCATTCTGGCTGTAGTGCCATTATGGAGATGTCGAAGGCTGAGCGAGCTGATTTCGCAATGTTGAAGCAGACTCTCATTTTAAAGTTTGGGAAGACTCCGGCCCAATATTTAAAGCGTTTTCGAGAGTATAAGAAAAAGGAAGGTGGTACTTGGGTATCTTATGTCACTGAATCTTTGAAAAACTTAACTGGCTGGGTCGAAGGCTATAAGGTTTCTACCTTCGCCGGCATGATAAATCTTGTCATGCTGGAACACATTTTTGCTTCTTCTTCCCCGGAGCTTAAGCAGCACTTGGCCGATTCGAAGGAGATAGATCCTAAGAAGCTGGCCATGGCCGCCGACTTATGGGTGTCACATCGAGTGTCCCATAAGGACAAAACTCATCCTGGTAAGCAGGAGGAAGGGAAAAAGTCCAAAGATATGGAGGGTGGAGAATCTGCTAAATCTTCTTCCCAAAAGGGCCACAAAAAGAAAAACAAGGGTAAGACACAAGAGAACTCACAGGGTAGTGGAGGTCCGCCTCCGAAACAGAACTCTGGTTACAATAAGCCTCCCTACGTAAACAGACCCATTGGATCTTGTTTTGCTTGTGGAGCAACTGACCATGTGAAGGGGGATCCCCGTTGTAAGGTTAGACCTTTGGGGGTCCACTCCGCTAATCTGGCCTTCTCCTCCTACGAGGAAGAAGAGATTACAGGAGCATCCTTCTCCTCAGACTCATTTCCCAGCGGAATAGAGGCTGAGGTAGTTTTAGTGTTCCTGGGTTCCTGGGAGCCTAAAGTCGCAGAGGCGTATGCTAGGATTCCGGATAATACCAAGCACTACTTTAAAGACAGTGTGCTGATCAATGGAGTAGATACTCCAGCTCTTAGGGATAGTGGGTGCAGTCGCACTGTAGTGGATTCTACCTTGGTAGACTCAGAGGAAGTTGCCAGAGCTACTCTGATGCCCACTAAGTTGGCTGACGGCCCCCTCCGCATGTTTCCCGTGATCCCTGTAAATCTTACTTTAAATGGTACAGCAGTCAGGATTCCAGTGAGCATTCAGAGAAACGTCCCGGGAAAGGTCTTACTAGGTAATGATCTCAGAGCTTTAGGGCTCGTAGGAGACACTGCCGAACGACCCTACACACGGTCTCAAGCACGGGCAGCATTGGCCAAGTCCAATACGCCGCCCCAGCCGAAGGGGAAACCCAAGGCGAAAGGAGTCAACAAGTCACGACGAGGGAAAGAAAATATTCCCCCGAGCTCGCCTACCACTGCGGTGGAGGAAGTTGGTCGATCGCCCGAGCCTGACGAGGAAGTGGCGATGCCTGAAGTATTCGACCCCAACGATCATCCTGAACTAAAAGACTTGTTAGTTGAAGGAGGTCCTGATAGGGACGAATTCAGTAAAGGCCAACGTGAGTGCCCATCTCTGGAAGGCCTAAGGAGACAGGCCTGCTCCCAGCTTGAGGGTGAACCTCATGGGACGCATCGGATTTATTGGGAAGGTGGACTCCTGTATAGTGAGCCCACAGAGTCTACAGAAGGAGACCATAGGAGGTTGGTGGTTCCCCTTGCTGTTAGGCCCTTCCTCCTGCAGTTGGCGCATGAAGTTCCCCTTGCTGGTCACCTTGGTATGAAGAGGACCAAGCAAAGGTTATCCATGCACTTCTACTGGCCCAAGATGGGGGTGCAAGTAGAAAGTCACTGCAGGAGTTGCGCCTCCTGCCAGTTGTCTGGGAAGGTTGGCGCGACAATCCAAGCTCCGTTGGTACCGCTCCCAGTTGTGGGGGTACCATTTGAAAGGGTAGGGATCAACATCGTCGGTCCCCTTGACCCGCCAACATCCTCGGGCAATAGGTTTATCCTGGTGCTGGTCGACCATGCAACCAGGTATCCTGAGGCCATCCCATTAAAAACTGTGACTGCCAAGTCAGTTGCGAAAGCTTTACTCGGCATATTTACTAGGGTTGGCTTCCCTAAAGAAGTTGTGTCAGATCGTGGCAGAAACTTTATGTCGAAGTATATGCAGGCTATGTGGAAAGAATGTGGGGTCACCTACAAGTTCTCTTCTGCATACCACCCCCAGACCAATGGTCTGGTGGAACGCTTCAACAGAACGTTAAAGAGCATGATTGGGGCTCTGGAGGAGCCCCAGAGAAGAAAATGGGATCTTCTTTTACCATGCTTGCTGTTTGCCTACCGAGAGGTACCACAGGAGGGTGTTGGCTTCAGCCCCTTCGAACTTCTGTTCGGTCATCCCGTACGGGGACCCTTAGCCATCGTCAAGGAGGGATGGGAGATGCCCACTCCCCCGGTTACTACCAACGTAGTTGATTATGTGCTAGGGCTCAGAAAACGGATGGTACTTCTGATGGGCTTGGCTAGTGATAAATTGAAAGCAGGGCAAGCGCTGGTGAAACATTGGTACGACCAGAAAGCTTCCCTCATCAACTTTACACCTGGTCAGCAAGTCCTGATCATGAATCCTATAAGGCCTCGCGCTTTACAGGACAAATGGTCAGGCCCTTACACAGTGGTGGAGCCCCTGGGTGAGGTGAACTATTTAGTGGACCTTGGAAGGCCTGGACAGGCTCCAAAAGTGTTCCACGTGAATAGGCTGAAGGCTTTCGTCCCAAGAGTCAAAATCGCAGCACTGCTACTGGCTTCAGACGTTGAGGAAGAGGAGTCAGAACCTCTCCTTGACCTGTTCCACGGCGGTCCTTCAGATAGCTCCATTGAGGGTGTCCGTGTGGCCCCTCACCTGACTTCTGATCAGCAGGCGGAGGTGAAAAGTTTGCTTCGGCAGTTTTCCCCCCTGTTTTCACAGTCCCCTGGTTTGACACCTTGGTGCAAACATAACATTGACACAGGAGACAGTGTACCTACCAAAAGTAGGGGATACAGGATGTCGGATAAAGTACGGTCTTATATTAAGACCGAGGTCAACAAGATGTTAGACCTTGGGGTGATTGAACCCTCTAGTAGTCCTTGGTCCAGCCCTGTGGTTTTGGTTCCAAAGGCAGGCACTTCTGAATTGAGGTTCTGCGTGGATTACAGGGCTCTGAATGCTGTCACCAAGACAGATGCACACCCCTTGCCTCGAACAGATGAGCTGGTGGATACTTTGGGTGCCTCCAAGTACCTCAGCACGTTTGACCTCACTGCTGGCTATTGGCAAATAGCTTTAGCAGAACATGCCAAGGAGAAGACAGCATTTTCTACACCAGACGGCCTTTACCAATTCCGGGTAATGCCGTTCGGGTTGAAGAATGCACCTGCCACTTTCCAGAGGCTTGTGAATCATGTGTTGAATGGGTTGGACGAATTCTGTCTTGCATATCTGGACGATATAGCAGTTTTCAGTGCCACCTGGGAAGACCATGTGAAACACCTCGGGATTGTGCTCCAGGCTCTTCAGAAAGCCCACTTGACCATAAAGGCTAGTAAATGCCAGATTGGACAAGGCTCAGTGGTTTACCTTGGACATGAAGTAGGTGGAGGGAGGATACAGCCTCTACCCAGTAAAGTACAAGCCGTACAAGACTGGCCTACCCCCACTACGCAAACCCAAGTGAGAGCCTTCTTAGGACTCACGGGGTATTATCGCAATTTTATGGCAGACTATGGCACCATAGCTGCTCCTCTGACGGCTCTCACAACTCCGAAGAAACCCAAGAAGGTAACTTGGACCAACGAGTGTGAGAAGGCCTTCAATGGCTTAAAAGACTCCTTGTGCCAGGCCCCTGTCCTCAGGGCTCCTGATTATCAAAGAACTTTTATCGTGCAGACGGACGCCTCTGACACTGGGATAGGAGCTGTACTATCACAAGTAGATGAGAAGGGTAAGGAACACCCTATCGGTTTTATTAGTCGCCAGCTTAAGGACAGAGAGCTCAGATGGTCCACGGTAGAGAAAGAATGTTTCTCTGTTGTGTGGGCCCTAAGGAAGCTGAGGCCCTACCTCTATGGGACCCACTTCACTGTGCAAACTGACCATAAGCCGTTAAAGTGGCTAATGAACATGAAGGGGGAGAATCCAAAGTTGCTTAGGTGGTCCATAAGTCTACAAGGCTTCGACTTCACTATTGAGCATAGGCCAGGTGTCCAACATAGCAATGCTGATGGGTTGTCCAGAATGTTTAACCGACCTGAACATGAGACTCATCCAGGGGTGGATTAGTTCCCCCTGTCCATAGTCTGGGAGGGGCGAGTGTTAGGAAAGATTTCATAATTGTAGGGAATTTTCCTTCCATGTGGCAACCCCTAAACCTTTTGCTATTGTTTTTTACCTTGTTCTTGACTTTGCCAGAGAAGTACAGCCTTCTGCCGCACTTCTCTGGGCTTTCGCTCCTTTTTACGGGGAAACTGACATGCCCTTAAGACAGTCAGTACCGGGGAACGTTGTTTCCCGTAGTTTCTTCTATCGTGTCGCAGCTTTAGTGCAACACGACACAAGAGGGCACTGTAAGCTGTTACAGCTCTCTTGGGTCTCTAGCCTTCTACAGGCCCTAGATACTCTTTTAGGATGGTAATTGATCGGTGCAAGTCATTCAGGGACTGGAATGGTGGCAGCGATCGTATTGAATATTTTGAGCTCCTTTTGCCGTTCTGAGCACGTTTTTGCACTGAACCCAAAATGGTGGCCTGGCTCCCCAAAATGGCCAGACCACGAGGCTCCTTTGTCCTGTCCACTGTCCGTCTTGCTCCCTTCACCTTCCCCAGGTCGAGCGACCCGGGGCCTTCCTTATTTGGGCATGTACTTTCCCGCGAAACGTGGTTGCTTTCGCGGGCTTCTACATGTCGTTTGTGTGCCTCCAGGGTGTGGGCTGGGATGTCTGGTCCCAATACACATCCTGGGTGCCAGAGAGTCTAGGGTGGTGTGAATGCCTGGGACCACCGTGGTCCGTGATTGGTCCACGTATGGTATGTGTTTTGATGAGCGGATCTCCCATTGGTTCCCCTCCGTTTTTGGCGCGAAGGGAACCGTGGATAAGAGGGGGCTGGAAACACCACTACCATGTCGATCTCCTGAGTTCTCACGAACGAAGGAATACAGGAGCCAAGTATCCTGCAACCAAGAGGCTGGACCGAGGAATCGCTGGTGACCCGCTGAAGGAACCCTCCTTTGCACTGCTGTCGTCCTGAGAGCCACTGTCCTCCTTTGATCGAACCAGAAGGCCTGTACTGGTGCTTCGACCTTTGGAATAGCAGGAACAGCTATTCCCGGCATCTACAACATCTCCTGCCAAGTAAGCCTTCGGAAGCGTCTCTGGGCCATCCAGTTGACTGACCAGCTTACAAGGGAGCCTTGTTCTGTAACCGCCGCCAGGTTGTGCCGTATCTCGAGTCCTTGTCACTCTCCCACACTTCGTGCCCTTGGCGTTCCCAAGTCTGAAGGGAGGAGTGTACTTTTGACTCAGATACGCACGGCCGCTCCGTTGTCCTGTTGCGGCAACAAAACTGTGCCGGTTTCGTCGATTGGGACGTCTTTTTGATCTACACGACTACAAAGCGTTCCCTGCTCTTCTGAACCTGCCAGCTGCTGAAACTAACGTGGAGAAGCCTGGGACTGCTTGCTTCGGGGACCGGTGAGTAGTATATCTAGGATCTGGTCGCCCTCCTGCAGTAACCCATTGCTTTTCCCCGCTGTGTAAAACAGCACCCTTTTCGCCCGTACTCGCGCTCTGCTTCTGCCCGCTGTGGAGGCTGCGCTTGAGTTGCGGACCCTGTTCTTCTTCTGCTGTGCACTAACCCGAACTGCCTGACTTCCTCCGAAGAGCTTCTCCTTTTGCCCGTTGGCACCAGCGTGGGCAGGTACTTTGAGCACAAGGCTCCACTCTTCGCAGGGCTCGGACTTCCATCTAGTTAGGTGCCTAGGAAGGCGAACTAAGTCTAAAGCATTATCGCACTGCCTGTTTTCCTTCCCTTGCAGGTGGACTACATATTTCGTGCTTTAAACGCTTGCGACTGTGTATTTGTATATATATTGTGTTGATTTGGTATGTGTTGGCCTAATACTGTGTTATTGTGATTTTCTCGCTACGGTCGTTGTTTTAAAGGCCTTAAAATAAATGTGTTTATATTTTTGATATAACACCTGTTTGGAGTAGTTTGTAAGCGCTCTTGCTTTGTGTGCTCACTGCGGGCTTTCAGTCACCCTCACCGCTCTTGAGACCTAGTCTTGACCGCCGCGATCGCTACCTTGATTGGTCTGGCTTGTCCAGAGGTTACCCTGTTCCAAGTAATTAGGTTGGCCTTCTGAACTTCTGCGCCACCAGGACAGAGTTCAGAAATCCGTCTTAACAGGCATGTACTTTCCCGTGAAACACGGATGCTTTTGCGGGCTTCTACATGTCGTGTGTGTGCCTCCAGGATGTGGGCTGGGATGTCTGGTCCCAATACACATCCTGGGTGCCAGAGAGTCTAGGGTGGTGTGAATGCCTGGGACCACCGTGGTCCGTGATTGGTCCACGAATGGTGTGAGTGGTGATGGGCGGATCTCCCATCGGGTCCCCTCCGTTTTGGCGCGAAGGGAACCGTGGATAAGAGGGGGCTGGAAACACCACTACCATGTCGATCTCCTGAGTTCTCACGAACGAAGGAATACAGGAGCCAAGTATCCTGCAACCAAGAGGCTGGACCGAGGAATCGCTGGTGACCCGCTGAAGGACTCCTCCTTTGCACTGCTGTCGTCCTGTGAAACCCTTTCCTCCTTTGATCGAACCAGAAGGCCTGTACTGGTGCTTCGACCTTTGGAATAGCAGGAACAGCTATTCTCGGCAACTTCATCATCTCCTGCCAGTAAGCCTTCGGAAGCGTCTCTGGGCCATCCAGTTGACTGACCAGCTTACACGGCAGTCCTGCTCTGTAACCGCCGCCAGGTTGTGTAGTATCTCGAGTCCTTGTCACTCTCCCATGCTTCGTACTCTTGGCGTTCCCAGGTCTGAAGGGAGGAGTGGACATTTGGCTCAGATACACACGGCCGCTCCGTTGCCCTGCTGCGGCAACAAACTGTGCAGGTTTCTTCGATTGGGACGTCTTTTTGCTCTACACGACGACGAGGCGTTCCCTGCTCTTCTGAACCTGCCAGCTGCTGAAACTGACGCGGAGAAGCCTGGGTCTGCTTGCATCGGGGACCGGTGAGTAGCATAGCTAGGATCTGGTCGCCCTCCTGCAGGAGCCCATTGCTTTTCCCCGCTGTGTAAAACAGCACCCTTGTCCGTACTCGCGCTCTGCTTCTGCCCACTGTGGAGGCTGCGCTTGAGTCGCGGAACTTGTTCTTCTTCTTTCGTGCACTAAACTGAACTGCCTGACTTCCTTCAAAGAGCTTCTCCTTTTGCCCGTTGGCACCAGCGCGTGCAGGTACTTTGAGCACAAGGCTCCACTCTTCGCAGGGCTCGGACTTCCATCTAGTTAGGTGCCTCTGAAGGCGAACTGAGTCTAAGCATTATATCGCATTGCCTGTTTTCCTTCCCTTTTAGGTGGACTACACATTTCGTGCCTATAACGCTTGCGACTGTCGTATTTGTATATATATTGTGTGGATATGGTATGTGTTGGTTTAATATTGTGATATTGTGATTTTCTCGCTACGGTCATTGTTTTAAAGGCCTTAAAATAAATGTGTATATATTTTTTATATAACAACTGTTTGGAGTAGTTTGTAAGTGATCTTGCTTTGTGGGCTCATTACGAGCTTTCAGTCACCCTCACCCCACTTGAGACCTAGTCTTGCCCGCCGCGATCGCTACCTTGATTGGTCTGGCTCGTCCAGAGGTTACCCTGTTCCAAGTAACTAGGTTGGCCTTCTGAACTTCTGCGCCACCAGGACAGAGTTCAGAAATCCGTCTTAACAAGAAGGGTATCAGGATTGGAATGGGAAGGAGTTGGATATCACATCTCATGCTAAAGGGAGGGTCTCAGGTTTGGAAGGGGAAGGATTTGGATATCACATCTCATGTTATAGGAAGGATCTCAGGTTTGGTATTAGAAGCATTGAGATATCACATCTCATGCTATCGGAAGGATCTCAGGTTTGGTATTAAAAGCATTGAGATATCACATCTCATGCTATAGGAAGGGTCTCAGGATTGGAATGGGAAGGAGTTGGATATCACATCTCATGTTATAGGAAGGATCTCAGGTTTGGTATTAGAAGCATTGAGATATCACATCTCATGCTAAAGGAAGGGTCTCAGGATTGGAATGGGAAGGAGTTGGATATCACATCTCATGCTAAAGGAAGGTTCTCAGTTTTGGTAGAAGCATTGCGATATCACATCTCATGCTATAGGAAGGGTCTCAGGATTGGAATCGGAAGGAGTTGGATATCACATCTCATGCTATAGGAAGGGTCTCAGGTTTGGTATAAGCATTGAAATATCACATCTCTGCTATCGGAAGGGTCTCAAGATTGGAATGGGAAGGACTTAGATATCACATCTCATGCTATAGGGAGGGTCTCAGTTTTGATATCAGAAGCATTGAGATATCACATCTCATGCTATCGGAAGGGTCTCAGGATTGGAATGGGAGGAGCTGGATATCACATCTCATGCTAAAGGAAGGGTCTCAGGTTTGGAAGGGGAAGGATTTGGATATCACATCTCATGTTATAGGACGGGTCTCAGGTTTGGTATTAGAAGCATTGTGATATCACATCTCATGCTATAGGAAGTGTCTCAGGATTGGAATGGGAAGGAGTTGGATATCACATCTCATGCTATAGGAAGGGTTTCAGGTTTGGTAGAAGCATTGAGATATCACATCTCATGCTATGGGAAGAGTCTCAGGTTTGGGAAGGGAAGGATTTGGATTTCACATCTCATGTTATAGGATGGTTCTCATGTTTGGTTTTTGAAGCATTGAGATATCACATCTCATGCTATCGGAAGGGTCTCAGGTTTGGAATGGGAAGGAGTTGGATATCACATCTCATGTTATAGGAAGGATCTCAGGTTTGGTATTAGAAGAATTGAGATATCACATCTCATGCTATAGGAAGGGTCTCAGGATTGGAATGGCAAGGAGTTGGATATCACATCTCATGCTAAAGGAAGGGTCTCAGGTTTGATAGAAGCATTGAGATATCACATCTCATGCTATAGGAAGGAACTCAGGATTGGAATGGGAAGGAGTTGGATATCACATCTCATGCCATAGGAAGGGTTATCAGGTTTGGTATAAACATTGAGATATCACATCTCATGCTATAGGAAGGATCTCAGGTTTGGTATTAGAAGCATTGAGACATCACATCTCATGCTATAGGAAGGGTCTCAGGTTTGGTATAAGCATTGAGATATCACCACATCCCATGCTATAGGAAGGGTCTCAGGATTGGAATTGGAAGTTGTATATGACATCTCATGCCATAGGAAGGATCTCAGGTTTGGTATAAGCATTGAGATATCACATCTCTGCTATCGGAAGGGTATCAGGATTGGAATGGGAAGGAGTTGGATATCCCATCTCATGTTATAGGAAGAGTCTCAGGTTTGGTATTAGAAGCATTGAGACATCACATCTCATGCTATAGGAAGGGTATCAGGATTGGAATGGGAAGGAGTTGGATATCCCATCTCATGTTATAGGAAGGGTCTCAAGTTTGATATTAGAAGCATTGAGATATCACATCTCATGATATCGGAAGGGTCTCAGGATTGGAATGGGAAGGAGTTGGATATCACATCTCATGATAAAGGAAGGGTCTCAGGATTGGAATGGGAAGGACTTGGATATCACATCTCATGCTATAGGAAGGCTCTCAGGTTTGGAAGGGGAAGGAGTTGGATACCACATTTCATGTTAGAGGTAGAATCGCAGGTTTGGAATTAGAGGCATTGAGATATCACATCTCATGCTATCAGAAGGGTCTCAGGATTGGGATGGGAAGGCGTTGGATATCACATCTCATGCTAAAGGGAGGGTCTCAGATTTGGAAGGGGAAGGATTTGGATATCACATCTCATGTTATAGGAAGGATCTCAGGTTTGGTATTAGAAGCATTGAGATATCACTTCTCATGCTATCGGAAGGATCTCAGGTTTAGTATTAGAGGCATTGAAACATCACATCTCATGCTATCGGAAGGGTATCAGGATTGGATTTGGAAGTAGTTGGATATCCCATCTCATGCTATCTACCAAACCTGAGACCCTTCCTTTAGCATGAGATGTGATATCCAACTCCTTCCCATTTCAATCCTGAGACCCTTCCTATAGCATGAGATGTGATATCTCAATGCTTCTAATACCAAACCTGAGACCCTTCCTATAGCATGAGATGGGAAATGTGATATCCAACTCCTTCCCCTTCCAAACCTGAGAGCCTTCCTATAGCATGAGATGTGATATCCAACTCCTTCCCATTCCAATCCTGAGACCCTTCCTATAGCATGAGATGTGATATCTCAATGCTTCTAATACCAAACCTGATATCCTTCCTATAACATGAGATGTGATATCCAACCCCTTTCCATTCCAATACTGAGATCCTTCCTATAGCATGAGATGGGATATCCAACTACTTCCAAATCCAATCCTGATACCCTTACGATAGCATGAGATGTGATATTTCAATGCCTCTAATACTAAACCTGAGATCCTTCCGATAGCATGAGAAGTGATATCTCAATGCTTCTAATACCAAACCTGAGATCCTTCCTATAACATGAGATGTGATATCCAAGTCCTTCCCATTCCAATCCTGAGACCCTTCCTTTATCATGAGATGTGATATCCAACTCCTTCCCATTCCAATCCTGAGACCTTTCTGATATCATGAGATGTGATATCTCAATGCTTCTAATATCAAACTTGAGACCCTCCCTACAGCATGAGATGTGATATCCAAGTCCTTCCCATTCCAATCCTGAGACCCTTCCTATAGCATGAGATGTGATATCTCAATGCTTCTAATACCAAACCTGAGACCCTTCCTATGACATGAGATGGGATATCCAACTCCTTCCCATTCCAATCCTGAGACCCTTCCTATAGCATGAGATGTGATGTCTCAATGCTTCTAATACCAAACCTGAGATCCTTCCTATAACATGAGATGTGATATCCAACTCCTTCCCATTCCAATCCTGAGACCCTTCCTATAGCATGAGATGTGATATTTCACTGCTTATACCAAACCTGAGACCCTTCCTATAGCATGAGATGTGATATCCAACTCCTTCCCATTCCAATCCTGAGACCCTTCCTATAGCATGAGATGTGATATCTCAATGCTTCTAATATCAAACTTGAGACCCTCCCTATAGCATGAGACGTGATATCCAACTCCTTCCCATTCCAATCCTGAGACTCTTCCTATAGCATGAGATGTGATATCTCAATGCTTCTACCAAACCTGAGACCCTTCCTATAACATGAGATGGGATATCCAACTCCTTCCCATTCCAATCCTCAGACACTTCCTATAGCATGAGATGTGATATCTCAATGCTTCTAATACCAAACCTGAGACCCTTCCTATGGCATGAGATTTGATATCAAACTCCTTCCCATTCCAATCCTGAGACCCTTCCTATAGCATGAGATATGATATCCAACTCCTTCCCATTCCAATCCTGAAACCCTTCCTATACCATGAGATGTGATATCTTAATGCTTCTAATACCAAACCTGAGACCCGTCCTATAACATGAGATGTGATATCCAAATCCTTCCCCTTCCAAACCTGAGACCCTTCCTTTAGCATGAGATGTGATATCCAGCTCCTTCCCATTCCAATCCTGAGACCCTTGAGATGGCATGAGATGTGATATCTCAATGCTTCTAATATCAAAACTGAGACCCTCCCTATAGCATGAGATGTGATATCTAAGTCCTTCCCATTCCAATCCTGAGTCCCTTCCGATAGCAGAGATGTGATATCTCAATGCTTATACCAAACCTGAGACCCTTCCTATGGCATGAGATGTGATATCCAACTCCTTCCCATTTCAATCCTGAGACCCTTCCTATAGCATGAGATGTGATATCTCAATGCTTCTACCAAACATGAGACCCTTCCTTTAGCATGAGATGTGATATCCATCTCCTTCCCATCCCAATCCTGAGACCCTTCCTATAGCATGAGATGTGATATCTCAATGCTTCTAATACCAAACCTGAGATCCTTCCGATAACATGAGATGTGATATCCAAATCCTTCCCCTTCCAAACCTGAGACCCTCCCTTTAGCATGAGATGTGATATCCAACTCCTTCCCATTCCAATCCTGAGACCCTTCTGATAGCATGAGATGTGATATCTCAATTCTTCTAATACTAAACCTGAGATCCTTCCGATAGCATAAGAAGTGATGTCTCAATGCTTCTAATACCAAACCTGGGACCCGTCCTATAACATGAGATATTATATCCAAATCCTTCCCATTCCAATCCTGAAACCCTTCCTTTAGCATGAGATGTGATATCTCAATGTTTCTAATAAAAAACCTGAGACCCTTCCTATAACAAGAGATGTGATATCCAGCTCCTTCCCATTCCAATCCTGAGACCCTTCCGATAGCATGAGATGTGATATCTCAATGCTTCTAATATCAAAACTGAAACCCTCCCTATAGCATGAGATGTGATATCTAAGTCCTTCCAATTCCAATCCTGAGACCCTTCGGATAGCAGAGATGTGATATCTCAATGCTTATACTAAACCTGAGACCCTTCCTATGGCATGAGATGTGATATCCAACTCCTTCCCATTTCAATCCTGAGACCCTTCCTATAGCATGAGATGTGATATCTCAATGCTTCTACCAAACATGAGACCCTTCCTTTAGCATGAGATGTGATATCCATCTCCTTCCCATTCCAATCCTGAGACCCTTCCTATAGCATGAGATGTGATATCTCAATGCTTCTAATACCAAACCTGAGATCCTTCCGATAACATGAGATGTGATATCCAAATCCTTCCCCTTCCAAACCCGAGACCCTCCCTTTAGCATGAGATGTGATATCCAACTCCTTCCCATTCCAATCCTGAGACCCTTCTGATAGCATGAGATGTGATATCTCAATGCTTCTAATACTAAACCTGATATCCTTCCGATAGCATGAGAAGTGATATCTCAATGCTTCTAATACCAAACCTGGGACCCGTCCTATAACATGAGATATGATATCCAAATCCTTCCCATTCCAATCCTGAAACCCTTCCTTTAGCATGAGATGTGATATCTCAATGTTTCTAATAAAAAACCTGAGACCGTTCCTATAGCATGAGTTGGATATCACATCTCATGTTATAGGAAGGATCTCAGGTTTGGTATAAGAATTGAGATATCACATCTCTGCTATCGGAAGGGTCTCAGGATTGGAATGGGAAGGAGTTGGATATTCCAATCTCATGTTATAGGAAGGGTCTCAGGTTTGGTATTAGAAGCATTGAGATATCACATCTCATGCTATCGGAAGGATCTCAGGTTTGGTATTAGAAGCATTGAGATATCACATCTCATGCTATCAGAAGGGTCTCAGGATTGGAATGGGAAGGAGATGGATATCACATCTCATGCTAAAGGGAGGGTCTCAGGTTTGGAAGGGGAAGGATTTGGATATCACATCTCATGTTATCGGAAGGATCTCAGGTTTGGTATTAGAAGTATTGAGATATCACATCTCATGCTATAGGAAGGGTCTCAGGATTGGAATGGGAAGGAGTTGGATATCACATCTCATGCTAAAGGAAGGGTCTCAGGTTTGGTAGAAGCATTGAGATATCACATCTCATGCTATAGGAAGGGTCTCAGGATTGGAATGGGAAGGACTTAGATATCACATATCATGCTATAGGGAGTGTTTCCGTTTTGATATTAGAAGCATTGAGATATCACATCTCATGCTATCAGAAGTGTCTCAGGATTGGAATGGGAAGGAGCTGGATATCACATCTCATGCTAAAGGAAGGGTCTCAGGTTTGGAACGGGAAGGAGTTGGATATCCGATCTCATGTTATAGGAAGGGTCTAAGGTCTGGTATAAGCATTGAGATATCACATCTCTGCTATCGGAAGTGTCTCAGGATTGGAATGGGAAGGAGTTGGATATCCCATCTCATGTTATAGGAAGGGTCTCAGGTTTGGTATAAGCATTGAGATATCACATCTCATGCTATAGGAAGGGTCTCAGGATTGGAATGGGAAGGAGTTGGATATCACATCTCATGCTATAGGAAGGGTCTCAGGTTTGGTATAAGCATTGAGATATCACATCTCATGCTATAGGAAGGGTCTCAGGATTGGAATGGGAAGGAGTTGTATATGACATCTCATGCCGTAGGAAGGGTCTCAGGTTTGGTATAAGCATTGAGATATCACATCTCATGCTATAGGAAGGGTCTCAGGATTGGAATGGGAAGGAGGTGGATATCACATCTCATGCTATAGGAAGGATCTCAGGTTTGGTATAAGCATTGAGATATCACATCTCATGCTATAGGAAGGGTCTCAGGATTGGAATGGGAAGGAGTTGTATATGACATCTCATGCCGTAGGAAGGGTCTCAGGTTTGGTATAAGCATTGAGATATCACATCTCTGCTATCGGAAGGGTCTCAGGATTGGAATGGGAAGGAGTTGGATATCCCATCTCATGTTATAGGAAGAGCCTCAGGTTTGGTATTAGAAGCATTGAGATATCACATCTCATGCTATAGGAAGTGTCTCAGGATTGGAATGGGAAGGACTTGGATATCACATCTCATGCTATAGGGAGGCTCTCAAGTTTGATATTAGAAGCATTGAGATATCACATCTCATGCTATAGGAAGGGTCTCAGGATTGGAATGGGAAGGAGTCGGATATCACATCTCATGCTATAGGAAGGGTCTCAGGTTTGGTATAAGCAGTGAGATATCACATCTCATGCTATAGGAAGTGTCTCAGGATTGGAATGGGAAGGAGTTGGATATCACATCTCATGTTATAGGAAGGATCTCAGGTTTGGTATAAGAATTGAGATATCACATCTCTGCTATCGGAAGGGTCTCAGGATTGGAATTTGAAGGAGTTGGATATTCCAATCTCATGTTATAGGAAGGGTCTCAGGTTTGGTATTAGAAGCATTGAGATATCACATCTCATGCTATAGGAAGGGTCTCAGGATTGGAATGGGAAGGACTTGGATATCACATCTCATGCTATAGGGAGGGTCTCAAGTTTGATATTAGAAGCATTGAGATATTACATCTGATGATATCGGAAGGGTCTCAGGATTGGAATGGGAAGGAGTTGGATATCACATCTCATGATAAAGGAAGGGTCTAAGGTTTGGAAGGGGAAGGATTTGGATATCACATCTCATGTTATAGGACGGGTCTCAGGTTTGGTATTAGAAGCATTGAGATATCAAGTCTCATGGTATAGGAAGGGGATCAGAATTGGAATGGGAAGGAGTTGGATGTCACATCTCAAGCTATAGGAAGGGTCTCAGGATTGGAATGGGAAGGACTTGGATATCACATCTCATGCTATAGGGAGGGTCTCAAGTTTGATATTAGAAGCATTAAGATATCACATCTCATGATATCGGAAGGGTCTCAGGATTGGCATGGGAAGGAGTTGGATATCACATCTCATCATAAAGGAAGGGTCTAAGGTTTGGAAGGGGAAGGATTTGGATATCACCTCTCATGTTATAGGACGGGTCTCAGGTTTGGTATTAGAAGCATTGAGATATCAAGTCTCATGGTATAGGAAGGGGCTCAGAATTGGAATGGGAAGGAGTTGGATATCAAGTCTCATGGTATAGGAAGGGGCTCAGAATTGGAATGGGAAGGAGTTGGATATCACATCTCATGCTAAAGGGAGGGTCTCAGGTTTGGAAGGGGAAGGATTTGGATATCACATATCATGTTATAGGAAGGATCTCAGGTTTGGTATTAGAAGCATTGAGATATCACATCTCATGCTATCGGAAGGATCTCAGGTTTGGTATTAGAAGCATTGAGATATCACATCTCATGCTATCAGAAGGGTCTCAGGATTGGAAGGGGAAGGATTTGGATATCACATCTCATGTTATCGGAAGGATCTCAGGTTTGGTATTAGAAGTATTGAGATATCACAACTCATGCTATAGGAAGGGTCTCAGGATTGAAATGGGAGGGAGTTGGATATCACATCTCATGCTAAAGGAAGGGTCTCAGGTTTGGTAGAAGCATTGAGATATCACATCTCATGCTATAGGAAGGGTCTCAGGATTGGAATGGGAAGGAGTTGGATGTCACATCTCATGCTATAGGAAGGGTCTCAGGTTTGGTATAAGCATTGAGATATCACATGTCATGCTATAGGAAGGGTCTCAGGATTGGAATGGGAAGGAGTTGTATATGACATCTCATGCCGTAGGAAGGGTCTCAGGTTTGGTATAAGCATTGAGATATCACATCTCATGCTATAGGAAGGGTCTCAGGATTGGAATGGGAAGGAGTTGGATATCACATCTCATGCTATAGGAAGGGTCTCAGGTTTGGTATAAGCATTGAGATATCACATCTCATGCTATAGGAAGGGTCTCAGGATTGGAATGGGAAGGAGTTGTATATGACATCTCATGCCGTAGGAAGGGTCTCAGGTTTGATATAAGCATTGAGATATCACATCTCTGCTATCGGAAGGGTCTCAGGATTGGAATGGGAAGGAGTTGGATATCCCATCTCATGTTATAGGAAGAGTCTCAGGTTTGGTATTAGAAGCATTGAGATATCACATCTCATGCTATAGGAAGTGTCTCAGGATTGGAATGGGAAGGACTTGGATATCACATCTCATGCTATAGGGAGGCTCTCAAGTTTGATATTAGAAGCATTGAGATATCACATCTCTTGCTATAGGAAGGGTCTCAGGATTGGAATGGGAAGGAGTTGGATATCACATCTCATGCTATAGGAAGGGTCTCAGGTTTGGTATAAGCAGTGAGATATCACATCTCATGCTATAGGAAGTGTCTCAGGATTGGAATGGGAAGGAGTTGGATATCACATCTCATGTTATAGGAAGGATCTCAGGTTTGGTATAAGAATTGAGATATCACATCTCTGCTATCGGAAGGGTCTCAGGATTAGAATGGGAAGGAGTTGGATATTCCAATCTCATGTTATAGGAAGGGTCTCAGGTTTGGTATTAGAAGCATTGAGATATCACATCTCATGCTATAGGAAGGGTCTCAGGATTGGAATGGGAAGGACTTGGATATCACATCTCATGCTATAGGGAGGGTCTCAAGTTTGATATTAGAAGCATTGAGATATCACATCTCATGATATCGGAAGGGTCTCAGGATTGGAATGGGAAGGAGTTGGATATCACATCTCATGATAAAGGAAGGGTCTAAGGTTTGGAAGGGGAAGGATTTGGATATCACATCTCATGTTATAGGACGGGTCTCAGGTTTGGTATTAGAAGCATTGAGATATCAAGTCTCATGGTATAGGAAGGGGCTCAGAATTGGAATGGGAAGGAGTTGGATATCACATCTCAAGCTATAGGAAGGGTCTCAGGATTGGAATGGGAAGGACTTGGATATCACATCTCATGCTATAGGGAGTGTCTCAAGTTTGATATTAGAAGCATTGAGATATCACATCTCATGATATCGGAAGGGTCTCAGGATTGGAATGGGAAGGAGTTGGATATCACATCTCATGATAAAGGAAGGGTCTAAGGTTTGGAAGGGGAAGGATTTGGATATCACATCTCATGTTATAGGACGGGTCTCAGGTTTGGTATTAGAAGCATTGAGATATCAAGTCTCATGGTATAGGAAGGGGCTAAGAATTGGAATGGGAAGGAGTTGGATATCAAGTCTCATGGTATAGGAAGGGGCTCAGAATTGGAATGGGAAGGAGTTGGATATCACATCTCATGCTAAAGGGAGGGTCTCAGGTTTGGAAGGGGAAGGATTTGGATATAACATCTCATGTTATAGGAAGGATCTCAGGTTTGGTATTAGAAGCATTGAGATATCACATCTCAAGCTATCGGAAGGATCTCAGGTTTGGTATTAGAAGCATTGAGATATCACATCTCATGCTATCAGAAGGGTCTCAGGATTGGAAGGGGAAGGATTTGGATATCACATCTCATGTTATCGGAAGGATCTCAGGTTTGGTATTAGAAGTATTGAGATATCACATCTCATGCTATAGGAAGGGTCTCAGGATTGGAATGGGAAGGAGTTGGATATCACATCTCATGCTAAAGGAAGGGTCTCAGGTTTGGTAGAAGCATTGAGATATCACATCTCATGCTATAGGAAGGGTCTCAGGATTGGAATGGGAAGGACTTAGATATCACATATCATGCTATAGGGAGGGTCTCAGTTTTGATATTAGAAGCATTGAGATATCACATCTCATGCTATTCGAAGTGTCTCAGGATTGGAATGGGAAGGAGCTGGATTTCACATCTCATGCTAAAGGAAGGGTCTCAGGTTTGGAATGGGAAGGAGTTGGATATCACATCTCATGTTATAGGAAGGGTCTCAGGTTTGGTATAAGCATTGAGATATCACATCTCTGCTATCGGAAGTGTCTCAGGATTGGAATGGGAAGGAGTTGGATATCCCATCTCATGTTATAGGACGGGTCTCAGGTTTGTTATTAGAATCATTGAGATATCATGTTGCATGCTGTAGGAAGGGTCTAAGGATTGGAATGGGAAGGACTTGGATATCACATCTCATGCTATAGGAAGGGTCTCAGGATTGGAATGGGAAGGAGTTGTATATGACATCTCATGCCGTAGGAAGGGTCTCAGGTTTGATATAAGCATTGAGATATCACATCTCTGCTATCGGAAGGGTCTCAGGATTGGAATGGGAAGGAGTTGGATATCCCATCTCATGTTATAGGAAGAGTCTCAGGTTTGGTATTAGAAGCATTGAGATATCACATCTCATGCTATAGGAAGTGTCTCAGGATTGGAATGGGAAGGACTTGGATATCACATCTCATGCTATAGGGAGGCTCTCAAGTTTGATATTAGAAGCATTGAGATATCACATCTCTTGCTATAGGAAGGGTCTCAGGATTGGAATGGGAAGGAGTTGGATATCACATCTCATGCTATAGGAAGGGTCTCAGGTTTGGTATAAGCAGTGAGATATCACATCTCATGCTATAGGAAGTGTCTCAGGATTGGAATGGGAAGGAGTTGGATATCACATCTCATGTTATAGGAAGGATCTCAGGTTTGGTATAAGAATTGAGATATCACATCTCTGCTATCGGAAGGGTCTCAGGATTAGAATGGGAAGGAGTTGGATATTCCAATCTCATGTTATAGGAAGGGTCTCAGGATTGGAATGGGAAGGACTTGGATATCACATCACATGCTATAGGGAGGGTCTCAAGTTTGATATTAGAAGCATTGAGATATCACATCTCATGATATCGGAAGGGTCTCAGGATTGGAATGGGAAGGAGTTGGATATCACATCTCATGATAAAGGAAGGGTCTAAGGTTTGGAAGGGGAAGGATTTGGATATCACATCTCATGTTATAGGACGGGTCTCAGGTTTGGTATTAGAAGCATTGAGATATCAAGTCTCATGGTATAGGAAGGGGCTCAGAATTGGAATGGGAAGGAGTTGGATATCACATCTCAAGCAATAGGAAGGGTCTCAGGATTGTAATGGGAAGGACTTGGATATCACATCTCATGCTATAGGGAGTGTCTCAAGTTTGATATTAGAAGCATTGAGATATCACATCTCATGATATCGGAAGGGTCTCAGGATTGGAATGGGAAGGAGTTGGATATCACATCTCATGATAAAGGAAGGGTCTAAGGTTTGGAAGGGGAAGGATTTGGATATCACATCTCATGTTATAGGACGGGTCTCAGGTTTGGTATTAGAAGCATTGAGATATCACATCTCAAGCTATCGGAAGGATCTCAGGTTTGGTATTAGAAGCATTGAGATATCACATCTCATGCTATCAGAAGAGTCTCAGGATTGGAAGGGGAAGGATTTGGATATCACATCTCATGTTATCGGAAGGATCTCAGGTTTGGTATTAGAAGTATTGAGATATCACATCTCATGCTATAGGAAGGGTCTCAGGATTGGAATGGGAAGGAGTTGGATATCACATCTCATGCTAAAGGAAGGGTCTCAGGTTTGGTAGAAGCATTGAGATATCACATCTCATGCTATAGGAAGGGTCTCAGGATTGGAATGGGAAGGACTTAGATATCACATATCATGCTATAGGGAGGGTCTCAGTTTTGATATTAGAAGCATTGAGATATCACATCTCATGCTATTCGAAGTGTCTCAGGATTGGAATGGGAAGGAGCTGGATTTCACATCTCATGCTAAAGGAAGGGTCTCAGGTTTGGAATGGGAAGGAGTTGGATATCACATCTCATGTTATAGGAAGGGTCTCAGGTTTGGTATAAGCATTGAGATATCACATCTCTGCTATCGGAAGTGTCTCAGGATTGGAATGGGAAGGAGTTGGATATCCCGTCTCATGTTATAGGATGGGTCTCAGGTTTGTTATTAGAATCATTTAGATATCATATTGCATGCTGTAGGAAGGGTCTAAGGATTGGAATGGGAAGGACTTGGATATCACATCTCATGCTATAGATAGGCTCTCAGGTTTAGAAAGGGAAGGAGTTGGATATCACATTTCATGTTAGAGGAAGGATCTCAGGTTCGGTATTAGAGGCATTGAGATATCACATCTCATGCTATAGGAAGGGTCTCAGGATTGGAATGGGAAGGAGTTGGGTATCACATCTCATGCTATAGGAAGGGTCTCAGGTTTGGTATAAGCATTGAGATTTCACATCTCATGCTATAGGAAGGGTCTCAGGATTAGAATGGGAAGGAGTTGGATATCACATCTCATGTTATAGGAAGGATCTCAGGTTTGGTATAAGCATTGAGATATCACATCTCTGCTATCGGAAGGGTCTCGGGATTGGAATGGGAAGGAGTTGGATATCCCATCTCATGTTATAGGAAGAGTCTCAGGTTTGGTATTAGAAGCATTGAGATATCACATCTCATGCTATAGGAAGTGTCTCAGGATTGGAATGGGAAGGACTTGGATATCACTACTCATGCTATAGGGAGGGTCTCAAGTTTGATATTAGAAGCATTGAGTTATCACATCTCATGCTATAGGAAGGGTCTCAGGATTGGAATGGGAAGGAGTTGGATATCACATCTCATGCTATAGGAAGGGTCTCACGTTTGGTATAAGCAGTGAGATATCACATCTCATGCTATAGGAAGGGTCTCAGGATTGGAATGGGAAGGAGTTGGATATCACATCTCATGTTATAGGAAGGATATCAGGTTTGGTATAAGCATTGAGATATCACATCTCTGCTATCGGAAGGGTCTCAGGATTGGAATGGGAAGGAGTTGGATATTCCCATCTCATGTTATAGGAATTGTCTCAGGTTTGGTATTAGAAGCATTGAGATATCACATCTCATGCTGTATGAAGGGTCTCAGGATTGGAATGGGAAGGAGTTGGATATCACATCTCATGCTAAAGGGAGGGTCTCAGGTTTGGAAGGGGAAGGATTTGGATATCACATCTCATGTTATAGGAAGGATCACAGGTTTGGTATTAGAAGCATTGAGATATCACATCTCATGCTATCGGAAGGGTCTCAGGATTGGAATGGGAAGGAGTTGGATATCACATCTCATGCTATAGGAAGGGTCTCAGGTTTGGAAGGGGAAGGATTTGGATATCACATCTCATGTTATAGGAAGGATCACAGGTTTGGTATTAGAAGCATTGAGATATCACATCTCATGCTATAAGAAGTGTCTCAGGATTGGAATGGGAAGGACTTGGATATCACATCTCATGCTATAGGGAGGCTCTCAAGTTTGATATTAGAAGCATTGAGATATCACATCTCATGCTATAGGAAGGGTCTCAGGATTGGAATGGGAAGGAGTTGGATATCACATCTCATGCTATAGGAAGGGTCTCAGGTTTGGTATAAGCAGTGAGATATCACATCTCATGCTATAGGAAGTGTCTCAGGATTGGAATGGGAAGGAGTTGGATATCACATCTCATGTTATAGGAAGGATCTCAGGTTTGGTATAAGAATTGAGATATCACATCTCTGCTATCGGAAGGGTCTCAGGATTGGAATTTGAAGGAGTTGGATATTCCAATCTCATGTTATAGGAAGGGTCTCAGGTTTGGTATTAGAAGCATTGAGATATCACATCTCATGCTATAGGAAGGGTCTCAGGATTGGAATGGAAATGACTTGGATATCACATCTCATGCTATAGGGAGGGTCTCAAGTTTGATATTAGAAGCATTGAGATATCACATCTCATGATATCGGAAGGGTCTCAGGATTGGAATGGGAAGGAGTTGGATATCACATCTCATCATAAAGGAAGGGTCTAAGGTTTGGAAGGGGAAGGATTTGGATATCACATCTCATGTTATAGGACGGGTCTCAGGTTTGGTATTAGAAGCATTGAGATATCAAGTCTCATGGTATAGGAAGGGGCTCAGAATTGGAATGGGAAGGAGTTGGATATCAAGTCTCATGGTATAGGAAGGGGCTCAGAATTGGAATGGGAAGGAGTTGGATATCACATCTCATGCTAAAGGGAGGGTCTCAGGTTTGGAAGGGGAAGGATTTGGATATCACATCTCATGTTATAGGAAGGATCTCAGGTTTGGTATTAGAAGCATTGAGATATCACATCTCATGCTATCGGAAGGATCTCAGGTTTGGTATTAGAAGCATTGAGATATCACATCTCATGCTATCAGAAGGGTCTCAGGATTGGAAGGGGAAGGATTTGGATATCACATCTCATGTTATCGGAAGGATCTCAGGTTTGGTATTAGAAGTATTGAGATATCACAACTCATGCTATAGGAAGGGTCTCAGGATTGGAATGGGAGGGAGTTGGATATCACATCTCATGCTAAAGGAAGGGTCTCAGGTTTGGTAGAAGCATTGAGATATCACATCTCATGCTATAGGAAGGGTCTCAGGATTGGAATGGGAAGGAGTTGGATATCACATCTCATGCTATAGGAAGGGTCTCAGGTTTGGTATAAGCATTGAGATATCACATGTCATGCTATAGGAAGGGTCTCAGGATTGGAATGGGAAGGAGTTGTATATGACATCTCATGCCGTAGGAAGGGTCTCAGGTTTGGTATAAGCATTGAGATATCACATCTCATGCTATAGGAAGGGTCTCAGGATTGGAATGGGAAGGAGTTGGATATCACATCTCATGCTATAGGAAGGGTCTCAGGTTTGGTATAAGCATTGAGATATCACATCTCATGCTATAGGAAGGGTCTCAGGATTGGAATGGGAAGGAGTTGTATATGACATCTCATGCCGTAGGAAGGGTCTCAGGTTTGATATAAGCATTGAGATATCACATCTCTGCTATCGGAAGGGTCTCCGGATTGGAATGGGAAGGAGTTGGATATCCCATCTCATGTTATAGGAAGAGTCTCAGGTTTGGTATTAGAAGCATTGAGATATCACATCTCATGCTATAGGAAGTGTCTCAGGATTGGAATGGGAAGGACTTGGATATCACATCTCATGCTATAGGGAGGCTCTCAAGTTTGATATTAGAAGCATTGAGATATCACATCTCTTGCTATAGGAAGGGTCTCAGGATTGGAATGGGAAGGAGTTGGATATCACATCTCATGCTATAGGAAGGGTCTCAGGTTTGGTATAAGCAGTGAGATATCACATCTCATGCTATAGGAAGTGTCTCAGGATTGGAATGGGAAGGAGTTGGATATCACATCTCATGTTATAGGAAGGATCTCAGGTTTGGTATAAGAATTGAGATATCACATCTCTGCTATCGGAAGGGTCTCAGGATTAGAATGGGAAGGAGTTGGATATTCCAATCTCATGTTATAGGAAGGGTCTCAGGTTTGGTATTAAAAGCATTGAGATATCACATCTCATGCTATAGGAAGGGTCTCAGGATTGGAATGGGAAGGACTTGGATATCACATCTCATGCTATAGGGAGGGTCTCAAGTTTGATATTAGAAGCATTGAGATATCACATCTCATGATATCGGAAGGGTCTCAGGATTGGAATGGGAAGGAGTTGGATATCACATCTCATGATAAAGGAAGGGTCTAAGGTTTGGAAGGGGAAGGATTTGGATATCACATCTCATGTTATAGGACGGGTCTCAGGTTTGGTATTAGAAGCATTGAGATATCAAGTCTCATGGTATAGGAAGGGGCTCAGAATTGGAATGGGAAGGAGTTTGATATCACATCTCAAGCTATAGGAAGGGTCTCAGGATTGGAATGGGAAGGACTTGGATATCACATCTCATGCTATAGGGAGTGTCTCAAGTTTGATATTAGAAGCATTGAGATATCACATCTCATGATATCGGAAGGGTCTCAGGATTGGAATGGGAAGGAGTTGGATATCACATCTCATGATAAAGGAAGGGTCTAAGGTTTGGAAGGGGAAGGATTTGGATATCACATCTCATGTTATAGGACGGGTCTCAGGTTTGGTATTAGAAGCATTGAGATATCAAGTCTCATGGTATAGGAAGGGGCTAAGAATTGGAATGGGAAGGAGTTGGATATCAAGTCTCATGGTATAGGAAGGGGCTCAGAATTGGAATGGGAAGGAGTTGGATATCACATCTCATGCTAAAGGGAGGGTCTCAGGTTTGGAAGGGGAAGGATTTGGATATAACATCTCATGTTATAGGAAGGATCTCAGGTTTGGTATTAGAAGCATTGAGATATCACATCTCAAGCTATCGGAAGGATCTCAGGTTTGGTATTAGAAGCATTGAGATATCACATCTCATGCTATCAGAAGGGTCTCAGGATTGGAAGGGGAAGGATTTGGATATCACATCTCATGTTATCGGAAGGATCTCAGGTTTGGTATTAGAAGTATTGAGATATCACATCTCATGCTATAGGAAGGGTCTCAGGATTGGAATGGGAAGGAGTTGGATATCACATCTCATGCTAAAGGAAGGGTCTCAGGTTTGGTAGAAGCATTGAGATATCACATCTCATGCTATCAGAAGGGTCTCAGGATTGGAAGGGGAAGGATTTGGATATCACATCTCATGTTATCGGAAGGATCTCAGGTTTGGTATTAGAAGTATTGAGATATCACATCTCATGCTATAGGAAGGGTCTCAGGATTGGAATGGGAAGGAGTTGGATATCACATCTCATGCTAAAGGAAGGGTCTCAGGTTTGGTAGAAGCATTGAGATATCACATCTCATGCTATAGGAAGGGTCTCAGGATTGGAATGGGAAGGACTTAGATATCACATATCATGCTATAGGGAGGGTCTCAGTTTTGATATTAGAAGCATTGAGATATCACATCTCATGCTATTCGAAGTGTCTCAGGATTGGAATGGGAAGGAGCTGGATATCACATCTCATGCTAAAGGAAGGGTCTCAGGTTTGGAATGGGAAGGAGTTGGATGTCACATCTCATGTTATAGGAAGGGTCTCAGGTTTGGTATAAGCATTGAGATATCACATCTCTGCTATCGGAAGTGTCTCAGGATTGGAATGGGAAGGAGTTGGATATCCCATCTCATGTTATAGGACGGGTCTCAGGTTTGTTATTAGAATCATTGAGATATCATATTGCATGCTGTAGGAAGGGTCTAAGGATTGGAATGGGAAGGACTTGGATATCACATCTCATGCTATAGATAGGCTCTCAGGTTTGGAAAGGGAAGGAGTTGGATATCACATTTCATGTTAGAGGAAGGATCTCAGGTTCGGTATTAGAGGCATTGAGATATCACATCTCATGCTATAGGAAGGGTCTCAGGATTGGAATGGGAAGGAGTTGGGTATCACATCTCATGCTATAGGAAGGGTCTCAGGTTTGGTATAAGCATTGAGATTTCACATCTCATGCTATAGGAAGGGTCTCAGGATTGGAATGGGAAGGAGTTGGATATCACATCTCATGTTATAGGAAGGATCTCAGGTTTGGTATAAGCATTGAGATATCACATCTCTGCTATCGGAAGGGTCTCGGGATTGGAATGGGAAGGAGTTGGATATCCCATCTCATGTTATAGGAAGAGTCTCAGGTTTGGTATTAGAAGCATTGAGATATCACATCTCATGCTATAGGAAGTGTCTCAGGATTGGAATGGGAAGGACTTGGAATCACTACTCATGCTATAGGGAGGGTCTCAAGTTTGATATTAGAAGCATTGAGATATCACATCTCATGCTATAGGAAGGGTCTCAGGATTGGAATGGGAAGGAGTTGGATATCACATCTCATGCTATAGGAAGGGTCTCACGTTTGGTATAAGCAGTGAGATATCACATCTCATGCTATAGGAAGGGTCTCAGGATTGGAATGGGAAGGAGTTGGATATCACATCTCATGCTAAAGGGAGGGTCTCAGGTTTGGAAGGGGAAGGATTTGGATATCACATCTCATGTTATAGGAAGGATCACAGGTTTGGTATTAGAAGCATTGAGATATCACATCTCATGCTATCGGAAGGGTCTCAGGATTGGAATGGGAAGGAGTTGGATATCACATCTCATGCTATAGGAAGGGTCTCAGGTTTGGAACGGGAAGGAGTTGGATATCACATCTCATGTTATAGGAAGGATCTCAGGTTTGGTATAAGCATTGAGATATCACATCTCTGCTATCGGAGGTGTCTCAGGATTGGGATGGGAAGGAGTTGGATATTACATCTCATGCTATAGGAAGGGTATCAGGTATGGAACGGGAAGGAGTTGGATATCCCATTTCATGTTATAGGACGGGTCTCAGGTTTGGTATTAGAAGCATTGAGATATCACATCGCATGCTGTATTAAGGATCTCAGGTTTGGAATGGGAAGGAATTGGATATCACATCTCATGTCATAGGAAGTATCTCAGGTTTGGTATTAGAAGCATTGAGATATCACATCTCATGCTATAGGAATGGTCTCAGGATTGGAATGGGTAGGAGTTGGATATTATATTCTTGCTATAGGAAGGGTCTCATGTTTGGAATGGGAAGGAGTTGGATATCACATATGCTATAGGAAGGGTCTCAGGTTTGGAACGGGAAGGAGTTGGATATCACATCTCATGTTATAGGAAGGGTCTCAGGTTTGGTATAAGCATTGAGATATCACATCTCTGCTATCGGAGGTGGCTCAGGATTGGAATGGGAAGGAGTTGGATATCCCATCTCATGTTATAGGACGGGTCTCTGGTTTGGTATTAGAATCATTGAGATATCACATCGCATGCTGTAGGAAGGGTCTAAGGATTGGAATGGGATGGACTTGGATATCACATCTCATGCTATAGGTAGGCTCTCAGGTTTGGTATAAGCATTGAGATATCACATCTCATGCTATAGGAAGGGTCTCGGGATTGGAATGGGAAGGATTTGGATATCACATCTCATGCTATAGGAAGGGTCTCAGGTTTGGTATAAGCATGGAGATATCACTTCTCATGCTATAGGAAGTGTCTCAGGATTGGAATGGGAAGGAGTTGGATATCACATCTCATGTTATAGGAAGGATCTCAGGTTTGGTATTAGAAGCATTGAGACATCACATCTCATGCTATAGGAAGGGTCTCAGGATTGGAATGGGAAGGAGTTGGATATCACATCTCATGCTAAAGGGAGGGTCTCAGGTTTGGAAGGGGAAGGATTTGGATATTACATCTTGTGTTATAGGAATGATCTCAAATTTGGTATTAGAAGCATTGAGATATCACATCTCATGCTATCGGAAGGATCTCAGGATTGGATTGGGAAGGAGTTCGATATCACATCTCATGCTATAGGAAGGGTCTCAGGATTGGAATGGGAAGGAGTTTTATATGACATCTCATGCCATAGGAAGGATCTCAGTTTTGGTTTTAGAAGCATTGAGACATCACATCTCATGTTATAGGAAGGGTCTCAGGATTGGAATGGGAAGGAGTTGGATATCACATCTCATGCTATAGGAAGGGACTCAGGTTTGGTATAAGCATTGAGATATCACATCTCATGCTATAGGAAGGGTCTCAGGATTGGAATGGGAAGGAGTTGTATATGACATCTCATGCCACAGGAAGGGTCTCAGGTTTGGTATAAGCATTGAGATATCACATCTCTGCTATCGGAAGGGTCTCAGGATTGCAATGGGAAGGAGTTGGATATCCCATCTTATGTTATAGGAAGGGTCTCAGGTTTGGTATTAGAAGCATTGAGATATCACATCTCATGCTATAGGAAGGGTCTCAGGATTGGAATGGGAAGGACTTGGATATCACATCTCATGCTATAGGGAGGGTCTCACGTTTGGAAAGGGAAGGAGTTGGATATCACATTTCATGTTAGAGGTAGGATCTCAGGTTTGTTATTAGAGGCATTGAGATATCACATCTCATGCTATCAGAAGGGTCTCAGGATTGGAATGGGAAGGAGTTGGATATCACATCTCATGCTAAAGGGAGGGTCTCAGGAATGGAAGGGGAAGGATTTGGATATCACATCTCATGTTATAGGAAGGATCTCAGGTTTGGTATTAGAAGCATTGAGATATCACATCTCATGCTATCGGAAGGATCTCAGGTTTGGTATTAGAGGCATTGATATATCACATCTCATGCTAAAGGGAGGGTCTCGGGTTTGGAAGGGAAAGGATTTGAATATCACATCTCTTGTTATAGGAAGGATCACAGGTTTGGTATTAGAAGCATTGAGATATCACATCTCATGCTATCGGAAGGGTCTCAGGATTGGAATGGGAAGGAGTTGGATATCACATCTCATGCTATAGGAAGGGTCTCAGGTTTGGAACGGGAAGGAGTTGGATATCACATCTCATGTTATAGGAAGAGTCTCAGGTTTGGTATAAGCATTGAGATATCACATCTCTGCTATCGGAGGTGTCTCAGGATTGGGATGGGAAGGAATTGGATATCACATCTCATGCTATAGGAAGGGTATCAGTTTTGGAACATGAAGGATTTGGATATCACATACCTGCACGCGCTGGTGCCAACGGGCAAAAGGAGAAGCTCTTTGAAGGAAGTCAGGCAGTTCAGTTTAGTGCACGAAAGAAGAAGAACAAGTTCCGCGACTCAAGCGCAGCCTCCACAGTGGGCAGAAGCAGAGTGCGAGTACGGACAAGGGTGCTGTTTTACACAGCGGGGAAAAGCAATGGGCTCCTGCAGGAGGGCGACCAGATCCTAGCTATGCTACTCACCGGTCCCCGATGCAAGCAGACCCAGGCTTCTCCGCGTCAGTTTCAGCAGCTGGCAGGTTCAGAAGAGCAGGGAACGCCTCGTCGTCGTGTAGAGCAAAAAGACGTCCCAATCGAAGAAACCTGCACAGTTTGTTGCCGCAGCAGGGCAACGGAGCGGCCGTGTGTATCTGAGCCAAATGTCTCAATGCTTCTAATACCAAACCTGAGATCCTTCCGATAGCTTGAGATGTGATATCTCAATGCTTCTAATACCAAACCTGTGATCCTTCCTATAACAAGAGATGTGATATCCAAATCCTTTCCCTTCCAAACCCGAGACCCTCCCTTTAGCATGAGATGTGATATCTCAATGCCTCTAATACCAAACCTGAGATCCTTCCGATAGCATGAGATGTGATATCTCAATGCTTCTAATACCAAACCTGAGATCCTTCCTATAACATGAGATGTGATATCCAAATCCTTCCCCTTCCATTCCTGAGACCCTCCCTTTAGCATGAGATGTGATATCCAACTCCTTCCCATTCCAATCCTGAGACCCTTCTGATAGCATGAGATGTGATATCTCAATGCCTCTAATAACAAACCTGAGATCCTACCTCTAACATGAAATGTGATATCCAACTCCTTCCCTTTCCAAACGTGAGACCCTCCCTATAGCATGAGATGTGATATCCAAGTCCTTCCCATTCCAATCCTGAGACCCTTCCTATAGCATGAGATGTGATATCTCAATGCTTCTAATACCAAACCTGAGACCCTTCCTATAACATAAGATGGGATATCCAACTCCTTCCCATTGCAATCCTGAGACCCTTCCGATAGCAGAGATGTGATATCTCAATGCTTATACCAAACCTGAGACCCTTCCTGTGGCATGAGATGTCATATACAACTCCTTCCCATTCCAATCCTGAGACCCTTCCTATAGCATGAGATGTGATATCTCAATGCTTATACCAAACCTGAGACCCTTCCTATAGCATGAGATGTGATATCCAACTCCTTCCCATTCCAATCCTGAGACCCTTCCTATAACATGAGATGTGATGTCTCAATGCTTCTAAAACCAAAACTGAGATCCTTCCTATGGCATGAGATGTCATATAAAACTCCTTCCCATTCCAATCCTGAGACCCTTCCTATAGCATGAGATGTGATATCGAACTCCTTCCCATTCCAATCCTGAGATCCTTCCGATAGCATGAGATGTGATATCTCAATGTTTCTAATACCAAACCTGAGATCATTCCTATAACACAAGATGTAATATCCAAATCCTTCCCCTTCCAAACCTGAGATCCTCCCTTTAGCATGAGATGTGATATCCAACTCCTTCCCATTCCAATCCTGAGACCCTTCCTATAGCATGAGATGTGATGTCTCAATGCTTCTAATACCAAACCTGAGATCCTTCCTATAACATGAGATGTGATATCCAACTCCTTCCCATTCCAATCCTGAGACACTTCCTATAGCATGAGAAGTAATATCTCCATGCTTATACCAAACCTGAGACCCTTCCTATAGCATGAGATGTGATATCCAAATCCTTCCCATTCCAATCCCAAGACCCTTCCTATAGCATGAGATGTGATATCTCAATGCTTATACCAAACCTGAGAGCCTACCTATAGCATGAGATGTGATATCCAAGTCCATCCCATTCCAATCCTTAGACCCTTCCTACAGCATGCGATGTGATATCTCAATGATTCTAATACCAAACCAGAGACCCGTCCTATAACATGAGATGGGATATCCAACTCCTTCCCATTCCAATCCTGAGCCACCTCCGATAGCAGAGATGTGATATCTCAATGCTTATACCAAACCTGAGACCCTTCCTATAACATGAGATGTGATATCCAACTCCTTCCCGTTCCAAACCTGAGACCCTTCCTATAGCATATGTGATATCCAACTCCTTCCCATTCCAAACATGAGACCCTTCCTATAGCAAGAATGTAATATCCAACTCCTACCCATTCCAATCCTGAGACCATTCCTATAGCATGAGATGTGATATCTCAATGCTTCTAATACCAAACCTGAGATACTTCCTATGACATGAGATGTGATATCCAATTCCTTCCCATTCCAAACCTGAGATCCTTCCTACAGCATGCGATGTGATATCTCAATGCTTCTAATACCAAACCTGAGACCCGTCCTATAACATGAGATGGGATATCCAACTCCTTCCCGTTCCATACATGATACCCTTCCTATAGCATGAGATGTAATATCCAACTCCTTCCCATCCCAATCCTGAGACACCTCCGATAGCAGAGATGTGTTATCTCAATGCTTATACCAAACCTGAGACTCTTCCTATAACATGAGATGTGATATCCAACTCCTTCCCGTTCCAAACCTGAGACCCTTCCTATAGCATGAGATGTGAAAACCAACTCCTTCCCATTCCAATCCTGAGACCCTTCCGATAGCATGAGATGTGATATCTCAATGCTTCTAATACCAAACCTGTGATCCTTCCTATAACATGAGATGTGATATCCAAATCCTTCCCCTTCCAAACCTGAGACCCTCCCTTTAGCATGAGATGTGATATCCAACTCCTTCCCATTCCAATCCTGAGACCCTTCCTATAGCATGAGATGTGATATCTCACTGCTTATACCAAACGTGAGACCCTTCCTATAGCATGAGATGTGATATCCAACTCCTTCCCATTCCAATCCTGAGACCCTTCCTATAGCATGAGATGTGATATCTCAATGCTTCTAATATCAAACTTGAGACCCTCCCTATAGCATGAGTAGTGATTCCAAGTCCTTCCCATTCCAATCCTGAGACACTTCCTATAGCATGAGATGTGATATCTCAATGCTTCTAATACCAAACCTGAGACTCTTCCTATAACATGAGATGGGATATCCAACTCCTTCCCATTCCAATCCCGAGACCCTTCCGATAGCAGAGATGTGATATCTCAATGCTTATACCAAACCTGAGATACTTCCTATAACATGAGATGTGATATCCAACTCCTTCCCATTCCAATCCTGAGACCCTTCCTATAGCATGAGATGTGAAATCTCAATGCTTATACCAAACCTGAGACCCTTCCTATAGCATGAGATGTGATACCCAACTCCTTCCCATTCCAATCCTGAGACCCCTCCTATAGCATGAGATGTGATATCTCAATGCCTCTAATACCGAACCTGAGATCCTTCCTCTAACATGAAATGTGATATCCAACTCCTTCCCTTTCCAAACCTGAGAGCCTATCTATAGCATGAGATGTGATATCCAAGTCCTTCCCATTCCAATCCTTAGACCCTTCCTACAGCATGCAATATGATATCTCAATGATTCTAATAACAAACCTGAGACCCGTCCTATAACATGAGATGGGATATCCAACTCCTTCCCATTCCAATCCTGAGACACTTCCGATAGCAGAGATGTGATATCTCAATGCTTATACCAAACCTGAGACCCTTCCTATAACATGAGATGTGATATCCAACTCCTTCCCATTCCAAACCTGAGACCCTTCCTTTAGCATGAGATGTGATATCCAGCTCCTTCCCATTCCAATCCTGAGACACTTCGAATAGCATGAGATGTGATATCTCAATGCTTCTAATATCAAAACTGAGACCCTCCCTATAGCATGATATGTGATATCTAAGTCCTTCCCATTCCAATCCTGAGACCCTTCCTATAGCATGAGATGTGATATCTCAATGCTTCTACCAAACCTGAGACCCTTCCTTTAGCATGAGATGTGATATCCAACTCCTTCCCATTCCAATCCTGAGACCCTTCCTATAGCATGAGATGTGATATCTCAATACTTCTAATACCAAACCTGAGATCCTTCCGATAACATGAGATGTGATATCCAAATCCTTCCCCTTCCAATCCTGAGACCCTTCTGATAGCATGAGATGTGATATCTCAATGCTTCTAATACCAAACCTGAGATCCTTCCGATAGCTTGAGATGTGATATCTCAATGCTTCTAATACCAAACCTGAGATCCTTCCTATAACATGAGATGTTATATCCAAATCCTTCCCCTTCCAAACCTGAGACCCTCCCTTTAGCATGAGATGTGATATCCAACTCCTTCCCATTCCAATTCTGAGCCCCTTCCTATACCATGAGACTTGATATCCAACTCCTTCCCATTCCAATTCTTAGCCCCTTCCTATACCATGAGACTTGATATCTCAATGCTTCTAATACCAAACCTGAGACCCGTCCTATAACATGAGATGTGATATCCAAATCCTTCCCCTTCCAAACCTTAGACCCTTCCTTTATCATGAGATGTGATATCCAACTCCTTCCCATTCCAATCCTGAGACCCTTCCGATATCATGAGATGTGATATCTCAATGCTTCTAATATCAAACTTGAGACACTCCCTATAGCATGAGATGTGATATCCAAGTCCTTCCCATTCCAATCCTGAGACCCTTCCTATAGCTTGAGATGTGATATCCAACTCCTTCCCATTCCAATTCTGAGCCCCTTCCTATACCATGAGACTTGATATCTCAATGCTTCTAATACCAAACCTGAGACCCGTCCTATAACATGAGATGTGATATCCAAATCCTTCCCCTTCCAAACCTTAGACCCTTCCTTTATCATGAGATGTGATATCCAACTCCTTCCCATTCCAATCCTGAGACCCTTCCGATATCATGAGATGTGATATCTCAATGCTTCTAATATCAAACTTGAGACCCTCCCTATAGCATGAGATGTGATATCCAAGTCCTTCCCATTCCAATCCTGAGACCCTTCCTATAGCATGAGATGTGATATCTCAATGCTTCTAATACCAAACCTAAGACCCTTCCTATAACATGAGATTGGAATATCCAACTCCTTCCCATTCTAATCCTGAGACCCTTCCGATAGCAGAGATGTGATATCTCAATTCTTATACCAAACCTGAGATCCTTCCTATAACATGAGATGTGATATCCAACTCCTTCCCATTCCAATCCTGAGACACTTCCTATAGCATGAGATGTGATATCTCACTGCTTATACCAAACCTGAGACCCTTCCTATAGCATGAGATGTGATATCCAACTCCTTCCCATTCCAATCCTGAGACCCTTCCTATAGCAAGAGATGTGATATCTCAATGCTTCTAATATCAAACTTGAGAGCCTCCCTATAGCATGAGATGTGATATCCAAGTCCTTCCCATTCCAATCCTGAGACACTTCCTATAGCATGAGATGTGATATCTCAATGCTTCTAATACCAAACCTGAGACTCTTCCTATAACATGAGATGGGATATCCAACTCCTTCCCATTCCAATCCTGAGACCCTTCCGATAGCAGAGATGTGATATCTCAATGCTTATATCAAACCTGAGACCCTTCCTACGGCATGAGATGTCATATACAACTCCTTCCCATTCCAATCCTGAGACCCTTCCTATAGCATGAGATGTGATATCTCAATGCTTATACCAAACCTGAGACCCTTCCTATAGCATGAGATGTGATATCCAACTCCTTCCCATTCCAATCCTGAGACCCTTCCTATAGCATGAGATGTGATATCTCAATGCTTATACCAAACCTGAGACCCTTCCTACGGCATGAGATGTCATATACAACTCCTTCCCATTCCAATCCTGAGACCCTTCCTATAGCATGACATGTGATATCTCAATGCTTATACCAAACCTGAGACCCTTCCTATAGCATGAGATGTGATATCCAACTCCTTCCCATTCCAATCCTGAGACCCTTCCTATAGCATGAGATGTGATATCTCAATGCTTCTACCAAACCTGAGACCCTTCCTTTAGCATGAGATGTGATATCCAACTCCCTCCCATTCCAATCCTGAGACCCTTCCTATAGCATGAGTTGTGATATCTCAATACTTCTAATACCAAACCTGAGATCCTTCCGATAACATGAGATGTGATATCCAAATCCTTCCCCTTCCAATCCTGAGACCCTTCTGATAGCATGAGATGTGATATCTCAATGCTTCTAATACCAAACCTGAGATCCTTCCGATAGCATGAGATGTGATATCTCAATGCTTCTAATACCAAACCTGAGATCCTTCCTATAACATGAGATGTGATATCCAAATCCTTCCCCTTCCAAACCTGAGACCCTCCCTTTAGCATGAGATGTGATATCCAACTCCTTCCCATTCCAATTCTGAGCCCCTTCCTATACCATGAGACTTGATATCCAACTCCTTCCCATTCCAATTCTGAGCCCCTTCCTATACCATGAGACTTGATATCTCAATGCTTCTAATACCAAACCTGAGACCCGTCCTATAACATGAGATGTGATATCCAAATCCTTCCCCTTCCAAACCTTAGATCCTTCCTTTATGATGAGATGTGATATCCAACTCCTTCCCATTCCAATCCTGAGACCCTTCCGATACCATGAGATGTGATATCTCAATGCTTCTAATATCAAACTTGAGACCCTCCCTATAGCATGAGATGTGATATCCAAGTCCTTCCCATTCCAATTCTGAGCCCCTTCCTATACCATGAGACTTGATATCCAACTCCTTCCCATTCCAATTCTGAGCCCCTTCCTATACCATGAGACTTGATATCTCAATGCTTCTAATACCAAACCTGAGACCCGTCCTATAACATGAGATGTGATATCCAAATCCTTCCCCTTCCAAACCTTAGACCCTTCCTTTATGATGAGATGTGATATCCAACTCCTTCCCATTCCAATCCTGAGACCCTTCCGATATCATGAGATGTGATATCTCAATGCTTCTAATATCAAACTTGAGACCCTCCCTATAGCATGAGATGTGATATCCAAGTCCTTCCCATTCCAATCCTGAGACCCTTCCTATAGCTTGAGATGTGACATCCAACTCCTTCCCATTCCAATTCTGATCCCCTTCCTATACCATGAGACTTGATATCTCAATGCTTCTAATATCAAACTTGAGACCCTCCCTATAGCATGAGATGTGATATACAAGTCCTTCCCATTCCAATCCTAAGACCCTTCCTATAGCATGAGATGTGATATCTCAATGCTTCTAATACCAAACCTGAGACCCTTCCTATAACATGAGATTGGAATATCCAACTCCTTCAAATTCCAATCCTGAGACCCTTCCGATAGCAGAGATGTGATATCTCAATTCTTATACCAAACCTGAGATCCTTCCTATAACATGAGATGTGATATCCAACTCCTTCCCATTCCAATCCTGAGACACTTCCTATAGCATGAGATGTGATATCTCACTGCTTATACCAAACCTGAGACCCTTCCTATAGCATGAGATGTGATATCCAACTCCTTCCCATTCCAATCCTGAGACCCTTCCTATAGCATGAGATGTGATATCTCAATGCTTCTAATATCAAACTTGAGAGCCTCCCTATAGCATGAGATGTGATATCCAAGTCCTTCCCATTCCAATCCTGAGACACTTCCTATAGCATGAGATGTGATATCTCAATGCTTCTAATACCAAACCTGTGATCCTTCCTATAACATGAGATGTGATATCCAAATCCTTCCCCTTCCAAACCTGAGACCCTTCCTATAGCATGAGATGTGATATCCAACTCCTTCCCATTCCAATCCTGAGACCCTTCCGATAGCATGAGATGTGATATCTCAATGCTTCTAATACCAAACCTGTGATCCTTCCTATAACATGAGATGTGATATCCAAATCCTTCCCCTTCCAAACCTGAGACCCTCCCTTTAGCATGAGATGTGATATCCAACTCCTTCCCATTCCAATCCTGAGACCCTTCATACAGCATGAGATATGATATCTCAATGCTTCTAATACCAAAACTGAGACCCTTCCTATAACATGAGATGGGAATATCCAACTCCTCCCCATTCCAATCCTGAGACCCTTCCGATAGCAGAGATGTGATATCTCAATGCTTATACCAAACCTGATATCCTTCCTATAACATGAGATGTGATATCCAACTCCTTCCCATTCCAATCCTGAGACCCTTCCTATAGCATGAGATGTGATATCTCACTGCTTATACCAAACGTGAGACACTTCCTATAGCATGAGATGTGATATCCAACTCCTTCCCATTCCAATCCTGAGACCCTTCCTATAGCATGAGATGTGATATCTCAATGCTTCTAATATCAAACTTGAGACCCTCCCTATAGCATGAGTAGTGATATCCAAGTCCTTCCCATTCCAATCCTGAGACACTTCCTATAGCATGAGATGTGATATCTCAATGCTTCTAATACCAAACCTGAGACTCTTCCTATAACATGAGATGGGATATCCAACTCCTTCCCATTCCAATCCCGAGACCCTTCCGATAGCAGAGATGTGATATCTCAATGCTTATACCAAACCTGAGATCCTTCCTATAACATGAGATGTGATATCCAACTCCTTCCCATTCCAATCCTGAGACCCTTCCTATAGCATGAGATGTGAAATCTCAATGCTTATACCAAACCTGAGACCCTTCCTATAGCATGAGATGTGATACCCAACTCCTTCCCATTCCAATCCTGAGACCCTTCCTATAGCATGAGATGTGATATCTCAATGCCTCTAATACCGAACCTGAGATCCTTCCTCTAACATGAAATGTGATATCCAACTCCTTCCCTTTCCAAACCTAAGAGCCTATCTATAGCATGAGATGTGATATCCAAGTCCTTCCCATTCCAATCCTTAGACCCTTCCTACAGCATGCAATATGATATCTCAATGATTCTAATAACAAACCTGAGACCCGTCCTATAACATGAGATGGGATATCCAACTCCTTCCCATTCCAATCCTGAGACACTTCCGATAGCAGAGATGTGATATCTCAATGCTTATACCAAACCTGAGACCCTTCCTATAACATGAGATGTGATATCCAACTCCTTCCCATTCCAAACCTGAGACCCTTCCTTTAGCATGAGATGTGAAATCCAGCTCCTTCACATTCCAATCCTGAGACACTTCGAATAGCATGAGATGTGATATCTCAATGCTTCTAATATCAAAACTGAGACCCTTCCTATAGCATGAGATGTGATGTCTCAATGCTTCTAATACCAAACCTGAGATCCTTCCTATAACATGAGATGTGATATCCAACTCCTTCCCATTCCAATCCTGAGACACTTCCTATAGCATGAGAAGTAATATCTCCATGCTTATACCAAACCTGAGACCCTTCCTATAGCATGAGATGTGATATCCAAATCCTTCCCATTCCAATCCCAAGACCCTTCCTATAGCATGAGATGTGATATCTCAATGCTTATACCAAACCTGAGAGCCTACCTATAGCATGAGATGTGATATCCAAGTCCATCCCATTCCAATCCTTAGACCCTTCCTACAGCATGCGATGTGATATCTCAATGATTCTAATACCAAACCAGAGACCCGTCCTATAACATGAGATGGGATATCCAACTCCTTCCCATTCCAATCCTGAGCCACCTCCGATAGCAGAGATGTGATATCTCAATGCTTATACCAAACCTGAGACCCTTCCTATAACATGAGATGTGATATCCAACTCCTTCCCGTTCCAAACCTGAGACCCTTCCTATAGCATATGTGATATCCAACTCCTTCCCATTCCAAACATGAGACCCTTCCTATAGCAAGAATGTAATATCCAACTCCTACCCATTCCAATCCTGAGACCATTCCTATAGCATGAGATGTGATATCTCAATGCTTCTAATACCAAACCTGAGATACTTCCTATGACATGAGATGTGATATCCAATTCCTTCCCATTCCAAACCTGAGATCCTTCCTACAGCATGCGATGTGATATCTCAATGCTTCTAATACCAAACCTGAGACCCGTCCTATAACATGAGATGGGATATCCAACTCCTTCCCGTTCCATACATGATACCCTTCCTATAGCATGAGATGTAATATCCAACTCCTTCCCATCCCAATCCTGAGACACCTCCGATAGCAGAGATGTGTTATCTCAATGCTTATACCAAACCTGAGACTCTTCCTATAACATGAGATGTGATATCCAACTCCTTCCCGTTCCAAACCTGAGACCCTTCCTATAGCATGAGATGTGAAAACCAACTCCTTCCCATTCCAATCCTGAGACCCTTCCGATAGCATGAGATGTGATATCTCAATGCTTCTAATACCAAACCTGTGATCCTTCCTATAACATGAGATGTGATATCCAAATCCTTCCCCTTCCAAACCTGAGACCCTCCCTTTAGCATGAGATGTGATATCCAACTCCTTCCCATTCCAATCCTGAGACCCTTCCTATAGCATGAGATGTGATATCTCACTGCTTATACCAAACGTGAGACCCTTCCTATAGCATGAGATGTGATATCCAACTCCTTCCCATTCCAATCCTGAGACCCTTCCTATAGCATGAGATGTGATATCTCAATGCTTCTAATATCAAACTTGAGACCCTCCCTATAGCATGAGTAGTGATTCCAAGTCCTTCCCATTCCAATCCTGAGACACTTCCTATAGCATGAGATGTGATATCTCAATGCTTCTAATACCAAACCTGAGACTCTTCCTATAACATGAGATGGGATATCCAACTCCTTCCCATTCCAATCCCGAGACCCTTCCGATAGCAGAGATGTGATATCTCAATGCTTATACCAAACCTGAGATACTTCCTATAACATGAGATGTGATATCCAACTCCTTCCCATTCCAATCCTGAGACCCTTCCTATAGCATGAGATGTGAAATCTCAATGCTTATACCAAACCTGAGACCCTTCCTATAGCATGAGATGTGATACCCAACTCCTTCCCATTCCAATCCTGAGACCCCTCCTATAGCATGAGATGTGATATCTCAATGCCTCTAATACCGAACCTGAGATCCTTCCTCTAACATGAAATGTGATATCCAACTCCTTCCCTTTCCAAACCTGAGAGCCTATCTATAGCATGAGATGTGATATCCAAGTCCTTCCCATTCCAATCCTTAGACCCTTCCTACAGCATGCAATATGATATCTCAATGATTCTAATAACAAACCTGAGACCCGTCCTATAACATGAGATGGGATATCCAACTCCTTCCCATTCCAATCCTGAGACACTTCCGATAGCAGAGATGTGATATCTCAATGCTTATACCAAACCTGAGACCCTTCCTATAACATGAGATGTGATATCCAACTCCTTCCCATTCCAAACCTGAGACCCTTCCTTTAGCATGAGATGTGATATCCAGCTCCTTCCCATTCCAATCCTGAGACACTTCGAATAGCATGAGATGTGATATCTCAATGCTTCTAATATCAAAACTGAGACCCTCCCTATAGCATGATATGTGATATCTAAGTCCTTCCCATTCCAATCCTGAGACCCTTCCTATAGCATGAGATGTGATATCTCAATGCTTCTACCAAACCTGAGACCCTTCCTTTAGCATGAGATGTGATATCCAACTCCTTCCCATTCCAATCCTGAGACCCTTCCTATAGCATGAGATGTGATATCTCAATACTTCTAATACCAAACCTGAGATCCTTCCGATAACATGAGATGTGATATCCAAATCCTTCCCCTTCCAATCCTGAGACCCTTCTGATAGCATGAGATGTGATATCTCAATGCTTCTAATACCAAACCTGAGATCCTTCCGATAGCTTGAGATGTGATATCTCAATGCTTCTAATACCAAACCTGAGATCCTTCCTATAACATGAGATGTTATATCCAAATCCTTCCCCTTCCAAACCTGAGACCCTCCCTTTAGCATGAGATGTGATATCCAACTCCTTCCCATTCCAATTCTGAGCCCCTTCCTATACCATGAGACTTGATATCCAACTCCTTCCCATTCCAATTCTTAGCCCCTTCCTATACCATGAGACTTGATATCTCAATGCTTCTAATACCAAACCTGAGACCCGTCCTATAACATGAGATGTGATATCCAAATCCTTCCCCTTCCAAACCTTAGACCCTTCCTTTATCATGAGATGTGATATCCAACTCCTTCCCATTCCAATCCTGAGACCCTTCCGATATCATGAGATGTGATATCTCAATGCTTCTAATATCAAACTTGAGACACTCCCTATAGCATGAGATGTGATATCCAAGTCCTTCCCATTCCAATCCTGAGACCCTTCCTATAGCTTGAGATGTGATATCCAACTCCTTCCCATTCCAATTCTGAGCCCCTTCCTATACCATGAGACTTGATATCTCAATGCTTCTAATACCAAACCTGAGACCCGTCCTATAACATGAGATGTGATATCCAAATCCTTCCCCTTCCAAACCTTAGACCCTTCCTTTATCATGAGATGTGATATCCAACTCCTTCCCATTCCAATCCTGAGACCCTTCCGATATCATGAGATGTGATATCTCAATGCTTCTAATATCAAACTTGAGACCCTCCCTATAGCATGAGATGTGATATCCAAGTCCTTCCCATTCCAATCCTGAGACCCTTCCTATAGCATGAGATGTGATATCTCAATGCTTCTAATACCAAACCTAAGACCCTTCCTATAACATGAGATTGGAATATCCAACTCCTTCCCATTCTAATCCTGAGACCCTTCCGATAGCAGAGATGTGATATCTCAATTCTTATACCAAACCTGAGATCCTTCCTATAACATGAGATGTGATATCCAACTCCTTCCCATTCCAATCCTGAGACACTTCCTATAGCATGAGATGTGATATCTCACTGCTTATACCAAACCTGAGACCCTTCCTATAGCATGAGATGTGATATCCAACTCCTTCCCATTCCAATCCTGAGACCCTTCCTATAGCAAGAGATGTGATATCTCAATGCTTCTAATATCAAACTTGAGAGCCTCCCTATAGCATGAGATGTGATATCCAAGTCCTTCCCATTCCAATCCTGAGACACTTCCTATAGCATGAGATGTGATATCTCAATGCTTCTAATACCAAACCTGAGACTCTTCCTATAACATGAGATGGGATATCCAACTCCTTCCCATTCCAATCCTGAGACCCTTCCGATAGCAGAGATGTGATATCTCAATGCTTATATCAAACCTGAGACCCTTCCTACGGCATGAGATGTCATATACAACTCCTTCCCATTCCAATCCTGAGACCCTTCCTATAGCATGAGATGTGATATCTCAATGCTTATACCAAACCTGAGACCCTTCCTATAGCATGAGATGTGATATCCAACTCCTTCCCATTCCAATCCTGAGACCCTTCCTATAGCATGAGATGTGATATCTCAATGCTTATACCAAACCTGAGACCCTTCCTACGGCATGAGATGTCATATACAACTCCTTCCCATTCCAATCCTGAGACCCTTCCTATAGCATGACATGTGATATCTCAATGCTTATACCAAACCTGAGACCCTTCCTATAGCATGAGATGTGATATCCAACTCCTTCCCATTCCAATCCTGAGACCCTTCCTATAGCATGAGATGTGATATCTCAATGCTTCTACCAAACCTGAGACCCTTCCTTTAGCATGAGATGTGATATCCAACTCCCTCCCATTCCAATCCTGAGACCCTTCCTATAGCATGAGTTGTGATATCTCAATACTTCTAATACCAAACCTGAGATCCTTCCGATAACATGAGATGTGATATCCAAATCCTTCCCCTTCCAATCCTGAGACCCTTCTGATAGCATGAGATGTGATATCTCAATGCTTCTAATACCAAACCTGAGATCCTTCCGATAGCATGAGATGTGATATCTCAATGCTTCTAATACCAAACCTGAGATCCTTCCTATAACATGAGATGTGATATCCAAATCCTTCCCCTTCCAAACCTGAGACCCTCCCTTTAGCATGAGATGTGATATCCAACTCCTTCCCATTCCAATTCTGAGCCCCTTCCTATACCATGAGACTTGATATCCAACTCCTTCCCATTCCAATTCTGAGCCCCTTCCTATACCATGAGACTTGATATCTCAATGCTTCTAATACCAAACCTGAGACCCGTCCTATAACATGAGATGTGATATCCAAATCCTTCCCCTTCCAAACCTTAGATCCTTCCTTTATGATGAGATGTGATATCCAACTCCTTCCCATTCCAATCCTGAGACCCTTCCGATACCATGAGATGTGATATCTCAATGCTTCTAATATCAAACTTGAGACCCTCCCTATAGCATGAGATGTGATATCCAAGTCCTTCCCATTCCAATTCTGAGCCCCTTCCTATACCATGAGACTTGATATCCAACTCCTTCCCATTCCAATTCTGAGCCCCTTCCTATACCATGAGACTTGATATCTCAATGCTTCTAATACCAAACCTGAGACCCGTCCTATAACATGAGATGTGATATCCAAATCCTTCCCCTTCCAAACCTTAGACCCTTCCTTTATGATGAGATGTGATATCCAACTCCTTCCCATTCCAATCCTGAGACCCTTCCGATATCATGAGATGTGATATCTCAATGCTTCTAATATCAAACTTGAGACCCTCCCTATAGCATGAGATGTGATATCCAAGTCCTTCCCATTCCAATCCTGAGACCCTTCCTATAGCTTGAGATGTGACATCCAACTCCTTCCCATTCCAATTCTGATCCCCTTCCTATACCATGAGACTTGATATCTCAATGCTTCTAATATCAAACTTGAGACCCTCCCTATAGCATGAGATGTGATATACAAGTCCTTCCCATTCCAATCCTAAGACCCTTCCTATAGCATGAGATGTGATATCTCAATGCTTCTAATACCAAACCTGAGACCCTTCCTATAACATGAGATTGGAATATCCAACTCCTTCAAATTCCAATCCTGAGACCCTTCCGATAGCAGAGATGTGATATCTCAATTCTTATACCAAACCTGAGATCCTTCCTATAACATGAGATGTGATATCCAACTCCTTCCCATTCCAATCCTGAGACACTTCCTATAGCATGAGATGTGATATCTCACTGCTTATACCAAACCTGAGACCCTTCCTATAGCATGAGATGTGATATCCAACTCCTTCCCATTCCAATCCTGAGACCCTTCCTATAGCATGAGATGTGATATCTCAATGCTTCTAATATCAAACTTGAGAGCCTCCCTATAGCATGAGATGTGATATCCAAGTCCTTCCCATTCCAATCCTGAGACACTTCCTATAGCATGAGATGTGATATCTCAATGCTTCTAATACCAAACCTGTGATCCTTCCTATAACATGAGATGTGATATCCAAATCCTTCCCCTTCCAAACCTGAGACCCTTCCTATAGCATGAGATGTGATATCCAACTCCTTCCCATTCCAATCCTGAGACCCTTCCGATAGCATGAGATGTGATATCTCAATGCTTCTAATACCAAACCTGTGATCCTTCCTATAACATGAGATGTGATATCCAAATCCTTCCCCTTCCAAACCTGAGACCCTCCCTTTAGCATGAGATGTGATATCCAACTCCTTCCCATTCCAATCCTGAGACCCTTCATACAGCATGAGATATGATATCTCAATGCTTCTAATACCAAAACTGAGACCCTTCCTATAACATGAGATGGGAATATCCAACTCCTCCCCATTCCAATCCTGAGACCCTTCCGATAGCAGAGATGTGATATCTCAATGCTTATACCAAACCTGATATCCTTCCTATAACATGAGATGTGATATCCAACTCCTTCCCATTCCAATCCTGAGACCCTTCCTATAGCATGAGATGTGATATCTCACTGCTTATACCAAACGTGAGACACTTCCTATAGCATGAGATGTGATATCCAACTCCTTCCCATTCCAATCCTGAGACCCTTCCTATAGCATGAGATGTGATATCTCAATGCTTCTAATATCAAACTTGAGACCCTCCCTATAGCATGAGTAGTGATATCCAAGTCCTTCCCATTCCAATCCTGAGACACTTCCTATAGCATGAGATGTGATATCTCAATGCTTCTAATACCAAACCTGAGACTCTTCCTATAACATGAGATGGGATATCCAACTCCTTCCCATTCCAATCCCGAGACCCTTCCGATAGCAGAGATGTGATATCTCAATGCTTATACCAAACCTGAGATCCTTCCTATAACATGAGATGTGATATCCAACTCCTTCCCATTCCAATCCTGAGACCCTTCCTATAGCATGAGATGTGAAATCTCAATGCTTATACCAAACCTGAGACCCTTCCTATAGCATGAGATGTGATACCCAACTCCTTCCCATTCCAATCCTGAGACCCTTCCTATAGCATGAGATGTGATATCTCAATGCCTCTAATACCGAACCTGAGATCCTTCCTCTAACATGAAATGTGATATCCAACTCCTTCCCTTTCCAAACCTAAGAGCCTATCTATAGCATGAGATGTGATATCCAAGTCCTTCCCATTCCAATCCTTAGACCCTTCCTACAGCATGCAATATGATATCTCAATGATTCTAATAACAAACCTGAGACCCGTCCTATAACATGAGATGGGATATCCAACTCCTTCCCATTCCAATCCTGAGACACTTCCGATAGCAGAGATGTGATATCTCAATGCTTATACCAAACCTGAGACCCTTCCTATAACATGAGATGTGATATCCAACTCCTTCCCATTCCAAACCTGAGACCCTTCCTTTAGCATGAGATGTGAAATCCAGCTCCTTCACATTCCAATCCTGAGACACTTCGAATAGCATGAGATGTGATATCTCAATGCTTCTAATATCAAAACTGAGACCCTCCCTATAGCATGATATGTGATATCTAAGTCCTTCCCATTCCAATCCTGAGACCCTTCCTATAGCATGAGATGTGATATCTCAATGCTTCTACCAAACCTGAGACCCTTCCTTTAGCATGAGATGTGATATCCAACTCCTTCCCATTCCAATCCTGAGACCCTTCCTATAGCATGAGATGTGATATCTCAATACTTCTAATACCAAACCTGAGATCCTTCCGATAACATGAGATGTGATATCCAAATCCTTCCCCTTCCAATCCTGAGACCCTTCTGATAGCATGAGATGTGATATCTCAATGCTTCTAATACCAAACCTGAGATCCTTCCGATAGCTTGAGATGTGATATCTCAATGCTTCTAATACCAAACCTGAGATCCTTCCTATAACATGAGATGTTATATCCAAATCCTTCCCCTTCCAAACCTGAGACCCTCCCTTTAGCATGAGATGTGATATCCAACTCCTTCCCATTCCAATTCTGAGCCCCTTCCTATACCATGAGACTTGATATCCAACTCCTTCCCATTCCAATTCTTAGCCCCTTCCTATACCATGAGACTTGATATCTCAATGCTTCTAATACCAAACCTGAGACCCGTCCTATAACATGAGATGTGATATCCAAATCCTTCCCCTTCCAAACCTTAGACCCTTCCTTTATCATGAGATGTGATATCCAACTCCTTCCCATTCCAATCCTGAGACCCTTCCGATATCATGAGATGTGATATCTCAATGCTTCTAATATCAAACTTGAGACACTCCCTATAGCATGAGATGTGATATCCAAGTCCTTCCCATTCCAATCCTGAGACCCTTCCTATAGCTTGAGATGTGATATCCAACTCCTTCCCATTCCAATTCTGAGCCCCTTCCTATACCATGAGACTTGATATCTCAATGCTTCTAATACCAAACCTGAGACCCGTCCTATAACATGAGATGTGATATCCAAATCCTTCCCCTTCCAAACCTTAGACCCTTCCTTTATCATGAGATGTGATATCCAACTCCTTCCCATTCCAATCCTGAGACCCTTCCGATATCATGAGATGTGATATCTCAATGCTTCTAATATCAAACTTGAGACCCTCCCTATAGCATGAGATGTGATATCCAAGTCCTTCCCATTCCAATCCTGAGACCCTTCCTATAGCATGAGATGTGATATCTCAATGCTTCTAATACCAAACCTGAGACCCTTCCTATAACATGAGATTGGAATATCCAACTCCTTCCCATTCTAATCCTGAGACCCTTCCGATAGCAGAGATGTGATATCTCAATTCTTATACCAAACCTGAGATCCTTCCTATAACATGAGATGTGATATCCAACTCCTTCCCATTCCAATCCTGAGACACTTCCTATAGCATGAGATGTGATATCTCACTGCTTATACCAAACCTGAGACCCTTCCTATAGCATGAGATGTGATATCCAACTCCTTCCCATTCCAATCCTGAGACCCTTCCTATAGCAAGAGATGTGATATCTCAATGCTTCTAATATCAAACTTGAGAGCCTCCCTATAGCATGAGATGTGATATCCAAGTCCTTCCCATTCCAATCCTGAGACACTTCCTATAGCATGAGATGTGATATCTCAATGCTTCTAATACCAAACCTGAGACTCTTCCTATAACATGAGATGGGATATCCAACTCCTTCCCATTCCAATCCTGAGACCCTTCCGATAGCAGAGATGTGATATCTCAATGCTTATATCAAACCTGAGACCCTTCCTACGGCATGAGATGTCATATACAACTCCTTCCCATTCCAATCCTGAGACCCTTCCTATAGCATGAGATGTGATATCTCAATGCTTATACCAAACCTGAGACCCTTCCTATAGCATGAGATGTGATATCCAACTCCTTCCCATTCCAATCCTGAGACCCTTCCTATAGCATGAGATGTGATATCTCAATGCTTATACCAAACCTGAGACCCTTCCTACGGCATGAGATGTCATATACAACTCCTTCCCATTCCAATCCTGAGACCCTTCCTATAGCATGACATGTGATATCTCAATGCTTATACCAAACCTGAGACCCTTCCTATAGCATGAGATGTGATATCCAACTCCTTCCCATTCCAATCCTGAGACCCTTCCTATAGCATGAGATGTGATATCTCAATGCTTCTACCAAACCTGAGACCCTTCCTTTAGCATGAGATGTGATATCCAACTCCCTCCCATTCCAATCCTGAGACCCTTCCTATAGCATGAGTTGTGATATCTCAATACTTCTAATACCAAACCTGAGATCCTTCCGATAACATGAGATGTGATATCCAAATCCTTCCCCTTCCAATCCTGAGACCCTTCTGATAGCATGAGATGTGATATCTCAATGCTTCTAATACCAAACCTGAGATCCTTCCGATAGCATGAGATGTGATATCTCAATGCTTCTAATACCAAACCTGAGATCCTTCCTATAACATGAGATGTGATATCCAAATCCTTCCCCTTCCAAACCTGAGACCCTCCCTTTAGCATGAGATGTGATATCCAACTCCTTCCCATTCCAATTCTGAGCCCCTTCCTATACCATGAGACTTGATATCCAACTCCTTCCCATTCCAATTCTGAGCCCCTTCCTATACCATGAGACTTGATATCTCAATGCTTCTAATACCAAACCTGAGACCCGTCCTATAACATGAGAGGTGATATCCAAATCCTTCCCCTTCCAAACCTTAGACCCTTCCTTTATGATGAGATGTGATATCCAACTCCTTCCCATTCCAATCCTGAGACCCTTCCGATATCATGAGATGTGATATCTCAATGCTTCTAATATCAAACTTGAGACCCTCCCTATAGCATGAGATGTGATATCCAAGTCCTTCCCATTCCAATCCTGAGACCCTTCCTATAGCTTGAGATGTGACATCCAACTCCTTCCCATTCCAATTCTGATCCCCTTCCTATACCATGAGACTTGATATCTCAATGCTTCTAATACCAAACCTGAGACCCGTCCTATAACATGAGATGTGATATCCAAATCCTTCCCCTTCCAAACCTTAGACCCTTCCTTTATCATGAGATGTGATATCCAACTCCTTCCCATTCCAATCCTGAGACCCTTCCGATATCATCAGATGTAATATCTCAATGCTTCTAATATCAAACTTGAGACCCTCCCTATAGCATGAAATGTGATATCCAAGTCCTTCCCATTCCAATCCTGAGACCCTTCCTATAGCATGAGATGTGATATCTCAATGCTTCTAATACCAAACCTGAGACCCTTCCTATAACATGAGATTGGAATATCCAACTCCTTCAAATTCCAATCCTGAGACCCTTCCGATAGCAGAGATGTGATATCTCAATTCTTATACCAAACCTGAGATCCTTCCTATAACATGAGATGTGATATCCAACTCCTTCCCATTCCAATCCTGAGACACTTCCTATAGCATGAGATGTGATATCTCACTGCTTATACCAAACCTGAGACCCTTCCTATAGCATGAGATGTGATATCCGACTCCTTCCCATTCCAATCCTGAGACCCTTCCTATAGCATGAGATGTGATATCTCAATGCTTCTAATATCAAACTTGAGAGCCTCCCTATAGCATGAGATGTGATATCCAAGTCCTTCCCATTCCAATCCTGAGACACTTCCTATAGCATGAGATGTGATATCTCAATGCTTCTAATACCAAACCTGAGACTCTTCCTATAACATGAGATGGGATATCCAACTCCTTCCCATTCCAATCCTGAGACCCTTCCGATAGCAGAGATGTGATATCTCAATGCTTATACCAAGCCTGAGACCCTTCCTACGGCATGAGATGTCATATACAACTCCTTCCCATTCCAATCCTGAGACCCTTCCTATAGCATGAGATGTGATATCTCAATGCTTATACCAAACCTGAGACCCTTCCTATAGCATGAGATGTGATATCCACCTCCTTCCCATTCCAATCCTGAGACCCTTCCTATAGCATGAGATGTGATATCTCAATGCTTATACCAAACCTGAGACCCTTCCTACGGCATGAGATGTCATATACAACTCCTTCCCATTCCAATCCTGAGACCCTTCCTATAGCATGAGATGTGATATCTCAATGCTTATACCAAACCTGAGACCCTTCCTATAGCATGAGATGTGATATCCAACTCCTTCCCATTCCAATCCTGAGACCCTTCCTATAGCATGAGATGTGATATCTCAATGCTTATACCAAACCTGAGACCCTTCCTATAACATGAGATGGGATATCCAACTCCTTCCCATTCCAATCCTGAGACACTTCCGATAGCAGAGATGTGATATCTCAATGCTTATACCAGACCTTAGACCCTTCCTATAACATGAGATCGGATATCCAACTCCTTCCCGTTCCAAACCTGAGACCCTTCCTTTAGCATGAGATGTGATATCTCAATGCTTCTACCAAACCTGAGACCCTTCCTACGGCATGAGATGTCATATACAACTCCTTCACCTTCCAATCCTGAGACCCTTCCTATAGCATGAGATGTGATATCTCAATGCTTATACCAAACCTGAGACCCTTCCTATAGCATGAGATGTGATATCCAACTCCTTCCCATTCCAATCCTGAGACCCTTCCTATAGCATGAGATGTGATATCTCAATGCTTATACCAAACCTGAGACCCTTCCTACGGCATGAGATGTCATATACAACTCCTTCCCATTCCAATCCTGAGACCCTTCCTATAGCATGACATGTGATATCTCAATGCTTATACCAAACCTGAGACCCTTCCTATAGCATGAGATGTGATATCCAACTCCTTCCCATTCCAATCCTGAGACCCTTCCTATAGCATGAGATGTGATATCTCAATGCTTCTACCAAACCTGAGACCCTTCCTTTAGCATGAGATGTGATATCCAACTCCCTCCCATTCCAATCCTGAGACCCTTCCTATAGCATGAGTTGTGATATCTCAATACTTCTAATACCAAACCTGAGATCCTTCCGATAACATGAGATGTGATATCCAAATCCTTCCCCTTCCAATCCTGAGACCCTTCTGATAGCATGAGATGTGATATCTCAATGCTTCTAATACCAAACCTGAGATCCTTCCGATAGCATGAGATGTGATATCTCAATGCTTCTAATACCAAACCTGAGATCCTTCCTATAACATGAGATGTGATATCCAAATCCTTCCCCTTCCAAACCTGAGACCCTCCCTTTAGCATGAGATGTGATATCCAACTCCTTCCCATTCCAATTCTGAGCCCCTTCCTATACCATGAGACTTGATATCCAACTCCTTCCCATTCCAATTCTGAGCCCCTTCCTATACCATGAGACTTGATATCTCAATGCTTCTAATACCAAACCTGAGACCCGTCCTATAACATGAGAGGTGATATCCAAATCCTTCCCCTTCCAAACCTTAGACCCTTCCTTTATGATGAGATGTGATATCCAACTCCTTCCCATTCCAATCCTGAGACCCTTCCGATATCATGAGATGTGATATCTCAATGCTTCTAATATCAAACTTGAGACCCTCCCTATAGCATGAGATGTGATATCCAAGTCCTTCCCATTCCAATCCTGAGACCCTTCCTATAGCTTGAGATGTGACATCCAACTCCTTCCCATTCCAATTCTGATCCCCTTCCTATACCATGAGACTTGATATCTCAATGCTTCTAATACCAAACCTGAGACCCGTCCTATAACATGAGATGTGATATCCAAATCCTTCCCCTTCCAAACCTTAGACCCTTCCTTTATCATGAGATGTGATATCCAACTCCTTCCCATTCCAATCCTGAGACCCTTCCGATATCATCAGATGTAATATCTCAATGCTTCTAATATCAAACTTGAGACCCTCCCTATAGCATGAAATGTGATATCCAAGTCCTTCCCATTCCAATCCTGAGACCCTTCCTATAGCATGAGATGTGATATCTCAATGCTTCTAATACCAAACCTGAGACCCTTCCTATAACATGAGATTGGAATATCCAACTCCTTCAAATTCCAATCCTGAGACCCTTCCGATAGCAGAGATGTGATATCTCAATTCTTATACCAAACCTGAGATCCTTCCTATAACATGAGATGTGATATCCAACTCCTTCCCATTCCAATCCTGAGACACTTCCTATAGCATGAGATGTGATATCTCACTGCTTATACCAAACCTGAGACCCTTCCTATAGCATGAGATGTGATATCCGACTCCTTCCCATTCCAATCCTGAGACCCTTCCTATAGCATGAGATGTGATATCTCAATGCTTCTAATATCAAACTTGAGAGCCTCCCTATAGCATGAGATGTGATATCCAAGTCCTTCCCATTCCAATCCTGAGACACTTCCTATAGCATGAGATGTGATATCTCAATGCTTCTAATACCAAACCTGAGACTCTTCCTATAACATGAGATGGGATATCCAACTCCTTCCCATTCCAATCCTGAGACCCTTCCGATAGCAGAGATGTGATATCTCAATGCTTATACCAAGCCTGAGACCCTTCCTACGGCATGAGATGTCATATACAACTCCTTCCCATTCCAATCCTGAGACCCTTCCTATAGCATGAGATGTGATATCTCAATGCTTATACCAAACCTGAGACCCTTCCTATAGCATGAGATGTGATATCCACCTCCTTCCCATTCCAATCCTGAGACCCTTCCTATAGCATGAGATGTGATATCTCAATGCTTATACCAAACCTGAGACCCTTCCTACGGCATGATATGTCATATACAACTCCTTCCCATTCCAATCCTGAGACCCTTCCTATAGCATGAGATGTGATATCTCAATGCTTATACCAAACCTGAGACCCTTCCTATAGCATGAGATGTGATATCCAACTCCTTCCCATTCCAATCCTGAGACCCTTCCTATAGCATGAGATGTGATATCTCAATGCTTATACCAAACCTGAGACCCTTCCTATAACATGAGATGGGATATCCAACTCCTTCCCATTCCAATCCTGAGACACTTCCGATAGCAGAGATGTGATATCTCAATGCTTATACCAGACCTTAGACCCTTCCTATAACATGAGATCGGATATCCAACTCCTTCCCGTTCCAAACCTGAGACCCTTCCTTTAGCATGAGATGTGATATCTCAATGCTTCTACCAAACCTGAGACCCTTCCTTTAGCATGAGATGTGATATCCAACTCCTTCCCATTCCAATCCTGAGACCCTTCCTATAGCATGAGATGTGATATCTCAATACTTCTAATACCAAACCTGAGATCCTTCCGATAACATGAGATGTGATATCCAAATCCTTCCCCTTCCAAACCTGAGACCCTCCCTTTAGCATGAGATGTGATATCCATCTCCTTCCCATTCCAATCCTGAGACCCTTCTGATAGCATGAGATGTGATATCTCAATGCTTCTAATACCAAACCTGAGATCCTTCCGATAGCATGAGATGTGATATCTCAATGCTTCTAATACCAAACCTGAGACCCTTCCTATAACATGAGATTGGAATATCCAACTCCTTCCCATTCCAATCCTGAGACCCTTCCGATAGCAGAGATGTGATATCTCAATTCTTATACCAAACCTGAGATCCTTCCTATAACATGAGATGTGATATCCAACTCATGCTATAGGAAAGGTCTCAGGTTTTTTATTAGAAACATTGAGATATCACATCTCATGCTAAAGGAAGGGTTTCAGGATTGGAATGGGAAGGATTTGGATATCATATCTCATGTTATAGGACGGGTCCCAGGTTTGGTATTAGAAGCATTGAGATATCACTTCTCATGCTATCGGAAGGATCTCAGGTTTGGTATTAGAAGCATTGAGATATCACATCTCATGCTATAGGAAGGGTCTCAGGATTGGAATGGGAAGGAGATGGATATCACATCTCATGCTAAAGGAAGGGTCTCATGTTTGGTAGAAGCATTGAGATATCACATCTCATGCTATAGGAAGGGTCTCAGGATTGAAATGGGAAGGAGTTGGATATCACATCTCATGCCATAGGAAGGGTCTCAGGTTTAGTATAAGCATTGAGATATCACATCTCTGCTATCGGAAGGGTCTCAGGATTGGAATGGGAAGGACTTAGATATCACATCTCATGCTATAGGGAGGGTTTCAGTTTTGATATTAGAAGCATTGAGATATCACATCTCATGCTATCGGAAGGGTCTCAGGATTGGAATGGGAAGGAGCTGGATATCACATCTCTTGCTATAGGAAGGGTCTCAGGTTTTTTATTAGAAACATTGAGATATCACATCTCATGCTAAAGGAAGGGTTTCAGGATTGGAATGGGAAGGATTTGGATATAATATCTCATGTTATAGGACGGGTCCCAGGTTTGGTATTAGAAGCATTGAGACATCACTTCTTATGCTATCGGAAGGATCTCAGGTTTAGTATTAGAAGAATTGAGATATCACATCTCATGCTATCAGAAGGGTCTCAGGATTGGAATGGGAAGGAGTTGGATATCACATCTCATGCTAAAGGGAGGGTCTCAGGTTTGGAAGGGGAAGGATTTGGATATCACATCTCATGTTATCGGAAGGATCTCAGGTTTGGTATTAGAAGCATTGAGATATCACATCTCATGCTATAGGAAGGGTCTCAGGATTGGAATGGGAAGGAGATGGATATCACATCTCATGCTAAAGGAAGGGTCTCATGTTTGGTAGAAGCATTGAGATATCACATCTCATGCTATAGGAAGGGTCTCAGGATTGAAATGGGAAGGAGTTGGATATCACATCTCATGCCATAGGAAGGGTCTCAGGTTTGGTATAAGCATTGAGATATCACATCTCTGCTATCGGAAGGGACTCAGGATTGGAATGGGAAGGACTTAGATATCACATCTCATGCTATAGGGAGGGTCTCAGTTTTGATATTAGAAGCATTGAGATATCACATCTCATGCCATCGGAAGGGTCTCAGGATTGGAATGGGAAGGAGCTGGATATCACATCTCATGCTAAAGGAAGGGTCTCAGGTTTGGAAGGGGAAGGATTTGGATATCACATCTCATGTTATAGGACGGGTCTCAGGTTTGGTATTAGAAGCATTAAGATATCACATCTCATGGTATAGGAAGGGTTTCAGGATTGGAATGGGAAGGAGTTGGATATCATATCTCATGCTATAGGAAGGGTCTCAGGATTGGAATGGGAAGGAGTTTGATATCAAATCTCATGCCATAGGAAGGGTCTCAGGTTTGGTATTAGAAGCATTGAGATATCACATCTCATGCTATAGGAAGTGTCTGAGGATTGGAATGGGAAGGAGTTGGATATCCCATCTCATGTTATAGGAAGGGTCTCAGGTTTGGTAGAAGCATTGAGATATCACATCTCATGCTATAGGAAGAGTCTCAGGATTGGAATGGGAAGGAGTTGGATATCACGTCTCATGCTATAGGGAGGGTCTCAAGTTTGATATTAGAAGCATTGAGATATCACATCTCATGCTATAGGAAGGGTCTCAGGATTGGAATGGGAAGGAGTTGGATATCACATCTCATGCTATAGGAAGGGTCTCAGGTTTGGTATAAGCAGTGAAATATCACATCTCATGCTATAGGAAGGGTCTCAGGATTGGAATGGGAAGGAGTTGGATATCACATCTCATGTTATAGGAAGGATCTCAGGTTTGGTATTAGAAGCATTGAGACATCACATCTCATGCTATAGGAAGGGTCTCAGGATTGGAATGGGAAGGAGTTGGATATCCCATCTCATGTCATAGGAAGGGTCTCAGGTTTGGTATTAGAAGCATTGAGATATCACATCTCATGCTATAGGAAGGGTCTCAGGATTGGAATGGGAAGGACTTGGATATCACATCTCATGCTGTAGGAAGGGTCTTAGGCTTGGTATAAGCATTGAGATATCATATCTCTGCTATCCGAAGGGTCTCAGGATTGGAATGGGAAGGAGTTGGATATCCCATCTCATGTCATAGGAAGGGTCTCAGGTTTGGTATTAGAAGCATTGAGATATCACATCTCATGCTATAGGAAGGGTCTCAGGATTGGAATGGGAAGGACTTGGATATCACATCTCATGCTGTAGGGAGGGTCTCAAGTTTGATATTAGAAGCATTGAGATATCACATCTCATGATATCGGAAAGGTCTCAGGATTGGAATGGGAAGGAGTTGGATATCACATCTCATGATAAAGGAAGGGTCTCAGGATTGGAATGGGAAGGACTTGGATATCACATCTCATGTTATAGGAAGGATCTCAGGTTTGGTATTAGAAGCATTGAGATATCACTTCTCATGCTATCGGAAGGATCTCAGGTTTAGTATTAGAGGCATTGAAATATCACATCTCATGCTATCGTAAGGGTATCAGGATTGGATTTGGAAGTAGTTGGATATCCCATCTCATGCTATAGGAAGGGGCTCAGGTTTGGAAGGGGAAGGAGTTGGATATCACATTTCATGTTAGAGGTAGAATCTCAGGTTTGATATTAACAGCATTGAGATAGCACATCTCATGCTATCGGAAGGGTCTCAGGATTGGAATGGTAAGGAGTTGGATATCACATCTCATGCTAAAGGAAAGGTCTTAGGTTTGGAAGGGGAAGGATTTGGATCTCACATCTCATGTTTTAGGACGGGTCTCAGGTTTGGTATTAGAAGCATTGAGATATGACATCTCATGGTATAATAAGGGTCTCAGGATTGGAATGGGAAGGAGTTGGATATCACATCTCATGCTATAGGAAGGCTCTCAGGTTTGGAAGGGGAAGGAGTTGGATATCACATTTCCCATCTCATGCTATAGGAAGGGTCTCAGGTTTGGTATTAGAAGCATTGAGATATCACATCTCATGCTATAGGAAGGGTCTCAGGATTGGAATGGGAAGGAGTTGGATATCACATCTCATGCTAAAGGAAGGGTCTCAGGTTTGGTAGATAGCATGAGATGGGATATCCAACTTCTTCCAAATCCAATCCTGATACCCTTCCGATAGCATGAGATGTGATGTTTCAATGCCTCTAATACTAAACCTGAGATCCTTCCGATAGCATGAGAAGTGATATCTCAATGCTTCTAATACCAAACCTGAGATCCTTCCTATAACATGAGATGTGATATCCAAATCCTTCCCCTTCCAAATCTGAGACCCTCCCTTTAGCATGAGATGTGATATCCAACGCCTTCCCATCCCAATCCTGAGACCCTTCTGATAGCATGAGATGTGATATCTCAATGCCTCTAATTCCAAACCTGCGATTCTACCTCTAACATGAAATGTGGTATCCAACTCCTTCCCCTTCCAAACCTGAGAGCCTTCCTATAGCATGAGATGTGATATCCAAGTCCTTCCCATTCCAATCCTGAGACCCTTCCTTTATCATGAGATGTGATATCCAACTCCTTCCCATTCCAATCCTGAGACCCTTCCGATATCATGAGATGTGATATCTCAATGCTTCTAATATCAAACTTGAGACCCTTCCTATAACATGAGATGGGATATCCAACTCCTTCCCATTCCAATCCTGAGACCCTTCCTATAGCATGAGATGTGATGTCTCAATGCTTCTAATACCAAACCTGAGACTCTTCCTATAACATGAGATGGGATATCCAACTCCTTCCCATTCCAATCCTGATACCCTTCCGATAGCAGAGATGTGATATCTCAATGCTTATACCAAACCTGAGATCCTTCCTATGGCATGAGATGTCATATACAACTTCCAATTCCAATCCTGAGACCCTTCCTATAGCATGGGATGTGGTGATATCTCAATGCTTATACCAAACCTGAGACCCTTCCTATAGCATGAGATGTGATGTCTCAATGCTTCTAATACCAAACCTGAGATCCTTCCTATAGCATGAGATGTGATATCTCAATGTTTATACCAAACCTGATAACCCTTCCTATGGCATGAGATGTGATATCCAACTCCTTCCCATTCCAATCCTGAGTTCCTTCCTATAGCATGAGATGTGATATCTCAATGCTTCTATCAAACCTGAGACCCTTCCTTTAGCATGAGATGTGATATCCAACTCCTTGCCATTCCAATCCTGAGACCCTTCCTATAGCATGAGATGTGATATCTCAATGCTTCTAATACCAAACCTGAGATCCTTCCTATAACATGAGATGTGATATCCAACTCCTTCCCATTCCAAACCTGAGACCCTTCCGATAGCATGAGATGTGATATCTCAATGCTTCAAAAACCAAACATGAGAACCATCCTATAACATGAGATGTGAAATCCAAATCCTTCCCTTCCCAAACCTGAGACTCTTCCCATAGCATGAGATGTGATATCTCAATGCTTCTACCAAACCTGAAACCCTTCCTATAGCATGAGATGTGATATCCAACTCCTTCCCATTCCAATCCTGAGACACTTCCTATAGCATGAGATGTGATATCACAATGCTTCTAATACCAAACCTGAGACCCGTCCTATAACATGAGATGTGATATCCAAATCCTTCCCCTTCCAAACCTGAGACCCTTCCTTTAGCATGAGATGTGATATCCAGCTCCTCCCATTCCAATCCTGAGACCCTTCCGATAGCATGAGATGTGATATCTCAATGCTTCTGATATCAAAACTGAGACCCTCCCTATAGCATGAGATGTGATATCTAAGTCCTTCCCATTCCAATCTTGAGACCCTTCCGATAGCAGAGATGTGATATTTCAATGCTTATACCAAACCTGAGACCCTTCCTATAGCATGAGATGTGATATCCAACTCCTTCCGATTCCAATCCTGAGACCCTTCCTATAGCATGAGATGTGATATCGCAATGCTTCTACCAAAACTGAGAACCTTCCTTTAGCATGAGATGTGATATCCAACTCCTTCCCATTCCAATCCTGAGACCCTTCCTTTAGCATGAGATGTGATATCTCAATGCTTCTAATACCAAACCTGAGATCCTTCCTATAACATGAGATGTGATATCCAACTCCTTCCCATTCCAATCCTGAGACCCTTCCTATAGCATGAGATGTGATATCTCAATGCTTTTAATACCAAACCTGAGATCCTTCCGATAGCATGAGATGTGATATCTCAATGCTTCTAATACCAAACCTGAGATCCTTCCTATAACATGAGATGTGATATCCAAATCCTTCCCCTTCCAAACCTGAGACCCCCCCTTTAGCATGAGATGTGATATCCAACTCCTTCCCATTCCAATCCTGATACCCTTCTTGTTAAGACGGATTTCTGAACTCTGTCCTGGTGGCGCAGAAGTTCAGAAGGCCAACCTAGTTACTTGGAACAGGGTAACCTCTGGACGAGCCAGACCAATCAAGGTAGCGATCGCGGCGGGCAAGACTAGGTCTCAAGTGGGGTGAGGGTGACTGAAAGCTCGTAATGAGCCCACAAAGCAAGATCACTTACAAACTACTCCAAACAGTTGTTATATAAAAAATATATACACATTTATTTTAAGGCCTTTAAAACAATGACCGTAGCGAGAAAATCACAATATCACAATATTAAACCAACACATACCATATCCACACAATATATATACAAATACGACAGTCGCAAGCGTTATAGGCACGAAATGTGTAGTCCACCTAAAAGGGAAGGAAAACAGGCAGTGCGATATAATGCTTAGACTCAGTTCGCCTTCAGAGGCACCTAACTAGATGGAAGTCCAAGCCCTGCGAAGAGTGGAGCCTTGTGCTCAAAGTACCTGCACGCGCTGGTGCCAACGGGCAAAAGGAGAAGCTCTTTGAAGGAAGTCAGGCAGTTCAGTTTAGTGCACGAAAGAAGAAGAACAAGTTCCGCGACTCAAGCGCAGCCTCCACAGTGGGCAGAAGCAGAGCGCGAGTACGGACAAGGGTGCTGTTTTACACAGCGGGGAAAAGCAATGGGCTCCTGCAGGAGGGCGACCAGATCCTAGCTATGCTACTCACCGGTCCCCGATGCAAGCAGACCCAGGCTTCTCCGCGTCAGTTTCAGCAGCTGGCAGGTTCAGAAGAGCAGGGAACGCCTCCTCGTCGTGTAGAGCAAAAAGACGTCCCAATCGAAGAAACCTGCACAGTTTGTTGCCGCAGCAGGGCAACGGAGCGGCCGTGTGTATCTGAGCCAAATGTCCACTCCTCCCTTCAGACCTGGGAACGCCAAGAGTACGAAGCGTGGGAGAGTGACAAGGACTCGAGATACTACACAACCTGGCGGCGGTTACAGAGCAGGACTCCCGTGTAAGCTGGTCAGTCAACTGGATGGCCCAGAGACGCTTCCGAAGGCTTACTGGCAGGAGATGATGAAGTTGCCGAGAATAGCTGTTCCTGCTATTCCAAAGGTCGAAGCACCAGTACAGGCCTTCTGGTTCGATCAAAGGAGGAAAGGGTTTCACAGGACGACAGCAGTGCAAAGGAGGAGTCCTTCAGCGGGTCACCAGCGATTCCTCGGTCCAGCCTCTTGGTTGCAGGATACTTGGCTCCTGTATTCCTTCGTTCGTGAGAACTCAGGAGATCGACATGGTAGTGGTGTTTCCAGCCCCCTCTTATCCACGGTTCCCTTCGCGCCAAAACGGAGGGGACCCGATGGGAGATCCGCTCATCAACACTCACACCATTCGTGGACCAATCACGGACCACGGTGGTCCCAGGCATTCACACCACCCTAGACTCTCTGGCACCCAGGATGTGTATTGGGACCAGACATCCCAGGCCACATCCTGGAGGCACACACACGACATGTAGAAGCCCGCAAAAGCATCCGTGTTTCGCGGGAAAGTACATGCCCAAATAAGGAAGGCCCCGGGTCGGCTCGACCTGGGAAAGGTGAAGGGAGCAAGACGGTCAGCGGACAGGACAAAGGAGCCTCGTGGTCTGGCCATTTTGGGAGCCAGGCCACCATTTTGGGTTAAGCGCGAGAAATGCGCTTAGAACGCCAAAAGGAGCTCAAAACACAAGAAAACGATCGCTGCCACCATTCCCGTCCCTGAATTACTTGCACCGATCAGATACAATCCTAAACGAGTATCTAGGGCCCGTAGAAGGCTAGAGACCCAAGAGAGCTGTAACTTAGCTTACAGTGCCCTCTTGTGTCATGTTGCACTAAAGCCGCAACATGATAAAAGAAACTACGGGAAACAGCGTTCCCCGGTACTGACTGTCTTAAGGGCATGTCAGTTTCCCCATGAGAAAAGGAGCGAAAGCCCAGAGGAGTGCAGCAGAAGGCTGCACTTCTCTGGCAAAGTCAAGAACAAGGTGAAAAACAACAGCAAAAAGTTTAGGGGTTGCCACATGGAAGGAAAATTACCTACAATTACGAAATCTTTCCTAACACTTCTGATAGCATGAGGTGTGATATCTCAATGTCTCTAATACCAAACCTGAGATCCTACCTCTAACATGAAATGTGATATCCAACTCCTTCCCTTTCCAAACCTGAGAGCCTTCCTACAGCATGAGATGTGATATCCAAGTCCTTCCCATTCCAATCCTGAGACCCTTCCTATAGCATGAGATGGGATATCCAACTCCTTCCAAATCCAATCCTGATACCCTTCCGATAGCATGAGATGTGATATGCCAATGCTTCTACAAAACCTGAGACCCATACCATGGCATGAGATGTGATATCAAACTCCCGTCCTATACCATGAGACTTGATATCTCAATGCTTCTAATACCAAACCTGAGACCGGTCCAATAACATGAGATGTGATATCCAAATCCTTCATGTTCCAAAACTGATACCCTTCCTATAGCATGAGATGTGATATCCAATTCCTTCCCATCCCAATCCTGAGACACCTCCGATAGCAGAGATGTGATATCTCAATGCTTATACCAAACCTGAGACTCTTCCTATAACATGAGATGTGATATCCAACTCCTTCCCGTTCCAAACCTGAGACCCTTCCTATAGCATGAGATGTGATATCCAACTCCTTCCCATTCCAATCCTGAGACCCTTCCGATAGCATGAGATGTGATATCTCAATGCTTCTAATACCAAACCTGTGATCCTTCCTATAACAAGAGATGTGATATCCAAATCCTTTCCCTTCCAAACCCGAGACCCTCCCTTTAGCATGAGATGTGATATCTCAATGCCTCTAATACCAAACCTGAGATCCTTCCGATAGCATGAGATGTGATATCTCAATGCTTCTCATACCAAACCTGAGATCCTTCCTATAACATGAGATGTGATATCCAAATCCTTCCCCTTCCATTCCTGAGACCCTCCCTTTAGCATGAGATGTGATATCCAACTCCTTCCCATTCCAATCCTGAGACCCTTCTGATAGCATGAGATGTGATATCTCAATGCCTCTAATAACAAACCTGAGATCCTACCTCTAACATGAAATGTGATATCCAACTCCTTCCCTTTCCAAACGTGAGACCCTCCCTATAGCATGAGATGTGATATCCAAGTCCTTCCCATTCCAATCCTGAGACCCTTCCTATAGCATGAGATGTGATATCTCAATGCTTCTAATACCAAACCTGAGACCCTTCCTATAACATAAGATGGGATATCCAACTCCTTCCCATTGCAATCCTGAGACCCTTCCGATAGCAGAGATGTGATATCTCAATGCTTATACCAAACCTGAGACCCTTCCTGTGGCATGAGATGTCATATACAACTCCTTCCCATTCCAATCCTGAGACCCTTCCTATAGCATGAGATGTGATATCTCAATGCTTATACCAAACCTGAGACCCTTCCTATAGCATGAGATGTGATATCCAACTCCTTCCCATTCCAATCCTGAGACCCTTCCTATAGCATGAGATGTGATATCGAACTCCTTCCCATTCCAATCCTGAGATCCTTCCGATAGCATGAGATGTGATATCTCAATGCTTCTAATACCAAACCTGAGATCATTCCTATAACACAAGATGTAATATCCAAATCCTTCCCCTTCCAAACCTGAGACCCTCCCTTTAGCATGAGATGTGATATCCAACTCCTTCCCATTCCAATCCTGAGACCCTTCCTATAGCATGAGATGTGATGTCTCAATGCTTCTAATACCAAACCTGAGATCCTTCCTATAACATGAGATGTGATATCCAACTCCTTCCCATTCCAATCCTGAGACACTTCCTATAGCATTAGAAGTGATATCTCCATGCTTATACCAAACCTGAGACCCTTCCTATAGCATGAGATGTGATATCCAAATCCTTCCCATTCCAATCCCGAGACCCTTCCTATAGCATGAGATGTGATATCTCAATGCTTATACCAAACCTGAGAGCCTACCTATAGCATGAGATGTGATATCCAAGTCCATCCCATTCCAATCCTTAGACCCTTCCTACAGCATGCGATGTGATATCTCAATGATTCTAATACCAAACCAGAGACCCGTCCTATAACATGAGATGGGATATCCAACTCCTTCCCATTCCAATCCTGAGCCACCTCCGATAGCAGAGATGTGATATCTCAATGCTTATACCAAACCTGAGACCCTTCCTATAACATGAGATGTGATATCCAACTCCTTCCCGTTCCAAACCTGAGACCCTTCCTATAGCATATGTGATATCCAACTCCTTCCCATTCCAAACATGAGACCCTTCCTATAGCAAGAATGTAATATCCAACTCCTACCCATTCCAATCCTGAGACCATTCCTATAGCATGAGATGTGATATCTCAATGCTTCTAATACCAAACCTGAGATACTTCCTATGACATGAGATGTGATATCCAATTCCTTCCCATTCCAAACCTGAGATCCTTCCTACAGCATGCGATGTGATATCTCAATGCTTCTAATACCAAACCTGAGACCCGTCCTATAACATGAGATGGGATATCCAACTCCTTCCCGTTCCATACCTGATACCCTTCCTATAGCATGAGATGTAATATCCAACTCCTTCCCATCCCAATCCTGAGACACCTCCGATAGCAGAGATGTGATATCTCAATGCTTATACCAAACCTGAGACTCTTCCTATAACATGAGATGTGATATCCAACTCCTTCCCGTTCCAAACCTGAGACCCTTCCTATAGCATGAGATGTGATATCCAACTCCTTCCAATTCCAATCCTGAGACCCTCCCTTTAGCATGAGATGTGATATCCAACTCCTTCCCATTCCAATCCTGAGACCCTTCATACAGCATGAGATGTGATATCTCAATGCTTCTAATACCAAACCTGAGACCCTTCCTATAACATGAGATGGGAATATCCAACTCCTTCCCATTCCAATCCTGAGACCCTTCCGATAGCAGAGATGTGATATCTCAATGCTTATACCAAACCTGATATCCTTCCTATAACATGAGATGTGATATCCAACTCCTTCCCATTCCAATCCTGAGACCCTTCCTATAGCATGAGATGTGATATCTCACTGCTTATACCAAACGTGAGACCCTTCCTATAGCATGAGATGTGATATCCAACTACTTCCCATTCCAATCCTGAGACCCTTCCTATAGCATGAGATGTGATATCTCAATGCTTCTAATATCAAACTTGAGACCCTCCCTATAGCATGAGTAGTGATATCCAAGTCCTTCCCATTCCAATCCTGAGACACTTCCTATAGCATGAGATGTGATATCTCAATGCTTCTAATACCAAACCTGAGACTCTTCCTATAACATGAGATGGGATATCCAACTCCTTCCCATTCCAATCCCGAGACCCTTCCGATAGCAGAGATGTGATATCTCAATGCTTATACCAAACCTGAGATCCTTCCTATAACATGAGATGTGATATCCAACTCCTTCCCATTCCAATCCTGAGACCCTTCCTATAGCATGAGATGTGAAATCTCAATGCTTATACCAAACCTGAGACCCTTCCTATAGCATGAGATGTGATACCCAACTCCTTCCCATTCCAATCCTGAGACCCTTCCTATAGCATGAGATGTGATATCTCAATGCCTCTAATACCGAACCTGAGATCCTTCCTCTAACATGAAATGTGATATCCAACTCCTTCCCTTTCCAAACCTGAGAGCCTATCTATAGCATGAGATGTGATATCCAAGTCCTTCCCATTCCAATCCTTAGACCCTTCCTACAGCATGCAATATGATATCTCAATGATTCTAATAACAAACCTGAGACCCGTCCTATAACATGAGATGGGATATCCAACTCCTTCCCATTCCAATCCTGAGACACTTCCGATAGCAGAGATGTGATATCTCAATGCTTATACCAAACCTGAGACCCTTCCTATAACATGAGATGTGATATCCAACTCCTTCCCATTCCAAACCTGAGACCCTTCCTTTAGCATGAGATGTGATATCCAGCTCCTTCCCATTCCAATCCTGAGACACTTCGAATAGCATGAGATGTGATATCTCAATGCTTCTAATATCAAAACTGAGACCCTCCCTATAGCATGATATGTGATATCTAAGTCCTTCCCATTCCAATCCTGAGACCCTTCCTATAGCATGAGATGTGATATCTCAATGCTTCTACCAAACCTGAGACCCTTCCTTTAGCATGAGATGTGATATCCAACTCCTTCCCATTCCAATCCTGAGACCCTTCCTATAGCATGAGATGTGATATCTCAATACTTCTAATACCAAACCTGAGATCCTTCCGATAACATGAGATGTGATATCCAAATCCTTCCCCTTCTAATCCTGAGACCCTTCTGATAGCATGAGATGTGATATCTCAATGCTTCTAATACCAAACCTGAGATCCTTCCGATAGCTTGAGATGTGATATCTCAATGCTTCTAATACCAAACCTGAGATCCTTCCTATAACATGAGATGTTATATCCAAATCCTTCCCCTTCCAAACCTGAGACCCTCCCTTTAGCATGAGATGTGATATCCAACTCCTTCCCATTCCAATTCTGAGCCCCTTCCTATACCATGAGACTTGATATCCAACTCCTTCCCATTCCAATTCTTAGCCCCTTCACTATACCATGAGACTTGATATCTCAATGCTTCGAATACCAAACCTGAGACCCGTCCTATAACATGAGATGTGATATCCAAATCCTTCCCCTTCCAAACCTTAGACCCTTCCTTTATCATGAGATGTGATATCCAACTCCTTCCCATTCCAATCCTGAGACCCTTCCGATATCATGAGATGTGATATCTCAATGCTTCTAATATCAAACTTGAGACACTCCCTATAGCATGAGATGTGATATCCAAGTCCTTCCCATTCCAATCCTGAGACCCTTCCTATAGCTTGAGATGTGATATCCAACTCCTTCCCATTCCAATTCTGAGCCCCTTCCTATACCATGAGACTTGATATCTCAATGCTTCTAATACCAAACCTGAGACCCGTCCTATAACATGAGATGTGATATCCAAATCCTTCCCCTTCCAAACCTTAGACCCTTCCTTTATCATGAGATGTGATATCCAACTCCTTCCCATTCCAATCCTGAGACCCTTCCGATATCATGAGATGTGATATCTCAATGCTTCTAATATCAAACTTGAGACCCTCCCTATAGCATGAGATGTGATATCCAAGTCCTTCCCATTCCAATCCTGAGACCCTTCCTATAGCATGAGATGTGATATCTCAATGCTTCTAATACCAAACCTGAGACCCTTCCTATAACATGAGATTGGAATATCCAACTCCTTCCCATTCCAATCCTGAGACCCTTCCGATAGCAGAGATGTGATATCTCAATGCGTATACCAAACCTGATATCCTTCCTATAACATGAGATGTGATATCCAACTCCTTCCCATTCCAATCCTGAGACCCTTCCTATAGCATGAGATGTGATATCTCACTGCTTATACCAAACGTGAGACCCTTCCTATAGCATGAGATGTGATATCCAACTCCTTCCCATTCCAATCCTGAGACCCTTCCTATAGCATGAGATGTGATATCTCAATGCTTCTAATATCAAACTTGAGACCCTCCCTATAGCATGAGTAGTGATATCCAAGTCCTTCCCATTCCAATCCTGAGACACTTCCTATAGCATGAGATGTGATATCTCAATGCTTCTAATACCAAACCTGAGACTCTTCCTATAACATGAGATGGGATATCCAACTCCTTCCCATTCCAATCCCGAGACCCTTCCGATAGCAGAGATGTGATATCTCAATGCTTATACCAAACCTGAGATCCTTCCTATAACATGAGATGTGATATCCAACTCCTTCCCATTCCAATCCTGAGACCCTTCCTATAGCATGAGATGTGAAATCTCAATGCTTATACCAAACCTGAGACCCTTCCTATAGCATGAGATGTGATACCCAACTCCTTCCCATTCCAATCCTGAGACCCTTCCTATAGCATGAGATGTGATATCTCAATGCCTCTAATACCGAACCTGAGATCCTTCCTCTAACATGAAATGTGATATCCAACTCCTTCCCTTTCCAAACCTGAGAGCCTATCTATAGCATGAGATGTGATATCCAAGTCCTTCCCATTCCAATCCTTAGACCCTTCCTACAGCATGCAATATGATATCTCAATGATTCTAATAACAAACCTGAGACCCGTCCTATAACATGAGATGGGATATCCAACTCCTTCCCATTCCAATCCTGAGACACTTCCGATAGCAGAGATGTGATATCTCAATGCTTATACCAAACCTGAGACCCTTCCTATAACATGAGATGTGATATCCAACTCCTTCCCATTCCAAACCTGAGACCCTTCCTTTAGCATGAGATGTGATATCCAGCTCCTTCCCATTCCAATCCTGAGACACTTCGAATAGCATGAGATGTGATATCTCAATGCTTCTAATATCAAAACTGAGACCCTCCCTATAGCATGATATGTGATATCTAAGTCCTTCCCATTCCAATCCTGAGACCCTTCCTATAGCATGAGATGTGATATCTCAATGCTTCTACCAAACCTGAGACCCTTCCTTTAGCATGAGATGTGATATCCAACTCCTTCCCATTCCAATCCTGAGACCCTTCCTATAGCATGAGATGTGATATCTCAATACTTCTAATACCAAACCTGAGATCCTTCCGATAACATGAGATGTGATATCCAAATCCTTCCCCTTCTAATCCTGAGACCCTTCTGATAGCATGAGATGTGATATCTCAATGCTTCTAATACCAAACCTGAGATCCTTCCGATAGCTTGAGATGTGATATCTCAATGCTTCTAATACCAAACCTGAGATCCTTCCTATAACATGAGATGTTATATCCAAATCCTTCCCCTTCCAAACCTGAGACCCTCCCTTTAGCATGAGATGTGATATCCAACTCCTTCCCATTCCAATTCTGAGCCCCTTCCTATACCATGAGACTTGATATCCAACTCCTTCCCATTCCAATTCTTAGCCCCTTCACTATACCATGAGACTTGATATCTCAATGCTTCGAATACCAAACCTGAGACCCGTCCTATAACATGAGATGTGATATCCAAATCCTTCCCCTTCCAAACCTTAGACCCTTCCTTTATCATGAGATGTGATATCCAACTCCTTCCCATTCCAATCCTGAGACCCTTCCGATATCATGAGATGTGATATCTCAATGCTTCTAATATCAAACTTGAGACACTCCCTATAGCATGAGATGTGATATCCAAGTCCTTCCCATTCCAATCCTGAGACCCTTCCTATAGCTTGAGATGTGATATCCAACTCCTTCCCATTCCAATTCTGAGCCCCTTCCTATACCATGAGACTTGATATCTCAATGCTTCTAATACCAAACCTGAGACCCGTCCTATAACATGAGATGTGATATCCAAATCCTTCCCCTTCCAAACCTTAGACCCTTCCTTTATCATGAGATGTGATATCCAACTCCTTCCCATTCCAATCCTGAGACCCTTCCGATATCATGAGATGTGATATCTCAATGCTTCTAATATCAAACTTGAGACCCTCCCTATAGCATGAGATGTGATATCCAAGTCCTTCCCATTCCAATCCTGAGACCCTTCCTATAGCATGAGATGTGATATCTCAATGCTTCTAATACCAAACCTGAGACCCTTCCTATAACATGAGATTGGAATATCCAACTCCTTCCCATTCTAAACCTGAGACCCTTCCGATAGCAGAGATGTGATATCTCAATTCTTATACCAAACCTGAGATCCTTCCTATAACATGAGATGTGATATCCAACTCCTTCCCATTCCAATCCTGAGACACTTCCTATAGCATGAGATGTGATATCTCACTGCTTATACCAAACCTGAGACCCTTCCTATAGCATTAGATGTGATATCCAACTCCTTCCCATTCCAATCCTGAGACCCTTCCTATAGCAAGAGATGTGATATCTCAATGCTTCTAATATCAAACTTGAGAGCCTCCCTATAGCATGAGATGTGATATCCAAGTCCTTCCCATTCCAATCCTGAGACACTTCCTATAGCATGAGATGTGATATCTCAATGCTTCTAATACCAAACCTGAGACTCTTCCTATAACATGAGATGGGATATCCAACTCCTTCCCATTCCAATCCTGAGACCCTTCCGATAGCAGAGATGTGATATCTCAATGCTTATATCAAACCTGAGATCCTTCCTACGGCATGAGATGTCATATACAACTCCTTCCCATTCCAATCCTGAGACCCTTCCTATAGCATGAGATGTGATATCTCAATGCTTATACCAAACCTGAGACCCTTCCTATAGCATGAGATGTGATATCCAACTCCTTCCCATTCCAATCCTGAGACCCTTCCTATAGCATGAGATGTGATATCTCAATGCTTATACCAAACCTGAGACCCCTCCTACGGCATGAGATGTCATATACAACTCCTTCCCATTCCAATCCTGAGACCCTTCCTATAGCATGACATGTGATATCTCAATGCTTATACCAAACCTGAGACCCTTCCTATAGCATGAGATGTGATATCCAACTCCTTCCCATTCCAATCCTGAGACCCTTCCTATAGCATGAGATGTGATATCTCAATGCTTCTACCAAACCTGAGACCCTTCCTTTAGCATGAGATGTGATATCCAACTCCCTCCCATTCCAATCCTGAGACCCTTCCTATAGCATGAGTTGTGATATCTCAATACTTCTAATACCAAACCTGAGATCCTTCCGATAACATGAGATGTGATATCCAAATCCTTCCCCTTCCAATCCTGAGACCCTTCTGATAGCATGAGATGTGATATCTCAATGCTTCTAATACCAAACCTGAGATCCTTCCGATAGCATGAGATGTGATATCTCAATGCTTCTAATACCAAACCTGAGATCCTTCCTATAACATGAGATGTGATATCCAAATCCTTCCCCTTCCAAACCCGAGACCCTCCCTTTAGCATGAGATGTGATATCCAACTCCTTCCCATTCCAATTCTGAGCCCCTTCCTATACCATGAGACTTGATATCCAACTCCTTCCCATTCCAATTCTGAGCCCCTTCCTATACCATGAGACTTGATATCTCAATGCTTCTAATACCAAACCTGAGACCCGTCCTATAACATGAGATGTGATATCCAAATCCTTCCCCTTCCAAACCTTAGACCCTTCCTTTATGATGAGATGTGATATCCAACTCCTTCCCATTCCAATCCTGAGACCCTTCCGATATCATGAGATGTGATATCTCAATGCTTCTAATATCAAACTTGAGACCCTCCCTATAGCATGAGATGTGATATCCAAGTCCTTCCCATTCCAATCCTGAGACCCTTCCTATAGCTTGAGATGTGACATCCAACTCCTTCCCATTCCAATTCTGATCCCCTTCCTATACCATGAGACTTGATATCTCAATGCTTCTAATACCAAACCTGAGACCCGTCCTATAACATGAGATGTGATATCCAAATCCTTCCCCTTCCAAACCTTAGACCCTTCCTTTATCATGAGATGTGATATCCAACTCCTTCCCATTCCAATCCTGAGACCCTTCCGATATCATGAGATGTAATATCTCAATGCTTCTAATATCAAACTTGAGACCCTCCCTATAGCATGAGATGTGATATCCAAGTCCTTCCCATTCCAATCCTGAGACCCTTCCTATAGCATGAGATGTGATATCTCAATGCTTCTAATACCAAACCTGAGACCCTTCCTATAACATGAGATTGGAATATCCAACTCCTTCAAATTCCAATCCTGAGACCCTTCCGATAGCAGAGATGTGATATCTCAATTCTTATACCAAACCTGAGATCCTTCCTATAACATGAGATGTGATATCCAACTCCTTCCCATTCCAATCCTGAGACACTTCCTATAGCATGAGATGTGATATCTCACTGCTTATACCAAACCTGAGACCCTTCCTATAGCATGAGATGTGATATCCAACTCCTTCCCATTCCAATCCTGAGACCCTTCCTATAGCATGAGATGTGATATCTCAATGCTTCTAATATCAAACTTGAGAGCCTCCCTATAGCATGAGATGTGATATCCAAGTCCTTCCCATTCCAATCCTGAGACACTTCCTATAGCATGAGATGTGATATCTCAATGCTTCTAATACCAAACCTGTGATCCTTCCTATAACATGAGATGTGATATCCAAATCCTTCCCCTTCCAAACCTGAGACCCTTCCTATAGCATGAGATGTGATATCCAACTCCTTCCCATTCCAATCCTGAGACCCTTCCGATAGCATGAGATGTGATATCTCAATGCTTCTAATACCAAACCTGTGATCCATCCTATAACATGAGATGTGATATCCAAATCCTTCCCCTTCCAAACCTGAGACCCTCCCTTTAGCATGAGATGTGATATCCAACTCCTTCCCATTCCAATCCTGAGACCCTTCATACAGCATGAGATGTGATATCTCAATGCTTCTAATACCAAACCTGAGACCCTTCCTATAACATGAGATGGGAATATCCAACTCCTTCCCATTCCAATCCTGAGACCCTTCCGATAGCAGAGATGTGATATCTCAATGCTTATACCAAACCTGATATCCTTCCTATAACATGAGATGTGATATCCAACTCCTTCCCATTCTAATCCTGAGACCCTTCCTATATCATGAGATGTGATATCTCACTGCTTATACCAAACGTGAGACCCTTCCTATAGCATGAGATGTGATATCCAACTCCTTCCCATTCCAATCCTGAGACCCTTCCTATAGCATGAGATGTGATATCTCAATGCTTCTAATATCAAACTTGAGACCCTCCCTATAGCATGAGTAGTGATATCCAAGTCCTTCCCATTCCAATCCTGAGACACTTCCTATAGCATGAGATGTGATATCTCAATGCTTCTAATACCAAACCTGAGACTCTTCCTATAACATGAGATGGGATATCCAACTCCTTCCCATTCCAATCCCGAGACCCTTCCGATAGCAGAGATGTGATATCTCAATGCTTATACCAAACCTGAGATCCTTCCTATAACATGAGATGTGATATCCAACTCCTTCCCATTCCAATCCTGAGACCCTTCCTATAGCATGAGATGTGAAATCTCAATGCTTATACCAAACCTGAGACCCTTCCTATAGCATGAGATGTGATACCCAACTCCTTCCCATTCCAATCCTGAGACCCTTCCTATAGCATGAGATGTGATATCTCAATGCTTCTAATATCAAACTTGAGACCCTCCCTATAGCATGAGATGTGATATCCAAGTCCTTCCCATTCCAATCCTGAGACCCTTCCTATAGCATGAGATGTGATATCTCAATGCTTCTAATACCAAACCTGAGACCCTTCCTATAACATGAGATTGGAATATCCAACTCCTTCCCATTCTAAACCTGAGACCCTTCCGATAGCAGAGATGTGATATCTCAATTCTTATACCAAACCTGAGATCCTTCCTATAACATGAGATGTGATATCCAACTCCTTCCCATTCCAATCCTGAGACACTTCCTATAGCATGAGATGTGATATCTCACTGCTTATACCAAACCTGAGACCCTTCCTATAGCATTAGATGTGATATCCAACTCCTTCCCATTCCAATCCTGAGACCCTTCCTATAGCAAGAGATGTGATATCTCAATGCTTCTAATATCAAACTTGAGAGCCTCCCTATAGCATGAGATGTGATATCCAAGTCCTTCCCATTCCAATCCTGAGACACTTCCTATAGCATGAGATGTGATATCTCAATGCTTCTAATACCAAACCTGAGACTCTTCCTATAACATGAGATGGGATATCCAACTCCTTCCCATTCCAATCCTGAGACCCTTCCGATAGCAGAGATGTGATATCTCAATGCTTATATCAAACCTGAGATCCTTCCTACGGCATGAGATGTCATATACAACTCCTTCCCATTCCAATCCTGAGACCCTTCCTATAGCATGAGATGTGATATCTCAATGCTTATACCAAACCTGAGACCCTTCCTATAGCATGAGATGTGATATCCAACTCCTTCCCATTCCAATCCTGAGACCCTTCCTATAGCATGAGATGTGATATCTCAATGCTTATACCAAACCTGAGACCCCTCCTACGGCATGAGATGTCATATACAACTCCTTCCCATTCCAATCCTGAGACCCTTCCTATAGCATGACATGTGATATCTCAATGCTTATACCAAACCTGAGACCCTTCCTATAGCATGAGATGTGATATCCAACTCCTTCCCATTCCAATCCTGAGACCCTTCCTATAGCATGAGATGTGATATCTCAATGCTTCTACCAAACCTGAGACCCTTCCTTTAGCATGAGATGTGATATCCAACTCCCTCCCATTCCAATCCTGAGACCCTTCCTATAGCATGAGTTGTGATATCTCAATACTTCTAATACCAAACCTGAGATCCTTCCGATAACATGAGATGTGATATCCAAATCCTTCCCCTTCCAATCCTGAGACCCTTCTGATAGCATGAGATGTGATATCTCAATGCTTCTAATACCAAACCTGAGATCCTTCCGATAGCATGAGATGTGATATCTCAATGCTTCTAATACCAAACCTGAGATCCTTCCTATAACATGAGATGTGATATCCAAATCCTTCCCCTTCCAAACCCGAGACCCTCCCTTTAGCATGAGATGTGATATCCAACTCCTTCCCATTCCAATTCTGAGCCCCTTCCTATACCATGAGACTTGATATCCAACTCCTTCCCATTCCAATTCTGAGCCCCTTCCTATACCATGAGACTTGATATCTCAATGCTTCTAATACCAAACCTGAGACCCGTCCTATAACATGAGATGTGATATCCAAATCCTTCCCCTTCCAAACCTTAGACCCTTCCTTTATGATGAGATGTGATATCCAACTCCTTCCCATTCCAATCCTGAGACCCTTCCGATATCATGAGATGTGATATCTCAATGCTTCTAATATCAAACTTGAGACCCTCCCTATAGCATGAGATGTGATATCCAAGTCCTTCCCATTCCAATCCTGAGACCCTTCCTATAGCTTGAGATGTGACATCCAACTCCTTCCCATTCCAATTCTGATCCCCTTCCTATACCATGAGACTTGATATCTCAATGCTTCTAATACCAAACCTGAGACCCGTCCTATAACATGAGATGTGATATCCAAATCCTTCCCCTTCCAAACCTTAGACCCTTCCTTTATCATGAGATGTGATATCCAACTCCTTCCCATTCCAATCCTGAGACCCTTCCGATATCATGAGATGTAATATCTCAATGCTTCTAATATCAAACTTGAGACCCTCCCTATAGCATGAGATGTGATATCCAAGTCCTTCCCATTCCAATCCTGAGACCCTTCCTATAGCATGAGATGTGATATCTCAATGCTTCTAATACCAAACCTGAGACCCTTCCTATAACATGAGATTGGAATATCCAACTCCTTCAAATTCCAATCCTGAGACCCTTCCGATAGCAGAGATGTGATATCTCAATTCTTATACCAAACCTGAGATCCTTCCTATAACATGAGATGTGATATCCAACTCCTTCCCATTCCAATCCTGAGACACTTCCTATAGCATGAGATGTGATATCTCACTGCTTATACCAAACCTGAGACCCTTCCTATAGCATGAGATGTGATATCCAACTCCTTCCCATTCCAATCCTGAGACCCTTCCTATAGCATGAGATGTGATATCTCAATGCTTCTAATATCAAACTTGAGAGCCTCCCTATAGCATGAGATGTGATATCCAAGTCCTTCCCATTCCAATCCTGAGACACTTCCTATAGCATGAGATGTGATATCTCAATGCTTCTAATACCAAACCTGTGATCCTTCCTATAACATGAGATGTGATATCCAAATCCTTCCCCTTCCAAACCTGAGACCCTTCCTATAGCATGAGATGTGATATCCAACTCCTTCCCATTCCAATCCTGAGACCCTTCCGATAGCATGAGATGTGATATCTCAATGCTTCTAATACCAAACCTGTGATCCTTCCTATAACATGAGATGTGATATCCAAATCCTTCCCCTTCCAAACCTGAGACCCTCCCTTTAGCATGAGATGTGATATCCAACTCCTTCCCATTCCAATCCTGAGACCCTTCATACAGCATGAGATGTGATATCTCAATGCTTCTAATACCAAACCTGAGACCCTTCCTATAACATGAGATGGGAATATCCAACTCCTTCCCATTCCAATCCTGAGACCCTTCCGATAGCAGAGATGTGATATCTCAATGCTTATACCAAACCTGATATCCTTCCTATAACATGAGATGTGATATCCAACTCCTTCCCATTCTAATCCTGAGACCCTTCCTATATCATGAGATGTGATATCTCACTGCTTATACCAAACGTGAGACCCTTCCTATAGCATGAGATGTGATATCCAACTCCTTCCCATTCCAATCCTGAGACCCTTCCTATAGCATGAGATGTGATATCTCAATGCTTCTAATATCAAACTTGAGACCCTCCCTATAGCATGAGTAGTGATATCCAAGTCCTTCCCATTCCAATCCTGAGACACTTCCTATAGCATGAGATGTGATATCTCAATGCTTCTAATACCAAACCTGAGACTCTTCCTATAACATGAGATGGGATATCCAACTCCTTCCCATTCCAATCCCGAGACCCTTCCGATAGCAGAGATGTGATATCTCAATGCTTATACCAAACCTGAGATCCTTCCTATAACATGAGATGTGATATCCAACTCCTTCCCATTCCAATCCTGAGACCCTTCCTATAGCATGAGATGTGAAATCTCAATGCTTATACCAAACCTGAGACCCTTCCTATAGCATGAGATGTGATACCCAACTCCTTCCCATTCCAATCCTGAGACCCTTCCTATAGCATGAGATGTGATATCTCAATGCCTCTAATACCGAACCTGAGATCCTTCCTCTAACATGAAATGTGATATCCAACTCCTTCCCTTTCCAAACCTGAGAGCCTATCTATAGCATGAGATGTGATATCCAAGTCCTTCCCATTCCAATCCTTAGACCCTTCCTACAGCATGCAATATGATATCTCAATGATTCTAATAACAAACCTGAGACCCGTCCTATAACATGAGATGGGATATCCAACTCCTTCCCATTCCAATCCTGAGACACTTCCGATAGCAGAGATGTGATATCTCAATGCTTATACCAAACCTGAGACCCTTCCTATAACATGAGATGTGATATCCAACTCCTTCCCATTCCAAACCTGAGACCCTTCCTTTAGCATGAGATGTGAAATCCAGCTCCTTCCCATTCCAATCCTGAGACACTTCGAATAGCATGAGATGTGATATCTCAATGCTTCTAATATCAAAACTGAGACCCTCCCTATAGCATGATATGTGATATCTAAGTCCTTCCCATTCCAATCCTGAGACCCTTCCTATAGCATGAGATGTGATATCTCAATGCTTCTACCAAACCCGAGACCCTTCCTTTAGCATGAGATGTGATATCCAACTCCTTCCCATTCCAATCCTGAGACCCTTCCTATAGCATGAGTTGTGATATCTCAATACTTCTAATACCAAACCTGAGATCCTTCCGATAACATGAGATGTGATATCCAAATCCTTCCCCTTCCAATCCTGAGACCCTTCTGATAGCATGAGATGTGATATCTCAATGCTTCTAATACCAAACCTGAGATCCTTCCGATAGCATGAGATGTGATATCTCAATGCTTCTAATACCAAACCTGAGATCCTTCCTATAACATGAGATGTGATATCCAAATCCTTCCCCTTCCAAACCCGAGACCCTCCCTTTAGCATGAGATGTGATATCCAACTCCTTCCCATTCCAATTCTGAGCCCCTTCCTATACCATGAGACTTGATATCCAACTCCTTCCCATTCCAATTCTGAGCCCCTTCCTATACCATGAGACTTGATATCTCAATGCTTCTAATACCAAACCTGAGACCCGTCCTATAACATGAGATGTGATATCCAAATCCTTCCCCTTCCAAACCTTAGACCCTTCCTTTATGATGAGATGTGATATCCAACTCCTTCCCATTCCAATCCTGAGACCCTTCCGATATCATGAGATGTGATATCTCAATGCTTCTAATATCAAACTTGAGACCCTCCCTATAGCATGAGATGTGATATCCAAGTCCTTCCCATTCCAATCCTGAGACCCTTCCTATAGCTTGAGATGTGACATCCAACTCCTTCCCATTCCAATTCTGATCCCCTTCCTATACCATGAGACTTGATATCTCAATGCTTCTAATACCAAACCTGAGACCCGTCCTATAACATGAGATGTGATATCCAAATCCTTCCCCTTCCAAACCTTAGACCCTTCCTTTATCATGAGATGTGATATCCAACTCCTTCCCATTCCAATCCTGAGACCCTTCCGATATCATGAGATGTAATATCTCAATGCTTCTAATATCAAACTTGAGACCCTCCCTATAGCATGAGATGTGATATCCAAGTCCTTCCCATTCCAATCCTGAGACCCTTCCTATAGCATGAGATGTGATATCTCACTGCTTCTAATACCAAACCTGAGACCCTTCCTATAGCATGAGATGTGATATCCAACTCCTTCCCATTCCAATCCTGAGACCCTTCCTATAGCATGAGATGTGATATCTCAATGCTTCTAATATCAAACTTGAGAGCCTCCCTATAGCATGAGATGTGATATCCAAGTCCTTCCCATTCCAATCCTGAGACACTTCCTATAGCATGAGATGTGATATCTCAATGCTTCTAATACCAAACCTGTGATCCTTCCTATAACATGAGATGTGATATCCAAATCCTTCCCCTTCCAAACCTGAGACCCTTCCTATAGCATGAGATGTGATATCCAACTCCTTCCCATTCCAATCCTGAGACCCTTCCGATAGCATGAGATGTGATATCTCAATGCTTCTAATACCAAACCTGTGATCCTTCCTATAACATGAGATGTGATATCCAAATCCTTCCCCTTCCAAACCTGAGACCCTCCCTTTAGCATGAGATGTGATATCCAACTCCTTCCCATTCCAATCCTGAGACCCTTCATACAGCATGAGATGTGATATCTCAATGCTTCTAATACCAAACCTGAGACCCTTCCTATAACATGAGATGGGAATATCCAACTCCTTCCCATTCCAATCCTGAGACCCTTCCGATAGCAGAGATGTGATATCTCAATGCTTATACCAAACCTGATATCCTTCCTATAACATGAGATGTGATATCCAACTCCTTCCCATTCTAATCCTGAGACCCTTCCTATATCATGAGATGTGATATCTCACTGCTTATACCAAACGTGAGACCCTTCCTATAGCATGAGATGTGATATCCAACTCCTTCCCATTCCAATCCTGAGACCCTTCCTATAGCATGAGATGTGATATCTCAATGCTTCTAATATCAAACTTGAGACCCTCCCTATAGCATGAGTAGTGATATCCAAGTCCTTCCCATTCCAATCCTGAGACACTTCCTATAGCATGAGATGTGATATCTCAATGCTTCTAATACCAAACCTGAGACTCTTCCTATAACATGAGATGGGATATCCAACTCCTTCCCATTCCAATCCCGAGACCCTTCCGATAGCAGAGATGTGATATCTCAATGCTTATACCAAACCTGAGATCCTTCCTATAACATGAGATGTGATATCCAACTCCTTCCCATTCCAATCCTGAGACCCTTCCTATAGCATGAGATGTGAAATCTCAATGCTTATACCAAACCTGAGACCCTTCCTATAGCATGAGATGTGATACCCAACTCCTTCCCATTCCAATCCTGAGACCCTTCCTATAGCATGAGATGTGATATCTCAATGCCTCTAATACCGAACCTGAGATCCTTCCTCTAACATGAAATGTGATATCCAACTCCTTCCCTTTCCAAACCTGAGAGCCTATCTATAGCATGAGATGTGATATCCAAGTCCTTCCCATTCCAATCCTTAGACCCTTCCTACAGCATGCAATATGATATCTCAATGATTCTAATAACAAACCTGAGACCCGTCCTATAACATGAGATGGGATATCCAACTCCTTCCCATTCCAATCCTGAGACACTTCCGATAGCAGAGATGTGATATCTCAATGCTTATACCAAACCTGAGACCCTTCCTATAACATGAGATGTGATATCCAACTCCTTCCCATTCCAAACCTGAGACCCTTCCTTTAGCATGAGATGTGAAATCCAGCTCCTTCCCATTCCAATCCTGAGACACTTCGAATAGCATGAGATGTGATATCTCAATGCTTCTAATATCAAAACTGAGACCCTCCCTATAGCATGATATGTGATATCTAAGTCCTTCCCATTCCAATCCTGAGACCCTTCCTATAGCATGAGATGTGATATCTCAATGCTTCTACCAAACCCGAGACCCTTCCTTTAGCATGAGATGTGATATCCAACTCCTTCCCATTCCAATCCTGAGACCCTTCCTATAGCATGAGATGTGATATCTCAATACTTCCAATACCAAACCTGAGATCCTTCCGATAACATGAGATGTGATATCCAAATCCTTCCCCTTCCAATCCTGAGACCCTTCTGATAGCATGAGATGTGATATCTCAATGCTTCTAATACCAAACCTGAGATCCTTCCGATAGCTTGAGATGTGATATCTCAATGCTTCTAATACCAAACCTGAGATCCTTCCTATAACATGAGATGTTATATCCAAATCCTTCCCCTTCCAAACCTGAGACCCTCCCTTTAGCATGAGATGTGATATCCAACTCCTTCCCATTCCAATTCTGAGCCCCTTCCTATACCATGAGACTTGATATCCAACTCCTTCCCATTCCAATTCTTAGCCCCTTCCTATACCATGAGACTTGATATCTCAATGCTTCTAATACCAAACCTGAGACCCGTCCTATAACATGAGATGTGATATCCAAATCCTTCCCCTTCCAAACCTTAGACCCTTCCTTTATCATGAGATGTGATATCCAACTCCTTCCCATTCCAATCCTGAGACCCTTCCGATATCATGAGATGTGATATCTCAATGCTTCTAATATCAAACTTGAGACACTCCCTATAGCATGAGATGTGATATCCAAGTCCTTCCCATTCCAATCCTGAGACCGTTCCTATAGCTTGAGATGTGATATCCAACTCCTTCCCATTCCAATTCTGAGCCCCTTCCTATACCATGAGACTTGATATCTCAATGCTTCTAATACCAAACCTGAGACCCGTCCTATAACATGAGATGTGATATCCAAATCCTTCCCCTTCCAAACCTTAGACCCTTCCTTTATCATGAGATGTGATATCCAACTCCTTCCCATTCCAATCCTGAGACCCTTCCGATATCATGAGATGTGATATCTCAATGCTTCTAATATCAAACTTGAGACCCTCCCTATAGCATGAGATGTGATATCCAAGTCCTTCCCATTCCAATCCTGAGACCCTTCCTATAGCATGAGATGTGATATCTCAATGCTTCTAATACCAAACCTGAGACCCTTCCTATAACATGAGATTGGAATATCCAACTCCTTCCCATTCTAATCCTGAGACCCTTCCGATAGCAGAGATGTGATATCTCAATTCTTATACCAAACCTGAGATCCTTCCTATAACATGAGATGTGATATCCAACTCCTTCCCATTCCAATCCTGAGACACTTCCTATAGCATGAGATGTGATATCTCACTGCTTATACCAAACCTGAGACCCTTCCTATAGCATGAGATGTGATATCCAACTCCTTCCCATTCCAATCCTGAGACCCTTCCTATAGCAAGAGATGTGATATCTCAATGCTTCTAATATCAAACTTGAGAGCCTCCCTATAGCATGAGATGTGATATCCAAGTCCTTCCCATTCCAATCCTGAGACACTTCCTATAGCATGAGATGTGATATCTCAATGCTTCTAATACCAAACCTGAGACTCTTCCTATAACATGAGATGGGATATCCAACTCCTTCCCATTCCAATCCTGAGACCCTTCCGATAGCAGAGATGTGATATCTCAATGCTTATATCAAACCTGAGACCCTTCCTACGGCATGAGATGTCATATACAACTCCTTCCCATTCCAATCCTGAGACCCTTCCTATAGCATGAGATGTGATATCTCAATGCTTATACCAAACCTGAGACCCTTCCTATAGCATGAGATGTGATATCCAACTCCTTCCCATTCCAATCCTGAGACCCTTCCTATAGCATGAGATGTGATATCTCAATGCTTATACCAAACCTGAGACCCTTCCTACGGCATGAGATGTCATATACAACTCCTTCCCATTCCAATCCTGAGACCCTTCCTATAGCATGACATGTGATATCTCAATGCTTATACCAAACCTGAGACCCTTCCTATAGCATGAGATGTGATATCCAACTCCTTCCCATTCCAATCCTGAGACCCTTCCTATAGCATGAGATGTGATATCTCAATGCTTCTACCAAACCTGAGACCCTTCCTTTAGCATGAGATGTGATATCCAACTCCCTCCCATTCCAATCCTGAGACCCTTCCTATAGCATGAGTTGTGATATCTCAATACTTCTAATACCAAACCTGAGATCCTTCCGATAACATGAGATGTGATATCCAAATCCTTCCCCTTCCAATCCTGAGACCCTTCTGATAGCATGAGATGTGATATCTCAATGCTTCTAATACCAAACCTGAGATCCTTCCGATAGCATGAGATGTGATATCTCAATGCTTCTAATACCAAACCTGAGATCCTTCCTATAACATGAGATGTGATATCCAAATCCTTCCCCTTCCAAACCTGAGACCCTCCCTTTAGCATGAGATGTGATATCCAACTCCTTCCCATTCCAATTCTGAGCCCCTTCCTATACCATGAGACTTGATATCCAACTCCTTCCCATTCCAATTCTGAGCCCCTTCCTATACCATGAGACTTGATATCTCAATGCTTCTAATACCAAACCTGAGACCCGTCCTATAACATGAGAGGTGATATCCAAATCCTTCCCCTTCCAAACCTTAGACCCTTCCTTTATGATGAGATGTGATATCCAACTCCTTCCCATTCCAATCCTGAGACCTTTCCGATATCATGAGATGTGATATCTCAATGCTTCTAATATCAAACTTGAGACCCTCCCTATAGCATGAGATGTGATATCCAAGTCCTTCCCATTCCAATCCTGAGACCCTTCCTATAGCTTGAGATGTGACATCCAACTCCTTCCCATTCCAATTCTGATCCCCTTCCTATACCATGAGACTTGATATCTCAATGCTTCTAATACCAAACCTGAGACCCGTCCTATAACATGAGATGTGATATCCAAATCCTTCCCCTTCCAAACCTTAGACCCTTCCTTTATCATGAGATGTGATATCCAACTCCTTCCCATTCCAATCCTGAGACCCTTCCGATATCATGAGATGTAATATCTCAATGCTTCTAATATCAAACTTGAGACCCTCCCTATAGCATGAGATGTGATATCCAAGTCCTTCCCATTCCAATCCTGAGACCCTTCCTATAGCATGAGATGTGATATCTCAATGCTTCTAATACCAAACCTGAGACCCTTCCTATAACATGAGATTGGAATATCCAACTCCTTCAAATTCCAATCCTGAGACCCTTCCGATAGCAGAGATGTGATATCTCAATTCTTATACCAAACCTGAGATCCTTCCTATAACATGAGATGTGATATCCAACTCCTTCCCATTCCAATCCTGAGACACTTCCTATAGCATGAGATGTGATATCTCACTGCTTATACCAAACCTGAGACCCTTCCTATAGCATGAGATGTGATATCCAACTCCTTCCCATTCCAATCCTGAGACCCTTCCTATAGCATGAGATGTGATATCTCAATGCTTCTAATATCAAACTTGAAAGCCTCCCTATAGCATGAGATGTGATATCCAAGTCCTTCCCATTCCAATCCTGAGACACTTCCTATAGCATGAGATGTGATATCTCAATGCTTCTAATACCAAACCTGAGACTCTTCCTATAACATGAGATGGGATATCCAACTCCTTCCAATTCCAATCCTGAGACCCTTCCGATAGCAGAGATGTGATATCTCAATGCTTATACCAAACCTGAGACCCTTCCTACGGCATGAGATGTCATATACAACTCCTTCCCATTCCAATCCTGAGACCCTTCCTATAGCATGAGATGTGATATCTCAATGCTTATACCAAACCTGAGACCCTTCCTATAGCATGAGATGTGATATCCACCTCCTTCCCATTCCAATCCTGAGACCCTTCCTATAGCATGAGATGTGATATCTCAATGCTTATACCAAACCTGAGACCCTTCCTACGGCATGAGATGTCATATACAACTCCTTCCCATTCCAATCCTGAGACCCTTCCTATAGCATGAGATGTGATATCTCAATGCTTATACCAAACCTGAGACCCTTCCTATAGCATGAGATGTGATATCCAACTCCTTCCCATTCCAATCCTGAGACCCTTCCTATAGCATGAGATTTGATATCTCAATGCTTATACCAAACCTGAGACCCTTCCTATAACATGAGATGGGATATCCAACTCCTTCCCATTCCAATCCTGAGACACTTCCGATAGCAGAGATGTGATATCTCAATGCTTATACCAGACCTTAGACCCTTCCTATAACATGAGATCGGATATCCAACTCCTTCCCGTTCCAAACCTGAGACCCTTCCTTTAGCATGAGATGTGATATCCAACTCCTTCCCATTCCAATCCTGAGACACTTCTGATAGCATGAGATGTGATATCTCAATGCTTCTAATATCAAAACGGAAACCCTCCCTATAGCATGATATGTGATATCTAAGTCCTTCCCATTCCAATCCTGAGACCCTTCCTATAGCATGAGATGTGATATCTCAATGCTTCTACCAAACCTGAGACCCTTCCTTTAGCATGAGATGTGATATCCAACTCCTTCCCATTCCAATCCTGAGACCCTTCCTATAGCATGAGATGTGATATCTCAATACTTCTAATACCAAACCTGAGATCCTTCCGATAACATGAGATGTGATATCCAAATCCTTCCCCTTCCAAACCTGAGACCCTCCCTTTAGCATGAGATGTGATATCCATCTCCTTCCCATTCCAATCCTGAGACCCTTCTGATAGCATGAGATGTGATATCTCAATGCTTCTAATACCAAACCTGAGACCCTTCCTATAACATGAGATTGGAATATCCAACTCCTTCCCATTCCAATCCTGAGACCCTTCCGATAGCAGAGATGTGATATCTCAATTCTTATACCAAACCTGAGATCCTTCCTATAACATGAGATGTGATATCCAACTCCTTCCCATTCCAATCCTGAGACACTTCCTATAGCATGAGATGTGATATCTCACTGCTTATACCAAACCTGAGACCCTTCCTATAGCATGAGATGTGATATCTGTTAAGACGGATTTCTGAACTCTGTCCTGGTGGCGCAGAAGTTCAGAAGGCCAACCTAATTACTTGGAACAGGGTAACCTCTGGACAAGCCAGACCAATCAAGGTAGCGATCGCGGCGGTCAAGACTAGGTCTCAAGAGGGGTGAGGGTGACTGAAAGCCCGCAATGAGCACACAAAGCAAGAGCGCTTACAAACTACTCCAAACAGGTGTTATATCAAAAATATAAACACATTTATTTTAAGGCCTTTAAAACAACGACCGTAGCGAGAAAATCACAATAACACAGTATTAAGCCAACACATACCAAATCAACACAATATATATACAAATACACAGTCGTAAGCGTTTAAAGCACGAAATATGTAGTCCACCTGAAAGGGAAGGAAAACAGGCAGTGCGATAACGCTTTAGACTTAGTTCGCCTTCATAGGCACCTAACTAGATGGAAGTCCGAGCCCTGCGAAGAGTGGAGCCTTGTGCTCAAAGTACCTGCACACGCTGGTGCCAACGGGCAAAAGGAGAAGCTCTTCGGAGGAAGTCAGGCAGTTCGGGTTAGTGCACAGCAGAAGAAGAACAGGGTCCGCAACTCAAGCGCAGCCTCCACAGCGGGCAGAAGCAGAGCGCGAGTACGGGCGAAAAGGGTGCTGTTTTACACAGCAGGGAAAAGCAATGGGTTACTGCAGGAGGGCGACCAGATCCTAGATATACTACTCACCGGTCCCCGAAGCAAGCAGTCCCAGGCTTCTCCACGTTAGTTTCAGCAGCTGGCAGGTTCAGAAGAGCAGGGAACGCTTTGTAGTCGTGTAGATCAAAAAGACGTCCCAATCGATGAAACCGGCACAGTTTGTTGCCGCAGCAGGACAACGGAGCGGCCGTGCGTATCTGAGTCAAAAGTACACTCCTCCCTTCAGACTTGGGAACGCCAAGGGCACGAAGTGTGGGAGAGTGACAAGGACTCGAGATACGGCACAACCTGGCGGCGGTTACAGAACAAGGCTCCCTTGTAAGCTGGTCAGTCAACTGGATGGCCCAGAGACGCTTCCGAAGGCTTACTTGGCAGGAGATGTTGTAGATGCCGGGAATAGCTGTTCCTGCTATTCCAAAGGTCGAAGCACCAGTACAGGCCTTCTGGTTCGATCAAAGGAGGACAGTGGCTCTCAGGACGACAGCAGTGCAAAGGAGGATTCCTTCAGCGGGTCACCAGCGATTCCTCGGTCCAGCCTCTTGGTTGCAGGATACTTGGCTCCTGTATTCCTTCGTTCGTGAGAACTCAGGAGATCGACATGGTAGTGGTGTTTCCAGCCCCCTCTTATCCACGGTTCCCTTCGCGCCAAAAACGGAGGGGAACCAATGGGAGATCCGCTCATCAAAACACATACCATACGTGGACCAATCACGGACCACGGTGGTCCCAGGCATTCACACCACCCTAGACTCTCTGGCACCCAGGATGTGTATTGGGACCAGACATCCCAGCCCACACCCTGGAGGCACACAACCGACATGTAGAAGCCCGCGAAAGCAACCACGTTTCGCGGGAAAGTACATGCCCAAATAAGGAAGGCCCCGGGTCGCTCGACCTGGGGAAGGTGAAGGGAGCAAGACGGACAGTGGACAGGACAAAGGAGCCTCGTGGTCTGGCCATTTTGGGGAGCCAGGCCACCATTTTGGGTTCAGTGCAAAAACGTGCTCAGAACGGCAAAAGGAGCTCAAAATATACAATACGATCGCTGCCACCATTCCAGTCCCTGAATGACTTGCACCGATCAAATACCATCCTAAAAGAGTATCTAGGGCCTGTAGAAGGCTAGAGACCCAAGAGAGCTGTAACTTAACTTACTGTGCTCTCTTGTGTCGTGTTGCACTAAAGCTGCGACACGATAGAAGAAACTACGGGAAACAACGTTCCCCGGTACTGACTGTCTTAAGGGCATGTCAGTTTCCCCGTAAGAAAGGAGCGAAAGCCCAGAGAAGTGCGGCAGAAGGCTGTACTTCTCTGGCAAAGTCAAGAACAAGGTAAAAAACAATAGCAAAAAGTTTAGGGGTTGCCACATGGAAGGAAATTTCCCTACAATTATGAAATCTTTCCTAACAATATCCAACTCCTTCCCATTCCAATCCTGAGACCCTTCCTATAGCATGAGATGTGATATCTCAATGCTTCTAATATCAAACTTGAGAGCCTCCCTTTTGTACATCACATCTCTTGCTATAGGAAGGGCCTCAGGTTTGGTATGAGAAACATTGAGATATCACATCTCATGCTATCAGAAGGGTCAAAGGATTGGAATGGGAAGGAGTTGGATATCACATCTCAAGCTATCTCAGGATTGGAATGGGAAGGAGTTTGATATCACATCTCAAGCTATAGGAAGGGTCTCAGGTTTGGAAGGGGAAGGATTTGGATCTCACATCTCATGTTTTAGGACGGGTCTCAGGTTTGGTATTAGAAACATTGAGATATCACATCTCATGGTATAGGAAGGGTCTCAGGATTGGAATGGGAAGGAGTTGGATATCACATCTCATGCTATAGGAAGGGTCTCAGGTTTGGTAGAAGCATTGAGATATCACATCTCATGCTATAGGAAGGGTCTCAGGATTGGAATGGGAAGGAGTTGGATATCACATCTCATGCTAAAGGAAGGGTCTCAGTTTTGGTAGAAGCATTGAGATATCACATCTCATGCTATAGGAAGTATCTCAGGATTGGAATGGGAAGGAGTTGGATATCACATCTCATGCCATATGAAGGGTCTCAGGTTTGGTATAAGCATTGAGATATCACATTGGTCTCAGGATTGGAATGGGAAGGAGTTGGATATCACATCTCATCCAATAGGAAGGGTCTCAGGTTTGGAATGGGAAGGAATTGGATATCACATCTCATGTTATAGGAAGGATCTCAGGATTGGAATGGGAAGGATTTGGATATCACATCTCTTGCTATAGGAAGGGTCTCAGGTTTTTTATTAGAAATATTGAGATATCACATCTCATGCTATAAGAAGGGTTTCAGGATTGGAATGGGAAGGAGTTGGATATCTCATCTCATGTTATAGGAAGGGTCTCAGGAGTGGAATGGGAAGGATTTGGATATCACATCTCTTGCTATAGGAAGGGTCTCAAGTTTTTTATTAGAAACATTGAGATATCACATCTCATGCTAAAGGAAGGGTTTCAGGATTGGAATGGGAAGGATTTGGATATCATATCTCATGTTATAGGACAGGTCCCAGGTTTGGTATTAGAAGCATTGAGATATCACATCTCATAGAATAGGAAGGGTCTCAGGATTGGAATGGGAAGGAGTTGGATATTCCTTCTCATGCTATAGGAAGGGTCTCAGGTTGGAATGGGAAGGAGTTGGATATCACATCTCATGTTATAGGAAGTGTCTCAGGATTGGAATGGGAAGGATTTGGATATCATATCTCTTGCTATAGGAAGGGTCTCATGTTTTTTATTAGAAACATAGAGATAACACATCTCATGGTATAGGAAGGGTTTCAGGATTGGAATGGGAAGGATTTGGATATCACATCTCATGCTAAAGGAAGGGTCTCAGGTTTGGAAGGGGAAGGAGTTGGATATCACATCTCATGCTAAAGGAAGGGTCTCAGGTTTGATAGAAGCATTGAGATATTACATCTTATGCTATAGGAAGGGTCTCAGGATTGGAATGGGAAGGAGTTGGATATCACATCTCATGCTAAAGGAAGTGTCTCAGGTTTGATAGAAGCATTGAGATATCACATCTCATGCTATAGGAAGATCTCGGGTTTGGTATTAGAAGCATTGAGATATCACATCTCATGCTATCGGAAGGATCTCAGGTTTGGTATTAGAAGCATTGAGATATCACATCTCATGCTATCAGAAGGGTCTCAGGATTGGAATGGGAAGGAGTTGGATATCACATCTCATGCTAAAGGAAGGGTCTCAGTTTTGGTAGAAGCATTGAGATATCACATCTCATGCTATAGGAAGGGTCTCAGGATTGGAATGGGAAGGAGTTGGATATCACATCTCATGCCATAGGAAGGGTCTCAGGTTTGGTATAAGCATTGAGATATCACATTGGTCTCAGGATTGGATTGGGAAGGAGTCGGATATCACATCTCATGCTAAAGGGAGGGTCTCAGGTGTGGAAGTGGAAGGATTTGGATATCACATCTCATGTTATAGGAAGGATCTCAGGTTTGATATTAGAAGCATTGAGATATCACATCTCATGCTATAGGAAGGGTCTCAGGATTGGAATGGGAAGGAGTTGGATATCACATCTCATGCCATAGGAAGGGTCTCAGGTTAGGTATAAGCATTGAGATATCACATTGGTCTCAGGATTGGATTGGGAAGGAGTTGGATATCACATCTCATGCCATAGGAAGGGTTTCAGGATTGGAATGGGAAGGAGTTGGATATCACATCTCTTGCTATAGGAAGGGTCTCAGGTTTTTTATTAGAAACATTGAGATATCACATCTCATGCTATCGGAAGGGTCCCAGGATTGGAATGGGAAGGAGTTGGATATCCCTTCTCATTCTATAGGAAGGGTCTCAGGTTGGAATGGGAAGGAGTTGGATATCACATCTCATGTTATAGGAAGGGTCTCAGGATTGGAATGGGAAGGATTTGGATATCATATCTCTTGCTACAGGAAGGGTCTCATGTTTTTTATTAGAAAAATAGAGATATCACATCTCATGGTATAGGAAGGGTTTCAGGATTGGAATGGGAAGGATTTGGATATCACATCTCATGCTAAAGGAAGGGTCTCAGGTTTGGAAGGCGAAGGAGTTGGATATCACATCTCATGCTAAAGGAAGGGTCTCAGGTTTGATAGAAGCATTGAGATATTACATCTCATGCTATAGGAAGGGTCTCAGGATTGGAATGGGAAGGAGTTGGATATCACATCTCATGCTAAAGGAAGGGTCTCAGGTTTGATAGAAGCATTGAGATATCACATCTCATGCTATAGGAAGGGTCTCAGGTTTGGTATAAGCATTGAGATATCACATCTCTGCTATCGGAAGGGTCTCAGGATAGGAATGGGAAGGACTCAGATATCACATCTCATGCTATAGGGAGGGTCTCAGTTTTGATATTAGAAGCATTGAGATATCACATCTCATGCTATCGGAAGGGTCTCAGGATTGGAATGGGAAGGAGTTGGATATCACATCTCAAGCTATCTCAGGATTGGAATGGGAAAGAGTTTGATATCACATCTCAAGCTATAGGAAGGGTCTCAGGTTTGGAAGGGGAAGGATTTGGATCTCACATCTCATGTTTTAGGACGGGTCTCAGGTTTGGTATTAGAAACATTGAGATATCACATCTCATGGTATAGGAAGGGTCTCAGGATTTGAATGGGAAGGAGTTGGATATCACATCTCATGCTATAGGAAGGGTCTCAGGTTTGGTAGAAGCATTGAGATATCACATCTCATGGTATAGGAAGGGTCCCAGGATTGGAATGGGAAGGAATTGGATATCACATCTCATGCCATAGGAAGGGTCTCAGGTTTGGTATAAGCATTGAGATATCACATCTCTGCTATCATAAGGGTCTCAGGATTGGTATAGGAAGGAGTTGGATATCCCATCTCATGCTTTAAGAAGCGTCTCAGGTTTGGTATTAGAAGCATTGAGATATCACATCTCATGCTATAGGAAGGGTCTAAGGATTGGAATGGGAAGGAGTTGGATATCACATCTTATGCTATAGGAAGGGTCTCAGGTTTGGTATTACAAGCATTGTGATATTACATCTCATATAGGAAGGGTCTCAGGATTGGATTGGGAAGGAGTTGGATATCACATCTCATGCTATAGGAAGGGTCTCAGGTTTGGAATGGGAAGGGTTTGTACATCACATCTCTTGCTATAGGAAGGGCCTCAGGTTTGGTATGAGAAACATTGAGATATCACATCTCATGGTATAGGAAGGATCTCAGGATTAGAATGGGAAGGATTTGGATATCACATCTCATGCTAAAGGAAGGGTCTCAGGTTTGGAAGGCGAAGGAGTTGGATATCACATCTCATGCTAAAGGAAGGGTCTCAGGTTTGATAGAAGCATTGAGATATTACATCTCATGCTATAGGAAGGGTCTCAGGATTGGAATGGGAAGGAGTTGGATATCACATCTCATGCTAAAGGAAGGGTCTCAGGTTTGATAGAAGCATTGAGATATCACATCTCATGCTATAGGAAGGGTCTCAGGTTTGGTATAAGCATTGAGATATCACATCTCTGCTATCGGAAGGGTCTCAGGATAGGAATGGGAAGGACTCAGATATCACATCTCATGCTATAGGGAGGGTCTCAGTTTTGATATTAGAAGCATTGAGATATCACATCTCATGCTATCGGAAGGGTCTCAGGATTGGAATGGGAAGGAGTTGGATATCACATCTCAAGCTATCTCAGGATTGGAATGGGAAGGAGTTTGATATCACATCTCAAGCTATAGGAAGGGTCTCAGGTTTGGAAGGGGAAGGATTTGGATCTCACATCTCATGTTTTAGGACGGGTCTCAGGTTTGGTATTAGAAACATTGAGATATCACATCTCATGGTATAGGAAGGGTCTCAGGATTTGAATGGGAAGGAGTTGGATATCACATCTCATGCTATAGGAAGGGTCTCAGGTTTGGTAGAAGCATTGAGATATCACATCTCATGGTATAGGAAGGGTCCCAGGATTGGAATGGGAAGGAGTTGGATATCACATCTCATGCCATAGGAAGGGTCTCAGGTTTGGTATAAGCATTGAGATATCACATCTCTGCTATCATAAGGGTCTCAGGATTGGTATAGGAAGGAGTTGGATATCCCATCTCATGCTTTAAGAAGCGTCTCAGGTTTGGTATTAGAAGCATTGAGATATCACATCTCATGCTATAGGAAGGGTCTAAGGATTGGAATGGGAAGGAGTTGGATATCACATCTTATGCTATAGGAAGGGTCTCAGGTTTGGTATTACAAGCATTGTGATATTACATCTCATATAGGAAGGGTCTCAGGATTGGATTGGGAAGGAGTTGGATATCACATCTCATGCTATAGGAAGGGTCTCAGGTTTGGAATGGGAAGGGTTTGTACATCACATCTCTTGCTATAGGAAGGGCCTCAGGTTTGGTATGAGAAACATTGAGATATCACATCTCATGGTATAGGAAGGATCTCAGGATTAGAATGGGAAGGAGTTGGATATCACATCTCATGTTATAGGAAGGGTCTCAGGTTTGGTAGAAGCATTGAGATATCACATCTCATGCTATAGGAAGGGTCTCAGGATTGGAATGGGAAGGAGTAGTATATGACATCTCATGCCATAGGAAGGGTCTCAGGTTTGGTATAAGCATTGAGATATCACATTTCTGCAATCGGAAGGGTTTCAGGTTTGGAAAGGGAAGGAGTTGGATATCACATCTCATGCTATAGGAAGGGTCTCAGGTTTGGTATTAGAAGCATTGAGATATCACATCTCATGCTATAGGAAGGGTCTCAGGTTTGGAATGGGAAGGATTTGGATATCACATCTCATGCTATAGGAAGGGTCTCCGGATTGGAATGGGAAGTAGTTGTATATGACATCTCATGCCATAGGAAGGGTCTCAGGTTTGGTATAAGCATTGAGATATCACATCTCTGCTATCGAAAGGGTCTCAGGATTGGAATGGGAAGGAGTTGGATATCCCATCTCATGTTATAGGAAGGGTCTCAGGTTTGGTATTAGAAGCATTGAGATTTCACATCTCATGCTATAGGAAGTGTCTCAGGATTGGAATGGGAAGGGCTTGGATATCCCATCTCAGGTCTCAGGAAGGATCTCAGGTTTTCTATTAGAAGCATTGAGATATCACATCTCATGCTATAGGAAAGGTCTCAGGATTGGAATGGGAAGGAGTTGGATATTACATTCTTGCTATAGGAAGGGTCTCAGGTTTGGAATGGGAAGGAGTTGGATATCACATATGCTATAGGAAGGGTCTCAGGGTTGGAACGGCAAGGAGTTGGATATCACATCTCATGCTTAAAGAAGGGTCTCAGTTTTGGTATTAGAAGCATTGAGATATCACATCTCATGCTATAGGAAGGGTCTCAGGATTGGAATGGGAAGGAGTTGGATATCACATCTCATGCTATAGGAAGGGTCTCAGGTTTGGTATTACAAGCATTGTGATATTACATCTCATGCTATAGGAAGGGTCTCAGGATTGGATTGGGAAGGAGTCGGATATCACATCTCATGCTATGGGAAGGGTATCAGGTTTGGGAAGGATTTGTATATCACATCTCTTGCTATAGGAAGGGCCTCAGGTTTGGTATGAGAAACATTGAGATATCACATCTCATGGTATAGGAAGGATCTCAGTATTGGAATGGAAAGGAGTTGGATATCACATCTCATGTTATAGGAAGGATATCAGGTGTGGTATTAGAAGCATTGAGATATCACATCTCATGCTATAGGAAGGTTCTCAGGATTGGAATGGGAAGGAGTTGGATATCACATCTCATGCTATAGGGAGGGTCTCAGGTTTGGTAGAAGCATTGAGATATCACATCTCTGCTATCGAAAGGGTCTCAGGATTGGAATGGGAAGGAGTTGGATATCCCATCTCATGTTATAGGAAGGGTCTCAGGTTTGGTATTAGAAGCATTGAGATTTCACATCTCATGCTATAGGAAGGGTCTCAGGATTGGAATGGGAAGGGCTTGGATATCCCATCTCAGGTCTCAGGAAGGATCTCAGGTTTTCTATTAGAAGCATTGAGATATCACATCTCATGCTATAGGAAAGGTCTCAGGATTGGAATGGGAAGGAGTTGGATATTACATTCTTGCTATAGGAAGGGTCTCAGGTTTGGAATGGGAAGGAGTTGGATATCACATATGCTATAGGAAGGGTCTCAGGTTTGGAACGGCAAGGAGTTGGATATCACATCTCATGCTTAAAGAAGGGTCTCAGTTTTGGTATTAGAAGCATTGAGATATCACATCTCATGCTATAGGAAGGGTCTCAGGATTGGAATGGGAAGGAGTTGGATATCACATGTCATGCTAAAGGAAGGGTCTCAGGTTTGATAGAAGCATTGAGATTTCACATCTCATGCTATCGGAAGGGTCTCAGGATTGGAATGGGATGGAGTTGGATATCACATCTCATGCCATAGGAAGGGTCTCAGTGCTCAATGCTTCTAATACCAAACCTGGGACCCGTCCTATAACATGAGATGTGATATCCAAATCCTTCCCCTTCCAAACCTAAGACCCTTCCTTTAGCATGAGATGTGATATCCAAATCCGATCGCTACCTTGATTGGTCTGGCTCGTCCAGAGGTTACCCTGTTCCAAGTAATTAGGTTGGCCTTCTGAACTTCTGCGCCACCAGGACAGAGTTCAGAAATCCGTCTTAACAGCATGAGATGTCATATACAACTCCTTCCGATTCCAATCCTGAGACCCTTCCTATAGCATGAGATGTGATATCTCAATGCTTCTAATACCAAACCTGAGATCCTTCCTATAGCATGAGATGTGATATCAAACTCCTTCCCATTCCAAACCTGAGACCCTTCTGATAGCATGAGATGTGATATCTCAATGCTTCTAAAACCAAACATGAGAACCATCCTATAACATGAGATGTGAAATCCAAATCATTCCCTTTCCAAACCTGAGACCCTTCCTATAGCTTGAGATGTGATATCAAACTCCTTCCCATTCAATGTGATATCCAACTCCTTCCCATTCCAAACCTGAGACCCTTCCTATAGCATGAGATGTTATATCGTAATGCTTCTAAAACCAAACCTGAGAACCATCCTATAACATGTGAACTCCAAATCCTTCCCTTTCCAAACCTGAGACCCTTCCGATAGCATGAGATGTGATATCTCAATGCTACTAAAACCAAACATGAGAACCATCCTATAACATGAGATGTGAAATCCAAATCCTTCCCTTTCCAAACCTGAGACCCTTCCTATAGCTTGAGATGTGATATCAAACTCCTTCCCATTCCAAACCTGAGATAGCTTGAGATGTGATATCCAACTCCTTCCCATTCCAATCCTGAGACCCTTCCTATACCATGAGATGTGATATCTCAATGCTTCTAATACCAAACCTGAGACCCGTCCTAAAACATGAGATGTGAGATCCAAATACTTCCCCTTCCAAACCTGAGACCCTTCCTATAGCTTGAGATGTGATATCAAACTCCTTCCCATTCCAATCCTGAGATAGCTTGAGATGTGATATCCAACTCCATCCCATTCCAATCCTGAGACCCTTCCGATAGCATGAGATGTGATAGCTCAATGCTTCTAATATCAAAACTGAGACCCTCCCTATAGTATGAGTATCTAAGTCCTTCCCATTCCTATCCTGAGACCCTTCCGATAGCAGAGATGTGATATCTCAATGCTTATACCAAACCTGATGACCCATCCTATGGCATGAGATGTGATATCCAACTCCTTCCCATTGCAATCCTGAGTTCCTTCCTATAGCATGAGATGTGATCTCAATGCTTCTATCAAACCTGAGACCCTTCCTTTAGCATGAGATGTGATATCCAACTCCTTGCCATTCCAATCCTGAGACCCTTCCTATAACATGAGACGTGATATCCAACTCCTTCCCATTCCAATCCTGAGACACCTCCTATAGCATGAGATGTGATATCTCAATGCTTCTAATACCAAACCTGGGACCCGTCCTATAACAAGAGATATGATATCCAAATCCTTCCCCTTCCAAACCTGAGACCCTTCAATTAGCATGAGATGTGATATCCAAATCCTTCCATTCCAATTCTGAAACCCTTCCTATAGCATGAGATGTGATGGCTCAATGTTTCTAATAAAAAACCTGAGACCCTTCCTATAGCAAGAGATGTGATATCCAAATCCTTCCCATTCCAATCCTGAGACCCTTCCTATAACGAGATGTGATATCCAACTCTTTCCCATTCCAACCTGACCTTCCTTTAGCATGAGAAGGGATATCCAACTCCTTCCCATTCCAATCCTGAAACCCTTCCTATAGCATGAGATGTGATATCTCAATGTTTCTAATAAAAAACCTGAGACCCTTCCTATAGCAAGAGATGGGATATCCAAATCCTTCCCATTTCAATCTTGAGACCCTTCCTATAGCATGAGATGTGATATCCAACTCCTTCCCATTCTAACCTGATACCCTTCCTATAGCATAAGGGATATCCAACTCCTTCCCAATCCAATCCTGAGACCCTTCCGATAGCAGAGATGTGATATCTCAATGCTTATACCAAACCTGAGACCCTACCTTTAGCATGATGTGATATCCAAATCCTTCACATTCCAATCCTGAGACCCTTCCTATAGCATGAGATGTGATATCTCAATGCTTCTAATACCAAACCTGAGAACCATCCTATAACATGAGATGTGAAATCCCAATCCTTCCCTTCCCAAACCTGAGACCCTTCCTATAGCTCGAGATGTGATATCAAACTCCTTCCCATTCCAATCCTGAGATAGCTTGAGATGTGATGTCCAACTCCTTCCCATTCCAATCCTGAGACCCTTATCATACCATGAGATGTGATATCTCAAGGCTTCTAATACCAAACCTGAGACCCGTCCTAAAACATGAGATGTGAGATCCAAATCCTTCCCCTTCCAAACCTGAGACCTTTCCTTTAGCATATGTGATATCCAACTCCTTCCCATTCCAAACCTGAGACCCTTCCTACAGCATGCAATGTGATATCTCAATGCTTCTAATACCACACCTGAGACCCGTCCTATAACATGAGATGGGATATCCAAGCCCTTCCCATTCCAATCCTGAGACCCTTCCTATAGCATGAGATGTGATATCTCAATGCTTCTAATACCAAACCTGAGACCCTTCCTATAACATGAGATGGGAAATCCAACTCCTTCCCATTCCAATCCTGAGACCCTTTCGATAGCAGAGATGTGATATCTCAATGCTTCTAATACCAAAATTGATATCCTTCCAATAACATGAGATGTGATATCTCAATGTTTCTCATACCAAACCTGAGACCCTTCCTATAGCATAAAATGTGATATCCAACTCCTTCCCATTCCAATCCTTAGACCCTTCCTATAGCATGAGATGTGATATCTCAATGCTTCTAATACCAAACCTGAGACCCTTCTTAAAGCATGAGATGGGATATCCAACTCCTTCCTATTCCAATCCTGAGACCCTTACGATAGCAGAGATGTGATATCTCAATGCTTATACCAAAGCTGAGACCCTTCCTATGGCATGAGATGTGATATCCAACTCCTTTCCATTCCAATCCTGAGACCCTTCCTATAGCATGAGATGTGATATCTCAATGCTTCTACCAAACCTAAGACCCTTCCTATTCCATGAGATGTGATATCCAACTCCTTCCCAATCCAATCCTGAGACCCTTCCTATACCATGAGATGGGATATCTCAATGTTTCTAATACCAAACCTGAGACCCGTCCTAAAACATGAGATGTGAAATCCAAATCCTTCCCCTTTTCAAACCTGAGACCCTTCCTATAGCTTGAGATGTGATATCAAACTCCTTCCCATTCCAATCCTGAGATAGCTTGAGATGTGATATCCAACTCCTTTCCATTCCAAACCTGAGGCCCTTCCTATAGCAAGAGATGTGATGTACAAATCCTTCCCATTCCAAACCTGAGACCCTTCCTATAGCATGAGATGTGATATCCAACTCCTTCCCAATCCAATCCTGAGACCCTTCCTATAGCATGAGATGTAATATCACAATGCTTGTAATACCAAACCTGAGACCCTTCCTATAGCATAAGATGTGATATCCAACTCCTTCCCATTCCAATCCTTAGACCCTTCCTATAGCATGAGATGTGATATCTCAATGCTTCTAATACCAAACCTGAGACCCTTCTTAAAGCATGAGATGGGATATCCAACTCCTTCCTATTCCAATCCTGAGACCCTTACGATAGCAGAGATGTGATATATCAATGCTTATACCAAACCTGAGACCCTTCCTATGGCATGAGATGTGATATCCAACTCCTTTCCATTCCAATCCTGAGACCCTTCCTATAGCATGAGATGTGATATCTCAATGCTTCTAATACCAAAACTGAGACCCTTCTTAAAGCATGAGATGTGATATCCAACTCCTTCCCGTGTTCCAAACCTGAGACCCTTCCTATAGCATATGTGATATCCAACTCCTTCCCATTGCAAACCTGAGACCCTTCCTATAGCAAGAATGTAATATCCAACTCCTTCCCATTCCAATCCTGAGACCATTCCTATAGCATGAGATGTGATATCTCAATGCTTCTAATAGAAAACCTGAGATCCTTCCTATGACATGAGATGTGATATCCAATTCCTTCCCATTCCAAACCTGAGACCATTCCTACAGCATGCAATGTGATATCTCAATGCTTCTAATACCACACCTGAGACCCGTCCTATAACATGAGATGGGATATCCAAGCCCTTCCCATTCCAATCCTGAGACCCTTCCTATAGCATGAGATGTGATATCTCAATGCTTCTAATACCAAATCTGAGACCCTTCCTATAACATGAGATGGGATATCAAACTCCTTCCCATTCCAATCCTGAGACCCTTTCGATAGCAGAGATGTGATATCTCAATGCTTCTAATACCAAACCTGATATCCTTCCTATAACATGAGATGTGATATCTCAATGTTTCTCATACCAAACCTGAGGCCCTTCCTACAGCAAGAGATGTGATGTACAAACCCTTCCCATTCCAAACCTGAGACCCTTCCTATAGCATGAGATGTGATATCCAACTCCTTCCCAATCCAATCCTGAGACCCTTCCTATACCATGAGATATAATATCACAATGCTTGTAATACCAAACCTGAGACCCTTCCTATAGCATAAAATGTGATATCCAACTCCTTCCCATTCCAATCCTTAGACCCTTCCTATAGCATGAGATGTGATATCTCAATGCTTCTAATACCAAACTTGAGACCCTTCTTAAAGCATGAGATGGGATATCCAACTCCTTCCTATTCCAATCCTGAGACCCTTACGATAGTAGAGATGTGATATCTCAATGCTTATACCAAACCTGAGACCCTTCCTATGGCATGAGATGTGATATCCAACTCCTTTCCATTCCAATCCTGAGACCCTTCCTATAGCATGAGATGTGATATCTCAATGCTTCTACCAAACCTGAGACCCTTCCTATGGCATGAGATGTGATATCCAACTCCTTGCCATTCAAATCCTGAGACCCTCCCTATAACAAGAGATGTCATATCCAACTCCTTCCCATTCCAAACCTGAGACCCTTCCTTTAGCATGAGATGTGATATCCAAATCCTTCACATTCCAATCCGGAGACCAATCCTATAGCATGAGATGTGATATCTCAATGCTTCTAATACCAAACCTGAGACCCTTCCGATAGCATGAGATGTGATATCTCAATGCTTCAAAAACCAAACATGAGAACCATCCTATAACATGAGATGTGAAATCCAAATCCTTCCCTTCCCAAACCTGAGACTCTTCCTATAGCATGAGATGTGATATCTCAATGCTTCTACCAAACCTGAAACCCTTCCTATAGCATGAGATGTGATATCCAACTCCTTCCCATTCCAATCCTGAGACACTTCCTATAGCATGAGATGTGATATCACAATGCTTCTAATACCAAACCTGAGACCCATCCTATAACATGAGATGTGATATCCAAATCCTTCCCCTTCCAAACCTGAGACCCTTCCTTTAGCATGAGATGTGATATCCAGCTCCTCCCATTCCAATCCTGAGACCCTTCCGATAGCATGAGATGTGGTATCTCAATGCTTCTAATATCAAAACTGAGACCCTCTCTATAGCATGAGATGTGATATCTAAGTCCTTCCCATTCCAATCCTGAGACCCTTCCGATAGCAGAGATGTGATATCTCAATGCTTATACCAAACCTGAGACCCTTCCTATGGCATGAGATGTGATATCCAACTCCTTGCCATTCAAATCCTGAGACCCTCCCTATAACAAGAGATGTCATATCCAACTCCTTCCCATTCCAAACCTGAGACCCTTCCTTTAGCATGAGATGTAATATCGAAATCCTTCACATTCCAATCCGGAGACCAATCCTATAGCATGAGATGTGATATCTCAATGCTTCTAATATCAAAACTGAGACCAACAAAAATGATATGTGATATCTAAGTCCTTCCCATTCCAATCCTGAGACCCTTCCTATAGCATGAGATGTGATATCTCAATGCTTCTAATATCAAACTTGAGACCCTCCCTATAGCATGAGATGTGATATCCAAGTCCTTCCCATTCCAATCCTGAGACACTTCCTATAGCATGAGATGTGATATCTCAATGCTTCTAATACCAAACCTGAGACTCTTCCTATAACATGAGATGGGATATCCAACTCCTTCCCATTCCAATCCTGAGACTCTTCCGATAGCAGAGATGTGATATCTCAATGCTTATACCAAACCTGAGACCCTTCCTACGGCATGAGATGTCATATACAACTCCTTCCCATTCCAATCCTGAGACCCTTCCTATAGCATGAGATGTGATGTCTCAATGCTTCTAATACCAAACCTGAGATCCTTCCTATAACATGAGATGTGATATCCAACTCCTTCCATTCCAATTCTGAGACCCTTCCTATAGCATGAGATTTGATATATCAATGCTTATACCAAACCTGAGACCCTTCCTATAGCATGAGATGTGATATCCAACTCCTTCCCGTTCCAAACCTGAGACCCTTCCTTTAGCATGAGATGTGATATCCAGCTCCTTCCCATTCCAATACTGAGACACTTCCGATAGCATGAGATGTGATATCTCAATGCTTCTAATATCAAAACTGAGACCAACAAAAATGATATGTGATATCTAAGTCCTTCCCATTCCAATCCTGAGACCCTCCCTATAGCATGAGATGTGATATCCAAGTCCTTCCCATTCCAATCCTGAGACCCTTCCTATAGCATGAGATGTGATATCTCAATGCTTCTAATACCAAACCTGAGACCCTTCCTATAACATGAGATGGGAATATCCAACTCCTTACCATTCCAATCCTGAGACCCTTCCGATAGCAGAGATGTGATATCTCAATGCTTATACCAAACCTGAGATCCTTCCTATAACATGAGATGTGATATCCAACTCCTTCCCATTCCAATCCTGAGACCCTTCCTATAGCATGAGATGTGATATCTCACTGCTTATACCAAACCTGAGACCCTTCCTATAGCATGAGATGTGATATCCAACTCCTTCCCATTCCAATCCTGAGACCCTTCCTATAGCATGAGATGTGATATCTCACTGCTTATACCAAACCTGAGACCCTTCCTATAGCATGAGATGTGATATCCAACTCCTTCCCATTCCAATCCTGAGACCCTTCCTATAGCATGAGATGTGATATCTCAATGCTTCTAATATCAAACTTGAGACCCTCCCTATAGCATGAGATGTGATATCCAAGTCCTTCCCATTCCAATCCTGAGACACTTCCTATAGCATGAGATGTGATATCTCAATGCTTCTAATACCAAACCTGAGACTCTTCCTATAACATGAGATGGGATATCCAACTCCTTCCCATTCCAATCCTGAGACCCTTCCAATAGCAGAGATGTGATATCTCAATGCTTATACCAAACCTGAGACCCTTCCTACGGCATGAGATGTCATATACAACTCCTTCCCATTCCAATCCTGAGACCCTTCCTATAGCATGAGATGTGATATCTCAATGCTTATACCAAACCTGAGACCCTTCCTATAGCATGAGATGTGATATCCAACTCCTTCCCATTCAAATCCTGAGACCCTTCCTATAGCATGAGATGTGATGTCTCAATGCTTCTAATACCAAACCTGAGATCCTTCCTATAACATGAGATGTGATATCCAACTCCTTCCATTCCAATCCTGAGACCCTTCCTATAGCATGAGATTTGATATCTCAATGCTTATACCAAACCTGAGACCCTTCCTATAGCATGAGATGTGATACCCAAGTCCTTCCCATTCCAATCCTTAGACCCTTCCTACATCATGCAATATGATATCTCAATGATTCTAATAACAATCCTGAGACCCGTCCTATAACGTGAGATGGGATATCCAATTCCTTCCCATTCCAATTCTGAGACACTTCCGATTGCAGAGATGTGATATCTCAATGCTTATACCAAACCTGAGACCCTTCCTATAACATGAGATCGGATATCTAACTCCTTCCGTTTCCAAACCTGAGACCCTTCCTTTAGCATGAGATGTGATATCCAGCTCCTTCCCATTCCAATCCTGAGACACTTCCGATAGCATGAGATGTGATATCTCAATGCTTCTAATATCAAATCTGAAACCCTCCCTATAGCATGATATGTGATATCTAAGTACTTCCCATTCCAATCCTAAGACCCTTCCTATAGCATGAGATGTGATATCTCAATGCTTCTACCAAACCTGAGACCCTTCCTTTAGCATGAGATGTGATATCCAACTCCTTCCCATTCCAATCCTGAGACCCTTCCTATAGCATGAGATGTGATATCTCAATACTTCTAATACCAAACCTGAGATCCTTCCGATAACATGAGATGTGATATCCAAATCCTTCCCCTTCCAAACCTGAGACCCTCCCTTTAGCATGAGATGTGATATCCAACGCCTTCCCATTCCAATCCTGAGACTCTTCTGATAGCATGAGATGTGATATCTCAATGTTTCTAATACCAAACCTGAGATCCTTCCGATAGCATGAGATGTGATATCTCAATGCTTCTAATACCAAACCTGAGATCCTTCCTATAACATGAGATGTGATATCCAAATCCTTCCCCTTCCAAACCTGAGACCCTCCCTTTAGCATGAGATGTGATATCCAACTCCTTCCCATTCCAATCCTGAGACCCTTCTGATAGCATGAGATGTGATATCTCAATGCCTCTAATACCAAACCTGAGATCCTACCTCTAACATGAAATGTGATATCCAACTCTTTCCCCTTCCAAACCTGAGAGCCTTCCTATAACATGAGATGTGATATCCAACTCCTTCCCATTCCAACCTGAGACCCTTCCTATAGCATGAGATGTGATATCTCAATGCCTCTAATACCAAACCTGAGATCCTTCCTCTAACATGAAATGTGATATCCAACTCCTTCCCTTTCCAAACCTGAGAGCCTATCTATAGCATGAGATGTGATATCCAAGTCCTTCCCATTCCAATCCTTAGACCCTTCCTACAGCATGCAATATGATATCTCAATGATTCTAATAACAAACCTGAGACCCGTCCTATAACATGAGATGGGATATCCAACTCCTTCCCATTCCAATCCTGAGACACTTCCGATAGCAGAGATGTGATATCTCAATGCTTATACCAAACTTGAGACCCTTCCTATAACATGAGATGTGATATCCAACTCCTTCCCGTTCCAAACCTGAGACCCTTCCTTTAGCATGAGATGTGATATCCAGCTCCTTCCCATTCCAATACTGAGACACTTCCGATAGCATGAGATGTGATATCTCAATGCTTCTAATATCAAAACTGAGACCAACAAAAATGATATGTGATATCTAAGTCCTTCCCATTCAAATCCTGAGACCCTTCCTTTAGCATGAGATGTGATATCTCAATGCTTATACCAAACCTGAGACCCTTCCTACGGCATGAGATGTCATATACAACTCCTTCCCATTCCAATCCTGAGACCCTTCCTATAGCATGAGATGTGATATCTCAATGCTTATACCAAACCTGAGACCCTTCCTATAGCATGAGATGTGATATCCAACTCCTTCCCATTCCAATCCTGAGACCCTTCCTATAGCATGAGATGTGATGTCTCAATGCTTCTAATACCAAACCTGAGATCCTTCCTATAACATGAGATGTGATATCCAACTCCTTCCATTCCAATCCTGAGACCCTTCCTATAGCATGAGATTTGATATCTCAATGCTTATACCAAACCTGAGACCCTTCCTATAGCATGAGATGTGATATCCCAGTCTTTCCCATTCCAATCCTTAGACCCTTCCTACAGCATGCAATATGATATCTCAATGATTCTAATAACAATCCTGAGACCCGTCCTATAACATGAGATGGGATACCCAATTCCTTCCCATTCCAATCCTGAGACACTTCCGATAGCAGAGATGTGATATCTCAATGCTTATACCAAACCTGAGACCCTTCCTATAACATGAGATCGGATATCCAACTCCTTCCCGTTCCAAACCTGAGACCCTTCCTTTAGCATGAGATGTAATATCCAGCTCCTTCCCATTCCAATCCTGAGACACTTCCGATAGCATGAGATGTGATATCTCAATGCTTCTAATATCAAAACTGAAACCCTCCCTATAGCATGATATGTGATATCAAAGTCCTTCCCATTCCAATCCTGAGACCCTTCCTATAGCATGAGATGTGATATCTCAATGCTTCTACCAAACCTGAGACCCTTCCTTTAGCATGAGATGTGATATCCAACTCCTTCCCATTCCAACCTGAGACCCTTCCTATAGCATGAGAAGGGATATCCAACTCCTTCCCAATCCAATCCTGAGACCCTTCCGATAGCATAGATGTGATATCTCAATGCTTATACCAAACCTGAGACCCTTCCTATGGCATGAGATGTGATATCCAACTCCTTGCCATTCAAATCCTGAGACCCTCCCTATAACAAGAGATGTCATATCCAACTCCTTCCCATTCCAAACCTGAGACCCTTCCTTTAGCATCAGATGTGATATCCAAATCCTTCACATTCCAATCCGGAGACTCTTCCTATAACATGAGATGAGATATCCAACTCCTTCCCAATCCAATCCTGAGACCCTTCCGATAGCAGAGATGTGATATCTCAATGCTTATACCAAACCTGAGACCCTTCCTATGGCATGAGATGTGATATCCAACTCCTTGCCATTCAAATCCTGAGACCCTCCCTATAACAAGAGATGTCATATCCAACTCCTTCCCATTCCAAACCTGAGACCCTTCCTTTAGCATGAGATGTGATTTCCAAATCCTTCACATTCCAATCCGGAGACCAATCCTATAGCATGAGATGTGATATCTCAATGCTTCTAATACCAAACCTGAGACCCTTCCGATAGCATGAGATGTGATATCTCTATGCTTCAAAAACCAAACATGAGAACCATCCTATAACATGAGATGTGAATTCCAAATCCTTCCCTTCCCAAAACTGAGACTCTTCCTATAGCATGAGATGTGATATCTCAATGCTTCTAATATCAAACTTCAGACCCTCCCTATAGCATGAGATGTGATATCCAAGTCCTTTCCATTCCAATCCTGAGACACTTCCTATAGCATGAGATGTGATATCTCAATGCTTCTAATACCAAACCTGAGACTCTTCCTATAACATGAGATGGGATATCCAACTCCTTCCCATTCCAATCCTGAGACTCTTCTGATAGCAGAGATGTGATATCTCAATGCTTCTACCAAACCTGAGACCCTTCCTTTAGCATGAGATGTGATATCCAACTCCTTCCCATTCCAATCCTGAGACCCTTCCTATAGCATGAGATGTGATATCTCAATACTTCTAATACCAAACCTGAGATCCTTCCGATAACATGAGATGTGATATCCAAATCCTTCCCCTTCCAAACCTGAGACCCTCCCTTTAGCATGAGATGTGATATCCAACTCCTTCCCATTCCAATCCTGAGACCCTTCTGATAGCATGAGATGTGATATCTCAATGTTTCTAATACCAAACCTGAGATCCTTCCGATAGCATGAGATGTGATATCTCAATGCTTCTAATACCAAACCTGAGATCCTTCCTATAACATGAGATGTGATATCCAAATCCTTCCCCTTCCAAACCTGAGACCCTCCCTTTAGCATGAGATGTGATATCCAACTCCTTCCCATTCCAATCCTAGACCCTTCTGATAGCATGAGATGTGATATCTCAATGCCTCTAATACCAAACCTGAGATCCTACCTCTAACATGAAATGTGATATCCAACTCTTTCCCCTTCCAAACCTGAGAGCCTTCCTATAACATGAGATGTGATATCCAACTCCTTCCCATTCCAACCTGAGACCCTTCCTATAGCATGAGATGTGATATCTCAATGCCTCTAATACCAAACCTGAGATCCTTCCTCTAACATGAAATGTGATATCCAACTCCTTCCCTTTCCAAACCTGAGAGCCTATATATAGCATGAGATGTGATATCCAAGTCCTTCCCATTCCAATCCTTAGACCCTTCCTACAGCATGCAATATGATATCTCAATGATTCTAATAACAAACCTGAGACCCGTCCTATAACATGAGATGGGATATCCAACTCCTTCCCATTCCAATCCTGAGACACTTCCGATAGCAGAGATGTGATATCTCAATGCTTATACCAAACTTGAGACCCTTCCTATAACATGAGATGTGATATCCAACTCCTTCCCGTTCCAAACCTGAGACCCTTCCTTTAGCATGAGATGTGATATCCAGCTCCTTCCCATTCCAATACTGAGACACTTCCGATAGCATGAGATGTGATATCTCAATGCTTCTAATATCAAAACTGAGACCAACAAAAATGATATGTGATATCTAAGTCCTTCCCATTCAAATCCTGAGACCCTTCCTATAGCATGAGATGTGATATCTCAATGCTTATACCAAACCTGAGACCCTTCCTACGGCATGAGATGTCATATACAACTCCTTCCCATTCCAATCCTGAGACCCTTCCTATAGCATGAGATGTGATATCTCAATGCTTATACCAAACCTGAGACCCTTCCTATAGCATGAGATGTGATATCCAACTCCTTCCCTTTCCAATCCTGAGACCCTTCCTATAGCATGAGATGTGATGTCTCAATGCTTCTAATACCAAACCTGAGATCCTTCCTATAACATGAGATGTGATATCCAACTCCTTCCATTCCAATCCTGAGACCCTTCCTATAGCATGAGATTTGATATCTCAATGCTTATACCAAACCTGAGACCCTTCCTATAGCATGAGATGTGATATCCCAGTCTTTCCCATTCCAATCCTTAGACCCTTCCTACAGCATGCAATATGATATCTCAATGATTCTAATAACAATCCTGAGACCCGTCCTATAACATGAGTTGGGATATCCAATTCCTTCCCATTCCAATCCTGAGACACTTCCGATAGCAGAGATGTGATATCTCAATGCTTATACCAAACCTGAGACCCTTCCTATAACATGAGATCGGATATCCAACTCCTTCCCGTTCCAAACCTGAGACCCTTCCTTTAGCATGAGATGTAATATCCAGCTCCTTCCCATTCCAATCCTGAGACACTTCCGATAGCATGAGATGTGATATCTCAATGCTTCTAATATCAAAACTGAAACCCTCCCTATAGCATGATATGTGATATCAAAGTCCTTCCCATTCCAATCCTGAGACCCTTCCTATAGCATGAGATGTGATATCTCAATGCTTCTACCAAACCTGAGACCCTTCCTTTAGCATGAGATGTGATATCCAACTCCTTCCCATTCCAACCTGAGACCCTTCCTATAGCATGAGAAGGGATATCCAACTCCTTCCCAATCCAATCCTGAGACCCTTCCGATAGCATAGATGTGATATCTCAATGCTTATACCAAACCTGAGACCCTTCCTATGGCATGAGATGTGATATCCAACTCCTTGCCATTCAAATCCTGAGACCCTCCCTATAACAAGAGATGTCATATCCAACTCCTTCCCATTCCAAACCTGAGACCCTTCCTTTAGCATGAGATGTGATATCCAAATCCTTCACATTCCAATCCGGAGACTCTTCCTATAACATGAGATGAGATAGCCAACTCCTTCCCAATCCAATCCTGAGACCTTTCCGATAGCAGAGATGTGATATCTCAATGCTTATACCAAACCTGAGACCCTTCCTATGGCATGAGATGTGATATCCAACTCCTTGCCATTCAAATCCTGAGACCCTCCCTATAACAAGAGATGTCATATCCAACTCCTTCCCATTCCAAACCTGAGACCCTTCCTTTAGCATGAGATGTGATTTCCAAATCCTTCACATTCCAATCCGGAGACCAATCCTATAGCATGAGATGTGATATCTCAATGCTTCTAATACCAAACCTGAGACCCTTCCGATAGCATGAGATGTGATATCTCTATGCTTCAAAAACCAAACATGAGAACCATCCTATAACATGAGATGTGAATTCCAAATCCTTCCCTTCCCAAACCTGAGACTCTTCCTATAGCATGAGATGTGATATCTCAATGCTTCTAATATCAAACTTGAGACCCTCCCTATAGCATGAGATGTGATATCCAAGTCCTTCCCATTCCAATCCTGAGACACTTCCTATAGCATGAGATGTGATATCTCAATGCTTCTAATACCAAACCTGAGACTCTTCCTATAACATGAGATGGGATATCCAACTCCTTCCCATTCCAATCCTGAGACTCTTCTGATAGCAGAGATGTGATATCTCAATGCTTATACCAAACCTGAGACCCTTCCTACGGCATGAGATGTCATATACAACTCCTTCCCATTCCAATCCTGAGACACTTCCTATAGCATGAGATGTGATATCTCAATGCTTATACCAAACCTGAGACCCTTCCTATATCATGAGATGTGATATCCAACTCCTTCCCATTCCAATCCTGAGACCCTTCCTATAGCATGAGATGTGATGTCTCAATGCTTCTAATACCAAACCTGAGATCCTTCCTATAACATGAGATGTGATATCCAACTCCTTCCATTCCAATCCTGAGACCCTTCCTATAGCATGAGATTTGATATCTCAATGCTTATACCAAACCTGAGACCCTTCCTATAGCATGAGATGTGATATCCAAGTCTTTCCCATTCCAATCCTTAGACCCTTCCTACAGCATGCAATATGATATCTCAATGATTCTAATAACAATCCTGAGACCCATCCTATAACATGAGATGGGATATCCAATTCCTTCCCATTCCAATCCTGAGACACTTCCGATAGCAGAGATGTGATATCTCAATGCTTATACCAAACCTGAGACCCTTCCTACAACATGAGATCGGATATCCAACTCCTTCCCGTTCCAAACATGAGACCCTTCCTTTAGCATGAGATGTAATATCCAGCTCCTTCCCATTCCAATCCTGAGACACTTCCGATAGCATGAGATGTGATATTTCAATGCTTCTAATATCAAAACTGAAACCCTCCCTATAGCATGATATGTGATATCTAAGTCCTTCCCATTCCAATCCTGAGACCCTTCCTATAGCATGAGATGTGATATCTCAATGCTTCTACCAAACCTGAGACCCTTCCTTTAGCATGAGATGTGATATCCAACTCCTTCCCATTCCAACCTGAGACCCTTCCTATAGCATGAGAAGGGATATCCAACTCCTTCCCAATCCAATCCTGAGACCCCTCCGATAGCAGAGATGTGATATCTCAATGCTTATACCAAACCTGAGACCCTTCCTATGGCATGAGATGTGATATCCAACTCCTTGCCATTCAAATCCTGAGACCCTCCCTATAACAAGAGATGTCATATCCAACTCCTTCCCATTCCAAACCTGAGACCCTTCCTTTAGCATGAGATGTGATATCCAAATCCTTCACATTCCAATCCGGAGACCCTTCCTATAACATGAGATGTGATATCCAACTCCTTCCCAATCCAATCCTGAGACCCTTCCGATAGCAGAGATGTGATATCTCAATGCTTATACCAAACCTGAGACCCTTCCTATGGCATGAGATGTGATATCCAACTCCTTGCCATTCAAATCCTGAGACCCTCCCTATAACAAGAGATGTCATATCCAACTCCTTCCCATTCCAAACCTGAGACCCTTCCTTTAGCATGAGATGTGATATCCAAATCCTTCACATTCCAATCCGGAGACCAATCCTATAGCATGAGATGTGATATCTCAATGCTTCTAATACCAAACCTGAGACCCTTCCGATAGCATGAGATGTGATATCTCAATGCTTCAAAAACCAAACATGAGAACCATCCTATAACATGAGATGTGAAATCCAAATCCTTCCCATTCCAATCCTGAGACACTTCCTATAGCATGAGATGTGATATCACAATGCTTCTAATACCAAACCTGAGACCCATCCTATAACATGAGATGTGATATCCAAATCCTTCCCCTTCCAAACCTGAGACCCTTCCTTTAGCATGAGATGTGATATCCAGCTCCTCCCATTCCAATCCTGAGACCCTTCCGATAGCATGAGATGTGGTATCTCAATGCTTCTAATATCAAAACTGAGACCCTCCCTATAGCATGAGATGTGATATCTAAGTCCTTCCCATTCCAATCCTGAGACCCTTCCGATAGCAGAGATGTGATATCTCAATGCTTATACCAAACCTGAGACCCTTCCTATGGCATGAGATGTGATATCCAACTCCTTGCCATTCAAATCCTGAGACCCTCCCTATAACAAGAGATGTCATATCCAACTCCTTCCCATTCCAAACCTGAGACCCTTCCTTTAGCATGAGATGTGATATCCAAATCCTTCACATTCCAATCCGGAGACCAATCCTATAGCATGAGATGTGATATCTCAATGCTTCTAATACCAAACCTGAGACCCTTCCGATAGCATGAGATGTGATATCCAAGTCCTTCCCATTCCAATCCTGAGACACTTCCTATAGCATGAGATGTGATATCTCAATGCTTCTAATACCAAACCTGAGACTCTTCCTATAACATGAGATGGGATATCCAACTCCTTCCCATTCCAATCCTGAGACTCTTCTGATAGCAGAGATGTGATATCTCAATGCTTATACCAAACCTGAGACCCTTCCTACGGCATGAGATGTCATATACAACTCCTTCCCATTCCAATCCTGAGACCCTTCCTATAGCATGAGATGTGATATCTCAATGCTTCTAATATCAAACTTGAGACCCTCCCTATAGCATGAGATGTGATATCCAAGTCCTTCCCATTCCAATCCTGAGACACTTCCTATAGCATGAGATGTGATATCTCAATGCTTCTAATACCAAACATGAGACCCTTCCTATAGCATGAGGTGTGATATCCAACTCCTTCCCATTCCAATCCTGAGACCCTTCCTATAGCATGAGATGTGATGTCTCAATGCTTCTAATACCAAACCTGAGATCCTTCCTATAACATGAGATGTGATATCCAACTCCTTCCATTCCAATCCTGAGACCCTTCCTATAGCATGAGATTTGATATCTCAATGCTTATACCAAACCTGAGACCCTTCCTATAGCATGAGATGTGATATCCAAGTCTTTCCCATTCCAATCCTTAGACCCTTCCTACAGCATGCAATATGATATCTCAATGATTCTAATAACAATCCTGTGACCCGTCCTTTAACATGAGATGGGATATCCAATTCCTTCCCATTCCAATCCTGAGACACTTCCGATAGCAGAGATGTGATATCTCAATGCTTATACCAAACCTGAGACCCTTCCTATAACATGAGATCGGATATCCAACTCCTTCCCGTTCCAAACCTGAGACCCTTCCTTTAGCATGAGATGTAATATCCAGCTCCTTCCCATTCCAATCCTGAGACACTTCCGATAGCATGAGATGTGATATCTCAATGCTTCTAATATTAAAACTGAAACCCTCCCTATAGCATGATATGTGATATCTAAGTCCTTCCCATTCCAATCCTGAGACCCTTCCTATAGCATGAGATGTGATATCTCAATGCTTCTACCAAACCTGAGACCCTTCCTTTAGCATGAGATGTGATATCCAACTCCTTCCCATTCCAACCTGAGACCCTTCCTATAGCATGAGATGTGATATCCAAGTCTTTCCCATTCCAATCCTTAGACCCTTCCTACAGCATGCAATATGATATCTCAATGATTCTAATAACAATCCTGTGACCCGTCCTTTAACATGAGATGGGATATCCAATTCCTTCCCATTCCAATCCTGAGACACTTCCGATAGCAGAGATGTGATATCTCAATGCTTATACCAAACCTGAGACCCTTCCTATAACATGAGATCGGATATCCAACTCCTTCCCGTTCCAAACCTGAGACCCTTCCTTTAGCATGAGATGTAATATCCAGCTCCTTCCCATTCCAATCCTGAGACACTTCCGATAGCATGAGATGTGATATCTCAATGCTTCTAATATTAAAACTGAAACCCTCCCTATAGCATGATATGTGATATCTAAGTCCTTCCCATTCCAATCCTGAGACCCTTCCTATAGCATGAGATGTGATATCTCAATGCTTCTACCAAACCTGAGACCCTTCCTTTAGCATGAGATGTGATATCCAACTCCTTCCCAATCCAATCCTGAGACCCTTCCGATAGCAGACATGTGATATCTCAATGCTTATACCAAACCTGAGACCCTTCCTATGGCATGAGATGTGATATCCAACTCCTTGCCATTCAAATCCTAAGACCCTCCCTATAACAAGAGATGTCATATCCAACTCCTTCCCATTCCAAACCTGAGACCCTTCCTTTAGCATGAGATGTGATATCCAAATCCTTCACATTCCAATCCTGAGACCCTTCCTATAACATGAGATGTGATATCCAACTCCTTCCCAATCCAATCCTGAGACCCTTCCGATAAGAGATGTGATATCTCAATGCTTATACCAAACCTGAGACCCTTCCTATGGCATGAGATGTGATATCCAACTCCTTGCCATTCAAATCCTGAGACCCTCCCTATAACAAGAGATGTCATATCCAACTCCTTCCCATTCCAAACCTGAGACCCTTCCTTTAGCATGAGATGTGATATCCAAATCCTTCCCTTCCCAAACCTGAGACTCTTCCTATAGCATGAGATGTGATATCTCAATGCTTCTAATATCAAACTTGAGACCCTTCCGATAGCATGAGATGTGATATCCAAGTCCTTCCCATTCCAATCCTGAGACACTTCCTATAGCATGAGATGTGATATCTCAATGCTTCTAATACCAAACCTGAGACTCTTCCTATAACATGAGATGGGATATCCAACTCCTTCCCATTCCAATCCTGAGACTCTTCTGATAGCAGAGATGTGATATCTCAATGCTTATACCAAACCTGAGACCCTTCCTACGGCATGAGATGTCATATACAACTCCTTCCCATTCCAATCCTGAGACCCTTCCTATAGCATGAGATGTGATATCTCAATGCTTATACCAAACATGAGACCCTTCCTATAGCATGAGATGTGATGTCTCAATGCTTCTAATACCAAACCTGAGATCCTTCCTATAACATGAGATGTGATATCCAACTCCTTCCATTCCAATCCTGAGACCCTTCCTATAGCATGAGATTTGATATCTCAATGCTTATACCAAACCTGAGACCCTTCCTATAGCATGAGATGTGATATTCAAGTCTTTCCCATTCCAATCCTTAGACCCTTCCTACAGCATGCAATATGATATCTCAATGATTCTAATAACAATCCTGTGACCCGTCCTTTAACATGAGATGGGATATCCAATTCCTTCCCATTCCAATCCTGAGACACTTCCGATAGCAGAGATGTGATATCTCAATGCTTATACCAAACCTGAGACCCTTCCTATAACATGAGATCGGATATCCAACTCCTTCCCGTTCCAAACCTGAGACCCTTCCTTTAGCATGAGATGTAATATCCAGCTCCTTCCCATTCCAATCCTGAGACACTTCTGATAGCATGAGATGTGATATCTCAATGCTTCTAATATCGAAACTGAAACCCTCCCTATAGCATGATATGTGATATCTAAGTCCTTCCCATTCCAATCCTGAGACCCTTCCTATAGCATGAGATGTGATATCTCAATGCTTCTACCAAACCTGAGACCCTTCCTTTAGCATGAGATGTGATATCCATCTCCTTCCCATTCCAACCTGAGACCCTTCCTATAGCATGAGAAGGGATATCCAACTCCTTCCCAATCCAATCCTGAGACCCTTCCGATAGCAGAGATGTGATATCTCAATGCTTATACCAAACCTGAGACCCTTCCTATGGCATGAGATGTGATATCCAACTCCTTGCCATTCAAATCCTGAGACCCTCCCTATAACAAGAGATGTCATATCCAACTCCTTCCCATTCCAAACCTGAGACCCTTCCTTTAGCATGAGATGTGATATCCAAATCCTTCACATTGCAATCCGGAGACCCTTCCTATAACATGAGATGTGATATCCAACTCCTTCCCAATCCAATCCTGAGACCCTTCCGATAAGAGATGTGATATCTCAATGCTTATACCAAACCTGAGACCCTTCCTATGGCATGAGATGTGATATACAACTCCTTGCCATTCAAATCCTGAGACCCTCCCTATAACAAGAGATGTCATATCCAACTCCTTCCCATTCCAAACCTGAGACCCTTCCTTTAGCATGAGATGTGATATCCAAATCCTTCACATTCCAATCCGGAGACCAATCCTATAGCATGAGATGTGATATCTCAATGCTTCTAATACCAAACCTGAGACCCTTCCGATAGCATGAGATGTGATATCTCAATGCTTCAAAAACCAAACATGAGAACCATCCTATAACATGAGATGTGAAATCCAAATCCTTCCCTTCCCAAACCTGAGACTCTTCCTATAGCATGAGATGTGATATCTCAATGCTTCTAATATCAAACTTGAGACCCTCCGTATAGCATGAGATGTGATATCCAAGTCCTTCCCATTCCAATCCTGAGACACTTCCTATAGCATGAGATGTGATATCTCAATGCTTCTAATACCAAACCTGAGACTCTTCCTATAACATGAGATGGGATATCCAACTCCTTCCCATTCCAATCCTGAGACTCTTCTGATAGCAGAGATGTGATATCTCAATGCTTATACCAAACCTGAGACCCTTCCTACGGCATGAGATGTCATATACAACTCCTTCCCATTCCAATCCTGAGACCCTTCCTATAGCATGAGATGTGATATCTCAATGCTTATACCAAACCTGAGACCCTTCCTATAGCATGAGATGTGATATCCAACTCCTTCCCATTCCAATCCTGAGACCCTTCCTATAGCATGAGATGCGATGTATCAATGCTTCTAATACCAAACCTGAGATCCTTCCTATAACATGAGATGTGATATCCAACTCCTTCCATTCCAATCCTGAGACCCTTCCTATAGCATGAGATTTGATATCTCAATGCTTATACCAAACCTGAGACCCTTCCTATAGCATGAGATGTGATATCCAAGTCTTTCCCATTCCAATCCTTAGACCCTTCCTACAGCATGCAATATGATATCTCAATGATTCTAATAACAATCCTGAGACCCGTCCTATAACATGAGATGGGATATCCAATTCCTTCCCATTCCAATCCTGAGACACTTCCGATAGCAGAGATGTGATATCTCAATGCTTATACCAAACCTGAGACCCTTCCTATAACATGAGATCGGATATCCAACTCCTTCCCGTTCCAAACCTGAGACCCTTCCTTTAGCATGAGATGTAATATCCAGCTCCTTCCCATTCCAATCCTGAGACACTTCCGATAGCATGAGATGTGATATCTCAATGCTTCTAATATCAAAACTGAAACCCTCCCTATAGCATGATATGTGATATCTAAGTCCTTCCCATTCAAATCCTGAGACCCTTCCTATAGCATGAGATGTGATATCTCAATGCTTCTACCAAACCTGAGACCCTTCCTTTAGCATGAGATGTGATATCCAACTCCTTCCCATTCCAACCTGAGACCCTTCCAGTAGCATGAGAAGGGATATCCAACTCCTTCCCAATCCAATCCTGAGACCCTTCCGATAGCAGAGATGTGATATCTCTATGCTTATACCAAACCTGCGACCCTTCCTATGGCATGAGATGTGATATCCAACTCCTTGCCATTCAAATCCTGAGACCCTCCCTATAACAAGAGATGTCATATCCAACTCCTTCCCATTCCAAACCTGAGACCCTTCCTTTAGCATGAGATGTGATATCCAAATCCTTCACATTCCAATCCGGAGACCCTTCCTATAACATGAGATGTGATATCCAACTCCTTCCCAATCCAATCCTGAGACCCTTCCGATAGCAGAGATGTGATATCTCAATGCTTATACCAAACCTGAGACCCTTCCTATGGCATGAGATGTGATATCCAACTCCTTGCCATTCAAATCCTGAGACCCTCCCTATAACAAGAGATGTCATATCCAACTCCTTCCCATTCCAAACCTGAGACCCTTCCTTTAGCATGAGATGTGATATCCAAATCCTTCACATTCCAATCCAGAGACCAATCCTATAGCATGAGATGTGATATCTCAATGCTTCTAATACCAAACCTGAGACCCTTCCGATAGCATGAGATGTGATATCTCAATGCTTCAAAAACCAAACATGAGAACCATCCTATAACATGAGATGTGAAATCCAAATCCTTCCCTTCCCAAACCTGAGACTCTTCCTATAGCATGAGATGTGATATCTCAATGCTTCTAATATCAAACTTGAGACCCTCCCTATAGCATGAGATGTGATATCCAAGTCCTTCCCATTCCAATCCTGAGACCCTTCCTATAGCATGAGATGTGATATCTCAATGCTTATACCAAACCTGAGACCCTTCCTATAGCATGAGATGTGATATCCAACTCCTTCCCATTCCAATCCTGAGACCCTTCCTATAGCATGAGATGCGATGTATCAATGCTTCTAATACCAAACCTGAGATCCTTCCTATAACATGAGATGTGATATCCAACTCCTTCCATTCCAATCCTGAGACCCTTCCTATAGCATGAGATTTGATATCTCAATGCTTATACCAAACCTGAGACCCTTCCTATAGCATGAGATGTGATATCCAAGTCTTTCCCATTCCAATCCTTAGACCCTTCCTACAGCATGCAATATGATATCTCAATGATTCTAATAACAATCCTGAGACCCGTCCTATAACATGAGATGGGATATCCAATTCCTTCCCATTCCAATCCTGAGACACTTCCGATAGCAGAGATGTGATATCTCAATGCTTATACCAAACCTGAGACCCTTCCTATAACATGAGATCGGATATCCAACTCCTTCCCGTTCCAAACCTGAGACCCTTCCTTTAGCATGAGATGTAATATCCAGCTCCTTCCCATTCCAATCCTGAGACACTTCCGATAGCATGAGATGTGATATCTCAATGCTTCTAATATCAAAACTGAAACCCTCCCTATAGCATGATATGTGATATCTAAGTCCTTCCCATTCCAATCCTGAGACCCTTCCTATAGCATGAGATGTGATATCTCAATGCTTCTACCAAACCTGAGACCCTTCCTTTAGCATGAGATGTGATATCCAACTCCTTCCCATTCCAACCTGAGACCCTTCCAGTAGCATGAGAAGGGATATCCAACTCCTTCCCAATCCAATCCTGAGACCCTTCCGATAGCAGAGATGTGATATCTCTATGCTTATACCAAACCTGCGACCCTTCCTATGGCATGAGATGTGATATCCAACTCCTTGCCATTCAAATCCTGAGACCCTCCCTATAACAAGAGATGTCATATCCAACTCCTTCCCATTCCAAACCTGAGACCCTTCCTTTAGCATGAGATGTGATATCCAAATCCTTCACATTCCAATCCGGAGACCCTTCCTATAACATGAGATGTGATATCCAACTCCTTCCCAATCCAATCCTGAGACCCTTCCGATAGCAGAGATGTGATATCTCAATGCTTATACCAAACCTGAGACCCTTCCTATGGCATGAGATGTGATATCCAACTCCTTGCCATTCAAATCCTGAGACCCTCCCTATAACAAGAGATGTCATATCCAACTCCTTCCCATTCCAAACCTGAGACCCTTCCTTTAGCATGAGATGTGATATCCAAATCCTTCACATTCCAATCCAGAGACCAATCCTATAGCATGAGATGTGATATCTCAATGCTTCTAATACCAAACCTGAGACCCTTCCGATAGCATGAGATGTGATATCTCAATGCTTCAAAAACCAAACATGAGAACCATCCTATAACATGAGATGTGAAATCCAAATCCTTCCCTTCCCAAACCTGAGACTCTTCCTATAGCATGAGATGTGATATCTCAATGCTTCTAATATCAAACTTGAGACCCTCCCTATAGCATGAGATGTGATATCCAAGTCCTTCCCATTCCAATCCTGAGACACTTCCGATAGCATGAGATGTGATATCTCAATGCTTCTAATACCAAACCTGAGACTCTTCCTATAACATGAGATGGGATATCCAACTCCTTCCCATTCCAATCCTGAGACTCTTCTGATAGCAGAGATGTGATATCTCAATGCTTATACCAAACCTGAGACCCTTCCTACGGCATGAGATGTCATATACAATTCCTTCCCATTCCAATCCTGAGACCCTTCCTATAGCATGAGATGTGATATCTCAATGCTTATACCAAACCTGAGACCCTTCCTATAGCATGAGATGTGATATCCAACTCCTTCCCATTCCAATCCTGAGACCCTTCCTATAGCATGAGATGTGATGTCTCAATGCTTCTAATACCAAACCTGAGATCCTTCCTATAACATGAGATGTGATATCCAACTCCTTCCATTCCAATCCTGAGACCCTTCCTATAGCATGAGATTTGATATCTCAATGCTTATACCAAACCTGAGACCCTTCCTATAGCATGAGATGTGATATCCAAGTCTTTCCCATTCCAATCCTTAGACCCTTCCTACAGCATGCAATATGATATCTCAATGATTCTAATAACAATCCTGAGACCCGTCCTATAACATGAGATGGGATATCCAATTCCTTCCCATTCCAATCCTGAGACACTTCCGATAGCAGAGATGTGATATCTCAATGCTTATAACAAACCTGAGACCCTTCCTACAACATGAGATCGGATATCCAACTCCTTTCCGTTCCAAACCTGAGACCCTTCCTTTAGCATGAGATGTGATATCCAGCTCCTTCCCATTCGAATCCTGAGACACTTCCGATAGCATGAGATGTGATATCTCAATGCTTCTAATATCAAAACTGAAACCCTCCCTATAGCATGATATGTGATATCTAAGTCCTTCCCATTCCAATCCTGAGACCCTTCCTATAGCATGAGATGTGATATCTCAATGCTTCTACCAAACCTGAGACCCTTCCTTTAGCATGAGATGTGATATCCAACTCCTTCCCATTCCAACCTGAGACCCTTCCTATAGCATGAGACGGGATATCCAACTCCTTCCCAATCCAATCCTGAGACCCCTCCGATAGCAGAGATGTGATATCTCAATGCTTATACCAAACCTGAGACCCTTCCTATGGCATGAGATGTGATATCCAACTCCTTGCCATTCAAATCCTGAGACCCTCCCTATAACAAGAGATGTCATATCCAACTCCTTCCCATTCCAAACCTGAGACCCTTCCTTTAGCATGAGATGTGATATCCAAATCCTTCACATTCCAATCCGGAGACCCTTCCTATAACATGAGATGTGATATCCAACTCCTTCCCAATCCAATCCTGAGACCCTTCCGATAGCAGAGATGTGATATCTCAATGCTTATACCAAACCTGAGACCCTTCCTATGGCATGAGATGTGATATCCAACTCCTTGCCATTCAAATCCTGAGACCCTCCCTATAACAAGAGATGTCATATCCAACTCCTTCCCATTCCAAACCTGAGACCCTTCCTTTAGCATGAGATGTGATATCCAAATCCTTCACATTCCAATCCGGAGACCAATCCTATAGCATGAGATGTGATATCTCAATGCTTCTAATACCAAACCTGAGACCCTTCCGATAGCATGAGATGTGATATCTCAATGCTTCAAAAACCAAACATGAGAACCATCCTATAACATGAGATGTGAAATCCAAATCCTTCCCTTCCCAAACCTGAGACTCTTCCTATAGCATGAGATGTGATATCTCAATGCTTCTACCAAACCTGAAACCCTTCCTATAGCATGAGATGTGATATCCAACTCCTTCCCATTCCAATCCTGAGACACTTCCTATAACATGAGATGTGATATCCAAATCCTTCCCCTTCCAAACCTGAGACCCTTCCTTTAGCATGAGATGTGATATCCAGCTCCTCCCATTCCAATCCTGAGACCCTTCCGATAGCATGAGATGTGGTATCTCAATGCTTCTAATATCAAAACTGAGACCCTCCCTATAGCATGAGATGTGATATCTAAGTCCTTCCCATTCCAATCCTGAGACCCTTCTGATAGCAGAGATGTGATATCTCAATGCTTATACCAAACCTGAGACCCTTCCTATGGCATGAGATGTGATATCCAACTCCTTGCCATTCAAATCCTGAGACCTCCCTATAACAAGAGATGTCATATCCAACTCCTTCCCATTCCAAACCTGAGACCCTTCCTTTAGCATGAGATGTGATATCCAAATCCTTCACATTCCAATCCGGAGACCAATCCTATAGCATGAGATGTGATATCTCAATGCTTCTAATACCAAACCTGAGACCCTTCCGATAGCATGAGATGTGATATCTCAATGCTTCAAAAACCAAACATGAGAACCATCCTATAACATGAGATGTGAAATCCAAATCCTTCCCTTCCCAAACCTGAGACTCTTCCTATAGCATGAGATGTGATATCTCAATGCTTCTAATATCAAACTTGAGACCCTCCCTATAGCATGAGATGTGATATCCAAGTCCTTCCCATTCCAATCCTGAGACACTTCCTATAGCATGAGATGTGATATCTCAATGCTTCTAATACCAAACCTGAGACTCTTCCTATAACATGAGATGGGATATCCAACTCCTTCCCATTCCAATCCTGAGACTCTTCTGATAGCAGAGATGTGATATCTCAATGCTTATACCAAACCTGAGACCCTTCCTACGGCATGAGATGTCATATACAACTCCTTCCCATTCCAATCCTGAGACCCTTCCTATAGCATGAGATGTGATATCTCAATGCTTATACCAAACATGAGACACTTCCTATAGCATGAGATGTGATATCCAACTCCTTCCCATTCCAATCCTGAGACCCTTCCTATAGCATGAGATGTTATGTCTCAATGCTTCTAATACCAAACCTGAGATCCTTCCTATAACATGAGATGTGATATCCAACTCCTTCCATTCCAATCCTGAGACCCTTCCTATAGCATGAGATTTGATATCTCAATGCTTATACCAAACCTGAGACCCTTCCTATAGCATGAGTTGTGATATCCAAGTCTTTCCCATTCCAATCCTTAGACCCTTCCTAGAGCATGCAATATGATATCTCAATGATTCTAATAACAATCCTGAGACCCGTCCTATAACATGAGATGGGATATCCAATTCCTTCCCATTCCAATCCTGAGACACTTCCGATAGCAGAGATGTGATATCTCAATGCTTATACCAAACCTGAGACCCTTCCTATAACATGAGATCGGATATCCAACTCCTTCCCGTTCCAAACCTGAGACCCTTCCTTTAGCATGAGATGTAATATCCAGCTCCTTCCCATTCCAATCCTGAGACACTTCCGATAGCATGAGATGTGATATCTCAATGCTTCTAATATCAAAACTGAAACCCTCCCTATAGCATGATATGTGATATCTAAGTCCTTCCCATTCCAATCCTGAGACCCTTCCTATAGCATGAGATGTGATATCTCAATGCTTCTACCAAACCTGAGACCCTTCCTTTAGCATGAGATGTGATATCCAACTCCTTCCCATTCCAACCTGAGACCCTTCCTATAGCATGAGAAGGGATATCCAACTCCTTCCCAATCCAATCCTGAGACCCTTCCGATAGCAGAGATGTGATATCTCAATGCTTATACCAAACCTGAGACCCTTCCTATGGCATGAGATGTTATATCCAACTCCTTGCCATTCAAATCCTGAGACCCTCCCTATAACAAGAGATGTCATATCCAACTCCTTCCCATTCCAAACCTGAGACCCTTCCTTTAGCATGAGATGTGATATCCAAATCCTTCACATTCCAATCCGGAGACCCTTCCTATAACATGAGATGTGATATCCAACTCCTTCCCAATCCAATCCTGAGACCCTTCCGATAGCAGAGATGTGATATCTCAATGCTTATACCAAACCTGAGACCCTTCCTATGGCATGAGATGTGATATCCAACTCCTTGCCATTCAAATCCTGAGACCCTCCCTATAACAAGAGATGTCATATCCAACTCCTTCCCATTCCAAACCTGAGACCCTTCCTTTAGCATGAGATGTGATATCCAAATCCTTCACATTCCAATCCGGAGACCAATCCTATAGCATGAGATGTGATATCTCAATGCTTCTAATACCAAACCTGAGACCCTTCCGATAGCATGAGATGTGATATCTCAATGCTTCAAAAACCAAACATGAGAACCATCCTATAACATGAGATGTGAAATCCAAATCCTTCCCTTCCCAAACCTGAGACTCTTCCTATAGCATGAGATGTGATATCTCAATGCTTCTAATATCAAACTTGAGACCCTCCCTATAGCATGAGATGTGATATCCAAGTCCTTCCCATTCCAATCCTGAGACACTTCCTATAGCATGAGATGTGATATCTCAATGCTTCTAATACCAAACCTGAGACTCTTCCTATAACATGAGATGGGATATCCAACTCCTTCCCATTCCAATCCTGAGACTCTTCTGATAGCAGAGATGTGATATCTCAATGCTTATACCAAACCTGAGACCCTTCCTACGGCATGAGATGTCATATACAACTCCTTCCCATTCCAATCCTGAGACCCTTCCTATAGCATGAGATGTGATATCTCAATGCTTATACCAAACCTGAGACCCTTCCTATAGCATGAGATGTGATATCCAACTCCTTCCCATTCCAATCCTGAGACCCTTCCTATAGCATGAGATGCGATGTATCAATGCTTCTAATACCAAACCTGAGATCCTTCCCATAACATGAGATGTAATATCCAACTCCTTCCATTCCAATCCTGAGACCCTTCCTATAGCATGAGATTTGATATCTCAATGCTTATACCAAACCTGAGATCCTTCCTATAACATGAGATGTGATATCCAACTCCTTCCATTCCAATCCTGAGACCCTTCCTACAGCATGCAATATGATATCTCAATGATTCTAATAACAATCCTGAGACCCGTCCTATAACATGAGATGGGATATCCAATTCCTTCCCATTCCAATCCTGAGACACTTCCGATAGCAGAGATGTGATATCTCAATGCTTATACCAAACCTGAGACCCTTCCTATAACATGAGATCGGATATCCAACTCCTTCCCGTTCCAAACCTGAGACCCTTCCTTTAGCATGAGATGTAATATCCAGCTCCTTCCCATTCCAATCCTGAGACACTTCCGATAGCATGAGATGTGATATCTCAATGCTTCTAATATCAAAACTGAAACCCTCCCTATAGCATGATATGTGATATCTAAGTCCTTCCCATTCCAATCCTGAGACCCTTCCTATAGCATGACATGTGATATCTCAATGCTTCTACCAAACCTGAGACACTTCCTTTAGCATGAGATGTGATATCCAACTCCTTCCCATTCCAACCTGAGACCCTTCCTATAGCATGAGAAGGGATATCCAACTCCTTCCCAATCCAATCCTGAGACCCTTCCGATAGCAGAGATGTGATATCTCTATGCTTATACCAAACCTGAGACCCTTCCTATGGCATGAGATGTGATATCCAACTCCTTGCCATTCAAATCCTGAGACCCTCCCTATAACAAGAGATGTCATATCCAACTCCTTCCCATTCCAAACCTGAGACCCTTCCTTTAGCATGAGATGTGATATCCAAATCCTTCACATTCCAATCCGGAGACCCTTCTTATAACATGAGATGTGATATCCAACTCCTTCCCAATCCAATCCTGAGACCCTTCCGATAGCAGAGATGTGATATCTCAATGCTTATACCAAACCTGAGACCCTTCCTATGGCATGACATGTGATATCCAACTCCTTGCCATTCAAATCCTGAGACCCTCCCTATAACAAGAGATGTCATATCCAACTCCTTCCCATTCCAAACCTGAGACCCTTCCTTTAGCATGAGATGTGATATCCAAATCCTTCACATTCCAATCCAGAGACCAATCCTATAGCATGAGATGTGATATCTCAATGCTTCTAATACCAAACCTGAGACCCTTCCGATAGCATGAGATGTGATATCTCAATGCTTCAAAAACCAAACATGAGAACCATCCTATAACATGAGATGTGAAATCCAAATCCTTCCCTTCCCAAACCTGAGACTCTTCCTATAGCATGAGATGTGATATCTCAATGCTTCTACCAAACCTGAAACCCTTCCTATAGCATGAGATGTGATATACAACTCCTTCCCATTCCAATCCTGAGACACTTCCTATAGCATGAGATGTGATATCACAATGCTTCTAATACCAAACCTGAGACCCATTCTATAACATGAGATGTGATATCCAAATCCTTCCCCTTCCAAACCTGAGACCCTTCCTTTAGCATGAGATGTGATATCCAAATCCTTCACATTCCAATCCGGAGACCCTTCTTATAACATGAGATGTGATATCCAACTCCTTCCCAATCCAATCCTGAGACCCTTCCGACAGCAGAGATGTGATATCTCAATGCTTATACCAAACCTGAGACCCTTCCTATGGCATGAGATGTGATATCCAACTCCTTGCCATTCAAATCCTGAGACCCTCCCTATAACAAGAGATGTCATATCCAACTCCTTCCCATTCCAAACCTGAGACCCTTCCTTTAGCATGAGATGTGATATCCAAATCCTTCACATTCCAATCCGGAGACCAATCCTATAGCATGAGATGTGATATCTCAATGCTTCTAATACCAAACCTGAGACCCTTCCGATAGCATGAGATGTGATATCTCAATGCTTCAAAAACCAAACATGAGAACCATCCTATAACATGAGATGTGAAATCCAAATCCTTCCCTTCCCAAACCTGAGACTCTTCCTATAGCATGAGATGTGATATCTCAATGCTTCTAATATCAAACTTGAGACCCTCCCTATAGCATGAGATGTGATATCCAAGTCCTTCCCATTCCAATCCTGAGACACTTCCTATAGCATGAGATGTGATATCTCAATGCTTCTAATACCAAACCTGAGACTCTTCCTATAACATGAGATGGGATATCCAACTCCTTCCCATTCCAATCCTGAGACTCTTCTGATAGCAGAGATGTGATATCTCAATGCTTATACCAAACCTGAGACCCTTCCTACGGCATGAGATGTCATATACAACTCCTTCCCATTCCAATCCTGAGACCCTTCCTATAGCATGAGATGTGATATCTCAATGCTTATACCAAACCTGAGACCCTTCCTATAGCATGAGATGTGATATCCAACTCCTTCCCATTCCAATCCTGAGACCCTTCCTATAGCATGAGATTTGATATCTCAATGCTTATACCAAACCTGAGATCCTTCCTATAACATGAGATGTGATATCCAACTCCTTCCATTCCAATCCTGAGACCCTTCCTACAGCATGCAATATGATATCCCAATGATTCTAATAACAATCCTGAGACCCGTCCTATAACATGAGATGGGATATCCAACTCCTTCCCGTTCCAAACCTGAGACCCTTCCTTTAGCATGAGATGTAATATCCAGCTCCTTCCCATTCCAATCCTGAGACACTTCCGATAGCATGAGATGTGATATCTCAATGCTTCTAATATCAAAACTGAAACCCTCCCTATAGCATGATATGTGATATCTAAGTCCTTCCCATTCCAATCCTGAGACCCTTCCTATAGCATGAGATGTGATATCTCAATGCTTCTACCAAACCTGAGACCCTTCCTTTAGCATGAGATGTGATATCCAACTCCTTCCCATTCCAACCTGAGACCCTTCCTATAGCATGAGAAGGGATATCCAACTCCTTCCCAATCCAATCCTGAGACCCTTCCGATAGCAGAGATGTGATATCTCTATGCTTATACCAAACCTGAGACCCTTCCTATGGCATGAGATGTGATATCCAACTCCTTGCCATTCAAATCCTGAGACCCTCCCTATAACAAGAAATGTCGTATCCAACTCCTTCCCATTCCAAACCTGAGACCCTTCCTTTAGCATGAGATGTGATATCCAAATCCTTCACATTCCAATCCGGAGACCCTTCTTATAACATGAGATGTGATATCCAACTCCTTCCCAATCCAATCCTGAGACCCTTCCGATAGCAGAGATGTGATATCTCAATGCTTATACCAAACCTGAGACCCTTCCTATGGCATGACATGTGATATCCAACTCCTTGCCATTCAAATCCTGAGACCCTCCCTATAACAAGAGATGTCATATCCAACTCCTTCCCATTCCAAACCTGAGACCCTTCCTTTAGCATGAGATGTGATATCCAAATCCTTCACATTCCAATCCAGAGACCAATCCTATAGCATGAGATGTGATATCTCAATGCTTCTAATACAAAACCTGAGACCCTTCCGATAGGATGAGATGTGATATCTCAATGCTTCAAAAACCAAACATGAGAACCATCCTATAACATGAGATGTGAAATCCAAATCCTTCCCTTCCCAAACCTGAGACTCTTCCTATAGCATGAGATGTGATATCTCAATGCTTCTACCAAACCTGAAACCCTTCCTATAGCATGAGATGTGATATACAACTCCTTCCCATTCCAATCCTGAGACACTTCCTATAGCATGAGATGTGATATCACAATGCTTCTAATACCAAACCTGAGACCCATTCTATAACATGAGATGTGATATCCAAATCCTTCCCCTTCCAAACCTGAGACCCTTCCTTTAGCATGAGATGTGATATCCAGCTCCTCCCATTCCAATCCTGAGACCCTTCCGATAGCATGAGATGTGATATCTCAATGCTTCTAATATCAAAACTGAGACCCTCCCTATAGCATGAGATGTGATATCTAAGTCCTTCCCATTCCAATCCTGAGACCCTTCCGATAGCAGAGATGTGTTATCTCAATGCTTATACCAAACCTGAGACCCTTCCTATGGCATGAGATGTGATATCCAACTCCTTGCCATTCAAATCCTGAGACCCTCCCTATAACAAGAGATGTCATATCCAACTCCTTCCCATTCCAAACCTGAGACCCTTCCTTTAGCATGAGATGTGATATCCAAATCCTTCACATTCCAATCCGGAGACCAATCCTATAGCATGAGATGTGATATCTCAATGCTTCTAATACCAAACCTGAGACCCTTCCGATAGCATGAGATGTAATATCTCAATGCTTCAAAAACCAAACATGAGAACCATCCTATAACATGAGATGTGAAATCCAAATCCTTCCCTTCCCAAACCTGAGACTCTTCCTATAGCATGAGATGTGATATCTCAATGCTTCTAATATCAAACTTGAGACCCTCCCTATAGCATGAGATGTGATATCCAAGTCCTTCCCATTCCAATCCTGAGACACTTCCTATAGCATGAGATGTGATATCTCAATGCTTCTAATACCAAACCTGAGACTCTTCCTATAACATGAGATGGGATATCCAACTCCTTCCCATTCCAATCCTGAGACTCTTCTGATAGCAGAGATGTGATATCTCAATGCTTATACCAAACCTGAGACCCTTCCTACGGCATGAGATGTCATATACAACTCCTTCCCATTCCAATCCTGAGACCCTTCCTATAGCATGAGATGTGATATCTCAATGCTTATACCAAACCTGAGACCCTTCCTATAGCATGAGATGTGATATCCAACTCCTTCCCATTCCAATCCTGAGACCCTTCCTATAGCATGAGATGTGATGTCTCAATGCTTATACCAAACCTGAGACCCTTCCTATAGCATGAGATGTGATATCCAAGTCTTTCCCATTCCAATCCTTAGACCCTTCCTACAGCATGCAATATGATATCTCAATGATTCTAATAACAATCCTGAGACCCGTCCTATAACATGAGATGGGATATCCAATTCCTTCCCATTCCAATCCTGAGACACTTCCGATAGCAGAGATGTGATATCTCAATGCTTATACCAAACCTGAGACCCTTCCTATAACATGAGATCGGATATCCAACTCCTTCCCGTTCCAAACCTGAGACCCTTCCTTTAGCATGAGATGTAATATCCAGCTCCTTCCCATTCCAATCCTGAGACACTTCCGATAGCATGAGATGTGATATCTCAATGCTTCTAATATCAAAACTGAAACCCTCCCTATAGCATGATATGTGATATCTAAGTCCTTCCCATTCCAATCCTGAGACCCTTCCTATAGCATGAGATGTGATATCTCAATGCTTCTACCAAACCTGAGACCCTTCCTTTAGCATGAGATGTGATATCCAACTCCTTCCCATTCCAACCTGAGACCCTTCCTATAGCATGAGAAGGGATATCCAACTCCTTCCCAATCCAATCCTGAGACCCTTCCGATAGCAGAGATGTGATATCTCAATGCTTATACCAAACCTGAGACCCTTCCTATGGCATGAGATGTGATATCCAACTCCTTCCCATTCCAATCCTGAGACACTTCCTATAGCATGAGATGTGATATCACAATGCTTCTAATACCAAACCTGAAACCCATCCTATAACATGAGATGTGATATCCAAATCCTTCCCCTTCCAAACCTGAGACCCTTCCTTTAGCATGAGATGTGATATCCAGCTCCTCCCATTCCTATCCTGAGACCCTTCCGATAGCATGAGATGTGATATCTCAATGCTTCTAATATCAAAACTGAGACCCTCCTTATAGCATGAGATGTGATATCTAAGTCCTTCCCATTCCAATCCTGAGACCCTTCCGATAGCAGAGATGTGATATCTCAATGCTTATACCAAACCTGAGACCCTTCCTATGGCATGAGATGTGATATCCAACTCCTTGCCATTCAAATCCTGAGACCCTCCCTATAACAAGAGATGTCATATCCAACTCCTTCCCATTCCAAACCTGAGACCCTTCCTTTAGCATGAGATGTGATATCCAAATCCTTCACATTCCAATCCGGAGACCAATCCTATAGCATGAGATGTGATATCTCAATACTTCTAATACCAAACCTGAGACTCTCCCTATAGCATGAGATGTGATATCCAAGTCCTTCCCATTCCAATCCTGAGACACTTCCTATAGCATGAGATGTGATATCTCAATGCTTCTAATACCAAACCTGAGACTCTTCCTATAACATGAGATGGGATATCCAACTCCTTCCCATTCCAATCCTGAGACTCTTCTGATAGCAGAGATGTGATATCTCAATGCTTATACCAAACCTGAGACCCTTCCTACGGCATGAGATGTCATATACAACTCCTTCCCATTTCAATCCTGAGACCCTTCCTATAGCATGAGATGTGATATCTCAATGCTTATACCAAACCTGAGACCCTTCCTATAGCATGAGATGTGATATCCAACTCCTTCCCATTCCAATCCTTAGACCCTTCCTACAGCATGCAATATGATATCTCAATGATTCTAATAACAATCCTGAGACCCGTCCTATAACATGAGATGGGATATCCAATTCCTTCCCATTCCAATCCTGAGACACTTCCGATAGCAGAGATGTGATATCTCAATGCTTATACCAAACCTGAGACCCTTCCTATAACATGAGATCGGATATCCAACTCCTTCCCGTTCCAAACCTGAGACCCTTCCTTTAGCATGAGATGTAATATCCAGCTCCTTCCCATTCCAATCCTGAGACACTTCCGATAGCATGAGATGTGATATCTCAATGCTTCTAATATCAAAACTGAAACCCTCCCTACAGCATGATATGTGATATCTAAGTCCTTCCCATTCAAATCCTGAGACCCTTCCTATAGCATGAGATGTGATATCTCAATGCTTCTACCAAACCTGAGACCCTTCCTTTAGCATGAGATGTGATATCCAACTCCTTCCCATTCCAACCTGAGACCCTTCCAGTAGCATGAGAAGGGATATCCAACTCCTTCCCAATCCAATCCTGAGACCCTTCCGATAGCAGAGATGTGATATCTCTATGCTTATACCAAACCTGCGACCCTTCCTATGGCATGAGATGTGATATCCAACTCCTTGCCATTCAAATCCTGAGACCCTCCCTATAACAAGAGATGTCATATCCAACTCCTTCCCATTCCAAACCTGAGACCCTTCCTTTAGCATGAGATGTGATATCCAAATCCTTCACATTCCAATCCGGAGACCCTTCCTATAACATGAGATGTGATATCCAACTCCTTCCCAATCCAATCCTGAGACCCTTCCGATAGCAGAGATGTGATATCTCAATGCTTATACCAAACCTGAGACCCTTCCTATGGCATGAGATGTGATATCCAACTCCTTGCCATTCAAATCCTGAGACCCTCCCTATAACAAGAGATGTCATATCCAACTCCTTCCCATTCCAAACCTGAGACCCTTCCTTTAGCATGAGATGTGATATCCAAATCCTTCACATTCCAATCCAGAGACCAATCCTATAGCATGAGATGTGATATCTCAATGCTTCTAATACCAAACCTGAGACCCTTCCGATAGCATGAGATGTGATATCTCAATGCTTCAAAAACCAAACATGAGAACCATCCTATAACATGAGATGTGAAATCCAAATCCTTCCCTTCCCAAACCTGAGACTCTTCCTATAGCATGAGATGTGATATCTCAATGCTTCTAATATCAAACTTGAGACCCTCCCTATAGCATGAGATGTGATATCCAAGTCCTTCCCATTCCAATCCTGAGACACTTCCTATAGCATGAGATGTGATATCTCAATGCTTCTAATACCAAACCTGAGACTCTTCCTATAACATGAGATGGGATATCCAACTCCTTCCCATTCAAATCCTGAGACTCTTCTGATAGCAGAGATGTGATATCTCAATGCTTATACCAAACCTGAGACCCTTCCTACGGCATGAGATGTCATATACAACTCCTTCCCATTCCAATCCTGAGACCCTTCCTATAGCATGAGATGTGATATTTCAATGCTTATACCAAACCTGAGACCCTTCCTATAGCATGAGATGTGATATCCAACTCCTTCCCATTCCAATCCTGAGACCCTTCCTATAGCATGAGATGTGATGTCTCAATGCTTCTAATACCAAACCTGAGATCCTTCCTATAACATGAGATGTGATATCCAACTCCTTCCATTCCAATCCTGAGACCCTTCCTATAGCATGAGATTTGATATCTCAATGCTTATACCAAACCTGAGACCCTTCCTATAGCATGAGATGTGATATCCAAGTCTTTCCCATTCCAATCCTTAGACCCTTCCTACAGCATGCAATATATCTCAATGATTCTAATAACAATCCTGAGACCCGTCCTATAACATGAGATGGGATATCCAATTCCTTCCCATTCCAATCCTGAGACACTTCCGATAGCAGAGATGTGATATCTCAATGCTTATACCAAACCTGAGACCCTTCCTACAACATGAGATCGGATATCCAACTCCTTCCCGTTCCAAACCTGAGACCCTTCCTTTAGCATGAGATGTGATATCCAGCTCCTTCCCATTCCAATCCTGAGACACTTCCGATAGCATGAGATGTGATATCTCAATGCTTCTAATATCAAAACTGAAACCCTCCCTATAGCATGATATGTGATATCTAAGTCCTTCCCATTCCAATCCTGAGACCCTTCCTATAGCATGAGATGTGATATCTCAATGCTTATACCAAACCTGAGACCCTTCCTTTAGCATGAGATGTGATATCCAACTCCTTCCCATTCCAACCTGAGACCCTTCCTATAGCATGAGAAGGGATATCCAACTCCTTCCAAATCCAATCCTGAGACCCCTCCGATAGCAGAGATGTGATATCTCAATGCTTATACCAAACCTGAGACCCTTCCTATGGCATGAGATGTGATATCCAACTCCTTGCCATTCAAATCCTGAGACCCTCCCTATAACAAGAGATGTCATATCCAACTCCTTCCCATTCCAAACCTGAGACCCTTCCTTTAGCATGAGATGTGATATCCAAATCCTTCACATTCCAATCCGGAGACCCTTCCTATAACATGAGATGTGATATCCAACTCCTTCCCAATCCAATCCTGAGACCCTTCCGATAGCAGAGATGTGATATCTCAATGCTTATACCAAACCTGAGACCCTTCCTATGGCATGAGATGTGATATCCAACTCCTTGCCATTCAAATCCTGAGACCCTCCCTATAACAAGAGATGTCATATCCAACTCCTTCCCATTCCAAACCTGAGACCCTTCCTTTAGCATGAGATGTGATATCCAAATCCTTCACATTCCAATCCGGAGACCAATCCTATAGCATGAGATGTGATATCTCAATGCTTCTAATACCAAACCTGAGACCCTTCCGATAGCATGAGATGTGATATCTCAATGCTTCAAAAACCAAACATGAGAACCATCCTATAACATGAGATGTGAAATCCAAATCCTTCCCTTCCCAAATCTGAGACTCTTCCTGTAGCATGAGATGTGATATCTCAATGCTTCTACCAAACCTGAAACCCTTCCTATAGCATGAGATGTGATATCCAACTCCTTCCCATTCCAATCCTGAGACACTTCCTATAGCATGAGATGTGATATCACAATGCTTCTAATACCAAACCTGAGACCCATCCTATAACATGAGATGTGATATCCAAATCCTTCCCCTTCCAAACCTGAGACCCTTCCTTTAGCATGAGATGTGATATCCAGCTCCTCCCATTCCAATCCTGAGACCCTTCCGATAGCATGAGATGTGGTATCTCAATGCTTCTAATATCAAAACTGAGACCCTCCCTATAGCATGAGATGTGATATCTAAGTCCTTCCCATTCCAATCCTGAGACCCTTCCGATAGCAGAGATGTGATATCTCAATGCTTATACCAAACCTGAGACCCTTCCTATGGCATGAGATGTGATATCCAACTCCTTGCCATTCAAATCCTGAGACCCTCCCTATAACAAGAGATGTCATATCCAACTCCTTCCCATTCCAAACCTGAGACCCTTCCTTTAGCATGAGATGTAATATCCAGCTCCTTCCCATTCCAATCCTGAGACACTTCCGATAGCATGAGATGTGATATCTCAATGCTTCTAATATCAAAACTGAAACCCTCCCTACAGCATGATATGTGATATCTAAGTCCTTCCCATTCAAATCCTGAGACCCTTCCTATAGCATGAGATGTGATATCTCAATGCTTCTACCAAACCTGAGACCCTTCCTTTAGCATGAGATGTGATATCCAACTCCTTCCCATTCCAACCTGAGACCCTTCCAGTAGCATGAGAAGGGATATCCAACTCCTTCCCAATCCAATCCTGAGACCCTTCCGATAGCAGAGATGTGATATCTCTATGCTTATACCAAACCTGCGACCCTTCCTATGGCATGAGATGTGATATCCAACTCCTTGCCATTCAAATCCTGAGACCCTCCCTATAACAAGAGATGTCATATCCAACTCCTTCCCATTCCAAACCTGAGACCCTTCCTTTAGCATGAGATGTGATATCCAAATCCTTCACATTCCAATCCGGAGACCCTTCCTATAACATGAGATGTGATATCCAACTCCTTCCCAATCCAATCCTGAGACCCTTCCGATAGCAGAGATGTGATATCTCAATGCTTATACCAAACCTGAGACCCTTCCTATGGCATGAGATGTGATATCCAACTCCTTGCCATTCAAATCCTGAGACCCTCCCTATAACAAGAGATGTCATATCCAACTCCTTCCCATTCCAAACCTGAGACCCTTCCTTTAGCATGAGATGTGATATCCAAATCCTTCACATTCCAATCCAGAGACCAATCCTATAGCATGAGATGTGATATCTCAATGCTTCTAATACCAAACCTGAGACCCTTCCGATAGCATGAGATGTGATATCTCAATGCTTCAAAAACCAAACATGAGAACCATCCTATAACATGAGATGTGAAATCCAAATCCTTCCCTTCCCAAACCTGAGACTCTTCCTATAGCATGAGATGTGATATCTCAATGCTTCTAATATCAAACTTGAGACCCTCCCTATAGCATGAGATGTGATATCCAAGTCCTTCCCATTCCAATCCTGAGACACTTCCTATAGCATGAGATGTGATATCTCAATGCTTCTAATACCAAACCTGAGACTCTTCCTATAACATGAGATGGGATATCCAACTCCTTCCCATTCAAATCCTGAGACTCTTCTGATAGCAGAGATGTGATATCTCAATGCTTATACCAAACCTGAGACCCTTCCTACGGCATGAGATGTCATATACAACTCCTTCCCATTCCAATCCTGAGACCCTTCCTATAGCATGAGATGTGATATTTCAATGCTTATACCAAACCTGAGACCCTTCCTATAGCATGAGATGTGATATCCAACTCCTTCCCATTCCAATCCTGAGACCCTTCCTATAGCATGAGATGTGATGTCTCAATGCTTCTAATACCAAACCTGAGATCCTTCCTATAACATGAGATGTGATATCCAACTCCTTCCATTCCAATCCTGAGACCCTTCCTATAGCATGAGATTTGATATCTCAATGCTTATACCAAACCTGAGACCCTTCCTATAGCATGAGATGTGATATCCAAGTCTTTCCCATTCCAATCCTTAGACCCTTCCTACAGCATGCAATATATCTCAATGATTCTAATAACAATCCTGAGACCCGTCCTATAACATGAGATGGGATATCCAATTCCTTCCCATTCCAATCCTGAGACACTTCCGATAGCAGAGATGTGATATCTCAATGCTTATACCAAACCTGAGACCCTTCCTACAACATGAGATCGGATATCCAACTCCTTCCCGTTCCAAACCTGAGACCCTTCCTTTAGCATGAGATGTGATATCCAGCTCCTTCCCATTCCAATCCTGAGACACTTCCGATAGCATGAGATGTGATATCTCAATGCTTCTAATATCAAAACTGAAACCCTCCCTATAGCATGATATGTGATATCTAAGTCCTTCC